>NC_056687.1:108682399-111462399 GCF_018350215.1 Panthera leo
AGCTCAGATCATGACCTCACAGTTCATGGGTTCAAGCCCTGCATCAGGCTCCACGCTGGCAGTGCAGAGCCTGCTTGGATTCTCTCTTTCTTCTCTCCTTCTCTCTCTGCCCTTCCTCCCCCCTCAAAATAAATAAATAAATGTTTAAAAAAAAAAAAAAAAAAGAAAGAAAGTGCAGCAAAGAAATGAAAAGTGACACTAGAAGTGAAATATGAATCCAGTGTAAATGAAGCTGTGGAAGAAATTGCTGGCCATGACGCTGTTGACACTGCTGTGGTTTGTGTGCCTCTTGGCTAGATGTGCAGCCAGAAGAACTTGGTGAAGGTAAACTTACCACCATCAATGAGGAAAGTGACTATGTTGAAAAGGATGACAATGTACCAGAGAAAGCGACCCAAGGAAAATACTTCACATTAAAGAAACTCTTGGAGATACTTCATGACATTTCAAAGTGTAAAGGATAAAATGTCAAAAGCCATCAAGGCACAGAAAAGATGCAAAAAGAAGCAATATTTAAACTACTCTTAATCAGTATTTTACAAAGAAAACATAAGTCTCACTGTGTCTAATGCTTTAAGTTATTTTAAAGGGCAGTTTCAGTATTTTATTTCTCTATACTTCTATAATTAACGTAAAATTAATGTTTTGACAAAAGATTTTAAAGGTCATAAAACCACTGTAATCTTCCCATTGATTAAAATTGCTTTGCATGATTTCAGTTTGCACAATCATTTTTATGGTCGTTTTACTATTATACAGTGAGGACTATCTGTACTTCTTTAAATCAACTAATTTAAAAGAAAAATGTACACTGTTTCCTCATCAACTTTTGAAAATGTTTAATCACACGACATCAGAGGTCATTGGAGGAAATATTGAATCCATGCCTCATTTCTACCTCGGCTATCAACGTGCCTATATCCAGCACAAATCTTCAACAACTCAGGGAAAAGCAAAAAGATCACCAGTAATGAAAGCAAAAGTTCCTTTCCCTCAAAACCTTGACTCTATTTACTGTTACTTCACACAGAGTTGTAAAGTTTGATAATTAAACTTCCAAACTTAACAGATTAGAAAAAGGACCCTAATGAGAAAAGTTGTCACATCAATAGTAGAGACAAATGAAATTCAACACTACACAACAGAGAACTTTATTATACCTATTTGTAAAATCTATTAAGTAAATACAAAAGCCTGAAAGGTTAACACCCCTCTCAACTCACCTGATGTCTATCATTTTATCTTATCATGATGACATTTTTTAAAACATCAATAATACTAAGGGAAAAAACAAATCATATCAGTGCCCTAATTTAACAATAAGACAAAAGAATCTAGAGATTCTCATAAGGTAGAGATGGTATCATTTTTGTATCTTCCTGAATTCCCACGTATCACTGAACAACTAGATAGCAAAACGAAACAGTAAATGACAAGATATTCTCCCAAGAATCCCAAAATACAAGCTTGTGGGAACAAACTACAATAGTCATAAACTCTGGTGTTAAACATTTATGTGGGAAACAACCTAGCTTCAGTGAAGAACTTGAGAATAGGACAATTCCAAAAACAATCAACAGATACTAGTTAGAAAGCACAGGCCAATTCAAGAACAGCAGCTGCACTGGGAGGTGTGAGAACTCCATCCAATAGTGCATGGGTAGTAGGAGACCCAAGGTAAGGCTTAAACGGGTGGAAGGAATTTAATATCCATGAACCTTATAAACTAATGGGCCAGGGCTCCCTTGTAGGACAAGGCTCACAAATGAGGAGCAACTGCTGGGAGCAGAATCAAAATTAAGCAGGACGAGGACAAGGACAAGGACAAGGACAAGGAAGGAAAACAGAAGGGCCAAACTACGGGGGGGGGGGGGGGGGGGGGGGGGGGGGGGGGGGGGGGGGGGGGAGGGGGGAGCGGGCGGGGAGGATCAGAGCAAGGAATCCTGAGAAAACAATCTGCCATAATTTTAACAGAAGAAAGAGCCCTATAAAGTTACGAAAGTTTTTTTTTTTTTATTTTTTTTTTTAACGTTTATTTATTTTTGAGACAGACAGAGCATGAACGGGGGAGGGCAGAGAGAGAGGAAGACACAGAATCGGAAGCAGGCTCCAGGCTCTGAGCCATCAGCCCAGAGCCCGACGCGGGGCTCCAACTCACGGACCGTGAGATCGTGACCTGAGCTGAAGTCGGACGCTTAACCGACTGAGCCACTCAGGCGCCCCTAAAGTTACGAAAGTTTTATGAACCAAGATTCCATCTAAAAACTCAGGAAAATTAAATTCATATAAAAGAGAAACAGAAATTACACAAATCAAATCCCATACAAAATTACTAAAAGTAAAAAAGAGAGTAAGGAATAAAACAACATCCCTACAAGAGCAAGCTGAAAAGAGAAACAGATCAAAACTGGAAAGTACCATTTTAATTTTTAAAAAAATGTTTGTTAACTTTTGAGAGAGAAAGAAAGAAGAGAGTGGGGAGGGGCAAAAAGAGAGAGACAGACAGACAGATGATCTGAGGCGGGCTCCGCCCTGACAGGAGAAAGGCCGATGCCGGGCTTGAACTCACAAACCATGAGATCATGACCTGAGCCAAAGTTGGAAGCTTAACTGACTGAGTTACCCAGGCACCCCTAAATGAACTAAAAAATATTAAGAAAAGTATACAAGGCATAAAAGAACACGACCCAAAATTAGACTTTGAAACCAGAATGACCAATCTCAACACATACTTTTTTTATTTCAATTCCAGTTAACATACCATGTAACATTCGCTTCAGGTGTACAATATAGTGATTCAACACTTCCATACAATACACAGTGCTTATTATCATAAGTGCACTCCTTAATCCCTATCACCTATTTCACCCATCCCCCCACCTACCTCCCCGCTGGTAACCATCTGTTTGTTCTCTGTAGTTAAGAGTCTGTCTCTCGTTTGCCTCTCTTTTTTTTTCCTCTTTGGTCGTTTTATTCCTTAAATTCCATATATGAGTGAAAACATACGGTATTTGTCTTTCCTGATTATTTTGGTTAGCATAATACTCTCTAGCTCCGTCCACATCATTGCAAGTGGAAAAATATGGAACACCTCACATATTTTTATGTCATCCTTGCACAGGAGCCATGCTAATCTGCTCTGTACCAACACATATGCTTAACAAAATTATAGGACTTTAAAGAAAAAAAACTTTCAATATTTTGAATAAAAAAGCACATGATTTATAATTCATCCAACTATACATTTGTTGTGTGTAGTTTTCTGTGCCCATGTTTTATTTTACAATAAAAAGATTTTTTTTAATAAAAGGGAACTAGCATTTACTTCACACCTAGTATTTCATGTGCTTTACGTTTTCTTATTCATAATGGTATGTGTTTCTAATTTACAGATGGAAGAATGAGACTCAGATACTATGTCACTTGCGTAGGGAAACAATGGCAAAAGCAGGATGTAAATGTAGGCCTTTTCAAACCCCAAAACAATCATCACTACAGAAGCAAAGTGGGTAAATATGCATTGTATTTGGGGTGCCTGGGTGGCTCAGTCGGTTAAGCTTCCGACTTGGGCTTAGGTCATGATCTCGCAGTCTGTGAGTTTGAGCCCCATGTCGGGCTCTGCTGACAGCTCGGAGCCTGGAGCCTGTTTCAGATTCTGTGTCTCCCTCTCTCTCTGTCTCAAAAATAAACAAACATTAAAAGAAAAAAAAAATTTTTAAATATGCATCATATTTTTGGAAGAATACCTTCATTTTATTTTTTAATATTTTGGTACTTAAAGGAAGTAAGTTTATTACTTTAGAAAGATTGCTTTCATGAATGAAATAATGTTCCACTGGTATCTGAGAAAAGTAGTATTACACCACATAAATGATTTTGGAAACCGGATTTCATCAGTACTTAACTTATTCAGGTAGTTGTCCTTCAAAAAAGACATTTTAGGGGGCACCTGGGTGGCTCAGTCAGTTAAGCATCCAACCTCAGCTGAGGTCATGACCTCACAGTTCTTGAGTTTGAGCCCACATTGGGCTCTATGCTGACAGCTTGGAGCCTGGAGTCTGTTTTCAGATTATCTCTCTCTCTCTCTCTCTCTCTCTCTCTCTCTCTCTCTGACCCTCCCTGACTCGGGCATGCACTCTCACTCTCTCTCTCAAAAAAAAAAAAAGAAAAAGAAAAAGAAAAGACATTTTAGGAGCCTTCAGTTGCCAAAATAAAAGTTTTAGGGTTAAAGATATTTTGAACAACCCCCCCCCCCCCCCCACCACACACACATTTTAGTTATCTGGGATATTCAACTACCCAGAATAATCCTTTCATTACCAAAAGGCTACTGGAAGTTTGAGCATATTTACTTTTTTAATCTCACTACACCTATACTCTGGAGAAAGTGTACATCTTCATAAAATTATCCAACACCTTAGGTACTTTAGAAATGTCAACAGGGGCACTTGGGTGGCTCAGTCAGTTAAGTGTCCGACTTCGGCTCAGGTCATGATCTCACGGTTTGTTTGTGAGTTTGAGCCCCACGTCGGGCTCTGTGCTGACAGCTCAGAGCCTGGAGCCTGCTTCGGATTCTGTGTCTCCTTCTCTCTCTGCCCCTCCCCCACTTGTGCTCTGTCTCTATCAAAAATAAATAAATGTAAAAAAAAAAAATTTTTTTTTAAAGAAACGTCAACAGAATTAACTGAAGGTTTTTCATAAGAAACCATCACCTCACATACAACACTGAATAAAGTCTGATCCTACAACTAAAGGGTTAAATCAGAGACCCTCTATCTCTTGACCTTATCATATGCTTGTTCAACCCTCCCCACCCCCCCCCCCCCCCCCCCCCCCCCCCCCCCCCCCCCCCCCCCCCCCCCCCCCCCCCCCCCCCCCCCCCCCCCGCCGAAAAACTTTAAACCTACAGAAAGGATGAAAATATGGCACAAGGGTGCCTGGCCAGCTCAGTCAAAGGAGCATGCAACTCTTGATCTTGGGGTCATGAGTTCAAGCCCCATACTGGGAGTAAGATAAACTTAAGAAAAAAACAAACAAACCAAAACTATGGCACAGTGAAACAGCACTCTCCACCTAAATTCAACAATTAGTAACATTTGCCACATTTGCATTATTCCTATCTATATATACTTCTTTCCCTGAACTACTAGAAAACAATTATAGACATTTTTCTCCCCAAAAAAACTTTTCAGAATGTACTTCCTACAAACAGGGACATTCTCCTAACTACAATATATTATCACACCCAAGAAATTTAACACTGATAGTATCTACACACAAATTTCCCCAAATGTCACCAAATAATGTCCTGTATGGCTTTTTTTTTTTTTTAATTCCAGAACCCCATCTAAAGCCACACACTTTGAACTCACATTGTCATGTCACTGTCTCCTTTAATCTAGATTTATTCATCTTTTCATGATCTTTTATGACAGTGACATTTTTTAAAAGTTCAGACCAGCTTTTTGCAGAACAGGCCTCAAGCAGGATCTACTTGTTGCCTTATGATTAGATTCCAGATAAACATTTTTCTGGCAACAGTCTTACACTGGTGATGTAATCATGCCTCTTCTTGACAGAACACGGTGGCAAGTGTCATGTCATTTTGTTTCATTACTGGTGACATTGACTTTGATCAGGTGGTTAACAAGCCTGTGTGCTTAAAACGAAAAAAGCTGTGATTTAAGTCCTCCTCCCCCTGCTTAATATCCTATAGTGACTTTCCCTTAGAATAAAGTTCAATTAAGTCCAAAATACCTTCTAAGCCCTACAAGGAAGGCCATGACCTACTCTTTAAGCCTAAACTGCTGTTTAAACTCTCTATGGTCCCACAGAGTGCTTGCTATACCATGTCTTCTCTGGCCGAAAAATCCCAACATGGATAAATCAATCTCAGACATGCCAAATGAAAGAAGCCAGACAGCTCAGAAATCACACAATATCTTAAGTTTTACATTAGCTCAATGACACAGCTGTCACTGCCATGGTCATAGCTATGTACAACTTGACATAAAATCCCTTAAGGGAAAGAGATTCCCTGAAGTCTCTTAGAAAATTTCCTTCAGAGCAGAAAGATGCCCCAAGGATTCAGCAAAAGAAATACAGCTGAGCTTGGCTGAAATTCATCTAGGATAGACATTCTGGAGCTTTATGTAATTCACCAAGTACATCATTTTTCTATGTTTTCTACAAACACTTGAGTAAGACCCCTGGAAAGTGCAGTGGCTTATTACTCCTCGTAGTATCTTTGGACAAGCTCAACCCCTTAATATTTCAGTCAGCAAAACATTTAAAGACCATCTGAAGAAGGCCTGAGTCCTGGTCATTACCTGAAAAACTTCCATTGACATCTTCTGGTAAGATCAAGAAAGTACTAGCATTAAAACTTGCAGAATGAGTTGTCAATGGCCTTGAAAAAAATCCCAGAAGTAACTGAGCACTCTCAAGAAATGGTGAATTATCAAAATTCTTGATGTCATGGAAGATGTGTGGAAAAACAATTCCTGGACAACTCAAGTCAAAAAGTAATTTCTTAGAAGAGTCAGACTGAACACGAAGAAAGTTCAGCAATACTAAAAGTAATTTATTTCAGGGGCGCCTGGGTGGCTCAGTCGGTTGAGCGTCCGACTTCAGCTCGGGTCACGGTCTCGCAGTCTGTGAGTTCGAGCCCCGCGTCGGGCTCTGGGCTGATGGCTCAGAGCCTGGAGCCTGTTTCAGATTCTGTGTCTCCCTCTCTCTCTGCCCCTCCCCTGTTCATGCTCTGTCTCTCTCTGTCCCAAAAATAAATAAACGTTAAAAAAAAAAAAAATTTTTTTTAAAAAATAAATAAAAGTAATTTATTTCATATACATGTATTTTTATCTGTGTGTAAGTGCTATTATGATTCTCAAAAAAGCCTCTCTAAATAAATCTCTAATGACATATATAAAAAGTTCTAGGTGCCATTACTGAATACAATGATAGTTATGCAGTTCATTTTAAGTAACAAATGTGTAAAATGCCCTCAGGAAATGGCTTTACACCTGAGAAAAATCTACAAGTCCTGAGACATCCCAATACAATAATAGACAATACTGCATATACATTTAGTTGTACATGCAATGCTTACCAATCTTCAATTGCTTCATGTTGCTTAAGTTATGATTACTGACTTTGTTCTATTTATCTTAGAATTTCACATGTGTAGGCATTAAACATTGTGAACAAAAATTATGATCACTCAGTTCACTGAAGTTCATTTTTCTCTATCTCCTTTAATCTATGTAACCTATAAGCTTCTATTGGAATTCCCTCAAATTACTACGTTTTTTAAGTTTTCAGTGTTCAACAGGTCTGGAAAATACAAGGCCCTAGTGACATAAACTTTTTGTGTTAGCATTTTACTGCTCTTAGTTTGCTAATGATTTCATACATTGAGAAAATTCTTTGCCCTAATGAAATTTCAAGCACTTACTAGGTATATTCATCACTCCTACTTTATTTCTACATGTTAGATAGGACCAAGCCACCACCATCTCCATATTTTCATTTTTTTCTCCTTTACTGAATCAATTTGTACTTCTGACCCGAACTTCATCTTCTTTTGAATAACCAACTATGTCTCTGGATCCTTCAAAATCATTGCAAATCCTCTTCTAACCTGTATTTATGGTGCCAACAACTCCTTTCAAGTTCAAGGGCACGACTGCTAAACATAATGAACACAGTCTGAATGAACGACCTAAAATCAATGAATTAAAAAATAAAAAGCAGGTTAGCTTGGACTCTAATACTACTTCCAGCATCCACTTAAACACTATCAGACTCCCATATATAAACCTTAACCACAGGAGTGGTTGAGGAAGTTCATCTTCTCAGATGAGCTAAATACAGATCTAATGGATTTAATTTATACATATAAACACTGAGTAAGAAAATAAAACCACAAGTCTATATGCTCTGTCTCATCTAACTTGCAGGGAAATAAAAATTTAGTCCAACATTATAATTTCTAATACCAGTGTTTAAACTCTGAAATTATTAATTATTTTCCTCTTGGATTTCAATTATCCTAAAAGAGGTCTTTTCAGAAACCTATGGCAAGGTTACCTGATGGATAAACTATACTTACATAACCAGTTCTAAATTAAATAAAACTTGCACTGTTGGTGAAAATCAGAGTGTATTATTATTTACCTCATGATTTTTAAATCCTTTAAAGTTTTATTACAGTTTTTCCATTCAATGGTGAACATTAACCAAGAAACAAACAAGGTTATCTCTAGGTAAATCTAAGCCACTGTGAATCAGCTCAAATCAACCTCATTCTAAAAGTTAGCAGTGTATACACATACACAGATAACATTCAGTAACAACTGTTCTCATACTATTAAAATATTGAAAGGAAAAGTTCTGAACTGTGTTTATCTCTGCTCACCCTCCTCATACATTGTTTTCTTTATATTATCCCTTAGTTTTCTCTACTGATTCTGCATTCTTATTGTGACTCAGATCAATTATTCTAACAAAAAGTACCTCTTTTGAAAGTGATTTCAGGTGTGAGCATATGTGGACCTACTCACATAAACAAGTACCAACTTGCTTGAACAAGCATCCAACTTTGGCCTAGGTCATGATCTCGCCGTTCTGGGTTCTGTGAGGATAGCTCAGGGCCTGGGGCCTGCTTCAAATTCTGTGTCTCACTTGCTCTCTGCCCCTCCCCCACTCATACTCTCTCAAAAATAAACATAAAAAAAATAAGAAATAATACAGATTTATCCCCAAACTTCACTGCCTCTTTTATGATGACCTTAGGATAACACTTTTTATTTACAGATGAAAGATAATCAAAAACCTATCTCTTCATACTGAGTTCATGAAGAGATTCAATTTTGTCTCCCACGTAATTATTACTCCTAAAATACCTTTGAGAATTTTAGCTTAGGGAGGCGCCTGGATGGCTCAATCAATTAAGTGTCTGACTTTGTTTGGCTCAGGTCATGATCTCCTGGTTCGTTAGTTCAAGCCCAGTGTCGGGTTCTGTGCTGACAGCTCTAAGCCTGGAGTCTGCTTCAGGTTCTGTGTCTCCCTCTCTCTCTCTCTGTCCCTCCCCTACTCATGCTCTGTCACTCTCTTGCTCTCAAAAATAAATAAACATTTTTTTAAAAAAAAGAATTTTAGCTTAGAAAGAATCAATACACTTTTTAAGAAAAAAAATGCGAAGTTTGAGGAGATGTCACAATTTCACAGGTGTTTAGCACATGGTCCATTTTTCAAGATGCTTCTACTCTACTTCATAAACACAATCTTCCTTCTATATGTAGCCCTTTCTACTCCAATATGTGCCTGAACTACACTTTATTGCAAATAATAAAACTTGAAAAAACTATTAATAAATTTGGTCAAAGTAATGGGAAGGAATCAAGCATGCATTCTGCTTTTCCAGTAGGAACTCTACCAAGTAACCATATAGTTCATGAGAGATAGATCTTTATAGCAGAATTAGAGTATCACCATTTTGCAATCCTAAAGGATCTAAGCTATTGTGGTTCACAAAAGGACCAGTTCTGATCTGAAATTGTGACCAAAGGTACGTTAACAAAAGGTACGTAAGTTCTACATAAACATTCATATACTTTTATAACAAGTTGAGAAAATAATTTTATTTCTGTTGAGTCTACAATAAAAACTGGAGGTCTTTATGTATTATGTCTTAGGTTTTTAAATTTCATTTGTCTATAAATTTATTGCATTAGCATCAGTGGGCTGAAAATTTTAAAACTGGTTCTTTACAGCAGATCTATGACAAGCACTAAACTAGGCATTGATTATTAAAATCATTAGGTGAAAGA
This sequence comes from Panthera leo, assembly GCF_018350215.1. NCBI lineage: Eukaryota > Metazoa > Chordata > Mammalia > Carnivora > Felidae > Panthera > Panthera leo. Next base: position 108,692,230 of record NC_056687.1, read on the forward strand.
TTCATGAGAAACTTGATAATAAATGGTTATGTTGGCAATACCTGAATCAACTGATCAATCTTAACATACAAAATAGAGAATATGTATGTAAGTCTGTGAGGCACTAAGTAAATATATATGAAGAAAGATTGACCATGTGCTTGTAACCGTTTAGCTAGGTAGGGACTTTATACACTCTGCTCTACATATGCATGCTTTTAACATTCTATACGTAATCGACTGTATAATTGGCCCTAATTCTTCACTATTCCCCACATCCATGCCGTTTCTCATGTGACCTTGCAGTTCATTCTGTTTTAGGTGGAATATGTTTCTTCACTTTTGACATCAGGCTCAGCCATGAGACTAGTTTTGGGTTATGTAATGAGAGCAGAAGTGAGAGTGCCATGCCATAAGACATCTTGGCTTAGGCGGAAGGATGAAAGTAGTAGAGCTCAGCAGTGCTGAGCTGACCATAAACTTGTCAGCAATAAATCAGTATGACACATCCTTCTGAAAATGTTTACTGCCACCTAAAGTGAAATTTCACAAAAAACTAACACCAAAGCATCCATGGCAGGTTCTCAATCAAAAAACCATGATCCTGCTTTCCCTGGAAATACATTTAAAAATACGTAAGAACACAGGGCAGAAGTATACAACATGGCTATAATCATGCTTAGGTCTCTATGACCCTGTCTTTAAGATACAGATTACACTGAAGGTGACTGGGTGGCTCAGTCGATTAAGCATCTGAATCTTCGGTTCAGCTCAGGCCATGATCTCACAGCTTCGTGGGTTTGAGCCCTGCATCGGGCTCTGCACTGGCAGCAGGGAAACTTCTGGGTATGGTTTCTCTCTGCCCGTCTCCTCCACTTGCACTGTTTCTCAAAATAAATAAACTTAAAAAAAAAATACACATTATATAGATTCTCTAGCTTTGTAAATTTAAAACATAAATGCATACTTAAATTTTTTTAAGGGGGTAACTAATGAAGGAAAGACATTAGGGAAGAGGAACTACTTAGAGGCACTATTAATTAACCTCTGGAGAGCTAGCCCTGGTGAATCCAAGATTTGCCATACAAGGATAATATGCCTCACAGACAAACTGATAGAAATTTTCTTATCAAAAACCTGAAAACAGTTTTTATATGCAAATACTGCATCAATTCCAAAGGTTGCATTTAAAAAGAAGAGGAGCACCTCAGTGGCTCTGTCGACTAAGCATTGGATTCTTGGTTTTGGCTCATGTTATGATCTCACAGTTCCTGGGTTCGAGCCCTGTGTAGGGCTCTGCACTGTCAGCATGGGCTGGCTTGGGATTCTCTCTCCCCACGCTCTCTCTCTCTGTCCCTCCCCGACTCGTGCTATCTCTGCCTCTGTCAAAATAACTAAATAAACTTTAAATAAATAAATAATAACAAAAATAAAAACCCAGCCTTATTAAATCAAGTGCTTCCAATTCTATTTTCATCAGCTTTATTGTCAATTTATTTTTGAATTTAAAATTCAGATTGTTATTATCAAATAAAGTGATTCATTTCTACTGGTACAGGTTTATAAAGCCAATCCAAAAGTAGCCTCTTTGCCCACAAACCACATACTATTTCCATTAAAATACAGCCGAACAAGGTACTTTTGAAAATACTCTTAAGGATAAAAAATTATGATGTAATTTTCTAAAGTTTGTTTTACTATACCAAGGTTTATCTCTTCCAGGTATCAAGTAATTTATTATTATAACCTAAATATTTTAAACTGTACAAAATAGAAAATACCAATACCTATTAGGGGCTCTCCTCTGACCCAAGAATTCCACTCCTAAATATTTATCCAAGAGTAATGAACATCTATGTCCACAAAAACTGGAAACAGAACACATGGCCATCAACATGTGAATGGATAAACAAATTCTGGTATATCCACACAGTGGAATACTAGGCAACAATAAAAATGAACAAACTACTGACACAATAACATGGATAAATCTCAAAAACATTATGAAAGAAGCCACAATCACTGTATGATTCCATTTATATATAGTTCAAAAGCAAACAAAACTAATGTCTGGTTATAAAAATGGGAACAGTGGTTGCTGCTAGAGGAGTGGAGGGATTAAGTGTCAAAGGGGCACACAGGAACTTGGAAATGATAGAAATGTTTTAGATCTTGATTGGAGAAGTGGTTACATGGGTGTGTTTGTGTGTGTGTATGTATACGTGTGTGTGTGTGTCAAAATTCAAATTGTACACTGAACACCTGGGTGGCTCAGTCAGTTAAGCAAGCGCCCAACTCTTGATTTCGGCTCAGGTCTCACGTTTGGGGAGTCTGAGCCCCAAGCTGGGCTACGTGCTGACAGTACAGAGCCTGCTTGGGATTGTCATTCTTCCTCTCTCTCTGCCCCACTCCTGCTTGTGCTCGCTCTCTCTCCAAATAAATTTTAAAAAATTCAAATTATACACTTAAAGATCTGTGTATTTCAACTATGCACATTTTGCCTCAATAAAAACAAGCCAAACAAAATACCTATTAGTGACCTTTTCAAACCATTTGTCTCCACAAACTGAAAAACAATGCTACAATAAGCAACTATTTACCTTCAGCCTTCAGCGGGAGTCGGGGGGGGGGGGGGGGGGGGGGGGGGGGGGGACCCAGATGGTCAAGCTCTGCCATGGTGTCAAAAACAAGGCCAACATTCAGTCAAACCTAAGAATCACTCCATTACAAAACCAAAAATCTATCAGGTTAAATCCATTAAGTGGATTAAGCATCCAATTAACCATCCATTAAAAATGTACACTTTTATTCCTAATTCCCTTTAATTACTTTTTAAAAAGTTACCTGCTCAGTCTAATGCTGTAAATCTGGTACCTTATTTCACTCAGTCAGATGTTGGAGTTGGCAGGAACAGATTTCACAGTTCATGACGATAATGCAATAATACGAAAATGTTCCACCAAATTATAACTTAGAGTCTCACAACAAAACGGATCAAAGACCTAAATGTAAAAGCTAAAGCTACAAAGGCTTTAGAAGAAAACATAGGCAATTACACAAGACTTAAGATCATTAGGAAATGCTTCTTAGGAGGCGAACTATAAAACAAACTCTTGACTATAGAGAACAAACTGAGGGTTGCTGGAGGCGAGGTGGGTAGGGCGATGGGCATTAAGAAGGGCATTTGTTGTGATGAGCACTGGGTGCTATATTTAAGTGACCAATTACTAAATTCTATTACCCAAACTAGTAATACACCATATGTTAACTAATGAATTTAAATAAAAACTTGAAGGAAAAAAAAAAAAAAGGAAATGTTCCTTAGGTGAGATACCAAAAGCTAAAGTGACAAAAGGAAATAAATAAGTTGAACTTCATCAAAATTATAAGCTTTTATGTATCAGAGGACACCATTAAAAAAGTAAAAATCCAGAGGATGGCAGAAAATATCTGCAAAGCATATTTCTGATAAGAGACTTGTCACTAGAATAAAGAGCTCCTACAACTCAACAAAAAGACAAGTAACCTACTTTCAAAAACAGGCAAATGATCTGAACAGACATTTCTCCAAAGAAAATATACAAATGGACAATAAGCACATGAAAAGATGTTCAACATCATCAGTCATTAGGGAAATGCAAATCAAAATCATAATGAAATACCACTTCACACCCACTATGATGGCTATAATCCAAAAGACAAGTGTTGGCAAAAATGTGGGGAAATTAGAACCTCATGCACTACTGACAGAAAATAGAAAATACTGCAGCCACTTTGGAAAAGTCTGACAGTTCACCAAAAGGTTAGACACAGAATTACTATATGACCCAGCAATTCCACCCCAGTACACATCCAAAAGAAATGAAAACTTATGTCTACACAAACACTTGTACAGGAATATTCATAGAACCATTATGTATAATATCAAGAGTGTCCATCAACTGATGAATGTGTAAAAGGTGGTATATCCATACAATGGAACATTATTTGGTAACAAAAAAGAATAAGGTACTTAACACATGCTATAAGACAGATGAACTCTGAAGGCATTACACTAAAAGAAACCAGTCACAAAAGACTCCATATTTTAAGATTCTAGTCATATATAATGTTCAGAAAGGCAAATCTTATAGAGACAAAAAAGATTAGTAGCTGTCTAGCATTGGGAGAAAAAGGCAGATGGCCAGAGGGCTGATTGCTAAAAGCTACAGGATATCTTTTGGGGGTGATGAGAATGTTCCAAAATTGACTGTGGTGATGACGGTCATACAAATCTGTGAATATACTAAAAACCACTGAATTGTGCCCTTTATATTGGCACAATTTTATGGTATATGAATTATATCTCAATAAAACTGTTTTAATAAAAGTGAAGAGTAGAATCTAGGTGTATGCCTAAATGGTGACTAAAATTTCTTCTAACTTGTTAGCTTGAAAATTTTTCATAAAATGTTAAAGGAAAAAAAAAATGTTAAAGGAGGAAGGGGCACCTGGGTGGCTCAGTCGGTTAACCATCGAACTTTGGCTCAGGTCATGATCTCACAGTTTGTGAGTTCAAGCCCTGCATCCGGCTCTGTTCTAACACCTCAGAGCCTGGAGCCTGCTTCAGATTCTGTGTCTCCCTCTCTCTGCTCCTCCCCTGCTCATGCTCTCTCAAAAAAAATAAACATTAAAAAAATTTTGTTTTAAGTTAAAGAAGGAAAAATCACAGCACAAAAAGTTTCACTATTACCAATAAACACATCAAAACAATGATTTATCTGTATTTTTATATTCATCTAAATTTTCCCAAATTAATTTGGGATTGTTCATCCAAAATGTGTCCAAAGCAGCATTTTAGAATTCTGGAGTCTTAAATTTATATTCATAATGAGACTCAGAGGAGAAGAATTACTAAGACTAGTTCTCCAAATTATAGACAAGGTGAGGGTGTCTTAAATTTACATAGATCTCTGTAAGTTTTAAGAGAGAAAAAGGATTCTATTCTCCTGGTGACAAACAGGAATAACAGAATTTTGCAAGTCCAGGCAGCTTTAAAAGTTTGGGAAACATCTGTTATGGTAGATTAGAGCAGATTATTTTACCTTTTGGTCAGTTTCAACACTGTTGGTTCTCATCTTTTAGAAAACAAGCAATTTGACACTCAATTTTTAAGAATTTTCATAACTCAGAATTTTATTAACTCAAAAATAACTACTCTGATATATATATTAGGATTAAAGTTTAGCCAAATTTTAAATACCTGTCACTGTGAAATCAAGATCCAGACTCAGGACAATATGTGCTCTATAACTGAAGTGACCATATGGCAGTTTGCCCAGAACGATCCTAATTTACACCTGTTATTCCAACACCCCACCCAGCTTAACATATTCTTCAGTTTTACACATTTGCTTATGAATAGCTGCATTTAAGTAACATCAGATGGGTTTATTATACTTTCACTTTATATTTCCACCTTCTGACATGGTTTTGTCTAGTTCTGCATAGAGTGCAGGTGCAATATACAGTTCTCACTTCTAACTTCAGGTTCAATCTGATAACCCATTTTTTTATCCATTTCTGATAAAATGAAGTACACTTGGACCCTCGGCAACTAGGGATAGCTAACTCTATCCAGTCTTGAGTGCTCAGTTGTGCCACACAGCCACTGCTCAGCTTGCAAGATGCTCCAAACCTGTAGGCCACCATCCACTAGGTCAATGGGAAATGTGAATAAGGTGTGTGTAAAGTATATGCAAAAAAGAGATGTCGTGTGTTTCTGCACATAATGTTCAGACAGTAATCTGAGCATTCTTGCTACAGGAGTTTTGCCATTAATTTACTATATTGCATGAATCCAAACTTTTTGTTTGGTAATATTTCATTTTACAGCAATTACAAATTTATTTTCAGCAACTTCTTTTATGTTCTTTTATGTCCTTATACGCCCCAGTTTAGACAAAAAGAATATATGGTCACACTATTATAACCAAACATCTTACTTCCTATCACATTATAAAGGCCTATATCAGGGAATGTACAGACATAACTATATAACCATGTCCTTAATCCTCAAACCATGAACCTGAAGCCATGGCAAGAGCCCACCAATAAGAACACCAACTAATAGGGGCGCCTGGGTGGCTCAGTCAGTTGAGGGTCTGGCTTGGACTTGGGTCATGATCTCACGGTTCAGGAGTTCAAGCCCCATGTCAGACTCTGCGCTGATAGCACAGAGCCTGGAACCGGCTTCGAGTTCTGTGTCTCCCTCTCTCTCTCTCTGCCTCCCCCCCCCCCCCGCCCGCTGAGGCTCTGTCTCTTTCTCTCTCAAAAATGAGTAAACATTTAAAAAAATTTAAAAAAGAAGAAAACCCACTATCACATTATTACTATAGTAAAGCTATTTTTTTTTGAACCACTGTGATTCTTTTTTAATTTTTTTTTTTAACGTTTACTTATTTTTGAGACAGAGAGAGACAGAGCATGAACAGGGGAGGGGCAGAGAGAGAGGGAGACACAGAATCTGAAACAGGCTCCAGGCTCTGAGCTGTCAGCACAGAGCCTGACGCGGGGCTCAAACTCACGGACCGCGAGATCATGACCTGAGCTAAAGTCGGACGCTTAACCAACCAAGCCACCCAGGCGCCCCTGAACCACTGTGATTCTTAAGCAAATACAGAAATGTCTCTATTCTACAAAATGCATGAAAAAAATAGCATTCTATTCTACACAACCCAGAATTATGTATGCTATACAAATACTCAAATTCTATGAGACTACTTTTCCATTGATTCACAAAGTGCTTCAGAATTGTTTTATCCCTGAGGACTTCATTCATCTTGAGCATCTAACAGAGTTTAGGTTAGAAGGAAACATGAAGACAATTTAAGCATCATAACAGAGATACATTTTATTGTTCTGTATAGCAAATAATTATTCTTTATTTCAAACAGCATCCTTTGGAATATAATTCATTAAATAGCCTTTTAAAAAGTATCAAATACATTTGAACCAGTATAAGACAAGTCTACATCTTTAAAAAATTCTTAAAAGACAATCATCTACCTTAAGTAACAAATTGGCCTCGCTAAAGACAAGGCTATCTGAGGTTCCTGGAGGAATTTCAAAACCTTCCCAGTCTCAAAACCTTCCATGTCTAACAACAGGAAATAATAAAAACTATTCCTTTTGTAACAGCTCTTACATTCTAGATGAGCATCTTCACAAATATTTTAAAATCTGAGGCAAAAAAAATCATCTTTGACCTTTCAAAAAAATATATACTATAAAGGATTATCATAAAAGGACAGTTGTCAATGCGTCCCAGGTAAAAAATCTCATCATCTTTCAACTCAATTCAAAAACTTAAATTTAGAAATGCCAAATTTAAAAGTTTAACATTAGGGGCGCCTGGGTAGCTCAGTCGGTTACGCGGCCGACTTCAGCTCAGGTCATGATCTCACGGTTCGTGAGTTCGAGCCCCGCGTCGGGCTCTGTGCTGACAGCTCAGAACCTGGAGCTGCTTTGATTCTGTGTCTCCTTCTCTCTCTGCCCCTCTGCCTCTGGAGCTCTGTCTCTCTCTCACAAAAATAAATAAACATTAAAAAAATTTTTTTTTAAATAAGAAAAAAAGTTTAACATTAGATGTCATTAAAGATTCTGTATCACATGCAATCAACTTTAAAAACACATTAATTCAAGTATGATTACCCTAGTCAACATTTCAGGAAAGGTGACGGAGCAGGTCCCACCTCTACTGGAACCAAGAGTCTGAGGCTTAGATAAGGCCAAAAAAAAAAAAAAAAAAAAAAAAAGGGAAACCTGACACGGAGTCCAAAGAACAATATTCTGATAATCCTGCCTCAGTAAAACAGAAAATAGTTACTATGTCTCATACTTGACCTATATACAATTCATATACAACATCAAGTAGCTGTAAAAAGTTTTTAAAGACATTATTAAATATGATCTTAACTTCTTAATTAAATAACATTATGTCAACTCCTTAACCAAGAAAACAATAACCTCTGCTTTAGGTGGTTAACCATTCAGCCCAAATGCTTTTACAGATTTTAGGTCTCTCCCTGATTTCTATCACGTAAAAATGTCATTTTAGAATATCCTGATATAGGGGCGCCTATAGCTGGCTCAGTCAGTAGAGCTTGCAACTCTTGATCTCCAGGTTTTTCTCAGGGTTTTGAGCTCCACAGTGAGTGTAGAGATAGATAGATAGATAGATAGATAGAAAGAAAGAAAGAGAGAGAGAGAAAGAAAGAAAGAAAATCCTGATACAAATTGAAATGTGCCAGGATAGAAATTGAAATCACCTTTTTAATTTATGAACCAGGATTTACATACAATTGTCAGAAACAATCTATGCGCAAAGTAAGCTTGCGGCCAAAGCTTGAGGGCAGTACTTGTATTTCACTCCAGAGAAGAGTAATTCAGGAGTAAACTATAGAAAAGAGATACCTACTCAGATTTCCAGGCAGACCTCTTAGAAATATCTCATTTCACCTACTTTACTTCTACATCTGTTTACTTGTCAATACGATGTCAATGACATATCATGGTTTAATTGTAGGGGTTTTTTTCTCCTTACTCGTACGAGGAATAATAATATATTTAATGAAGTATATTATTTCCCTGATGGCTCCTCCTGAAAATGCTTCCAATCCGGTTCACATCTATTAGTCCAAAATAAAAATACACATGCTTGAGTATGCTGTAAAACATAAAGGACCTTGAAATTTAAAAAAAAATCAGCAGTTCACTTGAAGCTCAAATACATCAAATTGATCAAGACTCTTTAAAATGCAAGTTAAACCAAAGTGTCAACTAGAAAAAAAGTTTATGTTCCATACTCCTGAGACAAATAAATTGGAAACTGAATCTTTAACTTCCTGCTGCCAGTTAATTTCTGAAAATACTCTTATACCACTACATATTTTTCAAAGTCTGTAAATTAGGTTTCAGTCCTGTTGGTACAGTCATTTCTTCTATGAGCACAAAGCTAAGTTATAAGTCTCAAAAGAGAGAAGAAAAATGCTTTGCAAATGTACAGAGTGTAAAGAGCTGTACAATGAGGTTTACATTCGCTTCTGAGGTCTGAAACTACTTCAGGGTCTTCATTTACCTTCATAATCCTGAGACAAGAGCTTCACGGAGTCTAAGCATCAGTTTCCTCGGTTTAAAAGCGCATATCGCTACCTTACTATCTCTTCTCATTTGCTCAACAATTAGTTTTTGAATGTTTACAAGGAACTAAGCAATCATTAGCAAAAAAGGACCTACTAGCAAGTGACACTTAGGCAGCACCTTGGAAACAGAATACCATGAGTAAGGCACTACTATCTGACTTAGAACACCAATTCCCACCTGACTTTGAAAATCCCACACATCCGAATAAAATTTAAAGTAATTTCTCAAAGCGAGGCTCTAAACAGCATACAGGAGGTACATCTTGCTCAAGTTAATCCCAATTCAAAACTGCAGTTTCCCGCTGACAAAAACGACTTTGTAAGGGTCTGAAAGAACGCCAAGCCAACGAAAATTTTAACACAGAAGTGAAAGCAAAGGTGCTCAATTTCAGAAGCGAGACGGACGAAGAGGTCTAAAGAAAAAAGTGAGTTGGAGGTGACGAGAAGCGCAGCGGCGGCCCAAACGTGCTCTCCCCACACCGAGTTAGCAACTTTTCCAGCACGCCGGGATTCCCCACTTCCCCAGCCCTCGGCGGTGGCGGCCGCGGCTCGCGTCCCGGAGAGGGATCCGCACCGCGGGGAGGGGGATCCACCGCCAACAAACGAGTAAAAGCAGCCAGCGACTGGGGGCGGGGTTAGACCCACGCTCCTGCCCTCGGAGAATGGGGGGGGGGGGGGGGGGGAGGGCAGCGGAGTGAGGGGCCATGGGCCCTGACCAGGGACTGACCTGGGGACCAGGACCGGAGAAGGGGAGAAGCGAGGGGAGCCGCAGTCACGCGGCCTCGCCGCCGCGGACCCCAAGGCCGGCGTTAGGGTGCGGGGAGGGCCCCACCGAAGGCAGGCGGGAAATGGGGGTGGCGGGAAGACGGGAGGCCGGCACGGCTCGAAAGCCGCACGCGAGGCCCCGACCCTGCCCTGCCTTCGGCGGGTCCCCGGAGGTCCACAAAAGGCCCCCAGCCTCTCGAAGGGACGAGGGTGAGGGCTGAGGAAGCAAACACGCACAACCCGCTGGCCTCCCTACCTCCACCCTCCGGCCGCGCTCCCCGGGCTCCGAGCCCCACAGCGGCGCGGGGGAGGCGGGGGCCAGCGGCGCGGCCGCGGGGAGCTGACGCCCTCCCCGACGCCCGAAGACCGGCGGCCGCAGGAACCCCGACACGCAGACAAAATCAACAAAGCACCTGCCGCTCCCGAGGAGAAAACATGCCACAGGCCCCGACCAAGGACTCTCCGACGCGCAGCTGCCCGGGCCGCAGGGCTGCGCTGACGGGCTGGGGGGGAGGGGGGGTCGAGCGGTGGTTCCCCGGCCCCGGAGCCTCGCCTGCGCCCGGAAGCGGTGAGGCAGGGACCCCCACGCGAAAGACTGACCTTGGAGTCTCCGTTGCACAGAGCCATCGGGGCTGGGGCCGCGGCAGCGGTGGCCACACTATGAGACGGGGCGGTAGAGGGCTGGCGGGGTCGACGCCGCGGGCCGGGGCTTGAGAAGGAGGCCTGGTCTAGAAGCCGGCGGGCGCCGAGAGGAGCTGGCCGACTGCGAGGCGCCGAATCGAGCAGCAGCCGCGGAACGCGGGCCCCAGCGCCGCGGGAGAGGAGACCAGCAGCGCGCACGCTGCCCCCGCCTCCTGCTTCCGCCCCGGCCGGCCACTGGGAGGAGCCAGAGCCCGTTTGGCTAGGCAGCCAAACCGCGGACACCCCGCAGCTGCCGCCACGGCCAAACAAGCCCGCCTCGGAAGGAGGGGCCTTCGGGGCCCGGCCCCGCCCCCAGGCCCGTTCGCGCCGCCGAGGCCCGCCCCCGGGAAAAGAAAACCGCCGCTTCTCCGGCCTGCCCGCCCGAGGGAAGAAGTGCCCGCGGCGTCTGGCCCCGCCTCCGCCGCCAAAGTCCGCCCCATTTAGGAACCTGCCCCGCCTCCGCCTCCCCTGGCCTGCCCTTGGGAGGAGGAGCCCGCAGCTAACAGCCCGGCTCCGCCCTTCCCGCCCCCGCACCGGGCAACGGGCCGCGGGAGGAGGGGCCCTTGGCGGGCGGCCCCACCTTCGCCCCCAAGGCCCACCTCCGAGAAAACCCTAAGCCTCGGAGAGCTTGTTGTAGGCCTGCCTGCCGGCATCCTTTAACCACTGTGAGAGGCTGGGGGCGCGGACTAAGAAGCCTCCCGAGGGCTGGGTCCCTGGGGGAGCTCTTAGCCGTTTTCGCGGCCGCATCTCAAGTTGAGGGACGATGAAGAGGCCAAGGCTACTATGAAGAGTTTTGTGGTAACATCTCCAGAGACATCAAAGCGAGACTTGCTCACATAGGGTCCCAAAAGTTCTACAACGGGTGCAGATTTTCAAAAGGAAGAGGTTTGGGAGCGGCAATCCGGTGGGATGGTGGGCCAGGGAACTGGCCGCGAAGTTCTGTTTGCACAGCCTCCAATGTTTTTATTTATTCTGGGGAGGGGGCTACAGTCCTTCCAGCTACTCCTTAGCACCCATCAAGATGAGTTGTTTAAATTTGGTCACCTGGGAGCCTAAATCGGGGTTGGAGAATAAGTAACACTTGGAACAGCTTCCAGATTAACAAAGCCTTCTAACAAATATTCAATTATTACAATACAGCCATTTGCTGAGCTCATGCTATGTGTCAGGCTCTAGTCCAGGTGTCAAGGAGCCTGAATAAGACAACCCGGATTTACGAAACCTCCATTTTATTCTAACCAATTCCGCGAAAGTACTGAGGTCGGGTTTATGTTCTTATACACTTTTTACTAATAAAAAAAAAAAAATGAGGCTCGGTGAGATAATGTTCGTCTCTGCCTCTCATTATAGGAGGTAAGGGGTACCTGATCTAGGAAAGGATAGACGGTTTATTAGTTTCAGGAACAAAAGGCCCCAAATCTTATCAGGCCTTGGAGTCAACGAAAGTATTTCACTTACCCTTTTTTGAGTTGAAAAATGGATACTTGAACTTTCTAAAGCCATGGATACTGGGCTGTCTTGGTAGGTCTGCATGAACCTACGGTGTAGTAAGAGGACGGTGTAGTAACCAATAGGAAAGACTCAGTTGCATCAATATTGACCCAGAATGGAATGGAATGTAATATGATGTGCCAGTATTAAGGATTGGCTAAAGCCCATCTATACTAGATAATGCCTATTTTCAATATGTTCTGATGGTCACCTGTGTTTATGGCTAAGCATATCAGCATGTACCACAATCCTTAAATCTTAAGGTCCTCTGCAACTTTTGACTTGACCCCTCCCTTTTTCTTGAAACTGGATTTCTCTTATAGACACACCATTAGAGGTGTCTTTTCACCTGTAAAATTGTTCTTGGTCACTTTTTTTTTTTTTTTAAGGATAGCTCATGCTCTTTTGGTCACCTTTTCCTGCCCCTCTTCCTATATCTTCCTACAGGAGAAGGCTTCAGTGTTGCTTTTCTTCAATATTTCCATTCCTAACCCTCTTCTCATCTTAACTTTTCACCTTGTTTCTCTGGGGTTTTTAAAAATATAAATTTATTTTAAAATATCTTTTAATAGGCCCTATAACAGCTCTCTCTTCCGAGCTCCAGATCCATATTACCCTGTAAATCCCTAGTTAGATGTTCAATGGCATTTTGGGCCCCAAAATCAACAATTCCAAAACGAAACTTCCCAAATGTCTGTGCCCAATCTCACTGGAACTATGATATTAGAGGGAAAACATTCAGTCTTTCACCCATAAGTTGTAGGTTTTTCATAGATAGCCTTCACCAAGTTGAGGAGGTTCCCCTCTGTTCCTGTTTTGCTGAGAGTTTTGATCAGGAATGGATGTTGTCAAATGCTTTTTCTGTGTCTGTTGAGATTATTGTATGCCTTTTTTTCAGTTTATGTGGTAAATTACATGGATGAGCTGATTTGTAAATGTCAAACCAGCCCTATATTTTGGGACAAGTTTGAAGGAATCATGATATATTTTCCTTTTTATGTATTGGATTTGTTAAATCTTGATTTCAAATTTTTGTATCTATTTTAAAGAAGAATATTAGCTTGTAGCTTTCTTTTAATGTCTTTGGATTTGGTATCAGGGTAATGCTGGCCTCAGAGAATAAGGTTGAAAGTTTGTGTAGAATTTTATTTATTTTTTAATTTTTTTTTTAGCATTCATTTTTGAGAGACAGAGAGAAATGGAGTGTGAGTGGGGAAGGGGCAGAGAGAGAGGGAGACACAGAATCTGAAGCAGGCTCCAGGCTCTGAGCTGTCAGCACAGAGCCCAACACAGGGCTTGAACTCAGATCATGACCTCAGCTGAAGTCAGACTCTTAACCCACTGAGCCACCCAGGCACCCCGAGTTTATTTGTTTATTTTGAGAGAGACAGAGACAATGCAAGCAGGGAATGGCAGAGAGAATCCCAAGCAGCCTCCACACTGTCAGTGTGAAACCAGATGCCATTTGAATCCTGAACCATGAGATCATGACCTGAGCTGAAACCAAGAGTTAGACACTTAACCGACTGAGCCACGCAGGCACTCCCTGAAATTTTACATAGAATTATTATTTCTAAAAGAGTTGGTGTGGAATTCATTTTATTTCTTTCTTACATGTTTGGTAGAATTCACCAATAAGGCCATCTGAGCCTGAAGTTTTCTTGGTAGTAAGGTTTTTAACTACCAAGTAAAATTTTAAAAAGACATAGGGCTGTTCAGGTTATTTTTTCTTGATTGGTCTTTGGCATTTTGTGTTTTTCAAGGAATTTGTCAGTTTTGTCTAAGTTGTCAAATTCATAGGCAAAGTGTTATTTGCAATATTCTCTTATTATCCTTTTAATATCTAGACTCTGTAGTGATGTCAAATTTCTCATTCCTGATACTGGTAATTTTGTTTTCTGCTTTTCCTCAGTCTGGTTAGATAGCAGTTTACCAATTTTATTAATCCTCTCGAAGAACAGCTCTTAGGTTTATTGTCTTTCTGCTTTCTATTTCATTGATTTCCACTTTAATCTTTATTATTTCCTTTCTTCTTCTTACTTTGTGTTTAGTTTGCTCTTTTCCTATTTTACTAAGTTGGAATCTGAGATCATCAATTTGAGATCTTTCCTTTTTCTTTCTTTTTTCTTCTAACTTTCTAATATATTTAGCTCTATGTCTCTCCCGAAGAACTGCTCTACTGATATCCCACAAAATCTTATATATGATATTTTAATTTTCATTTGGTTCTAAATAGTGTCTAATTTCTCTTTTGATTTCTTCTTTGACCCATGGCTTATCTAAAAGCCTGTTATTCCATTTCCAAACATTAGAGGATTTTTCAGAGATCTGTTATTGGTTTCTAAGTTAATTCCATTGTGGTCAGAGAATATATTTTGTAATATATTTTGTATGATTTGAATCCTTTTAAATTTATTGAGGTTTGTTTTATGGCTTAGAATATAGTCTATCTTGGTGAATGTTCTCTGTGTACTTGAAAAGAATGTGTATTCTGCTGTTGTCATGTAGAGTGTCCTATAAATGGCAAATAGGTCAAGCTGTTTGATAGTCTTGCTCAAGACTATCAAATTATTTTTTTAAGTTTATTTATTTATTTTTAGATAGAGAGCACAAGCAGGGAAGGGGCAGAGAGAGAGGAGAGAGAGAATACCAAACAGGCTCCAGACTGTCAGCGTAGAGCCCAATGCGGGGCTTAAATTCACGAACTGCAAGATTATGACCTGAGCTGAAACCAAGTGTCATACACTTCACTGACTGAGCCACCCAGGCGCACCAAGACTATTATCTTCTTGATTTTCTATTTGTTCTATCAGTTATTGAGAGAGGAGTTCTAAAATCTCCAATTATACTTGTGATTTTTATCAACTTCTTATAGTTGCATCAGTTTTTGCTTCATGTATTTTGAAACTCTGTTGTTAGGGTCATAAATGTTTAAATTGTTATTGACCACTTTATCATTATGAAATAACGTTCTTTATCCCTGGTAATATTCTTTACTCTGACATTTACTTGTTCCAATATTAAAATAGCATGCCTGGGGTGCCTGGCTGGCTCAGTCAGAATGAGACTCTTGATCTCAGGGTTGTGAGTTCAAGCCCCATATTGGGCCTAGAGCTTACCTAAAAAACAAATTAAAAAAAAAATACAATTAAACAGCATGCCTGCTTTCTTGACTCATTGTTGACATGGTATCTTTTGCAACTCTTTAACCTGTTTTTGTATTTATGTTTAAAGTGTTTCTTATGGGCAGCAAATAATTGGGTCTGACTTTTATTGTCTGATCTGCTCATTTCTTTTCTTTCGAGTATTTAGATCATTCACACTTTACATGATTATTAATTAATACAGTTATATCTATAATTTAGAGATTATCAAGGCAGTAGCTGGGGAAACTGAAGGCTCATCTCTTTTGTTTCTTGTCTCTCACGGGTCACTGTCCTTTGATGCTTGATATCCAGTATTTTGAAACCATTGCTTCATATATTTTGTCTGAATTGTTGTTGTTGTTGCTGTTGTTGTTCCAGCTGGAGAGTAAATCCAGTTCCTGTTCCTCTATCTTTGCTGGAAGGGAAGTCTGAAAACCTCTTTTAATGAGTAATTGAAGCATTGAAGCATCTGAAACCTACAAGACCTTCACCTGTCTCATACATAATTTTGTCCAGCTGGGGGGTGGGGGGGAGGGTGGGGGGGGTGGGTGGACAACTTAGGCAACATAAACGAGTGATCCTAATACTTACAAATGTAATTTTGTGGTTTCTGGAGCCATTTTTTTAGCTAATAACATTTGATAAAATCCACAGATAGAAATTTTACATGACTTTTCAGATTTGGCAAGTATCGTATCATAAAATACTTATTTCAGGTACAATCCAAGGTCATTTCATCTTTCAAAATGTAAGATATTTTAAACCTCCCATTAAAAAAAATTAACTTTTAGGGGCACATGCGTGGCTCAGTCAGTTGAGAGTCTGACTTCAGTTCAGGTCATGATCTCATAGTTTGTGAGTTTGAGCCATGCATGGGGCTCACGGCTGTCAGCCTGCTCCACATTCTCTATCCCCCTCTCTCTCTGCCCCTCCTCTGCTCACATGCACACTCTTTCTCAAAAATAAATATTTAATAAATAAATAAATAAAAATTAAATGATTAACTTTTAAACTAATGAAAAATATTAGATGCCAACTTAAAATGTGGAAGGAAGTACATTGTTTTTCAAAATCCTTTTAGGGTGGAATGTGAGGGGTTTTTTTTATTGAAGACAACTATTCTAAAATGATTTTTTACTTTAATTTGTTTTAATTTTTTAAAATTTTGAGATAGAGTGAGAGAAGGGGAGGGGCAGAGAGAGAGAAAGAGAGAGAATCACAAGCAGGCTCCACACCATCATTGCAGAGCCCGATGTGGGGCTCAAACTCACAAATCATGAGATCACGACCTCAGCCAAAATCAAGAGTTAGACATTCAACGGACTGAGCCACTCAGATGCTCCAACTGTTCTAAAGTGATTTTTAATCATATATCCCTTGCTCAGAATCTTCTTAATAGTTCACCATTGCTCTCAGGATAAACTTAAAACTTCTAACATTATTTTGTCCTTGGAGACTTGGCTAGCCCCTGTTTACTGTATCCTGCTCTCTTACCAATGCCACCTCACTCTACTCTAGCCATATTAAACTGCTTTAGTTCCTTAAACAAGACATGTTCTCTCTTGACTCAGGCCTTTTGCGCATAAATATCTTCTGTCTAGAATATTTCTGTTCCCCTCCCAAAACTATGAAGGCTTGGGTTAGATGTCTCTTCCTTTTTTGTGCTCTCATATCCCTTTCTTTTTTTTTTTTTTTTTTTAAATTTTTTTTTTTTCAACGTTTATTTATTTTTGGGACAGAGAGAGACAGAGCATGAACGGGGGAGGGACAGAGAGAGAGGGAGACACAGAATCGGAAACAGGCTCCAGGCTCTGAGCCATCAGCCCAGAGCCTGACGCGGGGCTCGAACTCACGGACCGTGAGATCGTGACCTGGCTGAAGTCGGACGCTTAACCGACTGCGCCACCCAGGCGCCCCTCATATCCCTTTCATTAGTACTCACCACCCTCTACTGTATTTACTTGTCTCTGTGCACAGAAAAAACCTGGAAGCAGTATCCACCAGTAGCAACAAGCAAATCTAGCCACTAGATAGCGGTTTCTAAATACTATTCTCCCACAAGAACCAGGTCTTCTTGGAGAAAAGGTTAATTTAGGATCAAAGCAGGGACAGGATGACCAGGAACATCTTTTTTGTGTCAGGAAGTGAGGAAGTGTTCAGAGAATAATGGGGACATGTCAGTTTGGGGGAAGTCAGTTTGAAAGGACTTTTGCTAGCCAAATCTGAGACAATGTATCAAAATAGTGACAGTAGGGGCGCCTGGGTGTCTCAGTCGGTTAAGCGTCCGACTTCAGCTCAGGTCACAATCTCACGGTCCGTGAGTTCGAGCCCCGCATCGGGCTCTGGGCTGATGGCTCAGAGCCTGGAGCCTGCTTCCGATTCTGTGTCTCCCCTCTCTCTGCCCCTCCCCCGTTCATGCTCTGTCTCTCTCTGTCTCAAAAATAAATAAACGTTTAAAACAAAAATTTAAAAAAAAAATAGTGACAGTAAACAAATTATACCCATTGATTAAATTATGAGCCCATCAGTCTCTGATGATATAAATAAACGAATGATTAAATAGAAAACCTTGTAATGAATAGAATGTCAACTAATAAAACTCAAAAGAATAATTGAATTATAAAGTTATTTTGCAACCCTCATAGAAATAATAAATTCAGTCAAGAAACATCAGTGGATGGTAAAACTTATGGATGAAAGATGGGTCACAAACAGGTTTTATTTACATTGTCTCAAAGTAGATCTCTACAAAATAATAATTATACAGGAAAAAAGAGTAACTTTATTATGGAGAAAACTGAAGGCACATCCTTTCTCAAGTGATCAAAGTTAACATCAATGGTAGTGGAACAAATGGACATCATAACCCAACTGTTAGTAAACATCAGGCAAACCCAAATATAGGTACATTCCACAAAATAAGGGTCTACAAGTGTTCCAGTTATCTAATGGCTTGCAACAAACACCCGAAAACCTGGTGGTTTAAAACAACACTACTTTGCTACAATTTGAACAAGGTTCAGCAGGGACAACTCTTCTCCATCCTAAGGTATCAGCTGATACAGCCCAGAGCCTGGCTCCACTAGGCCTTAGCTAGTGTGGCTCAAAGGCTGGGAGCTAGAATCACATGAAGACTTTTGCACACTCACATCTATGACACCTGATCTCGAAGATTCAAACAGCTGAGGGCTGGAATGGCTGCAGCCCATCTGAAATCTCTACCTCTCTATGGTCTCTTCATCACCACAGCCTCAGAGTAACTGGATTTCCTATACATGACCTCAGGACTTCCCAGGGAATGTGTGTATGTGTCTGTGTGTGAAAGAGAGCCAAATAGAAGGTTATATGGCTTTTTCTACCCCAGCCTCATAAGTGACACAGGTCTACTTCTATTCATGGACTGAGGCACAGAGTTTGTCTGGATTAAGAGACAGAGCTCTAGAAGAACATGGGGAACTGGAAATGTGGGGCAATGCTGGGAAAAAATACAGTTAGCCCAATAATCTTAGAACATGAAGGTCAAGGGAGGGCTGAAGAACTGTTCTAGATTGGAGAAGAGAGCTGAGTAAATACATGCTCCTGGATTGAGTCCTCTTGCTATAAAGGATATAATGGGATAATTGGCAAAACTTGAACGCCCTCTGTAAGGGAAGGGCAAATGGGAGCTCTTTGTACTGTTATTGCAACTTTGCTATAAGTTTGAGAATACTGTAAAATTTTAAAAGATAATATACACTATAAAAGCTCCTTAAAAAAAAATCTTGCAGTTAATCCTTTCTTGAAGGAATGACTATATAATAAAAATAACCACCCATGTATGATACATTCATATGTTTAAATATCATTAAAGCAGACCATTGGATATTATTATCATAATTATATTTTTATTGATTATCCCTGCTGTGCCCTCTGTCCCACTGTGCTCTTAGATTTTAGTCTCCTTCTCTTGCAGCTAAACTGACATCCTGCTGGGAGGAACTGATTCAGCCAAATCCTGTCCCGTCTCCACAGCTAGGAGATAGAGGGGTACAACTTCTATAAGTAAAATCATACAGTATTTGTCTTTTTATGACTGGCTTATTTCACTTACCATAATGTCCTCAAGTTTTATCCATATTGTAACATGGGACAGGATTTCCTTCCTTTTTAAGGCCAAATAATATTCTATTGTGTGTATGTATATACCACATTTTATATATCCATTCATCTGCCAGTGGACATTGGGTGGCTTCTACCTGTTGGCTGTTGTGAATAATATTGCTATTGGAGCATTTGTGTATTAAAAACAAAAAATAGGGGTGTCCGGGTGGCTCAGTTGGTTAAGCATCCAACTTCGACTCAGGTCATGATCCCACAGCCTGTGGGTTCGAGCCCTGCTTTGGGCTCTATGCCGACCGCTCAGACCCTGGAGCCTGCTTCGGACTCTGTGTCTCCCTCACTCTCTGCCCCTGCCCCACTTGTGCTCCGTCTCTCTCTGTCTCTTTCTCTCTCTCTCAGAAGTAAATAAATAATAAAAAAATTAAATATATATATATAAGAATGAAAGAAGTAACCATAAAATAGCTTGCAGTGAGGATGAAGAAAATGAAGTCCTCCAGGTTTTGAAAGGCAGTATGCTATGTTTTTATGCAAGTAATGCTAACACTTTCCATGGAATTTTTACCTTAAGACTTGATAAGCTGTTTTCCTATATTAAAACCACTTATCTTGGGGCACCTGGTTGCTCAGTTGGTTAAGCATCTGACTTCGGCTCAGGTCATGATCTTGCAGTCCGTGAGTTCGAGCCCCGCGTCGGGCTCTGTGCTGACAGCTCGGAGCCTGGAGCCTGTTTCAGATTCTGTGTCTCCCTCTCTCTCTGCCCCTTCCCAGCTCTCTCTCTTTCTCTCTCAAAAATAAATAAGCATTAAAAATTTTTTTTAAAAATCACTTATCTTCACATAATGTGCACGAATTTAGTATTCTGGCAATAGGCATCATAATACTTATACAAATACAGGGCGTTCTACTTGTAACCAATAATTTGATGATTTTTTAAATTTTTTTAATGTTTATTTTTAAGAAAGAGAGAGACAGAGTGCAAGTGCGGAAGGGGCAGAGAGGGAGACACACAGTCTGAAGCAGATTCCAGGTTCTGAGCTGTTAGCACAGAGCCCGACTTGGGGCTCGAACCCACAAACCATGAGATCATGACCTGAGCCCAAATAGGAAGCTCAGCTGACTGAGCCACCCAGGCGCCCCAATAGTTTGATGTTTTTATGTTTTTATTTCAACATCTTCCTAGTAATCAGCTCTTCATTCAGAGTCTCGGTTCAACCAAGATGCCACAAATCTGAGCTGAGTAGAAGAAAGCAGCATGACCCAACTTTACTTTGGGCCTGTTACAAGAATAGATACTTTTCCTGAAAAGAGAAACTTGACAAAGTTTGCCTTTCCATACCTACTTCTATTTTATCTAAGATGTCTTTCCCTATTGGTTGTGTGGCCCAACGTAAAATTCCACTAGTTGAAAAAGTAGGTAAGCAGTTAATTAGCATTTCAAAAGACTATAAAAAAATGCGAAGGTGTATCTTAAAGACTCCCAAGGGAATTTCAGGGTGGGACAAACATGGTTACCCAACATAGTACTCATGAATGTCCTTCTTTTCTCCACTTCCCAACCTCCCCCTCACACATTTTTACCTCTTTCTCCAGCTTTCTCCACCTCTTAGCCACTTAAAATCAGCTTAACTTACATAGAATTAAATAATTTATATGAAAGCACTTTAAAATGATAAAAGACGATACAAACTATTAGTTACTTTCAGAATATAGTTCCATGACTAGCACATTGTGAGTACCCAAAACAGTAAAACCTTGGATTGCGAGTAACTTGCTCTGGAAGTATGCTGCAAGGCAAGCAAACATTTCTTGTAAATTAAAAAAATTTATTCATTTATTCACTTTTGACAGAGAGGGCATGGGGAGGGACAGAGAGAGAAAGAGAGAATCCCAAGCAGCCTCCTCGCTGACAGCAGAGAGTCCCATGCGGGGCTCAAACTCACAAACCCTGAGATCGTGACCTGAGCCAAAGTCAGCCGCTTAATGGACTGAACCCCAAGATGCCCCCATTTCTAATAAATTTTAACTTGATAAAGGAACGGTGTCTTGTAATACAAGTAGTATGTGATACTGAACATCACATGATCACAACTGAGCCAATGGTTCTTGAAATCTGCTTTTATATACAAGTGCTCCGAATTACAAGCATGTTTCCAGAATGAATTATGCTCCCAAACCAACACGTTTACTGTATATGATTGTGGAATAATTTACGAAAGCATTATGTACTCTGTCATTTTAAAAATCATGTACATTAAAATATGGCAAGATATGGGGAAATTTTTATAGCAAAATAACAGGCATAGTAATCTCTAAAACATTATTGAAATTAAGACAAACATCAAGACCCCAATCACGAAAGGGGGAGATCAATTTTAAAAATTAGTCACTACAAATAGTTAATAAACATAATATGCTACTTAAAATATTTTGGTATCATTTTCCCAGTCTTCTGAAAATCCCATAAAATAACACAAGAAAAAAATTTAGAAGTAAAACATGGCAATATTGGAAAACCAGGTAGGATGTCATAAGCAGGAAAAAAAATTGCTGATTGGAGTGCAAAATGGCACAACCACTTTAGAAAACATACTGGTAGTTTCCTATAAAGTTAAATATACACATATTATACAACTCAGCAATCCTATTCTCGGTAATTGCCCAAGAGAAATGAAAACTTATGTTTACACAAAAACCTGTGCACAGTGTTTATAGTGACTTTATTCATAATTGCCCAAAGTGGAAGTAGTCCAAATGTCCCTGAACTGGTGAATGGATAATAAACACATGCTGTCATATCCATACAGTGAAATACTACTCAGCTAAAACAAAAAAAGGGGGTGAGGAGAGGGGAGAACTGTCAATACAGGTGACAACATAGATGAATGTGTTTTGCTAACTTGAAGAGGCCAGACTCAAAAGGCTACATATTGAATGATTCCATTTATATGACATTTTAGAAAAGCAAAACTATAGTGAGAGAAAACAGATCAGTGGGGGCTGAGGGATGGGTGGAGAGATTTCCCTCAAAAGAGCACAAAGGACTTTTTGGACTGGTGAAACTATTCCATATTTTGATTGTGGCGGTTGTTATATAACTATTTGTCAAAATAGTTTATATTTATCAAAACTTACAGAACTGTAAAGTAAAATTTTACCGTATATAAATTAGACCATGGTAAACCCGATTCTACCTTCCCTCCCCACCTCCCTGCAAAACAAACAAACAAACAAACAAAACCAAAAAAAAAAAAAAACCCAAGCAATGAAAAAATTCTGAGGGATGTATAGAAGACATAATTCAGATGGCAGTGAGCTGGGAAACAAGTCAAGAGATCTGCAACCACACATAAGTATGGGAAGGAACCACTAGATGGTGGTGTTCATTTTTCTATCAGAGCCCAGGAGAGACTTGAAGCTCGAAGATCACAGGCCTGTCATTGGAGCCGTTGTTTGGAAAATTTCCTGTAATCCATAGCTATAACTCCTTGTGTCTGGCCTTGACTTGCATTGGTTTCTGTGTGTTTGCTAAGCCATTTCTCCGAGCCTTCCACTGATTCCGGGGGGCCATCGATATCTTTCCAGTAAAACTCTCTCTCTGCTTTTGTTTTTGTTTTTTGAAACAAACTGAAGAGCACAACGAATAACAGCTGTTAACCAATGCATTTTTTGCCTGTTTTTCTTCATTACAGAGAATTTTGAATATGTACAGAATAAATAGAACGGTAAAATGATCCCCCAATAAACCCATCAGCTTTAAGAGTCATCTTAAAGAGTAAAGAGTCATCTTAAAGAGTCAGCTTTAAGAGTAATCTGCTGCTCTTAATTCATCAAATTTCCAACCATCCCAATCCCCGTGCAAATAATTTTCTACAATCATTTTTAATGAGATAAAATTTACATATTTTAAAATAGACTTATTTTTAAAAAATGTTTAATGTTTATTTTTGAGAGAGAGAGTGTGTGTGTGTGTGTGTGTGTGAGCCAGGGGAGGGGCAGAAAGAGGGAGACACAGAATCTGAAGCAGGTTCCAGGCTCTGAGCTGTCAGCAGAGAGCCTGACACGGGGCTTGAACTCACAAACTGGGAGATCATGACCTGAGTGGAAGTTGGACGCTTAACTGACTGAGCCACCCAGGCACCCCCAAAATAGACTTACTTTTAAAAGCAGTTTTAGGTTCGTTGCAAAATTAAGGAGAAAGTACAGAGATTTCCCGTATACACCTGTCCCCACTCATGCATAGCCTCCACACTCCTCCCCCACCCCATTAACAACATCCCCCACCAAACTGGTTCATTTGTTATAACTGATGAACCTGCATTGAATTTCATTTTCACCCTGCCGAGGTCCAGCCCCAGCAGGTCCAGGGGTTCCCGAAGGAAGAACAGCTTCGGTGAAAAAAAAAAAATGGACACAGACAACAGCAGTGTGTTAGACTGGCCGCTTTATTGTAGCAAGCGTGGCATTATATTTGTTAGCAAATTCCTTGTAGTGTGCAGTTATCTATGTTTCTTGGCATTACCTAATTCTAAAAATGTTCCTTTGTGTAGTCACCCATTAGGGAACAACATAGTTATTTTCTTGTAACATTCCCTCCTACCCTTTCAAGGTCATCTAGCTCTCAACACCTCAAGTGGAATGTCTTACAAGGACATGACTTCTAAATTGTTCCTTTGTGCCATTTGCGGTATGAGGGACAAAAGTATTCGCTTTGGTCTGGGGTGCCAGGAGGGAGCCAAGAGGGCACTGGGAACCCACGCCTTATGTGCTCCCAGAGAGACAATGTATACCTAGGAACTAATGAACCATTCTGTACCTTAACCCACCAGGTCCAGTTATCATCTGGAATGCCTCCTGGGGGCCAAGTGGGCCTAGGGGTTGGAGTAACTTGTATCCATAGATACATTCTTTTGTTGCCGGAGTGGGGGTTTTGAATCCATTGTCCCCCTTCCTTGGCTGGGAAATATATGGGGCTATCCTTCCTTTAGGTAGAGGAGTCTATAGGGGGTGGCAAGGGCTGGATGTAGGGCCATAATTTCCCTGCGGAATCTTATTTCTTTCCCCAGTGGTTCTTTTCCCAGGGGGCCCGTCGTGGGCAATTCCCCAACCAACAAATCCCCAGGTGCTTTCATTGGTAGGGGGGCTGCCCCGACCAACGCTAAGGCCAAATTACATAAAAGCAGGAGTACAAGAAACTTCACTGTTGAGCCGCCCTGCAGTCCCCATCCGTCCACCGCCCGGGCCCTGCCATCAGGCTGGTTGGATAGCTCGGCTTCCAGCATCACCCAAAGTTCATAGTTTACATCAGGGCTGACTCTTGGGGTGTACTTCCATGGGTGTGGACAAATATTTACTTTATGTAACCACCATTATAGTATACAGAGCAGCTTCACTCCCCTAAAGATCCTCTATGTTCTACAACCTATTCATCCCTTCCTTACCTTAAGCCCTGCCAAAGTGCACAAATTTTAACTGTACACTTCCAATTTTTCTTTGAAGGACTTGGTTTAGAAATTCCCAATAGCATAGAGCAAAAAGAAAAAAAAATTTTTTGAGAGAAAACTTAAGAGGTAAATCCAGTCAACAAATGAAAAGTTTACTAGGATTTTCAGGAATTAATAAAGAGGAAAAAAAGAATGGAAAAACTGAACATATTTTGAAAGACAATTTCCCTTAATTCAAGAAAGATTTGGAACTTTATTCAAAGGCCTAAAAAGTATTTATTAAGATTAATAGGGGCGCCTGGGTGGCTCAGTCGGTTAAGCGTCCGACTTCAGCTCAGGTCACGATCTCGAGGTCCGCCAGTTCGAGCCCCGCGTCGGGCTCTGGGCTGACGGCTCAGAGCCTGGAGCCTGCTTCCGATTCTGTGTCTCCCTCTGTCTCTGCCCCTCCCCCGTTCACACTCTGTCTCTCTCTGTCTCAAAAATAAATAAACGTTAAAAAAAATAAAAAATTAAAAAAATTAAAAAAAAAGATTAATAGAAAAACATACATGCACATACCTTCATACATCATGGTGAAAATTCTGAACTCTAAGAAAAAGGAAATTCCACAAACTTCCAAATGGAAAAATAGGATACCACGGTAGGGAAAAATAGGAATACATAGGCAGAGAGGGAAAAGATTAGGACCTGATGTCCCTGTGTGGGAAAAACACATATTTTGGCACAATGCTGCTAGTGTCTGACCACAGCAAACCCCCTCGGGCTTAAGGTTCCTCTTAAGCAAGTAACATACACCATCTACTCCCCCTCAGGTTTCCCTCAGGAATTTGACAACAGACCTAAGTATGGCCATAGACCACCCCTCATACAAAGGAAACGAGCCACTCAGGAATGGACAAACCAGCGCCTAAAGTTGTCCAGCCAATGAGGGAGGACCTCAGAAGGAACAAAGGGGAAGGGAAGAGGGGGGACGACCAGAACCTTATAAAACAAGGACCCTTGTCTATTGTCGGTCGGCATTCACTTTCCAGTGTCCCCTCTCTGTAAAGAGAGCTTTCCTACTATTCTTTGAAATCTTCTACTCTAATAAACTTTTGCCTACTATTCATTTTGTGTCCACCTCTTCATTCTTCCAAGTGGCAAGTCAATGAATCCTGGGTCCTGAGGTAAAAAATCTTGCAACAATACCAGAAAAGGAACAAAAACTGTGTTGATATTAACTAACAATAAAATAATATGAAAACATTTTTTGATGTAATTTATACCTTATTTTTGAGAGATTCAGCCTCAGACCACAGAAAAAATAAATGAAATTTTTAAAAATGTATACATATATAATAAATGTGAACGTATGCTTTTATCATTAAAAAAATACAAATTAAAATAACACCACATTTTTGTACCTGTCATATTGGTGAAGGCTGAAAATTTGATATATAAAGGGTTAATGAGGGAGTGCCTGGGTGGCTCAATCAATTAAGTCTCTGACTCTTGGTTTCAGCTCAGGTCAGGATCTCACAGTTAGTCAGTTCGAGCCCCAGCATTGGGCTCTGCACTGAAAGCATGGAGCCTGCTTGGCATTTCTTTCTCCCTTTCTCTTTGCCCTCCCAGCTTGCTCTCTCTCTCTCTCAAAAAATAAATAAACATTAAAAAATTTAATTAATAAAGGATTAATGAGGATAAGCAGATGGAACTAACCAAATTTAAACAGTGTAAACTGGCAAAAAATTTTTGTAGGACTATTGACAATATTATCACATTTAATTTTTTAATTTTTTTTAATGTTTATTTTTGAGAGAGAGAGAGAGTGCAAGCAGGGGAGGGGCAGAGAGTGAGGGAGACACAGAATTTGAAGAAGGCTCCAGGCTCTGAGCTGTCAGCACAGAGCTTCACCTGGGGTTTGAACTCAAAAACTGTGAGATCATGACCTGAGCCAAAGTCAGATGCTTAACTGACTGAACCACCCAGGTGCTCCTTTATCACATTTTAAAAATACATTTTCACCCAGAAATTTTACTTCTAAAATATATACATATATGTGTATATATTATTATCGTACTGTGTGTAAACGCTATATGTTAGATATATTATTATATTATACATATATATAAATAATTTGGAAGGGGATAGTGAAAACAAATCATCAAACTAGAAAGAATCTAAATAGACAGTATCATCAATTTGAGACTGGCTGGAAATTGTAACAAATCTATACAGTGGACTCTGATAGGACTAGAATGAACCCTGTGTTCACTCTCTGGTCATTCAAGCATGTGCAGTGGAGAAGGGCAAAGTCGGGAGTGGAGCAGTTGAAAGCAAGAAGGGACCGTGGCTACCATCAGGAGGTTTGTGTTGGGCAGTTTCACCAGCTTTACCAGAACACCCTGATGAGGGTAGACCAGGAAAAAGAATGACATTACCAGAAGTGAGTGAGCAATGAGCAATGAGTATGCAAAAAGAATAGCTATGCATCACAGTACAGGCTAAAGTTCCCATGCAGTATCAGTCTTGTTTTCATAGTGAGAGCTGGTCCACATTTGCTCAGGGTACACTGAGACCCTGGTGGGGAAACATGTCCAGGTTTGCAGAAGAGTGTCTCAGCCTGGCCCACAAGACTACCACAAGGTCTTCTGAGAAAGAAATAGCGATTTGGGCATGGCTTAGCAGTAAAGACTTGTCTCTGCTCCACTGGCATCAGCAAGCATAGCTTAACTTGGGGCTGGAGGATTCACTTCCTAGATAAGTCACACACATGGCAACCAAGTTGGTGCTGCTGACTGGGAGTTCAGCCAGCAACTGAGAGCCATGGGCTTTAGGTCCTGTCCAGATAGTTCTTCCCTTAATGCATGGTACTCAGTTCCAGAAGAGAGTGTCTCAAGAGACAGGAAGTGGGAATTGCCAGATTCTTAAGACCTGGACCTGGAAATTAGTCCAGCATCACCTCAGCTGTATGCTATTGGTCAGAGAGCCTAGATCCCAGGGAAAGGACACAGACTCCACCTCTCAAAGGGAGAAACGAGGGCGCCTGGGTGGCTCAGTCAGTTGCGCACCTAACTTAGGCCCAGGTCATGATCTCATGGCTTATGAGTTTGAGCCCCACACTAGGCTTTGCACTGATAGCGTGGAGCCTGCTTTGATTCTATGTCTCCCTCTCTCTGCCACTTCCCTGCTCACGCTCTCTCTCAAAAATAAATAAACATTAAAAAAAATTTTTTTTTAATTTTTTAACATTTATTTATTATTAAGAGACAGAGCGTGAATAGGGGAGGGTCAGAGAGAGAGGGACACACAGAATCTGAAGCAGGCTCCAGGCTCTGAGCTGTTAGCACAGAGCCTGACACGGGGCTTGAACTCACAAACTGTGAGATCATGACCTGAGCCGAAGTCGGCCGCTTAACCGACTGAGCCACCCAGGTGCCCCACATTAAAAAAATTTTTTAGGGGCGCCTGGGTGGCTCAGTCGGTTAAGCGGCCGACTTCAGCTCAGGTCACGATATCACGGTCTGTGAGTCCATGAGTTCGAGCCCTGCGTCGGACTCTGGGCTGATGGCTCAGAGCCTGGAGCCTGCTTCGAATTCTGTGTCTCCCTCTCTCTCTGCCCCTCCCCTGTTCGTGCTCTGTCTCTCTCTGTCTCAAAAATAAATAAACGTTAAAAAAAAAAATTAAAAAAAAATTTTTTTTTAAAGAGAGAAATGATAAAGACTTTGGAAGCTATGTTTTAAAACTGCCACATTATGGGATGCCTGGGTGGCTCAGACAGTTAAGCATCCAACTTTGGCTCAGGTCATGACCTTACCGTTCATGAGTTCGAGCCCCACATCAGGCTCTGTGCTGACAGTTCCAGAGCCTGCTTCGGATTCTGTGTCTCCCTCTCTCTCTGTCCTGCTCTTGCTCTGTCGTTCTCTCAAAAATAAACAAGCATTAAAATAAAATAAATTTTTAAAATAAAACTGCCACATCAGGTTAAAGGAAATCAGTTTGTTATTTATGGATCCTCTAAAAAGCCTTGAGGGTTTAAATGCAGAGAACGTATTACGTATGACCTTACTTACTATGTGTAATATCTGGCATCACATTACATTGTCTCTTATACCTTAGTTAAGCCAAGATCAGACCATATTCCAAATCAGAATTTCCTGACCCATACCTTACCTCAACCTGTTTTTGGTTAAAACTCAGCTCCTATAGAAGAGCACTTGACTGAAAAGGATTTGGTCTCTTTTTGATGCGGTATTATCAACTGAATGTCAGCTTTGGATAGCCATATGGTAACATTTAAAGCTCTGGCATGGGGGAGGGGGGTGCCTGGGTAGCTTAGTCGGTTAAGCAGCCGACTTTGGCTCAGGTCGTGATCTCACAGTCTGTGAGTTCGAGCCCTGCATCAGGCTCTGTGCTAACAGCTCAGAGCCTGGAGCCTGTTTCAGATTCTGTGTCTCCCTCTCTCTGACCCTCCCCCGTTCATGCCCTGTCTCTGTCTCAAAAATAAATAAACGTTAAAAAAAATAAAAAATAAAAAATAAAGCTCTGGCATGCGGCACCTAGCTGGCTCAGTCAGTAGAGCATGAGACTCTTGATTACAGGGTCTTGAGTTCAAGCCCCATGTCAGATGTGAAGTTTACTTAAAAACAAACAAGAAAACATCCTGGGCATCTAGGTGGCTCAGTCTGCTGAGCCTCACACTCTTGATTTTGGCTCGGGTCATGATCACCAGAGTCATGGGATTAAGCCCCAAGCTGGGCTCCGCATTGAGTGTGGAACCTAGGATTCTCTCTCTCTCTCACCCTCTGCCCCACTCTAAAAAAAAAAGAAAAAAAAAAAAAAAGAAAAAGAAAAAGAAAGAAAAGAAAAAAAAGTCTTTAAAAATAAATAAAAATGGAATAGAATTTAATTATGACTACCCTGAGATCCTAGGGTAAAGAATACAGAAGAAGCTGTTTTTCAATATTTAAGTGGATGGAGACAGTATGAATAATTTCTAACATGAGTCTTGAACTAGAAATAACTTCTATTTACATATCTTAGTATTAAACTTCCTAATACATTAATCCATCATCCAAGTTATGTGCCATGCATATGTACTTAAAAAAAATATTTCAGAAAGTTCCTTGACCTTTGAAGAATGTAAGTTCATAAACTATTCCTTAAAGAGTTGTAAAAAATTTCTTGAAACATTGCATGAAATTAGTTTTCAGAAATGTAGTATTTGTATAGTTTGGTTTCCTGTCTAAACAGGCTACATTTAACAAATGTGTAACTTTTTGTGTTAAAATTTTAATGTCAGTCTTCAGGAAACCAACCTTTTTCTTAATAATTTTGAGATAGAGGGGTGCCTGGGTGGCTCAGTCGGTTAAGCCTGCAACTCCTGGTTTCAGCTAACGTCCTGTTCTCAGGATGCGTGAGAATTCAGGCGCTGCATGGGACTCTGCGCTGACAGTGCAAGCCTGCCTGGGATTCTCTCTCCCTCTCTCTCAAAATAAATAAACAACAAAAAAAAATTAATCTTGAGATGGAGAAGCTATTGCAACATTTAACTATATTTGGGAGAGGTCGGGAATAACATGTTTTATCTTTTAAATGGTTTGAGGTTAGGTACTTTTTTTTTTTTTTAACGTTTATTTATTTTTGAGACAGAGAGAGACAGAGAGAGACAGAGCATGAACGGGGGAGGGTCAGAGAGAGGGAGACACAGAATCTGAAACAGGCTCCAGGCTCTGAGCTGTCAGACAGAGCCCGAGGCCGGGCTCGAACTCACGGACCGCGAAATCATGACCTGAGCTGAAGTCAGCAGCTCAACCGACTGAGCCACCCAGGCGCCCCAGGTACGTCTTTTTTAAGTACAGGTTATTTTTGTTTTTAGTATTAGTTGCCCAATAGAAAACAATATGTACCATAAGTAAATATTTTATGTAAAATTTTATAGGCATTTTCAATGCGTTACAAATAATGCTATTGGTTCCCTAAGGTTATTTTCCCTTATCATTTCAATAATGCATACATATTGAGTTAACATGAAACAAAATTTTAATATTTGGCTCTTATAAGACCTTTTAGGTCGCTCAAAATTAAGGAAGATGTTATGGAATCTTATAATTCCAACCTGCCCAATGTAACGAATTAATTATTCGGCCCCCGTTCCACTACATTTCTTCCACTGCACTGAAAGAAACGCAGTACAGAGAAACCTAGCACCTCTGAGCAGTTTCATTCATTCCATAAATATGCAGGCACGCACTTCTCCATTAGCCAGGCCTTTTATTACCCTTTTTGGGGCACCCTTGCCTGCTGATAAAGACATTCGTAAACTTCAGCCGTTCTCCACCCGTTTCTGTCTAGCCCACAAAAGCAAGGACCCCACACAATTACGGGCCCAAAGCTTGGGCATTGCCTTTCCCCACCTAATTACAAGCCCCAGCGCAACCGCGGCAACTTCAGAGGCAGCCTGCGCAGGCCTGGCTCAACCAGCCCTCACTCACGTGGCCGCGCGGGCCCAATGACCGAGGCCCACGCTTTCCAGACGGCCGCATGCGCTCACAGAAGCAGAGCGCGCGCTGCGCCCCGCCCAGGCCTCAAAGTGCTCCAGCGTTAATCCTCCCATGAGGTCCCGATCGCCTGAGTTTCGGGTTCCTACCAACGGTTGTTTCCGAACTCGGTCTCGGGAGCATGCCCTGATCGGCTTGCTCTGGAGGCGGGGACAGGACTCATTTGAGCCTAGGACCACTTCCTGAGGCTCAACGCAGGAAGTTACCTGATCTCGCTGGAGTCCTGTAGAGAAAGTGCTGTCAGCTGCAGTGGTGGCGGCGAGAACTGGAGGTGGGTTGGGAGACTGGCCGTTCGGTCTCGCTGAAGCTAAGGGCCCGTTTCCATCGTGGCACCACGGCCCTCTCCTCCAGCCTCGAGCCCGGCGCGGATGCCCGGGGGACTCCTTCAGGCACCTTTGACGCCGTTGCGAGGGCCACCTACCTGGGCATCGCCTGGGTCTCCAGCCAGGGGACTGGCTCCTGGGTTCAGTACTCGGGGCCACTGTAAGAAGTGCCCTTATCGCCCCTCGCTCTGTCCTCCTCCCTGAACCATCGAGGCCCTGGTCCAGAGCGACAGCCTTGGACCCGGGGCTAGGAGGCTCCAAGACGCTCAGTCCCGGCACCCCACAGACGGGGCTCTGCATCGTCTCTGATATGTCACCCACCATCTCCCACAAGGACAACAGTCGGCAACGACGCCCAGGGACTTTCAACCACTCTCTGGATATGAAGAGCGGTCCTCTGCCGCCAGGCGGCTGGGAGGACAGCCATCCGGAATTGGTGGGTGGGGAAGGGGACAAAGAAGCTCTTTTGCGGGATACCGACACTGGTGACTTAAAACCCCCACGGAGCTGCCGGGCGGAATTAAGCAGCATTTTGCTGTTGCTTTTTCTTTACGTGCTTCAGGGCATTCCACTGGGCCTGGCAGGAAGCATCCCACTCATTTTGCAGAGCAAAAATGTTAGCTATACAGATCAAGCTTTCTTCAGTTTCGTCTTTTGGCCCTTCAGTCTCAAATTGCTCTGGGCCCCATTGGTTGATGCAGTTTACTTTAGGAACTTTGGTCGTCGCAAATCTTGGCTTGTCCCTACACAGTATATACTGGGACTGTTCATGATATATTTGTCCACTCAGGTGGACCATTTGCTCGGGAACACTGATGGCAGAACCCCCGATGTGATTGCTCTCACTGTGACATTCTTTTTGTTTGAATTCCTGGCCGCCACTCAGGACATCGCTGTGGATGGTTGGGCGTTAACTATGTTATCCCGGGAAAACGTGGGTTATGCTTCCACTTGCAATTCAGTGGGCCAGACAGCGGGCTACTTTTTGGGCAATGTTTTGTTTTTGGCCCTTGAGTCTGCCGACTTTTGTAACAAATATTTGCGCTTTCAGCCTCAACCCAGGGGAATCGTTACTCTTTCAGGTAGTGTATTTAAAACTATTACGCGGTGAGGATTATTTTACGTTTATGAATCCTTTTGACAGAGGGTGTGACGTTGGAGGGAATCTCATAATTTAATTTACTGGAGATGCTTTGGGGGGAGATTACCCGAGGTTAAGTTTTCTACTAAAATGAGCTTGAGCCAGAATGACTACATCGGAGCAGTCATAATTGATGAATACTGGGCAATGAGCAGGGAGAGGTAGCTCATCCAATAACATTGTTGTGTAATGGCAAACAAAACTCTCAAGTCTAGGGAGCTGCTGACATTTGACTAACACACAGATGCACTTTTTTTTTAAAGTTTGGCTAGTGTGAAGGCATGAATCCAGCCTGATTCCTGTGGTTCACATTTTCCTTTTCTCTTTTGTTGGATTGAGATTTCTAGTTCCTTGCTTTCTGGTTCATTTCTGCCTCTACTCTTATACCAAGAGCCCTCTTCTAGCCTTCTGGTGAATAGAATAGGGTTAATTTATTCATCATTAATGAGTTGGCTGAGTGACAGAGTTCTGAGGGCCTCCTGTGAATTAAGCAGAGTCCAACCCACAGAGATGGGAGAAGTGAACATTTAAGGGGAGCTCAGGGTTGCCAGCCACTAACTGCTTGTGAGAGTCAGGATTCAAACTGCAGCTTAACAGTTGACCCTGTTGAATTATAAGCTTCCATGAGGTGGATAAATGGAATTCTGGAATGCACAACACCAGGTGTGGAGACTGGGTTTGGGAGATGAGAGAAAAGTTGTGACCTAAGTAGTAAGATTTTTTTTTGAATTGCTAATAAGAGTTTGAAGTTTATTCAGTAAGCAATTTTGTGTAAGTTCTACAAAATTTCCCCATTTCTTCATGAGTAAAATACATGTCCCTGGAAAGTTTTCTTTTCTTTTTTCTTTTCTTTTTCTTTCCTTTTCTTTTCTTTTCTTTTTCCTTCTCTTTTCCTTTCTTTTCTCTTTCATTTTTTTTTTTTAAAGCTGTCCTAACAATTAGGAAACAGAAGTAAAATTATCAATAGTAGGAATAACCAATATCAGGAATATGGTATTACCAGAATTCCTCATTCTGGTAATGATGACGGATTTCAGAGATTCTCTTGAGTTTTAAGCATTTAAACTTTCTCTCATCTTCCCAGTACTAACTTAGGGATTCCTAACAGTGGAAATGTCAGGGTTAGTTGTGTGGTGAGGGAAGTGTAAGGGTTGTGTAATAAATTTAGGGAGTGTGGAGGATGGAGGGATTCACAACTGCACTACTCATCTCTTGAAATCTTACACACTCCCTCTGTACCCATAGGCCCTATAAAGGACCCCCTTTTCTTTTTTTTTTTTAACATGTATTTATTTATTTATTTATTTAGACAGAGTGTGAGCCAGGGGAGGGGCAGAGAGAGGGAGACTTAGAATCTGAAGCAGGTTCCAGGCTCTGAGCTGTCAGCACAGAGCCTGATGTGGGGCTTGAAGTCACAAACTTTGAGATCATGACCTGAGCTGAAGCTGGACACCTAACAGACTGAGCCAACCAGGTGCCCCAGGGACCCCCTTTCTACCTCCTCAATTTGTGAGTGAGCTACTACTACTGATGAAATGATCATTATACTTTTTCTTAGTTGGTTTGAGGCCAAAAATGGTTGAGAGATATTGCTTTGAGCTTAAACAGATTTGTCTCCAAGCATTCTGGAGTCCCGCTTCTGCTCTCTGGATAATTCTCTGCCTAGAAATACTTTATGAGTCCATTGTATTAGCACCTTACTGCTTTTTGTGCATCATTTCATTTGGTACTGGGACTGTTCATGTCACCAGGAAGGACTAATGAAATGATGTGTTACTTAACATGGAAAAGCCTCAGAAGAGAAATCAAGATTTTACAGGCTGTGGAAAATAAATTACTAACTAGGCAAATTAGTGCTTTTAAAAGTGGTTGATAAAACATCATTCCAGGAATGCCATTATGCATTCAGGAGCCATGTTAATTTTATCTTTTCTTGGCCACAACTCTTCCCCAATGGGAAGATCAGAATTGTGCTGCCATTGGATTTTTTATTTACACTGATTTGTTATTTTGAATAGCGGTTTGTTCTGTGGAATTTGAACTTTGATATCCAGGAAATTGTAAAAATAGCTTACTTTTTTTTTTTTTAATTTTTTTTTAACGTTTATTTATTTTTGAGACAGAGAGAGACAGAGCATGAATGGGGGAGGGTCAGAGAGAGAGGGAGACACAGAATCCGAAACAGGCTCCAGGCTCCAAGCGGTCAGCACAGAGCCCGACGCGGGGCTCGAGCTCACGGACCTCGAGATCATGACCTGAGCCGAAGTCAGACGCTTAACCAACTGAGCCACCCAGGCGCCCTGCTTACTTTTTAATTTAACTTTTTCTGTCTGTAGTAGACGACTGTGTTTAGCTCAAACACTTAAGAGTTAAGGTGTTAAGAGTTAAGAGTTGAAGAGTTTTCATTCACTTTTTTATTATTGTACATATCATATTTATAGTTTTGATCTTTCTGGAATGTAGTAGCAGTATAACTAAAAAAAATGTGGTTTTTTTTTTTTTGGAATTTTAAGAGCATAGAAAGAATCCTGAAGGAAATAAAATTGCTTAGTTATTAAAAGAAGAGCCAAACACTGAGGCAGATGTTTAGAAAAATCAGATAATTACAAGGAGGCATAATTATTTTTTAGAATTTTAAAATATATTCTCTGATTAAGACTTTGTTTTAAGTTACAGATAAATAGAAATGGAATATATTGAGAAAATCCAGTTTTTGCCATTTAGAAAGCAGCAATCTAAATAATAAATTTAGAACATGAAGGATAAGATGAGAATGGAATCCTTTGGAAACAAAGACTTGATTATGCAGAAGTTGGCTTTTGGCCCCTTCAGGGATCCAAGGCAGTCCTGAACTCAGAAGTGAGCTTTTACTGTCCTGCCCTGTTTGGTTTTCAGGGATTTTGGGGATCCAAAAGAGACATCGTTTTAAGTTAGAACAGATGATGAAAGTAACCCAGAAAAACACGGGGATTGGAACATAGTTTTATGACTTGAAAAGATTGTATATTTCAATTTCTTCTCTTTCTTTCTTTTTTTTTTTTGTAATTTAGATTCTGATTTGTATTTGTGGAAACTGATATTTTTAATTGAGGTAAAATTGTTATATAGTAATATTAGTTTCAGGTGTACAGCATAATTCAATTTTTGTATGTACTACACAATGTTCACAGTAAATCTAGTTACCATCTCAATTCATTCCTATAGATAAAGAAACTAGGTCAAGCGCCTAGTTGGAGGTAGAGATACAGGATTCCCCCCACTATCTGAACATAGAACATTCTTAGGAAACTTGAAAGCCAAATTGTGTAAAGCAGAGGATCCACACTTTCTTTTACAAAAGACTTAACTAGTGTCTTTCTTATAGTTGTTAGGAAACTAGGAAGACACCTCAGGAAAAACCTTAAAACCTAAATACAATTTGTGCTGATTGGGCTTTTCTACTAGAGAAAAGTAGCACTCTGACTGCTGATGTCTGAAAACATCAGCCCAATCAGCCCTCTTCTGGAACGTCTGATGGTCTAGAAATGACAGATTAAAATTTTTTTGTTTTTTTAAGTAACGTGTAGCATTTATTCACTCAGTGCCTATTTGGTGCTAGCGATATGATAGGTGTTAAAATTTGATGAATAAGACCTGGAAATTCTCTGCTCCCAGGGAATTTGTAATGGGAATTTACAAACCAAAATGATGGACAGTGGAAGTGAATCAAGTCAGTTGGTACAGGATGTACGGTTTGGAGGGGAGAGTGGTAACCTGAAAAACTCATGCCCATGTAAAGATGCAAGTTTCAATTTCAATAAACTCTTGTCTTGTGGCAATAGGATCCTACAATTGCTGGATCTTATCTGCGTTCAGAGAAACTAGAAATCCCTTTTTTATTTTGTCATTTAAAAAAATGATTAATTAGATTCATATGAATTCTGTCTTTAGGCCAGATCCAATCTGTGAACTGGTAGTTGCAACCCATTCCTCTAGAAGCAGTGGTAACAACAATGAATAGAAGTGATTGGGATAGGGAGCAAGGTATTTGAGTTTGGGCAGGAAGTAGATTAGTCTGATACTGGAGAAGAGAGCTAAACATATTTAGAGCTTATGGATTGGTTTGTCTATAGGTAGGTATGCGCAGAGGAGTCAATCAGAAAAAAAAAAAGAGATGTTTTGGAAAAAATGATGCTGAAAGAAAACTAATCAAACTGGCAATGAATATAGTTAAAACAGTATTTGTAAGATACTCCTTTGAACTAGAAGTGAGCAGGACCAATTAATTCTTACTTAGTGACAAATTTCTTTGCTTTCTGAAACAGAACTCATTAATATGTTTTATGTGACTAGAAATGCTATTTAGAAGTGGACAGGACCAACTGACCCATTTCTAGGTAGACCAGTTATTTTTAAATAGGCTGTAGTACATTCTTTAGCATATATATCTAGACTTAAAATATTTTCCTGCATTTTCAAAAGATAAAACTGTGGAGGTGGAGAACAGATAGGCAGTTGCTAGGGATGGTGGGTGAGGAAAAGGTGACTATAAGTGAGTGACAGCATGAGGGAGTTTTGGGGAGTGATAGAAATGTTCCATATCTTGATTATGGTGGCAGTGATTTAAAGTTTATAGAACTGTACACCAAAAAATTTTAGGTTTACTGTATAATCATTTAAAAAGTAATATTTATGGGCACCTGGGTGGCTCAGTCCGTTAAGGCATCGGACTTCGGCTCAGGTCACAGATCTCATGGTTCGTGAGTTTTAAGTCCCACATTGGGCTCTGTGCAGATAGCTCAGGGCCTGGAGCCTGCTTCAGATTCTGTGTGTCCCTATCTCTCTGCCCTTCCCTGCTCGCACTCTGTCTCTCTCTTTTCAAAAATAAATAAGCATTAAAAAATTAAAAAGTAGGGGCGCCTGGGTGGCTCAGTCGGCTGAGCATCCGACTTCGGCTCAGGTCACCATCTCACTGTCCGTGGGTTCGAGCCCCGCGTCGGGCTCTGTGCTGACGGCTCGGAGCCTGGAGCCTGTTTCAGATTCTGTGTCTCCCTCTCTCTCTGCCCCTCCCCCGTTCATGCTCTGTCTCTCTCTGTCTCAAAAATAAATAAACATTAAAAAAAAATAAAAAAAAAAAATTAAAAAGTAGTATTTATAAAAAGTAAAAAAAAAATAAAATAAAATCCTTGAGATTAGTCCCTTTTTGCCTTGAATGGAACACGTCCATAAATCTGGTGGATCGTACATCTCCATACACACAAATTGAGCAGATTTGAACTTATTTTCAAATGTTACGATGCTAGTAATAAAGTGACATAAGTGGAGGAACACTGGAGATAGTAGATTCAGGAGGGATTAGATATTAAAAACTGGAGCCCACACCCCAGAAAGGTCTTACGAGCCTTTTTTCTTTTTAAAACAAGGCAAAGCTGTGCTTTTTTTGTTCAGTAAAGAATTCTGGGATTGATTTTGTATGGAAAAGTCAATTTACAAAATACACTCTAAACCAAAAAAATATTTGATTTTATTTGGCATATATTTTACTCTGAATTTCACTTCTGATTTTATTAAAATTTATGTAGAGACCAACTGAATTAGTCTTTACTATAAATTCATTAATGAAAGAATCATGGAACCTGACTAATTACCAGCAGTTTCCTACCTTCATTTAGTGTTCCTGAAAAGTATAATTTGAGAAAGCAAAAGAGACTTACCTTATAAAAGATGTTCTTTTCCTAGAAAATGAAAAATATATATATATAAAGCCCCCTATTTCACCTGGTTTTTTGTTTGTTTGTTTTTTAAAGACACAATCTTAGGTAAATCTGGCATTTTATACATGATCTTTCTTTAGTTTTTTTTAATGATTTTGTTTTTAAGTAATCTCTACACCCAATGTGGGACTCAAACTCACAACCCTGAAATCAAGAGTCACATGCTCTACCAAATGAGCCAGGCAGGTACCTCTGTACATGTTCTTTAATTTCATTCTTTTAAATAATTACTTCATATCCTTTAATTTGGGCTTTTTATTTTACATTGTATATACTATATTAGTATAGGAGGTCACAAGAATAAAATTTATACATGAGTGTGCATGCTGTAACTTTAAAGAATGGGGTACATATTCAAAAGGCAAGATATAAGTTACCTTCCACCATTTCTATTCCTTGGTTTGGTGCTATCTCTTATTATTATTTTTTAAATTTCATTCTTTCCCTTCACTTTTGAACACAGTCCTTACTGGCTGAAGTCCAATGGTGATCAATTAAAACTACAGAATAAGTGATTTCAAAATACCTAAAGACTTCTTTTTTGATTGCTTTATATTATCTTGTATTTGAGACCTATATTTCTTATTCCTACCCCAGTTTTATAATTTTTGCTTCCTTAAAAAAACAAAAAAGAAAGAATCTTTGTGTTCTTAAATTTCCCATTAATTTAAAAAAATTTTTAATTTTAAAATAATTATGGATTCACAGTAGGTTGCAAAGAAATGTTTAAGGAAATCCCATGCACCCTTCCCTAGCCTCTTCCATTAACATCTTACATAACTACAGTACAATCTCAAAACCAAGAAATTGACATTGGTGCAATCCATACCACTATTCAGATTTTACCAATTATACATGTACTCATTTGTGTTTGCTTTTATGTGTGTGCACGTGAGTAGCTCTGTGTAATTTCATCATGTGTAGCCTTGCATAACCACCATCACCACAATGAAGATACTCAAATATACCATCACAAGACTCCTTTGTGTTGCCTG
Source organism: Panthera leo (assembly GCF_018350215.1). Classification (NCBI taxonomy): domain Eukaryota; kingdom Metazoa; phylum Chordata; class Mammalia; order Carnivora; family Felidae; genus Panthera; species Panthera leo. The sequence goes on from NC_056687.1 coordinate 108,731,767, forward strand.
TTTATAGCTATACCCATTTCCTCCTCTCCATCCCTAACCCCTGGAAGCTACTAATCTGTTTTCCATCTTTATAACTATGTTACTTCAGAAATGTTATGCAAATGAAATCATTTGGTACATGTTCTTTGGAGATTAGCTCTCTTCACTTAGCATAATTTCTTTGAGGTTCATCCAGGTTGGTGCATGTATCAGTGATCTGTTGCTTTTTCTTGGTGAGAACTATTCCATTTGTTAGACATACCATGGTTTATTTCACCACTCATCCATTGAAGGGGATTTGAGTATTTTCCAGTTTGGGGCTATTTTTATGTGAAAATAAGTCTTCATTACTCTGAGATGAATGCCCAAGTATGCAAACGCTGGTTTCTGGTAAGTCCATTTTTATTTTGAAAGAAAGTGCCAAACTTTTTTCCAGATTGGCATGGATACACCATTTTGTCTTCCTACCAGAAATATATGAATGATTCTGTTTCTCTATCCTTGTCAGCATTTGATGTTATCATTATTTTTAATTTAAGCTACTTGAATGTACTCTGCATCTCATGTGGTAGTTTGGAATGTTCGTTGTCTACTGTTTTATAAATGTCTAAATTCAGCTTACAAAAAATGATTTACGGGTGTCAAGATATAGGTTAAATAAAAGCTGAATGCAAGAACCTATCATAGCATCAGAGTAGAGATATATGTATATGTGTAAAATAGATTTTGTGCCTGACCAGAACATATTTTAAAAAATTAAAAGAGTGATTCACTTCCATCCATCCAGTGATAGAGGCCCAGAGTTAGCATGAGATGGGAGCATTGAATCTATTGGTTTCTCAGCCTCAGCCTTGAACCTTGGGCTGAGTTTGAGCCCAAATGTTGGGACAAGATGGCTCAAAATAGCAAGATAGCTGCTTAATCCAATGCTTGATTGAAGAAACAATCTCTTCTACCCCAGAGGAAAATCTAATGCTGGAGTTAATGAAAAGGTATGTGATCTCAAACATGGCTTCATTTTCCTAAGGGGTTAGGAAAACTAAGGGATTAGGAAGGTTTCAAAATCCTCTTTGTATTTTGAGTTTTGCATTACATTGCTGTCTTTTAAAAAGCCTAATCCCCAAATCAGATATGACTATATTGTATAATCAAATAATATTTTCTGGGAGGGCTCTACGACAGCATGGATATTTTGAGCAAATGTTTCAAAGAGAGATTTGTGGCATAGAAAGGTCAGTTTCCGCTAAGAATCAGGTGGTGACCCAGGGCCAAATACACTATTTCTATTTCAGTTTCCTGCCCTGTGAAAATGAGAGCTGGATAATGGGTGTCTACAGTCCCTTCACGCTCTAACGTGTGAAATAGAGAGCTGTGCCAAAAGCAAGAAGGTGAAAGGAAGGCCTGACATTTAGAACAAAGTTGAAGTTTTGCTTTCCTGTCACTGACTTCTGAAGGACTTAAGTTAACTTCCATAGTATGAGAGTTGGAGAGAGAATCTTCATCTGAGACAAGGATGGTTGTATCAGACAATATTACTTAATTCTTCTATTTCTTCTGATGGTGGCAGAGTGAATCTACACCTAGTCCAAAATTGTCTGGGGACCTAGTCCAAAGCCTTGAAAATGTAAAAGCTTTTGAAGTCTGATATTTTATCTTAAAAATTCTTGGAAATTTTGCCATCCCTGTTTTTTTTGGGTTTTTTTTTGTTTTTGTTTTTTTTCATTAAAAAGGCTTTCCTTTAGGGGCGCCTAGGTGGCTCAGGCGGTTGAGCATCTGAATTCAGCTCAGGGCATGATCTCACGGTTTGTGGGTTTGACCCCACATTGGGCTCGCGGCTGTCAGCCTGTCAGCACAGAGCTCCCCTTCAGAATCCTCTGTCCCTTACTCTCTCTGCCCCTTCTCCACTTTCTCTCTCAAAAACAAACAAAAAAAAAGGCTTCCCTCTAAACTGTTGAGTAAAATGAATTATTTAGGAAGATGTACCATGTTTATTTATTCTATGGCTTTGCATACCCTTTGCCATACTGCCATATGGGGAGATTGGAAGTGAGGACGGGGAATATAAGTAGCCAGATTAAAGGAGTATACTGAAGAATCTATGTTCCAGACTTCATGGAGCTAAAATGGGTATCTTCTCAGGCATATCTGGTTGATATGAAAGAGCCTAATTGCTGTAGATAGGTGTATCTGAGCATCTGGGTAGTAAAATGAGAGATATTATTGCTTTAGAATCAGATCTAGTTTAGACCCACCTCTGGCACTTTGTAGACTGCAATTCTGTTTCATTGTGTATAAAGTGAGAATAAGGGGCGCCTGGGTGGCTCAGTCGGTTGAGCGTTCGACTTGGCTCAGGTCAAGATCTCGCAGTAGACGAGTTCGAGCCCTGTGTCAGGCTCTGCTGACAGCTCAGAGCCTGGAGCCTGCTTCCGATTCTGTGTCTCCCTCTTTCTCTGCATCTCCCCTGCTCATGCTCTATCTCTCTGTCTCAAAAATAAAGACAAACATTAAAAAAAATTTTTTTTTAAGTGAGAATAATGCTACTTGTCTTGGAGAGCGACTTTAAGATTTATTGCACTCTCCTATGTTTTGCTTTGGCATAGTAGGCACTTATGTGCTACGTATTTATATCCTTCTTGGTTACTGGTGAATTGGCACATGCTCTTAAATTTTGCATTTATGGGAGTACTAGATAAGGTTTAGTGGCCACTTCAGAATATTTTGTTTGTCCTATAGGTCTTTGCCCAAAAGTCATGTTTATGAAATATGAACATCAGCTTTGATATCTTAATCATACACACACACACACACACACACACACATATATGAATGAAATTTCAGTAATGAAATATTTAGATTATTTTTGGTAATAGTATCTTTGCAATGGTTGGTATATCACTATGGATGTTCTCTAGCATCAAAGCAATGTTAATAAATAATAGCCTGTAGCCTAATGATAATTACTATTTATGGTAATTATGTTCATAAAACTTCGTATATTTTCTGGCAGTGGCTAAGCCTCTTTTTCTGAGCTGTTGGCTTCATTCTTCTCTCCATGTGAGCTATTGGGAAAGCCTTTGAATTAGGGCTCTGAACTGATATGTTCTCACTACTTCCTCCTTTCTATGTACTGTTATTTTATTTAGAGAGCACAAAGAAATTAGAAATAATCTTACCTGGGGGGCCTGGGTGGCTCAGTAGGTTAAGTGTACAATTTACACTCAGGTCGTGATCTTGTGGTTCTCGAGTTCGAGCCCCATGTCAGGCTGTGTACTAACGGCTCACAGCCTGGAGCCTGCTTCAGATTCTGTGACTCCCTCTCTGCCCATCCCCCACTTGTGCTCTGTCTCTCTCTCTTTGTCAAAAATAAATAAAAAACATTAGAAAAAATAAATAAAATGGATACCTTTGTGTTTAAGAATGTTTCATATTTTTCTTTTAACATCTAAAATTAATTATAAATTTCTGATGGTGGAAAAAAGAATTGACTCCAAAAAACAAATCTCCATGTATGTTTAAAGACTTAGTTTCTTTAATTCGCATAATTTGAATAGCATTGTGGAGACTGAATAATTAGCCAGTTCTAGTGGATTCTTATTTCAACATTAACTTTTAAAAAAATCTTTGTGCAAGCAGTGTGAAATAATTGAAAGAGTATGAAACTCCAATTCAGAAGATTTAGGTTCAAATTCTGCCTCTTAATTATTTGAACTTTGGCAAAGATTTAAATATTCTGAGCTTCTTTTCCTCATGTGTACCCACATAATAATAATGCCTGCTTTGCTTGTCTCACATGTTTGCTGTGAAAATCAAATGAGATAACAAAGAAAGAAGCATTTAAGTAATAAGGTGAGGGATGCCTGGCTGGCTCAGTCAGTAGAGCAGGAGACTCTTGATCTTAGAGTTGTAAGTTTGAGCCCCACCGGTTCCACACCGTCAGTGCAGAGCCTGCTTGGGATTCTCTCTCTCATTCTCTTCCTCTGCCCCCCTCCTGCTCGCTGTCTTTCTCTCTCAAAAATAAATTTAAATAATAAATAAATCTTTAAAAAAATGGTAAGGTGAAATTGGTCTAAACAGATAATTCCATATGCCTGGGGTGCCTGGGTGGCTCAGTCGGTGAAGCTTCCGACTTCAGGCTCAGGTCTTGAACTCACGGTCAGTGAGTTCGAGCCCCACATTGGGCTCTGTGCTGACAGCCCAAAGCCTGGAGTCTACTTCAGATTCTCTCTCTCTCTCTCTCTCTCTCTCTCTCTCTCTTTCTCTCTCTCTCTCTCTCTTTCTCTCTCTCTCTCTCTTTCTCTCTCTCTGTCTCTCTCTCTGTCTCTCTCTCTGTCTCTTTGCCTCTACCCCACTTGCACTCTGTCTCTGTCTCTCTCAAAAATAAACATTTAAAAAATTTAAAAAAAATACATAGGTAAAATGCTTAGCACATTTGTGACACATGCACACTTAATAAATGGTGCCTCTAATACTACTATTACTTTTAATTATTACACAGAAGCTTCCAGAAATTATTCATTCCCTGTGCTTAATTTGTTTAAAAAAAAATGGCTAATTGCCCAGCTGTCTTTCACTGAAACAACCCAAACAGTACTCTTCATTTGTCCCCATTGTGCATGTACAAGTAATGAGGAAATTCCTTCTGTATTACACTGTTGAAGTCTATTTTCCTAAACAGATAAAAACATTAGAAAGTTTAAAAATAAAAGTTGGAAAATGTAAATGAGCATCTGTTGTCTAAGTTGTCACAATTCAATAAAGAACTGAAATGGCTTCTGTGCTTAAGTATGACTTATGTAGAAAAGCATACAACTCGATCTAAGGATTGTGAGTTTGAGCCCCACGTTGGGTGTAGAGATTAAATAAATAAACAAACAAACTTAGAAAAAATAAATATGACTGATGGATCATATGGTATATGAAAATCATCGGTCACCCCTAGCTCACACTTTCCTTGAAAATGACATGATAGACTTTGGTTTCATTCAGCCCACAAATAATCTGCATTCCATTTCTTTTTCCTTGTTAGACATCACTGTTTATTTTGTCTGTTTAATATATGTTCAACAGAGCCAGGACTGTTTATCTGCTATGCTTGATATGTTTGTTGCCTTGAACACCTAAGTATTGGTTTTTTGTTTGTTTGTTTTTTTTTTAACATTTAATTGATGGGGCTCGTGGGTGGCTCAGTCGGTTGAGCGTCTGACTTCAGCTCAGGTCATGATCTCATGGTTCATGAGTTTGAGCCCTGTGTCTGGCTCTGCAGACAGTTCAGAGCCTGGAACCTGCTTCAGATTCTTTGTCTCCCTCTCACTCTGCTCCTCTCCCACTTGTGCTTTGTCTCTGTCTCTCTCTCAAAAATAAATATTAAAAAAAACCCCACTTAATTGAAGTAAAGTTGTATACAGAATTATTTAGTATCAACGCAGGTATGTCAGTTCAAAAGTTAGTTAACAGGGGTGCCAGTTGAGCGTCCAACCAGCTCACTTCACGATCTCATGAATTATGAGTTTGAGCCCCGCATGGGGCTCTGTGCTGACAACTCAAAAGCCTGGAACCTGTGCTTATTCTGTGTCTCGTTTCTCTCTGCCCCTCCCATGCTCACACTCTGTCTCTCTCTTTCTCTTAAAAATAAATAAACAAAAAAAGTTAATAGATTTTAACTTTTTAATTTCAGATTTCCTTTTTTTCTGGGGAACTGTATTTTTGATAACAACAACTCTAGTTGCCCTTCTGAAAAAAGAAAACAAAGAAGTATCAGTAGGAAAAGAAGAAACTCAAGGGATCACAGATACTTACAAGCTGCTTTTTGCAATTATAAAAATGCCAGCAGTTCTGACCTTTTGCCTTCTGATTCTAACTGCAAAGGTAAGAGATTTATAAAGCAAAATTTACCACTCTGCTAGAATTACCAATATCATGGAATATTTCCTTTGCCTTTTCATATCATAAGTCCCTTCCTGCTACTATTAGAATTTAACAATATAAAGCAGTATTTTCTGTTTATTAAATTTGTTTTAAAAGGTGTGATGATATCAAATGTAATTTCAAAGTAAGCTAACTCTCTTGGGATCTTGAAAAGAATTATGCCAATTTGAAATACTTCTAACAAATGTGAAATTTTATCTAATGAATGATATTATTGCTTGGTATGGAAATGAATGCCTTGAAAAAAATAATAGTTCACTACTGTTATAATGAACATACATTTAGTATCAAAAGTATTATAATTATTTACATAGAATGTGATCTACAAAGATATGGAAATATATAAGCATTAGAAATCTATTTAAAAATCAGTTGACTTATTTTTTTTAATGTTGGAAAGAAATATACCATAAATAAATGGGCATTTTGGTGACTTTTATTTTATTCTTTATGTTTTCTGTATTAAGATGTCCTAATTTTATAGTCCAAAAACATTTTTAAAGATATTATGCTAGAGGAAAGGTAAGTATATTTTGTTATAGTGAAATATTGGTAGTGTTAGAATTAATATTCCTAGAATCTGAAATCAGTTATAGGAGTTTCATATTACATATTTAAAGCTATCTACATAAACAGTTTATAGGTGTCTTTTGACACTCCTGAAGTAAAATCTGGAGCCTCATTGTTTTTGAAAGGAAACATTGGGAAGGTTAAACTTAAGATTCAACTTTAGGAAATAATGAAAAGTTCAAGCAAGATATTATCTAATTACATCATTTAGAGATAATCATTGGTAACACTTTGGTATATTTTCTTCCAGCACTCTTTTTTCCGTGTGTGTGTATACTTTACATATGTAAATATAATTAATGTTATAATCAACCAATTAATAATATAGATGTGTATTTATATACATATATATATATATATATATATATATACACACAAATATGCATGTAAATAAAAGGAATTGGATCATATAATATATAATTTTTATCTCATTTTTGTCTTATTACTCCATGTTCCTTATCATTAAATAATTTTTGAGGGGTGCCTGGGTGGCTCAGTTGGTTAAGCTTCGGCTCAGGTCATGATCTCATGGTTCATGAGGTCGAGTCCTGTGTCGGGCTCTGTGCTGACAACTCAGAGCCTGGAGCCTGCTTTGGATTCTGTGTCTCCCTCTCTCTCTGCCCTTCCCCACTCATGCTCTGTCTCAAAAATAAACATTAAAAAAAATTTAAAAACATTTATTTTGAAAACATACTTTTTTATACCTATGTAATTGTTATAGTATATCAGTTTGCTGCAATTTACTCATTTTTCTGTTGTACATTTAATTTGCTTATTTTATTTTAATTTTTTAAAAATGTTTATTTTTGAGAGATTGCAAGCAGGGAGGGGCAGAGAAAGAGGGGGACAGAGGATTCAAAGTGGGTACTGTGCTGACAGCTGAGAGCCCAATGTGGGCCTCAAACTCACGAACTGTGAGATCGTGCCCTGAGCCCAAGTCAGGCACTTAACTGACTGAACCACCCAGGTGCCCCTAATTTGCTTACGTTTTTTAATTATAAAAATGCACTAGTGACTATTTTTGTGCATATACATTCTGAATATTTCCTTTCAGTAGATTCTTAAATAGGCAATTAGTGGATCAGTGAATATGATTGCTAAATTGCTTTTTAAAAGATTATAGTTATACTGTTGCCAGCAATGTATAAGAATCTTATGTCCCCCTTTTATTTTTAAAAAAAACTTTTTTTTTTTAATCTTTATTTATTTTGAGAGAGAGACAGAGTGTGAGCAGGGGAGGAGCTGAGGGGAGGGAGACACAGAATCAGAAGCAGGCTCCAGGCCCTGAGCTGTAAGCATAGAGCCCGACATGGGGCTCGTACTCACGAACCGTGAGATCATGACCTGAGCAGAAGTCAGACGCTTAACCGACTGAGCCACCTAGACGCCCTTTATGTCCCGCTTTTAAAGTAAACCTGGCCAAAAGTAACACCTCTTCTAAGTTTTAATGTGTTAGGATAGTTTTCTCTGCTTTTGAGTTTTATAATCATTGGAATATCCCATATGTATTATGTCTGGCTTCTGAATTCTTCCACTTAATGTGTATTTGTGTAATTTATCCATATTGCTATTTATCGCAACAGTTTGTTCATCTCATTGTTTATAATATCCCACTATATAAATATGCTACAATTTATTTATCCATTCTATCACCAAATGTTTAGTTATTTCTACTTTTGGACTGTATTTTTATTAAAATTAAAAATAAAATATGAATATTCATAAAAAATATACATTACTTTTGGTGAACACGGATGCACATTTATGATGGGTAAATACCTAGGAATAGAATTGTGGGGTCATGAGAAATCCTTTAGTATATACTGCCAAACAGTTTTCTGAAGTGGTTGTTTCCACTTTTCCCTACCGCCAGTGGTGTAAGAGAGTTCCAGTTGCTTCACAGCCTTGAGAAGACATATTTTGTCCTTTCAAATCTAGCCTTTCTGGTGGGTGTGTAGTGGAATCCCATTTTGGTTATAATTTGCATTTCTCTGATGACTAAAGAAGTTGAGCATCTTTATATATGGTTATTGGCCATTTGAATATCCAGAGCTACCTTATTCTTTAAATTTGTAGAAGTTTTATATATGCTGGGTGTTTTGTTAGATATTTGTACTACAAATATCTCCTACTATAGTACTTTTAAGATAGAGTAAATGTTGAAGTTAGTTTGTATATCTAATATTTACAAAGACAGTGGGTGAAATAGTGAAATCCTTTTCTGGAGTTAAGTGAAATGTCTTTGACCTTTAATTCTTCCATGGTGAAATTTGCCCTTTGGCTCCATTCCAAGAAGTTAAAGTGCATACTATTATAATTCCTTTAAAAAATGTTTTTTAGGGGGCGCCTGGGTGGCTCAGTTGGTTGAGTGTCTGACTTCGGCTCAGGTCATAATCTCACGGTTTGTGAGTTTGGGCCCTGTGTCAGGCTCTGTGTTGACAGCTCAGAGGCTGGAGCCTGCTTCGGATTCTGTGTCTCCCTCTCTCTGCCCCTCCCCCACACGTGCTCTGTCTCTCTCTGCCTCTCAAAAAAAAAGAAAACTAATAAAAAAAAAAGTTTTTTAGTATTGATTCACACTTACTGAAAATTTGTTTATATAGTTGAAAGACTTCCCATATATCGTTACTCAAATCCTCCAATTGTTAACATTTAATTCCACTTTCTGTATTCTGTAGATTTGTGCTCTATCATATATTTCTTCTGAAATATTAATTTGTACATATTATGTGCCCCTTTATCCATAAATGCCTTGAGTATGTATTTCCTAAGAACAAAGGTTTTCTCTTCCAAGCCACAACTTAATTAAAAATTTAAAAAGTTTAGGGTGCCTGGGTGGCTCAGTTGGTTAAGCATCCAACTTGGGCTCAGGTCATGATTTCACGGTTCGTGAGTTTGAGCCCCGTATCAGGCTCTCTCCTCTCAGCACAGAGCCTTTATGGATCCCCTGTCCCCCCCTGTCCCCCCTTAATAAGTTTATTAAGTTTTTTAATAAACTTAAAAAAATTAAAAATAAATAAAAAGGAAGAAATTTGAAATTGATATAATACTATTATCTAATCACAATCTATATCCAAATTTCACCAGTTGTCCCAATAACAGCCTGTATAACTTTACTTTTCCTGGTCAGGGCTCCAGTCCAGATCACACAGTGGATTTAGCTGGCATCAGCCTTTCTTTGTCCTTCATGACCTGATATTTTTAAAGCATACAGGCCAATTATTCTGTAGAATGGCATCCCATTTATGTGTAACTGATGTTTCTTCATATTGAGGTTCATGTTATGCAAATATTGATGACTTCAGAGAATTACATCAGGAGCCTTATCATGTCCCTTTATCCCATTAACCGTTATTAACTTTGATTACTCAGATAACCCATTGTAAAGTTACTATTTTTCTTTTTGTAATTAAAAAATAATTTATGAAGAGATACTTTGAGACTCTCTAAATATCTTATTTCACCCCAAACTTTTATTCACTGCTTTTAGCATTCTTACTCTGTTTGTTTTTGCTTTTTTTTTTTTTTTGTTTTTTGGCTTTTGCTTTCTTAAAAATTAATCTATAATTTTTCTTCCCTCTCATTTAGCCCTTCAAGTATAATATTTTCTTGGAATTACTTTTGAAATGTTAAATATTTTTGGAAATTTTATTATGATTAGTCAGAAATCATCAAAATGTATTTGTGTGGCAGTGGTGCTTCATTTTATTTATTTTTATTAAAAAATTTTTTTTAAGTTTATTTGAGAGAGAGAGAGAGAGCATGAGTGGGGTAAGGACAGAGAGAGAGAGAGAGAGAGAGAGAGAGAGAGAATTCCAAGTAGGTTCTGTGCTGTCAGTGCAGTTCCCAGCGTGGGGCTTGAACCCATGAACCATGAGATCATGACCTGAGCCAAAACGAAGAGTTGGACACTTAACCGACTGAGCCCCAGTGATTCTTCATTTTAGCCAGATTTTATTTGGAGTCAATTAAAAGCTTTTTTTTTAAACTTAAAATATAGAGATCAGTAAGTTTGGGTTTGAACGTTGTTTATTTTAAGACATTAAAGTTTTTGAAATTTAATAGTAATTACAAGCATCTGCATTTCCTAAAAGTGCTGAATTTTCAGTTGTTCTCACTGAATATTGTTAGTAGACCACAGGACAAAGTGTGCCTTCCATAATTTGATTGTTGTACCAGATAGAATAATCTATTTTCTTGTAAATCAGTAATGACATTGAGGTCTCGGAGAACTTACATATGCTTGGGGGAAAATATTTTGTAAGTTACAAATTAAAATACTTTTTGTTTTTATATTGCAGATTGGTTTTTCAGCAGCAGATGCAGTAACAGGACTGAAATTGGTAGAAGAGGGAGTACCCAAAGAACATTTAGCCTTATTGGCAGTTCCAATGGTTCCTTTGCAGATAATATTACCTCTGATTATCAGCAAATACACTGCAGGTCCCCAGCCACTAAACATATTTTACAAAGCCATGCCCTACAGGTAACAATGAAATAAAACCTTACTATATAAGAAAGGTTAAATGAGTAATATTCGTCAGTATCATTAATGCCTGTGTGTAAAGTATATATGAATAAGACTTGAAAAACGTCTTCAACTGCAATATCATTAAATGCACTTTTATCTCTTTTTAACTTCTTAACAGGTTTTAGATAGCAGGCTTCTTTCACATAGTAAGCATACAGATTTCTGTTTTTGTTACTATTTTTTAACGTTAATGGAAGTAAACTCCATGTGTCTTTCTTTGTCTATAGATTATTGCTTGGATTAGAATATGCTCTACTAGTTTGGTGGACTCCCAAAGTCGAGCATCAAGGAGGATTCCCTGTATATTACTATATCATAGTGCTGCTGAGTTACGCGTTACATCAGGTAAGTTTGCCGTGGTTTTCTCAGGAAGTAAACGGTTTTTGGCAAATAAAGAAGACATTTTTCTAAAGTTGCCTTGAAATAATGATGATAAATTTTAAGACCGAAGCATGAATCTGACACTGAAGAAATTATTTAACAATGAACTTTAAACCTAGTGGCTTTTGATTTATTGAGCTCTATTTGTAGAAAGTTTCTTCTTCATTTTTTTTGTCCATTCAACCAGTGTTTGTTACATTACAGAATTTATTCCAAAGCCAGTAATTCTACCCTTACTAAGTATCCCCCAGTCCGTGTGTAAACTTGGGTTCTTTATTTCTTCTATTCCACATGCCTTTTCTTTCTGAAAGTACTGAGAAATGATGGCTACTGAGCTAGAGATCCCAGGTTTTCAGTTTAGATTCTGTATTGAAAGTTATGACTGACTCTTTGTGATGTTGGAAGTTGTGTGTTAATATGCTTTCTCTTTCTTTATTAGGTATGTTTTGCCATCACTAAACTGTAGACTCCCAGCAGTAAACTTTGGGACTTGACTGCATTTATTACCAATTATATTTAAGAGTCACTTTGGATTTTTCTCTGGAACCTAGTTTAAATTCTTTGAAAGTTGTATCTATAAATTCTTCACTTGTTTTTTAACTAAAACCTAAAAATATGGCTACCAAGTTATCTCAATAATTTTTTGCATACAGTTCATTTAGGAGAACTCCATAATGGATCTGTCCAACTAATTGTATGTTTATTTTTAGTTATTTATTAAAATTTTTTTTAATGTTCATTTACTTATTTTGAGAGAGAGAGAGAGAGAGAGAGAGAGAGAGTGTGTGTGTGTGTGTGTGTGTGTGTGTGTGTGTGTGTGTGCTAGCAGGGGAGGGGCAGAGAGAGAGAGAGGGAAATAGAGAAAGAATCCCAAGCAGGCTCCATGCTGCCAGTGCAGAGCCCAGCACAGGGCTCAAACTCACAAACTGTGAGATCATGACTTGAGTTGAAATCAAAAGTCGGATGCTTAACCGACTGAGCTACCCAGGCACCCCAAATAACTGTATGTTTAAAGAAGTACTTTAAGGAGCACCTGGGTGGCTCAGTCAGTTAAGCGGTTAAGCGTCCGACTTCAACTCAGGTCATGATCTCATGGTTTGTGAGCTCGAGCCCGAGTCAGGCTCTGTGCTGACAGCTCAGAGCCTGGAACCTGCTTCAGATTCTGTGTCTCCCTCTCTCTGCCCCTCCCCCACTCAAACTATGTCTCTCTTTCTCAAAAATAAATAAAACATTAAAATTAAAGTAGTACTTTAGCTTAGTAAATGTTTCACTCTCTGTGTAAGTAAAGGAAAACTACAGTGAAGTAATCCAAAATCATTTGTTTGGCTTTGGATTTCATAAAAAAAAATTTCTAAAGTGTTGTTGATTGTTCAGATAGCCGGATGCTTTCTGGGAAAAATAGTACAATGGCACGTAAATTTGAGAAATAAATGATACATGACATAACCTCTCTTTATGTAGCATCTTAATCATTCTTTCAACAAATATTAATCGGACACCTGTTCCATGCCAGGAACCATTCTAAGCACTAAAATATAACAGTGCATATCCCTGCCCTTAGGGCGTTTATATCCTAAAGGCTTTCAGAGACCTATAGTGAAAGAGACCTATTTATTTTTTGTGAAACTTAGTGTTTCTCAGTCTTATTTGAATTTGGAACTCCTTTTTCTATGAACATCCCATGAAGCAGTATTCAAAGGAATACAGTTTTGGAAACATGGTTTGTTTCCATGTTCCTAAATGGAGGGTTAATTCTTGCCTCTTAAGGAGATTTTTCTCTTTAGTTTGTCTCATGAGTTTTGTAATGTCATTTTTCTTTCATGGATATAAAATAAAATTATATACATATGTATGTATATAATTATATATTCATGTTCCTTTGGATATTTGATTGCTTACATGTGTAGTATACATATCTATCTATCTATCTATCTATCTATCTATCTATCTCTATATATGTATATGTATATGTATATGTATATGTATATATGATGTATTTAGAAACAGTACAAACATGGGGTTTTGCTAATTGCTATATGTATCCTTAGATGGCACCCTATCTGTCATTTTCTCTATTGCGCCTTCCTTGACTACTTATTGTAGAATTAATAAGTAGACTATTAATAAGTAGAATTAGTAAGTAGACTACTTATTGTAGAATTAATATCTCATTTATTTGGTCCCCAGTAGCACAAAGTGTGTACTTCTACTTACTTACTACTTACTTACTTACTACTTACTTACTTATGATGAAAATAATTTCATCATAATTATTTATTTCTTATTTTCCCAGCCTAGAACAAGTTCTTCAAGGGCACAGACAGACTGTTGTCTTATTCATCTTTTTATTGCCATGGTCTGACCTGCCCTATAGTGGGTACTAAATAAATCTTTGTTGATTTGAGTTTAATAAGGGTCATGAAAATTAATTTTTAGGTTTGTGATTTTGATGTTCTTAATTCAGACTGTAGTTTTATAAGGTCTGATTATGCTAAAGATGTTTTATATTTTCCTTGTAGGTTACATTGTATAGCATGTATGTTTCCATAATGGCTTTCAATGCAAAGGTTAGTGATCCACTTATTGGAGGAACATACATGACCCTTTTAAACACTGTGTCCAATCTGGGAGGAAACTGGCCTTCTACAGTAGCTCTTTGGCTGGTAGATCCCCTTACAGTGAAAGAGTGTGTAGGAGCATCAAACCAGAATTGTCGAACACCTGATGCTGTTGAGGTAAGTATTTTGTAACTATAGATAAAATTAAGCTAATATTAAGATCCTGATTTTCAGGGGTGTCTGACTGGCTCAGTCCATGGAGCACGTAGCCCTTGATCTCAGGGTTGTAAGTTTGTGCTGCACATTGGGTGTAGAGATTACTTTAAAAAATAAAATCTTAGGGTTGCCTAGGTAGCTCAGTTGGTGAAGCATCTGACTCTTGGTTTCGGCCCAGGTCATGATCTCACGGTTCTTGAGTTTGAGCTCCACCATTGGGCTCTGTGCTGGCAGTGCGTAACCTGCTTGGGATTCTCTCTTTCTCTCCCCACTCACCTGCTCACACTTTCTCTCTTTCAAAAGAAATAAAATAAAACTTTAAAAAATAAATAAAATCTTAAAAAAAAAAGAAAGATATTTTCTTATTTTGCCTCTAGAGGTACTATGTCTTTTAAAAAATTATGTCTGGGGTGTCTTGGTGGCTCAGTCAGTTAAGCAAACAACTTAGGCTCAGGTCATAATCTCACAGTTCGTGAGTTCAAGCCCTATGTCAGGCTCTGTGCTGACAGCTGAGAGCTTGGAGCCTGCTTCAGATCTGTATCTCCCTCTTTCTCTGCTCCTCCGCCACTCATACTCTGTCTCTCAAAAATGAATAAATGTTAAAAAAAAATTGCTTTTTTTTTTAAAGTATATTTTGAAGGGTAGAGCCTGTGACTCTTGATCTCCAGGTCATGAGAGCCCCACATTGGATTCTTTAAAATATAATAATAAAAAAAAATAAGGGGAGCCACCCATCATGGTTCTTGAGTTCGAGCCCTGTATGTGGCTCTGTGCTGACAGCTCAGAGCCTGGAGCCTGTTTCAGATTCTGCGTCTCCCTCTCTCTGCCCCTCACTCTCTCTCTCTCTCTCTCTCTCAAAAATAAATAAACATTAAGAAAAATTTTTAAAAATAAACAATAATAAAAAATACTTAAAAAATATTTTTTGTTAATCTCTTAAATTACAAAGTAGAAACATCTAAATTGCTGAATACTTCCATTTTGAAACTGTGAAATATTTATTATAATTTTATTTTTGCAGCTTTGCAAAAAACTCGGTGGCTCATGTGTTACAGCGCTGGATGGTTATTATGTAGAATCCGTCATTTGTGTTTTTATTGGATTTTGTTGGTGGTTCTTTCTTGGTCCAAAACTGAAAAAATTACAGGATGAAGGACCATCTTCATGGAAGTGCAAAAGAAGCAACTAATGCATTCACTACTGGACATTCTAGGAAGGTAACTGCAGTTTCATTTTAATTCAGACAGCTATGATAATCAGTGTACAGGAGTATAAAATGTTATTTTAAACACAGAAATTATTAATATAAAATGCCAAATGATTAAAAAATAGAGACCTCTCTGTATAGTTGATTATATTTTCCTTGCCTTGTCAATGTATTTAAAGTTTACTTAAGGTCAGGACATTGGTTCTAAAACAAGTTTTCTGGCCTTGTTATTTGATTTATATCTTTTTAATTTACTGACCAAAGTATGTTTTAACCTGCAGTGCAGTAGTCATGGGTGATAACCATGCAGTCAAGTATTGTTATCAGTACCTATCATTGAGCTATAATTAAAATTTTGGTAAAATATATTAAATAGAACAAAGCTTGATATCCAGGTACTAATTACAACTAGTCTGGCCTTGTTGGCAGTTAAATCTTACTTTGAATTGCAAATTGGTTAAATTCTATGTGGAATTTACTGAGAAGAGAATGTAGACTACTGAAATGCCTTTTTAGTTGTTATTCTTCTGACTATAACCACATTGTACTAATGAATCTGTGTTAAAAAGACTCTTAAATGTATTTACTGCTTTTGTAAGCGTTAAAGATTTATAAGAAGATTATTCAAACTATTTTTTATAAAATGAAAGCTATGATTTTTAATTTAATGATTCCCCTGTTCCCCTTTTTTTGGAAGCTATTTTGATTCTGTGTTAACTTTTACCCTAAAGCTTACATATGTTTTTTGTCATAAGTGCTTCATGGCATACAGACAGCTCATGAAGGGATCCAATTTAGTGTTGTATGTATGTTCATGGCAAAGTTTGGAAAATAAAAAATGTTTTTCTTCAAGCAGTTTTTTTTATTACTGAGAGGAAAAAAAAACAGTAAAGCTTTCCGATTAAGTAAAATGTAAATGAGTAATTTAACCATAATTTTAAAGACTAATGCTTTAGAGAGACAAAGACATTTTGTGCCTTTGACAAGTTAAATCGTGTTGTGGAAGATGGTTTCTCAATTAAGCACTTTACTAGTGAGAAAACACCTCACAATTTATATGAAATCAGGTACTGTATTTCCACTTACAACTATCTGTTTGTAAACTGTAATTTCCAGTGGAGGATTGGTATCCCAGGAGAATTATGCTTTTGAATATGTTAGCAACTCCCAACATATTATGTATACCCAGTAATAAGGTTCTTTGCATATTTTGTGTTGTGTATTACTCTGACTCTAGAGATTATGTAAATCCTTCCAAAGTTATAGAAAAAGAAAGATTGAGTTTTACTTAATTTTGTGTTTGTGGGAAAATACTAATTTTTGATTTTGTTAATTTTATAACATAGGTTGAATTTTAGAGTGGGTTTTTTTATAAGTAATGGAGGATAAAAATGGGTGGGAGAAAATGGCACTCAGCATCTGAAGAAAGATGGAGGCAGTGACCTCTAGAACTCATGCATTGCCATTGGAAAGCCTGTGTTGGGCATCGATGCCAGATCCTGAAGAATCACCTGGAAAAACAGCCTAGAAACAAGGAGGCTACACCAACCTATAGTCTACCATACTTTGTCACATGGGTTGTCCATTATCATGTATTATAACCAAAATGTTTACTTGAATAAAGAAAAAAACCCACTTAACTCTCAAATGTGAAATGTATTTTACTTTTTAATTGTTGGATTAAGAAGGTCACATTGCCATAATTACCTTTCATTTCTTACCCATTCCTAAAATTTACATACTTTCAAACATACTTTGAAGTCGACAAATCTTTAATGACTTGAAGTATTAAAATATATTTTAAGCCTTTAAGGTGAAAGCTATTAATTGCATTTGCTCTAGAAATGAATAATTATTTTGGATTATAGTTGTTTGGTTATTTGGGTACATGCTTGTAATGCATACCAAAAAATGACTTCTTAATAGCTATGTGCAACTAGGTTGTATACATTGATCACTGATGGCATCTTATAAATGATCTACTTGAATCTGAGGATCTGTTGATGTTAAATCGGTAGTATTAGAAAAATACTACCTATTTTTCCATATCTTTTTCTTTACTGATAGATCTGATAAACTCTGCCCACAAGTATGAACATTAACTTTTCCACTTAATATATATTTACTAGCTAATATTCTTATAAATCTGTTAAGATTAGCTAAAATTAAAACCAAAACTTCCTTCCTTTGTAATTAATTTTGCCTGATTAATCATAAAAAAAAATTGTTCAGCACCTAAAACCGATTCGTCTGTTTTTTTAACATTAAACTTTTGAGATGTAAACCTATGGTTTGATTTAATTCCTTTATTACAAGGATTTTTATCCTAAACACGTGTCAGTGGGGTCTTGAAACCCCTGAATTGCTAGCAAAACTGGATATGTAATTTTTTGTCTTTCTGAAGAGAGCTCTTATTAAAATCTTAAATGCTCTGTGATCCAAAAAATTGTAAAAGCTATGCCTTATTGAATGTGAACTGACTTTGAATTGTAAACATAAATTTGAAATAATAGTTTTAAAACTAATTGTTTAAAGCATCCCAAAAACAATGTTAAAAGAAAAATCTATGATGAAAACTAGAAAATGTCTGCATTTGTAGTAGTGAACTTGAAGGGATTACTGGTAGGGGAGGGATATGAGGGTAA
The DNA here is from genome assembly GCF_018350215.1 of Panthera leo. Lineage (NCBI taxonomy): Eukaryota > Metazoa > Chordata > Mammalia > Carnivora > Felidae > Panthera > Panthera leo. The sequence continues at coordinate 108,749,776 of NC_056687.1, forward strand.
ATATAACCCTAAGAAAAGATATTTCCTAGTAATTTAACCCTTTTTTCCTATGGATAATTTCTATTTGCCCTGTTAACAGATACCCAAAAAGTATGTTGTTTTATATTAAATGGCTGAGATAATATTTAATCATAATTTAATATAGAACATAGGACCAGACTTGTGTTTTGTATTTTGGGGGGATCATGTTTTCTCATGTGGTTGAAAGAATGAATAACACTATAACACAGACTCTGCTAAAAATACAGAACCAATTTGTTGGGGACATTCCATGCATATTTCCAAAATGTATTTTACCTTAGTATTAGAGGAAGAAAATAAATGTTAAAAAATGATTCCATTTTAACTAGGATTACTATATTTTCATTACAGAAGAAAGGTGATAGAGTGCATTGTACTAGTGAGACTCTTTTTAACCAATGTCTTTGGTGAATAGCAAGGTATAATTATTTGATTTTTCTCTTACCAGATTTTAAATACCAATTATAGACCTTGCTTTTGTTTTTGTTTTCCACTACAGCTTAATCTCTGCCTGATTTGACAGTGCCATTTTTTTTTATTTAATTTTTTTTTTTTTTTTTTACATTCTTGAAAGAGAGAGAGCACAAGTTGGGGAGGGGCAGAGAGAAGGAAACACAGAATCCGAAGCAAGCTCCAGGCTCTGAGCTGTCAGCACAGAGCCCGATGTGGGGCTTGAACCCACAAACTGTGAGATCGTGACCTGAGCCGAAGTCGGATGCTTAACTGACTGAGCCACCCAGGTGCCCCGACAGTGCCAAATTTTTAATGCAACCACTATTTAATTTGGGACTAGGTGTCTTTCCCTTTCCTACCTGTCAAAACTGCTATTAGAATCTTCATTTTACTCCTTTAAATTGTGAGCAAGGTAAATGGGCCTGGAGAGTTTATGTTTTTTCCTGGAATTCTGTTTTGGTAGAGGCAGGTCCTATATCAGGACAGTATAGTTAATGTACAGTACAGGGCTCATGCCAGGACTCATGCCATCTCCTTATGTGAATAGAAACATTTTTATTTGTCAGATTATAAAGTTTGCTTTTAAGGAGGTTTTAGTTTTTGTTTATTGTGGGGTGGTGAACATTTTACAGAAGGCAATACTTTTATGTAGTAAAATGAAAATTTTATGATTAATTATAATTTCTCCTTAAATAATTTTGCCAAGTACATAATTTTAAAGGTTATGTTAAAATATTATTGATATTACTTTGTATGGTATATGAAGTCTTGAAGCATTGAGAAAAAGGTTGCTACATTTTAATAGTTTTTTATTGGCACTATAAGACATAATTTTTTATAACAATTTTGTGTGAAGAGTAACCAATAAAATGACTGAAATTAACAAGGTACTGGTATAATTTTTAGGGAATTATACATCTCTCAGATCTAGTACCCTAGTCAATTACAATTAATCAGTCACTATTATAAAATAAATTTAAAATATTGAAGCCTATTCTTATTTTCATCAAAATGACCTTATATGTTGGGAAAAGTTCACTTTTTATAGCCTTATAGTTAATTCAATTGAAATTTTTATCACATGCATCTATAAAACTAGGAAAATATAAAATTGGGACAAAATTTGATATTTTAAGAAGTTAGTTTGGCATATTTGATAAATTGATAAGATTACCACTGTCAAGTTATATCAGTGACTCTGTATCTATTGTTCCTCAGAAATTGCCTTTGCAAGAATTAGTGTAAAATTGAAAACATACTCAGTGTTGAAAGTGGTCATTGTTGGGGTCTTTATGAAATAATTGCACCCATGTACAATTGTGAATTAAAAATGCACAGCACAAAATCATTTCTATTGTTGTTTTTAGAAGATCTAACATTAGTTTTTATAGTTTAGCATTATTTAAGTGTTTTAGTATATGTGAAATGTTTATTTGGTTAATTTATTTTCAAATGTATAATAATAAATATTTATTAAATATTTATGCAATGTTTAAATATTTGAAGTATATTTGAAATAAATTCTCCAGATTTTTACATAAAGGATTACTTAAGTGCTCAAAATAATTGTTTCACAGTTGATCTCTAAAAAATAAAACGTTAATGAAATATTCTTGTTTTCATTTTTATTAAGTAATAGCCAAATTTACCTGAAAATCATTAATGTTAAAATTATACCAGATTAAAATTATGTAATTAAAAGCAAGGTAATTTCAAGAAGCGTACACCTGCCACCAAACCTTTTTTTTTTTTTTTTTTTTTTTGGATGAAGCCAGCCTGAATTATTGTATCTTCCATTAGTAACTTGGGTAAAATGGAGAACCCGTGGAGGTACAACACTATATGGATAGTTTGGGATTATAAGGAATTTCACTGGGAAACTTCATTATAAAACATTATAAAATATCTTGTTTTTTAAACATTTGTTATTGGATATTGGCTTCTTTAGTAACTACAATTTCGAAGAATTTATTGAAATTAAAAAATAGGTTGGGATGGTAGAGAAGATATTTTATTTCTTCAGTTAGAACTTTCTAAGCAAATTTTACTGCAACTTGGGACCTGTGCTGAAAGAAGCCTTTGAGGCTAAATTGTGAATGAATAAATAGTGAGAAACATCCAGAATGTAGTAGTCTGCTAAGGGCCACCGTAACAAAATACTACAGACTAGGGGGCTTATTAAATAACCAAAATTAATTTTTCTCACAATTCTGATGGATGATCAAGGTGGCAAGGTCCAAGATCAAGGTGGCAGAAGGTTTGGTTTCTCCTGAGGCCCATCTCCTTGGTTTAGAGACTGCCTGCTGCTTTCTTGCTCTATCTTTACGTGACCTTCCTCTCTGCCTGCACATTGCAGGTTTCTCTTATAAGGACACCAGTCCTATTGGATTACGGCTCCTCCCTTATTACTTCATTTAACCTTAATTACGTCTGTAAAGACTCTGACTTCAAATACGATCACATTGTGGGTTAAGGCTACAACGTATGAATTTTGGGAGAACACAATTTAGTCCATAACACAAGAGATATTTATTTCTCTGGTATGCACATTTCAAGGCAGGGGATGAGACTTAGGACCATGGACACATCTGTGGGTTATAAATCTGGTCTTGACCCTGAAGACATATTTACATTCCAAAGGATAAGAACCCAGGATCCTTCCCGGGAGTATTTGTTTATATTAAGGACATAAGAAGTCTTCCCTACAACTGTCCTATATAGTCACCCGGATTCATATTTTGAACCTCCTCAACTACAGCACAAACCCTAGTATATTTAGTCTCTTAGTCTGATAAGCTGTTATCAGTCTGGCTTTCACTGGTCACCATACAGGTGAAATAGGAATGTGGGGAACCAGTGTGGTTATTATAAGCAGTAATTAGATCTATCCCTGCTTAGAAACTGGGTACTTCCAGTACAATGTGAATAAACATAACTTGACAGACATGTTTTGTCTGAAATTATTGAAATTGTGTTCTGTTTAATTCATTTTTTTTTTTTTTTTTTTGGTTATATATGTTCAGAACCTTGGGATAATGAAAGTATGGGTTTTATTTTTTAAGTTTTATTGTTTTTTTACCCTACTGACTATTCTTTATCTTTTATTATTTTTAAAACTTTGTTTATATTTTTAAAGATTTATATTTTTAAGTAATCTCTATACCCAACATGGGGCTTGAACTTACAATCCTAAAATCAAGAGTTGCATGCTCTAATGACTGAGCCAGCCAGGTGCCCCTATTTTATTTTTTATTTTTAAGTTTTAAATTTTATTTATTTACATAATCTACACCCAGTGTGGGGTTCAAGCTCATGACCTTGAGATCAAGAGTTGCACACACTTCCAACTAAGCCAGCCAGGTGCCCCTTTGTTTTTTTTTTTGTTTTTTTTTTTTAAATTTTTTTTTTTTTCAACGTTTATTTTATTTTTGGGACAGAGAGAGACAGAGCATGAACGGGGGAGGGACAGAGAGAGAGGGAGACACAGAATCGGAAACAGGCTCCAGGCTCCGAGCCATCAGCCCAGAGCCCGACGCGGGGCTCGAACTCACGGACCGTGAGATCGTGACCTGGCTGAAGTCGGACGCTTAACCGACTGCGCCACCCAGGCGCCCCTGCCCCTTTGTTTTTTATTTTTATTTTAATTCCAGTATAGTTAACAAACAGTGTTATATTACTTTCAGATATACAATATAGTGATTCAACACTTCCATATACCAACCATTGCTCATCAAGATAACTGTACTCTTAATCCTATTCACCTATTTCACCCATCCCCCCGTCTCTTCTGGTAACCATCTGTTTGCTGTCCATAGCTAAGAGCTATTTTTTGGTTTGTCTTTTTTTTTTCTTTTTCATTTGTTTTGTTTCTTAAATTTCACATAGTGGAATCATATAGTACTTGTCTTTCTCTGACTTACTTTGCTTACCATTATACTCTATCTCCATGTTGTTGCACATGGCAGGATTTTGTTCTTTTTTGTGGCTGAATATTCCATTTCAATTTTTCATTATCCATTCATTTATCACTGGACACTTGGGCTGCTTCCATTATTTGGCTATTGCAAATAATTCTGCAATAAACATGGGGGTGCATTTTTCCTTTCGGATTAGTGTTTTTGTATACTTTGGGTAAATACCCGGTAGTACAACTACTGAATCATATGGTAATTCTATTTTCAATTTTTTGAGGAATCTCCACAGTAGCTGCACCAGTTTGTATTCCCACAAACAGTATGTGAGGACTTCTTTTTCACATCCTCACCAACACGTGTGTGTGTGTGTGTGTGTGTGTGTTTAAGTTAATTTCTTTATTTTAAGAGACACAGAGACAACACGAGTTGGGGAGGGGCAGAGAAAGAGGGAGACAGAGAATCCCAAGCATGCTCTGGGCAGACTTAGGGCTCAAAGTCGTGAAACCATGAGATCATGACCTGAGCTGAAAACAAGAGTTGGACACTTAACCGACTGAGGTACCCAGGTGCCCCACTTGTGTTTTTGAAAGTCTGGGTTTTAGAACCAAAAGTTCAGTCTCAAGTGATTAGATGTCTCCTTTTGTATTTTCTTCTAGTTTAAATGGGCAAATTTTCCAAGTAGTTCAATTTAAAGTGCTAATAGGGGCACCTGGGTGGCTCAGTCAGTTAAGCATCCAACTCTTGATTTAGGCTCAGGTCATGATCTCACGGCTTGTGAGTTCAAGCCCTACGTTGGCCTCTGTGCTGACAACACTGAGTCTACTTGGGATTCTCTCTCCCTCTCTTTCTGCCTCTCCCCCACTTGTTCATACTCTCTCTCTCTCAAAATGAATAAATAAACTTAAAAAAATGGTGCCTTTAAAAAAAAGGCATTATTACTCCTGTGGGTAGAAGATATTTTAAATCTAGAATTTCAGTTGTGAGGTGTGAGTGAAAGCAAAAATTGGGTTTATCTGAAGAAATCAGACCCTATAAGTCAGGAAATTATTGAAAAAGCATAAAGAAACAACTCTGGCCTTAAAAAGTGGTGAAATAATTTCAAAATAACACTTTCACAGTTTTTTTTGAACATTTTATATTTTATTAGGTTAATAATTTCTGACAAAAGAAATAATAGGGGTTTTGTACTTTTTTGGTCATTCATTTCTCTCTAGTCCTGTAAAGAATAAAAATTTTCTTTAAGATTTTATTTTTAAGCAATCTCTACACACTGTGGGGCTCAAACCTACAACCCTGAGATCAAGAGTCACATGCCAACTTATCCAGCCAGGAGCCCCCTGGTTATGATAGTTAAACTGAGACTTGAAGGATAAGGGGGAAAGGGGCAGCTTGAGAGGGGCTGGAGGGTGAAAGGAAAGGCTTAGGGCATTGTAGGCAGAGTGAGCAGTAAATGCAAAAGCTCTAAGACAGAGGGATGAACTTGGCCCGTGTGAAGAAGAGGGAGGTCAATGTGCTCAGTGTGCTTGAGGTAAAATGAGTGAAGTAGGGGGTAGGAAAGAAGAGCTTGAGAGAGAAGCAGAGCCTCGATTATGTAGCACCTGTACGTGAACCTACAGTTTTGACATTACTTGAAGCGTAATGGAAAGCCATACAAGCAGAGGTAATAAACTGAAAGTCTGTAGTCTCTGCCTCAAGATAAATTCTTTACCTACCACAGTGTTTTGCCAACAATTTTAATTTCAAAACAGGGTGACTTCATATGAAAGTCCAGATCTGCAGCTTTTCTTGAAAAAAGCTGAAGATCTCTCCCTATTGGACTCCCAACTGTTTGGTGGAGGTTGGGTGTAATGCAGTGCTGGGGTTTTGGCGGGCAAGTGCAAAGGAGGCAGAGAAGGGTTGGAGTTGAGGCTATTTTTAAGGGAGTGATTATAATGCTAAACCAGAGTCCAAGCTGGTTAAGATGGAAACTGAAGACTAGAGGGGGCTGATGAATAGGACACCGTGGTTCAATGGACTGATCATTTTACTGAGCTCAAAGAGCTATTGCCATAAGGGGTATTTTCTCGAGTGAGCCAGAAGAACAGGAGGTTGTGGTGGGAGAGGGCAGTGTCAGGGCTGTGGCTGCAGATGTGGCAATTTCTGGTGAAGACAAGACCCAGAGTGTAACCATGGGAAGAGATGGCTGAGTTGGGGTAGAGGAAAAAGTCACTGGGCATGAGACTTGAGAGATCAGAATAATAACAGGGATTGAAATGAAGAGAAAGACTTTAAGTCGGCTGCTAAAGTGTTCAATGAATAAAAGAGAGTGACCATGGGGCACCTGGGTGTCTCAGTAGGGTTAAGCATCTGACTCTTGACTTCAGCTCAGGTCATGATCTCACAGAGCGACCAAGAGATCACAAGATGACAGCCTCCATCACTCCTGACAGTCCTGAAGAGGGTAAGAGGGCAAGAGGTATTAGTAGCGATGGCAAGGAAGTTAGTGAGCTCACCTCCTGGTCCTGCGGTACACAGGTGTTTTAGTCATCTTAGGCTGCTGTAACAAATTACCAGAGCCTGGGTGGCTTAAACAGACATTTGTTTCCCACAACTGGGAAGTTCAAGATTAAGGGGCTGGCAGATTGGGGCCCTGTTGAGAGTCCTCTTCCTGGCTTACAGACTGTCACCTTTCTGTGCTCACACGGGTGGAAGAGATGCAGATCTGGTCTTTATTCCTCTTTTATAAGGACTTAAATCCCATTATAGGGGTTCCACTCTCAAGACCTTATCTAAACCTAATTACCCCCCAAAGACCTCACCTTCTAACACCATCACATCAGGGGTTAAAATGTCACATATGAATTTTGGAGTGACATAAATATTCAGTCCATAACACAGTGGAATGATTGACTTTGACTGGAAATCAATGCTAGAAACTGAGATGTTTTTGTGAGAGGGGGTCCTCATTAAATATTCATTTTTTTTCTAATTCTTTGGGTTCTGGGAACATTCACATTAATGTCCAATTAATTTCTTTTTAATAATCATTCTGCATAGTTAATATAAAACTTCCAATAAAAGTCTTACAAACTCTGTCTTTGTGTTCACGGTATTGTGGGAAATTGAGGGGCGGGCAATGAATCTAAGTGTGGCTTTCATGCATACCTCTCTACTCATAGAAGCAGCATATCCAGAGAGGTCATCAACAGCAAAAGGAGCAGGAGTCCTTGGTAAAGCTACCCCAGGAGAATGGTAAATCTCTCAATCTGCAGAAATCCTGCAGCGGCCAGGATTCTCCCATCAATCATTAGCGGGATGATGCTGAAATATTGAAAGGGACACCTTGAGATATCTGGAGGACTTGGAAACACCCAGGCGACTGATATCTGGGTTACAGAAAAGAAGACTTTAGGTTGGAAAGTAGGGATGTTGGATAGAACTGTCTTCAACTAGGACAGGAGAGAGAGCAGAAAGCATGTAGAGACAGGACACTGAAACAGCAAAAGAAGAATTGGGAACAGAATTGCCCATGAAGGAATCTTAGTTTTTCTACTTTTGAACTAAAGCTATTCAACATCTCTTAACACACATAACTTTTGTTTTTATTTGAAATGGTGATTAAGGATTTTGGTTATAGCATATCTTTTTTTTAATGTTTATTTATTTTGAGAGATGGGGAGAGGGGCAGAGAGAGAGGGAGACAGAGAATCCTAAGCAGACTCCTCGCTGTCAGCCCAGAGCCTGTCTTGGAACTGGAACTCATGAACTGTGAAATCATGACCTGAGGTGAAACCTAGTGTCCTACACTTAACCAACTGAGCCACCCAGGTGCCCCTATAGTGTATCTTTTTAGTTGGATTTCCCCCAAAACCATGCGCATTGCACCCTCTCTGGAAATTTATAGGGATTGATGTGTTTTAGCTGATTGCCTTTATCGGAAGCAGTGTTGTGGTAAGTGTACAGACTGAGCCAATTCACTGAGCTGAATCCCAGCATAACAGCCCAGCTCACCACTTCCTAGCTAGGTGACCTTGGCTACTGTCTTAATCACTCGCGTATTTACTCTTTAAACTGGTATTAATAATAGTGTCTATCTTATAAAGTTGTTGGGAGCATCAAGGCAGCTAATACATGAGAAGTATTTAGAATGGTGCCTCACACATAGTAAGATCTAAGTGTTAGCCAGTAATTTACTTTCTATTAGCTATAGTACTGAGGCAATACATTCCTTGAAGGTACTACTCATAATATGTGTGTTAGGAGTACAACATACTCCATTTTCACTTCTAAAAATAATATGTGCATAAAGAAAAGTAAAAAAAAATTCTAACAGTGTATTGCTCTGTCCAATATGGTAGCCACTAGACACATGTGACTATTGAAATTAATTAAAATTAATAAAATTAAAAATTCAGTTCCTGGGGCGCCTGGGTGGCTCAGTCGGTTAAATGTCTGACTTCAGCTCAGGTCATGATCTCACAGTCTGTGAGTTCGAGCCCGTGTCAGGCTCTGTGCTGACAGCTCAGAGCCTGGAGCCTGCTTGAGATTCTGGATCTCCTTTTCTCTCTGCCCGTTCCCCACTTGTGCTCTGTCTCTGTCTCTTTCTCAAAAATAAATAAACATTAAAAAATATATATATATACATACATACATATATATGTATATGTATATATATATATGTATATATGTGTGTATGTGTGTGTGTGTGTGTGTGTGTGTGTACACACACACACACACACACACACACACACACACACACATACATATATCAGTTCCTGAGGCCCCTGTCTGGCTGGCTTAGTCTGAAGATCAGAGGACTCTGGATTCTGGTCATAAATTCGAGCCCCAGGTTGGGCTTAGAGCTTACTTTAAAAAAATAAAAATTCAGTTCCTCAGTTGTACTAGCTACATTTCAAGCACACAAGAGCCACAAGTGGCTATTAGGTTTGAAACTGAACAACGCAGATATACATTTCCATAATTGCAAAATGTTCTCCCAACCATTCCTACCCTAATCCCTCTCTCCAGGGGCAATCACTGTTGTAGGTTTCTTGCATAGATTTCCATGGTGTTCTCTCTCTCTTTCTCTCTCTCTCTCTCACACACACACACACACACATTTTTTTTACACAAATGTTACTATACCATTTACCCTATCCGGCATCTAATTTTTGTTTTAAAATATACTTATATACTAATTAATACTACTACTAATATACGAAATATACTAATATAGTCAGCTTTCCATATATATTTTAATTAATTAACAGTTCAACAATTTAGAGCACCTAATAATATTACCAAGGAACTGTGCAAATTTTAAAGCACAATTCAAACGTAAGAAATATGCATCTTATTATATTTGGGAGCAGGTGAAAGGAATGAACTACTTCAATTTCCTTTCTGCATGGCAGAGGAGATGCGGCACCCACACTGAGGCTGGGTTAACTGAAGTCACAAACTGATCGTCTTCCCACCAGCATGGCCGGGAAGCCTTCAGCCCCCGTCCCTGTCCCATAAAAATGTCCGGCTCAGTGGGAAAACCCTGCATAAATGCTGGGGGAGGGGGGTCACTGATACGGGAGGCCCACCTCCAGGCGAAGAGGGAGCGAACAGCCAGTCGTAAGGCCACTCTCAGGCAACGCAGACGAGGACCCCACTGTCAACCACCGTGCGGCGCCCCTAACAGCTTGGGGAGCCCGGATCCTGGCCGTCCGCCCCAGGAGCGCGGCGCCCCCTGCCGTCCGCCCGAGGAGCGCGACGCGGGCTCGCGGGAAGCCGGCAACATGGCGGGCCGGCCTACGGCCCCCGCCTCACAGCCGCCGGACCCGGACGGAGCGGCGCCCAATGTGGTGGCGCGCGTCTCGAAATGGGCGGACGACCACCTGCGCCTCGTCCGGGTATCGCAGACCGGCCGGGCAGGCGGGGGGCGCAGGGTCGCGCGGAGCGAGCCTGAGGGAGACGTGGCGCGGGCAGGCCACGGGCAGTGGAGCCCGTCGGGGCCGGACTGGGCGGAGGGCCACGTTGCCGGGGTCGCGAGTGCGGCGGCGGTGGGGGGGGGGGGGGCGGTTGGGGAGCGAGCGCGGCCCGGCTGGGCTCGGTGCGTGGGGATGGCCGCGGTGGGCTGGAGAGACCATCTCTTAATTACTGCCAGGACAGTGCTGGGCCCCGGAGATACCTCAGAGACCGAGACGCAGCACAGCTTGGTGCGTCCCCCGAAAGCAGTTGGGGACACAGCGCACGGAGACGACGGGGTGGAAGATAGGGCACGTGGTCCTACTGTAGGCCTTGTGTTTTAAGTGACGTGAGAGGGCACTGGAGTTCGACCAAGAATGGGACATCTTAGGTGTCCAGGCAAGACAAGATTGTGGCTAAGACCCTGGGGATGGTGTGGATGATTTAGGTGTGGGGTGCAAGGAGGAATCAGGGGGGCTGCCCACTGGGTGGATGGTGGTGAAAGTTGTTTCTGTGGAGGAGTGGGGGCCAGTGATTTGTTGGGAAAATTCAGAGGACCCTTTGGACATGTGAACTTGGAAGTGGAGATGTGTGAACTTGAAGATGGTTATTAGAATTCTAAACGGAGTTGTAGATATTATCTAGGCAACTTAGATATAGGAATCTGGCATTGAAGGGAGATCGGAACTGGCCATATAACTTTAGGAATGAACTGCCTAAATCTTAAGTTTAAAGCTTGGATGACATCTTGGAGCAAGTCAGAAAAGCTGTGGAACAAGTCCTAGAATTCAGACATGGGACCTGAGGAACACTGAACATTTAGAATATGGGAAGTGAAAAGGAGGAGATCAGCAAAAACTGGGAAGAAACAGCGGAGGAGAAGGAAAACCAGGCATTCTAGAAGTCAAGTGAAGAGAATTTTCAGAGAGAATGATTAACTTTGTTACATCCTTCTGAGAAGTTGAGTAGGACCATCAGCTTTGCAAAAGCTCTGCAGCCAAGCAGCACAAGGGCCAGGGCTATGGCTGTTTTCATTCACCACTACAGCTCCTGTCCTCGGAGTATTGCGTGCCATTTACTAAGTGCTAGATACATATTGGTGGCATTAATGAATGATAGATTAATGAATGAATGAATGAATGATATAGGTGCTAATTGGCAAGGCCTGGGTTCTTCTAGTGAAGCAGAAATTGATGCATGGGTCATTTCAAATTAAAAAATGACTTCAACAGATTGAGAGGAAACAGTTTAAATTAGCCCACAGATAACATTATTCCAAATATCTCAATCACAGAATGTATCCTAGTGTTCATTTTCTTTCTTTTTCCTTCTACAAATGCAAAATCTACAGAACAAAAAGCATTATGTATTGGTAATTACAAAATTTCCATTGCCTTATTTTCTGTTTGCCTGATGTTTAAAGCATGATCAGAGTTGTATCTGTCTTCAACACTAAGGCCAATCTTAGTATCTTCATTTCTTTCCTTGCATATAATTTTCAGCTTCATTTCTTACATACCTAGTTGTATTTATTGAAGGAAAAGCATGTTAGATTATCACTCTTGTTGAGGCAGTTGCAGCGTTCTTTTTTAAAAATTATTTTATTTTATTTTTGAGAGAGAAACAGAGTGCGAGCGGGGGAGGAGCAGAGAGAGAGGGAGACAGAATCGAAGTAGGCTCCAGGCTCTGAGCTGTCAGCACAGAGCCAGGCGCAGGGCTCAGACTCGCAAGCAGTGAGATCATGACCTGAGCTGAAGTCGGGAAGTCGGGAAGTCAGACGCCTAACCTACTGAGCCACCCAGGTGCCCTGCAGGGTTCTTATTTTTAAATTAAACTCTCTTAGGTCTGTTTCAGCTTAAATGGAGCACTTTAAAAACATTGATAAGTTTTTCCCAACTGTTCATCCATATATACATCGAAGACATTGTATTGTAATGTTTTGGTGGCAAATTTTTCTATCAAAGATTTAAATTCCCACTCTAGGCTCGGGGTTATGCTAGTTACTGTGGGCATCATTCAAGAAGTATTAGACTGATTCATGCAGTTAAGGTACTCACGGTTAAAGTAAAAGGCAATAGAGAACAATACAATGTTATGTATATAATTACTATACATGTCAGAGTGTTTGGGAAAGAAAGGGGAGATTACTGAGTAGGTAGGCAGTTAAGGAAGTTTTTTTGGAAGAAATGGGCCTTTAGTTGAAGGATGTGCCTTATTTGGACAGATATTGGGGGGACAGTCTTCTTTTTCCCCCCTTCTAATTACTACTTTCACTATTATGAATAATAACTAATGAGAATTAATCATTTAATCTTTTTCTGAAGAACATCAGCACCGTAATGGCCATAGCTGGAATAATGCTACTTCTAAGAAGTATTCGGATGGTAAGTTAAAAAATGAAGAAGGCACTGTGAACTGTGATAAACAAGAGACAGTTAATTTCTCACTTCAAAACAGTTTTTGTCTCAAGCTGGGTATCATTTTGTTATTCATATTAGAAGTTTTAAGTATTATTTTAGAACAATGAACATATTTTAAGACCTTGATTTAAAAGTAACACATTTGCAGGATTTTATGGAAAGTAATTGCACAGTCTGTATTTTCATAATCACGTCTTCACGCTTAAAAAGGAATCTGTAAAGGATTTGGTTTGCTAGAATGCTATAATCACTAAATTTGCATTTCAGACATTGTGGAATGTCTCAAAAGTGTTTTGTATAGTGGTTTTAGATTTAGATCACAGTCGAATTATGTCCTTTAGCACTGAATAATTTATGCTTTCTCTGATTTGCAACAATCTGTAATATCTGTTCAATGAATAAAGCAGGGTGTATGATGTAAAAAAAATAATTTATCCTTTCAGTTAGCGTATTTTTTTGCCCTTTCAATAATTTTTTAATAATAGATACTGTGGAAATCCATTTAGTAATTCAAGATTTAGAAGTATTTTTTATATAACTGATTCTTGTCATTGGGTGTAATTTTAGTGTCATGTTACAATCTGGTATGGGTTTATTGCTTCTGTGTATATTTATTTCCTGTATTTATTATCTCTATATTATTTTATATTATCATTGACTACACAGTGTTACTCTACTATACTGTATCTTTTCCATCTGTTGCCTTTTCCCCCCTGACTCCAATGTCAGAACTTTTATCCTCTTTATTAAGTGCCCTGCATTCTTTTTTAACCTTATATCTAATAATCTAATAGGCTTTTTCTTTTAACACTTCCATGATTATGTAAGTCATTCATTTTTAGCTTATATATATTTTTAGAATGGAACTTTGGAAACTTTAGTTGTTTTCATTCATTTCATTTTTTCTTTATCTTACAATCTGTATTCCATGACATTTGGATTTTGAAGGTTTCAAAATTGTCAAAATATTAAATGATCTGAGTAAGAGTTTAGGTAAAAATACAGGGGCCTGGGTGGCTCAATCAGGTAAGCCTCTGACCTTTGATTTTGGCTTAGGTCATAATCTCATGGTTCGTGAGATCGAGCCCAGTATTGGGCTTCTCACTGACAGCACAGAGGCTGCTTGGGAGTCTCTGGCTCCCTCTCTCTCTGTCCCTTCCCTGCTCATGCTCTCTCTCTCAAAATAAACTTGACAAAAAAAAGTGTTTAGGTAAAAATAATGCTGAGGGGTTATTTCCCTTGTTAGCCCTTAAAAATTACATGAATCAGTTATAGATGATTTTAAGTTATACAATATTAGGTATGTTATTGATTTATGAAAATTATGCATTAATTAATATAAATTTATATTAGTATATTATGAAGTTATTCATTTTAGACTTTAGTTCTGGTGTCTTTTTTTTAGATTTTTATGGCTTTTGATAATAGTGACTAACATGTGATGAGAAGAGCAGGCTAAGAAGCTAGAAAAAGAACATTGGAACTTTAGAGAACAAAAAACTCAGTTGTGTAACAGTTGAAGGACTTTGGCTACAAGTAAGAGAAACCCCAACCGACAGTGGCTTAACCAAGTAAAAAGGCTTTTTCCTCATGTCACAAAATGCCTGGAGTGATTCAGTGACAGAGGGTTTTAAGTGTATGATTCTCTGTGCCTTTCCTCATGGCACAGAATGGCTACTCTAGCTCCAAATAGCATACTCTTGTTCAAAGCAAAAGGAGAGGGAAAAGGAAGGTGCGAGCCACATCTCATGAAGAAAGCAAAAATTTTCCCAGAAACCTTCAGCAGACTTTTGCTTACATCCTTATATCATATGGCCACCTCTAGCTGGAAAGGAGTTGGGAAAGCGGCCATTTAACTTTCCCATCCCTTCCAGTGCCTGCTGATAAGGGAGAGAGGGTTGAGAATGAATATTGCATTAACCAACAAAGGGCCTGCCACAGGGAGCCTTAGTAGTTCCCCTTCAGTGTTCTTTTTGTATTGTTGTTTTTCTTCCTCCTGAGTTTACCAAGCTCTCATATTCTTTCAATTATTGGTAGACAATTCCAAATTTCATATTAAAAAAATGATGATTGAGTTTAGTACTGTGCTAAACACTTCATATACATAATTTCATTTAAAATCATTTTTTAAAAATGTTTATTTATTTTGAGAGAGAGAGAGAGAGATCGTGCACCAGCCCCGGAGAGAATCCCAAGCAGGCCCCTCACTGTCAACACAGAGCCTGACTCGGGGCTCAATGTCATGAACCGTGAGATCATGATCTGAACTGAAATCAAGGTCGGATACTTAACCGACTGAGCCACCCAGGTGCCCCTACGTAATTTCATTTAATACTTATAATAATCCTATGAAACCGGTATTCTTATACCCAGGTTTTATAGATGAGGAGATGGATGCTCAAAAAAGTTAAATTTATTTTCACAAGATCACCCAGCTAGTATGTCGCAGAACTGGATTTCAAATGTCATATTCCTGAATTTGAAACTCTTACTATTTTCTCTTCACAGAGCTTCCCGCTTTTGTCTGTTTGCCTCTAGGACACTTCACCATCTGAAGCTTAGGGACAGCATCCTTGTCAGTGGCATCATCTTTCTGCCTCTTCTGGAAAGCAGACTGTTTATCACAGGCTCAGGATTCACTTCCTTTAAAAATATCTTCCTCCGGTGTTCTTATCCTTTCCATTTTGACCTGTTAGCACTTACACTTTATCTTAAGCCTCTCTATGTATTGCTCTGCAGTTGTATTCTGGTTTTATGTATATAGTTAATTCATCTTCCAGATAGTGCCATGTCACAGAAACACAGCACTGAACTTTATGTTGTTGAGGGATTATTGGATCCAGAAAAGGTAGATACAGTGGGATCTGCCTTTAAAGGTTTTTCACATATTCCTTGAGTATGAACTCAAGGAAATAGAACATTGGGTTCTATTTAGTTTCCTCTTTAGCTAGCTGCTTAATAATTTCTAAAACTCCAAAATTTCTAAAACTCCAAACATCAAGGCACTCGTGTCTTTTTTATGTGTGTCCTTTAATGAAAACACCTAAAAATTAAAAGGGATGGATGTTTAATAATTGAAGACATCTTTAATGATCCTCTCTACTTACTCTGTCTCCCCTGTGCAAAATACTCTTTTTTAAAAAAAATTTATTTATTTTTGAGAGAGAGAGAGAGAGAAAGAGAGAGCGAGTGAGCATGAGTGGGAGATGGGGCAGAGAATCCCAAGCAGGCTCTGCGATGTCAGGAGCTGGGCAAGGGGCTTGATTTCATGAAACATGAGATCATGACCTTAGCTGAAATGAAGAGTCCGAGGCCCAGGAAACCCAACAAACTGAACAACCCAGGCACAGCCTACCCCCCGCCCCCACTGGTGCAAAATAATCTTAGTTTTCTCATGTGATGTGGTTTCCAGACTCTATGATCTTTTTTCTCCTCTTCTAGCTTTGTTCCAGTTTGTTTGAGTCTTTTATGAAACGGGTACCTGGCACAGCATAGTATATTCCACTTAGGGCCTGATTTAGAGCCATCCCTTCCTCACCTCTCTCGTTTTGGATCCCGTTCCTTATAATGTTGCTTGGTGTTTGAACTTAGGTGGGGCGCAGCGGGGAGTGTAGGGGAGAGGGAGTTTGTATTTTGTTTTGCAGCTTTGTCACACTTCTACTCATTTTGAGTTCACAGTTAACTAAAGGTTCTTAATCTTTTTAATCTATGCTATAATTAGTTTATTCTCTTATCCTTCATTAGTTTTATCCCATCATCCTAGTTGTCAAGATCTTTTAAAATACTGACTCTAACCTGTAGTATTTCACATGGTTTTTTTTTTTTTTAGGTGTTTATTTATTTTTGAGGGAAGGTGGGGAGCGGCAGAGAGACAGTAGGGGAGGGTCAGAGAGAGAAAGAGAGTGAATCCCAAGCAGGCTCCACACTGGCAGAGCAGAGCCCAGTGTGAGGCTTGAACTCATAAACCATAAGACCATGAGCTGAGCCAAAACCAAAGGTTGGACGCTTAACTAACTGCCATCTTGGTGCCTCAACACTTTTTTTTCAAAAGATTTTCTTTTTAAGTAATCTCTGCACCCAATGTAGGACTCAAATCTTCAAGCCTAAGATCAAGAGTTGCATGCTCCGCTGACTGAGCTAGCCAGGTGCCCCCTTCCTACAAACACTTTTGATTAAATCACACTAAAATATTAATATATAAAATTAAGGGGTAAATTAAAAAATTTCAGGGGTTACGTCTTCTTATTAAATATTTAGGTAACAATTTGACATGCTTAATGTTAAAATGAAAATAATAATAAAATGTTATATTTTTTTATAAATCAACAGACATCAAAATTTACAAGTTCTTCAGATATTCCAGTAGAATTTATAAGAAGGAATGTTAAACTACGTGGACGATTACGCCGAATAACTGAGAATGGTTTAGAAATTGAGCATATTCCCATTGCTTTACCTATTATAACTTCATGGAAAAGTAAGTAAAGTACAAGAATAATACAACTGTTTTAGTATTTGTTAATTAGAAGTTATTTGTAAAGTAGCAAACAATGTCATTTTAAATTTTAATAACTTTCCACTGTCTATGAGAGAAAGTATAAACTCTTGGTTTTTTGTTTTTTTTTTTTTTAATTTTTTTTTTAACATTTATTTATTTTTGAGACAGGGAGAGATAGCATGAACGGGGGAGGGTCAGAGAGAGATGGAGACACAGAATCCGAAGCAGGCTCCAGGCTCCGAGCTGTCAGCACAGAGCCCGACGCGGGGCTCGAACTCACGGACCGTGAGATTATGACCTGAGCTGAAGTCGGCTGCTTAACCGACTGAGCCACCCAGGCGCCCCTAAACTCTTGGTTTTAAATACAAGGAACTATTTAATTGGTCTCCAGATGTTCTTTTCTTCCCCCTCCTTTTTTTATTCAACCATTCAGTATTTCATTCAGACAGTCAAGCATTCTTTCCACAAATATTGAGCAACTGTTATGTTCTAGGACCTATTGTAGCTACATGGCACTGAGTGAAACAAATAAGACTACCCTTTGGAGCGTACAGTCTAAGTAGAAAATAGACAACAGACAAATGAAAATTGTCCTAAGAGCTATGAAGAAAAGAGCAAGATGCTAGGATGAACATTACTGGAGGTCATGTGAATGGGGAACCTATACCTGTAAAGTGGTCAGAGAAAGCCTCATGGATGAGTTGTTACTTAATCAGAGACCTGAAGAACGAGAAGGGGCTGGCTAGGCAGAACGTGTATGGGAATGAGCATGGCTCTTCTGAGAAGCCATATGAAGACTAGAGTGCTGGGGCCTAGGGAAGAAAGGGACAAGAGTCACCAAAGGAGACTGGAGAGCCGAACAGGGGCTGATGTCCCCTGCTGCTTTCCCATTTCTCCCTGCTTTGTGTCAAAGACCCCACTCACACAAACCTTCCTGCCTGCTGCTTATTTGTGTTCTCATGCCCCTGGGCACAGTTTTCCTAGAGTGCCTTGGCTCCTGTTGAGCTCCAGTTCATTCTTTAGTATCCAGCTCAAATGTCTGCTCTTCTGTGAAGCTTTCCTTAACTCTGGAGCTGAATTAGCTTCTTTCTTTACTACACCCACAACAGTGGACACACACTATGGTTACAGTACTTAAACACATTTTCCTATAGTCATGTATTTTAGGTTTATATCCTCCACTAAACTGAACCCCTGGTGGGCAGGGACCTTTTCCTACCTATCTCATTATTCACAGGCCCTAGAAAAATAATTGTTAGCCAATGGAGACTTGGCAAAGCTTGTTGAATAAATTTAGTTTTACTTATACATTCATTTTATATTTTAAATACATTTTTAAAAAGTTTATTTGAGAGAGAGAAAGAGGGAGAGGGAGAGAGAGACTCCCAAGCAGGCTCCGCACTGTTAGCACAGAACCCAGCGTGGGGCTCGAACTCATGAACTGGGAGACCATGACCTGAGCTGAAACCAAGAGTGAGACACTCAACCAACTTTTGGGCACCCAGGTGCCCCTAAATTTAGTTATATTTAAAGATCTTCTTGGGGTGCCTGGCTGGTTCAGTCGGTGAAGCATCCAACTTTGGCTTGGGTCATGATCTTGCCATTCATGAGTTCGAGCCCTGCATCCGGCTCTGTGCTGACAGCTCAGAGCCTGGAGCCTGCTTCAGATTCTGTGTCTCCCTCTCTCTCTGCCCCTGCCCTGCTCATGCTCTGTCTCTGTCTCTGTCTTTGTCTTTCTCTCTCTCTCTCAACAATAAATAAAACAAATTTTTTTTAAATAATAAGGACCTTCATAATATTATTTTAATTTTATGAAGGGGTTTTTATTTTTTAAAGTTCGTTTAAAACACTTTTTTAAGTTTAATTTTTTTTTTAATTTGTTTTGAGAAAGAGAGAGGGTGCAAGTGGAGGGAGGGCCAGAGAGAGAGGACAGAGAATCCCAAGCTGGCTCCACATTGTCAGTGCAGAGACTGATGAGAGGCTCGAACTCACAAAGTGGGAGATTGTGACCTGAGCTGAAATCAGGAGTCGGAATTTAACCAACCGAGCCACCCGGGCTCCCCACATTTTTTTTTAAGTAATCTCTACACCCAATGTGGGGCTCGAAGTTATAACCTTGAAATCAAGAGTCACATGGTTTTCTGAGCCAGCCAATTGCCCCAGAAGATTCTTTTCTACCCTCAGATGAATGAATTTCACCTGTTCAAGGAGATATGCCTATAAAGGAGTAAGATTGATTCCACCCCCCAAACATACCTACATGATTGATTCTTTTAATAAATCAAACAGAATTTAAACAATTTGAGTGACTATTGTTCCCTAAAGAGAGATTTATTTGTTGACCATTTCAGTCTAAGCAGGATTTAGACTTCATAAGTCCTCTACCTTCTAAGTTGTTGTCATTATGTTATAATAATTTAAATCACTTCTCCCTGAAATAGTAATGACTCTTCAGTGCCCAGGCAGCAAAGTTGCCACCTGGGTTTGTCCAGGCTGTACCTTATACTGCTCTGGGGATGATATTCAGTAGGATCTGCCCCCAGAGGCCCTGCAGCGCCACGGCACTGTAATTGCCATATGTGCATATTATTATTATTATTAAAAATGTTTATTTTTTTAATTTATTTTTTTAAAGATTTTTTTAACGTTTATTTTATTTTTGAGAGAGAGAAAGACAGAGAGCAAGCACAGGAGGGGCAGAGAGAAGGGGAGACACAGGTTCCGAAGCAGGCTTCAGGCTCTGAGCTGTCGGCACAGAGCCCAAAGCAGGGCTCAAATTCATGAGCAGTGGGATCATGACCTGAGCTGAAGTAGGACTCTCAACCCACTGAGCCACCCAGGCGCCCCTCTTGATTCATTTTGAGAGACAGAGAGCAGGGGAGGAGCAGAGAGAGGGAGAGAGAGAATCCCAAGCATATTCTGCACTGTCAGTACAGAGCCCGATGGATGTGGGGCTTGATCTCATGAACCGTGAGATCAAGACCTGAGCCGAAATCAAGAGTCAGATGCTTAACTGACTGAACCACCCAGGCGCCATTTTATTCATATTTTTATTAATGGGTTCTACATCCTGTTCTGGAGCTTACTGAAATGGGGGTTTTAGATTATTCCATCTGTTGTATGCTTAGGTTGCTTTAAAAGAAAACTTGAGGGGCGCCTGGGTGGCTCAGTTGGTTAAGCGGCCGACTTCAGCTCAGGTCATGATCTCGCGGTCCGTGAGTTCGAGCCCCGCTTCGGGCTCTGTGCTGACCACTCAGAGCCTGGAGCCTGTTTCAGATTCTGTGTCTCCCTCTCTCTCTGACCCTCCCCCGTTCATGCTCTGTCTCTCTCTGTTTCAAAAATAAATAAATGTTAAAAAAATAATAATTAAAAAAAAAAGAAAACTTGAATACAGATGTAAATGAACCTGCAATCTAGAGTGTCTGGGTGTTTATAAATAAACATGTTTGCTTGTTTGGGATAGGGGGAGAGTGACCTTGAAATTCGTTTTTGCAACATGGTATTAAAGCTACATTCCTTTCTACCTAAACTTTTTAGAAGAGCCATGTGGTGTTTTGCTGGTTAAGCTGGCAGGAGTAGAACTCACTGAATCCGGGAAGGTGTGGTTACAAAAAGAGTTAAAACCTTCCCAGCTGGTATGGTTTCAACTTCTTGCAAAGGAGAATTCAGCACTTATTTGCTATCTTCTAGTGAATAAGGTAAGTAGTATGAAGAAATAATGAGCAATATTTTATTCTTTTTATTTATACATAAACATTATTAATTAGAGCCTTGAATATATAATGGGGCTGAATTTTTGCTTTTCTTAATTGGTACTCATAGTGATTATGTATAGAGAACCAGGTGTTTCATATACAAATTTTGTTATAAAATGTTACTTATATGTTTATTATAGAAAAAATAGACAACTAAGAAAATGGAAAAAACTTAAAATCATTAATGACTTCAGACGTTGATAATTTAAGGAGTAGCTTTACACATTTATTTCTACATGAGTATATTATATCCCCCTTGTTATTAGAAACCACTTGTTGAGTGGGTTTCCTGTCAACTGGAAACTACAAAGAGTAAGTGTGTTTTCTAAAGGTTAATACTGCTCAATCTTTGAACTCTAACGTTGAGCGTACTTGCATACTATTAATGATCAGTAATCAGTCATCTGAAGACTTTGCGTCAGAGTTTTCCTACCTTTATGATTGGCCATGGCCGCTGTGTAACTAACTGGGATGCCACGGAGCCTCATCAGTGTTGCTGTGCCACTGTCCTGAGTCCTTGTGTGTGCCTTACTCCACACTGCTTTTGGTGGAAGAGTACTGGAAAAAGAGTGTAGAAAATTAAATAGTTAAAATGTGATGACAGGATTAAGAACGGTTTTCTTATTTCTAAAGTCTCTTATTATGTAACAAACACAAACAATCTGAAGAAAATATAACTTCACATTAAAGTGATTAAAATTGTAAACATTTTAATTCTTTAGAGCCTTTGAACTATTAATAGATAGCCTAATGAGACCCATTAATTTCTGTATGTCCAAGTCATCTTCAGTTCTTTCAAAGTAAGAATTATCCAACACTGATTGGTTGAAGCATTATATATTTAAAAGTAAGCTGGGAGGCAGGGGGGCACCAGGCTGGTTCAGTCGGTGAGACATGTGATTCTTGATCTCAGGATTGTGAGTTCAAGCCCCAGATTGGGTGTAGAGATTACTTTTAAAAAATCTTAAAAAAAAATAAAAAGAAACAATATCTTCTCTTTTAAATTGAGGAGTGTATTTCATTTATCCTCAAAACCATTCTTCTGGAGTCCTTGTTTTTACTCCCATTTACAGGTGGGCCTCAGGGTAACCAAGTGATAGAGCCAGTATTCAAGCCCAGCTCTTTCTGGCTCCTGAGCTTCTACTTCACCTTATATACTTTAGTTTATATTCCTTCCTAGGTGATCAAACTATGCAGTATGCATATTGTGGTAATTTACATCTGTTGAATTTTACTAATGTGTCAGATTGAATTTTAGTTATTCTGATTTTGGTTTAAGGGAATGAGCTCTTAAAGTTTAAAATATTGAGGGGTGCCTAGGTGGCTCATTCAGTTCAATGTGATTTTGGCTCAGGTCATGATCTTATGGTTCCTGAGATCAAGCCCTGAGTTGGGCTCTGTACTCACAGTTTGGAACCTGCTTGGGATGCTTTCTCTCCCTCTTTCTGTCTGCACCCCTCCCCCGCTTGTGCACACGTGCTGGTGCTCTCTGTGTCTCTCAAATAAACATTTAAAAAATTTAAAAGATTGAGAAAAATATGATAAATCCTTTAAAACTATATTTATGAACTCCTTATTTTTTTAAATGTTTATTTTTGAGAGTGTGCGAGTTGGGGAGGGGCAGAGGTAGAGGGGAACAGAGGATCAAAGCGGGCTCTGTGCTCACAGCAGAAGGCCTGGTGTGGGGCTCGAACTCATGAACTGTGAAATCATGACCTGAGCCAAAGTCAGATGCTCAACCCACTGAGCCACCCAGGCTCCCCATGAACTCCTTATTAGTATGACTCAGAGTTACTGCATTTAAGGGAAAAAAGATTACTTTGTTCCTTTGGATAGTCCTAGAAATGTCTCCTACTTAACCCTGGGGTTTTCACATTTTTAGAATTTAATACTTGTCCAACAAAGCTATTCAGTTATTAATACGTTGTTAAAATTGATCTTGTTAGGTTAAAATTTCACAAGGACTATATAAATAACTAAACAGGATTTCGTTTTTTAAAAGATTAAAAACAATTTTTTTTAATAAAAAATTTATTTATTTTTGGGACAGAGAGAGACAGAGCACGAACGGGGGAGGGGCAGAGAGAGAGGGAGACACAGAATCAGAAGCAGGCTCCAGGCTCTGAGCCGTCAGCCCAGAGCCCGACGCGGGGCTCGAACTCATGGACTGCGAGATCATGACCTGAGCTGAAGTCGGAGGCTTAACCGACTGAGCCACCCAGGCGCCCCAAGATTTTTAAAAATTTTAAGTAATCTCTACATCCAGTGTGGGGCTTGAACCTACAACCCCCAGATCTAGAGTCTCTCCTCCACTAACTGAGCCAGCCAGGCACCCCAGCAGGATCTCCTTTATATTGTAAATTAGTGGGGAAAAAAGTCCCATTTATCCGGTTTCATTAGGAAGTAAGGTTTTCCATGAAGGAAATTTCTTTATGGATGAAGATTCAAGGTCTAGGACTATTTTAAATGTTAATAATTTTGTGGGAAGTCTTTAAAATTTTTTTTTAACGTTTATTTATTTTTGAGACAGAGAGAGACAGAGCATGAGTGGGGGGAGGGTCAGAAAGAGAGGGAGACACAGAATCTGAAACAGGCTCCAGGCTCTGAGCTGTCAGCACAGAGCCTGACGTGGGGCTCAAACTCACGGAGCACGAGATCATGACCTGAGCTGAAGTCGGATGCTTAACCGACTGAGCCACCCAGGTGCCTCATGTGGGAAGTCTTTTAAAAATGCATTTACATGCCAGTGCCTTCCTACACAGTGGAATTCTGAACCTAATCTAACAGTTCAGTGATGATTCAGTTTATTTTGCATTTTATACTTTTTAGTTTCTTTTGCTGTGGCCTTCTGTCTTTTCGCCTATTTTGTGTGCTCCTTTACTCCTCTGAACAACAAACAGATCAAGAACACTTCTTATACTTTATTACTTCTACCTTCTTTGGGTTAGATGACCAGTGAGTCTGTGAAGAACTATTATGTTACAAAAGAGGCAGTTAACTTTGAGCAAGAGTCTCTTTTAGTAATGAAATTCTTGGATTTAACATTAGCTGTTTTGAGCTCTTGGGGACCCTTTTGCTTCCTGTTTTTTGGCTTTTTGCTGGAGGAAAAAATGCTGAACTACTGATTTTAAGTAAATGAATAAATTACTAAATTCTTAAGTAATTGGTTTGTTTTATTTTTTATTCAAGGGTAGATATTTTAGTGTGAGTCTGAATGAAGAAATTTTGAGAAGAGGCCTTGGCAAAACTGTTCTTGTTAAAGGGCTAGATTATGATTCTAAAATCTATTGGACAATTCACAGAAACTTACTTAAAGCTGAATTAACAGCGTTAAAAAAAGGAGAAGGAATATGGAAGGAAGAATATGAAAAAGAAAGTTATTTGGAAAAATTGAAAGGCTCCTGGAGAGAAATATGGAAAAAAGACAATTATTTAAAAAAAATTGGATCAGATTTCAATTTGAAAAATGAAAGTTATTATGACAAACTTAGAAGGACTTATGAAACATGGAAAGACCACATAAATAACTACTCCTTAATACTGAAGTTCAGAGAACTTATGAATCGCATACACTTTCGTAGAAAAGGGTGAAATATTCTAAGAGGCCTGGAGGTGACCTACTCAGAAAAGAGTAAACTATGTAAATATATGGATATTGAGTTGAAACGGAAATTCCTCCAAATGATCAAAGTTGCATTCT
This sequence comes from Panthera leo, assembly GCF_018350215.1. Classification (NCBI taxonomy): domain Eukaryota; kingdom Metazoa; phylum Chordata; class Mammalia; order Carnivora; family Felidae; genus Panthera; species Panthera leo. The sequence goes on from NC_056687.1 coordinate 108,774,471, forward strand.
AATGGTATTTAAATATTTAAGAGATGATTATTTTAAATGTCATATCAGAATTACTTAAGCAAATTGTGATTAATGTAATATGCTTTTAGGAAAAATGAAATACTTTATAAAGTTACCAGGATAAAGGATGTATATCTGTAATGTTAATATTTGAAGACAGAGTTTAACTATTGGACACTGTATTATTTTAGTTATTTGGGGCAGCCATATTTAATTTTTGTTCAACGAGAATATTTTGTTTACTTTTCCGGTTTTATCAATTTTGATTACTTATAATAAAGTAACTCTATGCATCATGTCTGAGGCTACTCTTTTCCCAAGTGTCTTCTAACTGAATTTGGGGCAAAGTATGTGAGAAGGTCACTGTAGATCATTTCTAGTAATAAAGAATGGCTAATTTCTACCTATTGTTAGATGAAGAGGGTAACCCTCTGGACAAAATCATGAGGATGATGATGACAGAAAACAGATAAAAGCATATCCCAGGGAGAAAACACACAACCAAGGTCTCCTTACATTTTACTTTTCTTGTGTTGATATTTGTTAGTTCTGTGCATGAGACAGTTTCTTCTCTAGCACAATTTGGCCATGGTTATTCCTTGAGGGTTCTGTAGGGGCTCTCTATCATAGTCCCCTGGCTTGGGAGATGCTTACCTCTTTCTCTCCCTTCCTTCTTAACTCCCAAGGCAGTTTAGTCCACAGCCTTTTTTTTTTTATTTTTTATTTATTTATTTTTTTAATGACAGAGAGAGACAGAGCATGAATGGGGGAGGGTCAGAGAGAGAGGGAGACACAGAATCTGAAGCAGGCTCCAGGCTCTGAGCTGTCAGCACAGAGCCCGATGCGGGGCTCGAACTCACAGACTGTGAGATCATGACCTGAGCCGAAGTTGGATGCCCAACCGACTGAGCCACCCAGGCGCCCCTAGTCCACAGCCTTTAACTCTTGGATCACCACCACTTGGGATGGAAAGGAACATGAGTTTGCTTGTGGAAAGTGACTGGGCTTACTCACTCCACTCATGGGTGTGTGTTGTGGGGAGTATTAGCAAGTTGGCTTCAGTCCTGCCACTTTCCATGGTGTCAGTTCCACTTGCAGGAAACTCATGTATTCTTAAACCAAGTGATGGGAATGTGGGCCACTCCCTCTCTCTTGCTTCCCTTTTTATCATGCTTCGTTCTGCTTGTCTCAGGTAAATGAGGTGCTAGAAGGCTGTGTAGCTTCGCAAATATCAGAAAAGAGATAATCACTGTTTCCTAACATAGTGGAAACAGGATATATGGCACTTTCAGTCTTGTCGAAAAGGAAGTAAAGTGCTCATGTCAAATCTTCCTCTGTGTGAACAGGAGAGGGAAGAGATGGTTGCTGCCCCACGAATTCTAACTGTCCAACTCTTACTTATTCCAAAACCTCTTACACCTTTTGGTCCTGAAACCTTCTAAATCAGCTTGATCTTTCCCAGCACTGGGAAAGCCTGGGGAATCTGCTGCCTGAAATGCCATTTTTAAAAAACTTGACTTAAAAATAGGGCCACGGACCTCAACAGTTCTGCTGTCTCTTACTTATGCCTGCTTTCTCACGTCACTCTAAGTGTAGTAAAGCTCCCGGTCAGTACCTCACACCAACCTGGTACACTTGCAAAACCTGCTTAGGAGAATTAACCACATCTGAGGTAGATAATATGCCAAGAGTTTTATCTTCTATATTTCTCCAGCATCATTTGGTTCCTCACCAAAGTGAAGTTTGGGGGGAGAGGAAAAATAATTTTCCCTCTACTCTTCTAGGTTCTTGGCTGAGACACATCTGTAATAAAAAGACAGATTAACAGAAGAAAATCAAACAGAAGTTTAATAACATGTATACCTCCTGTATACCTGGGGACACCAAGGAAAACTGAGTAACTCCCCCAGATGGCCCAAGCCATCACCTTAAATAGTATCTCCAGCTAAGATGTTGGGGGATGGCGAGGCCAGTTAGGAGCGGTTACCCTGAAAAGCACAGTAAACAAGAGTAAGGTTGTTATACAGATTTAAATCCATGCCTTCTCCACTGGTAAATTTCTAGACATTTAGAGTCAGATTTAGTTTCCTTGGTACAGAGAGAGACACCTTGACAAATGGAGATTTTCCTTATAAATGTAAATTGTTCTTACAAAAGATTAACTTTTACTTAGTTTTCAGAGCTTCTCTTATGTCTGCAGTTTCTTAAAAATAACCCTCTGAAGATAATCCTTATGCCAAAGAAGAATTTTTTGGGATGGTGCGTTTTGCTTCCTTACATTTGCATCTTTGAAATTTGAATCCCTCCTTTTGCTGCCAAGGGGCATATTGTTGACACAGTTTGTCGCAAATCCAGCAGTTGTATATGGCACTGATTTGAACCCAGTGACTCTAACGAGAAACAACACGATTCAAGAAACCAAAAAACAGCAGCACTTCAGAATTTCAGGGCCCCAACGAATGATTATTACTTAAGCCACCATTAAGAGGGATGGCAGATACACTAAGGAGCTCATTTGCTGTTGGGATAGCTGGGGTGGTACTGGTTTTCAGGCTCTTCTTTGTGGTGAGGGGAGGAAAAAGTTTTCCTCCACCTTCTTTGGGTCGCTGGCTGAGTCTGAAAATTAAACTGACAAAGACAGATTAACAGGAGAAAGGTATGCAAATTTATTCAACATAAGTTTTAAGTAACAGGAGAAACAGACCTCCAGCTATTGGGAGGACACTTCTCTGATGACGATGAGGATGATTTTATGAGCAGTTTCAGGGAAAAAGGGCAAGGGAGGGAGATCAGAATGACCTTCCTGCTCCTGCTGTTTTCTGACTCCTTCAACTTAAAATGTTCACTCTGCCAAGGTGCCACATTTGGGATAGTGTGTCCTCAATCTCTGGGTTTGGAGCTTCTCTAACGCCATTACCAATGCAACTCTTTCAGTGAAGGCAAGTCACAGGAAGAAAGCAATGCAAATTTGTAAAAAGACTGAAGAAAAGGGGAACCTGGGTGGCTCACTTGCTTAAGCATCTGAATTTGGCTCAGGTCATGATCTCACAGTTCCTGAGTTCGAGCCCTGCATCAGGTTCTGTGCTGTCAGCATGGAGCCTGCTTTGGATCCTCTGTCCCCCTCTTTTTGCCCCTCCCCGCTCATGCTCTCTCTCTCTCTCTCTCTCTCTCTCAAAAATACATAACCATTAAAAAAGACTGTGGACTCCTGGGTGGCTTGGTCAGCTGGGCAGCCAACTTTGGCTCAGGTCATGATCTCATGGTTCATGAGTTTGAGCCCTGCATTGGGCTCTGTGCTGAAAGCTCAGAGCCGGAGCCTGTTTCAGATTCTGTGTCTTCGTCTCTCTCTGCCCCTCCCCTGTTTGCACTCTGTCTCTTGCTGTCTCAAAAAATGAATAAATGTTAAACAATTTTTTTTAATATTCAGTTATTGGGTCTTAAAAAAGACTGAAGAAAATTTAAAATGCAAGATTAAAAATTAAGGTATACTTTTTTCTTATTCTTTTAATTTTTTTAAGTTTGTTTCATTCATTTTGAGAGAGAGAGAGAGAGAGAGAGTAAGGGAGGGGCAGAGAGAGAGGGAGAGAGTGAGAATCCCAGGCCGGCTCCATGCTGTCAGAGCAGAGCCTGACTCTGGACTCAAACTCAAGAACTACAAGATAACGACCTGAGTCAAAGTCAAGAATCAGAGGCTTGGGGCGCCTGGGTGGCTCAGTTGGTTAAGCGGCCGACTTTGGCTCAGGTCATGATTTCGCGGTCCGTGAGTTCGAGCCCCGCGTCAGGCTCTGTGCTGACAGCTCAGAGCCTGGAGCCTGTTTCAGATTCTGTGTCTCCCTCTCTCTGACCCTCCCCCATTCATGCTGTGTCTCTCTCTGTCTCCAAAATAAATAAACGTTAAAAAAAAAAAAAAAGAATCAGAGGCTTAACTGACTGTGAGCCATCCAGGTTCCCCTAAAAATTAAAATATTAAGAACAGGGGCACTTGGTGGGCTCAGTCAATAAAGGATGTGGCTCTTGATCTCAGGGTCATGAGCTCAAGTCCCATGTTGGACATAGAACTTATTTTTTAAAAAAATTAATTAAAAATTATTTAAAATATCAAGAACAGAACTTTAAAAGTGAAACAGTAAAAAAGCTTTAAAATGAACCAACTATACTTTTATTTCAAGATGGCCATGGAGTGCATTCATTTAACTTCCATTCAAATTACATTAAAATATCAAATAGGAAATAGAAAAAGATGGTATAAATGATAGAAAACGGGAAGATGCCGTTAATTAGCTAGATATTTTGAAGTTTTGCAAACTCTGATGAAGTGGAATTGGATTGAGATAGGATTCTAGGGTTTAGTATTCTTCAGGAAAGATGGTGTTCATCTAGGAATCAAGTCCATGCCCTAGTTTAGGATCTCTGAGTAATATGAATTCCTTTTGTTCAGGTCCAGGGTAATTCCTCATGATCTGGAAGTTTAAGGCCAAATGTCAATGCACCCAATACATAGGGAATGTAGGATGTGGAGGGAAAATGGGATGTCAGTAGATCATAGCATGTTACTTACTCAGCTGGACAGGGAAAATGATGACTCTCGGTCCTGCAATGTGTGAATTTCTTGGTCAATCTGGATGCTCCAGTTCTGCTCTCCAGAAGATTGCCCTTATACTCCACAGTCTCTTCAAAGGATCCTCCTTTAGGGAGGATTCACCCTTTGGGGACTGGACAACTTTAGAGGGCCTTTTTTGTTCATGTGGGTTCATGGTTAAAGGGTTGAGCAATCACAGGCCTTTTTTTTTTTTTTTTTTCTCCCAGAGGCTTATTCCTATATGGCTTTGATATCTATTAATTTGCTGGGCAGAAGGTGTGACTTGGGGTCCTCCTGACCACACTGCTTCTGTTCTGAGCACTACTGCCATGCTTTTTCATGGTTTTTTTTTTTACGATTTTTTTTTTTTTTTACAATGTTTTAAAGGTAATCTCTACATCCAACATGGGGCTTGAACTCACAACCCCAAGATCAAGAGTTGCATGCTCTACCAACTGAGCCAGCTAGGTGCCCCTCTTTTTCATTGTTACTAAAAAAATTTTTTTTTAACATTTATTTATTATTGAGAGACAGAGAGACACAGAGTGTGAGCAGGGGAGGGGTAGAGAGAGGGGGAGACAGAATCTGAAGCAGGCTCCAGGCTCTGAGCTGTCAGCACAGGGCTTGATGCGGGGCTCGAACTCACAAACTGTGAGATCATGACCTGAGCAGAAGTCGGTTGCCTAACCAACTGAGCCACCTAGACGCCCCTCTTTTTCATTTTTAAAGGACATATTGGAGTAGTGTTTTTCAGCTGTAGGCCATGATCTATTAGTGAGATATGAAATCAATTTAATGAGTTGCCTCCAGCAATCTAAAAAGAAAGAACAAAAGAACTGAGCAGGAGCGCAGGGCTGGCTCAGTAGCAGAGCATGCAACTCTTGATCTTGGAGTCCTGTGTTCAAGCCTCATGTTGGGCTAAGAAAAACAGGACAGAGTAAAATATATCACAGTGCATTGCACATAGCAAAGAGAAGGGTTGTTTTGTTATTTTTTTGCATGTTGTAAATATTTGAATATGTGCACTGGCTTTGACGCGCAAAAAATGCAGATCTCATTTTCTAGGACTTTTTTGAAGAAGCCTGATGAATAGATTTCCATAACTAAAGTGAGGACAACAAGTAATTGAGACACAAGCAGAGTTTTTAAACTTGATGTATTGGGATGATTCTATTTCCTGTTTTGGTTTTCGAAACATAGTTTATATATACTTTAGCAATGAAATTGAGTAATTAGTGCCCTCTCCCGTTCTTCCACAACACTGAACACATATCTATTTTAGTGCTTGTGACATTATATTATAATTACCTGTCTTCTCTCTCTTCCAAAGTGGAATGGATCCTGCAACTCAAACCGTACCTTATTAAACTTTGGAGCATTTCTGCTTTCTCCACAGCATTTAGTCCAGTTTCTTGCTCATTGGGAATTCTACAAATATTTGTTAAATAAGGAATGAAATAATGAAGTAGACTGGGGTGCCTGGCTGACTTAGTAGAGCATGCGACTCTTTTTTAATTTATTTTTAAAGTTTATTTATTTTTGAGAGAGAGAGAAAGAGAACCAGTGGGGAGGGGCAGAGGGAGAGGGGACAGAGGATCCGAAGTGGGCTGACAGTAGAGAGCCTGATGCAGAGCTCAAACTCACAAACTGTGACATCATGACCTGAGCTAAAATCAAAAGTTGCACACTTAACTGGTTGAGCCAACCAGGCACCCCAGAGCATGCAACTCTTGATCTCAGTGTTGTGAGTTTGAACCCCATGTTGGGTGTAGGGATGACTTTAAAAAAAAAAATCTTAAAACAGTATAAAGTGAACCGTTTCTTTGTTGCCTACTCATCTTGACCAGAATCTATTTTTCCATTCTAATTTTCCTCTATACATCATATGATCCTACATTGTGAAGATTAATTTGCCTTCAGTGGTCTGAAAGAATATTTTAAAACTTGTCAAATTTGAAAACAATACTTATTTTGGGCAAATCAAGCGCCCTAAATACATATTTAGTGGAAATACTTAAATGAAACAAAAACTAACATGGCTTTTAAAATGCAGTTTTTCCTTTTACTATTTATGGAAAAACCTAAATGTTTGTCTTCTGGTTAAAAAAACAGGTGTTAATAATAAGAGAGGTCATACACCAGAAGGATTCCAAATAGTATAGAAATAGGAGAATTTTCCTTATGGTGTAAATTGCCTTCCCTCCTCCTCAGCTTTGAAAGCTTTAAGAAGTTGCGTTCTGGCTTACCAGTTCTCTTCATTTTCTCTTCGCCTTACAATTTGCTCATTTGCCTAAACTTTTGTTCAATGTCTATAAAAATGATTGCTGTATTAGATGACTGGTCCGCAACTGAATAGATTGTGAAGATACATTTTTCTTTTTATTATATTATGGGATTCTACAGGAATTTTTAATGGTGGTATGGGAGGGGAAACCCAGTATATTCCGTAATGAAAATATGTGATATCCGAGTTTCAGTATTATTTTCTGGGCCCAAGAAAGTACTTCAATTATGTCTGTCCTGCCTAGCAGACACTGACTATCTTGAAAATTGTAGATACTGGCTCTGTGGGAGGTCTTTCTGGAAACAAAAGTCACAGAGCTGGGCTGGGAAGCTCTTAGGAGGAAGTCAAGGGGGCGCTGATACTATTGTCAAGTATTCTCTAGAATACTTTATTCCCTGCCCCCCAACCACCAGGAGAAAACAGTGAAGTAAGTTGGAGAAAAACAGAAAATGGAATAAGTTCACTTTAATTAGCATCCTTCCTGCCTTTTAAAAAGTACTCTTTCTGGGGCTCCTGGCTGGCTCAGTCAGAAAAGCATGGGACTCTTGATCTTGGGGTTGTGAGTTTGAGCCCTATGTTGGGTGTAGAGATTATTGAAAAAAATAAATGAACTTTTAAAAAAAGTATTCACTTAAAAAAAAGTATTCATTCTATACTGGGAACTGAGAGTCTTTTAAGAAGTATAACCGAGGTATAAGAAAATCTTAGTTGAACTGATGGATTTAACCTAGACAGACTCAATTCTGCTATTTTGTTTTCACCCAGCATTGAAGGCTGGATTATTTTGCCAAGGTACTCAAGTAGGGAACCTGGAATTCAGAATTCCGATATTTAGTCCAAGCTCTTTCCTGACCTTGACAGTTTAACATGTGTCTTACTATTTGTAAGGTGAAAAGTGCATTTGCTTATAATATACTTTTAAAAACATTTTTGTTTTTGAGTAATCGCTACACCCAATGTGGGGCTTGAACCCACAACCCTGAGATCAAGAGCCCTATGCTCCACTGACTGAGCCGGCCAGGTGCCCCTGCTTGTAATATTTTTGATGTTTTCATATAGGAAGGGGGAAACAATTACATAGGCTTGTGCTATAAAAATTACAAATCACCCATTTAAAAATTGAGCACTTACAGGGCTCCTGGGTGAGTCAGTCAGTTAAACGTCTGACTTTGGCTCAGGTCATGATTTCATTGGTTGTGAATTCGAGCCCCATGTCAGCTCTGCGCTGACACCTCAGAGCCTGAAGCCTGCTTCAGATTCTGTGTCTCCCTCTCTCTCTGCCCCTCCCCTGCTCACTCACACACACTCTCTTTCTCTCAAAATTAAACATTAAAAAAAAATTTTTAAATGGAGCACTTAAAAATGTTATTGTCTATTGGCAAGGAGTTTAGCCTTAATTTGTTTTCCTCTGTAGCCCAAATACATTTCAATGTGTAGACTTTGCTAATGTTTAAAAGCTTTAAATAGGTTGCAAGTAATACCAGTAATTTATTTATTAAGTAATCTTTACCCCCAGCGTGGGGCTCAAACTCACAACCCCAAGATCAAAAGTTACATGCTCCATCAACTGAGCCAGGCAGGCACCCCTACAAAATTGACTTTTTTTTTTTTTTAAGACTGTTTATTTATTTTGAGAGAGAGAGAGCATGAGCAAGGGAAGGGCAGAGAGAGAGAATCCTAAGCAGGCTCTGCACCTTCAGCAACAGAGCCCAGCGTGGGGCTTGAACTCACAAACCATGAGATCATGACCTGAGCAGAAACCAAGAGTTGGATGCTTAACCGACTAAGCCACCCAGGCGCCCCAATAATTGAGATTTTTGAGAGGTTATTTTGTGCTAGGCATTTTGCTAAGAGCTTCACATGTAGTAGTCTTATTTATTTATTTATTCATTTATTTATTTATTTATTTACTTATTTATTTGTAGTAGTCTTATTTAATTTAGTTATTTTGTAGGCACGCATTCCTTCCATTAACCAAGATCACAACAGGGCAAAATGTGTTAATTTATGAAACTAAGTATTCAGTGAATCCGTCACATTCCTGAATAGATAAAAGATTTTCATAATATTAATAATTGTTGAGAGTTGGGTGACCAATATGTAGGGCTTCATTGTACTATTCTACTTTTGTGTACGTATGAAAATTTCTGTGATAAAAAGTGAAAAGCACAAATACAAAGCCACTCTTCTCGAGGTCAGCCATCTTGCTTATTTATGTTCCTTTCTCTCCTTTTTCAGCTTAGCAAATGGGGATATATGCTTCATGTGGGGGTATATGCTTCATATGGGGATATATGCTTCATGTGGGAATATGTGTTTCATGTGTGGATATATGCTTCATGTGGGGATATATGCTTCTGTAGCTAGGGAGGGAAAGATTGGTGGCATTTATACTGCCCGTCCCCTCAGTTCTTCCTAATGGACACGGGAAGTTTCTTTACTCATTTTTTTTTAATGTCTGTCATACACATAGGAATCTATCAAAGGTGTTTATGGCTATCTTTGGTGGCAGATTCAGGAGGTGACACAGTAGGGGACCCTTGCTCTTTTTATCTGCCAGAACCCATTCCTACCCTCATTTGGAAAGAACAGCCCCCTTCCTATGGGGGACAAATCCTCCTGACTCCACATAGTTCTGGTGGGGCTGCTACTCAAGGTACCCCAACTCCTGGCTGTAGGGGTGGGTATATAATCAGAGACTGGCTATATATACACTCTACTTGTTGTTGACCACATTAATTGACCTATGGATGGACACGTGACCTGAACCAGGTCATTTAGGATCCTTGCCTACAATCTTTTCATTTTTCTTTCTTTCTTTCTTTTTTTTTTTTAATTGACAGAGTGTGTGTGCGGCAGGGAGGGGCAGAGAGAGAGGGAGACAGAGAATCCTGTGCTGACAGTGCAGAGCCTGTCCCACGATCCGTGAGATCATGACCTGAGCTGAAAAGACACTCAACTGATTGAGCCACCTAGGCACCCCACTTTCTTACAATCTTATTTACAGATAGTAAAAGCAAAAAAAAAAAAATCCTCTCTTTACCCTGGGAACACTAGCTGAGATGATTGAGACCTGGAGCTGTCTCTGGTAATGTTTTCTCTACCCACTGGCCTATAGAGGAAGCGCCTATGTAATAGGAAAGAGTAAGGTTGAAACATCGAGGGGTGCCTGGGTGGGTCAGTCAGTTAAGCATCCGACTTGGGCTCAGGTCATGATCTCACGGTTCGTGGGTTCGAGCCCCACGTCAGGCTCTGTGCTGACAGCTCAGAGCCTGGAGCCTGCTTCAGATTCTGTGTCTCCCTCTCTCTCTGTCCCTTCCCCATTCGTGCTCTCTCTCACTCTCAAAAATAAACATTAAACAAAGAAACATTGAGAAAAGCAGGGAGAGAAAAGGAAGGATCAAAAGTGAGAATATGAGAAAGAAATGATGAATTCTGATTTCCTGGATCCAGTGATTCCTGAAGCCTTTATCCTTGCCTCTTTTGTAAGGTGGGACTCACTACACTGGCTATTTTACTCAAGCTACTTTGAGTTGTGGTTTTGTTATTTGTATTTAAAAGTAGGGCCGTTAGGAGAGCTACTGATCTGTACTTTAGGAGTACTATCTGAATTCCAGCTAAGAATTACCATCTAGCACAGTGTCTGGTACATGGCAAGTACTCAAGAAATGTGTTGGGAGAGATATAACTCCTCAGTAATTGTCAAACTCTTTGGTTATTCTTGTGACTTTTTGGTGCATTGGTTAAAATAGGGATAATATTCATCTCCTTCACTTTCTTGCCTTATGGATATAACTTGCAGATTATTGCTGATTAAATTCGAGTATCTTAAATATGCCTGTTTTTGCAACTGAAAGCCACCCTTTTGGTACAGCTAGAAATATCTACTTCCAAAACAGAGATTCCTAGTGCAGTTTTCTAAGAAACCCTTTATGCGCAGCACAGCACAGCAGGCCCACCTCAAAGCACATCAATCATCTTACCAGCTATCAGGCACCTTTTACAGGATTTTCTGTGATCCTGTTGTCAGTGCACATTCTGTATCAAGGCAGAGGTGATATGTAGAAATCTGGCAGCTATTTAGAAGGGAGGCCAGACAGTGCTGTGCCAGTATAATTAATGAGAGTCATCGCTCTGGAAGCCAGAGGAGAGTGGGGGTGGGGAAGGATGTCTTTCACCAGTAAATGGCATTTAAGAAAAATCGGTGCTTTCATAGCCCTTTTACTGCACAGGGGAGGTTAAGTCAAAGGACTGCTGTAAAGGGCTTGGCTGAACTTGCAGTACAGATGGAGGTCCCCGTGTATGGGGAAGCAAGGAAGATTCAACTCCGGACTTCTCAGCGGGATTGATTTCAACCTTGAATTGAGCTACCAGCAGAAGCCCTTATATTTGGAAAAGGGGTAAATCCACACTAAAAGATTAGTGTTTAGGTGACCAAGAGACCATGCAAAAAAAGGTATTACTCAGATAGGACTTTTGTTTTACCTGCCCAAAGAAGTGTTAATCTAGATCCCATTTTTTCCCCCAATTCTCTTGTACCCAGTGAAGGAAGGGGGTAGTATTTGTTTTGTTTTTCTATTGACCATTCTGTAACCATGGAAGGGTTTGTGTAACCTAGAGAGGCTGTTTACTACCCACTGTCTAATCCCTTTGTTATCATTCCCCCGTCACCAGCAGGGAAAAATAGTTCTGTCTGGCTTCCAAACACTTAGCAATGTAACAATATTTTCTTGGTTTTAGTTAGTGATTTTTCTGATTAATGGTGTTAAAAAAAAAGAACTCACAGGGAAAAGCTACATTAAAAGATTTATGGATATATCCATATGTCCTAAACACTTAAGACCATGATTAAGTATGATTCACACAATGGGAGGGAGGAGGGCCAGGAAATGGGGTTTTAGCTGTATCTGTAATGCTTTATTTAAAAAAAAGGTGTAAAGGAGCAGGAGTATTATATGGGTATTTGCCTTGATTTTAGTAGGTTTGAAACACTGCATAAAGAAATTTGAAGTTCTTGAAATTATGGAAATTAAAACTTTCAAAATAAAGACTGCATCACAAACAAATGCTCTTGTTTTGAAACTTGGTGTCTGAGCTTATTTTAACACCCATCTGTGGGTTTTCAGGTATGAGAAAGACAAACACAGGAGGTTTGGAGTGGATAACTTCCATGGTTGTGTGAAGGGTTGTCTTGGTGTGCGCGTCTCTCATTCTCTCTTTTTGGACTTCCTGTTCACCATGGAGATTACCAGCAAAACAAATCTCTAAACAGCACATGTTTGCATGCAAAACAAGAAGCAATTTGGGGTTAGAAGAGTTACCTTACCTGTTTAATTTCTTATAAATTGAGGATTTTTGTATGGACATATTTAAAAAATTGGGAGGTTTCTTTCTTTGGAGCCAAACGACCTTATATGTGTTTTTCCAAATTGCTTTTTTCCTGGTAGCCTGGCATGAAGAAATTCAAATGACTATTCCCGTGGCGTTTTTTTTTTTTTTTTTGAGAGTCCAAGATTGCTTTCAGGATAAAGTTTCTTCATGCCCATGGTGCTTTGCTGTGACATTGTAATTGCCTCTGTTGAATTGAATAATACAAATGGGTTGTTTCTATGGTATCGGCTAAGTGGGATGAAAAGGTGAAACCCTAGATCTTGCACTGAGAGGTCACGGTGCTGCCACCCCCCACACTAACTGTCCGTCAAAGCGGACAGGCAGCCCGGCCCTTCTCTCCAAGCTGGAGCACTCAGTTGTAACTTCCTGAGCAAATTCACGCATGAAAAAGAAAATGACTTTAGTTTATGTTGTCACTAAGCCCAGAAAATCCCTGCCAACCCTATGCTGCCAGCTTTTCTAGGACCTTCTTATTGGTGGAGAATTTTAAACTGAAGGTGAGTGAGGAGCAGAGTCTAGAAGTCCCTCCCAGCCAGGCTTTGAACTAACAATAGGGCAGGTTGAATGAAGGCTGATAAATGCAAATCCTGGAATCCTGAGACCGGATCACCCCGTGACTGCCGAGGCTAGCGGTAGTCAGCGTTCCAGCAGCCGCACCAACCGAGTCAATCACCTTGTCTTTGCACTCAGTAGATTTCATCATTTGCATCACTATTTGAATACCTACTGTGTGCAAGCTTTCCTCCGCCCTGGCCAAGCTCTTACTGCCGGGTGGCCGCTGGAGTCTGCCAGCCACTAAACTGATCGATTGAATAACTGTCCCGTTAACGTTTAGGAGAAACATCTGGAAGAACTGACGGTGGGAGGTGGGGGGAATAAAGGCAGGGGGTTACCTACACTCCCTCTTCCTCCGTCTTAGTTGCACTTTACTCAAGGCAGATTTCCTTGGTTATAACAGCATACTAAATGCTATTTTCTTAGAAATGTAAGAGAAGGTGACATAAGATGGGCGGTTTGGGATTTTCTTTTAAGGTGTGGTTCTGACACTTTTTTACTTTGGTGCAAGCTGCAAACCGTTCCCATTCTGTTTCCTCGCTTCCAACTTCGTTTCTCCAAACTCCTTTATCCTACAACCACCGAGGCTCTTGGGAACACAGCCCCAAACTGAGAATCCAGGAGGTGTCCCTGGGTTTGGGAAACTTTGAAACCTACGGGTAAAAAAAAAAAGACTTTATTCCCAGTGCTTCTGGCTCTTGCCCCCTGAGAGCCCCGTAAGGGCGCATGCGCCCGGGGGTAGGGGGCGGTCCAGGTCCAGCCCTCGACCCCTTACCCCCGGCCGGCTGGGGCCCTTGGAGGAGGTGGGAGCTCCAGTCCGCTCTCTCTAGCTCCAGTTCCTGATTTCCTCAGGAGCTGCGGGGCTGGGAGGGAGGGGGCTCCAGTGTAAGCGTAAGGATTTGAATGAGAAAGCAGGTTGTGGCGGCGGCGCCCCGCTCTCCCCTGCGCGTCTCAGGGTTTTCTGTTGGCTGGTGGGGAGAAGTGCGCTTCTGGGGGGCTTTTCCGTCCCTCGACGGGGTTTTGGAGTTGAAAGTCACAGGGGCCCACAATTCACCACCCCAGCACTTTGGAGGTTGCTCCTGTGCCAAGGACTCCCAGGAATCCTTCAACTGCCGTACACTCAAAGTTGAGCAGGTCAGTGCTTTGGGGGGAGCTAGGCGGAAAGAGAACGAGGACTGGTACACCAGACCAGGTGTGCAAATGAGCAGGTGGCTCAAGTTCCTCTTCCCAGTCCCGGCCGGGACGCGCTCTTTAAGGGACTGTGAGTATTGTGCGTGGGGATCCCCCAAACCCCCAGCGCGAACTGGACCACGGCTAGTCCTGGAGGGGGGTTGGTTGGGGGGCGTAATTCAGAAGACGTGGGTGTGCATGTGCCCGCGCCAGAAATGACTTCTCGAGTCGCCCGTGGCGGTGGATGGGGTTTCGTCCGTTGGAGGGCGAAGCTTTGCTGCAGGATGCTTCACCCACACGCGGGGTCCCCAGAACCGTACTCTGACCTCCCGACAGCGCGGAGAAAGCAGGTCCGCGTTTCCCAGAAAGGAAAAGTACGCTGTCCATTATTCTTGGGGAGTCTCACGACTCTTCCTGTGCTCGGTGACCCCACTCAGGACCCTTTCGGAGAAGGCCGGGTACACTCAGCGCGAGGAGGATTTACTCCATTACCCTTTCCTGGAATAAACGAGGGCACCGGAGCGACGCCGCGCGGGGAGGTGGAGGCAAGTCTCGGCTGCGCGGCGTCGCTCTCTGCGCCTGCGCGGGGTTCCCATGGCGACGGCGCCGCGAGTCAGAGATGCCACCAGGCTCGCCCCTAAGCCCAGTCCCCTGTTGGGCGTCTGCGGCCCCCTCTCTCCTCTTCCTTTTCTTTGTTTGTAACTCGGAATGAGTTTATGATCTCATTTTTACGCTAACAGTTCAGCATTAAAACAATAACCAACTAAACTGAAATAGAAGACTGTCCCCCACCTCCCCGCCGTTTCGCATTACCATTTTGATCATTGGGGCAGTAACTAAACTGTTACCCCCACTAAATAAAATATATTTCCTTGGTGGTGAGGCATTAAAAAATTCAATCAGACCCTTGCTCTTGAGCAGTAAGGTTACAGACTTGGGCCTCCTTTGCGCAGGTGGTTAGTGCAGTGTGTGCAAACCCGAGCACCTGTGTCCTCCTTATGGCATGTTTATGAGAAGGAGATGAGCTCCAAAATGGACCGAAGTAAAATGCCACTGAAAAGAAACAAAAGCTTTCCCAGAAGGAGTGATTGTTTTTCCAGTTGCCCCTCAGTTTTGTTCACTTCTGAGGTTAATCTTCTGCAGGGAATGTTTCAAGAAGCCTTACTGGGAACCAGTCAGTTTTCTCAAGCTTCCCGTTAAGAATGTCCTTTTCCTTTTCTTGAAATTGTGAGTCTCCACAGCTTCTATCCCTTTTAGGAAATCCCATTTATTTACACACAGGTTAGCATTTGGCAAGGGTACACATCTTAAGGACCTGAATCTTGTTGATCATTTTTCTAGGCTGCAGGATTAATGTGTCTAGTTGTTATTAAATAAATATTGGTTAAAATTAAAATAGTAAAAGTTAAAAATGGAGTAACTCTTTCTGAATAAAGTGTGGCATAAAAATACTTTAGATGAAGAACTAGGGGTATGGTCTTGCTGTATCCTACTTTTAAACAATTTGCCTTCAAGAGTAGCAAATGTTTATTAGTGGTAGAAGTTTTCAGACAATATCCTTCCACCATCAGCAAATGAAGTCAACATAATATTACTTTTCAGCTGATTAGCAAATAACATGCTGTTAAAGTTATCTCTCCCATCCCATTCATTATAAATGCCTAGACATTATGCAATCCATCTAGCTCAAATGTTCAAAACTGTCCAATTAAGTTTTTTCCCCTTTTCTCATAATTAAAAAAAATAGAAACACTCTTAATTTTCAGGTTCAGATACTTTGTGACCCTATTTGGTGGTTTGTAACTGGCTCCAGTTCCGTAATTCTCAGTGACATGTGTTTCTGCTGGTTCCAGGAGGTGAACTGCAGTTTAGCAGATCATGGGATAATGAGATTGCAAGTGCTTGGGGGAAGGCTGGGGACAGGCATTGGGAAGGAGACAAAGGGAGGGAAGGTTGATGGGCAGAGCCAAGATTTATTGCTGCACCATATTCGGCATAAAAGCTGTTAAAGTTACTGCTTCTGTTTGATACATTTTCTTACATCATCAATATCAATTGAACTTATTTTTAGAATCAGTCTTCTAAATAATTACAAGGATAGAATTATAAAAATAGAATATTGGTGCTTTGTGTTAAGGTGCCCTAATGTAATATACTGGGAAAACTCTTAATTAAATGAGATTTATTCATTTAGTCAACAAATATTTATTGAAAACTGTATATAAGGCATATAAATCAATCTATATTCCTGCCTTCGATAAACTCAGAGTTGAGTTCTGAAATAATTCTAATGCTGTTTCAGGTTTTCAGAGTAAATACTTACAGTACTCTTAGGGAGAACAGTTGATTTAGTGCTGAGCAATCATACATCTAGATTCAGAAACAAATGTTTAAACTTTGATTTAAAATAATCCTGAACATTGTTTCTGAGTATTTTAGAGAAGTATATTGTGAGAAGCATTGTGTGCATCTATTTTTTTTTTTTTTTTTTTTTTTACATTTTTGTAGTATAGACTGGGCCCTACAACTTGCTGTCTTCACAAGTGCAGTGCTGAGTTTGAGAGGAACAGGGAAACCCTGTAATTCTCAGGTTTCTTAGATGAAGATAAGGTGAGTGATTCAGTAGTCCTTTGTTCTGGCTCCATGTTTCATGACATAATAAACCTCCTGCAGCTCCCTTCTAAGAATAGTGTTGGTCTGCATGCTTCAAGGATCATGACTGTTATTTCTCTGGGCAAAAAAAAAAAAAAAAAAAAAAAAAAAAAAGATAAAATTATGATAGAAGGATAAAAGGAATACAGTAGAGCATTTAAACATTTAGACTTTTGAGCTGGAATAATTCTAGGCATTTGTAGTGAGTTTAGACTCGAAATCCATTATAGCTGTGACAGACAACCCCCTGGCATAATACTGACCAAGGTTGACAAACCTTCCTCTTTTGGAGAATGTAGCAGGTTAGGGAGACTGTAGTCTCCTTTTTTTTTTTTTTTTTTTCTCCCACCACCTCATGAGTTTAATAACAATAATCAGCTCAGAAAATCTTGCTGAAGAGCATCTCCATTTGGTTATTGCTCTTTGTCTATGAAAATCAGACTCTGCTGTGAAGTGTGGACCAAGTGGTGCAGAACTCATTACTTTGAACAATGCCTCCTCAGCCTGGGAAGCATGTTTTCTCTTCTCACTAGTAGGGGCTTATTCCAGGCTGGCTTTCCTCACAAGGAAAATCATTTAGACACAGTTCAGTGGACACTCACTCACATCTCTTTGACACCCGTGACCATTTTTGTTTAAGGAGAAATTCAGTACTGCTGTGGTAGGGTGTACCGAATTAGAAGTGCGTTTTAAGGGCCCATGAAGAAGTTTACACAGCTTTGTGTTATTATCATCAGGGCCTCTGTTTTCTGTGCTTCAAAGTAGAAGAGGACAGGGTGGGTGCAGAGGGGACAACCAGGAGAACTTTTATAGCAAAGTTAAAAACATTCTCACCGACTGCATTTTGGATGCACTAAGCTAAGCACCTGTGCCTCATTTTAGTCATAAAATTACAGAGCAGAAAAAGATGAATCTATCATGTTCATTATGTAAGTCAGGAAACCAGGGCCCAAGGTTGCTAAATGATTTTCTTAAAGTCACATGGTTAATAAATGACCGAATTGGGATGAAAATGCCAAGTTTCTGATTTTTAATGATTCTGCTATTTCCAGGAAATCAAGGTCAGGCACATATGAAATCCTTGCTCTAGACTTGAAGTTACTATAGTTGTAGACAAAAAATGATAAACAGCAATGTCCTGTGATTTAATTTCACTGAGTAGAATTGACAGTGAGCACCTTTTGATTATATATTTGGTTATACACATGTGTATATCATACGGACACATGGTTTGCATATATGCAGAAGAGCTTTTTCAATTATTATCTATTTTAGTCTGAGGAATTCTGGCATCATTATGATTTAATGTAATGGGAAACAGTTTTTCTGGTTATTTAGTAAAAATTTGAAGGTGTTCTGCAAGAAAAGGAGAAAATGAATACTAATGTGTTCTGACCACGTGGCTCGACATTTACTGTGTGTCTCTTTAAAGCCCACAATAATCAGGAGGCAGGAATTCTCTCATGTCCCTGATGAGGCTCAGAGAGGTTCATTTCTTGCCCAAGATCTAAGCCAGCATGGAACAGACTTGGAATTTGAGCCTGGGTCTTTCAGCCTATGTGTTCTATCAGATCATGTTGCCACTTGGGAAACAAAGACTGAGTTTATGAAAAATACTGGGTTGGCTTTCTTTTCAAACTCTTTTATCCAAAGTACAGGCAGGTAGAAACGTTTCTAATCAGCTGTTTGGTGAGTGGAGAAGCTGCATTCCCTATGTGGAGTTTAGGAGGTTATAAATTCAGCCCTGGTTCCAGAAAAACACTCAAGACTGTTTGTAAACTGTGTTGGCTATTTGTTTAGAAGTGAGTGGTGTTTAGGTTCTCTTCTGCAGGGGCTTTTCTACATCAAAGCGGCTCACTTATTTATCACTTCTGGATTGTTGTCAAATTGCAGCGGGTCTAAGAGGACCCCTCATGGTTTTAATGTGTGTTTTCTGGCATCCTAAGACTTAAATATTAGTTTTATCTTCTGTAACCTTTGCCCACTTATTTTTTTGAAATAGTAGTGAGAGACATTGCTGGCATGAACCAGTGGGTATCTTCCTGTAATGCTTTTCAAATTGGAGATCAGAATTATCTTGGATAATTGCTAACTTGGATAATAACTATCTTGGATAGTTGCTGAAAATTTCTTTTTTTCTTTTAAAGATTATTTATTTTGAGAGACAGAGAGGGAGGGTGTGTGTATGCAAGTTGGGGAGGGGCAGAGAGAGAGAGGGAGAGAGAGAAACCCAAGAAGGCTCCAGGCTGTCAGGGCAGAGCTTGACACGGGGCTTGATCTCATGAACTGTGAGATCATGACCTGAACTGAAATTAAGAGTGGCTATTTAACCAAGTGAGCCACCCAGGTGGTCCAGTTGCGGAAAATTTCTAAACTTAAGCTGGAGTTTTGGTGCCCCTAAAACAGCTCTGCTTTGTTGTTGAGAAATTGAAACTGGATTGGACTGGGCTGGTTTACCCACGCAGAAACTGAAGTTTACGAATGTCTGCACTTAACACAGCTGAGCTGCGTTGAACCTTGACATTGCTGGCAGACATTTGGTCTAGTGTTCTTAGTAGCAAGCCATGTTTTTAAAATTTTTTTTTAATGCTTTTATTAATTTTTGAGACAGAGTATGAGCAGGGGAGGGGCAGAGAGAGAGGGAGACACAGAATCCGAAGCAGGCTCCAGGCTCCGAGCTGCCAGCACAGAGCCTGACACGGGGCTGGAACCCACAGACTGTGAGATCATGACCTGAGCTGAAGTCAGACGCCTAACTGACTGAGCCACCCAGGTGCCCCGCAAACCATGCTTTTAAAAGCACACCTCTCTCCTGGCCCTTCTTACTCCCTATGTCTGACTCTAGCAGGGAAGAGAAGTTTGAGGGTTTCAGAAAATGGATGCTGGACTCCACTTTGGAAATCAGTCTTGGCTTTGGGTACTACACAGGAAGGACCCCGGCAGGTTCCAAGGTTTCCCTCTTCTTGAGCATCTGTGGCTTACCCTACTAGCAGCCTCTTTTCTCTGTGGCTGGTTCTTCTTAACTTAACAAGGGACTTACACACTTGTCCAGACATTCAGGTGCCCATGAATTATCAATTCCCGCTAAAAGGCAGAAGGATCTAGTGCTAGCATATGTGTTACTGATTAACTGATCTGAGGCAATCCTGGCTTCTTTTCATCTGCCTTCACTTCCTTGTTGCTAATCCACAAGAACCAAACATTGGAATTTAGCTTCCTACTTCCCTCTTCTCTCCCTCTTGAATTTCATTGAAGGGGCCTTTGGACCCCGGAACAGGTTTCCATGGAGTGTTAATGTTGCCTCTGCAAAACTACCCTTGGTGGGAACTTTGAAGATCTATAGTTTTTTTCAGGGATCAATCAGAATCCTGGACCAGAAATTCAGTGAGTTGATTTGTTGTGTAATTGTATGCAGTTTAGTTTTTTAGATCTCACCCGTTTTTTTTTTTCTTCCAAACAACTCTCTCTTAACTTTGAGTGATATGGGAGATGTTGAAAAGAAATTTGTCTTTTTAAAAGAGATTTCTTTATAGACAGGAGTAATGTGTTCATATAAGGAGTTAAGATTATGTAAAGATTTTTTGAGTTTTATTTCAATTTAAAGACATGGTTCCATGTAGCCATTTGTGTAAAAGAGAAGAAAAGGGAAGGTTGAGAAAAAAAAAGGTAAGGTTTCCTTGTATGCATATAGAATATATCTGAAAGAATATACAAGAAACTAATAATGTTGGTTGCTGAGAGACAGATACGAGGTAAACTATTCATTTTATACCCTTTTGTGCCTTTTGGATTTTGAAGCTTAAATTCAATACATAAAATTAAAGTAAAAAATAAAAAGAATGCTTGGGTTTGAATAATAAAGAACTGAATAAGTAATCACATCCTGACTCCTAAGTGGTAAAAGTAGGAGACTGGGAAGTAATTCCAGTATAATTAATGTATAGAGTTATATTAGTTGCAGGTGTATAATGTAGTGATTCAACAATTCTATACATTACTCAGTGCTCATCATGGTAAGTGTCCTCTTACTCTCCTTCCCCTATTTCATCCATCCCCCATCCCGCCTCCCCTATGGTAACCATCAGTTCTCTACACTTAAGAGACTATTTTCTAGTTTGTCATTTTTCTTTGTTCATTTGTTTTGTTTCTTAAATTCTACACATGAGTGGAATCATATGGTATTTGGGTTTCTTTGACTTTTTTCACTTAGCATTTTACCCTCTAGGTCCATCCATGTTGTTGCAAATGGCAAGATTTCATTCTTTTTTATGGCTGAATATTATTCTATTCTCTTTCTATCTGTAGCGCCTCTTCTTTATCCATTCATCTATGGGTGGACACTTGGGTTGCTTCCATATCTTGGCTATTGTAAATAATGCGCTAAACATAGGGGTGCATATATCTTTTTTAATTAGTATTTTCATATTCTTTGGGTAAATACCCAGTAGTGGAATTACTGGATCATAGGGTAATTCTCTTTGTAATTTTTTGAGGAACCTCCATCTGTTTTCCACAGTGGCTGCACCAGTGTGCATTCTCACCAACAGTGCACAAGGATTCCTTTTTCTCTGCATCCTCACCAATATTTGTTGTTTCTTATGTTTTTGATTTTCGCCATTCTGACAGGTGTGAGGTGATACCTCTTTGGGGTTTTGATTTGTATTCTTTCTTACTAGCTTTTTAACTTTCACCAAAGTTTACATTTAGTAATTGTTTTTTCACATTTAGTTTTTTGTTTTGTTTTGTTTTTGTTAAGAGATGGGGCTTGAACTCACAACCCTGAGATCAAGACCTGAGCTGAGATCAAGAGTCAGACACTTAACTGACTGAGCCACCCAGGCACCCCTCACATTTAGTAATTTGTAAGAGCAGTTTTCCTTAAACTCTTCTGAATGTCTATAACAGGGCTGGGGAAGTTTTTTGATTTGTTTTCTTTCTTTCATAAAACATCACCTATTGGTTGCAGCCAGACTCCACGGGCCAGTGGAAATCAGACTTTCCCACTCCTGAGCAGCTGAACCTCTCTAAATGCTGGCAGTGTGTTTACGGAGCAAAGGCTAGAAAGTCCCCCGCCCATTACTTTCCCCCATAGAGAAATCTGTAACGTGATTATTCTTTTATTTTCCTGAGCAGTGTCTGAATGTGATTGTCAGAGGAATCTTTTCTTCTCAAATTGAAAAAAAAAAAAAAAAAAAAAGCTTGTATACAAGTGTTTTATTCTGAACCATAGTGTTTTGTTTTGTTTTGTTTTAAATGAGTCGCGAATTGGAAGTATTTTTCTGTTTACTGGGTAAGTCATTAAAATACAGTCTTAGAAGAGAGGGAACACAAACTGTTTACAAACTTCTTTTTTCACTCATCAAAAGAGAGAAATGTGAAATCTGTTATTTAGTGTCCAAGTTTCAGTCAAAAGCAAAAACTCAAGTCAGGACCAGTTCTCAACACATTCTTAAGTTTCTCATCCCATTTTGGAGAAATAAATAAAAAAGTGTACATCTGTCTACAAAATTCTTCTTATTGCTGTGTATTTATTTGCTGGAAAAGAATAGCTGAATAGGTCATACATTCTCATGCTTAACAATTTAAAAACCTTAAAAGGGCATTTAGTGAAAATCCTCTCTTACCTCTGTCCCTCAGTCATCCAGTTATATCTCTAATAGACCAACAGTATCATTCATTTCTTGTGTATTTTTTTCAGAACAACACACATGTGTAATTATGTATACAATATATATAGTAGTCCCCACCTTGTCTGCGGTTTCGCTTTCCGCAGTTTCAGTAACTGGGAACAAAAGATCCTCCTGACGAATCATCAGAGGGTCAGTAGCAGCCTAACACTACGTCACGCTGCCTACGTCATTCACCTCGCTTCCTCTCGTTTCGCGGGCGTTTTGACATCTGGCACCATCACAAGAAGGGTGAGTAGGTACAGGGTGTTTTGAGAGCGAGAGAGACCACATTTATTACATACATAACTTTCCTTACAGTACACTGTCATAATTGGTACACTTTAGTAGTTGTTAATCGCTTACCGTGCCTGATTTATAAATTAAGCTTCATCATAGGTACGTATAGGGAAAAAAACGTAGTTTGTATAAAGCTCGGTACTATCAACCATTTTAGGCATCCACTGGGGGTTTTGGAACCTATCTTGTGTGGATAAGGGGGGAACTGTACATGCAAATACATATGGATGCTTTTTCCCTCCTTTTAAAAATAAAGTGGTAGTGCACCAGCCATGTGATTTTGCATTTTTTTTTTCTTATAACCATGTGTTTTATCATTCTGTATCAACATATAGAGCTTCTTAATTCTCTGGTAAAAAACTTTTCTTTTTTCTTTTTTTTTTAATGTTTATTTATTTTTGAGAGAGAGAGACAGAGTGCAGGCGGGGGGCAGCGGCGGAGAGTGAGAGAGAGAGACACGGAATCTGAAATAGGCCCCAGGCTCTGAGTTGTCAACACAGAGCGGGAAGCGGGGTTCGATCCCAGGAGCCGCAAGATCATGACCCTCTGAGCCAAAGTCAGACACTTAACCGACTGAGCCACCCAGGCACCCCAAAAAACTTTTATTTCTCTAGAGCAGTTTTAGTTCACAGCAAAACTGAGGGAAGGTACAGAGATTTCTTATATATTTCCTGCCTCCACGCGTGCGTTGCCTGTCCACATCATCAACATTACCATGATCAACATTCCCCACCAGAGTGGTTACATTGATTACAATTGATGAGCCCTACACTGACACATCATTATCACCTAAAGTACATGATTTACCTTCCTATTCACTCGGTGTTGTACATTCTGTGGGTTTGGACAAAGGTATAATGACCTGTACCCATCATTATGGATTTGTACAGAGAATTTTCACTATTGTAAAAATCCTGTTTTGTGCCTGTTTATCTCTCCCTCACCCTTTAACTTCTGGCAACCACTGATGTTTTCACTGTCTCCATAGTTTTGACTTTTTCAGAATGTCATATGGTTGAAATCCTATAATATGTAGCCTTTTCAGATTGGCTCAGTAGTATGCATGTAAGTTTCCTCCATGCTTTTTTTTTTTTCTTTCATGGCTTGACAGCATATTTTTTTAGCACTAGATAATATTCCGTTGTCTGAATGTATCACAGTTTCTTTATCCATTCACTTACTGAAGGATATCTTGGTTGCTTCCAAGTTTTGACATTTATGAATACAGCAGCTGTGAACATCTATGTGCAGGTTTTTCTGTGAACAAAAGTTTTTATTAAAAAATTTTTTTTAAGTTTATTTATTTTGAGAGCACAAATTAGTTAGGGGGAGAGAGCAAGAATCCCAAGCAGGCTCTACACTGTTAGCATAGTGCCCAACGTGGGGCTCAAAGCCACGAACTGTGAGATCACGACCTGAGCTGAAACCAACAGTTGGATGCTTAAAAGACTGAGACGCCCAGGTGCCTCTGTGAACGTGTTTTTAACTCTTTTGGGTAAATACCAAGGAACATGATTGCAAAATTGTAAGATTATACTTAGTTTTGTAGGAAACCACCAAAACTGTTCCCAAGTGGCTCTACCCTATTACATTCCCACCAACAATGAATGGACGTTTCATGCTCCACATCCTTGCCAGCATTTGGTGTTGTCAGTGTTCTGGATTTTGGCTCCTCTAATAGGTGTGTAGTGGTATCTCATCATAGTTTTATTTATTTTTTTAAGTTTATTTATTTTGGGAGAGAGAACGAGCAGGGGCGAGGTAGAGAGAGAGTGAGGGAGAGAGAATCCCAATCCTATGCAGGCACCACACTGTCAGCAAAGAGCCCAACACAGTGCTCAATCTCATGAACCTGTCGCATCATGACCTGTGCCAAAATCTGGTTAAATTGGATGCTCAACAGACAGACTGAGCCACCCAGGTGCCCCTCGTCATTGTTTTAATTTTTATTTCTTGGTGATATATGATGAATGACATCTTTTCATATGCCTATTTATCATCTGTATATCTTCTTTGGTGAGGTGCCTATGAAGACTTTTGGCTCATTTTTAATTGGATTATTTTCTTACTGTGTTTGGAGTTCTTTGTATATTTTGGTTTTTTTGTTTAATTTTTTTTACGTTTTTTATTTATTTTTGAGACAGAGACAGAGCATGAACGGGGGAGGGGCAGATAGAGAGGGAGACACAGAATCGGAAACAGGCTCCAGGCTCTGAGCCATCAGCCCAGAGCCCGACGCGGGGCTCGAACTCACGGACTCACAGACCGTGAGATCGTGACCTGGGCTGAAGTCTGACGCTTAACCGACTGAGCCACCCAGGCGCCCCTTAATTTTAATGAAATCCAGCTTACCACTTCATTCCTTCATCGGCAATGCTTTTGGTGTTGTATCTAAAATGTCAGTGGCACACTCAAGGTCATCTGAATTTTCTCCTGTGTTATCTTCTAGGAGTTTTAGAGTTTTGCATTTTACGTTTAGATCTGTGATTCATTTTGAGTTAATTTTTGTGAAGGATGTAAAGTCTATGTCTGGGTTCACTTTCTTTACATGTGAATGTCCAGTTTTTCTAGCACAATTTGTTGAAAAGACTGACTTTGCCCCATGGTATTGCTTTGCTTTTTTATTTTATTTTTTAAGTCTATTTTGAGAGAGAGACAGCAAGAGCATGAGCAGGGGAGGGGCAGAGGGAGAAGGAGAGAGAGAATCCAAGGCAGGCTTCAGGCTGTCAGCAGGCTCGTTTTCATGAACTGTGAGATCATAACCTGAGCCAAAATCAAGAGTCAGACGCTTAACCAACTTAGCCACCCACACGCCGTACCTCCCAAAAAAAGAATTAAAATTTTAGCACATGAAAAACAAAGCTGAGTTTCCACAACTTAAACATATTTGACTAGATTGTATTTATGCTCTCTTGAGCTTGAGAATTCTTATGACCAATCCAGGTTTAATATCCCGTTTACTTTTGTAACTATTGCTTTGAGGACCAGTTTCTGATATTCCTATATCTGCATATAGCAGGGACTCTCTGTTGATCATTTCTCTGCTGGCTTTAGATAAACTAAACTTTAACTTTACTACTATTATCTTCGGCTAAAATCTTTTTTTTTAATTAAAAATAATTTAATGTTTATTTTATTTTTGAGAGAGAGAGAGAGAGAGAGAGAGAGAGAGCGAGCACGCATGAGCAGGGAAGAGGCGGAGAGAGAGGGAGACAAAGTATCTGAAGCAGACTCCAGGCTCTAAGCTGTCAGCATAGAGCTCGGCGTGGGGCTCAAACTTACGAACCGCGAGATCATGACCCTAGCCGAAGTTGGATGCTTAACCATCTGAGCCACCCAGGTGCCCCTCCCTTTTTAATGTTTTTTTAATTATTTATTTTTGAGAGAGAGAGAGAGAGAGAGAGAGAGAATGAGCAGGGGAGGAGCAGAGAGAGACACACACACACAGAATCTGAAGCAGGCTCTATGCTCCGAGCTGTCAGCACAGAGCCTGACGTGGGGCTTAAACTCCTGAAGTGTGAGATCATGACCTGAGCCAAAGGCAGATGCTTAACTAACTGAGCCACCCAGGCACCCCATTAGGCTAAAATCTTTATTAAAATGTTTTATTATTGCTATTATCCTTCTAAAGAGAGGTCTTTCTCAAGACTTAGATTCTGAATAATTTATGTTTAAAGCATCCTTGGTGAAATGTTATTTTTATCAATTTCTTTATATGTTCTTTGTTGTATCACATTACATTAAACAGCATACTAATAATGTATGTGAGTAATTTTTACCTTGATAACTGAGAGCAGTATTTTGGGCATATACCATTCCTTTCTCCTAAGATGTCCCTCTCACCTAACCCTCTTTCACTATTATTTTTTAAAGTTTTTTTTTTTTTTTTTTTTTTTTTTTTTTAAAGTAAGCTCTATGCCCAATGTGGGGCTGGAACTTAAGACCACCAAATCAGGAGAAACATATTCTACCAACGGAGCCAGCCAGGCACCCTCTTCTTCCCTCCTTTAAACCTACTGATCCTTTGAGATCTGTCTCTACTATCCCACCCTCCAAGGCACTCTTTCCTGACTGACTTGGTTTCCTTTTTTGGACTCCTACAGTATGCTTCATTTGCCATCTTTCATATATCCTGCCCTTTCCAGGGTAGGTTTTCTATCAATCTTTCCTCTTTCTAGGTATGCCCTGTTTTCCCATCTGGATTGTCAGTTTCTTTTCTTTTCTTTTCTTTTTTTAATTTTAATTTAATTTTTAAGTAATGTGTGCTGTCCACATGAGGCTTGAACTCACGACCCCAAGATCAAGAGTTGCATGCTTACCAACTGAGCCAGCCAGGTGCCCTTAGATTGTTAGTTTCTTAATGACTGGTGTTATGTTTAGGCATCTCTCCATCCCCTCAGTAACTATAGGGCCTATAGTATGGCTCAGAACATACTCTTGAGTTACTTGATTCATAAATTACGAACAGTTACAACCTTTTGCACCTTAAAGCCTCCTTGACTCTTATTTTTGGGCACAAAAAGGGGAGCAACTTCCCTGCTTACCCTGCCGTTTTGTTGGGAATGAGAGGTAATGTTGACTGGAGCTTTAATTGACCAGTTGAAGGTAGATCTTCTGTTGGAGCTATAATCATTGCTGAGTGGAAGGGGTAGGGAACGCAGCAGGCGAAGATGAGAATCCCAACACATTCCCTGTGATCACTAAGCTCCCTTCTTTCATTATTGGGTGGGTAAGTGCACACAAGAAGAGGGTAGGATGAACTCAGGAGAACTGGGAGATCTGCCCTTCTCTGGGAATTCCTTTTCTGAAATTAGATATTGGACATCCTTATATATGAAGGAATGGGGAGCAGAACTATTCTGAAGTCCATTTTCAATATTTAAAAAGTTTGGAAATTTCCGGTTTAGAGACTATTAGTCTGAATCAAGGTTTTTTGGATGTTAGACCTACACATAGTGGATAAAATTAGAATTGTAGAATAAAAAAAAATCTGTTAGAGTTTTCACCAGGAAAAGTCTTCAAATGTAATCAGAGGTGTTAATATTGGGCTAGATTGCAAGATTAATGGCCACTGAGAGTTGAAATCTAATTACCAGTCATTCCTTTGGGTGTTGTTTTATCAATGCAGTCTTCATTTCTAATCAGCCCTTTGTGCCCACTTTTTTAAAATGCAGGAATATATAAAAAATGATGGAAATATGCCAACCCTGACCTGAGCACAGGGAAGTGGAAAGGCTTATAAGTGGCTGAGTCTGGATTTCATTAGGACTCTATCATATCTAGTAGTGCATGCTATCTCTCCTAGTCTTCCCCTCTTTCCCTCTCTTACATTATTTATTGAGAAGCAAATTACATGGATCTTAAGAGTGCAACCTTTAAAACAAAAGTGCGTTCCTTGGAGTTAGATTTTTTCAAGTGTAAATTCTAGTGTTGTCACTAGATAGCTGTGGACCTTAGGTAATTACTTAACATCTCTGTACTACTGTAAAATGGGGATAATAAGAATCCCTAGCCCTTAGGATCATTGTAAGGATTAAATAAAATAATATTTACAAAATATTTACCACAATACCTGGCATATAGGAAGTTTTAAAATATCAACAGTTATTACAAAGTGACAGGCACTGAACTAATACATTTTTGGGCTTGATCAGATCCTGAATTGGCTTTCATACTGCAAGCCTCTGTGGCTTTAAACGTGCATTCCCAAGATTGAATTCTGTTCCTAGTAATATAGTTTACTAACCCTCTGGCTGAAATAACTTAAAGATGCTGGATAAAACGGTATTTTAGATGCAATGAACCAGTATGAATGTAATGACTATTCAGGACAAAAGCTAAGTGAAGAGAAGTCTATTGCAGTGAAGCTGGCTTTTTCCTTGAAGACATTTGCTAAACCAGTTTAACCTGTTGACTTGTGACTATTTTTATGGTCCTGAGGGCACAGGGACAGCAGACATCTGTCCTTTGGTCTTTGGGAGTCTTTGGTCTTAAAGCTGGGAATTCAGAAGGTGTCTTGCTCAATATAAGGTTGAATTAGAATAAAAAAGAAAAAACTCATCTCTCTTTTAAACTAAGAGTGTAAGAAAACTCACCCATTGAAAACCATGGTTCTGAACAAATGCTTGATACTTGGTGCTGAGAATTTGTGAAACTAAACCAGCTCTAATACAGATGCACATCTAGAATCACAATAACTAGGTGGTCAGAAAAACCTCAAGATGAAAATTTGATTTGAAGGGTTCCCATGGAGCATCTGGCTGGCTCAGTTGGCAGAGCATGCAACTCTTAATCTCAGGGTTGGGAGTTGAAGCCCTATGTTGGGTGTGGAGCCTATTTAAAAAAAAAAAGTTCCTGCATTGGAATTGTCCCTCATACTGCACAGGAGCCAATTTCCCCCTTTCTTTTGGAGGAATCTAATTTTGTTCTAGACTTCAGAGAATCCCTATCAATACAATTAGAAAGAAAATAGTCATTTAATAGTAAAAGAAAAAGACTGAAAACAAGATGTGAGCTGAGAACAAGAAACTGTAAAGACTAAACCAATCTGCTTTGAAAAAGAGCCAGACATAGGGGTGCCGGGGTGGTTCAGTCAGTTGAGTATCCGACTCTTGGTTTGGCTCAGGTCATGTTCTCATGGTTCGCGGGTTTGAGCCCCACATCGGGCTCTGTGCTGACGGTATGGAGCCTACTTGGGATTCTGTCTCCCTCTCTCTCTGCCCTTCCTCTCCTTGCTCTCTCAAAAATAAATAAATAAACATTAAAAAAAATTTTAAAGAAAAATAACCAGATATAAAACTTGAAAAATATAGAATAATTGAAAATCAGAACTCAGTGAATGGATTGAACAACAGATGAATACAAGCTGAACAGGGAAATAGTCAACTGAGGGATTCATCTGAAGAAAATTTTCAATGGAATACAGAGAGGCAAGTGATGAAAAACCCAAAAGAAGGGTTAATCAATGTGAAGTTGGAGAATTCAGATCCAACATAAGTTTATCTATAGTTTCATTTTTTTTAATGTTTATTTATTTTTGAGAGAGAGACAGAATGTGAGCAGGGGAGGGGCAGAGAGAGAGGGAGACACAGAATCTGAAGCAGGTCCCAAGCTCTGAGCTGTCAGCACAGAGCCCAACATGGGGCTTGAACCCACGAACTGTGAGCTCATGACCTGAGTTGAAGTCAGACGCTTAACCGACTGAGCCACCCAGAGGCCCCTAGTTATAGCTTCGGAAAGAGAGGAGAAAAAAATGAGGGGAGACACCATTTAAAGAGATAATGCCTGAGCATTTCAAGGACCAGGAAAAAACATCACTGCCCATAAATCATGAAGTCAAATCACATAAAATTAAATTGTAGAATATAAAAGATAGAGAAGATCTTAAGGTCAGAAAGAAGAGGCCGTTTATCTTTAAAGATATGATGGATTATCCCGATAGTGCAACAATAGAAGCTGGAAGACAAAAAAAATACTATCTTTTTTGCAGTGACAGAAATTAACTGTCAGTTTATAAGTTTATTTCCATTAACAATACCTTAAAAAAAATGAAAGCAAAGACTTTGCAGGCTTCACAGAAACTCTACAGTTTGTTCTAGAGGATCCTCACTCAAAGGGTACACTTCAGACAGAGGAAAATTATTCCCAGATGGAAGGTCTTAGAAACAAAACATGATGAAGAGCAAAGAAAGGGAAAAAATTGTAAGTTAAGGCACATACTATATAAAATAATAGTGTCTTCAGTGGGAAGTAGATAAAATAAATGACATACGTTGGAGAAGTAAAAGGAGTTAGTATCTTAGAAAGTTCCTGCATGGTTTTGGAGGAAGTTAAAGGTACTGGTTAAATTTAGATTTCAGTTAGTGAAGTGTGCATGTTAAAATTTCTAAGGCAACAAGTAAAAATTAGTAAAAGACTGAACAACTTTCTAGCTAATGGGGAAAATTGAAATGAGGAAAAAAATAAATTTTGAGGTCAAAACAGTGGAGAAAAGAGATATAGAATGAGTAAGACAAATAACAAGTACAAAATAAGGTATAGAAATAAATATAATTGTATCAGTAAGTATAATCTGAAGGAACCAAAGATTGTTACACTGGATGAAAAATGAATTCACTATTTACTCTTTATGAAAGACATGTCTGAAACATAAGGATACAGAGAAGTTAAATAGGGAATAGAGAAAGATGAATGGGTGATTACAAACCAAAAGAAAGCTTGCTATATTGACATCAGGCAAAATCGACTTTAAATGCCAAGAAAACATATTCAGAAACAAAATGATCATATTGATTAAAAAGTTTCAACTCATCAGAGTGATAAACCTTTTAAAATTTTATTTTAATTGCAGTATAGTTAACATACAGCATTAAAGTAGTTTCAGGTGTACAACATAGTGACTCCACAATTCTTTACATGACTCAGTGCTCATCACAATAAGTATATTCTTAATCCCCTTCACCTACTTCACTCACCGCCCCCCCCCCCCCCCCCCCCCCCCCCCCCAGCCTCTGGTAACCATCCATTCTCTATAATTAAGAGTCTGGTTTTTTTGTTGGTCTCTTTTGTTTTCCTTTGTTTGTTTTGTTTCTTAAATTCCACATATGAGTGAAATCATATGAGATTTGTCTTTCTTTGACTGACTTGGTCCATTTAGCACAGAATGGTAAACTTGTATGCTCAATATAAAGCAAAAATTGAGAGGACTGTAATGAGAAACATATACAGTTGACCCTTGAACAGGTTTCAACTACATACGGATTTTTTTCAGTAAGTGCAGTATTATAAATGTATTTTCTTTGATGATTTTGTTAACATTTTCTTTTCTTTAGCTTACTTGATTGTAAGAATACACTATGTAATACATATAACACACGAAATATGTGTTAATCGACTATGTTACCTATAAGACTATAGTTCAGCAGCAGGCTATTGGTTTTTGGGGGGAGTCAAAGTTATATATGGATTTTCAACTGTGTAGGGTGTTGACACCCTTAACTCCCACATTGTTCAAAGGTCAACTGTATTCCTACTGAGATTTTAGTATATTTCCTTAGTACTTGATAAAGTGGGGAAAAGATCAGTGACCAAATACAAGATTTGAGCAGTATAGTTTGAATAAGTTTGAGTTGATAGATGTGAAGATCACTGTATCTCGAAACTGCAGAATACACATTTTTTTTCAAACACACATAGAATATTTATAAAAAGTGACTTCAAACTTTGACATCAGGCAAGCCTTAATAATTATTAAATAATTGGCATCATCCAGACCAGATCTGTGACCACAATGCAATTAAGCTAGATGCTGACAAAAATATAACTATGAATAAGTATGGAAATATTTCAAAATGAACTTTGGATCAAAGAAGAAATTCTAATGGAAACCAGAAAATATTTTTAACTAGAGGAATACTATGGGTCAAGATTCAGGGTTGGGGAAAACAGCTAACGTATGTATAAATGCCTATATTAGAAAACCTGAAAGTTAACTAAATGTTGAAGTTAGAAAATTTGAAAAAGGTGCAATATAGACTCAAAATAGAAAAGAGTAATAGTAATAATTTCATGTTAGTCAATGGAGAGGATTAATAATGACAAATTTTGGCTCATTTGTAAAAGCTAGTGATATTGATAAACGTGTGAGATTGATTTGCATAGAAGAAAGCAGTACAAATAAACGTATTAGGAATGGAAAAGCAGATGTTTTAGGACTAAAAAGACTATATATTATGAGCTAATTTATGCTAAAACATTTGAAAGCTTAGAGTAAATGAGTTACTAAAGAAGTATAACTTAACAAAACTAAATTCAATAAAATAGGAAGGCTAAATCATCCTATAATTTTTATTTTATTTATGTTTTTTAAAGTTTGAGAGAGAGAAAACATGTGCACGTGCGCCCGCGAGCGCACACACACACACACACACACACACACACGCAGTGGAGGGGCAGAGGGAGAGATAATCCCAACCATGCCTGTCGCTGTCAGCACAGAGGTCAGCACAGAGCCTGACAAGGGGCTTGAATCCACAAACTGTGAGGTCATGACCCCAGCCGAAATCAAGTGTTCAATCCTAATCCAGGCTCCCCAATTCTGTATTTTTTAAATAAAATAAGCCAGTAGCCAAATTTTTCTCCGTATAAGGAAGGTCTAGGCTTAGATGGGTTTATGGGCAAGTTTTACCAAACATTCAAGAAAAAGATAATTTCAAACTTGCATAAATCCTTCTAGGGAATAGAGATGCATATTATAAAGCTATAGTCTCAATGCAAAAAAGTCTTGAGAACAATATTAAAAAATGGAAATTATTATAGGCCAAACTTGGGAATATACCTGAAAAAATCATAAAACATGAGCAAGCTAAATCATCAGTGTATTAAAAAGATAATACACACACGGGTGCCTGGGTGGCTCAGTTAGTTAACCATCAGACTGTAGAATTTGGCTCGGGTCATGATCTCCTGGTTTGTGAGTACGAGGAGCCTGTTGCCACATCAGGCTGTGCTCTGGCAGTGTGGAGCCTGGTTGGGATTCTCTCACTCTCTCTCTCTGCCCCTCCCCAGCTCGCTCTGTCTCTCAAAATAAAACAAAACAAAACCTAAATAAAATAAAGACAATATATCGTGAACAAATTGGATTCATCCTGGAATTGCAGGGTTGATTTAACATTAGAAAATTCATCATGTTAACAAATTAATGGTGAAAGATCATATCACATGCAGAGAAAGTGTGTTAAAATGTTTAATGTCATGTAAAAAACTTTAAGAAATTGAAATAGAAGGGAGCTTTCTTAATATGATAATTTACGAGGCGCCTGGGTGGCTCAGTTGGGTGAGCGTCCGACTTTGGCTCAGGTCGTGATCTCGCAGTTCGTGGGTTTGAACCCTGTGTTGAGCTCTGTGCTGACAGTCCAGAGCCTGGAGCCTGCTTCAGATTCTGTGTACTCCCTCCCCCCCCCACCCCTCCCCCGCTTATGCTCTGTCTCTCAAAAATAAACAAACATTTAAAAATATTTTTAAAAATATGATAATTTACAAAGACCCTACAACAAACATGACTGTTAATGGTGAAACATGGAAGTATTTTTTTCTTGTTAAGATCAGGATCCATTATTCTATGCAATATTGTTTTTCCTAGTTGATGTTTCATATCCTGCTTTTTTTTCATATAGTATGATATCATGAGCATTTTCCACACTCATTTACAGAGTCTTTGCAAACACAATTGTTAATATCTGTATGACCGTCAATGCTAACCCAATAGTTGGGTATTTAGAGTTCTGATTTTTCTGTGTCATGAAAAATGGTGCAGTGAACATTTTTATGTGTACATAAAATTTCTTTATTTTTTTCTGGTGTATTTCCAGAAGAGGAATTAGTGAAGTGAAAGGTAGGTACTTTGTCAAGTGCTGGATACATACCATATTTTAAGCCAGCCTTTTCAAATGAAGCATCCATGGGTCTTTGGAGGGTGCATTGTAGCTCATTGCTCAACTAGCTCAGAGCATTTTCAGCTCCTGATTGCTGTAAAGAAACAAAACACACCAGGAACTTAGGGTTTAGTGGTGTCCCCTTTGAGCCTAAAAAAATGAACAAAGTGCCCTTTTATTTCTTTCCCTTTCTGTACATAGTGGGGAGGGGGGCTAGCTATGGAATTAGGCTGTTTGTAGAGCCCTTTGACGACCAGTTTGGCAGTGCTTGAAAACCTGTGGGAAGTGGAGGAGGGAGCTTGTGAATGGGGGTGGGAGATGGATACAGGACAGTGACCTGCCAGCTGAGGAGTGGAGTGGGGCCTAGGCCCTCCGTGCCTCACCCAGGGTTCTGAACTGCTTTAAAGCCATCAGTTTGGGTTTGGTCCAGAGGAAGAAGAGCTATGGCCCTCAAACCTCATCCCTGCACTGTGTAATTCTCGTAACTCAGAATTAGTGCAGAAATGCAAGAAGAGAAGCTTTCTTTGAAATCTTAGCTTTCAACTGGATTTGACTTGAATTCTGACCTTCTAGGGATGCCTGGGTACAGAAATTCCCAAATGTGTTGTCAAAGGCCATGTGGTGCTGGACAGTTTTGTGGTCTTTTCCCCTATGCCTTCCTGTTTCTTATTGTTTTATGAATAATGCTGTCAGAGCCTATTAATTATGTCTTTTATCTCTCAGCAAGGCTTAAAGAAAATCACTACTTCTCCATATAAGTTAAATGCTATAGTATCTACTAGTGGAAATCAACTCTGCTTTCTCCGGGCTATTTTAATTTGTAATTTTAATTTATAATTTAACTTATAAATAAAGATACAGTTTGGGATAGTAGGGAGGAGTTGCCCATAATCCTTATTAATTCCTTTCCGACAACAGTTTATGCATTATATTTTGATTTTTGGCTATAGCGTTCTTCACTGTTGTTAGCAATTTGGAGAATACATGAGCTCCTCAAACAGTTTTCACATAATGGCTGGCTAGAAAATTTGGCCTTGGTGTTTCTGAACTTGGTCCAAGTAGTTCACTCAAATTTCATTGCAAAGAAACCTCCCACCATTTGATAGAGAACTGACACTTTACTCTGATCCCTTCCAATCTGTGTACTTCAAAGGCTCCCGGCTGCAGGGACAAGGTATGCATTTTTTTTTTTTTTTTTTTTTTGAAGTAACATTTCATTTAGGCCTCGCCTCCTGCCGCCTGCCCTTCTTTGGCCCCTAGTGGAGTTGGATTGAGGAGTGGGAGTGAGAAGAATAAGTCTTACCTATCACGAGTAACACAGCCCTAGGCTCTTTCCATAGGAAGCTGAGTGTCAGGGATAGAACACTGCTGGACAGAGGATACGGACTGGACAGTGGATTTGGTGTCAGAGGACATAGGTTTGCAACCTGTTGTTTCCTATTAACTTCTTTGAACTCATGCTTCACGGTCCATGATTCATAGGGCTATTCTAAGTGTCAGTTTTTTTTTTTAATGTTTATTTTTGAGAGAGAGAGAGAGAAAGAGAGCACAAGTTGGGGAGAGGGACAGAGAGTGGGAGACACAAGAATCTGAAGCAGGCTCCAGGCTCTGAACTGTCAACACAGAGCCGGATGCATGGCTTGAACTCACAAACTGGGAGATCGTGCCCTGAACTGAAGTCAGACGCTTAACTGACTGAGCAACCCAGGAGCCCCAGTGTCAGTTTTTTAAAAAAAGAAGATACAAATGGAAATATTGTAGAAACCATAAAGGGATTTGCAAATAATATCCTGTTAAGAAAGAATGGGAGGAATAGGAGTAGGAACGTCAGTTTTGACGGAAGAGGGGTGTCAAAGGAGAATGGGCTGTAGCAGTAGCGGTTGCAGTAGGTGAAGAGGTAGAGGAGGCAGTCGGCATATAGCAGACCAACCCCTCTACTTAAGGAAAACGAAGCGCAACAACGGGGAACGAGCTAGAGAGTGTTAAGGTAAGCGAAATAAGCTAAGCGAGTAAGTCAAAGAGAAGACAAATACCATATGATCTCACACATATGTGGAATTTAAGAAACAAAACAAATGATCAGAGAACAAAAGAGACAAAAAAACAGACTCTTAACTGTAGAGACTCTTAACTACAGAGAACAAACAGATGGTTACCAGAGGGGAGGGGGTTGGGAGATGGGTGAAACAGGTGAAATAGGTGATGGGGATGACGAGTATACTTATCTTTTTTAATAAATATATTTATTTTGGGGAGAGCACAAGCAGGGGAGGGGCAAAGAGAGGGAGACAGAGGATCTGAAGCAGGCTCTGCACTGACAGGCTAACAGCGGCGAGCCCGATGTGGGGCTCAAACTCACAAACCACAAGATCATGACCTGAGCTGAAGTTGGACGCTTAACAGACAGCCACCCAGGAGCGCCAAGAGTATACTTATCTTGATGAGCCCTGAGTAATATATGAAATTGTTCAATCACTATATTGTACACCCATAACAAATTTAACATTGTATGTTAACTGTACTGGAGTTAAAAAAAATTATATATGTATGTGTAAGAGTGTGTGTGTGTGTGTGTGTAGTGTTCCCTCCACCTTGCAAGTTCTCTCTCAAAGATTTTGTCTTTTGATTCCTTTAGCACAATGTTAGAACTCTGGTTTCCATGTATAA
The DNA here is from genome assembly GCF_018350215.1 of Panthera leo. Lineage (NCBI taxonomy): Eukaryota > Metazoa > Chordata > Mammalia > Carnivora > Felidae > Panthera > Panthera leo. The sequence goes on from NC_056687.1 coordinate 108,811,167, forward strand.
ACTTGAATAATTTATCTTTTATTAAGCCATTCAAATGACTTGAATAGATTTGTAGTGTTTCATAAAACTCATGTTAAAGCACTGATACGGGTTTGCCACACATTTAAAAAATGCTGAGGTTTGAGGTGGGGCACCTGGGTGGCTCAGTCAGTTAAGCCTTACGACTCTTGATTTCCGCTCAGGTCATGATCTCACAGTGCATGAGTTTGAGCCCTGCATAGGGCTCTGTGCTGACAGTGCGGAGCCTGCTTGGGATAGTCTCTCTCCCTCTCTCTCAAAATAAATAAACTAAAGAAAAAAAGAAGAATGATTAAAACAAGACAACCAAGAAAAACCACTAAGGGAATTCGAAAGCTAAAGAGAAAGTTTCAGGTTTTGCTGTGCTTCATACACCTTCAAAGGGTGTGAGGGGGTCCTTTGCTACCAGAACAAAGGACTTAAATGCAGTGTTACCTCTAAGGAAATCCCAAGAAAATACAGAATTCTATTTTGAAACTCAGGACCAGTTAAAAACAACTTGCCCAAGGTCTCCCCTGAGCCATTGTTAGAGATGAAACTAGACTAGAGAGCTCATAACTGCCAGGTGGGTTGTCTTTACATTTTGCTTTGCTGACAGGTTTCACCTGTCAAGATCCTTTGGCTGCAAGTGATAGCTCAACTCCATGTGGCTTAAACAAAGCTAAACAAAAAAGGGAATGTACTGGCTCATTTAACTAAAAAGTGGGGGGATGGATCCAATAGGACTTAGTTTCTTTCCGTTCTTCTGGGTTGGATTACACAGATTGTACCTTTGTAGGGACAAGATGGCTGCCAGGAACTTTAGGTTTTGAGGGCTCACAACTTTAAGTCTAACAGAAAAGTTTCTTTTCTCCAACAGTTCAAACAGAAATCTATGCCTGACTCTCGGTGGTCTGAAAAGATGTGCACCTCCTGTACTGTGGCCTGGAGGGTGCAGGTCTCTGATTTGACAGGCCTAAACCACATGCCCACCTGGGTCAGGGGATAAGCTGACATTAGCTAAGTCTATGGACATAAAGGAGTTTCCTAGAGGAAAGCCAGAGGAAGGAGGGTTGGGTACGACAACCAGCAGATGCCTGCCACTCTGGAGCTTTTCCTGAGGGGACTTTAGTTCAGTTGAGTACTTGTTTGTATGAAGGATTTCTTTTTAATTTGGAGGGTGCTAAAAGCAATCCCCCTCCCCCCTTTTTAAAATTTAAAGTCTAGTCAGTTAATGTGTAGTGCAATATTGGTTTCAGGAGTAGAATTCACTGATTCGTCACTTATAACACCCAATGCTCATCACAACACCTGCCTTCCTTACTTGGTACCCATCTAGCCCATCCCCTACCCACCTCCCTCCATCAACCCTCAGTTTGTTCCCTATGGTTGAATCTCTTGTGGTTTGTTTCATCTCTTCTCTCCCCTCCTCCCTTCCCATGTGTTCATCTGTTTTATTTCTTAAATTCCACATATGAGTGAAATCATATGGTATTTGTCTTTCTACAATTGACTTATTTAGCTTAGCCTAATACATTCTAGCTCCATCCATGTCATTGCATGGCAAGATTCCATTCTTTTTTTTTTTTTTTAACATTTATTTATTTTTGAGAGAGAGCATGAGCAGGGGAGGGGCAGAGAGAGGGAGACACAGAATCCAAAGCAGGCTGTAGGCTCTGAGCTGTCAGCACAGAGCCTGATGTGGGGGTTGAACCCATGAACTGTGAGATCATGACTTGAACTGAAGTTGCACACTTAACTGACTGAGCCACCCAGGTGCCCCAAGATTTCATTCTTTTTGATGGCCGAGTAATATTCCAGTGTATAGTAAAACCTTGGATTATGAGTAACTTGTTCTGTGGGTGTTCCACAAGATGAACAAACATTTCTTTCTTTAAAAAAATTTTTTTTTAACGTTTATTTATTATTGAAAGACAGAGAGAGGCAGAGCGTGAGCAGGGGAGGGGCAGAGAGAGAGGGAGACACAGAATCTGAAACAGGCTCCAGACTCTGAGCTGTCAGCACAGAGCCCGACACTGGGCTTGAACTCATAAACCACGAGATCATGACCTGAGCTGAGATCATGACCTGAGCCGAAGTCAATGCTTAACCAACTGAGCCACCCACTTGCCCCGATGAGCAAACATTTCTAATAAATTTTAACTCAATAAACGAGTGATGTCTTGCAATACAATTTGTATGTGATGCTGGATGTCACATGATCACAACTGAGCCAATGGTTCTTAAAATTTACTTTGATATAGAAGTGCTTTGAATTATAGGCATGTTTCCGGAATGAATTATGCTCAAAAAACCAAGGTTTATGTATTTTTATATTTACCATATCTAAAAGCATTTTTAAACATCTTTGCTTTTTACTGAAAATACTTCCTGCTTTTCTTAAAGGGATCAATCCTAGGAGCACCTGGGTGGCTCAGTCGGTTGAGTGTCAGACTTCGGCTCAGGTCATGAACTCGCCGTTTGTAAGTTCGAGCCCTGTGCTGACAGCTCAGAGCCTGGAGCCTGCTTCTGATTCTTTGTCTCCCTCTCTCTCTGCCCCCACCCCTGCTTGCACTCTGTGTCTCTCTCTGTGTCTCAAAAAGAAACAGTAAACAAAATTAAAAAAAAAAAAGGTGTCATCCTAGAATTTCTGTTTTCTTTGTTGGTGGTGTCCTGCTATAGTTTTCTGATTGTCCTATGGTTTGACATTGGCAGTTTTAGTCATGAACCTACAGATGAAATGGCAAAAATGAATAAATGTAGAATGATTATAAAAGATACTAATCATAAAGCAAACTTAGGAGTATTTAAACTTTGTGAATGTTTATCAGTGCCTCTGATACATGTATCCTCTCTGCATGCTTGTATGGCTTCTTTGATTTCTTATGGCTGCCTTATTTCTTACTGAGTTTTTGGATTGTGGGGGTCTTTGAGTAGAGTTGATTACAATTTCTTTCTCAAGTTACATTTATCTTGTAGAAATATATTTATTGATATGGCTAGAGTAAGTTACTAAGTAAGAAAAGTAGACTACAAAACAGTAGGATCTGATTTGTGTTTTAAAAAAAGAAAATAGGCCACAGTGTCCATGGCAGCTGTCTCTGGGTGGTGAGTGATATCACTATGTATGTTTTTTGAGCTTTTCTATGTGTTTAAAGCTCTAAAAATGGATAAAAACAGTTAAAGATAAATGCATTTATACAGCATTTCCTATAACTTTACCATCCACTAAAAAAAAAAAAATTATTAACCTTGTTCTGGAGGCAGAATCTGAAGCCAGTTTTAATAACAGTTACTTCCCTATACAATGTTTCTTAGTCATTGTAAGTTATTAATTTTGTGAATCATTGCAAGGATTGGGGATCTGTATGTTCTATTAAAGAGTTCTAAATGTAACATATACATTCCATAAACTTCTTAGGAGGTGGAGTGAACATTTTGTAAGTCCCAAAAGAAAGGTGAATCAGTTTATTTTTTATTTTTTTTTTTAATGTTTATTTATTTTTGAGACAGAGAGAGACAGAGCATGAACAGGGGAGGGTCAGAGAGAGAGGGAGACATAGAATCTGAAACAGGCTCTGGGCTCCGAGCTGTCAGCACAGAGCCCAATGCAGGGCTTGAACCCACGGACCGCGAGATCATGACCTGGGCTGAAGTTGGATGCTCAACCGACTGAGCCACCCAGGCGCCCCAAGTTGAATCAGTTTTTTTTTTTTTTAATTTAATGTTTATTTATTTTTGAGACAGAGAGAGACAGAGCATGAATGGGGGAGGGTCAGAGAGAGGGAGACACAGAATCTGAAACAGGCTCCAGGCTCTGAGCTGTCAGCACAGAGCCTGATGCGGGGCTCGAACTCACGGACCGCGAGATCATGACCTGAGCCGAAGTCGGCCGCTTAACCGACTGAGCCACCCAGGCGCCCCTTGAATCAGTTTTTAAACATCTTTTGCTTTTGCTTGAAAATCGACCAAACAATTTCTTTTTTTTTTTTAATTTTTTTTTAACGTTTATTTATTTTTGAGACAGAGAGAGACAGAGCGTGAATGGGGGAGGGTCAGAGAGAGGGAGACACAGAATCTGAAACAGGCTCCAGGCTCTGAGCTGTCAGCACAGAGCCCGACTCGGGGATCGAACTCACGGACCGTGAGATCATGACCTGAGCCGAAGTCGGCTGCTTAACCGGCTGAGCCACCCAGACGCCCCGCGACCAAACAATTTCAAATTGAGTACATGGTGCAGTGAAGTACACCTCTGATGTAATCTAAATTGTTATTTTTTTGAAAAATCAATGAAAGTATATTTTAGTAGATATTTTCACATATCGTGTTCACAAAAATGGGACCATGAAACACTCAAGAGATCCTTGCTTTGAGACTCCTGAGGCTGGGTTTCCTGCCAGCTTTATCTAACAGCTATGCTATTCTGCAAATTATTCATCCTTTCTGGGCCTCAGATTTTTTTTCTGGCTTCAACATGAGAGGTTTATCTTAGCTGATTTCTAAGGTTTCTTTCAGTTGCTTCCCCTTAGTGAGCACTTGGCCCTGGGATCTTTTAAATCTGATCTAAACCAAGATTGAGTTTGTTGCACAACTCTCTCTTTCTCTGCCCCAGCCCTACTAACTCCATTATCTCCATCTCCATCATCTCTAGATTTTGAAATCATTTGCTCTGATTCTAGAGGCCAGAGTGAGCCCTTTCTTCCTTCAGTCTTCAACAAGTAGGAATCCAGGAAATGGGGCATATAAGGAAGGCATCGTTAATGTTTACTAAGGGCCTGCAGTGTGCATTGCCCAGGTCGGGCACCCAGTGGCAGCTTACAGTCTTCTATCCTTCAGCAGCAAGCAGATGCCAGGAGAGGTAAGATGTGTAAGCAATTAACCAAAGTAAGGAGGCTTACAGCCTGGAAGCTATAGGGTTCAATTACTTAGACTTTTGTGCTCTAGCTCAACCGTGTATATTCTCTGAGCCTCTTCTTCCTAAAAACACCCACCCAGAAGAGTTTCTTCAAGGAGGAGAGATAATACACGTGAAGAATGATTTTTAGCTTTGGATGCACTTTGAAATCACCTGTGGAGTGATACCTAAGTCCCACCCCTAGAGATTCTGATATAATTGGTCTAGGGTGTGGCCTGGGATCTGGGATTCTAAGGTTTCCCAAGAGATTGATTCTAATGTGTAGTCAAGGTTGAGACCCTATGATGTAAATAAAGCCTTATCACAGGAACTGTGATAAGGTACTCAATAACTGGTACTTAGTAAGTGGTGCAGCCACTCTGGAAAACAGTGTGGAGTTTCCTCAAAAAATTAAAAGCAGCATTACCCTACAGCCCAGTAATTGCACTACTAGGAAGTTATCCAAAGGATACAGCAGTGCTGATTCTAAGGGACACATGCACCCCAATGTTTATAGCAGAGCTATCAACAATAGCCAAATTATGGAAAGAGCCCAAATGTCCATCAACTGATGAATGGATAAAGAAGATGTGGTAGATATATACAATGGAATACTACTCGGTGATGAAAAGGAATGAAATCTTGCCATCTGCAACAACATGAAATGAACTGGAGGGTATTATGCTAAATTAAGCCAGTCAGAAAAAGACAGATATCATGATTTCACTCATATGTGGAATTTGAGAAACTGAACAGACAACAATAGGGGAAGGGGAGGGAAGTGACAGAAAAATAAGATAAAAACAGAGAAGGAGGCAAACCATAAGAGACTCTTAAATACAGAGAACAAACTGAGGGTTGATGGGGGTGGGTAAAATGGGTGATGGGCATTGAGGAGGGCACTTGTTGGGATGAACACTGGGTGTTATATGTAAGTGATGAATCACTGGAATCTACTCCTGAAGCCAAGACTATACTATATGTTACCTAACTTGAAAATTAAAAAATTTTTTTTTTTTTTGGTACGTAGTAGGTACTCAACAACTGGTAGCTAGGATTATGGCAGTTCAGTGTCTGAGAGAGTTTCAGGTAAATTGGAGGGGGAGATCCTGGGGGTATTTCAGGAAAGCAGTGTTTTTTTTAACCAGCCCTTAAAGAAAAGGGCAGTGATTATAGTGTGAGTAAAAAGATCAAGTTGGAAAGATGGGTCCGTAGAGGACTGGTGATCAAATATCTCTATTACATACATCTGTGGGAATTTGTATTTCTGTCCTCAAAGAGTTGAAGGTTTCAGTCCTCACTGAATGTATCTGAGGATGTTACCTATATTCATTATATATTGCTGTATGATAAATTACCCAAATCTTAGTGTCTTAAGGCAACAATAATTATTAGCTTTCATTGTTATTGTGGGTCAGAAATATAGATGGGGTACAGAGGAGATGGCTTGTCTCTGTACCTCTGTCTCTGGGGCTTCATCTAGAATACTTGAAGGGGTTAGAATGGTCAATAGATTCATTGATGTTGGCTGTTGGCTGAGGGCCTAGCTGGTGCTGTCAGTTGGAACACTCATATCTGGGCTTCCTTACAACATGGTGCCTTGGTTCTCAGGGTGAACATTCTGAGAGCCAAGGCAGAAGCTGTATCCTTTTTATGATGTAGTTTTGGAACCAATTACACAGCATCAATTACAGCTGAGTTTGCTAGAAATGAATCACTGAATGCAGGCCATATTCAAAGGAAGGTGAATTAGATTCTACCATTTGAAGAGAGGGAGAAATGTACAAGAATTTATAGGACATATTTAAAAACCACCAAAAAATTAATTTAAAAAAATAAAAAAAATCAAAACCACTGCATTACGTAACAGTCTAGTTCTTTATAGCCTGTCATGGCTAGAATCTTGGGCTTGGAATCTGAAGATATGATTTCAAATCCCACCGCCACCTTTTCCTAGCAGCACGGGTGAATCACTTATGCTAACACCCTCTTCTTTCCTTCTTTCATCTGGTTAAGAGGACGCCAAGTGAGAGTCAGGTATGTGCATGTGTTTTGCTAACTATATACAAATGCACATTGTTCTTTCACCTTCAGATGCCTCTAAACTTCCTTGGATTGAGAACGAATAGGGCAAAAGAATGACACAGGAAACCACAAAATCAAGTGAGTAAGGAAAAATTAGCATCAATACAGACAGGGTTCTCTTTAATTCCATGTACCTCAAAATATTTCTAATATGAATAAACAATACATTTTTTTAAGAAAATGGGTACTACTGATAATCCCAAAAGTTATTTCCAGTTCTTTCAAAGTGGTATTATTAAAATATAAATGTCTTTGGGGGCACCTGGGTGGCTTAGTTGGTTAAGCATCTGACTCTTGATTTAGGCTCAGGTCATGATCTCACAGTTCATGGGTTCGAGCCCTGCATCAGGCTCTGTGCTGATGGTGCAGAGTTTGCTTAGGATCCTGTCTCTCCCCCTCTCTCTTCGTCCCTCCCCTGTTTGTGCTCTCTCTCTCAAAATAAATAAATAAATTTAAGTAAAATTTCATGTATGTATTGTATATATACATACATATGTAAATACATAGGAAAAGAACTGGAATGATACACACCAAACAAAGGTGTTTATTCCAAGAGAGGGATGTGGAATGAGGGAAGCGGGGTTTTTTAAGTTTTGAAAAATTTTTGATGAATTTGTGTTGACATTAAAAAAATTAATAAATGCATACAAACACATTATTTATATAACTAAAGTATTTATTTAATGCTTATTTTGAGAGAGTGAGCATGTGAGTGGAGGAGGGGCAAAGAGAGAGAGCGAGAGAGAATCCCAAGCAGGCTCCACACTATCAGCACAGAGCCCGATGTGAGCTCTCACACAAATCGTGAGATCATGACCTGAGCTGTGATCAAAAGTCAGACGGTTAATCAACTGTGCTACCCAGGCACCCCTAAAAATAGTTTTTAAGAGGAGAGCTCTTTGTAGTATTCACTTGGATTGGAGGAGGACATTGTCTCCAATAATCAGTTGTTTTCTGTCATATTTTACAATGGGATCCACAGGTGGTTTTAGCTTGGAGTGGTGGGACTCATCTTCAGCCTGAGGGAGTAGGGGCGGCACGCAGCCAGACTTAGCCAGGTGGGGATAAGGCAGGAAGTAGGCGTTGAGGCATGGAGCCAGAAGAAAGGATAGGTAGGAGTCAGATAAGATTGCTATTAGAGAGGGTTAAGAATGGGCCTTTGAGCCAAGGAGAAGTTTTAGGGACTTTCACCAGTTGTTCCATTGATGAATAGACAAAGCTCTGATGATTTATTTTTTTCACTGGGTGGCTGACTTCATCCTGGAGTATCTTTACAAAACTCTAGATTGTTCTACTAGGACAGATAACAAATTGTTTCCCACCTGTGGGTTTTCCTTCATGCCAGCCCTGCTTGGTGTTGCCTGGCCTTATTCTGTGACCAGAAAAGAAGCTGGAATTCTGAAAAGTTGCTTTAGCCAAATCCTGTGAACAAAGGGGGCCTTGTTCAGGGTTATGCACATCAGCTTTTGGAGGAGTTTAATTCATCAGCTCAAATCTCTGCTTTTCAAGCCCTTGCTCCAGTTAGCATTGTGTTTCTCTGTGGAGGGGAAAGCCTCACGTGGGGGCAGGCAACACTGCTTGTTCACCCTGCTTGAGGCCTGTGCCCAGCTCTACTTACACCAATAAGTTCAGTGTGGGTTGATCCAGACCTTAATGGTACTGAATGCACCACCAGTGAATCCCAAAGGAGGCAGGCTTTGTTACTGTGTTTAGCTTATCCATTGCTCCATGGACACTGTTAATTTCTAAGATTTCTGTGGATTGATTGCATAGTCTACAGAGTGGTACTGACACAAAATTCACCAACTGGTAATGACAGTCACCCTCCTGTTACTCACCTCCCTCCTGCAGATGAAATTTCCTGAGAAGTTACCAGCATTGGCTGGGTTGAGTCCTGGTCAAATATGGGCAAGGCCTAGAGCCCATAAACTAGTCCTGAAACTTATTCCCAAATGGTAGATTTATTTTCCCTTGAGACAGCAATAACTTTGCACCCTGAAAAGTGCTATTTGAAAAAGCTCCCGTTTTCGTGCGTTAAATGATGTTCTACCCTCTGGGAAGGCTTGTGGGAAATTTCTCAGGACGTACGGGACTCTGCTTCCATGTGTGGAGAAGTTGTGTGCTGCATGTGTTGCCTCATAATGCTGGGTAACTGATGCATTGTGTTACCGGGGTGAGCGTGTGGCTGCCATTTTCTTCATTTTTGTCTCATTCTGTGTCCCTTGACAGCAATTTGGTTTTGATGCTGTGCCAGAAATCTTCTGACAATGAGCTACTGGAACTTGGAGAAAAGAAACTGTGTGCAGTACCGCAGGCATTTTCTGGTGGACAACAGTGTGTTTCACGGTGAGCTGCCTTTTATGTTTATGGAGTTGGATCTTTTGTTTTGTTTCCGACAGCACTTTTATTCTAGCACTCTGGATGCAAATATGGCGTCATTGTTGGGTTGAATCAAGAGCTTGAGTTAACTTGTTGAGGGATGATTTGCCTGAGAAGCCCCAGAGGACTTACTCCCTACAGGTGTAGGCAATGTGCCCATCTCAATAACCATAATGCTGTTATCACTTTTTTCTTTACAAATTAGTTTATATCAGTGCCTTTCCTCTTTTATGCTGCCAACTCCAGTAATACCTCTTTCTGATGTTTGAAATTCTGGGAGGCTAGACACATAGTAAGTGTTCAGTTAATATATGTGGATCACCAGTCCGTGCTCCTTACCAGCGTGGTGTGTGTCACACTCTCAGGCCACCTATAAAAATAGAACAGAGCCATTCACAGCACTTGCTTATCAGGATCAGGTTTACTGCAGCCACAAGTCGGAGAGTAATCAATATTAGTCATTTTCCTGGCAAACTAAGATGAATTGCCTTTACCCTGCTGGTGCGTTTGTTTTGTGATATATAGTCAGGGATAAGCTCTGTCAATCCTGCTATCAGGATACCCTTGAGGGAAATTTATTTAAGAGTCAAAGATTTCCATGTGGCCAGTATTTTGGGAGTAATCTTCATCAAAAGCCAGGGGCATCGTAGAGGGTAGAGAGAAATTTCCCAGGGATCAGAATGCTGTTTGTATAACATCCTGTAATCTAAATCTAGGCTGCCTTCAACTTACCAAGTTTAGTTTTTCTTCCCCTACTCTATGACAGACTTATGCTTTTTTATTGCTTTCAGTTTAAGATAAACTTAGCTTACTTACTTCAGAGGTTATTAAAGTACTTCGGAGGTTACAATGCTTGTTTCACATTTATTATGCTACCTTACTATAGGACTATACGAGGTAAGTAGTACTTTATTTTACATGTCAAGAAAGAGATGAAATGACTGGCCCAAGTTGATCTAGTTAATTATTAGCAAGGTCAGAAGTAAAATTCCTGCCTCCACCTTTCCAGACTGGCTCTCCTGGCCTTGCAGTGGTGAATGCGGGGCCCTTAGCAAAGGAGACAGGGGAGCTGTGACCTTATACAGTGACCGGGACACTGAGATCTGCTTTGTTTTTCTGTGACCTTCATCTAAGGGTTCCGTTCACTGCTTCAGCATTTGCTGTGGGGTATTTTCTGTCACAATTTTCTTACAGGTAATAAAAAAAAAAGAATAAATATGATAACTGAAGCACCACAAGAGTTAGAAGAACTAGCTTTATTTTTTCAAGTTTTATTTTGTGCCCGATCAGACAAAGTTTAGAGTTAAATGCCGCCAGACAGTATTTTAGAATGCCTTTGTCCAGAGATCTCAAAGGCTATAACAATTTAAAACAATTTTCTATGTATTTTTATAGTTGTATTACCACTTCGTGTATTACAGTATTGCAGATACTTACTGAGGGCTTGATGAACATGGTCATACTTAATTCTTCGGACAACTTTGTAATAATTATTATTCATCCCATTTTATAACTAGGAAACAGGCTTGGGGAAAATTGTGAAGTGGTGATCTTTCAAACTCTGATCTTTCTAACTCCAAAACACCATTATTTCTTTTCTTCCAGGCTGCAGTCGCCATTTCAGTAGAGAAATGAGCACTCAGAGGCTTAAGTTCCATTCAGCAGTATCTGCTCTGCTATTAACTAGCATTTTGATGATCTGGGGCAAATGATATAATCCTTCAAGATCTCCCTTCTGTCCCCTGTGAAATGAACATGCTGGTCTTGATTTTCAGTTTCTTTCTAGTTCTAATATCTGGGATTCTACTGAAGTATTTCTGAGAATAAAAAAAAATTGCTGTATTTTGTGAGCTACCTTTCCCACTAAACATGAGATACACAAGGGGGCAGTAGAATACTTAAAATAAGAATTGGTTCCTTACATTTAAGAATTCCTCTTTTGAAAGGATTTAGGGATCTTAGATCTACCCAAGATTAAAAAGATTAAGGCCAGTTAGAATTATGATTCTGTTCATTTATAATAAAGCAGTAGCTTTAAGTGTTTCTGATAGTGTAAAGTATCATTTTGGATTTCTCTGCGTAAGGATATTTATCAGGAAAGAATCATGCCTCTACTCTTCCTCTTTACCTCTGTGAACATGAATATCTGTTAAGACATGAACTTCTTTAACTTAATGGAGAGTTGTGAGGAGTTTTTGTATATTTTAAGGCAAGGGACCACTAATGATAGTATCTTTGTAGAGGATTTCAGAACATCTCTGAGAGAAGAGAGATGGCAGGACATGTTGAGTCAAAAATACCAGATTTCTTTTGGAAGGGGCTTCTGGAATATGGGATGAGTAGTTGGATGCTTTTTGCTTAATAGCTTGGCTTCACATGGTCTATGTTGATAGTTCTCCTCATGTAACCAAATCATTCAAAACAAAAGGAAACAAAATCTCTTCCATTATAAACAGAAAAGAACCACTTCCTCTGCAAGATACTCGACTTCTAGACTGTATAGACTTGGCTGTGCAAATTGTGCTGGCCAGACACTTTACATACAGATTTACATGGTGGTCAGGAGAAAAGAGCTACATTAGAATGAGAACTATATGAGCTACAATGCTCAACAAAAGTAAAAATAAAAAATGTAACATTCGTATACTGCTTCACAGTTCATAAAGCATATTCATAGTCTCATTTTCTGAGTATGGAGGTAGTATGTTCTCATTGGAAACAATTTGGAGGGTTACCTACAATCCCACAGCCCAAAGAGAAACACTGTTAATAGTCTGTTTCTGTCCAGTGTTTTATCTTCTCTTTTCTCTGCAACAATCCTGATGGTAGGAATGAATATCTGGAAAAGTTAGGAAATGGTGTATATTGGCTGACAAAAATGACCTGGTTGAACTGACATAATTCTATGTTCAGTGATGAGAGGGGTCCTGATAGGAATTATAAAAAGCTGTTTTTGTATTTCTCACTCATCTGTCCTTTGCCCAGATTTCTAGGGAATCTATTGAATCTAAAGGGTTTGTATACCTATTAAAGATGCCCCAGTAGCTGAGGTTTTTCTGTACTTGGCTTTTATGCACCTGATGTTTGAAATAGAAAAAAAAACAAAACAAAACTTGGCAAAGAATGATTTGTGTAATATGAATCTTATTTCTTTCTAATTTAAAAAATTAAAAAAAATTTAATTTAAAAAATTAAAAATTTTTTAATTTAAAAAATTAAAATTTTTAAAATTTTTTAACGATTATTTATTTTTGAGACAGAGAGAGACAGAGCATGAACGGGGAAGGGTCAGAGAGAGGGAGACACAGAATCTGAAACAGGCTCCAGGCTCCGAGCTGTCAGCACAGAGCCCGACGCGGGGCTCGAACTCACGGACCGCGAGATCACGACCTGAGCCGAAGTCGGACGCCTAACTGACTGAGCCACCCAGGCGCCCCTAAAAAAATTTTAATTTAAAAAATTAAAAAAAATTTTTAATTCTTGAGAGAGACACAGCATGAGTGGGGGGTGGGGGGGTGAGCAGACTGAGAGAGGGACACAGAATCCAAAGCAGGCTCCAGGCTCTGAGCTGTCAGCACAGAGCCCGATGTGGGGCTCCAACTCACCAGCCGCCAGATCATGACCTGAGCCGAAGTCAGATGCTCAACTGATGGAGCCGCCCAGGCATCCCTGTATGAATCTGATTTTAATAGGTTCTAGTTTTATTAATTATTCTTACTTGAAAATTACACTCTCAGCTGTTTCTCTTGGTTGCAACGAATTATAGCTTTTTTTTTTTTTTTTTTTTTTCCTGACCTGGGACAGATTCTTAAACCAATAATCAGTGTATTTGCAATTAATATATATAATTTTTATGCACATAAGTTTTTTCCCACACATTTGAGTTCCTTAATAGAATAAATTTAGAGGTGACTTAACTTTTGTTTTCATGAACTGCTAATTATAATTGTGATGTTGGAAAGAATTATTAATTGCTTTCATTTTAGTTATGTTATCACCCCAACTTATAATGAATGAAGTTTATTTCTGTTGCTATCATGTTTTATAAATGTTTCTGAATGATCATCACAAATCTAGAGTAGAAAGGTTGTTTTTTTTTTAAGTTTCTTTATTTCTGAGAGAGAGAGAGAGAGAGAGAGAGAGAGAGAGAGAATGAGTGGGGGAGGAGCAGAGAGAGGGAGACACAGAATCCAAAGCAGGCTCCAGGCTCTGAGCTGTCAGCACAGAGCCTGATGTGGGGCTCAAACTCGCGAACTGTGAGATCATGACCTGAACCGAAGTTGGACGCTCAACCCACTGAGCCACCCGGGTGCCCCTAGAGTAGGAAGGTTTTAAACCGAATTATGAGTCGTCTTCCTACCTAGATAAAGTGAAGAATAGTTCTCTTATTAAATGTGGAATTTGTCTTTTCAAAAATTGCTCTCTATGTACTTTTACTTTGCCTCAAGAAACCTTCTAATACAACTAATTAATTTAATTAATTTAATGAATTAATTTTATGTATTATTAATTTTATCATTAATTTAATGTTTATCTAACCTCCCTTCCTGGCCAGAGGCCTACTCAGTAAGTTTAAAAACTTAACTACCAGTTTATGAAAGAAAGTAAGCTGGGATGGGATCCTGGAGATTAGCTCTGTTTCCAGTTCACTACCAACTTGTGTTGTGTTTGTCACCTAGGGGATCCTCAGTTTCTCTCTCTTTCTAAAATGAGGGTTTTGCCAGATTGCAAAGTTCCCTCTAGCAGTAATGCTTGAGGTCTCTGTGTAGTCAGGCATCAGAAAGTGTGTATGGTGAATGAGAGCATCCTATAGGCCAGGATGTGGGAAGGAAAGTCTGGCAAGATCCTGATTAAGAGGCGGTAAGAATCTCTTTTGACTGCTAACTCTGTAGTTAGCTTTGTACTGGCAGAAACTTACATTTCCCTTCAGGGAGAACGGATGTGTGTGCATGTGTGTGTGTGCATGTGCTGGGCTCATGAGTTCCTCCTAACCATGGAGAGACCACTACTTAGGACAGATAAGCAAGCTTTCAGGACAGACATCATTATATTAAAAAAAGAAGAGTGGAGAAGTTCCCTCCCCCTACACTGGCATTCCATCTTTTCTGGAAAAAGAAGGAAGAATGCCAGATCCTACCTGCTGTATATAAAAGGAGAATGAAATTATGCAGAAGTGAATTAGGGTTCTCATTAATTAGGCCATTTTATTAACAAGTTATGACTTCAGCAGCCTGCCTGCTTTAGGGAGGTGGGGACATCACTAGATTTTATATTAGTGTCATTACTGAGCTAAAGCCTAGCTTTTCCATCCGAGGATTGTATAAACATGTTCTAGGTCCAGAAAATACCAGTGCACATAGAATTACTATTAATGCAGTGACAGTCAAGATTTTGTGAGCATCATTAAAATCGAAAGTATGATCTCTTGGAGGCACCTGGATGGCTCCGTTGGTAGAGCATGTGACTCTTGATCTTGGGGTCATGAGTTTGAGTCCCACGTTGGGCACAGAGATTACTTAAAAAAAGAAGTATTGTCTCTTGGAGACTTACACTGCATGCAAAAAATATCAAACACAAGTTGAGAGAAAGGGTGGGAATAAACGAAGGTTGGCCAAATGGGAGAAAATGTATTGAGTTCTAAATTTTATAAATTGCAATAGAAGTAATTCTGGAAGTAGATCCTCTTTAGCCCTCTCCTCAAGTCTCCCCTTCCCCTCCCTCACCCCCTGTCCCCAAAGGATCTGCCATTATGGCAGAAAGCATCGAATGAAGCATTCTTTCAGGTGTATGATGTTCTGGTGCACCTTGCAAATATGCCAGAGGCAGTGAAGGCTTAGGCAAAGGCAGGCATGGCCTGTCTTGTAGGGGCCTTGTATAGGGTCATGGCACTCTGTAGGGCCAGCCCTCCAGCTGGGTCACTTTGGGTGAGTTGTTCCCCGTGGGATAGACTTTCCATGCCAGCAAAATGCTGTGATTTAGGACAAATGACTTCTAAATGTCTAAGTGCTTGGTTTAAAAAGATTTTTTTTAATGTTTATTTATTTTTGAGAGAGAGGCAGGCTGCAAGCGGGGGAGGGGCAGGGAGAGGGAGACACAGAATCCAAAGCAGGCTCCAGGCTCTGGGCTGTCAGCACAGAGCCCAATGCGGGGCTTGAACCCATGAACTGCGAGATGATGACCTGAGCCGAAGTCAGATGCTTAACCAACTGAACCACCCAGGCGCCCTAGTGCTTGGTTTTTTAAAAAAAAGTATTTTATTTTTGGGGCACCTGGGTGGCTCAGTCGGTTAAGCGTCTGACTAGTTTTGGCTCAGGTCATGATCTCATGAGCCCTGCACTGGGCTCTGTGCTGAGAGCGAGAGCTTGCTTGGGATTCTCTCTCTCCCTCTCTCTTTGCCCCTCCCCCACTCATGTCATCTCTGTCTCTCTCAAAAATAAATAAACTTAAAAATTTTTGTTTTATTTTATTTTTAACCTCTCCTCATCCCACTTTCAAACAGAGGTTAATTGGAGAATTTGCTGTGAATTAACTGACCAAATTGATTTATGCACTTTCCTCCTTCTGTGGTCTGAGACAGATTACAGCCAGCCTTACAAAAGTGGATACTTATATATTAGTTATAACACAAAGGAAATAACCTTTAATATGAGCTGGTATGAAACAGACTTACTCTATAGCTTTTTGGAAGCGTGATGTTTCTTCATTTCCTAGACTTAGAAAAAATTCTCAATGAAAGCCTCAATGAAATGCTATTTATTTTATATTTTAAAATTGCAAGTTAATTTCTTTTTTTATCTTCCTCCACGATGGGCATTTCATCTGTAGCTGGTTTATTGAGTATTCTAAAATTAGTGTAGCATTTATAAGAAATTATTTAATCTTTCCCCAATTAGTATTTTTAAAAGTACTCTTTGCAACATCTTGGGCAGGTTCTATTACTTTCTTGGCTATTTTTTGATTACTGAGGGTCTGATCTAATTTAAAACATTAATCTCAAACTCCTTTAAGCCCCATCTCCTCCCTGACCCCCAGCACAGGCTTGAGCTGCCTGTTGGGGGCTGATGGTGGAGGTTCATGTGGCTCTGCTGTACTTCTTCCCCTTGAAGAGGAATTCGGACTTTCCTCCTCAGGTTTTGGTACAAGGAAGAGAGATGGGGAAGCAAAGTTCTTCAAGCCCACACCTGGGCACCTGTTTGTATGTCCATGGTGGTGAGGTGATCAAGACCTGCTCTTGGTCCATCTTCCGTGCATGTTTAATTTCACTTGGCCCCTCACCAGGGACTCTTCAGAGAGGGCCTGCTGTCTCCCTCCAGCCCCCCTCATTCTCTGTTCCTAATTGCTTCTGGCTGAGGCATGGCTTCCCTTCCCCTGAGAACACTTGGGCAACTGTCCGGCCCTACTTGTCTCTTATCTCCATGTTTCTTCATGAGGAGTTGTGTGCAGACTGCTGTGGGCTTTGTAGGATGGGAAGGGGTATACAGCCGCTGTCTGCTCTTCCCAGCCTTACTGCCTGTTGTCTGTTTTGTCTCTTCTCACACTGTTATAGGGGTGAGTCCCACAAGCCTGAAGAAACCTCTGAATCATTCTTTGCTGGCTCTTCCCCTTCTTGTCTCTGGCAGTGAGGGGTGCTTCCTCTGATTTCACTCCTCAGAGTGCTGTCCTGCCCTTCAGGCTCTAGGCTGTACACATAATAGGGGATCAGGTAATGTGACTTTGATTGGGTGGAATCCTATCCCCCTAACCCCTGACAGTTTCCTCTGACCCCTCCAGAGCCACTCTGATTCTTGTCCACACCAGCTCGAATTAGGGTGACTTCATTTCCCCAAAGGTACTGGTGGTTTTCATTGTGCTTGCTTTGCTCAAGTTTATGTAGCTGGATTGATCAGAACCAAGCAGTGATCTAGATTTACAAAAATCCACGCTGAGATGTCTCAGCCTCTTTTCCCTATTTGGGAATCTAATGGGGAGATTTTCCTGGGTAACCGAGTCCACAGTGATCTCTTTCTTGTCATGCTTTCTATGTCGAGGCCACTCACATTCTGTAATGACAGAGGGGATGAAAAGATCTGAGTCGAGTGCAAAGTGGCAAACTGAAGGTCTGGATATTTGGGAAGCCTAGGTTGGTGAGAAGTAACAATGTTCAGTCTTTGAAGCGTTAGCTTCAGCTGCTAGGAGCCACAAGCCTGTTGCAGTTAAGTGAGATCCGTGGCAGGCCTTTCCTGTTGGACCTTCGAGTTCCTTCTCTTAAACCATGGTCATTGGCTGTCCAACCAAGCAGAAAGGCCCATGATTGTTTTACTCCTTTATGCTTGGGAGTACCAATCTTCTGATTACTAAATTAGAAAGAAGAAATAACATGTCTAATAAACAGTCACCGTTTCCTTCAGATTTGCAGACTTCTCACATTGTAAATGGTTGCTCATGAGAATTATTTCCCCTTAGACCTGTGTTACAAATTTAAGCCTTTGTTCTTTAAGCTGCATTTCCATAATTATAATTAATTTTCCCCTGCTCTCTCATTTTCCCAATTGTCTTTTCCTCCTCTGTGCCTAATGTATGCACAGAGATTGATGGGAGGATGAAATGTCTTTCCGTGAGTAGATTCAGGGTTGTTTCAGGGCAATGTAATTATTTAATTTAGTTGCACAAAAGATCCAGGTTTTTTTTTTTCTTGGACCACAGTAATAGTTATTAGTGATTGCATTTGTAGTCACAATACCATTCTATTTTGCAGCTATGAAAACAGAGGTTAAGAATTGCAGTTTGGGGACACCTGGGTGGCTCAGTCAGTTGAGTGGCCAACTCTTGATTTCAACTCAGGTCATGTTCCCAGGGTCGTGGGATCAAGCCCCACATCAGGTTCCGTGCTGAACTTGGAGCCTGCTTGAGATTTTCTCTGTCTCTGTCTCTCTGTCTCTGCCCCTCTGCCACGCTCTCTCGCTCACTCTAAAGTAATAAATAAAAAATTGTAGTTTGTTCTTTTGTATTGTGTAAATGAAAAGTCATCCCAATAGACCTTTGATACTTTATGTATTACCTTAGGGCTCATTTCGCTCAGCAAGCATGTCTGAGGTTATTACAAGTGCAAACTCTTGGTGTCAAAGGATATTCAGATCTCATATTTAAGGCTCGTGGCTTAGTGTGGAGTGGTTTCACCCTTCCGCAGCTTCAGCTCCCGTCCACATGCCGGTAACTCCCAACGGTGCACCCTGGTTTAGACTGCCCTTCGGTGCTCCATACCCAGATGTCCACCCTCTCAGCTGACACTCTGCTGATGCCGTCCGGGCCCTCAGACTCACGTCTGCAGCAGAACTCCCCTGTCCCACTGGTACCAGTTGGCCTCGCCAGCCTCAACTTGCTCTTCCCCTCCTTCATTATGCCCTGGCTGTGTGGACTTTTGCATTCCATGCTCACAAAACTCACTCCTTCACTTGTCCAGCTTTCAACTCCTCCTTCAGATCCCAGAGTAAAGGTCCTTTCTGCAGAGAAGCCTTTTCTGACTTCCCAGACTAGGTCAGGCTCCTGTTTTAGGCTCTCCTGTCGTTCTGCACTGCTGACTCACTGTGTCATCCCTGTGGTAATACAATAGTTTCATGAAAACCAGTTTAATTTCTGTCCGCCCCATTCCTTCTAAGTTCCAGGAGAATAGAGACTTTTCTGACTTCTATCTCTGGTACGTTGTACAGTACGTTGCATATATTATAGTAGGTGCTCAGTAAAATACTGCGGAGTGAATTCACTCAACAGGGGAGATAAGAACCACCTACTGTTTCATTATTTTTGCACTCTGAGCTAAGCTTTTTATCTTTGTGCTGTGGAATGCATCAGTTCTCTGGCTGCAGACCCTCTTCTTTCCTTCACTCATGCTCTTGCCTTAGAAAACAAAGCAATACCCATAAACCATTCCTTCCTGAGACTGAGAAGGAAAAGGCCACTTCTGCTGAGAATCCGAGTGTGCTTTAGAAGAGATTATTACAGATGTGTAATGGCTTGAAGTGGAAAAGGACAAACCCATTTCTTTAAAAGAATTTTAGACTTTTTGAATTCATTTAAGACTACCCTCCAGAATTTCCATGTTGGTCATATGTGTGTTTATTTTATTCAACTCTGAATATGGAGGTTTCACTCATTAAAATAACACTATCAGCAAAACCTGTTTAATTGCGGTATTTTGCATACTGTTAAAATTCTCTGCTTCTTGTGTCTGAAAAATGTTCATTCCACAGAAGTGAGTGTTGTGTGTGGGCTAATTCTTACCCCAGAGAGCATAGAACAGACCTGCACCAAAACAAAAGCACCAGTTTTCTCTGTAAAAGAGGAGGATAGGAGGCCTGGGGGTACATGAGAAGAATAATCAAACAGAACAGGATTTCTTTAAAACTTTAGCAGATGTACTTTATTTCAGATTTACAAACAAGAAGAATGGTCAGCACCTAGGTCTTTCATCTAAGAATCTCAAGCAATATAAGAGTATAATTCTGACTACCAAGTAGCAAAGTCACTCAGAAATAACACTGACCTGAGTAAGATAAATGCAGAGTTTGTGAAAACATTTTTTGTCCAATTTTGTTTTGCCTATTTTATAACTGGGTCAGAATATGTGACAGTGTTCTTAGACTTTTTCATATTTAACTATAAAAGATGGTGACTTATGTCCAATTAAAAGGGAGAACAGTGAACACATTTATTATTTAGTGTCTATTTTTATTCCTTGCCAACCTGAAATTGAACATCGATGCATATTCACAAATGACCATTCTTTGAAATTACACCAAGGTATTGTGCTTTTAAGCTAGCAGGAGCTTACTGCTAGATGTGGAGACTTGTATTAATTAACTCTTAAAGCCACTGGTTCCCAGCCTTGGCTGCACGTTGGAGTCACCTGGGGATATAAAACTGTTGTGTGTCCCACTCCGAGATTCTCATCTAATTGGTCTGGGGTGTGTCCAGGATGTGGGGGAATTTTTAGAACTCCCCGGGAGATGCCAATGGGCAGCCAATTAGATTCTGGTGGATTGAAAACCCCGGACTTAAGGTGGCAGATACAGAGCTATAGAATTCATGAATTTGATAATGGTTATTTTCTATGATAGCCTGTATTGTACTAAATCATAGAAGTATGGGAAGAGGGGACATCTAATAAGAAGGATATGGACACAAATAGTGTGAATATTGAGGAAGAGGGAAAATGTAGAAGGGTCATTTATGCTTGGGATTTGTGGATGCTGGTTTCCTTAAAATTTTTTTTTTCTCCATTTTATTTTTCTGGTGATAGCAATGCAGCCTCACTGTAAAAAGAAGTTGGAGAGTATAGAAAAGATCAAAGAAACAGAAAACAGTAATCTTAGTATGTGTTTTATTTATTTATTTATGTATTTATTTATTTAAAGCAAGCTCTACGTCCAGTGTGGGGCTTGAACTTAAAATCCTGAGATCAAGAGTTGCATGCTGTACCAAGTAAGCCAGCCAGCCACCCCTTAGTATGTGTTTTAAGTCACCCCTCAGTGTGTTTTAAGTCTCTGCTTTCTTAAAATGATTGAAAAACCAAAGATTAAGTAGCAATTCTCAACTCTGGTTATACATTAGAATCTAAAAAATATTGATGCTTGGGGTCTAGTTCAGTCCAGTAAAATAATCTCTTGGGTGTGGGACCCAGATATCTTAATTCACTGATTCCTTATATCTACATTTTTATCTAGGTATATATCTATACCTCTATATCTCTATATATTTATCTTTAAGTGAGTTTGATGCACTAGGAGGGATGCGAATCAGTAGACTAAAGTTGTATTTTGTTTTTTAAAGTTTATTTATTTTGAGAGAGTGCATGCAAATGCAGGAGGGGCAGAGAGAAAGGTGTCACAGACTATGAGTCTGGAGTTCTCTCTTATCCAGCAAGAGAGCGGATGCAGAATTGAATATGAGAGAGGCTAATGTCTCGGAGGAGACAAGAGCCCCAAATCCTCTCCATATTTTGTTGCGCTCACAAGACATTATCTTTGTGGTGAATGTTAATAAAACAAGATCTTACACACGTGATGAACATGGAGAAAACAAGTTATTACCCACGTGGAGAACATGAAGAAAATAGGATCTTACACACATGAACATGGAGAAAACAATCAGATAGTAATCATTAACTTGCGTATGTAAGAAGCAAAGGGTCTGGGAGGAAAGTGGAGTTTGTGATCAAGGTACATTGGTGTCAGCTGGGAAGTAATTTCTTGTAGGTGGTATAACAAGTTACTCATGATCCCATTACAATATCTCGCTAGCTAACCTCGAGTGCATTCATCCTGTGGTGGTGTCTTTCTGCCCTAAGATTTTCTTCTTACCCATTTATGTAAGTAGAACCTATTTCCCCACATAAAGGGAGAAAGAGAGAATCCCAAGCAGGTTCCACACTGTCAGCCCAGAGCCTGATGTGGGGCTTGAACCCATGAACCGTGAAATCATGACCTGAACCAAAACCAGGAGTTGGATGCTTAACGTATTGAGCCACCCAGGTACCCCGAGGACTAAAGTTGTTGATTGACTGAAACATTGATTGGTAATGATTAGTAAGCTAAATCAGGTAT
The DNA here is from genome assembly GCF_018350215.1 of Panthera leo. NCBI lineage: Eukaryota > Metazoa > Chordata > Mammalia > Carnivora > Felidae > Panthera > Panthera leo. The sequence continues at coordinate 108,833,100 of NC_056687.1, forward strand.
TAGTTTACTGATGTAATTCAGTATGTAATTTTTCTTTATTCTGGGCAAAAGGGATGCTTGAAAATCTTGATTTTTATGCAGAGGCGTTGTGGTGGGGGGGCAAGTGATATGCTCACCTTCATATTTTCTTTCCTAACAGACTTCATATTTTTTTACGTTTATTTTTGAGAGAGAGAGGGGAGAGAGAGAGGGGGGAGAGAGAGAGAGAGCGCGTGAGCATGAGCGGGGAAGGGGCAGAGAGAAGACGGCAGAGGATCCGAAGTGGGGTTTTTGCTGTTAGCACGGAGCCCAGTGCGGGGCTTGAACTGACAAACCATGAGGTCATGACCTGAGCTAAAGTTGGACACTTAACCAACTGAACCACCCAGGTACCCTTACTTCTTACTCTTTTTTAATATCATGTTTTCTTAGTGTCCCGTGATTTGTCTTTATAGCCAATATATCTGTTACATGATACAAAAATGAACCTTTGAGCGTTAACTGATCTCACAATGTTATCCATGGCCTCCTGATGATGAACAGAAATACTTTGGGAAGGTTCCTAAGAAGAATAGGTAACAAAGAACATATAAATAGTATTTTGTTGTGATTAATCCATAATGATTACTACCCAGTTCACAGCAGGATAATTTAAGAATTGATAGAGAAATAAAAATGAAACACAGGAATTAGAGGGAACAGTGCCATCATTTGGAATACATCAGATGTAATCCTGCATATCATTAGAATTGTTTGCCTATCTGCCTTGGTAAAGGGGTACCTAGAGACTTAGAGAAACACATACATTTTTTTGTAGATGGCAAACTTTGTCAGCCCTTGTAGACATCTGTTTCACCCCTAATCTCTCTTCGTGTGAGAAAACTAATGCTGAGGACCCCTGTGTTATTCCTAGAAGTTTCAGAGTGTGAATGAGAAATCTTGGATCACTTGTGTGCTGCCTGATACCTCCTTCTTTGCACATGGGGTTGTATGGCGGACACAGCAATTTGGGGCTAGTGTTAAGATAACTAAATTTAGACCTAGTCAGGAGAAATCCATGGATTCTACATTTGAATAATCTTGGGACACCATCAGGGAATTTGAGTTAATTCTGAATCAAATTGGTGATGGTGGTTGCTTTACCAGCATTCTCTCTCTTGAGTCTTTCAACAAGACAGTTTTACAGATGAGACTCAGAGAAGTAAACAATTTGCTATCAGACCACATTGTTAGATTATGGTGTTCAAACACAGGTTTGTCAGACTCTTAAATCCTGGGGTTTCTCTACTTTGATACAATGATGTGTTACACAAACTTGTTTCTTTTAAAGCAATTGAGGGTGTGGGTTTGCGTGTTTTAAAAAGGCTTCTAGATCTTTTAGGGGCTACTGAAGAACTCCACAGAGACACCAATGTGAGTTGCCTTTAAGCTGAGAAGAACACTTAGGGAACCAGTGCACGGGGGCTGAGAACTGGTATCGGCTGTAGTGGTCCTTGGGAACATGTTAGAAATGCAGACTCTGAGTTGCACCTGGTACCTACTGATTTGGAATCTGCATTTTAACATGATACCCAGGTGATTTGTATACACTGTAAAGTGTAAACACTTCTCTGAGATCCACTGGGCTTAGGTGTGAACCCTTGAGCATATTCCTACCTCCAAGGAAGAATTGGGAGAGGAAGGGAGTTAGGGGGAAGAGAAGAACTGTTTCCCACCAAATGACACATTTGGATGGTGGAAACTTGTCTGTAAGGGATATAGTTAAAGACAGAGACCCCAAATGCTATCCCAATGCTCAGATTTTCTTTTTAAAAAAATTTTTAAAAGCTTATTTGTTTTGAGAGAGGGAGGGAGAGCAGGGGGGGGGGTGGGCAGAGAGAGTTGGAGACAGAATCCCAAGCAGGCTCTACATTGTCAGCACAGAGCCCGATGCAGGAATCGAACTCACAAACCATGAGACCATGACCTGAGCTGAAACCAAGAGTCAGACGCTTAACTGACTAAGCCACCCAGGTTCCCCCACAATGCTCAGATTTTCAAGTGGGAGACATGAAGCTATAAATGCCCAGGTAATTTTCTTTGTAGAATGGACTTAAAAATATGAACCTCCTATGTCTAAACCTAGGAAGGTATAGCTGAGGATATAAGCAATACCCTGGTCTGCAATGATGCATGGCATATCAGAACTAGCAAGGACTTGGGAAACCATCTGATTGAAGGATTCCCAACTGAACCTGTGACTGGGATTCAGGACATTAGTGAAATCATTGAACATTATTCAAAACACGCTATGTATATATGTATACATTTGTGCATCCTTCTATGAACACAGTCCTTAGTTTTTATCATATTTCAAAGTAATCTGTTATAAACCTCCCACTAAAACCACTCTTTTTTTAATAGATAAGAAGGTGACTGGTTCATATTCATACCAACCAGCTATTGGCAGAGTTAATTCTAAATGCCAACCTTCTGCTAATCCAGTTCAACTGGTCTTTATGATCTAAGTATTATGAAATGCTATGTGGATTTTCTGCAGGATACCTCTTGTAAATCTCTTCACTTTCTGGTTATGGGAAATGGTTAGCTCTTTACAGCATTGGAATATTGTGACATAAAAGGAATTTTACCTGAAAGCATTTCAAAGCCTCTGTGTATTAGCCAGGTGACTAAGAAGATATTCATTGCAGAGATGCAACAACAGGGCAGAAAGTTCTGGGCATTGGCCCCGTTTGGCCCTTCATTGAGGGCAGCAGGGTTCCATGAGACAGGGCTCTCCCCACCCGGTGGCATCCAAGTGACTTTTGTATCTGTCTTCGTAGCTAATAAATGATTATTAACTCTCTGTGGGGAGCCAGGTGCTGAACTTTACAAATAGAGTAATATAATCCATGTAGCATTTGGATCAAGTAATGATTTCACTATCTGGTAATTTACTATCTGGTAAAGTGTTGACTCCATGAATCCAAAGGACATTTAGAACATTTTTCATTTCTAAGGATAAAGCTTTTAAAGCTGCTGCTCTGTAAAACTGTAGAAGAATGGCCTTTAGTTGTAGAAGTTAACTTGTTAAAGTGGTCCCTCTTTGCATCTACCAAAAAATAATAGAGTGTCCAGATCTTTGTGAATTACATCAGAGTCCATGAGGATGGTTTTTGAAGGACAAATACTTGGCATCTCAACTTGCAGCCTGTGTTTGAGACCAACTTTCATAGATCTATGCTCCCACTTTAGTTCCTGAGAATCCATCTGGGAAATACTATTTTCATATGCCTCTTATTTTGAATCTTTAATTATATTTTTGATCTCTTGTCCCTTACCATTTGTCCTAAATTATATAAATCAGTGCAGATGTTTAATATCTGGCAACTGTAGGTACCATGATACTAATATTATAGATTTTTTTCTTGGATACATAACAAGTTCTGCATAAAGCATAGTACTAAATTATTTTTAAATTAGATTAATTTCTATAAAGTGATAAAATGTTATTGGTTTCCTATTTTATCATCTTTAGTATTCATGAAGGAGCAGTTCTTTCCTCTTTTCTCCAAGGTCTTTAACAAAATTAGCCTTTGTAACCATTTTTATGCCAGTTGACTGTGAATGAGGAGGACTAATGAAGCAGAAAATTAAAACACTTCGGATGTTTTAATTTTAATACTAATTATTATTCTACACTTTACAGTTATTTTTCTCATTGATAAATTTATTGCTTTAAAAAGTATTTCTATCTTTTATAATGTTTTTTTTCTAGCCACAGAGCTTTATTAAATTTTTGAAATTCTTACTATTTGTATGTATACCTTGTTAAGGAACAAGAATTTTGGTAGCTAAAAATCAAGTTGATTATTGGTAGAAGGCTTAATTGTATATGTTCTCAAGCATTTCACTGCCCATGTGTATGTAGATTTAAAAAAAAAAATGTTAACCATAGGGGCTCCTGGGTGGGTCAGTTGGTTGAGCATCCAACTCTTGATTTCGGCTCAGGTCATGATCCCAGGGTCTTGGGATCATACCCCACGTCAGGCTCTGCTCTGAGCCTGCTTAGGATTCTTTCTCTCTCTCTCTCTCTCTCTCTTTCCTCTGACTCTCTCTCTTTCTAAAATAAAAATAAATTTAAAAAAGTTAAACATAGGCCACTTGAATATATTTTCACCTTTAGGAGAGTATGCATTTTCTTTCTTTTTTTTTTTTAATGTTTATTCATTTTTGAGAGACAGGGTATGAGTGGGGGAGGGGCAGAGAGGGAGACACACAATCTGAAGCAGGCTCTAGGCTCTAAGCTGTCAGCACAGAGCCCGACATGGGGCTCGCACCCACAAACTGTGAGATCATGACCTGAACTAAAGTCAGATGCTTAACTGACTGAGCCACCCAGGCGCCCCTATTTTTTTTTTTTCCATTTTCGATGACTACTTCAGAGTGGTTATACCATAATATTGGTGCTATTTTTTAAGTAAAAAGCCCCATAGTTTTTGTGTGGAATTTTCAGAGCTGGAAAAGACCACAAGGATCTCGAGAAAATCCGCGTCCAGTTTGTGAGATCCTTCTAGAATGAAAGCTGTAGAGAACAGGGAATGTGACTTTAGGGCCTGGCATGTGGGAGATGCCCAGTAAGTGAATGCACTCGTAATCTCCCACATTCTGTCAGTGAGGATCCTGAAGCCTGGGAAGGTCAAATGGTGGGCCTAAGATGAGTTTGCCTGAACTATTAGCAAGTGATAAGAACTAAGGCCCTGTTCAGTGTGGTGCAGGGTGTGGTACACACCATGTGCTACTGTTCGCCCATATTCACACGATTCTTGGTCTCATGCTAAATGGAGGCAGCTTGCTGGTTCCCAAGTGCTGGTATAACTATCAACCATCTGTCCCTGCCCCGGGTCCTTATTCCCCAAGCTAGTTTGAGCACAGGATGTTGCTTCCTTTCTGCTTCCTGCCTTAAATGTTTGTTGACCTAAGTTCTATGCTGGAATTCTGCAGTTAACAAAGTTGAAATGGCCCCTGTTTGTATAGAGCTTACAGCCTTGCCTCTCCTTTGCTGTTGCTCTCTTCCTCCCTCTCCACTCCCCCCAAGCTCACGTGGGAACTTTATGTTATGGAAGCTTTTTCTTTGGAAGTAATTGGCTCCTCAAGAATTGAGGTTGCAAGAATAAGAATACAACAAAGAAACTTCATTTGTGTTTACCCAGATTTACTTACTGATAACTTGTTTTTAATTTTTAAAAAAATATTTATTTTTGAGAGAGAGAGACAGAGACAGAGTATGAGTGGGCAAGGGCCAGAGAGAGAGGGAGACACAGAATCTGAAGCAGGTTCCAAGCTGTCAGCACAGAGCCTGACGCAGGGCATGAACTCACAAACCGCGAGATCATGACCTGAGCTGAAGTTGGACTCTTAACCGACTGAGCCACCCAGGTGCCCTACTTACTGGTGCCCTACTATTTACTGTTAACTTTAACACCATTTGCTTTATCAATGCAAACTTGTACACTCACTCTCTACACACATACACGCACACACACAAATTATTTTTTATGAATAATTTGAAAATAAGTTCCATACCTCATGGTCTGCCCCTAAATACCTCAGTATATACGTCCTAAGAATGGGGATATTACCTTTTATAATCATGGCACGATTATCAACTTAAGTTAATTTAAAATTGGTAAGGCCCTTTAAATGTTTTTTTAGGTCCTTTATTTTTGAAAGTTTTTTGTTTTTAAATCTGATCTCTATAGGGAAACAGACCTGGGGAAGGACACTAACAAACATAGAGAAAATGCTATGGCATCATAAAAACTACTAAATGGGGCACCTGAGTGGCTCAGTTCGTTGAGTGACACAGACTTCGGCTCAGGTCATGATGTCGCGGTTTGTGAGTTCAAGCTCCACATACAGCTTGCTGCTGTCAGTGCAGAGCCCACTTTGGATCTTCTGTCCGTCACTCTCTCTCTGCCCCTCCCCTGCTTGTGCACTCACAAAAATAAATAAAAGATTTAACAAAAAATCTTAAAACAACAACAGCAACAACTAAGTTCTCAGGGTTGGGCTGGCCCGAGGTGTGTGTGACGGGTACTTGCTTTAATGCTTTACCATTGCCATCTTGAAATTCTTTATTTTTTTAAAATTAAGTTTATTGGGGCGCCTGGGTGGCTCAGTCAGTTAAGCGTCCGACTTTAACTCAGGTCACGATCTCGCGGTCCGTGAGTTCAAGACCGGGCTCTGGGCTGATGGCTCGGAGCCTGGAACCTGTTTCAGATTCTGTGTCTCCCTCTCTCTCTGCCCCTCCCCCGTTCATGCTCTCTCTGTGTCTCAAAAATAAATAAACGTTAAAAAAAAATTAAGTTTATTTATTTATTTTGAGAGAGAGAGAGAGAGAGAGAGAGAGAGAGACAGACAGACAGACAGACAGAGAGCACGAGCAGGGGAGGGGCAGAGAGAGGGAGAGAGAAGATCCCAAGCAGGATCTACACTGCTGGCACAGAGCCTGACATGGGACTTGAACTCACGAACTGTGAAGATCATGACCTGAGCTGAAACCAAGAGTCGGTGGCTTAACCAACTGAGCCACCCAGGTGCCCTGTTAAAATTCTTTATTTTTGAACAAAGGCCCATGTTTTCAGTTTGTACTGGACCCAGAGATTATGTAGCTGGTCCTGCTTAGAGGACTTTTATACTGGGCTAGGAACTTCTGAATCTGATACCATAGGTACTGTTGTAGATACGGAAACTGAGGCTTAGGGGAATTTAAAATAATTTGGCTCAGGTTGCTGAGCTAGCTGGTGGGAACAAGATTTGAACTTGTGTCGTTTTGATTCCATATCTGATAGCTGTCACATAGTTTTCAACTACTCCGTGCCCCTAACTCTCGCCCCACTGTGCTTAATTTCTTTTGGTTTGGAACTCCCTTTCTTCTTTTCTCCTAAGGATCTCTACCTTCTTTTGGTACCATAGGCTGTTTCTCTCTCTCATCCTAAATCTCTGGGCTAATGTGTTTACTAGAAGGCCATTTGGGAAACTTTAATAAGTTGATAATAATTTTTGTGTCAAGGGAACAGCCCATGAGTAGTTTCCATCTTCATCTTCTCTCAGATTTATAGAGAAAAGACTTCCTGTGGTCGTTCCCTCATTCAGCCTTAACATATACTCCTATTGCAGTAACTGGTTTTCTTCATGCTCCCCAGTTTTGGATTCCTCCCATCATCCTTTGGGGTCTGAGGTCCTGCTTTATTCCCAGAGTCTTCCTGGGAGTTGGACAGCTTTCTGGAATCTGAGCTTCTGTGTTCAGGTGGGTCTCCCTGCTCTCAGACCTCCTTGGTGCCCACAACTGGCCTGACGCACTCTAGGCCCCGGGAGTGCATCTGTAGACAGGAAATTTACTGTTCCTTTTTTTGGAGTTTGTGTTGTAGTCCTCCCTGTGGCTATGTCCCACCTACATAGGATGGCTATTAGGCAGAAAAAAGATCAGTAAGCCAGGATTGTTGTTGGGGGAAATAATAGAAGAGGAAAGAAAGGCTGAAGAAATGACATTCCTTGACCCAGGGAAGAGAGACTGGAAAGGAATACGTGGGAAATGCACTGTTGAAGGTGTGGAGGATGACCGTATTCTGTCTCATCAAGAAAGCAACAAAGGGGTCGACTTTTCAATTCTGTAGAGTAATTTAGGTTAGGAATTTAGACTGTTGTGATAATGTTTGCATTGTGACATATTGAAAATTGTTACCAGAGAAGTCAGTACAATCCTTTTCCTTGGTTTTCTTCCAGAAAGAGGGCCGGGGTCTCTCTGCCTCGGTCTTTTAAGGTCATCCTTGCCCTGAAGGTCATCTTTTGTTGTTAAAATATCCTTCCCAGACACTATGGGATTAGAGTTTCAGAGGAGTGCATCTTCTTCCTGTCCTTTAGGGTGCTTATGGCCATTCAGTTCTCCCTGAAACCTGCTTCCTGTTCTCAAGAGCGTCTCTGGTCAGCTGCACAGAGGCAAAAACAGCTCTGAAGCAGGCTGGGGCTGGGGTCAGCTGGCTGTGCAGAATGAACCTTGCAGTTTGGTCCCTACTTAACCAGGCCTTGGCTTTGGGTGGCGTGTGACACTTTCCAGAGATGTGGCTGCTGTCTGTTTGGCCTGAGCTGTTGGGACTACTGACTGCATTCAGGGGTATGAGTTGCTCTCCACTCTGTACTCAGGAGAGCTTTGCTTAGAGGGAGGTCATTTAATAATCTAGAATCTCCTTCTCCCCTTTCCCTCACTCCTTTCTCCTACGGTTATCTTTGTGTTTGCACTCCTCATGGGACCAAGCTGTATAGGTAGTGTTCTGGGGTTCAGTATTAACGGATAAGGGGGTTTGCATTATGATGACCACGTGTGCCTCCCATTTGAATGCACATATTATAATCCCTCTTTGACTGTAAGCCAAGCCATGCCTGGGCAGATAATATCATTTACTTTTTATTAAACTCAGAGATGTCAGATTAAGGCATGTAAAACGTCCTTTACTAAAATATCAGATAGGCACAAGCATGGTTATTATATAAGCAAATGGTCCTGCTTTGGCTGGAGTGCTGGAGAGTACAAGTACCTCGGGTTAATTCTGGACTCTTACACTCCATCTGTCCAGTCTCTCCTCCCAAGAGGGGAGGTAAAGGGGCTTCTCTGTTCAGTGATACACATGTCTCCTGAGTGCTGTGGGGGAGTTTGAATGTGTCACTACTTAAGTTTTGAGAATTTAATTAAAGCTTCAGCCCCAAGAGAAGATACTTGTTTTAATATATGTCACTGTCAACAACTATTAGAGATTCCCATGTGCCTACCTATCTCTGGTTAATTCCCCTCTCTTGATGTTATAATTAACACTGATCAGAACTGATGGTAGATATCTAAACAATTGATGCTGACTTTATAAAGTCTAGGTACCTTTATTTATATCTAGATATGAATTCATGAAACTCAAGTGTCAGTTTTCACATTTTCCATGTCTCTACCAAAAGCATTTCAAGCGCCTTAAGTGTTCACTGGCTGCAAGCTCCTGGGTTTCTTACAGGGCCTGTGTACAAAAACTTGCTCGTGAGGTCTCAGTTATTTGTGGATAGCTCAAACTGAAATCAAGCTCTGAGCCTATCAAGGATTTTATTTTGAATTATATTGGCATCTTCATGAAACTGATAGTGATGTGTCTGTACATTTTTATGCTAACCTATAAAATTTAAAGTGACATGACCAATAGTCATCTTTCAAAAAAATGAGAATGTTAATTTTAACGCCAAGAGTCTTGAGAGAGAGATCAATAAATCATCAAGGAAACATCATTTCAAAGAGGCAGTGGGGCCAAAGGGTGGCTCATCTCTGTCCTGTGGAACATAGCAATATTAAATATGGGTAATACTTAGTTTGTTTTGGGATTCATACGTTTAAAAATGTGTAGCAATTACTGCCCACTGATGCACATCAGGTATTTAATGAAGGAGAAATCCAAACTGGTTTATTTGACAAGCATGTGTGACCTATAGGACATGTTCCATATCATCAGAATACGTAGTTCTCTGTCTCCGGTGATGAATAAACAGCCATGGTAAGCCTGCTGCCTAAATAGAATCCTTGTTTCTGCCATTCTCAGCATAGTTTAACAGTCATTGGATAGAAACCTGTGTTCCTCCAGATCTTGCTCGGCTCTCAGATGACATTTTTGTAGTGCGCTGGGTTTACAGTTCTGGTTATACTCTATTGTCTAGCAGTTATTTCTTGCTGGCAGTAATGTTAAGGGTGTATACACGATATGGGGGAAGAACCCTGTGTTTGGATTAGAAAGTCCAGTTTCAGGTATTCCCTCCCACCCTGCTGTTACTTTTGTGATCTTGGGCAAGTCATGAAGAGTCTCTGAGGCTCAGCTTCCACATCTGTAAGGCAAGATGATCCTGGTGCCTCTCCCACTTCATATAGTTGTTGTCAGGTTCACTGAGGCATCTGTTCCTTAAAGGGCTTTGTAAGGGATAGAATGGAAAGCACCACACAGGAGTGGCAAGGTTATCATGATTCCCGCCACTGAGCGTTTAAGGACATTACATACCCCTTTGTGGAGCACCTTAATTTTTTCTTTGAAGATGAACTCATGGTAACATTCTGTTTTGTTCCATGGCACTTGATGCAAAAGCTCTAGCAGTTTTCTGGGATAGTCCTGACAGGAGTTTCTGAGCTTCATATAATAGTGATCTCCTTAAATGTGTTGGTGATGAATAGGTCATGGGTGTGTGCTGTGCTGGTTTGAGTGGATATAGGAGCCCTACTCTTTTTAATCCATGTAACTTTCCTTAGTTGAGTCCATTGTAAATATAAACCAAGAGCAGATTTCCAGTGCTATCCCATAGATTAATAGACCCTCAGGGGCAAAGGTCTCTACCCTTCAGTTAGCTGCTCTTCTTTGATGTCTGTGATTTGCATAGACCGACTAATTGGATGGCGCTGCCCCTACTTGAGAGCCAGGTATTTCCTAAGAGAGCTAGTGAGTACAGATGGTCTGGAGTGGTCAGGGGATTTTGTTGAAGGACTGGTGCCCAGTGTCCCCAGAATGACCTGAGCCAGCTTGGGGTGAAGAAGGGAGGCTCAGGCAGAATAATGCCGCAGTGGAGCATCCCCCTGACTTACCGAAGCAAATGTGCTCGCTCATCCTGGTAGCAGGGATCTCCCTGGAGCATCCATTTGGGGGTATCCTGAAATCTAGCTCTTTGAATTTGTATGTATGTGTAGGATTCTTGTTGGGGTTTCATCTGTTTGTGTAGTTATATGGGTGATTTTGCTACATTATATTGAGGATTTGGGGCTCCCTGTGTAGTTGAGCGCACAGTGAGATTTCATAAAAGGAATTAAGCTCTAATAGTTCTATGTGCTGCTGTACAAGGCTTTCAGATGAGAAAATAGATCGCAGGATCTCTGTACTGTCTTATGTGGTGAAGAGCATTGGTCCTGAATACAGGCTGTGGAGATTCAGATCTCAGGTCTATGACTCATTTGCTGGGCCAGCTCAAGGAAGTGACTTGACTTCTCTCTGCCTCAGTTTCCACATCTGAAACTAGAGAAAGGATTATACTTAATTCACTTATACAGGCATTGTAAGGATGAAATAAGGCATATGCAATGCTAGGAGCAGTGTCTGAAATATAGTCAGTGCTCCATAAATGTCAGTCATTCTCAAAGACATTTCTTCATTGTTTCAATACACCAGTGGGAAGGGATTATTTCTTCCCTAGTTGAGTATTACTAAACTGGCTGTACTCTAAAAAATGTCATTTTGTTTCCTGAACAAAAGAAGTAAATGCTAGTTCTAAAATATTAAAATGTAGTTAAACTTCAGAAGAAAATAAAAATACCTAGAGATATCATTGTTAATCTTTTTCATATATTTTTCTAGTCCTCCATTCTGTGTTTATGTACACGTTTTACATAATGAAAATCGTATATTTAGTTTGTATCTTTTTTCTTTTTTAAAAATTTTATTTATCTTAGAGAGAGAGAGTGTGTGAGTGTGAGCAGGGGAGGGGCAGAGAGAGAGAGAGCGAGAGAGAGCGAGAGAGAGAGAATTCTAAGCATGCTCTGCACTGACAGTGTGGAGCCTGACATAGGGCTGGAACTCCCGAACCATGAGACCATGACCTGAGCCATAATCAAGAATTGGATGCTTAGCCGACTGAGCCACCCAGGTGCCCCTTCTTTTTTCATATAGTATGTCAGACATTCTTCAGGTAATGCAATGTCTGGAACACTGTTAATGGCTAGATAGAATTCTAAAATATGAATGTATATTTTAGTAATCGTTCTCTTGTTGATAGGCATTTAGATTGACAGTTATTTTTATAACTAATACTAATGAAATATCCTTGTACATAGATTTTTATATTTCTCATAGCTTTATGATAGCTTTCTAGCAGTAATTATTGACTAAAATAAATATAAACATTTCTATGACTCTTGTTGCATATTGCCTCCTGACTTTGCAATAAGTTTGTTAAAATTTATACTCTTAAAAAAATTTTTTTTAACATTTACTCATTTTTTGACAGAGAACACAAGCAGGGGAGGGGCAGAGAGAGGGGGAGACACAGAATCCGAAGCAGGCTCGAGTCTCTGAGCTGTCAGCACAGAGCCCGACATGGGGCCCGAACCCATGAAACGCGAGATCATGACCTGAGCCAAAGTTAGACGCCCAACTGATTGAGCCACCCAGGCTCCCCAAAATTTATGCTCTTAACTTATCAGCAGTGTGTGAAAGTTCCTGTGAAATCAACCCTTCACTAAGTTACCTAGGTGCTTTAAGAGTAAAGGACAGGTTCTGTGCCAGTATGTGGCGCATTACCACCCAGAGGCTCTTTCACTGTGAAGTTACCACTGAGTTCCACTTGCTTTTAAAGTACTACTTTGAATGCACATAAAACTTAAAAAACATAAAAAATTGCATGGCTAATTTGAAATGATGGTTTTCCAGATGATTTTACTTACTAAGCATCTCTGTGTTCCTAAGCCAGAGGCCCTAACAGCTTCTGACAATGAGGAACATTCTCTAATTGGGAGAGTGAAGAATTCTGAACTTAGGCCTGAAATCTTTAGATGGTTTTCATCTGGCCTGAAACATGGAGCCGGTGGACAGGGCCTGACCTAGAGTTAGCTTGGGTTCGAATTCTGGTTCTAGCACAGCTGTATGATCTTGGGCATCTTGTCCAACTTGAATCTGTCTCCTTACCTAAATTTAAAATAAGAATACTAATAGATCTCCTTGCAGAATTTTCATGAAGATTAGAGAAGGTAATGTTTATGGTGTTTGGTAAATGGTAGCTTTTATAATAATGGCCTCATGAAGTGATGTGGCTCCCATGTTTGGTGTCAGTAGGCTTTCTAATTGGACTTGGGAAGTCTTGAGGCAGCGATATATGCCATGCTTTTGCCCTGAGTTGGTCTCAATTTGGAATTATGTGGCTGGTGAGATTGAGGTGTGTGTGGAGACAGTATAGTATACAACCTCTTTAACCTCTGTATAGTGTACAACACTGGTTATATCCACCCAGTGATTGGAGTGGCCATTCACTTAACTTTTGGATATTGCATACTTATTTGTCCAAGTACGGGGAGTTGGCTCTTGGCCTATACTAGCTCATTTACCCTTCAGAAATACCCTATGAGGTGGGTGCTACAGGCTCCACATGAGGATATTTTAGTCTCAGAGAGGCCCCCTCAGTTGGGTTGTCAGATTTAACAAATAACAATACAGGAAATTTTGCATGGGACATACTTATACTAAAAAAAATTTTGTTGTTTATTCAAAATTTGAATTTAACTAGGTGTTCTGTTTTACCTGGCCACCTCACCCGTAACCTCGCAAGGTCATGAAAGCTGGGACTCAGATTTTCCTCCATCTGACTCTGAAGCCCATGCTGTAGCCTGTTACTCTGTGATGTTTCTGTAAGAAATCTGAAGTAGAACTCAGGTGTGAAAGGTGAGGAAAATGTCGTCAGATGGGGCTTAAAGTCGTTCACTCATTGTAAATTGAGAAGCTGAACTCGGAGACACTTTTCTTTTTCACTTGATTGGTGGAAGAGAATTTCCTATTAGGTCTAATGACTAGAAATTGGAGACATCTAATGAGGGACCTATTTTGTATGCCAACTGCTGTGCTGGAACTAATCTGGAAAAGGCCCAGTCTTTTCAAATGAGAATTTCAGGTAAGAAGTTAAGAATTCTAAAGCTGTATGGTTCTTGCGGTGATCCGGTCAAAGGAAGCATCACCACCCCTTAAAGCCTGTTGACGTCGACTTTATACATGACCTTCTGCTGGGAGAACTCTGGGGAGTAACTAGGGGGCGATGTGTTAGTCATCCAGTGTCTCTGCCAACCCTAGAATAGGTGTTTCAAAGGAGTCTTTCAAACGGGCTGCATAGAGAATTATTTGCTGCTGCTGAAGAATTGGATATTTAATAAGGTGTAGATATTTCTGAACTCTAAAAAATCCTTGAGTTTTCCTTGGTGGTCAAATGCATACTCATGGGCCATGCCTGTTTTCTAAAAGCTCCCCCGCCTGCTCTGTGGAGCTGCTGAGTGCTCACCATCCCATTCAGGATAAACCTGAGGCACTGCCCATCGCTGTGGTGGTGGGCTTCATGTTTGAGCCTTTCTAGGGAGGAGCCTGGGGAGCTTTGAGGGCTAGAGGGCCAGAAGCATGAAGAACCTATTGGGAGAAAACTCCCTATGGATGAGGAGGGGGAGGAGCAGTTTGCCCCCTTCCTGTCTCCTGACCCTACCTTGTGTTAGCATCACAAGATTGTGGTGGGGAATCTTTGGAAGGGAAAGGGAAGGGAGATTTTTCCCAGCCTCCCTTGGGAGCACTTTGGCCTCCATCTCTTTCCCGGACGCAGTGAGAGATTGACCGAAAGATGCCTTTTGCTTTTCAGGTGGCTTTGGTTCTGATAAGTCACTGGAATTAGAAATCCATCACTTTGCACAAATTTTGTGTTATGGGAACACTGTTGTCTTTTTGTATAAGATTATCTGGCAGTATTAAACGTTTGAATTTAACAGGAGTGGGAATTTCTGAGATACCTCAAATTTGGGGGTACCACTCTACTTTCAAAGTACTGGTTCATTAAGACTAAACAGTGAACCCCACTGCATTTCTGTGTTGATGTAAAGGATTTCAAGACTAATAACCATAGTATGATAATAATAATCATCATAATATAAAATAATTGATTCTAAGCACTTTATGTGTATTAAATTCCTGCAATAACATTTGAAATGGGAACTATTATTATGCCTATTGTGCAAATAAAGAAATTGAGGAGCAGACCATTTAAATAACTTGCCCATGGTCACACAGATGGTTGGTGGCAGAGTCAGGATTTGAACCCAGGCAGATGGGCTCCTAGACTCTTAACTGCTATTTTGGGTAGGTGTGTATGTCTCTCTCTCTCTCTTTCTGTGTATATCAGATGCAGTCTTGCAAGAAGGATCTCCTAATTATATGTACTTGCACATACATCTTTGACATTCAGATTTCTCAGAGTGTTTAAGAGTAAACAGTGGGGTTTGCAAATTGGGTGAGGGGCAATTCAGTTGGGAAACAGGTGAATAGGAATGGAGTAGAGCTTGATGCCTCTGAGGAGAGGGATGGGTTAGTGATCTGGGCTATGTGGTCCTAATGGGAGTGGAGTAGAGGGGTTGATGCTGGCATGTACAGAATGGGTGGTAATGGGAGTCTCAGAGGCACAGCTGAAGCTGGAGAGAAGAAAATGGCAAGAGGCCCTGATAGTAGAGAATTCTGGAGTAAGGGAGTTAATGCTCGGGATGGAGAGACCTAGTTAGAGCTTTTAAATGCAAGACTACAGTAAATTGCTTTGTGAAAGACCTGCCTGCCTGTTTTGTTTGTCTGTCTACCTATCTCTGTGAAGAAGTTGATTAAAACATACAAATAATTCTTATGTATATTTTAGGGAAAATTGTACTTTAATAATATGCTTGTTCATTCACTAAAAACTGGCTTTCTCAGACCCATTCTTGCTACTTCCCTTACCCACAGGCATGTGATTTTTACCTGAGAAGTAGCCTTTACTGCCAAGTATTTTGAAACTGTCACCTCGTTCAATCTAAGTTGGAAACATTCCAGTCTTTTCTATAATCATTGCTACGTTTGTGTGTGGAATAAGGACAAAAATCAAGGAAAAGCTTCAATGCTGTCAATAATATGTGCTCACCCTGACTGGCACAAAAGTAGTGTACAGTGTAGAGGACCACAGATAGCTTATTTTTTAATGGCTTGGTTTTGCCTCCAATGGAGTGATGTTTGCTTCCGAGAGTGTGCGTGTCTGTGTGTGTGCTTCTGTGTGTTTCTCTGTGTGTGTGCATGTTCATTTTCTGCATTCAGCCTGCGTCACTACCATGGTAATCAGTGTTTCTCAATGGCCTCTGTAGGTGAGGAGGGTTTCTTTGATGGTTAAAGACCTACACTTCCCAGACATTAAATGTGCATAATGCCTGGAGGGTTTTAAGCCCTGCACTAAGCATGCATGTCTCATACCCAAAGTAGCCACAGCGCCTGCATTCCCACAATAGCGGCAGCCCTGAGCAGATGCTTCCAGTGTTCTTAGCTGGCTGTGCTTTTCAGTTTGGGACAAAGTTCTATAATCATATCTCATGGATTTATTTTCTTCACACTGTAAAGCCTGGATTGTGAAGATCTCCTCATGCCATAAAGGGCAGAATGAGCCAAGTTCCTGGGGCTGCTGAGGATTTCTTTGCCTTTTTTTTTTCTTTTCCTTTTTGGAGATGTGTATCAGAAAAAGGCTTTGCCTTTAGAGAGAAATTTTACTGCTCTTGCCAATAATGTATAACAATATTAAATTTAATGGCAGACCTTGAAGTGTATAAAAACTTGAGTCCAGAAAAAGGTAAGAGTCATACTACTAATTTTAAGGTAAGTGTAATAGTCCTAGTAAAAGATGGTAAATATTTCTTATTTTATATTATGTTTAATTAAGTTTAAATATTTATTTGAACTCTTGACAACATATTTGAGGTATTCTATTTCGATATGAGATGAAAAGGTAAAGTATTTTTGATCAGGCAAAGTGTTTTTTTCTTGCCAATGTGTACTTTTTGTAACAGTAGAATTTGCATGCTGATGAACTGGGGGTACATTGTAATAAAGTGGTCAGTGACAAAATCATTTGTGTTCTTAGGTTACAAGTCAAGGATATAGATGTGCTTGAAAATTTTATTTGCCTGACACTTAGGAATAGTGAGTTTTAATTTTAACATTCCAAGTCTTATTCAGTTTGAAAATGACTAAAGCTGTATTTTAACTTTTTACAATAATCTGGACAGAATCATTCCCAATTTGTATCAATTAAAGATGGTCATGGATAGTGAAAATAATTAGCTTTATAAAATGACATGGTATAAGTACTCAGCATAGATAAAATGGAGGCAGAATCCATGTATCATGTTCTTAGAGTCTGTCAGCTCCTGTAGCATGAGAGAAACATTTGAAAGTGTGAGTTAGGAGATCAGAAATTTAAAATAGATGGACACTGTTCTTGAATTATAAGAAATATTCCTGCCTGTTCAGACAGAATAAATGACATGTCAAGAAATGTCTTCTAAACTTGTCTTCAAACTGAAATTCGTCTGTCATTTCAGATTATTCATGTGTGTCTACTCAAATGTGACTTTATCATGCCAGTGCGCTGAGAGCCTGTCTTGAGATTGTTGCTAGTTCATGGTATCAACTTCAGTGTGTCATGTTCACAGTAACCAGCGTTGATGCTTCCTTTTTATTCAAAATATAGATCATGGATGAGATTTCTGAGCATGACCGAGTTTTCTAAGCCTTGGAAGGATCTTTTATATAGAAATAGGGTAGGGTTTGGGGATTTGGTTAACTCAACATGCAGTTTGTCAGAAGGATTTTCCATTTAGAGTTTTGTCTTAATAGGTTTGGCAACTCTTTCGTATGCTGAATATAGGAGTAAGTTGAAATGCACAGCATACTGTCAAGTTTCTCTTGCTTTGCACATCAGGGAAGTAATGATGAAAATGACTTCCATTACTTTGACCATATAAGTGATCTTTAAGACTGAATTAAAGTTAAAATGAAACAGTATGGACATTTGCAATGAGTTTTTCTAGTCATATATATAAGGTAGATGAATTTAAGGTGTCTTGTTTCAGGGTAGATATTTTCACATACAGATGGTCTTACCAGAGATTTTTTTCATGAGCATATATTTCATATGTTACTTAACACATTTTCAATTATTCAGGTTAATGATTCATTTTGCTGAGTGAAAAAATTTTTCTCTACTGACTGCCTATCTTGGTATTAATCTTACTGAATAGCAAGACTATTTTTAAAGAAATCTTTCTTCTGAATTCCAGAACAGTTCTAAATGATATATCGTAGATTAAAGAGATCAATTCATTTTCATAGTGTGTTAAAATTAGTAGATTCTAATTTTCACCAAACCTGAGTTATATTTATTATTAAACGATGTTAGTGGAAGTTGTTTCAAATGATGGGGATATAAGGTTGAAAAATGTTCTTTGAGAGCCAGAAAGACCAGAGAGAAGAAACCTGAGTTTTGATGCCATATCTGTAGTGTTAAAACTGTGTTAAGTGTCAAACTCATGCTTGCTCCTATATTGTGTGTATTTATGCATATTCTTAGGGAAATACTATTAGCCTCAAAATTTAGTATAACATAATAAGTCTCTGAGTTGGAAGTTATCTCAGTGATTCTTACTACATTCAGTATACTGTAAGATACTTGAATTGCAACATAAAAACAGAAGTCAGAAGAAGCTTTAGGCATATAAGGCAAGCGTTTTTATAATCTTGTATGTCTATGAACCCCAACTTCCTTTTTAGCAACTAGAGATAATACTACTTCTTACTTCATAAGGTTATTATAAGAATTACTGGTATAATGCCTCTGAAAGCATTTGGAAGATGGAAGGGCCACAGAAATATAAAATGATATAAATATAGAAATAAGGGTAATGCACATTTTATCTACTTTAATTGAAGACAAATTTTATTTGTTCTGGAGTGCAAATAAAAAACACTTTGACCTAGAACCTTGGTAGCATCTGCCACTAATTTTCCCTTTGGCTTAGTATAACCTACATGACAGCAGGGTGCACACTGTGTATTGAATACCTTATGCTGATGTCAATGTAGGAATGAGTCCTAGATTTCTAGAGCAGGAAGAAACCATAGCAATCTTACTCTTTTAAGGAGGAAAAAACAAAAACAAAACAACCAGGCTGTACATTTTCCTCTGTGACATGAAGTAGATCTGTGGCTGGAATTGAGCCCTCTTATTCCCAGATGATGATGGCTGGACCTACTCTTTTTAATCATACATATTTTTGCTTTTAGAAGATGCTAAGCATTTTAGATACTTGTGATTTCTCTCTTTATGTCATTTGAATTCTTTGTACAAGGGAGGGGAAAACTACTTTGTACAAGGGAGGGGAGTTTCTATTGGAATCCATAACTGCTACTAGTTAATTGGTACAATCAAAGATATATTGAATGCTTTATGTACAAAATGCTGGTAGGGGATATGAAAGTGAATAAAAGTATTAATGTTTTTTTCAGTAATTCATAGTATATTGCAAAGACATGCTTATATCAATGTAATTATGGTAGCACTGTAATAGAGGAATATATTCCAGTGGTAGCTTGAGCATAGAGAAGTAAGCAAAGGATTTCTGGAGGTTGAAACATTTGACTAAGCTTTGAAGAATAAGAAGGATTATATCTGGTAGATAAGCAAGGATTGAAGATGAAGAAGTAGGCCAGGGCCAGGTGTTATCCTAAAGACCTCATAATCCAAGCTAAGAAATTTGAACATTATCCTCCTTCTCTCACCCCCCACTCCAAAGGAGAAGGTTTTAAGCGGGGGAGAGATAAATCTGATTTGAATTTCAGAAAGATCTCTCTCACAACAGTTTAGAGACTGAGGGGAGGGATGAAGCTAGAGCAAGGGAGACCAGAAGGCTCTTGCAGTAAATAGGTGAGAACACAATGGTCCCAAGTTTCTTAGCTTAGATCTTTCATGAGAAAACACGGGACTCTGAAGTCTACATTGCTGTCCTTTGCCCCTGATCAAAGCTGCTCTAGAATTCACCCTGCTTCTTCCTTCCACATTTTATCCGATCACTGTCTTGCAATTGGAATATATTAGCTACAAGTAGGTAATATTACCTGATGTGAAATTTAACATTTCCGCTCCAAGTTTCTGACCTCTTGTCTATTAGTATTGTGCCTGATTATGTACCTGTATTTCTTTTACAGAGAACAGAAAATATTTTTCCCAGGAAGCTCAGAGAACCCCAACTCAACCTTTTGTTTTAGGTTACAAGACATTGATTTGAATGTTGTCATGAAGCTTGCATAATCAGCTCAAATATAACATTAGAGTAGGGAGGTCAGTGATCATTTCTTGGTATTTAACTTTGTTAAAAATTATGATTTCCCTATTTCACAAAAAGGGTAAAGCTTATGATACTGTGTACTTTATTCTATTCCATAGATCAATTAGTCTAGTTCTGAACTATCTAGTAGGGCAAGTTCTTTATCATTGTTCTCATTCAAATTTTTTTCTCTTTTCATGTGTTTTTTTGTTCTAGATGATTTTAGAAATAGCCTGGAATGTCCCCAAAGTAATTCTGTTAGGATTTTTTTTAATTGGAATTGCATTGCATTTATGGAATAACTGAGGAGAATCACCAACTTTAAGACACGGAGTTTTGCCTTTGAGGAACAAAGTAGGACTCACCAAATTTTAAGTCTTTTTTCACGTCGATGAGGATTAAGAGTTTTCTTCATGTAGCTTGTTTACATGTCTTGTTAGGTTTATTCTTGTGGTTTCAGTTGGTATTAGGAATAGATTTTTTTCAGTTACCTTTCTTTCTTTCTTTCTTTCTTTCTTTCTTTCTTTCTTTCTTTCTTTCTTTTTCTGGGAAAATAACTTTATTTGGGGGTGTGGGGTGTGGGCAGATGTATAGTCCCAGAATTTCTAGAATTGCTTCTTGGTGCCAGTGGCCTTCATGACTTTGAGCATGTTGAAGTGCACACTCTTGCTCAAGGACTAGCACTCGCCCACTGTGACAGTGTCACCATTCTGAACATCCCTGAATCGGGGACAGGTACACAGACATGTTCTTGTGTTTCTCAAAGCAGCTGTACTGTCAGATGTAGTGGAGGTAGTCTCAGGGGATGACGGTGGCCCTCTGCATCTTCATCTTGGTCACCACGTCAGACAGAATCTGCCCTCAGATGGCATTACCAGTAAAGGGGCATTTCTTGTCAATGTAGGTACCTTCAGTGGCCTCCTTGGGAGTCTTGAAGCCCAGACCCATGTTTTTATAGTACCACGGGAACTTCTACTTGCCAGTTTCTCCAAGCAGGATTTTCCTCTTATTTTGAAAGGTGGTTGACTGTTTTTGGTAGGCACGCTCCATCTGAATGTCCACCATGTTCCGAGAAGAGAGTTACATTTTCTTATGTTTAAGAACAGTTGAAAATCTTTCAAAAATTTTTTTAATGTTTATTCATTTTTGAGAGACAGAGAGAGACAGAGCATGAGTGGGGAAGGGGCAGAGAGAGGGAGACACAGAATCTGAAGCAGGCTCCAGGTTCTGAGCTGTCAGCACAGAGCCCAGTACGGGGCTCGAACTCCTGAACTGCGAGATCATGACCTGAGCTGAAGTCAGACGCTCAACTGACAACCACCCAGGTGCCCCAAGAGCAGTTGAAAATCTTAAACACAGTAGTATGAAAGAACTAGTACAAGAAGTATGATTTTATCTCTTAGCCCTCTTCACTTCTTTCCTAAATAAATTACTTTTAACTCTTACTATCCTTTTTGTAGGGTTTTAGTGTTCCTTTCATATCTCTATATGATGTACTTACTCTACTACCTATTGATTTTTCTTTTTTTTTTTTAATTTTTTTTTTCAACGTTTTTTATTTATTTTTGGGACAGAGAGAGACAGAGCATGAACGGGGGAGGGGCAGAGAGAGAGGGAGACACAGAATCGGAAACAGGCTCCAGGCTCCGAGCCATCAGCCCAGAGCCTGACGCGGGGCTCGAACTCAGGGACTGCGAGATTGTGACCTGGCTGAAGTCGGACGCTTAACCGACTGCGCCACCCAGGCGCCCCCTCTACTACCTATTGATTTTTCAATTTTTGATATTCTCTATTGATTTTCTTCTATGTTAGATGAGGTATTAGCCCTCTAGTAGCATCCCCACATCTCTTTCAGTTACTTTATTGGTTGGCTATCTTTGTAACTTTAACAATTCACTTAACTTTTTTTCCTACTCTGCCAAATAGAAATACTCTACCTATGACCATAGTACTCCCTTTACCCATCCTTTCTCTCACTTGTCTCTCTAACTTCTCATCATTACTCCTTCCATGTTTCAATCATAGGTTGATTTTAAAAGTTTAATATCAATAAGCAAAGTTTACATACTATGACTGCATAAAATTATGTTATTATGACTATATAAATGTTCACCAGAGCAAGTAATCACCTAATTTAATTTTTAATTGCTTAATTTTAATTAAGGGTACGGGTTCAGAACATGGTATCTGAAGAAAAGGTTGGATTCTGGAGATTTCCATACCAGATGATGGCATCAAATTCATTAGAAAAAACTGAGTACCTAAAAGTAATTTTGACAACTAGCAATCTTCATCAGAACTCAATGAGATGACCATAGTTGTTATCTCAACTTTTGGGATGATGAATCTCAGGTACAGAGAGAAAAATAACTTGCCCTAGATCATACTGAAATTTTGTAATTAGTAGAGCTGACATTTGATCCTGTGAGCAGACTCTGGAGCCTGGACTTGCAGTCAGTCATGTTCTCTTTCTTAGCCATACTGTTACTTACTTGGAGTTGGTAATATAAATAGGCAAGAAACAATTGATTGTCTTCTCTGTTTAAAAGAAAAACAAAAAGCATTACCATTTCTATAAAGACATCTTAATTTAACTTCTGCTTTCTGCATATGCTGTTCCCTTGAGTAAATAGACTTGCAAGTGAGTACTTATTGATTAAGAGACAAAAGACTTGTGAGGCAGATAAACAGGGTTTGGTGTAGGAAAGCAGTGGGGTAAGAATGCTTAGGGTGGAGCCAGATCATGCAAAGGTTTTTAATTTATTTTTAAGTTTTTTTTACCTCATGTTTACTTATTTGTTTATTGAGAGAGAGTCCTTGCGAGGGAGGAGCACAGAGAGAGAGGGAGAGAGAGAATCCCAAGTAGGCTCCATCCTGTCTGCACAGAGCCCAACACGAGGTTTGATCTCATCAACTGTGTGATCATGACCTGAGCTGAAATCGAGTCAGACTAGCCACCCAGGTTCCCCTAAGCAAGGCTTTTAACATCCCCCTGAGGAGTTTGGGTTGGATCTAATGAAGAAGGAAAGAAGATGATAAGCTTTGGATTTGACAGGTGATATAAAAGTGGTATTTTAGGGAAAAAGACTGGTATTTTAAGGGGAAAAAAAAGTGGTATTTTGGGGGAAAAAATCCTGTGAAGCATTGCTAAAGGGTCCTGCAATCTACTTGAGAAATTAGTTCAGGCGTATTAAGACCATGAACCCTAGTCATTGAGGTTTTGACAAACAATCCATTACTATCTCTAATTACTTGTCAACAACACAGAAGCTATCATGAGTGAGCTAGAGTTACTTCAGCCATCTCTTTGAAGAAAGGTAAATGATTGTTTCTATTGATCTGTTTAAAGAGTAAGTCATGGTTGTAGATGTGTGTAATGTAAGGTTTTCATCTAATTCAGCGACTTGTTGCTTCTTGCTTTTTAAAATCAATGTCAGTACTGTCTGGTTTTCTAGGTAACATGTGAAAAGAAAACTTGACATATACAGGCAGGGGTCTGAGGCCCCCCCTTCCCCCAAATGCAGATAGGAAATCAGAAGAGAAGGGACAAAATAAGACCCCTTTAAAGGACAGTTGTGTTACTCTCTTTTATAGTTTCTCTTTGCACGTTTTTTCTCTCATGTCTAAATTCATTCGTCATTATTTGCCTGTTTCTTTATTCTTTATTTTGAATGTCCAAAATTATACCTGCTGACAGTTTTTAAGAAACCAAGCAATATTGATTTATATTGAGTTCTAAGTAAAATTTCCCCTTGCCTTTCTCACTCCTCAGGTGTAACCACAGTTGATTCTTTTTCACATCTGGACTTATATTCTTCCAGGAGTGTGCATACTTGTGTGGACACACATACAGAGGAGCCACACCATAGTTCAGGTCTCATAGGGAATTACATTTTTATGTGATCAACAAGGACAATGAAAAACATAAATTGCGTGGGCCATTTCATAACCTACCTTCCTATTGATACTTGTTGATCCCCCATATGAACACAAGATAGGACTTCAGCCTGGACTTAGTCACTGAATGCCTCTTATACTGTGAGCAGTCTATTGGTGTTGAGGTTTTTTGTTTAAAAGATATTTTTAAATGTTTATTTTTTTTTTGAGAGAGAGAGAGAGAGAGACAGAGCATGAGCGAGGGAGGGGCAAAGAGGAAGGGAGACACAGAATCTGAAGCAGGCTCCAGGCTCTGAGCTGTCAGCACAGAGCCTGATGAGGAGCTCAAAACTACAAACCACGAGATCATGACCTGAGCTGAAGTCGGACACTTAACCGACTGAGTCACACAGGTGCTCCCTGGGCACTCAGTCTTACACTGGTTGTGATCAGTCTTCCACAAAGTCCTCCTTTTAGTTTCTAACCTTCCTTGCCTTAGTTTTCTTATTTCCTTTCTCTTTTCACAGAAGTAAAATTTAGAATATATTTATTTATAAAGCCACATGTGAGTCCATGAAGATAAGGATCCATGGTTGGTATTACTTTGGCTCTGATGTATATTAGCTGTTAAGATGCTGGAGCAGTTGTCTGCCATTTATGTTGGGCTAGGGGATCTTTCTAGGATGGCTTCCACGATTTTTCTTGTTCAAATTCAGAAGAGTATCATTAAGAACAAACCCAAAGTTGGGGAGCCTACTTCAGATTCTGTGTCTCCCTCTCTCTCTGCCCCTCCCCCGCTTGCGCTCTCTTTCTCAAATATAAGTAAACATAAACAAAAATAAGAACAAATCCAAAGCAACACAAATCACAAATATTGGCAGGTCTGGCAAAAGCCCTGAAGATCATAGAGAACGACAAACTGATGAATTCTAAAGTTGTCAATGATCAGTGGAAATAATGCCGTGGGACCTGGCTAACATTCTGTTTCTATTCAGTGGGTGGATATCACCCTTACTTGAAGACAGAGTTCAGTTTTGGTCACTGCATTTAAAGAGGGTGGTGGAGAAAGTGGCATATGATAATGAGTAGCAACAGAATGGAAAATGGGTCCTTTCCATAGGAACAGGTCAAGTTTAAGGGGTTGGATATTACATTTCTTGTTTGAACCACTCAGTTTTATAATTCTGTTGCTCCTAGTTATTGCTTTACTTTTTCTATTTTTTAATTTCTTCTTTTGACTAATATGTGTTTTTATTCCATTCCATTGCTTTATTGTGCTACTTTATTTTGTTTTGTTTTAGAGAAAGAGTGTGCATACATGAGTGGGGAAGGGGCAGAAGGGGAGAGAATCTCAAGCAGGTTCCACGCTCAGCATGGAGCCTGACGCAGGGCTCAGTCCCTCGACCTTGAGATCATGACCTGAGCTGAAATTGAGAGTATGACACTTAACCAACTGAGCCACCCAGGCGCCCCTGTTCTTTTTTTTTTTTTTTTTAATTTTTTTAACGTTTATTTATTTTTGAGACAGAGAGAGACAGAGCATGAATGGGGGAGGGGCAGAGAGAGAGGGAGACACAGAATCGGAAGCAGGCTCCAGGCTCTGAGCCATCAGCCCAGAGCCCGACGCGGGGCTCGAACTCACGGACCGCGAGATCGTGACCTGAGCTGAAGTCGGACGCTCAACCGACTGAGCCACCCAGGCGCCCCAGGCGCCCCTGTTCTACTTCTTTATCCTATACTCATTTATTATTGTTTTTTGGATGCAATTTTAAGTTGACACTTCTTTGTTCAATTTCTTTAATTTCTCATTTACTCAGCACTTAATTTATTTTCTTGTATTTTATTCATATTGCTATAATCTTCCCCCATTCTCACACACAACCTGTTCTGTTTTTTACTTTATCATTTCTTTGTTTCCTTGTATCCCCAGTGACAAAAGAGGGACGCTGGTATCAGGGTGAGCTTCAGAAGTTCTAATCCAGGGTTTATTCACTGCTTTGGTACAGTGGGGGGCACAATATGGAATCTGGAGTAAAATAGCAGGAGACAACTAAAAGTTCTAATGACAGGGGCTCCTGGGTGGCTCAGTCGGTTAAGCGTCCGACTTCGGCTCAGGCTCAGGTCATGGTCTCGCCGTTCAGAGTTCAAGCCCCGCGATGGGCTCTGTGCTGACAGCTCGGAGCCTGGAGCCTGCTTCGGATTCTGTGTCTCCCTCTCTCTCTGCCCCTAACTCACTTGTATTCTGTCTCTGTCTCTCTCAAAAATAAATAAACATTAAAAAAAAAGTTCTAATGACAGCTTAATATTTTAGGTAATCACCTGGGTCAACTTTTCTGGCACTCATTTTCCTCATTTAAAAAATACTGATTCTTTGCCTTTCAAAGAACTGCAAAGATTAACGAGATGATGAGTGTGACAAGTCTTGCCCAGTGGTTGGTACATAAGCCTTAATTAAATGTTGTATCTTTCCCTTAATCACACATACCTGCTCATTTTAGTATCTGTGACACACACACACACACACACACACACACACACACACACACACACACACACACACCCCTTTCTCTCTGGATTGATAACCTATATCAGTTTTCTTTTTGTCTTTTCCTCTGATTCCTGTATACTTACTCTTTTTGCCTAGTTACTACATACTCAAAACCAAAGTCAAATGTATGACAAAGATGCAAAATAAAAACATCAGGAAACAATAAATTAAATAAATCCTTAGTTGATTTTAATTAGCAAGACAGATTAGAGTACGTAAATGTGGAAACACATTACCCACTCAATTCTGATAATCACAGCTTACCCACAATACTTCATATCTCCTAAGAAGAACTAATATTTAATCATTTGTTTTAACTTCTTTCATGCTGTTTTTCAAATCAAAAAGTTGCTCGGCTTCTAATCACTTAGACAATTGCATAAATTAAGCAAACTGTCCCTTTACCAAAGATAACTTCCAAGTGTTATGTGTTTAGGATTTCCCACAGGCTGGAGGGTTTTTTTTAATGTTTATTTATTTTTGAGAGAGACAGAGACAGAATGCGAGTCGGTTGGGGCAGAGAGAGGGAGACACAGAATCTGAAACAGGCTCCAGGCTCTGAGCTGTCAGCACAGAGCCCAACGCGGGGCTCGAACCCATGGCTGCGAGATCATGACCTGAGCCATGACACTCAACTGACTGAGCCACCTAGACACCCCTGGAGAAGATGTTTTAAAAAATACAAGAAGAGGGCTTGTTTATCTGTGTTTCAAAAATTAAAAAAATGAGATACGGTTTGTTTTTACCTTACCTGACAGGCAAAGGATTAAAAAACAAACAAAAAACCCCAGATATGTAGTATCAGCAGAGGAATGTGAAAATGGGCACTTTTCTATACTGCCAGTAGGAATTTGAATTAGTGTTTCTGGATGGCAGTTTGACAGTAAACAGACCCTTTGGCTTGGTGGTTTTACTTTCAGAAGCTACTCCTTTAAAAGTACTTGCACATTTGGACAATGATCGGGTGATAGGAATGTTTATTGAAGTTATTATTTTTTTTTGTAATAGCAAGAAAAGGTGAACAACCTAAATGTACACTAGTAGATAGGTTTTATTTTTAATTTATTTTTATTTTTTTATTTTTTAGGAGAGAGAGTACATGAGCAGGGGAGAGGGGCAGGGGGGAAGGGAGGGAGAGAGAGAGACAATCCCAAACAGACTCATACTGTCAGTGCAGAGCCCTGTGCAGGGCTTGATCCCACAACACTGGCACCATGACCTGAGCTGAAACTGAGAGTTGGACACCCAAACAACTGAGCTACCCAGGTGCCCCAGTAGATAGTTTTTTCCTTAATGCCTAAGTGTATGTGCATAAAAAAGGTAAAGTAAGCTCAAAAGTTTATGCCTTGGACTAGTAGTACCAGTTATCTTTGACTATAGTATTCTGTATGATTTTCTTCATACTTCTTTGTGCATTTATAATTAACTTATATTACATTAATAAAAGATAAAAATCAAATCTGGTTAAAAATCTGGCTACATAGAAAAAAACCAAACCACTCTTTTGCTGGCTCCCAGCTGTGCTCTGGTTAGGCCAGTGCTATTCTGAGACCCTAGAGGTGGTCTCACTGCTTCCAGCCTCTTCCTCTGGTTCAGTGTCTAATTGCTGTCTTTTGTTCTTTTCCTTCAGTGTCGTCCTTTCCCACCGTTTATCTTTTCTGCCTCTCCTTCCACAGCCTTGCTAGTTTACTATCAAACCATTTAGAACAATTTGTTCTTTCTTGAAGGCATCCTTTGTTTTTCTTGATATTTCCCTTGTCAGAAATATGATCTCTTCTGCCTCATTAGCACGGTAAACTCATCTTCTATGCCTCAGCTGTATTAGTTAAGGCAGTACTAGCTATTGTAACATTATTAAATCTGTATATTTCTGGGGCTTAACACACATTTCTTGCTGCTTTCACAGGTGTTCCTGGATGAGTGGCTCTCTTCCAGGTGGTGATTCAGGGGCTCAGGCTCCTTCTATTTTGTGGTTTTGCTGTTGTCAACATATGACTCACAAGGTTACCTGAGGTGTGTCTCCTCTCCAGGCAACTGAAAGAGGAAAACAAAATAGACAGTCCTGTGCAGATTTTTATGAGAAAGTTTTTAATGGACAGTGCCTAAATTCTATTGGCTAGAGCCTAAGCACATGGCCAGACCTAACCACAAAGGATCCTGGGAAGTGTAGTCTGGTGTGTGCCCTGGAGGAAGAGGAAATGAATTTTGGTGAACACATAGTAATTGCTGCCTATTAGGCAGAAGCTTAAATCCTAGTTCCAGCCCTGGCTGTGTGTTGGTATGAAGATTAAATTTTGAGGCATCAGACATGAAATAGCTTCATGAACTCTGAAATATTATACAGATACAAGAAAGACAACTTCATGAATACAGATCTCACTGTTTTGCCTTTTTAAAAAAGTGTACCTGACATGTAGATTAGACCAGTAATTGGCAAACTATACCCTGTGGGCCAGACCTGGCCAAATGCCTACTTTTGTAAATAAAGCTTTATTGGAACACAGCCATGCTCAATAGTTTATGTATATTATAAGGCTGCTTTTGCACTACATGCAAAGTTGGTTGAATGCCACAGAGACTGTATGGCCTGCAGAACCTAAAATGTTTACCATCTGGCTCTTTACAAAGTTTGCCAACCTTTGGACTAGACTGTGAGTGTCTGAGGTCTTATTCATTTGTGTTTAGTAGTGTCTGAGATGTAGCAGATGCTCAGGGAATCTTTACTGAGGGGTTGAAATCTCTTTTTAGAGCTCTGTAGTTCAAAAATTATGCAGCTGGAAGGCAGTTTCAGGAGGAGAGATGCCTCTCCACTAAAGTGGATGAACACTGTAGGTTCCTTTGCACTCTTTGAATAGCTAAATGGCCATGATAATCAGGCACCCTGAGTTCAGTCCCAGCTGAATCCCCTCTACTGTGCTGCCTTTGCCAGGTTCTTTTCTAAACATAAGTAAATGCCCCTTCTCATCATTATAATTGGAACAGTCACCAGTCATCATTATAGCACATCACTATTCAACTCATTATGGTTGGCAAATATTAAACAAATGATTATTGCAGGGAGTAAAGGGCAGAGTAATGGACAGTTGACTAAGAAATACTTTCATATTGTAAGTGCACTGTCTTCATTAATGTTTGTTTCTGCTTATTACATAGACTGGCTTTTGCTAGCTTGAAGATAAAACAGCCTGAACAATGGCAGTGCAAATTTGATGGTAACTCTTTTTCTCTAATGATCGGCAAAATAAGAGTTTCTCTCAGCCAATCAATACAAATTCAACATTTAACATGTAGAGGTATAAAGCTAGATGATTGAGGGGAAGTTTATTGAGCTAACATTTATTGATGCTTGGTAGCTGTTATGCATCATGCACTGTACCTGGTTCCAAAGATGGTCAGGTAAATAAGCCCATTGTCCCTGCTTGAGGCATGTGTAGCTTAGTGACAGAAGATACAAAAAGGATGGGCACATATCTCCTTACCTTTGAGAGACAGGGAGAATTTTGCTGGGAGTTACTTTTATAGATAGTTAATATCTGGAGTAGCAGTCTCTTTAACTGTAATAATCAGGAGGTTGAATACTTTGGCTGGTTTATGGAAAGTAAGGAAGAGGGGCAGAACAAGAGAGAGAATAAGGGAACAAAAGGTTTGAGCAGTTGGTTAATGATAGAACTGGGTCAAGATTTACTTTTCCATGTGTATTCTTAGTTACCCAAATCTGACCAAAGGCACTTGCCTAAATTGATTAAATCACATGTTATGAAAGAGGTGTTTTTGCAGCTATGTTTAGTACACACAAACTTGTAGCTTTCTCTTTCGTCTTTTTGTTTGGAGCAGTTGGATTTTAAAAGGATGCCAAAACACAAGGTATATACTTAGAAAATCTTTGTAGAATTTAGCTTTTCAGGTATATTGCTCTAAGAAATTTGCAGAACAGGGACAATGTCCTACACGGAGTCCATGCTCAATAATTGTTTATTGATAAAATATTTTGAGTTTTGCAGTTGGAATGAAAGATTTACTATCCCTTTTAGTTACAAAAAAAGGGAGAAAGAAATATATAACATAGATGATCAATGAGCGGCGCCTGGGTGGCTCGGTTGGTTAAGTGTCCGATTTCAGCCCAGGTCATGATCTCACGGTTTGTGAGTTTAAGCTCCACATTGGGCTGACAGCAGAGTCTGCTTCGGATCCTCTGTCCCCTCTCTCTGCCACCCGCCCTTTTTTCAAAAATAAACAAACATATAAAAAATTTAAAAAAGCAATGAATAGTTCAGAGTTCTCACTGGGGTGGAGATATTTGGTTGCAATGCATTCTTTTTTCTTTCTGGCCTCCTACTTTGCCTAGTCTCAGGATTATCATAAAAGGTTTTAGATTATGGCAGTAGTTCCTCTAATTCTGGTGAATGTCTATATCTTAAGCTTATCTAAACAGTACTTTTAAGGTCTTTATTGAACTACACAGGTGATAGGCCCCCCCAGCTGGGATATGGAGGATGACAGCTCCAATTTGGGTCAGCTGGTAGGCTTTCTCTATAAATTCTGCTGATTCACTGAGGGGACCATCCTCCCCTGTTCTTCAACATGCCAATTGTTCATGTGGCATTATGTTTGAAAACTGCAGGCAGATAGGGATTTGGGCTATATGGAATGTTCTGCAGAGCACATCAGACCTGTGTTATTTGGTAAATTTCATATGAAATTGAATTACCTCTGAAGTCACCCTAGGGGAGCCACTCATTCTAAGGTAACATAGGAAAAAGAGAATTGTCAATTTGTTTTGCAAGAAGTGATTTTTTTTAAAAAAGGAGCATGTTGATTTTCTTTAAATAATGTAAAATCCAAATGCACAATGAGACAAAACTCATGAGACTAATATGGGAAAATAAGTAGAAGAATTATTTTAGCCACCCAGCCTCACCACTAGACTCCTGCAGTAGTTGAAATAATTTAGCTAAAGTTCAGGTGCAGCTGCAGTTAAGAGTACCTCTGATATTAGGAGAGAATATATGTTTCTTGGGGACAGAAACAGTATATTTTCCTTCATAAATCTCTACATTCTTTAGTATAGTGTTGTGTACACGGCAGGTTTCTAGGTGCTCAACTATTGAAAAAGCCTTATAGGATGAGGCCTGCTATCACTGGCTGGGAATAGCCTTGGAGTTTTCTGCTGCAATGTCAATTTCAGATGCCTTTAGTTTCTGCAACATTCTTAAGAATTTCAGAATTTGTGCCAAGAGCCAGCTTGGAGAGACAATAGGTCGCTAAAAGTGGCTGTTGACTTCTGAAAAGAACAATAGTTTACCCAAAAATGGTGTGTTCAGATGGCCACAGGTCTGCACTTTTAAGAAAAGTCTGACTTTTGGGACGCCTGGGTGGATCAGTCGGTTAAGCATCTGACTCTTGGTCTGGGCTCAGGTCATGATCTCGCAGTTCATGAGTTCAAGCCCCACATCAGGCTCTACGCTGACAGTGCAGTGCCTGCTTGGGATTCTCTCTCCCTCTCTCTCTCCCTCTCCTGCATGTGCATGTGTTCCCTCTCCCTCTCAAAATAAATAAATGAACTTAACAAAAAAAATTCTGACTTTTGATTGTGTTCAGCCTATAGGCCCTGAGGACCATGACACAGAGTGGGCAGCACCTTCATCAGGTGTGGGTGCTTTCTTGAAGGATCCATACATTCTAGAAGATTTCTGGCTCCCCCATCCATGGGTATAGGTAATGAAGCAAAGAAATGCTTTCCATGTTAAGTAAGTCACATAGTAGGCCCTTGGCATACCAGTATCAAATGAAGCAGAAGGGTCTTTCCTCTAATGGTTGACTGATGTTTGAAAGGGATTAGGTGTGAATAACACCTCACCCCTGGCTGGTGCTGAGGAGCAGTAAAAGAATATTCTGCAGTTTAAAAAATTTTTTTAAATTTATTTTTGAAGGAGAGAGACAGAGCATGAGTGGGGGAGGAGCAGAGAGAGAGGGAGACACAGAATTCGAAGCAGGCTCCAGGCTCTGTGCTGTCAGCACAGAGCCTGACGCGGGGCTTGAACCCATGGACCGTGAGATCATGACCTGAGCCGAAGTTGGACGCTCAACTGACTGAGCCACCCAGACGCCCCAGAATATTCTGCAGTTTAGAGCTCCAGAGGGCTCCTTGGTTCTTCACATGTATCCCTTGTTACCCTGACAGACTAGGAACTTCAATGGCTTGTGCCCAGTGTCCTTCACGGGCTTCAGTTCCATTGCTTCCTGATGCTTCAAAGAAGCTGGGGCGGCTTGGTTTCCAGTGATGGGTGGGTGGTGATGGGCTCCACACATTTCCAAATGGTGCTGATGGGATAGCTACAGAGACAGTTTGGATGTTGCCGTTCAGTGTGGTACTGCTTCTTTGAGCTTTAACTCATGACAAGTAGATAAGTTGATTCTGTGGTCTGCTGGGTAATTATGTGTTCTAAGTAAGATTAACTTCTTAATTACTTCTGAAGGAGAAGCTGTAATATTGAACTGTGATTGCTTTTGGCAGGCAGCCAGAGAGAAAGCATAATTAAATGTGTGACTAGTTCTTTCCATCTATGAAAGGCATACTTCTAGGTAGGATTATTCAACCATTGGAGCAAGCCAGACTGAAGTAGATGCATCAAAGATAAATAGAGATTAACTTAATAGAAACAAACTTCTTTATTTAGAAAAAATTTTTTTAAATGTTTTATTTATTTGAGAGAGAGAGAGAGAGAGGCAGAGGCAGAGAGAGAGAGGGGAACAGAGAATCCCAAGCAGACCCCATACTAACAGCAGAGAGCCCAATGCGGGGCTCGAACTCAGGAACCATAGGAACATGACCTGAGATGAAGTCAGATGCTTAACTGGTGAGCCACCCAGATGCCCCAGAAACAACCGTCTTTGTTTTATTTATTTATTTATTTATTTATTTATTTATTTATTTATTTATTTATAATTTTTTAAAAAATGTTTATTTTTGAAAGAGAGAGAGAATGAGCTGGGGAGGGGGCACAGACGGAGATACAGAATCCAAAGCAGGCTCCAGGCTCTGAGCTGTCAGCACAGAGCCCCATGCGGGGTGTGAACCCATGAACCATGAGATCATGACCTGAGCCAAAATCAGACGTTTAACTGACTGAGCCACCCAGGCGCCCCCAAACTTCTTTAAAATCAAGTTTTAGGGGCATCTGGGTGGCTCAGTCAATTAAGCATCTGACTTCAGCTCCTGTCATGATCTCACGGTTTGTGAGTTTAAGCCCCATGTTGGGCTCTGTGCTGTCAGTTCAGAGCCTGGACCTTGTTTTGGATTCTGTGTCTCCCTCTGTCTCTGCCCCTCCCCTACTCACCTCTGTCTCTCAAAAGAATGAATAAAAGTTAAAGAAAAAATAAAAAAAATCAAGTTTTATTTTTTTATTTGTATTTAAATTTTTTAAATGTTTATTTTTGAGAGAGAGAGAGAGAGAGAGAGCACAAGCGGGGGAGGGGCAGAGAGAGAAAGGGAAAGAGAGAATCCCAAGCAGGTTCCCCACTGTCAGCACAGAGCCAGATGTAGGGCTCTATCTCATGAACTGTGAGATCATGACCTGAGCCGAAATCAAGAGCTGGATGCTTAACTGACTGAGCCACCCAGGTGCCCCTCAAGTTTTATTTTTTATTTTTTTATTTTTTAAATTAAAAAAAATTTTTTTTTTTAACGTTTATTTATTTTTGAGACAGAGAGAGACAGAGCATGAACGGGGGAGGGGCAGAGAGAGAGGGAGACACAGAATTGGAAGCAGGCTCCAGGCTCTGAGCCATCAGCCAGAGCCGTCGCGGGGCTCGAACTCACGGACCGTTAGATCGTGACCTGAGCTGAAGTTGGACGCCCAACCGACTGAGCCACCCAGGCGCCCCAAGTGTTATTTTTTATAGCATTTTCTTTACTAAATTATTTTGTCCTTTACTGATAAACCTTAAGGAGTAAATAATGGGAAATGATAGGGAATATCTTACCTTTTTCTCAAAAGTATGGTTTCACATATTATAATTTAATAAATATTTTTGAAATAATATAAGGGAGGAAAGTTTCAGTTTCCTAGCACCCTTTTAGGTTCTCTGGCTGGGGCTCTGTGAGTTGGATGGACAAAAGGCAGAATGATAAGAAAAAGCATTCAAATTTATTTAATATAAGTTTTATATGACACAAGAGCGTTCATAAGGAATTGAAGACCTGAAGAAATAGTTAAGTCTGAATGTTTTTATACTAGGTTTGGTGAAGAGTAAAAAAAAAAAAAAAAAAAAAAAAAAAGTTTTAGGACAAAAGGGTATGAGCTAAGAGTAGTAAACTGTGGGAAACTGAACACTGGCTCTGTGTTTGGATTTCTCTTGGCCTCCCTGTCTTCACAGGTAAGGATGCTCCTTATAAGGAGGTTAAGGAAGGGTACCTCTCACAAGAGAGTATTACGTATGACCTATTTCAGAGGAAAAGGAGGAATACAGAGAATTCTTCCTGTATCTGCTATTTCAAATATTCAATATGCCAAGGTGTCATATTTTGAGGTAGTATATTCTGACTCCATTAATATTATTATTGTAAAGTTAAACTGAGTTCTAACTCTTGTTTCTTCTAATTCTTTACATGTGCTAATCAGTACTCAGCTGAAGGCTGAAAGGGGACCCTCTCGAAATCTCCAGAGGGCTCTCTCTAGGCAGTTCTCTCCTCTCCTGTAATCTGTCCTGTGAACTCTACCTAGCTTGGTCTCCTGGGACTCCCAACTTTGTCTTCTCAACCCAGAGAGACAGTCAAGCTGTTCCTGGGTTACCCCTTTCTAAGTCTAGAAAATCTCCCCAGGCAGTAAGCTGGAGTAACCATTCAACTCACTCCATTTGATTCCCAACTCTTAGGGATTACTGTTCTTCATGGTCTGTGATGGGGTTCAAGACATGCTACCTCAGAATATGGCACCGTGGCATGTCGAATATTTTAAGCCAAAGGAATTTGAGAAATGGCATGTACAGGAAGGACTTTCTGATCTTCCTCTGTAGCAGGTCATAAAACCCAAGAAGGACTCTCCCCCCACAGCTTTATTGAGATAGAATTGACATGTAACATTGCGTAAGTTTGAAGTGTATAGTGTGTTTTATTTGGTACATTTACATGTTGTGAAATGATGGCCACCCTCAAATCAGCTCCATCATGTCAAATACTTACCATTTATTTTTCTGTGGTGAGAACTTTTCAGGTGTACTCCCCTCACAGCTTTCAGGTATATTAATATAGTATTGTTAGCTATAATCACCATGCTGTATATTAGATCCTTAGAACTTCTTCATCTTAGAACTGATTTATAATTTGTAATTTATAATTTATACCCTTTTACTAACATCTCCTGTTTTCCCCCATTCCTCAGCCTCTGGCAACCACTATTCTGTCTCTGTGAGTTCAGCTTTTTTAAGATTCCACATATAAGTGATGTCACTTGTCTTTGTCTGATTTATATCACTTAGCATAATGCCTTCAAGTTTCATTCATGTTGTCATAAATGGCAGGATTCGCTTCTTTTTCATGGCTGAATATTAAATATTCCATTATATGTATATATGTATGTATATATGTGTATGTATATGTATACCACATCTTTATTGTTGACGGACACTTAGCTTGTTTCCATGTATTGGCTGTTTCAAATAATGCTTCAACGAACATAAGAGTGCAGATATCTCTTTGAGATCCTGTTTCCATTTCCTTTGTATATGTTCCTAGAAGTGGGATTGCCGGATCATATGGTAATTCTATTTTGAATTTTTTGTGGAACTTCCATACCGTTTTCTATAGTTGCTGTAGAATTTACATTCACGAACAGTGCACAAAAGTTGCCCTTTTCCTGCATCCTTGCCAGCACTTGTTATTGCTTGACTCTTTGGTGATAGCCATTCTATTAGGTGTGAAGTGATGCCTCATTATGGTTTGGATTTGAGTTTCTCTGATGATTAGTGATAGCAAGCATCTTTTCATGTACCTGGTAGCCAAATATTTGTATGTCATCTATGGAAAAGTGTCTATTCTGGTCTTGTGCCCATTTTTTTACCAGGTTGTTTGTTGTTGCTATTGAGTTACGTGAGTTTTTTTTTTAAATATATTTTGAATATTAACCCCTTATCAGATGTATGTTTTGCAAGTGTTTTTTTCCCATTCCTTCGGTTGTGTTTTCATTTGTTGATTGTTTCTTTTGCTGTGCAGAAACTGTGTCATTTGATGTCATACCACTTATTAATTTTTGCTTTTCTTGCTGTGTTTTTGGTGTTATATCCAAAGTATCCTTCTGAGGGCCAGAGTCACAGAACCTTATCCCTGTACTTTTTTTTTTATAGGAGTTTATGATTTCAGTTCTTATGTTTAAATCATAATCTTTTTTGAATTAATTTTTGTGAGTGGTGTAAGACAGGGGTCCAATATTACTCTGCATGTGGTTATCTAGTTTTTTCAGTATCATTTATTAAAGAGAGTATCCTTTCCTCATTGAATAATCTTGGCTCCCTTGTCAAATATTAGTTGACTATATATGCAGTGGATTTATTTCTGGGTTCTCAGTTCTGTTCCATTGGTCTGTGTGTCTGGTTGTCTGATTGTGTTGGCTAATGCCTCCTCTAATATCATGTTATGTAGAGATAATGGGTATCCTTGGCTCATTCCAGACTTTAGCAGTATGATTCGAGTGTTTCCTTATTAAATAAGATGTTAGCTTTGTGACTGAGGGATACACACACACAACACACATGGAAATATCCTTTAATTTCTATTTTATTGTGTGGTTTTTTTAAATCAGGAAAGGTATTATTTTGGGGAAGGGACTTTATTTATTTATTTTGAGATAGATAGATAGATAGATAGAGGGAGGCAGAGAGAGAGGGAAAGAAAGAATCCCAAACAGGCTCCGTGCTCCCAGAGCAGAATGCAATGTGGGGCTCAAACTCACAGACCAGGAGATCATGACCTGAGCCGAGATGGTGTTGGATGCTTAACTGACTTAGTCACCCAGGTGCCCCAGAAATGGTTTGTTTTCTCCCTCCCTCCCTCTGTTCTTTCTTTTCGTCCTTCCTTCCTTCCTTCCAGAAACATTTATTTTATTTTTTAAATTTATTTTTTAATTTTACATCCAACTTAGCATATACTGCAACAATGATTTCAGGAGTAGATTCCTTAGTGCCCCTTACCCATTTAGCCCATCCCCACTCCCACAACCCTTCCAGTAACCCTTGTTTGTTTTCTGTATTTAAGAGTCTCTTATGTTTTGTCCCCCTCCCTGTTTTTATATTATTTTTGCTTCCCTTCCCTTATGTCCATCTGTTTTATATCTTAAAGTCTTCCTATGAGTGAAGTCATATGATATTTGTCTTTCTCTAATTTCGCTTAGCATAATACCCTCTAGTTCCATCCACATAGTTGCAGATGGAAAGATTTCATTCTTTTTGATTGCCAAATAATACTCCATTGTATATATATACCATATCTTCTTTATCTATTCATCCATCGATGGATGTTTGGGCCTTTTCCATACTTTGGCTATTGTTGATAGTGCTGCTATAAACATTGGGGTGCATGTGTCCCTTTGAAAGAGCATACCTGTATCCCTTGGATAAATACCTAGTAGTGTAATTGCTGGGTCATAGGGTAGTTCTATTTTTAGTTTTTTGATGAACCTCCATACTGTTTTCCAGAGTGGCTACACCAATTTGCAAAGAATGGTATTCTGTGAATGCCCTGAATGCCATTTTATAAGTGAGGTTTGTCTGTAGTTATTCTTTGTGCAATCTATTATGAAGTCAAGTTAGGTATCAGTATTATAGCTGCTACATAAAACAAATTTGGCAACAGCTTATGATTTTTTTTCTATATTCTGGAATAATTAAGTAGCATAGAGGTTACAAATTATTTGAAGATTTGGTAGAACTTCTGTCATAAAGCCACATAGGTCTGGTGCTTCTTTTGGGGGGTAGTTTTTATCTGAGGTAATAATTTTCTCTATTCTATGAAAATTGATATTTGAGTTACTATCTGCATTGGAATCAAATTAGGGAAAGTGCATCTTTTTTGGAGAGTATCCCTTTAATCTAGGTTTTCAAATTTATTTGTTTAGAGTTAATGAAAGATTGTCTTTTGGTATTAAGCATATCTTCTGTTTCAATATTCTTTACTCTTTATAATTTTCTTATTTTACTTATGCTATGTCATTTTTTTCTTGAGTATATTTGCTAGTAAGGGTTTTGGTCTCTTGTTTTTTTTTCCTCTCTTGAAGAATCTGCATTTTATTTATTTACTCTTTTAAAAAGTGTATTTATTTTGAGAGAGACAGACAGCATGAGTGGGGGGAGGGACAGAGAGAGGGAGAGAGAGAATCCCAAGCAGGGTCCACACTGTCAACATAGAGCCCGATGCAGGGCTTGAACTCCCTAAACTGAGAGATCATGACCTGTGCCGAAACCAAGAGCCAGATGCTTAAGCAACTGAGCCACCCAGGCACCCCAACGAATCTGCATTTTAAAGTTTATTTAGTAATCTTACTCTTTTGTATAAAAAAAAGTCTTTGTTTCCTTTCTGTTTTCTTCGGTTCACTAGCCTTTTAGAAGGTAGCTTTTCTTTCCAGAAGAGATTTTTGTTTGTTTCAACCACTTCTAGGATTCCAGTATCCCCTTCTATTTTCTACGTGGTTGATGTCTAATTCTGAGGTTGGCTATGTTGGGTTATTTATCTTATTACTTATATGTAAATTGAAATTCACGATTTTATCTAACTCCTAGTTATTCTCTGGGTGTGGGTTATGGATGGTTTTTCTTGCTTTCCTTTGGTGGGTGTATGGACAGATCTGGATTCAGGTAGTTTCTATTATCTGTAAGGATGCTGGAAGATTGACTTGGTAAAAGATCGATTCCGTAAAATAAAGTGTGCAACTGAGAAATATTGACTAATGGGGAATTCTTAGATAGATAGATCTAAGAAGACCTTTATATGAGGTGACTTTTGAGTAGAGGCCTAAATAAAGTGAGGAAGTGAACCATATAACAGCTAAAGGCAGAATGTTCCAGGAAGAGGATACAGTAACTGCAAAGGCCTTATGGCAGGGTAAGCAAGGATGCCAGGGCGGTGGAAGTAAAGTCAATGATAGAAAAAATAGTAGCACATGGAGTCAGAGAAGTAGTCAGACCATGCAGTTTCAATTTTTTTTCTAATGGTAATTGGAAGTTATTGCAGGGTTTTAAGGGGGAAGTGATAATGTCCTCTTTAGAGAGACCTCTTAGACTGTACCAGAGAAGATGGGCTTATGGCTTAGGAAAAACAGAGAAACTAGTTATGATGTTATTGCATGAGATGGTGGACTGGACTGGAGTGGTAACTGGGAGGTTATGAGAAGTGGTCAGATTTTTAAGTGTTGGCTTGATGGGATGTCCTGATTGGTTGGATATGGGATGTACAAGAGAAGTATTCAGGATAAATGAGGTGATGCTGATGTCATTTCCTGAGATGGAAAGGCATGATTGAAAAGCATTTTTTTGTTGTGGTGCTTGTGGTATATATGTGTGTGTGTGTGTGTGTGTGTGTGTGTGTGAGTGTGAGAGAGAGAGAGAGAGAGAGAGAGAGAGAGAGACAAGAATTCTTCCTCGGCATGTTAAGGTTGACATTTCTAGATGGAGATGTTGATAGTTTGAATGCTTGGTTCTGGATCTCAAGGGAGAGGGCATAGCTTTGTAGATACACATTTTAGAATCATGAGTATATATAAGATCATGATACTTGCTAAGATCACTAAAGAATAAATGAAAGGTCACAGACTGAGTCGTGGTTTTCCCCAGACTTGAGAGCCCAGGGAAAGGATCATCCAGCAAGGGAAACCAAGGAGGATTGGAGAAACACCAAAGGAATAGCATATCCCAGGAGTCATGGGAAGAAAGCTTTTCAAGGAGAAGGATGTGATCAGCTGGGTCAAATGCCACTGCAGAGTTGAGAACAATGAATGTTGAGAAATGATCATGGGATTGGCAACTTGGAGGTCATGAACATGTCTGATCATCATGGTTTGAGTGGGGACTTGAGGATGCAAGACTGGTTGGGATGGATTAAAGAGAAAGGGGGAGGGAAAGAAATAGAGAGATACAACTGTTTTGAGGATTTTTTTCCCTAAAGATATGTAGACACATGGGGTGGTCACTAGAAAGGGATGTTGGGTCAAGGGGTGGAATTTTTTAAAGGGACTTTTTATAGAGTATTTGAAGACTATTACAAATGATCTAGTAGAAAGAAAACAAATTGATGATGCAGGAGAGAGAGGAAGCAGTACAGGTGGACATAGATAACATGGCAGTGGAATGAGGAATTTCTCTACCTGTTTCCACTGTTAGTGAAATTAGAAGCAAAGTTATTAGTTGAGAGTGGGAAGGGTACTGGAGATCTCAAGAGAGGAGCTTTGTTGAAGTCATTTTAGAGTGTGATGTAATAAACTGAGAAGGGAAAGGAAGGCCCATTGGGAAGTGAGGACACAAATTTAAAAATGAGCCTTATTCCTGTATTTTGTTCTAGCCAATTGCATGTAGGCACAGAGAAGGTGGAGAATAGGAAATGACTTTGGTGAGGGAGAGTGGGATGAAGGAGCTGGATGTTTATGCAAGGCTGCGGAACCAATGCTGTGTAAGGAGGGCTATGGGATAAGACATTTAAAAAAAAAAGTCAATGATTTGGAATTCTTGATAGGGTTGAATAATAGGATCTTTACCAGAGAAGAGGGAGAGGGAGGGAGGGAGGGAGGGAGAGAGAGAGAGAGAGAGAGAGAGAGAGAGAAAAGAAAAAAGAAAACGAAATCAGTGGTGGCAGTCTAGTGGAAAGCTTGAAGTGAAGATTCTAGGAATTATACAGTTAGTGGTAATTGTATAATTAGAGTCTAGGTGGGACCATTGAAGTAGGAGGCTGAGGTAGGGGAGTGACAAGATTACTGGAAGTGAAGAGATCCAGGAACTAAAGAGTATGGGTGCATCATCCAATACTAAGTCAATGTTACCTGGAATGATTGCAGGAGTAGAAGTTGGTACAGAAATCAAGAGATGAAAGAGAATACCTGGGGGGTGGTTCACAACTGTAGGAGGGTAGGTAGCAGGTGGTATAGGCACAGACATGTGCTTTGTTTTTAGGTGTGCGTTTGGGGCGGGGGTCATGGTCTGAAAGCAGCAGTGAGGAGGAGAAGTAAATGAGATAAAAGGACTTAAAGATCTTCCTGCTTATAATAAGCGCTTTATAAATGGTAGTTGATACCTAGTAATAAATGGTGAATAAATGATCTTGAACATGTAAAGCTATCTTCAAAGCGAGCTCAGAAAATGTGAAAGTGTTCAACAGGGTCCCAAACAAAAAACAACTCTCTCCCTCACCAACCTGAAGGGGAATTGTGGTGTCCTATAACGTAATGTGGATTTGTCCTACTGACTCAAAAGAATGCTGGCTGATAATAATCTTAGTCTAGTGATCTCTGCTATGCTGGTTTCTTTGTGTGCATTAGATAAATGATGCTGTGCAAATGCAGATTAATAGCAATCTATGAAATAATCAGATGTAAGAAGTTTAATGGGGTGCTTTTTAGTTTAAATGTTATGGCTGTTTGAGGGATCTAGCAGCATGAGTGATTAAAGTTAACTGCCTCCCTATTGCCCAAACTTTCCTGGAATGCTTGGAAAAATAAGAGTTAGGGTTAGATGTAAAGTCAAATCAATGCTAACCTCTAACTTGGACTTTGCCCTGGCTTCCTGCTCATTTAGAATGATTTGATCATTATGTTCACTGAGAAAGTCAAATTAATAAGTTTGTTCTGCATGGTTAACTGCATGGGTCCAAAGGCTCTGAGGCATAACATATATTTTTAGAGATTCCTGAAGGGAGGAAAGCCTAGAAAGTTAGGACTTAAAAATGGTGACCAACAGATATTCGTGTTTCCTTCTAGTTTATCCTAGGGAATATTGATCATTTCCAAGGATTTGGATTTAGAAATAGTACATCTGAGAAGATAATTGGAACATTTAATCTGCCTGTCAGCAACAGTGGAAGAAGAAAGCAGAGATTTCTTTTATTAATGTTTCATGTGAGATCAGCTGGTAAGGTAATTTCATATTGAAACCGAGAGCGATTGAGAAGTAAAGTGAGTAATAATTGAGGATGTTTACTCAGTGTTATAGTTTACTTGCTGAAGGACATTAAGTTCCAGAAGTTTTTCCATATTAAGATATTCTTATTAGCTTAAAAATTATTAATATGTGGTTGTCACTGGAAATTTTAAGAATGCGGAAGTATATGGTGTAAAATGTAAATGCCCTCTTTTGGGATATGTTCCTCCACTCTCCTGCTTGCTATTCTACCTTTGTACATATTCATGACAGTTTGGTGTATGTCTTTTCCTAACTTTTACCCTATGCGCATGCAAACATACTTTACCTTAACACTAAAAATGTATTTTATTATACATTCTGTTCAATTAATTGAATTGGATTCTTTAAAATTTTTGTAAAGTTTATTTATTTTGAGAGAGATGAAGACAGTGCAAGTGGGGGAGGGGCAGGGAGAGGGAGAGAGAGAATCCCAAGCAGGCTGTCACTGCAGAGCCTGATGCAGGGCTCAAACTCATGAACCATGGGATCATGACCTGAGCCAAAACCAAGGGTCAAATGCTTAACCAACCAGCCACCCAGGCACCCCTGGTTTTGCTTTATTTGCTTTATTTTCTTCTCTTTTGCATTACACACACACACACACACACACACACACTGTTTATATTTATTCATATTGTTATTTACCCATCTGTCCCATTCCTTTTAACAGCTGTATTTTCAATATTATGTTGTACCATATTT
The DNA here is from genome assembly GCF_018350215.1 of Panthera leo. Lineage (NCBI taxonomy): Eukaryota > Metazoa > Chordata > Mammalia > Carnivora > Felidae > Panthera > Panthera leo. Next base: position 108,876,308 of record NC_056687.1, read on the forward strand.
TAAGTAACTAGGTCTCTGTTGACCGTTGTTTGTTTTTTGTTCTTACAATCACACCATAACAGATACTCATTTACATATGCCTTTGTACCCTTGTGCAGTGTGTAAATGCCAAGAACTGAACTTGCAATTTTGAAAAATAGGAAAATTTGGATGTGGCTAAAGCTCTCCAGTGGATGAGAATGCCTGTTTACCCACACTCTAGCTAACACTGCATGATGTCAGCCTTTTAAATCCAGGCAACAATAGGATATCATGGTTTTAAGCTACATTTCTTGAATCGCTAACAGTGTTAGCATCTTCATTAGCTAACATTGTAAGATGTTAGCATCTTCTCATGTTCATAGTAATTTTCTCTTCTCCATATTGTCTAAAGTCTGTAACCATTTTTATGTCAGTTTACCTTTTTCCTTTTTTTAATGTTTATTTATTTTGAGAGAGTGGGACAGTGCCAGAGAGGTGGGGAGAGAGAGAATCCCAAGCAGGCTCCTCACTGTCTGTAAGGAGCCTCATGCGGGGCTCGAACTCATGAACCATGAGATCATGACCTGAGCCAGTCGGACGCTTAACCTACTGAGCCACCCAGGCTCCCCTCCATTAATCTTTTTCTTATTGATTTGTAAGAGCTCACTGAATATGAGGCAAATGCAGTTCTGTCACATGAACTGGAAATATATGTACCCATTTCTTTCAGTTTCTTTATTTTATTTGTGTTAAAATTTTTAAAAATATTTATTTATTTTAATGTTTATTTATTTTTGAGAGTGAGAGTGCAAACAGGGGAGGGGCAGAGAGAGAGGGAGGCACAGAATCCAAAGCAGGCTCTGAGCTGTCAGCACAGAGCCCGACGTGGGGCTTGAACTCACAGATTGCGAGATCATGACCTGAGTTGAAGTCAGACACTCAACCGACTGAGCCACCCAGGCGCCCTGATATTTATTTATTTTTAAGAGAGAGAGGGAGGGAGAGGATCCGAAGTGGGCTCTGTGCTGACAGCAGAGAGCCTGACATGGGGCTCGAACTCACAAACTATGAGATTATGACCTGACCCAAATTCTGATGCTCAACCAACCGAGCCACCCAGATGCCCCCAGTTCCTGACTTTCTTTATAGTGTGTTTTGTCATTTCTCTTGCAGTTAAAAGAAATATTCCAGTTTGGTGACTTAAGGCTAATTCCAGGCTGCTAAATTACATTTGATTTGAGGGGCCTCCAGCCAGCTGTGCCAGTGGTCATCTCCTCTGGCAGACTCTCCAAGGAGCCCACGGAGTGCTTGTTTGTGGCACTGCTAGATTATTATGGCACTTATAGGCAATGTGTTTTAGTGGCAAGAGTATGGATTTAGATTTAGAAGTCCTTGGGTTTTATTTGTTGTTGTTTCTTTCTTTCCCTGTATACTAATTGTGTGATCTTTGGGGAGTTTCACTTTTGAAGCAAGGGTTATACCTGTCATGTCTCACAGGACTATTGTGATAGTCACATCATATAATGAAAATAAAATGACATTAGCTATAAAGTGCCCTATACCTATTTTTATTATGTGACAGGTCTTTGAGGAAGACCACAGGAAGTTGTAAAATTGTGACACTGTCCTTCCCCATGCCTCCCTTGCCCTAACTCACACATTTTGAGTTTTATTAATTCTACTTTTTTTTTCTTTTTGAGAGAAAGAGAGACTGAACACACGAGAGCAGGGGAGGGGCAGAGGGAGAAAGAGAATCCTAAGCAGGCTCTGTGCACTCAGCACAGAGCCCAATGCTGGGCTCAATTTCATGAGCTGTGAGATCATGACCTGAGCCAAAATGAAAAGTCAGACGCTTAGCTGACTGAGCCACCCAGGTGCCCCAATTATACTTCTTAGTAGACTTTGGAATTCTTTTCTGTCCCTCTGTTCCTACTACAATCATTCTAATCCAAATCAGAGCTGGGGTAAAGATGAGTCAGCTTGCTAGCTGACCAGGGAAATGACTAGAAAGAGGAGATGGAGAAAATTGGTTGGAAGTCACTAGGGGGTAGAGAAGTGAGACCCTCAGCCTCCCCACCAGCCAATAGGGCTGTCCCGAACTGTAGTATGGGGTGTGCACTGCACTACTTGTGGGCTGTACAACCAGCACACCATATGGGATGGTCCTACCTGAAGGATATGCCCTTGTCACATGGCCTGCAGGAGGAGGACAGGGTCTACTGAGTGTCATGGTTTGTTGTGTTGGTCAGGGTATTTGCAGGCTAGACTGTTCTGAAGGGCAGAGAAAGAGAGGCTTCTTTGCCTCACATTCGTCAAGCAGTTTCAGACGTGTTTCTAAATCAATGTGGAACAAATATGTGAAGAACAGTGGTTGAAGAAGACCTCAATTTATGAGCCCACATAGCTCAGTTCTGCCCTGAGTCTGTTCTGGTGCACGTGGGTTTCTCCAGTTGTCCCCTCAGCCACACTCTTGTCCTCCCAAACTGTCCTCCATGCCACAGGGTGATGGAGGGTGATCTGTAGAAAAGGCCAGCCTCCTCATGTCCTCTCCCTGCTTGAAAGACTTCAGTAGATTTCTCTTGCTCTTAGGATGAAAACCAAAATCCTTAGCAAGACCTAAGAGGCCCTGTGAGGTGGGTCCTCTTTCCCCTCCCAGCACATTGTCCCAGCACTCCCGCTCGTGTTCAGCCCTTGTGATGGACTGCTCGTGACTGTCTTTTCCCTGGCTAACTGCTGCTCAGCCTGAGCTCGGATTAAAAGCAGCCTCCACAGAGAGGCTTTCCCTGACACCCCAGGCTGTCATGTCCTCTGTCATTTGCTTTCTCTTTCTGTCTTGCTCTTTTTGTAGCACTAATGACAAATACTACGAAATACTTTGTTGTCTAATTTGTTGTGTATTGTCACTCACTCATGGTTAATGAGGACAGGCATTCTGTCATGTTCATCATTGTATCCTTAGCATCTAGAAATACATCTTGTACACACTAGACACCCAGTATTTACTTGCTGCAAGATACATAAATAATTGTGGTAATTTGGGAAACTTAAATGTGACTAGGCTTTTCTCCTGCTGGAAGCTGAGCATTTGCCAGGAAAGTGGGCCTTTGTAAAGGAGGAGAGTCCTTTTGCTGAGAAGGACACCATGACAGAGGCATGTAAACTTACCTAGGCTCCAAATGGTCCCGCCTACCCTAAAGATGCCTTAAAAAATTTTTTTTAATGTTTATTTATTTTTGAGACTCCAGATGGTCCTGCCTTCCCTAAAGATGCCTTAAAGTTTTTTTTAATGTTTGTTTATTTTTGAGACTCCAAATGGTCCCGCCTTCCCTAAAGACGTCTTAACAAATTTTTTTTTTAATGTTTACTTATTTTTGAGAGAGAGAGAGAGCGCGTGTGTGAGTGGGAGAGGGGCAGAGAGGGCGACCCAGAATGGGAAGCAGGCAACAGGCTCTGAGCTGTCAGCACAGAGCCCGACGCAGGGCTTGAACTCACGAACTGCAATATGATGACCTGAGCCGAAGTTGGACGCTGGACGCTTAACTGACTGAGCCACCCAGACGCCCCTAAAGATTCCTTTTTAATGATTTCTTATCTCTCGCAAAGCCACGCAGGCACCAACATCTTATTGTGATAGTTCTTCTTCCAGTTTTTGTCTCTCTGTTTTTAATCTGACTTGATGAATGGGGGAGGGGCGAAGCTGGGTATCAGGGCATCTCCACCACTACCGTCTTTGCCCACTGGGCTTGGGGAGGAATTTAAAGTCCTGAGCTGTGACCCTATGGATATGCTACTCCTACAAGAGGTTTTAAGATGACTCTATCACTAATTAGGCTTTTTCTCTCTTTTGATCCAAGGGTCAAATTTTCAAGTAGTCTTAGCTTTCAGTTTGAAAGAATGAGCCAGGCCTCTTATCACCTTGCAATAAACTCAGCAGGTTGAAGACACAAATTGCTCTTTCCCAGAACGCTGCCAAAATTCCTTGTATAGTGAAGACAGTCAGTACTAGGGAAATGGAAGAGAGGAAGTTAAATGCCCGGATTTGGCTCTGCCATAGGCTCAGAATTCTCAGATAGAACTGGATTAGATGTTCCGTAGTTGCTCAAAACTCCTTGATGAGTGGATAGGAAAACTAATGTTTATTCTGTCCTGTCTTCAATCATTTCTTTTTCTCCTGTCTCAAGGGTTTAATTTTTATAAATTTTCTAACTTATTTATTTGCTTATTTTTAATTTTTAAAAAACGTTTATTTATTTATTTTGAGAGAGAGAAAGCAAGTAGGGGAGGGGCAGAGAGAGGGAAGAGAGAGAATCCCAAGCAGGCCCCACACTGCCATCAGCACAGAGCCCTACTCTGGACTCAAATCTGACAAACTGAGATCATGACGTGAGCCGAAATCAAGAGTCGGATGCTCAACCAACTGAGTCGCTCAGGTGCCCTCTAATTTATTATTTATTTATTTTATTATATTATTGATTTTGAATTTTCTTTTTCTTTTTAACGTTTTATTTATTTTTGAGACAGAGAGAGACAGAGCATGAGCGGGGGAGGGGCAGAGAGAGAGGGAGACACAGAATCTGAAACAGGCTCCAGGCTCCGAGCTGTCAGCACAGAGCCCGAGGCGGCGCTCGAACTCATGGACCACGAGATCATGACCTGAGCCGAAGTCGGCCGCTTAACCGACTGAGCCACCCAGGCGCCCCCATGAATTTTCAAATGTTTATTCATTTTTGAGAGAGCCTAAGCAGGGGAGGGACAGAGAGAAAGAGGAACAGAGGATCCAAAGACTGGGTATTTGTTTCTTAATGCTCTTTGTACATCTTTTTTCTTTCTGATCTCCTAAATTGGCTGCTTTGTTGATCTGCACAGGAAATGCAATTTCCTGTTAATTGTATCCTTTGAGCTATCTAAAAGATTCTGCAAGTTTGGGAGCAAGAGGTTTAGGAAATGTGCCTTGGCTTGATAGTGCTATCCCCAGGAACATTCTTATTAAAGTACTTTTGAATGAAGCAGTCAAGTGTCTTTCATCCTGGGACTGTTAAAGTGTATGTAGGGAGTTACTTAATTGTTGGGAGCACAAATGCTTATTGTTATGCTGGGTGGGGGAGCACATTAATTTTTCTTATTGACTCTCAGGTTAAGAATACATGCATTTTTTATTAGCTAAGCATTTACATCCTCAGCCTACTAAACAGGAAAAGCAATTGGGGCTGGCCCTGCGTGATACTGCGTTTATACAAAATCATTTCACTCTCTGGGAAGAGAGTTGTAAATCAAGAATGAAGGTGAGGGTTAATTTTGCATAGCTGCAGAGAGTCTTGACTCTATATCCTATGTGTTCTGGTGATGCATCCTATTTGTTAGATATGAGTCACTAAGGCTAGCCCATACCCAGAGTTTGAGGACTTGGACTTCATGTCTCCATGACAGGAGTGTCAAATAATTTATGGTTATATTTAAACATCACCACAGGTATGTCCCCTGTACTTACTGCTTTGTTTCATTGAGCTGTTTTATCCAAAGCCAGCCCAGCAAAATAAGTCGAAGACTATCAGAGGCATGGTGTGTCCACGGGCTTACATTTGCAGAGTTAGTGGTGTGTCAGGGGCATGAGGTTGAGGTAGGAGGCAGGTTGTGCAGGGAATGAGGCCGGCTGGCTAGGAGAGCTGCTCCAGGAAGGACTTGGGTTAGGTTCTCTCCTTAGGCCTGTGTTTTCCAAATTGTGATGGCCTTACCCCCTAGTTCATTTGAAGCAGTGTCAAGATTAAAAAGGGGCTATTCCCAAGGGATACAGGAGTACTGATGCATAGGGGCACTTGTACCCCAATGTTTATAGCAGCACTCTCAACAATAGCCAAATTATGGAAAGAGCCTAAATGTCCATCAACTGATGAATGGATAAAGAAATTGTGGTTTATATACACAATGGAGTACTACATGGTAATGAGAAAGAACAAAATATGGCCCTTTGTAGCAACGTGGATGGAACTGGAGAGTGTGATGCTAAATGAAATAAGCCATACAGAGAAAGACAGATACCATATGGTTTCACTCTTATGTGGATCCTGAGAAACTTAACAGAAACCCATGGGGGAGGGGAAGGAAAAAAAAAATAAGAGGTTAGAGTGGGAGAGAGCCAAAGCATAAGAGACTGTTAAAAACTGAGAACAAACTGAGGGTTGATGGGGGGTGGGAGGGAGGGGAGGGTGGGGGATGGGTATTGAGAAGGGCACCTTTTGGGATGAGCACTGGGTGTTGTATGGAAACCAATTTGACAATAAATTTCATATATTGAATAAAAAAATAAAAAGGGGCTATTCCTAGAAGGCCAGTTTTACTCAAGGATATTTGGGAATTCTTATTGAGGAAGTTTAAGATACAGTTTTCATATTTTCAAAGGATAAAACAAAATCTTCAAAGAATTTGAGCACGGGACTCAGGAGGGTCGAGTTGCACATTGAAGGGATTAGGGTTGTCAGTGATGAGAAGGAGAGAAGGGGAGAAGGAGAAATAGGTCCATGGCACCATCAGCCTCCAGGATGCCATTTAAAAGGTTATGGAGAGAGCCCTGGTTGGAGATGAAGGACTGAGTGGTGAGGGGAGCGAGGGGAGATATGCAGGAGGGAGAGGCCAGGCTGTGTAGCGTGGGAGAATGGAGAAGGCCGTAGGGACGCGGTGTCTAGCTTCAGCCACTGGGTGGTTGGTGATGACACCCATTCATGGGACTGAAACCAGGTAGGGAACAACGTATAGGCGGGTGTGTGAACCACTTTTTATTTGCTGTATTCAGATACTTTCACTTCTTGGGGCCTTATAGACCTTGGGGGGACTGCCCCTCCCAGGGTTAGCTAATTTCTACTACTAGTTAACTCACCTGTGAGCATACTTTTCCTATACAAACTAACCGATCCAGAGTTCTCACTCCCAGTCATCTCCTTTTTCAGCCTCTCACACCTGGGTCAATAATCACCTTTCCTAATCACCCCAAGGCCAAGTACCAGACAACTAGGAGCAGGCCCTAGGCCCCAGAGCCTGCTAAAATGTATCAAACTAGCCAACCTAAGTCTGCTTATTCTGCTTTGCCCATTCCTTCCTGTGGAAACCACACCAAAGGCTCTTGCCCTCATTTTACCCTCCCCACCCCCAACCCAATCCCTCTGCCTCCTGGCTGACCCCCCTGTGCTTCCCTGCATGGCTTTCCGGTAGCACAGGTGCCTCCTAATTTTAGGAAACTAGAGAGTATATCAGACTTCTTCCTTCATGACTGTCATTTTCATGTCTGTGTGTTTTACATACATAATAGGATTTAACAACAAATCCTGGGTACACTTAAAACAGTGGGGCTGATGGAGAGTTTTATTTCATACTTGTGGTGTTAGGGTACGGGGACATCTGGATGGAGATGTCTGGGAGCAATCAGACATAAGGATTGGGGCTTCAGGGGAAGATGGCTCAATATTTCCTTCCCATTATGTCTCATAGGGTTGCTGTGGAAAATAGGTGAGCTTATTGTGGGAGAAGGGACTATGAAAGTGATGAAGTACTACTAAGCAAAGAGTATTCTTATTTCATCACTTTCCTGTACAGTCTAGGGCTGTGTACTGTTGAAATGGCTGAACTTCACTGAGAATAAGTGAAAAATGCATTTGCCCATATCCCTTTGTTTTCCAGTCTCTCTTCAGAGATAAACTTTTACAGGAGTTCCACTGGCTGTGTGTCACTGCCACCACACTGACTTGGGTTTGATTTTTAAAAGGGGAGCCTGTCCAGCCAACAGAAAAGGGGACTGTTAGGAAGTGAATATTTTCCTTTGTTCTGATCCAGAGATAGTAATTGGAGGTGTAAAATGAACGTACACAGAACATGGCAGCATAAAATCAAGATTTGAATTTCCTTTCTTAGAAACTAAACTGTGTGATATAAAGGAGAAGGATGATGGTATAAGGGAGAGAGCTAACTTCCTTGTTCAAGGAAGCCTTGTAATTACAAGATGGCTGCTGCAGCTCCAGCCATCAAATCTACATGCAGATAGCAGGAAGGGTCAAGAGCAAAAGGGAACTTGTTAACTGAATCAGCCCCCTTTTATTTTTTTATTTTATTAAAAGCAATTTTTAAATGTTTATTTATTTTTGAGAGAGACAGAGCATGCGCGTGAGTGGGGGAGGGATAGAGAGAGGGTAGGGAACACCAGAGAATCCAGAGCAGGCTCCACACTGTCAGTGCAGAGCCCAACATGGGACTTGAATTCATGAACTGTGAGATCATGACTGGAGCAGAAGGTGGATGCTCAATCAACTGAGCCACCCAGGCTCCCCTGCCCACTTTTAAAATACCTTTCATAGAAATACCTTTCATGGCTATGAACTTGTACTTAAACCACATTGACCAGAATTTAATCACATGACCACCCATATATGTAAAGGAGGCTGGGAAATATTTTTAAGTTAGGCACATGGCCATGTGCTTATATAAGCAATGAGCAGTGTCTGCCCTAGGTAAAAAAAAACAAAACCAAAACCAAACTATCTCATGCTCTTTTGCTTCTTGTGTAGATTGATTGCTGATTACCTTAAACTCACCTTTCTTATCAATAATGGGGACTGCAAGTGTGCATTTCTGGTCACATGGACAATTATTTGTAGGAAAACACGTAACAAAATAAAGCCAAAATATGAATTTCCCTGGATGAAATGATTTCTAGGGTCCCGGTGTTTGAGAACCATTTTACCAGGAGAATTTGTTTTCCTTAGCCCATAGAAATTCAAATACTACAGTTCTTGTATATGAGAACAGTTCTCCATGTGAATTTTCTGCCATTATCCAATCAAGTGCCTGACACCATCCAAATTGGACAAAGAATAGGTATGCATGCTGTTCCCTATTTTGTAATTGGGTTAGCTAATTATCATGGATTTTTTTAAGTGCTTGTTTGCCTTAACCCTTATCTCCCTGGACCAGAAAATAGGAATGTTTGGTCCTAGTTCTACATTGAGTTCTAATTCCCTGGTTATTTAAAAAGCCCAAACATAAATTTGATGTCCAGAAGAGATGAGGGAAAAGGCAAAATTCTTTACTAGTTAGTATGGAAGAGAGACAGTTATTTAGAATAAGTTGTTAATCACTAGGGATAAGGAAGGCTTTAGAGCAGTGATTATTTTTTTAAGTATTCTTTTTTTTTTAAGTTTTATTTATTTATTTTCAGAGTATGAGCGATGCGGGGTGGAGGGGCAGAGAGAGAGAGAGAGGGAGAGAGAGAGAATCCCAAGCAGGCTCCACGCTGTCAGCACAGAGACCCACATGGGGCCTGAACTCAGGAAACCAGGAGATCATGACCTCAGCCAAAACCACAAGTCTGATGCTTAACCGAGCAACCCAGGTGCTTTAGATCAGTGATTCTTAAAGTATATCCCCATAAAACAAAACAAAATTTGGTGGGCTAAACTAAGGTTAGTTTGTTGAAATTCATGTAATGGAAGTTCCCCCAACCTCTACTACACAAATCGGAGAAAAATCTAAGACAGTGGAGGGATATTCACATGCATTAGAAAAAGTCCTTTTGGTGTCTGTAGCCAACAGTATTAATGGGGAATACTGAAATAGTTGACCATACTTGGTTGATTTCTTTGTTGACACCCTGCCCGAGTGTCTGCTGTATAATTATGAATGGTGTGTATGGTGGACTTAAATTATGTGGACTCCTCAGAGAGCCTGAGTTGCATCCCAGAAAGAACATGTGCCCTGCTGTTTCTCTGCACCCTCCTCCCCATGCACTGGTAGTCTCTCCCAGCTTGAGGGTGTGGCTTCCCATGACCCTTAGTTGGGAAAATGCTCTTCACCTCTGGGTGCCACAGGACTGTTCTGATAGTAAAATGATATACAATAGAAGTCTTCAGGATGCCATGTATTTATACATTTGTCTTTGTTATTTTTTTTTTAATTTTTTTTTTTAACGTTTATTTATTTTTGAGACAGAGAGAGACAGAGCATGAACTGGGGAGGGTCACAGAGAGGGAGACACAGAATCTGAAATAGGCTCCAGGCTCTGAGCTGTCAGCACAGAGCCCGACGCGGGGCTCGAACTCACGAACCGTGAGATCATGACCTGAGCCGAAGTAGGACGCTTAACCGACTGAGCCACCCAGGCGCCCCACATTTGTCTTTTTTAAATTGGTGATTGGTATTTTTTAAACTGGTGATTGGTAGAGAGTTTAGAACCTATTATAGTAGAGTGGAATCCCTTAGGCTGGCTGGCTCTTCCTTCCTTCCTTCCTTCCTTCCTTCCTTCCTTCCTTCCTACCTTTCTTTCTTCTCCATGCCTAAAGTGGGGCTTGAACTGATGACCCTGAGACCAAGAGCTGCATGCTGTACTGACTGAGCCAGCCAGGCGCCCCCTCTTAGGCTTCTTTCAATGGAAGTGATGGTGCCCTTACTGGTAAAGATAAAGTTTTACCTCAGAGTCGTAGATGTGTTGTAATAAACATGTTTTAGAAAATACAGTCATGTTCTGGAATGTATTGATAAATAGTTGTATTACTTGTAAGCAAGATATACAAACAGTTATGAAGTGAGTTAGACAATGTAGGGTGAAACCAATCAGAATATAGACGACGTAGCTGCAGGGTGTAGAATGGAAAGAACACTCAAAGTGCTCAGGACCACTTTAGTTTGTGGAAAAGCCCGGCCCACCAAGCAGACACTAAGGATTTATTCCGTATGTCTCTCTGAAGTGCACTGAGCTGGCTGTAGACCTCCACCCACCATAACATGACTCCTTCTGTGAAGAGGTCACTAGATATACCAGCTGGAAGTGAGCAGGAGATGAAGCAGATGGAAGAAAGACCAATCGCTGGACCAAGTAGCTGTCCACCTCATTTCCCTGGCTTGCTTGCAGATACTGTTTAGCTTGTTGGGAAAAAAAGAAAAGAAAGGAAAAAAAAAAAAAAAAGAAAAAGAAAATGATAGTGAAGTAGCGTGGAAGAGACTGCAGTTTACCTTGAGTGAATCTTGTCCTTCTTTCAGTGTACCAAAGGATGCAGTGATGTTAAATCCCAAGTAACATCTGGGCCTCGGGCAGTAGTTCTGTGTGGGTGCTGGAATCCTGCTCTACCACTTGCTGGCTGGGTGAACTTGGGGAGGTTATTTAGCTTACTTAGGCTTCAAATTCCTCTGCTGAATATAGAGTGAATAGTAGTACCTGCTCATAGGGTTGTTTTGATTATTGAGTGAATCCATCCATGCCAGGCTCTGTGAGTAGTGCATTGTGAGTGCATAATAAGTGTTCAATAAATTTTAGCAGTTCTTTTAAAAAAAATAATTGTTAAAGCTTTTGCTATTTTTGTCACTGGAAAAAATTACACTTGACCTAGTTTTTAGTGTGCAACCCTTCAGCAGCTGGTGGGTCTTTGAATTAGTGGTTTTATTAAGATTTTTGGCTGATCTAAACAGTATTAATTTCTGGCTTAGTGTCTAATAATTTCTCTGCCAGAGAAGCAGTAGATGTTTTTGAGGGTTTAATATGAATTTTTAATTTGCAGGATTCAGGTGCCCTAAGCTTGAGTTTTGATGAGGATCTCCCCCTGCCTTCACATTTTGACCATAAAATGGATCAAGCATATTTAAGGAGTATTTATTTGGTTTATTATACAAATAGAAATATGAGACAGTATAACATTTATGACCATTCAAGTCTAAGACATGATCTATAAAGGATCTATAGGAAACATTGACTTGAGTTATTAATTATTAAGGTTTTTAATTAAAAAAAGGATAAATGCTAGGGCCAATGAAATATCTTAAAAGGCGTTTGTTTTATTTTTTGGATTGAAAGTCAGTTTTGAAAATGTGTTCCAAGAACTGCATCTATATGGGGTTCAGGTAGTTGTAGAAAGCAGAATTCATTCTTTTTTTTTTAATTGAAAAAATTTTTTAAGTGTTTATTTATTTTTGAGAGACACAGAGACAGAATATGAATGGGTTGGGGCAGAGAGAGAGGGAGGCACAGAATCTGAAGCAGGCTCCAGGCTCCGAGCTGTCAGCACAGAGCCTGACGCGGGGCTCGGACTCACGAGCTGTGAAATCAGGACCTAAGCCAAAGTTGGACGCTCAACAGACCGAGCCACCCAGGCACCCCCAGAATTCATTCTTATTACAGAGCCATGCTGGTCCCCATTTCAGTACCTAACTTCCACTCTACCTCTCTTTAGCCAGGTTAATATTCAGTGATATTTAGAAGAAGTGTAGAAAACTGCAAATCCTAAGGGATTTAGAAAGATTTTTGTGAAATTAGCAAAAGTATCTGCTACCAAGTGTTACCTTATGAATTCATTTGTTGACATTTACTTTCCGAGGCTTAGGAAAGGATCTCCAGCATTCAGGGAGAAATGTTAGAGAGTGTGCTAAAAGAGCAGTAGAGTGATACTGTCCCTGGGTGATTCTGAAATACAGCACTGTTAAATAATGGAAGCTCCCTGGTGACCTAATCTCTAGTCTTAATGATTTAATTACATAATCATGGAGCATTTGGACTAACAGTCTTATAATTTATTGTAATAGGGCAGCAAAGAATGAGTTTTCATGTAATGTTTAGAGATCTTACATAAAACATGACCTTTTGAAAAGATATAGCCCATCTTTTTAAATTATGCCAGCAAGGAGCACCATGCATTAGCAACAAATACTTCCCTGGGACCGTGGGCTGTTGGATTACCATAAAAGTCTCCTCATTGCAATTTTGCTCCATTCCAACCCATTCTCTATTCTTAGCCAGGGTGGTGTCTGTAAAGATGAATCCTGATCATTGGTCACTCTGCATAAAGCCCTTCAGTGGTTTATAGAGTCCTCAAAGGAAGTCCAGACTGTTAGTGCATCCTTTCTCTTCAGTTCTTAATTTTATTCTATCTCCCTCCTCCCCCATTTATTATCCAGACATCTTGGATATTGAGTCAGCTCAAGAAACTCAAAGATGGTCAGGCTTCACAAGAGACTGAAGCTAGATGCATAGGTAGACCTCGAGGCCCCAGCTCTGATCTCTGGGGCTCTCCCTGCCCCCTGCCTCATCCTGTCTGCAGATTGCGTTTCTCTGCTTTGACATGCTTGCTGATGGCCATGCCACACCCCCTGGTCCTCTTTCCTGAAAGTGATCAGCTGAGATAGGGACTAGCTTCTCAGGTACTCTTGCATCCTGGGAAAGTAAATCTGATGGACCAGAGTAAGATAGGCTTTCTGCTATTCCCCTGAACCTAGGGGATGGTCACATGAGTAGTACTGGCTGTGAAAGCACTTAGCTATTTTGCTGGATAGGAGTGTTCAGAGTACTTCCATATAAAACCACAGAGAACAGGGTTAGATATCAACACTTGATATCTCCCCACCCCTGCCAGTTACCCTCAGATGTCTTTAAATAGACTTGGGCTTTTGTCTTTGGTATCAGGCAATCAGATAATTGCCATCTTCATGGTTTATTTAAGAGAAGCTTAAAGCAACTGGGAATTTACCTTTCCAACCAGGTTGTATATCTTGTGAATTTTTTCATTTATTCATTTGTTTGTTTACTAAACAATTATTACCTAGGGTTTTAAGGTGCTATATAATATATAGATGCATGGAATATGATCATATGCAGTTTAAAGTCTAGTTCATTTTTTGGAGGAAACTAATGTTGCATATTTAAGCTGTATTCACTTGCCTGCCCAGGATTATAATCCTTTATTCATTAATATTATCCTCCAGATCTTGTTCCAATATTATGGTAGACAGTTAAACTCTTTCATCCTTCACTTGTACAGATGCCTTTGACTTATTTAGAAGTTTTATTCATTCTAGTTATGTGTAGGAGAATAGACATGTTCGAAAAATAGAGATTTTCCAACAGCAATGTTGCATGACATTGAGTTTGACATTAATTAAATAACAGAAGATAGATTTTTTTATAATCTGGGAAGCTGGAGGCTTTAAGATTATGAACACGGCAACTTGCCCAAATCCTTTCTAGAGCTGGAGGTAGCTCATAGTTCAAGTTGTGACAAATAAATATGCACATGCAAAGAGAAAAATCAGAAAAATCATAGCCTAAGTTCAAAATGAAGTCACAGCTGGCTGCTCCAGGAAAAGAAGGATGATCTTTGATGGCAAAGTCAGCTATTGTGCATGTCCACAAATATAGGTAGCAGAGTCTGAAACAAATGGAGTTTTGCCTCTTTGTTTAATGAGGCTTACATTTAGCTCTCTGTGAGAACTGCTCCTGGTGGAGGACTGTGCATGGCCGAGGGTATAGCATTGTATTTTTAAAGTTCAGTAATGGGAACTGTTGAAGGGATCATATCACTAGATTTCTTAGGGTAATAGTGGATGAAAAGTAGTAGACCTCTCTAAAGAGACCAGTAGGTGAACCTATTTGTTAAATATTTGAAACCACTTTCTCCTATAATGAGGGAGGGAGCATACCTGCCCTTGACTTCCTAAAATGGAATACCTCCAAAAAATCATTTGGAGAACTGTGCCATGATAACCAATGGGAAAAAAATAAGGAGAAGGAAGCAACCCACTCACACATGCCATTAGTGGATGTGCTAAAGTTCAGAATGACTTTTACTTTCAAGCTTCAATTTGAGACTCAGTTTAGCATCCTTAACCTTGTTTCCCTTCTGGCCCGGTTAGTGCTCTCAGGGATGTCTGGAAGCCTTTCATAAGAAGATGGTATGTTAACAATTTCTTAAAGCTTCATCCAAGAGCCCAATTTGAATACGTTTTGAGATGGACTGTTATTTTTGCACTTGGTGATTTGAAAGATTACTTTAAATCCGCTGAATAAACATACCCAAGTAGGTGAGAGGTTCTTTGGTTATGAAAATGTGCTACTGATGTATGCTAATTATGGCAGAGGTAATCTCCTAATTTTCACTTAACTAAGGTCTGTCCTGTCCTTCTTTATGGAGAGGTGGAAGAATTAATTAATAGGATTTCTACCAGGGAAATAAATATGATAAGATGTGGGACCATGTACAAAACACATCTCCATAGCAGAAGAGTTGAAGTGCTAATTGAATGTAGGTAATCTTTCCTGTTTGAAGGAAAAAGTAAGATAAACTTGGAATCCCCTCTTCAATGACAATGACATTTTGTTCATCATAAAGACTTCTCTCATCTTATGATAGAACAAGACCTGACATGTTTTTTTCCAGTGATACTGCTCTGTCAAATTCTACCCAACTTTTTCCTACTCCCTTTTTACTATATACTGTGTTAGGGGATGGCCAAATTTAAGGGTCTAGCCTCTTCTGGAACTGACTAGCCCACCAGGTAATCGACCTCTGTCTTAGGGATCATTAGTCCTACCCAGTTTTATTTTTTAATGCAGTTTTTACATTCAAGGGAATTGTGCAATGTTTAAAGTACATACTTATCTCTAGGAGTCCTAGACCTTAATCCAGTTTGGAGGAAAAAGCTCCTGGGATTTGTTATGACAGTTAAAAGTAAAGTTAAATTGTACTATTTATAACATTTAAACTAAAGTTAGACAAATTGCGTAGGGCAGTCTGTCTGTGATGAATTTTAAAAAATTTTCAGGCCATTGTGGACTGATAATTTTGTAGACTATAATAAAAATCAATTACTACTAATAAATATCAAGACACAAAGAAAGCTCCAAATTTTTCTTAGATTTAAGAGCTATAAAATTAACCTGTCAAATGTAAAAGTATCTAAATTCTTTCAGTTTTTTTTCGCTCATTTCACTTTGGACCCATCACAGCCAGTTTGCAGACTAGCATAAGTCCTAGGATTATACTTTGAAACACCAAATCTAATTACTTAGTTGAAGATGAAAAAGTTAAATCCTATCTAGAAGCTTCTATTTCAAAAATTTCCTGGGGCACCTGGGTGGCTCAGTCGGTTAAGTGTCCAACTTCGGCTCAGGTTATGATTTCACAGCTCATGAGTTCGAGCCCTGCGTCAGGCCCAGGCCCTATGCTGACAGCTCAGAGCCTGGAGCCTTCTTCAGATTCTGTGTGTCCCTCTCTCTGTGCCCCTCCTCTGCTTGTTCTCTATCTCTCTCTGTTTCTCAAAAATAAATAAATGTTAAAGAAAAATTTCCCAGAATTGTATTTTGATCTAAAGTTGCTATGTTAATATTGTTGCCCAACAGCAACCACCTTTTTTCTAACAAATTCTTTGGCAGGTAAATCCTTTTTTTAAGGGAAGCCTGAGCATCTGCCCAGTCTGGGTGAATATTGGTCAGATTCCTTATTCCAGTTTCCTCCAAATGATTGGTGTAGGTAGGAACCAATTTTGGTCACTGAGATGTGAGGGAAATTAATGTACTTCTGAGAATATTTTATTTCTTCTTAAACAAAAGATACCAAGAAACAACACAAGGATATGATGCCTGGAGCTACCATAGCCATCTGGCAACCTATCAGTTTAGGAAGAAACTTGGGGTTTTAATAAATTCTTGTACTGTGAAATAAACTAACCATGTTACTATCTTTCAAACTTTTTATTCTGTGGGGTTGAAAAAGCTATTGTTTAGGCAGTGTGTAGTTGATCCTTTGCTTACTAGCATCATGAAACATATAAACAGTAATTTAAGAGTAGTTCAAGCACCCGGCTAGATCAGTAGGTAGAGCATGAGACTCTTAAGAGTAGTTCAATGCATATATTTTAATAATGAGTTCAGTTTTTAAGGAAAAGCAATAATTGATGAGGTGCTTAAAAATCAATTTTCCATGCCGTGGTCTACCCCAAGGCATGGCTTTTCATGAGGTGGCAGCTTCTAGATTTGTGGGCAAAAAGCCTACAAGGAATAGACGTCTCTGTAGGATTTATTTTGTAAGCCAGCCATTTTAAGCAGCAGTGTATGTAATATAAACACCCCCCCCCCCAAAAAAAAACCCACAAAAAAACCAAGGTGTACTATAGCTGTAAAGCCTGTTTTGTTTTGAGATATAGGGCGTTTCTAACCCTTGGGGTGGGTGCACAATGTACGTAATACTTTCAGAGCTGGCTGTAGGATTTAGATTATCAATAACTGCTCCTAGCTCTGACCCAAGGTTGTACCTTCTTTTTTTCTTCCCCTTGGGCACTCTGCTCCCAGCCTTTAAAGTTGACTGAAAAGCCCAGATGGAGGGAGACAGAAGCTACAGGGCTTGAGAAATACCGAGTGGTGTAAAAAGAACTACCACCAGACATTGGGAAGTTGGAGTGTTTGAGAAGTGGACAAGAAGGAAACAAGGAGATGGAGGCTGACTGTGGCCATGTGTGCGTGGCTGGTAGTAGAACTGGGAGATTTTAATTTTTACAGTTATGAAGTGGCACTTTAAGAGTGCGACATTATTATATACCAGGTATTCTAAGCATTTTTCTTATATTAATTCATTTAATCTTGACTCAAGGAGATACCATTATCATGTTACAGATGAAGGAAGTGAGTCCAGGGAAGTTAAGAACTTGCCTGAGGTCCACCACTCCATAATCTATGCTTTTACCATTGAACTATACTCCCTCCATATGGAATACTTCAACTGTACAGACAAGCACAGAGAATGGTGTAAGAATGATCCAGGTATCCAGTGCTCCACTCTGCCATTTAAAAAGATACAATGGTACAGACATAGTTGGTCCCTGAGCACCTTTCCCTGCTCCCATCTGCCCCCTCTCTTTGGGTCTGTGATCTTTCTTTCTTTGCCATGAAGTTTGGTTCAGTTTTCAGTAGAGAGGCTCCTTCTACTTTTTCGTACCTCCCAGGCCCTTCTTAAACAACAGTTCTGAAAGCGATTGAAAGTGGTTTTCTTCAGTCTCCTTTCTGGATTCCAGAGCCACACCTCAGCTTTGCATCCTAGACAGTGAGCCTACCTCTGGACCCCTATTCTAGGGTGGATCCTTTTAGTTTTCATTTGATCCTCATTTCCCTGCAAGTGTCCAGCGATGTCCCACTGCCCATTGCTGGTCCTGGTGACCTGCTGCCCGCAGACTCAGTCTCTCTCATCACTATGAGCCTGAGATAAGAGAAAACAAGAAGGGTGATTTGGGGAAGAGGCTCCTCTTGTTCAGCGTTACCCTGAAGAGTGCTTATTCCTTATTCATTTAGGAAGGATATGTGAAATTACTTTAACAGTTAAATTAATTTGATATTGAAATGTAAGTTTTCCTACAATCCTAAGGTGATAAGCAATGGACAATTTATAGGCCTTCTTTAGGATTAGTTATTGACTCATGTTGTTCAAACAACTCAAAGGAATTTGGAGAAGATAGGGGTTTTAGCCCATAACCTCCTAAACATATGTTTACCTTAACTTAAAAAAATGATGGAGGGGGCACCTGGGTGGCTCAGTCAGTTGGGTGTCTGGCTTCAGCTCAGGGCATGATCTTGCAGTCCATGAGTTTGAGCCCTGCGTCAGGCTCTGTGCTGACAGCTCGGAGCCTGGAGCCTGCTTCGGATTCTGTGTCTCCCTTTCTCCTTGCCCCTCCCCTGCTCATACTCTGTCTCTGTCTCTCTCTGTCTTAAAAATAAATTAAAACAAAACAAAACAAAAACATGATGGAGTCAGGAATGCATCAGCATGGAGTCTATTATAATTTATCCTTTGATTTATTCATCAACTATCTATTGAGTTTTCATTGGCAAGTATGGGGGGATATAGCAGTAATAAAAACATAAAAATTCTTAACCTCATGGGACTTGCATTCTCGTGGGAGAAACAAGCAATAAATTAAACAAGATTATGACATTTAAAATACATCGCCTCTTAGGGCATTCGCAGTTTTGGATTGTGATGTATTTAAGGAGATGGGCATCTGAATAGTAGGCAGAGGGAGCTGTAGAACACTCTCAACCCTCAAGGGTGACCCTTTGCATACTCTACCACATTTCCTGCCCCTTC
Source organism: Panthera leo (assembly GCF_018350215.1). Lineage (NCBI taxonomy): Eukaryota > Metazoa > Chordata > Mammalia > Carnivora > Felidae > Panthera > Panthera leo. Next base: position 108,895,141 of record NC_056687.1, read on the forward strand.
TCCCCGTTGGCCCCATCAAGTAGAACTCACCATTGTAAAAAAGCAGATAAGAGGTTTTCACACTTGAGGGGGAAATGCTGAGTCTGGAAATGTTTTAAGGTAGCCTGCTGACATCATTGGCAATGTTAGTAGTAGAAGTAAAGTGATTTTTCTTTTCCAGGAAAGAATTTTGGTGTATGTGTGTTAAGTGGGCTAGGGAAAGGAAGACAGCCTAAGAATTGGTAAGTTGGAAATGAGCATGTTATTAATATCAAAAATCCAAATGGAGATTAATTTCTTAATGTGATTACTATGAGCATTCATAATATTAATGTTATAGATCATGCACAGACTGTCCTCTTTAGTTTACTAATAAAAGATTCTTATGAATAAAACTTTAAGAAAGTTGGCCTATGTGTCTTCCTTCCTTCCTTTTATTTATTTATTTGTATGTTTGTTTATATATACACACTTTTTTTAGTCATTCTTTTCATTTTAAATAAAACTATGCCAGGAACATTATTTTTCTTTTTTAAGATCTTCCTTTAAGCAGAACCCTTAAAAATCTTTTGTGAACAAGCATTTTAAAGTGCCTACATGGGCATGGCTTTGTAGAGATAGTTAAATTGACTTAGACCTAGTTGTCTCAGAATACAGAGGACAAAGCAGAAAATTATATTTTAAAGCTGCATTTTTGACTGGGAAATAATTAATCTCCAACGATAAACTGCTTTACAGCTGATTTGTTCATGGATATAATGATGGCTCCAGAAAGTAATATGCTTGATTCAGTTGCCCTCAATAATTCCATATTCTGGTTTAAATCATGGTAATTGATTTAGAGAAGATATGATTTTTTTGGTTGTTGTTGCAATAAGGATACAGGGAGTAGTGTGTGCTAAAGTGGATTGGAATAGAATATTTTTAAACTACAAATCAGCTGGTTTTGTGGGGTTTCCACCTGTAGTGTTTTTGTAGCTGGAATATTTCTTTCTTTCTTTTTTTTTAAGTTTATTTATTTTGAGAGAGAGCATGCAAGCAGGGGAGGGGTAGAGGGAGAGAGGGAAAGAGAGAGAATCCCAAGCAGGCTCCGCACTGTCAGCACAGTGGGGCTCTATCTCATGAATTGTGAGATCATGACCTGAGCCGAAATCAAGAGTTGGACACTTAACTGACTGAACCACCCAGGTGCCCCGATAGTTGGAATATTTCTGACACTGAGAACAGCTCTTTTCCAACACAATAATTATCATTTGCTGATATGGCCTTCCCCAGCCACATCCACCATATGACAGAGTCAGTGGTCACTGTGAAGCTACTGAAAACTGCTTTAGGTGAGTCAAGCTGGCCAGTGTGGCTAAAACCTTGGATCCACACCTTGCAAGAACAGAAGGAAGGGTACATTGATCAGAAATGTGATTTCAGTTAAATGAACCTCGTTGATTATTTTTACGTTCCTGAGTTGAGTACTGTAAAACAAAACAGAGTCCTTCTGGTCACTTGTTCACCTAGGATGGACTTGGTTAAATGGCCAGTATTGGTAATTGTTTCCTAAATGCTGACAGATGCTTTTGCATTATTCATCAAAAGTTTCTTCTATCATTAGAATCACACTGCCTTCACAGTGCTGCAAATGTTTTCTGAGATTTGAAGAAGATGTAGGCTTCGTTGGGGCTTTTTTATCTTTCAGATGGGGATGGTGGGGATAAATTCTGATGTTTGAATTGCCCTTGTTCTGCTAGAGGAAAAGAATTTCTGATTACAGTACTTATCAGCAATTGGAGTGATGAATCAGTTGCACAAATTCAAAATAGCACGCGCCATAATTGTCCTGTGAATAGATCTTGAGGGAAGCAGCCTTATGGGATGAGGGCCTATATGTTGTTCGTTCCTGTACTGAATAATATAGGGTGAGTAGGCATCTTGGGAAGGCTTGTGCATCTCCTGGGTCTTTACTGGTACTGCTTCCTCAAGTGCTTTGTTTGAAACTGAAGTCCTAATGTTTCAAGTGCATGCATCATGTTCAAATACAGCATACCTTGCATTTAGCAACAATCTTAGCATTATATGGGGGCCGATACAACCACTTACATGTAAGAGCACCATCCCATTTAAAAAAATTTTTTTAAGAGATAATTTATTGTCAAGTTAGCTAACATACAGTGTGTACAGTGGAACACCATCCCATTTTTAAAGCTTGTAATTGTTTGTTGGGAATCTACTCTGTGTTCTTGTGAGTTTATCAAATTACCAAAATTGATTCCTATGTTATGCTTAGTTCTGGCTCTAAGTCAGGCATGTAGGACATAAATGTGGACCGGTATAATTTTTTATAGTAAACTTAGATCTGAATTTAGGGTTAGATAAATAAATTACTTTTAGAAACAACACAGATATTTTTCCCTTAAAAATTAAAAATTAGAAGTTGTTTTGTGGTGAGTGATAAAGAATATTGTGAATTCTAAAATTTTCCTTCATCATGTTAAAACATTTTACTATTTGTCTTTTAATTTTCAGATCTTTTTTCAGTTCTTATTCCATATGGGCAAATAGCATATTAGATAGTTTTAAAAAATTAAGCTTTAATTTTAATTATTTATTTTAAGGTTTTTTTTTTTTTTAAAGAGAGAGAAAAAGTGAGAATGGGGGAGGGACAGAGAGAGAGAATCTCAAGCAAGCTCTGCACTGTCAACATGGAGCCCAATATGGGCCTTGAGCCCATGAACTATGAGATCATGCCATGAGCCGAAACCAAGAGTTGGATGTTTAACCAACTGAGTCACCCAGGTGCCCCAATTAATTAGTTATTTAATTTCATTGTATTATTTTAAAAAATCACTTGTTAACTGCAAAAAAAATGAAAAACACAGAAGAGAATAAAGAAGATTATGAATCATGTGTAGCTTTGTAATCCAGAAACAACTTTGGTTGGCGTTTTTGGTATAAAGGCTTCTAGTTTCTTCTCCTTTTTCCATGATCTACAGTATCCAAATGCAATGTTAGAAACTCACTTTTGTGTGGTTCACCTAGTGCTGGAGTCAGAAAAAAGTACATGTAGATGGTAGACACCAAATGAGGGAGTAAGTCCCAGAAAAACTGAAAGGGCATATAATATGCTGCCTCATCTATAATACAGAGAAATCTTGTGGACAACCCGAAGACCTGCTTTAGGAAGTTTACCTGTCCTGAACTTGGAGTTCTAAGAGAATAAAACATTATGATTGGATAAGTTTTCTAGCCAGCTGAGTTACTCCACTATACTTTGAAAAATCTAATAAAACACTTCCAAATCATGTTTTTCAATATTTAGCAGAAGAGACAACACATTGATTACTGTTTAAGCTAATAGTTATTATTTTTCACAATTGTATTCACCCTTAGTCAAATCTTAGGTTTAAATGCTAAAAATCACTGTTTGTGAGATAAACACAAATTGACCCCCAGCTTTTATTCATAAAATACTATTTAATTTTTTTTTTTCATGGCAACATAGAAGAGTTGGGGATCTTGTTTAGATCAGTTCATTGAGAACCACAGATTCATTAATCTAATGAACAAAAACATATGGCCAAAAATGTGTGCCAGGCACTATTCTGCACATGAAATCATGGGTAAATAAAACATTTCTGTCCTTGTGCAACTTACATTTTAGTGGGGCAAACCCAGGAAATAGACAAATAAATGGTTATTAATAACTGGCAACCAGGAAGCCTGTTCTGTTTGGGTGTCAGGATCTACCCCTGGGGGCTACTTAATCTTAGGCCTGAATTTCAAGAAGGCCTTAGCCATGCAAAAGTCTGGGGGGACGCATTCCAGAGAGAAGGAGCAGTGAGTGCAAAGTGTACTGGGGAACTGTATGGATCCCAGTGATCAATAAAGAACAGGAAAAGGAGAGACTGGCTAGAGTGATAGTATCATCACTTTACTGGGGTAATTATGCTTCCTGGGGGAGGCTGTTGGATTGTTTCAAAAAGTCTAATTGGTCTTTAAAAATTACCACATTAGCTATGACATGTCCACCGATGGATGAATGGATAAAGAAAATGTGGTATATACGTACAATGGAGTATTACTCGGCAATGAAAAAGAATGAAATCTTGCCATTTGCAACTACGTGGATGGAACTGGAGGGTATTATGCTAAGTGAAATTAGTCAGAGAAAGACAAAAATCCTATGACTTCACTCATATGAGGACTTGAAGAGACAAAACAGATGAACATAAGGGAAGGGAAACAAAAATAATATAAAAACAGGGAGGGGGACAAAACCGAAGAGACTCATAAATATGGAGAACAAACTGAAGGTTACTGGAGGGGTTGTAGGAGGGGGAATGGGCTAAATGGGTAAGGAGCATCAAGGGATCTACTCCTGAAATCATTGTTGCACTACATGCTAACTAATTTGGATGTAAATTTTAAAAAATAAAATGTAAAAGTACCACATTAGCTATGAGATGGAGAATTGCTTATGCGGAAAAACAGGGAGGCCATCTGGAATGCTCAGACATCCAGGAGAGAGATGATGTGGGGTTTGGATCATGGGGTTTCCATCCTGATAGACATGGTGAAGTTGGGTTATGCCTAGATGAAGAATCAAGGCTTTGTGAAGGAATAGAGAAAGGAAACAATGACTTCCTGATTTGGGGGTCAAACAATTGGGGGGGTAGTGGAGCCATTTACTGAGATGGAGAGGCTGGAGAGAAATAGGTTTTAGACTTATGTTTAAGATTCTTATTAGACATCCCAGCTCTGTCATCTGGCAGCCTAACATACCGGCCTTTATAAAACTGAAGGTAGAGGATGGTATTGGAGAGTTACGTTTGAAGTCATTTGTGTGAGAACAGAATTAATGCTCCGGGATAGGCCACATTGCTTGGAGTAGCATAGAAACTTAAGTTCCTTCAAAATTTGGGAGCAGTTTTATTGTCCTGCCATAGAATTTTCAGTGATTCAGAATCTGCTGACAATACCTTGAGTCACTGCTTTTTCTGAGCTCTGATATCATATAGAAAGAAGGAAAAAACTGGTATTTGTTGAGAGTCTAATGTGTGCTGAGAATTGAGCAAGACATTCTTTGTACTTTGTTTTTGTGTCTAACGTGAGGAGACTGGCTCAGAGTCAACAGAGTAGGCCAGGTGACAGTGTGACTGAGCAGTGAAGCCAGAATTCACATGCAGGGCTTTTGCCTTGCGTTTTGCTTCATCATGTTTGCAATAGGCAGTTATAAAGGAGTGGCAGTATTTTCCGTTGATTTTTCTTGCAAATTATGTGCAATTTTAAGGTAAATATAACATTGCCCATATGTTTACTAAAAAGATGTTTCAAAGCAGTACTTGCTCATGGCAAAGAGAAAAAAAAATTCCTCAACAATACAGAAGAATTTAAGGTGAGAATTAAGTATCTTTGTTTCTTCAAGTACTATGCTCATTCTACAAATTTCATAGATTTTTGAGACTATAATACCTTCAAGTAGCATCATTATGCCATAATGGTTGTAACTTAAAAAAAATTTTTTTAATGTTTATTCATTTTTGAAAGACAGAGACAGAGTGTGAGTGGGAGAGGGGCAGAGAGAGAGGGAGACACAGAGTCTGAAGCACGCTCCAGGCTCTGAGCTGTCAGCACAGAGTCTGACGTGGGGCTCGAACTTACAGACCATGAGATCATGACCCAAGCTGAAGTTGGACGCTTCACCAACTGAGCCACCCAGGTGCCCTGTTGACTTTTTTTTTTTTTCCCACTTAACAATGTATCTTGGCCAGCTTTTCATTTTGGCAAATTAAGATCTATGAGATTCTTTTTAATGACACCCATAATTTCTTTAATATTACATTTTATGGTTAACCTCATGGACATTTAGATTATTTCTAGTTTGTTTTTAAACAATTACTAAGAAGGTGGCAGTGATCAGCCATTTATCTTTATCTCTATGCTTCGTTATGCCAGTTTTTTTTTTAATTTTTTTAATGTTTATTTATTTTTGAGACAGGGAGAGACAGCATGAACGGGGGAGGGTCAGAGAGAGAGGGAGACACAGAATCTGAAACAGGCTCCAGGCTCTGAGCTGTCAGCACAGAGCCTGACGCGGGGCTCGAACTCATGGACCGCGAAATCATGACCTGAGCTGAAGTCGGATGCTTAACCGACTGAGCCACCCAGGCGCCCCTTGTTATGCCAGTTTCTATACAGGATAAATCCCTGGTCTTAACGATTGCAAGGTCAAAATGCATCTTTCTTGTAAATTTACATAAATATTGCTAAATTGATTCAAATAATGTTACTCAGCTTATGATCTTATCTGCCCCACAACTTCATCCACAATAGCTTTTAATAACATTATAATTGGTGCTTATTAGGTAAAATATTGTTTTGCCTTGACTTTAAACTTTTAACCATGAATAAGGTTAAGCATTTTCTTCTGTATTTTTATTGGTCATTTCTTCTGTGAATTGTGTTTATAAATATATATTTTTTGCCTATTTTTAATTGGCTTGTTGTCTTTTTCTTACTGACTGGCAGGAACCCTTTCTATCATAGATATTAGTCCTTCATTTATTATGTATGTTTGCAAATATTTTCTTCTAGTCTGTTGTTTATTTTGAATTTTGTTTATGATTTACACAGTGTTAAATTTATCATCTTTTCCATTAGGACTTCTGTCTTTTGTTTACATTATAGAATGTGTGGAATCTATATATACTCTGAAAAAGCTTCTAGGAGGACAGACTTTGTTATGCAGCATTGCCTAGCTGTTAAAAACTGTATGTCCTGTAGTGGCTGAAATATATATTCTATATTTCACTGACCTACCATGTCAGATATGATTCTCCCAACAACCTATGCTTCTGACATTAAGATGGCTATCAGGGGGTCATCATTTTTCCTACCCACCTCTTACTTTTTTTTCCTGGGCTACAGCTCTTTCTTATCTTTTTTCTTTCTTGATGTTACTCTTTTTCACCATCAAAACTTTTGCTTCCAGTTGCTTCTTCTTGTCAATGCCACTTGTGCTGTGTGACCCATCCCTAACATTACCTCTGCCCTCTATGACATTTTTTCATGGTCAAATCTTGGATGCTTCCCAAGATTTACTTGAATCATTCCACCAAACATAGGGTAATTGTGTCACTTCTCAACTCTGTATTCTCGCTTGGTAGTCACCCTTGCACTGCTAAAGAAGTACATGAATGCTCATGTTCACATACATGTGTGTGTGTTAGTGTGTGCAATTATTTCTGAATGGAGAGACTCAAGAATACTTGTATCCAGATAGTTATGGTTTTAACGCTGGCCTTTTTTTCTGGGATTGACTATTTAGAAAACTTTATAGCACATCTGCTCTGATTATATATGCCAACTTTGCTTGAAAGAAGCTCTCAGGTTTTTTTTAAAATTTTCTCCCATTTTTAGATTTTTCTATTTAAAAAAGTGATTTAAGATCTACAGTGCAGTGATTAGGGATAGCAATTCCAATCACAATTGCTGCTAATAGGCTGTGTGAATACTCAGTTACTCAATGAGGTTTATGTGGTATTATATTTTTAAAAAAATGGGAAGCTTATGATATTAGGACCAGGGTTTGGATGAGGACAAATGACTTTTGAAACATAAACCTGAGAGGATTTTCCTAGGCATTTTCCTTACCACACAGATATCTATTTTTATGTTTTTTTAGCATGGATTTTTTTTCCCCCACAAAAACACCTGCCCCAGAAATAAGTTGCCTGTTTTAAATGCCATATGACTTGATTTCCAACAGGCTGTGTGGCCAGAAGGTGCCAGGCCTGCTTTAGCTCAGAAGGTGGTCTCTGAAACCTCCTGAGAAGCCATTGGCCTGAGAGCAACAAAGGCTTGGAGGGAGGGATACTTTGTTTTCTAGAGAAATGTGATCTCTTGTTCCATTTTCTGTTATTTCACTGTTTGATGGAGAGCCTTAAAATAGGACCTCAATGGACCAAATTAGGACAGTTTGCATGAAATCAGTTAAGCTTTTTTGTCTTTTGTTGTTGTTGTTGTTGTTGTTGCTGCTGTTGTTTTTGACCAAAAAAAAGGAATCAACTCCATTAGTCAATAGTTAGTGAAGGAAATAGGGGCTCAAGTGTAAGAATTGGGGATTCTGGGGGTATGCGAATTTGTTGGAATACAGAACAGGCATTCTCTTTTAAAATGTAATCCAAGTAAATGCAGGAGGTAGGTGGAAGGTGTGCTTTAAGAAATGAGTAAGACGGTAACCACCTGAACAAATACTTGCTCTGTGTATGTACTATGTGCAACACACTGTGTCAGTACCCTGTAGAGACGTTTTTTCAACTTCTGGATAAAATGCTGATTGGTCTTTAAGGCTTAACACTCTGTCCTATTCAGCAGCTACCTACAAGTTATAACAGATCTGAAATTATGAAGTATTGAGCAGCTGTCAAGGAGACAGAGTTTATAGAGAAACAATTGTGAATGACTATTTGAATATCAGAATTTCATATCTTCTAATCCTTGCTTAAGTTGGGATGTTTCCTATTTTATCAGTGGGGGGCAAAACCTTGTGCTAATGTCCTAATAGGTAACTGAGCTTCTGAGTAAGTATTTGCTTCTTTCACGTAAGTGACTGAATTAAGGCCCAGGGCTGTGCCTGGGAAAATGGGTCCCATTGACCACCATGCTAAGTGATGGTGCCCAGCTGTGGTCTCCAAAAATGGGTCTCAGCATTATGAAGAGGAGCTTTTAAAATGCAGATTCTTAAGAAACAATAATTTCTGGAGATGTAGTCTGGGAGTCTGTATTTTAAAGAAAGCCAAGATTGGGGACCAGTTGCTACCTTAGGAGAAGTTGGATTTGTCCAAAGAGTACATTCAACTTCTGTCTTCTAATAGCCATGTACGCTTCCATTTTGACCTAACCGCCAATCAAATAATAAGCTAGCACTTTGAAATTAATGTGTGATATGGTAAACTGCTTGTTCTTTTTAACATACCCATTAGAAATACTTTTATGCTCTGCCATGACAGCGCTTGTAGAACCGAGAGACAATATCTTGCTGACTTCCAGGAAGGTTAAGTCTTACTCATATAGCTGAATAAACTGCCCTTGCCCAGTGTTACCCAAGAAACCAGCCAGGAAGATTAGGTGTGAGAAATAAGTGAAACTGGCTTTCTAGTTACTAAGAACAAGAATTAGAGTCTAGGGGCACCAGGTGGCTTAGTTGGTTAAGTGTCGGATTCTTGATTTCAGTTTAGCTCATGATCTCATGGTTGTGATATCGAACCCTGCCTCAGGTTCGGTGCTGGGCGTGGAGCCTGCTTAAGATTCTAACTCTCCTTCTCCCCTTCCCTGTTCATGCTTCTCTCTCTCTCTCTCAACAAACAAACAAACAAACAAACCAGAATTAGAGTTTATTTATTTATAAAAGGTTTTTTAAAGTAATCTCTACACCCAGTGTGGAGCTTGAACTCATAACCCCAAGATCAAGAGTCACATGCTCTACCTACTGAGCCAGCCAGGTGCCCATAGAATCTAATTTTTTAATGTGGCAAACAGAGTATTTATAATTCATTTAAAATAATTACAACTACCATTTATACATTCTAAGTGTGGAGGGAAAATGTGCACAGGCCCAGAACAAGAACAATTGGGAAAAAAAAAAATGCACCAAGTGTTCTTATTATGATCTTCAGGGGCCAGGCTTAAATTCTGTCTCCTCTGGAATTCACTTCGATCCACCCCGGCCTTCCTTGGTCCTTATTGTCCTTATTTTTTTTTATACCCCCTCCCTATTTTATTGTTAATTTTACATATTACTTGCCAGTCTTATCATTACCATGAAGTAGTATCACCACGATACATGAAGTTTCTAGTAGCTAGACCATATGTTATAGACTCCTAGTATTTGCTAGAAGAGGTCTTAGGAGTCAGCAAATCTGATTCCTTATTTCTATACATCAGATCACTGGAATCAAGACTGCTTAAAAAACGTACCAGTGATGAGCCAGTTAGGGGCCTGGACAGGACGTGAAGGCAGACATTCTGTGCACTGAAATGGAGAGAGAACTGCCCTGGGAAATCAAGGTACCTGGTGTCAGAACTTGTCTGCCATTTACTAGCTTTATTATCTCAGACAAGTTCTTCACTTCTCTGAGTCTGTTTGATTCACTCTACAGCGAGGGACATTTAATCATCTTTACTTCACAGGGATATTTAGAGGAATAATTGAGATAATATGTCAATAGTCTTCACTCTGGATTCCCAGGAAAATCCCTGCTCAGCCCCATTCTTAGAGATGGTGACTTAATTGGTGTGTGGTAGGGCTTTGTGCTCAACACTTCTAAGGAGGTCCCTCAGTGATTTTGATTTACAGCCAAGGTGGAGAACCACGAGTGAGCCTTGTTAGTTGGCAATGTTCTCTGTAAGTAAAGGCCAGTATTTATTGTGGCTTGGGAGTTCTTCTAAATATCCAGTACAATGTCATATTACTTAATAAATGATGGAATAAAAATCTAGTATGTATGTATTTTATAGCCATATTGTGGAATGGTGGCAACACTGACATTTCTTCTATTGAAGCAGAAAACTCTTTACATATTAGACAGAACTAAATTTAGAATTTTTGAAATTAACTTATATCCCCCTCCTCCATAGGGTGACATTAAATAAAACCAACAAAATCATATTGTTATGAGTTCTCTCTTGTATCTCATTTGTTTCCCAGGGTTAACAGTTATGGAGCAGAAATAATTGTTGAATACAAAATAGGTCTCATTAAAACAGACAGTGTTATCTGGAAGGCTTTAACAAAATAGAAGAAAAGGTTCTGACATATAAAAACTGATAAATTCCTTTCACCCTTTTTGATCTCAATCCCCCATACGTATTTATCAACTTTGCAAACATATTGACTATGTGCATATAAAGTTTGCAAACAAATTCCAAAATGTTACTGCCAACCAATTAGTTTCTAAAAACCTTTCAAATAATCTTCTCCACAGGAGTGATTTAGGTATTGGAAAGAAAAATCAATGAACTCTACATTGTTTGCTCCTCACTGGGAAGAATCAGGACTTAAGAGTGGAGCACACTCCATGGTTGTTTGTAAGCACATTTATTCATAAGCTGATATGATTTGACTTTAAGCCTCCATTGCTGGCAAGCAGGAGCTTTTCAAGTGAAGCCATTCCTGTGAAGAGCAGTTATATTTTATATAAAGATCGTTTTAAAAATTCATGTCTCTGGTAAGCTACCCAGATGTTAATCAGTTTTTTTTTTTCCTTAAAGTTATTCTGAAAGGCTTTTGGATGAACTAGAATTTTATCTTCTTGAAAGATAAGATAATACTTGTGAAAGCTAGATCAGCTTTTTTACAGACTCATACAACTTAGAGGAAAATGCATTTTTAGGTTGAGGGTAGTGGGATATTCAGAGATATTCTTTGACCTTCTGAAATGCACACAGCCAGTTTGTGACAGAGCCAGAAGTAGAACTCTTCTTGCCCCTCTGCTTCTGCCCCCGACCTGTGGACTGACCCTGAGACCCAGCTGCATGGCCCATCAACAAGCTGTCTCAGTACTTACTGGGCAATGGGTCCCAAATTATGTTTTGGTCCGTGTGGAGAATGAAACACCCTATTCTTCTGCTCTGATGATTTTAGGAAATCTCCCTTTCCTTCCTTCGAGAGAAACATTATCTGCATTGTTTGACACTTTCCACATAGAAATGAAATTGTTTCCAGAAGCTAATCCCTTTCAGTCACTCAGATTTACTCTAATCGGTAGAAGCTGGCAAGAAATCAATTCACATTTTTCATGTATCTTTTGCTGAAAGATTCTCTTGCAGGGGAACTGGACCTTTTTTTAAACCTGCTAATGCACAGTTTGATGAGCATTGTCCCAGAATAAATGTGTTTACAAAAGAGCGCAAGTGATATTCTCATATGGCCTTAACACAGACATGGTTGTGACCCCGTATGTGAGAAAGTGTCTCAAGGTGACATTTAGAGCAGAGAATGAGCAGGGCCCTGGTTTTGCTTATTAGTGCGGGAGGATATATTCTTCTTGGCCTTTTAAAGAGCAGCGCTAGGAAATACATGCAGGTCCCTGTGTGCGTGTATACATATATGCATACAAATACAAACATACAAATATACATACACAAATATGTATACATCTGTGTTCCTGTTTACTTTCTGTGTTTGTTTCTCTCCTTCTCATTCTTATTGAGTTAATTTTAATTTTGAACATGTAGAATACCAAGAGAGGTCACTCCCATATCCCTTCCACTTGATATTCTCCCATCCTTGCAGGTAACCAGCTTCATTGTTTTCTGGTTATCCTTCTTGTGTTTCTTTTTGTAAAGGTAAATATTTGTATATTTAAAAAAAAAGTCCAAGCTTTTTTTTACACAAAAGTAGCATACTATATATATATGCTTATTTATATTTTGCCTTTTTCACTTACTAATACCTTCTAGAAATTATTTCATATCAGTTTATGGAGATCTTTTTTATTCTCTTCTACAGTTATATAGTAGTCCACTGTATGTATGTATATATTATTTTATTCAACCAGTTTCCTGTTTAGGATCATTTTTACCCTGAATGGCTGGGGAAGAGTTTAATGTAATATGAAGGAGGGGGGAAGAGAAGACAAAAAACAAATGAACACAATCATTGTAGAAATCGCAAAAATATGCTGAGTGAAAGAAGCCAGACACACAGGACTGCAGAATGTAAGATTTTCATTTATGTGAAATATCCAGAGAAGACTCATCTATAGAGACAGTATTGGTTAGTGGTTGTCTAGGGCTGTGGGTGAAACAGAGAATGACAGCAAGTAGATATGAGGTTTCTTCTTGGGGTGATGGACATGTTCTAAAATAAGATCAGTGGGGCTCCTGGGTGGCTCAATTGACCAACTATTGATTTCAGGTCAGGTCATGAGATTGAACCCCACTTAGGGTTCTGTGCTGAGCAGGGGCCTGCTAAGATTCTCTCCCTCTCCTTTTGCCCTCCCCTGCTTGTGCACATGTGCGTGCACAGGCTCTCTCTCTCAAAAAAAAAAAAAAAAAAAAAAAAAAAAGATCGCAACTTGGTAGATGTACTAAAGGCATTAAATTGTACATTTAAAACAGGTGGATTTTAATGTATATAAATTGTACTGCAATAAAGCTATTAAAAAATTCACATCAGGTGATATGTTAGACATTCCTACCAGAATGTGATGACCTCTAATTCAAGCATGGCATAAAGAGTTAAACCCTCTTAGATGTCATATGCACTTAGTGGAAATGTTGGGAATCTCTCCTCCAATGATATATACTCTCTATTATACTTCAAATCAGAAGTATGTTTTTTATAGCATTTTCTGCTTGAGGGTTTTAGTGAGCCAATAAACCCTACGGAAATTTACTTATTTTAAAGGGCAGAAATGATTGATTTAATTCTTTTTTAAAGAACTGAATTCTAAAGGACCTTGCAGATCACTTTGTTACGCCTTTCGTTTTACAGATAAAACTCTGTTAAGAGTTTTAAAACTCTAATTATGTAATAAAGTTAGAAATATAGTCTTCTCATCTGTTTTGCTCTTTAAATATTTATGCTATTTTGTTAGCAGCCATTAAAATGATAATTATTAAGACTGTGTAGAAACATGGAAAGCTGTTTATTATACAAATGAAGAAAAGCAGCGTGCCAAATGACCTAAATATCATGATTGCAACCAGTATGTCAAATTTGTGTACATATTGAAGTCTGGAGCATAATAGACAAAAACAATATGTGTGTTATGGGTGTTTCTCTTTTAATATTCCTGAATGTTGCTGCGCTGTATCAAAATAAACTTCTTTTCTAAAAATATTAAGGCTATCATAGACAAAATGTAGAATCAAAGGGATTGTGCTTATGTTGGTTGTTGCCTGCATTTGTGACCTGCATTTGCAGATTTTCCTAGACACCTTCCAGCCCTGAGAATGTGTGTGATAAGGTTATATCATTCTAAGCCCCTGGAACTCTTTCCCTGTTTACCTGTCACTGGAAGTCTTCCTTTGTTCCCTTGTTTCTTGTCCTATTTTATGGAATCTACCCATCTGGCGTGTTTGGAGGATGACTTCTATGTGGGTAGCAACTACTGTTATCTGTCGCTACAGAAGGCAGAACATAAAGAAGTTGGCTTGAGCTGACACTTTGTGATTTAGATGACATTGGGAGAATATTTTATCTCCAACATTGAATGAGTTACAAAGAATGACTGAGGTTGGTCCTTTTTTGGTTAGCTTTACTACTCAATGGGTTATCTACAATGAGGTTTTGAGGAAGGGAGAGATACTTTAGATGACTCTCAAGACTCCGCTGAACTTGAGTTTTCAATTTAACTCTAAATGGCTTTTCTATGTGCTAAGAAGCAAAAAGCAGCTACGTAAACAATTTAAGCAACACATTGTTTCAGAGCCTAGCTCTGCCAAATATGTTTCTATCATATATGCTTGTTTACGGCAGTGGATGAAGCTGAAGTCTTAGCTCATGGCTGAATTGGTGGGATAAATATGAAGCTAGTGGATATTAATATATAATATAAAGGCACTTCCACATTGAAGGATTGGATACTACTTTCTAAAATATTTGGGTTTCTCTGAATGATGCTTGCTGAATGGTAAGTGGTATTTATTAGCTCAAATAACTGATTACACTTCTATATCATTATGCTTTCCCTGTTAAAGTGTTGAGATTTTATAGCCATAGCAGTTCAATTCTAGGTTAAAAAAATGTGGGGGGATACTGTGAAAAGGAAAGAGAAGGGGCAGTGTGAACAAAGTAGAGGACACTGTGTCAGATGTATAAGTAGCACTTGCTATTAGATCTTTGACAGTACAGTTAATTCAGTTTCCATAATTTCCAAAATTGTTTAAACAATTTATTTTATTCTTTCTTCCCAAAGAGACATCTTCCTGAATTATGTTTCTATCCCGCCCATCTTTTGCTCAGAAATGTCTAGTGAATCTCTAACTGCCAATAGATTAAGATCTTATTCTACCAACATCCCGACCCCCTACAGCCTAGTTGTATCCAGCCCATAATCATATGTCTTGTCATTTTCCTTTTGAGTCACTCTTCCAAAGTTGGAGACCCATCATTGCCTACCCTCTGAGCATACCTCTACTCTTTCCGTCCCCAGGCATTCACTGATACTGTGTTATTAGCACACTTTTCCCCTTTCCAGCCCACTGTGTTCTCCTTTCTCTATGGACTCCCATAGTATTTCTGTCAATAATAAAACCATAATTGTAACTACCATTTATAGTGTTTATGATATGCCAGGCACCGTTTTTAGTACTTTACATGAATTGGCTTATTCAGTCCTCAACGTTTGAAGATTGCTATCCTCATTTTATAGATAAGGAAATGGAAGTGCACAGGGATTAGGTAACTTGCCCAAGGTCAAAAAGCTAGTTAAGTGGCAGATCTGGAATTTTATCCCAGGTTGTGTAGATTCAGACTCTGTGTTCTTGACCATAGCTCTAAACTACCATTAATAAATTTTCCTTTTAGATGTTTTATTTTCTTAAAGTTTAACCAATTTAGGTCAAAGACAAAGTCTCCTTGTTCTCTGCTTTACTTCATTACATAACCCTGTGTTTGGAATTGCCGTTCCAAAATTGCTGTGACCTATTATTATGATGTATTTTAAATTATTATTTATTTATTTTTAATTGATGAGCATTTCTTTATTTTATTTTCTAATTTACATCAAGTTAGTTACCATATGGTGCAATAATGATTTAAGGAGTGGAATCCAGTGATTCATCCCCTACGTATAACACCCAGTGCTGATCCCAACAAGTGTCTTCCTTAATACCCTTGCCCATTTAGCCCATCCACCCCACCACCAACCCCTCCAGCAACCCTCAATTTGTTCTCTATATCTAAGAGTCTCTTATGTTTTGTTCCCCTCCCTGTTTTTATATTATTTTTCTTCCCTTATGTTCATCTGATTTGTATCTTAAATTCCACATATGAGTGAGGTCATATGATATTTTTCTTTCTCTGACTAATTTAGCTTAACACAATACCCTCCAGTTCTATCCACATGGTTGCAAATGGCAAGATTTCATTCTTTTTGATTGCCGAGTAATACTCCATTGTGTGTTTGTGTGTGTGTGTGTGTGTGTGTGTGTGTGTGTGTGTGTGTACGTACATACATACACACATCTTCTTTATCCATTCATCCATTGATGGACATTTGGGCTCTTTCTATACTTTGGCTATTGTCGATAGTGCTGCTATAAACATTGGGGTGCATGTGCCCCTTTGAAACAGCACACCTGTATCCCTTGGATAAATACCTAGTAGTGCAATTGCTGGGTCGTAGGGTAGTTCTATTTTTAATTTTTTGAGGAACCTCCATACTGTTTTCCAGAGTGGCTGCACCAGTTTGCATACTCACCAGTAGTGCAAAAGTTTTCTCTTTCTCCGCATCCTCACCAACATCTGTTGTTGCCTGAGTTGTTAATGTTAGCCATCCTGACCGGTGTGAGGTGGTATCTCATTGTGGTTTTGATTTTGTATTTCCCTGATGATGAGTGATGTGGAGCATTTTTTCACGTGTCGGTTGGCCATCTGGATGTCTCCTTTGGAGAAGTGCCTATTCATGTCTTTTGCCCATTTCTTCACTGGATTATTTGTTTTTAGGGTTTTGAGTTTAATAAGTTCTTTATAGATTTTGGATACTAACCGTTTATCTGATAGGTCATTTGCAAATATCTTCTCCCATCCTTTTGGTCGCCTTTTAGTTTTGCTGATTGTTTCCTTCGCCATGCAGAAGCTTTTTATTTTGATGAGGTCCCAGTAATTGATTTTTGCTTTTGTTTCCCTTGTCTCTGGAGACATGTTGAGGAAGAAGTTGTTGCAGCTGAGGACAAAGAGGTTTTTGCTTGCTTTCTCCTCGAGGATTTTGATGGCTTCCTATCCGACATTTGGATCTTTCATCCATTTTGAGTTTGTTTGTTTGTTTATTTATTTATTTATTTATTTATTTATTTATATATAACGTTTATTTATTTTTGAGACAGAGAGAGACAGAGCATGAATGGGGGAGGGTCAGAGAGAGGGAGACACAGAATCTGAAACAGGCTCCAGGCTCTGAGCTGTCAGCACAGAGCCCGACGTGGGGCTTGAACTCACGGACCGTGAGATCATGACCTGAGCCGAAGTCGGCCACTTAACCGACTGAGCCACCCAGGTGCCCCAATTTTGAGTTTATTTTTGTGTATGGTGTAAGAAAGTGGTCCAGGTTTAATCTTCTGCATCTTGTTGTCCAGTTTTTCCAACACCATTTGCTGAAGAGACTGTCTTTATTCCATTGGATATTCTTTCCTGCTTTGTCAAAGATTAGTTGGCCATACACTTTTGGGTCCATTTCTGGATTCTCTATTCTGTTCCATTGATCTGAGTGTCTGTTTTTGGCCCAGTACCATGTTGTCTTGGTGATTACAGCTTTGTAACATATCCTGAAATAATGAATTGTGATGCCTCCACCTTTGGTTTTCTTTTCCAGGATTGCTTGTGCTATTCAGGGCCTTTTCTAGTTCCATACAAATGGTAGCATTGTTTTCTAGCTCTGAAAAATGCTGGTATTATTTTGATGGGGATTGCATTGAATATGTAGATTGCTTTGTGTAGTACTGACATTTTAACAATATTTGTTCTTCCAATCCATGAACATGGAATGTTTTTCCTTTTTTTGTGTGTGTGTTTTCTTCAATTTCTTTCATAAGCTTTCTATAGTTTTCAGTGTCTAGATTTTTCACCTTTTTGGTTACGTTTATTCCTAGGTATTTTGTGGTTTTTGGTGCAATTGTAAACAGGATTGATTCATTGATTTCTCTTTCTGCTGCTTCATTATTAGTGTACAGAAATGCAACTGATTTCTGTGCATTGATTTTATATTCTGTGACTTTCCTGAATTCATGAATCAGTTCTAGCAGTTTTTTGGTGGAATCTTTTGTGTTTTCCATATAGAGTATCATGTCATCTGTGAAGAGTGAAAGTTTGACTTCCTTCTTGCCGATTTGGATACCTTTCTTTATTTGGATATTTGTGTTGTCTGATTGCTGAGACTAGGACTTACAATACTATGTTAAGAGTGGACATTCCTGTCGTGTTCCTGACTTTAGTGGGGGAAAGCTCTCAGTTTTTCCCCATTGAGGGTATTAGTGGTAGGTTTTTCTTATATGGCTTTTATGGTCCTGAGGTATGATCCTTCTTTTTTAAAAATTTTTTGTAATGTTTTATTTATTTTTGAGAGAGAGAGAGAGAGAGAAAGAGTGAGCGAGCAAGCAGGTGAGGAGCAGAGAGAGGGGGAGACACATAGTCTGAAGCAGTCTCCAGGCTCTGAGATGTCAGTACAGAGCCAGACACGTGACTCAAACTCACAAACTGTGAGATCGTGACCTGAGCCGAAGTTGGTCATCTAACTGACTGAGCCACCCAGGCACCCTGAGGTATGATCCTGCTATTCCTACTTTCTTGAGGGTTTTTATCAAGAAAGGATGCTGTATTTTGTCAAATGCTTTCTCTGCATTTATTGAGAGGATCATGTGGTTCTTGTCCTTTATTTTATTAATGTGATGTATCTCATTGATTGATTTGCAGATATTGAACCAGCCCTGCAGCCCAGGTATAAATCTCTCTTGATCATGGTGAATAATTCTCTTAATGTATTGTTGGATCTGGTTGGCTAGTATCTTGTTGAGAGTTTTTGTATCCATGTTCATCAGGGAAATTGGTCTGTAGTTCTCCTTTTTAGTGGGGTCTAAGTCTGGTTTTGGAATCAAAATTATTCCTTTAAAAAATATTTTAAAGTAATCTCTATACCCGACATGGGGCTCGAATTTAACAACCCCAAGATGAAGACTCACATGTGCTACTGACAGCCAGGCACCCTGATGTGACCTATTATAATCAGTGGTCAGTCAAGTACTTGGGTTTTTCTAGGAGTTTTGGCTTTGTTGGTTTGACTT
The DNA here is from genome assembly GCF_018350215.1 of Panthera leo. Lineage (NCBI taxonomy): Eukaryota > Metazoa > Chordata > Mammalia > Carnivora > Felidae > Panthera > Panthera leo. Next base: position 108,914,116 of record NC_056687.1, read on the forward strand.
GATGATATTATCTTGATACACTGATACTCTCTATTCTTCCTCTTATTACTGGTGTGAGATGGTCAGTGTGGCTGCCAAGAATTCAAATCTTGGCTTCTGTTACCTAAATGAATGGTGCTCAGTAGTGGGTGACTTTTCTAATGCATGCAAAACCAAATCTCAAATTTTGTTTTGCGCTTCAAGTTAAACACTTTAAGTTTGTGTTTGTTTTCTGAAGCTGTATTTTTATTATTTGATGTCAAGTAAAATGAGAAAGAGCAACCTATACTTCACTTTCCTTGCAATATCAAATCTTAAAGTGATGCTTGATACTATGCAGTTCCTCCTTAATTTCTTTGGAAAAGAAAAGGCTCTTCATGTGAAGAAGAGTGGAAGTTGGTTACGTTGAAGTTACTTTTAGCGAGTACCCTGCACGTACAGTGTTAAGCTTTAAGATCACATTATCTTTCTTAGTAAAGGCAAGATACTTAGTCAAAAAAGCTGAAGTCTGATGTTGCTGGAATCTGTTTTCTGTGTTTGATTTATCTGTTTCTGACAGCATACTGCTTGATAAGATAGGTACTCAGAACTAGATGTTTCTAGTGCTCTAGTGGTTATATATGTGCCTGTGTATTAGCAGGTGAAATAAAAGCTATCTCTGGCTAATATAATGAGAAAGTATTTGGAAGAGTATTGGATAACTTACAGAATCAAAGGGAAAATGTCAGCCTCAAGGATAACTGTAACAACTATGGCATCTTAGGATGGCCAAGCAAGAGCATCTCTTAAGTCTTGACCATTGAAATGGCTCCATTCTGTTTTCTTTCAATGGTCACATCAGGATTTGTGTTCTTTGGAAGGGAGTCAAATTTCTTCTTAGCTTAAGTTAGGTGCCCATTTCTTAGTTGGGGGCCACCAAAAGCACATGAAATGGGAAAGGAGTATTTCCAGTTACCAAAGAAGGGGAAACAGGCAACACCAACAGATGCCCACTTCTAACAAGGTTCATCTCAAAGCAGAGAGAATTTAAATGATAGTTTTTAAAAAAGATTTTATTTTATTTATTTTTTAAAGTTTATTTATTTACTTTGATGGGCAGGAGGGACAGTAGGAAGGGGAAGGAGAGAATCCCAAGCAGGCTCTGCACTGTGAGTACAGACATGAATTCACGAACCGTGACATCATGAGTTGGACGCTTAACTGACTTAACCACCCTGGTGCCCCTAAATGATAGTTTTAACTTGGACAGTGAGTGATTTGGATATTACCTGAATTCAATCACTAAGCTGTTCTTCTAGGTGGAAAATCTTAGCGGTTTATTTCATTAATCAACAGTTGTTTTATGTTCATTTGTGAAAACATGATTTGTTTTCTAATCACATTTAAAAAATGATATGTATCTATTTTCAAATATACACAAAAATCTAATAATATGAACCCATAAGTAACCATTATCCAACTTCAAAAATTGTTAACATTTTGTTGGTCTTGTTTCTGTTGATTGTATGTGAAAGCATTATTACAAGATGTTTTTACAACTGGCTATATAAAAACTCACAAGACTTAATATGAAGTCCGAGAATTGCTTTATGAACTTAAATCCAGGTATCAAATGATCAGTCTCATAGCAAAAAATATGTTGCTGGTTAGAACAAAAGATGGCTCTGTGCAGCATTAATGCATTGTTTATCTGGAAGTAGAATTTTATTTCAACCAGGAAGGCTTTTCACTGGCTTAAGACTGGTGAATCAATTCCTCAATAGCTCTTTCTAGATTTCCTTTACCAACTTTGTCTTTTGGTCCTTGAAATCTTTAGGAGTAAATCAGAGGTTTTATTTGACAGTGAAGTTTCTGAACACCCATCTGCATGTGCATTGTGTAAGAGCTGAAAGTGCTGTAATCTCTTTTGTAGTTGAAAGATGCATGAGTGTGATGCAGTCCGGGACACAGATGATCAAACTGAAACGTGGAACCAAAGGGCTCGTCCGGCTCTTTTACCTGGATGAACATCGGACCCGCCTCCGATGGAGACCCTCAAGGAAGAGTGAGAAGGCAAAAAGTAAGACCAACCTTTGAATTCTTTTCATGGCTTGAAATAGTAATACATGGGTTATATTGGCTGGGCTCTTTGGCAGCCTCAGATCTGTGAAACTTTGATATTTTTACAAGATTTGGGGTCAGTTGCTAAAGGATACAGAGAAACTGAATAAGTAGTGACCATTTTTGCCTTTTTATTTCTTTGGAAGTTTCACTCCATAAAAGTTTTCTTGCCCATGAATGCTGTAAATGTTAATATTTCCCCTGTGTTGGAGACATGATATATTTTTTAGTGATGTTTTATAGCCCGAGGCCTTTTATTTTTATTTTTATTTTTATAAAAGGTGAAGGATATCATAAATCCAGTGGGCTTTAAAGTATATTGCATTATTCTGAGCACGGTAACTGCTTAGTGAATTAACAAAATTGTTTTAATGATTTTAAGCAAAAGAGCTTTGGTCTGACTCCTACTTAAACCCTCTCTCCCACACCTTGTACATTCAGCACCAAGTCCTTGTTGGGTCCTGTGTAATGGCTGTCTCATCTCATTCCTTCCTGTTTTCATAGGAATCTCTTTGGTCTGTGGTCTCTTTACCTTTTGGGCCTCTTGAGAAACTTCCTAGCGAATCTCCATTTTGCTAGTTTCTGCTTTTGTCTGTTAAGATACTTTCATCTTCAAGTAGCACAAGACTTTGACTAAATTAGACTTACATGATAAATATATCGTCTCACATAACAAGAACTTTAGAGATCAGCAGGCCCAGGCGTGGGACATGAGTCTCTAGCTCTGTTTTCCCAAGTGCTCTTGGCTCTGTTCCTAGTGTGTTGGCCCTGTAGTCAAGGCAGCGGCAACATGGTGCTTCCTTTTCAGGAGAGAGGATTTCATTCCAGAATTTTGCCTCAAAGCAGACTACCCCATGTCTCCTTGGTTAGAACTGAATTACATTCCTACGCCTAAAGTAATCATAAGAAATAGGAATGGGGCCACCTCAATGGCTTAGACTCACCAGAACTGGAGCCCTGGAGTGGGTGTGGGCTCATTTCCCTGTGAATCATTTGGGGAATGAGTTGATACCAGAAGAAAATTGTGACTCTGCCATTAAGGCACAATGGAAGGGAAGATGGGGTATAGGAGCAAATCAATAAGATTACAACACTTCTGATTCATGCTTAAAAACAAGCAAACTAAGAAAGTACTGTTTTAGTCTAAAGTAATTGTCCCTGCTAGTGCTTCTCTGATACAAACCTACAGTGTTGCTCTCTTACCTGTATGATGCCAATCTCTGGTTTCTTGTATATCAGGCTCTCTCTGATCTAGCCTTTCTAGCTTTATCCCCGGCTTCCTTTCTCTCTTGAGCTTTATAGTCTGGTGTAAATGGCCTATTTAACATTCCTGGAATGGATCTCATGTTTCTGTATCTTACACTTTTTCTCCTGGGATGCCACCTTGTTTCTCTCTACCTCTCCAAGCCCTGCTCTACCTTCATCATCCTAGCATTCTTTCTATAAATGCTCATCACATTTAGCTCTGCTATTCGGTTTTTTCCCTTCCAGTTTTTAACTGTCATCTTATATGTGTTGTAAAACTCCAAGGTTGGTTCGAGGTCTTCATATGTTTTCCCTGTGCAAATATGTAAACTATAAATTTGATGTATTCATAATCTCCTTTTTCTACCAGTCTTTTTGCCCTGATGCATACATCAGTCTTCCTATCATAAATTTCAACATATCCTGACTAAAAGCTTGAGAGGGCGTTATCCAGGCTGCGCAGGAAGGTAGAGTGGTATGTGGAGAGGGCTAATGGCAGGAAATGACAGGGCTTGTAGTTCACTTTTGAACTTAATACCATGATTCACAGACAGTGAGTTTGTTCATGCTTATTTTTTTTAACGCTTATTTATTTTTGAGAGGGAGAGAGGGACAGAGCACAAGCGGGGGAGGGGCAGAGAGAGGGGGAGGCACAGAATCTGAAGCAGGCTCCAGGCTCTGAGCTGTCAGCACAAAGCCTAATGTGGGGCTCAAACTCACAAATCGTGAGATAATGACCTGAGCTGAAGTTGGACGCTCAACCGACTGAGCCACCCAGGTGCCCCATGTTCATGCTTATTTTTAAAATTTAAGATGATTTTGCTATTTTTTTCTTTTTTTTCTTTTTTTTTTTTGCTATTTTTTTCTTAATACATGTACATATCTCCACGTGCCACATAACTGCATTTCACTTTCCTCACAGTACTTATTGACTCCATTTACAAAGTCACCGAAGGTCGGCAGTCTGAAATATTCCACAGACAAGCTGAGGGGCACTTCGATCCCAGCTGCTGCTTTACCATCTACCATGGCAACCACATGGAGTCTCTGGATCTCATCACCTCCAACCCTGAGGAGGCCCGCACCTGGATCACAGGCCTCAAGTACCTGATGGCCGGCATCAGTGATGAAGATTCACTTGCCAAGCGGCAGAGGACCCACGACCAATATCCTCCCTAGAATGTTAATTTTGAGCTGTGTGTGTGTGTGTGTGTGTGTGTGTGTGTGTGTGTATTAGACTTTATTTTATTTTTTCCTATAATTTTGGGGCTTAAAGCTACTTTTCTTTCTTTCTCATTCTTTACCCCTAGCACCCTTCTGCTCTCTCCTCACTCTCATCCCAAGTAAATGAATGCGTAGAACATACAGAAACTTAAGCTTGCATGAACTCAGGAGCAGGCTTCTTCTGAGGAGATTGAATTTAGCTCCACAATCTGAGAGGTCTCCAACTGCAGCCTAATGTTTCCTAAGAGAGATTAGATAGCTGGGAAAGTGTTTATTTGATTACAAATCCTGCTTTGTAATCAAGTCAGTTTAGTTGAACAAGTACTTTTGAGTTCCAATTACACACACGGTATTAAGCTCCTTCCTGCTTTCTCTCTCTCTCTTTAATTTACAGTGTGGAAACTGATTGATACTGAAGGGGAAGTCATTTTTTACACAATACCATTTACCTTCTCTAAATTCTTCAAGAAACTGGGAGACTCATCTGAGTCGCCTTAATTAAACTCATTTCTTGAGGTCCTGTCGTGCTGACAAGATAAATAGTTAACATGCTTGGTCTGAAGGCACCTCTTCTGCTGCTATGGAGCTGGTCATGTGACATGGCCTTTTTGGCCTCAATTTCCTTATGTGTAAAGTGAGGGCGATAGAGTTGTTGACTGTTTTGGTTTCCTTCTGCACATTTTGAAGGGTCTTAAAACACGTGTGCCCCCATCTATGAAGGGAGTAGTCCTACTTCCTTGCTGTTATTGGAATGTGTGTCCTAAATTTGTCCCCCAGAGTAGTGATAAATTTGTGCTGCTCTAGTTATAATTCCACACCCAGGGTATTGTTTGGGCAGAGTGGAAATATTCAGCCCATGAAAGGATTTTTGACAGTGGGAAGGTCTGAGCTGATGAGCCATGATATTTTCATCAATATTCACAGCATGCAGATAAAGGCACCTGGGATTCATAAATGAACAAAATGCAAACATAGAAAGGAAATTTCTGTGCTTTATTCTATTCATTTGGTTCTTAACTCCTTAACATTTGGTAAAAAACAAACAAAATGCTGAATAAAATTGCTTTCTGGTCTAAACCACAGAATCATATTAACAGTGCCTCGAACTAAAACAATATTCATTTCTCATGAACAGGAGATGTGAGATAGGGCAGTTCAAGAACTGGTTAATCAGTGGCTCAGTGATGTCACCCAAGACCTGGGTTCTACCGTTCTCAGCATGTTGGCGTGGTCCTTGGGCGGGTTGCCCCTTGGTCAGACAGAGGTACAGCAGCTTTGGGCAGCAGCTCCAAACACAGCCCTGCCCAGAGGAAGCATAGTTTCTTCTCACAAAGCTTCTTTTTAAGAGCAATGTAAATCTTTCCAGGATGCCCACCCCAACCCAAGACTAAATATCATCATTGGCCAGAATTGTTACTGCAGGTCCATTCCTGAACCAGTCTTCGATAAAATAAATCAATTAGCGTAATTGGGCTTTGAGCTCAAGACTCTTTTGAATGCTTAAAAACTAAAGACTCTATATAGAGTTTTTGTTTATGTGGGTTTCATCTTAATGTTTATTTTTGAGAGAGAGGAAGACACAGAATCCAAAGCGGGCTCCAGGCCCCAAGCTGTCAGCACAGAGCCCGACGCAGGGCTGGAACTCACGAACAGTGAGAACATGACCTGAGCCGAAGTTGGATGCTTAATCCACTGAGCCACCCAAGTGCCGCCGAAAACTATTTTTCAAAGCAAAACAAATTTGTGAGAAACAGTAGTGTTGCTTTTCACTTTGCAAGTCTCTTTAATGTGTATCTGGATAGAACACATGCATTCTCCTATCTGTTTCTGCCTTCAATCTGCATGTTGTATTGTTTTGGTGGAAACGCATGAAGAAAATTTAGCCTCACACACATAAATAGTGGGAAAAGGGGGCTCCTCTGGGTTATGAGGACCCTTTGAATTGTACTTTGGAGACAGCTGTACTAACATCCATCAAAATACCCCTTCTGCCTTCATTAAAGCTCATGGTTCTTGCACACCTGAACAAAATAGAGGTTCTTCAACAAGGAAGAAAGAAGGAAAATTGCTGTAGGGGAGGACAATCAATTCTAGAAGTTATTATTCTCACCCAGTCAACTAGAACAAGTTCACAATATTCCAGAGCTTTTAGCCACTTATATAAATGACTTTCATAAGCCTTGAAGTAGAGCAGTAGGAGAAATGGGCATATTGTTTCTTTTTAAGTGGTAGCAAAATTTCCCCCTTTGTTAGATCTTTCTAGTTACCTTAGAAATGCATGCTCATTGAGGTAAGCCAGAGAATACAGAGTTGCATAAAGAAAACGTCAGTAATCTTCACCCCTATCAGTTTTGCACCTTCTTCTCCAAGGTTACTGATGTTAACAATTTGATGCGCACTCTTATCTCCCCCACTCCATTTTTGGATCAGGTTGTTTGTTTTTCTGTTGTTGAGTTTTAAGAGTTCTGTATGTTCTGGATATTAATCACTTATTAGTTACATGATTTGAAAATATTTTCTTCGATTCTGTTGGTGTTTGTACTTTATTGATAATGTCCTTGGTGCACAGAATTTTTAAATTTTTCATGAAGTCCAATTTGTTTTTTCTGATGTTTATTTTTGGGAGAGAAAGACAGAGCACAAGTGGGGGAGGGGAAGAGAGAGAGGGAGACACAGAATCTGAAGCAGGCTCCAGGCTCTGAGCTGTCAGCTCAGAGTCCAAAGAGGGGCTTGAACCTACGCCATAAGATCATGTCCTGAGCTGAAGTCAGACACTTAACCGACTGTGCCACCCCAGGTGCCCCTGTCTGTTTTTTCTTTTGTCACCTGTGCTTTGGTGTCATACTCAAGAAATGATTGTCAAATCCCATGCTATGAAGATTTTGTTCTCTTTTCTGTTAAGAGTTTTATTGTTTTAGGTCTTGCATTTATGTCCTTAATCCATTTTGAGTTAATTTTTGTGGATAGTGTTAGGTAGTGGTCCACCTTCATTCTTTTGCATGTTGATATCCAAGTTTTCCAGGCCCATTTGTTGAAAAGACTGTCCTTTTTCTATAAAATGGTCTTGGCAACCTTGTCAGAAATCATTTGACCATAGATGTGAGGGTTTATTTCTGAGCTGTTTTATTCTATTGGTTTATGTGTTTGTCTTCATACTAATACAACACTGTTTTGATTGTTGTAACTTTGAGATAAGTTTTGAAATCAGGAAGTGTGAGTCTTTCAAGTTTGTTCTTTTTCATGATGGTTTGGCTTCTCAGGGTCCCTTGGTATTCCATATGAATTTTAGGATTGGTTTTTCTATTTCTGCAGAAAAATGTCATTGGGATTTGGATAGAAATTTCATTGAATCTGTAGATTCCTTTAGTAGTATTGACATTTTAACTAAATTATCTTCCAATCCATGAACATCGGATGTGTTTTCATTTAGTTATGTCTTCTTAAAAATTTTCAGCAATGTTTTGTAGATTTCATTGTGTACATTTTTACCTCCTTTATTCCTATTTTATTATTTTGATGTGATTATAAATGGAATTGTTTTTGTAGTTCCTTCTCAGATTGTTATTGTTCATATATAGAAATGCAACCAATTTTTGTGTGTTGACTTTGTATCCTGCTATTTTGCTGAATTCATTTATCCTAACAGCTTTTGTTGTGGAGTCTATAAGGTTTTCTATATATAAGATCATACCATCTACAAACATAATTTTACTTCTTTCTAATTTGGATGCCTTTCCTTCCTCCCTCCCTCCTTCCTTCCCATTGCCTAATTGCTCTGGCTAAAACTTAGTACTGTGTTGAATAAAAATGGTGAAAGCTGGCACCCTTGCCTTGTTCCTGATTTTAGAGCAAGAGCTTTCAGTCTTTCATTATTGAATATGATATTTACTGTGTTTTTTTTCATATGTGGCTTTTAATATGTTGAGGTAGTTTTCTTTTGTTCCTATTGTGTTGAATGTTTTTATCATTAAAGGGTATTGAGTTTTGTCAAATCTTTTTTCTGCATTGATTGAGATGATCATGTGGTTTTTCCTTCAGTATGTTGATATGGTATATTACATTAATCCATTCTCATATGTTGAACCATCCTTATATTGCAGGAATAAATCCCTCTTGGTCATGGTGTATAATTCTTTTAGTATACTGCTGAATTTTATTTGCTAGTATCTTGTTGAGGATTTTTGCATGATTGTTTATTGGTCTGTATTTTTGTTTTTCTTGTAGTATCTTTGCCTGGGTTTATGAGGATAATGCTGGCCTCATAGAATGAGTTAGGAAATGTTCCCTCCTCTTTAATTTTTTGGGAAAATTTGAGGATTGGTGTTAGTTCTTTTAATGTTTGGTAGAATTTACCAGTGAAGCTATCAAGGTCAAGTATCAAGTTTTCTTTGTTGAAAAATTTTTGGTTACTGATTCAAGCTCCTTGCTAGTGATAGATCTGTTCATGTTTTGTTTTCTTTGTGGTTTAGTCTTTGTAGGTTTTGTGTTTCTAGGATTTGTCCATTTCATTTAGGTTATCCACTTTGTAAGCATGCAATTGTTCATAGTACTCTCTCTCTTTTTAAATGTTTGTTTATTTTTTAATATGAAATTTATTGTCAAATTGGTTACCATACAACACCCAGTGCTCATCCCAACAGGTGCCCTCCTCAATGCCCATCACCCCCTCTTACCTCCTTCCCACCCCCCATCAACCCTCAGTTTATTCTCAGTTTTTAAGAGTCTCTTATGATTTGGCTCCCTCCCTCTCCAACTTTTTTTTTTTTCCTTTCTCCTACCCCATGGTCTTCTGTTAAGTTTCTCAGGATCCACATAAGAACGGATAAAGAAATTGTGGTTTATATACACAATGCGATACTACTTGGCAATGAGAAAGAATGAAATATGGCCTTTTGTAGCAACGTGGATGGCACTGGAGAGTGTTACGCTAAGTGAAATAAGTCATACAGAGAAAGATACCATAGTACTCTCTTTAAATCCTTTTATTTCTGTAGAATTGGTAATAATGTTCTCACTTTTGTTTCTGATTTTAGTATTAATTTGAATTCTTTCTCTTTTTTTTCAAAGAAACCTACATTTTATTTCAATGATTTTTTTTCTCTGTTGTTTTCTTTCTCCATTTCATTGCTCTTTCCTCCAATCTTTCTTATTTTCTGCCTTTTCTGCCAGCTTTGGATTTTTAAATTTTATTTACTTATTTATTGCTAGTTTTGGATTTAGTTTGTCCTTTTTTTTCTAGTTCCTTAAGTGGTAAAGTTAAATGTTAATTTGAGACCTTTCTTAAATTTTATTTTTCATCTTTAAAAACATTTATTTTTAATTGAAGTATAGTTGACATGCCGTTACAGTAGCTTCAAGTGTATTTCTTATTTTTGAATGTAAGCATTTATAGCTGTAAATGTCTCCCTTAGCACTGCCTAAGTTTATATGTTGTTTCCATTTTCATTCATCTTTAAGTATTTTCTAATTTCTTTTATGATTTCTTCTTTGATCCATTGGTTATTTAAAAGTATATTGTTTAACTTCCATAATTTTGTAAATTTTCTTAGTTTCTTTTTGTTATTGATCTCATCCCATTGTGGCCAAAGAAGATACTTTGAATGATATGTGTGTTTAAAATTGGAGACTTAATTTAGGCATACAATATTATCTATCCTGAAAAATGTTCTCTGTGTGCTTGAGAAGAATGTGTATGCTGCTGTTATTGTTGGTTCAAGTGTTCTGTACATGTCTGTTAGACCTAGTTGGTTTATTGTGTTGTTTATATTCTCTATTTCCTTACCTTCCATGTGGTTTTTCTATACTTTATTGTGAGTGGGATATTGAATTCTCCAATGATTACTGTAGAGCTGTCTATTTCCCCTTCAATTCTGTCAGTTTTTGCTTCATATATTTTGATTTGTCATTAGATGTGTAATTGTTATAATTGTTATATTTGAAACTTTTATCAACATATAATGTCTGTTTTTATCTTTTAGAAACATTTTTTGATTTAAAGCTTATTTTGTCTAATATTAGTAAATCCACCTCTGGTCCGTTTCCATTACTATTTGCATGTAGTATCTTTTTCCATCATTTCACTCTCAACCTGTGCATGTTTTTGGATCTTAAGTGAATCTCTTGTAGACAGCATATAGTTGGATCATGTGTTTTAATCCATTCTACCAATCTCTGTGTTTTGATTGGAGAATTTAATCCATTTACATTTAAACTCCTTACTGATAAGGAGGGATTTTCTTCTCTCATTTTGCTGTTCACTTTCTATATGCGTTATAACTTTTTTGTCTTTTGTTTCCTGCATCTGCATTACTGTCTTTTTTGTTTAGTTGATACTTTTATAGTGAAATTTTAAATTCCTTTCTCATGTCCTTTTATACATTATAGCTGTTTTCTTTATGGTTACAATGGGGGTTACATTTAACATCATAAAGTTCTATTCTAATTTGAATTTATACTAGCTTAGCTCAATAGCTTTTTGAAACTGATTTCGTTTGCCCGTGTTTACTGGCAATAGAAAGTTTTCGTGTTTGAATTAACCGGGTTGACAGCTGAGGGATTTCATATTCTGAAAGTATGCTATTTGGAAAGCAAATGTACCCCAGAATTGCACAGGGAATAATTTTATAAGATATATAGAAACAGTTGATGCTTGTGTCAGTGAGGAGAGAAAAGGACAGAGGAAATTAATAATAAAGAAGCTGATGTCAAAAATAGAATAGTTATGTTGAATCAGAGGACAATCCTCATACATATTTGTCAGGATTTGATAGGGTTGTAGGTAATATTTTAATAACAGAATAATATCTTTGGTTGGACATACATTTAATTACATTAGTTGAGGACAACATTACAAATAGGCCTGAAAATTTCAACTGTGAATGAATAATGAGAATAATGAATCTTAAGTGGCTGTATGAAAAAAATCCCTCCAGTGTAAAATGTAATTCAGGTTATTTCTGGAATATGGCCATGTTTCATGGAGGTAGATGCATTACTCATGTCTATTAATAGCAATATAGTGTTTTGTTTAAGGACTAGTATTGCACTGCCTGGGATTTGGCCCCAATTCTGCCATGTACCGGGTAACTTTGGATAAGTAACTTAAACTCTTTTGCCTTAGAGTCTTTGTCTGTCACATGGTAATGGTGTTAATCATAGTGTGTGCCTTATGTAGTTGTGTGAAGATCAAATGAATTGATGTACACAAAGTGTTTAGAACACTGTCCAGCACATATTAAGCACTCATAAATAATAGCTACTATTTTATTGCTGAAGAGAGGTAAGGACTGGCAAATCTTTTGCTTTCCTCTTGAGATTAAGTCTGAAATCTCAGTGGCCCCAGCATGAAAGCCTCAGCATTTTTCTCCGCCAGTCCATTCTCCTTCATGATTTCCCCACCTTATCTCTTGACCCCACAGGAGAAATTATTACCTCTGGAAGACTTTGGGCAGTCTCGAAAGGATGTTGTCAACTGAAAGTTTACACCTTCCCAGTAAATCAGGGGCCCTGCAAACTGTAGCCTGTAGGCAAATGTGGCCTAATGCCTTTTTTATATGTGGTCCTGAGCTAAGAAATGGTTTTCAGTGATTGGAAAAATAAAATCAAAAGAAGAATATTTTGTGAAATTCTGCTGAAAATTATCTGAAATTTAAATTTCAGTGTCCGTAAATAAAATTGTATTGGAACATAACAATGCCAATTAATTTATGTGGTGCTTATAGCCTCTTTTGTGTCACAATAGCAGAATTGAGTAGTTGCAGTTGAGAGCTGCAAAGCCTAAAATATTTACTATCAGGCCTTTTCCAGAAAAAGTTTGCCCAACCCTATGGTAAATACTACCATTCAATACTTAGAATTTCCTTTAACTTTCTGATAGAAAATTCTAGGCCATAACTTTCATTCGGTTTTTACTATCCCAGTTTTTCTTTGCAGAATGATTGTTTCTCTTCTTAAACTCATCCTGTATGGTGATGTGAATCATTAATTTAGAGCTTTCTTGAGTACTCATATCTTAATTATGAAGAATAGCTTTAAGATATCAGAATACTTTTACCTGTAATTGTATACCATGTGTACTGTTACTGGGAGAGAATGGTTTTTCCTTTCATAGAATCTTAGAGTTGGAAGGGACTTCAAGGTCATCTAGTTGTGTTCACTGACATTATAGATGAGGAAATGCAAGGCCCAAGAGGTGTGCCATAAGTGAACACTGTCACAGTGCCAGGTCAGCAGAATCAGGACTAGTGTCTGTTTCTCAGTTGGATTCTACCTCTATGTCTTACCAATCCCATATTCCCTAAACCAATTGTCAAGGCCAGTTTATATGTTGACACTGAAGGCCTTATAGACACAGGCCTATCCTAGGGTTTGTACTGGCAGGATACTCATATTTAGGGTTTGCTTGTCCTTGACTCTTCTCTGGAGAAATCTTTGAGAGGCTTTGGTAAGGAAGTATAAAATAAAAGGATGAAAATATGACTGCTCTTGGACTCATTTCATGACTTCTTTGAACACAGAGCAGTGTCCACAGTCATAAGAAATAGAGATGGATGGAGACTGTGTGTCCAGAAAACAGAAAAAAAAAATGAGATTCAGGTATTTATTAATAATTGGCCCAAATGTTTCACTCTTTTGATTCTTCAGTTATTTTTACCCTAGTCCTGGGTCACCTGTTAACTTCCAGATGTCATGTATAATGAGGTCCTTCTATGAGAAGTTGAATTATAAAGAACTGGGCTGGTTATTTTCCAATGTTATAAAGGGAACAAAATGTGAAACAAGGTATTTACAGTGTTTAGGTATTTAAATCTAGAAGAAATAAGTCTTTATGGTTGTTTTTACTTCCTGAGGTCCTATCTCCTACAATCATAATTTGAATTGCCTAAGAAATGTAAATATGCTATGTTATACTTTTAGTATTTTGACTTAATATGAAAATCAGTTTGATATCATCTTCTTGAGGCAAATATTATCCATTTCCCCCTCTCTCACCTGCTCTCATTCTCCTATTTGTTGGTTTTAAACCTATGCCTTCCCTTACTTTGATTTTCTGGTTTCTTTCCACCACCTTTATTCCCCTTCAAATTTTGAAGCCCAGTTTGGTTTTCTAAGTGTGCACATGATTCCTGCTTTCTGCAGTTTACCCCCAATAACTATGAGTCATCCATTTTTAAAAAATATTTATTTATTTATTTTGAGAGAGGCAGAGAGAGAGAGAACGTGAGCTGGGGAGGGGGAATAGAATCTGGAGCAGGCTGCATGCTGTCAGGGCATGGGGCTCAGTCTCTCGAACCCTGAGATCATGACCTGAGGTGAAATCAGAGTTGGATGCTTAACTGACTGAGCCCCCCAGGTGCCCCTTGAATTATTCATTTAAAAAAAAATTCAGATCACCCATTGGTTACCATTTATTCTGCTTCCTCATGATGTGAAACAACCCGAGTCACTCCCCCTGAGGGTTTTTTTAAAACCTCAGGTCACATGATGTAAATCTTCTGTATCTAAACTCAGCTTCATACCCTCAGTCACTGAATATCCTACCTGCAATTTGAGCGTAACCTCTAACATATGAGGTTTGCTTTTGATTTAGAAATTTGAGGCTCTTAGGTAAGAACCTTCCAAGCTAGTGATATGGAGATGAATATAGTATAGAGACAGATCTGCTGTATAGGAGACAAGAATACTAGACTAAGTTTCCAAAAATGTGGATCTCTTACTAATTTATCCTTAACAAATTTCTGCTGGGGGGCCTGGGGGGCCTGGGGGGACGGAGTGTGTTGGATTCTGCACTGACATCGCGGAGCCTGCTTGGGATTCTCTCTCTCCCTCTCTCTCTGCCCCTCCTCTGCTTGCTCTCTCTTTCTCTAAGTAAACCAACATTTTTTAACAATTTCTCTTCCTCTAGCTTTATATCCTCATCTGAACAATGAGCAGATTGAACTAGACAGTTTCTAAATGTAGGAGTGGACAGAGAAAGGGGAACTGAAAAAATTGTCTAGTGTGGGGTATTGTGAAGGTAAAAATACGCTAACTGGAAGGTCATAGAGGAGGAAGATAAGGCCTAAATTTGGTATATTTGAGGTTTCATCACATCGTATTCCTTTACAGATTGGGTAAAAATGTGTGAGTTAAACAAACTCCCAAAAGAACTTGGTTTGACTCTCATTTCAAAGTGAAGGGAATCACCTCCAAGCACCCATTCCCCTGTTGCCTGTTGTCACTGGTAGCAGATCACTAGTCCATGGATTGCAGGCAGGGCCTTCTCCAGAGAATTTCTTCTCAAGCTCTGTGTTAATGATAAATGTCCTTGTGAGTATTCTGTGAGAGCAGTTTTTATTTTTATGAAAAAAGTGTTTCTCTTGACCTTTCTTCATGTGGGTAAAGCAGACCTTTGAGGAAGCTGATAAGAATGGTGATGGCTTATTGAATATTGAAGAGATACACCAGTTGATGCATAAACTAAATGTCAATCTGCCCCGAAGAAAAGTCCGACAAATGTTTCAGGTATGTTTTCACAAATGGGTTGGCTTTTTGTAAAATACACGTTGCATATTATTGATGTACTTAGATATTTCAAAGGCTATTTTGTTATGTTGGAAGTTGGTATCACCTGCTCTGTAGCGTTTTATTTTTCTTTGATGAAAAGAGAGGCGTTTTGTTTCATGAAGGAAAAAAAGACTTCCTAAACTTAGCATGTGTCCACAGTTTCACTTCCTAAAATGCTTTTTTATTGTTGCTCTTTTCAGAGAGTAATTATAAGACTACCTGGCACTTAGATATTGGAGCAAACTCCATGAAGTCCCTTCGAGAGGGTGATAACATCTCATGTGCCTACCTCACAGAGCTCTTGTGAGGATCAGAGTAAAGACTTAGTAACATGAAAAAAACAGCACTTATTAAGTTCTCAAGAGACTCTGTTTTGTTTCAGAGGAGTTTAAGATTTAGAATCCATGATTCTCAGAAGTGCTACATCACTCCTAGCATTTCGGGAGCTCTCCAGAAGTTCATTCAACTGCCTGTTGGTATTAGATGAGATGCCCTTTCCCTGTTGGTCAGTCCTTGAGGAAAATCCTTGGGCCCAGACTTACTCTGTGGCACCCAGCTGGGATTGCACTTAGTCCTCTGTCTGAGGTGCAGAAGTGAGCTCTGTTAAGTGGGTGCAAAGACAATGTTAGATTATAACTAACAGCTAATATATTAATTTAGGAAGTGCCCTTATGTGGAGATAAGTCATAACCACAATCCATGGTTTGCGATAATTTTCTTTTCCAAGTGATATTTTGTATCTGGGTGATATTTTGTACATATAAAAATAAGCAGAAGGTGTGAAATTGTGTGATGGTTAATGTTTTGTGTTTCCTTTGTTTTCTAACCATTTGTCCTTAGAGGTGGGAAGGGCACAAATGACATGAGGGATGAGGGGCAGTGAGGAATGGTGGAGGCTGGCTCCATTCCGTGACCTCTTACAGTGGGCCTGTGCTTGGGAAGCTCTTGGCTGGACACGGTTTGCAGCGAAGGGAAGTTGGTCCCGTTGCACTGGAGAACAACATAAGAGAGAGGAAAGAAGACGAAGGAATATGCTGTAGAAGGAACCCTGGAGATGGAGTGAGGGACTTGGGAGGGGAAATGTGTTGTCACAAAGAAAGTGAACTGTCCTTCAACTTAATGGGAAGTTTTGCCATGTTCCTGGTACTTCCTGTGACATCTCACTTTTGCTCGTTGTGAGCCCCACACTCCCATCTGTTCCTTTTCATAGAAAATGCTCATTGTACTGAAGAGTAGCTGCTGATTAAATCAGAAGGCCCAAGCTTAAAGAGAAAGGCAAAGCCTATACTTGCAAAAATAATGATGTGAGAGTACTTTTTGGAAATAAGATAAAGAAATAAGCTATTGATCTATTTTTACTTATATGTTTTCCCCCTTCAGACACCTTTTAATTTCTTTTAAAAATTATTTTAAATGTTTATTTATTTGTGAGAGAGAGACAGAGAGACAGAGACAGAGCATGAGTAGGGGAGGGGCAGAGAGAAGGAGACAACAGAATCTGAAGCAAGCTGAGCTGTCAGCACAGAGACTGACGTGGGGCTCAAACTCATGATCCATGAGATCATGACCTGAGCCGAAGTAGGACACTTAACTGACTGAGCCACCCAGGTGCCCCAACACCTTTTTATTTCTAATGCACTAAACATTGTAGAGGGTAAATCAGGAAATGTTTGTGTCAAATGTTTTATGCATTTTAAGTAAATCCTTTAGACAAACTTTAAGAAAACATCAGGGGGGTCTTTTTGTGACCTTTAGGTTTAAAGACTTATCAAGCCAGAAGTGATAGAACATTTCTAGATAGAACATTTCCACTGTAGGTCTTCCATCTAGCAGGGTTGTGTAAATGCCCTTCATGGGAGTGAGAGGACCAAAGATCTTAGCATTGTCTCAGGAACATTCTTCTTCTGGCTGAATTGCTGGTACAGACATTGAAGCCTTTCTAGAGGTTTCTTTGCTTTTGTTATTGTAGAGCTAGATTCAACTAAAATTTTTTAAAATAATCTATTCAGTTACGGATAGCTCCTTGTGAAGTCTTTAGATGCTGTTGTTTAATGTGAGAGTTTTACTGTTCTTAATTGTTACAGCATTTACAAGGAAGTTGAAAAATGTTTCTTCTCTGTATCCAGGGTTAGATACTTTGAAACAAAATTAGGACAGAAATTTGAACAGTAGACCCAGTTTCTTAAAATGCGGTGATTCTACAAACAAGCATCTCATACAGCAAAAATGTGGATATTTTATACACCATTCTCCTTCTACCTTTAAAAGGATAGAAGGCAACAGCAATCTGCCCTATAACGAAACTGTGTATGATTTAAATATTGGCTAAAGTGTGTGTTCATAATTGTCCCAAAGCTAACAAAGTTTTTTAAAAAATCTATCTTTTATGAACATGTTGACTTTCAAAGCTATGTTTAAACCCCCTACATCTGAGTATATGTCATAAAACCCATGCATTTCAACTTGCCATTCATTCCCTGTCAGTTTTGGTTCGGTTACAACTGTGTTCATTTAAAATGAAGATCATGTAAATAGATTTGTTGCTCATAACATATCCCCAACAATTTTAGTGTTTTCTGGCAAATTCAGCCAATCAGAAGGAAGATACATGGTGAAAGATTCTTACTCAATAATTACTAGAAACAAATTATTTCAACTAGAAATCAGTCTAAATGGATTTTTCAGACTTCTGTGGAGAGGAAACAAGGAGGTTTCAATGATTCTGATAGCTGTAAGAACAGTAAACTACATCTGTCAAATTAGGAGGGATTCTGTTATATTTAAAAACTGTATTGATTGGATTACATTCAGAAGCTGGTTAGAGACTGGTATTTTCATAATGTGTTGGATATTTTTTCCTCTTTTGTTCATGATTCATTTTCTCCAAGATTTCTTTTTCATTAGTTTCTTCAAAAGATCAGCTTTTGGTTTAATTGCTCTCCCTTTGCTGATGTATCTATTTGGTTCTTTATTTCATTGCTTTTTGCTTCTGATTATAATTTTTTTCCTTATATTTTCTTTAGCTTAATTTTTTCTAGCTTTTTGAGTTGAATTATTATCTATTTTTAATCTACCTTGCTTTCTAATAAATTGAAAACTTCGTTTTCCTCTAATTACTTTTTTTTAAAGCTTTCTTTTTTGGCTTATAAATTTGCTGTGATCAGAGAAATTGGTTTTTATAAGGTTGATTGGTTATAACATGAAACTTTTTTTGTGGCCTAATAAATAGTCATTTTTCAAATGGTTCCATGTGTGCTTTAAAAGAATGTGTTTACCATTTGTGATACGTGTTCTAGCCTTTTTATAGTAAATATTACTTCTCAGCATCTCTGTACTGAATTTCCTATTTCAAACTCTCACACTGCCTTGTTTATTCTATGCCTCTTTCAGGAAGCTGATACAGATGAGAATCAGGGAACTTTGACATTTGAAGAATTCTGTGTTTTTTACAAAATGATGTCATTGAGACGGGACCTTTATTTGTTGCTCTTGAGCTACAGTGACAAGAAAGATCACCTAACTGTGGAAGAACTGGCTCAGTTTTTGAAGGTGGAACAAAAGGTATCATTAGACTGTTGAATTACATGTTTACTCAAAAATATTTATGAATATACAGGCTTCTTCTGCTGTTGGATATAGGTATACCTTATTTTTAGGATAGATGGGTAAATATCACAATTCCACACACACAAAATCTTATTTATGAGTTATTTATAACATGTTTCTAGCAGCTTTTAAGAGGGTGTGATAAATTGAACACTTGTGTAATTTTTTACCTTAAATATGTTGAGTGTAGAAATGCACATTTTTCCACAAAGTAACGGATGTTAACTCATGTGTTTCATTGTACATATAATGGTTATGTTTTCTTTATAGTAATAATATATAGGTATTTGTTAACTATGACATAATTCTTTTTTTTTTAACTTTTTAAAAGTGTTTATTTATTGAGACTGGGAGAGAGAGAGGGAGGGAGGGAGAGAGAGAACCCTGGAGCAGTCTCCATGCTATCAAGCACAGAGCCCGACATGGGGCCTGAACTCAGGAACCGTGAGATCATGACCTGAGCCGAAATCAAGAGTCAGACGCTTAACCGACTGAGCCACCCAGGAGGTCCAACTATGACATCATTTTTAGCTAGCAATCTAGTAATTCGTTGATAACTCTGATAGAAAATTGACATTCGATTATATGAGAAGACTAAGTAAATTAAGTCCTGATTAGCAAAGATAATCCCTAAATATATTTAAAACAAGAGTTTTGATTTTAATACTATGTAGGGTCAACTGTGGTCAACAAAGCTGGTCTTCTCATACTACTTTTTTTTATATTGCCTTCAACTCTGTTTCTCACTAAAGTAGAAGAATAAGTGAGTGATTGAGGGGGTGTTAGCTTTATTGAGTATTATTTGACCAATAAAAATTGTGTATGTTTAAGGTGTACAATGTACGGTTTTGATATAACTGTAAAATGATATAACAGTAAAATGATTACTACAATCAATCTAATTAACATTCATCACCTCACACCGTTCTGATTTGTGTGTGTGTGTGGTGAGAACACTTAAGATCAACTCTCTTACAAATGCCAAGTATATAATGCAGCATTATTAACTGTGGTCACCATGCTATACATTAGATTTCCAGAACTTCTTCCTGTTTAACTGAACTTTTATACTCTTTGACCAACACCCTCCCATTCCCCCCAGTCCCTGTCAACTGTCACTCTACTCTGCTTTTATGATTTTGACTTTTTTAGATTCCACTTACCAGTGAGATCATGCATTTATCTTTCTGTGTCATTTCACATAGGATAATTTCCTCTAGGTTTTAAATATGTCACAAATGGTGGATATGATTTAATCACTCATGCTTACATAATGGGACATCTACCAAGACCCCTAAACCATGAGGTTTGGAGGGCTTCTGGGTTGGCGAAGCTACATGGGTGGACTGGGAAGCGGAAGGGGTATGCCCTGAGAGGGCACAGATGCTCTGAACACCTTCCCCCAGGCTATTCCTGAGTTGTACACTTTGTAGTAAACCAGTCCTAGTAAATAAAGCACTTTTCTGAGTTCTGTGAGTCATTCTAATGAATTATGGGAACTGACAGAGACTTTTCCTTGACTAAACTCTAGATAGGCTTTTCTGAGTCCTTTTTTGACTAGGCCCTGTTGTTGGGCCTTGTCCTCAAGAGTCCAGCTGTAGCAAGAATCCTGCTAAGACTCTTTAACCAAACCCCACATCCTTGATATCTGATCAGCTCGATTTCTGATAAAATTCCCTATCTTTCACCATCTCCCACGTGATATCTGATCACTTTCTTTCCTTCAGCAAAGAACCCTGTTAGGTAGGGTTAGCCAGAATCCCACTTACCTCTAATGTTCCCTCCACTCCACCCTGATCCTTGCTATAAATCCCCTTGTCCATCCTGTATTTGGAACTGAGCCAGTACTGAGTTCTCTTTTCCCCTATTGCAATAGCTACTGATTAAAATATGTTTTTCTTGCTTTAACTACTGTCTAGGTCTGTTTTTTTCTTTGATAGAGCCCCTAAATTTGTAGTAGGCCAAGCGGAAATGGGGGAAGCCTGAACACCTCATTTGCAGCTGGCATCTGAGATGGGTCAGTCTATGGGACTGAACACTTAACCTGTGGGGTCTAATGCTAACTCCAGGTAGTTAGTGTCAGAACCAAATTGTGTTGTTGGACACCCAGTTAGTGCTGGAGAATCTAAAACCTGGTTGGTGTCAGAAAAAAAATATACTAGATGTGGTAATGATTTACTTTACCCCATTCCACAGTCACACACATTTTAGGAATAAGAGATTCAGATGTAATGAATTTTGATGTTGCTTTCTTAAGGATTAAGTGTTAGCAAAATGCTTGTATCAGAATCAGTTATTTTAATTAGTTTGCTAATTTGGCAAAGGGAGCAATTCTCCATTAACAAAGTTAGCTATAATACAGGTAGAACACAAGATGGAATAAAAGATTTATTGTTTTGCCCAGAAAATATGCTCTTCTACCTACATCTCTACTCCTCTGTTCTCTGCTCTGGTAACTACTTTTTCCACTCTCACCTGGAGAGCTCCTCTAATACAGAAGAAAGAACATTAGACCAGGGGCCTACGAGACCTGTATTCCACATCTTACAAGCTTTTTTGGCTGGAGGATCTTGGGCAGATCATTCATTATCATTTCTGAGCCTTTGTTTCCTTATCTATAAAAGGGAGCTTACATCTACCTTTCCTATCTCACAGTGTCAACTTGGACATTGATCGTAATGATGAATGTGAAGGCCCTTTGACATAGATGTTCAGAAGCACAGCAATGTGACAAATTAAAATTACAATATTTAAAGCTACTGACTTCAAGTTCATTTGGACAAGTGGAAGTAACCTAGTCCATTTGAATAGCAATAGCGGATGTCACTTGCTAAGGGGCATGTGTTTCTGTCCTCCTTTTGGTTACATTGACATTCAACCAGTAGACTTAATTGGGGAAAACAGAAGCCAGTGTTCTATGACATCTGCTTCTGGTGGATAATTACCTGTATCCAGTTTAATTTTCTAAATTAACTCGAAGCTACATATGGGTGTACTCTGAAAGAAAGTTTTAAAAAATTATCATATATCGAGATGCATAAACCATAAAGGAAAATATTAATGTCTTGAAGCTTTAAGTTTATATGTGGTCCAATTTATCAAATGCCATAAAGTTAATGTCTAGCACAAACTAGGTATTTGTAACACACAAAGGGAAAAATAGTGAAATTCCTTAATATGGAAAGTACTGTCACAGGCAGTTGAGGGGAAAAAAATGAATACCCAATAGAAACACAGGCAAAACATTTGAAACATGAAAAATTTCATAAAAACTCAATAAACCTATGAAATTTCACCCTTCATTAGTAATTCAAATATATATAACAAAATGAAAAGACCATTTTCCACTCACCAGACATATAAAAGTTAAAAAAAAATACTATCAAACGTGGTATCCATTTCTTAGATTTCTAGTGAAGTTGTGGAAGGTATAATCTTTCCATCAGATAGTTTAATTATTAAATTTTATATAATTTATAAGACTTTGACCAATTTGTTTTACTTCTAATAGTTCATTCTAAGGAAATAATTGTGTACAGAAAAAAAAAAGGATGTAAAGTACGTTTTATTTATTTATTAAAAAGTTTTTTTTGTTAATGTTTATTTTTGAGAGAGAGAGAGCGAGAGACAGACAGAAACAGAGAGTGAGTCAGGGAGAAGGGGTGGGCAGAGAGAAGAAGAAACAGAATCTGAAGCAGGCTTCTGGCTTTGGGCTGTTAGCACAGAGCCTGATATGGGGCTCAAACTCACGAACCACAAGATCATGACCTGAGCTGAGGTCCGACGCCTAACTGACTGAGCCACCCAGGTGCTCCACTTGTGCATTTTATTTTATTTATTTTTAAATTTTTTTTAAGGTTTATTTATTTTTGAGTGAAAGAGAGTGTGAGTGGGAGAGGGGCAGAGAGAGAGAAGGAGATACAGAATTGGAAGCCGGCTCTGAGCTGTCAGCACAGTGCCTGTCATGGGGCTCGAGCTCACCAGTCATGAGATCATAAACTAAGCCGAAGTCGAACACTTAACCGACTGAGCCACCCAGGTGCCCTTTGTGCATTTTAAAATAGAGAAAAATTGCTCCCTCTCTCTCTCTGCCCCTCCCCTGCTCGTACTCTGTCTCTTTCTCTCAAAAATAAATAAAACACATTAAAAAAATTAATAGAGAAAAATTGGACACAATCTAAAATGTGCAGCATCAGAGTCATTGGTTAAGAGTTTTGTGGGATTTTGAATTTTAAAATGGGATTTTCACAATGGAGCAAATTGGAGGCAATTTGACCATTCATATGGCAGTAATTCATTCATTTCTGATGGCATAAAATTGGTGTAGACATCAGAGTATTCAACTTACAGATTTACTCAGTTGTGAAATAAAATATCACTGCTGGCCATATGTGATGTCAGAGATGATCTGAAATCAAATATTGGCCCATGGATCAGACTTTTATTTCACTGAAGTCCTCTGAAAATTGAATTTATACCTTTGACAGGTCCAAATGCTGTTTGATTACGTCTTTCATTTTTAAAACATGTATGTGCTAAGAGAAATTCTCTCTGTCTTTTATATCCATGAAGAAGTGCCAATTAGAAGAGACCAGCTGGCTGACATTTCTCTTTCATTCTTCCTTGCAACCACAGATAAAGATCACTGACATCCGCTAGCTTGTGATTCCAGAGTACTAGGTTTGGTTGAGGTTTTTTGGTTTCATTTTCCCCCCTGTGTTTGCCAAAAGGCAGTCTATGTCTCCTCCAGATTTACTCTCCATTTACCATCAGTCTATGTCTCCTCCAGATTTACTCTCCATTTACCGTCACTGGGGCGGAATGTGTTTCGTATTCAGTGCTTTTTCAGAGTTTTGGTTCCGGAGCTATAATTGGATTTCATTCCCCCATCCCCCTTGACAGCCTTTCTTAACAAGCCTCTACTCTCTTTCTATCCTTTTGTTTCTTGTGGCTTAAGGCGAGAAGAAGAGAAGGCAGGACTATTGAAGCATCCTTATAGTCTGAAAAACCAGCTAGCTGTTTCCTGAGCACAAAGCTATCTCCTTGGATAAGCCAAAAGCAGTCTTCTGTTTATGCTTCACTTTCATCTGAAATATACATATGTGTGGTTAATTCCAGGGGAATTTTAAGAGCTTTACTGATCTCATGCTGGAGGGCCCTCTTCTTATTGTAACTGCGTTTATCTGACATAGATCTATACATTATCTCATTGTGGCACTTCTAACAGTTGCCCCTTTTGTGTCTTTAAACTCTCCGCTAAAATATTCCCTTGATTCTTCTAATCCAATTACCAGTGTTGTTTGTACCATCTCCCTTCATTATTCTTTACTGAATCCAGAATGATTTCGTGAGAGTCATGGTCATTCTAACCTTACCTCTCTATGATAAATACTTAGAAACTCTTCTTTGCTTATAACTACCCCTTTTGGGGCTAGTGTACCTTTATCTTTTTTTTTTTTTTAACGCATTTTCTTCATCATAAAAGCATTCCTTTGAGAGTCATTCCTGAGTTTCTGTTCATTTACTTAATTATTCACAGTTGAAGCAATTGAGAGACTTTTCAGAGTAATTACATCTTGTAGTATTTTTGCAGCCTTTAATATAGTTCCAAATGGCATTTTTCTGTGAAATAGTCATACCTTCAAATGCTTTGAAAGTTGTGTTTTAATTTCAAGATGAGTTAGAGGTAGCCATTTTGGGGAGGAAAATTCTTACTTATTTGGTTGAAAACTGAAGGGCCATTCACTGAGAAATGTTTCTCCACTCCCTTCTGAAATTAACCAAAAATAAAGGGAAGAGGCTTTTTCTTCTGTATAAAACTATGAGGACAAAGAGAACAGGGGAGGAGACAGGAACAACAAAATCTTGAAATTTGTCTGATTTAAAGGAGACCTCAGAGCACCGAAACTCAAGCCCACAGAGCAGGAAGCCATGAAGTAATTTCATTCGCCCAGGGGAACCCCAGAAAAGCTCAACAATTGAAGTCGTGATGCTCTTGAAAATACGAGATGAGAAGGGGTCAAAAACCCAAGCACTGGTTGGAAGTAGGGCTCTAGATCCTGTCTCCTACTTCTTGCAGCAGAGCAACTGTCCCTCCTCCATCCTGGCCTAAAAGCAAAAGTCAGAACCGGAGAAAGATGGCCCAGAAGGGTCTACACTGAGGCATACCAGGCACACCTGAGTACTGAAAAGATGGGGATTGTGGTAGATAGTCTGTGAATTCCTATATGCATGCCCCTTGGCAAGGTGACTTTGCCTCTCCTCCCATCTGTTTTCCTGTCCCTTTAATCTTGTCTGGCTTCGGGATTTGGTTTGACTAATAGATTGTAGCAGATGTGATGTACAAAGAACCTACGCCTCCGGGAGCCTTGATGATTCCACTTTTGCCCTGTTGGAATTGTGCGACTACCATGTGAGGAAACCAGGCCAAGGTTTTGTGGATGAGACACTACTCAGAGAAAGAGGCCCAGGGCCAACAGCCAGCACCAACCACAGACATGTGAGAGAGGCCCCCTTACACACTGAGCTGTAGTCAGGGGCCCAGGTGCCTATAGGCACTTGAATAACCCGTAGGTGAGAACAGCAAAATAACTGTCCAGCCAAAGCTGGTCCCACTTGGCATCCTGCACAAGTGTGATTTTTAAAACAGTGATTGTTGTTTTTAAGTTTCTAAGTTTGGGTGGCTTGTTTCAGAGCGATAGGTAACGAGTACAGGGGTGAAATGAATGTCTGTGCGCTGTGGGAGAACCATAACCCTCTTCTAACACTCTGCTCCCAGGTTTCTATATAAGGGAAATTACAGGTAGGAAATAGGAGACTATGACAAACTACAGAGGGTTGGATAGTGGCCCCAGAAGATAAGTCCAAGTCTTAACTCCCGGTACCTCTGACTGTAACCTTATTTGGAAATAGGGTCTTGGTAGACATAATTAAATTAAGGATGTTGAGATGAGATAATGCTAAATTTAGAGTGGACCCTAAATCCAATGATGAGTGCTCTTACAAGTGACAGAAAAGAGGATCCAGACACACAGAAGAAGGCCATGGAGGCAGAGGCTGTACTTACGAAGCCCCCAAGCCAAGAAATGCCACGGTTTGCCAGCAGCCACCAGATGCAAGGAGGGAGGCATGGAACAGATTCTCCCTCAGGGTCTCCAGAGGGAACCAACTCTACCCACACCTGGAATTTGGACTTCTGGTCTCAAGAGCTATGAGAGAATGAATTTCTATTGTTTTAAGCCAAGTTGGCGGTAATTTGTTACAGCAGCCCTAGGAAACTAATATACCAGTCCCAGGAAAATCCCCAAAATCTGAAGATATAGGCATCAGACATCTAATAAAATAGTTCAGACAGGGAATTCTACAGCGAGCCCCCTAGTCACTCAGCTCTGCTCGTGAATACAGAGCTTCCAACCAATTTATTACTGACTTTATTTTAAATACGTTTTTCAATAGCTAATTTTAAAATGGGTTTTAAATAGCCAAGGCTTACCACATGTTTGAGGAAATCCTCGACCATAAAATACAGAGACCAAGGTAAACAAATAGCATTGAGAAACTTGGAGGAAATAGAGGCAATGCAGGGAGAAGGAAATTTTAAAAACTGCCCTTAACATCAGAGTGATGAAACAGAAAATTGCAGCCACAAAGCAAGAGCAGTATGCTGTGGGAAAAGATGGTTCTGAGGAAAAAAAGAGCAGAGAAGTAAACTCAATAAGTGGCTTAGAAGATAAAGAAAACATTGCCCGTAAAATAGAACAAACACAAAGAAATGAAAAGTAGAAAGAAAAGATAAGGAAATAGTGGATTGATTCAGAAAGCCCACTCTGAATAATCAGAGGTACAGAAAAAAGAACAAATAGAAGGGAGATTATAAAATAAATCATACAAAAAATGACTAGCATGGAAAGGTAGAACTCTCTAGACTAGCAGGGCCACTCAGTGCCAAGCACACTGGATGTAAAAAGAGACCAATGATAATGAAATTTCACAAAGCCAAGGGTAGAGTAAAATCCTAAAAGTTTGCAGAAAGAGAGAGGGAAAAAAGCGCTGATCCAATTAATGAGCAAAGGCAGGTCCTGTAAAAGGAGTAGATTCACTATGGCATCAGACTTCTCAACAGCACCTCTGGAAACCAAAAACATGGGAGCAATGATTTCTGACTTAGAATTTTCTACCTGGTGAATCTGTCAACTGAACGTGCGTGCAGAGTAAAACACACATGGAAGAACACAGAAATACAAGCAAGAAATAAATAATTTACTTTCTGAGTACTCTCTGATGAGAATGACAGAATGAAGTCAGAACAAAACCTGAATAAAGTGCTGAATCCCACCAACCTGGAAGAAGGACGACCTTTATAGGGGATAAAAAATTGGAATTCATGGATTGTTGTCTTGGTAATCGAGACACCATTAGCATCATGAGGAAGAATTTATGAGAGGACACTAAAAATTAACCAAATGGGTAGAAATAGCAGCAATTAACAACCTGAAAACAAAAAATGTTCAAGAAACACAGTCATTATTCAATAGACTCAATGTCCAACACTTGCATAATCAGAATAATTCAACACTGAATAGCAATTAAATTAAAAAATTAAGATATAACTATCCTAGGTGGAGGGGTAGAGGGAAAAAGTTAGTTTTGCTGGCTCAAACAAGCTAAATTTTTTATCCAACACAATAAAAACATCCATAGATAATGCTTAAGGTGTATAAAAATAGAAAATAGCATCATTAACATAACAATTCGGAATATAAAGACTCCTTCCAACAGAAATATCTAGAAATGTTGACATTATTTTTTTTGGAGAGTGATTATCCATATAGGAAGGGAAATTCTGCTTTCAATCATAAGCTTCTTGGTTTTGATTTACTTAATTATGAATATATATTACTTTGATAAAAATGAAAAGAGTTTAGCAATATTAAAATTCTGTGCAAATTATACTATGATTTTGGATTTGGTGTGCTTTGGGAATCATAGCTATAAGAAATATAATTATTTACTTCTGACTTTGTTTTGAAATTCATACTCACTGTCAGAGCTTTGCCAGATAACTTATAAGAAGTCTGAGGATAAAATGTTAGTATCAGAATACTACTGTTATATAGGGATCTATGACTTTGGTTTCTACAACTAGGCCACCTGAAGTGGATTGACCTTTAATATGAGGGCCAGTTAGTCTTTTTTGGATGAGATTAAAGTATTATAGCAAACTAGGACAAGAGAATGGAGTCCAACCTGGAATAATCAAGGAAGTCAAATTATAGTAACTGACTTGACAGTTTAAAGCATCTCAAAAAATAAGAAGATTCAGGAGTTTCAGCTATATTGAAAAAAACAATCCGTTTTGAAAGTTAGCGTTTCGATTTTTCAGTAGAGATGAAGAAAAACACCCAGACAATAGGTATAATGTAAAAGTAAAGGCTTTGGATTTGAAGTCAGAAGAATGAAATTTGAACCTTGATTTTGCCTCCTGTTAGTTTTGTGACTTTGAGATAGTGAACCTTTTCTAGCATAGATTTGCATATTTTAAAATGGGAATAAAAACACCACGTTTATGAGACTGTTGTAAGAACTATTTAAGATTTTATGTGTAAAAGCTCTTTATAAACTGCACAGCATTGGCTACATTATTTAAATGTAAAGAATCATTGTTAAATCCAGGATTTTTAAAGCAGTCTTAGCACCACTTGCCTGGTATAGTAAGAAGAGTCCTTCATGTTGGAAACAGCAAGTGGCTCAGATACTGATAGCAAACAGAACTTTCAAATAAACTTCATGAGAAATAGGAGTAGAGTAGGGAGAAGTTCTTTTCCATTTCACCTTATTAGCTATGTGGTATAGGGAGCAAAACAAAGGGGAAAGAAACAGTAAAGAGCATTAACCTACGTCGAACCTTCTTTCATACAGTAGAATTTCACAATGGCTTTTTAAGTAAGGTCCGAAAAATTCAGTTTTGTGAAATGCCGGATTTTGCTATTGGGAGTTATTTAAATTAGACCAGGAGTTGGGGGAAGGAGGGAAACTGATTGACATGTACGTTTCATTTCTCATTATTATGGGGTTTTACTGTATTTCACTGAGTTAATCCTTAATACTTGAATTTTGATAGGAAGTGGATTATTTCCCATTTATTGTTATATAATTCCCAGAGAATTGTGAGCTTCCTAGAATGCCTACTGATATTTTCATCAATTTACTGAATACTTCTCGAATAGGATGCTTTTTGTTAACATGTTCTGCCTGTATCTTGAAGCAATAACATGTTCTCTGCTCAACTGCAATTAGTTTTATCCCAGGATGATATTTTTGATGTTTGTTACATCAAACATGGGCTCCTGGTAGACCTAAGTCTAGGACAAGGCCCCTACATCTCTGAACAAACAGCCTCATAAACCAAATAATTGCAGTGTAAACTCAGGCTTCCCATGGCACGTGAATTTTATTTTATTTTTTTTATCAATTTTTTAAAATGTTTACTTATTTATTTTTGAGAGAAAGAGAGAGAACAAGTAAGTAGGGGAGGGACAGAGAGAGAGGGAGACACAGAATCTGAAGCAGGCTCCAGGCTCCGGGCTGTCAGCACAGAGTCTGGTGCGGGGCTCCAACCCACAAACTGTGAGATCATGACTTGAGCTGAAGTCAGACGCTTAACCAACTGAAATAACCAGGCACCCCAATTTTATAAAATTTTGTGAGAAATTACTTATTTTTTAGATTGCATGTGATAGTATATAGCAGGCAAATTAATGAGCTGCTTAAAGCCTGACTAGGTCAGTAGAGTTTTTACAGGTATCATGATTTCATTTATTTTGTGGTATTTTCTGGTGTTGTCTGGTAATATAAGCCTCTGAATGTAGGAAGGATTGTAAAATTTGCTCAATGGATGCATCAGCCATTGTGCAGCTAGTTTGGGGGCGGGGAGGGGAAGCATTCTATGTTATTTCAAGCCAGCAAAAAACCAAAAAAACAAAAAACAAAAAACAACAACAACAACTGCAAAACAAAGCTTTTGTTCCCCTGCAGAAGGTTTAAGTGCTGTTTAAACTGTTTAGACAGGGGCGCCTGGGTGGCTCAGTCGGTTAGGCGTCCAACTTCACCCCAGGTCATGATCTCGCGTTTCATGAGTTCAAGCCCCGCGTCGGGCTCTGTGCTGACAGCTCAGAGCCTGGAGCCTGCTTTGGATTCTGTGTCTCCCCTTCTCTCTTCCCCTCCCCTGCTTGTGCTCTCTGTCTCTCAAAAAAATGAATAAATATTTAAAAAAAATTTTTAAACTGTTTAGACAAATGAGATTTCACTAAAACATAAGCATCAAACCTAAGAGATAATAGAATATTTGAGAAATATTGAGAAGTGGCTCACAAGATTAGCTTTCTCTATCACTGTTCATTAGTATTTTTAAATGTCACTGTTAGACTGTGGGACTCAATGGAATTTTGATCAAAATATCACACCCTTCATGTTGCTATTTAATAATTATTCCTGAAGAGTGTACCTTGCCCAGTGACACTAAGTATGTGTGTTCATGCAGCAAACTTGAGAAAGCCTCAATAATAATAGCATGCACTGCTTCTTTGATGTCACACGTTAATAGTAATGCATTTCATTTTCACAACTACCTTATAAGGTAGCCACAGAGAAGGTAAGTGACTAGTTCAAGATCCCGCTGTTAATAATATGAGATGGCTAATTGGGACAAAAGCCATCTAACTCCAGAGTACTTTGTTATGCTAGCTGCTTCATGTAGGTTTTTGGTTTTATTTTCTCTTGCCAACCTTTGTGATCTTGAATCACCATGGCAGATTGCTCTTGTGATTCAGTGGAAAGATCTGTAGATATGTACACCCATGAGTGGATTTACCTAGAACATCCTGTTTTGTCAGGGGATCATTTTCTTTCTGTATGTATTTATGATTAGCAAACTGTGGTGTTTGTGTAGAAAACATTAATTTGCAAATAGCTACTAGCTTATAGTAAGTAGATTTTAACAGTGGATTTGCACTGATTATTGATTTAATTTTATTAATTTTGCTTCATGGAATACATTTGTCTATTACTTGAAGGGATGTTTTCACTGATTAAATCTGAAGGGTAACATGGTAAGAT
The DNA here is from genome assembly GCF_018350215.1 of Panthera leo. Classification (NCBI taxonomy): domain Eukaryota; kingdom Metazoa; phylum Chordata; class Mammalia; order Carnivora; family Felidae; genus Panthera; species Panthera leo. Next base: position 108,944,929 of record NC_056687.1, read on the forward strand.
TCAGATCATTTTCTAAAGATAAAGTTGCTATGACACTAGTAATCTCAAATAATGCTCATTAAATCACTTTGCACTATATCATGAATACTTAAGCAATGTGCCTTTTTAGCATAGAAGAAAACATCTCATGGAATTGCAGGTACTCTACTAATGTTTTGTTTTGTTTAGATGAACAATGTGACAACAGACTATTGTCTTGACATCATAAGGAAATTTGAAGTTTCAGAAGAAAATAAGACGAAAAATGTTCTTGGCATAGAAGGTAAAATAACTAATTTCTTAATTTCTCATTTTTCAGTTCAGTTTGCTAAGTTAAATTCTAGCAAAATTTTTAGTAAAAGAAGTCAGGAGATATTCATGGATTACAGGTGATTCAAATAAAACTCACAAAACAACATATTTTCCTATAAAACAGATGCCATGCTATTGCTATTTCTCTTACTTTGGCAATGATCATATGCATGTTCTACTCTAAGCAAGTCAACCTGATGCCACCATGTGGGTGATAGATGCCAAGAAATATTTGGACTTCTCTCAAATGGCAAATTTTGGAAAGAGATTCAACCTGGTGATTTCAAAAAAGGAAATTTGGTCTTCAAATAACTAATCTATGACATTAGTGACTTTGAAAGTACAGGTTTCTTTAAAAATCTTGGCAATGAACTTTTTTTTACCTAGTTGGTAGCAGTGGAGATATTGTTGGAGCCACAAATTTTGTTAATACAGCTACTTCATTATATAGTTGAGGAAAGTGAAGCTCTCAAAGAAATTAAGTAATTTGCCCAGAGTTATATACTTAGAATGTAGCTTCAAGGATCTTGCACATAAATGTGAATATAGCTACATGTATGTGTAAGTTATATATACTTAAAATACGTGGGGAAATAAATTTCAGGCTGCTACCCAAGAGAAGAACAAATTTCAGGCAGAACCAATAATCTAATGAAGGACCGCCAAGGCCCCCCATTGCCCTCAAGACCATCCAAAGCCATGGTTTATCTTACTGTTTTTGATTCCTGCCCCCCCCCCCCCCCCCCACACACACACACACACTGGTTTCAGGCTTAGTGTGGACAAGGAGGTTTGGTACCACATGTTTACTTCCTGTGGTGGAGGGTAATTAAAAGAAAGGAATAATTTAAAACTTATATATATTAAGAAACATTTTAAAACACCTAGAGAAGAGAAACTAATTTGGGCCTTTTCTTTACCAAGAAATGAATGTTTTGCTTGGTGGGCCCCCTAAAATGGAATTAAACATGATTTCTACATTATTGTCATAAAGATAGGCATGAAGAAATTCTCCAGAGTCTCAGAGGATATTTACAGATACAGATACAGTTTCTTGAAGACTTGAAGCAATTTAACCTGATAAATTGGAATGTCATTCCACTTAAGTACTTGTGGTCATTTAAGTATTTATTCATGTATTAATGAATGCCTCTTCTACCTAGGTATTATGTTTTGAAAAACTGTAGAAAAACTGATCGGGTTTTCTACAAAATTGTTTGTTTGAGTATAGCTGATACACAGTGCTACACTAGTTCTGGGGGTATATCTTAGTGATTTTACAAATGTATACCTTATGCTATGTGTAGCTACTGTCTGTCTTATTACGTCGCTATTACAATATCATTGACTCTAATCCTTAAGCTGCGCTTTTATTCCTATGACTTGTTAATTCCATAACTGGAAGCCTGGACCTCCCTCTCCCCTTCACCCATTTTGTCCAACCCCTCATCCCCCTCCCCTCTGGCAACCATCACTTTGTTGTCTGTATTTCTGCATAATCTTTAAACATTATTTTAAAGTTACAAATGTGCTAGCTATTCGCAGCATCTTCCGAAACCAATTTCAAAGTCAAATAACCACACTCTCAATTTAGGCTGTGCCTAACTTTTGACCTATTACTTCACCCATGGCACTAACAGTACTGTTTTTTAAATGAATAACTTATCAAACTGATGGTGGCACAGTGTATCAATTTGTGTAAAAATTGCTTTAACACTGCATCAGTAACCCATTAGATCATGCTGCATAATCCTAGCTTGAGTTCAGTAGCTATTGAATGGCTTTGGAGTAAGCCCTCTCTCATACTCAATCAAAATTCTTGAAAAGCCTACTTATTTTTCTGTAGGTTATGTTCACATTGCTATTCCCCAGTCATGTTTCAGTTTTTAACACTATTTGACCTGAATCAAATCTCTCATTGCCTTAGTATTCCTCATAGTACCTGTCCTGAGTGTAAGTAAGTAAGATAATCATAAAAACATACTTTAATTAAAAAAAATTTTTTTTAAATGTTTATTGATTTTTGAGAGAGAAAGAGAGAGACAGAGTGTGAAGTGGGGAGAAGCAGAGAGAGAGAGGGAGACCCAGAATCCAAAGCAGGCTCTAGGCTCTGAGCTGTCAGCACAGAGCCTGAACTGATATTTTAATGTTTATTTTTTGAGAGAGAAATAGAGCATGAGTGGGGAAGGGGCAAAGACAGAGGGAGACACAGAATCTGAAGCAGGCTCCAGGCTCTGAGCACAGAGCCTGACGTGGGGCCCAAACTCATGAACCATGAGATCATGACCTGAGCCAAAGTTGGACGCTTAACCAACTGAGCCACCCAGGTGCCCTGCTATGAACATACTTTGATCTCTGTTGTCCCTGATGGAGTCAGTTAAGTACACTTTGAAAGCTAAAGTACTTTACTCTCTCTTTCTTCCAAAGGGTTCACGAACTTCATGCGTAGTCCTGCTTGTGACATATTTAATCCATTGCACCATGAAGTGTACCAGGACATGGATCAGCCTCTGTGCAACTACTACATCGCTTCCTCTCACAACACATACCTGACGGGGGACCAGCTCCTTTCCCAGTCCAAAGTGGACATGTACGCACGGGTGCTACAAGAGGGCTGTCGCTGTGTGGAAGGTTTGTGCTTCGTCTGAGCTCTGCTGTGTGTTGATGGAGACTTAAAATATGTACTCACACTAATCAGAACCATTTTTCTGCTTATTGTAGAGTCATTCTTTACTCATGATGCTCTCTGGATCCTCCTTATTATCCAATCAGGAGGAGAGAGAGAGGGATGTACTAGAAGTTAGGAAGCACACCTTCAGTTGCTAAAAAATTGTGATGAAAATGAAAGTTTTCCTAGAAAGATTTTTTTTAATTTAAACAATGACAAAGATAGTTCAGGATAACTTTTTTTTTTTTTTTGAGATACTTCATCAGTCAGCAACATTTATTAAATTTCTTGTGGGGTCTTGATTGTGAGGACACAGATATAGGACATGGTTTCTGCCTTCAAGGAGCTGACAATCTTATAGACTGGGTGGCCATTAAAAACAGTAGTACAACATGAGAATTCCTCCAGGAAAATCATACACATATTGAGAAGTGTTGGTACAAAGAGTAAGATGTGAAATAAAATGCAATGAGAAATAGGTAGGCTGGGAAAATAAACTTGGGTCAGTCATAAAGAGGTAAAGGATTTGAGTGCTGTAGTGAGAAATTTCAGCTCTAGCTTTTGGTAACGGGTTCATTGAAAGGTTTTCATACATATGGTGATATGATCAGACTTGCAGTTTAGAAAGATCATTTGGGTCACTATGTGGGAGGACAAGTTTTTTAGAATATGTGTTTGTGGCAGGGAAGAAGAGTGAAGCTAGATAGAGCAAAGAGAATGGTAGGAAGGCTATTACAGTGATTCCAAGGAAGGGTTCACTGGACCGAGTGAGTTGGAGAGACAATTGCGTAGATATTAAAGAAGTAAACTCAGCAGGACCCAATGCAAGAAGTAAAGGATGTAAGGAATGAGGGTGAGAGCTGTAGTAAATGAATGGTGCCCTCACATTATGTGGGAAATCTGGGGGGAAGAGCATTAACGAGTTCAGTTTTCCATCAGTTGAGTTTATAGTGACTTTGTAACATTTACGTGGACATTTTTATCAGTCGGTTGGATAATAATATCTGAACTCAATGGAAAGATCCAGGCAAGATAAAGATAATTTAATTCTGTGTTTTACTTTTGTATTTCTGTATGAATGTATGTATGTATGTATGTATGTATGTATTTATTTATTTATTTATAGAACGAGACCACGAATTGGGGAGAGGGTCAGAGGGAGAGAGAGGGAGAATGAATCTTAAGCAGGCTCCATGCTCAGTGTGGAGCCTGATATGGGCCTCGATCCCACAATGCTGGTATCATGACCCGAGCTGAAATCTAGAGTTGGACACTCAACTGACTGAGCCACCCAGGCACTCCACAATTCTGAGTTTTGTATGTGATATTTGAGATCATGAAAGTGTACAAGATCACTACAGAGATGAGTGGACAAGTGAATGAGGCCTGAGTAGTGAAGTGATCCAGCATTTAGATGTAGGAAGAGCAAGGTTAACCAATGGGGATTAACTTAGAATGGTCACTGGGTCCTAAGGGATGAAATGGTCATAAATTTCCCATGCAACAGAAAAGTAAAATAAGGTAAAAATTAATTATCCAATCTGGTTGCATTTAACAGCTAGGAGGTTATTGGTGTTTTAAAAAAATTTTTTTTAATGTTTTATTTATTTTTGAGAGTGAGGGTAGGAGCAGGATTAGGGGAGGGACAGAGAGAGAAGGGAACAGAATATCCGAAGCGGGCTCTGGGCTGATAGCAGCAAGCCTGATATGGGGCTAGAACTCACAAACTGTGAGATCATGTCCTGAGCTGATGTTGGATGCTCAACCAGCTGAGCCACCCAGATGCCTCTGGTGTCTTTTGATAGATAGTTTTGGTGACATGTTAGTGAGAAGTTGGGGGTAGCTAATCTGCTATGGGTTAGTCACTTGGCATTTTTCTGCAGTAGAAGAAAACTGGATGATACAAGTTTGGGAGATTTTGACACTTGGAAGAAGAGAAAATGAGGACACAGGTTTTGTTTTTAGATGGGATAAGGGGACCAGATTTTGAAAGGGTTCATGTCTGATAGCCTGTCTTTTCTCTGGGATGAGAGCATCATCTACTAAGTGTAAAGTGAGTGGAAGTTAGCTTGGAGGCTTAAGAAGATCAACAAACAACGGGAGAGGAGTTGACAAGATAAACTGGGAAAGTTCCTAGCTAGTTTCAAAAACAGTCTTAAAACAGTCTGTTTGTTATACAAGATCTGCATGTTTAGATTCCTCCCACCTCACTCCCATCAGATTAGATATAGGAGCAGTGAAGATAGATTATAAAATTGATCCATGCCTCTAGATTTCTAGGTCATATAAAATATCTTCAAGGTGTTGGTGAGCACTCTTAAGTAGTCAGTAGGTCGGTGAGTCTAAGAAAGGAAAATAAATGAATAAGGGGCCATTAATGAGGTAGGGAAACTAGAAAACTCCAAGAAATAGAAATATGGGGAAAGTTGTCATCACACACACACAAAAGAAGAGCAGAGAGTTGTTATCACAGAGCACGGGCTTTTGGACGTAGTTACAGGTGACGACTGTATCCAGGGTGTGTCATGGGTGGGCATGAATGAAGTAGAGTGAGGATGGGACTGTTAGCATTGGAGAGGTCAAAAGTAAAAAGATGGAGTAAGTTGCCCACCTGTACTTTTACCTCACAAAGGATGTTGACAGGTAGATTAAATGTTAAAAATTTTAAAGATTAACAGTTGGAGATTAAAAACTAAGCCAGATATTTAAATGCAAAAAAAAAAAAATACTATAGGAAAGACGCTTGGAAGATTACAGAAAGGTAGAGTTGGATAAAGTGAGGTTCAAAAGTAAGGAGATTTTTTTTTTCTTAATGGATGTAGGAGAAAAAATGTTTAAAAATAGCAATAAAGGCCTAGAGAAAAATTAAAAATAGATCTACCCTGTGACCCAGCAATAGCACTGTTAGGAATTTACCCAAGGGATACAGGACTGCTGATGCATAGGGGCACTTGTACCCAATGTTTATGGCAGCACTTTCAACAATATCCAAATTATGGAAAGAGCCTAAATGTCCATCAACTGATGAATGGATAAAGAAATTGTGGTTTACATATACAATGGAATACTACGTGGTAATGAGAAAGAATGAAATATGGCCTTTTGTAGCAACGTGGATGGAACTGGAGTGTTATGCTAAGTGAAATAAGTCATACAGAGAAGGACAGATACCATATGTTTTCACTCTTACGTGGATCCTGAGAAACTTAACAGAAGACCATGGGGGAGGGGAAGAAAAAAAAAAAGTTAGAGAGGGAGGGAGCCAAAACATAAGAGACTTAAAAACTGAGAACAAACTGAGGGTTGATGCCGGATGGGTACTGAGGAGGGCACCTGTTGGGATGAGCACTGGGTGTTGTATGGAAACCAATTTGACAATAAATTTCATATTTAAAAAAAATAAACAAATTAGACATAAAAATTAAAAAAAAAAGCCCTAGAGAATGACTCTTGGTCTGTGATTTACACTAAAAAACATCTGTGGAGAAAAGTAGTGTCCTCCAAGGTAAGCTGATTGTTAAGATGAGGAGGTTGAAAGAGAATTCCAAAAAGAGTAGGATGATAGAAGGGAGTTTGTGACGGAATGGAGATTCCATGGAACAAAGGGGAATCACTTTTTGGTGGGGATGTGCTGGGAGTTAGCAGTAGATAACAGCACATCCTGGGCTGGTGAAACAGTGTAGGGGAAATGAATAAAGCAATAGGGTGATAAGGCTAGTAACTAGATGGGCCTTTGTCATATAGTTTCTGACATGTTATCAGGGTCAATTAACATTTTAAAACTGGACAGGCATTAAGAACTGTCTACATACAGAGCAGTTAGAACCAGTACAAATTTAGTGTTCTGGAAATTTATGGTTTAAGAGATGTCATTTTTGCAGTCAATGCAGAGAGCACCTATTGACAATGAGTGACTGACAATTGAGTAGCTTAAGCAACTAATGAAGATGCTTATAAAATATTAACATAAAGAAAAACCTTTTAGAAGATCTCGAGATGACATTCTGCTCTCAGCCATTATTCAACCCTTTGTTCATTCAGTACTCAGGAAGTTTTACATGTCTGACATGCACAGAGATTCCCTGGGCAAAAAGCCTCTTTGGATTCACAGTGATGGTTGCCTATCATCTTAAATGGTGACATTTCCTTGGAGGCCAAGTATGGAAAATGACTTGTAGTGACTCCATGAAATGATAGTTAACTCCAGACAGTTTTGCAATTTTGTTAAGTGCTGTGTCCCGTATGGTATTTATTTTGCTTTTCAGGTCCTCCAGGTACCTGGTCTTCTCTTTTTTGCTTTTTTAGTCAAAAATCAGCGTCCTACCCAAGCCCAACCATGTTCCCATGATCAACTCCTTATACTGAATTAGCACATCTAATCCTCCAGCTTAGTTTTGCCTATTAAGAAGGAAAGTTATCTGATTAAGACAATTTATAGCAAGGTACAAATGATTTTTAGTCTTAGCCTTTTTTAGTGTCTTTTGATTTTAAAATGAGAATGTTTAGAAATTGTGTGCAATAGATGTTATTGAATATGGGCCTTCCCTTGTACGTCCCTTCTTTCTTCCTAACTGCCATTCACCAAAGTAATAGAAAGAAGCTACTTGGCTCTCCTTTTCTAGTAGGAGCTTGTCTGCTCCAGATATTCACACAAGCTGAAGATATATACAGTTACGGTGTAATTTTAAAGGACACGCAATCTGTCAAATATCTCCCTTACCAGTTCATGTCAGTAAATCCCTCCCCTTGTATTTGGTTTACTTGAAGTTATTTCTGTTGAAATAATCTGTAAGTGGACAGTGAAAGTCAAACTACTATTTCTGGAAGGTTTTTGTTGAGGACAAGAATTATCTTTGCTTGGGAGACTTGATCAGCTTTGTCCTTGACCTATTTCCTGTTCCAAATTAGGGTTATCACTTTGGCTTTGAATGTACTGTAGGAAGGAACTACCATGATTTCAGCCCCTTTTGTGAGTTAGGTCCTGAGTGAGTGCTTTCTATACATTCTCATTTGATTCTTACAGCCTTAAGGGGGATAGAATAATCTCCTTAAGAGGATACCCCATCTTGGAGTAGGTTAAGTGGCTCAAGTTTCCATAGCTGGGAAGCTTGCAACCTGAGGTTTTAACTGAAGTTGATTTAACTCCCCTGCTCCACTTTTCCCTGGGAAGTCTATGTGCTTTTTGGAGGAGGAAGTTTGAATGGCATGATCAGCCCTAACACGGATCAAATGACAGTCATCAGTCACATAAGGAAAGCTAGAAAAACTGAAGTGAAGCACTGAGGGGACGTTGGCTTGAGAAGAAGGAATTTGCTTGGTTCAAGATTAGGACTACCGTCTAACTAGATGTTCCCAAAGACTTAGAATTTGATGACATGATCTTTTGTGCTTTCCTAACAACTTCTGTCAGCGCTGTGCTTTCGAGATCTTAGTTCGCATCTGAAGTTTGGATCTGGAGACATCAGTGTATATATACCCAGTGATATGTCATCTACCTTGGGTCCAGATGAAGCTGTTTTTACTCCTAAATAGATGGAGCTAAGATTTAAAGAACCTGATGTATAGAGTGTAGCAGGTCATGGATTGAAAATCTCGGTTACCACAGACATTTTTCTGAAGCAGCTTTTGCCAAGGATAGCACTTCAAGGTAGAGAATAATGATTCTGGACAGGTTCTTCATGGTATTGTGACCTGAAGAATCTCTCCACTTTCAAGCTTCTGGTTTTATAATGTTGTGTTTTCCATCTCCATTAGTACAGCTGTAGGAATGTCTTTGGTAAAGATACATAGAGAGTATTGGGGAAGACTAATAAGTCTTTTTTGGTGAAGTGGGCTTGTCAGCAAATCAATTTGAGAACACTTTTTACATGGCCTTACCTTCCCTTGATTTTCAGCCCAAGTTGCCTAATAAATATGGATGTTCTGTCCAGGGGATTTTCACTCTCATTATGGAACTGATGTTGCATCACTGCTATAATTGGTTTACAACCTTTCCTGTTATCTCTGGAAGTGCTATCAGGATGGAGTACTTTTAAGTTCCATTATGAAAAGCTGTCATCTTAGCTGCTCGTCTAGGCTGCAGAACTAACCACCTCTTTGTCCAAGTGCTTTCGGGGGGCTCTAATGTGTGATGTGATTGAAAAATGGGCCACTGGCAGTTTTGTGGGCATGGGAATTAGATAGAGGGTTTCTACCTTGCTAGCATTCCCATTACAGCATTGGTTCTTACAGGAAACTTCCCTGTCATTTGAACTTGGCTATGATTGCCACATGTTAGGATGCTGGTACCATTTGGGAGTGTGGTTATCCTCATTCACCAGATAGATGATGAAATAGATCTAAAGTGTGAACATTTTTAGAAGAGCTGTCCTTGACTATGGATATCCTGCCTATGTTTATAAATAATAGGAAAAGAGCACCTTATTTCATGATCCATGTGGTTTAAGAGCTATTTTTATGTGTACATGACAATCAAATAAGGCATAGCATTGCCTTGTCTACATTCATTCTTTTTGAAAGGGTATTAGTTCATTTATGAGGAACCGTTATGCCGCCTTTCCTCCACAAGGGGGCTAAATCACAGTATAAATTAATCAAATTACGTACCTTTGAAACATCTCTGCCTTCTTTCCACACCCATATCCAAAGACAAATTAAAGAATATCAAGTACATGTCAAAAGATGGATGGAGCTTCTCTTCTTAGAAAATGTCTTTGATACATTTGACCTCATTTGCAGGCCCAAAGGAATAATAACAGTTCTTCATGCTAGTATCTCCAAACCTTTGATCTTCTCAATGGCATCTTTATTCTTAAAATTTGTTTTTTATATTCCTATGGTGTTAACCTTGAAAATTTTTTTCTCCTTTTACCTTTTTCATTTTTTCCCCTAAGGATAATTTATAGCCAATGTTTAATTGTAATATAGGTGACTGTACTAGGGAACAGAACTAATGGGATCTCTCTCTTATATATGAGAGAGAGGAAGAATGATTTTAATAAATTCGCTTACGTGATCATGGGGATTTCCTAGCCTGAAATCTGTATAGCATGCCAGCAGTTTGGAGACTTACATTACAGTCTTTAGAAGAATTCCTTTTTCAGGAAATGGGAGTCTTTACTCTTCAGACCTTCAACTAATTGATGGGGCCCACCCACCTCATGGAGCATAATCTACTTTACCCAAAATCTATTGATTTAAATGTTAATCGCATGTGACAAATATCTTTACAGCAACATCTAGACTGGTACTTGATCAAATAAGTGGGCACCATAGTCTAGCAAAGTTGACACATAAAATTTACCATCGAATCACATTATGGTTATGGTGAACAATTTGAAAGTATTAGAATAAATAAACATAGCATCTCCTGACATAGTATACAAAGCACACATATGAGGAAGGTACTAAAATAAAGAACAGGTGTAGTCATGAAATGTCTGGCCCTAATTAAAAGTCAGAATTTTAACTGGCATTCCATTAGCCAAAGAATGTTTGGCTCGTATTGTAATTTAAAAACTAGATTAATTGCTGATATTTAAAAATTGGGAAAATTCACAGGAGTAATGTCTAGATTTTTTATTTCTCTTGGCTCTGGCAACCAGAGCTACCAGACTACCACAAGGAAGGGCAATGTCATGAGAGCTGGCAGGATTCTTTGGGGGGTCCTAGCTTAGCCTTGACTGGGATTTAGATACGGAAAGTGAAAGAGGGCATTTTGGTTGACCTTAAATGAAAGACACAAAATCATGGAGGTAGGATCCTATGTGAGGAAATGTGTGTAACGGAAGAACAAGTCTGTGAGTTCAGGGGTAGGAGAAAATAAGATCGATTTGTCAGACAGAAGCTAAGATATTAATTAAGGCAACGGTGGTTCCTTTAAGAATTAAACCTAAAATCTCTGTTCCTTGAAACAGAGGAAGTTTATTTCTTGCTTATGTAAAGTCCAAAATAGGTGTTCCTTACAGGTGAGTCTTTCAAGCAATGATTTAGGGGTCTGGGCTCTTTCCATCTTGTGGCCATGCCATCTTCAGCACATGTCTTCTGCAGTGATAGCAGAAGCTGAGAAAGTCTGGATGGCTTTGTAGGGAAAGTTTTCACAGACCAGACCTGGAAGTGGTGCACATAATTTCTGCCCACAATTCGATGCCACACCCTGCTGCAAGGGAAGGCTGGGCAGTGTAGTCCAGCTGTGTGCCAGGGCGAAAGTGGATACAGACTGAGTGAAGGGCTAGCTAGTCTGTAGTACAAGAGATAAGGACCTTGGGGTTAAGCAGGCAGGAGGAGCTATAGGATATTAATAAATTCAGCCTGTGTCTACTGAGTACCTACTGTGTATGTGTTGGATGCTGTGTTATGCACTGAGTAGGCTTCTGAGCAAAGGAACAACGTGGTGAAAGCATTGTTTTGAGAAACTAGTCTGGTGGTAGAGTGTAAAACAAAGAAGACAAACTCTAAGGGTGGATGGTGAGGAAGTGGTTGTCTTTCTCTAGCTGGGAGCCAGTGAAGCTGTCTATACATATAACAATATCAGCATTATCAACAACAATCATAATTACTATGTATCATGCAGTATTATAAGCAGCTTTACCTATACTTAGTCATCACTCAAACTTATGATGAAAATGCTACCATGATTTTCTTTCATAGGTGAGGAAAGCAAGGCTTTAAATGATTAAATCATTTGCCCATGTTGATATGAATCTTGGCAGGGCCTGAGGATTTGAACTTAGGAAGTCAGTGTTATTTTAGAGCTATTGTGGAATTAATAAAATGAAAATGTAATAGAAACCTAATGAGTTTAAGTGAGGAGTAATGAAAAACCCTGTTATCGATTTGGGAGGGCCACTGCAGCTTCTTAAAAGACCTTAGTAAACTGAAGAGGAAGAAGTGAAATTAGAGGAGCAACCTGTTAAGAAATATCACTACCCTTGGGCCTCTTGATTGGATTTAGATCGATTTCTAATGAGCATTCTTGGTAAATGCTGGGCTGCTTGTGAATGTGACATTTTTGTTAACTGTAAGTACTCAGAAACAAATCACTTACTATCTTTAATTCCTTATTCTGACAAATATGCCAGAACACCCATCTCTCCGTTTGACATCTTTGTCATCATCATAATAGGCATAATCTCAAATAGTAAAATAATGTTTGTCTGATATTGCCAGCAATATTAGCAAAACCAGAAACTTTGTGTTGTTGATGTGAAGTTCTGTTTTTGACAGTTGACTGTTGGGATGGCCCAGATGGAGAGCCAGTAGTACACCACGGTTATACTCTCACTTCAAAAATTCTCTTCAGAGATGTTGTGGAGACCATCAACAGGCATGCCTTTGTGAAGAATGAGTAAGTATAGCGACAGTTGGGAGCTAAGCCAACATAGAGAGCATTGGCTGATGTCCCATGACTACGACACCACACACTCTTGCCTTGAGTCTTCATCTCCCTTTCTACTCCCCTCATTCTCTCCCTCCTTGCTAACAAAACATTGTGAGCAAATAATAAGGGCTCCATGTTTGTACTTTCTCATGCTCCATTTATTATGTACTCCATTCTCTCTCAAGACATTGCTTCCTTGAAGCATGTTCTTGCAAAGACTGACCTCAAAATTTCTATAGAGTGTTCGTAAAGTTTGGAAACACAGGTTACTGTACATGATAAAGAGTTTGTTGCTATTATATTAACATACAGTAAAATAGTAACAGCTAGGTTTTCAGACTTGCTGGATGGTCCTATATATACTGAAGTGTCTAGCATCCTTGTGTTACTTGACTCCTCCTTGGCATTGGATAATGGTGACTCTTTTCTCCTCAATACTTGCTTTTTTGGGGCTTCTATTATAACATTCTCCTCTATGCTGTCATTGCTTCTCTCTTGGTTTTGTTTGTTTGGCCTATGGTCTTCTATTCCATTTCCTCATTCCTTTAGTCACTATTTCTTAAGTTGTTGCCATTGTTCTCCTTTTGGGTTGTTTAATTATATGTCCAGAACTTTTACCTGAGTTTCAGAGGTGTGTAGCAAAATTCTTAGTAAAAATTCATCTGAGTGTCCCATACATACCTCGGAATCAACAAATGTCATTATTTATTCAGATATTTAATGGTGCCTACTCTAAGTCAGGCATACTGTAACAGGTGCAGAGAGGCACGACCCTGAACAAAAGAGATGACTCCTACCATCATGGAGCTCACATCTCAAGCCAAAGTCAGCATTTCATTCTGCTGAACCTTCTCTTGCTCTGTTTCCTTCCAATTTTTTTAATGTTCATTTATTTTTGAGAGAGAGAGAGAGAGAGAAAGAGAGCAGGAGAGGGGCAGAGAGAGAGGGAAACACAGAGTACGAAGTAGGCTCCAGGCTCTGAACTGTCAGCACAGAGCCCAATGCATGGCTTGAACCCATAAACCGTGAGATCATGACCTGAGCCGAAGTTGGACGCTTAACCAATTGCGCCACCCAGGCGCCCCTCTTTATTTCCTTTTAGTTAGGAGTAGCACTCACCTAGTCAGTGTCTTTAGCCAAAAACTGAGTCATTCTAAATTCAGCCAATTCTTGTCAGTTATACTTTCTAAATTATCTTTTGACTCCATTGCCTTCTCTTTATTTCTCTTTGGGACATTGTCCTCACTGGTGCAATGTTTTCCTTTCTGAAACTATAAGCATGATGTTGTATTCTTAAAGTCCTTCAAAAGCTCCCTGTAGTACACAGTCATGTCTTACGTGCCCTTCAAGGTTTGGCCTCTTCTTTCTCTTCCAGGGTCTTCTTCCACCAATGCTCCACAGAGATGGAGGGTTCTTTCTTTGTCTTTCAGATCCTCTGGTGACCCCAGTTCTTTCACATCTCCCTACCTTGCATATGGTGTTTCCTCTGCCCGGCACACTCTTCCTCATTACTCCACGTGTCTAATTCTTATTCATTCTACAAGACTGCTTAAACATTATCCCTCTGGCAAACTTACTGTTACACTGATTTAAATGCTCCTTTCTCTGCTCTTAGCATTTTGAGCATATTTCTGTTATATCTATATAGCACCCTCTTAAAATTGTTGGCTTCCTTCCTTCTTTTGAGTCTTTAAGACCAAGACCTCATTGAAAATATGGGGCTATGTCTTATTCACTCTTTTTTATTTTTTTAAAGATTTTTTAATGGTTATTTTTATTAAAAAATTTTTTTACATTTATTTACTTTTTGAGAGACATAGAGAGACAGAGCACAAATTGGGGAGGGGCAGAGAGAGAAGGAGACACAGAATCTGAAGCAGGCTCCAGGCTCTGAGCTGTCAGCACAGAGCCTGACACGGGGTTCGAACCCACAAACCAGGAGATCATGACCTGAGCCAAAGTCGGACACTCAACTGACTGAGCCAACCAGGCACCCCTGTCTTATTTATTCTTTATTGCCTAGCAGATGCCTGCAATATACCATAAAGCTAAGAAATGATTTTTGAATAAAAAGAAAATTACATTTGCATAAAATCAATTTTATAGAATTTAGTGGCCTTGAAAATTTTTAATATTTGGTCTTCTTATTTATTAACCATGAGGTTAAAAATGCCGTTTTAATGAGAGACACTTGCTGCATGGCAGGTTTAGTTTATGGTATCTGCTATATGGAAGAACCCCAAGTACTGAATTCTGATGGGTCTCTTCTACCCTGATTGCTACTAGATTTGGCAAAGTTGATGAAGTGATTTTGCCATTATTTTCCAAAATGTGAAGTTGGGTGTTGAAAAGATGTGCCACTTTGGAGGACCCTTTGATAACTTGACAGTGCTTCAAGTTTGGGAATACTTAGAAAAGCACTTCACATTAAAAGTTACTATGCTTGTTGAGTACATTTTGAAAGTTCAGTCTTTTTCCTTTGGCCTTCCTTATACCATGCATTTTGGACCATATAATTCCTTGTCATGGGGAACTGTCTTGTTTATTGTAAGATAGTTAGCAGCATCCTTGACTTCTAGACACTAAATGTCAGTAGTACTCCTTCCCTCCCTCATATTGTGACTACCAAAAATGTCTTAAGATGTTGACAAATTATCTTTCTGGGAAGGGTGCCATACAGTCTCCCCCCTCCCCTGTTGAGAAGCACTGCTTTATGTTTAGCATCATTAAACACTAATAGGCTTTTTATAAACAGATTAATAATTTATTTACTTATTTTTTAAGTTTATTTATTTAGAGAGAGAGAGCAAATCTTAAGTAGGCTTGCATTGTCAGTACAGAGCCCGATGCAGAGCTCGAACCCATGAACCATGAGATCGTGACCCGAGCCAAAATCAAGAGTCAGATACTTAACCAACTGAGCCACTCGGAGCCCCAAACAGATTGATAATTTAAAAATTCGTTGTTAGAACTCCTTGATGTGATTGCATAGACAATCTCTTGCTAGTTTGTTGTTCTTTTTCTCTCTAACACTCTGGGATAAAACCTATGTGGTTGCAAGAGCAAACAGATTATAGCAAGATAACCCACTCCAGTCACAAAGGTTCGTCTCCGATATTACCTTTGGCATCAGGTTTTACTAATGGGGAAAGAATGTAGTTTCAGGAGGTCATAACCCTTTCTGTGGAGCATGTGCTATTGTCAGACAAGCCCAGAAATAAATTGTTTTTCTCTACATAGATGTATTAGCCAATTTAAATATTGGCTTTTGTACTCTGAAAAATAGATATTGCCTATTACTTCAGAAGATATGTGATAGAAAAGTAGAAAAAAAAACCACAACAAGCTAATTTTGAAATAATTTCTTACTCTGAAGAAGAAAAAAAATCAGAAGAAGAGTAAGATCAGTAATTAGTCCTTGTTCCCTTTCTGCCTTGGCCACCAGCTCCCCAGGCTGTCTTTGGTAATCAGTCTGCTTGGGTTTCACATACTCTGCACAGAAATCTGAGGGCTTGTGGGGAGTGAATGCTTGACTTTTTTTCCTTTCTGAAAGTAAAGACTAGTATATAGTTTTATACAAATGATTTTAAAATGCTTGGCATAGGACGCTATAAATCAAAAAATTCCATTATGATATTTTATCCTCAATAGTAATTTTCAAACTGGGGGCTGATAATATATTTTTAGAGTAAATGTCTGCACATAATGATACACTGTGGTCTCTTAGACACTTATAGACTTTTTTTTGAAAATTGAATTTATTTAAGTTTTCATACTGAAGTTTATTTTTTTAGT
Organism: Panthera leo; assembly: GCF_018350215.1. NCBI lineage: Eukaryota > Metazoa > Chordata > Mammalia > Carnivora > Felidae > Panthera > Panthera leo. Next base: position 108,961,062 of record NC_056687.1, read on the forward strand.
ATAGTTGACACACAATGTTACATTAATTTCAGGTGTACAACATGGTGATTGGACAAGTTTACACATTATGCTATCTATGCTCACCACAAGTGTAGCTACCAACCGTCACCATACAACATTATTACAATATCATTGACTGTGTTCCTTTTACTGTGCCTTTTATTCCCATGACTTTCTCAATTCATAACTGGAAGCATGCATCTCCCACTACCCTTCGTCCATGTTGCCCCACCCCTCGCCCTCCTCCCCTCTAGCTACCATCACTTTGTTCTCTGTATTTATAGGCCTGATTCTGCTTTTTGTTTGTTTATTCATTTGTGCTTTTTTTTCTTAGGTTCCATATATGAGTGAAATCATATGGAATTTGCCTTTCTCAGTCTTATTTCACTTAGCATAATACCCTTTAGGTCCATCCATGTTATTGCAAATGGCACAACCTCATCCTTTGTTATGTCTGTGTAATATTCTAGTGTGTGCGTGCGTGCGTGTGTGTGTGTGCATACCACATCTTCCTGATCCATCTGTCTATCAGTGGACACTTAGGTTACTTCCATATATTGGCTATTGTAAATAATGCTACAATAACATACGGGTGTGTGTGTTTTCAAATTAGTGTTTTGGGGTTTTGGGGGTTGAAGGCCAGTAGTGGAATTATTAGATCGTATGATATTTCTATTTTTATTTTTTTGAATCTTCATACTGTTGTCCACAGTGGCTCTACCAGCTTACATTCCCACCAACTGCATATACCTCTATATTGACACTTGTTATTTCTTGTGTTTTTGATTTTAGCCATTCTGACAGATGTTAAGATGATATCTTATGTAGTTTTGATGTGCATTTTCCTGATGACGAGTGATGTTGAGCATCTTTTTATGTGTTTGTTGGCCATCCTACATCTTTTTTTTTGGAAAAATGTCTATTCAGGTCCTTTGCCCATTTTTAATTGGATTTTTTGGGGATTGGTGTTGAGTTGTATGACTTCTTTTTATATTTTGGTTATTAACTCCTTTTTGGATGTATCATTTGCAAACATCTTCTCCCATTTAGCGTAGGATACCTTTTTGTTTTGTTTGTTGATGGTTTCTTTCATGCAGAAAAGCTTTTTATTTTGAAGTAGTTCTAATTGTTTATTTTTATTATTTTTCCCTTATTATTTATTTTTTTATTTCCCTTGCCTTTGGAGACCTATCTGGAAAAATGTTGATATGGGTGATGTCAGAAAAATTGCTGCCTGTGTTCTCTTCTAGGACTTTTGTAGTCTGAGGTCTAACATTTAGATCTTTAATCCATTTTGAGTTTATTTTTGGGTGTACTATAACAAAGTGGTCCAGTTTCATTCTTTTGCATGTTGCTGTTCAGTTTTTCTCAGCACCATTTATTGAAGATTATATGTTCTTTCCTCCTTTAGATTTTTGAATAGATAAGACAAAATTACATTATATGAGTTTTTTTATTTAGGCTTATCTCTCTTAAAATTTTCTCTTTTTCTTTTAAAAAAGACATAATGTATGTACCTGTTTTAAAAGCAAAATATTAAATGAGGGCATCCCACATGATGGGTATTCTGCTCAGCCCTGGCAAAATATATTTGGTTAGAGGAGTTTCTTAAAAACTGCTCCTTTCATCTTTCTCATTTTAGTCAGTACTGCTTTCACAAATACTGTCATTAGGACTATAAGAGCATAGTGAATATATAGAGTGATTTTCAAACACCCCTGTGAGTTGCCTATACTTGATGCCTTTAGAATATGTCGCTATCCTCTTAGGTTCCCGGTCATACTGTCCATTGAGAATCACTGCAGTGTCCAGCAACAGAGGAAGATTGCTCAGTACCTGAAAGGAATATTTGGAGACAAGCTGGACCTGTCATCTGTAGACACAGGAGAGACCAAACAGCTTCCAAGCCCTCAGAGTTTGAAAGGCAAAATCCTAGTGAAGGTAATTACCTCCAGAAATGCAATGAAAGGCATTAATGACCAACTCAGCCCTCCCTCCCTTAAGGACTAAAAACTGGTTTATCAGGAGAATAATAGAGTTAATCCATGAAGGGTCGCCTAGATTTGCGTTTGCATCTTGTTCCAATTTATTAATAGTTATACCTTCAGAAAAAGCTTGTTACTGACTAACCACATATTTTGGGAGTTGTTTCTGTGAAGTGAGAATATCAATACTGTAAGCCAAATGTTTAATATTTGAGTCTGTTATAGTTTACACTGGCCAGAAGTATGTGCATAGGAGCGAGAGAAGCCTCCTTGTGTCCACATCTGAAAGCATTTCTTTCAGATTCTTCTCTCCCATTTCAAGCTCCAATAACTGTCAAAAAAAAAAGAAGGGGGGAAAAAGAAAAAAAACAAACAGTCTTTACGGTTGATCAGCCCTTGGTTATGTAAGTGAGAAGAGCTCACTTGAAAGCAGAGCATAGGCACAGACATAATGCCCCACAGGACTCATGTGTATGTGAAGGAGCAGTAGGTGAAGAGAATGACATTTTATGAACAGATTTTCTGAGGGAGGAAATTTACTACCTGCAATGAGTATTATTAATATGAAGAATAGCCAGAAAAACAGTTACTTGAAATCTCACAGGGCTGACTTTGTGATTTTACTTAATTCCTGTTAATTTTACGTGTTTGGAATAAATCCACCTTGGATAGTTGTATTATTTTGATACCAAAAACCTAAGGAAGAGCAAGAGGGTATTAATATTCAAATCGGGTCATATTTTACTTAACAGAAATGTGTACCAAAAAACCAGATATCACAAAGGAGGCATAGGAAAGTCAAACAATGTAATTTCCTAGGAATAGTTTAATAGGGTTTCTAACGGAGGGCAGCAAATAGGAAAGATGTGAAATATTCATCTTTGGAATAGGTCAAAACCCATTTTTCTATCAGTTAAATGAAAATTACAGACTGAATTCATCAAAGAGGTATTGTCAGGCATTTGTATGTGTGACAGCATTTCAAATAAAAGCTCCAAATAATGTAAGAGATAACATTAAGGTCAATTTTCCTGAAATCTTGCTAAAGCAAACTCTTGTGGTAAAAACTGATTGCTGGGTTAGAAAGCTAAATGTCACCTTAGTAGCCTTGTAAATGTTTCCATGTTTCCTGTAGTCTTTAGCAAGCAGTCAGAAGGTTAAACGCAGAGTAAGTCCATTTGATTGAAATGCTTCCCTTTTGGACAGTGGAATTTAAGACATTTGATATGCACTGAGTCCCTTCTGCATAATTGGACTTTGGGTCATTTGTCATAGAATGTCCTAGAGCTTATGGGCACCAGGATGCACCAGCTGATCTGGGGCACTCAGTGGGAGGAGTGGCAGCAGTGTGGACTGCGAGCATATGAAGGCATCTAAGGTTCATTCGCTAGTAGCAATGTTCTTCAGACTTTAAGAAGATCTCCTAGATCTATGGACCAATGCATTTCCATTTGAAGCAAAAATAAAGGAATGGGTTTTCCTACGTACCTTTGGCATCAGAGCAACCTTTGAACCGAAAGGCACCATTTAGTGGCCAATTAACACTTTAGAGATTGACAAGTTGTGTATTATTATAATTATAATACACATGCTTTCCAAGTATATATATACACACATATCTCCTGAAAAGTAAAGTTTGCTTTTGAACAAAAATAATAACAAACAGTAATTTTCCGTAGATTCTTACTGCCAAAAGAAACTGTAACTATTTGGTCTAAGCTTCTTACTTTTTACAGATGTGAATCACAGAGTCGTTACCACTCTTCTTGGGTCATATAGCTTAGAGCTGAATGGTAGCTATCATTCCAGTCTCTAGCAATACTTGTATGTATCATGGACCAGTTAATCTAATTCTTGATAACTCCTGCATGAAATAGTATGTAGATCGGAAAGAGATCCCTAAAAGACAACTGTACATTCTTTGTTTGTATCTACTGGACCACAGCTAAGTTCCTTAAGTCACCTTAAGTTCTGCCTTAATTTATTCTATAATTTTCCTTAGATGTAACTGTTGATAAGAAGCATCAAGAAACAATGTTCTGTTGCATTGCGTTTCTTCCTATTTGCCTGGATAAATTACTTTTGAGAACCAGAAATATGGAAGAGTTGGTAAAAAATATAGCCCTCATATCTTTTAATTCAATTTTAAGGATGGAAAATTAGGTTACCTATGGATGCTCTGAGCATCCATAATAATGTGTTCTCCCCCTGCCACCACATTTAAATGAAGGGGAACTATGATATTAACATAACTACTCTATAGTGCCCTCTAAAATAAAGAAAAATAAATTCATTTTATAGAAGTCTTCTGTATCAGAAAAGACTTAAATCAATATATAGACATAAATGCTTTAATTGTGAGCTGTTTTGTTATTAATGATACAGAGAAAGTTAAAAAATGTTCGCCATATTTACTTAGAATTATATATACGTATGTATCTATGTATCTATATCTATCTCTACAAATGTTTGTGTGAAATGGAAAGAGTGTAGTCTTCACTTTGCAGATAGCACATACAAATAAGGAGTAAAATACATATCATTACAAAGGGAAATTAAATCTCACCCTTTCAATCCTATAAATGATCCTCTATACGTTGAAGAAAATGTTTAAGTATCCAAACCCCAAGACTTTAGAGTCTTAATATAGATTTTGTGTTCATTATATAAATGATTTAATCAGCTTTGAAACTATCACTGTGCTAAGGGCCCAAGGTCAAGAGCTCTGGGTATCAGGGAAGGTATAGGAAAATAGGGATGGAGGGGCGCCTGGGTGGCTCAGTCGGTTAAGCGTCCGACTTCAGCTCAGGTCATGATCTCGCTGTCTGTGAGTTCGAGCCCCGCGTCGGGCTCTGGGCTGATGGCTCAGAGCCTGGAGCCTGCTTCCGATTCTGTGTCTCCCTCTCTCTCTGCCCCTCCCCCGTTCATGCTCTGTCTCTCTCTGTCTCAAAAATAAATAAACATTAAAAAAAATTAAAAAAAAAAAAAGGAAAATAGGGATGGAGAGTTCTCTGAAAACCTGACTATGGTGGTGGTCCTGTGCATAGAGGAAGTGGGTGAGGAGAAAATCCAGCATGTTGAAGAGGGCCAATAGTGGTGTGGAGAGTGGGAGAATGAGAAGTCACTGGGGCTTGAGTTTAGAGAAGATCAGCCTGGTTAGCAGTCTGGGATGTTTAGAGATTTATCATTATTTTTGGCTGCCAAGCATATGAACATCCTTCCATGTTTAAGGAGTTCTCCCCATCCCTATGTTGTTTTTGTTGTTTTTTAAGTTTATTTATTTATTTTGAGAGAGACAGAGACAGTGCATGAGCAGGGGAGGGACAGAGAGAGAGGGAAAGAGAGAATCCCAAGCAACCTCCACGCTGCCAGTGCAGAGCCCAAAGTGGGGCTCGAACCCACGAAACTGTGAGATCATGACCTGAGCTGAAACCAAAAGTTGGACGCTTAACCGACTGAGCCAGCCAGCCGCCCCTACCCACCCCATCCCTATATTTTAAGGAATCCCCTCCTAGTGGCTGAACATGCTAGACATTTTGGCTTTTGCAGCCTCTTGGAGCTAGGATGTAGGCACATGCTCTAGATGCTCCCAATCAAGTGAACCTGCCCCAAACATCAGACATGCACACTGTTTTCATTTTTAAATTGGGCGTGTTGCTCCATTTCAGGGCAAGAAGTTGCCTTATCACCTTGGGGATGATGCAGAGGAAGGGGAAGTTTCTGACGAAGACAGCGCAGATGAAATTGAGGACGAGTGCAAATTCAAGCTCCATTATGTAAGTTACAGCCTTAGTTATAATTTTTACCCTCATTGTGTTGCGGTAGGAATTACTGCTGTGTTGGAATCCTCACAAATATGGTAGCTGTGGTGCAAAAGGGATATTTGTTGAAAGTTACTTCGTTTTGGGGGAAACAGACACTTAGATGCTTATTGAGTCAAGGATTTTTGTGTCTTACAATTGGAAGGAATGTTCGTGATTAACCTTTCTGACCCTCTATCTAGGGACAAATCCTCTCCTATTACAACGTTGTCAAAACTCAGATTGCTGTTGGAAATGTCACAGTCTTTGCTGAAATAAACTGGCTTTAGCATTGTCTCCTCTGCCTCCTGCCGGCAGCCTCACTATGCTGCTTGTCAAGGGTGGCTTGCAGAACCCAACGGCATGTGGTCTGCTCCTCTAGGATGCCCATCCTTGTCCTGAGAAGATACTTTGGATCAGAGGGTTTCCAAGCTCTGCCAGACATAGGACTCTTGGATAAATCTTTAATTTGCCACATCTTGGATAAAATGGCATAGGGTAGTTTGCTGTCTGCGTGGTACTTCAGACCCCTGAGATCAAGGAGCTGCCTTCATAGAAAAGCATCATTTAGCCAGATAATCTAAAGGAAATGCAAACCTAGAGGAAATGTAGAACTTAAAGAGATTACCCCCCCCCACCTCCTCATGGGGGGCTAGGATTTCTCACCTCTACAACTCATATGATTGTCAGGATCACATGGCAGCCTGAGAGTAACCCCCCCACCCCAGCCCGACATTAGTTTGTTACAGGGTTTGCAGTTTCATTTCTATGGATAAGTAGTATTCCTCTAAATATCAGAACTATTATTCTTCTCTCAGAAAAAAAACTAGATAAATTTTGTACAAAATATTCAAATTTACACCATTGCCCTGAATGCAGTAATTACATTGCAAAAAACAGTGCATTCTCTTTGAAATAATAGTAATGAGTATGACTTCCTATAGTTACCAAAGGGAGCCAGCATCATTACCAATGGGACATAAGTACAGTGACAGCTGTTGTCTCAGTAGACACTTTTTTCTTGACTTTAATGCAATTTAAAAAGGATGAAGTGGGAAAGATTCAGCTTGAACTGAAAAGGAAAAATTACCATCTGTATTAATCTGTTGCCTTTTATAGTTTATATTAGTGCAGTCAAGTACCACCAATAGGGCTATAGTTATAGAAAATTAATCTAAATAGATTTACATTAGTGAAAATGGTTAATATATTAAATAGTTTATTTTTTACTCTTCCAGTTATTTACTATTTTTGTAATTACTTACATGCAATTATGGATAATGTAGCTCTATTTTTTAAGCTTTTATTTTATAAACCAAATTTTTGTCTCTGCTCTTCATTATTTTTGCATCTTTTTTCCAAAATCTCTTGATTACCAGCTTCAGAGTAGTCTATCATTTGAAAGCAGGGAACAGAGAGGCTTGACTAAAGTATGTAGTTAGGAAATACTGTTTTTAGGGAAAATGAGTGATGGAAATTCAGCTATTACCACAACGTAGTCATTTATTGCTGAGTAAAACCCAACTTGTTTTAGATTCTAAATCCACCCAGTTATGTAATTTTTCTTCTACTATCAGTGAACTCCTAACTTTTCATGTGAAGTATCTATAATTATAAATAGAGTTAGCTGTAGTTTTATGGAAACGAATCAGTAACTTCACCTGTGAAAATATCCAACTGACTGCTCCCATCTTCAAAGCCTCCTAGATGGTTTCTAGGAAGCCATATAGGTAGATAGTTTAGAACATGATTCTGTAAAGATATGTATGATCTTTTATTTGGATTCTTTGATTTGGGCTTTAGTAAAAGCAGAGAGCACCTAAATTGTGACATTTTACAGGTATCTCTTTGCTGGACTCTAGGAGAGAAAATACATAAAGGAACCAATATTCCAGTGGAAATATATAAAGTTTTACTTCACTTTTTTGAATCTTTTTTTCCTGTTTTTGAGCTCTTCTGAGAAAAGGCAGTGCCATGTTTAGAAAACCAAAGTGTAATTCTGTAATCAGTCAGTTTATAGTCTTATTGTCTGCACAGGGTTCAGATGTCTTATCTGAGTGTTGAATGTAAATTGCCCGATCACATTTCTGCAAAAGAGGATGTACCGTGAATAGCTTATGTGAAACCAATAATTACCTTAGAGGAAGTTCTTAACCTCAGTTTTAAGTTAACAGAATGTGGTCAGATTTACAAATTATATCTGGATTATTGCAATAAATAAAAATTTTAACTTAGCATTCATGAATAGCAGGTCACTGACTCTCACCAGACTTATACAAGACTCATGGGCATGTTCAACATTTTTTATTGAGCATCTCTTTTTGGAAATGCAGCCATCATGTTGTAGGTGTTGGGCACATATCAGTGAACAAAAAACACACAAAAATCTTTGCCTTCATGAAGTTTACACATTAATGGGGAAAGAGGAGGATAACTAAGAGGTAAAACAAATAAGTAACCTGTATAAGGTACTAGGCAGTGATAAGTACTAACGGGAAAAAAGTAAGGTAGGGAAAACGTGAAGAAAGTGTGTATGTGTGTGTGTGTGCATGTGCATATGTGGGCATATGTTTGTGGGTGTGTGTGTGCACATGCACATATGTGGGCATGCACGTGTGTGGGCGTGTGTGCGTGTGTGTGTGTGGACATGTGCATGTGTACTATGTAAAGAGTCTATTGAAGTTTTAGATAGGTTGGCCAGGAATGATCTCACAGAGGAGGTAACATATGAGCAAACACCTGAAAGTAGTGAAGAGTTAGCTGTGCTGATATCTGGAGAAGAATGTTCCAGGCAGAGGGAACAGCAAATGCAAAGGCCAGAAACAGGACTTGAGGTTCCCGCACGTTACCTGGTGTAAAAAGCAGAGTGGGAGGCAGGACCCTCACACAGGTCTTCTTATTCCTCCTGGTCTATGGTTACTTCTAACTAGGGGATTCAAACTACACCAAAATTTTTTTGCTCGTTCATTCAATCTTTCAGTTGTTGAATTTATTGAATCCTTTCGGTTTCTGCCTGATATATTTTGTGGCTTCAGCCACAGACAAAATCTGGCCCAATATATGTAAGCCCCATGGAAAAGCCAGTGTGTTCAGTGACTCAAGAATCACGCAGCTGAAAACACACAGGGGACAGTTTCAACCACAGTACAGTTATCTAACAGATTTGATTCAGTGAGGCCAACTCAACCATTATTCATTTTTACGGGATCCTCTAATGTCAATGTGACTTAAAGACTTTCCACCCCTATATTTCAACTTCAATGGTGTTTTTCTTCTAATACTGAGTTATTCACTATCTTTTTTCTTGTGTTCTGTGAATCTATATTCAGCCAGCCTCTTAGGCACAAATATTAGCTGTCTTGTACATGAAGCTCATCCCATAAATACGAAGCCTTCCAACAAGTTTTAAACGAGCCCTTGTACAGTAACACGTAACTACTTCTGCACACCCTGTAAAGGACTCAGAACAGTTCCTGGAACATGATTTGTGCTCAATAAATAGTAGATATTGTTTGTAACAGGAAAAGCAGTAGCAGCACCATTATTGCTAATGTGAGTCCTGAGCTGGACCTTGAACAGAGGGTCCTCTAAGAGAGCTAAAGGAGCAGGCAGGAGACAATAGAGGATAGTAGTAAATGCACACACTTGGATGGCTGAGAAGCAGCTGTTCTTTAGCCCAAGACCTTCAGATACCAGGCTTGGAAAGCTCTAAGGCCCTCACATAGGGTGGCTGACGTATTATCCTTCCTGTCTCCAGATTTTAGCCTGGATGCAGAGAAAGAAGCATTTTGGGATGGTGAGATAGTCCAGTGTTTTGTTTTAAAGTAAAGGTCCTCAGCTTTGGCTGCACATTGGAATGACAGGGGAGCTTTCAAAAATCCCAGTGCCCAGGTCCAACCCAGAGATTCCCATGTAATTGGTCTGGGGTGGGGTCTTGGATTTGGGAACACTCCCTGGGGGTTCTGGTGGGCAGCGGAAGTAGAGCACTACTGTTTGAGAGGGTCCCTCTGTAAGGGGCAGCCCCTCCAATCCAGTTCCTCCCCTTTCCTGCTGTTTCCCAGCCTGGGGTAGTAGCTGTGGTTCTGGTGGTCTACTTTTCCAGTCCTTCAATTTTACACTGGAGAAAAAACAAGGAAGTGTTGTTTTGGGTAGATATTCCTAGGTCTGATTTACCTCTCAGAAACAGGAATTAGGAACCTGGATTTCTTCTCTGGTGGAAACTACTCCCAACCATCTTAAAGAGTTGCTTCCTGTCCCCCCCCCCAACACCCCACCCACACCCCGCCCCCCCCCCCCCCCCCCCCCAGGCAACTGCAGCATCCTTCTTGTACCACTGGCTCAAGGAACAAAAGAGTGAGATGCATGTGGCTTTCAGCTGTGGTCCCTGCTGCCACTGCACAGTGGCTGACAGGTCGAGGGGTTAAGTGTCTGTCTCAGCTTTCTTTCAGTAGTGCTCCTGGGTTCTAGGACCAAATGATAACACATTAATGAAACCTCAGCCACACGTTTATTTGTTCTCCACGGCTACTAATTTTCTTGTGCGGTACATCACAGAGAAGAGAAAGATCAACAGGCAGTAATATCATTCCTTCAGCAACTCCCAGTGTTTGGAGGATGTGAGGTGAATAATTAGAGCCTTTGTATTAAGCCTTCATTATTTCCAGCACCGGTTGGCCAGGCTTTGTATTTTTAGCTTTGCTTTGCTGACAGTGAAAGTATCTGGGCATAGCAGCCACAGTTCATCTCCTCACTATCTCTGGCTTCTGCAGCCCTGAGCCGGAAAAGGAGACTGATATTTATTTGGGGTATTCTATATGACCTGGGCATGCTAGGAGATCTCTGGGGATGCTGTGTATGCCTTCTCTTTTGGTCCTCCCAACAAATGTGCTCCCTGCCAGGCTCTGGGTCACTTGATCCGATGTGTTGACCTGGAATTCTTTTCCTTCAGAACTTAATAAGTAAAACTTACTATTTCCCACAGAGGGATTGTGGGGATATAGTTCCCAGGTGTCCTATAAGAATAATGGCTGTCAAGGGTCATCTGGGTGGCTTAGTCGGTTAAGTGGCAGACTCTTGATTTTGGTTCAGGTCATGATCTCATGGCTCGTGGGATTGAGCCCCAAGCTGGGCTCTGTGCTGATATCATGGAGCCTGCTTGGGATCTTCTCTCTCCCTCTCTGTCTACCCATCCCCTGCTTGTACATATGTTCTCTCTCTCTCAAAAAAAAAAAAAAAAAAAAAAAAAAACTTTATAAAAAAAGGATAATGGTTGTCAAAATATAAGCCTGCTCATGGTTAATTAGAGTCAAGAATTTATCTTTTTCTGTAACAGTATGAGAGGGATGGCTGCAGCATTATATGGTAAAATAGACACAGAATTTTGAATTGGAAGTCTCAGGTTCAAGTCCCAATCCAGCCATTTCCTAGGCATGTGTTTTTGGACAAGTTTTGAATCTTTCTGCTTCTATATCATGAATATAAAATTTGGCTAAACCTAGTGCTACCTTAAAGGGTGCTGGGCAGCTCAGATAAAGTATTAGTATATGACTGTACTTTGTGAATTTTAGCATGATATATAGTCTTAGTTGCTTTTTCTATATTTCCTTGTGCTTTTTTCCATGTTCATATGGATACTATTCTTATTGATACTGTTGGTTTTCTCTGCACCTTTACCCATGTTGGAATGCTGTCACTCTACTCTGTCACATTCATCAATTCTTATTCATTGTAGGAGGTTGATTTGTGGCCACCAAAAACCCTGTTCAAGTCTTAACCCCCTGGTACCTAAGACCTTATTTGGAAAAGAGTCTTTGTAGATGTTATTAACTTAGGGCTGTAGAGATGAGGTCATCCTGATTAACCAAGTGGGCCTTAAAAATCCAATGATGAGTGTCCTCATGAGAAGAGAAGACACAGCAGAAGCAGGGGACACACAGAAGGAGGCTATGTGAAGAAAAGAGGCCCTGGCTTGAGTTAGGCTGACAAGCCAAGGAATGCCAGGAGCCACCGCAAGTTGCAAGAAGCAAGGGAGGATTAGCTCTGCTGATACCTTGATTTCACACTTCTGTTTTTTTTTGTTAAATTTTCAATTTTATTTAATTTTAGAGCATGAGCAGGGGAGAGGGGCAGAGGGAGGAGGGGAGAGAGAGAGAGAGGGAGAAAGAAAGAAAGAAAGAAAGAAAGAAAGAAAGAAAGAAAGAAAGAAAGAAAGAAACAAGAAAGAAAGAAAGAGAGAGAGAGAGAGAGAGAGAGAATGAATCCCCAGCAGGCTCCATGCTCAGTGCAGAGCCTGACACTGGGAGTTGATCTCACGACCATGAGATCATGACCTGAGCTGAAATCAAGAGTCAGCTGGCTCAACTGACTTAGCCACCCAGGCACCCCAAAGTTTCTGTTGTTTTAAGTTACCAGATTTGTAGTAACTTGTTACAGCAGCCACAGGAAACTACTATACTCATCATCTAAGGGTTGGCTACAATTTCCTCTGCTCTTGGAAGTCTTTCCCACCCTCCCAGGACTGGATGAGGTGTCCCTCCTCTGTATGCCCTTTGACACTCCTGACTTCTACCATTTGCACCTGCTTGTGTAGTTATCCATTCATGTGTCTGTCTTGTCCATGACACCGAGGGTTCTGAGACATTGGGGTTGTGCCTTAGTAATGTTTCTCACCTGGCATGTAACAGCTCAATGGGTTTGTTTTACACAACATGAATTTTGTTCTCAAACCCTCATCTTTGTTGAATCCCTCCCCAGCCTAGGCGCCTAGTACTGGGAGTAGGAACCAATGTGTCTGGCTTTTCCTCTGCAGGCCTCTGTCCTCTTTCTGCCCATGCTGCCAGGTTAGTATTATTTCTAAAATATTACTCAGATATGTACCTACCCAGAGACTCCGAGCAGTTCCATACCTCTTGCATCCAAGTACCTCTACCATCTGGCCCTAACATACATTTCTAGCTTTATCCTCCAGTACCCTCTTCTGTGAACTCGTGCTCGAGGAGAACTAGTCTGCTCCTGTGTACAGAGCACACATTACTAAGGTGAAACCTCGCCGGAACTGTGGAGGACGGGAACCCCCCTGTCTTCCTCATTGTTGCTGAGCCCAGACATGTCCAGCTCTTCTTGGACGATTTGTTGGTCGCTCGGGCAGGGATGCCATGCTCCTTCTCGGAACTGCTGTTGTACTGGATGTCTGTGCTTTCATAGGCATCTGTAGCATCTCTGCAGGCACAGGCAGCATGCAGATCAGCTCTTTTCCATCTTTGCATCTCCTTCAGGACCTGAGGGCCTCCAGTGAAGTAGAGTGCCTTGTTAACTAGATATACTAAAGACATTTGTGCATGTGATTTTAATACAGGGAAAGTCAGCAACCTACCGTGGTGGAGGTTTATTTTTCCAAATTTCCCTTAGGACATTTATATTGCTTCTCTCTTATAAGATTTTGTGAAAATGGAAGGCATTACCAGAAAACTGCCTGGTTCTACAGGGTTTAAATATAATGACCTCTTAGTAACAAATGTGCAAGTAGAAAACAGGCCTTAAACTTTTGGTAAGGAATAGAGGCATTGTTCTCCTGGAGGAGGACCGCTCTCCTTCCCTGTGGCTGGCTGGCCTCCAGCAGGTGTCTGAAGAATTAAGCACAATTACTGGGTCTAGGGAGAGGGGAAAGGAGCTGAGGAGCCCAGGGCTACTGGTGTCAGGCAGAGCAAGGTGCCCAAAAAGCCATGCTAAGCAAGACTTCAAGGAAATCTGTGTCCCTTGTTCACCTGAAAATTGCCTAAGTTGTCATCTGGATGTGAGCATAGCTTTATTATCCAAAATATTTGTGATCTTAATGTAATTATAATGATGAATCATAGCACAGGTCAGTAAGTGAGTTCTCTTTAGTTACATATTGGGATCAGAGATACCAAAGAAATTTTTATTCAGAATAATTCTCAATTCCAAAGATTTCCATAGCTTTATTTTCCCCTCAGTGAAGCAAAGTGATTTTTAAAAAATAGCATATTTTGGGTGCCTGGGTGGCTCAGTTGGTTAAGTGTCCAACTTTGGCTCAGGTCATGATCTCACAGTTTATGAGTTCGAGCCCCACGTCAGGCTCTGTGCTGACAGCTCAGAGCCTGGAGCCTGCTTTGGATTCTGTCTCCCTCTCTCTCTCTGCCCCTCTTGTGCTCACACACACACACTCTCTCTCTCAAAAATAAATAAACATTAAAAATTTTAAGAAAAAAATAGCATATTTTTTTGCTCAAATTTACCTATGTAGATATAGAAAACTTAGTTTTCAAAAACTCTCCTTTGCTTCCTCTCTATGTAGGGGTGTCTGAGTGGCTCAGTTGGTTAAGCGTCCGACTTCAGCTCAGATCATGATCTCACAGTTTGTGAGTTTGAGCTGTCTGTGGCACAAGACAGAGCCTGCTTCGGATCCTCTGTCCCCTTCTCTCTCTGCCCCTCCCTCGCTCATGCCTGCTCTCTCTCTCTCTCAAAAATAAACATTAAAAAAAAAAAAAAAGTGCAATGTAGCGGTGCCTGGGTGGCTCAGTTGTTTAGTGTCTGATTCTTGATTTTGACTCAGGTCATCATGATCCCAGGGTCGTGAGATTGAGCCCCACATTGGGCTCCACGTTGAGTGTGGAGCCTGCTTGAGATTCTCTCTGTCTCTGTCTCTCTCTCTCCCCTCTCCTCCCCTAACTTTCTGGGAGAAAAAGGGGAAGGGAGGGAGGGGGGGACAAAGAAGGGAGGAAGGAAAGAAAAAGAAAGAAAAGGAAAGAGAGAGAGCAGGCATGAGGATGCAGTGTAGCATGGTGGGAAGCATTTAGGAAACCTAAGTTTGAATTCTGCCTCAGCTACTTGCTAGCTTTGTAAGCTTGAGCAATTTAATTTCTCTAAACATCAGATTCTGCATCTCTGAAAATAAAATAAGACCTTATAAGGTTCTTGAGGGTTGAATACAATCATAGTAATCATTATTTTGGTGGATCAGTGTGTGTGGTGGGGAGGGAAGGACCAAAATCGTATAACGTGCTTAACTTCTTACTGGTAATTGAAAGATAATCAAATTATAAAAGCAGTGGTGGCTTGAATGAAGGGTGTGTTCTAACTGATTCTGTGTTTCTTCAGGGAAATAATTTACATTGCTTAATTCTTTGCAGAATAATGGGACCACTGAGCATCAGGTGGAATCTTTCATAAGGAAAAAACTGGAGTCATTGTTAAAAGAATCTCAGATTCGAGACAAAGAAGATCCTGATAGTTTCACAGTGAGGGCACTACTGAAGGCCACACACGAAGGCTTAAATGCACATCTGAAACAGGTATACAATTCTCCCTTGGACTTGTCCTTCAACAGGAAAAAGAATGGACCTCATACTCTGTTTCTAATCATTTGTCATTTGTGAACTGCTTCTCCAGTTTCTTGCATTTCTATCCTCATCTTACTTGAGAAATGAAAATCTCCTATTGCAAAATGATGGGAGAAATTGTTAAAAGTGGATGGGCAGGGGTGGAAATAACTCAAATACTGCTTCCCTGGGATCCTCAGGACAAAGTGCAGTGGCCCTGGACCCATCTTGCCCTGCCTGCTCAGGTGTGGGAGGAGCTCGAGCCCACCACGTGCATCACCCTCCCACCTCTCCAGCCAGTCATCCGCTGTGCTGCATTGATTGCACCTCCTTGAGTGTGTCTTCCGTCTGTCTACTTCCCTTGTCCATGGCTGGGTCCTGTTCTAGGCCAATGTCAACTGTCACCTAGACCTTTCTTGCCCTCCTTCAGTCTAATCTCCACTCTGAAATTAGCATGATGTTTTAAAAAGGTAAATCTGATCATGTCACTCTACTATTCACAATTCTTCAGTGGTTTCCCATTAGGATTTGGATGAATTACAGACTCTTTAACCAGGCTTTCAAGGTGTCATTTCATCCTTGTCTACCTCTCAAGTCTTCTCATTTTCCCTGTCACACTGCTTCCCACCATTGTCCCACTAAACACAACTGTCTGTATGCCATGGTCTTCCTCACATTCTGTTCCCTCTGCCCAGAACACTCCATTCCTACATCTGCTCTTACTAACTTCTTCTTAGTCTTTTAAATTCCAGCTTCAGTGTGATGCCCTAAATGAGTCCTGCCTTGACCTGGGATTAGGTTAGTTATCCCCCTTATATTGTCCAGGGTAGCTTCCCATTATATCTTCTCTTTTATGAAGGTTGTTTTTTTTTTTTTTTACACCTTTGCAATTATTTGTTTAATATCTGTCTTCTCAACTAGATTATAGATTCCATGAAAACAAGAACTATGTCAGTCCTAATAACCATGATTTTTCTGGCTTATTATAGTGCCTGGGACTTAGTGCGACTTTCATATTAAGTTGTTGAATGAATGAATGATTTGGGCTCTGGCTGCGATTTTAACTCTACCTTCTAGTAGAAATATCAGAAATGGGCAGGAAAGAAGGAGGGTGGGTTTATTGCTATTATCCTTGCAGGGCATTCAGGGCACTTATTCTGGCCTAGAGATCCATGAACTCACTGGCTCAGCCAGTAACAGACTTCCCCGCTTGGACCTCCTGTCTCTCAGGACTCAGGAATCCTCAGGTAGTGGGAGGACCATATGGGGTGACCACCCTTGAATCTAAGTGACAACCTAGTGTCGTGGTTACTGTCTAGAGTTTGTGCTGAGCTCTAGTTGGGCAGCTTAGCTCATGTGCCCACCCCTAACCTATTGTTCCCTCCTGGAACAATAACTTGCCAAGGCCTTGTCTTGTTAATGCCATAAGACAACTTACTCCTGGAAGTGGTGCCAAAGTCAGCCCCTCTGCAGCTGCACGTTAGAGGGGCAGAATGGAATAGTGGGGAGGCAACCAAAATGTAAATTACAGCATTACTGCCATTACCGTTGATCATACAATTTTGAATTTTCTTAGAAACTTCTATAAATAGCAGTAAGGTTCTCCCCCTCACCCTCTCCTTCCTGCCACTTAGTTTTAGCCACACAAATGTCTATAAAATTGGTAGCTTATTTGGTTAGCTCAGTTTGATTCTGCTTCTTGTTCTTACTGAATTCTCATTAGCTAATCTGGGCTAATCGCTCCCCCTGATGCTTTTGGAAAACTTTTTGTTCCATCCTAGATCATTCCAATTGGACAGGCCACAGCAGGTCTTAGAGATTTTGGATAAAACATATTAAACCCATCTTTCTTTTGCTATTCATGAAAGAAATTCCAATGGTAACTTTCCTATCAGGTAAGATAGTAAGAGATCTCAAAGTTCCAAGATGTGGTGGAGCAAAACTCATTCCCCTCTTGCTTATTCTTTACTTTCCATTAAATCTGGGTGACTACAAGGATGCAGTAGACTGAGAAAGTGGAGCCTGTGCCTTCAATAAAGTGGGCTGCAAAGTGTTGAGGTTTTTAACACTGCCGTTCATTTTTAAAACATGGTTTTGGTTCAGTAGACAAGCAAAGGCAAGTTACTGTTGAGGGAAGTACATCTGTGTTGAATACACGTGCATGTTGAGATCCAAGCCTGAGGATATGCTGTGTGGTTCAGGGCAGCATGTCACCCCGGCGTCCTTCTTGCTGGGCTGTCATTCAGCAGTGCACCACTGTGTTCTCCTGTGCTGTCTTAGCCCGGAAGAGCTTATTTTATTTTTACTTCAGTAAAATAAGAATGAAGTGCTCCTCCTTCAGCCTGGAAGAATTTAGTAGACCAAGAAAGATGCCTGCCTTCTTTGGAGTCCTTGAAATCTACTCCCTTCTCTACATACCAGTGGCAACTATCTGGATGGCCGTAGTTTTCCCCTAAATGGACTTTTCCCACTCTTTTGCCATCCCACCCACCCCAATTTCTCATGTATGCCACTACCATAGTGATATTTCAGAAATGTGTATCTGAGAATGCCATCCTCATGTTTTAAACCATTCACTGATAAGTTTGGAAGTTTGAAAGTTTGGAAGATAATGTTCACACTCCAGGATGTAGCCCATAAGATCCTTTCTCCATGCTCTGGCCCCAGCTCTGACTTGTCCATCTGTACACATATGTACAAGTACACACACACCCTACTTCCTTTGTCTCCTGGAAAGTACCACATTCTTAGCACTTGGCCTTTGTGTTTGCTCTTCCCTTGGCCACCACACACTTCTTCCTTCTCATCTCACTTAGAAAATGTCTACCTCTTGGGGCACCTGGTTGGCTCTTGATTCCATTATGAGGTCATGATCTCATGGTTCATGAGTTCTAGCCACCTGTTTAGGTTCTATGCTGATAGTGCAGAGACTGTTTGGGATTCTCTCTCTCTCTGTCTCTCTCTGTCTCTCTCTCTCTCTGCCCCAACCACACTCTCACTCTTCTCTCTCAATATAAATAAACTTAAAAAAAAAGACTTTTAATAAAAAAGAAAATGTCTGCCCTCTTCCAGCTTCAGCTTTTGCCTCCTGTCCCCATGGAAGTCCTCCTTGATCCTCAAGTCTGGGTAGATGACCTTTCCCTGCCATCTTGCCATGCCCTGCACTTTCCCCCATTATAAGTCTTATTACTTATCACACAGTGTTGTTCGCTTGTCTCCACCATTAGATTGCAAGCCCAGTGAGGACAGAGTCTGCATCTGTTTTCCTTGCTGTCATCTTCATATACATGCCAAGTTCCTAGCACAATGTCTGATCCATGGATTCATTAAGAAATGTGGCACTGATGCTCAGGGGGAGGTCAAGTTGGAGATAGATATTTGTGTGTATAACCCTTCTATGTAAAGAGGTGGTGTGCAATGGGAGAAGTTGGTGGGGACAAGCCAGAGAGAAGATTTAGAGCTACACAGAACCCCTGTTTTATCAGCTACTAGCTTTGTAACTTTGGTCATATTATCCAACTTCACTGTACTTCTTATTTGTAAAATGGGATTTTAACCGTACTTATCTCTGAGGGTGGTTGTATATACTAAATAAGAGTATATGGAATGCACTTAGCATAATCCTTGGAGATAGGTGCCTACCAAATAGGGTGACCATATACCTCAACTCGTATGGGACAGCCCTGCTTCATACCTGTTGTCCCAGCGTAATTGTTAAAAGTGCCTCATTTCACTCTTAAAAGGGTTCTGTTTTGGACAATAAATGGCATGGTCCCATGACCAGTAGATGGGCTATTAGAAGCAGAGAGGAGCTCTGAAATTAGTCGATCCATTCTTTTCCCATTTCACAGGTAAGAAAACTGAGGTCAAGAGAAAGGTCTTGCCAGAGGACATTTATCTACTTAGTGTCAGAACTGGGTCTCCTAACTTGGAAAGAGGTGTTACTTTTAATGACCTTCTCTGGCTACCTTCTTAACTCCAGGGTTTTTGAACATTTAATGATCAGCTTCAGTAGATCTTGAAAGGCAGTCAGTATACATTAACCAGTCAAATGAAATTACCCTGTAATCCCCCTATCCCACCGCTCTAGCATTTTCTGAACTGTCTCTTTCCCCAACCAAGTCTTAATCTTTTCTCCTCCCCACCCCAAATTACATCTTTGACTAGTCTCTATGGATATATGTCAGTGCCTCCCTGGCCTTTTGATTTTAAGTAGTTTTGCTCACCCACATTTACTCCATTTATGTGGTTATCTCTGTTTCTTCTCTGTTTAGCCAGAGCCCTAGGAGGATGGGGCCTGCCTATCTGTCCTTATATCATGTCATTAGCTGTGAACCAGCTAATACATATTTTTAGGGATGAAGATTGAAAAAGAGTCTAAACCCTTTTCCCAGGGTGTCCTTTCTTTCCTCTAATGAGGCTTGAGCAAGGAGATCTCTAGCCTGGAAAATTAACCCACATGAGGCTACAATACCTCTTCCAAATGCTCACCACAGAGGGAATTAATTTCAGTGAACAGATAAGCTCTGCTGTGGTTTACTTAAACAAACAAAACCAATCTTATTATCTAATAGATGTGCTTGGATTTTATTTATTTTTAGTGTTTTAAAATCCCAAATAGCAGTATTCAATCAGTGTGATTATTATTTTTTCTCATTCAACAGAATTTAGCTCTTAACGACTTGGCCATTTTTCAAAATTAAATCTACCTTTTAACTGAAGATGATTTATCCCCACTCAGGGTATTTCAAAAGAATATACCTTGTGCTGTAGAGAGCCTTGCGAACAGGCTCTGGAGGGACCTGCACAGCTGGGCGTTACTGAGAGGCCTTCGACACCAGTTTGAGGAAGTTGTTGGCAGTTACTGTCTCCTGGTTGGTGCCCAGACCTCTCCATGCCAGTGTCTCCCTCTCTTGAGGCAGATCCCACAACCTTTGCAGTAGTGAAGGTGTGGAACAGCAACAAATGAACAAGACCTGTTTGCTCTCCCTAAGGCAGAGAGGGTTCCCCCGCCATTCCACCAGAACTAAGGAAAAAAAAGAGGGAGGAAGAGAAATAGTTATATTATGTTTTATTTACTCAGCATCCAGACGTGAAGGAAAATGGAAAGAAATCACATGGACGATCCCTCATGACCAACTTTGGAAAACATAAGGTATGAATTAAGAGCGACAAATGTGCATAATTCAGTTAATTTCAAGAAACTAGAGAGTAACAGGACAGTATCATCGCGACTTTGGAATAACTGAAGATTTCTTAAATAGGACTCCAGAAAAGAAAAAGATTAATAAGCCACTTTAAAATTTAAGAGCTTCTGTTCACTAAAAGTATCAAAAAGCGAAGAGCATACTGGTAAGAGTATTTTCAATATATATATCCAACAAAGGACTTGTATCTTGAATATATAAAGAATTCTTATAAATCAATAAAAAGATCCCAGAGTTTTGTTTTATTTTGTTTTGTTTTGTTTTTTAAGTGGGCAAAAGACTTGAGTGGGCTTTCACAAAAGAAGATTTCCAAATGGCTAATATGGAAAAGGTGGTCACCCTTATCAATCCTCTAGGAAATGCAAATTAAAATGGTGATGAGATTTCCTACATATCCATCACAATAGCAGACATAAAATGATTGACAGCACTAACGGTTAGTGGAGATGCTGAGCAACTTGAACTTTATACACTGCCAATGGGAGTGTGCATTTGTGCAACTACCTCACACTGTTTCACAGTATCTACTAACGCTGTATTGTGCACCATGTCTTATCAGTTCCATTGTTGTGTTTCAGCCTCATGACATATACCTAATATTTATAGTGACATTATTTGTAATAGAATAAACAGGAAACAGTTCAAATGTTTGTCAACAACAGAATGTATAAAAATTGTGATATATTCACATAAGGGAATATTTTTCAGCAATGAAAACGACACAATTACAACTTTTTGCAATAAAATCTTTATAAACATGACATTGAACAAAAGAAGCCAGACCCAATGTAGTACATACAGTTTGATACCATTTATATGAAATTTAAAAACAGGCAAAAAAGGGGCGCCTGGGTGGCTCAGTCGGTTAAGCATCCGACTTCGGCTCAGGTCATGATCTCGCAGTCTGTGAGTTCGAGCCCCGCGTCGGCTCTGTGCTGACAGCTCAGAGCCTGGAGCCTGTTTCAGATTCTGTGTCTCCCTCTCTCTGACCCTCCCCCGTTCATGCTCTGTCTCTTTCTGTCTCAAAAATAAATAAATGTTAAAAAAAAAAACAGGCAAAAAAGATCAATGAGGTCAAAGTCAGGATAGTAGTTACCTTTAGGGAGAAGGTAATGACTGAACGGGAGAGTCAGAAGGCTTTTGGACAGCTAATCCTCATTTGGATGATAGCACTTTGTGGAAAGTCATCATGCTGTGTACTTAAGATTGTATTTTTTTAAATGTGTACTATACTTCAATAAAAAGGTAAAATGTGTTATACAAGAAATCAATTATTGAATGGTAAACTTTATGCATGAGGTTTCTGTAAGGCTATTTCCTGTACTTTAAGTAGTGTTGTATCTGGAGTTTCCTGCTCCATCAATAGGATAATTTATTAAAAGGTGGGACAAGGTAGTCATTATAATAAAAAATTAAAAACAACCAAAATGTTCATCCATAAAGACTTATTCAGTCCATGATTCATTCACAGAATGAATAATTATACAGCCATTGAAAGATGATCACTCTAAAGAGCTCAGCATGCAAAACATTGAATAAAGGAGTAAGGTCAAAAACTGATTATGTAGTACGTTAACTTTAATAAGATGTCACATCTATATAGAAAGAAAACATATCCTCATTTTTCCAAGTACTAGGCCATTGGTGATTCATTACTTATTTCTACATTTTACATTTTATATTTAAAAATGAACTTTGGGGAGCCTGGGTGTCTCAGTCCGTTAAGCATCCGACTTCCGCTCAGGTCGTGATCTCGCAGTTCGTGGGTTTGAGCCCTGTGTCAGGCTCTGTGCTGACAGCTCAGAGCCTGGAACATGTTTCGGATTCTATGACTCCCTCTCTCTCTCTGTCCCTCCCCTGTTCACACTCTGTCTCCATCTCTCAAAAAATAAATAAATCTTAAAAAATTCTTTTAAAAATGAACTTTAAAAAGACAGATCTATTATTATTATAATACCTCAAGTTACTGACGATCTGTAGAATTGGAGAAAATTTCATTTCTGATTACAACTACTCATTTGAATTAAAATTATTTTCCAAAGTAAATCTTTCATGGAATATTTTAGCTGCTATAGAATTAAAATTTATTATATCTCAAATCATATGAATGAATGTTCATAAGACTACATACAGCTTATCTTAATAAACAGGATTTTATTATTTATATTGAAAGCTAACATTATGTAGCTGACACAGTGACTTTCCACCTATCTCATTCAATCATCACAATAATCCTTTAAAATTGTTGTTACTGTTCTGTCCTTTTAAAAAACACAATAGGAAGCTGGAGAGGTTAGCCAGCTTGGTGATAGGCCAAGCTGGAACATGAAATCATCATGTGCTAGGGTTCCCACACTGTGCTCCCTGAGGTTCTCAAAACATCAGTAACACCTGAGAAAAATCCAGATTAAATTGGCGCCTTGTTATCAGTGCAATAGACCTGAGTGTGTTTGTGCCAGCTTGGGGTTTTATTTGTTGAGAAAGAGAAAATCTGGAGAGTGATATGGCCCCATGGTAACGCGGGGGTGGGCTCCCTTTTCCTTCCTAAGCTGCAGTCCTCAGATATCCAGGGAACTCATCTAAAGGTCTTACTTTTGTTTGTGGAAGGCGTAGTTTTGGTGGCAAGGTTTTCTGCAATTAGAGGCTCCCTCCCCATCTTTTGTTTTTCTGTTACGTATTGATAAATATTGGGGTTATCGCTAATGTGTTGGGATGAAACTGCATCATTCCAAAAAGGCTTTTTTTCTGACAGCCTTTAGTCCTACAGCCTTTCAGCCTAAATCCTGTGGGTAATAATTTTCATCCTTTTGCTAGAAATTAAAATGGACCACAAAAGTGCAGTTTGATTTAGGCAGTTATTTGAATGCATGCTGATCAAAAGCAGGAAAAAGTTATTCGTGAAAAAAAAACTACTACTGTCTTTTTTTTAATCAAATTTGCCTTTTTTGAGTCAGCAGGAGTAGTAAGTTTCCTAAATAAGAGAATATTTTATCCCCTTGCAGTCATTTAAATAGATGTGACAACTCTGACCCTTCCATTCATGGAGACCTTCAATGCATGACTAATAAAGTCTTTCTAAAATCTACAGCTTATGTGGCTTAGAAGTCAGTCTTAAAGCATGAAACCCTCAGTTTTGCCTTAATATTCTAATATGATTATGACCATAGGCATGTTTGTTATTGATAGTAAGGCAAGGTGCAATATTTGGTTAATTTGTTTTCTTCCAGGTAATTGTCCTTTTTGTATATATTATAATGCCCAGTCCATTCTCCATACGTTGTAGATGTACCTGATGCAGTGAGTTTGTTGTTAAGTTTACTGTGATTTTTCCGGCAGAAAACCACAAAATCACGGTCTAAGTCTTATAGTACTGATGATGAGGAAGACACACAGCAGAATTCTGGCAAGGAAACTGGCCAGCTGTACAGGTAAGAATGTCCACGTTTTTTGCTCAGACTCCTAGAGCCTCTCCACCCCCATCAGCTTGGCTTCGTTGTATGTATCTAGAGAATCAAGTCACATGGTCAAGTGCTCAGTGCAGCAGGACATGTGAAGATCAACTGGGTATGAGATAATAAGACATGTAAGGGACTTACACTGTGCCTGACACTCTTCCCAAGCAGTAGCTATAGAGAAGAGAGAGGGGCCACATGAGCTAGTACAGGGGGCTTTCCTAGGTGACTAAAGGAGAAGATGGATCATGAGCACATGTTAAGAGCCAGGCATCTGAGATCAGCCAGACTTGAAACTCTTGCTCCTTCAGCATTAACATGGGGCAAGTTAGGCTTCTCATATGTATCTATTTCTTAGGCTCATTGTAAAGATTAAAGGAAGTAAACTACTTAGCCCAATAATCCCTATTCCAGTGAACTAAGCACTCAAAAATATTAGCTACTTTTTTTTATTATTGCCAATAGAATTTCAGATGAGTAAGATGATTTTCTGGCAGTTTGTGTATACAGTAGAGTCACAGAGGAATGTAAATTTTATCATAGATAAATGCACACACACACCCCTGTGTCTTTATTGAAAGACTGAAATTAAATGAAATTAAGAGCATGTAGGAATGGATGACATTTAGTGCTCAGTTAAATTTTATATTTAGCTTCACTTTGATGGAATGTTCATACATAAAAGAGTAACTAGTGAGGGCAGAGAGAATGTGTGTGGTTCCTACCCTTAGGGTACAGAAAATTGAACACATATCTACAGTAAAGGATATAAGAGTGATGGGATCACCTTCCAGGAGACCTCTGCTGTGACTGTTCTCAAATAGAAGTCCAGGTTCTCCTGCCAAAGTGGAGGAGATGTCCAGTGAACTCTGGTGTTCCTCACTAGCTGGGTAACAATGGCAATCAAGCCCTTCACGACAGAACTCACAAATACATAATTTGTGATTCTCAGATGAGCATTGAATAAAACCACATGAGTTAGGGTGTGGTGATGGAAAGAGAGCTGAACCAGGAATCAAACTTGGGTCCTAATCCTGGCTCCATTAGGAGCTGGTAGGGAAGGTTGAGTAACCAAAAGCCCGAACGTCTTCCAGCTCTACAATGACATTTAGTCTTGGGTGTGTATTTCACAGGTTGGGTCGCCGAAGGAAAACCATGAAGCTCTGCCGAGAGCTCTCTGACTTGGTGGTGTATACAAACTCCGTGGCAGCCCAAGACATTGTGGATGATGGTAAGGACTGAGTTTTTCTTCTAGGATAAATTCTTGACCTTTCTTTGTCAACTGTTTGTTAATCATCAGCACACGTTTCTGGAACTGTGTAGAATCCAACGTAAGTGTCAGGAAACTGACTGCCAGTATAATGCTTAGTTCACCAGGAGGAGTATATTGATTACTGTGGTTGCCTGATTGGCTGGAGCTAGAGAAATTTCCTTCAGGGCTGAGGAGGACTTCATTATTCTGCAAAGACAAATGCATTACAGCAAGGTCTTGTCCAAGGCGTGAACTATGGAGACCTGACCTAGTTTGGTGGCCAGGTAACAGATGGACGTTCCTAGTGTGAATGACCAGAAGAAAGAAGAAATTAATTGGCTAAAATAGCACCTCAAAAAGCCCCATATTTTCTCATTGGAAGTTTTTTTTTTTTTTTTTTTTTTTTTTTTTTAATTTTTTTTTAATGTTTATTTATTTTTGAGACAGAGAGAGACAGAGCATGAACAGGGGAGGGGCAGAGAGAGAGGGAGACACAGAATCTGAAACAGGCTCCAGGCTCTGAGCTGTCAGCACAGAGCCCGACACGGGGCTCGAACTCACGGACCGCAAGATCATGACCTGAGCCGAAGTCAGACGCTTAACTGACCGAGCCACCCAGGCACCCCTCATTGGAAGTTTTTACTTTGATGAAAAGTATTTATTTATTTATTTATTTTTAAATGTTTATTTTTGAGAGAGAGAGCGAGAGCACCCCAGATAGAGTGGGGAAGGGGCAGAGAGAGAGAAAGAGAGAGAGAGAGAGAGAGAGAGAGAGAGAGAGAATCCCAGAGTGCAGAGCCTGATGTGGGGCTTTGAACTCATGAACTGTGAGATCATGACCTGAGTAGAAATCAAGAGTCAGACACTTAACTGACTAAGCCACCCAGGCACCCCAATTTTGATGAAAATAATTTCATGCACAAATTGAAGTTTTAGCAGAAAGAGCAGGGATTTCAGAAGGACGGACTTTTCACTGTTTTTCACCTATTATTTGCCTTGTGTTGAGTTGAGAAATCCTAGTCACAGGTGTTCTTACCCTGGACTTTTCTGCTCTTCTTTACCCTCTTCCCTTCTCATTTCTGTTTTGTTCAGTTACTGAATATGCTTATGGAAATGAAGTACAGTCATGTGGCTTTTCAATCTAATTTTAATTTTAGTGGAATGAAATATAAGTTAAAAATCTCTCATTTTCCCAACAAGTCTTAGTGAAGGAAAAATGACATTTTGGTGAGTCTTCTGTCCATTACAAACCTCCAGGATTCTTTCCTCAGATCTTTTTTGTTTTTCCCATTCCACAAGTGTATCTTTTTCTGTGTACAGATTTTCTTACCTTTTGTGTTGATTCCTTCTTCAAATGGTGACAATTAAAAAAAAAGTAATTTCACATGAGGGAACATGAGAAACTGGTTTTCTTAGCAAGTGAACAACGCATCCTTATAATAACCACCCATAGCTAGAAAATAAACTCAGTGAGTGGTTTAATGGTGTTACAGGTGTATTTGGTTTAGAGGAATATAATTTCTTTTTTTAATTTTTAAAAAGTTTTTATTTATTTATTTTTGAGAGAGAGAAAGAGAGAGACCAAGGGAGGGGCCAAGAGAGAGGGACAGAGAGAGAATCCCAAGCAGGCTCCGCATTGTCAACACAGTGCCCGATGCAGGGCTCGAACTCACAAACTATGAGATCATGACCTGAGATGAAACCGAGAATTGGACACTTAATTGACTGAGCCACCCAGGTGCCCCTAGAGGAATATAATTTCTAATAAATACTTTAAGTAATCATAATTCTCTTAGCTTAATGGAAAATAATATTGAGTACTCTTTAGCTCTTGAAGTTAGGAGTTTTTGTCGTGTGTGTGTGTGTGTGTGTGGCCACAAAATGAGCATTAAATAATGAATGCATGTCTTATCCCAATGCAAAGCAACTCAAATCTATTTATATGCTAATTTATATGTGCCTAATTAGTAAGGTCATCTTAATGATAATGTGTCCATATTTATGTGGAGAGACATAGAAAACAGTGGTACTGATTATAGTGTTTCTGCATCTGAATGTGGCTTGTCAAAAAGAGCGTATTTCTTCCTAGCTTGTTTAAAGCATTGCTCATCAAAATCTGCAGAAGATTATTTTTAGTATGCTTGACATATGTAAACTTTGTTAATAAGTATGTCAATAAAATATATGTGATAAGGAAAGAGTCTATATGAGGGAAATCATCTAATTAAAAACTGCAATGCTCTTATTTCTTTGCCTCTATCTTGTATACATGATCATCCCAAGTTCCATCTCTAGAGTGTAACTGGCAGTCATTTGGCCAGCATTTAATATCTAAGGGTATACAATCCTGAGGACAACAGGGACCTTGGGAAACTGTGTGCTCCAATGAACATGCAGTGTGGGTATGGTTCTGGCCCAGCTGGCCCAGCAAAACTCTGTAGTTCAGCTCCTTGGCTATATGAGCTGTGTCCCTCAGTCTGGGTTCCAACATATTTAGCTTGTCAGAGTAAACACTGAAATGGGAATGAGGCTCTGGGCAAGTTTGGTTCTTTATTTAGGCTGGCTTCTTTCAGAACACATATGGCTGGTCATTTTGGAGGTAGGGTGTGGATGTTTGGTGAAGGGGTAGGAGTAGTAGGGGCATTATAGACATGGGATTGGGAGGAAAGGGTAGGAAATTGAATGCTTGGTGGGAGGTTACCTCCATCATGACCCTCAAATTGGCAGCCATCTTGGCCCTGGATTGACACCTCCTGATGATAGTCAGGAAACGTTAATATAGGCTTCCGGTTCTTTCACCTCCCTTTGTATTTCTCATTGTATGTATGGAGGGTGATGATGGTTCTTGTTTCCGAGATTTTATTTTTTTATAATGCTCTTTACAAATCTTCCTCCACTATTACTCCTACTCATAATTCTAAGTTAACATTAAAACCCTTTTTTTTCTTTTTTGGAATTGGTCTTTTATTTTCTTGGACCCTGAATGCTATCCGTTAATATGTGTTTCACATGAATGTTTTGTAGATGAATGCCTTCAATGAATGTCTCCCTGTGGTCAGGAATAAGTTTCATAGTTTTATTTATCCATGACTGTCTATATCTTTGGCAAAGATACTCTGTTGGACTCATGCCCCTAAAAAGCAATTTTTGTGCCAGCCCTCATCATACTAGCCAGATAGGCATGAATTAGTGACATGTTTTGAATTCCTGGGAGAACAGGGGACTCAGAAACATGCAGTTATGCCAGCCAGACGTGCACCTCTGATTTGGCCTCAAAATGGCTAAAGAGTCCTCAAAATGGCTAAAGAATGGGGTTTTATGGATCTTTCTTGGTTAGAAGCTACTGCTACTCTGGTTGAATTCACTCTTTTGCTCTGCATTTTATTATGGGTATAATCTGACATAGGTAAAAGTCCTTGGTGACTGGTGTTTTCTTGGCAGGGGCTCTCACTTTTCTTTTTCCTTTATTAAAAACTGCCAGGAACCACAGGGAATGTGTTATCATTTAGCGAAACAAGAGCACATCAGGTGGTTCAGCAGAAATCGGAGCAGTTCATGATTTATAACCAAAAGCAGCTCACGAGGATTTACCCCTCTGCCTACCGCATTGATTCCAGTAACTTCAACCCTCTGCCGTACTGGAACGCAGGCTGCCAGCTAGGTGCGTATGCCTTGGGAAGAAGCGGTTCTCCGTATGTCCTGACTCTATGCTGCTGTCTTGCCTAATTCTCTCAAACTTTGAACTTGCACAGTGGCACTGAACTACCAGTCTGAAGGGCGAATGATGCAGTTAAACCGAGCCAAATTCAAGACAAATGGCAATTGTGGCTATGTCCTCAAACCCCAGCAAATGTGCAAAGGTGTGTGTTCATTTCACGGTTGTCTCTCTGAATGCAGGTAACCTTATTGAAGGAACTCTCTGCAAAATGTGATACATCAGTGTTCTCCAACATGATTCTTATAAAAAAATTTTGATACTGATTTTCTTTTGAGAGAGAGAGAGCATGTGGGGAGGGGCAGAGAGAGAGAGAGAGAGAGGGAAACAGGATCGGAAGCAGGGTCTGCACTGACAACAGAAAGCCTGATGTGGGGCTCGAATCTGTGAACCATGAGATCATCACCTGAGCCGAAGGCATCCACTTAACCGACTGAGCCACCCAGGTGCCCCTGCAACATGATTTTTAAAAAAATAGATAGGTTAAGGTATTGGCATGCAAATTAAACAACTGTTTAATGTTTGGGTAGCATGGTGTTTAGAATGTTCTCTTGTGAGGTTTTTTATGTTAAGAGGGACATGGATAGCCATGGATCATTATCTGAAATCCAGTGTCCCAGCGTGATACTCCCTGGGCATCACTTATAAATTGTGCTGCCTTCTAAGGTCTGAGCCCTGTCTTTCAGAAACTCCGTGAGTATAAGCGAGTCTGAAACCTGCTAGCAAAATTAAAATACCACCTGAAACAATTGTATCAAGCCCTTTTAGTCTTTGTTAGCGCTAACAAAAAAGAAAAGATAATGTAGCGTTAGATCAAGAAACACTTCTTTTTGGCTCTGCTCATTAAAATTCTTTTAAAAATTTCCAAATTGGCTTTTTAACAATTCAGGTAAAAAAGCGTTGACAGATGTGCCTTCTGGATTTTATGCTTTGCATGTTTTCTTACTCTTCTATTTACTCAGTTTCAGGTCTTCTTTCCGTTTGTTATATTCACTGTCTATACCTATGATAGTTTAAGTTAGGGGATTATTCACATCTGACATAACTGCTCTTCTTCTCTACACTATTGGCATTCCAATAACATGCTTCTCTTCCCTCATGCCATGATTGATAATTGCATCACAGATGTTTCAAATTGGCCCGTTCTTTTGCCTTTGGGAGCATGGATTCTAGCAAAAACCACAGCTATAGAAATGCCAGCTGGCATTGCCTTCGGTCAAAAGCCACACTGATAGTTATGTGATCATTTCTTTTCTCTAAAAAACACTGTAGTAATTCAGCATTTGTCGTTTCTTTGTTCTACATGCTTAAACTGTGTGTGTGTGTGTGTGTGTGTTCCCATGTTACCAGCCTCAGATTTTAACCTCTGCTTTATTTGGCTTAGGTACTTTCAACCCTTTCTCTGGTGATCCACTTCCTGCCAACCCCAAAAAGCAGCTCATCCTGAAAGTGATCAGCGGACAGCAACTCCCCAAACCTCCAGACTCCATGTTTGGAGACCGAGGCGAGGTAAGCCACATGTATGAACATGTTAATTACGTGATTATTTTATTATGTTTATATTGTATCTGAAATATCTTCAGAATTCTCTGTCTCACTCTCTATGTGTGTATGTGTATGTGTTCACAAATGAGCACTGACCTCAGCTCATCAGACATCAACTGACTTATTGGCAAAGCACACATGGTTCCTTCTGGAATGCAGTGTACCTTCTATTTTGGAGGCATGCTCATGTCCTTCTTCTCAGAGAAGGTCTATCACCCCAGGCTCTTTGCCTGGATCTTGAATGTTGACTGGGGACACCACACAGCTCTGGTGTTGGGTTCCACCATAAGCTCTGTGTTGCAAATCTCAGCTGACCCGTGATACCCTGTGGCCATCCACCTCACCTTGTCAACCTTCGTTCCCATTCTCCACAGTGGCCATTTCCAGCCTTCTCTCTCCTCGAACCTGTGTTCTCATCACTTCCTTCTCATCTTCAACAGATGGCACCGTGTCCTACTACTCAGAAAGTAGGAGCTTCATATGGGACCATTTGTTCCATCTCCGTTGCCTCCAGCCTAATCCACACCACCATTGTCTCTTGTCAGTTCTGCTGTGGTAACCTCCCAGCTGACTGGTCTCCCTGTGGCCATTCTGTCCTCTAAGCAGCAGGAGTAATTGGGCAGTGTCAGAATATGTATCCTTACCTCTCCTTTCCTTCTTTCTTTTCTTCACTGTCTGCAAAAATGAGGACTCACTTCTTACTTTTTCTCTCAAACTTTTTATTTTGAAAATCTTAAACCTCAGAAAAGTTGGAATAGTAAAATTAATGCCACATCTCCAGCACCTAGATTCACTTATAAAATTACAAAATTTGTTACATTTCCTTTCTCTCTCTTTCATGTGTAAATGTATTTATATATGTGTGCATAAGTATATTTTATGTGTGTGTATATGTATGTATATATATATGTATATGTATATATACATATACACACAAGTGCAAATACACACATTTGCATTTCTTTGCAGTCATTTGAGAATAAATTGTTGGCATTATGACCTTTCACCCCTAAATACATACCATCTTCAGCATTTATCTCCTAAAAATAAGAACGTTCTCCTGTATAGCCATAATAAAGGCATGACTTTTAACATTCATGCAATAATATTATCTAATATAAAATCAATATTCAGTTTTCTCCAGTTATCCCCAAATTGTCCTTATGTCCTTTTTTTTTTTCTTTATGTATTCAGGATCCAATCAAGGATCACACATTGCTTTTAATTGTCATTTCTCTCTGGCCCCTTTTTTTTTTTAAACAACAACAACATTTTTAAATGTTTGTTTATTTTTGAGAGACAGAGAGAGGCAGAGCATGAAGGGGGGAGGATCAGAGAGAGAGGGAATCACAGAATCTGAAGCAGACTCCAGGCTCTGAGCTGTCAGCACAGAGCCTGATGCGGGGCTCGAACTCACAAACTGTGAGATCATAACCTGAGCCGAAGTCGGAGGCTTAACTGACTGAGACACCCAGGTGCCCCTCTCTGGTCCTTTTAAATTCTACAGCAGTCCTCCGGCTTTCTTGTTTTGTTTTCATGATATCGACATTTTACAAAATGCCCAAGTCAGTTATTTTTAGAAAGTCCTTCAATTTGAATTTAATGTCCTGATTGCTTCTTCATGAATGGAATAAACATAAATGTATTTGTCAGGAGTACTCCCTGGGCAACGTTGTGTCCTTCTCAGTACATCACATCAGGATCTGTGTGATGTCACTTTATTCAGTGATTGATCACATTACTTGAATAGGGGGTTTCTTCCAGGTGTTTTTCATTGTCTAGTTATCTCTTTACCTTTGTAACTAATATATAGTGTGGGGGAGTTAGAGTAATTTTTTATATATATGAGGAAATATGGTTTTTTTGGTCATTAAAATAAAACCCAATCTCCTTAACTTGGCTTATAAGGTTCTCTATCAGGAGATTTCAACTTTTCTTGAGCCATGGAAACCTTTGCTATATAATGTGGCCATCTGGACCCCTTCTCAGAATAAAAATTTTGATGCATAAAATAAAATATGTAGGGATATACTGGAAATCAGTTATATTGAAATTCACTTATCAAAATATTAAAAATAAATTGTGATATGCATATATCTATTAATGCAATAAATAGCAGGATCTAGGGGTTGGTTTATTAACTATTAGAATTTTGAAGCCGTGATAAATGTAGATGATACATGGAAATTTCTGCAACAACTGTAATAGGACACAAAAGCATCCATGATTTCTACCAGATACAAAATTACAATTCTAGTACTATTATATTGGGCTTTAGTCATAAGCTAATGAAAATAAAGAGAAGATAAAGATACAGTTTTTCCCCCTATCCAGGCTCCCTGAATTCTCAACCCATGATCTCTCACGTTGTTTATCCGTCTGAGAATGAAATAACCATTAGTCTTGCTTTCATTCAGAAAACTGATTGTCATCTTAAATTTTCATCTTGTCTTTGCTCTCCACATATGATATATTACCATCTCCTCGGACTTCTACCTCCCACACCTCTTTCCAGTCTTGCTGCCAACCATCCAATTCTGTTCTTCCAGCATCTCAGCTGGATTACCGTATGTGGAAGCAGACACTGGTGTCTCAAGTTTGCATTTGAGGAAACTGAAGCACAGATACTTGCCTAAGGCAGCACAGGAGCCAAGTTTTGAAGTAGGAAGTTGCTCTTCAAGTCTGTGGTTTTCTTGAAGTCCTTATGAACAGAAGTCAGAAGTCATACTTATTAGTTGCCCCCCAAAATCTGAGCTACCCAATTGTCCAGTTTTAGCACAGGGTTCTATTCAAAGGAAAAAACTCTAGCATAAAATGCCCTATTGAAAATGAATAAACATCAGAGTTTATGTAGTAGACAAAAAGTATGTGTATCCACCCAATTTTCTCAGCATGTTTTTCCAGCATTCTTCTCGCTCTTATTTCCTGAAGCTCCCCCCAAAACACCATATTCCCCTTACGTCCCCAGTTCCTAGAACATGTTTTCTCAGACTTCATTAGTCTCTCCTTTACACTTTTAGATCTGCTCTTTCTGGAGTCTTTAGGTTCCAGTCTTTCATTGCTCATTATCCAGAACTTGCATGATAAAAGAGCTTATTTGCATGATAAAATCAGGATCCCTTCTGGAGGCTAGGGGATGTGGGGAATGTGGGAAAGAAGACTAAGCATTCAGTTTTTCTATTGATTCCTTCTTAGTCTTTTAATTTTTTGACCTAATGTAACTTTAAAAGAGCAGTTAAGTGTCTGACTTCAGCTCAGGCCATGGTCTCATCAGGCTCTGTGCTGACAGCTCGGAGCCAGAGCCTGCTTCAGATTCTGTGTCTTCCTCTCTCTCTGGCCCTCCTCTGTTCACACTGTCTCTCTGTCTCTCTCAAAAATAAATAAACATTAAAAAAAAATTTAAAGTTACATTATAGTACTCAGTTGATTTAAATACAGTAAAGTGCACAAATCAAATGTGGATAGCTTGATTAATTATTGTTTATGCAACCCAGATCCAGACAGAACATCTGAGAACCACTCCCCCAGAAGGCTTCTATTCACTCTTCCAGTAAATATCTATTCCCAACCCCCAAATCAAACACCAGCCCCTATCACAACAGATTAATTGTACTATGATCAACTTGTATGTAAATGGACTCTTACAGTATGTACTCCTTTTTTTTTAAGATTTTATTTTTTAAATAATCTCTATACCCACTGTGGGGCTCAAGCTCACGACCCTGAGATCAAGAGTTGCAAGCTCTTCCAACTGAGCCAGCTAGGCACCCCTAGTATATTCTCTTCTATGTCTGAATTGCTCAACGTTATGTCTCTGTACCAGAACTTTTTTTCATTGCTGTATGATAGTCATTAAATGAATAGTCCACAATTCATCCCTCCTACTTATGATACACATGTAGGTTGTTTCCAGTGTGTGACTATTATGAATATGGCTGCTCTGAGCATGGACAAAAGGTCTCATTTCTGTTGGGTATATACCTTGAACTGGACTTGTGGGTTCATTGGATAAAATTTGTGTAGCATCAGTAAATACTGGCAAACAAAAATTTAATCTTCTGGTTATGTTTCGTATATCTAAATCTGTTGTTCAGTTTCTCTTTCTTAGTAAGCACCTAATAAAATGGTTTGCTGTTGAAATGTGGCCAATATTCTCAATTAACACACACGTAGAAATGTATCAGTTGTAATAATACTCTCTTTATTTACGTAGATCATTGATCCTTTTGTCGAAGTTGAAATTATTGGATTGCCAGTAGACTGCTGTAAAGATCAAACTCGCGTAGTAGATGACAATGGTAAGATGATAATCTGTTTGCTTTTCTTTTTTTAATGGTCGGTTATTTATTTATTTATTTATTTTGAAAGAGAGAGAGAGAGAGAGAGTGCAAGTGGGGGTGGGGGCGGGGGGTGGGTGGGTGGCTGCGGTGCAGAGAGATAGGGAAACAGAATCAGAAGCAGGCTCGAGGCTCTGAGCTGTCAGCACAGAGCCTGACGCGGAGCTCAAACTGCGAGATCATTGACCTGAGCTGAAGTCGGGCGCTTAACCGACTGAGCCACCCAGGTGCCCTCATAATCTGTTTACTTTTTATCAAGAAGCTCTAAAAACAAAATTTGTACTGAAAAAGAAAAATTTATCTATGTGGAAAAGAAACAGATCCCTAAAATTTGTAACTGCCATCTGAATTTTGTGTTAAAATCTTTTAAACACATAAAACTGAGTAAGTGTGGGTTTGGTGCATGGTATGTTCTGGTGGATGTTGTAATCTAGGCTCCTAAATTCTTTGCTTTTGAAGCAAATTGTGTGTGTGTGTGTGTGTGTGTGTGTGTGTGTGTGTGTTTTCCCTAATGAAGAGAATAAATGTTATTTTAAAGGGCTGGGTTAAAAATTAGGAAAATGCCTCTGTGTTTTCATGACATAGTTGCTTCAAAGCTCTCATTCATGAAGCCTACATGTCTTGATGATTTTTCATTCTTTTTCTGGAGCATGTAAAACTCTAAAGGCAAGTGCAGCATGCACTGGCAAGTTGACTTCTTGATATGTGCATCTGGTCTATTGGCAGCATTCTTGTATTCTGGTCATGATGTAAAACAAAGCTTTCTTTACCCAAGCCTCATGTCTTTTTCTTGGTAATCTTCTTAAATGGGGTTTGTTCATATATTTGACAAACATTGTGGCATACCTATTTTTTTTTCAGTCTCTAGTCATTAATACTTGAACTCTAAACCTCAATGCTCAAAACATTCAGGAAATTAGAGGTTCATAGTGAGACCCTAGGTATTTTCTAGTTTAAGGAAAGGAATTTGGGGATTCAAGAATAGCATAAGCCTATGACTTTAGGAAATGACATGCTTAAAGGAAGCAAACTTCCTATATTGCATTTTCCTACCAATGCCCATTGGTGGTATGTTTTTTTCTGGTTTTTGTTTTTGTTTTTGTTTTAGTCTCAGAAGTAATTGAGAGGTCATTACTAAGTTAACAAAAACATAATCTCTTCTCTTGTTCAGGAGGGGCATCTCAGTGATTTCAGTCCATAATTACTTCCTTTTCTGAGGCATTTAATAGGGTCAGGTGGCTGATGCCTCCTGACTGCTGTATTTGATAAAACTTATTTGCATTTTTAGAAAAGAGAAACAAATTTACAGAGTATTTGAATTTTTAGCAGTTTATATAATTATTTTGTCTGAGAAAATTTTATCAAGAAATAAGTGTATTTTTACTTTGAGAATATGAGTTAAATTATATATCTTTCTATTTATTTTCAATGGCTATGAAAATACATCTTTCATGTATTAAGGTCTAGCTTCATGAGAAGCCACTGGAAAACAATAGGGTGTAGTCTAATTCAGCTCTGTAACTAGTGTGACTTTAGGTGTATTCTTTTCTCGGAATATCAATTTTCTCAACTACAAAATGACTTATAAATACTTACATTTCTTACCTTAAAAAAAGCATTTATAACTTGTGTAATTTAAAAAAGTTGTGTAGTTTTGAAAAATAGCATGTATTTTTTCTGAATTAGAAAAAACCCAAAACCCTGTCTTGCCATCCTTAGAGGATTGCCATAAGAATTAAGTAAGATGCCATATGTACAGTGGCATTGGAACCTGCACAGGACCTTATAAAATGTTTGCTGGTGATTATTATAGTAGCAGAATCTTTTGTGGGTGAGAAGCATGATTATATTTGGCAAAGTATCTCTTTCTCTCTCTTTTTCTTTTTTTCTTTCTCTCTCTTTTTCTTTTCTTTTCTTTCTTTCTTTCTTTCTTTCTTTCTTTCTTTCTTTCTTTCTTTCTTTCTTTCTTTCTTTCTCCTTTTTTCTTTTCTTTTTCCTAAAGCATTATTCTTAGACCACTACTAAAGGTACTTTTTGAGCTTACTGAAGCATTCTGAAATTGCCTAAAGGAACTTTCCCTACAATGCAGTTTGGCATCAAAGATTATTAGAATTGATGTAATCACTTACAGGCAATTTTCCTACCAATTATTTTCTGGCAATGGGGCAAATTCCAAGGGTTTATTTCAGGAAGGCATCCTGGAGTGGCTTGGTCATCTTCACGAGTTTAATAACCATTGCAAGCAATTTTCAGTCTGCTTTGCAGGCGATGCTGCCAATTCATTTTTAGTCAAGCCCTTTGCTTTTCTGATTTTTCTCTTCCTATTTCTCTGAGGATTTAACCCTGTGTGGGAAGAAACCCTGACATTTACAGTACACATGCCAGAAATAGCTTTGGTTCGGTTCCTTGTGTGGGATCATGATCCGATTGGACGAGACTTTGTTGGACAAAGAACCGTGACCTTCAGCAGCTTAGTGCCGGGTAGGTATAGGCTGGCTTTTCCTTTCTAGGCTGACCATTCAGTTTTCTTTGGAAAACTTAATATATGATATGTGATATACACAACATATGGCATATATGATATATAAACTATGTATTATATGAGTGTTGACATGTTTTATGAAATGTAAAGAATTATAGTAAAGTCAAATACTTAATTCAGTTGCACCAATGGGAAAGCCAAATGTAAGTTCAAGTAAAAGGAAACTCTTTTCTCTGCTTTTATCAGGCTACCGGCATGTCTATTTGGAAGGACTGACAGAAGCATCCATATTTGTCCACATAACAATCAATGAAATCTATGGAAAGGTGAGAAAGATTGTAGTGCTTAAAGCCACATGCAACAACAATGCGGTCCTTAACAAACTTATTTTTTGACTGATTGCTTAAAAGGAACATACATCTTGACAAAGCTGTTCTTTAGCAGAAAACTATTGAGAAGCCTAGCGAGCCCAGTGTGCTATCCTATCAGGTCCCATCTTGATCCACATGTGTTCCTTCCATTGTTCTGGGGTGTGTACTCATTGCTTCCACCCAGGGGGGCTCTCTGGGCTTATGAGAAAGCTGCTATTCTCTCAGATGATCATTTGTTTCACTAAAACAATAAATATATAGTTAAACGTTAAATTTTATTTAAATACTTAAGAAGACCTAGCTGGCTGCAGCAGGAAATGTAGTGTCTCAGATGTTTGATGAATTATGAGTACTAACCAGACTGTGATTCTAGCCAGTTCTAGGCAGGAGGTGTTCATTTGGTGCCTTTGTATTTAACTGAAAACCTAAAACTCCCCACCCACGGGAATTTTAAGGACTTTATAAGGACTCTTTCTTTTAAGAAATAGACTATAAAAATGTAACCTATTTTTCTCCTCGTGCTGTTCTCTTCAGTACACAGCTCACTTGAGGTTTACAAATCAATAGGCTATCCTGTAGGCACACCAAGTAATTGGGGATTTGGCCACTAGAATGAATTTCCAGGACCAGATGTGATTTGGAGGGACTGTAAGAGCATTGACTAGCACCTTGGAATGTCCAGTGTTCTTTATTACAAAGTCTCCTGTAGACTTCTATATATTCTCTGTGCCTTATCTTCCTCAGCTATAAATGTAGGGTAAAAATAGTACCTACCTCGTCAATACGCTATCCTTATCCTTAGAAAGCTGCCTACCATATAGTAAATGTTCAAAAATGTTGGTTAATATTAATACTGTTGTAACTGCAAGCCAAATTCTAGGGAGTGGACCAATTCAGGCTGAATTAGAGGGTATTATGTTTAGCTGTACATCGGCCGGTATGGGAGGGGCACTAAGGATTCTAATTTCTAAGAGTAGTGAAGTTTTATTCTGTGATGTTCTGTGTTTAATCCTTGGTTTCTGCCCATGCTGTTTGTTGAAATGCTTCCTCTGGCACAATTGCACACAAATGTAAACGTTAGAAAATGATTCTTGAATTTCTAGGAATCCCAGGGTAACAAAGTAGTAGTATCTCTAGCATTTATCAGGCTTGAGGGAAACAATAAAATTCAGAATTTGTTTAAAACTTGAACCAGAAATAAATTAAAATGTGAAAAAGAAAGTGTTCCATAGGATTTCCATGTTCCTACATAGATGTCTTCCTCAAGTCACATTATATATTACTTTCAAGGTGTATTTGGGTTGGGATACATAATCCACAATGCGGAGGTGATGAGTTGAGCAGCAAATGAACCTGTGACTAACACTCACCGAAAGTGGAAGAAAGGGTTTATAGAAGCATTTTTATTCTTCTCCTTGGTTTTTACTTGTGCCACTTTTCTTGAATGAGCCCAAATTGTGTTTTGTTGTGTTTTGTTTTTTTCCCTTGCAGTGGAGTCCTTTAATACTCAACCCCAGTTATACTATATTGCACTTTCTAGGAGCTACAAAGGTAGTTTCTCAGCATGGTGCTTTGTTCTTGCCGACATATTTCTTTTTAAATGGTTATGGCAGCATGCTCTCTCATATCACTCCATTTCCTGCTTACCACTTTGAAACATGCATCTCTTGCGTTAAGGCGGCTGAAGTTCATAACAGTCTATTAAGTGTGGAAACTTTTCCTATCACCTCATCATCTCTGGGTAGGAAACTTCTGGGTAGCTTGGTTGTGAAAATGGAAGGCTGCCTCCTCACAAAGTAAGGTCAATAAGACATGCATGGTGTTGTGTAGACATGCTGTGAGCTGCCATTTTCTTGGTTTGAATATACTTCAATGGCTGTAAAATTTTGTTTTGTGTTCATTTTTCATGGAGCTGTCATGTCAAAGGCAAGCGGTTGCCACAATGGGATTTGCTTAACTTGTGCTTCATTCTTTTGTGTCTTCAGAACAGACAGCTCCAAGGTCTGAAGGGATTGTTCAATAAGAATCCCAGGCACGGTTCTTCAGAAAACAATTCCCATTATGTTCGGAAACGATCAATTGGAGATAGAATTCTGCGACGCACCGCCAGTGCTCCAGCCAAAGGCAGAAAAAAGAGCAAAATGGGCTTCCAAGAAATGGTAGAGATAAAGGATTCTGTGTCTGAGGCTGCAAGAGATCAGGATGGTGTCCTGAGGAGGACCACACGGAGTCTGCAAGAGCGCCCTGTCTCTATGCCTGTTGACAAAAGTCTGCTGGGGGCTTTGTCACTACCTGTATCTGAAACAGCAAAGGACACTGACGGAAAAGAAAGCTCCCTGGGTAAGATGCTTTACGTTTCTCTAAGAATAAATCCTTTGAACCCATATTCTGGTCTCTGATTACCATTAGGACCTGGTTGACATTTTATAGTCAAAGTAAAAATATACTAAAAAATAAGTAATTTTTAATGTTACCTTTAGACAGGATTTTAAACTTTGGGAAGAGGGTGGTAGAAGAGCTATTTTCTAGTCACCTAAAGCCTTAAAATAACATCGAAATTTGTAATTGATAGGGGAACGGTCAGGTGTGATGGTACAGAGCCCGTGGGTCTGCGAGGTGCCATGCAGGGAGGTGAAACCTGCAAAATAGGAGCAGAGATCTTGTTTTACCAAGTGGGTACAAATGTTACTGATGGTTCTGAGCTTAAATAGAATCATAGTGATTCTTCTGAGGTTAACTGTAGTTGCATTTCTTTCCCCAATGTATAACACATTTCCATGATTGGAAATGTTTATGGAGAATGAAGTAAAGCCAGATGTTAACAGCACGCCATCTTCTTTACTTGAGAAATCTTTGCTTCTTCAAGAGGTAGCTCAGGTGATATTTTCCTGTGGTCTCATTTCCTTGATCCCCGGATACTGGCAGGGAAGGAAGCATGTCCATGGTTCCTGTCCGGTTATAGGCTCCTCAAGCCTAGGGACCAAGCATTACCCATCTTTTTCTTAATTCGAGCATAATGCTTTTTCATTCATATCAAGAACTTGATAAAGAATGATGCCTGCTTTGCATGGTACCAAAGAGCTCCTGAATTGTGTCAGTGACTCCTTCCCCCGCCCTTGGTAATTTAAGCACCAAAACTGTCCATTTGATGTCTCTGCAACAAGAGTTTTAATTAAATCAGAATCTTGTCAGACAAGTATGATGTGATACCTATTTACTTCAGGAAAATACTCCTGTTATCAATCAATCTAATTTCAGTCTTCTCTTTTCTCACAAACTTCATTTTGCTTATGTGGATTTTTATTATAAGATATTCTAAGGGAACAAATGAATTTTTGAATGGCTTATTTGAAGAGAAAAAGAGAGTTTAAAGGTTTGAAATTTTGCTAGGAGCAGTGTCAGAGAAGAGATGAAATACATACTTTAAAGTTTATTTCAAAATCCCATTTTGGGGGAAGATAAATCTGTACTCAATAGAAATCAATACTGGTTAACCCAGAAAGCAATATTTAGTTGATGTGTGTATCCTCCCTTTAACAGCTATATAAGTTTGTCATTTTCATGTATATTATATGAGACTTATGGTAACAATAGAACAAACATAGCCATGCAATGATTCAAGTTATAATGGAGAAAAAAAAAGTGGAGAAAATGCAGAATACAAAATTCTGTATATAATTTTGTCCCTCTAAAGAAGGTTACAGTAGCTATCTCTGAGTGGTAACATCATAGGGTATTTAATTTTTTCCTTGATAATTTTGGGGTTTATCAAACTTTTTATGATGGATTTTTCTTTAGTTAGGAAGGTATTTGGTAAGTTAAATAAATTCTTCTTTTTTATATATCCTGACTGAAAGCATTAAAAAAAGCTATTAATTAGATCAAGAATAATTGAACATTTGATATTATCTTAGCATTATCCTAAGCATGATGGAGTAGCCCAAATTATTGTGAATTTTGTGTTTTTATAGCTTTCCATAAGGTGCCCAATATTTTACTGCCTCTTTTAGGGGAAAATGCAGTATGAAATTTGTGTATTAAAAACAAAAATATGATTAACAAAAAATTAGATATTAGCACCAGCATAGAATTGGTGACCAAGTCTTTAGTTTTACACCTCAAATAGATACTGGTATTTTAATACATTTATTGTACCTTCTAACCTGCTTCAGAACCTGATTAAAGTAGCTGTTTTGCCAAGATGTTTTTTAAGATAATATGATTTGTGATTTTTACTAATACATGTGTAACTTTGAAAGCTTATAGTATCTTGCTTGCAGGTACCACAGTACTTCGTTTAACAGAACTGTCTTGTTCTATTTTTATTGCCATGCTTCTGTGTAGTACAAATCTGAATAGGAAACAACTTAAGGTAATCCTCACTGTAAAAGTATGGTAACTCATTGACATTTTTTTTTGACAATGAATATTACATCCTTAGCTGATGTAATAGATACTCAAAGGGAAGCTTCAGTGAAATTCCTATAAATATAGTTTACCATTTATTCATCACACAGACACTTTGTTACAAACCTCTGCAATCCATAACTATATTCTGTCACGATGTAACAGATCTGCATTCTCCATTTGTCTGTCTGAAGACAAACATGAGTGTTTGCAGGGTCTATAAAAAGCGATACATGTTACCTAAAATGTTCTTTGTTTCATTCAGCAGAAGATAAGGATGGAAGAAAAGGGAAGGCAAGTGTAAAAGACCAACATTTTCCAAATTTCAACAGAAAGTTGTCCTCTTCCTCTAGCGCTCTCCTACACAAAGACATCAGCCAAGGCAACTCCACCACGTCTGTTGCCAGCATGGCAATCACGGGAGAACCGTGGGGAGTGCCAGGTCCTAAGGGTGGGAGAGCCAAAGCAAACGTGTCAAGTGATTGCCGGGAACATGAGTGCCCCAGCCAATCCCTCTCCCCGCGGCAGCGTTTGGCTCTTGATCCTGCCGTTACTCCAACACAAGGTCTGTGTGGTGTGAAAACCAAGGAAAGTGGCAATGTGGGGGGCTCTGTGGAAGAGAAAAGCACGTTGTCAGGAAGCATTTTCTCTCAAAGCAATTTGGAGATTAAGAACTTGGAAGGTCACTGGCGTAAGGGCCGAGCTGCAACATCCTTTTCGTTGTCAGACGTCTCTACGCTCTGTTCTGACATACCTGACTCACATTCCACTGCCGTTCTGCAGGAGAGTGAAATTTCCCATCTTATTGACGATGTCACTTTAACGAATGAGAGCGAGCCAGGCAGTTCCATCTCTGCCCTGATTGGCCAGTGTGAGGAGGCCAGTGATGAGGCAAACCTCACAGTCGTTTCTCACGTCCATGGTGCCAGTGCCGTGTCACGTCATTCTCCCTTGCCCCCCTTGGATGGAAAATTCCCTTTCAGGCCTGACTTTTCCATGGGAAAACCCAGGTCATCCTTCCTGTGCTCATCTCCTGAGCCAATTGCTTTCTCAAGTCCCGAGACCTCCAAACACTCCACACACACAGTTTGCGAAACTACCTGCACTCCTGTCTCTAAAACCAAACCAGATGACAACCTTTCTGGTAAGGCCAAGACGGGGGCTGTGGAAAACAGCCTGCCTGGGTCCTCTAACACTTCTCACTGCCAGTTACCAAAAAGTCCCAACCATGGAAAAGACTGGGAAATGCTAAAGAACCACGGCCCTGCCACTTGCACGGACTCGACGCTGGAAGATGTAATAGCCGATGCCACTCTCTGTTTAAATTCTGGAGAGAGCAGTCTCGTGGAAATGGATGGGGACTCAGAAAACCTGTCTATAACAGCCTATGAATATAGAAGAGAGGACACAAGTCACCTTGATTCTCCTTTAAAACTGAAGTACGGTCAGGATGTGGTGGAACATTTTCAAAGAGGTTTGAGAAATGGCTACTGTAAAGAGACTGTCCACTCTTCTGTGTCTGAAATCTTCAACAATATTCAAGATGTCAAAAATCAAAACATTTCCTGTCTAGCCTATCAGGGTGCTGGTTTTATGCATAACACCTGCTCAAATTCAGATGCAAAAACGAACCAGACCTGTGTGCCCCTGTCTAGTGATGAAGCCACGCATGCCCCCGCCCCCAAGCAGCCCACACATCCTCCTCTGCCTGCTCTGAAGCTGCCCAGTCCTTGCAAATCCAAAAGTCTGGGGGACCTAACGTCAGAGGACATTGCCTGCAACTTCGAAAGCAAGTACCAGTGTATCAGTAAGAGCTTTGTTACAACTGGCATTAGAGACAAGAAGGGTGTGACTGTGAAGACAAAGTCCTTAGAGCCTATAGACGCCCTGACCGAGCAGCTGCGGAAGCTTGTGTCTTTTGACCAGGACGAGGGCTGTCAAGTGCTCTACTCAAAGCAGGATGCCAACCAGTTCCCCAGGGCACTGGTCAGAAAGCTGTCATCCAGAAGTCAGAGCAGAGTGCGCAATATTGCCAGTCGTGCCAAGGAAAAGCAGGAAGCCAACAAGCAAAAAGGTGTAAACCCCAGCCACGCGGGGGGAGTGGTTCTTCGAAACAAGCCGTCAGCGCCCCTGCCTGCGGGCAACCGGCACTCCACCGGCTCC
The DNA here is from genome assembly GCF_018350215.1 of Panthera leo. Taxonomy (NCBI): domain Eukaryota; kingdom Metazoa; phylum Chordata; class Mammalia; order Carnivora; family Felidae; genus Panthera; species Panthera leo. The sequence continues at coordinate 109,005,116 of NC_056687.1, forward strand.
TACATCGCAGGCTATCTGAGGAGCACCAAAGCCGGGGGCCCGGAGGGCCGAGGCATCCCCGAAGGGGCGTGCGCAGCCTTGCGCCCTGGCTACGTCGACCAGTTTTGTCCGGATAATTCTGTTCTGCAGACCGAGCCAAACAGTGATGACAAACCAGAAATTTATTTTCTTTTGAGACTGTGAATTACGTAAAGCTGCATTTTCAGTGTTTACAAGGTATTCCGTAGAGTTGTCAGAGTTTTCGGTAAATATGGTCTTGGCTTTGAAATGATTTTAAAATGTATTTTTAAACTTGTGCTTTGGTCTCCCTTCGACTCCACATGTTCTTCCTGTTTATGTGTTTGTATATAGATTGGGGTGACATTTCCCATGTGCATATGATCTCTCTTCCCCGAAGTGTAAATGCCGTCAGTAAGAAATATGTGCATGCCCTAGGTGTGACAGTTCTCAGCGGCTTGGGTTATGATGTGTGTGCGTTTCTTTACCACCCCCTTTGCTCTGTGTCCTCAGATCACAGTCACAAATGTAGTCAGTTTTACCCTCTAATTGCTGAGTTCGTTAAGAAACTTTGCAAAGGACAAAGGGGTACATTCTTTATTTTAAAGCTATCGTCATCATTCCTAGTTTTCCTTCTTCGCTCAGAAGCCCAAACTCATTTTTATAACTCAGCTAAAAGAAGATTGAAAGAGTTACCCTACCTTTTAAGATTTCTCTACCCCAGGCAGAATAAGAGTTCAAAGGAGATTGGTAGCTGTTCCCCCCACACCCTCTCATTTTAGAGTAGGCTGGGAGGGTGTGAGGGAGAAAACAAACTTCTGTATATAGAGACAAAATTGTTTGTTTTACATAAATTTTGTTACATATTTTTGCTAACGGCTTTGTATGTAACAAGAACACAGTTGCCAAGCTATTTGTTGTACTTTTGAATTTTCTGATTAAATTATAGACTGCAAATAATGGCTTTCAGAACGAGGGACTTCTGTCAGACGCTAACAATAATTGTAGCACAGATTGAAAACATCCCCAAAGCTGTCGAGCAGAAAAAAACAAAACAAAACATTTTTCTCATAATAAAATCCAAGTAAATAGGTAATTAGAAGAAACCTTTTCCCTTCACGGAGCCACGTAACTATATTTTAGAACCAACATATGTTATTTTCACTGTGAATCCATTTTTTATTGCATGTTCAGATGTCCCTCTCTGCTTTTTTTGTAATATTAACTGCAATGATGTTCTTCTTGGAATTCATGGAAATATAATTAAAGCAGATTTTTAAACACTTGGTGAGTGTTTTTTTCAATTGCAGCTCATATATGACTGCTGAGTAAGGGACCCAGAGCACTCAGAAATATTTTCCTTTTCATCTGTTCACAGCAGAAGATAGCTTCTACAGGGGATAGGTTTAAGCAGCAATTTATGTCTCTGAGTGTTTTCATTATGCCTTTAAAGACCATATTTGTAAGGTAACTTGAAAAGAAATCAAATGTAATGAGTTTCTTGCATTTTGTGTTGCTATTGCTAGTTTAAAAATAATCCTTCCCAAATCCTGCCCTGGGCGTGGGGACAGGCAAGATGCTGGGTTCAGCAAATCAGACTACTTGAAGCTTTGTTGTGTGGGCAAAGAGCGGGGCGAAAAGCAATCGTGCCCTGATGGCCCTAAGTCCCCAACTCAGAACTTTTCCCCAGTGCTGAGGGTCTTCTCTTTGGACAAACACTGGGATGCTGGTTGGGGTAGTTGTGTCCTGGTGAAAGGGAGAGGGACCCAATTTCATTCCCTTAATGAACCTGAGATATTTTTGTCTTCTTGGGGGTGGTTTGAAACCTACAAAGTTGTATCCTTAGGCCTTGGCTTGTTTTTAAAGTACCCTTATCTTAAAAGAGACTGGCATGATGTAAAGTTGTTGAAATTCATTTGCAAAGGGGTAGAAGTTAGCTGCCTTGTTTGATGGAATTGGTATTCTTATAAAAAAAAAAATCCAAGAGTTTACATTTGGATGTTAACCCTATTTCAAAGTGGTCTAGTGGTGACATAAATGGTTGATGTCAAGTGATGGGTTATCAGACCCACCCCCCAGCACCGTGTGTGTCTGTTACCCACACAAGTAGTATTCTTCTCCTGATAGGACTTAAGAAAAAAAAGGAGAGAGCAAATTCATACATACTCTGTGGGGACTGCTAATAAAGAAGAGGAAGCAATAACGCTTGACTTTTAATACAAGCTTTCAGTGTTCAGATTAGACTCCTGATTAGGATTTCACTTGTTTGGAGGATGGATCAGGGACTCATTCAGTCACAAAGACATCACACAGCAAGTAAAATCTCAAGCAATGTATTAACAGGTTTTCCAATTCTTTTTTTCTTTTGAGAACTAGCAAGACACCCCCTGTCTCTGCAAAGTGTGACTACAGCAAGCCCTGTGAAGTGTCAAAGTTTCTCATCTGACTCCTTTCTTAGAGACCAGACAGACTGTTCCAAGGCTGAGCGGCAACAGGTGCCTGGGAGAGTTGTCTCCAGCAATAGCAATATCCACAGAGGTTGAAAGTAAAGCTTCTTAATATAAATCTGACCAAGCCATCTTAAAACCCTTTAGTGGATCCCCATCATATATGAAATAAGCTTCCATAGCCTTGCATACAAGGTCTTCTTTGATTTGATGCCCTTGTCTGTTTCCACCGCCTAGTCTCCTCTGTCTTGGAATGCCCTTTCCTTCTTTGCTGACTACATTTTCCATGATGTGTCCTGGGGGATCCTTTCCCCTAGAGAACTTTCTGCGTCATCTCCTTTCCCCTACCTGTACCCAACCCATTAGGGTTTTGTGGGAGGTGGGGGGCTTTGATTCCACTCCAATGTATAAATCTGTTCACATGTCTGTTTCTTCCACTAGACTTAGACCTCTCTGAGGACTGTGATTGTGCCTTGTGCCCTTTTCCTAGCTCAAGGCCTGGTACCTATTTGCATTTGGTAAACATTTGAAAAATTGGTGAGTAAGAGAACATGAGGAAAATGTGAAAGAAAGCATGTGTCTGGTATCCGTTTGTTGTGTGCATGGAAGGAGGAAGAGGTACGGAACCTTGTTCCAAGTTGTTTGAATGGTGATAACTGAGTATATCTTTGTTTTCCTTTAATTTTCTCATTTCCTTGTTTCCATCCAGCCCTTTCTTCCTTTTCTTTCCCTTTTAATGTAGCATCTGTCTAGTCATTTACCATGAGTAAGAGTAGCTGATTTTTTTTTTTTTAATTTTTTTTTCAACGTTTTTTATTTATTTTTGGGACAGAGAGAGACAGAGCATGAACGGGGGAGGGGCAGAGAGAGAGGGAGACACAGAATCGGAAACAGGCTCCAGGCTCCGAGCCATCAGCCCAGAGCCTGACGCGGGGCTCGAACTCACGGACCGCGAGATCGTGACCTGGCTGAAGTCGGACGCTTAACCGACTGCGCCACCCAGGCGCCCCGTAGCTGATTTTTTTTAAAGCATTCTGCAACTTAAAAAGACTTTTATAGGTGGTGCATCTCATTTGGTCCTTACAATTTCACAAGGAGTGGAGGTTATCTCCATTTTATAGATACCAAAAATGAATCTCAATGGACATGTGATTTACCCAAGGTCATGGGGGGGTAGGAAATAGCCAAGTAAGGTTACTGCAACTCCTACTATGGTTTTCTTTCCCCTTTCTTTCCCCTACCATTGCTTTTCCTGAAGCCTTTAATAGACATTTAGTTAACATCTACTCTGGGCTAGGCATTCATCTGGGTACTAGTATTATGACAATAGGGACTTGTGTTTAGGGAGTCACAAGCTGGTAGAAATGCTGAGACATGATATACTGGTTTTGTCTCAGATGTCCAAACGATTAGAAACTTATTACATATGGTAGTTGAAAATGGAAGGAAAGAATTAGAAAGTTATGTTGCTGTACATATGATATCCATGAATACCGCACTTTAAAAAATTAATGAACTGTCTTTTAAAGAGTTTTAAATTCACAGCAAAATTGAGTAGGAGATAGAGTTCCCGTATACTCTCTGTCCCTCCTCCCCCATATGCACAACTTCCTCCACTATTGACATAACATTTATTATAATTTATAACCCATGTTGGCACATCATCACTCAAAATTCGTAGTTCACATTAGAGTTCATGCTTGGCATTATAGAGTCTTGATGTTTTGATGAATGTACAATGATAAGTATGCACCATTGTAGTATCACACAGAATAGTTTCAATGCCCTAAAAATCCTTTGTGCTCTGCCTATTCATTCCTACCTCCAGCAAACCCTGGAAACCATGATCTGTTTACTACCTCCATTAGTTTTACCTTTTTCATAATGTCATATGCTTGGAATCATATAGCATATTCATACTGGCTTCTTTCACTTAGTAATATGCATTTAAATTTCTTTCATGTCTTTTCAGAGTATAATAGCTCATTTCTTTTTAGTGCTGAAAATATTCCATTGTCTGGTTGCACCATAGTTTACTGATTCACCTACTGAAGGACATCTTAGTTGCTTCCAAGTTTCAGCAATTATGATTGAATTTGGTATAAATACCTGTGTGCAGGTTTTTGTATAGACATAAGTTTTCAATTCATTTTGATAAATACCAAGGAGCATGATTACTAGATCCTATGGCATAAGAATATATTTAGTTTTGTAAGAAACTTCCAAAATGTCTTCAAGAGTGGCTGTACTATTTTGCATTCCCATCAGCAATGAAGGAGAGTTCTCATTGCTCCACAACCTTGCTAGTGTTATTCTTCTTCTTTGATATTGAGTTGGCTATTCTGAGTCTTTTGATTTTCATATAAACTTTATTTACTTTTTAAAATATTTATTTATTAAGCCATACAGAGAAAGACAGATACCATATGGTTTCACTCTTATGTGGATCCTGAGAAACTTAACAGAAACCCATGGGGGAGGGGAAGGAAAAAAAAAAAGAGGTTAGAGTGGGAGAGAGCCAAAGCATAAGAGACTGTTAAAAACTGAGAACAAACTGAGGGTTGATGGGGGGTGGGAGGGAGGGGAGGGTGGGTGATGGTTATTGAGGAGGGCACCTTTGGGGATGAGCACTGGGTGTTGTATGGAAACCAATTTGACAATAAATTTCATATATTAAAAAAAAAAAAAATATATATATATATATATATATATATATATATATATATATATATATATATATATTTATTTATTTATTTATTTTTTGAGAGAGAGAGAGAGAGACAGAGACAGAGTGTGAGTGTGGGAGGGGCAGAGAGAGAGGGTGACACAGAATCCGAAGCAGGCTCCAGGCTCTGAACTGTCAGCACAAAGCCTGACACAGGGCTTGAACTCACAAACCACAAGATCATGACCTGAGCCAAAGTTGGATGTTTAACTGAGCCATCCAGGTGCCCCTGGTTTTCATATAAACTTTAGAATCGGTCAGTGTCCACGAAATAACTTTGGGATTTTGATTGGGATTGTATTGAATCTGTAGATCAGTTTGGGAAGAACTGACATCTTGGCAATATTGAATCTTTCTGTGAACATGCAGTACCTTTCCATTTATTTCATTCTCCTTAGATATCTTTCATCAGAGTTGTATAGTTTTCCTCCTATAGATCTACATATTTTGCTAGGTTTATACCTAAGTTTTTCATTTTTGGGGATGCTAATGTAAATGGTAGTGATTTAAAAAAATGTTTTTAAATGTTATTTGTGTGTGTGTGTGTGTGTGTGAGAGAGAGAGAGAGAGAGAGAGAGAGAGAGAGAATGTGAGCAGGGGAGGGGCAAAGAGACAAGGAGACACAGAATCCAAAGCAAGATCCAGGCTCTCAGCTGTCAGCACAGATCCCAACGCAGGGCTCAAGCCCATGGACCACAAGATCATGACCTGAGCCAAAGTCAGACACTTAATCAACTAAGCCACCCAGGTACCCCAATGCTAGTGTATTTTTAATATCAAATTCCACATGTTCATTCCTGGTATAGGAAAAGCAATTAACTTCTGTATATTAACCTTGTATCTTAAAACCTTGCTGTAATCACTTATTAGTTCCAAGAGTCTTTCCCCCTTTCCCCCAATTATTTTAGATTTTGTATGTAGACAATCATGTCATAAAACAAAGACAGTTTTATTCTTTCCTTTCCAATTTGAATACTTTTAATTTTGTTCCTTTTATTGTTTCCTTTTCTTGTCTTATTGCATTAGCTAGGACTTCTAGTGCATTGAAAAGCGGTGAGAGTGGACATCCTTTCTCTTTTCCTCAGCAGGAGAGCTTCAATTTTCTCACTATTGTGATGATAGCTGTTGGTTTTTTGTATATGTTCTTCATTAAGTTGAAAATGTTCCCCTATATTCCTAGTTTTCTGAGAGTTTTTATCATGAATTGATGCTGGATTTTGTCAGAGCTTTTCCTGAATATGTTAATATGACCATGTGATTTTTCTTCTTCAGCTTGTTGATTTGATGGATTACATTAATTGATTTTTGAATGTTGAACCAGCATTGTATACCTGGCATAAATCCCACTTGATTTATAGTGTATTATTCATCCCATATATTGTTGGATTCTATTTGCTAATACTTTGTCAAAGATTTTTATATCAATGTTCATGAGAGATATTAAGTGAGATTTTAGTCTATGGTTTTCCAAGGACTTGTCTGGTCTTGGTATTAGGGTAATACTGACCTCATAGAATCAGTTAGGAAGTATTCCCTTTGCTTCTGTCTTCTGGAAGAGATTGTAGAGAATTGGTATAATTTCTTTCTTAAATGTTAGGTAGAATTCATCAGTGAACCCATCTGGGCCTGGTACTTTCTGTTTTGGAAGGTTATTAATTATTGGTTAAATTTCTTTAATGGATATACATTTCTTCTTTGATTTATATGTTATTTAGAAGTGTGATGCTTAATCTCCAAGGATATGGGGATTTTCCAACTGTTGATTTCTAGTTTAATTAATTCCATTGTGGCTTTTAGAGCAGACATTGTATGATATTTATTCTTTAAAATTTATTAAGGTGTGTTTCATGGTTTGGAATGTCATCTGTCTTGATGAATTTTCATGTGAGCTTGAGCAGAATATGTAATCTCTTGTCTTTGGATGAAGTAATCTGTAAACATCACTTATATCCAATTGATTTGTGGTGTTGTTGAGTTCAACTATGTCCTTACTGATTTTCTGCCTATTGGATCTGTCCATTACTAATAGAGAAATATTAAAGTCTAATTATAATAGTATATTCATCTATTTCATTTTTTTCCTCATGTATTTTGATGCTCTGTTGTTAGGTGCATACACATTAAGGATTATTACATCTTCTTGGGGTAACCAACTCCTTTATCATTATGTAATGTCCATCTGTAACCCTGATAACTTTTCTTGCTTTGAGTCTGCTCTGTCTGAAATTAGTACAGTTATCCTCACTTTTTAGAAAATTAATGTTAGCCGGGGTGCCTGGGTGACTCAGTTGAACATCCAACTTTGGCTCAGATCATGATCTCACAGTTAGTGAGTTCAAGCACCGCATCAGGTTCGCTGCTATCAGTGCACAGCCTGCTTCAGACCCTCTGTCTCCCTCTCTTTCTGCCCCTCCCCTACTGGTGCTCTGTATCTCAAAAATAAATATTTAAAAATAAATAAAAAAATTAATGTTAGCATGGTATATCTTTTTCTCTTCTTTCGCTTATCCGTATGTGTTTTTATATTTATAGTGTACTTTCTTACCAACATATAGGTGGGTCTTTTTTTGGATCCACTCAGGCAATGTCTTTTAATTGGCTTACTTAGTTTATTGACATTTACAGTAATCATTGATATAGTTGCATTAATATCTACCATGTTTGCTACTGTTTTCTATTTGTTGCCCTCGTTTTTTGTTCCTATTTTTGTCTTCTACATTTTTTTTTTGCCTTTTGTGGTTTTAGTTGAGCATTTTATATGATTCCATTCATTTTACTTTTTTTTTAGTGGTTGCCCTAGAGTTAGCAATATACATTTACACCTAATTCACTTTGAGGTAACACTACACTTCACATGTAGTATGAGTACATTATAATAGCAAAATTAATTCAAAGTCTTCCCTCCTGTCCCTTGTGTCATTATGGTCATTCACTTCACTTATATACATATACATATACATATACATATACATATACATATACATATACATATACACACACACATATACATACAAGCACACATAGTTGAAAACATTGTTGTATTATTTGAACAAATTTGTTAGATGAGCAAAGTTTTACTTTATCTTCACTTATTCTCTGATATTCTCCTTTTTTTTCTTTTATGTAGAACTGAGTTTCTGACCTATATTATTTTTCTTCTGTCTGAAGAATTTAACATTTCTTGCAAAGTAGGTCGAATGGGAAGAAATTCTCTAATTTTTGTTTGTCTGAGAAAGTCTGTATTTCTTCACTTTTGAAGGATACAGAATTCTACATTGATAGGTTTTCTCACTTAACACTTAAATATTTCATTTTACTGTCTTTTTGCTTGTATGGCTTCTGGGGAGGAGTTGGATGTAGTTCTTATATTTGTTCCTTTATAAGTAAGGTGCCCCCCGCCTTGGCTTTTTTCAAGATTTTTATTTTATGTTTGATTTTCCACAGTTTGAATGCCAAGATGTAGTTTGTTTGTTTGGCATTTATCCTGCTTGCTGTCCTCTGTGCTTCCTGAATCTGTGGTATCTGACATTTAATCTGAGGAAATTCTATCATTAATGTTTCAAATATTTCTTTTGTTCTTTTCTTTCTTTTCCTTCTAGTATTTTCATTATGTGTATTATGGTACCTTTTATAGTTGTCCTGCAGTTTTTGGATATTCTGTGCTGTTTTTTGGTTTTGTTTTTGTTTTTCAACTTTTGTTCTCTTTTCAGTTTTGGAAGTTTCTGTTGTCACATTTTCAAGCCCAAAAGATGGGCTTTGATGACCCCATCAAAGGTGTTTCTTGATCTGTAGTATTTCTTTTTGATTCTTTCTTACAATTTTCATCTCACTGCTTATATGTTCTTGTTCTGTTTTTGCATGTTGCCTACTTTTCCCGTTAAAGCTGTTAGCATATTAATTACAGGGTTTTTTGTTTTTTTTTTCAAATTCCTGTTCCAGTAATTCCAACATTCCTGTCGTATCTGACTCTGGTTCTGATACTTGTTTATGTCTCTTCAGACAGTATTTTTTTCCTTTTAGTATGCCTTGTAATTTTTGGTTGAAAGGTGTACATGATGTACTGGGTAAAGGGAACAAGTATCTAGGTCTTTAGTCATATGATGGTAATGTGTGTGTGAGTAGGGGAAGTATTCTATAGTCCTATGATTAGCTCTCTGGCTTTTGGTGAGTCTGTGTGCTGGACTGTGAACTTCACCAGTACTTCTCAATATTTCCCCTCTTAGGTGGGACAGGATGGATTAGGAAGGGCTTTAGTTGAGTATTTTCCTTTTCCCTGGTTGGTTAGGCTCTAATAAAATCCCAGCAGGTTAAGTTCAGGTAGAATAGTTTCTCCTAGGGACAGCCTTGTTAAGAAGAACAGAACCCTCTGGAATGTTTCAACAAAGTTCCTTTTCCCTTCCACTGCTGGAAGCTTGAGGTGATTTTTTCCAATATTCACTGTGAGGACCTGGTAGAGCTCCTGGAGGTAAAACTCGGAAAAGTGTGGGGACCTTCCTATGACTGGGTCCCTCTAGAGTTTTTAACTTCCCGATTTGTCCTCATTGAGCATGTAGCAATTCATCAAGTATAGCTCAGGTTTTCCTACCCTGGCACTGGTTCCCAAGGAACTATCTACTGATGGGTTTCTGTTCTGGTAAGTTGTGATTTTCTGTATTCACTTCTGTGTTCTTCCAATTTTGAGGACAGCAGTTTGCCCTATGACCTCACTTCTCTGTCAGATCTAAGAGGTGTTGATTTTTCAGTTTGTTCAGATTTTTACTTGCTGTTGGGCTGCAGTAGGTGACTTGTAAGCTCTTTACCTGTTGAACTGGAAAGTGAGAGTCCTGAATTACCTATTTATTTAAAAACCAAAATAGCTGACACCTTAGCTCAGGATCACAGAAAAATTACCTATGGCAATATCTAACACGCTAACATTTTACTGGGGCGAGGGTACATTCTCAGAGAAGAAAGAATGAGGGTAAAAGGGAATTGTGGCAGAAAAGGAAGGAGTGAAAATTCAAAGAGATGGGTTACCGATAAGGCCACAGCTTCACAACACAATCAGACAGTTGCTTAGATTTTCAGAAAGTCTCCAGAGAAGCCATATGGAAAGACTGCATCTCAGAGCAATCCACTGAAGAGAAGGAAAGGTAGGAAATAAATCTCCTGATGTCCTTTACATCTCCTTTTTTCCTGTGGTGAAGTCCACCTTATAAGGCATTAACTTCTTGTGTGTCCAGGTGGTGTTATGCAGCCATTGGTGCAGCCAGAACCTCTGGCTTGCAGCACAGAAGGCTCTCCATGTCAGTAGGGGATACATGTGGGGATCCATAGTGTACAATGGCAATAGCAGTGGCTGGGACTTAACCACTCTGAAAATATTTTGAATATTTGCAAATGGTTGATGCCTGGGTAGAATGGGGGTAGGCAGGGATGGGTGGATCTAGGGTGATACATCAACTGTGTCTCTTACATCACATCCCTTGCACCAATCAGATTTACTTTTTTCCTGTTATAATATAGTAGACCTTGTGTGAGGACAAGATGCTTTCTCTACTTCCTTAAGAAGAGAAGTGAGATGCAAGGCCAGGCCTAAACAGTAGTCATTTTCAATCCCTTAAACAAGATTCACACAGGGTTAGCAAACCAAACTGTAGTCCTCACTGTTGCAATTGGTCCCAGGGTCATAGCTAATACTTATCAGCTCCCTCCCTTGTCAACCATTACAGTTTCTCTCACCGTCAGTTAGCATTTCAGCTGTTCTAGGTTGCTTGTCTGATAGGTTGAACCCCTTGGTGGTTTTCCTTTGATCAGACAATAGTTGTTGTGAGTGTTCATTTACAACTGTCACTGGGCACAGAATCATCAAGAGGTGATGCCCCAGTGAGTCCTGTAGTCCAGATGTACTTGCATTTGCCACCCTATTTTATAGCAACCGCCCTAGCTTCTTATAACAGTCAAGGTCAGTTAAATCAATCTATACAGTAATGCTTTTCTTATTTATCCATTAGCATGAAGAGCTCAGAGTAGTTCAATTTCCAGTTCAGTGAAACATTTAATACAGTTTCTAGGAAGCAACGTTCCTCTTGGAATCAGGGTCTCTAATCCAGCAGATATAAGGTTGTGGGAACAACAACAACAAAAACAAACAACAACAACAACAAAAAAAAACCAACAAAAACAAGTTCTGCAACTGGATAATTGAGAAAGATAGTGAGGGAGGCTGATCCCAGTTCTACCCCTTGGTTCCTGGAGCCCTTCTTTTGGATCTCTATATAGGATCTGAGCCTGACACTATAGCCACTTTGTTCATTAGCCCATTGTGCGACCAGTGGATTGACCAAGAAGAGAAGCTCACTAACACCCAGAAAATGGGTCATCCTATCTACCGACTTGTTGAGAGTCTTCTTGCGGCTATGCTCTTCTTTTAGTCACTCCTAAGCAAGATTTTATTGTTGCAGTGATCCATTTCTATAGACCCCACTATGGCATACCAAACTGTTTTTGAACTGGATTCACGATCTTTCTTTCTCCTCAGTTGGTTATAGGGAATTTCCCACGAGGCCACAGATGTGAGCTGAGGAAGTGGCACCGTGCAACAGAGGTGATATGGTCTAGCCCAGCACGTCATATTTTTTTCATCTTCTGGACTACTTGAGTCTTTTCCTAAATCTATTTCCTTTATACAGTAGTTTATTTCTATGCCTCTCAACCTTTTTGGCGTGGCGGGGAGGAGTTTCTGTTAATACCAAGCTCAGGATGGACAGCTCCCAGTTGTACAGTTACTTGGTGTACCAAAGTCAGGCTCTTAGGCTTTACTTCAAAGGCTGTGTCCCTCCATGTTCCAGATCACTGGACCCCTAAAAATTTCACTGATATTGCAGGCCCTTAATCATTAAGGACTTAAAGCCTAGTCTCTGACATATGTGTTTTATTAGGGCATTCAAATTACTTGACCCATTCACCTTATTTGGTTGAATGAGTAAAATGTCAGTCTATATAGAAGGCTAGCATGATGTGCTGCAGAATATCAAGATGACTGAGATAACTACAGAATAGACCACAACAGTATACAACACAGACCTAGAGCAAGACTATGAAGATTTACTATTGTCCTTGCAATGTAAAGGTGAGCTGTGTTTGATCCTCTCTATTGATAAGAATCAGGAATAAAGCATTCAAGGGGCATATGGGGGAATCAGTCAGTTGAGTGTCCAACTCCTGATTTCAATTCAGGTCCTGATCTCATGGTTCATGAGACTGAGCCCCACATCAGGCTCTGTGCTGTCAGGATGGAGATTGGAATGCTTTCTCTCCATGTCTCTCTCTGCCCCTCCCCTTCTTCTTCTGTCTTTCAAAATAAATAAACATTTTTTTAAAAAAAGGAATAAAGCATTCAAAATAATAGCTACAAATGAAGTGCCAGAGGTGAGTTGATTTTCTCCAATAAAATTTCTATCTAGCACAGACACTATAATTGGGGATACCACTTTAAGTTTATAGTAATCCACTGGTGTCCATCATGATCCATATGATTTTTTTTTTGCAGAGGCTAGATAGGTGAAATGACTAGATATTTTATGAGAATCACTATCCCTGATTCACTTTGTTGGTAATTAATTCTGCAGTCCTGGGAGATGATATTGCTTCTGATTTACTATCTTGGCTGGATGGGAAGATGGATTGCAACTTTTTTTTATCATAATGTCCCTTAAGTCACAGTTCAGGAAACTAAGGACCAAATTCTAAGTATATCTAGTCCTATTAGGCAGTCAGAGACTAGAGAAATGCAACCGTGCATCCCTGGACCTATTGGATTCACAGTGAGATGGATTTGAGCCCAAACACTATTTACACTCTGGAATCTATTAGGTGGCATTGTTATTGGAAGATGATGGTGGTAGGGTGGGTTCCCTAATATCAGTGTCAGCTGTGACTTCATTCTAACTATCCTCAAGAAGTCTGGGCATTCCTTTTTCTTCAGTGCACAGTTACTCTGTCAAATTTGAGGAAAGGCTAGGGAAATATTTGCCATGTTTGTGGTGGCATTGTGGGGACCCAGCTTTCCCTTAAATGGGCTCTTGATAAGTGAACTGACTTAAGTCTAGTAACTGGAAATCGCAACTGTCCATCACAGTGTCTGACATCAGCCTTTTATGCTCTTCAGTTTTCAATTCCTTCTGGTTATATAAATGAAGCAAAACCCTAGTGCAATGGTTTTCAAACTTTAGCAAGCATCCTAATCACCTAAAGGGCTAGCTAAAATATAGATTGTTGGGCCACATCACCAGAATTTCTGCACTGGTAGATCTGGAGTAGGGCTTGAGAATTTTTATTTCAAACATGTTTCTGGGTGATGCTAAGCTGCTTAATCTGTAGTTCTACACTACACTACATGAAGTGGTGTCCTACATTTCAACAGCCATTGCTTTAGGTGGTTGTCTATGTTTCCTTTGGAAAACCATCATCAATTAGCTGTAATACTAGTTTACTTTGCCACGTCACCTTGACTGCCATTTTGGCTATACTGCTTACTATGGTAATTATATCCATCTGGCTTCTGCCTTTCCAGAATCTCAGTATCTCTGTTGATACTAAGAAGCACAGTGCTATGCCAGGATCTTACATTGTCAGCTCTGGCCCAAAGGAGGCAGCCAACAGTGGGTTTCTCAGTGATTTTGGCACCCCCGTCATCGGTGCATTTCTTAGTGAAGGGTGTGTCCCCTGGGCCCTCCTGGAGAATGTACTCAAGTAGTGGGTTTGCATGTCTTTATTCTAAAATTCTCCTTTTTTCCTGAGACTTCTGAGCCCTTCCTCATTATTCTGCCAAGTAAGTTCCACTAATTCCACCTCAACTTAGCCATTGTGAATACAGGCTCTAAGGTGTCATCCCAGCTAACCATTAGGTCTGGTAGACATTACATTTTATTAGGACATAATTAAGGTTTGCTAGACATTAAGTTCCAAGCTATGGGCAAGTTGTCCATTTCAACATACTCTCTCCTGTTCAGTCTTATATTCACTCTCCTGGTCTAACACCCTCAAGATCTACCCCCATGAATGCTTCTCTGGTCTTGCTGGATGTATTCATGATCTGCTCTTACCACCTGCCTTAGAGCCATTGATGGCTTTCAAAGAATGCCTTAAAATGACTATTAACTGCCCTGAACCTGTCAAGGATTTCAATGCCTTGTAAGTAGTCAACCACCACAAAAATTCTGTAATTATCCCACCCCCATAAAATCAATTGCAGTGGCAACTTGATATCCCAAGACTCACTATAAACCTCCACCTTATCCCAGTCAACCACAAGTGAGAACATTAGTAATTCTGATGCCATAGCATATCATCCATTCTTCCTACCCCACTTTTATTTCAGTTATCTTAGGCTGGGTTTCTCAAAGACAGTCTGAGAGGATAGCTTTTGTGCTAATGATTTACTGAGATACAGTCACAGGAAGGCAAGAGTCAGGGGGAAAAGGGAAGGAGAGACAAAGAAGGAAGGAGAGAAACCACAAGGAGGAGTATTGCCAAGCTGACCATGGCTTCAGAACAAATAGCTGGTTGCCTAGCCTTGTGGGACATTTGCCAAGAGGCCAAATAAAATGACCATGTTTCAGAACAGTCCATCGAGGGAAGGAATGAGAGAAAAATATTTGCTGACTCCTTTCTATCTTTTGCCTTTCACTGCTAAAATCTTCCTGCTTAGGGTGTTAACTTTCCCACCTTTCCAGCTGTGTTACTCAGCCTTTCCCAGCTACCCTGGGGAAGACAGGTGCCATCTGGCAAGTTCAGAGATGATGATCTCTCCTTGTTGGTAAGAGCTGCATGAGAACTCCCCAGTCAGTGGTGGTGGAAGTGACCACAGCAGTTGGGATGTAAAACTGGATCAGGTGTGATCCACTGCTGGACTTTTCTGGCTGGGATGCAAGGGAGGTGGCTGTGGCAGTGGTGGTGTTGGCAGAGCCAAGGATGGATGGTGCATAAATTGGGTCCAGCTCAGCCAGTTAGTGTATTTGTTGGGCCATTTAAACACATATCAAAGACCTATTGAGAAGCAGCTTCAATAATGCAATCCAGTTTTACTATATATATATATATATATATATATATATATATATATATATATTCCACATCCTTGCCAACATATATATATATACATATATATATTTTGTAAAGCATACATATAAATAATATAATGTACTAAATGCAGTGAGAAATACAAACATGGGGTAAGCAGGGAGCACATAAAGGGTCAGCTAGCTCAATTTCTGGGCCTGGCCAAGGATAATTTCTTGGAGGCAGGACCACCTTCATTGGCATGCAACCAGTAGTTTAGGGCCCCATGCTCAGAAGTGCCCATGCTAGGGGTTTAATGCTTTGTGGCCCCCTTTTGTAACTCTTAATAGTTTTATTTTTTAAAGTGTATTTATTTAGAGAGTGAGAGAGAAAGAATCCCAAACAATCTCTGTGCTGTGAGCACAGAGCCCGAGGTGAGGTGCAATCTTACAAACCATGAGATCTTGACCTAAGCTGGAATCAAGAGCTGGACGCTTAACTAACTGAGCCACCCAGTTGTCCCTGAAATCCTTAATAGTTTTTTAAAACATTTTTATTTAATTTATTTTTTTAAATTCACATCCAAGTTAGTTAGCATATAGTGCAACAATGATTTCAGGAGTAGATTCCTTAATGCCCCTTACCCATTTAGCCCATCCCCCCCCTCCCACAACCCCTCCAGTAACCCTCTGCTTGTTCTCCATATTTAAGAGTCTCTTATGTTTTGTCCCCCTCCCTGTTTTATATTATTTTTGCTTCCTTTCCCTTATGGTCATCTGTTCTGTGTACACACACACACACACACACACACACACACATATATATATATACACACATCTTCTTTATCCATTCATCCATCGATGGACATTTGGGCTCTTTCCATAATTCGGCTATCGTTGATAGTGCTGCTATAAACATTGGGGTGCATGTGCCCCTTCAAAACAGCACTCCTGTATCCCTTGGATAAATACCTAGTAGTACAATTGCTGGGTCGTAGGGTAGTTCTATTTTTAATTTTTGAGGAACCTCCATACTATTTTCCAGAGTGGCTGCACCACTCTGCATTCCCACCAGCAGTGCAAAAGAGATCCTCTTTTTCTGCATCCTTGCCAACATCTGTTGTTGCCTGAGTTGTTAATTTTAGCCATTCTGACAGGTGTGAGGTGGTATCTCATTGTGGTTTTGATTTGTATTTCCCTGATGATGAGTGATGTTGAGCATTTTTTGCATGTGTCGGCTGGCCATCTGGATGTCTTCTCTGGAGACATGTCTATTTCATGTCTTTTGCCCATTTCTTCACTGGATTATTTGTTTTTTGGGTATTGAGTTTGAGAAGTTCTTTATAGATTTTGGATACTAACCCTTTATCTGATATGTCATTTGCAAGTATCTTCTCCCATTCTTTTGGTTGCCGTTTAGTTTTGCTGATTGTTTCCTTTGCTGTGCAGAAGCTTTTTATTTTGATGAGGTCCCAGTAGTTCATTTTTGTTTTTGTTTCCCTTGCCTCCGGAGATATGTTGAGTAAGAAGTTGCTGAGGCCAAGGTCAAAGAGGTTTTTGCCTGCTTTCTCCTTGAGGATTTTGATGGCTTCCTGTCTTACATTTTGGTCTTGAAATTCTTAATAGTTTTAAAGTGAAGTCCAATGGGACAATGAAGCATGTGCAGGGGACTTAGAGCCTCAGCTCAGCAATCCTACCTTCCACTGCTTCCCTGTCTCCTTCAGAGGGGTTCTCAGCAGCCCATTCTCACGCCATGAAGCAGCAGTGAACTGGGCAGGGAAGGTCCACGTACTGCCATCACCCTTCACCACCAGCAGACACAAGGGCATAGGGGTAAGGAGGGTCAAGGTCAGACTTTGGTCCTGCATTGTCTTGGGGTGGAGCAAAGTGGCAGTTGTCCCCATTCTGCTCTCACAGTGCCACAGGCATGTTTGGCAGGGAACTTGGTGGAGCCTCTCTCCCACCCCCAATTGAGGTACCAAGTGTGTCTCTGTGAAGAGGCTACAATCCCTTTGGTTGGGGCAGCCAGCTGTGTGGTGGTAGGTTGACTTCACCCATGTTCTCATTTTGCAGAGATGAGACGCCCAGAAAATTATTAATCAGTCCTGCCTGGAGGTCATCATGTTGGAACTGACTCTTGAAGGATAATTAAGAATTTTCATGGTGAAAAGGAGAGGATAAGGAGCTGAAAGGATCTCCTAGGGAGAAGGAAAATGTGAACAGATTAAAGCATAAAATTACACCATATATACAGAAGGTGCTTTTGTATGTGTGTCTTGGACAACTTGGTGGATTCCATTTCCTGAGATGAGGAAGAGAAGGTATGGGTAGGTCAGGGAAGAGTTCCCTCTTGGTCATGATAATTTGATATTTCAAGTAGACATTCATTTGGAGATAGCAAGTTGACAGAGTCTATAGTGTCAGAAAGAGGACAGGGTTGGATATAGGTTTGGGAATCTCTGGCATAAGTGGCTTCATGCTGTAGGATCAGGTGGGGGTGCCCAGGAGGAGGATGTAGATAGAGAAGGGGAACCAAGATACCCTCATTTAAAAAGAAGTTTGTTTTATGGGGCACCTGGGTGGCTCAGTCAGTTAAGCATCCGACTTCGGCTCAGGTCATGATCTCATGGTTCATGGGTTCAAGCCCCGTGTGGGGCTCTGTGCTGACAGCTCAGAGCCTGGACCCTGCTTTGGATTTTGTGTGTCCTTCTCTCTCTGCTCCTCCCCCTCATGCTTTGTCTCTCTCTCTCTCTCTCTCTCAGAAATAAACATTAAAAAAATTAAAAAGTTTGTTTTAATGTTTATTATTTTTGAGAGAGAGAGGCAGAGCACAAGTAGGGGAGGGGCAGAGAGAGAGATACAGAATCTGAAGCAGGCTCCAGGCTCTGAGCTGTCAGCACAGAGCCCAATGCAGGACTCAAACCCATGAACAATGAGATCATGGTCTGAGCCGAAGTCAGACGCTTAACCAACTGAGCCACCCAGACGTCCCAGGATACCCTCATTTTAGATGACGAGCAGAAGAGGAGGATCCAGAAAAAGAGATGAGAAGAGAAGGAAGAAACGACTCAAGTATCATGGAAGAAAAAGTAAAAGTGTTTTAAGAAGGGGGTCTACACATAGTTTGAGAAGTTACAAATAAATATGGGGAGTCCATGATATTTCATATAAAAATGTAGATTTTTCAGCCTCTCTTGAATAATCAACAGGTCTGACAAGAGTTGGGCCCACATTCTGCATGGTAAAGACCACTTGTGGGCACACAGAGCCTGTGCCCGTCAGTTGGCATGTACTCTCTAGCTTCCATTCTCCCCTCCTCCCTCTCGTTTCTCTGATTATTAGGGCTTGTCAGTCCTCATTTATCATCACGCTTACATTGTTGAAAGTCTCGTAGGACAGAACTATTTCTCTGTGCATAAGTCTATCCATCAAAGCC
Organism: Panthera leo; assembly: GCF_018350215.1. Taxonomy (NCBI): domain Eukaryota; kingdom Metazoa; phylum Chordata; class Mammalia; order Carnivora; family Felidae; genus Panthera; species Panthera leo. The sequence goes on from NC_056687.1 coordinate 109,023,761, forward strand.
AGGAAAACAAAAGATAGCCCAAAAGAGCTGTGTGTTTAAAAGCAAAATTGGAGAGAGCGTATTTCTTTGTGGATGTAATGAATAATCTATGTGTTTGGTAAGGAAACAAAACCTCTTCAAAAGAAGCAGTTCTGCCTGTTTCACTTGATTATAATCCATTACCTCCCTGGCTTCTGTAGGCTTTTAAGTTGACCCTCCTCTAAATTCATTTTCAAATTCTGCTCCCAGAACAAATATTAGTCAAATGTTTTCACTATGTTATTTTCCCTATTCAATTAACCTTAGTGAGTCCTGACTCACATTTTCTTTTTTTTCTTTCTGTCTTTCTTTTCTTCTTTTCTTTTTTTTTTAACTTTTATTCATTTTTGAGAGACAGAGACAGAGCATGGGCAGGAGAGAGGCAGAGAGGGAGACACAGAATCTGAAGCAAGCTCCAGGCTCCACGCTGTCAGCACAGAGCCTGATGTGGGGCTTGAACTCATGAACCATGAGCTCATGACCCGAGCTGAAGTTGGACGCTCAACCGACTGAGCCACCCAGGTGCCCCAGTGTCCATATTTTCTGAACACAGAATATATGAAGTGATTGAGGATGTTTTTCAAATATAAATTCACACTTAGGAGAATTTGTCCATTGTCCACCACTGATTTTCTTCCCAGATGCCAATTTGCAGCCTAGTGGTGACTGTGACAAGGCCTGATGTCACCAGCTCAAATCAAATTCTACCCATAAGTCCATTTTCTAATCATTCCACATTCTAGAGACCATCCTGGGGAAAAGGCAGTGTCTGTATGGCAGTACCTCACTCTGGTCCCTTGAGAGCCCCTGCCACCAGGGGAGCTACAACCAGCCTCACTGACAAGGTGTGGGCTGAGCCTCCTCACCACCTCTTCCCTTCCTTCCGCTCCTCACCTTGCCACCTTGCCCTAGTCCATCCTTTCCTGGTGACAGGAAGGTCCTATTCCTGGGGACTGATCATAGTAAGGCCTAACTGTATTGTAAATTAGAAACTGCATCTCCCAGGAGTAGGGGAAACCAGTCTCTTTAGTCAAGGCTGTTCTTGCAAATTCAAAGCAGTGCGATCCCGTGGTTAAAAGCTTTACCTCTGGGCCAAACTGCTTACAGTCAAATTCCATTTTTGCCATTTACTTTTTTTTGTTTATTTATTTTTGAGAGAGAGAGAGAAAGTGCACACATGAGAGCACAGGAGGGGCAGAGAATCCAAGTGGGCTCTGAGCTGACAGCAGAGAGCCTGATGAGAAGGTCAAACTCACAGACCCTGAGATTATGACTTGAGCTGAAGTTGGACTCTTAACTGACTGAGTCACCTAGGCACCCCACCATTTACTTTTTACCATCATCTATAAAATGGGAATAATAGTACATCCATCATCTATGTTGTAAGGATGATATGAAATAACATGTAAAGTTGTTGGCTAATAGTGGTTGGCAGATACTAAATGCTCAAATTTTTGCTGGTATACTATATCATTATCTTATGGCATAATATTACATATGCTTTTCAGTTGGTTGTATAACCACTGGGCTGATCAGTTTCTCTTTGGAGTACAATTCCAATGTTTTCACAGGAGTTTCTAACTTATGAACAATTCCCTATACCCATCCTTTCCTACTTACAGTGATATAGAGAAATTTCTAATTTATAAACACATGCATACTTATTAGAAAAAGAATATTTATGTTCACCTATAGAGATTACATACTTATAATTACCAGAAATGAATAGAAGAAGGATATCACTCATATGTCAAAGTCCTTCACTTGCTTCCCATCACATTTATCTTAATACTGCCAAATCATTCTTCAATCACTTCTTTTTTCTGAATCCTTTGACATTTGTACATTGAAAAAGTGGTCATTTTGCATTGTTCTTTGTGCTGTTTTGTGATTTTTTTACATCTGGTTTCTTATTTCCATTTTGCTTTTCATGGTGAGATCACAGGTTGCTTTCAACACAGTATGATTTCAGAGGGCCTAAACAATATCTGAGATATGTTTCACATTTATTCCCTCGGTGTATCTTCTATCTCCAGTTGCTATTTCAGTGCATGTTTGTGTAATTTACTTTAATGTTTTGAACTTCCTTTTTTATTTTTGAACTTTTCAGTCTGAGATCGTTTAAGACTTACAAAAACAGTTGCAAAAATAACACAAAGAATTCTTACATACCCTCCACTCAGCTTGCCCAATGTTAACATCTTATATAACTGTGACACAATGATCAGAATTAGGAAGTGAATATTCATATAGTACTATTAACTAATCTAAAGTTTATTCAAATGTTATCAATGGCCCCATTGATGATCTTTTTCTAGATCAGATTCTAATCCCGGATCCTACGTTGCATTTAGTCTTCTTGGTGTCCCTGAGTCTGTGAAGTTTCTTTAGCCTTTGTCTGTCTTCCAGTCGGTATGGGGAGATCTTTCCACTGTCAAAGGAGACTCATTAGGATTTAGGAGCAAAGTGTCCCCAGCTCCATCTGGGGTCTTCCCGCATAGCCCCATGCTAGCTTACAGGATCCCATCCTTTCCCAACCAATGCTCTTACTTTAACAGTAGATACTCTGTAAGTCTGGGAATTCAACTTGTGCTCTAATTCAGTTAATCACGGGATGAGATTCTGCTTTTGATTTTCAGCAATTTCAGTCCTGCAGCTACAGAAAATAAGCACCCTTCAGGGCACATTTGGAAGCTTTTTGGATCATTTATGTGGTACCTGAACTGGGAATTTGAATCCACCAGCTCGCCCTTTTTTCCCCACTGCTTTGTTTAACAACATTAGGAGCAAACAGCCAAACTCATTATATTTGTTAGATTTCCAAAAATGTTTGGAAGTATCATATACACCTATCATTCAGCTACTTCTTATAAGTGGTTGATTAGGATTATCCAATGTGAATATATTATATCTCTATTACCAGATCATGCCATGGACTATCAGTGTTCTCTTTACTACCCGATATGGAGTCATTACTATTTTTAAATCTAATCAGATTAGGGAATCAATTCCAGACAGTCCAGAATAAAATCAGAAAACTCATCCTTACAGAGGAAATTCTGTTCCTCTAAAACCATTCTCAGTAGCAAGATATCTGTGTTAGTCAGGTTCTCCAGAGAAACAGAACCAATTGTGTGTGTGTGTGTGTGTGTGTGTGTGTGTGTGTGTGTGTAAAATTGGCTCATGCAATTATGGAGGCTAAGGACTCCAAGACCCAGGAGAGCCAATGGTATAGTTCCAGTCTAAGTCTGAGCCCAAAGGCGGGAGAAGGCTGATGTCCCAGCATGAAGACAGTATGGCAGAGAGAATTCTTCTTTCTCATTCAGACAGTTTATTCAACTCAGGCCTTCTACAGATTGGATGAGGCCCAATCACATTGAGGAGGGTAATTTGGTTTACTCAGTCTACCAATTCAAGTGTTAATTTCATACACAAACACCCTCCCAAATACACCCTAAATAATGTTTAGCCAAATAACTGGGCACCACATGGCCCACTCAAGTTGACTTATAAAATCAACTATTACACCTTCTCAGCACATCAAATCAGGAGGCACATAATGCCATTTTGTCTCATTACTGGTGATGTTAACTTGGATCACTTGGATAAGGCAGAGTGGTCTAAGTTTTCCCATTACAACCTTACTATTTCCCTCTTTATATCTGATAAGTATCTTGTGGGGAAATATTTGAGACTATGTAAATATTCTGTTTTTCATCATACTTTTCACCTGCTAATTTTAGCATCTATTATCTTTGAGATAATTATTACTATAATGTCACCAACTGATTGTATTTCCATTATTCCTTCTACATTTATTACTTGGAATTCTCTCTTATTTATTTATTTATTTATTTATTTATTTATTTATTTATTCATTCATTCATTCAATTATTTATATCAGTATGGACTCACAAATAGGTGTATTTTATATTATGGGTTATAATCCATTACTCTCATTATTTAGTTTGTTTCTCAACTTGTCCTAGATTTGGGTATTTGGAGCCTCTCTTTAAATCATATTTAAATAGCTTTTCTCTATGAATTTTCATGTTCAGGTATGTAAGATTAGCATAAATAAAATTTCTCTATGATTATAGCATTATGGATTTCTTTGCATGGAAATCTCTTAAGAACTTTTTACTCTTAAATACATTTAATTTAAGATTCTACACCAGATGATGGGAACTTAATAGCCACCCCAGATAAAAACAAAACAACAACAGCAACCACCATGACCATCAATTTATTTTGCTCTTCTGTATTAATAGCTGTTTGTGGGAATTATGTTAAAATATTAGAAAGACATTCTCATCAGCTAGAGATACCATTTCAAGTAAAATGTGAAGAAACATGAAAACACTGGTATTTTAAAGTGACTTCCATGGATTTTATCTTATGAATAATAAATATATAGCATTTAGTGCTCTTATACTATTTATAACTCATTCATTTTTATCACAAAATCTTTATAGCTGAAAGAGGCCTAATATATCATCTATATTCATTGATTTCTTTGACTGCAGGTCGGAGAAAGCAATTGTAGCTATCTCATCCTAAAATGAATTTATTGAAAGGATATGGAGTAACTCTTAGACTGGGGAAAAAAAAAACTAAGAAATCTGGCTCAAAAAAGACAGGTGTTAGAGGAACTGCAGAAATCTATAAAGAAGGAACTAATGAGTAGACCCTTGGAAAAGCTTCTGCCTCCCTGAAGATAATCTTTATGTGATTGCATTTGAGATCCAAATATCAAAGACAGAGCAGGTAATGCACCTTGACTGACAGTCCCAAAAAGATTGGGTTCACTTGGGAGGAGATAGTGTCTTGTTTGGGTTCCCCCGGAGTCTGACTCTGAGACATGGATCCAAGAACAAGTGGTTTATTTGGGAGCTGATCCCAGGGAGGTTTATTTGGGACTGGAGAAGAGAGACAGGGAAGGGAAAGAAGCCAATAAAAGATGTGTTACCAAAGCAGTTCCCGCTCTGGAAAACTGGACTTTGATCGTATAATGATACAGTGTAGAACACATATCAGAATTATCTCAACTGAGAGATGAGGAAGGTAGGATATTTTCCAACTGTATTCCTTTAAAACATTTGTTGAGGGCTTCTGGAACATTAACTTTTGGGTGCTACTGGCTTATCTTGTGTATGAATTGAACATGCTATTACAACTAGAAAAAAGTTTTCTGGCAAAGAGACCTAGGAGTTTGCAGTGAGAAGCTTTCTGTGAGTAGAAGTGAGTGCTGAGAAGACAAGGTCCAGGAAAGACATGTTTGCTACAGTGGTTCCCTTAAGCAAAATTGTTACTAGAAGATGGAGGTTGAAGGCTAGGCAGGCAAAAATGGTAGATACTCATTTCACCATGAATACAACCCTCTCATTTTACAAAAATGGTTGTTTGCAAATTGCTGTACATGTTGTATCATTTAGGATGCTTTCAGCTATACTAGCAGCATATCAGGCACCATAGACTATATTATGTGATGGTAACAACACAACCTCCACCTGTGGCTTAACACAACATAAGTTTATTTCTCACTCATGCTCAAGTGGTTGAGAGTCCAGGCAGTGCTCCACAGGAACTGTTTTTAGGCATTGGCTCATCATTCCAGGCTGCTTGGATCTTAGGTGCCTCCCTCAGTGTATGTGCTCCCTGATTACCACTGCAGGGAAGATCGGCTTCCAGTCACAGTTCATTTCAAGTCACAGGGCCGTGCTTTGGTGGCAGAGAAGTGCTGTGTCCTGTGTGTCCAGAAGTAGAAAAGAACAGGATATTGGCAACCAGAGGTAGTAAGTTCTCTCAAGGGCTTAGTTTTTCCCCAGTAGAAAATTTGGAGGTACATAGTCCCAGGGTTGTTTTAGTAACTCAGCAGTTATTGAAGACCTAAGCGCTTCCTGTCTTTCCTATCTGGCGTCCCTGATTTGTCAGGGACATTTTTTTGGTCACAAGATGACTACTGCAGCTCCAAATATCATATCCTCATGCCAATATCCAGAAGCAGGAAGAGAGGGGTAGGTTCTCCTTGCCTCTTTTTATCAGGAGGAGTAAGTCCTCTCTTTCTCTTTCAGTTCCCACCCTGATTTCTTAATCAAAGAAGAAAATTGTTCTTCACATCAAACTTCCCATTATTCCTCACTAGTCAGAATAATTCCCATTATTCCTCCCCCTGGCTGCAAGGGAGGATGGCAAATAAGCGTCTGGCATTTTCAGCCTCTCTCATGAGAGGCAGGCACTGCCAGATTAGAAAAAGAAGTAGGGAAATTGTTGTTGAGTTCAAAGTCAACATGTATGACAATAGTGTTCTCAATGTCCAAGGATAGAAGCATCAAATATTTGCCCCAGATCACTATGCTGTTGAAACACAACCTCCTGAATTCCCCTCTTGGGGGCTCTGAATCACAGTCGCTGATGGCATAGTTGCATTCAATCACAACTTCCTATTCTGGAGAAAATTGAGCATTTCCTGAGATCTAATATCAAGCAACCTCCTGGGAACAGGTCTGTTTGGCTGATAAGATGAAAAATGATGGTTCTTGCTTGATAACTCAGAGTAATTTAAAATAAGTTTCCATTATACAGAGTTTTTCAGATCTCCCAATCAAAACCGTAGACTACAAATGAGTAGGAAACTAGGGCGTGATTGTGAAAAATTTTCCCTCCTGAAAAACAAACTACAACTTGGCTTATTTTTCAAAGAATCAACTGCTCAGACTCTAGGCAGAAAAACGAAACCACTAAATCACTTGTTACTGTGTATTTCAGAATCATGCACATTATCTGGGACTTTAATAACAGTTAAACAACAGAAGAGATGGTAGCGGAGGCTCCTGTTTCAAATGACAACTGTCTAACAGCTTCCAATTAAATTGCTTATGACAACAGACTAAAAAAAAAAAAAAGGATTGCAATACCATCAAAAGCTGAAACTTAAAAACAGTTCTAATAAACTGCAAAGAAATGTACTAAGTTTAAAGCAAATGGAGCTGGGCTGAGGGAAAAATTCAGTATTTTATTCTGGAAACAAAAGCAGCATAAAAAACAGTAGGAATACACTTTATATCTCTTCTGTCTGCCTCAGGGAGCCAGAGTCTATACCAACCAAAAAAGACACTTGCTTCTCTAAGAAGACTAGAAGAATGTTCTCCCAAACCTGCCCCCAGATTATTTTAAAGATCTCAATCTCACTTCACTCTTTACCCCCTGAGAAATACAGCGCAGGAAGTGTGAAGTCTATGGTTTCTAGAATGCAGTGCACCATCACCATTTCACAAATCAAGCACTGTAAGAAGGGGGTTGGGTTGAAAGAACTATGGCATCAGTGCATTCTTGGGATTGTACAATTCCCCAGGTTCCCCTCATCTGGTGTCACAAACTGGATGGGGTCAAAGACTATCAACACTTTGTGAGGTCAAAACGGCTTTTGGGGAAAACCTCAACTTGTTGGAAGCTCCCCTTTTCTAGCGTCGGCACCTTGTGATGACTAACCCCATCTCCAGAATGCTATAAGCACTAATTGTGAACATTCCTTGTTTTATGTGTACAGTATGTAATAACTAACATTTTCTGAATACCTACTATGTGCTATGTGCTGTTTTAAACACTTTACATGGGTCAGCAAGTAATCTTTGCAATAACCCCACGAAATAGGTGATATCATTATTTATTCTCATTTTACAGAGAAATTAAAGCATAGGGAAGTAAAACTCTTTCTTTTTAAAGTTTTTTTAAAAATGTTTTATTTATTTTTGAGAGACTGCAAGCAGAGAAGGGGCAGAGATAGGGAGAAAGAAGATATAAGTGGGCTCTGCTCTGACCGCAGTGAACCTGACAAGTCACCAACTGTGAGATCATGACCTGAGCCCAAGTCAGACACTCAACCGACTGAGCTGCCCAGGTGTCCCAGGAAGTTAAAAATCTTGCTCAAATTTTTAGTCAGTAAATAGCTGAACTGGGATTTGAACCTAGAAGATCTAGCTCCCAGTTCCATACTCTTAATTACATTTCTATACTGTCTTTGAAATATAAATAGTGAAATAGAAGTTGTTTGTATTGATGTGTGTATTTACATAGGTATAAACTTATATATGCTTACACATGTTTGTCAACTGACCAAGATGATGACAAAGTCATTAGCTAATAAGTTGGTGCTGATATGGTGCACGGCAGGGGAGGGCATATATTACTCTAACTAAAATTTGTATTTCAAGCCAGAGGCAAGGAGACCCAAGTGGAAAGAAAAATGGAGACTCACACTGGGTAAAATACTACTACTGTAGACCAGGCTCCTGGCCATGCCCATGATATATCAGACTACAGTCAGTTAATGGCATGGCAATCTTAAGCAAGCTAAATAAAAAAGAAATAGGTTCCATGGACTGTTTCTTACTCAGAATTCTATAAGGGGCATCCCTACATGTCATCCGCAAAGAAGTGTAGGAAAACCGTTCTGTCCTGTCCTATTAGCTGCGTGTTCTCTATCTCTTGGTGCCGACCAAGACCCAAGGTGATAGGTGATAGAACTTCTCCCACCCTTCGTTTTCTCCTTTCTGTTTGTTGTGGGTAAAAAAGTAGAATGGGGTGGAAGAGAGACAAATAAACATCCTTTCAATTATGCCTGCCTTAATGTTTGTTGTTAGGTTCACGTTATGTTGAAGGTAACGATGACAGAAAAATACAAGCTCAAATGTATTTTAAAAGTCTGGAAGGCTAGAAATTGGTTATATAAAACTTCTAAATTTATTTTTTAAATGAGGCAAAAATGCAACAAATTACAAAACAAAATGAAATCACAGCATGAAAAATAATCACGGAAGAGTAAGATTGCGGAGATAAATCTTGAGTAGTTCGATACTCGTAATTGTGAGTGACTCTCAGGCTGTACTAAAGTCTATGAGTGATGTGTACATGAGCTATCTAAAATGAAATGACTTAGAAAGACTGAAAAATAAAGGAATAAAAAATGTATTCCAGGCAAACAGTTGTTAAGGGCATGTTCTCTCATCATAGTCTGGCCTGGCAAAAAACTCCAGGGACAGCCTGGGGTCATCAGCTTGGATGGAAAAACAATTTCACCCTTATTTTCACTAATCTGTAACAGAAATCCGATTATTTCTTTCAATCACTGTAAGCATCAAACCATAGTAACTAAAAGTAATTCTGGGAGCGCCTGGGTGGCTCAGTTGGTTAAGTGTCCAACTCTTGATATCAGCTCAGGTCATGATCTCACAGTTTGTGAGTTCCAGCCCCTGAGTCCTGCCCCACACTGACAGTGTGGAGCCAGCTTGGGATTCTCTCTCTCTCCCTTTCTCTCTGCCCCTCCCCCGCTTGTGCTTTCTTTCTCTCAAAATAAATTAATAAACTTAAAAAAAAAACAAAGGTAATTCTGAATTTCTTCAATACCACCAGTCCTTTCTCCTATGCTAAGAATCCTCAGGAGTGTAGTAGACAAATAAACAAACAAATGAACAAATAAACAAAATACCTTTCTCATAGCAACAACAATAAAATAGAAAATAAAAGGGGAAAAGTGATTAAATTCCAAATAGCTGCTAAGAACATTAAATGTTTATCCAACCAGTTCTATATAAGAAAGCTAAAATATTTTATTGAACGACATGCATGACTTGATTAGCTGTTGAAGGGAAGACTTGATTTTGTGGAACTGTCAGTCTCCCTAATATATAAATCAAAAATATAATGTAATCTCAATCAGATAACAATGGATTAAAAAAACAGAAACAGTAAAAATTGCAGAATGATCTTAAGGAGGGATCTATGTATAGGAGGTTTTTTTAGAATAAAGAAGAGTGATGAAGAGGTTTAAATCTAGGTTGAAAGTATGAATTATTTAATAAATTCTTGGCCAATTGACTAACTTTTGTGGGGGGGTGGAGAGCAGAGGAGCAGGTAGCTTCCTAGTTCACATTTAAATCTGAATAAATTCCAGATGAATTAAAGATATAAGTATAAAAAATAAACCCATAACAGCTGCAGAAAATTTTGATGAATATTTATATAGATTTAAGGTAGAGAAGTCCCTGCTCAGACAGACACCACAGGTAGAAATAGCAAGGTACAATAAATAGGTTTGATGTCATGAAAATTTAAAACTTTAGGACATTAAAAACACTTTAAAAATATAAAGACAAATGATAAACTGTGAGAAAAAAGATTTTTTATAAAATTTATGAAAGACAAAGGGTTAATAATATTAATACATAAAGAGCTCTTACATGCCACTGAAAACAAGGTAAATGAATACCCCAAGAGACAACACATGTAAAGGAAACAGTCATTAAATTGGTAACAACAAATAAATTTTACAACTTATAACCAAAGACATTCAAAACAAAATAATGAACTACTTTTCTAAATGATCATGTTGTCAGAATAGATCTGTATTTTGAAGATCATAACTAATATAGGGGAAAGAAGATTTTAATTTTTTTACTGGTAGATTTATAAATTAGCCTTTGTGGAGAGCAATTTTTAAAATTTGCCCAAAGGTATTAATTATAAGAAAGAAAAACTTAGCTAAGGGAAGAAAAAGTCATTTATAAAATGGTTTACATTGTAGGTATATTTTCATAGATGAATTTTATATGAAAATTACATATAATTAAACATAAAATGTTTTACAATGAATACAAATTACTCTCTAATGAGAAAACAATTTCATAAGTAGTAGTTCTTCCAGTAATTATAAACCACTGTACTTAATGTTGTCTTTTCCCCATAAAAACTTAACTACCACTGAAATTCCTTTAGAGTATTATTGATTTAACCTGGTGCTTAAATTTTTGTTTTACTCTTTGGACCATAATGTAAGATATATAAGGAGAGAATGATTTACTGTGATCTTATGAATACCCTCTATTTTCATACCACTAAACCTTTACCAAGAAAGCACAAAAATAAATAAAATAAAGGAGGGGGGGCAAAAGGGAGAAAAGATGTATTCCAAACTGTATATAGTAAAGTTTTTAGAAAACATATTGTTTAGAGAATTTAAGGGTTGTTGAAGTAATTGGAATGTATTTCCAATATTATGCACAATTTAGTGTGGTATAATTATGTGCAGTTGTGGAAGGACAATTATCTTTTTTTTTTCTATCTTGAAAGAATATGACTTCTCATTTTGTCTGTTCTATTCCTTTTCTCTTATGTTGGTATTCTGCCTCATGCCTTCATCAAGAATATAATTCTAGGTCAAGTTAACCTGAGTGAATTGAGAATTTTCAATGTTCTGTCCTATTATCTTGCTTTACAAGATAGGGGAATGAAAGCAAGCATTAAGTTAGTTTATGTGCTGCACATACCATTTAAAAATAGCAAATTAAATCTGCATGAAGCAGTACTGCTGGCTGCAAATATGTACTGGTCCCAGTGTTGCTAATTGTTGGTTTACCGAGAAATACATAAGCAATGTAAATGCTTATGAAAAAGAAACCCCCATTTCCTTTAAGAAACTTAAAGGAAGCAAGTCAATGGAAACTAAGCTGTTTTTCATGTGGCAATCCCTGGGGACACAGCCTTCGATGGTTAATTTTATGTGTAACATTTCCTGGGTCATGGGATGCCCAGATATCCAGTTAAGCATTATTTCTGGGTTTCTATGAGGGTGTTTCTGGAATAAATTAACATTGGAATTGGTGGGCTGAGTAAAGCAGATGGCCCTCCCCAGTGTGAGTGGGCTTCATCCAATCTGTTGAGGGCCTGCAAGAAACAAAAAGGTAGAGGAAAGCTGAATTAGTTCTGCCTGGACATCTGGACATCAATCTCTCTTGCCCTCACCTCCCCTAGCTCTCAGGTTTTCAGAGCCAGACTGGAGTCCACACCATCGACTCTCTGGCTCTCAGGACTTCAAACTATGCCACTGGCCTTGCTGGGGCTCCAGCTTGTAGCCGAAGATCATGGAACTTCATCCCATAATCATGTAAGCCAATACCTTACAATAAATCTCTTTCTACATATATCCCCTACTGGTTCTGTTCCTTCAGAAAATTCTGGCTAATATGTGGAACAATGAGAACCCCCCCCCCCCAATATCCAATAACTGACTTGAGGAAAAACATGGGAGAACAGAACCCAGTCACAGAACTGAAAATCACCTGCTCAGTTAGCAAATGCTCTGAGATCACATTTCACTTCCAGCTTCCACTAAATCAGAAACTAAAGTGGAAACCCACAACCATCTGAACCATGATCCAAAAGGAGGCATTTCCTACTACCAGCCATTCTATGTAAAAGTTTCCTTTGAGACTGGAACACCAACTCACCAACTCACAAATTGAGATGATTAAATTGCTTATACAACTGCTAAATACTGATACATCATCCATAATTTCCCAGAAGAAGAAACTGAGATGCAAATTTGTTCACAAATCCCAAACCATTGAAATGCTAGTAACTGTGTTTGTTGGATTAACCTGGGCAAAACAGGAATTGTTGCCTGGGTTGGGGAACCCGGAGGGAAAGATGTAGGGATAGAAATAAGGGTTGCTCTTAGGAACCAGGTGAGCTAGACTGTCAGTTTCACAGACTTATAGCTGATACGCCAGGCATAGCTGTGCTTGCTGTGAGTTCAAACGGGTCAACCTTGTCGAATGTTCAGACTGAATAGTATTGAGAACAGACAAATAGGCTGGTAGATCATCTGGGGCACATTTCTGAAAATAGATACTAAGTCCAATAAAGTCAGTGTAGAATGATATTAACTACCTATACCCCAAAGTGATATTAGATGTTAACAAGCTGTCTCAGTTATTATGACTCATTCTCCTGGGTTTTCTGCCTACTTCCCCTTTCTGCACTGTCTAGAATTGGCCTGATTCAAGTATCTGAGGTTCAGATGACCTCATCCTGAAAACTTTGGGTCACTCAGTGCTTCAGGGTCTTCACCTAAATATGAGAGAAGAAAGAACTCATATTGCTTCTCAGCATTGGTTCTTCTCAATGGGTTTTCATTTGAGGGAATTTCTGGAATTCTTTTGAGTTTGCATGGGAAAATAAAAAAAGTATTTAGACCTTTATGGAAAGATAGAATCATTCTAAGTCAGAGGATTTGCAGGGCAGGGGAGGGGGGATAGGATTTAGGCTTTATCAAAACTTAAAAGCTGAAAGCTAAAAATGATCCTAGTTTTTGAAATAGACTCTTGTCCTGAGGGGCAGATGTGCTTCTGAAATTTCAAATCTGTGTAAAACCAATACTCCTTCTAAAAGGCTTATTGCCTGTCTGGCTTAATTTGTCTTACAGTGCCATTTGTTCAAAGGACAATGCAAGAAGGGTTATTTTTTCAAAGAACAAACTTCTAAAATAGGTGACTTTTTTCAAATTCCATCAAACGTTTCTTTAAAAGTTCCTAATAACTGTTTTAAAAGTTTATTTATTTTGAGAGAGAGAGAGTGAGAGTGAGGGAGAGGCAGAGAGAGAGGGAGAGAGAGAGAATCCCAAGCAGGCTCCTCACTGCCAGCATGGAGCCTGACACAGGGCTTGAACTCACAAACCATGAGATCATGACCTCAGCTAAAATCAAGAGTCAGAGGTTTAACTGACTGAGCCACCCAGGCACCCCAGTTCCTAATAGCTTTTAAAGAACTTCCCAGAGCCCCGAGTTAAACTAGTTACATATGTGAATGATAATTTCTTGGTCTTGATGAGTACAAAAGCATGTTGATAATTGCCCAGGCAGTACAAAACAGAAAATTGGTAAGTGGGAAACTCATTTTATATGCAACTTTATTCATGCTGGCAACTTATTCAGCACATATTGTTAATTCATTACAGTTAATAAATTTCAGCCAAAAAAATCCCATAATTATGTCCATTGTGAACAAAATTAATTGAAAAAACACCAAGAGCCTTTTTTAAACTACCTATTTAAAAGTTGAGCTTTAAGATGCCAGAAAGGATTCGCATTAAATACAGAAACTTGGAATAAAATAATATTTATAGATGCTATGTAATTGATGTGATCGATAAATCCATGGGTGGGAGTATAGTTTTTTGTTGTTGACTAAGCATCAACATAAGAACTAGAAAAAATTCTATTTTGTTTTGTTTTGTTGAAAAATTCTTTTCTAATTGCCACTAGAGTCTCAGTCTTATACCAGGATGATGCTTTAGTCTGGGCATTCTTCAACAGAGTCTATGAATGGGCAGTGTTGTGGGTTGAATTGTGTGAGCCCCAACCCTGCCCAAAACATATCTAGGGTCTTTACAGAGGTAATCAAAGGTGTGTCCTGATACAAAATGACTGGTGTCCCTTATAAAAAGGGAAATTTGGACCTAGAGATAGATGCAGATAGAAGAGAAACAATGTGAAGAGGTACTGAGCAAAAATGGCCATCTGCAAGCCACAAGGAGAGCCCCAGAATAGATCCCTCCACCCTCAGGAGGAATCCACCCTGCTGACACCCTAATTTTGGATTTCTAACTTCCAGAACTGTGAAACAGTAAATTTCCATTGTTCAAGCCACCCAGTTTGTGGTACTTTGTAATGGCAGCCCTAGCAAACTACACAGGCAGTGAATGTGTGTCTTCAAGTTATGTACAAGATTGTGTGTGTTTGTGAGTGGAAGGCCATGGTTTACCTCCTTTCCCTTGCACTTCCTAGCATTGGACATAAAAAGTGCTAGGATGATGGAAGGAGACAGGTTCTGTAAGAAAGCTTAATAATATTAAACAAATGGGCAAAAGTGGATCAGTATACTGTGCCGCAGATTCTGAATGCCTCAGACCATTGGAAAAAGAGTCCCTGTTCTCAGGTTCACATTGGAGAATTGAATGTTACCAGACCCATGACTGAGGAAGACAAGATAAGCCCTGAAAAGATGCCTACATTCTGCTGAGAATTTTTGTCAGGCAAGACTCCTCACCACTGCCCCTGTGGGAATGGGGTGGGCAAGATCCCCAGTGAGAAACTTTGGGGCCAGGGGCAGTGGACAAAGGTGGAAAAGTGAACCCTGTAACAGGGAAGGTACATGGCTTTTCCAGGACCAGGAGGGCTCTGCTCCAGAAATGAAGTGTCCTATAAAGTCACTGAGTGCACCATAGATGGGGTATTTGAAAATAGTCCCTTCTAGGATCCAGGATACTGCATGATAACTTGAGCCATATGGAGAGGAAAGATGCACTGGAGATACTTAGGGTCATTCTTCCATCTCTGATGGTGAGAAATGTGGTGATAAAATGAGACTGCTGAATCTGCTGTATTCAGGGAAAGTATTTTCCCCGAAGGCAGCACATCTGGAAATCATTCAAGCAACAAACCCCTAGAATTAATTGACCTTGACTTGTTTGTTTGTCTGTTTGTTTGAGGGCTATACATCTGAACCTTGGTGATATACTGGTGGTAATGGACTGTTTATCATCTCCCCTCCCCCAGGTAATGGACTGTTTGTCCTCTCCCCCTCCCCCCTGGACATCACACAGGTCCAGAAAAAAAAATCTAACAGTTTAAAGATCTTTCTCTTGGGTCTATTCTGATCAAGGATGAAATTTTGAGAGCTGTTTACGACTGAAAGTGGTTCAGTTGTTTGAAATTAAAAAGTTTAGTGACTTTTTAAGGTGACTAGTCCCTTGTCACCTGCAGAGGCATCAGCAATCCAGGGTACTTAATAGATGGTACTCAATAGTATTTGAATCCCAAATTCAGTCTAATGAAAGGCCAGCTAGGATACCTTCAAATTGATAAAGTTTGTCTGAAGTTTGGACCAAGCCAGGGCTCAGAATGCTCTCCTGTTTATCTGGTAGCTGGTAGGGGGAGAATGTGCTATTTTTCAGAAAGTTTACCTGTATCCCAAAGTCAAGAAGAGTCCCCTCTACTCTCTCTAAGGGTAGGAAAAGATGTATAGTGGGAGAATGATGCTTGAAGGGGAGAGCCTACAGGCTTAGTGATTCTTCTCCTGAGGTGTGTGAGGAGATTGTTTTTACCATTCCGAATCAAGGAGTAAGTGTGCTCCTTGTAAAGTACTTGATCTGGAGCCAGCAGTGTCAGGATGGGTATTGTAAGTGGTATCCTGGAAGCAGAATGACCTCTGGTGTGTATAGTGTATAGACCTGACAGAGAGAGCGCTGTTGGTTCAGAGTGGTGCCTAAGCTGTTGGTCCTGGAAGACTGGCTATGAGTCTAGAGACTGAATGGTGAAGGCAAAGTACATATGGAGAAACCTTAGTACCTTTTCACACACAAGTAAGGCCAGTGAAAGAGATACTGGCTTTTGTGAGGAATGAATGAGAAGTTTCCATAGAAGGGGCATAGAAGGATGGATCCGTTTTCTCCTTCTTCTTTTCTCACTAGTGGAAAAACACATAAGAATACTTTGGAGACGTCTGGGTGGCTCTGTCAGTTAAGCGTCTGACTGTTGATATCAGCTCAGGTCATGATCTCACAGTTCATGAGGTTGAGCCCTGTATCAGATCCTGTACTGACAGCTAGGACCTTGCTTGGGATTCTCTCTCTCCCTCTCTCTCTGCCCCTCCTATGCATATGCTCTCTCTCTCAATCTCTCTCTCACTCTTTCTCTCACAAATAAATATTTAATTTTTTTTAAAGAACACTTTGGAGGTGCCCACAGGATTTTCTGGGAAGTGTGAAAGTGTTCATCACTAGGAAGCTATTGCATCTTAAATGAAGACATCCATGAGTGCCTCTCCTCCTCCTTTTCTCCACCTCCCAGAATGCTCTGCCCAGGAATCTTCTAGATAGCATTTGGTGAAGAGATGATTACCAGTACACACAAAAAAGAATATTCTAAAGGCACAGAATGAAAGAGGAAACTGTTCCCAAGGAGTCCTGGGGAAGATAAAGCTAGGGTAGGAGAGATTTCTCTACCGTCTCTTAGGCGATGCATTAAGGGTTAAGAACTAAAGTCCCACCCAGTCAGAAGTCAAATCTGAGGAAATGCATTGCTTTATATATTCCTTTGGACTCAATGTGTCTGATGGGCTGACAGTAAGACAATTTGGATCTAGATTTTACTACCCACCCTTTCTGTGAGAAACCAATAATACTAGAGTTTCAGGAACATGTGTGGTTTATTTTTTCCTGGACAGAGGGCACACTACTTAAAAGACTGGATATAATTTAAGAACCATTACTTGAATTAGGTTCTTATATTTTTCCTTGCCAGCCTATTATAGCTGGGAAATGAATGGTAAGGAGGAAAGATGTGATGAATATCACTGGATGTGAGCTTACTATGTGCCAAGTTCATGTGCGCATAATACCTTATTAGTCCTCACAAAACTCCAAGAGGTAGTTATTATTACTTCCATTTTTTGAAGGAAGGACTTTAAGGTCAACAAGTTTGAATGATTTAGTCAAGATGAAGAGCTTGGATTCAAATTTGGTTCTGCCCTATTATAAAGCCTATCCAGGCTCTGTTCATTTTACCACACCATCTTCCTAGGATGTATATGAGTGTGTGCGTGTGTGTGTGTGTAAAGAGTCCTCTTTTGGGGCGCTGGGTAGCTCAGTTGGTTGAGCATCCAACTTCGGCTCAGGTCATGATCTTGCGGTTCATGAGTTCAAGCCCCACGTTGGGCTCTGTGCTGACAGCTCAGAGCCTGGAGCCTGCTTTGGATTCTCTGTCCCCCTCTCTTTCTGCCCTACCCCTGCTTGTGCTCTGTCTCTCTATGTCTTTCAAAAATGAATAAACATAAATTATATCTATATATACCATATATATGTAGATATATATACATTATATATAAAAAGGATATATATATATATATATATATATATATATATATATATATATATATATATATATATATAAAAGAGTCCTCTTTTGAGTTGAATGGCACCACTTACATGGCCAGAGGCCTTTTTCTCTTAGGCAGCTTTAGGACAAAATGGTATGACTGAACCCCACCTCTATCTTGAAGGCTCAAATGAGGCTTGCAGCTGGGATCATCTTGTTGAATTATTCTTTTAACCATTAATATCAAGTGAGACACTTCTCAAAAGCATTATTCCTCTGAATGTATTCATATGTGAGACACTGAGTGAATTCAGTGGGAGACCAAAAGGATTTGGAGACTTTTAACAGAAATGTTGATTTGTATGCACATATTTTGCCAAGTGAGATTTGCAAAGTATAATATTTTATTCAATCCTTTCTTTTTAGTCATGCAAAATATTTTGGAAACAAGTTATTACATTAAAGAACAAAGAAAGAGCTATGGAGGTGATAGTACCAGGTCTGTTGTGGTGGGGGTGAGTGGGGTTGGGGAGAATGAAATGACCTTTAGTGAAAATTGAAATCCAAGTGGTTACAGATGATGGAGTTGATATTGTGCCATTTAGCTTGTTTTGATGACTGCACTTTTTAGAATCTCCTATAGTCAACAGTGGTAAACAAAACCTTTGAAAATGTTACTTCTCAGAGGTTGTACCATCACAAGAAGAAAATCTGAGTCTAACTGTTCTTGCCTCTGTTTGATAAGGAGATCAGAGTTTCATCTGCTTGTCCTTTTCATGCTGTGCTTATGAACATATCTAACATGTTGGTTCTCAGCAATTTTTCTTCTTAATGTCATCACTGATCACTCATATAGTTGGAGACATTGACATGCTTTTGGATTTGTAAAGGTCTCTGAATCTACTGTATCTTGCAAGGTTGTGCTCAGTCATAACATGGTGTTGGGAATGCAGGAGGGAGCGTTTCTCATTTCTCATTTAATGCTTAACATGCTTTATTTAGTGACCAAAAGAATGATGGTAGGAGATGATACCTGAGAGGTATGAAATCCAGAACATTTTCCTAGAAATTCTGAAACAAATTAGTTATTTTCTTTTAATTCATAAATTGTGGACATGATTAACATTAATAGTCAAGGATTTATGCAGCTCACTAACAAGGAACTATGAGGGAAGAAATTATTTTTGGTCTGATGAGCCAGTGACAAGAGAATTATACTATATTTACTCATATTTTTTTCCATGAAGGCATACCTGCCCATTTCCCAGCACCCCTGCCAACTCTACCTCCAGTTTTGAGGATAAAATCTGTTTTTTCCTCAGAATCTGTCATATTTTTCTAGGGTAGGTACTGTAGTTGGCATTGGCTGCAGATGATATGTGGAAGTTCTTGTTAGGGCAGTTGAAGGAGCCAGAAAGTTCCTGTTCCTTCAGTGTTTCCTAAGTGTTGTCAAGCTGGATAGTTTCTTAGCATATGTTTTCCTTCTCTGGAGTCTCCAGGCCTTTGTTATACTTGAAGGCATTATAACTTGCATGATTTCTTCTCACTGCCCCATTAAAGTTGTAAAATATTTTCCTTAAGGGGTAGATAGTTACTTAAATAAATGTAGAACACTTCTGAAGCTGCCCTGTCATGTTTATTCACCTGGAATGAACCTAGTTCCATTCAGAATAACCATAACCAAAAATGCAGGTTTTATATTCTCTCATGTCTCAGGTTTATAAATGCTCATATGTTGCAAAGCCTCTTCTTCCAGAAGAGTTTAAGTGATATTGAGGTGTGCCAATGTTACATTTTTAAAAGCATAGAAGATTCTTGGTTTTTAGTTTTTCGTAGTAAACACTTAGGACTGTTCCAAGCTGAAGATGTTAATTTTCATTCAATGTTCCATTCTTTCTCTTCTTATGTTATATTTTATCTTTCTCACCATTCCCAGAAAGAAAAATAGGTGTAATTATTCTTATTCTTCTTATTATTTTATTCTTATTCTTATTCTTATTCTTATTCTTATTCTTATTTTGTCTAAGTGTTCTACTACAGAGCATACTAGAAAAGTTTTTAGCTCTCTGCCTATATCTATTCAGGTTCTATTTATATTTATATTTATAATAGAATTCATTTTTTTTATTTATTTATAATAGAATTTATAATAGAATTCATATTTATAATATTTATATTTATATTTATAATAGAATTCATAAAGCTGGTGGTAAATATCTAGTTTTAGTTTTATTTTTTATTAAAACTTTTTTTTAATGTTTATTCATTTTTTGAGAGAGAAACAGTGTGAGTAGGGCAGGGGCAGAGAGAGAAGGAGACACAGAATTTGAAGCAGGCTCCACGCTCTGAGCTGTCAACACAGAGCCTGATGTGGGGCTCAAACCCATGAACTGCAAGATTGTGACCTGAGCCAAAGTCAGACCCTTAACTGACTGAGCCACTGAGGTGCCCCTAGTTTTAGTTTTAGAAGCAGGCCCACAAAAGGATTAAATAGCATAGAAAACATTGAAAATAATAAAGGAGAGAAAAATGTTAATGAATGCCACACAGGAATAATAACCCATGAAACAGAGTGTCTTAGTCCATTTGGGCTACCATAACAAAATACTACCGACTGGGTGATTTATTAAAAAACAGTAATTTATTTCTCACAGTTATGAAGGCTGGGAAGTTCAAGATCAAGGCACCAATGGATTTGGTGTCTGGTGAGATCCACTTTCTGGTTCATAGATTGCTGACTTCTCACTACAACATCACGTGGTGGACAGAACAAGAGAGCTCTCTGAGACCCCTTATATAGGTGTACTAATTCCATTCATGAGGACTCCACCCTCATGACCTAATCACATCCCCAAAGCCCCACCTCCAAATATTAGAAATGAAGTTTACAACCTATAAATTTTGGGGTAACACATTGAGTCCACTGCAGTAAGGAATTAAAGTTAGGTGTATTTCTCCAGATTTTATTTCTTTAGTGTCTCATGATTGAACTTCTGTAAAATATATAAGAAAAAGTCCCTCACTTTAAGTACTGAATATAATGAAGATCTCTTCAGGACCCAGTGTAATATCCTTTGCTAGAGTAAGGAGACTCAAAAAAACAGACAGACTAAATAACATCAGGTTGAAGAGAGGTCTGTATAAAGTATCCAAACTGAAGAAAGTACATAGAAAAAACAAAATTTAAAATACAGAAACAAATAGGGGTGCCTGAATGGCTCAGTTGGTTAAGCATCCGACTTCGGCTCAGGTCATGATCTCACAGTTTGTGAGTTGGAATCCTGCGCTGAGCTCTGTGCTGACAGCTCAGAGCCTGGAACCTGCTTTGGATTTTGTGTCTCCCTCTCTCTCTACCCCTCCCCCGCTCACGCTCTGTCTGTGTCTCTCTAAAAAATAAACATTAAAAAAATACAGAAACAAATATTAGAAACATGGGACTCGATGAAGAGGTTTAACACATACGTGATTACAGTCCCAAAAAGAGATGAGAAAGAGAATGGGGCAGAAATACTTGAAGATCTAATGACTAAGAGTTTTCAATTATCTCTGAAAGATATCAATTCACAAATTGAAAAAGGCCCACAAACTATAAAGGAAATAAAAATTTCAAACCTTAATGACATAATTATATTGTTGAAAACCGGAGACAAAAAGATTGAAAACCAGAGACAAAAAGAACATTGAATAAAAATTTTAGTGTTTATTTATTTTTTGAGAGAGAGAGAGCACAAGTTGGAGAGGCGTAAAGAGAGAGGGAGACAGAGAATCACGACCTGAGTCAAAGTCAGATGCTTAACCAACTGAGCCACCCAGGTGCCCTCAAAGAGAACATTTTAAAAACAGAACAAAAGGCACAATCTTTTCAAAGGATCAACAGTAAGACTTACAGCAGACTTCTCAACAGAAACAATAAAAGCCTTCGGTCAACTAAATGCTATTTTAAAAGTGTTCAACAGGAGACCCTGGGTGGCTCAGTTGGTTGAGTGTCCTATTCTTGATTTTGGTTCAGGTCATGATCCCAGGCTTGTGGGATCAAGCCCCACATCAGGCTCTATGCTAAGCGTGGAGCCTGCTTAAGATTCTCTCTCTCTCCCTCTGCCCCTCTCCCCTGTTCACACACTCTCTCACTAAAAATTAAAATAATAATAATAATGAAACAAAATCTTAAAAAGAAAGCACTCTACAAAATACTTCTGCCAACCAAGAATTCTATATATAACCAGAGAAAATGAAGGTGAAATAAATTTTATCTAAAATATATTCCCTGTCCTTAAGAAACATTTAGCATAGTAGGGGAAATGTAAACAAACACAAATCACAATGTAATAATACCATAAGGATTCTAATAATAACTATGTCAATAGCTGGCATTATGGGAAATTTCTCAAATCCAAGGTATTGTCTTTTTTCCCTAGCTTTATTGGAAGTACAATTGGTATGAAAAAAACCACACATAATTAATGTATAGAATTTGGTGAGTTTGGACACATGTAAGCACTCATGTTACAGTCAGGGTAATAAATATATCCATCACCTCAAAGTTTCATTAATCTCCCCCCTTTTCTTGGTAAGAAAACATGAAATCTACACTTCTAAAAAATTTAAAAAAATTTTTTTACATTTATTTATTTTTGAGAGTGAGACAGAGACAGAGCACAAGTGGGGGAGGGGCAGAGAGAGACAGAGACAGAATCCGAAGCAGGGTCCAGGCTCCGAGCTGTCAGCACAGAGCCCAATGCAGGGCTCGGACTCACAAACTGCGAGATCATGACCTGAGCCAAAGTTGGTCGCTTAACCGACTGAACCACCCAGGCACCCCTAAAAAATTTTTAAGTGTACAATACCTTACGGTTAAATATGGGCACTATTTTGTACAGCTGGTCTCTGGGACTTACTCATGTTGTATAACTATAACTTTGTACCCATTGAACAATGACTCCCCATGTTTGCCCTCCCCCCATCCCCTGGTAAGCACCATTCTAATGTCTACTATACCTTGGACTCTTTTAGATGCTTCATATAAGAGGAATCATGTAGTATTTATCCTTTTGTGACAGACATTTCATTTAGCATGATGTCTTTCAGATCCATCCATATTGTCACAAATGTTAGGATTTCCCTTTTTTTAAAGGCTGAATAATATTCCTTTGTATGTATATACCATATCTTCTTTATCCATTCATCTGTCAATGGACATTTGGTTTCCTTCTATATCTTTGCTATTGTGAATAATATTGCATTGAGCATGGAAGTTTACCTGTCTCTTTAAGATCCTAATTTCAATCAAGATCTATATATACCCAGAAATGAGATTGCCAAAGATATGGCAGTTCTATATTTAACTTTTTGAGGAACTTCCATACATTTTTCCATAGTGACTGAACCATTTTATATTCTCATCAGCAGTGTGCAAGTGTTCGAATTTCTCCACATCCTTACCAACACTTATTGTCTTCTTTTTTTGATAATAGCCAAACTAACAGGTGAGAGGAGATATTTTGTGGTTTTGATTGATATTTCCCTGATGATTAGTGATTTTAAGCACCTTTTCATATACCTGTTGGCCATTTGTATGTCTTCCTTGGGGAAATGTCTATCCAAGCCCTTTACACATTTTTAAAGTAGAGTTGTTACTTTCATATTGAGTTGTAGGAATTCTTTACATATTTTGGATATTAGCCCCTTATCAGATATATGGTTTGCAAATATTTTCTCTCATCCTTTAGGTTGACTTTTTCACTCTGTTGATTGTTTCCTTTGCTGTGTGGAGTTTTTAAGATCGATGTATTCCGTCAAAGTTCAAAATAGCCAAAGTAAAACAAATGAATCATTGAAGTAGTTATTGATAAAATTGTATGATGCACACACTAAAAAGACAGTTTACAAACCAGGAGCACTCAAACCAGAACATGGAATAAAGCTCGGTGACATATTTTTATAAAGCAGCCTATATAGTGGGAAGGCAGTGACTGTATATTCTTCACAGTGATTGGTTATACTATTATAATATTCAGAGGTCACCTCATATCACCCTTCGGAAACAGTTCAAGTTTTTGCTTATCATTTCCAGAGACACAAGCAAGAAATGATCTACATCAAGTTAGCCTTACAAAATAAGCTAAATTAAGCTTTGTTTCCCACTTGTCTATTTTTACTTTGGTAGATGTGCTTTTGGTGTCATATCCAAGAAATCATTGTAGAGACCAATGTCAAGATTTTGTACCATGTTTTCTTCTAGGGGCTTTATAGTTGAACTCTTGCATTTATGTTTTTTAATCATTTTGAGATAGTATTTGTGTATGGTATAAGATAAGGGTCCGATATTTATGTTTTGGACATGGCTGTCTAGTTTTCCCAGCACCATTTATTGAAGAGGCTATTCATTTTCAATGTGTATTCTTGGCACCTTTGTCAAAGGTCAGTTGATCATATATGTGTGGGTTTATTTCAGGGATCTATTTTGTATTCTATTGGTCTATACCTTTCTTTTTATGCCAGTAAAATACTATTTTGATTACTATAACTTTGTAACATATTTTGAAATCAGGAAAGGTGATGTCTTCATGTCATTCTTTTTGCTCAGGATTGCTTTGGCTCTTGGGGGGTCTTTTGTGGATTTTAGGATTGTTTCATTCTAATTTGGTAAAAAATGTCTTTAGGATTTTGATAGGGATTATATTGAATCTGTAGATTGCTTTGAATAATACACACATTTAAACAATATTAATCCTTCTAAACCATAAATATAGGATTTCTTTCCATTTATTTGTGTTTGCTTTAATTTATTTCATTAGTTTTTATAGATAAGAAAACTCAGGCTGAGAGAGGTTACCTTTTTTTAATTTTCTCCTCAAAGTTATAAGTTAATGAGTAGAAAAACCAGCGTTTACATCTTGGCCTTCAGACACTGTAGCCACTGTACATAGCTTTCTGTGGGAGCAGAAAGGAGTGCCTATCTTAGAGAAAGAGAGAGAGAAATTTAGATGGTACATCTAAACTAAATGTTGAGTCATCCAGGGACAAAAGAGGAGCAGTGAAAAAGTATATGCAAAATTATATATTGTCTGTACAAGAAAGCTAGAAACTCAATAGTTGGGGGAATGCTTTCAGGAATCCATGCCACTTTGCAATAAGTAAATTTACAATTCTCCTTTCTAATGTTAGGATTATGGTTTATATATATATATATATATATATATATATATATATATATATTTCTTTTATTTTAATGTTTTTTAATACTTTACATCCAAATTAGTTAGCATATAGTGCAACAATGATTTCAGGAATGGATTCCTTAATGCCCCTTACCCATTTAGCCCATTCCCCCTCCCACAATCCCTCCAGTAACCCTCAATTTGTTCTCCATATTTATGAGTCTCTTCTGTTTTTTTTTTTTTTTTTAATTTTTTAATATATGAAATTTACTGTCAAATTGGTTTCCATACAACACCCAGTGCTCATCCCAAAAGGTGCCCTCCTCAATACCCATCACCCACCCTGCCCTCCCTCCCACCCTGCCCTCCCTCCCACCCCCCATCAACCCTCAGTTTGTTCTCAGTTTTTAACAGTCTCTTATGCTTTGGCTCTCTCCCACTCTAACCTCTTTTTTTTTTTTTTTTTTCCTTCCCCTCCCCCATGGGTTTCTGTTATGTTTCTCAGGATCCACATAAGAGTGAAACCATATGGTATCTGTCTTTCTCTGTATGGCTTATTTCACTTAGCATCACACTCTCCAGTTCCATCCATGTTGCTACAAAAGGCCATATTTCATTTTTTCTCATTGCCACGTAGTATTCCATTGTGTATATAAACCACAATTTCTTTATCCATTCATCAGTTGATGGACATTTAGGCTCTTTCCATAATTTGGCTATTGTTGAGAGTGCCGCTATAAACATTGGGGTACAGGTGCCCCTATGCATCAGTACTCCTGTATCCCTTGGATAAATTCCTAGCAGTGCTATTGCTGGGTCATAGGGTAGGTCTATTTTTAATTTTCTGAGGAACCTCCACACTGCTTTCCAGAGCGGCTGCACCAATTTGCATTCCCACCAACAGTGCAAGAGGGTTCCTGTTTCTCCACATCCTCTCCAGCATCTATAGTCTCCTGATTTCTTCATTTTGGCCACTCTGACTGGCGTGAGGTGGTATCTGAGTGTGGTTTTGATTTGTATTTCCCTGATAAGGAGCAACGTTGAACATCTTTTCATGTGCCTGTTGGCCATCCGGATGTCTTCTTTAGAGAAGTGTCTATTCATGTTTTCTGCCCATTTCTTCACTGGGTTATTTGTTTTTCGGGTGTGGAGTTTGATGAGCTCTTTATAGATTTTGGATACTAGCCCTTTGTCCGATGTGTCATTTGCAAATATCTTTTCCCATTCCGTTGGTTGCCTTTTAGTTTTGTTGGTTGTTTCCTTTGCTGTGCAGAAGCTTTTTATCTTCATAAGGTCCCAGTAATTCACTTTTGCTTTTAATTCCCTTGCCTTTGGGGATGTGCCGAGTAAGAGATGGCTACGGCTGAGGTCAGAGAGGTCTTTTCCTGCTTTCTCCTCTAAGGTTTTGATGGTTTCCTGTCTCACATTCAGGTCCTTTATCCATTTTGAGTTTATTTTTGTGAATGGTGTGAGAAAGTGGTCTAGTTTCAACCTTCTGCATGTTGCTGTCCAGTTCTCCCAGCACCATTTGTTAAAGAGACTGTCTTTTTTCCATTGGATGTTCTTTCCTGCTTTGTCAAAGATGAGTTGGCCATACGTTTGTGGGTCTAGTTCTGGGGTTTCTATTCTATTCCATTGGTCTATGTGTCTGTTTTTATGCCAATACCATGCTGTCTTGATGATGACAGCTTTGTAGTAGAGGCTAAAGTCTGGGATTGTGATGCCTCCTGCTTTGGTCTTCTTCTTCAAGATTACTTTGGCTATTCGGGGCCTTTTGTGGTTCCATATGAATTTTAGGATTGCTTGTTCTAGTTTCGAGAAGAATGCTGGTGCAATTTTGATTGGGATTGCATTGAATGTGTAGATAGCTTTGGGTAGTATTGACATTTTGACAATATTTATTCTTCCAATCCATGAGCAGGGAATGTCTTTCCATTTCTTTATATCTTCTTCAATTACCTGCATAAGCTTTCTATAGTTTTCAGCATACAGATCTTTTACATCTTTGGTTAGATTTATTCCTAGGTATTTTATGCTTCTTGGTGCAATTGTGAATGGGATCAGTTTCTTCTTTTGTCTTTCTGTTGCTTCATTGTTAGTGTATAAGAATGCAACTGATTTCTGCACATTGATTTTGTATCCTGCAACTTTGCTGAATTCGTGTATCAGTTCTAGCAGACTTTTGGTGGAGTCTATCGGATTTTCCATGTATAATATCATGTCATCTGCAAAAAGCGAAAGCTTGACTTCATCTTTGCCAATTTTGATGCCTTTGATTTCCTTTTGTTGTCTGATTGCTGATGCTAGAACTTCCAGCACTATATTAAACAACAGCGGTGACAGTGGGCATCCCTAGACTGAGGGTTCTTAATGATAATCTTGGGTTCCCAATCTATAGTCTTCTCCAAGACGCATGAAGATAACTTATTCGGTCAGTAGAGTGGAGCCCAGAAGTTTTCTCAAGGTGGGGGATAAAGAAGGATTCAAGTGTTTTAAATTCCTCTAGGGTGTGTATAAGAAAGAGTAGATAAGCTTGAAAAAGCACCCCCGAAGATTCCCAGTGGTCTTTGCAGAGAGTCACAGGACTGATTTGGGATAAGGAGAACTGGGTAGAACTGGAGACATAGATCTGTTCAGTCAGTGAACAGTGTTGCTGCCTCACTCTGATTCTCAGGGACAGATGCACCTGCAATGTAGAGACAGTGCTCACAAAAGATTGGGTTTGAAGTAGAACATCCTGGGCAGATTATTCTCACCAGAATGCTTCTACATTCATTCCTTAAGGTTGACCTTCCGAGATGCCTACAGAATTGCAGAAAAGCTTTATGCCTTTTCACCTACTGGAGTAACCCTATAGCCTTTGACTTTCTCCTTAAGGGGTCTGAAGAGCTGGAACAGGGTGAAGTATGTCCTTTCATCAGCTGACAATCCAGCATATCCAGGTACCTCATGGGTTAAACTATCTTCTCCCTTCACTTAATAGATACCTATTATTTTAGATGCCATTAATTTTATTACTGCAGTTATTAACATGAGCCACCTAGTATATTGCAAACAAGATACCACTTTCTCTTCTATGTGTATTAATTGCTGTAGTTGTATTATTATCATTGCTTCCAGTACTTCTGGCCCTAACTACTACACTATTAGCATGACTTCTTTTTTTTTATTTTTTTTAATGTTTATTTATTTTTGAGAGAGACAGACAGACAGAGTGAGAAAGGGGGAGGGACAGAGAAAGAGGGAGACACAATCTGAAGCAGGCTCTAGGCTCTGAGCTGTCAGCATAGAGCCCAATGTGGGGCTCGAGCTCACGAACCATGAGGTGATGATCTGAACCAAAGTCAGATGCTTAACCAGCTGAGCCTCCCAGGAGCCCCTAGCAGGACTTACTTTATCAAATTTCTTATCAATATTTATTTTGATTCTTTGAATTTTTGAAAGATTTATTCTAATTTTACCTGGAGTCAGAATAATTTTACTTACATTAACATATTATTCAGGAGCGAAATTAGTCCTTTTGTTATATAGAAATAATATGAGCAATATCATTAATTGGATTTTTGGAATATATTCTGCGTATGTCATTTAGTTACCATAGAAATGGTGCTAGAACCAGTTGCATACTTCACATTTTCTACAATAATTATTCCTCACTTAATATGGGTAGAATTCTTCAGTTGACTAGATACTTTACATAGAATAAATATTAAATGATGGCCAGATATACAACAAGCCTTAGGCTTTACTTTCTTATTTACTATTGATGGGTATGAAAGTTAGTCAACTCAGCTGAGGTATAGTGTCCAGTTATTTAATCAAACACTAATCTAAGTGTTTCTGTGAAGGTATTTTGTAGATGTGGTTAATATCTACAATCAGTGGACTTTAAATAAAGATTAATCTTGATACTAGGGGTGGGCAGTTGGAAAGCCTTAAGAGCAAAAACCGAGGTTCCCTTAGAAGAAATTTTGCCTTAAGACTGCAGCATTTTTATGTCTGAGTTTCCAGCCTGCCAGACTGCCCTACAAATTTCAGAGTTTTGCTCATTTCCACTATGTCCTGTCTAGAGGAGTTAGTGGCTTTGTACACTTTTCCATTAGTTTCAGGATATACACCATGTTACATGAGCCAAAAGCCAACATTACAATGATATTCCTAAGTGTTAATTTAACTCCCTCCCTCAAAATATATTCTTAGTCTTTCTACTTTGTTATATGCTTACACAGCATGAAACAGTGTCTCATCTATAGGGTCATTTATTTCACTAAAAAAAAAGTAATACTAATAGTTAGTAATTAGAGAAGCATTTGCCTGAAATAAGAAGTATGCATTCCATCATAGCAAACATTTGAAGAACCAATTTTTATAAAAGCTTAAGTATTCATAACATTTGAAATACCAAAAGACCCAGCATCTTGAGAATCAAATTTCTCAAAATTAGTTTCAATCTTATGCCCCTAAGACTTTTTCTTAGCAGATAAATTATTTGTAAAAATTATCATACAACCTTGTCAAAGTGACTTATTGACTCAAAGTCCTGTGCCATGATGGTGTGGCATTCTAACTGTAGTTTCAAAATGCAAGTTCTCCTATTTTAGAAAAATTGTTATATTTCCATGACCATGTCCTTATAATTACATTTAATTATGTGCAAAATTATCTTACATAAGCACAATAGACACTCATGAAGTAGAAATGATATGAACTAAGTTATCTGCAGTTATTTTAATTTTCATTTTTTATCTTTGTGAATTCTTTGCTTAATTCCATTTTTAATGGATAAAATTAATAACCTGTTCTTAGCCACAAAAACAATAGGACATCAAAGATATTAAAGTTATGAATACATAGACTATGAAATCTTAACTTTGATTCATACATGATTTCAACACAGACTAACTTAAAACATAGACAATTTCATCAACTAGAATTTGATAATCAAATGGTACTACTCATGAAACTTTAGATCCAGATATTAATCTCATCAAAAGATGTTCTCTACCTATGAGCTGTGTCATCTTTAAATTTAAAAAGACAGACATTATTCTAGGAGTTTTAAATCACGCAAAATTAATATTCACAAGACTTGGTATCCGTTAAGAGCTGTGCTTTGAAATCATGATTCAGTCCATAGTGCTTGAAATGGCACCTACAGAATATTTTAAAAGCCAATCTGCATGCATACTATAAATTAATTGAGGAGCTTGCATAACGTCAACATTTTCAATTACACATTGAGAATTTAAATTGCTCCTCAATGACATGGCCCAATTAGATACAGCACTGTCTTATCAGGAATTCTAGCATCATTTATGAATTTTCAATTTAAAATCTCTGGTTTCACACACACACACACACACACACACACACACACACACTCAAATGTATGTTTGTTTATTTTTAAGTAGGCTTCATGCCTAGTGTGGAGCCCAGTGCAGGGTTTGAACTAACAAACCTGAGATCAAGAGTTGGACATTTAGCCAACTGAGCTACCCAGGTGCCCCTGATTTTATTTTTATGCTATCAAACCTTGCTCAAAACACTTGAAACACCAAAAATGCCCAGGTCTTTGAGACACAAAATAAAGCAAAATGTATTTGCCTTTTTCATTACTCCATAACATTGGCATTGCCTGTTATAATCTTAATTATGTTTTAAGCAGTTCTGTTCTTTCCCCAAACTGTTTTATTAGGAACGACATAGTTCATTACATTCCAGAAGTGATTAGTCTAACAACTTTAAAAATAACTAATTAACAACAAACTAATAAACAACAAGCTAATTAACAACAACAAACTAACTGACAACAAACTTGATCTCTAGTATTTCTATCACTTATTTTATTTATTGGGACTACAAACTTGTTAGAGGTGCTATACCAGACATTCACCCCATCCACTCAAATCTCAATAACCCTACCAATACTGGTTCTACTGTAATAAGCAAGAACAGTTATTACTGGTTTCCGTTATAAAACCCAAACTTCACTGTACATTTTCTACCTCAAGGCATGTCTATTTCACTTATCCCTATGTTAGTAGTCAACCAATAGCCCTTGCCATACAGCTTAGAACCAATTTACAGCTGGCCATCTATTAATTCACCAAATTTGGAGAGAAATATTAGCCCTATTATCAATTTGTCCACTTGTCCACTGATACTGTCAATAGAACTCATTATTTTAGTACTTCTTACAGTTTTAGAGTTAGCAGTTGCCTTAATCCTCATGTCTTCACTCTTTTAGGAAATAAATTGAGACTCACAAAATATATATTTACTATATAGGAAACCAGAGCCATTAGCCATTAACAGGAGCAGTATTGATTCTATTATGTATTAATAATCTCAGGATTGACTATGATTCTATTTCAACTCATTAGCCCTATTAATACTAGGATTATTAATCAACACATTAACAATATACCAATGATGGTGAGATATTGTATAGGAATGTATTTTCCAAGATTGTTGCATATCACTTGTATAAAATGACTTTGAACATAGAAAAGTCCTCTTCATTCTGTTAGAAGCACTTTTCTTTGCAGGCTTTTTCCGCATTTTCTTAAACTTAATGCTTGGGCTAGGACATGGTAGATGCTGACCAACAAGAGGTGTGTGTGTGTGTGTGTGTGTGTGTGTGTGTGTGTGTATTTTTTCCTGCTATATTCTCTAGAAGTGCCGTTATTTGACACTTTAATCTTTCAAGCTCCTGCCATTCTTATTACTTGAGCCCATCACTGTCTAAGAACAGGAAATCACTAGCAGACATTACAACCAGTATTTATCATCATTGCTTAAGGAGTTTACATTATTACAGGCTTTAGGATATTATGAAAGAGATTCACTGTCTCTGACAACATCTATGGCTCAACATTTTCTAGAGAAAGAAGATGTCATGGATAGCATGTAATTATTTATATCACACTCCTTAATCATGAGCTTTCTGTGTCAACTAAAATTCCACTTCACATCTAATCAGTGCTTTGGGTTTAAAGTTGCTGCCTGATATTGACCCCTTCTAGATGTCATGTGATTATTACTTTATGTATTAATTTATTGATGAGGGGCCATTTTTCAAGTATTAATAGTATAATTGACTTAAAATTAGTTACTTTTGACATAAATCTAAGAATAGTTTAGTATGATTACCTGTAGTTAACACACTATTCATTTCTGTATTAGTAATTATCACAACCTCATGACCACAATTAAACTAGTCACAGAAAATCAAGTCCATATCAATATAGATTTGACCCATTAGGATCTGCTTGCCTACCACTTTCAATAAAATTCTTCATAGGGTCACTTACAGTCTTACTATTAAACTTAGAAATTAGGACTTTTGGGGTACCTTGGTGGCTTAGTCGGTTAAGCGTCCAACTTTCACTCAGGTCATGATCTTGCAGTCCCTGAGTTTGAGCCCTGCATCAGGCTCTGTGCTGACAGCTCAGAGCCTGGAGCCTGCTTCAGATTCTTTGTTTCCCTCTCTCTCTGCCCCTCCCCTGCTCACACCCAGTCTTCCTCTCTCTCTCAAAAATAAATAAACATTAAAAAACATTTAAAAAAAGAAAACAAAATAAATTAGGCCTTTTGACCATTACCTTGGGTTTCCCACATAATCAACCTACAAACTATCTTGTAGGGTGTATTCTTATTCCATTTTTTGCCAACCCACAAATGATTCAAAGAGGTACTTGAAGGTTAGAATGAACCTAGCAGGAAGTTTTGCTTTCATTTTGAAGTTCTTTCATCACTGTCTTAACAGCTAGGATGTCAACACTTTATGCTAAAATCTGTTATGAAGTCCCTGATACAGAATAAGTGCTCTGCAGTAACAACTCTCCCCTTTCCTTTCGTGTTTCTATACTTCTGCTCTGGAGACACTTGTCTCTATCTGCATGTATTTTAATCGCTTGTTTTTTGTTTTTTGTTTTTTGTTTTTTTCTGAATAAGTCAATGAAATCAAGGGAGAGCCTCAGCCCATCATGTGAACAGACAAGAAATGCATGGGCAGCAGTTGGGTGTCCTGCCTGCACTTTGTCCTCTTCTTAGAGCTCCTCACTTTTCTCCAAGCCTGTTGAATCATCCGCCTCATAGGTCCTTCTACCCCAAGTTATTCCATCAGCAGCAAGAGCTTATTGCCTTGTCTTACTTATTCCTCAGACCAGCTCAAAGAAGTGGAACCTAATTATTATTGGCTCTACTGCTTTACTGTGCTCAGTGCAGTTTAGTGACACTTAGAAATTCTTAGAGCTCTAGGTGAAGTAAACCAATACAAGTCTACCCAGTTCACTTTACATCTAAACCAAACATACAATGATATCAGAAATGACTTCCATCCTTTGGATCCTAGTATCACAGATTGAGATAACTACACAAACAACTATAAGAACACTTCAGTACAGAAGGTGATTGTAGGTCACTGGAAGGTTGGGGCACCAACGACCCAGAATCATTCAACCACACCCTGACTTTCTCAGCTGTTCTTTTCTCATTTTGCTTGTAACCAAAAGGAACAGAAACAGGCATTTCCCTTTGGGGAGAGATTTTCATTTAGAAAGCTGGGTGGGGTTTGACAAGATGGTGTGGACCCAGTTTGTGCTCCCAGCCTCCTCTTTTGGGTCTGCCATTTTAATTGACTATCATCTTCCTCCAACCTCCTCTGAAGGTAGGATCTGGTAGGAGCTGAGTCAGTCATGTGTACCTTAGCATGAACTGAAGCATGGTTACTTTTTGTTTTCTAAGAATAAGAGGCTTGGTCTCAGCTGGGAATCTCATAACTTGGTAGTGTATGTCAGTGAAGGAGGAGGGTTTGTCTGCCTGGGCTCAACATGTTTCATCACTAAAGCCCCTAAAGTGGTAGTTTTCACTGCGTTGTTCTTGGATCAGCAGTATTAGCATAAGCTGGAAACTTAATAGAAATACTCACACCAGATCTATTGACTCAGATATTTGGGAAGGTGAGGAGGAGAGGCAGCAATGCAGAATCACCCTCAGATTTGAAATCCCATGCCCCAGGAATCAGGGGCCGTATAAGCAAGGGAGGCCCAGTTGCTGTGGCAGCATCTATTGTATGAAGTTATTATGTATGGAAAATTTGTTGTAATCATGTGAACAAAGCACTGGGCCAGTCCCAGGGATTAATATTTGTGATTATGGGAGAAACTGGGATTAATTTTTGTGATGAATATTACTCTGTAATGGGATTTTATGCATCCAAGAGAATATGATTTGCTAATGGAATTAAGAGCACTAACTAGGGAAATGCTCATCTATTTGTGAGCTTGAATTTGCATGCGAACAATGAATAGGCTAATTACAACACTGATCCATTCAGGCTCAAGGCTTTCTTATTCCCTTTTCAAAGTGTTATCTTTTGCCCTTGGAAGTAATGAAACTGTATTTCTTTTAAAATGCTCTCAGACTCACCAGACCATCATTTGTCCTCAAATAGGGAAAATGTGCAGGATTTTATAATTTTGAAAACCCTCAAATCTAGTATTAGAGAACAAAAACCATTAACAACGAGGAAAGGAAGGAGAGAGAAAGAGGAAGAGAGAAGGTCATAGTACAAAAGGTGTAATTTGGGAAGAATGTCAACCTAAAAACAAGAAACCAGTGCAAGGGGTGAAGTGTTTATTTAGAAACAAAGAATTGTAATTAGGGGTATGCAAATTTAGGTAGAAACACAAATAATGCCCTGATTATAGAGGATGAACTAAGGGTTTTTATGGGAAAAAATATTAGATGAAGTTATTTTTAAGAAGAGTTCATTGGGGCTGATAAGCAGGGCTAGATTGTAACTTATTGATTAGTCAGGCAAAGTGGTCACTAAGCAAAAGTTCACTTTTACCAATCTTTTCAAACAGCATTTTCTCATTCTTGCTGACTTCTTGGGATGTTGATGATTTGGCTCAGTTCAAAGGTTTAGAAAATAGGATGTGCAAGGCAGTTCCTCTGAAATGACTGCTCCCGCTCTATTTTTAGCAGATTCACTTTGTCATTTTTCACATTTCCCCCTTTTGAGCAAGATCTTTACCTGAAAGCATTGTTGATCAACTACTAGAATTGAGTTTTCTCACGTTTTTGGTATTTAGTCCTTCATTGCCAAGGAGATTCATTAATTCCTTGTGTGCAGGAAGGCTCATTCCTGATATTTTTTGTCCCAGGATGGAGGAAAAATGGCTTCTTTAGTAGCCTTTAGGCCACATTTGAACAAGCGCACCAGAACAGAGGAAGGCTTCTTGTCAGGTTTTATAAATTAAACAGAGTTTGGTAAAGTTCTTTTAACGAGTCAAATCAATATTGGAAATCAATTCACAATGTTGGGCTACCATTATTTGTATGGAGTGGGTTTTTTTGTTTTTGTTTGTTTTTTTTTGTGAGAGAGGGCACAAGTGAGCAAGGGGCAGAGAGAGAGAGAGAGAGAGAGAGAGAATCCTACAAGGGGCAGAGAGAGATGGAAAGAGAGAAAGAAAGAAGTGGGGCTCACTCAAGGCTCGTGTTTCACCCAAAGTGGGGCTTGTATTCACCCAATGTGGGACTTGAACTCATGAACCGTGAGATCATGACCTGAGCTGAGTCAGATGCTTAATGACTGAGCCACTCACATGCCCTGTGTGGAATTTTTATAGCACTATGATAAACAGTAGAAGCAGAGTCTTATAATAATAACAGTTTCTAGAGTCAGAAGTAAGGCACAAATTCCAAACTGTATAATAGTTTTAAACTATGAGGCTCTATCTGATGGTAGACAACAAAACAGGTTAAAAGGCCAAGAGCTTTCTAGAAGTACCTATTATACCTGCTTTCTAAAGGTACCAGTGGGGTTGTTCTCTGATTTTGTGCAATTGTGTTTCAATCACACAAACTTATCCAAGTATAGCAGGTGGTATTAACAATGGAGCAGATGTCATCTTGCTCTGCTAAGGTATAGTCAGGAGCAAATCTGTCACGCAGAACAACTTGAGCAGGTGAATTCAAAGATTGTTCTTGGGCAACTATTGCCTTAGTGGTAGATTTAGCAGTAACCCCTGAAGTTTTATATAAATTTATGATCATGTATGACTTTGCATTAGCACCCTGCCATGGAAATAAGATTCTCAAAAATCGTATTCCTTTAGTGTCATAGACACCTCTGGCAATGCTTTTTTTGTTTGTTTGTTTGTTTTAATTTACATCCAAATTAGTAAGCATATAGTGCAACAATGATTCCAGGAGTAGATTCCTTAATGCCCCTTACCCATCTACCCATCCCCCCTCCTACAACCCCTCCAGTAACCCTCTGTTCTCTATATTTAAGAGTCTCTTCTGTTTTGTCCCCCTCCCTGTTTTTATATTATTTTTGTTTCCCTTCCCTTATGTTCATCTGTTTTGTCTCTTAAAGTCCTCATATGAGTGAAGTCAAAAGATTTTTGTTTTTCTCTGACTGATTTCACTTAGCATAATACCCTCCAGTTCCATCCATATAGTTGCAAATGGCAACATTTCATTCTTTCTGATTGCCAAGTAATACTCTATTGTATATATATACCACATCTTCTTTATCCATTCATCCATCAAGGGACATTTGGGCACTTTCCATACTTTGGATATTGTTGATAGTGCTGCTATAAACATGGGGGTGCATGTGTCCCTTTGAAACAGCACACCTGTATCTCATGGATAAATACCTAGTACTGCAATTGCTGGGTTGTAGGGTAGTTCTATTTTTAGTTTTTTGAGGAACCTCCCTACTGTTTTCCAGAGTGGCTGCACCAGCTTGCATTGCCACCAACAATGCAAAAGAGATCCTATTTCTCCGCATCCTTGCCAACATCTGTTGTTGCCTGAGTTGTTAATGTTAGCCATTCTGACAGATGTGAGGTGGTATCTCATTGTGGTTTTGATTTGTATTTCCCTGATGATGAGTGAGGTTGAGCATTTTTTCATGTGTCAGGTGGCCATCTGGATGTCCTCTATGGAGAAGTGTCTATTTCATGTCTTTTGCCCATTTCTTCACTGGATTATTTGTTTTTTGGATTTTGAGTTTGATAAGCTCTTTATAGATTTTGGATACTAACACTTTATCTGTCATGTCGTTTGCAAATATCTTCTCCCATTCTGTTGGTTGCCTTTTAGTTTTGCTGATTGTTTCCTTCGCTGTGCAGAAGCTTTGTATTTTGATGAGGTCCCAGTAGTTCTTTTTTTTGTTTTTTTTTTTGTTTGTTTGTTTTTTTTGTTGTTGTTGTTTTGTTTTTTTGTTTCCCTTGCCTCTGGAGACGTGTTGAGTAAGAAGTTGCTGCAGGCAAGATCAAAGAGGCTTTTGCCTGCTTTCTCCTTGAGGATTTTGATGGCTTCCTGTCTTACATTGGTCTTTCACCCATTTTGAGTTTATTTTTGTGTATGGTGTAAGAAAGTGGTCCAGGTTCATTCTTCTGCATGTCGCTGTCCATTTTTCCCAGCACCACTTGCTGAAGAGACTGTCTTTATTCCATTGGATATTCTTTCCCGCTTTGTCAAACATTAGTTGGCCACACGTTTGTGGGTCCATTTCTGGGCTCTCTATTCTGTTCCACTGACCTGAGTGTCTGTTCTTGTGCCAGTACCATACTGTCTTGATCATTACAGCTTTGTAGTATAGTCGAAGTCCGGGATTGTGATGTCTCCTGCTTTGGTTTTCTTTTTCAAGATTGCTTTGGCTATTCGGGGTCTTTTCTGATTCCATACAAATTTTAGGATTATTTGTGCTAGCTCTGTGAGGAATGCTGGTGTTACTTTGATAGGGATTGCATTGAATATGTAGATTGCTTTGGGTAGTATCGACATTTTAACAACATTTATTCTTCCTATTCAGGAGCATGGAATCTTTTTCCATTTCTTTGTGTCTTCTTCAATTTCTTTCATAAGCTTTCTATAGCTTTCAGTGTATAGATTTTTCACCACTTTGGTTAGATTTATTCCTAGGTATTTTTCGGTTTTCAGTGCAATTGTAAATGGGATGGATTCCACGATTTCTCTTTCTGTCACTTCATTGTTGGTGTATAGGAATGCAACCAATTTTTGTGCGTTGATTTTATATCCTGCAACTTTGCTGAATTCATGAATCAGTTCTAGCAGTTTTTTGGTGGAATCTTTTGGGTTTTCCATGTAGAGTGTCATGTCATCTGCGAAGAGTGAAAGCTTGACCTCCTCCTGGACGATTTGGATGCCTTTTATTTCTTTGTGTTGTCTGATTGCAGAGGCTAAGACTTCCAATCCCATGTTGAATAACAGTGGCGAGAGTGGATCCCTGTCTTGTTCCTGACCTTAGGGGGAAAGCTCTCAGTCTTTCCCCATTGAGGATGATATTAGTGTTGGGTCGCTCATATATGGCTTTTATGATCTCGAGGTATGCTCCTTCTAGCCCTACTTCCTTGAGGGTTTTTATCAAGGAAGGATGCTGTATTTTGTCAAATGCTTTCTCTGTATCTGTTGAGAGGATCATATGGTTCTTGTCCTTTCTTTTACTGATGTGATGAACCACGCTAATTGTTTTGTGGATATTGAACCAGCCCTGCATCCCAGGTATAAATCCCACTTGGTTGTGGTGAATAATTTTTTAAGTGTATTGTTGGATCCGGTTGGCTAATATCTTGTTGAGGATTTTGGCATCCATGTTCATCAGGGAAATTGGTCTATCATTCTCCTTTTTAGTGGGGTCTCTGTCTGGTTTTGGAATCAGGGTAATGCTGGCTTCATAGAAAGAGTTTGGAAGTTTTCCTTCCATTTCTATTTTTTGGAACAGTTTCAAGAGAATAGGTGTTAAGTCTTCCTTAAATGTTGAGTAGAATTCCCCTGGAAAGCCATCGGGCCCTGGGCTCTTGTTTTGTGGCAGGTTTTTGATTACTAATTCGATTTCCTTTACTGGTGATGGGTCTGTTCAAATTTTCTATTTCTTCCTGTTTCAGTTTTGGTAGTGTATGTGTTTCTAGGAATTTGTCCATTTCTTCCAGATTGCCCATTTTATTGGCATATAATTGCCCATAATATTCTCTTATTATTGTTTTTATTTCTGCTGTGTTGGTTGTGATCTCTCCTCTTTCATTCTTGATTTTATTTATTTGTGTCCTCTCCTTTTCTTTATGATCAAACTGGCTAGGGGTTTATCAATTTTGTTCATTCTTTTAACGAATCAGCTTCTGGTTTCACTGATCTGTTCTACTGGTTTTTTGGTTTCAATAGCATTAATTTCTGCCCTAATCTTTATTATTTCCTGTCTTCTGCTGTTTTTGGGTTTTATTTGCTGTTCTTTTTCCAGCTCCTTAAGGCGCAAGGTTAGGTTGTGTATCTGAGATCTTTCTTCCTTTAGGAAGGCCTGGATTGCTATACTTTCCTCTTATGACCACCTTTGCTGCATCCCAGTATTTTTGGGTTGTGGTGTTATCATTTTCATTGACTTCCATATACTTTTTAATTTCCTTTCTAACTTCTTGGTTATCCCATTCATTCTTTAGTAGGATGTTCTTCAGTCTCCAAGTATTTGTTACCTTCCGAATTTTGTCTTAATGTTGATTTTGAGTTTCATAGTGTTGTGGTCTGAAAATATGCACGGTATGATCTCGACCTTTTTGTACTTACTTAGGGCTGACTTGTGTTCCAGTATATGGTCTATTCTGGAGAACGTTCCATGTGCACTGGAGAAGAATGTATATTCTGCTGCTTTAGGATGAAATGTTCTGAATATATCTGTTAAGTCCATCTGGTCCAGGGTCTCATTCAAAGCCATTGTTTCCTTGTTGATTTTTTGATTAGATGATCTTTCCATTGTTGTGAGTGGGGTGTTGAAGTCTCCTACTATTATGGTATTACTATCAATGAGTTTCTTTGTGTATGAGTTTCTATATATTTGGGTGCTCCCACATTTGGCACATCAGTGTTTAGAATCGTTAGGTCTTGGTGGATAGACCCCTTGATTATGATATAATGCCCTTCTGCATCTGTTGATACAGTCTTTATTTTCAAGTGTAGATTATCTGTTCTAAGTATGGCTACTCTGGCTTTCTTTTGTTGACCATTAGCATGATAGGTGTTTCTCCATCCCCTTACTTTCAATCTTTAAGTCTAAAGTGGGTCTCTTGTAAACAGCATATAGATGGATCTTGTTTTCTTAACCATTCTGTTACCCTATGTCTTTTAATTGGAGCATTGAGTTCATTGACATTTAGAGTGAGTACTGAAAGATGAATTTATTGCCATTATGATGCTTGTAGAGTTGGAGTTTCTGGTGGTGTTCTCTAGTCCTTTCTAATCTTTGTTGCTTTTGGTATTTATATGTATTTTTTCATCTTTTCTCCCCTCAGAGAGTCCCCCTTAAAATTTCTTGCAGGGCTGGTATAGTGATCACAAACTCCTTTAATTTTTGTTTGTCTGGGAAACTTTTTATCTCTCCTTTTATTTTGAATGACAGCTTTGCTGGATAAAGAATTCTTGACTGCATATTTTTATGATTCAGCACATTGAATATATCCTGCCACTCGTTTCTGGCCTGCCAAGGTTCTGTGGATAGGTCTGCTGGAAACCAGATCTGTCTTCCCTTGTAGCTTAGGGACTTTTTTTCCCTTGCTGCTTTCATGATTCTCTCCTTGCCTGAGTATTTTGTGAATTTGACTATGGTATGCTTTGTTGATGGTTGGTTTTTGTTGAATCTAATGGGGTTCCTCTGTGCTTCTTGGATTTTGATGTCTGTGTCTTTCCCCAGGTTAGGAAAGTTTTCCGCTATGATTTGCTCACATAACCCTTCTACTCCTATTTCTGTCTCTTCCTCTTCTGGGACCCCTATGATTCTGATATTATTCCATTTTAATGAATCACCGATTTCTCTAATTCTTAAATCGTGCTCTTTTGCCTTAATCTCCCTCTTTTCTTCTGCTTCATTATTTTCTATAATATGTCCTCTATATCGCTGATTCTCTGTTCTGTCTCATCCATTCTTGCCACTGCTGCATCCATCCCTGATTGCTCAGCTATAGCATTTTTAATTTCATTTTGGCTATTTTTTACTTCTTTTATCTCCGCAGAAAGGGATTCTAATCTATTTTAGACTCCTTATTCTTATTATCATGATTCTAAATTCTGGTTCAGACATCTCACTTGCATCTGTGTTGGTTAGATCCCTGGCTGTCGTTTCTTCATGCTCTTTCTTTTGGGGTGAATTGCTTTGTTTTGTCATTTTGAAAGGAGAAAAGGAATTAATGAGGTAGAAAAATGAAAATAAAAAAAATTAAAATTAAAAAGTTAAAAACACACACACCAAAAAAAAAAAAAAAAATCAAATAAATGATGCTAGATCCTAGGTGTGTTTTGGTCTGGGTGTTGAAAGTGGCTTGACAGATTAGAGAAAAAAAAGGGCGGGGGGGGGGGGGAGAAAAGAAAAGAAAAAAAAAAGGAAATCGTTTGAGAATTTGAAAAAATGAATACACTGAAGTAGAATAAAATGAGATGGTGGGGGTAAAATAGAATTTGAAAAAATATAAACAAAAGTAAAGAATATAGTAGAGAAAAATTAAAGAAAAATATTTTTCATAAAAATTGAAAATATGAATTTTTTTGTGTAAGAAAAAAGAAACTAAAAAGAAAAAAGATAAAAAAGAAAACATAAAAGAAATCATTTGAAAATTGAAAAAGTGAATACTCTGTAGCAGAGTAAAATAAAATGATGGAAGTAAAATAGAATTAAAAAAAATTTACATAAAAGCAAAAGATATAGTTATAAAAATTACATAAAAATATCTTTAATAGAAATTTAAAGTAAAAATGAAGTTTTCTCTTTCTGCATTCAAGATTAAGAAAAGAAACTAAAAAGAGAAAAAAAAAGAAAAAAGGAAATTGAAAATTTAAAGGTGAATACACTGAAGTAGACTAAAATAAAATGATGGAAGTAAAATAGAACTTGAAAAAATTTACTCAAAAGTAAAAAATGTAGTAATAAAAATTAAATAAAAATGTTTTTAATAAAATTTGAAAATAAAACTGATTTTTTCTCTCTCTGTATTCAAGAAAAAGAGAATTGTAAAAGAGAAAAAGAAAAAAAAAAGAGAAAGAAAATTGAAGAGATGAACCTACTAACAGATTGAAGTAGGATTGAAATTACTTCGTTTTCCCCTAGAAGGCAGTCTATATAGCCCTTTATAGTCCATAAACTAGCCAGCAGTGAGACTTGTGTTCTTGAAGAGCAAAGTTGGCCCAGTCGAGTGGGGCTAAGTGTAACAGCTTCGGTCTCCACTAGATGGTGCCACTAGACTACTGGGGTGGATTGTTGCGGGGCTCCTAGGTGCGTTTGCGCATGCACGGGAGCGGTAAAAATGGCGATACCGTTACCCAGTCTGTTTTCCGGGATCAACAATCGCGCACCCATCCTCTGTCTTCAGCTCTCGGCCCCAGGCAGTACCTCTCTCCCAAATTTTGTCTCAGATGTGGCTGCCTTCCCTGGCCCCTTACTTCTGAAGGACTGCGGCTTTGACCCGTTCTGCCCCTCTGCGGGAGGGTCTCACCAAGCAGTGGCCGAATGAGCAATGGCCAAATGTCGGCTGCACCCAGGAACGCTTGCTGGACCCTGCTGCTGCCGGTGCTCCAAGACTGTGGCCAGGTGCCAGCCCGTCCCAGAAAATGTTCACGAGACAGTGTAGCAGCAGTGTTTCAGGGAATATGGAAAATCACAACACCTGGCACCAGGCTTCACCCTTAACGACCTTGCCCCAACACCAGCAAATGTGGCTGCCTTCCGGGGTCTGCTGGTACCAGGTGGCTTCAACAGTCTCTACCAAGTGTCCTTCCAGCAGTGGAACCACTTTTCCCCGTGTGGCCTGAGAACCTCCCGGACCCCACTCTGTTCCTGGGGATTCACCCTTCCTACCAGAGCACCGCCAGGTATGGAGCTGTGGAGTTGCAGACTCTGCACTCCCCTTGTTTACAGTCTTAATGGAATTTAAACCCTCTCCTTTCTTCTTTTTCCCTTTTAGTTTAGTCCCTGTGGCTGTTTCCAGTTTTCCACTTTATCTCCAGCTGCTTTTGGGGAGGGGCACTTTTCCTGTATTCTCCCTCCCTGCACCCCAGTCTCCGTCCTCTCTCTGCCTGCAAAAGTGGTTCCCTACCCTTTCACGGCTGCTCGCTCCCCAAATTCACTTCTCCGCGCCTTGTACCTGCTGAATTCTGTGGTTCAGGTTGTGCAGATTGTTGTGTTAATCCTCCAATCAGTTTTCTAGGTATGTAGGATGGTTTAGTGTTGGTCTGGCTGTATTTCATGGATGCGAGACACACAAAAAACTTCCATGCTGTTCCACCATCTTTGCTCCTTCTGGCAATTCTTATTTTAGTGTATGATATAGATTAATGGGGGATGTCCAAGTCTGAGTCTCTGATTATGTAATGAAATAGGCGTAACCAATAAGCCAAGTGTGTAGTAGCCTCCAAGTTGATAAAGATTTAAGCAATGTCTTCCCCACAAATCTTTCTGCCACTACAACTAAAAATAAATCTGAATGGGGTGCAGATCATGAAGTTATCCTAATGATATTGATTGAACCAAGGATTTGAAGGATGCAAGCAATTAAAAGGCTATCTGCAAGTGGAGTACAATTATATTGACATATAGAAGTAAGAGCTGCAGAGGAAAAACAGTTGAAACCTGGAATGCTTGGCAAGCTTAATGTTTCATTTTTACAAATGTTACCTCTTAAATCTCTGGAGGGTCTATTGGTTAGGCAAGCAGTTCTAAAAGGAATCCAGGTGGACCTTACACAATACAGAGGTTTAATAGTACACTTAGCACAAGGCATTGGAGGAGGAATGGTGGAGATATTGGTAATTAAATGTACTAACAGATCTTTAGATTTATGTATAGAGTGAGGCTTTTGATGGCAAACCCTGTTGATTCGGCAGGACAGCTAGGAGTAGGAACTTTCTTTAAGTGGGAAACATGAATCCTAGAATCAATACCATTGATCTTTGCAGTACAAAGTTCAGGTAAGAGTACCTGATGTGGTCCTTTCCATCTTGGTTGTAAGGATTTCTTTTGGAGATGTCATTTTCAATAAACAAAATCGCTTGGTTGTAAGTTGTGGTGTTATATTACTTTGCCTCCAGGGAGCACACTGAAAAGATTGTATGATTTTTGTTCATGACCTTAATTAATCCCTTAAAAAAATAGAGAATATCTTCTTTAATTAGTTGAGCATTAAATGCAGCTGGGGCCAGATACAAAATTCTCCCAGTTACAATATTGAAGGGAGACAGCTTATGTTTTCTGAAAGGAGTGCCCCTTAAATTCAACAGGACCATAGGAAGTGCATAGACCAGGTCAATTTTAATGTTTTCACAAATTTAGCTGTGTTTTAATGATGTCATTTGTTCTTTCCACCAGTCCACAGGACTGAGGGTGGTAGACAAAATGGAAATGTTGTAATATAGGCGAAATAGAGCACATTTGCTTGAAGATGTGGTCAGTAAAGTTCATTTCACAGTCACCATGGGAGTCCAAGGCTATGCCCCAAGCAGGTATGATCTTTTTTAACAATACTTTT
Organism: Panthera leo; assembly: GCF_018350215.1. Taxonomy (NCBI): domain Eukaryota; kingdom Metazoa; phylum Chordata; class Mammalia; order Carnivora; family Felidae; genus Panthera; species Panthera leo. The sequence continues at coordinate 109,068,188 of NC_056687.1, forward strand.
GCAACAGTTGAAGCAGTAGCCTGCCAGCAAAGAAATGCCTTAACCCAATGAGAAAACATAGAGATCATGACAAGGATATATAGTATTTGTAAACTTGAGAAGGAGACAGCTGGATAAAATCGGTTTGCCAAATCTCAAAAGTCCCACTAAGTCATGACCCACTAACAAAATGGCCAGCAGCTATCTGAATGATTTTCCCTGGGTTAAATTTTGGACAAACAGTGCAGGTTAACTGTGCTTCCTTAGCAGCTTTAGTGACATTTCCTCACCAGTATTATTTCATAAAGCTTATAAGTTTGTCAGTTGTCCAGTGAGTCATTTGGTGGGTCATTTCAAGTAGGGCTTTTGGTTGTTTTGTTTGTTTGTTTTTCATAAATTCTGATAGCACTGGTTTATTGTTTGAACCATACCGTGAATTAAAAAAAAATTTTTTTTTTTAACATTTATTTATTTTTGAGAGACAGAGCAAGACAGAGCATGAGTAGGGGAGGGCCAAAGTGGGCTGGGGACAGAATCTAAAGCAGGCTCCAGGCTCTGAGCTGCCAGCACAGAGCCTGACGCGGGCTCAAACTCATGGACCGTGAGATCATGCCCTGAGCCTGAGTCGGACGCTTAACTGACTGAGCCACCCAGGCACCTCTCATGAATTTTTTAATGAACTGAAAACATGACCATTGTGAGTCCAATAAAGTTTTTCTCTATGGGATGCCTTGGATTGGACACCCTTAACAATAAGATTCAAATACTCTTTTGGAAAATAATCAATATTTGCTATAAGGTTCTTAGTTTCAGTGGAACTTAAGGCAGTTGTTTTTGCTGCTTGATCAGCTGGGTTATTTCCTTTAGCCTCATCTGATTCTAATTTTGAATATCAGGGAACTTCATAATGGCCAAGGCAGAGGGAAGTTGCTAACAATTCATTGACAAAAACTCCATTTTTAAAAATGTTTATTTATTTTTGAAGGAGAGAGAGACAGAGGGTGAGCAGGGGAGGGGCAGAAGACAGGCAGACACAGAATCTGAAGCAGGATCCAGGCTCTGAGCTGTGAGCACAGAGCCTGAAGCAGGGCTCGAACCCATGAACTGTGAAATCATGACCTGAGCTGATGTCAGATGCTTAACTGACTGAGCTACCCAGGTTCCCTGACAAAAACTCCATTTTTAATTTGCTATCTTTTGGACACTAAAAATCCTCTTTGTTTATAAAGCACACCAAAATCATGAACCACCCAAAGGTGTAGTGATCATTTGTGGAGATATTTGAAGTTCTATCTTTTACAAAAGTAGAAACTTTGTACACATTTTGCTAAAGGTTCAGAGCAGGGAACTGTGTCCTCAAAGCAAGGTTTCTTCCTGTATGGTGGTTGATGAGCTGCCCAATGGGATACTTTGCCATGGATGTGACCCAGAACCTTTCAGGACCTGAAAGCAGGATTTTTCTTTAAAAGCCCCCGCATGCTATAGCCAATCTGAGTGATCAGCTTTCTGGTGCCACGTTCCTTGTTTACACTGGCCTCCCTTCTGTCCTCAAATCTACCAAGTTCTTCCATACACAGGGCTTCCTAACATGCTGTTCCCTCTGCTTTCAGTGCTTTTCTGATTATTCACTTAGCTGGACCCAATCCATCCTTCACAGGCTTAAACATTATTTCCCTAGATACCCTCTGCCTCAGTCTGGGTATATTCCTTTGTTTTTTATTCTTCTGGGGCCCTATATTTTTCCTTTGAAATGCTTGTGTAGGGGAGGAAAAGTTTTCTTCCACCTTCTTTGGGCCCCTGGCTGGGTTTGAAAAATTAAACTGATGAAGACAGATCAACAGGAGAAAAGCATGCACAGTATTTAGGTTGTATGTGACACAGGAGCCTTCATAAGGAAATTAAGACCCAAAGAAATGGCTAAAATTGAGTGTTTTTATGCTAGGTTTGATGAAGAGTGTATGGTCATGGAAAGATGTGATAGGATAGGACAAAGGTGAGCTAAGGGTAGTAGACAGGGGGAGACTTACCAAGTCCTTTTGTTGGGAAAATGAATAAAGTTTTACACCATAAGATGGCCTACGGGACTAAAACAAGCTCTGGTCTCTAGCGTAGAGACCCCTCTTCTGGGTTCTTCTTGCCCTGTTTGCCGCGTGCACAAAAACCCACCACAGATAAGGAAGCTGAAAACTATGAATTACCCTTCCCGCCTTCATTCAGGGTTCAGATCTTTGGAGAAAAGGTCTCCTCTGAGCCCGCTGGTGTTAAATAAATCTTTGATCCACCAAGATCTCCGAGCGCTGAATGGTTTTTCTGCCAGTGTTCCAGCTTGGGTCCGTAACACTGTTAGTTTAGATTTCTCTCAGTTTTTGGAGACAGATAGAAGTGCTCCTTTCCTCTAGCATAGGGAGGGCATCTCTCACATGAGGATTTTATGGCTTGCTTCAGGAGAAAGTCAGAAAGTCTTTTTTTTTTTTTTTTAATATTACATTTTTATTTTTTTAACTTCTAAATTTTTTAAATTTTTTATTTGAGAGAGAGAACATGAGTGGAAGAGAGAGTCAGCGAGGGAGAGAGAAGGAGAGAGAGGAGGAGAGAGAGAGAGACTCTTAAGCAGGCTCTACACTCAGCATGGAACCTGACATGGGGCTCGATCCCACAACACTGGAACAATGACCTGAGCTTAAATCAAGAGTCATATGATGAGGGAGCATAAGGCAAGCTGAGGGCAAAGTACAAGCTAGTATACCCCCCCACCCCCAGGTGGAATATGTGTGATATTCCTCAGGCACTCCTGCTTGCCCAGGAACAAAGGAAAGGAAAGAAAACAAATGGTTAACTGATAGAGATCACGGGACACAGGATAGAGATATTCAGGACACCAGTCTCCATCAGTTCATACATATCTTAGTAAATTATAAGAAAAAGGCAATCTTATCAATAGCCTAATCTCCAGAAACCTACTGACTTAGTTTCCTGAAGCCCCTATTATCGCCCTCCCCTCTATAGTGATGTGGGGAACAAAGGCAAGAAGGAAATGGCAGGTAAAATTAAATTTCTTTATAACCTGCAGCCCATTGACAAATACTTGAGGCAAATACAGAGTATACCATTTCCCCAGGAACCCCCTACTGTCCTAATGTTAATGCCTGACTAGAGGAAAAACAACTGTAGCTTGATGATAGTAAGGCCTCCAGTATCTTAGGAGTCCTCTTTAGTATATCAAAGTCCTTCTGGAGGCTTCTGTTTTGACTTTACCCACCCCCCCAACTCCATAGTATATCACCAGTCATTCTTCACAATCCCAGGGCAGCATTTTCTGCCCATGGGTCCTGTCCTATGCTTTAATAAAATCACCTTTTTACACTAAAGACGTCTTCAAGAATTCTTTCTTGACCATCAGCTCCAAACCCTCCTACCATTCCAAAACCTCATCATCGGACACTCAACCAACTGAGCCACCCAGGCACCCTGAAAGTCTTTTCTGAGTATGCTTTTTCTCAAATTCCTTCAATTTGAAATATTCAACATGCCAAGGTGGCATTTTGGGGTAGCCTGTCCTGAAACCTGTCACTTATCACAATTCAATTGCACACTTATCTGTGTGATTATTTGTTTAATGTCTGCCTTGCCCACCAGACTGTAAGTTTCCTGGGTGCAAGAACCATGTCTGCCTCCACTGCTGAATCATACCTGCCACCTGGCACAACACAGTGCCTGACATAATAGACACACAATGTATTTTTGTTGAATGAATGAAAAGCACAGTAAAAATTCTGTGACTGCTCTCTTCTGCTAAATCTGATTCCCCATGGATTAATCTAACTGCTGGAGTTTCTCTTCTCTGTTCCAGCAGACTGTGCTTAGGCTCCCCCAAACTGGCATGTTTTCTGCCTGAAAAATAACCTGCATCTTTCTCTCAGAGACCTAATAGCTCACATGCCCTGGTTCTACCAGTCTCTTCCTGGAATTTGCCTCTGTCTCTCACCAAACCTCCATTCCTTATTCTATCATTTGTCTTTATTTTCTACAAGGGAAGGATAGTTTGGAACACCAAGGTTCCTTTCCTTTTCTCATTTAAAAACAAGAGCTAAGTATCACACTACAAAGACTGAAGGAGCAATGGCTTAGCTCAGGGTGCAGTCAGCCTGGGCTCTGAGCTGGACAACTATTTTGATGCATAACCTTCACATATGTGCTGTGACAACAGTGGAAGAGACTGTGTCTGAGAGCACAGATTTTGTGGGGACTAGCTCTCAGGCAATAGGTGTATGCTGTTTGCCGGTTTTTGGAGTAGCTATTGTTTGTTATGACTGCTGCTGTAAAACCCCAGGGGCTCCATTGACATAGAATGCAATCTGAATGGCTCCTCTTGGAGTTTGCAATGTGGAGGGATTGCTGTTGTGTATTCCAGGCCTTGTTTATGGATAAAAAAAAATAAATTCGAATTTTGTTCCGTGGCTTTTAGGATGAAGTTGTCTGGGTCTGGGCCTTTAAATCAAATAGGCAGCAACTTTATTAAGTGACAAACATAAAATATCCCCTAGGAAAGTCTTAATTTTCCAAGTCAATAAATCTGAACACCAATAACCAGACTGAAATGATTATATTAAAAAGAAAGAAAGGAAAAAAAAAAAACTTGTAAGTTTTGAAGTAGTCGATTTGTAAGTCTGTAAGGATTTTAAGGGTCACTCTTGATTTTAGCATCTGAGTATGTGAGTTTCTTTCTTCTTCCAAACAAAGTACAACAGTTCAAGTTCATCTGGGATTTGGATCATGTGGAGTCTTTATGAAATGACCCTGGGGCTAAGCAAGTGAGTATGGTAGTGAAGAGGAAGGTAAAGACAATGGATTCTTCTGCTGTGTTTTTGTTGGGAATATTTTCCACTTGTGCACAGAATAGAAAATCTAAACAACTGTTCTCAAAATGTTTATTAAATGCACGGATGAATAGTTAGGTCTGGCGATGGAAAGGGCTCAAGGCTATGAATGAGACAACTTGAGATTTAGCCAAATCTTTCTACTAAAGGCAGAGGGCATGGAAAGGAAATATCAGTTAGGAAGCTCTTAGAGAAATTCTAGGAAAAGATTATGGGCATTGAACCAAGGAATTGCTATACAGCAAAGGCTTTCTGGTGACTGTGAGAACACATGACAGACACTTTGGGTTGGCTCCCTGATGGCCATTTCACTGTACTTCCATTAACTGCCTCCTATTATGGCAGCTGAGAAAAGTCAGATGCTTACTTTGCCAGCCTTCCTGGCAGCTATAGTTGTCCATATAACCTGGTTCTGTCAAGTGAGACGAGAGAGAGTCAGCTGGGAATACTGTAAGTAGAACTTTACTCTCTGATAAAAAGAGAGAAGACCCTCATGATGGTTCTTTTTCACACCCCTCTCCCTGTTGTGCAGCCCTCCACTCATCCTGGACATGTTCATGTAGACTTGGTGCCTGCATTTGCAATGTCCATCTTGTGACCAAAGGTGAACACTCATAAAAACTACAGAGATGCTGACTCAGGGTCCTGACCCTGTGTTGCTTTTGAGTGAGTTTTAGAATTATTCATGTCCAGATTTAGTTTTTTTATAGTTAAAGATACCCTTGGTTTTATTGTTGTGGTTGTTATTTATAGCCAAAATCATTTCTAATTGATGCAGAACATAATATAGTTTTCACTAGTCTATGGAAGCAGCGTGGACTGATAAGGAGAAGGCTGGGTTTTATTTTGAATCATACAGACCTTGCTTCATCATTTACTAGCTATGTGAACTTGAGCAAGGTAATATATATCATGTGTTAAATGAGGGAATTGGAAAAATGGATGCTAAGATCATACCATGAGGAAAAAAAAATAGTGTCCTAATGCTAATGGTAAAAAAAAAAAAGGCGGGGTGGGGGGTTGGTGGTGGTGGTGCTGGTGGTGGCAGAATGACAGTGTATACTGTAGGGACGACCAAAGGAGATCTATAGTCTCAGTGTTCCATAGATTGGGTTTAGTTGCCCCAGACATGACCTAGCATCATGTGTTTTTAAAGGGCAAGCAAGAATTTTATTTATGACAGTTCTGTTCTTACGAAGAGCTTACTTCAGAGCATGACACCATCTGCAGCATGTCAGGGGGGTTTTCTTGTTGCCTTAATATGTAATTAGCAGATGCATCTTACTGTTGCTGTCAGCTCTGAAGACCTGGTCTCTGTGGAGCCTCTGCAGCATCTCAAGTTTTGGCTGGATGGGTGCCATGTTGCTATGGCAACAGCTACACTCCTAGCACCAGGAATGTGCTTGTTTTTCTAAGAGCCAGGCGTTGGTCTTCTACATCAGGGGGAACATGCTTTCTCCTTCGTGAAGTCTGCCACAGAAGTCTCTGGCCCCACTTTTAGCCACTGGTTTATCCTACAACTTGACTTCCTCCACTTGGCTGGCCAGACAAATGCTGTCATTTTTGGCTACATGTAGGATAGAACTTTCTGGGTTGGGACTTTTTGAGGTAGACACTCATTTGGATATAATTTGCTGGATCTAGCAAAGTGCTTCTTTTGAAGGGAAAAAAAGGAATTTGATGATACACATCCCATTCTTTAACCAGCAAGGTTTTTGGGGGAGGCTACTGGCCAAATTCTCACCTGTATTTTCTAGGAGACCAAATGAGCTCTGCCATGCAATAAGAAGTCTAAGTAAAATGCTGGATTCCAGGGGGTGCCTAACTCTTTGAGGGTGCTTAGAAACTGGAAAGTATGTATACAACTTTTTTCCCAGAGAGGTTTAACCACAGCCTGACCACCATAGTGGCTCACTATGTTCAGCTCTGACTTCATCAGCCCATCTGTTATCCCTTCCTTCTGTAAACTGGGCTTCCAGGGCTGAAAGAAGCAAGAAAATTGATGAAAGCCCAGACCAGGGCCCACACTTACATACAATCTTGAACAACCAGAATTTCTTGAATTTTCTCTTTTATCAAGGAGGGGGATCTGGAAGGTGTGCATTTTTTCTTTCTGTGAAGGATTAAATTATAATAGTATATTCAATTAAAAAAAAATAACAGCCATGTGCTATTTAAACCTTGTATCTAGTCTTACAGATGAGAGAGTAGTGGAGATCCTGGTTTGAACAACTGAATTTATTTCTGAGATTTGGAGCTTTCTGGGCAACTCTAGAATACAGGGATTGGGGGGGGGAGGGGGAAATGACAGGACCACCAGGAGTCTATTCGCATGTGGAAATAAGAAACCTACTGGAGAAGAATTTCTCCTGAGGGATAAAGAGGACAAGTTATGCCCAAATTTATGGTCTCAGCCATTAAAGTGGAGGGTGGCTTTGAGAATAGAATGGTGCCTGAATCTCATTTATTCTCTGAATATTGAACCTTTGGCAGAGAGCTACAAGTGAAAAACAAAATAAAATAGAAAACTGATTTCGCACAAAAATCTCTAACAGGAGCAAGAAATTCGATCTATGTGGCACAGTGTGGACTCAGCCATCCTTGAGGAAGGGCATGGAGGCTTAAATGGTACTATCAGGCTCAGCAACAGCAATAGGTAATAGAACGAAAAGTAGCCCAACAGGGGCCACTGTCTGCAAATGGGCACTGGAAGTAATCTCTAGTCAGGACCTCAATATCTGGTGTAGATGAAGGGACTGATTCATTAATGAATGTGACAATTCCCACAAGAACTCCCACAAATGTAAGAGCATGATTTTAAGGGTGCAGGAGATCTAGCCAGAGTGGGTCAGCACCAGAAAACCACAGCTCATTTAGTTAGTGATCCTGGGCTGGCATGCCCTTGGGCAAAGCGCTTGTAAGAGTATCTGATTTTAATATACCATGATAAATGCATGAGAGAAGGAATACCAAGACACTATGGGGACACACCAGAGACACACTCAAATCAGACTGTGCAGGTTAAAGGAAGCTTCTGAGAACATGTGATTCTGTAAGTAAAAACCAGTTAAGTGAAAAGGGCCCGGAAGGGCATTCTGGGCAGAAGGAAGACTGTGTGTCAGGGCAGAGAAGCAAGAGGCATGATGTGAGCAGGGATTGTAAGTGGAGCTTGGAAAGGGTGGAACACAGGCTGCCTGTAGGAGGATGGCATGGTGGGAGGTGTAAGTGGTGTTGACCATGCAGGCAGATGACAAATTGGGAAGGGCTTTCTCTGGCTTGTCAAAGAGTTTGGGCTTAATCTTGAAGGCTGAGGTGAGACTTTTTAGTTGGGGGAGCAATGTGATTAAATTTACTTTTCAGGGAACTACTTCTAGCAGAGGTACATGGACAAACAAGGTAGAGAGTCAGACTCGTTTGGAGGTTCTTATAGCATGTGTAGCAAAAATTGTGAGAGCCTGAACTAAGAAGCTTTTATATTGCAGGTGTTTGTCCGGAAAAGGTCAGACTGTAAGGATGTAATGCAGTTTCCACAAGTGTAAGGGGCATTGTGATATTCTGGGAATATAGAGGTTTTCTTTGGAAGCAGACAGCAGTGGGTTCAAATCCCTTGGCCTGTAGTAACTGACCAAGTTGTCCTAGTAAGATGCATATGCCAGCTGTATGAATCTACATTTTGTTCATTTATAAAATGAGGATAATGCTACAAACCTCAAGATATTGTGATGGTTGAATGAAATATGCGGTATGTAAATAGTCACTCGTAAGTAGATTAAGACATATGACTTCCTTTTCCTCCTCTTCTCATGGTGTACATACGAAGACTTGCCATGTTGTGGTTACCTAAATCGAAGCACTAATTATTATTTTTATAGCAAATCCCCACCCCGTTTAAACATTACTATGGAGACCTGACTCTCCCAGGAAGCTCAGAAAAGAGGTTGAAGCAATAAGTAGTTGTCATATCCTCCTGTGATTTTTATGTCTGCATGAATATAAATTTGAAAAAACAAAGAGATGTCCTTCTAAAATGTGCTTTTTAGTAACACTTTTCTAAGGCCTTATCACCATAATTTTAAAGGAGATAAAAATGTGAAAAAAAAATTTCTTTAAAACAAAAGGATGCATCTGAAAGTTCTTGGAAATAGAGTATATTAACTGACTTTTTGGATGCATTTAACCAGGTACAACAATTTAACACATGTTATATCAGCAGTCTCATTTAGTATTCATGAACTTGGGGAATAGAGATCCTGCTGATAATAGAATAAAGGGTACTTTCAGTTCTGAGCAGTCCAAAGCTGAATTCGCATAAAAAATTGGTCTCCAAGTTGTTCCTGATGGAGGAATAAAAGAACAAAAACTGTTCCTTGAGTGGTGGAAGCAAGCATCAAGCATCCCCTGGAGGGCTTGTTAAAACACAGACTGCTGGGGCCCAGCCCATGAGTTTCTGATTCAGTAGGTCTGGGGTGGGGCCCAGGGATTTACATTTCCAATAATTCCTGAGGTAAACCTGCATTAGTTGGTTTGGGCTGCCATACGAAATACCATAGACTGGGTAGCTTAAGCATCAGATATTTATTTTCTCATAGTTATTGAACTGGGAAGTCTAAGAATCAAGATGCTGGCTGAGTCAGTTGCTGGTGAGGACTTTCTGAATTGTAGATAGCTTCCTTCTTGCCTGTCCTCACATGGAGGAGAAATAGCATATAGATGAGCAAGTTCTTTGGTATCTCTGCTTATAAGGGCACCAATCCCATCACAAGAGCCTATCCTTATGACCTCATCTAAACCCCATTACCTCCTCTCAAAGGTCTTATCTCCAGATATCATATGAATTTTGGGAAGGACAACCTATGAATTTTGGGAAGGACACACATTAGGTCCATAACATTCCATCTCTGGCTCCTCCAAATTCATGCACTTCTTACAAGCAAAATACATTCATTCAGTCCTAATAGCCCCCAGAAATTTTAACTGATTCCAGAATCTAAAGTCTCTAAAGTGTAAGGTCCAAAGTCTTATTTAAGTCTTAATCTCAGATCTTAATCTTATCTCAGATGGGATTTAAGATATGATTTAACCTGAAGCGAAATTCCTCTGTAACTCCGAACCTGTGAAACTGGGAAAGTTTATGTATTTCCCAAGTGGAATGGTGGGACAAGCATAGGACAGACATCCTCATTTCCAAAAGGGAGAAATTTGAAGGAAAAAAGGAATGATGGGTCCCAAGCAAGCCCAAATGTTGGCAAGACAAATTCCATGAGATCTTAGGGTTTGAGAATCATCCTCTTTGGTTTGATGCTCTGCCCTCCAGGCCCACTGAGGTGGCAGTGTCAATCCCATTGTTTGACAGGGTGGCTGCCCCTTCAACTCCTACAGAATACCCTGATAGCTCTCTGAGAGGACCCACCTTCTTCAATTAAGGAGGAAGAAGGCTTGGGGCCGTTAGAATGGTAGCCTGGATGATGTCTGAATTTCTTCCGTTTCCTTGAAGAATAAAACATGTTTGCAGCTGGACAGCTGTATTCATTCCTACTCTTTGGTCCTGTAGGATTCCAGGAGTCTGACAGTCTTCTTTCATTCTATCCCATTTTTTTTTCTTCCCCTTTAGTCCCAGCTGGTAGTGTTTTTGCTGGTCTTTTCCCATCTCTGTTCTGACTTCTGGGGAGATAACTGATTGAGTCCATGAGTCACAGCATAATCTTTTTATCAAACAATTGGTGAGCCACACCCTTAGTAATCTGATCTTTTTGCAACCTCCAAATTCTGGTTCCTTTTCGCTTAACAATTCCTTAATTTCTCTCTTCCTTTACCTTTTACTATAAGCAGGTAAGAGGAATGAAGCCCCTTCTTCAAAGCTCTGCTGAGAAATCTCCTCAACTAAATATTCAAGTGCATCCTTTGCAAGTTCTACTTTCCACAACATACTAGAACACAGTTCAGCTAAGCCAAGTTGTTTCCCACTTCATCATGAGGATTGCTTTTCTTCCATGTTCTAATCATCTGTTCCTCATTTCTGTCTGCAATAGCACCAGAATGGCCCTTTACCATCCATATCTCTACGAACCATTGTACTCACAGCAATTTAGCATATTAATTTTGGAGAGACACAAATATTTAGTCCATAACCATGCTGCTGGTCTGGAGATCACACTGAGAACCATAGAGCTTGGTAGGTCAACTGTTGAATTTTATCTTGCATACTTCCTAGGTGACACTAAATAGTCTTGTGACCCTAAGTATATTATCAAAAAGCCACAGACTACACATGCCTCTCAATCTGTATCATTCTTAGATTTGACGATGTTGAGTCCTGCTCTGTGTCCTGCACTTTAAAGGGCCCCATTCTGGACTTTCTCTGGCCTCACCCTTCCCCATGGGTAAAGAGTCCACGAAGCCAAGTGGTTTGCCACCATGGAGCCTGTGTCTTTCTTCTGGACCCATTCCTCTGGATTCCTGGGACACTGGAATTCCCGGTCCAAAAGGCCCTGGGCCCATTATTTTCCTAGGGTAGGGGGAATAGGAAGACAAAGGGGCAGGGCTGGACAAGGACAGACAGGAGTTCTGATATTTCTACCCTTGAGCCTGATTTTCCACATCATCATGAGGTGTATTTGTAAAGACATAAGACAGAACATTTTTAAACCCCTTTTCTTTCAGCATGATTTATAACTTTTAAATATTTACACAGGTGGTACATGGAAGTCCTTTTGTACTCTTGCCCTGGGCTCCACGAATGTTATGGCAGGCCTGCTTCAACTAACAATAAAATAGGCAGGAAAAGTTACCCATGGTCTCTTAACTTATAGAACATTAATGTATCTTTGTATGTTCTATATTAATTCTACTCAAACTTGTGGTCCCCAGACTAGCAGCATCACCATTACCTGGGAGATTATTAGAAATGAAAATCCTTGGGACCCACCCCAGACACACTGAATCAGAGTCTGGGGGTGCAGCCAAGGCATGTGTGCTTCATCAAGTCCTCCAGATCATTCTGATGCCTGCTAAAGTTTGAGAATCTTTGTGCTAGACCACTGCTTCTCAAGTTTCAGTGTGCATAAAAAAATCACCTAGGATTTAGTTAAAATGCAGTTTCTGATCCTACATTAGGAGTTGAGATTCTATAATGCTAACAGGCTCCCAAGTGATGCCAATGCTACTGGCATGTTGCCCTTATTTTAATTAATTAATTAATTAATTTATTTTTAACGTTTATTTATTTTTGAGAGAGAGAGCATGAGCAAGGGAGGGGCAGAGAGAGGAAGACATAGAATCCAAAGCAGCCTCAAACTCACAAACCGTGAGATCATGACCTGAGCTGAAGTCTGATGCTTAACCAACTGAGCCACCCAGGTGCCCCTGTTGCCCTTATTTTAAGTAGCAAGGCTAAATCACTCCAGCCTGTAGCTATAATTACAGAAGATGATAGCCTTTTCAGTGGATCAGGATTATCTTCTGATTTGACCCCACCCAATGCAATTTGTGGTTATAGACAGAGTATGTTGACCAGAAGTTGGACGGGAAACTGAGCTTCCTGCTCTATTAGAGAGGATGTTCATCACACCGTGTGTAAGTAGACCACAGACGTTGCTTCTTGGCCATGTTAAGTGGAGATCGTGTGATCTCAGAAAAGAAAAACCATGTCATGGTGCATATAGATAGGCTTATGGGACCATTGTGGCCTCACAGAAATTCCAGTGTGGACAAAGGATGTCATAAAGCCCATAAAGTAAGGTCCTTGCCTGCCTTCCCCATGCCGTAGATGAGGTTAAGTTCTATGCTGCTTGAGGTGGGGGTTCAGATTCTGAAATTACTTGCAAATTGAGCTATAGAAAAAGAAAGTACTAGTGTTTCTTGAATGCCTGTTTTTTTCTTTTGTTTCTTGTTTTTGTATTTGGATTGAGACTAGTTGCCAACTATATATTTGTCTGCAGGGTTGCCATAACTAGTGGTTTAGACAACAGAAATTTATTTCTCACAGTTCTAGGGGTTAGAAGTCCAAGATCAAGGTGTTGCAGGTTTAGTTTCTCCTGAGACCTCTCTCCATGGCTTGCAGTTGGCTAGCTCCTCACTATATCGCATCAAGACACACACGGTCTTTCCCCTGTGTGCGTGCATCCCTGATGTCTCATCCTTTCCTTATATTGGATTAGAACCTCACTCTCACGACTTCATTTAACCCTAATTAATTCTTTAAAGGCTCTATCTCCAAATACAGCTGTATTCTAAGGTCCTGGAGATTAGGACTTCAACATGAATTTTGAGGGACACAATTCAACCCATAACAATATTGTGTAGTGTGCAGGGAGCCCCTGATCTGGGCTGGAGACCAAGTCTGTACTCCTGGAATGGCTTAGCTGTTAGAGGAACCTCTTTCTGGAGCTTTAAATATGGCTTGATCACTGTCTTAGACCTTATGACTTGCTTGTTTTGTTTTTGACAGATGCTCTGTCTACCCAGAGTGGGGCTGTGGCTGCTCTTTTCCTTCCCAGATCCTGAGGTTTCCCACACTCTCTCCTGTAACCCCCTCTTATTCCCTGCTAGGAAGCCCACTTGCTCCTGAGTCAGGCAAGTTGTCTACAGGTTTGGCTGACATCTTAGAGTTCACTTGAAAGCCTTGCTATCTGAATGTACACAGAATTTAACTCCTACTTCAGCTGACTTTTCTAAACTGCTGTTATCTGCCTACCCTTCAAAGATCAACTTTTAATTTAGGGTAGACTGATTACTTAGGTAGCATCTCTAGGCTAGAGACAAGGCGACTGGAGTTAGAAGAGGGGAAAAGGTTTAAATTAATTCTTTCTCTCTCTTCCTACCTGTCAAGTACCCTCACCTTTTAGAAAACAAAGCTTGTTTTGCTGTCATTAAAGAGCGAGACCTTTAGGGGTATGTGGGTGGTTCAGTTGGTTAAGCTGCCGACTTCAGCTCAGGTAATGATCTCACAGTTCATGGGTTCAAGCCCCATATCAGGATCTGTGCTGACAGCTCAGAGCCTGGAGCCTGCTTTGGATTCTGTGTCTGCCTCTCTCTCTGCCCCTCCCCAAAACATGTGTGCGTGCTCTCTCTCTCTCAAAATTAAATAAACATTTAAAATAATTAAAAAAAAGAGTAAGCCCTTTAAGAACCTTTGCTTTGAAGAGAAAAAGACTAAATGAAGTTTCCTGCTAAGAGAGTCTCCTAAGTGACATTTGAGAATCCTAAGTGACTGAGTTTGGAGGAGTGCTCTGTTTTTAGGGACACACTTTTCCCCTGGTCATCATATTTAAGATCTTAAAGAAGTACTGGGAGCAACCACATTCAAAAAGCAAATGGAAAAGATTGGTCACTGCTACAGAACAGAGTCTGGAACAATGATTTTTATGGTAATTCTGGGAAACCAAGGCCATAAGCTGTTTCTAGACAGTGAGTTACAGGAATTTCAGGTATGGTCATCATAGAATCACTGTCTCAAATTGTAGCATGGGTATTGGTCCCTTTTGGTATTCTGGTCAGATACTCGGGATGTTTTATCATCCTTGTTTTAAAATCAAGAAACTGAGTCAGGAGAGTAATGTGACATGCCAAGTGATACAGCTAATATGTTGCAGAAGCAGGGCTAGAACTCAGATGTGGCCACTCTACTGCATGGCAGGCAGGCAGGAACTCCAGAGCTGCTCCACCTCACTCACCATGTTTCAATAGTGAGACCTATCGACTCGATTCTTAAATCCATGTCATTATTTTAGAAGGATGAAACAACACCATTGATCAGAAACCTGCATTTCTCAGAGATTACATGTACCTCTTGGCTTACAGACAGCTTAAATCTCAGCCATACAGAATATGGTAAGTTAGCCTGTTTTTGGATCTCAGACATTTCTTCTGTCTCTGAATTGGTTGTGGTGCCTGATTTGAGATGTTATGAAATCCTGTCTTAATGAAGCCTAATAGGGTGTACCTAGCAGGGCCTCACTTACCATGAAAGTCATACTGGGCACTAGAAATATTTGAATAAACAAGAATCATCAAATAGGATAATTTGATAAAGGGAAGATTTGAAGCTTTCTGAGTTTGTAGCATCACCTGGCGCAATAAGCCAAGTTATCTCCCCCCAAAATTGAAGTTAGCTGAAGTCCTAACCCCCCCCCCCCCCCCCCCCCCATATAATGGTATTTGGAGAGGGCCTTTGGGAGGTAATTAGGGTTAGATGAGGTCATGGGAGAGGGGTCCTACTGAGGGGATTAGTGGATTTACAAGAAGAGGAAGAGAGACACATTGCAAAGGTGACCATCTGCAAGCCAGGAACAGAATCAGCTGGCAGCTTGATCTTGGACTTCCCAGCCTCTAGGACTCAGAGAAATAAATATCTGTTGTTTGTAAGCCATTCAGTCAATAGCAGACAGAGCGGACTAATAAACCTGGTTTTAAACCCAAGGAGTTCTCTGGGAAGGAGGCCCTCCAGGACTAATATTTCAGACTCATTTAAAAGCACAATGAAAGGAGGGGGCGCCTGGGTGGCTCAGTCAGTTGAGCGTCCGACTTCGGATCAGGTCATAATCTCACGGTTTGTGAGTTCGAGCCCCGTCTCTGGCTCTGTGCTGACAGCTCAGAGCCTGGAGCTGCTTCAGATTGTGTCTCCCTCTCTCTCTGCCCCTCCCCTGCTCGTGCTCTGTCTCTCTGTCTCTCTGAAAAATAAATAAACATTAAAAAAAAATTTAAAAGCACAATGAAAGGACAGTGGACTTTTATGAGCCCAAATGTTAGTGTATTTCTCACAATCATAAAGTAAGCCTGTTATAATGATAATCTTTATTTTTGGTGACAGCTCTTTAGAGGTGACTGAGCATGGAGTCTTTTTTTTTTTTTAAACAACTGGTGATTGGAAAAAAAGAATCTTCTGGGATTATTTAAGGCCCAATGCGTTGGCTGTGTGCTCTTGTAATTCATGGATCTCAGTTGTCATTATGAGACTTAGACAGAGGCGAGTAACTTCTGAGACAGACTGCCTGGTCTCTGTTCAACACTTCCTGGTTGACTGAGAGGAGAGACAGCAGAAAGGACAGGGGTCACAACTGGGCCTGGAGGAAATCTGGGAGCTGTTTTCCAAATCATTATCAACTAGCTAAATGGTCACAGATACAGTAGGATGGGTACCTGTGTTCTAAGGAAGGAAAAAAGGAAAGACTATCCCCCTATTGGATGTAACAGTAATATCTCAGCTGTCAGTCAGGAGCAGGAAGGTTAACACCATGCAGGAAGGCTGTAAGAGGCAGGCAGTGCAGTGGAAAGAGCTGGGCTCAGGAATTAGACAGTTGTGAAATTGATTCTGGCCTTAGCCACTGGTTGAGTTAGAATAAGCCACTCATCTGTGCTGATAACACTGCTTGTAAGATGGTCCTGTGGGTTGGTGATAAGTCAGAGAATTTCCTAATTGGCTTCTCTATCTCCATGGGCACCACACAGGCCAGTCCTCCATCATCTCTCATCTGGCCAACAACAGCCACCTGACTGCTATCCTGATTTACTCTTACCCCCTTCGGCCTGTTCTCCACACAGAAGCCAGTATATCTTAACACATTAATCAGGTCATGTTCCCCCTGCTTAAAACCTTTTAACCCCGTGGGTATATAATCATACCCAAACTACCAACCACAGCTTATAAGGCTCTGCCAAATCTGCAGCATGCCTAGATTTTTGAGCCTTATCTTACAGTTCTTCAAATATGCTCAACCCTTTTCTGCATCAGGGCCTTTACATATATTGTACCCTCTGCCTAGAATGTTCTTACCTCCTCTGTTTGCTTACTTAATTTCCTTCTCATCTTTCAATTCTCAGGCCTTCTTGAATTACATTTCTACCTTCTTCATAGAACTCAACACAAACTGCAATTATTGTGTTTTCCTTTGTTTTTTAGATCTATTTTCCCTGATAGGATGGAATCTACACTGAGGACAAGGACCATCTCAGTCTTGTTTATCATTGATTCTCAGTGCTTAGGACTACATAATTGTATATATATGATACATCATTGTTTAAGGAGGTCACATATACATGCACACACGTACACATATGTGTGTGTGCATACAGCCTACTTGATGTAGTCTAAATGCTAAAACATAAAACTGAAGAAATACTTCTTTTAAACATAAATAAATGACTCCAACACATAAGGCTTTCAAAACAACATAGTTAAAATTTATTAAAGCATAATGAATCTTATAATTATTCATAATTATTATATTAAAGTCATGAAAATCGTATTTTCTCTGTTATTTGTACTGTATGAAGACATTACTTTTAAGAATATTAAAGACTTAATTCAAACAATGTGGAAGATGGTAATTGTGTGGAGTACTACATATTAATATCCAAAGAAAAATTCTTCTGGGATCACACTTTGGGAAAGGCTATTGATTAGGGTTCATTGATGACACTGAAAATGAAGTTGTAGGCTCACAGAGAAGCTAATGCTTAAAACCAAGTCTTAAAAGCTAGCTTTTGCCAACTGGGTGCTGGTGGTGACAGTGGAAATGGTCCTAGCGGTGGTGGTGGTGATGATAATGACTGTGTTAATGGAATTAAATGTGATGATAATACTCATAGAGGCGGTGCCATTAGCACTGATGGTGGTGGTGGTGAAGCTTGTGTTCATTTCACCAGAGCATGTGGAAGTATAAAGAAAAAGAGTGTGGTAGAGAACTACAGATTTTCAACATAACTGGTACCAAGGAGCATGTTTTTTTTAGAAAACATGAAGATAAAGAGGAAGGCAGGAGTATCATAGTGTGCTAAAAAGTTTGTACTTTATCCTATGAGGATAATGTGTTCTTTGTAGATGCTTTATTAGAACCCTTATTAGGGTTTATTCAGTAGACAGAAAACGGAGATTTGGATTAAGAAAGTCATTTTGGCAGCAGTGAGATAATGGATTATAGTGGAAACAGTGCTTTAGTTGGTCATAGGGCAGTTTCTCGATTCTGGCTTATCTCAGGCTCCAATTCTTTTTCTTTTTCTTTTTCTTTTTCTTTGTTTTTAAAACTACTTTATTGAGGCATGACTGACTTGTTAAAAAGTTACACATATTAAATATATATAGCTTGATGAAGTTGGGAAGAATACACACTTATGAAACCATTACTACCATCAAGGCCATAGATATATTCATTACCTCCCAAAGATTCCTTCCAACCCCTTTCTTGTTGTTGTTATTGTCGTTGTTATTATTATTATTATTATTATTATTATTATTATTATTTTGGTGGCAGGAACACTCAATATAAGATCTATCCTTTTAGAAAATTTTAAGTATACAATACAATACTGTTAACTGTTGGTACTATGTTGTATAGCAGATCCCCAGAACTTATTTACTTTAAATAGCTGAAACTTTGTACTGTTTTGCCATCATCTCTCCATTTCCCCCTTCCCCTCAGCCACTGGCAATTACGTCATTCTGCTTCTATGAGTTTGTTTCAGATTTCACGTGTAAGTGATAACGTACAGTATTTGTCTTTCTGTATTTGGCTGATTTCATTTAGCAAAATGTCCTCCAGGTCCATGTTGTCACAAATGTCAGGATTTCCTCTTTTTAAGGCTCAGTAGTCTTCTAGTCCATGTGTATACCATGTCTTCTGTATTCATTCATCTGTCCATGGATATTTAGGTTGTTTCTATATCTTGTTTTTTGTGAGAAATACTGCAATGAACATGGGAGTACCTTAAATATCTCTTAAAGATTCTGATTTCAATTATTTTAGAAATATACCCAGCAATGGGATTGCTGGATCATATGGTAGTTCTATATTTAATTTTTTGAGGAACCTCCATATTTTTTCCATAGTAACTTCACCAATTTACATTCCCACTAGCAGTGTACCAGGGTTTCCTTTTCTCCACATCCTTAACAGCATTGTTATCTTTTGTTTTTGTTTTTAATAATAGTCAACCTAACAGGCATGAGGAGATCATATGGTTTTGGCTTGCATGTCCCTCATGATTAGTGATGTTGAGCACCTTTTCATATACCTGTTGGCCATTTATATGTCTTTGGAGAGGTGTCCATTCATGTCCTTTGCCCAAATTTAATTGGGTTATTTGGGGTTTTTTTTTGCTGCTGAGTTGTTATATATTTTGCAAATTAACCCCTTACCAGATACATGGGTTGCAAATATTTTCTCCCATTTTGTAGTTTTCCTTTTCATTTTTTAAAAATGTTTATTTACTTTTTGAGAGAGAGAGAGAGATAGAGACAGAGCTCTCAGGCAGGGGAGGGGCAGAGTGAGAGGGAGACACAGAATCCGAAGCAGGCTCCAGCCTCTGAGCTGTCAGCACAGAGCCTGATATGAGGCTCAAACCTACAAACCATGAGATCAAGACCTGAGCCAAAGTCTGGCGCTTAACCGACTGAGCCACCCAGGCACCCCCCTTTTCATTTTGTTGATGGTTTCCTTTGCTGTGCAGAAGCTGTTTAGTTTGATGTACTCCTACTTGTTTATTTTTGGTTTTGGTGTCGAATCTAAAAAATCATTATCAAAATTGATGACAGGGAATTTACTCTCTATGTTATCTTCTAGGAGTTTTAAAATTTCAGGTCTTACAGTTAAGTCTTTAATCTATTTTGAGTTGGCTTTTGTGTGTGGTGTAAGATAGGGATCCAATTTCATTCTCTTGTATTGGCTGTCCAGTGTTTCTAATACCAGTTATTGAACAGTCTATCCTTTCTTCATTTTGTATTCTTGGCATCCTATCAAAAATTAGCAAACTATACAGGTGTAGGTTTATTTTGGGTTCTCTACTCTGTTTTATTGGTCCGTGTGTCTGTTTTTATGCCAGTACCATACTGTTTTGATTACTATAGATTTGTAATATAATTTGAAATCAGTCAATATGATGCTTCTAGTTTTGTCTGCTTTCTTAAGATTGCTTGAGCTATTTGGACGTTTTGTGACTCCATATGAATTTTATGATCTATTTCTTTGAAAAATCCCATTGGATTGATAGAGATTACATTGAATCTGTAGATTACTTTGAGTAGTAAAAAAATTTTTTAATTTTTAAAAAAAATTTTTTAATGTTTATTTTTGAGAGAGAGACAGAGTGTGAGTGGGGGAGGGGCAAAGAGAGAGGGGGTCACAGAATCCAAAGCAGGCTGCAGGCTGTGAGCTGTCAGCACAGAGCCCGATGTGGGCCACACCCACAAATTGTGAGATCATGACATGAGCCAAAGTTGGACTCTTAACAGACTGAGCCACCCAGGTGCCTCTTTAATTTTTTTTTTTTTTAACATATATTTATTATTCAGAGACAGACAGACAGAGCATGAGCATGGGAGGGGCAGAGACAGGAAGAGACACAGAATCCGAAGCAGGCTCCAGGCTCTGAGCTGTCAGCACAAAGCCTGATGCGGGGCTCAAACTCACAAACGTGAGATCATGACCTAAGCTGAAGTCGGACATTTGAGGGACTGAGCCACCCAGGTGCCCTGAGTAGTACAAATATTTTAACAATATTAATTCTTCTAATCCATTAGCATGGAATATCTTTCCATTTGTTTGCGTCTTCTTCAATTTCTCTCATTAATGCTTTATTGTTTTCAGTGTATAGATCTTTCACCTCCTTGGGTAAACTTTTTTCTAAGTATTTTATTCTTTTTGATGCTATTATAAATGGGAGTTTTCTTATTTTATTTTATTTATTTTTAAAAAATATATTTTTTTAATGTTTATTTATTTTTGAGAGAGAGAGAGAGACAGAATGTGAGTGGGTTGGGGCAGAGAGAGAGGGAGGCACAGAATCTGAAGCAGGCTTCAGGCTCCGAGGTGTCAGCACAGAGCCCAACACAGGGCTCGAATTCACAAACGGTGAGATCATGACCCGAGCTGAAGTCGGATGCTCAACTGACTGAGCCACCCAGGTGCCCCAAAATGGGATTTTCTTAATTTATTTTTCAAATAGTTCATTGTTAGTGTATAGAAATGTGCTGATTTTTTACGTTGACTTTGTATTCTGCAATTTAATTGAATTTGATTATTAGTCCTAATAGGTTTTTGGTGAAGTCTTTAGAGTTTTCTGTGCATATGATCATGTCATCTGCAAACAGATAATTTTACTTCTTCCTTTCCATCAGGCCCCAGTTCTTATCCTAAGAAAGCATAGACAGAACAAGTTAATTTAAAATTGGAGGAAATCCATATAATTCCCAGCTTGGTTAAATACTTCTTATTTATTTCTTCCCTATTTAGTCCAGGAACACCTCTTTTCTGCTGTATGCCTGGCCTGAGCACTGATATCTCAACTATTCTTTTTTTTTTTTTTTTCCTGTTCCCCCTCCAGAATGTTCCATGCCTGACAGATACATCTTTTTGTAACTCCTTAGTTCCTTTACTGATGTATCATCATGTATAATCATGATACTTGCAAACCATGGTTGAAGATACAATTTTACCCCAAAACGATTAACATCTGTCTTCTACTCTCATTTCACCTGATTAAGCTGAAACTTGATCTTGTATAATTCAAGGCTAGTCACTTCTAGGATTTTCTCAGATAAATTCAGCATCTCTCCCTTTTCCCTACCCACACTCTGTGGGTGTGAATGGTAGGGTTGTTTATATGGGGCACTAGATAGATGGAAATGGGGCATTGTGTCCTTGACTGGCATCCACTGTTGAGATAAACCATCTTTTTTTCTAATCAGGATTTATCCTATGGTATCTACTGAGGGGGCCAAGTCTCTCAAATGGCATCCAGTCAAAACCAGTGGCTGTTTCTTTAATATGGATATGAGACTCTTGTAGACCTGCCTCCTCTACATAAGTGTCACGTGGGAAAAAATTGAGTATCAGGTGAGGGCATGTAGGAAGTATTCATTTGGCTTCCCTCACCCACTGCCTCTATCCCCCGTTCATTGACCCATGTTGCTTACCCTTGCCATGAGTGTTGCTGTAAAGACCCTGAGTGTTTACCCATATTCTGAGTTAGAAAGAATACAAGCTTCCAGTTATGAAATGAATAAGTTGCAGGAATACAAGGCACAGCATAAGAAACATAGTCAATGACATTGTAAAAGCATTGATGATAACAGATGGTAGCTACAGTTGTGGTGAGCATAGCATAATGTATAAACTTGTTGAATAACTATGTTGTACACTTGAAACTAATGTAATGTGTGTCAACTATACACAAATGAAAAACAATGTAAAGAAACAATACTGGTAATGGAGACCCAGGTGTATAATCGTAGGTCCTCTATTTGTAGTATTGCTTCTTCCTAACTTTTTTCACTGCCATCTTCTTCTGATTTTAATATTTGGATTAATTGAGATTTTCCTGTACTTGTGAATTATCATCAGTCCGTGTGCTATTCTAAAAAGAGCAGAAGATACTATGCTGCATTCACTCTTGTCAGCATATGATATGTGGTTAAATAAGGTTAATCAGCTTTTGACAGTTATAGAAGAATTTTGGGAGTCATGTGAGTAATATCTTAAAGAAAAAATCCACTAGAAGGGAAGAAATAAAAAAATAAAGAAGGAAACTGACATTGAGTCATGCTTCCTGTCTGATGGCGTGCTTGGCCTTTTCATATGTGGCAACTTTTAAGACATAAAACAGTGTTTTATGTGAGATAGGCATGTGTTATCCTGCTTTTAGAGCTGAAGTAATTAAGGTTCAGAAAGACCAAGTAACTTGCCTAAAGTTAAACATTTTATAAGTAGGAGAATCAGAATCTAAATCCAAACCCCATTATCTTCAAAGGCCAAGCTACAAACAATAATTAACTGAATAGTTAAATTAGAAAATTCTTTTGAAATCACTGGCACAAAAAGAATTTCAATAGGGTAAAACCACAAGATTGATAAAATATACTTTATGTTATTCTGATATCTATAAAGGAAATACTTTATTTTTAAAAAACTTTTAAAGTTTATTTATTTTGAGAGAGAGACCAAGTGGGTGTGTGCCCACAGGAGAGGGGCATAGAGAGAAGGAGAGACAAAATCCCAAGCAGATTCCACACTGTCGTCACAGAGCCCAACAACGGGGTTCAATCTCATGAACCTTGAGATTATGACCCAAGCCGAAATCGAGAGTTGGACATTTAACTGGCTGAGCCACCCAGGCGTCCCTATAAAGGAAATACTTTAAATGGAGACAATCCACAGAAGAGTGAGCTGGCCTTTGGTACTTTAACCATCATTTTAGACTAAAAGCCACAATACTATGTCTAAATTGCTGAGCTTTCTTGGAGAACTTGTTCTAATCAAATTGCATATTGATTAATATTGGAATGAAGAAAACCAAATCATTCTAGCACATAGTGGTTTCAATAAATACCTATTGATTAGGGGGGGCCTGGGTGGCTCAGTTGGTTAAGCGTCTGACTTGGGTTCACATCATGATCTTGCAGGTCGTGGATACAAGCCCCCATTAAGCTCTGTGCTGACAACTTGGAGCCTGGAGCCTGCTTCAGATTCTGTGTCTCCCTCTCTCTCTCTGCCCCTTCCCTGCTCACACTCTGTCAATCTCTCTCTCAAAAATAAATGTTAAAAATTTTTTAAAAAATACTTTATAAAATAAATACCTACTGATTAAATGAAAGAGTTCTGATAATAAGAGTTTAGAAAAAAAGACACTAAAATACAGACACAATAGATTTAAAAATATATTTGATAGAAAAATCTTAATTGAATTAAGAATAACCATTAAAATAAAACTAGAATAAAACTAGAATAAAAATTCTCTAATGGATCCAAAAATATTATATATCTTTAGATCATTCTTAAATAGAGCCAAGTTAACCATTAATCTCAGTTCGAGAGTCAACTGTAGAGAGAATGAGCAGAGAGAAAGATGCAAGCTACTGTTTTGAATAGGGATTTATTTTAGTGGATTATTTATATATTAATAAATAGTCTCAATCCAGCAAACTAATCCTCATAGGATGTTCTCCTTTTACTTTGAGTTTGTTCAGTGCTTTTTACAGCAAAACAAAAGAATGAAATTAATACTTTTATTCTTTAAACAAAAAGTTTTTAAATGTTTATTTTTGAGAGAGCATGAGCAGGGGAGGCTCAGAGAGAGAAGGAGACACAGAATCTGAAGCAGGCTCCAGGCTTTGAGCTGTCAGCACAGAGCCCCACGTGGCGCTCGAACTCACAAACTGTGAGATCATGCCCTGAGCCAAAGTCAGATGCTTAACTGACTGAGCCACCCAGACACCCTTGCTTTTATTCTTAATGCCACTTCAGACTATTGAATTTTTGATATAGTATAGAAATCACAATGTTTCCATGGCACCAACCATTTGGGTCAGTGAAAAATGAGATGAGTCTGTTATTGTGATTCAATATTTTATATCTTTGCAATGTGTATAAAATTTCTAAACCCATGATGTAGGTCATAGTAATATTCCTTGCCCCATAAATTAATAGCAGTTGTCTTATTTGGTGAATTAACCCTCAGTGAATAACTTCTGAAAAATACACATGAATTTATGGTACTTAAATGTTTTCCTATTTAGAAGAAAATAATTCTAATTTATGTAAATGTTCAAGCTGATGAAAGGACCCCAGGAAATGATAGGATGAACCTTTTGATCTTGCTACCTAAAGTGAGCATTAAAATGCTTGCTATCACTGAAATGCTTGATTTAAGACATGACCCTTCCTCTTTGCCTCTCAGTCTCTGTCTCAAATAATTACCAAAATTTATAGCAACTAATTTGGAAAAATGACTCCATTTTAGCTTACAAACAAACCATCTGAAACTTCAGACTTTCTGCACATGGAATAAAGTGGGCTAACTACTGAGTAAGAATATCGTTCTGTGTTGACAAAAAAATGTAATAGGAGCAGAGCTACTATTTTCCATAAGGCAGCAGAGAATGCTAACACTCTTACAGTCAAGGGCAGGACTGAGCAGACCAAAGGACACATTTTCAAGGGCACTGGAGTCACATCAGAAATAGCCACAGCCTCACTGCCTGCCTAATTAGGTTGCCTTTGGACATTCAATTTAGCATATTGAATCCCTATAATGAGCAAATGGCTGTGTTTGATGTGTGTCTGCTTTAGCAGGAGAGGTCAATTAGGGTCAAGAAAAAATCTTTCGGGTTTATAAATACTTTGGGTGTCATGTAGTTCCATACTCTTGATGTGATGCTGAGGAAGCTGATGTCCTCAGAGGTTAATTGACCTCCCCCAAGGTCATACTGCTACTATGATGGGCAAAACTAGGGCTATCACACAAGCCTCTTGAATTTCAGTTCATCTCTATTCCACTTCATCACCTGTCTCCCCAGATGTCTACTTTTTGCTTACTTTGCATAGTAAACAGATGGTTCTTCTCTACTTCTCATTTAACTGAATGGCCAAAGCATCTTGGACCTTAGCCATGCTGTATTCTTTGCAAGAATGAACTTGGCTTTCTTTGATCTTCCCCTAAATGATGAAGCATTTTGATCCTCAGCTACCAAGAAGAGTTCACAAGAGCATAATGACTATACTTCACCTTGGTCAGTTACAGGCTTTAAGTTTCTCACTCCCCTCATGGGGAAAGGCACAGACCTGGGACATTGAACACAGCTGGTTTTCCAGGCACTAAGATGAAGTATGGGAATGGAGTAAAGACAGGAGAGTAGGTAGCAAGTAGGGAGCTAAGAGTAAAAGGAGGGTCTGAAACCAAAACCATCTGGATAAAGCAATAAATCCCATTGGGGCTGGGGAGCTCAGAGTGTAGGATCTGAGCCCGTCTGTTCCTTTCCACCCCCTGCCTCCGTGACTTTCCTAGCACTGGAGGGCTTGGCTGGAGTTGTACCACAATGGAGAGTGGGCTTTGCTCATTCTAGCTCTTTGTGGCGAGTAAGCAGGGGGCTGTCACGGAGGACAGTTGGGCACCTGCTGTAGGAATTATATTTTTAGGGGAAAAACGGTTTCCAAATTTTTCCTGAAAACAAAATAAAACAAATAAACAAAAGCAACTCTTAAAATTGTTTCATGTATTTCAGGGTCAGAGAAGACCTACTCCAGAAAACATACCAATTCCACAGAGTTCCATAATTAAATTACTACTTGAGTTATAGTAACTACCTCTAAAGATCACTTCTGGCTGAACCCCATACAAATCTAAACATGCCAATGATATCTTTTTAAATGAGTGCTATACTTCTATTTGAAAAATATCTCTTCATCCACCAAAATTTTTCAAAGAGAGCAAGGAAGTAACTCAAAATTAAAGAAATGCAACAGCCATTAACTACTATATGACTTTTCAATATTCTTCACAAAATTTATGCTTAAGAAGGTCTTTAAGAAAAGAAGTGCTTCCAAAAGCTCAGCTAGGTGGGAGAGAAAGTATTTCCAATGTGCTGATTCAAGAATGTTCTTCAAGTGTATGTATTAGGTTCCAGTTGAACAAGTGCTCATGGAATAGATTACACATGAAAGATGTTTGTTACAGGTTTGCATCAAACCAAACATCCAAAAGAAGCAGATGCCAAAAGCACTGCTATACGTGTGGAGATCTTAGAATCTAAACGTGGAAATATTTATTGATATATTTTATATTTAAGACTATGGAGAAAAAGACTATGATGCAGCCCTTGGTTTACCTGGTCCCAACTCTGTTTCGCTAAGAGGTATGCATTCTCATCTGTGAAGAAGGCTTCAAATGAAAGCTAGAGGTGGAGATGATGACCTTGACAAACCATGTACTAAATGCAAAAACAAAACAAACACACAAACAATAAACTCAAAACAACAAGAGGGTTGTGATTTGAGTGAATTTAGTAAATTAAAACATTCCATATTGAAAATAATTATATTTATAGATAGCATTGGAACAAAACAATTAAAATGTTCACCAGTGAGTGACTTCAAAGATTGATACAGGTTGAGCCAAAAATAAGAAAAACTTGCCTTTGGCTTTATCAAAATGGTAAGCCAGATCCCTTCCTTTTTATAATTGAAGCCATTCACTACTTTCATTCTGGTTTATTAATATGGAAATACAAAGGACAATATGAGGAACCTTTGTTTTTCTATTCTTTTGTATACTAGTTGATAAGGAATGCCAAATGTTCTGGAAAAAAGGAAACAAGGGAATATATGAATTAATTTATAATGAGACACATGTGTCCTTTAGTTTTACCAAGATGAATATATTTATAATTATTCTTTTTTATTCTTTATTGATTAAACAAACTTAGAAAATAGTCATGTATAATATATGCTGATCTATTCACTTGGGCTTTTTTTTTTTTTAAAGGTAATTATGTAAGGTACAGTATCTAATGGAATTTTTCAAAGTAGTGTGCATTGAGAAAACTTATTTCAAACATTATATTCCAAAGTTTACCATGTTCTAATTTCCATACTACATTTTAATATAATGTGTTATCTAAAAACAAACTGAAGAGTTTGTGACATTGAACATGTGGTTCTTGATCAGCTGGCAATATCATATAATCTCGGCTCTGAGGATGACATGGAGCTGAGAGGCAAGGTCAAATCTCAGAATAAAGATTGTGAGAACCACCTTAGGAGGTGGAAGGTGATTGAGTCTCTTTATGATGGAGGTGGAGTGGAAATAATGGCGATTGGATGAAAGAGCAACCTGGAACAGAGAAGATGTCGGTATCATGAGTAGAAGTAGCTGGGGGAGAGTTTTTATCGAGCCCCACATTTCCCTGAGTGGAATATTACCTTCCCAAAGCCATGTGAGAAGGGACAATGGCAGGGCCAGCCCCTTAGCCGGAGGCTGCAGGACAATATTAAGCTCATAGTCTGGCTGTCCATAGGTATCAGTGAAAGCCCTGAGCTGGGGACTCTGAATGGTCAGTCCTTTCTCCACTCTCCACTTCAAGAGCTGGATTATCACTAAGTCACCTATTGACAAAGAGCAGAGCCTAAGAAGTAAGCACAGGTGTTTCTTGAGAACCAGCATTGCTTGATGAATGTGTTGGGAGGAGGTGGATGAAGTAAGTAGTTGAGCCTAGATTGACAAAAGGAGAGTAAAATTAAAAAAGAAATCAAAGACTAAGAAAACTGGTCTAATGACTTCAGTAAAGAAGTGTTTTAATAGCAATATTGGGCACAAAGTAATGATGGGAGGGAACTTTGAAAAATTAAATTTAAGTATAAAATAAAGATATTCTTGAACATGCAAGGCCCCGAAAAGTATCCATTTTGACAACATTGTTGAAAGAATTATATATTCTGGAAGAAGAAAAATAAACCCAGTACTCTAGGAAATACATAAATACGTAAAATGTATTGCCTAAAAAGAAATACAAATGCACATATATTTATTTACATGGAAAACAACCAACTAAGCATTCAGAATGAAAGCTGAAGATGATATTGCATTGCATACACATATAATATTGCACATACACACATATATGTGCATGCATGCAAATGCCTAGTATTCACATCTTCACACATATCCTTTCTATACTGAACCTGGGCTGGCCTGTGTAGAATGTGGCAGAAGAGACACTGTGTGACTGTTAAGGCTAGGTCAGAAGAAGCCTTGCAGCTTCAGTCTTGGTCTCTTGGAATGCTTATTCTGGTGAAAATGAGCAGTCATGTAAGAAGCTTGAATACCTTGAGAATGTCCAAGCTAACAACATAGTGAAGCCACATGGAAGTAAGTCCCCAGCTATTTCAATATCTCAGCTGAGGCACCAGAGCTGTGAACTGTCTTGGATGTTAGGTCCAGTCGAACCTTCAGATGACTCCAGTCCAGCTGTCACTTGAGTGGAACTGCATTAGAGATGCTAGTGAGAACTATTTATATAACTCTGGTCATTGTATGGAACCATAAGAGATAATAATGAGTTGTTGTAAGCCACAACATTTTGGGGTGCTTTGTTATAAAGCAATAGATAGCTGAAACGATCGAGTAGTAGTTTGATTGCACAATGACTCTGATTATCCCTCTCTTCCTGCATCTTTGCCCTTTGCAGTGTGAAATTGGTAGCTTATTTAATCAAGAAGTGGAGTCTATTTATCCATCCTTTGAGTCTGCATTGGCTTTGTGATTTGCTTTGGCCGTTAGATTGTGGTAAAAAATGATAGTGCTTCTGTGTTCTCTCTCATGGAACTCTGCTACCCCCTTGAAAACAAGTCCAGGCTAGTGTGTTGGAAGATTATAGAGCTGTTAAGCAGAGATGTTGGCTCAGTCATCCCAGACAAGGCCCAAGGCATACAAACCAGCCAAGAGATTTAAAGCCATCTAACTGACCTGCAGTTGACCTCAAAGGCCTGAGTGAACACTGTCAAGCCTAGCAAAGATCCTTAGAACTGCCTGGGTAACTCGTAGACTTGTGAGCAAAACTAAATGTTTATTGTTGTATGTTGTTGAAATTTTGTTTATTGCATAGCATTATTGTGGCAACAGGTAACTAATCCATTTAGAGAGAAAAAAGAATCCATTCCAAATTTAGAACAAAACCTATGATGATACTAATATACTTCCAAGGTAGTAGTAAAGATATCACATGGATGTAAAAACATGTTAAGATATTGTTGTTCAGGATCTTGATCAGACAAGTCTGACAAGACTTGTATCAAAGATACAACAGAACGTGCAAAAAAACAAAATATGCTGTGAAAAGAGTAAATAATTCTAAATAAGAAATTTTAAGACAACAAAATTATAATCAATTATCACTTTTAATTTAAACATCGAAATCCCACATGAACCAATGATTGGTGAAAAGAATTAAAATTATTGGGGCACCTAGTGGCTCAGTCGGTTATGCATCTGACTTCTGCTCAGGTCATGATCATATATGGTTCGTGAGTTTGAGCCCTGCATGGGGCTCTCTATTTTCAGCACACAGCCTGCTTTGGATCCTCTGTCTTCTTGTCTCTTTGCCCCTCCCCCACTTGCACACGCACTCTCTCCCTTAAAAATAAACAAACATTAAAAAATAAATTAAAATTATCTTCTCAACGAAGAAAAAGTCTTGCTTGCAGATAATAGAATCCACTCAAGGAAGTTTAAGTAAAAAGGACTTTTAAGGGAGTATGGATTGCTCAGACTATTTTTAAAAAGCCTAATGAAATAGTCTTTAGGCTGAACTTGCAGGAAAAACTCCCCAAAAACTTCACTGCAGAACTGAGTCAGCTTGGAACCTGCTTCTACTGTAGTCAGAAGAAGGCTGAATTAAGGAGTCACTAGTAAGACTGTTAGCTCCTGAATCATGCTGCATTTCCCACAATCTAAGACAGAACTGTCTGCTTCTCTCACCATATGACTTGGTTCTGAATCAAGATTTAGTGTGCATGCCTTAGATTGAGGGAACCTAAGTCATATTTGGCACTCTAGCTGTAAAGAAATCTTAGAAATATGATTTTCAGCTTTCTAGTCTCTGAATGCTGGTATAAGGTTCGAACCTCTGTTGAGTGTGTAAGTCTATAGTATTTCTCACCCTTGACTTGTTTGCTCAGAATATAAAAATGTTAATATTAAGAAATTAATAGGAAAAAAAAAACCCAAAGTATAGATCTTAAAAGTTAGGGATAATCAACCAAAGTACGATAATAAAATGTGTAACTTTCAAACTATCAGAAAAATATATTGATTTATCCAATGGAAGTTTGGAATGAAAGAAAAAAAAAAACCCACTATATGATAAATTGAAAATATGTTGATGACTGAAAACAAGAAATAAAATTACAAAAACAAATTCTGATGTAACAGTAATTACAATAAATGTAAATAGACTAAGCCAAAAATAAAAGACTCTGAGATTGGAAGAAATATGTTTTCTACAAGAGAAAAATTTAAAATAAAATTCTGCAGATGGAAAATTGAAAAAGTGAAAGTAGTACTGCTTGGCAGTAATAATGTCAAGATTTGTTGGACAGAGCGAAATTAATTTGTACAGGAAAAGTTATAGCTTTGATCTATCTGATAAAAAATAAAGTATTTTGTTTAAGAAGATAGAAGAAGCACACAAAACAAAAGCCAAAGAAAAATGGAGAATAGAAACAATAAATATTACAGCAAAAATATTAAGAGCAATAAAAATAGAGGATAGCAAAGTGAAAACTCAAAGTCATAGTTTTTATTATTTATTTATTTATTTTTAATTAAAAAAATTTTTTTAATGTTTATTCATTTTTCTGAGAGACAGCATGAGTGAGGGAGGGGCAGAGAGAGAGGGAGACACAGAATCCGAAGCAGGCTCCAGGCTCCGAGCTGTCAGCACAGAGCCCAAGGTGGGTCTCGAACTCAGGGACCATGAGATCATGACCTGAGCCAAAGTTGGACGCGCAACCGACTGAGCCACCCAGGCGCCCCTCATAGTTTTTAAAATACCTAAAAAGTTAGACAAATCTTTAATTAATCAAGGACAAAAGAGAATATGCAAATAAAACATTTAATGAAAAAGGGAAACAGTTACAAGCAAAGTTAGGCTTTTAAATAATAAAGTTATAAGCAACCATCACTCTTAGATTTGTAATAGAAATTCCAAATGGATCAGGGCTACTAACGGAAATGAAATGGGAATTATCCTACCTTCAACCTAGCTATTTTAATGGATGGGTTCTAATAGAATTTCAATGAACAAATAATTCTCATTTAAGTAAATTGTTCCAGAAACTTGAAAAGACTAAAAGCAAAATGAGTCATTTTTGAGGATAGCATAATCTTGATTCTTAAAGCAGTCAATAAAACAAAAGAAAATTGTAAGTCCAGTTATGACAGAAAAATCCAGTGTAAAATTTTAGATAGTGAAAGCCAATCATATATTATAGAAATGTAATATGATCTAGTAGAATTTATTCCAGGAATACAAGACTAACTGAAAATCAGAAAATCTATCATTAAAATGAATCACATTAGGGTCTCCTGGGTGACTCAGTCGGTTAAGTGTCCGACTTTGGCTCAGGTCATGATCTCATGGTTTGTGGGTCTGAGCCCCGCATCGGATTCTGTGGTGACAGCTCAGAGCCTGGAGCCTGCTTCGGATTCTGTGTCTCCTTCTCTCTCTGCCCCTCCCCACTTGTGCTCTGCCTCTGTCTTTCAAAAACAAATAAATGTAAAAAAAAAAAATTTTAAAGAATCACATTAATAGAAGAACTTGATAAATTTTAACATCTCTTGATGGAAAAAAAAAGTACCTCAGTAAATTAAGACATGAAGGAAACTCCATTAACTTGATAAATATTGCGTACAAAAACACTACAGAAAATATTTAGTGGATAAACTATTTATTTATTTATTTATTTATTCACTCCCTTTTAGATCTGTGAATTTATAATTCACTCCCTTTTAGATCTGGAACAACAGAAGAACATGGCATGTAAGCAATGCTTACTGACCCACAAATAATTAAAGGTCCTGGCTAATGCAGAAAGACAAGAAATAGAAATGAGAGGGAAAAGAGTTTGGAAGGAAGAGCAAACTTGTTATTTGTATACAACATAATCATCTGCATAAAAAACACAGCACAATAAGCAGACAAACTCTTAGTATAATGAGAATTCAGAAGCTTGCTAGTTAAAGGTAAACTTAGGAAACTCCACCATAGCAATAATTGAAAATGCTATAGAAAAACAGGCACAATAACAACAAAATTACGTATAAAATTACATATTACATAGTTAGGAATCAATTACAAAGAATGCAAAAAATTATTATAAAAAAATTTTAAACTATAAGAGAAATAAAATAAGGCCTGAATGATTAGAAAGCTATAGCATGTTAATGACAGAATGACAATGTTGTAAAGATCTAAATTGTCCTCATGTTAATCCACCAATTTACCACAATTCTAATAAAAAGTTCTTGTGGTGTCAGAGTGGAGGATATTCTCTTAAACATGATAGTAAAATTGCAAAAATAAGGTAAAAATAGTAGACTTAGTTATATACAATTAAGGATTTCTATTAAAGAAGACTATAGGTAAATTTAACAGAATGAGGATGAGCTTGGAGAAGATATATACTGTATACTAACAAGTGATTAATATCTAAGATATGCAATGAACAAATCAGTAAAGAAAAGAAAATGCTCAAAAGAAATAAATAAGCAATCCATAAAAGGAGAAATCTATATGGGTAACAAGTATGTGAAGAGATGTCCAATTTCAGTAGTAATCAGAAATGTAAATGAAAACAGTAGCAATCTCCTTTATAAACATCAGATTGGCGAATGTTAGAATGTTGGAAAATCCCAAGTGGGCAAACAGGAATTCTCACAAATCCCTCCTGGGAATGTAAAGGAACAATTTCTGAAGTACTTCATAATAATGAAATACTATATAGCAGTCAGAGGTAACAATATTATATCGATGTAGATGCAGTCATCACTGTATAATATTAATACATATTAATATTATATATATATATTTAATTTTATTGTTTATTTTTTAAAATTTATACCAAAATTAGCATATTGTGCAACAATGATTTCAGGAGTAGATTCCTTAATGCCCCTTACCCATTTAGCCCATCCCCCCTCCCACAACCCCTCCAGCAACCCTCAGTTTCTTCTCCATATTTATGAGTCTCTTCTGTTTTGTCCCCCTCCCTGTTTTTATATTATTTTTGTTTCCCTTCCCTTATGTTCATCTGTTTTGTCTCTTCAAGTCCTCATATGAGTGAAGTCATATGATTTTTGTCTTTCTCTGACTAATTTCACTTAGCATAATGCCCTCCAGTTCCATCCACGTAGTTGCAAATGGCAAGATTTCATTCTTTCTGATTGCCAAGTAATACTCCATTGTATATATATACCATATCTTCTTTATCCATTCATCCATCGAGGGACATTTGGGCTCTTTCCATACTTGTTGATAGTGCTGCTATAAACATTGGGGTGCATGTGTCCCTTTGAAACAGCTCACCTGTATCCCATGGATAAATGCCTAGTAGTGCAATTGCTGGGTCATAGGGTAGTTCTATTTTTAGTTTTTTGAGGAACCTCCTGACTGTTTTCCAGAGTGGCTGCACCAGCTTGCACTGCCACCAACAATGCAAAAGAGATCCTCTTTCTCCACATCCTTGCCAACATCTGTTGTTGCCTGAGTTGTTAAAGTTAGCCATCCTGACAAGTGTGAGGTGGTATCTCATTGTGGTTTTGATTTGTATTTCCCTGATGATGAGTGAAGTTGAACATTTTTTCATGTGTTGACCATCTGGATGTCTTCTTTGGAGAAGTGTCTATTCATGTCTTTTGCCCATTTCTTAACTGGATTATTATTATTATTATTATTTTTTTGGCTATTGAGTTTGATAAGCTCTTTATAGATTTTGGATACTAACCCTTTATCTGATATGTTGTTTGCAAATATCTTCTCCCATTCTGTCAGTTGCCTTTTAGTTTTGCTGATTGTTTCCTTCGCTGTGCAGAAGCTTTTTATTTTGATGACGTCCCCGTAGTTCATCTTTGCTTTTGTTTCTCTTGCCTCTGGAGACGTGTTGAGTAAGAAGTTGCTGTGGGCAAGGTCAAAGAGGTTTTTGCCTACTTTCTCCTCGAGGATTTTGATGGCTTCCTATCTTACATTTAGGTCTTTCATCCATTTTGAGTTTATTTTTGTTAATACTATACATATTAAAAAAAAGCAATGGAATAATTCAGTGCTATTTGTATATTGAAATCACGTTCACATATCTTTCCAAGACACCTGTAGATGCAATGATACACGTTAAGAACGTTAGAATTAATGCCTATGGGGCAGGGGGAAGGGAAATAATTGTGTGGGTTATGATGGGGAAAACACAGAAATAAAACAAGAGAAGAGCTTTGCATGGATTGATGATGATGGCCTGAAACTGAAGAATATTGTACGCAACACTCTCTGTCCAAAGTCCAAAAGGAGGACAATAACAAAACAAAGTAAGGAGTGTGAAGCACAAGTCTGTGGGGCTGAGTGAGGAATCCAAGTGTGGTAAAAGTGCCATGTAGAGAGAATTTCAGAGGGCTGAGCCTGTTTCACCTGACATCAGTTTATACCAAACTCAAGGTTGGTTTTCAAGTTTCTTCCTGCAAGCCGTGGGCACCCTAGTGAATTGTTCATGAAATGGGAATAATTTGATACAAAAAATATTAGAATTGCTAGATGAGTGCTGGGGTGCTATATAACAAAGTACCACGGACTGGGTACTTTGTAACAACAGAAATTTATTTCTCACAGTTCTGGAGTCTGGAAGTCTAAGATTAGGGTTCCAGCATGGTCAGGTCCTGGTGAGACTCTCTTCTGGGTTGGTTGCTCACTCCTGTCTTCTTTTTCTATCCTCACATGGCAGAGAATAGAGAGAGGGCGCAAGGTCTCTCCTGACTCATGAGGGCACTACTCTCCATCATGGGGGCTCCACTCTCATGACCTCATTTAATTCTAATCATCTCCCAAAGGCCCCACCAACGAATACTATTGCATTGTGGGGTAGGGTTTCAATGTATCAATTTGGGAGGTGGGGGACAGTGGCATTCAGTCCATTTACATGCTATAAGGATTCATTGGCAGTGTATTGCAAGGCAATTTGCAGGGAGCACACTAAGCCTCTCTTTCCACAAAAGAGCTCTTTGAGGAGAAGTAACAAATGCACATCTCTCTCTATGACCCTTGTAGTATTTTATTTGGCCATCCTCTTATTCATCCCACCACTTGAGAGTGGTTCCTCTTCACATCAGAGTGGCATATCCAGACTCTGCATGCAGGGGTAAAGTGGGCTTCAGTCTTGGCCCACAGCTTTGCACAGGGCTTGGTATCCAATCATAAATTAGTCCCTAAGGGGGCATGAGAACATCCCAGTAATTTGTTCTGACAAAAGCTGGATTAAACATTTCCAGGTCATTTGGTGCTCAGTGTGGCTCAATTAGGCACACCCGAACCCACAGGCATCTGGCTTTTTGTACTTTTGGAGAACAAACCAACATGAGAGAGAAAGTCACCACGGCAACTCCATGTGGCTGGGAGACAGAAAGTCATAAACACTGGATTCTTCCCAGCCCAGCCCTGGGACAGACTCCATTTATGTACCATTTGATGCAGTGAGCTTATTAGGTTC
This sequence comes from Panthera leo, assembly GCF_018350215.1. Taxonomy (NCBI): domain Eukaryota; kingdom Metazoa; phylum Chordata; class Mammalia; order Carnivora; family Felidae; genus Panthera; species Panthera leo. The sequence goes on from NC_056687.1 coordinate 109,104,054, forward strand.
TCTTAGATGGCTATATGCATTGCACAAGAACATGAATTTGCTTATTCTTTTTTTTAAAATTAGACTTTAAGGTGCCATTATTAATACAAGCAATTCTGTCAAGAATGTCAGATCTCATTTTTATTTTAATTTCAAATCTCAAATTTGTGTTCTTTGCTATTTTTAATTCAAAAGTATTATGTGATTCATCACAAAGCATGTGTTACTAGATTCCTTAGGATTTCATATATTCTAGCAACTTCTAATGGTTTACATAAACATACCTGGCTTGCATTAAATGAAGTTTAGTCATTTTAAATGCAGGGTAGTCTCCACTGCATTTCTGTCTTTTAAAATTTGTTTTGCTTTTAAGCTAGTGGTTTCATTATTTTTCTTTTTAACACTCAATTTATTTAGGGTTTAGGACCATTTTTCCCTGTGACATTAGTTTCTTTTTTTTTTTATTTTTTTATTTTTTAATTTTTTTGTGACATTAGTTTCAAACTAATTTTTTGCCTTGAATTATTTTCCTGATGAATTTTGGTCATGATGGAGTAGGCTGAATAAAGCTGTGAGTTAAGTATATTTCCCCCCACTTAATCCATTTGAACACCTTTATATCAGCTTAATATTCCATAATATACAAACAGCTGAAATATTTTCCCAATTGTTTTCAGATTTGATTACCTAAAAAAGTTTTATAAATATTTTTAAAGGGGGATTAAAAACCAATTAATAGTGGTGGTCCTTAAATATCAAATTAGAATTCTTGCTGAAAAATTAACGAGTGAAATAAATCAGTCCAGTGTCTGATTGCACATCAAATGATAAAGATCAACTTCCCCTTTGTGGAAATACTAAAGCTGTTCTCACTGCACTTCTCTTCCTGTCCTTTGAAAATTTGAATGAAATATTATTTCAGTGGCTAGATATAAAGCTAGCAATACATGTACATGTGTAATCCTCTAGAGTTGCAAGGAAACTACCAGTTGCTTGTCTAGGTGACCACTGAATAGTGTCTTAGAACTTCCAAAATTAGAGGTTGTCTCTGAAGGCAGGATTAGAAGTTATTGATATTGTTTCTTTGCAAGGAGGTGGATATTTTAGGGTTCTAAATCAAAGGATTTTGTCATCTCTTTCTCCACTATCAAATACAGTGCTAAAAAATGTTGTCTATCCTATCTAGCTTCTAGTTTTCTGGAAAAAGTGAGATTTAAAGATATAAATAGCTCTGGAACCCAAGGTGGCAGATAGGGGATAGGATATAGCAGAAAGGTTTTGCTCTCAATTCTCAAGTCTTTGGCAGAAATGCATTGGTTGTTCCAGGAGTAACAGTAGTAAGAGAGGTAGTCTGATCCTTTTCAAACCTTCTTCAGAAGAAAAATTTGGGTCCACTATGTCTGTCAATACTAATTGTCTTAATTCATTCAGGACAATGGGAGATGAGATTCTTTCTTTCTTCTAGAAGAATTATAGATAGCAAGTCAACACAATCTTCCAACAAAGAGCTCTGAGCAAGGTATTTGGCAGATATTACATTTCTCCTCCCTCAGTATATTTATCTTCTGGAGAACAGTCACACAGATCTTCCTGTAACTTGCTTACAAACAGTGGTTATAGTCTATTAACCTCCTTTGTTCCCTGAGGAAGAGAAAAATAATTATGTAGGTATGTTAGATTGTCCTAAGGTTTTTGAGAATCTCTTCTAACATTCTACACCTTGATTGTATCAATTGGTAACCAATGTCTGTGACAATCTTTGGTGCATAAAATATTCCCTTATTTGATCTGTTAAAGTTAAATAAAGATGGATAGTCATGATTGCCTGCCTTGATAACAAACTCCCAAGTCAAATTAATGCAGAATTTCTATGCAAGACTACTTTCATCCCAGCTGTCTGAAGATTACCATTACAGATTTCAGATTGCTCACGTTTATTCAATATATTTGGCTTGTTGCTTTCACTTAATTTTCAACTTTAGAATTGGTTTTTTTGTGTTTTCTATTCTTATTACAACAAATAGGATTCTTCTAATTGAGTCCAATTTAAATGGAGTCTGAAAACTGAGGCAAGTGCCAATTTACCTCAGCATATTAGATTTGAAGCTGATGTCATGGCCTTAATAAGTCTTAAACACTGTATGTGATTTTTGAGCAACACCATTTCCTTCTGTAAATTGGGTTTTACATTAATTATAATCTCTTATATGTCACCGTATGTCTTGCATTTGCAAAGCACTGGCTGTAACATTACACAGTTTATTTAAATTGACACACGGTTTTTCAGTATTTACCACTTTAATTACTTGGTGATTATTTAGTGCCTAAATTGGAACCTTGGTCATTTAAACATAAAACACTTATTGGAAGGTTAGTCCCCTGTAACTGCTAGAATCAAGCATTTACTAACAGCTGCAATATGTTTTTGAACCTCATATCCCTCCAAGTATTAGGGCAACATAACTTTCTCAAAAGGCCAGGGTAGCTGTTTCTTGTATCCCTGACAAACGATGATCCTTTTTCTTCCTGAACATCTATAGAGACAAGAAGCTGACAGCTTCCCAAAGCAGGCATTAAGGCACTAGATGCCACAATAATGTGGGCATAGGGAGTGGTGGAATGAGTGTACTATAAGAACAGAAAATCATACTTGAAGACTGAGATCTTAGAGTTTAAATTTGAGCAATTGAATTATTCTCCATATTCACAGAATTCAAGCCACACACATTGGGTGATTGAAATGGGTGGAGCCTAATGATGTAACTGAAGTTTAGAAAGTCTTGGAGATGGGAGCCTCCCTGGTGAGTAAGTCTCCCTTTTGGACTCAGGTTCTCCAGATGATGGGAGAAGTAGTTGGGGCATAAAGTTGTGGAAAAGAAACCTGGAGGTCAGTAATTGCCATTAAAAAAGAGGGGGGGGGGTGTGCCTGGGTGACTCAGTTGGTTAAGCATCCAACTTTTGATTTCAGTTCAGGTCATGATCTTACAGTTTATGATTAGAACCATGCTTGGGATTATTTCTCTCTCTCTCTCCATCTCTCTCTGCCCCTCCACTGCTCACATGTGCATGCTCTCTCTCTTTCTCTCTCTCAAAAATACATAAATGAACATTAAAAAAAAAAAGAATAAAGGGTCAGTAAAGTTGCCACTCCCAGTGCTGTTAGGATGATTTCATATTTCTCAGTCACCTATCTTTCCTGAATCAGGATTACTACTATGTTCTATTTCCTGAATGCCATTCTTCTATCTGTACTTTAAGAACTGAAGGCTTTTCCAAGAACAACCAGATGTAACACGACTAGAAAAAAGTCATGATGTACCTTTTCCACATAGACTTTTCAGTAAAACAGTTACATAGTGAGTTGATATGCTTAAGTTCTATTCACTCAGCCCTAGGAAAAAGAAAACAAAAAACACTTCTACAGAGAGATAGACAATCTTAGGTTATCTTAGTGTCAAAAGGCAGCACTTTTTTCTTAAAGAATTTTTTAAGTTTATTTATTTATTTTGAGAGAGAGAATGAATGTAGGGGAGGGGCAGAGAGAGAGGGAGACAGAGAATCCAAAGCAGGCTCCAGGCTCTGAGCTGTCAGCACAGAGCCTGACACGGAGCTTGAACCCACAAACCGCAAGGTCATGACCTGAGCTGAAATCAGATGCTTAACAAACAGAGCCACCCAGGTGCCCCTGATTTGGACCTCTTTAAGTCTCCTTTCGAATCTGGTTTCCTCTTATTCCAGTCCATCAGAAGATACACTGGCTACTATAGAATTGTTGCAGAAATTGGATATTTTTGACTAAAATGAAATTTTTGGCTTCTGTATTAGTTTTAGTTATCAATGTGATCTTATTACTTGGAAGCAAAATCGACCATCAGAAAAGTGAGAAATTTAATTTTTGAGGAGGCTTCAGAGGAATGGAATAGGTAATTAAATTGAGGCTACATGACTAAATCACTGCGAAGGCTTGTCTTGCCTATAAAAATGGCCAGTCTGTTTTTATTTTTAGCAGAAAAGCTGGGACATTGAACAGAGATCCTTGCCTATCTTCACTTCTCCTTTTTGTGGTAACAGGGGTTTGCTTTAGCTGTCTGCATCTTCCCCCAGTAGAATAAGGTCCCTGTCTATTCCTGAGGATTCAGGTCAGACCAAGACATTCCACCCTCACTTTGTCCCCTAATGTCCATCACACTATTCTGCATATTCTCTGCACCCATCCGTTATGATCTTGGTTATTTATTAATTTCCTTAATGGAAGTAAGCTTCTTGAGCATGTTACTAATTTGGTTGTGTTTGTTGTGCCTAGTACAGTGCTGAGCACATGGTAGGCACCCCTCAAATATTTACTGACCCAATGGTGGAATACAATTACAATTAATCTTGGGCTGCTTTCCTTTGTTCTTTTTAGTCATCCATGACTTTCTAAAGGAGGAGAAAGAACTGTCCCAAAACCTAGAGCCATTGTTCACATTCGTTTACTAATTTAATGACACATAAACTGAACAGTTCTAATATTGGTTTCCTTCAATGATATGCATATATTCCATTCACTGTTAGAATTAGTTTGACCATGATCACTTGGAAGTGAATCCTGGAGAACAAGTTTTTAACAACAACCACCAACATATGTATCTACTGCTTCTTAGGTGCCAGGCATTGTTCTAAATTCTTTATTTGGATGGTCTCATTTAATTTTTACAACATCTTTGGCTATAGGTACTCCTGTTTCCTCAATTTCTAGAGTGGGAAATTTGCATAGAAAGGCTAAGTAACTTGCTTAGGGGCCACCCAGGATATAAACCCCAGGTAATCAGGCTCCAGAATCTGTGCTCTCCACCTAGGAAAGGTGATGGATGGAAGGGGTCTGTCTCTCAAACATTCTCAGAATCGAGATGGTTCTCAAATATCTTCCTTAAAACATCACTGCCCAAGTACTTCATGTTTCTCCTGGAATACTTTCAGTGATAAACAACTCACAACCTTATAAAGTAGAACACCCCATCTTCTGACCAAGTTCATATTTTTGAAAAGCTTTTCCTAAATATTGAACTAAGGCCTTTTCTTCTCCACTTCTTATTTGTTCCCTTTGGTGCATGAAACAATTCCAGTCCTTCCTCCAGCTGACTGTCCTTCTGACACAGGACACGGTCTATCACAAGCCTCCTGAATTTTCTCGTCCGCACATTGTACATCCCCAGCCTCATGATTGCTTAAGGATTTGTTTAAACCATGTACGACATGGTTTCACATGTATTCATCCTGGCCTCTGTTATCTGAATGCATTCCATGTTCTGCAAAGTTTGTCTTTCAACTTGAAGCTCTTCTTGAATTAAACCTTGTAATTGAAATACATGAATCATGATATCCTCCTGTCTAGTCCTTTTAAAGTTCTCTACCTTTGGCTTTGGTAATACTATCTGAATATTTTTTCTTTCTTTTTTTTTTTTTTTTTTTAAGTTTATTTATTTTGAGAGAGGGCAAGCAGGGTAGGGGCAGAGTGAGAGAGGAGAGAGAGAGAATCCCAAACAGGCTCCGCCCTATCAGCACAGAGCCTGATGAGGGCCTGGAACTCACAAACCGTGAGATATGACCTGAGCGGAAATCAAGAGTTGGACACTTAACTGACTGAGCTATCCAGGCGCCCCTGAATTTTTTCCTTTTATTTGCTAATATGATGCCAAAGTGAGGCTCTTGTAGGTTTCAGGAAGCAAAGATAAGCTCAGGAGACAGAGATTTGCAGCAAAGCCACATGAGGAAATAAGGGAGACTTAGGGCCACACTGAGGCCACAGCAATAGCTCTGGGGCATGACAGGAATTTCAGTAGATGTCCCCTCAGAAATGGGTTCCTGTGTTCCCTCTCTGCTGCCTGGTCACTCCTGGGACTCAGCCAGTCTCCCACTTTGTACCTGTTGTTCCTGACTTCTGGCTGTTTCATATTCTCTTTTCTCCTATTCTGGCTTCTATTGTTTCTGTGCTTCTTCCTGCTCCTTCTCTATGTATGTTTTTCAGATTCACATTAAGATATTTAGACTGGAAAATGTGTAGGCTTCTCTCCCCACTCTTAACTATCCTGAATTTCAAAGTAAATGTCATGTGAAGTTTTATGATAAATATAAATAAGTCCAGAAAAAGTTCTGATTTTTTTCCCCTGTAATTATCATTTTAATGCTTTCAAAATAAAACAAATATCAATTATTCCCATAATACTTTCTTTGGCACTCTGGTGATTAGATATGAACTTTGCCTATTCAGAAATCAGAATGTTTTTATTTCCCCTTACGAACTGCTAATTCTTTTTTTTTTTTTTTTTTTTTTTTTTTTTTTAATGCCAGGTTCTCAAACGGTCTAAGCAATGAGATCTGATCAGCTCAATTAGGTCACAATTGTGCCTGTTTGGCAGGATCCGTGAGCCAGGCTGCTCTTTAATCAGGCATGCCTTCTTGGTACAACCAGCTGTAACCAGGATTTCAGGGTTACGTGGTACCAAATAGCCCCCTGGGTGGGTGTAGCTGAAATCCTAGAGTGGGTGAGGAGTCTGTCAGGCAGATTGCATGGCCATTTGTATATACATATATGTATACAGACCGCTGGAGGACTTGCTCACTGCCACATTCTACACCATGATTAATTCTTTCACCTTGAAATGTGGTGTCCTCAGCGAAGTACAAACTAACTCATGTTGCCAACCGTCCTAGGGGACCCTGGTCTTCACAAACCAGGGCTCCAGTGAGACACATGGCCCTGGCCAGACCACTCTAGGGTGTGCAGGTGGCAATGGAGAGGGGGAAGCCATCTGGCTCTCCACGTACAAGAGACCTGTATCCTGCACTTGGCTCAACTTGAGTATGGGAAATATACCAGCTAGCAACCTTTGGAGGGTGCTGATATTTCTACCACTCTATTAAGGATTTCAGTGATACCAGTTTAGATATGTGTGTTTTTGCTCTAACCTTATCATTTTCCAAAGAAGTGATATTCGTGTATAGAAATAGCGCCTGTGAAAGCCAACAGAAACACAGGCAGACCCCAGAGAGCCATCTGCTGGACTCTAATCTGCCCTGATGCTCTCTCAGGCTCATCTGCAGGGTCCGTTTGGTGGCCATATTTGAGCTGTCCTGAAGGCTTCTGCTTGGTCCTGGAGTCTTCCCTTCTCCTTATACTATGCCTGTGACAGCTGATGTTTGTTCCAGGGCAGTCTGGCAAGTTGCCCAATAGCAGAGAGCTTATTTCCAGACATGCAAAGACGCTGGCAGATTGGGGAGAAAAAGTGGGTTGTTTTTATTTTCATGCCCAGGAGTAATTGCACAGAAAGGCGATGCCCTGGGCGTTTCCCCACCAGCAGCAGATGTCACTGGTTGGGGGGAAGAAGTGCAGCCTCTCCTCCCCTCCCCACTTCCCTTTTCCTGGTAAAGCCCAAGGCAATAAAATTAAATCAAGCATTACTATTTTTTACATTGAAAATGCTCTTGAGTTTGAATTATGGATTCAAATGGCTCTTAAAGAGAACACCCGAGGGGCTCTGAATGCTGCCAGATGGCAGGGGAGCCAGGCAGGGGAGCCAGCACCGGCTGCCTCTGACAGAGATAAGACCACAGGAGGCTCCTTTCTCTTGTAAACTGTGAGAAACCAGCCACACACATCTCCAGTTCAAGGTTTTCCTCCCCTTCCTACATTGGTTTTTGTGTTCAGTGGGATTCCTTGCCCAGGGTTGACTCATTAGGCCTTTTGGGTAGCTGGACCTCATTTGTGAGCCACATGCAAGGCTGCTGGTGTCCAGCCAGGTAATTCAGGTCCATGACTTGTATCCTGTAACATCCCCCAGGACTTGGAGACACTTGATCTGGCACCTGGGGAAGACTGGAGAAGCTCCCGGTCTGTAAAAGCTTGTGGGGGAAGGTAGGGAGGAAATGCACAGAGGGAGAAGAGAGAATCTGCCAGAAATTAAATGCAGACAGTCTGCTCCTCAGAGTAGCCAAGGCTCTTTGGAGATGGGGATGGGGCTTGGTTCTGCTGCTCATTCCCAGAGGATATGACCTAAACTGAAATCTTTTTCAGGCTCCTCTCAGTCTTACAGTTGTTCAGAATGTCTCAGTCCACTGAACATCTGTCCATCCACTCACCCACACTCCCATCCAACAAAGATGGGTCTTCTGCTGATGCTGTGCTGTGTGCTGGATGACAAGCTGAACAAATCACGGGAGCTATTATCTACTATGAGACTCCCGCATGTGGCTGCTCTCAGAACTCCCTAGGAGCTTTTAGAGAAACTCAGCATCCCTGGTTTCACCCCAGACCTATTGAGTCTGTATCTCTGGGTGTGAGGAGGCCTGGAAATCTCATTTTCAAAGCTCCCCAGGTGATTTTGATGTGTACTTGAGTTTGAGAACGACCTAGGGGGTAAGAGTTACAGTCAGAAGGTGGGACACATGCTAGAAAATCAATTGCAAGTGCCAGGTGAACCCCTGAACAAAGTTCTCTGAAAGTTCACTCCATTCTGGAGCAGTGGGGAAAGGTAAGAGAGGTGACATGGAGCAGGTTCTTGAAGGCTGAGCAGTTTTCCAAGCAAGATATTGGAGCAAGAAGATTCTAGCCACCAGAAATGGCAGTCACAAGAGCATGGAAGTGTTCAAGGAATTATGGGGAGTTCAGTGTTGTGGGAGGATGGGGTACCCCTGGGGTACACAAGCGGTGAGTCTGGTACTGGTGCAAACAAAAAGTAGTGCATATTTCAGGGGAAAGTTGGCTTGAGTTCGGGTTTCTCCAAGATGATCTGCGGTGATGTTCAAGAAAAAATGTGAAATGCATTTAAATCCCAAGAAAGCTGTCTGACTGGAGACATCATTTTGGAAACCAAAGCATATGGTTAGATAGGAAGGTGCCTGGGCATCTGTGTAGCAACCTCCGCAAGTAGCTGTGAGAGCTTCAGGGTGGGCCCAGGATCCAGCCCAGACCCTGGAGGTAGTCTGGGAAACTCCAGGCCTCTAAAACTCTAGAGCGGACCTGGAGCTTTCTTTGGATGTAGCTTTTAGAGGATGTCTCATGTCCAGACAGAGTCCTCTTGAGGCTGACTCTGCAGTGGGTGCGACTAGTAGGGTAAAGTGCCTTTTAAATAGGACACCCTCTTTGTGTTCAGCCAGCCAGGGCCACGAACGTGGTAAGGCCCTCCACCGAGCCCCTCTACCCAGTCATTCTCCAACAGGGAGCTGGTTGGGGCACAGTATCTGCTCACTCCTTTATTTGACAAACAAGTACTGAGCATCTGCTGTGTGCCAGGGACTGTGCGTGGCTTGGCGGATATGAGGTCGAATGAACGCAGCTCCCTAGGTGTGTGTCTACTTCTGCCATTGATGTTATTTGTAAAGCTTTATGTCCCCCTCCTTTATTTTTCTTTCTTTCTGAGTGAAACAGGGTAAATATGCTGCCACTTCTTACCAAAAAATGTGCTATGCATTGAATAAACTCAAATGAACAAAGAAAACCAGAAGAATCCATCTTTGCTTACTCTGTTCTCCAACAAAGCAGTTTAATGTTGTATTTAGTGTATAAGTCATTCCCCAGGAGAGCTCCACTTGAGAACAATCAGTGGAATGAAGTCTCTAGTTCTGAATTGTCTTTTTGGATAACAAAAACTTGGGGTGAATAATGATAATGATAATAATAATAATAATAAAAGATGTACTGGAAGATGCCTTTTGTTAAACGAGGGAAAAAAACTGCAGACATTTTTTAATGCTATGTCTGGTCTCTATACAGAAACCTGTCAGCTTCATGCTGTTTTTAGTCAATTTCACAGTGGGGGAGAGAAATGCCGATGACTTAGGAGAAACAAGTTCAAAGTAGGTAACACAATTGCTGAAAGCATTTCCTCAAAAGGAGAGCTTTATAGTTGTAGCTAAAAGCAAATAGAAATCTAGGTGCATATATGGAGGGTGTTTCCAGGTGATGGTTGTGGGAAGTACAGACCCAGGGAGGGTTGGGAGCCTACTTTTTTGGAGAAAACAGGGAATTTTGTGCACCTACATTGACTCTAAGTTTACATGTAAGGGTGCAGATGTTGCTGTTCTGTTCTTGGAAGAATGCCTTCCCCAGAGTCCTCACCTTGGGGTGAGGACGGGATGTGTTGAGCAAGAGCACCAGAATTTTCAATCTCAGCTTGTTTCTACTCAGGATTCATGGCAGGCTCAATGAGTATTAACTGAATGAATAATATGCTTGTATTTTATTATATCATATTAATATTAACAAATGCTCTAAGACAGTGATGGTCCTGGCACTAAGACCACTCTCCCAGAGTTCGGACTACTAGCATAAAGCCCAGGACGAACTTAATTGAATTATTCTTCCTCATTTCTGTGTCAAGATGCTTTTATTTATTTATTTTTAATTTTTTAAAATTTTTATTTATTTTTGAGACAGAGCGAGAGCGAGCGCACAAGTGGGGGAGGGGCAGAGAGAGAGGGAGACACAGAATCCAAAGCAAGCTCTAGGCTCCGAGCTGTCAGCACAGAGCTTGATGTGGGGCTCAAACCCACCAACTGTGAGATCATGACCTGAGATGAAGTTGGATGCTTGACTGACTGAGCCACCCAGGCACCCCTGTCAAGATGCTTTTAAAGGAGGGGAGAAGGTTCAAGTTAGTAAGGTGACCCTTATTACCATTAGGTATGCCTTGGACTTCACCAAAGGAATGTCCCTACAGCGACTATACAGAGGGAACTTGCCACCACACACTTTGGCCTAAATACTGGAGTGGGAGCAGCTGTTTGGATTTCACCACAGGCCACATTAAGATCTGAGATGAATGTGGCAGGGTGAATGGCAAGGAGACATAAGGTAGTGATGGAAGAGGATGAGACGTCTGTGGGAGAATTATCTTCCCTAACAGTGCCTTAGAAAGGGAAGGAGGCAGGAGATATTAAAACTATGAATAAATGAAAACAGGACTCTTTCCTGGCCACTGAACATTTAGACCATTGCTGCTTCTGGAAGTCCCTTTCTGATCCATACCATTAATATGATGCATGGTGTTTCCATCAACCAATGTGTGCCACTCTTTAAAGTCTGTTGAATTACGCTAACAAACTGAGTGTTTTTATTTACTGTGTTCTTTCCCAGCTCTTTTCCTTATACACGTGTCCAGAGACAGCTCCCGATTGGTCCAAATGGTCATTTGGGTCATATGTGGCCCAGATGGCACTGCAACTGTCACCACATGCCTTCCTTCACTGTTTATTAGAATGCCTTTCATTCCCAGTGTTCTTCCCAGAGGCCAAAATGTTTGTGGCTGCCATATGGTACCCACTTCCCTTATTTTATGGGATCCTGGCAGCCTCCCATCTCCAGTCGTTTCTGGGTCCTGCTTTTATCTGACAAAGCAGTTCATTCACATACAAAAGTTAGTGAGTTGTCTGGCTAACTGTGGGGTAGAGTGTAGTAGCTCCTTCTCCACAGCATGTGCATAGGAAAGTCTATCAGTTCTTCCTAGACTTTGATTTATTTCATGCAATATCTATTATATTTGATCTGTATGGTTCCAGAAGTCAGTCTATAACATCCTAAAGTGCAAATACCTTGCTTTTGTCATTTTCCTATTTTTTGATAATTGTATCACCATGCCAAATAATGCTGAGATAAACATTTGTGATCTAGCTCCTTTCTTTAAAAAAACAAAAAAGTTTATTTGTTTTGAGAGAGAGAGAGAGAAAGAGAGAGTGTGCAGAGAGAGAGAGAGAGGGAGCTGGAGAGAGAGAATCTCAAGCAGGCTCTGCACTGTCGGCACAGAGCCCATCGTGGGTCTTGGCCTTATGAACCATGACATCATGACCTGAGCCAAAATCAAGAGTCAGACACTTAACCAACTGAGCCTACCATCCTTTCTTTGGGATGATTTTTCTTAGTGAATCAATCTTAATTTTTAAGGTTAACTCCCATGAAGGGATCATGAATCAAGAATTTAAGTTATATTGGCTTTTACAAAGATATTATGGTTACTTGGACATGTCCATAGCTTACTGGACTGGGACAAACCATCAAGGTAGATCTCTTGAAATATTTCTATTTTGTCAGGTAGGTAATGCTATTTCCCATGTTCATGGGTATGTAGTAGGGCAAAGAGGTGATGACCCTTGACGTGGGCCTGCTTTGTGGGCCTTTTCAATGAAGTTCTGTGAAAACAGAGCTGAGCATGGAGAAAACTGTATGACTTAAAAAATGCTAAACCCTGTGATTTATTTTAGCACATTTGAGTCTTTATTTGTAATATTTATTATAGTCTCAATGGATTGCCTGATCTACTTTCCTGCTATTTTTTTAAAGAAATTTCTCTCCAGATATAGTACTGAGTGAAATAATTTGCTTGAATGTAATGTCAAATTAATTGCACATAGCCTAGGTAGAGAAATCTTCTTGTTGATTTCCTGAGGGTCAGTGTGAGCTCACCTCAAGTGGTGCCAAGTGGGTCCTGTGGGGCTGCGGAAGGTCACAGCACCAGCAGGAGGGGCTCCTTTGTCGACAACAGCGGTGTAGAGTCTAGGCCTCCAGGAAAACCCAAGAGAAGGAGAAGTGTTGGCAAAGCTGCGAAGTCATTGCCCAGGAAACTAGACACCTCTGGAATAGAGTCACATCTGCAGTAACAAAATTGCCACAAAGTTGAATAGACTTGTGTTTTACTTGGAGAGAAGCTGGTCAGCAGGAAGCCCTGAGGAAAAAGCAGCGTCATTCTGGAGGCACTCTACTGGCTAAGGATTTACCTTCTGCCTCTTTCCCCCCACTTCCTTAATCCCCTGACTTTTAGAAATAAGAATGAAAGCTATGGGGCGCTTGGATGGCTCATTCGGTTGAACATCCAACTTCAGCTGAGGTCATGATCTCACAGTTTGTGAGTTCGAGCCCCACATGGGGCTTGTTGCTTTCAGAGTGGAGCCTGCTTTGGATCTTCTGCCCCCACCCTCCTTGGCCCCTCCCCACTCATGCTCTCAAAATAACTCAAAAATAACTAAACATTAAAACAAATAAAAACCCAAAAGCTAAAACCATGGTAGATCTAGTTAAAATATTGTATTTTTATATTCAAATAAACATTATAGGCAAATGTGCAAGGTTCAGGGGTAAAGAATTTTCTTTACACAGTGGAAAAAAAAGTAAACAAATGAGACTTCCTACTTTGTTTATCTTGTTAATCACAAATTGCAAAATCTCTCACTATTTTTCTATCAAATTAATGAAAGAGAAACCCTCCTGTATTAGTTTGTGAGGGCTGCCAAAACCAAGTCCCAGACACTGGGCAGCTTACATAACAGAAATGTATTTTCTCGCAGTTCTGGAGACCAGAAATTAAAGATCAAGCTGTCATTGGGGTTGGTTTCTTTTGAGGCCTCTCTCCTTGGCTTGTAGATGGCTGTTTTCTCCCTGTGTCTTCACATGGTGTTTCCTCTGTGTGTGTGTGTGTGTGTGTGTGTGTGTGTGTGTGTCTCTGTCTGTCTGTCTGGGTCCTAATCTCTTCTTATAAGGACCCCAGTTGAGTTGGATTAGAGCTTGCCTTAATGACCTTATTTAACCTTAATTGCCTCTTTAAAGACCCTATCCCCAGATATAGTTACATTCTGAGGTGCTGGGATTAGCATGGATTTTGTGGGGACACTTTAGCACACTTTCTTCATGAGAGTTTTGGAGTACATTCTAAAACTGTGCAGATTTTCTGTGATTAAAAATTATATTTAAAACATTTTAAGTTCCTACCAAATATGTGCCCAAAACTCCACGAGGTCCAATGTGAGCCTCGAGGGAAGGAATTGGAGTCCTTTTCAAAGTAAGATTGAAATGAGTGTGAAGACAGAAATAACTTTAAAAATGGGAAAGTTAAAAGGATAGTTTATAACAGTCTGCTAAAATGAATATTAACTGTAAAAGAAGAGAGTCATGGGAGCTGGAATTTTCAAGGTGGGATTTTTGGAAGAGGTAGATTTTTAGCAAGAACACAGTGGGGGGCGGGGGGAGGCGATGGTGCCTGGGTAGCTCCGCCCATTAAGTGTCCTACTCTTGATTTTGGCTCAGGTCATGATCTCACACGCTTTGGGATATCGAGCCCCGAGAGTTGGGCTCTGCGCTGACAGGGTGGAGACTGCTTGGAATTCAATCTCTCTCTGTCTGTCTGTCTCTCTCTCTGCCCCTCCCATGCATGCATTCTCTCTCAAAATAAATAAACTTAAAAAAAAAAAGAACACAGATAATATGCTGTCTATCCCTCATCCCCTTTTTTCTCAAGCTCTACCAATTCCACACATGTGTACTTCATCTTTCGATGGCTTAATTCGCACAAAAAGTCTAGGATCTGGTGGTTCCTGTTCCTCTACTAGAGTAGGAGGAAAGTTTGGGTGTCCTTTCCTTTCCTCCCCGTCCTCTTGTTAGTTATATTGTCCTTATTTCTTTTTCTTTCTATAAAAAATAGCACAGTACTCACTAGCAAAAGCTCTTATACCTAGGATTATATACATTAATCTCAGGGTGCCTGGCTGGCTCAGTCAGTGGGGTGTGTGACTCTTGATCTCAAAGTTGTAGGTTTGGGCCCTACATTGGATGTAGAAATCATTTAGTAAAATATTAAAATATATATATATATATATATCTTGGTGGAAGTGAAAATTATCTGCATACCTAATCCTTTTGGAGAGAAGTAGTGTGTCTGCCTTAGGTAAAAGTAGTTATTTTTCCTTGTGTGAGAACACTCAGACTGAATGCCTAACGAGTAAATTTAGGAATCAGTTAGAACATTCACGTTTAAGTCAGAAATAATTATTTTCTGAATGTTGGCTACTAATATTGGCTATAAAATTGCACTAGGCTTTGGATGACAGAGTGCAAAATATGAACAGGAACGTAATCCAGAGCTTTCAGTGAGCAAGAGGGCAGCAGATAATGGGGGTTAAGGTGTAAGCAGACTCTTCTTGGGCTGATATTAAAATGCTGTTTCTGTGTTTCTAGTAGCTTCCAAGATCTAAGAAAAGTTTTGCAGATCTTCAAGTTTTGCTGACCAAACCTGATTTGCCTCTACCCAAGAAGCAGTTATCATTATTAATTTTAGTCACTTGTTTGGTACTTTTGTCACAAAGTAGATTACATTCCCTGAAATACAATAATTTTCCTCTCCAATATCTATCACATTATTCGTACCAAGCAGGCCTCTAGCACAGGTAGGAGAAACGATGAAAGGACACAATTTCTGAATGCTACAGTTGAAGAATTCTGGAAAAAAACACTCCTGGGCAAATGTCTGTTGAGCACCTGCTATGTGCTAGGCATTGTCCTTGGTGATACAGTTAGAAAGATGAAAAATGCATGATTCTACACTCAGGAAGCTCACATTTTGGTGGAAGAGATGCTCAAACCTCTTAATATCATACAATGTTAACCAACAGCACTGTACTAGAAATACACACAAAGTGATGTAGAAACTCTGACCAGAAAGTAACTGACTATGAGGAGTTGGTTACAGAATAGGTTACTCTGCAGAACAGGTGAAGCTTGAGGCTAGGGACTTGAAGTGTAAGTGAGAGTTTACCAGGTAGAGAACAGATGGAAAGATGCGACAGGCTGGTGACAACATAATGACAGCAGAGAGGATAAAGTGCATATGATTGGTACACGTTGTCATAGTGCAAAATGGAAGCAATTTAAATGCTCGACACCACAGGGGAATGCATAAGTACATTGCTAAATATTCATACAGTGGACTATTATGTAACCTTTTTAAATGATGTTTACAAAGACGTTTTAATGTGGGGAAGTGCTTATGCTGTAATATTAAGAAAAAGAATAAGCGAATATAATGGTCTATATGGAATAAGCTCATCTTTTATGGACATAAAAGTCTGGAAGAAAAATGTACATATCATTGCTTTTTGCTAGTTTGCAGTATTTGAATTCAGCTTTCATGAGTTTATATTGTTTTAATAGAAAAACAAGAGTCAGAAAATTAAAAAGAGTGTATGTCAGGTTGCAGAGTAAAGACTAGAGTAGCTGGAGCTGAGGCCTGGGGGAGGGAGATGAGGCAGGCAGGCCACCCTGCTGCGGTCACTTACTTATCCTGGAGCTGATAGGGAATTATGGAACTCCAGTTTGTACTGAACACTGAAGCCCTGTTAAAACAGAAAAATGAGTCATGAGGGGCAGAACACTGAGCTTCCATCACTTGTAAATTTTTGCCTTGAGTTACCGTGGTGGTCATGCTGCTGGGTCCACAAATACCGTGGACCCAATATTCTATGCATTCTGTTGCCTCTTGATAAGCCCTATACAGCAGTTTTTCCCTCTAGAGCTGGAATAGATTACTGCTACTACTATTGAACACTTGGAGAGCTACTTGGCTTGCATTTACATAAATATATTTTTCCATTGTGGTTTTCTACCTGTGTATAATTAAATTTGCACAAGTTAAATACGCATACACCCATGCTGTACTGGCTTTTCTGGCAGAGCTGTGTCCTCAGGAATAGGGACATAGGACTTCCAGGTTCGGAAGGGGACAGAAGGGCAAAGGCTTAAGACGTTTTTTGCCATCATGGAGTGTTTTCGTGGAACACCCTGGGAATCTGGGGGTCGGTGGGGAAACCTTCAGTGTTAGGGTTGGAAGTCCAAGGAGTAAAGGTAGGGGAACCTTAAGCTCATATTTACTTACTTATTTACTTACTTCTCAGGTTTTTCTAGGGTTGGAATGAAAATTGCAGCAAGGCCATATTGTTATTTGACATCAATATGTCTAACTTGTGAGATTTTATTCAAGCCAGTGCAAAAAAAAAAAAAAAAAAAAAAAATCTGTCTAGCCAGCCAGCCATCTAGAATGACAAATTCTGACATAGATAAATAAGAGTGCGCCTTCTTTGTTTACACAAGGCCTTTGTTACCTGAGGCCAGGCTTGACACAGTCAGTCTCAAAGGATGGAGACTGCTACCGCACCTTGGAAAGAAGCAGCTGTAGAGACACCGACCACATCTCCTCACTCCTGCCCTCTGTCCTCAGCGTGTGGGTGCAAGCTTCCCTGAGAGAACAGTCTCATGGCAGAACAGAGAGAGAGGTCTGAATTTGTGCCGATGGTTGATGGAGCATGTCAGGGGCTCAAGAAATGAATTTCTCTAGAACTAGTATGTAGCTACCCAGAGCATACAACGGCCGGGAGCTGGTTAAGGCCAGGCTCTTGCAAAGACAAATTACCCACATCACTATGACCCAACTAAATTTGTGAAAGTTGAATCTGAAAAGAAGTATTATCAGTGAATGAAAAAAAACCTGGCTCAAAAAGTTCCCGGGACTTAACGAAAGAGTCTTAGCTAGTCAGTGAGCAAGCTGGGGCTAAGAGCTCAGCTCCCCAAGCCCCCAGACTGTACTCGAGAAGTCAGCACATCTCATTTCACTGTTGTTCGTTCCATGATTTCCATTGGCAACATGAGATTATCCTCACCTTTTCCTCTTTTAACACAATGGTACACACATAGGCTTGAAATTTTTTCTCAGTTTTGATTCGAGGAAAGCTGGTGGTGCCCTTTGTTTTACAGTCGAGCTGTTGCAACCTGACTGAGCAGGCCAAAGTGGAAATGTGAGAAGAGCCTTTCCTCAGACAGTTAGAATACATAATGCAGATGGAAATTTCCAAGATCTGAATCCCTAAACCTGGACAGATCTCCCCTCTGTCCTTGAAATATATAAGTAAACTAGCAAGATGTAAAAAATTGAACCCAAATAAATATTCATCATTTTCCTTCTTCCATTCTGGATCCTACAGAATATAACAGGTGGTGCTCTTTGCACTGGCTCTTGGATTTTAAAGTGTACGTGTGCGGGGGGCCTGGGTGGCTCAGTTAGTTGAGCATCCGACTTCGGCTCAGGTCATGATCTCACGGTTTGTGGGTTTGAGTCCTGCATTGGGCTCTGTATTGACAGCTCAGAGCCTGGAGCCTGCTTCAGATTCTGTGCCTCCCCCCTCTCTGCCCCTCCCCCACCCCTGACTCACACTCTTTTTCCCTCTCTCTCTCACATATAAACATTAAACAAATTTAAAACATTAAAGTGTATGTGTGTATAGGAGCGAGTGTGTGTGAGCATCTGTGTGCAAGTGTGTGAGTGTGTGTGCATGAAAGTGTGCCTGTGTGGGTGTGCATGTGATTATGAGTGTGTGAGGACATGTAAGCACATGTAAGCACATGTAAGCACAAGAATGTGGGTGTGCCTGTGTCAGAGTGTTGTGCATGTGTGTCCACTTTGGTAAAAATAGGAGTTGAGACACTAATTTCTTTTGATAACCAGTCCAACTTCTGCAGCTCCAGTTATGACATACACCTGTTCGCAGCACTCTTAAGATGGGAAATTGTATTCATGTTGACAGCACAGTTTTCAGAGTAGTAGTTTTAATAGGTTGAAGGCACATCAGCGGTGTTTAGAGATGTTTGACAATGTCAGGAAAATATTTGCCTTCATTTCTTAACTGCTCCAAGTTTTGATGTAAGTACCAAGGCACGTATTAAAGGCCAAGATTTTACTTTCAGATATAGCAAAGGCTTTATTTATAGGAAAGATATGTGTTCTAGTCTTGCCTTCCTCCATTTCAAATTTCATACTGCAGCCAAAATGATTTCAAATTCATGATTAAATTTGTTACTCTCTACCTGAATTCCTTTAATTATTTCTGTAGAAAACAACAAATATTGCTTGCCTACCCAATTCACTCCCTGCTTCCAATGGATGTCATTTAGTTGGACATCCCTGACCTCAGAGCTCCAACGCCATAGCACTAGAGATGGATGCTGGCTGGCTGAAGCCTCAACGACTTCACCTTCTCAGCAGCTTTCCTGCCCACAGTCACCTGCTCAAGGCTGGAGTGTGTGCTCAGCTGGGAGGCCAGGGTGCATCTCAGGATCTTTTCTTGAAATGCTGGGACGGAGACACAGCCTCTTTCAGGATAAGCTGAGGCAGACCCAACCCTAGGAAATGTTGGCATCTTGAAATCGGGATGGGAGCCAGCCTGGGGAAGCTGTGATCCTTTAGAAAGTGAAGTAAAGAGAAAGAATGTGAGCCCGTAGTGACTCTATTACAATAGTCCTGAAGCTCACCTGCTTGAGGGCTCACCGTGAGACCTGAGCATTCTTGGGGAGAGTGCTGGGGACCCCACCACTGCACTCTCCACCAGCCTCCATTGCCTCCTGCCCGAAGGTGTCTCCAGGTGTGAAGTGGGCCCCAGTCTCTGTTCATGCATGCCCCCACTCAAGGAAATGTACAGCAGTTTCTCCTATGTGCTCCCTCCCTCTGCTCCTCCTTAAGAGGGGGTGAGCCTGTGAGATTCTGCCACTCCCGGAAAAGGAGACTGATGCCTAGAGTCAGTCCCCCCCTAGAGGGGGATCCCCCTCCCTCTAGGCACTTCTAGGTGCTCCAAGAGATGTTTTTGACCTCCTCCTTTTGTTCCAGAGTATTCAAAACAGGGGGACGAAAGTGCCCTCTCCAGACCTCTTTGCCTTGAGGACTTCCTTCTGGATTTCTACTATTTTCCTTACATAGGACACAGAGATAAGTGAAGTCCTGGGGGATTATCTTTCAGTAATTCTCACAGAACATGTCCAGAAGCTCTTCTTTAAGATTTGAGGACATTATTACTAATTGCCCTCAGCATTGGGGCTTAAATAAACAGTTTTGTGATAAGAACAAAAATGCCATCCAATGTCCTATCATAGGTCTCAAGACTAAAGGTCCACATTAAAGACACTAATTGTGAAAATACTTTTAACTGACAAATTATAGGTGCACAGTGTTTCATAAAAGAATGGCAAGTACACATGTATTTCTAATTAGCAATAAAAAGAACACTTTCAGAAGTACTTTTGTTGAGAGAAAAACAGAATGGTTCTGGCAGATAATATGAATGAGGTGTAATGGGTTGTGCATAAGACAATAGAGAGTAGTGGGGATTGTGGTAAACTACACCACAGAGCTGTTTAAAAAGGTCAGCTGAAACTCAGTTCCAGAGATTTTGTTTCATGAAGAAACATGGCCTTAAAACTAGGTCCTATTGTGTCTTTTTTAAAACAGTTTATTTTTTGAGAGAGAGAGAGAGAGAGAAAGAGAGAGAGAGAGAAGCAGAGAGAGAGGGAGAGAGAGAATCCCAAACAGACTCTGTGCTGTTAATGCAGAGCCTAATGTGAGGCTCGGTCCCACAACTAGGAGCTCCTCATCTGAGGCAAAATCAAGAGTTGGATGCTTACCTGAATGAGCCACCCAGGTGACCTTAGATCCTATTATTTCTTAAGAGGAGTTGGAAATACTTTTTTTTTTTAAATGTGAAGTCCCCCAAATTTTAAATAATGGCAACTAAATCAAAAAACATACTGGGCTCAACAAAAGCCTAACTAACACCTGGCCAAATGTGGTATTTAGAACAACAGTTTACCACCTCTGAGAAAGTGCTATATAAATATTAAACGTTATGATGATGGGAATGATGAATGCTGTTCAACATTTTCTAAACAATGCTCTAAAGTGATAACTGTGTATTTCAGTAATCTAAAATATGTCCGGGGCGACTGGGTGGCTCAGTCGGCTAAGCATCCACCTTCGGCTCAGGTCATGATCTCATGGTTCCTGAGTTCAAGCCCCATACTGGGCTCTCAGCTGTCAGCACAAAGCCTGCTTCAGATCCTCCTTCCCCTTCTCTCTCTGCACCTCCCTTGCTCATGCTCTCTTTCTCTCAAAAATAAATGAAACATTTAAAAAATATGTCAATCTGGGGCACCTGGGTGGCTCAGTCAGTTAAGCATCTGACTCTTGATTTTAACTCAGATCATGATGTCACGGTCATGAGATCAAGCCCCATGTTGGACTCCACGCTCAGCATGGAGCCTGCTGAAGGTTCTCTCTCTCCCTCTCCCTCTTCTCTCTCTCTGCCCCTCCCCTGAGCTCTCTCTCAAAAAATAAATAAATGAATAAAATGAAATATGGCGATCTGATCCTATTGTCCTGAAGCTCAGCATTTCTACCAGGTGGACTTTGCTGGAAGACAGACTCTATAGGTATTAGGTGGTGACATTTAATTCCTAGAGCAGTTGTCCACTGTGCTCCAAGTGACAGGACCAGCATACCCTTCATCATTGGGTGGCAGGAGTTAAAAATATACTGAATCAAAATCTATTCTATTCACTTGCATATCACTATCCTTTGACTCAAAAGGTAGGATGGGTCAGGGAGAAGGATGGGAAGTCAATGACCAGTACCAAACAAACTCTTACTGAAGAAATGAATGAAATGGGTGTAACGCCATGGTTGTGTTCACATCCATGTATTTTTATCAAATGATTTTAAAATTCAGTCTGATTCATTCATTTTCAGTTCAGTGAACCCCATACTATGGAAATGATTTTTGTAAACATCTCTTAGGCCAAGAGGCTTTTGTTTAGGCTTCACGAAGAATTAGCAGTGCAAAGCTCTGAGAAGTTTTGCCCTCCAAATCAATTTATGTGACAATGTTAGAATAATTGCTTGTGTGATATGCAGAGAAAGACACTTGAGGCGGTGGTTCCAGATGAGGGCTCTTTGTAAAATGCAAGAATCCAGCTGGCTGACCAATGGCTGCTAGTGCTACCTTCACAGGCTCTTCCTTGTCATCTTGGAATTTGTCCTGCTGCTGGTGGGGGCGGAGTTCTCCCACACGCATTTGCTTTAATGTCAACTTCTTTAAGTGGCATAGAGGTGGGAGGCTGGTTCCTAGGGTTTTCCCTCCCCATTCTTTCTCCTCACCTACTCTTCTGCCTCCCCTTTATAACTTGTGCTCACACACACTCAAGCATTCACAAATTCCTACACTCTCATTTTACCTCCAAATGAGTACTGGGAGAGCATCCTTTTGTGTAATGAGGCCAATGGCTTGGGGAAGGAAGGAAAAGGAAAAAAGAACGCCCTCCTAAGAAAGATGACAATTCTCATCAGGTTTATAGTCACTCTTTTAGAATTATTCTATTTTAGTTAAAAAATAACTTTTCACAAGGAGGAGTGCCTTTGGCTATGTTTCTAACTCTAAAAGAGTCTAGACTGGCTTTTTATACTGGTTGGCTTATTCACTCATTCAATTAATTTCTTGACCCTCTTCTAAGCATTAGGCACTGTTCGAGTCAGTGGAAAGAGAACAACAACAACAAAAAAGACAAAAACACCTACTTTTCCAGTGGATGTAAATGAATTAGATTAGAGCAGCGAGGTTGTATTCAGAGGGCAAATTATCAGCAGGTGGACAGTAAGATCAAACACCTGTTGAAGATGATTTGCATTTTAAGTGCACAAACACTGTTTTCTCAAAGCATAGTTTCTTATTTAGAAAAAAAATCACAGTCGATTCTTAAATACAGAGAGCAAACTGAGGGTTGCTGGAGGGGTCGTGGATGAGAGGGTGGGTTAAATGGGTGAGGGGCATTAAGGAGGCACTTATTGGGATGAGCACCGGGTGTTATATGTAAGTGATGAATCACTGGGTTCTACTCCTGAAGCCAAGACTACACTGTATGTTAACTAACTTGAATGTAAATTTAAAAAGAAAAAAGAAAAAAAGAAAAAAAAATCACAATCTTCAAGAAATGAGGCATTCATTGGGTTTCAATAGAAAATACACTTGGTTTTATTATGGTTAAAAAGTGAAGCACTATCCCTACTCATAGACGCAGAGGCTGAGACTACATCCTCACAACTACCATTTACTAGTGTTAAAAGAAATCTAGGCATATTTAAATTTTTTTAAGTTTATTTATTTATTTTGAGAATGTGTGTGTGTGTGAGTGCAGGAGGGGCAGAGAGAGAGGAGAGAGAGAATCCCAAGCAGTCTCCATGCTGTCAGTGCAGAGCCCAAAGAGGGGGTTGGTCTCACAAATCGTGAGAGCATGACCTGAGCCAGGATCAGGAGTTGGTTGTTTAACTGACTGAGCCACCCAGCCACCCCACATATTAAAAATTTTGAGTTTATGTGAGCAAAATCAGTTTAAGTGAGGCAGTATCCAATCTAACAGAAAAGAGCTCTGAGGAGCTGTACAAAATAAAAGACTTTTATAGGCAGAAGGGAGCAGGGACAGGAATGTGATAGTAGGCAAGAGGGAATTGATCATTGCAAGGTTATGTTCCTTTGGGGGATGGCAGGGGTCTATCAGGCATATCACCTAACTAGTACTGATCAGGAGATTTCTGAGAGACTGGTTGAAGCTTCCATTTCTAGGAAAGCCAAAATTGTAACTAAGCCTTGGTTTGGTGATGTGGGGCTTAGCATAAGTGGCTCAATTTTGGGCCTGTTTTCTTATTTTTAACCAGCATTGCCACCTTGGGAGTGTCTCCTTTTTTCCCTCTAAGTACCCTTGTTTGTAAAATGGGGTTAGTCCCTAATACAAGATAGACCTATGATGGCATTTAGATAGTGTGCTCTCAGGAAAAAGCATTTGTCCACTGTGAAGTGCCACAGAGGATATTATGGTTAAGTTTGGGAGTAGGTGAGGTGAGTTGGAAGGGAGAGGAGGCAGAGGGAGACCAGGACCCAAGTGGAGACAAACGTATCTAAAGAGATGGTCCAGGCGGGGGTGGTTGTTGTGGAAATGGCCTGATCTCCTAGTGCCCTGGATGAGATTATGGCAAAGAGACCTTTTCTGGAAGCAATGTCCTCACTACTCTGTTATTATGCAAGTGAATATGACTAGTTTCGGGTCTGGGAAGGTACTTAGGAGAACTGGTCTGTTGTCCAAGTTCATTAACTACCCATGTGATGCTGGGAAGTTACTGCACTATTCTGGGCTCCATGTTCCATGCAGCTCACTGGCAAACAGCCTCAGGAGATTGGGCTTTTGGTAGGCTGGAGGTGGAGGCAGGGGGCACCCACCTACCTAGAGCAGGAGGACACTGGCAGTTTCCCCATATAGGAGTCTGCTTTGCCTTTCTTCGGGAGCTGAAAATTTCAGTGTAGTGCAGTTTAAATGGTTTAAAAAGGACATAAGGAATAGAGGACGTGCTTTGCTGAAGCTATAGATGTCAGATTATAAATCAGAGAGTGGTAAGGGACCTTGGACCACCTAAATCCAAATTCCACATTTTGTAGGTTAGGAAGAGGGCTGGTAATGATACATCCCATGTGACCTACCCCCATGAGAATCAGCACCCTCTTTACCTTTCTCCACATGCCTTTGACTGTCTATAAGGCTTATATTAGGGTGGATCTTTTACATATAAAGTTGACTTTATATCGAAATCTTGTAAAAAAAAAAAAAGAAATCTTGTTATCATAAAGGATTATGAGTTTTCTTATAATACTGAAGGTTTGTTGTACTAGTTCCATGAACTATTGATCTCTCTGTGCATATGCTTGTGCGTGTGTGTGTGTGTGTGTGTGTGTGCTTGTGTGTGGGTCCATGCACGTGTTTGTACGTGTGCATGAATGCCTATGTTCTGTTGATCCAACTGTGCTGGTTGATCTGGTTCACTGTAATCCCAGGTCAGGGGAAAGGGAGCAGACACTCTTCTAAAATACTAGAAGTGTATTCAAACACTATGGTAACCAGTAAATTTATATTTACATTAGCTTATCACAATCTTATTTTAGTATTTGACTTAGTTTCATTCATTTTTAAATTTCAATTTCAAACTTTTAAAGCTCTTTTCCTCCCCCTGGAGGCCACACCTGTCTATGTTTTCCCAGCGTGTGTGTGTGTGTGTGTGTGTGTGTGTGTGTGTGTGTGTGTGTGTTGAGGGGCAGGGGTGTGGTCTGTTATTAATTAATTAATTTCTTTATTGGCCTATTTAGGTCTGTCCCTATTTCTAAGCCAAGCCCTTCTGGTGCTTTGGGATACAGAGGAGAGGCGCAGGGCAAAGATGTCACTTTCCCACTGAGCAGGCTATAGTTCCTTCATTGTTGTTTCTCTGGCTCATACAGGCTGCCTGGCATCATGCTCCCCCTGCAGTGGCCCAGGTCCAGTGTGCCTCTCCAGGAGGCACCGCTGTGGCAGGTTTCCTCCTGCTGGAGCTCCCTGCCCTGGCCTGGGAGAGCCAGCTCTGCTGGACCTCCTCCACCACACCTGTTAAGCCCTCCAAAGACTGTCTGTCCCACAGTCCCATTTGCTGGGTTCCCAACCCCAGCTGGAGGACACTAGGGTGAGGAATTGGCAAGTATGAGTTCAGCTCTGTCTGAGATGGCCACCCCACCTGTGGGGACACCTGACATCCTTGCCATGGCCATTCCAGGAGTGTGGGCTACTGCTCTGCTGTCCGCTCCCCATCCTTGATCTCACTCCTCTTGTCCTCTGCTGGGAGCAGATGGGCAAGTCAGAGACTAAGCAGACATGGGTCAGGGAAAGAACTGCCCTCCTCTCTTTCTTCCAGACACCCCAACTTAATGAGAGGTTCTCTTGGGGTGCTCCACTCTTGACTTTGGAGAGAGTAAGCACTCCCTGTCTCTCCACAAGGAAGGCCTAGCTTCTCTCCATCACTGCACTCCCCTAGATGACAGACTCCTCCTTCTTTGGGTTTAATCTGAGTCGGGCGTGGGATGTTCTTGGAGGGCTGGTTGGTCCCAAAGATTCTCAGTGAGCCTGCAGGCCCCTACTACCCACTCTAGCTGCAGGCAGATGTCAGCTCTCTGAACTAGGAAAGGGCTTTTAGTGCCTTTGTTCTTGGCCTTGGACCTTTGCCACAATTCCGAGACACCAGGAAAAATCCCTCTTGACATTCTGTATCACAGCCAACATACTCTGTTCTCTGTCAAAGAGCTCAAATCAAACCCCTGGTGTTTCAAGGCAAGATGTGCAATCCGGAATCCCACTGATTGCTAGCACATAGTTCAGAGGTATACATTTCAGTTTTAATGGGCAAATATGTCCAATTTTCTCTAAACTCTTGACTAATACATAAAGAGCTAAATTTTTCTTTAATACGTTGCTTTTGTATTTTTAATCCTGAAGAGAAATTTCCAGAAAATGAGATTTTCACATAAGTTTAACTAGT
The DNA here is from genome assembly GCF_018350215.1 of Panthera leo. Lineage (NCBI taxonomy): Eukaryota > Metazoa > Chordata > Mammalia > Carnivora > Felidae > Panthera > Panthera leo. Next base: position 109,130,024 of record NC_056687.1, read on the forward strand.
TTGTAAATAGTTGTACATAGTAAACTGATAACTCAACATTTGTTTGGTTATTTTAATTAATTATTAAAAAACTCTGTAGCAGAGAAACAGACCTGCCCAATGTCATCCAGTGGGATTAGTCAGTGGCCAGGGAGGGCCAGATACTAAGGCTCCTGACACTTTCCACCATAATGGGGCTCACGGGTTCTCTATTATATACCCTAAATCTTCCAGAAATCATCTTGACCCCCAACACCTAATGTGATGGTTTAACTGCATGATAACTGTACCTCACACTGTGTTTGAGAGTAACAGACCTCCATGTAAGTGTAAGTCACGAGGTGGAATTTTTTAAAGTTTATGTAATAGTAGTTTAATTATTTCAGTGCAGCGACTATCTGGGCCACCTAAACCAGGTGTCAAAATATTCCTTCTGCAATGATGCAAAATATTTCTTTTGCAGTGAATACAGAAATGAAGTATCCAATGGGTTTCAATAGAAAATATACTTACTTTTAGTATGGTTAAAAAGTGAAGCACTATCCCTACTCATAGACGCCGAGGAGAGCATTTCCAGTCTCCTACACACAGGGGGTTTAACTGTAGCATCAATTTATACGTGTCTATTGTTGGGGAACTTATTGGTGCAAACACCAGCATGCATATTTGATGGCCAGTTTTTAAAAATGTTTTAATAACTGGCTTTATTGTCTTTTAGCAGACATATAAATAAATTCTTTTTGGGTTACAGGGGGAAAATAGTCAAAAAGATTGATTGGAGAAACAATTTTCCTAACTGCATCATAATGGAGTAGAAGCAATAATTTTATTAAAGAACTTTTTTTTTCCACAAAAAGAAAAAGCTGGAAGGAGTTTATGCATTTATCAGACCTGCCAGAGATGTCTCTTTCACAGTGGCTAGAATTTCCCAAATATGCCAAGTGAAACATACATGGAACCAGGGAGCCTCTCGGTCCTGGGGGTAAGACAGTTGACTTTGAAATAGGAGCAGACCAGCCAGGTCAGCCAGCAAATGGGTGAAGAACAAGAAAGAAGCCAGACAGACACTTTGAAGCTGATCATTTAGGGACAGCATGACTGACCATCTTGGTATTTCTGAGTTGCAAAACTGCTTGAATCCCTGCTTTAATGCCCTGCTTTGTGAGGTCCCTAAATAGTTCTTCCTCAGAGAGAGATCTGGCCTTATGGGTGAACTGTGTAGGCTTGCTTTCAGGATATCTTCTTTTGCTTTGCTTGGTTGATAAAAGCATAGTCACAGATTCATTCTTTTACCTAGTATGTGTGTGTTTGTCGGGGGCTGTCTTCTGCAGCCACCACATTGGGTGTCTTCTATGGGAAGTGGCACAGTGTTACTTACACAGGGCAGGACCTGGTCCTTCAGGGGACCTGTATTAGTCTTCTCAGCTGCCATAACAAAATACCACGGGCTGGGTGGCTTAAACAACAGACATTTATTTTCTCACAGTTCTGGAGGTTAGAAGTCTGCCCCAGACTGAATGTTTGTGCCTCCCCCCCCCCCCATTCATATGTTGAAAGCCTAATCTCAGTGTAATGGTATTTGATGTGAGGCCTTTGGAGGTAATTAGGTCATTAGGGTGGAGCCCTCAGGTATAGGATTTGTGCCCATATAAGAAGACACCAGAGAGCTAGCTAGCTCTCTCTCCACCAGATGAGGATATAATGAGAAATCAGCAGTCTGCAACCAACCCAGAGGAGGGCCCTCACCTGACCTTGTTGGCACCCTCATCTCAGACTTGCAGCTTCCAGAGATACATTTCTGTTGTTTAAAAGCCACCCAGCCCATGGTAGTTTGTTGTAATATACCAAACTGACTAAGGTTCAAGATCAAGGTGCCAGCAAATTTGGTTCCAGGTGAGAGCTCTCTCTCCGGTTTGCAGATAGATGCCTTCTTGCTCTGTGCTACTCACATGGCCCATCTTCCGTGCATACAATCAATGACAGAGAGAGAGGACAGAGAGCACAAAATTAGCTCTGGTGTCTCCTCTTTCTATAAGGACATTAGTTTTATTGGATCAGGGCTCCAACCTGATGGCCCCATTTAACCTTAATTACCTCCCTAAAAGTCCTATCTCCACATATGCTCACACCGGGGGTTAGGACTTCACTATATGGATTTTAGGGATACACACTTCAGTCCATAAGAAGACCCATGTGGCACACCCGTATGAACTGATGTCTGGCCCTTGTGGGCTCCAGCACTGATGTCTTCACATGTCACCTGACTTAATCCATTCTGGGATTCACCTCCTGGACTTTTCCAATAGTCTCTATCCACAAATGAACTTTTGCCCCTTACCTGTCTCCATCCTACACACATTGCTTCAGCTCCCCCTTCCTTCTTCCTGCCCCTGTGTCAGAGTCACCTGCCATGGGCATCTTGCTGCAGAAGAGGGTGCATTAATCCATGTCATTTTTGCTTCTACCATGTACAAGACAGATTATCAGGATCTATGTCAAAGATTCATGTTGGGAGAAAACTCCATATTGAAGTCCCCAGGGCCTGGAAATTAGCTCTTGCCATTCAGTAGATATTACTGTGTGAGGTGCTCTGCTAGGACTGAGGAAGATGTAGTCTCTATTCTCACAGTGGATGGGATCCCTTTCAATCCATGATGAACTGTCAATTTAACAAGAAAACCCTTGAGTGATTTATTAAAAGATAGACTTTGACAGCAAAGTATTTGCAAACATATATCACCCCTCTGGAAACCATAAACCTGCTCCTGTTTGTGGTGATGCATTTATTCATCCAGCAATCACATGTGTTCATTATAGAGGGAGTGTAAGTTGCCAGCAGAGGCCAGAGTAGGTGAGACCGAAAAGTTAGACTGGATTCAGATTATGAAGGCCTTGTGTTTCTAGCTGAAGACTTTGTTCTTCAGGTAATAGGAAAGGTAGAGGCACAGGGGATAGATTCATGTGACTCTGAAGTTGTGGAACCCACAGGATATGGACCATGAGGGCAAGGGCTCACTCCATAATAACCCCTGGCTTCTGGCTGGTGAGCCTGGGGGGCTGTCTTCTAGAAAGGGAATACAGAAGTCAGAGCAGGCTTCTGGCAGGGGTGATGGTTTTGCTTGGGGAGCATGGAAGTGGCAGATGCCAGGGGGGCATCTAGGTGGGGATTCTGAGAGTCTGTGTTTCCCTTGAGCCTGGGTGCTCTGGAAAGAGACCTTTTCTTCTCACTCTCTCCTTCTTTGGTACCCTCTTCTGTCTGAAAGCCTTTCTCCTTCTGCCTGGCTCATTCTCAGGCCATCTTCAAACTCCTTTCCCGGAGTTCCTTGGAGGGATTCTCCCCAGGAGTACCACTTTATCCACCAGGTCCATGGCTGACTTTAGCCCCTAAGTGTGATTATTTTGTCACAACTGCTGTCCTGACTGGACGCAGCCTGAACCCCCCTCCCCCCACCCCTTTCCATGTGCTCAGGCAGGACTTGGCTTGCCTGTCCCCAGCTGTTTGTGCTTCCGGGTTGGATAGCCAGCTGCATCTTGTGGCTCCCTAATTACCCCTTTACTAAAACACTCTAGAGTCCTAAGCTCTTCTAGGTACAGACCGTTCCTGGGTACACTTAGAACTTAAGGAAACAGAGAGACAACATTAGGACGTTGCTATCACAGAGCCTTTTTGGAAAGTAGACCCAGTAATATAAATAAATGCATGATGAAAAAAAATCAAAACATAGGAGGTCCAGGGCCCTTTCCTGGAGGGGAGACAGTACAGAAACAAGGCCTGGTCTTTCAGGAAATGCATTTCATCCCCTTCCTCATTTTCTCAAACTCAGGTCAGAGAACCTCTTATTTCAGGTTCTGGTGAAAACACGAGATAGAAGCCCTGTTTCTGAATTATAATAATAAAAATCACAACAGTAGTAATAACTAATGTTTATTGACTGATTACAATGTGCCAGGCACTGAGTATATTGCATGTATTATGCCATTTAATCCTCATAGCAAGGCTATACTTACTGTTATATACTGTTATTATTCTTTTATTTTATTTTTTTTTACAAGTAAAAGACATGGAGCTTAAACAGGTTATGTCACTTGTCCATGGGTCCCACAGCATGGCAGTGGTGAGACTGGGCTCAAACCTACCTACCCAGGACGCATGTCGCTGTGTGTATACTGGGCCTAATAGTGTCTCCCCCAAATTCAAGTCCACTTGGAGCCTCAGAATGTGACCTTATTTGGAAATAGCTCTTTGCAGATATGATTAGTTAAGATGAGGCCAGTGCTGGATTAGGGTGGGCCCTAAATCCAGTGACTGGTGTCCTTATGGGAAGGTCACGTGAAGACACAGAGACATAGGGGTGAGAAAGCCAGGTGAAGATGCAAATTGGAGGGATGGGTCCTCAAGCCAAGAGCACCACGGATTGCTGGTGACCACCCATGCCAGAAAAGGATCTTGGGACAGATTCCCCCTCAGAGCCTCAAGAAGGAACCAACCCTGCTGGCATGTTGGTTTTAGACATCTAGCCTCCACAACTGTGCACTGATAAATTTTTGTTGTTTTAAGTCACTCAGTTGTTACAATACCCCAGGAAACTGACACACTGGACTGTGGCTGAATTAATTTTTCAAATCATTTCTGAATAGTCAAAATGATAATCATTTTCCAGGTACTTTCCATCTTCTTCCAGTGTTGATTTGACAAGGCTTATTTTAACCTAGATTCATTTCCTCCTTTATACAAAATTTCCTGGTTTATTTATGTATAGGTGTGCCATCTAGTGGCATGAAGTGAGAAATGCTTGTTATTTTTAGAAATGGCTATGATTTGAGTAGTCTCATTTGCTTGCTCCCTGAAGAATATCAGAAAGAAAATCCTGCAGTAGAATCTTTCCTAAATATCTGTCTGAGTGACACAAGATAATTCAGATGATTTTCTAAAATTCTATCTAGGTTTTAAAAGAGGTAAAATTAAGACATTAATTTTAAGTGGGACTTACAGCAAAACTGTTTTTTTTTTTTTTTTTGGCATTATTTTTACAATTCAGCGTATATGAGGAAGTTTGTGTTAAAAATACATGAACCTTGTGGGAATATCTTTTAGTTTTATTGTGAATTAAAGTAACTTTAGTAACTTAACCAACTTTATCTCTGCATCTACAGATCTACCTACCTATCTCCATATATGCATATTTTATAAGATTTGATGTTATTATTGGGAGATTATTATACAAACAGCATTAACAGATTTAGCTGCATTTAACCTACATACATAGGGTAATTTTGCCATACAAAAAGAGAATGAAAATGGATTATGCTACTTTCAACCCCACTGCCTTTTTGTAATGGTGAATGACGTTGTTTTCAAAATTACCCATGGGTTAGTCCTCCTGGCAGTGCCCCGATCATCTCACACCTGGAATGGAGGAATTCTCACTGTGCTCTCCTCCACCTTGTAGAGCACTGCTCAGTTAATCCTTGCAAGGCTCTACTTTCTTCCCCTGCTAAGTCAGTGGATTTTTTTCTCTTACCTTTCCAAGCTTCCTGCTCTAGGGCCCCAGACTAAGGAATGATGGTGTCACCACCCCTCAATATTTATCTTACATGATTCAAAGTAAAGCATCCCCTGACCCATAAAAGACACAGGTTACATCTACTTTAGAAGGTAAATAGCCCCTTCTTAGAATTTTGGTTTGCAAAATTCTTGATAAACTTGGCCAAGTTTAATATTTCTCCTTTTCAGGGACCTCTGCTTGCTCATGCCCTCAACAAGTACTCAATTTACTTCTTAGATCACGCACCTTAGTTGTCAAACTGATTTGCTTCAGTGCCTCATTTATAACCTGTCTCCCTCGTTGCTCTCCTTCCTCAGCCCTCCCTCTCATGCTGACTAATGTTTGTTCCGGTCTCCATGACAGACTTGTGCTCGGCTCTCACCTGAAATGGTGCTGTCTCTCTCCATGAGCCAAGTTCCAACAGTTCTCTAAGGCCCACACCAAATCATGCCTTCTGCAAAGGCAGGAACATTTTTTAACCCCACTTTGGCCCTGCCAGCATCAACATGTGTTCTGTTTTTCTTCATCCATAACTGAAAATTTGGAAAGACCGGGTGGCTTTCCATGGAACACTTCAAGATCTCTTTTTAAATCGTTCATTTTAGACACCTTGTAATCTGAAAGATGTAAACAGTGGAAATACTGCTTGGCAAAACCCAATAAAGAAATCAAGAAAGATTTTATTTTATAACTCTCTCTGGATGATGCATGGCTTGATAGAGCAATATTTTTTAGATTGATAGCACTCGGCAGAGCTTTCTGTGGGGAATATTGTTGACTCACGTACAACGAATAATTTTTATATTGAAATTCACTTCTAGCTTATCTGATGTTTCTATCTGCCTCGAAACATTAGCAAACATAAAAATGAAAAAAATATTGGCATATGACAAGAGAGTATTTTTAATCTAGCATTTTTACTAGAAACACATTATTGCTTTTTTAAATGGAAAAGCCAATTATTTTACACTCACAACAGAATCATTCAAATCATAAAACATCCAAGAAAGTGCTTAAAAAAATAAAAATGATTGACACTTCAGACTCTGATTGCCCTGACACTGCCCAGACACTGATTGCCTGGGAATTTTCTGATCTTGTAAAAAGGCCATCTTTCTTTCATCTCTTCTTCCCACAGACCTAAGAAGTTTTTGGTTGGGGAGAGGGCAGTTACTTATGCTTAGGAAATTTTGATGTAACATTCCTGCCCTTTGGAGTCCTTTTTTTATGACTGGATTTTCAGTTTCTTCCACAGCTTGTTACATGATGCCAGGAATTAATCATTAGTTGTGGCTGCGAAAAGGAAAAAAAAAAAAAAGGAAACAATAACTATAATAAATACATAATATATTTACTTGTTATATTTAATAAATAAATATATAATACATAAAACATAATAAAATATAATGAACACTCTGTGTTGGTGCTTGTTATAGTGAAAATAGTAGGCACTGAACTATTTGTCACTAGAGGTGCCTGTTAAATTGCCATGTGCTACAAAATCTTTCTCTCTTTATTTTTATTACTTTTTTATATACATATATAGAGAGATTGAAAGCAAGAGTGCAGGAGAGGGGCAGAGGGACAGAGAGAGAGAATCTTGAGCAGGCTCCATGCTCAGTACAGAGCCTGATGCGGGGCTCAATGCCACGACCGGGAGATCATGACCTGAGCTGAAATTAAGAGTCAGACGCTGAACTGACTGAGCCACCCAGGCTACTAGAAAAGAGAAGCCTCATACACAACATGGCTACCATAAGCTTTGTTATTTGTATCTTGATCAAATCAAGGCTATGATAATTAGACATTCAATTAGAGTTAGATGTCAGAGCTGTTATTGTCAAAACGCGGAATCTGTTGCATACATAATGCATGTTAGAAATAGGCTCTCCTTTGTAAGCAATGTGAGATAGTCAACATATAAGGATTGGCTGTTCCTCTTGCATGAATAAGATGTAAAAACTGGAGGAGGCCTACAGTCTACATCCTTAGGGAAGATACCACACGCTCAGTCCCTAATTGTCCCGTGTCCCATTGGTGTAAGATGATTGCTTGCTGATGCCTAAAAGTCTAACAGAATGTTGCCTCTATGTGCTGTTGTATCTGCCTCAAGTGAACTTGTCAGGAAACCTAAAAGGGATCCAGGAAGATGGGACTTCTGTTAGCTTACGTGGAGTTTTGTGCTGCTTGCTAATGAGTGTGTGGTCAACACGTACCTGTATACATGTTACCTTTGCTTTTGTTATAGCCTGAATAGCAAGAGGGGGGGCACAGCTCACCCTTATCTACATCAAACTGTTCTATAGGCTCCTGCTAAGGTCAGCTTCTGCTAGCTGAGGTTAGTTAGTAACAGTATATAAACTTGCCTTTGTAAAATGCCTTAGTTGAGGGAATACATGTCAACATCTTATCAATCAACATTGATAATTGGCTAGACTGTATTGCCCTTTGGCATAACTGAATTACATAGCATGCTAGATGATGAAAGTCTTATTAAAAGAAAAGAAAAATAGAGCAAGGTAAGAAGAAGCAGTTGTGGGGGCAGAGTAGTTGGGTCCTCTGGGGTCTTAGCTATTTTAAGTACTTTGCCTTTTTCTCTGAGACAAATAGGGGGACATTGCAGGGTTTTGAGCAGAGGACTGACATAATTTGATTTAGGATCATTCTGATAGTTGGATTGAGAATAGTCTTGGAGAGCTGGGCTGGAAGCAGGTTCACCAGTGAGGATGCTTTTTTGGGAATCCAGGAGAGAGATGACAGTCTCTCAGGCATCAAGGGTATCCAGGAGTGGTTGCAGCTAGATCTGTTTTATACTTAGAGCTTACTAGATTTGCTGATGGATTTCATCGAAGATATATGAGCAGGAAGAGCCAATAATGACCCCCATTTGGCCTCAGCATCTGGAAAATGGAATTTCCATTAGCTGAAAAATTGAAGCCTGGGATGAAGTAGGGTTGAAGCAAATAAATAAATATGGGGATATCTTGTAATCCATAACTGCTATAAAAATGTCAGCCTGTAGAATTTGACGTGTTTATAAAGTCTATGTAATTTAGCATATTTTAGTAAACTGTTGCTTTTTGCCTAACTTACTCTTATGTAAATTTCCTGGTTTCTGATGATCGCATCACACCCCGTACAAGAAATCTGCTTTCATTTGCTCTGATTGCTTCTTGTCTCCCTCACAACCTCCTGCCCTGCCTCCAGTCCAGCACAGTGCTGAGGTAAAGATTATTGGTGGGAATTGGTGGGAATCAGACCATTTGCACCTGTTAGCTAGTGAGGAAGTTTGCCATCTGCTTAGCTTATGAAATCACTTAGAGAGCAGAACACAGTTTCTGTCACCAGTTTGCCTCCAACAGTCATTAGTAATGTGAGATGTTTATTGAATTTGGGGTTCCTAGGGTCTGGCCTGTCAGGATCTGGTTCAACTTTTAGATTTCTCTTTCTTGGAGACTTCACAGAAAAACCTCATGGTGCCAAAAATATACATGATATGTTAAGCATTAGCCTGGAGTAGTGAGGTGAGATGTGCCATCCAGACCCTAAGAAGGAGGAAAAAAATGAAACATTCAAAACACCATATTCTTGTTTACTTAAAAAATAACTAACATACTTTCTAGCCATGGTAACACGTAACAGAGACTGGATTCAATCTCTAACATAAAAAAGGAAAACCAGACAAAATGTAGGAAACAAAGGTTTCCACACATTGGCTACGAAGCAATGCAGGACTGTGATCCTTGAGGAAAGGACAACCAAATCAATAAGATGAGCTCTGGAACTGACCCAAACTGTTGCCCAAAGGCAGTTTCCAGGCTGCAGAGTCTGGAAGTCTGGCTGAGTTGAAGAGCTTGAAATTGGAATTCTGGGGGCTAGATTCCTGGAGTTTGTGGGACAGAATATCAGGGAAGAGAGCTACAGAGAGTTTCTGAGACACCCAGATGGGTCCTCTCTGGTCTTTGGCCAAGCTCTGATCTGCTCGTGTGTGAGAAGACACTCAGCCAGCACTAGATCAAACATGTCCCAGAGTTCACACTGGGTTGGGAGTATATCATATCCCCACAAGCTAGAGTGGGGAGGCCTTGTAAGATGTGGACATTGAGTAGGATGAGAAGAAGGGGGTTAGCACGAGACTGCCAGTTTCTCCTGACCCATCCTGGTGAACTTTAAAGCAAGTTTCAAAAGGATGAAACTGTTCCTAAGTAACTTGGGCCTAAGTAACTGCATGCTAAAATAGAGTCCAATACTCCTTAAAGTGCTACAACAAAATCCAGTACCCTGCAAAATGTAAAATTTACAATATCCAGCCAGCATCCAATCCAAATGACCAGGTATATTAGTTTCTTGGAGCTGTCATAGCAAAGGCACACAAACTGGGTGGCTTAGGATAACAGAAATGGATTCTCTCACAAGAGAATTAGTTGACATAGATGTTGCAACAACTATGATAAAAATTCTCCATATGGAGGGTGCGTGGGTGGCTCAGTCGGTTAAGCGTCTGACTTTGGCTCACGTCATGATCTCAAGGTTTGCATGTTCGTGCGCTGTGTGGGGCTCTGGGCTGACAGCTCAAAGCCTGGAGTCTGCTTCAGATTCTGTATCTCCCTCTCTCTCTAACCCTTCCCTGCTCACACTCTATTTCTCTCTCTCTCAAAAATAAACAAACATGAAAAAAAATTACAAAAATTCTCCATATGCTCCATTTTGGATAGTTTTTTTTTTATTACATGTTCTTTTGGGTTATTTTTTATATAATTTCATCTAATCTCTGTAATAGCATAGAAGACAGAGATTAATATTGTAAGTCATAAGTAACCCCTTAAAAAACTTTGCGAATGCGAGTCATGGAAATTTTCATAGTTCCTTCCTTACTTTTAAATGGAAATAATAATACTTAAACCTCACAGATAAGTTGTGATGATCAAGTGAAAGTTTTATAAATTACCTGGTATATAACTGACTCTTATTAAAGACTAGCAAGTATTTTTGTTAATAAAAGCTGAGGCAATGACAAAAGCAATTATAGGTCCAATTATGATAGACCTATGATGGATGAGGCTGACCACAATAGTTTAATTATGATGGTTTTGATTTATTGCTTTTGGTAAGAACTGTACCAATTCAGACAAGCTGGGATAAGGCGAAAGTCAAATTTGAGTGAGCAGTCTTAATTACAGAATTTGAAGAAATGGTTTTTGATTATTGTCAACTATATGCAGTAATTTGAGCCAGGCAGCAAAGTTTTGCCTAGTATATATCCTTAAGGGACTGGGCTTTAATGATTACATAAAATGATCTTTCATTAGCATAACAGGCTTTCAGTTGCTATAAAACAGTTTCTTTATATAAGCGGTTTGTTTTCTTTAGCGATAGTATAACTCCTATTGGAATGATTTGACCAGCAACAATCATATGACAATTTCTTTATAGAGCCAGGCACCAGCCTCAAGGCACCAGCTGAGGGCTATAGCCCTGGCCATTGGGGCACCTGCACCCTGGGGAGCCCCCCTGTGAATGCCTGGCCTCTGGTGATACCACTTCTTTCCTGTTGTTCCCCCAGCTGTGGTGGTGGTAGCTGCTTCCTGCAGTTAGTAATATCCAGATTATTTTAGCCTGCGAATTTTTGCTCTTTCAGTGCTCCAACAACCATACAACCAAGTCCTGAGTTAAATCCCCTCTGTTTTAAATACCTAGCATAACTATTCTCTTGACCAGATCCCAGCTGATAGCATATACCAAGAGAAACAGTTGGCACCGACCAGACCAGAGAGATGCCAGAGATGGGGCAGAGGGGCAGTAACCAGAGAACGAGCTGGAGCTGTGCGGGGGGCAGGAACTAGAGGGAGGATTTCTAGGGCAACCCACCCAGTTGGTTGATGATGCAGCTTTGGCAGAGTGTGCTGTCATAATGGCGCCCCCACCAGCGTTTCCTGCTCTCTAGCTGAGTGGCCTTGTCAAAGCCTCATCCACTACTTACAGCATGGGTCTTCAGTTTGCAAAATGTGAAGGTTAGTCCAGAGGAATCCCATGCCATGCTTCTTTTTGGCTGTAAGTTTCTCTTGAATGGTTGACAGTTTTGCCCAGGTCCAGGTCGGGAAGACTCTCCTGTTTCTTTCCATATGCTAAGGGAATACAGGATTAAGAAAGCAGAATGATTTGGCCCCCTGGCATGCACTGCCTCCTGAACAGGTAGCAGAAAGGTTTTGTACAGCCTCTGTCAGGTTCAGATACCAGTCAGCCAGAGGAGGCAGCACATGTCAGACTTGGCAGAAAGCGCTGCCACATGGCACTGACCATGTCACAGTGCAGCATGTTGCATGTCAGTATGATTGTGTTTGAATGGTGGTCATTCCAAGTGTGGCAGCAAGATGAAGTCATAACCAGAAAGCTAATTAGGTTCCTGGGATGGTGCAAAAGGAGGCACCGGGCGGGATTCCTGAATATGGTATAATTAAAATGACTATGCATGTTTTTCCATATATAAAATGTACTGCCTTTTCTCAATAAGTTTTACAAGAAGGAATAAAGTCTAATTGCTTGCCACTTAAAAAAATTTTTTTTAATGTTTATTTTTGACAGAGAGAGAGAGAGAGAGAGAGAGACAGAACATGAGCGGGGGAGGGGCAGAGAGAGACACACACACAGAAACCGAAGCAGGCTCCAGGCTATGAGCTGTCAGCACAGAGCCCGAAACAGGGCTCGAACTCACAGACCGCGAGATCATGACCCGAGCTGAAGTCGGATGCTCAACCGACTGAGCCACCCAGGCATCCCAGTTTGCCACTTTTTAAAGAACTGGACTTTTTATTTTAGGTCTATTGTACGTGGCAGCTAGGTCTCCTTGGTCTTAATATAATTAGTATGGAAAAAGCTTTGAATTTGTTCCTGTGAAATTCCCAGGGACGTGTCTGCATCCTGCCTGTGGGCTTCTGGCAAAACCTGTTTTGTATTCTAAGGTGACCCAATATCAAAGCCTTATACCCTCAGCAGGTGAAGATGATGATATTGGACACTGAAGGGATCTGGGACTCTGAAAAGCATCATTTGCAATTAGTCTGAGGGTAGGTAGCTCAGCTGGCTGGCTTTCAGGTTGTCAGTTACCATGAAAAAGTATCTGCTGGATATTGAATACCTATAACAGTAATAGTATCCTGGGTATCAATCAGTTGGAAAATAAATCCTTTCAGGGTGGGTCAGATGTTGTTGGTCTTTAATTTCCACGGGCCAGATCATTTTCTGGTCCTGATATAAGCATTCAGAGGACTTGAAACCATTCTTTTTTGTCCACATATGAGTGAGGCTAAAACAGCCGCCATCCATTTTCAGCTTGTACCACCTACTGAGCCAACCCATCCCCAAACCATGGTCAGCTGCTCGTAAGGGATCCCCCATATGGCTGTGGCTTTGCGTTGAGAAAACGACAACGTGGTTGACAAGGGGGTCTGAGCTACCGGCTCACACAACTTGCTTGTGCCCTTTGATCTTGCTCATTTGGGATCCCAGACATACTATTTCCATCTTGTGATGAATTGCTGCTGGGCTCACTGGACACTATGACTTGGTGGGTCTGATAATAGGCCCACGCTCATGCTGAGCAGTTCTGGATGCATGATTGCTCTGGTGGTGTCCCATGGCCAACCACTCGACCTCACACATAGCCCAGGAGCAAATGAGAAGGTGTTTTTCTTTAATTTTTTTTTAACTTTTATTTATTTTTGAGAGACAGAGCATGAATGGGGGAGGGGCAGAGAGAGAGGGAAACACAGAATCCAAAGCAGGCGCCAGGCTCTGAGCTGCCCAGACGCAGGGCTCGAACCCATGAACTGTGAGATCGCGACCTGTGCCGAAGTCAGACGCTTAACCGACTGAGCCACCCAGGAGCCCCGAGAAGGTGTTTTTCAAGAGGCCTTGAATTCTTTCCTGCATGGGACATGGCCGTGTGCAAGATGCCCAGGGCCTGTGTGGTCATCCTCCACTGGGGTTTACTACACACTCCACACGGCGTCTCTTCCCACAGCTACTATCTCTCACCCTATAGGGTCTGCCGGTTCACAGGCCCAGGTGACAGGACTCCTTGTGCACCAGAGCCGAGACCTGCTGTAGAGCTCTGCTCTTCTCTGGGTCCCACTTAAGGCTGGTGGACTTTGTGTCACCCACTATGGAGACTGAAGCATATTCCCAGGTGTGGCACATGCCGCCTGTAGAACCTCAATGCGCTGAGCTAACGTTTTCAAGGTTGAAGGTGTAAGATATAATAATTTGTCTTTTCCTTTGGAGAGGATTTACTGGCATGCCTCTTGCCACTCGACTCCAGGATTTTTATTGATGAAGTCCCTTGAATCTTTGTAAGGCTTATCTTTTACCTTCTGGAGCACGTGAGTCTTTCCAAAGCCTCCGGCACGCTAGACTTCTCAACTCATCCTGGCCAATTAGCATAATGTTATATACGTAATGCATCAGTGTGATTCTTTGTGGGATATCCACATAGTCCACACATCTTTGGAGTATATTGTTACCAGTGGAAGGAGAGTTGACATGGCTCGGGGTTTGTACAGTCCTGCCTATTCCATGTGAATGGAAACTGTTTCTGATCTCCTTTTCTTTAACAAACGTTTATTCAATTTTGAGAGAAAGCATGAGTTGGGGAGGGGGAGGAGGGAGAGGGGGACAGAGAATCCCAAGCTGGTTCTGCACTGACAGCAACAAGCCTGACAAGAGGCTTCAATTCACGAATTATGAGATCATTACCTGAGCCAGACACTCAACTGACTGAGCCACCAAGGTGCCCCTGAACTTCTCTGATAGTGGCTGCAATTGGGCTATTCTTTAGTTGAGTTTTCAATATTCCACTCTAGAGCCTGTTTGTTTCTCCATGGGCCAGACGGGAGAATGAAATGAAGATCTGATGGGTACCACCATCCTGCATCCCTTTAAAAAAAAAAAAAATTAACATTTATTTATTTTTGAGACACACACACACACACACACACGCACACAGAGAGAGAACAGAAGCAGGGTAGGGGTAGAGAGAGACAGGGAGACACAGAATCTGAAGCAGGCTCCAGGCTCCGAGCTGTCAGCACAGAGCCTGATGTGGGGCTCAAACTCACAAACTGTGAGATCATGACCTGAACCGAAGTCGGACACTTAACCAACGAAGCCACCCAGGCATCCCCTTTTTTAAAAAAAAAAAAAATTTTAACGACCATCCTTCATCCTTTAGGTCCTTAAGGGTAGCATTGATTCCTGCCATCTCCCCACCCCTTGGACCTGATATTTTTAAAAAGTTGGTGGTGGGCATTTTCAGAGGCTTCAGTTTGACTTTCCCCACCATGATACCCCTTATCTCACAAGTTGAGGCCCCAACTTGTGTTATAGCTACCGACAAAAGCATTGATTAAGCATGCCAGTCCCAATTATGAATTCAGGAACAAGGTAAATCTTCTTTGGTGGGCCCACAGACCCAGTGGACTCCATCTATCACATCATAACCCCCTCCTGCAAAGAGGAGGACCAGAATGATGCATTGTCACAAATCGGGAATAGATGGTAAATATCAAAAGAATGGCACTGATGGTGATGGTTACAGGAACTGGAAGAAAAACATTGGAGCTGAAGACCCTTATTCTAAGATCCTTATAAATATAGCATATTCCTGGAGTGGATGCTTGGGAGATTTATATGTAAGATGAAATTTATGTAATGTAAATTTAAATGTATATGTATATCAGCTAATAATCAGCAGGGGTGCATTATTTTTATTTTAGAAATAGTTATCTCCACCCCCTCCCCAAAGAATCTCAGACACTTCCATCAAAATAAAATAAATTACTCATTGGAGCTTACTAATTTTGAATTGACAGGCATGGATCCAAGGGAAATATGGATATGAGCAAGTAACAAGAACACGTCAGCTGCAGTTTACTTTCATCCTTAAGTGTGTTGCCCTTGACAGTTTTAATAACTATTTCTGTCTAAGTTACAAAGCTTTGTACTGTCTGTTTGGCTTTTAGTTAAATTGGCTCCCTGAAAAAGGAATATATGCTAACGCTCATGCTCCAGTTGCTTTCAAGTAAAGCAGATTAGCAATATCATGCATCATGTCGGTTTCTGCTCAGTAATCACAAATGTTGACATGTTTCTTCAAAAATGTATTCACTACATCTGCTGCTTTCTGAAAGACTGAAATAGTGGCTCTTTTTTTGGAAATGGCATTAATGGCATATTGATAACCACGTTTGGTTACAATACACATTGTGAGATCCATATGCAGAATAAAAGGCCCATCTCTCTTTCCAAATGGATTGCTATTAAAACTCTCAGAACTCTCAGCTCTGGCTCAGCTGAGCAGGCAAGTGGCCCAGCAGGAGCCAGTTCCTTTGCCTTGACTGTCTTTCACAGTAATGAGGGCCTTTCGTATTTGGAAGGGACATCAAAGGTCATCTAGTGGCAAGAAGATCCCACATCTGACATCGAATTTATCAGATTCTCCTGGGGAGCTTAAAAATACATCCATCACTGTCCTTATGCAGGCCCAGTAAATCAGAATACCTGGAAGAAGAACTTGAAAAACATCAGCCAGATCTGGGGATTGCTGATCTGGTCTAGCTGCCTTCATGATTTCAGTAAGTCTTCATATTTAGAGTCAGAAGTAAGTAGGTCTTGTTAAACTTATCTCCAACATCTGGTTGTTGAACTATTTGTGAATGTCCTTGCACGGACAGACCAGAGCCATCAGGTTTTTATCTGATGGGGCATCATGTCCTGTTCATCTCAATATCCTCCCACAGAGCCTCTGCTGTGCCTTGTTCAGAGCCACAACATAACATAGTTTGAGTCAGATGAATTAATAAACTTAGATTTTAGACTTTCTTTCAGACAAAAAGGGAAAAAATAAATGTCATTCTTATTTTCTTTTTGCACCTAAACATTGGCTGTATCAGAACAAAAACTGTTGTAATTATTTAAAAGCATGAAGTGGATTCCTTACACATATGGAGGAATTTGAAGTTCTTCATTGCCATCTGCTGGAGTCAGTGCTGCACTAAATCCAAACTGCTGTAGTATACCAAAGCTTCCCCCGTAAAACAGTTTATATGGCTAATAATGCTGGAACTCCTATCCCCCCCAGGCCCCGGGCTAAAAGCCAGGTGCCACCCGGAGACATGTGGATGCAGAGTTGTGGGAATGGGGAGGCGTGGATTCCAGCCGGGTATCTCCAAATTTCGTCTCTCCAGACACGTATTCATGCTCAGCTGCCTTCACTTCTGGGGGCAAAGTGGAAGCTTCTATAGTGAATGGTTCTGATCCTTGAGCTCAGAGAGAACGCTCCTTTCCCAGTTGTTTGGTAGGAGAGCGAAGCTGAAAGGGAAGCAGGCTCAGCGTCCCGGGACTGAAGCTGTGTGTGCGCTGGGCACACGTGACCCCGTGGTGTCCTCTGTGAGGTGGAGACCCGAGCTACTCACAGACTAACACATGCCTCCTACTGTTAGGACAAACTGTCTGGAAGCATCTGTTTACTTATCCTTAACACAGTGTAAATCACTAACTTTATTCATCCTTTCTCATCCTTCTGTGAGGATGTAAGGTGGGTCTGTGTCCCTGAAGGACCCTTCCCCGGGTCTATTCCATCCTGTCCATTACTTATAGCAGGAGATTATTAAGGACATTGAAGAAAAAGTGCATCCTATTCCCTATTATAAGAAGGATGGGTCTTTTCTTGCTTTTTCAACATATATGAAACAGGATGACCCAAACCAAGCGAACCTGAACTCAAAGCCTCAAATTTGCTGGGATAACTCGAGGACAGTGTTGTCTCTGGGCTGGATGGCCCTTGGCTATCACAGGAGTGGAAGAAACTCTTCCTTCCCGTGCTATGGCTGTGGCTGGGCAGATGGAGGGGACGTACTTACCCGGAGCTCTAAGCACTTACGTGTGCTGGCATAGGTGTGCTTTACTTACACGATGCCCTTGCCCCTGGGCCTGCATCAAGCTGCATGTTAAATAGGGGACGTGTAGTAGGTTTTTGTTGCCCTGAGTCCTGAAGCATGAGACCTTTACCGGTCTCCGCGGGACACATTCTGCCTTTCTCTTCTCCTGGGTCCTGACTTTTTTGTTCTTTTCCCCTTTTCCCAGGCCCACCTTCCCCTTGGCATCTGACCAATCCTCAGCCATGACTTAGTTCTAACAGGTGACAGGCAAGAAAAGTAGCCAACACTTGGAAGAGGAGAGACTGGGGCAGAGGAGGGTGGGGCGGGAGCGGGCCCCAGAAAGAGTTTGAGTTGGGTCATCATTTCAGCGCTAGGGCCACGTCCTCCCTGAAGCTATCTGTGATGATGACTCTACTCCCCCCTCATGACCCACCATTATCTGTACCTTTCACGGGGGCCACTTGTCACATTCTGCCTTACTTAGAGGTGCTACATACAGATAAGAACTCCTCTGGCTTATGATCTGTTCTGGGGCAATTTTCAACTTTCAAAACAAAAAAAATCATCTTTCTATCCTGCACATCGCAAAAAACACCATGTGACTTACTTTTAATATTAAATACTTGTTGAACCAATGAAAGCAGGAGATGGGAGCTGGGTTTCAGCCTGAGGCTTGTAGCTCACAAAGAACAAAACCTCCCAGTGTAAAGGGAAGTGAGAGTGTGTCGACTCACTGGTTGGGACATTCCTGGGGAAGAAAGAAGTTATCCTGTAGATGTGCCAAAAAGTCTCCATCAGAAGTAATTCAACCTCATTGTGGTGCCTTGGTGGCTCAGTTGGTTAAGCGTGGGACTCTTGGTTTCAGCTTAGGTCATGATCTCACAGTTCACACGTTCCAGCCCCGCGTCGGGCCTTTCGCTGACAGCACGGAGCCTTTGGGATTCTCTCTCTCCCTCTCTCTCTGCCTCTCTCTCTCTCTCTCTGCTTCTCTCTCTCTGTCTCTCAAATAAAGTTAAGTTTTTTTTTTTTTCAAGAAGAAATTCAACCTCAGAATGCAATGGTTAATAAATTTAGGAAGTGAGTGAAGTACAAATTATAAATGAGTACATATATTTAGATGTTCATTTATTTGATGCATAGAATGAAAGTTTTCACAATTAACGTAAACCCACAGTATGAGTGCAACAGAAGGCAAATTGAAAGTGTATAGATGACATTTATCCAGTTTCTGAATAAAAACCAACTATGCAAAGCCATGTTTGGCTCAGGAGCACAGCTCCATCATGTGGCATTTAATAATCCCCACCAGCCCTCCTGTATTGGCTACAAATGTGGTTCTTCCTGTCAGTCATGTGGGCATTATCCCTGCAGCAAGTGCAGTAGGTAATAGAGATAGGTTGCACTGAAGTTAGAAATGTCATGGATTATGTAGCTCACCCTGATGTCCTAAATGTTGTGGCACTGTGCTCTGAGTCTGAAAGTCAAATAAGAGCTGGACCCATTAAGAGTAGAAATATTGAACTCACATGGTCTGAAAAAACAAAAACTGAGCTCATTTAGTAAGGCATGCTTGCAATTCTCTGCAATTAAAAACTGTTAGTAACCATGCTGGATAGGGACCCTCCGTTCTCAAGCGTAATTACAAGAATGAACCAAGGGTTTGCGATCTGCTCACTAGAGGGTGTTAGACACTAAAGAGCTGCCTTCTCAAGGAGCGCTGAGCTGGATTGACCAAGACTCAGGAAAATAGATGCCAGACTTCCTGTGACAGGGCCGTCTTTTCATAGATTTTTAAAAAAGGATCCTTTACTAGTATGGTCAATAAATCAGAATAATTTTTAAATTGTTTTTCTAATTTTACTGTAAATGTTCACTGGAGGAAAACAGAAAAGTAATAGAGATACCCTAACATATGAAGAGCATTTTAATTCACTTATAAAGTCCACATTGAGAACCAAACATGATTAATAACAGGTTTAACCACAGACTTGCTAGAAGCTGAACATTCTTAAGCAACACAAGCCACGATTTCATATGGTTTCACTTAGTATTTTGGTGTCTATCTTTATTTTCTTTCCTATGCTTATAAAGTGTTAATAATTTATTTTTTACTTGATATTATACAGAGACTATGTATTAACGTTCATGTATGAATATATTACTTATAAGTTTATGTCTAGGCTTTGCATATTATGTGGATCAATATTAGATTATTCTCTAAGTTTTGAAAGGTAATTTTCAAGGAAATGAATTATCAGTCCAAACTTTGTCTGAAATCACTCGGTTTTCCGTAACTGTAATTTTTTTCAGCTGCTTAACAGAGACAAAAAAAGGCGACAGCTAATTAATATCAGTTGTATCAATTGTATCTTGCTTGTATCAAGCAAGATAGAGAATAAAAAGCAATGGTTCTTGATATCAAAGATTGTGTAATCTAGCCAGGGAAATGACACTAATAGCATTGCAGGAATGAATGATAGTGAAGTAAGCAGAATGCCAGTGCCAGTCCAATATTCCTGTAACATTGAGTTGTAGACCCTGCCTGCTGAAGAAGCTCCGAGAAGGAATCAGAGTTAGGTGAACTTTTCCAACAGGCCTCCCAGAAGAAGCAGAATTCAGAATACAGTTTTGAGAAGGCAGGGACTGTGCCTAACTTCTTCATTACTGCATCCCCAGCGTTCAGGGTGAGGCCTGGAAGGCAATTTGTTTCTTAAAAACGTCAGCACCTCTGCTCTTTTTATGTAAGAATGGTGATACTGCCCTCCAGGGGAGGATGTGTCATTGAAGATATTTTCCAGTCCTGTGAGGAGGCCATTCACT
Source organism: Panthera leo (assembly GCF_018350215.1). NCBI lineage: Eukaryota > Metazoa > Chordata > Mammalia > Carnivora > Felidae > Panthera > Panthera leo. Next base: position 109,150,302 of record NC_056687.1, read on the forward strand.
CATGTATCAGGTTTTCCTACTATCTTTTATTAGAGAAGTAATGAGGTTCTGGAACACTGTCTAGGGCCATAAGTCAGAGTGCAGGTCATTAGCTCTTATTGCAGGTGAACTTTTAACCTTAGCTTCACGAGCACGGAATGAGCTAATCCGCCACCGGTGATACACAAAATATGCTCAGCAGAAGTATATTGTTTTTTTTTCTTTTTCTCTGTTGTCTTGAAAGACCTGGAATAAAAGGGAAAAGATGGCTAAGAGAAGCTTAAAGGTATGGGAAGATGTGTGATGATGGAGTTTTTTTCCCTCTGTAGTCTCTTGAAACATTCTCACACAAAATCCTGTTCTGAATAAAGTATGAAGGCTAGAATGAAAATTGCAGTGCACGGTTAAGCCAGGCATTCAAAATGCCTTACAGATTTTGAAACTATATTCTGGTTTTAATTTTTTCATGCTATATGATCGGTGCTGGCTGTAGGCCATGCGTCCTCTCAAGTTGGAAACCTCTTGCCAGGCAGAACATTGCTGGAAGCTATTAGAGACGCCAGCTCTGTCAACACAGGACACTCGTGGGCTTAGCTATCCTGCATGGGCCTAGGGCCGAGGTAAAGAACTTATATTAGATGCATTTGAATTTTGTGACTCAGTGACCACATTTCCCAGCTTTGAGGGCCAGGCAAAAGACATAAACAGGTTTACCCGAGATATAAAATCTGGCTACAGTTTCCTGGATTGCACACAAAACACTGAAGTAGCTTAAACATTTAAACATTAGTGTTGCCTACCACTTTAGGAACTACAATCCCCTACTAGATTCAGTGTGAACTGGTTGCAGTGATGGTAGAAAACAAGAATGCATTGAAACTTCTGAATGCTATTAATGAATAGCTTCTTAATGAAGCTATTATTGCAGAAGGAACCCCGCTCTGGGATTTGGGTTTCCTTGTGTCAGTGGCTACTAATTAGCTGTACGTCCTTTTGTTAGTGTCTTCCCATTTCTGGTCTCACTTTCCTATCTGTAAAACAGGTCAAACTAGGCAACCTAAGATCCTTTCTTGCTCTGCCACTGTATGCTTCACAGATAATAGCTTAGTCAATGTATCTTAGGTGTAGAAATGATTCTGAAACTATTTGTATTAACCTTGAAAAAAAAGGTAGGCTTCTGGTTGAGGAAAAATGCATGACAGATTTCACGTATTATACCCCAAACTGTGCCACTAAAAAAATCAATGCAATTTCTAATATTCTGTACATTTGACTTAAAAATAATTAATGATTTTCTGCTTTTCAGGTTGGTTTTAGTGAATGTAACTGACGGCAACATGTACTTGTTTGTATTATATTTTGTTAATTAGCAAAAAAATTTCAGGGAATTTGGTGGGGTGGCTGGTGCGAGCCATTCTAGTTTTGAGAAGCAGTGAAGACTGAGGAAAAAGAAATAGTTTACATTTTACATTTTACATTTTATTGGGATTAGGTGTTTGGAAACAGAACTTCCTCGGCAGCCGAAACACTGTAATGAGGGAAATAAAATGTTCCTGGCTAAGTCAATGTCCTTGTGCATTCATATTATCTACCTATGAGCACATGTTTTGAATTTGGGCCTGAGTATCTAATGGCATGCAGAGTTCTTCACTTGATGTCTGCTCATCAGGGTGATGTCACACTTGTCTGGCCAGGAGCTATTGCTAGATGAAATTTTCTTGACTCAAGGATCATGCTGTGTATGGTATGTGCATGTGGTGGGGGATAGACTCTAAATACATAAGTATCAGACTTCAGCAGAGGTCAGTGATCTCAGAATGGCATTACATCTATTTCTGCTCTTACCAAACTTATACTCCAGCTTTTTTTTTTTTTTTTTTTTTTTTTGTCCTGGTGATTTTTCCTCTTTGGATTTTACCTGAGTAGACAAGCATGAAATGAAGTTCTCTTTGCATTTTACTAATGTCAGGAATTCTTGCAGCTCAATATCGCTGATTGGTAACGGTCCACCACACCAGGGACAGGTAGTGGCTTTACGCAATGCCCAGGACTCCTTCAGTCCACCAGCTGCCCCAAGGATCACGGCCTGCCAGTTCACAGCTGAGTCCTTCCCCAGGCATTGCTCTTAGCCTTAGGGGGTGACCTTGCCCCAGTTTCCATCTCCTTCCTAGGGTGGCCTTCGTCCAAAATCCGGTCGATGTGGAGGTACAAAGGCCTGGCCTCCTTGTCTCAAGCTTGCATGGCCCTGAGGGCCATCCCAGCTTCATGGCCTCCTATGGGATTCACTGAGGCTGACTGAGATCTTGATCACAGCTGCATCACAGTTTAACCTCGCCTTCTGCCCAGTTCCACATCTCTTTTTTACCTCACCATGTCATTCCTCAGAGCCCCCAGGGAAGCCTCCTGGGTGCTAACCTCGGACTCACAGTCTGTTTCCCTGCAAACAGACTGAATGGGAACTGTTTTCCCATTTAATGGTGTGAGCTTCCTCAGTGTCCATGCTCAATCCTAGTAAGATAAACTCTTCTGGAAAAGTTAATATTGACTGTCTGGAATATTAACACAAAAAATTTAGTATTTGTATTTTTCACTTTAGTGTCTAGTAGAAAATTCTAAAATAAAAAAAATAAATGGCTCTTTTACTTATTGCAAATATTCCTAAAACCTCATTCCTTCTTTGGATATATTGGAATGGTCTTTAGAAAATTATAAAATATTGTTCAGTATGGTAATCATGGCCTCTTTTAATAGTGTCTTTATATGATTTATCCACTAGCTTTTTTCATCTTCATTAGAATGAAAAATTAAAATGCTTGATGTTGTTCATAAGAAATAATTAGTGCAGCCGAACACACATAGAACTGGATTTTTTTCCTTATGATTTATTTCTTCACTGTTGTGACTCAAACCACACACATAAATAACAATGAAAATTTCAAAGAAATAGCCTAAACTGGTACTACTTTGTACCAGTTTATATGCACATGCCCTGTACCTTGCATGAAAAATCCATTTTTATAAATCCATTTTTAGGATTTTTTGGGGGGAGTCATAATTGAACTTAGTAACTTTTGTCCACCTTTTAACTAAGCCACAAGAGATATTCAACTGAGATTGTTGACATATGCCTCTTAAAGAAAGTATTGTTCTTTTATCATGATGATCTCTTGCCAGATTTAGAAATTAACAAATGAAACAAAATAGATTTTATATCAAAATGGCACCTAGAAATTTCAATTGATAGATGTATCAAATATATAAATAAATGACATAAATTCTATTTCTCTAGGAAATAGAGGAATTTGAAACTTTGTAATATCTTTTATGAAACAAAATCTGTCTCTTTAGTAATAAAATCAAGGTGTATTTAAAAATTTATTTTAGGCTGAAGCTCCCCAATTTTTCGTGCATGGGATGCAATATTTGACATTTTTCAGTTTGTTTTTTTTTCAAGCTCAAGGTGTTCATAGCTCAATACAGTTTACAGAATGGATGCTTTTCCTTATCAAATGACCACTGTCTGTATGGATTGATATTATGAAAATCATGGGGTTGTTCAGGCAGGGGCAGGGAACTGTATCATTAGCATCCACTATGCAGGCTATAGAAAACATTTCCAGTAAAAGCCTGATGCTGCCATCTTGGAGTTGGCAGAGAGACAACATGGCTATGGTCAGGGTGAAGCAAAGCCTAATGTTCAAATGGCATCTGAGACACATATGCTATTTATAGAGTTGAGAGAGTAATCTGGTAAAGGAATTACACTGGGTTTCCATAACCTGTCTTGGAAGCCTGTTCTATTCCATCCATGTCTCTACTTGGGTGTCAAAGTTAAAGAGACCTCTGGTTAGAAGTTTCAGAAAATAAGTTCTGTTTCTTACTCTTTCTAACTGGGTTGCTCAACCTTTCTCTCTGGGGCTATTTCCAAATTTCCAAATTTGGGGTCTTCCAAATTTCACTTGTGTCTCTCAAAGCTGATGGGGGAAAAAAATAAAAAAAAAAAGTGCACAGATGCTGATATTTAAGGGAATACAATGCCCTTTGAAAGATCTCAATAGGAATTAAACATATAAGTGTATAAATGGAGAATCATGTAACTATTTGTCAAACTTATGAGGTATAATAAATTCATTATTAATAGCTGGGGCAAGGGATATCACCTTATGTTTCCTGTCCTGATGAAATCTGATATCTTTCCAAATGGTGTTGATCATCGTTGTTTTGGCATCTGGTACCTTCTTTGCTTTGGGAAAGGTTTTGGGCCACAAAAAGGTAGTGATTGCTTACAGCCAAATCAATTGGGGAAATCTTTGGTTAAATTGATTTCTTTACTGTAGAACTTCTCAGATCCTGTATTATGAGTCTTCAAGAAAGGGATATCATAGTGTCACTTATCTAGATAATTTGATCACAAAATTGTTTTTGTGTGTGCATGATTCATTAGTGTGCATTTGAAAGAGGGATTTCTGGATCAGTTTTGGAAATGTTGACCTTAGTTCTGTTTTTGATTATAATATTTTAGGTAGTTTTTCCAGCTTTGTAAAATGAATTGGAAGTTTTAGAATTTCTCCCCCCGACCCATGCTTTGAAAGTCACTACAAAAAATTGCAAGGATTTGTAACTCTTAATTCTTCTTGTGTAAGATGGGCCAGATGACAAAAGTCATCCCACATTTGAGGTTCCATGAGAATTATTTTTTGAGCAATAAAATTTTATTTTTATCCTTTTTCTTTAAAAGTTTATTTATTTATTTTGAGGATGGGGGAAGGGGCAGAAAGAGAGAGAATTCCAAGCAGGCTCAGTGCTGTCAGCACAGAGCCCTATAGGGGGATTGATCCCACAAGTCAGATGCTCAAATGAAGGAGCCACCCAGGAGCCCCACCTTTTTTGTTTTTTAAACACAACTTTCTTAGGACCCCTGGGTGGCTCAAGTCGGTTAAGCAATTGACTCTTGATTTCAGCTCGGGTCCTGATCTAATGATTCATGAGATGGAACCCTGTGCTGTCAGCATGGAGCCTGCTTGGAATTTTCTCCCCCTCTCTGTCTCTGTCTGTGTCTCTCAAAATCAAATATAAATAAACATTAAAAAAATAAATACAACTTTCTTATGCAACATAACTTTTTCTATGTTGGACTTCCTAACCAGCAAATAGGCAATTCAAGGGATGCAAGGAGATCAAAGATTAATGATGATGTGAATAAATTGGACTTTCTGGAACCACCCTTGCTTTTCATAAAGGAATGCTGAACTTTAGTGACTTTAGCAGTCCACATGAAGACAAGGGTCTATGAGGTTGGAGAATCCATGCCTGGCAGCTGACTGCCTGATATCACCTCTTACAGGGGGTAGGAGTGGTGGGGGGGCAGGGTATAGGTGGGTGTATATCAAATCTCAGGGACCTGTACTGAAAAAACACATTTCTATTTCACTTAAACCATGTTACTCAGTTTCCAGATTAAGATTTTTTTTGAGTACCACTTTGCACCACTGAGGTACCTGATATTTACAAAGCATCTTATATATAACCTAGTTTTTAATTTTTTGCTGTGCTATTGTATCTACTCAAGGTGTTAACAAAACAGGCCTGGTCATGTTTTACTACAATATGGTTATTGATCTATATTTATGTTTTTCTACTTGCTCTTGAGTAAGTTTTGGAAATTCACACAGTGGAAATAAATTTTAGGTCCAAGATGAAGCCACTCCTGACCAAGGTGCTATGTCACCAAACCAATTTCTGTGTTTCTATAACATCCCCCTTGACCAGAAACACGTATATCCAGTCACCCAATATCCAAATACTAATTTCCTTATTCCTTGATTTCTCTAAATGAGGTCAGATATACAGCACCAGCCAATCATGCCCCATTTTCTGTTGCCACTTCTTTTTTAAAAATGTTTATGGGGGCGCCTGGGTGGCTCAGTCGGTTGGGCGGCCGACTTCGGCTCGGGTCATGATCTCGCAGTCCATGAGTTCGAGCCCCGCATCGGGCTCTGTGCTGACAGCTCAGAGCCTGGAGCCTGTTTCAGATTCTATGTCTCCCTCTCTCTGACCCTCCCCCGTTCATGCTCTGTCTCTCTCTGTCTCAAAAATAAATAAATGTTAAAAAAAAAATTAAAAAAAATGTTTATGTTTTTATTTTGAGAGTGAGTGGGGAAGGGGCAGAGAGAATCCAAGCAGGCTCTGCACTGACAGCACAGAGCCCAACCGGGGCTCAAACTCACCAGCCATGAGATCATGACCTGAGCCGAAACCAAGAGCCAGATGTTTAACCACTGAACCATCCAGACACCCCTCCCTGTTACTACTTCTTTTTTTTTTTTGTTTTTAATGTTTTTTAATTTATTTTTAAGACAGAGAGCATGAGTGGAGATGGGGCAAAGAGAGGGGGAGACACAGAATCTGAAGCAGGCTCCAGGCTCCGAGCTGTCAGCACAGAGCCCGACACAGGGCTCGAACTCACGAACCATGAGATCATGACCTAAGCCGAAGTCGGATGCTCAACCGACCGAGCCCCCCGGGCCCCCCAACCTGTTACTACTTCTAATGCTCTATAAAGTTTGCTCTTGATCCAAATCCTTCAGGAAGAGTGTTCCACTGCTTGTGAGACATTGAACTCCCTCAATCCATGGATTGTTTTGCCTTCAACAAAGGACAATAAACTTGTTACTAACTTTAGTTTTGTCATTTGACTTTGCCTTTGCAAAAATTATGTATTTTACCATCTTTTTAAAATCCTACTTCTCAACAGACGATGAGCAACAGAAGTCATATGTTTTCCATCTCTCTCAAGCCCATATCAACAGCACAGTGTTGCACAAGGTAGACATTTATAAAATGTGGTGAGATCATGTCTGCAGGTCAGCGTTGTCATTCTTCATAGCATCATTCTGCACATGTTCGTGTGATACTGTAATATAATGAGAAATGTATATTTGGTCTTCTCTGGTTCCTGGCAGAGCTCCTAAAATCCTTGGAATTTCCTGAATGAAAGGGATGGGGGGAACATCTTTTGTAATTCATAACAAGCCTCTTTCAACTATACCAGAGTCATGCTAAAGAGGTGACCCTTAGAGGTAGGGGACTGGTTGCCAGAGGAACCAACCCTGTGATTAGAGGTTTGTAACTTTCAGCCCCACCCTCTGATCTCAGGGAGGGGAGAGGGGCTGAAAATTGAGTTAATCACCAATGACCAATGCTTTAATCAATCATTCCTGCATAATGAAATAATAAAGCCTAAAAAATTCTGAAACATAAAAATTCTAAACAGTAGAGTTCAGAGAGCTTCCGGGTTGGAGAATTCATCAATATGCTGAGAGAATGGTGCACCCAGAGAGGTGTAGAAGCTCTGTGCTGCCCCCCTTACCCTGCCCTGCATAGTTCTTACATTTGGCTGTTCCAGAATTATATGCTTTAGACTAAACCAGTCATAGTAGGTAAACTATTTTCCTGAATTCTGTGAGCCATCCTAGAAAATTATCAAACCTGAGGAGAGGGTCATGGGAACCCTCCATTTACAGCCGGTAGGTCAGAAGTACAGGAAGCCTGGACTTTGAAACTGGTGTGTGAAGTGGTGGCAGTCTTGTGGGACTAAACTCTTGTGGGTGTGTGCTAATTCCAGGTAGTGTCAGAACTGAATTACAATTCAATTGTAAGCGTTGGAGAATTTGTTGTTGATATGGGAAACCAACCACCACCCTTGACATTTAGTGTCAAAGGTGTTCTGGGAATAGAAATAGATCATAGTGTTAGCTAGTGATAGCTATCATCTATTGAGTGGTCGATATTTTGCCAGTGCTCACCATATATTGTTTTTAATTCCAATGATCTTTTAAGATCATATTCTTGGCACCATTTTACTAATGAGAAAACTAAAACAATTGCTTAGTAAAGTTTATATTTCAGATAAACTGAGTTTTCAGTTCTCCCTAACTTGCGATCCCTGCCTACCCTTACCCCACACTAGGCTACTACTACATGTCTCTATAGCCGTAAGAAATCTACCTGGGACAATTTATTCAATGAATATATACTGAGTGCCTCCTGTGGTCCCATTATTCTGCAGGATGCTGTGTGTCAGAACATAACAGAAGGAGAATAATAATAGTAGGAGCAAACATTTAATTCTCAAAAAAATAGATACTTTTATTGTCTTCCTCTTACAGAGGAGAACAGTGAGGCACAGGATTGCTATGTAATTTGTCCAAGGCCACACAGCTGAGTGGCAGAGCCATTACTGAAACACAAGACATCTGACTCCAAAGTTGAAATGCCTCTTATATGCCATCCCTTATATCAATGCGTTTTGAGTCTGATTTGAAAACAAAACAGATATACATAGTACAGCTATAGAACTATGATTCCATAGTATCCATACAAATCTGAAAGAACATGCTATAACCTTCATATTCAAGACAAAAATATCTTCATGGATCTCATATGCAAGTTTCGTGAGCTGCAATGTGATTCAATAGCTTATAATGATCAGTTCAGTTACTTGGTTTAACTACAAATTTTTGTTCAGTGAATTTTTTATGTCATCTTTTGATTGAAATTCCCTAAAAAGAAGCTCCCATCATGACTATTTCTGCCATTCTGAATCTCAAAAAGACAAGGACCAAGAAGATCACATATGAGCCTCTGAATAGAATATAATATCTTTGGTGAAATGCAGTTGGCTCATTTAGACATTGTTCTGCTCAAAATAACCTAGATGGGCTGGATGGAATTTATTGCATTACTAATGTTCTAAAGGCAGATTTCCCAGTAATAACTCACCCATGAAACTCTACTTCAACAAAAGGCTACTTGATGGCATAGAATAAACTGAAATGCTTTTTTTACAGCCAGAGATTTCCAAACCATCAATACCCCCATCCCTGTAAGCAAATGGGTCAGAAATATTTATGAGGCACCTTGCATTTTTATCACCTCTGCAATGGAATATAGCAATTTCATCATGACCACATTCCATCTCTACCTTTATTCTGGTGATGGACTCCTTAGCATATGATAAGCAATCCATTAGTGAAAGGAACTTTGGCATTCAGAAAGGAATGAAGGGGAAAAACATAGAAGTTGTTGAAACTAGTTATTTTTGAGCAATATACTATCAATAGCTAAACTAAGTCTAATAGTTAATTTCAGAACAATGTCAGCATAGGCAGTTGGGAAGATAGCTGCCTGGTAATTTAATTGATCTGCTGAAGGTATTAACCATTTATTTTTCTTTCTTATAGAAAGAAACATTCAGTTGATCTTGGTAAATTCCAAATGGCCAGCATTTGAGACATGATGTAAGACTCATCACAGACAGGTTAGCTTTGTTTTCCCCCTTTTTTTCCTAAGAAAGAAGCATGTGATAATAACTGCTTTAAAAGCATCTCTTTAAAGCTGTCAGAGGTCAAATTAAACATTAAAGCATTTTGCCGTTGATCAGCATTGCTGTTTTGTCTTTCTTCCTTGTTAGAATGCTATATAGAGAAAGCCAATATGTGATTTTACATTAATTTTTTAAGAATAATGATTTTATTATTTATGTAAGTGTTGCATGATTTTTATTTTAAAATTCAAGCAACTCAAAAGTTCACAAAGAAGAAAACTTAAAAAATGAACTAGAAAAGGAATCTATATTATATTAGCTAATATAGATAATAATAAAGTCTAAGTATGAAAAAACATCAAGTAACATATATACTTTTGTTATTTTAAATTATTTTCTTTTAGAAACCCTGGTTAAAAATTTGGTTAGCCAACTGTCAAATTTCATTATACATTCATAAGATATGAGACATACATTGTTTAAACTGAAATTTGTAGATGACCTTATATGAAATGCTAGTTCTAGATTATTCTAGTTTTTATTTTTTATTTTTTAATTTTTAATTAAAATACTTTTTTTAGTTTATTTATTTTACTTTGAGAGAGAGAGAGAGAGAGAGAGAGAGCAAGCAGGGTAGGAGCAGAGAGAGAGAGGGAGAGAGAGAATTTCAAGTGCTCCACACTGTCAGCACAGAACCCGATGCTGGGCTCGTACTCACAAACTGTGAGATCATGAACTGAGCCAAAATTGAGCCTGATGCTTAACTGACTGAGCCACCCAGGTGTCCCTTTATGTTTATTTTTTATTTTACATTTTTATTTTAATTCCAATTAGTTAACATACAGTGTTGTATTAGTTTCAGGTATACAATGTAGCAATTCAACACTTCAGTCCATCACCAGTGCTCATCACAGGTGCACTCCTTAATCCCTATCACCTATTTAACTCATCCCTATACCTACCTCCCCTCTGGTAACCATCAGTTTGTTCTGCATAATGAAAAGTCTGTTTCTTGATTTGTCTCTCTCTTATTATTTTTTTTCCTTTGCTTGCTTGTTTTGCTTCTTAAATTCCACATCTGAGTGAAATCATATGATATTTGTCTTTCTCTGACTTATTTTGCTCAGCATAATATTCTAGCTCCATCCATGCCATTACAAATGGCAAGATTCCATTCTTTTTTATGGCTGAATAGTATTTCATTGCATATATATACCATTCCCTCTTTATCCATTCATCAGCTGATGGACACTTGGTCTGCTTCCATAATTTGGCTATTGTAAATAGTGCTGCTATAAACACAGGGGTGCCTATATCCTTTTGAATTAGTGCTTTTGTGTTCTTTGGGTAAATACCCAGTAGTGTGATTGCTGGATCATAGGGTAGTTCTATTTTTAACTATTTGAGGAACCACCATACCGTTTTCCAGAGTGGCTGCATCAGTTTGCATTCTCACCAACAGTGCAGGAGTGTCCCTTTTTCTCCACATCCTTGCCAACACCTGTTGTTTCTTGTGTTTTTGATTTTAGCCATTCTGACAGGTGTGAAGTGATATCTCATTGTGGTTTTGATTTGCATTTCCCTAATGATCAGTGATGTTGAGTATCTTTTCATGTATCTGTTGACCATCTGTATGTCTTCTTTGGAGAAAGGTCTATTCATGTCTTCTGCCCATATTTTAATTGGATTATTTGTTTTTAGGGTGTTGGGTTTTATAAATTCCTTATATATTTTGGATACTAACCCTTTATTGGATATGTCATTTGCAGTAGATTTTACTTTTCAAAGGAAATATGGCTTTGTATTAATACATATTTCATTGTGTTAATTAATATTAATTTGTTATTAAGCACCCATGCACAAAGCATTTTTTTAGTCATAAAGATAAATATGGTAGCAGAGACTAGGTAGGTACTTGGACACACAGATGATATTTACTAACCTTCCTTTGCATTAGACTTGTGACTGAATTCTGTCTGGTGGAATGTGGATAGATTGATACACAACTTTAGGGAGAAACCAGAAGATCTCCCATGCATTTATGTAAAGGCTTTAATTTCTTTGCTTCCCATAAAGATCTAGTGAAAGATTTTGAAGTTCTAGGTGTTAGTGGGGCCACTGGATGAATGAAGCTCTTGATAATTATTTTTACTAATACTTATTGGTGAAACCTTATAGAAATTATTTTTTCAAGTAATATACTGTAGGCATTGATTTTATATACAAAAATCACTTCTGTAATTATGATACTTTCTTCCATACAGTAACCCAATTCCCTCCACTTTTTGTTCTATAATTAACATGCAGCTAGATTTCTGTCATTATCATATGATTTCTAGAGATGCCTGAAATCATTCTAGCGTTCTGTATGGGAAGAGACTTGGATGGATTATCTTTCTTTTCTTGCCTTAAAAAAAATTTACTCTGTTATCACAGATCCTGGGTGTTCATTTTATTTCCTTTCTATGCTATCAGATAAGTTTTCCTGCTTTTTAAAATTAAGAATAAATGCACTTCACACAAATCACCACAAACCTCTCATATTTTTCTGCTGTCTACATGCTTTTCTCATATCTTCTTTCATCATCATGTGCAACTTTGATTTTCCTCAGCACTTTTAATTTTTAAAAATGTTTATTTATTTTGAGAGACAGAGCGAGCGAGCACACAAACAGGGGAGGGGCAAAGAGAGAGAGAAAGATACAGAATCTGAAGCAGGCTGCAGGCTCTGAGCTGTCAGCACAGAGCCCGACATGGGGATGGAACTCACAGACTGTGAGATCATGACCTGAGCCAAAGGCAGACGCTCAACCGACTGAGCCACCCAGATGGCCTTGATTTTCCTCAGCACCTTAAGTGTGGGAGATGGATGCCAAATGCTTTGAAGCTTATGACCTAGGTTAAAAGGCCACAGGAGGCCTGAACAGACTTGGAGACACCAGAAAACAGCCGTGTTGCAATGACCTTCACCACCTCACCATGCAGTAGCTCATGAATGGTCAACACAATGACCTTATGTGGGCTGCATAAACACTGTCCTTACCTGGCATGAAAATAACCACATTTTTAGAAAATATTTTTGCAAAAATGTAGGATTTAGAGATTAGGATTATTTATCCCGGAGACAATGACTATGGAAGGCCTCCCTCAAGTTTACAAGGAGTTATTATGCAGAGAATAGGGACCAGCTGTTCTCCATCTCTGAAGAATCCCGAAGAGAGAGCTAACCCTCAGCATGCAGTAATTAGGTTGGGTATGAAAAAGGATTCCTGATGGTGAGAGTGAAACAAGGAAATGAACCTCTTCGAGGAATACCTTAAAATCGGAAAGAACTCCAAAAGCAGAATCACTGTCCTGGAGCACTCCCAACATGTGAAATCTCTAAAAGCCTTGTACTTGTAGGAAATGTGCAATTACTTATCTGCATTTCTCAATGGGCATCCATGACATCCTCAGTGACTGCATGTTTATGGTGGTGTGTTGGGCATGTATTTCCTCTAGATGGTAAGTAATTTGTGTTTTGTTTCCTCATATGGTTCTAGTGATGCAGTCTGGGGAGGTAGGATTGTGTTGGCCGTGGCAGGCATCCTGCTCTATTATTTTGATTCCGAGATCTATGTGGTGTTTGACAAATTGCTTAATCTCTCTGAGACTTGATTTCCTATAATAAAAGAGGATAATTAAGGAATAAATACGTCAGTGTATTTGGGTCACAAATACAAAGCTAGCACTTATAGGAAACAACACTCCCTGAACAGATGCATAAATACTTAGTATCGTTTATTAAAATTTTTGTCCTATAAAAAGTGTTATTCCATGATTCATTTATTTTTTATTTAAAAACATTTTTTAAACGTTTATTCATTTTTGAGAGATCGAGAAAGACAGAGTAGGAGTGGGGGAAGGACAGAGAGAGGGAGACACAGAATCTGAAGCAGACTCCGGGCTCTGAGCTGTCAGCACAGAGCTAGACATGGGACACAGTCCGTGAGATCATGACCTGAGCTGAAGTTGGATGTTCAACCGACTGAGCCACCCAGGCATCCCTATTTATTTTTTTACTTTAGACAGAAACAGAGAGAGAGTGAGCACGTAGGGGAGGGGACAGAGACAAAGAGAGAGGGAGAGAATCTTAAGCAGGCTCCATGCTCAGCGTAGAGCCCAAGGCAGGGCTGGATCCCATGACTCTGGAATCATGACCTGAGCCAAAATCAAGAGTCTGGACGCTCAACCAACTGAGCCACCCAGGGGCCCCTCCATGATTCATTTTAAAAGCAAAATACCACTTAGAAATTTAAAAATTCTCTCAAACAATTCCTTTGTCAAAGAGAAAATCAAAAGTAATATGTCAGAATATCTAGAAAACATTATTAATTAAAATATGACATATCAGAACCCATGATACAGCTAAAACTGTGCTCAAAGGAAAAATACACAACCTTAAATGTTTTTATAGATGAACAAAAATTAATGAAGTAAGCATCACATTTTAAAAATTAGATAAAAGACAAGGAGATAAACCCAAGAAAAGTTGAAGGAAGTAACTCAGAAATTTAAAAGCAAAAATTAATGAATATAAAACAGGAAAATGATAAGCCCGAAAAATAAATTCAAGAGTTGACTCTTTGAAAAACTAGTGAAAAAGAGAAAAGCATAATTATACAAAATAATAAAGGAGATGGGGAAATGACCATGGATACTGAGGAAATGGAAGTAATTGACTCTTGATCAACTCAATATTGGGGTGAAGTGGAATAGTTTTTAGGGAAAGGTAAATTGCTAAAACCATCCCCTCCCCCTAAAGAGGAAGGCCATTTTCCATATTCAGAGGCCATTTACTGTGAAAGAGATACATAAAAGTTGTTCAAAACACTAATGCCTGTCTAATGACAGCTTGGCTCTAACTGATGCAACTATAAATGTGGGGGGGCAGAGGGGGGGAAAGAGATATAGAAATTGGAAAAGAGAAGGTAAATTATTGTTTGTAGATAATGATTTATATATCAAAACCTAAGAAAATTAACTGAAAATTACTGTCGATCATAAGCAAATTTGGAAAGTTGTTTGTATACAAAATTCATATAAAAAAGGAAAAAATGGAAAAAACATATGTAGAAAAACAACCCATAAATAAACTCAAGAAGAAATGTGCAAGAATTTTATGAAAAGAATTCTAACACATAAAAGAAGTCTTCACTAAATAGAAAAGCATTTCGTGTTCTTGGAAGGGTACATGGAATATTATGAAGTTTCACACATCCCCAAGTTAATCCTAAACTTAATGCAAGTTAATTAAAGATAAGGAGTTTTTAATTTTTATTTTTTTTCTTTTTTTGTGGGAACTAAGTGGTTTGAAAATTCAAGAGAAAAATTAAATCTGTCAGAATAGCAAAAATAGTTCTGAAAATAAGAGCAACAAAGGGGGATGAGACATGCAGATTTTAAAATATATTTTAAAGCTAAGATATTTAAAACAGATTGTTACTTGTATGTGAATACACAGGTCACTAATAAAAGCTAGTAGGTCAAGAAATAGATTCAGGTCTCTATCCTAATAAGAGTTTAGATTACAATAAAAGACTCTTAAATACAGAGAACAAACTGATGGTTGCTGGTGGGGTGTTGGGTAAGGGGGATGGGCTAAAAGGGTGATGGGCATTAGGGAGGGCAAGGGAGTTACAGGTAAGTGACGAATCACTAAATTCTATTCCTGAAATCATTATTATACTATATGTAAACTAATTTGGATTTAAATGAAAAAAAAAAAGAGTTTAGGTTACAGAGGTACATGCATTTGTCAAATTCAGTTAATGTACAGTTAAGATTTATACATTTCACTGTATATAGTTTATTTTGAAAAAAATATTAAAATGTATTGGACTCTTGTCCAATGACATGCATACTAAACTGTTCAAAGGGAAGAGTGCTGCTATCTGCAGTTTATTTTGAAAAAAATCAGAAAATCAAAAAATCAGATGGATTGATGAAATTTTGTACACATAGATGGGAAATTTTGTAATTATGTAAAACTATCTCAACATTGCCATGTGCTTGAAAATGTCACGATAAAGTGTTGGAAAATAGGTTTAAATGTATAGAGATTTAGAATACAGTAAAGATGAAAGTGGTTATAACTTTATAGAATGAAAGATTTTGTCTCCTATTATAATAGTTTTAGGAACCAGAATGCTGGTGGGAAGGGCTAGGTCTAGGGAACAGAATTACTCCTGGGGTGACTCTCATAGATTCTGTAGTGTTCCCGGGGGTTCTGACTTGTGAGGCTGTGTGAAGCCTCCATGAGGGCTTTCCCATTGGGAGGCATGTTGGCCAGCAAGGGGAGCACAAGTCCTCTGGGACAGCACATGTTCAAAGAGCCGGGAGAAAAATGTAGTCACTGGACCAGAGCAAATGTGCAGGCCAAGGATGGCTCTGTCCTTCAAGCATGGTGATTATTCACTCCTTTGAGTTTTGTGTTAAGCTGCTCTCTTATAGCTTAAAGCCTTAGGATTGAGAACAGTTTGTCCAGGAGTTCTGAGTAGTTCATAAAGTACAGTTATTTAACTATTTGTCTTCTGTGGTTTTGTGCTGCTCAACCCTATATTTATAGTTCTCAAAGATTGTGTGGAATGGGTGTTGGGAGAGGAGCATTTTTCTGTTGTTTTGTACACAGCCCAGCCCCCAGCAGGAGTAATTTTGCCACCATGCGGAGAGAACTAGGTATACTTCTTCAACCGTAAAAATGCCCTTTGGCTCTGATGGGTAAATTTGGGGTTCCTTTTGTTTAGGGTATGGGGGTGGGATAGGTGTATACCTTTGGGTAGTAAAAGGGAAATATCAGGGGGCACCTGGGTGGCTCAGTCGGTTGAACATCTGACTTTGTCTCAGGTCATGATCTCAGGGTCCATGGGTTCGAGCCCTACATCGGGTTCTGTGCTGGCAGCCTGGAGCCTGCTTTGGACTCTGTGTCACCCTCTTTCTGCCCCTCCATCACTCGCACTCTGTCTCTCTCTCTTGAAAATGAATAAATGTTAAAAAAAATTTTATTAATAAAAATAAATGGGAAACATCAGAAACTTGATTCCATAGTTTTGAGAGTTCTTAGGGAGAGTTCTTAGGGAGGGGAAAGTGTTAAACAGTTTATAGAATATGTTTACAACTGAATAGGTTTCCTCAGCATATCCTTCATTGAAAATATCAGCTTTCATGTCCCCTTTTTTGTTCTGAAAAATTACCACTTGAAAATACGGAAATGCTAATGCATGGTCTCTGAGAAAAAACTTGTTTGTCTTTTGGTTTAAATTTATTTGATTGACAATATCGTGGGCCTTTAAAACCCTACACCTGCCTGAGCACTATTGGAAACAAGCACTGGAAAGCTTTCAGTGATGAAGGTCACCCAGCTCCCACACATAGTTCCCACTGGACATTATTTCCATGAGGTATAAAGTGTATAATTAGCAAAGGGTCAGCAAATAAGGTTTTTAAGAATGTGATTATAGAAGCAGAAAATCATTTCAGGCAAGAATGTAAAATGTGGGTGTTAAAGTGTTCAGTGATGAACTGGACCACATCCCCAATTCCAGCTGCTTTGTACTCTCTTCACAAACTCACCTTCAAAGCTCCAGACTGTGCAAAGTGCCTTATATACCTTTGCCACTTAACTTTCATGATAATCCTATAAATTGGTCTTATCTCTGTTTTACAGTTCAAGAAAACTGAGGCCAAGAGAGTAAAGTCAGGTTAAAGCATAATTTTCAAAAAGATAAAATCAGAACTCTCAGACACATATAAAAAGGACCTGTATCAAATATTTTATTGAATTCATAATTAAGGAGGGAAAAAGATGTTATGATCAGTTCAAAGAGCATTAAGAGTGTATTTACCATCAACATAACAAAGAAATGCTAGGATGAGATTGATGAACTAGATATAGAACTGGTTAATGTCCAGCAGGCCATTGAGATTTGGGGTTATCTGCTCCATTGGGCATAAATTACTTGAATTTCTACTGGACAGAAATGTACAAGTTATCAAGTAAATTCCCTAAGTATGGGAACTTTAATCAATAGTAAAAATGAGGTGAACACAGTACGGGTCTTGACAATCCTTGAATGACCTTTGTCCCTATGTGATACTGAAAGAATCTGCCTCCATCTGCCTGCCTTATTTCCAAGTATGAAGAATTTTTCTGGCAGTAACCTGTTCCAGGTCTCACAAATAGCATAGTAGTAGAGCAGAGATTCAAACTCCTGACACTGTGACTCTACCGTCCATGTATTCAACCTGTTGTCATGACTCAGTAATGAGTTTTTTTTTAAAGAATATTGGAATCTATCAGATCTGTGCAGATAATTCCCTTTGATAGCCAATGCATCTTTGAAACACAAAGATTCTCTGGGTGATGAAACCATCCAACCCAGCCAATAAACATCAATCTGAAGTAATAGCACCTTTTGTGTCTGTGTTAGTAGAGATTGTTCAGGCTACGGACTCCAAGAACAGGAGTACTACATTAAGAATGACACTGAAAAAAACACTTTATATTTACCTCTGTCTTTACCTATATGAAAACGTTCAAGAAATAGATTCAGACTGAAATCATATTTCATATACTATTTTGCAAGGTGGGGGTACTGGTGGCAACGGCTTGAAGTTTAGGGAAAAATGTCTTAGAATAAGAAATGGATACATAGATGCTCACCTTTGGGTATCTATCAGCCTTCTTCCTTAAATTCCTTTATACTTTACAGTAGGCTAATAAAGGATTCTCATATATAATCACTGAACACATCATGTCATGAATCATGTAAAATCACTGAACATGTCATGTCACCAAAGAGGTCATGGGTACCAGGAACGCAGCAGGAAGGTGAGAGGTTGGAAGTAAGGAGGCTGACTGTGAAATTGGAAAAGTCACTTCACTTTTCCATGCATGCCTGCTGCTGTCATGGGCTCCATTCTGCCCAGGTCCCAGCCTGGCCCCACAACTCCGCTCCCCGCAGCTCTGCACTGTCCGAGGCTCTGGCCTGCCCGCAGTGTCCACTGCCATGTGGATGCTGTT
This sequence comes from Panthera leo, assembly GCF_018350215.1. Lineage (NCBI taxonomy): Eukaryota > Metazoa > Chordata > Mammalia > Carnivora > Felidae > Panthera > Panthera leo. The sequence continues at coordinate 109,168,667 of NC_056687.1, forward strand.
ACAGGACTTAGAGCCTGGGCCCGCGCATACTCGAGCTGTGGCTGGATCGATACCTCACGCATACACAGTCTCCTGAATATCCTTCTGCTTGTGCACATGCTCCATTTCTCCATCAACCCTGATGAAACCCAAGAGCAAAGATAAATTATTAAGAATTTCAAGACACTGACATCAGAGCATTAAGCCAAGCATGGGGGCCTTTTTAGCACAGAGTCCTAAATGACGGTACAGGTTGCATACCAAGAAGCTGGCCCTGAAAGGAACTCTCAGGGCCTTGTAAATGCACATGACTTTGTGATTTCACTTACTGGCTCTCTCCAAATCATCTTCTTGTATCCCGAAACCTCTGTTCTGATATATTTACCAAGGAACAAATCTTTAATGTTTGGGTAGATGATGATAAACATACAAGACTAAGAATGAACAGTTAAAAATGGGAAAAGTCAGAAGAATCTGATGCCACAGAAGCTAAGAAAGAATTTCAAGAAGAATAAAGTAACCAAGTGACACCAAGAGGTCATCAGTAAGTAAGATCAGGACTGAAAAATTTCCATGGACTTTGGCCACATGGAATTTACGTGATAATAGATCTTCATGATCTTAGGAACAAGCTGTTTTAATAGCAAAATGCAGGCAGAAGCTAAATCAGAAGTGCATTGGGAAGTGAGTGGGAGTTGAAAAATGGACTCCTACAACCCGCCTTATGTGGCCTGAGGATGAAGAGATAATCTAAGACAACCCTCAGGAATGACTGTGGCTACATGTATCAGGGAACATCTAGTTCTTTGTACATGTTGCTTCTCATTCACCTTTATCTCTGCTTATGATAATTTAATTATAATAAATATCATGTATTGGGAATCTACTACGTGTTAGGCTAGCGCTGAGCACATAATACCCATTTATCTCTAATTCTGCAACAACCTTGTATGCTATTTCTCTCATTTTCCAAATAAAGAAATAGACTCAGAGTACACATGACTTGTTTAAGTTCACACAGCGATTGCCAGAGATGGTGTTGAAACTTGATCCTGAGTCCCTCCTCCTTCACTATCATAGTCCCTGCTGCTTTGAGCCACTCTTTCTTTTCTATGACATGTAAGGAGTCCCCGGGAAGAGGATCAGGTAGTTTGTAATCCTTTGTTGCCTCTTACTCATTAATCTCAATACATTTCATATTTTGGACACCTCAGATTGGATAAATATTGTTCAATACATTCTATTGCAATTTGCTGAACCTTTTGCTTGGACTTTGGACACACAAATTTCTTGACACAGCAACTTGGTCAACAAAAATTCATAATATGGGAAAGTCCCACCCAACCTATCAAAACCATATTAGTCACACCTTTGTAAATGTGCCACACTACTTTCTGTCCTCATTAATAGTCACCTTTCTTGATGAGAACTGACCACCACCCTGGTCCAAGTCTCCACCATTTCTTATCTGTATCATTACAATAGTCGCTAACAAGTCTGCGTCTACCTTTGGTCTCAATCAAACAGCCACAAATGAGACTTCAGAACTATAGGTCTGATCATGTAATCTCTCTCTTCAAAACTTTCTGTTGGCTCCCTGTTTCACTCAGAGGGAAAAAACAAAATTCTAACAATAGCTGATAAAGCCTCCTTACTGCCTGGACTCTTCCCTTACTGCCATCCCCCTTGCTCACCCTGCTGGAGTCACACTAACTCCTTGTTGTCCTTTCTCCCAATGCTGTTTCACCTCTCCCTGATTTTTTGCCTTCGAGGTCTGGGGTTCTTTTCTAAAACTTTTTTGTTTCAAGAACTAATTTGAACTTGTTAAAAAATTGAGGTATAATTCACATACCATAAAATTCACTCTTTTAAAGTATACAATTCAAGGGCACCTGTGTGGCTCCCAACTTTGGCTCAGGTTATGATCTTGCAGTCTATGGGTTTGAGCCCTGCATCAAGCTCTGTGCTGACAGCTCAGAGCCTGGAGCCTGCTTTGGATTCTATGTCTCCCTCTTTCTCTGCCCCTCCCACGCTTGTGCTCGGTCTCTCTCACTCTCAAAAATGAACACTAAGAAAAATAAAGTGTACAATTCAGTGGTTTGAGTATATTCACAAAGTTGTGCAGCCAGTACTGTTATCTGATTCCAGAACATTTTCATCACTCCCCAAGAAAACTCAATAGCCTTTAGCCATCACTCCCCATTCCCATCTCCCCCAGTCCAAAGCAACCATCAATCTACTTCTTGTGTCTATGGTTTCTCCTATTGTGGACATTTCATATAAACAGAATCATGCAATACAATATGACATTTTTACATACCATGATATTTTCAATGTTCAACCATGCTGTAGGATGTACCAAAACATGTTTTAATGGTTGACTATTACGCTGTGTGGCTATACCACATTTAGCTTATCTATTCATCAGTTTATAGATATTTGGTTTGTTTCTACTTTTTGAGCCTTATGAATAATGCTGCCCTGAACTTCTGTATATAGTTTTTGTATACTTGTTTTCAATTCTTTTGGGTATACACCTAAGAATGGAATTGCTAGGTCATAAGGTAGTTCTATATCTAACATTTTGAGGAATTACAAAACTGTTTTTTAGAGTGGCTGAACCATTTTACATTCCTACCAGCATTGTATGAGGGGTCTAATTTCTCTACATCTTTGTCAACCCTTGTTATTGTGCAACTTTTTATTTTAGCCATTTTGGTGGGGGTGAAGTGGTATCTTATTGTGGTTTTGATTTGCATTTCTCTAATGACTAATGATTTGAGTGTATTTTCATATGCTTATTGACTACTTATACATTTCCTTTGGATAAAAATCTATTTGAATGCTTTGCCCTTTTTAAACTGGGTTGTCTCTTTCTTGTTGAGTTGTAAGACTTTTTTTTTAATATATTCTGGATATTAAACCATTGTCAGATATATGATATGCAAATATTTTTTCCCATTCCATAGATTATCTTTTTTCTTTCTCAGTGGTATTCTTGGATATACAAAAGTTTTAAATTTTGATGAGGCCAATTTAGCTTTTTTTTTTTTTTTTTGATTGCTTGTACTTTATGTGTACTTTATGTATGTTTCTTTATCTAAGAAACTGTTGCCTGTTTACCCCTACGATTTCTTCTGATTTTATAGTTTTAGCTCTTACATTTAGGTCTTTGGTTCATTTTGGCTTAATTTTTGTATATGGTATGAGGTAGGAGTTCACTTTCATTCTTTTGTATGTAGAAGACTAGTTGTCCCAGCACCATTTGTTAAAAAGACTATTCTTTCCCTAATATACTGTCTTGGCACCTCAGTTGAAAATCAATTAACCACTAGTGAGTGGATTTATTTCTGGATGTTCAATTCTATTCTATTCACCTGTATGTCTCTCCTTATGCCTGTACCACACATTACTGATTACTGTAGCTTTATAGTACATTTTCAAATCAGTAAGTGTGAGTCCCTTGTATTTCCTCTTTAAGATTGTTTTGATTATTCAGGGTCCTTTGCAATTCCATATGAATTCTAAGATTAGATTTTCCATTTCTGTAAAAAAGACCATTGGTATTTTGATAGGAATACAGTCACCCTGTAGATTGTTTTGAGTGGTACTGCCATCTTTAACAATATTGTTTCAATTCGTGAACACAGAATGCCTTTCTATTTATTTCGATTTTCTTTAATTTCCTTCAGCAAGGGTTTGTTAGTCTTTAGTTACAAGGCTTATACATCTTTGATTAAATTTATTCTTTATTCTTAAGTATTTTATTCTTTTTGATGCTACTGTAATGTTATTTTTTAATTTAATTTTCAAACTGTTCATTGCTATTGTGTAGAAATACAATTGAATTTTGCATGTTGATCTTATATTTTACAATCTTGCTGAATTTGATTATTACTTCTAAAAGAGTTTTTTGGGGGGGTGGGTTTTTTGAGCTGGGGTGGCTCAGTTGGTTAAGCATCTGACTTCAGCTCAGGTCGTGATCTCACCGTTCACAACTTCAAGCCCCACATAGGGCTCTGTGCTGACAGCTCAGAGCCTGGAGCCTGCTTCTGGTTCTGTGTGTGTGTCTCTCTCTGCCCCTCCCCTGCTCATGCTCTCTCTCTCTCAAAAATAAATAAATATTTAAAAATTTAAAAAAATGAGAGTTTTTTTGTGTGCAGAAGGGGCTCTTAAGGATTTCTTGGTATATGAGATCATGTTATATGCAAATGAAGATAGCTTAATTCTTCTTTTCTAATTTGGATGACTTTTTATCTCATCTTCTTGCCTAATTCTCCTGGCTACAACCTCCAGTACAGTATTGAATCAAAGTATAAGTGTACACGTTCTTGTTTTATTCATGAGATTGGTGGGGGGGGGCATCCAGTCTTTTGCCATTAAATATGATGCTAGCTGTGAGTTTTTGTAGATTCCCTTTATGAGGTTGGGGAAGTTTGCTTTTATTACCAATTGGTTGGTTGGAGTCTGTCAAATGCTTTTCTGCATTTAGTGAGATGATCATGTGTTGTTTTTGTTTTTGTTTTGTTTTTTGGGCTTTTAAAAAAATTTTATTAATATGGTGTATTACGTGAATTGGTATTTGAATGTTGTGCTGACTTTGCATTCCTGGGTTAAATCCCACTTGGTCCTGGGATGTAATTCAGGATGTTGTATGTTGCTGGATTTGGTTTGTCAGTTTATTGTTGAGAATTTTTCACCTATATTCATTAGAGAGATTGGTCTGTAGTTTTTTTCTTATAATATCTTTGGTTTGGGTATTGGAGTAATACTGGCCTTGTAGAATGAGTTGGGAATGAGTTGGGAAGTCTTCCCTCTTCTTCTATAGTTTTTGAGGTATTGGTGTTAACTCTAAATGTTTGGTAGAATTCACCAGTGAAGATATCTGTTCCAGGGCTTTTTTTTTTTTTAATTATTTTTTAAATGTTTATTTTTGAGAGGGAGAGAGAGAGAGACAGAGTGTGAGTGGAGGAGGGGCAGAGAGACAGGGAGACAAAATCTGAAGTAGGTTCCAGGCTGTGAGCTGTCAACACAGAGCCTGACTTGGGGCTGGAACTCACAAGCTGCGAGATCCTGACCTGAGCTGAAGTCTAATGCTTAACCATGCTTAACCGACTGAGCCACCGTGGGGCCCCTCAGGGCTTTTCTTTGTGAAACATTTTTTTTATTATAACTTCAATTGCTTTACTTGTTATAAGTCTATTCAAATTTTCTTTCTTTTTGAATCAGTTTGGGTAAGCTAAGGTCTTAAGAGGAATTTGTCCATTTAATCTATCATGTGAAGACTTATCCACTATAATTCCAGACACTAATGGTTAGAAAAAATTAGAAAAATGAAGAATTACGATTTATCTTGAATAAAGAGCCAAATATTTGACTTTTTTACCTTAAGTGCCCTGGAAGAATCTAATGTCACTTTGATAATAAGGGATTTGAGAACTCTTGAAGAAATTTTTATGCAAAGTAGAAATGTAAAACATTCCTAAATGGTATGCCCTAAGAGGAAGATTAGAAAATTGTCAAAAGAAGCCCTTGCATTTGTGAGTTCAAAGTGAATTCAGTCTATTAGTGAATAAAACATTTTTCCTGAATAAACATTATAATTATTTTTTAAAAGTTACTGATGGGATACCAAAGAAATGAGATTCTAGACTGAACTCTTTTCTTTTTTTTTTTAATTTTTTTATTTTTTTATTATTATTTTTTTTCCAATATATGAAATTTATTGTCAAATTGGTTTCTATACATGAACTCTTTTCTGAGATCTGGGCAATTCATGTTCATTGAATTAGTTCCCCCCCCCCCCCCTCATTTTCTGTAGAAAACAAAAATAAATGATGAGTTATAAAGTAATTCTTCCTCAAAGTTCAAATTGGTAGCAATGTTAATGATAGTCAATTTTATATCAAAAAAGAAAGCTTAAGGTAATTTTAATGTAGAAATGTTTTCATACATTCTGTTTTTAACCACTTTAGGCAAATTGTTTTATACTAGTATATATGTATATTTGTTTTTTGGACGGTATGTCACTGTTTCTTTTTAATATCTTTTTTTTTTTTGGTCTTAAGATAGGGTATTCATTTGAATCTATTTAGTTTAAAAAATCAGTATTTAAGTGAGATTAATCACTTTTTCATTCTATCTCTGTTTATCTTGCCTCAATTAACCTTTTATCAATATATAATTATTTAGTATTAAAAAAAATGGACTTTACCAGGGATTTTGTTACATAGATATTACAAGTCTCTCTTCTGCCTGGTATACCCAGGCATTTTTAAAAATACATTTAAATTGTATATAGAGAAAGAGAGAGATGACAACTGTGCTTGAATGATATAACATAAACATATTGCATAATCATGTAATAAACTTACCAGATTGTTGGCTGCACAGTCTAATTATAGGCATATGACTTGAGGTAAAAAATCAATTCATCCTGAATTCATATATCACAAAGGATTCACTGTGGCTGAGGCGTCACTGCAAGTGGGAAAGTAGGAAGATGAGGCTTTTCAGGTACTCAATGAGGAGTTCAGATTTTTATTTTCTGGGAGATGGAGAACCATGGGTGGATTCTGGTGAGTGATGAGATGTGGTCATTTGAAGGGACACCTCCCTCTCGGAGCTCTGTGGAGGTAGACTTGGTCAGGCAACTCTTGTCTTTTCAAGAAGGACACCCTTAATCTCGTGGTGGACTTTTTGAGAAGTTGGTCACAGGGTCATTTTGCAAAACTTTTCCATCCAGACCTGAAAATTAAAGTTATTCCAGTGAGAATCTAGAGCACAGTCTAGGTCGTATTACATAAACCAGGTTGGACTTTGAAAAATGGGATGTCCTGTTTTTATACATTGCTAATAAAAACAAGCTTATGACTGCTCTCTGAAAATTCTAGGCAATACCCCAGCCTTTCGTTGTTTTAGTTTCTAGTACATTTATATTAAAATGTTCTGTTTTTAGAATGGTTCACAGTGAGGGGCACCACATAATTTACTTTATCTTTTGCATCCTGTAATGTAATAAATGTCTGTATTTCCACATAGCTTTTTCATCTCCTCTTTATGACCCCTCCACTGTGGAAAGGTATCACTATTCTCATTTTAAAATTCAAGAGGCTGATACTCAGGTTAAGCAACTTGGCCTTCATTACAGAACTAGCAGAGTTGGAATTTGAAGCCAGGTCTTTCCGACTCCAAAGTGTTTTTTCCCCCAGTAGATTACCCTCTCTCCTTGATAGAACTTGTCTAATTGCAATGCCATTTTTCCTCTGTACACCCCCTTTCCTAAATATTTTCTCCATGTTGCCTGAAGGCATTGGGTGAATTAAAAATCTGCCCATCTCTGGGTTAGGATAGCTCAACTTCTTTAATTGTTTAGCTTATGTAGCCCGTTGCTTCCTCCATGATAACAGGATAAAGAAGAGCCAGGGGAGATCTGTTCTCCAACACCTTACATCACTCTGCAGACAATTGGCAGTCAGGAGAGAGGCAGCTGCCACACTCTTCAGATATCTCTCTATTTAAAGTTCAAAGAGACGGTGCGTGACAACAACGAAGAGGTGAGCGTGGCCCTGACCAACCCACCCAGCAACAGGAAGAATGGCTGAAAAAGGTAAGATTTAAGGCATCAGACCCTCTTGGTAAGACAGGCCCAAGCTCCCTGGTTTATTTTATGTTCCCCAGTATTTAGTATTTCTCAGTTATTCTTAAGAATGTGGTATCTCTGCTAAATGGGCATTAATCATATATGTTAGCATGGCTACGAAAAAAGCCATTCAATGTACAATTTATGGATTATGTCTGTACGTTACATGTAGTTTCAAAGGATCAAACAAACAAAAGAGCTTAATTTGTTCATGCTTGTTTTGAAAGAGGTGGGAGTCAGTTATTCTCGAGTGTTATACAAGATTTGAGGTATTGTGGTGTGCTGGACCAGAATTGAGGACATTTGATTCTGTCCTCAATTCGTGGCTGTCCACAGATCAGCCATGTGAGTTTGGGGAAGCTCCGCTACCTCTCTGGGCCTGTTTTCTGCCTCTAAAGTGAAAATGAATAAAATGGACTTAGTCGTTTCTGATATGCTTCAGATCTGAATTTCTTATTTTCTGGTTTTAAAATGTGTGTTATATTTAAGAAAAATGATTGACTCTACTATGACAGAAGGGGCTCAATATATATTGTATCCAAGAAATGCTTTTTTACACTACACTGTTTGCTCTTAATCTGGACAATGATCTCATGAGATAGGCAGTATTGTCTTCCATTTCCATTTTACAGATAAGGAAACTGAGGCATAGCCGAGTATAGTCACTTGCCTGTGATCATAGAAAGTGGTGGCAGCAGATTCTGAATGCAGACAGTCTTGTTTCAGTGCACAGTGCCCTTAAGGATACTTCCAGGTATAACCTCTTGGGCATGCTCAGAATTGGACAGAGAGAAGCATTTTGAAATCACTCTTCATATTTAAAAAGAAGTTTTGTGCTTGGTTGTGCCATAATATAAGTGACCTATGCAAAGTATATTGTGTTCCTATATATTCCTATTTCAAAACAATGCTACAGATTATGGTAAAACTTAAAATATTCATGTTAAAAGAACACAAATGCAGGCATACTCTGTTGAAATGCAGTCAACTGTACTGTTTTACAATGAGTAGTAAATAATGAGATATATACTTTTAGGGCTTTATTATATGTAAATTTTAGAATCGTACAAAAATATGCTTGTATAAGATATTTATAAATGCTCAATTAGAATATTCGTATTAATTTTTAAGTTCTTTGAAACTGGGAAAAAAGTGAAATCGCATATATGAACAGTTCAAAAAAATCACTGCTATGTACTCCCACTGTAATGGCACCTTAATTCATAAAAAGGCTTTCATCCAAATGAGAGTAAAGGGCATATCACAATGTTCGCTTTATACTTAAAGCAATACCACAGGCAGGTAAAGAGAAAGGTTTTTCCATGAGTGGTTAATGCTTTGTTCAAGGTCAAAGCGAGATGGAGAAGCAAGGAAAACCCGTTGAATTTGTTAGAGTTAAAAGACATGCCAACATTCCTGGAAAGATAGATTTAAACTATTAAAATTCACTTTAACTGCACAAAGTTTGCTTTTATTAGAGGAGCTCCTAATTTTAGAAGTGTTTCTTTTCCTGATGATTTTAATAGTACTTAAAAAAAAAAAACTTCACATTTTAAAATGATAGAAATGGTAACAGGCACACGGTTGCTAAGAATATGCGTTCTCTTTGTTAGCTGGTGGTACAAAACCCAATTGTGCTTTTCAGTTAAGAATATATCTGAGTCCTTATGTGTGGACATTAATTCTATATGATGTCTTTTTGTGCTCTTTTTGAATCTTTTTGTGTGGTGTGCATGTACAATGAATATTTTAAAAATGATAATTTTATAAATTGCTTTCTTCAGATTAGAGTTCAAAATAGACACAGGAGTAATCATTGTTCTAAATGTCTTTTATGTGTGTTGGATCAGTGTTGGTTGCTCTATTGAATATGTTAACCAAATAGAATCTCTTTTCTCTAGTTGAGAATGATCATATAAGGTATAATGCTTTTCTTTTCCTATGATACTTAGGATTAAAGTCAGCTATGAAGGCTAACAACAATTTTCAATAACTTTCCCTATATTATGATTATTTAGTTTAGGAGGAATTGCCTCAAAAGTCATTTTCGATTGTTTCTATGTAAACAGCTGTTCTCTGTGTTCTTGAACAAATGCAGGGATGTGTTCTGTGTACCCTAGGCACACACACAGGAAGGTTAGAGTTTGCAAAGCTCTTGCACATGCACAGTATCATTTGATCCTCTCAACAACTCAGGGAGGTAGATATCACAAGTTTCATTATCTCTACAAATAGGGAAGTTCAAGCTCAGAGTTGCCCAAGGTCGCGTAACTGTATAAGGAAAGCCTATCATTTGAACACAGGTCTTTCCTTTTAAATACCCAGCTGAGTCTCACGTACCCTTTGTAGAACAGAAGATAATAATCATGTCTGAGAGTGACTGAAGAGTGTATTTTTTTTTCCTCTTGGTATTATCAGATTCCATTTATTCTCTCAAATAAATTCTCTATCTTCAGAAGATATGATGCCAAAATGACCTACCTACTCTCTTTTCTTTATTTTTAAGCAGAATCTACACTGTCACACCTTCTGGTCCCTATTCTTCTCTTGATTGGCTGGATTGTGGGCTGCATCATAATGGTTTATGTTGTCTTCTCTTAGAAAGGTAAAGTTTTCAATAATTGAATATGTTTATTCATAAAGACCATACATTACTCCAGGAATAATCTTTTCTGTTTTACTAATGGAACATTTTATCATACAGGCAAGAAGACTTCAGATTGACTTCATTTAGAAGAATTAAGAAAAACATGAACATGACAGATTATTAAACATTTCTCATGTAAATAACTGCAATGTTTGACATCACTTTCTAACCTTGGATTTGTAAACTGTTACTTTGGTGTACATATGAATCTTTTCAGGAACTTTTAAAAATTTCAACTACAAATAAGAACTGTAAGAAATTATGGATGAATTTCTCTATAACCTGGGAATAGAAAAAATGTTCCAAACTTTGACTAAAAATAGGGAAAAGTTTGATGAATTACGTTAAAAATTTTGGGGGGGTGCCCACTGAAAAAAAACCCTATAGAAAAAATGAGCTAGAGATGAATAGAGATCGTTGTTCACAGAAAATAAGCTGTAAATATAAACTTCCCCTTCCCCTCTTGCTCATGATAAAAGAAGTGTAATTAAAACCGCACTGGAGAACCATCGCTCACCTCGTAGCTGGGACAAAACAAAGATGTTTGACTTTATATATGTGGGGAATAAAACATGCTCATATACTTCCTTTAGAAATTAAAAATGGTACAGAATTTTTAGAGGTGTTTGACAGTCAATATCTATCAGAATTAAATATGTATTTAACTTCTGACTTAGCCATCCCTTTTCTAAGAATATTGCATTTCCCACAGGTGCACACTGGTAAAACTGCAAAATGGCATCTGCACAGGCCTACTCATTAAGGCATAATTTGTTATAGCAAAAACCTGGAAACAAGCCAAGGGTCCATTAACAGGGGGCTGACTAAATAAACTGAGTTCTAGCTACATAATGTGTTAACTTGGACGTCTGTGAAAACGAATGAAGGGAGTCTCTATATACTGATGTGATGTCATCCCCAGGTCAAAGTGTTGAGTGAAAAAAGCCAGGTACAGAATTATGTATTCTACCTTTCTATAAAATGTAGGGGGCTGTATCAATATGCACATTCTTATTCAAGGGCTCAGTATTCTTTTCTCCAGCACTTTAAAACAGAAGGTAACGTTTTAAAGGAGGAATAGAAATGAATTTTTCTATTTTTCTATGTTTCCACATCCAACCTGATCATTTTCTCAGAGAACAAAGAAAGCCTAGCGCAGTAAAAAAGAACAAAAATTTTGGAAGTCAGATTGCTTTATCCTAACTTGGGAGTCCTTTGAATAGTTAATTAATCTCTCTAACCTCAGTTTTCTCAACTATAAAAGAAGGATAATAATATTCTCATGGGATTGTTTTGAGGACCACAATGTTTTCTAAACCTGCCTGATCTGAATTGACTGAGTCATTTGTTAAAAATACAGATTCTCGAACTCCTTCTCTAAGAGTTTATTTTGGTAGGTCTGGAGAAAGCCTATTAAAAAAATCAATTCTCCAGGTGATTTCTATTACCATAGAAGTTTGGAAAACACACTTACAGTGTATGTGTACATGTAGGCATTCCTCCAGATACATATAGACATTGATCCACGACAGCTTACATTGGTAAGTCCCAGCCACTTTTCTGTTTATTGCTGCAGCAAAAAAATTGCACTATTATATATTAATTATATTACATTACATTATATTTTAATTACATTAAGTATAATGAGACCTAGTACTATTTGTCCACTAATATTTTCACATATGTGAATTTTATTTTCTTTATTAAATTTAAGCTCTTTATTGGTGAATCCATTTCTTACCTTTTCAACGTATAGACTATAATTCAAATTAGACAACTACTAAATATGCACCAAAAGGTTAATTATTTTCCCCCTACAATATCCTTGAATACACAATGTTGATGTTCTAAGTTTGAACTTTAAAGATGTTGAAGCAATTTAAGCTGGATTGGAATTCTCAAAGAAGTGACTAGTGATCTGTGAATAATACATCTGAGTAGATGATTGCATACAGATCTTATAAGGCATAGAAGCTTATATGTTTTTAAATTTCCAAAATCTTCAGTGTACGTTCTGTCAAAGTGCAGTTATACCTATTTGAGAAGAGTATGATGGTTAACTGTTTCTTGATATTTTTGACTGAATTAATGCCTAGCCTTACATCATCATAATACCCACCCTATGCCTCTCCCCTACCCCAAGACCTGTATTGATATTAGAGCTGAGAAATACTACTTTTCTAATACCTATTAGGACATAAAATATAAAAAAGTTTAAAGAAAGCTGTTTATCACTCTCTGTGTCTGGGAAAAGTGACAAATTCCACTGAGTCTTGAAATGTTTAAGGAAACTCCTCATGATCTACCAAGCTCAACAGAGCTGAGAAAATTCCTAAGGATAAGTCCTGGAGGAGAGGTCCCTGTGCACAAACAGATATAAGGTTTTCAAGTAATAAGCATCTATCGATCTTATAATAAAATAAACCTGAATTTCTCTTTTTTTCTGAGGAAATTTCCTAGTTTTATTTATTATTTGTTTTACTTACTGTCCTTTATTTTTGCTTATTGCAGTTTCTCAGACATCCCCTTTCTCCTCTTCTTTCTTAGACAAGCACAGTAGTTCCACTTAAAACATAAATATACATTAGCCTGAGATTCCTTTAGAGGAAAGAAAGAAGAACATCAAAAGCAGAAGAATATTTTGAGTTGGTAATTTCCCTGAGAATGAGATGGATAAGGTGTTTTATTCTGCTCTCTTTTGAAAGTGATTTCCTGTTTTGCAAAGTGAGATGGGTATGCAATTTCTTATAAATCATCTGAACGAATCCTGAGTGGGCACAAAGTGGGTTTTTTTTTTTTTTTTGGAAGGACAGAAATATCCCAGGGCTTCAAATTTAGGCCATTATCGGAGATTTAAGACCATTTTCAGTAATTTCCCTGGGCTGGGCATACACGCCCTTATAAATTCAAAATTCCAAATGACACAAATATAGAGCTGATGAAGTTATTTTTAGAGCTTATGCCTATGACTATTAAAGGAAATAGGATATTGATTAGAATCTTGATGCTGAATGAAATAGGGTCATGGAGAGATTGTTTTGAGTTACAGGTTACCTGCTCTGTAAAATTGGTCCAGAAGTGGAGAGTAAATGGAAACCGGCTTAAAAAGTGGTTTGCATACTGATGTGCTTAAAGCCTCTAACCTGGCATCCTATTTGTTTTCTCTCATCTCTACCATGTGAAGATATACTCAGGATAGGATGTATTTGCATTTAGAAAATGCAATCCCCTAGTTTAATCGACACAGTGATCTCATCAGGATGTTATAGACATTGGGCATATTCCTCATTTATCTCGCTAAAGGTAGAAACTTGCTCTGGAGCCCATTGACATTAGATGGAGAGATTGCTTTGGACCTCTTCAAGCATATAGCTAGATCTGTCCAATTTTGTTTTTCCCTTCATTTTCTGCTCTTATCTTTATTTAATATTCTCTCTCACTCTCCTCCTATTTCCCTGTTGTACGGAATTGACACTTCTTTTCTGGTCTCAGTAGCCCATGGGGAGTAATGAAATCACCTTAATATCAGTAATTCTAACTTCCTTGGCTCTTGCACCCTCCTGCTGAGGAAGCCAGGAGGGTCTCATGGAACTCACATGGGCTTATGAATATGTCCCCTGCTCTAGTCACCACTTCTCCTCTCCAGGACCCAGCCGTGTCTCAGAGACACTGTGGGTGGTTTCCCATTTCCCCCATCTCTCCCATGGCAGCCCTCACTGGGCCTATATGTTGGTCTGTGTGCAAGTAGTTGTTTGTGGAGTTCTAAAGCAGTGCTGCCTAATGTTACATGTTCCTCAGGGCTTAATTAAATAGTTCTTTTAGTTTTCATTTTCAACCTCCCCTCTGGCTCCCTAGGACATACATCCAGGGCAGAGCCAGACAGACTCAAGTGGCACCCGCCACACTGAATTCACTATCACTGGGTCAAGTTCCTCAAGCCTGGCTTCTTCGAGGAGTTCTCCCAGGAGTCTCCTCAAAGTTAAGCAAGCAGGCTTTAGTTTATTTGCCATATCAAGATACCAGACATACTGAGAGCTGTTGGGATCTCACTGCCACTCGAGTAATGCATCTGGATTCTCAGTCTTGTGATACAAATAAGTAGGGTCGGTGATAATTTAAGACAAAATACTGGTCTCAATCTGGCAAACAGATTTAAAATGTCTTTTAATGTTTATTTATTTTTGACAGGGAGAGAGGGAGAGAGAGTCAGAGAGGGAGATGCAGAATCTGAAGCAGGCTCCAGGCTCTGAGCTGTCAGCACAGAGCCCAACAAACTGCAAGACCATGACCTGAGCTGAAGTCATTTGCACAAGTGACTGAGCCACCCAGGCACCCCCCACCAAACAGATTTAAAAGCGAGTCGACTGATTAACCATTGGAAGAACATTATTTTAGAATTCAGTGTTATTAGACATTATCATTTTGGTAAGAGTTTATCTGAGCACGCTTACCTCCAAACACACACACACACATGCACACACACACACACACACACACACACACACACACACATTCCCCACTAAATAAATGGCAGATCCTCTTTTTCAAACTGATGTATAGTTGACATATAATATTAGGTTCAGGTACACAACACAGTGATTCAACATTTATATTGATTACAAAATGTTCACCATGATGAGCGTAATAAACTCTTTCAATGTAGGATGTGTGACAATGTAGGATTCAATAGACATGACAGGAAGATGTCTCATGGATATATATCAAGTGAATAAGTGAATGAATGCCTGAACATTACCTTTAACCAAACAGCCTCATGAGATATATTAAGAGCGTGAAGCTCTTAGCACAGTGTCTAACACTTACTACGTGCCCAACTAATGTAAGATTATTTTAATCATTATTAATATCACAATTTTCCTTATTACATCTTACATATATTCTTATTTATTCCAGTGAACAACTCTGTGAAGTAGAAATTATCATTAACTCCATGCTGAAAATAAGCAAGCTGGAGTACAGAAATGTTGAGACTTGTTCATGATTATATAGTTAGTGATTGGTACAAACAATACTTGACCCCATGTCTTCTGATTGCAAATTACAAATTGTTTTCTACTATACTGTATGATCAAATTATAAGGCTCTTTTTTTTCTGAGAGAGAGAGAGAGTGCAAGTGGGATAGAGGAGCAGAGGTAGAGAGAGGGAGAATCTCAAGAAGGTTCCATGCTCCGCCAGGAGCCCGACGCAGGGCTCAATCCCACAGCCCTGGGAGTCATGACCTGAACTGAAATCAAGAGTCAGATGCTCAGCCAACTAAGCCACCCAGGTGCCCCTAAGATTCTTTTTGAACTATACTAGAAGATGCACCAAATTTCAGAGGAGGAAATCTCTACCCTATATTTAAAGAATTAACAACTACATTTGTTCTAGGTGACATTTTATTTTCATGCTTCTTGGTCTCCACATTTGCGTCCCTTGGCACAACCTCCATTCTTTCTCTAACCTCCTTTTGGTTTTCCATTCAGTCCCTTTCTATGTAATATTGTCAAGTTCTTAGGTTTCTATTGTCAGTCCTTTGACATTAAAGGATCTTTGTACTATAGAACTTAAGGCTCTTAACCAGGTATATCTGGGCTGCCTACTTTCATTTCTAGCTCTAAGCCAACTTTGCATGTTCTGTTCTGGAAAATAACTACTCTTGGCCCTAGCATATTCCACCCCTTTTCCAAACACCTAAATTTATATAACTGCCTCCTTCTAGACTTTAAATTTTGGCTCAAATGTGAGCCTCCTCCAAGAGGCAAAGGGACATGGAACTTTAAAGCTTTCTCTGTATCTACAGATAGAGTGAGTTGAGGGTTTTCATGTTGTAAGTGCTGTAGCGATATTCACACAAGTGCTTGCAAGTAAACATGTAATCCCTAGATAGTAAGGGTTTTTAGATCCTTGCATAGTTCTAATAACAAAGACATATGAAGACTATCATTAAAAGAGACATCTGTAATAAAGGCCCTCTTCTCCTGACAACCTCAAACAATTCAGTAGTAAAAAGTTCAGATTTGCTTCATCTATCTTCAGTGCTGCTCACTTCCTCAGAAGTAACTGCTATTAGCAATTAAGTGGGTATCCATCCAAAATCATTGCAATGTGTTTACAAGATAGTTTACATGATATGGTTGTAAAAGTGCTTTCTTATTCATTATCTCACTTGATTCTCATGAAAGGTAGGTGTATCCAGATGTGTGAAATAAGACTTAGGAAGTCTTTATTTGGGCAAAGTCCCACAGCTGGTCACCAGCTCAGCAGAACTTAACCCAGGGCTGTTGTATATAGTCTTTCTGCTATAACAGATGCCAACTTGCAGCGTGTGTATTTAAGATTGATGCAAATGGAGACAGCATTGAACTTGTACAGTAAATGACTTAGTCTTATTTATGGTGTGGCATGTATCTATATTGCTTACATTTTTATATTCCATTAGCCTATATCTTCATGTAGTTAAAGCACTGAACAGCTGCACTTGCTCTGAGATGCTCAAAAGTCCCTCCCTTACCCCCTTCTTCTTCGCTAAGCCCGAGGCTGATGTATTCATTTTTCTACCAATCTTGATAGAGGTATACAGTGAAGTTGATATGGGATCTCTGAAAGTCCAACTGTCTGGTTGCCTGGTGCATGTCTCTACAATGTGATGAGTTAAAATTTTTCAAGTTTAGACGGGGCACCTGGGTGGCTCAGTTGGTTAAGCGTCTGACTCAATATCAGCTCAAGTCATGATCTGGAGGTTTAGGAGTCCAAGCCCTGTTGTCAGGCTCTGTGCTGACGGTGCAGAGCCTTCTTGGGATTCTCTCTCTCTTCCTGTCTTTCTGCTCCTCACCTCCTTTCAAAATAAATAAATAAATTTAAAAAATACTTTAAAAAAGTAAAAGTTTTCAAGTTAAGAGACGTCGCTTCATAGTCCTGGGACTTAGCTATGATACAGAATACCCAGAAAAGTAATCCTTTATGCACCAAAAAAATAATAAAATTACCTAGCAATAAATTTAACAAAGGAGTGAAAAACTGTGCTCTGAAAACTCTAAGACATTGAAGAAAGAATGGTTATTGCAGCATTAACCATAACCAAGATATGGAAACAGTCCAAGTGTTCATTGATAGAGGAAGGGATGAAGAAGAGGTAGTATATACATACAATGAAATGTTTTTCAGCCATGAGAAAGAATGGGGGTGCCTGGGTGGCTCAGTCTGTTAAGCATCCAACTTCGGCTCAGGTCATGATCTCACGGTCTGTGAGTCTGTGAGTTTGAGCCCCACGTAGGGCTATGTGCTGACAGCTCGGAGCCTAGAGCCTGCTTTGGACTTTGTGTCTCCCTCTCTCTCTGCCCCTCCCCTGTTCATTCTCTGTCTCTCTCTTCTCAAAAATAAACATTAAAAAAAAAAAAAACAAGAAAGAATGAAATCTTGCCACTTGTAACAACATGGATAGAGCTAGATGGTATAATGTTAAGCAAAATACGTCAGAGAAAGACAAATACCGTATGATTTCACTCATACGGCAAATTTAAGAAACAAAACAAATAAGCAAAGGAAAAAAAGAGAGAAAGATAAACCAAGAAACAGACTCTTAACTATAGAGAACAAACTGATAGGGATTAAGAAGTGTACTTGTGATGAGCACTGGGTGATGTATGGAACTGTTGAATCACTTTATTATACACCTGAAACTAATATAACACTGAATGTTAACTATACTGGAATTAAAATAAAACACTTTTAAAAAAGTAATTCTTTGGAAGACTTTTTAAAAAATCCATGTCTACATAAATTCAATTTAGAGAAAAGAGAAAAAATAAATCAGTGGCATTTTAGTGATGACTCCCATCCAGGAATCCAAAGAGGTTTAAAAACAGCAACAGCAGCAGCAACAGCTCATTACTCTTAGTAGCGTATCTACAGATAATGACAAGGAAACCTGTTGAGAAGAAATGTGGCATGGTGTATGAATACATCAGGTAATAGAAGCACAATAGAGTCCAAGTAGAAAGCAGGGTGTTGTGACCCATTATCTCGAGGAAAGCAGGCCAGGGTCAAGTGTGGGGCAGAACTCAGTGTTATATTTTAAAACTATATTTGACTTTTCTTTGATATCACATTAAGAAATTTAGCTACTGAGAAGCATTTGAAATTCATTGCCTGAAGTAATTTTGCCTAACAGTTATCAACTGGAATTTAGGAGAAGGCCGTATTCCAGGTAGTGAAAGGATGTGCCCTTCTGATTAATCATCTCAGTCTAAAAAAATGGTAAAGAGAAAGTCCAACTCAATACTCAGCCTTGGAAAAATGGTTGGAATCCCACTTCCCTTGAGATAGGTGGCTTATGAGTTGGTGACTATTTACAGAAGGACTTGAAGAACAGTGAAAATTTAAAGGCTCAGTAATCATCAATCATGTTGCAGTAAATTAGACTGATTTCCAGCAAAAGTACTTGATGTGTTGTGTTTTTTTTTTTTTTTTCCATGTCTGGCCCATCCATTGTTTGATAAAAGATTGTAATAGAGATCTGGTTAATTTTCTAGTAAATTGATAAAGTTTTTTTTAAACAACCAGAACAAAGACCTGTGTGGTATGAATCATCTGTGCACATAAGTGTCCAGAACCACATTGTCCTTCGTTGTCATAGAGGTAGAGACTGATTTCTCTCAAGTCAATGTACTCTGTATTTTTAAAGCCCACCCCCCTTAGTTTTCCAACACGTCTTCCTACATCCTTCCAAATGTTATTTATTCCTTTCCAATAATTCACTACTATATCCCACTAAGTTTTATCTGAAGGAATTTTAACCATGTAGTAAAGAAAATAAAGTCCATGTGGGTATGTGTGTGTGTGTGTGTGTGTGTGTGTGTAACATGAAAAATAAATTTGATAAAAAAGTTTCCTTCCTCTTAAAACTATTTCAAGTCTCTGGGTATTTCTTATTCCAATAGTTCTCAGTATTTGGTCCCTGGACAAGTAGCATCAGCATCATCTGGAAACCTGTTAGAGATGCACATACTGGGACTCCAGGGCTTTTCAATCAGAAACTTTGGGGGTGGGGCCCAGCCATGGTCTTTTAACAAGTCTTTTTAAGTGATTGTGATGCACACGTGTTCATGTTGGGAAGCTCTGTCTCCAAGCTGTCTAACTTCTAAAATATCATCTCAGCTTGGGCATGTATTGGTAACAACCTGACACAGTCTTTTTCTTGAAATCCATGAGTTTCTTTAAAAATTTTTTTTAAATGTTTATTTATTTTTGAGAGAGAGAGACAGAGTGACAGCAGGGAACAGACGGAGAGAGAGGGAGACACAGAATCTGAAGCAGGCTCCAGGCTCTGAGCGGTCAGCAGAGAGCCCAACGCGGGGCTGGTACTCACGAACTGTGAGATCATGACCTGAGCCAAAGTTGGACGCTTAACCGACTGTCACCCAGGTGCCCATGATGAATATCTTTTAAAGTACAGTTTTTGCTCTCTTTCTGAATCTGGCTCTAATTTACTTTTGATGAACGTTAGTCCATTCTTGATAATTCAGAGGTCACAAATTCACATGCTTGGGGGACAGCAAGGTAGTGGAGGTGAGAGACACAAAACCAAAAGTAGAGAACAGTGAAAACTATGTGAACAAATGGAGAGTTCACTCCTTCCTGCTTGCATCCATTGAAATTCATATTTAAAAGAATATTATCTGATAAAACAGACAACATTGTAATCAATGAGACTTAAAAATCTATTTTAAATATATTGTCAAGAAAAGATTTATAAAAAGTGCCTTTAATTCCAGTTGCTGTTGAAATTACATTTATTTAAATATATATGAACCCCAGAGGAAATAAAATAAAAATGTATAGTACAGTAAGATTCTTGTCTTTGTGTTAGACTTTAGGAAACCAAAGCCAGGTCTACAGCTAGGTTTAAAGACTTGTGCAGGATTTGAGATCTTTTTACAATGACTTGATTTTCCTCTTCTGATTTCACTTAGCATTAGGTTAAGAAATATATGCAAGAGCAAATTCGAGACATCTGCCTCTTGAAAAGAAATCAAAGCATGGGGAGGCAGAGAAACTAACATAAAATACACTTTTTTGATCTAAGATCACTGCTGTACAGGACTCTCGGGCTTTTGGATAAAAAATTCATGTAAGTAAAGCAAGTGTTACTGATTTCCCTTCATCTAATGAAGGTTTAGAAAAGGAAATGACATTTTCCCCCCTTCCAAGAGAAGACATTATCTTTCTAGTTTGCATATGCTTCACCTCAAACCTTGAAAAAGATATTTATTTCCTTTTAGCTTAATGAACATATTTGCTTTGTTGGGCTTCTGGAAACTATACTATAAGAGGAAATAAAATTTAGATATAGGCTCTCTTTTATTGTCTTTCTCTAAACAAGATCATGTCCGTGTTTTAAAACTCATTGTTAGGTTCTAATGATAGTAAAATTCTTTAAATCATGGTATTTCAAACATGAAGTAGATAAGTTTTAAAAGTTTACCTAAGAGGGATGCCTAGGTGGCTCAGTTGGTTGAGCGTCCCACTTCGGCTCAGGTCATGATCTCATGGTTCATGAGTTTGAGCCCCGTGTCAGGATCTGTGCTGACAGCTCAGAGCCTGGATCCTGTTTGAGATTCTGTGTCTCCCTCTTTCTCTCTCCTCCCCCCCCCCACTCATGCTCTGTCTCTTTCTTCTCAAAAATACATAAATGTTAAAAAAAATTTTTTTAAATAATAAAAAAATAAAATGCTATTTTTTAATTAAAAAAATTTTTAGTATTTGGATCAGCACAGTGCTCTATGGTTGTGTCCTCAGAGCAAGCCCTTAATCACCCCTTTTTCTGGTGGCTACAGGGATGATGGGTGCAGGATGGGGTCTTTCTGGTCCATAGCACAGGGTTCCCTGAGACATCTTTTTTTTCCTGGGGTTACCTGAGTAGATGCCTACTGGAAGATGGCTCTTGCACAGAAGACCTGGCTGGTGTGGTAGCCCTGGCAGAGCCTGAACCCTTACACCTTGAAATCTTCAGTACACTTTCATATAGGCATTGGTCAAGGTGACCAACTAGTTATCCCAGTTTGGATATCTATGGAATGGGAGAAAATTGGCAAACTGTATATCTGATAAAGTGTTAATATTCAGAATATATGGGGAACTCCCATAACTAGCAAAAAAACCCCAAATAGCCCAATTAAAAAATGGGCAAAGGAACGGAATAGACATTTCTCCAAAGAAGATATGCAAATGTCCAAGGGGAAGGTGAAAACTTACCCAGCATCAATAATCATCAGGGACATGCAAATCAAAACCACAATAAGATATCACCTTACAGGGGCGCCTGGGTGGCTCAGTCTGTTGAGTGGCCGACTTCGGCTCAGGTCATGATCTCGCGGTCCGTGAGTTCGAGCCCCGCGTTGGGCTCTGTGCTCACAGCTCAGAGCCTGGAGCCTGTTTCAGATTCTGTGTCTCCCTCTCTCTGACCCTCCCCCATTCATGCTCTGTCTCTCTGTCTCAAAAATAAATAAACGTTTAAAAAAAAAAAAAAAAGATATCACCTTACATCTGGGGTGGGGAAAAAAAAAGATATCACCTTACATCTGTTAGGATGTCTTTTAAAAAAAAAAAAAAAAGGAAAAAAAAGTGTTGGCAAGGATGTGGAGAAATTGGAACCCTTGTATGCTATTAATGGAAATACAAACTGGCAATTCACTATAGTAAAGAGTACGGTGCTCCCTCAAAAAATTAGAAATAGAACTATCATATCCAGCAATCCCACTTCAGGGTATATATCCAAAGAAAATGACATCATTACCTCCAAGAGGTATTTTCACTCTCAAGGCTATCATCACAATAGCTGAGGCATAGAAACAACCTAAGTATCCAAGGACAAATGAATGGATAAAGAAAATGTGGTGGGGCGCCTGGGTGGCTCAGTTGGTTAAGCCTCTGACTTTGGCTCAGGTCATGATCTCACGGTTTGTGAGTTCGAGCCCCATGTCGGGCTCTGTGCTGACAGCTCGGAGCCTGGAGCCTGCTTCGGATTCTGTGTCTCGCTCTCTCTCTCTGCCCCTCCCCTGCTCACGCTCTGTCTCTCTCTGTCTCAAAAATAAAACACTAAAAAAATTAAAAAAAAAAAAAAAAAAGAAAATGTGGTAGACACATACAATGTCATATTATCCAGTCTTTAAAAGAAGGAAATCCTGCCACTCATGACAGCATGGATGAACTGAAGGACATTATGCTGAGAGAAATAAGTCAGACACAGGACAAACACTACCTAACACTTAGATGAGGAATCTAAAATAAATAAAGTCATAGAAGCAGAGAGTAGGATGGTGGTTGCCAGGGAAGGGGGAAACAGGGAGGTATTAATTAGTGAAAGGGTACAAAGTTTCAGTTATGCAAGATGAGGAAGTCCTAGAGATATATTGTACCACGTAGGTCCTGTAGTTAACAAAACTGTATTGTATACTTAAAAGTTTGTTAAGGAGGTAGATCTTATGTTAAATGTTTTTATCACACATTAAATAATAATAATAATAAATAAAGAAGAAAAGATAAGTGATGAATATCTTTATGTCATAGATTGTGGTAAAGGTTTTTTGAGTGTATACTTATCACTAAACTCAACAAATTGTAGATTTAAATATATACAGCTTTTTGTATGTCAACCATACCTCAATAAAGTGGTTTAAAAAATCATTGGAACTGAGTTATAGTTATTAGTAGCAAGGAACTGATAAAAATCATAGAATTATTAACTTGAATTACATGAAGTTGGAATTTTCACCTATTTTGATCTATAAAAATGGCAATTTAATATGGTAACATATCATGAATTTTGAAAATAATTATTAAGTCTAAATAATAAAGTTCTATTTAATATATATACATTGACTTGAACAGAAAGAATTTATATGACAGCTTCTAGGGATTCTGATATCCTTTGAAGACTGATCCATACTCTAGGGATCTGAATGTGTCAGGTTAAATTCAACTTAACAGCACTTTATTGTGCATGCACTATGTGCCAGATACTGTTCTAGGTGCATCAACAGATATATCAACAGATATATATCAACAGGGTTATATCAACAGATAAAATGTCTTCTTTTATTTTAAGGTTCCTACTGTCATGGAAGGCAACTTACATTGTGATAGGGAGAAACAGAGAAATAGGGATTTTAAGAATTTTTCTACTAGTATCTTTTTTCTGCTCTAGCATCCAATCCAGGATACCACGTTGAAATCAGCTGTCATATCTCCTTAGTCTTCTCCAATCTGTGACAGTTTTGCCATGTCTTTCAGGACCTTGTCACTTTTGTGGAAGAGTGGTGAGGTATTTTTTAGGCTCTGTCTCAATTTAAAATTGAGTTTGTCTGTGTTCCTGTAATTGGGCTAAGATTTTAGATTTGGGAGATGACCACCACAGAGATGATGGGACTTTCTCTTGGCATCCTACCAGGGGTCTCAACATGACTTATCACCAGTGATTCAGCTGTGATCACTTGGTTGAGGGGAGTATTTTCCAGGTTTCTTCTATTCCTCAGAAGTGAGTCACTATGTCCAGCCTACACTCAAGAGTTGGGAATTAAGCTTCCCCTCCTAGAGGGAGGATTATCAAACAATTTGTGGACACATGGTAAAACCACTATAGTAATTGATAAATATTTGAGGGGAGGTACTTTGAAGCTATGCAAATATTCTGTTTCTTTTTAAAGTTTTGTGTTAATCAGTGGATCTTGCCTCAGAAATTATTGCTGTGGAGTTCTAATGGTGATATTCTGTTTCCCTCATTTCTTCCACATTTATTAATTGGAATTTTTTGTGAGGAGGACTCGTCTCTTCTCACCAATGTATTTATATATTTAATTTTTAATTTATATTACTATGGATTCATGGATTTTTCCTCCTTGAATAATAGTCCAATACTACGATTATTTTGTTACTCAGATTGCTCCAACTGTGGCCATTGGAAAGTCTTTCGGTCTTGTTCCTGTGCCTTTTTGAAGTGTCATTTTTTACAGTGCTTCCTTACTTTCTGGTGCTATAAAATGCTCCAAACTTTTCTTGCATATTCTCATCCCCAGCCCTAGAATCAGCCATTTCTCCAAGGAGCCCTGGTACCTCATATTGGAGAATGATATTTAGAAGCCAGGATCTGGGCACGATACCCCATTATTGCTGGGATGCCACTGCTTCTTGACCCTCCTTGCAGACAGAGCCAGGAAACAGATGTATATCACTAACCCAAGTGTGTATCACTAACCTAAGTTTCCTATGCTGCTGTAACAAATTACTGAGGACTTAGTGACTTGAACAACACCAATTCATCTTACACTTCTGGAGGTCAAAAGTCTAAAATAGATTTCAGTAGGCTAAAATCAAGATGTTGGCAGGTTAGTGTTACTTCTGGAGGCTATAGGAGAGATTTTGTTCCCTCACCTTTTCTGTCTCCTACAGGCTTCCTGCATTCCTTGGCTCATGGCCTTTTCTTCCATCTTCAAACTTGGCATCATAGCATTTCAGATCCATATTGCATCACTGTGATACTCTGCTTTTGTTGTCTCATCTCCTCCTCTGACTCTTTTTAAGGACGGTTGTGATTACATTGGATCCACCCAGCTAATCCAAGTGAATTCCCTCATCTCAGGGTTCTAAATGTGATCACATCTGCAAAGTCCCTTTTGCCATGGAAGGTAACATATTCACAGGTTCTAAGGATTAGGATGTGGACATCTTTACAAAGGGGTCATTCTGCTACCTACCACTTTGCATACGAACAGGTACTAAATTTATGTATGTATCTACCTGTCTTTACATACATTAAAATAAACATGGGTTCATACTGATCTCTGGATCTATTTTGATAATAGAACCAATTCGATTTATATTTAGATTGCATGTGAGGTAAGAAAGGAATAGAGGAGTCCAGGATGACTTAAGCTTTTGACCAGAGCAGTGGGGAGAACAAAGTTGCTATCAACAGAGAAAAGCAAGGCTATGGGCAGAGCAGCTTTTGCAGGAAAGATCAAGAGTTTAGTTTTGGGAATGGTGAGTTATAGATTTTATTTAAAATGCAAGTGGAGTTGTTGGCTAGAAGTTTAGGTATAAGAGTTTAGAATTTTGGAGGAAAGTGTGAGCTAGATATACAAATTTTAGAGCTATTGGCATATAGATTGCATTTCATGCATGGATGATATCTTCAAGGAAGTGAGTGTAGATAGAGAAAAGATCCAAGGACTGAGCCCTGCCATTTTCCAGGATTAAGAGATTGTAAAGAAGAATAAAATGAAGGAGAGGGTAAATTTAAACGGGTGGATTTTAGCTACCTTGGTAATAGGATAAACCAGAACAGCTCTGACTTGGAAAGATTGTTTTATGATGGATATGTAATTTTAAAATGGATACTGAATACCAGTAGGAAGAATACTTGGTATTAAAAAATATAAGGATATCATCTTAAAATTATTACATGAAATAAAATATTTTTCTCAATCTCAATAGAAACCAGTATTTCTATACTTGCCTCTTATAGAAGAAAATTGAGGGAAAATATCCCCAACCTTGTATTCATTATTTATCCAAATAGCCAGACTCCTGGTTCTACTGAGATTTATTATAACCCATTAGCACCAAAAGCATGGATTCTTGCAGAAGTACTGGATTTTGGCCTGGTTGTAGTATCACATACCGTCTTGCTGTTTTGTTCGACTTTCTGGGTTGCAAGCAGTCTTAGAAGAACTAAAATACAAAGCAGCCAGTTCCTCAATTTACTAGACCTATGAAGCAACGAAAGTTGATTTCAGCTATTGTATGAGGCAGATAGTTAGGGAGAAAGCACTCTTCAAAGACAATTGCTTCAAGTTCTAAAAATTCTTTGAAACTCAACACATTTTCTACGGAAATGTAGAGATATTAGTCCTTATTAACAATCTTATTATCCTCCAATTCTCATAGCGCCAATTATGTGTGTGGAAACATACACAAAACAGTATTAAGGGCAAGATTACAATGAATAATCCTTTCCACTTCAGTCCAAAAATATCCATTCCAGGGCGGAGATCAGCAAAGTCAAAAGAATTGCTGATTACAAAATGAGTCATAACATCGGTCCATTGATTGGAGATGTAAATGTAATTTCCTCTTAAATTACCCGTGGGCTGCAATTTAGCAGTATTAGATTATGACGATTGCATGAGTTTATCTAGGTACTTTTCTATTTAATTTAGCAGCTATCTCAAGAGGCGTGGACTATGAGGAATCAACATGAATACAGATTGCTAACAGATGAAGCCTGGGCAGAATCTTGCCTTGACTGGCATTTAGGGTTCCTAAAATTACTCATTCAGATACTGGTTGCCGGGTATATTTTAAGCCCAAAGCAATGTCACATGCCTTCCAGACACTGGTGAGTTTGGTGTGTGTGTGTGTGTGTGTGTGTGTGTGTGTGTGTGTGTGTGTGAAATATGCTCATTCTAAGGGAACTCAGATGATTCCTTAATATTGGCTGGTGAATGCATGATTCTACTAGAAATTATTCTGTCATGGGGGATGAAATGAGTAGGGTCAGTGCACCTAACAGAGCTGCCACATTTGGCAAAAGTGAATGCTGCCTCTGCCACTCCAGGTCTTTTTGTTTGTTTGTTTGTTTGTTTGTTTGTTTTTTCTTAAGCCAGAAGATTGTACAAACACTTAAGAATATAAGAATTTTCATACCATCTGACAGCCTAATACTTCCAGTTCACAGCAGTGAGATGACAATGCCACAGGACAGAAAAGTAGGTTTTAAAACAGAATGAAGCTTTTTACAGGTCTCTATCAGGTATTAAGCTGTATTTCCTTTTGTTTAATTTAAAGATAAAGATTCATGGCCCAAACTATGAAACATTAAAGGCCTACAGACAGTGCTTTGTTGTGTGGGA
This sequence comes from Panthera leo, assembly GCF_018350215.1. Lineage (NCBI taxonomy): Eukaryota > Metazoa > Chordata > Mammalia > Carnivora > Felidae > Panthera > Panthera leo. Next base: position 109,195,846 of record NC_056687.1, read on the forward strand.
TTCTCACTTTTTGTTTTACACCAAAAAAATGTCTATAAGTAAATGCTGAAAACAGTTCTCTTCAAATAAGTCGGTATCTGTGCAATGTGATAGCTATCCACCTTTGAGAAAAGTAGGCAAATGCTGTATTAGTTTGCGAATGTATGAAAATACAGAGGCCCCGGGTGGTTCTGTGCCATGTGGTAGATCTGCATAGAGGTAACCTTGGGATTTCACTATTACTTGAATGAGCTGGGTGAGTGAGTGAAACTCTGTGGGGTTTTATTCAAGCACCTATTTTTATTTATTTATGATTCTAGCTTGAATTAACTAGAATGAAAAAAATGAACGAGTGGACAAAATAGAATAATTATAGAACCAAGGGACGTTCTTATGCAGAATTTCCATGATTTAGTTTCATGGATGTTAGCAATTGTTGAATGGCAAAAAGGGCTTCATGGCCAAATAAGTTTGGGAAAAGCTGAGCTTAATAAAGCTGAACAGATTTCTTTACTGAAAGACTGCTCAGAATTTTTTATATGATAATGTACATTTTGAATCTCTAAGAAAGGGATATATATGTATACATATCTTTACATACATAGATAACAGATACAGATATGTGTGTATATGTTTTTTCAAATATACATTTTATATGGATATATATACATACAAATATATACAACACAATACAAATACATATACATACATACATATATGTGTATATATATATGTGTGTATATATATATATACACACATATATATATACACACACACATACACTTTTTATAATGAATAGCACCTGAAGAAAGTTGTGTACCCCACATCTGGCACCTAGTTGAAGCATCAGCTGGCTGTGTGATTTTATTTGAGTCACTTAGCCTCTCTGGACCTTGTTTCCTTCCTCTGCTAAATTAAGGGAGTGAACTAAATGACCTTTCAGGTCTTTTGAAGTTCTAAGAAGTAAGTCTCCATTTTATGGAAAGATATCATTAACCTTGTAGACAGCAACCACAAAATGTGTACTAAATATCATCAGCTTTTCTTGATGATACATCATGGATCTATAAAACATGTATTTATCTAAACCCTTCTTTTAGCTGTGAATCAGCAGTTTACAAGAACAAATGCTTACTGAGCTTACTTCTTCTATTACTTGGCTCCAAACAACTGGTATACATTAACTGGTGTTTCTTAGTTCTTATTTCCAGTGTTTGGGGTAAGCCTGTGTCAAGAAGTCCATTTTGTTTTCGGCTGCCACCACAAAGCAGCTGTCTTCTAAATTCAAACACCTGAGGTCCCGGGGACCTACCCTTAGTCATCTTGAAATCAGTTCTCTTTGGACCCCTAGGCCATTCACTATCATACCCAGAGGCATTTTCCTAAGTGGACTGATACCCTTGGTAGGTCTCTCCAAATAATTTGCCTTCCTAGGAATATCTGGTTCTAGGGCACAGACCAAACAGTATCATTCCCTTTGGGGTCTGAGGATAGGATGGCATCTGGATTTATCTAGGCTTGGGCAGTGTGGACCACTACCTCAGTGGCTCATATTACAATGTAAAGATCCCTGTTTGGACACCATAACATTACCTTTTGGGGTGATAAATGTTTTATTGTTATTCTACTGGTGCAGCCACAAGATGGCATTCTTTTTGTATATTTTCCCCTTTTGCTTAACCATTTCCTAGGACAGAAGTTATTTTTGAGGCACTCTTCAGTCTTCGTAGTTTACGGAAATAACTAATCTAGATGAAACAAATGGGTATATTCTTGCCAATATCAACCAAAATGGATGGATGGGCTGTTTTAGTTGAGAGGAAAATTATCCATAAAACATAATGTTTTAGATTACTTACAGAAATTGCCTCAAAAATAAAGCTCAGAAGAATCTCATAACAAAAACCTCAACTTTTTAAAGAATAGGCAAGAGTTGAAAATGATTCTCCGTAATACTGTATGTCTGATGAAACATAACATTTGTAAGAAAAATGGTATGAATAAAACAATGGTATTGATTCACCTCTTTTGGAAAAACATGTATATATTTATGATTTGAAGAGTACCAGTTTGTGGTAGACCAAGGAGCATGGATGTTTAGCAGATGACTGTGATATTGATCCAAACATTCTGCCTCTTTCTAAACGGGAGCCAAGAATATGGTCTAGTTTATAACTTCTGGTTCCATCTTTTTTTTTTTTAAATATTCACTCCCACCCATCCCCTAAGGAAATAACAGTACATATAATCAAAAGGAAATATTTCTTCTTCTGTTCTTTGTTGGGTCAACTCATGATAATTAGAAGAGAATTGCCAGTTGTATTTTAAAAAAGGAAAATTATATTAATAAAATGCTTTCTTCCTGCATTGCCCACACACTGATTAAATTGTCTGGGCCAATTTGTGGGGTAATCATGACTTTCTAACTTCTCAGAATAGCTTACGTATGTTCCCCTTTGTCCCAGAACAATACCCTAATCTGCTGGCATGTGGGCTTGTTGTTTCATCAGCAAGGCATGCTTGGATTCTCATAGGATTGAATACAATGATTCCCTTCCTGGGAGTACCGGACCCCCAAAAGTTTTCTGATCTGAGTGGCATGGCTTCTTGGAACCAATCCATTATTCTTTGTCCCTTTGTAATGTTCAGCCATTTGCAGTTGTTTACTCTTCTCAATATATCTCTCTTGATTTGTATATGAAACAGCTAGCTTGGGCCTTCTTCTTAGCTTATAAATCGAATAGGAAGGAGTAATTGAATAGAAAGGACTAAGGTAGGAATGGGAATAAGCTGCAAGAGAGCCTGGAGGCAGAGCCCATTTGTGGTAAAACTGTTAAGTAGTTGAAAGGAGGAAGAAGAGGGAGAGGAGGGATTTTGAAATTCCTTTCTAGCATTTCCTCCTGCCACTTCCTCCAAATTTTAAGACACACACACACACACACACAAACACACACACACACACACACACGTGCGCATGCACATTCACACACACACTCCAATCCTTGCTCTCTCTTTTTGCTGCTCCATGGCCTCTCCTGAGTCCTCTTTTTATCCTCTATGGACAATCAATCCTTCTTAAGGTTTTAGGTTTTTCTCTGTAATATCCACTGATAGCAATGAAAGGTATGCTCTATTATTTGCATCTTCTACAGAACTTAAAATCAAAGCCTTTAAGAACTCTGCAGAAGTAGGTAAAAAGGGGTATAATAAAATTACTAGTGTTGGTATCAGTATTTGTGATAAGAGACCCAGATTTGATGACACAATGGATCACTATTAAAAGTAAATCATTGCTAAGGTGCCTGGGTGGCTCAGTCCATTAAGTGTTCGACTCTTGGGATTGAGTCCACGTCGGGATCCTGAGCATGGAGCCTGCTTGGAATTCTCTCTCTCCCCTTCCCCTGCTCATACTCCCATGAGCCGCGCACACGCTCTCTTTCTCTTCAAATAAGTAAACAAACATTAAAAAAATAAATCCTCACATATTGAAGAAACAATCACCTGAATTTGCTGCAATAAATTTTATCTAGAATACTGCTTTCTGTTAATACGGTCAATACTGCTTTCTGATCTGGAAATAGCAGGTAGATAATTTTATTAGGTAAAATAAAATTTCCACTTTCCACCTAAATAAAAATTTCCATTTTCCTGTTCTCCAATATTACATATATGCAAATACTTTTTAACTTGAAAACTCCCTTTGGTAATATCACACTGCCTTCAAAAGAAGCATCTTATTTTAAGGGTATTAAGATGAGTGTTTTGAAGAGTTCCCAATTAGTGATAAACCATTGTGACTATTCACACCCTTAACTGTCTTCCAAGACTGACTTATGGCTTTGATCTTTACCTTGCTGATTAAGTATGTTTGGTAAGATTTTATGTTACATCTGACCAAACTGGCTGTTTCGTTATCCAAATATGTTAATTCAGGTTCCCACAACAACATGGGGAAGCAGCCCTCTGTGGCATCCCTCTGTCATTGCTGTGTGCTGTTTGCAGAGAACAGGTGGTGCCTATGTTCCTCCTATGATCAGTGTTTCTCCCATGGCCACGGTCCAAAGGACACGGTGCCTTTCTCCGCGGAGAGGCTGGAAAGGGTCCAGGAACAGGCAAATTCAAGATCTGGGATTAGGGAGATTTCCTTAGAAGGTGGGCTAAAAATGAGGTCTAGAAAGACCAGGGCTACCAGGTGATAGGAAGGAGCCTGTAACAGTTGCCTGGTGGTGAGATGTTTGTGTATGAAATTCCTGAGTGGAGAACAGGGCAGCTGTGCCTTGAAAACATAAGAGTCACTTTAAGACAGGTTAGAGACAGACTTAGCTTCCATCTCCAGGCTATTTGCTGATGACCCTCTGTGAGTTACGGTACCGTCTGGATAGATGTTATAACTGTTCTCTTTAGGAGTTAGTCACCTTAAATTAAAAGTAGAGACTATGTGAACAATTTAAGACTATGTAGCATAAGATAAGAATTTAGACCCTAGAATTTAAGACTCCACACTCATTCCAGATAGGAATATTATTTTTCTAGTTGAGAAACATGGCCTTTTGGCAGGCAAAGCCAGTGCTTATGAGCTGATAAAAATGGTCCCAGTGCGTGCTTAGTTGCCACCCCAGGTGACATGACATGAACAGCTGTTGCAAAATCTCAGACCTTGATTCCTGCCAGACCACAGGCTACTGAGCCCAGAAAACAAAACCATGACTCATAGTGAACATTCATGGCCCCTGAGATGGATACAGTCACACACTCACACACACACATATACACACACACACAGAGTGCTGCAGGAACTTGGACTCTGTTACCTGGCTGTCCATGTCTTTGTAAGGACGCCACCCTCACCCGTTCCTGACAGAATCCAAAGACCTTTGTGGAACCGCTCCCTACTTCCCAACACTGTGAAAAGGAGTGTGTGTTTCCAAAGGAAAGTGCAGGCTCTAAAAGGATCTGTTTGTGGCAAATGGGTGGCTCAGTTGATTAAGATTAAGCATCTGACTCTTGATTTCAGCTCAGGTCGTGATCTCACTGTTGGGAGTTTGAGCCCTGCATTGGACTCTGCGCTGACAGCGTGGAGCCTGCTTGGAATTCTCTGTCTCCCTCTCTCTCTGCCCCTCCCCTACTTATGCTGTCTCAGTCTCTCTCAAAATAAATAAATAAACTTAAAGGAAAAAAGGACTGTTTAACTTCCTTTTAGTTCCTCTTTGCCGAGTTCTCCTGGGACTCTATGTTTGGGGAAGATACAAGTTTTGAGTCTGAGTCTTTCCTTTAGAGTAAGTCAGGCAATCTTGGGGGTCTTTGTGATCCCTGTGGTCGGGTGGCAGTCTTCAGGATGCTATGGCCATCATCAGAAAAGTGGGTCCATTGCAACTCTATGATTCTCTGATTTGGGACTTGGGCAAATAAAGACCTAACTTCTGGATCTAAGACTAGTATCCTGAAAATTTTAAAAATTTGGAAGTCAGTGACAAATGGTGGAAAATGACACAAACGATTCCACGTCAGCGTGAACTTCCCAGGCCCAGGCAGTTACCACAGGCAAGAGAAGCAGGCCACACACAGCCTGGCTGGTTGGGTGGGTAGGAAGTGGCAAGGACTGTGGCAAGCTACTGGGACCAGGTCTTGTCTAAAGAAAAGGGGGAATTTGAAGATCGGCACTAGCTGACTGTTGCCACGTGAAGAGATGAGCTTATGGGTGCCAGCTCGTCTGGTTTCTTTCAGGAAAAGCCAGAGATCCAATGTAGTAAATGACACCCCTGAGGTTTAAATATTGGGCACTAATTCAAGTTGTAAAAAAGACAAAAAAAAAATCAAATTGCTTTGTGGTTCAAATAAGACCAGGGCAGATAAGCTATGAGTTACCAAATATTTTTAAGTTTATTTATTTATTTTGAGAGAGAGCAAGCATGAGCGGGGGGAGGGACAGAGAGAGAGGAGAGAGAATCCCAAGCAGGCTCCAAGGCTGTCAGCAAAGACCTGATACAAGGTTTGATCCCACAAACTGCAAGATCATGACCTGAGTGAAAATCAAGAGTTGGACACTTAAATGACTGAGCCACCCATTTTTTGACCCATTTTTTGTACAGGAAGACATTACAATATCAAAATTTTGATTGATAATCGCTTACATGGAATTTTCTAAAACTGCACTTACTTTAATATAAAATTTTGTTTTTAATTGCTCACCTTTCTGCCTAGAACATAACAGATCTTGAATAAATATTTGTAAAACGAATGATTAGAATACAATTGGTACTTCTTGTAGATACTGCCTGTTGGTTCTGTTTCCTGCATTCCAGTGTGAGAAATGTGTCCTAGGATATGGAGTAACATGGTTATTCAGTTGGTAGGTAATGGAGTTGGTGGCACAGCATCTTTAGGCTACACTGTACTACTTGGAGCTATCCACCAAATTCAACTCACAAAAGATTCCAGTAGGAGTCTGGTTGTAGCTCCCATCACTTGGGCTCAGTTCCCAACCTCCCTGTCTCCTTACTCCAGTTTCCCCATATATTTATTTAAATTTTTTTAATGTTTATTTATTTTTAAGAGAGAGAGAGAGAGATTCAGAGCATGAGAGGGGGAGAGGCAGGGAGAGAGGGAAACACAGAATCCAAAGCAGGCTCCAGGCTCCAGGCTCTGAGCTGTCAGCACAGAGCCTGATGCAGGGCTTGAACTCAAGAGCCACCAGATCATGACCTGAGCCAAAGTTGGACACTTAACCTACTGAACCGCACAGTCACCCCTCCCCATACATTTATGAAGCACCTACTGTCTTCCAGTCGGGGAGATGAAAAAAGTAAAGAGACACCTTATAATCCAACATGGAAAGTGAATCAGAGGTGCAGGGGTAGAATCTGGGGTCCTAGACATATGAAGCTTATGCCTCTGAGTTACATATTTTATCTTTTTCCCTTTCCAAGGATTCCTCCAGACAATACCCTTGTTTTGATTATCTATTGGTACATAAACTTAGCAGTGTAAAACAATAAACCCTAACTTGTTATCATTACCTCTCTTGGTTTTGTGAACTGACTGGACAGAGTTGCTTAAGATCTCTCCCCTGTTGCAACCAGACAATGAGTGCATCTAGAGTTCTCCCTTTCTCTCTCTGTTTTTTCCTCTCTGTAATGACTCCTTCTAAAGGACTTTTCATTTCTCCTGGCCTTCTGACTGTCTTCCCCAAACAAACATATTGGTGCAGTTCTATGGAAAGTCCTTTCCCACATGCTAAGATTAAGGAGCGCCATGAAAAACCAAACTGATTCACAGCAGAGGCTCTGAGGACAGCAGAGTCTATGGGTGATTGTCTTAGAAGCTGGAGGTCTGGAAGAGTCCTGGGCCTACCTAATCCCACAAGTGGGTAACATGTGTTATGTAAATCATTGACACTGTAGACTATTTGAAGCCAGAATAAAAATGGCAAAACTTCCTGGGGCATCAATTAACTCAAACACTTGAGAAGAAAACATAAATTAATTCACAGGACTTTTAAGATATCAGTTTTATATTAAAGTCAATAACCTGAATTTTAAATAATAAAACCAATACTCAGGGAAAGGTGCACTTGTGTGGGGACCCTTGTGAAATTCTCAGTGTGCACGTTCAGTTTCCTCTTCTACAACATTTGGCATTCTTTCTGGAAGAGTTGAGGCACCACGAGCTCTCCCGTGTTACCGTTGAAAATCAAGATGAGGGGCGCCTGGGTGGCGCAGTCGGTTAAGCGTCCGACTTCAGCCAGGTCACGATCTCACGGTCCGTGAGTTCGAGCCCTGCATCAGGCTCTGGGCTGTTGGCTCGGAGCCTGGAGCCTGTTTCCGATTCTGTATCTCCCTCTCTCTCTGCCCCTCCCCCGTTCATGCTCTGTCGCTGTCCCAAAAATAAATAAAAAACGTTGAAAAAAAAAATTAAAAAAAAAAAAGAAAATCAAGATGAGAGTGTTTGTTCTTAGTGGACGATTTGAGCTTAGGTCTTACTGATTCTAAGAGGTGCTTTATTCTTCAAAATTCTGTGTCTTTCAGGACATTGGAGCAGGAAAACCTTAGCTGCTGCTGCTGTGGAGTCGTGATTATCCAGGCCCAACGGTAGGTCCTACACACCCTGGCCTCTGTTAATTCCTTCCTCCTGCTGGACTCAGCATTTTTACTTATGGGTAGTACAAGATGGTAGTACTAGACTGTGGTATCTACTGTTTATGGTGTTGTTTGCTTGTTGGCTATATTTATCATGCCTTCTTTTCTATCTACTTCCTCATACAGCAAAGGAATTTTCCTTTCGGGGGGGGGGGGGGATTTCTGCCTGATTTTATGTGCTCTTGGATGTACCATCAAGCACATGCTCCCACTCTGCCCCTCTCCCTATCAACTCCCATCCCCTTTCTTGACCACAGATCAAAACATGTAAACTAAACAGAGCCAAATCAGGAAACCACATATGTTAATTTCTTTCACTACTGTAACAAATTAGCACAAACCTAGTGGCTTAAAACAACAAAACTTTATTCTTTCACAGTTCTAGAGGCCAGAGTCCAAAACTGGTATTGGCACAGCTGGTTCCATCTGGAGGTGCTAAGAGAGAATCTGCTTCTTGCCTTTTCCACCTTCTAAACCTGTATTCCTTGTCTCGTGGCTCCTTCCATCTTCACAGCACAGCAATCCGATCTCTGCTTCCATAATCACAGTTCTCAATTCCTTCTCTCAGACTGATTCTTTCTGCCCCTTTCTTCTGAAGGTCCTTGTGATAGTATTGGGCTCACCTGGATAATCCAGGATAATCCCCCCATTGCAAAGTTTCTTAATTTAATCACATTTGCAATGTCCCTTTTGCCTCATAAAGTAACATATTCACAGGCTACAGAGATTAGAATGTGAACATCTTTGTTGGGGGGGGGCATTTTTTGTATACCATTCTCCTGGGAAAGTAGTTCATCCAAAGGTGGACATGTGACCTAAACAGGAAAATTAAATCTTTCCCTGGGATTATTATTAGGATGGGAGGAGAAGTTATTTTTCCTAGGAGTGGCTAATCTTGAAGAAAATTATGGTGGTGCTGCCGGCAACTCTGTTTCCAGTTACTGGGCAAAGCTCATCTGTGTCAGGAGGGAATAAAGCCAAATGATTGAGAGCTGTAGCCAAGAACATGGAAGCAAAAGGCAGTGGTGATAGTGATAATACTTGAGCACCTGTATCCAGCTACACTTGAAACCAGACCTTCTTGTGGTTTCCCAGGCTTACAAACCAATAAGATCTCTTTTTGCTTTGAGCTGAATTTATATACTAATGACTCCATATTTTTCTTAAACAATGAGAAGGAAAGGGAGGTGGGAGCCAACTCAATTATTTGTCTGTTCTTTTTCAGGGATATGATAACTGTTTGAATATAAATGAAGTTGAAGCTGTCAAAACAAGTCTTTATAAACATGATTAAGTTTTGTTTTCTTATGTCTATGCTCTACCAAACTACAACAGGGAATTAGAAACTATATTAAAAAATATGAATGTGACTGTAACTGGAATGTTACTGAAATAATACATTCCTTGACTTTTTGCCACTGTTTTCTCATTTCCAAAAGGAAAACAAAAGAACATTTCTCTTTTATGGGAAACCAATTCTTATAGGCTCCCTTGTCTAGAGAAAGGCAGGTGCATTGTGTTAGTAACTTTTTGTCATTCAGGCCTGAAAATGTTTGTTCAGTAAGGTTAGATCCATTAAGAGATTATCATTGGCTTGTCCTGAGAGGATGTAGTTACAGAAATAGTTAAAGATGTAGTTAAAGAACGAGTGGTCCAACTCAAAGGGAGGGTATAGAATGGTGGATTACAGTGGCCACATTCTTTCAGGAGATGAAGGTTCTTTCCTTCCCCTTGAGTCTGGGTTGGCCTTATGGTTTTTTCTGACAAGCAGAATATGGAGGAAGTGATGACTTGCTAGTGTCACCTCCAGCTCCTTAGAGGACAGCTTCTCTTACTTTTCCTTGAACCACTGCCTCTTAGGATCCAGACACCATGGAATAAGCATTGACTAGATCACTAAGTGATAAGAGGCCACACAGAGAGACTGTGGAGGAAGACACATTGGGACTTGCTAGCTCCAGTGGTACAGACAGATGAAAGCAGTTGCACGAATGGTTTTCAGTTGCAAATATTGTTGCAACAAAGATGAGACTTTCCCCATTGAGGTGCGCCCAAATTGAAGAACCACGGGAGATATTTGGTTGTATTTTAAGCTCCTAATTTAAGCTCTCGGGGTTATTTGTTATGCTGCAAAAGATCACTGGAACAGGTACGGCTGCCTAAGATTGGAAATAAGGGATTGGCAGTGGGTACCATGGTGGCTGAGACTTGCACGATACACTTTTCTTCAGTGCATCCTGTAAGTGGAGAATGCTGCGTGGTTATTAGGAAAGTGAGCATCAAGTGCCAGCCAGCAGGAGCCATGGAGAAGGCTTCCATGGCCACATTTGGAACAGAAGGTGGAGGATTGGGACAGGTTGGGCCTTTGGCAAAGTTTTTTAACAGAACATGTTTCTTCACCTTTCCTCCTTCCTGGCTGTCTGGAAGATGTCATGAGAAGAGCTCTAGCAGTCGTCATAAACCATGAGACAATTTTGCGCATGAAAATTATGCACTAAAAATGGCAGAACAGAATGTTGGAAGGATCCTAAGAATTAGATGACTTTGTGGAGCTGCTGTACCTGGAGTCCTGCTTTCCAGATTTCTTTCACTTGATGGAATAACCATTATTTCCTTAAGCCCCATTAGGTCTCATTTACATTGACTGAAGGCATTTTCTCACTGATAAACTACACAAAATGACTAAAGTTATGTTTCCCCCAGACCTTAGTAAATTATGAAATGAACCATATCTAACATGATTTATAAAAGTAAAGAAATATAATGTTTCTCCTACCTTTGCTTCACAAAGCAGATCTTTTAGGAACAGGTCTTTAGAAAATAGTAGCATTAGAGCCCATGGAGACATTATAACCAAACAGGTTTCCCTCATACACTGAAGACATTGTGAAAAAAGCTTGAGATTTAAGTGGATGTAAACTTGGGTGTGAGTCCTAGCTCTTTCTCCTCAGGCAGGTGAGTTACTCTCCCGGAACTTCATATTCCTTATGTGAAAAATGGAGGTAAGACACCTGAGTGTCTGGGATGATATAATGAAGTACCTCAAGAAATACAACTTACACTCCTTGACACATAGGGAGTCCTCAATAAATGACAATGTTACAGATTGTGCCTAGTAGAGAAAAAGGGAAATTATAGAGAAAAGAAAAAAGTAAAAGTAGAGAGACAGTAGATGGCACAGAGGAAAGAAGGCTCAGATGTGATGATAATGATTTTCAAAGCTCTGTTTTCTGCAGACCTTCATTTTCCCAAGGAGCAGAGATATTATCTATAGCAGGGAGATACTATAGTTAGCAGGTTATTAAACCAGCTATTAACCCAAACACCCAGCTCTATGTTCAGAATTTGAAAACAGAACAAAACCTCAAATCTGGGCAGTTGTAAAGAAAAGAAGCCAGTATGAAGGAAGAATTCACTTTCAGTTATTTCTTCAGCAAATATTGATGACTTCCAGTGTTCCAAGTGTTGAGGATATAGTGGAGAACAAGACAGACCAAGCTCCTGTGCTTGGGAGCTTTCATTATAGTGGTACAGGACAGGCAATACATATGTAAATTAAAGTACATACTGTCAGGTACTGAGGGATACGTTGATGAAAGACCAAGCAAGTGAAGAGAGAGAGGGATAATTGTAGGAGAGATGATTTTTAAAATAGGTTTCTGAGGTGCAAAATTGTACCTAAAGAATGTAAATTAAATATGTAAAGATTAAAATTTGCTTGGTTATTGTATCTTCAAACCATCATGGGTTTTGTCTGAGGGTCATAGAAAGAGATGCTGATCAATCATTTTCTTCTTTATAGAAAGATTTCACAAAACAGCTCCTAAATATACTTACTCAGTATCCTTAAACCAGTTATATAATCTCTCCAAGCCTCAGTTTTCTTAACTGTAAACATTAAAGCCATAATATCCACTTCACAACGTTTGTGGGAAACCAAGTAAAAACATTAAGGTTTATGAAATGTCTGGCACACTTTCAAAGCTCAAGGAATATTCATTCCTTTCTCTTTTCTTGGAGTAGGATTTAACAAAAAGAAAGTGATCCAAACTAAAGCAAGACATCTAAAGCAAGACATCATTTGTGGAAAGACAAGAATTCTTGATTGTTGGGGTGATGACTTTGAAATTGAGCTTCTGATGGTGTTTGTGGATTACTGAGATATTTGGGGAGAGGAAGCACATGTGTGTCCTTTAATAAGAATGAAGACAATGGGTTGGGTCCAGTCATTCCTTTGCATTTTTTTCTACTTCTGTGGTTCTGAACTTGGCTTCTGCCCTTTCTTTTTCAGGCTAGAAGTCAAAGTTTCCTAGATGTGAGTTCACTAACTTGTGCGGGAGCGCCTACATTACAATCATCTGAGAACTTGTTATAAATATAGATCCCTTGGTCCCAGCTCAAGATTCTTCCCCCCAGCTCTAGACATTTTGATTCGGCCATTCAGGAGTGGGGACTGAGTGATACTGAGTGATATTTGATACTGAGACAGAATTGTATCAAATTCCATTTTAGGTTGTTCATTTACTTATAATAAAAATGGCTCTTCTCCTTTGAGTCTCATGTGTAATTTTGCTTATCATTTGCCCTTAATTTGTAAAAGGAAAATAAAAATCTATAGCAGTATTTCCCTAACATGACCTAACATTTTCCTTACATAACTTTCTTTTTTTTTTTTTTTTTTAATTTTTTTTTTTCAATGTTTTTTATTTATTTTTTGGGACAGAGAGAGACAGAGCATGAACGGGGGAGGGGCAGAGAGAGAGGGAGACACAGAATCGGAAACAGGCTCCAGGCTCCGAGCCATCGGCCCAGAGCCTGACGCGGGGCTCGAACTCACGGACCGCGAGATCGTGACCTGGCTGAAGTCGGAGGCTTAACCGACTGCGCCACCCAGGCGCCCCTCCTTACATAACTTTCTATATCCATTTCAACCTAGTTACTAGTGAATCAAAGAATCTCAACAACAAATTTAAATTTTCACTTCCATCTTCAAGTGGATTGTGCACAAACCAGGGTGTACTTTCGTAACCCCTTTCTTTTGTAAATTTTAGCTTAGAAAATAACGAAACCATTACATTTAGCTAGATATCTAAAATTCTTAATTAATTAATTAATTAATTAATTAATTTTAAGTTTATTTACTTGGGAAAGAGAGAGACAGCATGTGTGTGAGAGAGAGAGCAGGGAAGCAGAGGGAGAGAGAGAATCCCAAGTAGGTTCCACACTGTCGAGACTGACGTGGGACTCGATCTCACAAACTGTAAGATCATGACCTGAGCTGAAATCAAGAGTCCAACACTTAATTAACTAAACCACCCAGGTGCCCCTAAAATTCATATTTAAAGATCCTAAAAAAACAAACTTACCAGTAACTGCTATTGGTACAACTTGGTAAATAACTGAAAAAAAAATTAGATCTCTATCTCACAATGTATAGTGGTGTAAATTCCAAATGGATCAACTATTTAAATGTAAGAAAATAAAACCATACAATTACTAAAAGAATACATGGGAAGGTAGGAGAAGATGGCGGCGTAGGAGGACGCTGGGCTCACCGCGTCCTGCTGATTGCTTAGATTCCACCCACATCTGCCTAATTTACCCTGATAACCACCAGAAGACTAGCAGAACGGACTCACTGGAGCCAAGCGTAGATGAGAGGCCCACGGAAGAGGGTAGGAAGGGCCGAGAGGCGGTGTGCACTACAGGGACTGGTGGGAGGGACCCGGGGCAGCAGAGGGGCAGCCAGCCCACCCAGCAAGGCAGAGCCCCTGAGTCTGGCCATAAAAGTGGAGGGGCCGCATGGAGTGTGTTCTGACAGCCAGTGGGACTTAACATCTGGAATGTTATAAGTCAACAGCTCTGCTTGGAGAGCAGGAGGGAGAGTTGTTGAGCCTCGGAGGACAGAGCTCAGCTTGGCGGGAACAAAGGCATGGAAAGCACTGTCTCCCTCACCCATCCCCCAGCCAAAATCCCAAAGGGAGCCAGTTCCCCTCACGTAACTTGCTTGCACCGTGCAAACACCCAACACTGTGCTTCTGTGGATCCATCCCTCTGACGGGTCTGCCTCCCTCCTGGTGCTGCAGGGCCCCTCCCAAAGTGGACCACTGAAGACAAAGCCAGCTGAGCCTGCCCCTCCCGCCCCTGTGCACCTTCCGGATCCACCCCGGCTAATACGCCAGATCCCATCGAAGCAGTACCACAAGACCGGCAGTGTGCAAGTAGCCCAGACAGAGGCCACACCACTTCACAGTGAGTCCTGCCCCTGGGAGAGGGGAAGATAAGGTACACACCAGTCTGACTGTGGCCCCAGCGGTGGGCTGGGGGCAGACATCAGGTCTGACTGTGGCCCCACCCACCAACGCAAGTTACTCCAGACAACACAGAGGAAGAGCTCTGCAGTTTCCTGCCACTCCAGGGACTATCCAAAATGACGAAACAGAAGAATTCTCCTCAAAAGAAACTCCAGGAAGTAGCGACAGCTAACGAACTGATCAAAAACGATTTAAGCAATGTAACAGAAAATGAATTTAAAATAATAGTCATAAAATTAATCACTGGGCTTGAAAAAAGTATAGAGGACAGGAGGGAATCTATTACTACAGAGATCAAGGGACTAAGAAACAGTCAGGAGGAGATAAAAATGCTATAAATGAGCTGCAAAATAAAATGGAGGTGACCACAGCTCAGATTGAAGAGGCAGAGGAGGGGCGCCTGGGTGGCGCAGTCGGTTAAGCGTCCGACTTCAGCCAGGTCACGATCTCGCGGTCCGTGAGTTCGAGCCCCGCATCGGGCTCTGTGCTGACAGCTCAGAGCCTGGAGCCTGTTTCAGATTCTGTGTCTCCCTCTCTCTCTGCCCCTCCCCCGTTCATGCTCTGTCTCTCTCTGTCCCAAAAATAAAAAAAAAAAAAACAAAAAAAACGTTGAAGAGGCAGAGGAGAGAATAGGTGAATTAGAAGATAAAATTATGGAAAAAGAAGAAGTTGAGAAAAAGATAAAAAAATCCAGGAGTATGAGGGGAGACTTAGAGAACTAAGTGACATAATTAAACGAAATAATGTACACATAATTGGGATTCCAGAGGAGGAAGAGAGAGGGAAAGGTGCTGAAGGTGTACTGGAAGAAATCATAGCTGAGAACTTCCCTGATCTGGGGAAGGAAAAAAGCATTGAAATCCAAGAGGGACAGAGAACTCCCTTCAGATGTAACTTGAATCGATCTTCTGCATGACATATCATAGTGAAACTGGCAAAATACAAGGATAAAGAGAGAATTCTGAAAGCAGCTAGGGATAAACATGCTCTAACATATAAAGGGAGACCAATAAGACTTGTGATGGACCTGTCTACTGAAACTTGGCAGGCCAGAAAGGAATGGCAGGAAATCTTCAGTGTGATGAACAGAAAAAAATATGTAGCTGAGAATCCTTTATCCAGCAAGTCTGTCATTTAGAATACAAGGAGAGATAAAGGTCTTCCCAAACAAAAACTGAAGGAATTCATCACCACTAAACCAGCCCTACAAGAGATCCTAAGGGGGATCCTGTGAAACAAAGTACCAGAGACATCAATGCAAGCATGAAACCTACAGACATCACAATGACTCTAAACCCCTATCTTTCAATAATAACACAATGTAAATGGACTAAATGCTCCAACCAAGACATAGGGTATCAAAATGGATAAAAAACCAAGACCCATCTATTTGCTGTCTACAAGAGACTCATTTTATTTATTTATTTTTTGAGTTATGTTAGGATTTACTATATACAAGACCATGTCATCTATGAATAGAGAAAATTTTCCTTCTCCCCCCTCCCCCCCACAATCTGAATGCCTTGACAAAAACTCTTCTTTTTAAGAGACTCATTTTAGACCTGAGGACACCTTCAGATTGAAAGTGAGGGGTTGGAGAACTACCTATCATGCTACTGCAAGTCAAAAGAAAGCTGGAGTAGCCATACTTATATCAGACAAACTAGACCTTAAATTAAAGCCTGTAACAAGAGATGGAGAAGGGCATTATGTAATAATTACAGGGTCTATCCATCAGGAAGAGCTAACAATTTTAAATGTTTATGCGCCAAATACAGGAGCCCCCAAATATCTAAAACAATTAATCACAAACCTAAGCAACCTTATTGATAATGTGGCAATTGCAGGGGACTTTAATACTCCACTTACAACAATGGATAGATCATCTAGACACAGGATCAATAAAGAAACAAGGGCCTTGAATGATACACTGGATCAGATACTTGATAGATATATTTAGAACTCTGTATCCCAAAGCAACAGAATATACTTTCTTCTCGAGTGCACATGGAACATTCTCCAAGATAGATCACATACTGGGTCACAAAACAGCCCTTCATAAGTATACAAGAATTGAGATCATACCATGCACACTTTCAGACCACAATGTGATGAAGCTTGAAATCAACCACAAGAAAAAGTCTGGAAAACTCTAAAAGCATGGAGGTTAAAGAACACCCTACTAAAGAATGAATGGGTCAAGCAGGCAATTAGAGAAGAAATTTAAAAATATATGGAAGCAAATGAAAATGAAAATACAACTATCCAAACGCTTTGGGATGCAGCAAAGGCAGTCCTGAGAGGAAAATACATTGCAATCCAGGCCTATGGATTGGAATGGAAACAAGAAAAATCCCAAATACAAAATCTAACAGCACACCTAAAGGAAATAGAAGCAGTACAACAAAGACAGCCTAAACGCAGCAGAAGAAGAGAAATAATAAAGATCAGAGCAGAAATAAACAATATAGAATCTAAAAAAACTGTAGAGTGATCAATGAAACCAAGAGTTGGTTTTTTGAAAAAATAAACAAAATTGATAAACCTCTATCCAGGCTTCTCAATAAGAAAAGGGAGATGACCCAAATAGATAAAATCATGAATGAAAACGGAATTATTACAACCAATCCCTCAGAAATACAAGCAATTATCAGGGAGTACTATGAAAAATTATATGCCAACAAACTGGACAACCTGGAAGAAATGGACAAATTCCTAAACACCCACACACTTCCAAAACCCAAACAGGAGGAAATAGAAAGCTTGAACAGACCCATAACCAGCGAAGAAATTGAATCAGTTATCAAAAATCTCGCAACAAATAAGAGTCCAGGACCAGATGGCTTCCCAGGGGAATTCTACCAGACATTTAAAGCAGAGATAATACCTATCCTTCTCAAGCTATTCCAAAAAATAGAAAGGGAAGGAAAACTTCCAGACTCATTCTATGAAGCCAGCATTACTTTGATTCCTAAACCAGACAGAGACCCAGTAAAAAAAGAGAACTACAGACCAATATCCCTGATGAATATGGATGCAAAAATTCTCAATAAGATACCAGCAAATCGAATTCAACAGCATATAAAAAGAATTATTCACCATGATCAAGTGGGATTCATTCCTGGGCTGCAGGGCTGGTTCAACAGTCACAAATCAATCAATGTGATACATCACATTAATAAAAGAAAAGATAAGAACCATATGACCCTGTCAATCGATGCAGAAAAAGCATTTGACAAAATTCAGCATCCTTTCTTAATAAAAACCCTCGAGAAAGTCGGGGTAGAAGGAACATACTTAAACATCATAAAAGCCATTTATGAAAAGCCCACAGCTAATATCATCCTCAATAGGGAAAAACTGAGAGCTTTCCCCGAGGTCAGGAACATGACAGGGATGTCCATTCTCACCGCTGTTATTTAACATAGTGTTGGAAGTGCTAGCATCAGCAATCAGACAACAAAAGGAAATCAAAGGCATCAAAATTGGCAAAGAAAAAGTCAAGCTTTCACTTTTTGCAGATGACACGATATTATACATGGAAAACCCGACAGACTCCACCAAAAGTCTGCTAGAACTGATACGTGAATTCAGCAAAGTCGCAGGATACAAAATCAATGTACAGAAATCAGTTGCATTCTTATATACTAACAATGAAGCAACAGAAATACAAATAAAGAAACTGATCCCATTCACAATTGCACCAAGAATCATAAAATACCTAGGAATATACCTGACCAAAGATGTAAAAGATCTGTATGCTGAAAACTATAGAAAGCTTATGAAGGAAATTGAACAAGATATAAAGAAATGGAAAAACATTCCATGCTCATGGATTGGAAGAATAAATATTGTTAAAATGTCAATACTACCCAAAGCTACCTACACATTCAATGCAATCCCAATCAAAATTGCACCAGCATTCTTCTCAAAGCTAGAACAAGCAATCCTAAAATTTGTATGGAACCACAAAAGGCCCAAATAGCCAAAGTAATTTTGAAGAAGACCAAAGCAGGAGGCATCACAATCCCAGACTTTAGCCTCTACTACAAAGCTGTCATCATCAAGACAGCATGGTATTGGCACAAAAACAGACGCATAGACCAAAGGAATAGAACAGAAACCCCAGAACTAGACCCACAAACATATGGCCAACTAATCTTTGACAAAGCAGGAAAGAATATCCAATGGAAAAAAGACAGTCTCTTTAACAAATGGTGCTGGGAGAACTGGACAGCAACATGCAGAAGGATGAAACTAGACCACTTTCTTACACCATTCACAAAAACAAACTCAAAATGGATAAAGGACCTGAATTTGATACAGGAAACCATCAAAACCCTAGAGGAGAAAGCAGGAAAAAACCTCTCTGACCTCAGCCGCAGCAATTTCTTACTTGACACATCCCCAAAGGCAAGGGAATTAAAAGCAAAAATGAAGTATTGGGACCTCATGAAGATAAAAAGCTTCTGCACAGCAAAGGAAACAACCAACAAAACTAAAAGGCAACCAACGGAATGGGAAAAGATGTTTGCAAATGACATATCAGACAAAGGGCTAGTATCCAAAATCTATAAAGAACTGACCAAACTCCACACCCGAAAAACAAATAATCCAGTGAAGAAATGGGCAGAAAACATGAATAGACACTTCTCCAAAGAAGACATCCAGATAGCCAACAGGCACATGAAAAGATGCTCAACGTCACTCCTCATCAGGGAAATACAAATCAAAACCACACTGAGATATCACCTCACGCCAGTCAGAGTGGCTAAAATGAACGTAACAGGAGACTATAGATGCTGGAAAGGATGTGGAGAAACGGGAACCCTCTTGCACTGTTGGTGGGAATGCAAACTGGTGCAGCCGCTCTGGAAGACAGTGTAGAGGTTCCTCAAAAAATTAAAAATAGACCTACCCTATGACCCAGCAGTAGCACTGCCAGGAATTTACCCAAGGGATACAGGAGTACTGATGCATAGGGGCACTTGTACCCCAATGTTTATAGCAGCACTTTCAACAATAGCTAAATTATGGAAAGAGGCTAAATGTCCATCAACTGATGAATAGATAAAGAAATTGTGGTTTATATACACAATGGAATACTATGTGGCAATGAGAAAGAATGAAATATGGCCGTTTGTAGCAACATGGATGGAACTGGAGAGTGTTATGATAAGTGAAAGAAGTCATACAGAGAAGAACAGATTCCATATGTTTTCACTCCTATGTGGATCCTGAGAAACTTAACAGAAGACCATGGGGCAGGGGAAGAAAAAAAAATGGTTAGAGAGGGAGGGAGCCAAAACATAAGAGACTCCTAAAAACTGAGAACAAACTGAAGGTTTATGGGGGGTGGGAGGGAGGTGTGGGTGGGTGATGGGTATTGAGGAGGGCACCTGTTGGGATGAGCACTGGGTGTTGTATGGAAACCAATTTGACAATAAATTGAATAAAAAAAAAAAAAAAAGAAAAATGCCATTCCATTAAAAAAAAAAAAAAGAATACATGGATAGATTTCTTTATCTGATCTGAGTAAGGAAGGTCTTTCCAGGGCTCAAATTTCAGATGTCATAAAAGATTAGGTAAAAGCCCAAAATTTTGCATGGCAATAAAAGTGCCACCAGAAATATGTTAAAAGACAAGCAATAAACTGGGAAAAATATCTCCAGATCATATTACAAATGAAAATTAATATCCTTAATATACAGAGTTCCTTCAAATGAAAAGGTATGTATACTTTTAAAAAATTGGCAGGTACAGAAAGGATACAGAAAAGATACAGAAAAAAGAAATGTAAATGGTCTCTAAAACTTATGATGTTCAAAATTCCTCATGATAAAAAAGTTAACACTATATTAAGATACCATTTCTCACCTAGTGGATTGGTAGAATCTAACTTTGCCTTCAGGCACATTCATCTGTTGCTAGTGGGAATGTAAATCGGTATAACTCCTGTGGAGAGCAATTTGACAGTAACAATCAAATTTACAACTGCATCTACCCTTTGACTGGGCAAGTCCACTTCTGGGTATTTCTCCTACAGTATCTCTTCCTTTGTGCATGATGATGTGTGTTTGAGGATTTTTTATTTCAGCTTTGTCTGTTGAAATGGTCCAAATGTCCAACAAAGGAGGATTAGCTAAATATTTCATGTACATTCAAACAATGGAATACTTTACCACTGTAAATATGTGGATGCCATTCACAGATATGGAACGCCTCCAAGATATGTGGTTTCACATGGGAAGAAAGGCCTAGGGCAACCTGTTAGGCTAACTTCTGTGTAGCAAGGGCAGAAGGAGAGTGCATATCCATATTAATTTTTATTTGAGTCAAAAATCTTTGTTGTAAGTAAATTAATAAGATAGTTGAAGAGGAGGGAAGCAGGTTGGATTCAAGGACGAGTGGACACTTTTTTGTTTTGCCATCACCATGTGGTTAATAACTTTATCTGAAAGAAAATATCTGATAATAGTTTTTTTTTTTTTAAGTTTGTTTTTCTTTTAGTGATCTCTATACCCAATGTGGGTATAGAGTCACAGTCTCCACCAACTGAGTCAGCCAGGCACCCCTGACGGTAGTTTTTAACATAGGTTTTACCAGTGAAGCAGGAGACTGTATTCCTTTTCCTACAGTTTTGTTTTACACACCAGAAGACTGTATCACCTAAGATGTAAAATTTAAAGGCCTCTGTGGAAAACCAAGAATGAGCAGATCCCATGTGGATAATTAGTGTTTTAAATAAAAATAATATTTTGACCAGAGGAATGTGAAGGAAATTATAGACCATCCCACGCCAAACACAAGAGGAAAACTCTAAGAAGGTGGTGTAAAAAACAGATTGCAGGGGCCTCCAGATCATTTTTCCAGAATGAGAGTGGACTAGCCATGAACCATGTGTGTTTAAAGATTTTTTTTTCCATGAAAGTGAGAAATCCATCTAGTGAAATGTTATTTTAAATACACTAAAAACCATGAAGAAAAGGTGTTATTAGTCTTCAACTGTGTGTTTTGGCTGCAAGTAACAAAAGAACCTTTTCCTAGTGCCATAATCAGAAGGAAGCGGGCCTCTCGTGTGGGTTCAGAGATTTAATAAAGTCACAAAATTGCTTCTAAAGCCCCAGACATAAGCATGCATGTTCAAGGAGGATGAAAAGGAGGAACTTCTTTTATAAGGAAAAAAAAAAAGAATAAACGGTAACTTTGCCTAAACTCCCTAGCATACTTTTCTCCCACCTCTCATTGGCCCAACTGTGTCACATGGCCATTCCTAAATGCAAGGGGCAGGGCTGGGAGAATGAGAATGTAGTTTTGCCAGTTTCTGCGGCAGGAACAGGAAGTGGAAAGTGTTGGGAATTCAGCACACAATGTATGCCGTACTGTGATTGGTGATGGGCACATCTTCAAGTGCCTCTGCTGCATATAGTCCGTGGGGGGGCAGTTATTAGATCCCCAGCTGGAGGCTTATTTGAGGCTGATTTCTCCCGTATTAAAGGAGGACGCAACAAGAGATTTCTTTAAATTTCCTGGGCCTCTACCCTTTAGGAACTGCCCACCTGTTTTCTGCAGCTGTAAAAGTGTAGTGCCCTTTAATACACTATTCAGGGCGCCTGGGTGTCTCAGTCGGTTAAGTGACCGACTTCAGCTCAGGTCATGATCTCATGGCTGGTGGGTTCAGACTGCGTTGGGCTCTGTGCTGACAGCTTGGAGCCTGGAGCCTGCTTCAGATTCTGTGTCTCCCTCTCTCTCTGACCCTTCCCTGCTCACTCTCTGTCTGTCTCTCTCTCTCTCTCTCAAAAATAAAATAAAACTTAAAAAATATAACACTATTCTACCCTTATTATATTATTATATGTTTAACTTTAAAAATGGCTATTAGCGAGCACTTCAATAACCTTTGAGAAAATCTGTTCACTGGATATTCTAACAGAGTGACACTTTCTTTAACAAATTGCCTGATGGTAAGTCCGTCTGGCTTGAGTTACTTTGATTATTTCAGTACCTTTGGGAGCTTGGAAGGCATTCCTCACCCCTTGAATATTAAAGATTTGTGTATGACCTTTCTGCCCAATCAAATAATGAGTGTAAGCCAAGTCTTGTAAAATGAAAGCAAATACTCTTAACCAGGAAATACAATTTTAATAAGGTGTTTGTCTGCCATTACCCCAAAGCATGCCTTCTCTCCAACAGGTTTATACTGTGCTAAAGAACAATTTAGATAATTCTCTCATTAAAACCCAATGTTGATAATTTTTAGATGATTACCTTTTTCCAGAAATACATTGTACTTAACATTGCAAAGCCATTCAGCAAATTGGTATTTATAATAATTTGGTGCAGGTGGCATTTCAATGTCATTAATTGCTGTGGATTGTCATGTTTGGCTATTCCTTGCTAAAGTTCCTTCTAGCTCCATCAAATGTCCTGTGATTCCATGGGTGATCTTACTTATTTATTTAATTTCAATTTTTTTTAAAGATTTTTTTTTTAAGTAATCTCTACAATCAGTGTGGGGCTTGCACTCACAACCCTGAGATCAAGAGTCCCAGACTCCACTGAGGAAGCCAACCAGGCGCCTCACAGGCATTCATATTTAAAAAACTAAGCCACAGTTGACTGAAAGTCTGAATTTGCTATTTCTTTTGATCTCAAATCCAGGTATGTAAGTTTGATCTTAGGGTGAGAAAGTGGCCCACCCAAAATATTTATTCCACCTAATTCTCAATATCCCCTCAAGAGGAGACAGATGTTTTTTTTAAGTCATCAATAGGGAATCCTTTGAATGTAGATTGCCGTGGAGGGGGTAATACCTAATATTGATGGGAAATAACAGTCTTGCTCCTCCTGGTGTTGGAGTAGAAATTAGATTAGTAAAAGAGATTAACAGAAAGATGGAAAGTAGTCTTGCTGGAGGTGGATATTCTTCACTCACTCAAATATGCATTTCTTATGGGAAGGACAATCATCCATCCTAGAATTCACAAAGTCTGTCTATTCAATTACTCATCTGGCAAACGTTTATTGAGCAACTGCTTTATAAAAGACACTGATACAAAAAGAACCTTCTTTTCGTATCTATTCTCCTCATATTGGGGATGAGAATATGGAGGGCCGAGAGGCAATGTTTTACAATGTTTTTAGAGCCAGAGAAATCCACAATTTAATAACATTTACAAAGATGTCTCAAACCTGAAGCAGATACAGATGGAACTGAGTGTGTGAGGTAGCCTCACACCCAGCAGCCCAGCTGCTCTCCTCTCTCTCTGAAGTCTCTCCAGGTTGCAGTGTGAACATTTTTGCCGAAGGGATGAAATGAGCCCCCTCACTGAATGGCATCCCTTCTGAAGAGCTGCCACTCATATAGCTCAGCTGTTTGACATCAAGACCCCTTACATTCACTTAGTGGCCTGGTCAAGGTTGTTGACATCCAACCTCCAGGATTTTTGCAATAATCGTGATGTCCCAGAGAGGTGAATGGGGCAGAGGTGAGAGACCTCCTGTCTGGCACCAGGGTCGCAAATTGAAATGTTTGCAAGAGCATATGCCAGCAAGGTACTTATATGAACTGACACAGTGGGGAAGAGGGGAACTGTGCTGCACATGCTCCATCGAAAGGAGATAGCTCTTCAACTCTGGTTCCCTTCTGCCCAGATGTTCTCATTTTTCAAGAAAAGCCAAAAATCCAGGGCGCCTGGGTAGCTCAGTTGGTTCAGCGTCCAACTCTTGATTTCAGCTCAGGTCATGATCTCATGGTCATAAGATCAAGCCCCTAAGTCAGGCTCTGAGCTGACAGCATGGATCCTGCTTGGGATTCTCTCTCTCCCTCTTTCTCTCTCTGCCCCTCCCCCACTCATGCTCTCTAAATAAATAAATAAACAAACATACATTAAAAAAACAGAAGCCAGGGGGAGGAGCCAAGATGGCTCAACAGCATGGAAGTGTTTTGGGTGTCTCGCATCCAAGAAATACAGCCAGACCAACACTAAACCATCCTACACACCTAGAAAACTGACTGGAGGATTAACACAGCAATATGCACAACCTGAACCACAGAATTCAGTAGGTACGCGGCACAGATAAGTGAACTTGGGGGGAGAAGGCGCAGGAAGGGAGGTGCTTTTGTGAGAGGAGAGAGGACGGAGACTCAGGGGAGAATATGGGAAAAGCACCCCTCCCCCAAAGCAGCTGGAGAGAAAGTGGAAAATTGGAAACCGCTGCAGGGACTAAACTAAAAAGGGAGAAAGGAGAAAGAGGGTTTAAATTCCAGTAAGACTGTAAACAAGGGGAGTGCAGAGTCTACAACTCCACAGCCTGATACCTGGTGGTGCTCTGGTGGAAAGGGCGAATCCCCAGGAACAGAGTGCGGTCCGGGAGGTTCTCAAGCCACACGGGGAAAAGTGGTTCCACTGCTGGAAGGACATTTGGTAGAGACTGTTGAAGCCATCTGGTACCAGTAGACCCCGGAAGGCAGCCACATTTGCTGGTGTTGGGGCAAGGTCGTTAAGGGTGAAGCCTGGTGCCGAGTGTGTTGTGATTTTCCGTAATCCTGAAACACTGCTGCTACACTGTCTCGTGAACTTTTTCTGGGACGGGCTGGCACCTGGCCAAAGTCTCGGGGCACCGGCAGCAGCAGGGTCCAGCAAGTGTTCCTGGGTGCAGCCAACATTCGGCCATTGTTCATTCGGCCACTGCTTGGTGAGACCCTCCTGCAGAGGGGCAGAACGGTTCAAAGCCGCAGTCCTTCAGAAGTAAGGGGCCGGGGAAGGCAGCCACATCTGAGACAAAATTCGGGAGAGAGGTACTGCCTGGGGCCTCGTCACGGAGAGGGAAAAAGCGGGGAGTAGCCGAGAGCTGAACACAGAGGATGGGTGCGCGATTGCTGATCCCGGAAAACAGACTGGGTAACTGAGTATCGCCATTTTTACGGCTCCCGCGCATGCGCAAAGGCACCTACGAGCCCCGCAACAATCCACCTCAGTAGGATAGCAGCGCCATCTAGTGGAAAGCGGAGCCATTACACTGAGCCCCGCCCAACTGGGCCAACCTCGCTCTTCAAGAACACAAGTCTCACTGCTGGCTTAGTTTATGGACTATAAAATGCAATTCAATTTTCTTTCTTTTCCTTTTTTTTCTCTTTTACACTTCTTTTTCTTGAATACAGAAAGAGAAAAAACTCATTTTTATTTTCAATTTTTATTAAAATTTTTTCTTTATTTTTTATTACTATATTTTTACTTTTGTGTACATTTTTTCAAATTCTATTTTACTTCCATCATTTTATTTTAGTCTACAGTGTATTCACTTTTTCAAATTTTCAAACGATTTTTTTCTCTTTTATTTTTTCTTTTTTCTTAAATATAGAAAAAGAAAAAATTCATATTTTTAATTTTTATTAACAATATTTTTCTTTAATTTTTTTCTAGTATATTATTTATTTTGTGTATATTTTTTCAAATTCTATTTCACCCCCATCATCTCATTTTAGTCTACTTCAGTGTATTCATTTTTTCAAATTCTCAAACGATTTCCTCCCACCCCCCTTGTTTTTCTCTAATCTGTCAAACCACTTTCAACACCCAGATCCAAACACACCTAGGATATAGCATCATTTATTCAATTTTGTGTGTGTGTGTGTTTAAGTTTTTAATTATAATATTTTTTAATTTTAATATTTTTTAAATTTTAATATTTTTTAATTTTAATTTTTCTACCTCATTAATTCCTTTTCTCCCTTAAAAATCCCAAAACAAAGGAATTCACCCCAAAATAAAGGGCATGAAGAAACAACAGCCAGGGATTTAACCAACACAGATACAAGCTAGATGTCTAAACCAGTCTTTAGAATCACGATAATAAGAATACTAGCTGGAGTAGAAAATAGATTAGAACCCATTTCTGCAGAGATAAAGGAAGTAAAAAATAGCCAGAATGAAATTAAAAATGCTATAACTGAGCTGCAATCAGGGATGGATGCAGCGGCAAGGATGGATGAGGCAGAAGAGAGAATCAGTAATATAGAGGACAAACTTATGGAGAATAGTGAAACAGAAAAAAAAGAGGGGATTAAGGCAAAAGAGCACGATTTAAGAATTAGAGAAATCATATATAATATATATACCAAAAGTAACAAAGATTAGAAAGGAACAGAGAACACCACCAGAAACTCCAACACTACAAGCATCATAATGCAATAAATTCATATCTTTCAGTACTCACTCTAAACGTCAATGGACTCAATGCTCCAATCAAAAGACATAGGGTAACAGAATGGATAAGGAAACAAGATCCATCTATATGCTGTTTACAAGAGACCCACTTTAGACCTAAAGACACCAACAAATTGAAAACAAGGGGATGGAGAACCATCTCTCATGCTAATGGTCAACAAAAGAAAGCCAGAGTAGCCATACTTATATCAGACAATCTAGACTTGAAAATAAAGACTGTATCAAGAGATGCAGAAGGGCATTGTATCATATTCAAGAGGTCTATCCACCAAGAAGACCTAACAATTGTAAACACTGATGTGCCAAATGTGGAAGCACCCAAAT
Source organism: Panthera leo (assembly GCF_018350215.1). NCBI lineage: Eukaryota > Metazoa > Chordata > Mammalia > Carnivora > Felidae > Panthera > Panthera leo. The sequence continues at coordinate 109,222,828 of NC_056687.1, forward strand.
ATATAAATCAATTAATCACAAACATAAAGAAACTCATAGATAGTAATACCATAATAGTAGGAGACTTCAACACCCCACTCACAGCAATGGACAGATCATCTAATCAAAAAATCAACAAGGAAACAATGGCTTTGAATGTCACACTAGACCAGATGGTCTTAACAGATATATTCAGAACATTTCATCCTAAAGCAGCAGAATATACATTCTTCTCCTGTACACATGGAACGTTCTCCAGAATAGACCATATACTGGGACACAAATCAAAATAAGTACAAAATAAGTACAAAAAGATCTAGATCATACCGTGCATATTTTCAGACCACAGCACTATGAAACTTGAAATCAACTTTAAGAAAAAATTTGGAAAGGTAACAAATACTTGGAGACTGAAGAACATCCTATTAAAGAATGAATGGGATAACCAAGAAGTTAAAGAGGAAATTAAAAAGTGTATGGAAGCCAATGAAAATGATAACACCACAACCCAAAACCTCTGGGAGGCAGCAAAGTCGGTCATAAGAGGAGAGTATATACCAATCCAGGCCTTCCTAAAGAAGGAAGAAATATCTCAGATACACAACCTAACCTTATGCCTTAAGGAGCTGGAAAAAGAACAGCAAATAAAACCCAAAAACAGCAGAAGACAGGAAATAATAAAGATTAGAGCAGAAATTAATGCTATCGAAACCAAAAAAACCAGTAGAACAGATCAATGAACCCAGAAGCTGGTTCTTTGAAAGAATGAACAAAATTGATAAACCACTAGCCAGTCTGATCAAAAAGAAAAAGGAAAGGACCCAAATAAATAAAATCAAGAATGAAAGAGGAAAGATCACAACCAACACAGCAGAAATAAAAACAATAATAAGAGAATATTATGGACAATTATATGCCAATAAAATGGGCAATCTAGAAGAAATGGACAAATTCCTAGAAATATATACACTACCAAAACTGAAACAGGAAGAAATAGAATATTTGATCACACCCATCACCAGTAAGGAAATCGAATTAGTAATCAAAAATCTGCCAAAAAACAAGAGCCCAAGGCCATATGGCTTTCCAGGCGAATTCTACTCAACATTTAAGGAAGAGTTAACACCTATTCTCTTGAAACTGTTCCAAAAAATAGAAACAGAAGGAAAACTTCCAAACTCTTTCTATGAAGCCAGCATTACCTTGATCCCAAAACCAGAGACCCCACTAAAAAGGAGAACTATAGACCAATTTCCCTGATGAACATGGATGCTAAAATCCTCAACAAGATATTAGCCAGCTGGATCCAACAATACATTAAAAAAATTATTCACCACGACCGAGTCAGATTTATACCTGGGATGCAGGGCTAGTTCAATATCTGTAAAACAATTAATGTGATTCATCACATCAATGAAAGAAAGGACAAGAACCATACGATCCTCTCAATAGATGCAGAGAAAGCATTTGACAAAATACAGCATCCTTTCTTGATAAAAACCCTCAAGAAAGTAGGGATAGAAGGAGCATACCTCGAGATCATAAAAGCCTTATATGAAAGACCCATTGCTAATATCCCCAGTGGGGAAAAACTGAGAGCTTTCCCCCTAAGGTCAGGAACAAGACAGGGATGTCCACTCTTGCCACTGTTATTAAACATAGGATTGGAAGTCTTAGCCTCTGCAATCAGACAACACAAAGAAATAAAAGCCATCCAGATTGGCCAGGAGGAGGTCAAGCTTTCACTCTTTGCAGATGACATGATACTGTATATGAAAAACCCAAAAGATTCCACCAAAAAACTGCTAGAATTGATTCATGAATCAGCAAATTACAGGATATAAAATCAATGTACAGAAATCGGTTGCGTTCTTATACACCAACAATGAAGCAACAGAAAGAGAAATCAAGGAATCAATCCCATTTACAGCTGCACAAAAAACCATAAAATACCTAGGAATAAATCTTAGCAAAGAGGTGAAAAATCTATATGCTAAAGACTATAGAAAGCTTATGAAAGAAACTGAAGAAGACACAAAAAAATGGAAAAAGATTCCATGCTCCTGGATAGGCAGAACAAATATTGTTAAAATGTCGATTCTACCCAAAGCAATTTACATATTCAATGCAGTCCCTATCAAAATAACACCAGCATTCTTCACAGAGCTAGAACAAATAATGCTAAAATTTGTATGGAACCAGAAAAGACCCTGAATAGCCAAAGCAATCTTGAAAAAGAAAACCAAAGCAGGAGGCATCACAATCCCAGACTTCAAGCTATACTACAAAGCTGTAATCGTTAAGACAGTATGGTACTGGCACAAGAACAGACACTCAGATCAATGGAACAGAATAAAGAACCCAGAAATGGACCCACAAACGTATGGGCAGCTAACCTTTGACAAAGCAGGAAAGAATATCCAATGGAATAAAGACAATCTCTTCAGCAAGTGGTGCTGGGAAAACTGGACAGTGACATGCAGAAGAATGAACCTGGACCACTTTCTTACACCATACACAAAAATAAACTCAAAATGGATGGAAAGACCTCAATGTAAGACAGGAAGCCATCAAAATCCTCGAGGAGAAAGCAGGCAAAAACCTCTTTGATCTTGCCCACAGCAACTTCTTACTCAACACGTCTCCAGAGGCAAGGGAAACAAAAAAAAAAAAAAAAAAAAAAAAAAAAAAAAAATGAACTACTGGGACCTCATCAAATTAAAAAGCTTCTGCACAGTGAAGGAAACAATCAGCAAAACCAAAAGGCAACCGACAGAATGGGAGAATATATTTGCAAACGACATATCAGATAAAGTGTTAGTATCCAAAATCTATAAAGAGCTTATCAAACTCAACACCCAAAAAACAAATAATCCAGTGAAGAAATGAGCAAAAGACATGAATAGATACTTCTCCAAAGAAGACAATCAGATGGCCAATCAACACATGAAAAAATGCTCAACATCACTCATCATCAGGGAAATACAAATCAAAACCACAATGAGATACCACCTCACACCAGTCAGAATGGCTAACATTAACAACTCAGGCAATAACAGATGTTGGCAAGGATGCAGAGAAAGAGGATCTCTTTTCCATTGTTGGTGGCAATGCAAGCTGGTGCAGCCACTCTGGAAAACAGTAAGGAGGTTCCTCAAAAAACTAAAAATAGAACTACCCTATGACCCAACAATGGCACTACTAGGTATTTATTCAAGGGATACAGGTGTGCTGTTTCGAAGGGACACATGCACCCCCCATGTTTATAGCAGCACTATCAACAATAACCAAAGTATGGAAAGAGCCCAAATGTCCATCGATGGATGAATGGATAAAGAAGATGTGGTATACATATATATATATATATATATATATATATATATAGAGAGAGAGAGAGAGAGAGAGAGAGAGAGAGAGAGAGAGAGAGAGAGTATTACTCGGTAAGCAAAAAGAATGAAATCTTGCCATTTGCAACTACGTGGATGGAACTGGAGGGTATTATGCTAAGTGAAGTTAGTCAGAGAAAGACAAAAATCATATGACTTCACTCATATGAGAACTGTAAGAGACAAAACAGATGAATGTAAGGTAAGGGAAACAAAAATAATATAAAAACAGGGAGGGGGACAAAACAGAAGAGACTCATAAATATGGAGAACAAACTGAGGGTTATGGGAGGGGTTGTGGGAGAGGGGATGGGCTAAATGGGTAAGGGGCATTAAGGAATCTACTCCTGAAATCATTGTTGCACTATGTGCTAACTAATTTCAATGTAAATTTTAAAAAATAAAATAAAATAAAATAAAATAAATAAATCACTGAGTTTATGCAAAAAAAAGAGAAGCTAGAAATGTATATTTTTTATGATATTAACTAATTCAAATCTTTAACACTTTTGGAACCAAACAAAACATGTTTGTGGGCTGGCTGTCAGTTTGAAATTTCTGATTTACAACTCTGATTTTAGGCCTTACCTGAGTATCTTCTTCATTGACCGGGGTTATTGTCTTTTTATATTCATTCCATATAACTGAGATTGCAACAGAAGTCGAGTTGAGCGATAAATAATATGGAGATTCAAATGCAAACACCACAATATAAGATGCACTAGTTATAATAATAGTAACATTAAATAATGTGCATGATATTACATTCGTTAATGATGAGTTCAGTCCCTCACTATATCACCTTTGGTAAGTGACTTAACCTCTATTTCAATTTCCTCATTTGTAAAATAGGGATATATTAGTATTTACCTCAAAAAATTGTGAGGACTAAATGAGATAATGCATATAAAATAACTTGATGAATTAATGACATATGAGGTTATGAGCGGGATCTAAAACAGCACCCCTCTTCACTCTCTGAGATTTAAACCAGTTGAAATATAATAAAGCTATTCCATGGAGAACTAAATATCATCACTATCAATGGTAAAGGCTAGGTTGCAAGTCACATTAATTGGACTAACGAAATGGGCTTGCTAACTATCTATGTCCCATTCCTGGCCTTGAAACAATCTATTTGAGAGAAATTTTGCTTTCAGAGGAACAGACACTTAACCCAGAGTACTAACTGCCCTTGGTCCAGATGCAAAGGAAAAAGAGGCTTAGTGTCTTTGTTCACTCCCACTTTTGGTATTAGCTCTAACTGAGAAACAGTAACCAATGGCTGTCAACTAATGGTAAATGCTCCCCTCCAAGAAGAGTCAAGTGTAAAACAAGAAGCCTGGGATATTGAGGGGAAATCCTCCTCAAGGAAAAAAAAAGAAAGGAATAGGGAAAAAGCAATTTCCCTAAGAATTAGTAAGTTCTCAATAAGTGGCATCTATTATAATCACCATTAATTTTCAGTGTGCTAGCCTTTAGATGAATTACAAGATGAGCCTTGCCAAAATGTAATCAATGTATCCCCAAGCAGGAATTCTGCAAACTGTGTTCTTTAGAATCTAAAAGAAAAGCTGGGAAAAATGGATCCAGGATCAAATAATTTTGGAAAAATGTGCATTAAAGAAGAAATGGATTTCTCCATCACAGGACATCTTAGAGTTTTTAATATGCTAATTAGCACTTGACATGATGATAAATACATATAATGAATGCTTCTATCTCATACTTATTTGTATTAGGACACTTTTCTTCTAGCATGTTCATCAACATCCTAGGAACAATGCTCTGTGGATGATGGTTAGGGAAATGCTAATTTGGATTAATTTTAGGGGTGCCTGGGTGGCTCAGTCGGTTAAGCGTCCAACTTCAGCCCAAGGTCACGATCTCGTGGTTCGTGAGTTCGAGCCTAGTATCGGGTTTTGTGCTGACAGCTCAGAGCCTGGAGCCTGCTTCAGATTCTGTGTCTCCTCTCTCTACCCACCCCCGACTTGTGCCCTCTCTCTCTCTCTCAAAAATAAATAAATGTTAAAAAAATATATTAATTTAAATCAACCAATTTTCCAAATACTTAGGAAAAACACTATTACATATCATATACATCAACTTACTACAAACTTACACCAACCCCCCCCCAAAAAAAAACAAAAAAACCCTGAAAACAAAAATAAACACATGGAAATCAAAGTACACTGTATTAAATTCTCCTGCCTTTAAAAATGTGTGTGTGTGTGTTTTGACCCAGAAATTCAAATAAAAGCAGTTAATTCTCTCTTAGACAAAGGCAAAGATTTATTTTTTTGTTCAATTTGGGTACCAGTAGCCTTTGTCATTACCAGCTAGGCTCTCCTTACTGGACAGAGCTGGTTTCTGCATAGGGGGCATGATGTACAATGTTGGGAAGAAGGGAGGATTTCAATTTAGGGTCCCATTAAATTTAGGTTTCTAATTAAAGCAAAAGATTCTTTAAAAACAAACAACAAACAAACAACAAAACTAGTTTGAGCTGCCAATTTATTGCTTTCTTCCTAACGTTTTCTTTATAATAACTAAACAAAATGGAAGCCATATGCTTTCAATTCCTTTATAATTCTTGTTCCAAATGCAGTGTAAAAATTATCCGTTCAAACATTAACTTCTAAATGGTCCTGGTTTTATTTAACCAGTTTATTCCAGCTTTGAACTTGGCAGGTATAGAGGTCTAACCAGTTTTTAAAACTATGGACGAACTGTTCTTGCAGTTTCTTTGTATGACACCATGTTTCAGCCTTGGTGTTCTCTTTAATAAGAAATACAGCAACTAATATTTACAGAGTGTGTGCCAAGAACATTATTTCATGTGATGTTCACAAACATCTTCTAAAGTAGATGCGATTATTTTGCCCATTTCACAGATGGGGACTGGGGTTTATAGAGAGGCTAAACAGTTCCCGAGGCCACCTAGTTTATACAAAGCAGTGGTTTGATGGGAACTCAGGCTGTGTGCGCTTCGTTCTGTCCCTGAACCACATGTCCAGTCTAAGAGTACTTGGAGATACAGTTCTTAAAACCCATCTGGTTCTTCAAGATCTTTACAGAGTCATAAATTTGTATGAATCCAAACATGCTTTGTTTACTGTTTACATGAATGAGTCTATATTTGGTAACTCCCAGGGCGCTCTCAATAATTTAAAAACCACAATGTTCAAACTGTTCTGGGAGGAAGAGATTAATAGGAACAAAGAGTTAGCTGATGCTGTTTAATTGGGCAAGCATGAGAGGCTGAATAAAAAAGAGAAAGACTGGTTCAATTATGGATGGGATGCTACATGGATGAGAATGTAGTTGTTTTCTTGAAGCTTTAAGCGGAAATGGATGGGTTGCATGGCAAAAATCCATGCCATCTAGGAACATCAAAGGATTGTAAAAGTTGCAAAGGATACTTTACAACTGAGGCCATGGTGAAATAAAAGCAACAGAGAAGCTAAAGGCTCAGGTATCTGAAAACTGTTTTCAAAATATCTACCACAGATTAAGGTATATTGTACATGGGCACCTTTGCAGATGTGCCAGGATTTATACTTTATCTGATTTGAATTCTGAGAGGGTACATGATCATGGATGAGGATAAATCACCTCATCAAATGCAGAAAGGTTCCTTCTTTCATTTAGATAGGTTGGAGTTTTGTTTTTTCTTCTCTTTGTTGTTGCAGCTTGAGAAATGTTCTGTCATGTGAAACAGATTATGCTCTGTGAAATCATCTGAAAGAATATTAAAGCCACATTGTGGCTTTGCATGGCATGCTACTTCCTTTGGGGTATGGGAGGGAAGTGTAGTTCATGGTCTTACTAATCAAATACTCCAAGGTGAGCACCAAATTTGATCTTTCAGGAAGAAGATCCTTGAACCTTTACCAAAGCTACTATATGAGATACATACATGCCTGAAATGGAGTTCCTTCCTCCACAGACACACAGTCGCATGGAGTATCCCACATACACATCAAGTATCTATCATATGAAAGAGGACTGTGGCAAAAGCTCCAATGGGGAAATGACACTTGGTAGAACCCGGAGTAGGCAGGTTGACCTGAGGATATTAGAGAAGATGTCGCAGAGGAAGAGTCATTTGAGTTTGTGTGAAAGGATAAGCAAGATTTTGACTAGAGACAAGTAGGAGGCAGCAATTTCAAGCTTAAAAGTAGCTTCAATCAACAAGGAGGAGTGGGATTTGCAGGTAGTTAAAGGTTGCATCTTCAGTTAAAGGGTGCAGATCTAATTGAAAGACAAAACAGAAAACAGACACATTTATTTCAGATTCAGTCTGTGGATTGCTAGTTTTCAACCTTTGGGTTAAAAGATCAAAGGGCTCACAGTCAACAAACCCCATCCACCACTCAGAGCTTCAACTCAGCTTTTTTATTGTCTTTTTCTTAAAAGGTGAACAGATAATCAGGTACCTGAGAAAACTTAGCATAAAAGACAAAGGCTAAAAAACACACACAAAATGGACAATTTGAGGAAACCCAAAACTATGCATAAACATGAGAACATCGAAAGGAGAATTACCATTACTCTTCTTAGAGAGGTAAGAAAAGATATTGCATCTCTGAACCATGAGCAAGATGCTATTATAATTAAAAAACCCAACTCTTAGAAATCACAAAATACTATAGCCAGACATAAGAAAAAAAATAAGAGTAAAGTTATAAAGTAGAGAAAAGATCCTATAAAGCAGACTGTATTCATTTCCTAGGGCTGCTATAACAAAATATCAGAGTCTGGGTGGCTTAAACAAAGGAAATTTATTTTCTCACACTTCTGGAGTCTGGAGGTTGAAGATCAAGATGTCACTAGGATTGGTTTCTTCTGAGGCTTCCTTCTTCTCCTTGTAGATAACCATTTTCATGTTCACATGGCATTCTCTCCCTGGGTGTGCCTGTATCCAAATTTCCTTTTCTTAAAAGTACCAGTCACATTGGATTAAAGCCCACTCTAATGACCTCATTTTAACTTAATTATCTCTTTAAAGACTCTGTATCTAAATACAGTCACATTCTGAGGTACTGGCAGATAGAACTTCAACATTTTAATGTTTGGGAAACACGATCCAGCATATAACATAGACCAAAAAGGATTAGAAATGGAAAACTGGGAGAAAAAGTAAAGAATGGTAGAAAACTAGGAGAAAAGATCCAATATCTGAAAAATATGAGCTCCAGAGTAAGAGAACAGATAAACAAAGAGGAGAATAAGTCATTAATGAAGAAATTTAACAAAAATTTCCAGAATTTTAAGACCCAAGTTGCAAGATTAAAAAGCACTTTATAGGGGAGCCTGGATGGCTCAGTTGGTTAAGTGTCTGACTTTGGATCAGGTCATGATCTCATGGTTCATGGGTTCGAGCCCCATGTGGGGTCTGTGCTGGCAGCCCAGAGCCTGAAGCCTGCTCTTGATTCTGTGTCTTCCTCTCTTTCTGCCCTTCCTCCGCTCACACTCTGTCTCTCTCTCTCTCTCAAAAATAAACATTAAAAATTTTTTTAAAGTGCTTTATAGCAAGAAAATGGATGAAAATAGGCCCGCATCAAGACAATTATAAAAAAATTTTCAAATACCGAAGGCAAAGGGAAGTCCCTATAAAAATGTAGTGGGAAAAGCACAGGTCATATATGAAAGACTAGGAATCAGAACACTTTCAGACTTTTCAAAAGCCAACATTGAGAGCTAGAAGATAGTGGATCAGTGCCTTCAACAATTTGGAGAAAAACAATATTTTCCAGTATGAATTCTATATTCGGCAAGTTATAAATTGAATGGATGGCAGAATATAAGTATGTTCAGAAAAGTAGTCTCAAAATTCTTCTTTTAAATACTCTTTCTCAGAGCTTCTGGAGGATGTGTGCCACCAAAATTGGAAAGCAAACAAAGAAAACTACAGATAGAGTAGTTGTTCTCATTCTTGGCTACTCACTGAAATCAACTGGAATGCTTTAAGAAATACTGCTTTTTGGGTCCCACCTCCAAAAGTTCTGTGTAATTGGCCTTGGATGAGGCCCAGGCATCAGGATTTCTTAAAGTTCCCCCAGATTATTTTTATGTATATTCAAGGTAGACATAGAAGAAACGAGACAGGAAGGGAATCCCCATGGTGATACAGAAGGAATTCTGAAACAAAAGGTCTACAATGAGAATAGAGTGCAAGTCATTTATGATGGAGCAAGTAGGAAAACCTCAAAAGAAATTTCTTCAAATAGACAAAATTGAAATAAGACAGACTGCAAAGCATAGAGAAGAGACTTGGACAACTGATGGAGAGTTTTGTGTTGAGCCAACACTAAGTACATAGGAAACCAAACAAATATAAAAACTAGAAAATTATTAATCCCGCCAACACTCACACAAAAATTCAGGTAAGGAAAACTTATCAGAGCCTACTACATGGCTTGGTCATGGAAAGAACCTACATGAACGCTGAATATTGGGAAGGAAGGGCAGAGGAAGTCTACAGGTGTGCAATGGTATGTGTGTGTGTGTGTGTGTGTGTGTGTGTGTGTGTGCATGCACAAGAGTTGTGTTTACCTTTTCTATGGTAAGAAATCAAGATTTAATGGTTAAAAATAAAATATCAATGAACAGCCATACAAGTGTGGTATTTAGAAAGCCAAAATCTAGAAAGTTTTGCTTCTGGAGAGTATGAAGTAGGTTGGAAGGCTAGGGGATTGTTTTTTCTCATAAAAAGTTTTGTAAAACTGGGGTGCCTGGGTGGCTCAGTCAGTTAAGCGTCCGACTTCGGCTCAGGTCATGATCTCACAGTCTGTGGGTTCAAGCCCCGCGTCGGGCTCTGTGCTGACAGCTCAGAGCCTGGAGCCTGTTTCAGATTCTGTGTCTCCCTCTTTCTCTGACCTTCCCCTGTTCATGCTCTCTCTCTGTCTCAAAAATAAATAAATGTTAACAAAAATTTTTTTAAAAAGTTTTGTAAAACTATTTCACTCCTTAAACCATTTACATTTTTAATTTTATTAAAGTAAAAATTAAAATATACAAACAGTATAAGAACAAAAAAAGATGAGATATACTACTGAGGGATGACAGAGACAAACATGAGAACAGACAGGCTAGATCATGCCTTGACTTAATCATTGGTGTTAGGAATATCAACCAGATCCTTCTACAGAGACCTCTTGGAGTTGAGATACCAATATGGAAGACTTATTTTAGGATGAAAGAGGGGAATCTTTCAGGGAATAGATATGTTCTAGATTTCCTTTTAAGGTCAGAGGATTTTATCAGAGAATATAGCTATCTAAGGACACTAAAGAACTCAGCATTTAATCACCCAACTATTTATTCAACAAACATTTATGGACCAATGGCACTACCCTGGATATTAGATATAATTGGGAAAGGTGAATAATCCCCCTTTGGACATCAATTTAGCAGAGGAATAAAGTGATAAAAAAAAACAGGGTAGTAGATTCTGTGATGGAAGATATGGTGCTATGGACATATTTAAGAAGTTCATATAAAGACAGCTAAAAAGGAAATTATTCAGAGGGGTAGGTCAAGTAGCAGCTTATGAACTCTGATAAGAATTGCGTACTTTTTTTTTTTTTAATCCTCAGACCTTATTCATCTTCTGGCTGAAAGTGTGTACCTTTTTGATTGATTGATTGATTTTTTAAATCAATCTCTTCCCTTTTCTCCCCACCCATAGCTCCTGGCAACCACTTTTCTATACTCCGTTTCTATGAATTTGACTTTTAATTTATATTCCATATATAAGGGAAACCATGGAGTATTTTCTTTTTCTGCCTGACTTATTTCATGTAGCATAATACCTTCAAGACCTATCCACATTGCCAGAAGCCTCAGGATTTCCTTCGTCCTTGTGACTAAATAATATCCAATTGTATATGTGTACCACATTTTTATTCATTCATCCATTGATGGGCACTTAGGTTGTTTTTGTTTCTTATAGACTTTATCCAAAGAGAAGCATGGAGAAATTAAGAGTTATACACAGAACTGCTATTTATAGAATAGATTAGAAAGGACAAGGATGAATAAAGAAAGGCTCTTGCTGCAACCATGTAACAAAGTCTTAAACTAGGGAAGAGTAAGAGGAATGGTGAGCAGATAAAGGACATATTGGAAGGCAAAATCCATGGAACTTAGGACTTCATGACTGATTGAATGTGGGCAGTAAGGGAAAGGAGGAAAGGTACAATGTGGTACAATGTGGGTACAGCAATATGAACGACAGCACCATTCTCAAAGATATGAAGAGGGGCAGATTCCAAGGGAAAGTCTTTAGTTCCATTTTGAGCATACTGAGTTTCATATATAATAGCCAAGCGAAAATGTATGCTCCAGTTTATGTGATTAGACCTTTAGAGAGAGAACTGTACAGGTGATATAAAGCTGAGAGTCTTAGATGATAATTGGAAGCATGTATGCAGGAAAGGTTGTGAAAGGAAGGTATAGAGAGTAAGAAGAAAAGACACTGGTAGAACCATGAGGATCATTACTATTTGAAAAATAGAAGATTAGGTGGCTGGAAAAAAAAAACTGGAAAGAAGTAGCCCAATAGATAAGAAGAAAACTAGAAGACCAAGTATTAAGAAGGAAGGATCCAATTAGGAAGGATGAAGAAAATACAGAAGAATGGGAATAATTAATAGAACAATGTACTTGAGGGAATGAGAAGTGAGCTTCAGATAGAAGAGGAGGCAAGCTAGCTTTCCCAATTCAATGGGAGAGAAGAAGAAAAGGATAGATGCAAATACATGTAAGCTTTCATTTAAGATGGCAGTAAGTAGACTTGAGTCCAAATCTGCTTGATCCTTTCTCATCTTGGAAGTAGGAACCAGGGCATTTGCTGAGAGTGAAAGGGAATAGTAAGTTTGGAAATCTGAGGAAAATAGGGAATGCTTGACGTTCCCTTTGTGGAAAATGAGAAATAAAGCCTATTAAGAAAATGTCAGAGAATTCCAGGTACCTATGATGGCTCCAGTGCTGTTGGGAACTATGTCATATCTGTGTTGCATGATTTTCTCCAGCAGCCTAAATCTAGCATTTAAATCTACCAGACCTCACAACATGCTGCCTTTAATTTCTTTGGTGTTCTCAACCCACACGGTTACTTCCAAAGCATTCATCATTTCTATCCCTCGCCTTGCTGTAAAAATTCCTGTCCCCTTCCGCAGCCAAGCTGGGGCAGAGGTGGGCATGTTTACCCAGTATTCACCTGAGGGATTTCTTATTATAGATGGATAGGGAAGCTCTGATAACTCTAAAAATAATGAGTGGCTACATTTCATTCTAGTTGATGAGTATACATAGAAGAAAGTTTTGAAATTTGGTAATGATAACTGAGACCATCTATGACAATAAGACTATAGACAACCTAAGTCAACATGATTTTGTTGTTTACTCCAGAAAAGCTTTGCCTTGCAAACAAATAAACCAATAATAGAAACCAATATATAACTTTACTATTTGCTTCAGAAAATTCCTACAAATTATTAATTGGAGATAGCCCTATCTGCTCAGTGGGGCAAACTTACTTACAAACAGCTGTTTATATATCAAGGCTTACTTCAAGACCCTTGCCTTGTTGGGTTCACTGATTCTAAACCACTGTGTCACAAAATTTGCTGAATCCTAGTCTGTTCCCTATCTTGAAAGATATGTCTTAAACCATTTGACCTCAGACCCCAAAAGCCCTATATGTATCCCATTTCTTACTTCCCATTATTAAGATTCTGTTCATATTTTGGGGTGTTCAAATAGGGAAAATTTAGAGATATAGCAGAAAACAAATAATTGAAATTTAGAACTTTTCAGCACTTCTTAGCTATAAAATCTGTCCCCCAAGGACCGGGTCAAACTATTTTCAATTCTCCAAACTTGCATCTACTCCTCTTTGGTGGATGTCTCATTACAGAAGTTCCCCCCATGTAAACAATCTTCCAGCTGAATCTATTGTTGCCCATCTTCACCTCCCACAAAAACTCGATTACCAACACCTGTTAATTCTACCTCATAAATAGCTCCCAAGTTCATGTGCTCTTTACCATCACCACAGCCACACTCTCATTCAGCTCACTTTGGCCTCTGCAACAGTGTCCTGATCCTCTTCTAGTGTTTCCTGCCATTTCTACAGGATGGGACCCACAGTACCCTGATATCAAGGGAGAAGTTTGCTTACGGTTTGAGAAAATTGGGTAGAGATTCTGACTATCTCAGTTTCCTCCTACATGCTCCCAAGACTGAAAAGATTAATATTTTGCTTTGGACAGAACAATTCTGAGCAATGAAACTGAATCATTAATAAAAAAAACCTCCTGACAAACAAAACTCCAGGATGAGATGGCTTCCCAGGGGAATTCTACCAAACATTTAAAGAACAGTTAATACCTATTCTTCTCAAACTATTCAAAAAAATAGAAGAGGAAGGAAAACTTCCAAATTAATTCTATGAGGCCAGCATTACCCTGATACCAAACCCAGAGACGGACATGACAAAAAAAGCGAACTACAGGTCTATATCTCTGATGAATATAGATGCAAAAATTCTCAACAAAATACTAGCAAGCTGAATCCAACAACACGTTAAGAAAATAATTCAACCATTATCAAGTGGGATTTATTTCTAGCATGCAGGGGTGGTTCAATATTTGCAAACCAATCAAAATGTTATATCCTATAAGAGAAAAGATTAAAACTATTTGATCAACAGATGCAGAAAAAGCATTTGGCAAAATACAACATCCATTCATGATAAAAAAAAGTCAACAAAGCAGAGTCAGAGGGAACATACCTCAACATAATAAAGGCAATATATGAAAAACCCACAGCTAACATCATACTCAATTGTGAAGAACAGAACTTTTTGTTTAAGGTCAGGAACAAGACAAGGATGTCCACTGTCACCACTTTTATTCAATATAGTACTGGAAGTCCTAGTCATGGCAATCAGACAAGAAAAAGGAATAAAAGGCATCCAAATTGGTAGGGAAGAAGTAAAACTCTCACTATTTGCAGATGATATGACATGATATATAGAAAACCCTAAAGACTCCACCAAGAAACTACTAGAAATGATACATGAATTCAGTAAGGTCACAGGATACAAAATCAATATACAGAAATCTGTAGCATTTCTATACACTAATAATGAAGTAGCAGAAAGAAATTAAGATAACAATCCCATTTACAATTGCACTAAAAATAATAAAATAGCTAGGAATACACTTAACCAAGAAAGAGAAAGACTTGTACTCTGAAAACTATAAAACATCAATGAAAGAAATTGAAGATGACACAAATGGAAAGATATTCTGTACTCATGAATTAGAAAAATTAATATTGTTGAAAATATCCACACTTTAACAAAGCCATCTACAGATTTAATGCAATCCCTATCTACATACCAATAGCATTTTTCCCATAGAACTGGAATTAATAATTCTAAAATTTGTCTGGAACCACAAAAGTCCCCAAATAGTCAAAGCAATCTCGAAAAAGAACAAAACTGGAGGTGTCACAAACCCAGATTTCAAAAATATACTACAGAGCTGTAAGAACCAAAACAGTATGGTACTGGCACATAGATCAATGAAACAAAATATCAAGCCCAGAAATGAACCCATGATTATATGGTCAATTAATCTTTGACAAAGGAGGAAGGAATATTCAATGGGAAAAAAAGATATTCTCTTCAAGTGGTGGGAAAACTGGACAGCTACATACTAAAGAATTAAACTGGACCACTTTCTTACACCATACACAAAAATAAATTCAAAATAGATTTAGGACCTAACTGTGAGAGCTGAAACCATAAAAATCCTAGAAAAGAACACAGGCAGTAATTTCTCTGATATTGGCTGTAATAACATTTTTCTAGATGTATCTCCTAAGGCAAAGGAAACAAAAGCAAAAATAAACTATTGGGATTAAATCAAAATAAAAAGCTTCTGCACAGCAAAGTAAACAATCAACAAAACTATAACAATAAACAATATACTGAATGGAAGAAGATATTTACAAACAACATACCCAATAAAGAGTTAGCATCCAAAATACATAAAGAACTTATACAACTCAAGACTGAAGAAACCAAATAATCCAATTAAAAAATGGACCGAAGATATGAACAGACATTTCTTTAAAGAAGACATCCAGATAGCCAACTGACACATGAAAAGATGCTCAACATCAATCATCACTAGGGAAATGCAAATCAAAACTACCATGAGATACCCCTGCACAGCTATCAGAATAACTAAAATCAAAAACACAAAAAACAACAAGTGTTGGTGAGATTGTGGAGAATAAAGGAACACTGTGGGTAGGAATGCAAACTGATGCAGCCACAGTAGTAGACAGTATGGAAGTTCCTCAAAAAATTGCAAGTAAAACTACCATATGATCCAGTAATTCTACCATTGGGTGTTAACCCAAAGAACACAAAAACACTAATTCAAAAGGATACAAGCACCCCTATGTTTATTGCAGCATTATTTACAATAGCCAAATTATGGAAACAGCTCAAATGTCCATTGATAGATGAATAGATAACGAAGATGTGGCATATATACACAATGGAATATTACTCAGCCATAGAAAAGGATGAAATCTTGCCATTTACAACAACATGGATGGAGCTAGAGAGTATAATGAAAAGTGAAGTGAGCCAGTCAGAAAAAGCCAAATACCATATGATTTCACTTACATGTGTAATTTAAGAAACAAAAACAAACAAGCAAAGGAAAAAAGAGACAAACGACAAAGCAGACTCTTAACTGTGTAACAGAACAAACTGATGGTTAGTTACCAGGAGGGGAGATGGATGTGGGGGATGGGCAAAATAGGTGAAGGAGATTAAGACTAAACTCATCATGATGAGCACTGGGTAATGTATGGAATTACTGAATTACTATTGTACACCTGAAACTAATATAACACTGTATGTTAACTAACCGGAATTAAAATTTTAAAAAGCTCAATATTTTGATGCATGCACAGATGTGGATGGTGTGTCTGTTCTAACACACTGCATAGGAATCTTGGCACTAAATTCTTCTCAGTATATTAGCATTTGAAGCATTTATTCATCTTGTATCACCAATTTTTAGTCATCTGTCTCTCACATAGTGAATACCTAACATGTGTTGTCGAATTGGCACAAACTAATTTCTGGAGCTGACATCTTGAAACACAGATTACTGGGGGCGCCTGGGTGGCTCAGTCAGTTAAGCGTCTGACTTCGGCTCAGGTCATGATCGTGCAATCTGTGGGTTTGAGCCCCGCGTCGGGCTCTGTGCTGACAGCTCAGAGCCTGGAGCCTGTTTCAGATTCTGTGTCTCCCTCTCTCTGACACTCCCCCGTTCATGCTCTGTCTCTCTCTGTCTCAAAAATAAATAAAATGTTAAAAAAAAAAATTAAAAAAAAAAAAATAAACACAGATTACTCATGTCATGATGAGCAAAACCTTTTGGGGAGCCAAGATAAAGCCTTACTTCCACAAACCATCTTTCAAGATCCTCTCTCTCCCTCACAAGGCACCTTTGCAATCTGACCTGGAATTCTACTAGTGAGTTACATGGGATTTCACTTCAGGCTTCTGGACTCTACTCTGCATTCTTACATTTTTGTATCCTTTCTCGTGTAATACCCTCAACTCAGCATGCCCTTCATCTCATTTTTGGCTTGAGGAAATTTGCTGATTCTTTAAAACCCAACTAAATGTCACCTCCTCATGTAAGTCTTCTCTAAATGACTGTGTCCTTTTTATGTTTTTCGAAAGTACTTCATTAATAGTCTGTAGTGGAGATTAAAAAAAAAATCCAGTTAACAGCTGACAGTATTCTTCTTAGGGAAGAAGATGCCTTTGTGTAGGATAAGGTCTTGACAATGCCCAAACAGGTAAAAGGAGAGCAAAAGATCTGGAAAAAAAAATAATAAGTAGCCCAACCTCTGTGTGTGAGAAACGGGTAGGAAATGGCTGAGTAACATGGTGGAGTAATCTAAAGGGTCAGGATAGGGACTTTGGTATTCTATTTTAGGTTGTTATATCACTATACGGTATTTCTAAAGATTTCAGTGAAGTATGCCACATGTTTAAAAGCCTCATGAATGTTGGTTTTATTTTATTTTATTTATTTTGGGGAGGCACAATTGGTTTGAAAGTGGTAGAAATAAAGGTACACTCACAAGATAGAATAAATATAAGACAGCAGAGCAGAATGTGGAAATTGAAGGTGTTACGAGTTACAGGACAAAAATGGGGATTTAAGTCAGTCTTCTCTGTATCTCAAGGGACAGCAAAGCCTTGGCTGGGTTTCACCTCAATTATAGCAGTTATCATAGTGCATTTTAGATTATAGATGATTATAGGTGGTAGGTATTTTCCCTGGGGGGCAGGATCCCATTGAAACATGGATGCCTCGGCTGCAATCATGGATACGAAATGGGGACTGAGACAATTCATAGAAGAAGGGGAGTTCTAGGCAGAAAAGCAATGTGTGTCTGTGACAAGCAATAATTTTCTTCATGTAACTCAGCATAATTGTTAATTTCACCTACTGGACTCTTAATCCTGTGTTGTACATTGTTCTGCTGTTTGAGAGATCTTACTAGATAGAGTAAATTTCTTGTGGTAACTACATTTCTATGCACTCCCTTTGCACCAAATGCAAGTTTAGAATCAAACTGAAGTGTGCATTTTATGAGGGCAGAGATTGTATCTGTTCTGTTTACCACTGAATCCAAGCACAGTGCCTGGCTCACTCTGTAAGCAGAATAAATATTTGTTAACATAATGAAAAAATTAATAGTTGCTCTGTAAACTTTTAACCAGTTTCTTGAATGATGCATTCTAATGATCTGGAAGTGGAAGAAATGTGGTGATTGGCAGCTGAAGAGAAATAAGGCATAGAAAAATACAGAATGTGCTGATCTATATAACCTATTTTTAAGGTTGCTTTTTCTTTTCTTGGTGCCAATTAACCTCATATGATACACAATTGAAGCATGGTTATCTAAAATCTGTGTTTGATGATTTTCCAATTAATTCGCAAATGAATTTCCATGTTTGCCAGCAAATTGAATTGGGTCCACTAAAATACAATCTTGCTTTCTGGGTTTTTTGAATTCTATTCCCTTTTCACTTTAAAGCAAACTAGAAATGCATATGAAAGTATGGCCTGAGTTGGGTTGCTGGAGACTACTCCGAAATGTTCTAGGAAAAGGTAACTATGAAGTGTATCCTTGCCTGTTGCTGTTCATTCCCCAGGTTTTCAAAATCCTAACCTGCCTGCTACTTAGCTGAAATTTGTGACTGAGTTTCAATGGTTAAATATCCTCCAGTTTCTGGGCACTATCAATTTCCTCTGGGAATTGAAAACACGTTTGTCAATTTCACATGCACGAATCTTGCAGAAATACAGTTCTAGGAGGCACTGAAATTACTTACCAGACTAAAAGCTTTTTTTTTTTTTTTTTTTTTTTGTGAGCAATTAATGTAATTAAAATACTTGGTTACATCTGATGGCCTCATTTTCTGAATACTGTAAGGATCAGAGTAGAATAAATACATTTGATACATATCGATCAAATATTGCAGTACTTTTGCCCTCTGAATTTTTATTTGATTTTTTTGAATAATTGTGTGTTATATAATTTGCAGCTGTTCTCTTGTTGCCCTATATACTCTTAGCGATTACTGTCTTAGTTTCCTGGGACATGCATAAAAAGTACCACAGTAGTGTAGCTTAAGCAACAGAAATTTATTCTTTCACAGTTTTGGAGGCTAGAAGTCCAAAATCAAGATTAAGCTTAGTTACTTCTGAGAATGTGCTCCATGCCTCTCTCCTGGCTTCTGGTGGATTACTGACAAATGTTGGTGTTCCTGCCTCATAGAGGCCTCACCAGCATCTCTGCCTTCATCTTCGTGTGGCTTTCTCCTTGTGTGTGTGTTTGCTCTTGGTGTCCAAATTTCCCTTCTAAGGACGCCATCCATATTGGATTAGGGCCCACCCTAATAAACCCATCTTAATTTGATCATCAGCAAAGGCCCTATTTCCAAATGAGGTCCCATTCACAGGCACTATGGGTTAGGGCTTCAATATCTTTGGGAGACACAGTTCGGCCCATCATGGTGGCATAACACTGTCAGTGATGGCTGTAAGGGAGGATGAATAAGAAACTGAAATTTCTTTGAAGCATTGAGCTGGGCCCTGAAGGGGCCAAGTGCAAGGCTTGGTGGGGAGAGACAGAACACTTCACAAGCTATGAGAATAGAGATTCACTGTGATTCCTTTGATTACTGTCTAATACCTGAACCAAACACAAATGGAAGGGTTTTTTGGAAAGAGATAAATAGTCAAAAAAAAGGGCTGGGTTTCAGTCCTGGCTCTGCCATTTTTCCAGCTCAGTAATCCCGTATAAGCAAACCAACTTCTGCAAGCCTCTCTTTCCTTGTTTGTAGATGGAAGATCTAATAGCTTGAGGGTTAAGTGAGACACTCTATGTAAAGTACCCAGAACTGTACCTAAAATTTAGCAGAGCTCAAAAATAGGTCTTTCCTTCTCCTTACTCCTTTTTCAATGCTCTTTTCCTCTATCCTTGAGGTCCTAAAATTGCTCATACTAGTGGCTTTCAATAAGTGAAAATTTTGGAGCATCATATTGCAACTTTTTAAGAAAAGTGAACGAAGGATGAAGCGGCATATGCATTGCAAAAATTGAAGGATTTTGAACTCTTCTGTCTCCCATTCTGACTCATGGGTTAAGCATTAGGGTTAAGACATATAGTTTCAGCAGTTCTTTTAAAATGCTTTCCTTGGGGTGCCTGGGTGGCTCAGTTGGTTGAGTTTACAGACTCTTGATTTTAGCTCAGATCATGATCTCACGATCATGTTGGACTCGGAGCAGAGTGTGGAGCCTGCATAAGATTCTCTCTCTCTCTCTCTCTCTCTCTCTGTCTCTCCCGCTGCCCCTCTCCCTCACTCAAGTTCTTTCTCTCTCTCTCTCTCTCTCTCAAATTGAAAAAAAAATAACTTTTCTGTCTACTGGGAGATTGTCATACGAACACATTAGCATCTAATAACTCTTGAGGGGGCTATTTATCAGATGAGCCAGCAGGGGCTTGAGGGAATGGGATAAGATCAGGTGGGTTTGTTATATCTAAAAGGATGAGAGCCATTTACCTGGTATTTACTAAGTTCCTCCCCGGTGCCAGGAATTGTGACTGAGCCAGGTGTCTGCTTTCAGAAAACTTGCCTTTTTCTCCCATGGGAAGCCTGTGTTTCTGGAAGCGTCTGCCATGCATGGTCTGTATGTGAGGGCTGGCTGTAGGGAGGGTACTGAGGAAAGTTATGGGTGAGAAGGGTAAGCCTCCAAGAACTTCACTTATGCCTCAGAACATTCCTGATGGAAGGGAAACAAAGACCCAAGAAACAATGTCTTATCAAGGAAATGAGTAGAGAACTTTGAATCTAGTTATAATGGGCCTCATTCAACAATAAGAAAGAAAGCATGGGCTTCCCTTGGGCTCTGTTTCTTATTGTTCACAGTTAGGTACCATTCCCCTTATTTAGTCACGTGGAGACTTCTCAAGTTTCAATGACATGCAATGTTAGATTTTAGACATCATCTATCCAACTCCCTCAATTTAGAAGAAAAATTGAAGTGGGGTGCCTGGGTGGCTCAGTTGATTGAGCGTCTGACTCTTGATTTCAGCTCAGGTCATGATCTCATGGTTTGTGAGTTCAAGCCCTGCATCGGGCTTCTCACTGGCAGTGTGGAGCCTGCTTGGGATTCTCTCTCTTTCCCTCTCTCCTACTTCTCTCTCTCTCTCTCTCAAAATAAATAAACTTTAAAAAAAATAGAAGAGAAATTGAAGCATTTAGAGACTAGGTCGCTTGCCCAAGGTCACAGCCTCCTTCGTGACTGGTTTCCTTACCTCCAGTTCTGCTCCCTTTCCTTTTGGAGTTGTTAACAAGACACAGCAATAATTTTAATTTGTATTCATTTTGAAGTTCTAATTGTCAATTTCTCTTTTGATATGCATAAATGGGACACGGATTTTCTGCTTTGTTTTCCCTCACTTCTATCAAAATTGAGTTGTTGGTTGGTGCCCAGATGCTCTGTGGTTTAAGCTTGGATTATTTGAAATAGAATTCATTACCTTGGGAAACTAGAATTTTTTTCATCTCCTTGCAGTGATCCTTCTTTTTTTTCTGTAAAGAGTCATCTTGACATGGTTTATTACCATGTCTTCCAACCATTCCTCTAGCTATTCTTACCATTTGATTTTGATTTTCATTAATGACCAGGTGTTAGGCAGCTGCTCTGCTCATTTTGGGTTCATCCTAATTTTCGAGTTCCTTCTTTATTAGCCTGGACTGTTTTGTATAGGCTATCTTTAATGGCTTGGCCCAGTTTCAAATTACAAAATAGGTTTTAATTAGTTAGATTCCTGCCAAAGCCAGTTGATTTCAGAATGAGGCATGGTTTTAAAATATTTTTCACTATTTTTCACTACTGGCCTTACATGACAACTTTATTTGTAATCTTGGATTTAAAAAGAAGTTATCTCATAATGATCAAGGCTGGGAATGCCAAATAATTCTAAATTTGTTTTTCGTGGTGCATAAGACACAGACATTTAAACAAAAGAATTATTATGTTAGTTTTATATTTCCTAATGAAGCTAGTATCTTACAGGAATTTATTGCAGACAGATCTAGTTTTATTAGTTCCAAGAAAGAAATAGTCTCTGTCTTTCCTCAGTAGAACCAAGTAATAAATAACCTTATTAGCTACCAGGTCAACCTATGGTGATAGACATTTTGGAAATCTATGTTGCCACAAATGTTGTTTTATTTTGACTGTTGCATAACATATTGGCAAGTCTATTAAAAATTTCTTGGGTTGACAAAGTCTTCACTGGCCCAGTTTATCTGCACTGACCCCTACATGACTTATCAAGGAAGACCTGGAATCCTAAGACGTGAGAAGTATAGGTTGGTACTTGCCTGGCTGGGCTGAGTCTGGCTTAATGGGCCAGGTGTTTTCCTCCTCTCTACTCAGGGTCAAAGGAACTTTGGGCATAAAGTCCTTTGGAAGAAGTGCTGTTCTTTTCACAAATACCTCAGTAGTGTCTATGTCTGGATTGCCCTTCTGGGTAATAGAGCAGATACATATACTTTAGCAACAATTCTCTGTAGGGAGCTAATGGAAGACAGTGTGATATACTGATTGAGTGATCTCCCTGACTTTTTGTAGAAAGGGTTCAACCCACTGAATTTCTTTGGATCAGAGACCAATTAGTTTGGCAACCCATGTAATTTTTAAGGTATTGAATTCCCATTTACTTGTACCTCAACTAGTGTAAATAATGTTTCCACATAAAACTAAATCTCTAGACCCATTTAAATATGCCTAACTTGTTCCCACAATCACATTCTGAGAACACTAAAGAACCATCAAGTCTGCTGACCCATGTTGCTTGAATAGCTCTTGGCCTCCTCATCATGTTAGGTTACCCTTATCTACCAATCCTATTCCAGCTTCTTTGGTTTCCCAAGTGAGTGTAGTGACATGTATGGTCACTATGTTTAAACAATAGAGTGTTTTAATATATGTTCCATTCCATAGGATCTTTGTACGATGGAACTCACAGAGCCACACTGAAATTTCTTTTGTGAGAATTTGGAGAATGATTCTTTGGAAGACCAATACTCTATCAATACAACGTTAAGGTCAATAAAATATTTTAGGCTTGAAAAATGTTTTTGGGTCCAAAATATGAAACTCATGTAAACTCACATAAATTATATTTCATGTGAAATCTAAGTATATTTCAATATGTTTGATATGAAGTAGGGTAGAGCTTCTAAAAGTAAGAATATTCAAAGTCTAGGAAGCTTTTAAAATGCCTTGCTTTTGTCCCTGCATGGCTCCCACAGCCCAGTGGAAGCTAATGGGCCAGTGCCCCATCCCCGGCCATTCCCACAGTCTCACCAAAGCCAGTGGGTGTGTGCAGCTTACACAGGAAGATGCCCCTTGTGTGCCTGACTCTGGTGGCTGGTAGAATGGTGTTTCTGGGCCTCATGTGTCTGAAATAATCAGAGATACAGTTCTGGGCAGGCTACCATCTCCAGAGCACTGGGTAGACAGCAAATGGAAACACACCTCAGTTTTCCTGTGAAAAAGGCCTACTTACTTGTCCCGGAGCTTGAGCCTGAGAGGCAGACATCAGGTTTGTCACACATATCGAGCTCTGGAGGTATTCCTAAGGAACATAGGCCAGGAGACATCGTCTTTGCTGTCCCTTGGCCTCACTGCAGTTTGTCAGTACTTCTCAGAAAGGAGAGGAACCCGAATTTTTGCAACTGTGTCCAAGGGGCCACCTTCAGATCACCTGGTCTGGAGGCCAGCAGGATTTATGATCAATTAATGTGATAAACTACATTAACAAAATGAAGATTAAAATCATATGATCATTTCAACAGATGTAGAGAAATTACTTGACAAGATTCAACATTCATTTATGATAAAAACTCACAACAAAGTGGGTGTTGATAGAAAGTACCTCAACATATTACAAAGGCCATATGTGATAAACCCACTACTAACATCATACTCAACAGTGAAAACCTGAAAGCTTTTCCTTTATGATCAGGAATAAGACAAGAATGCTCACTCTTTCCACTTCTGTTTGACACAGTGTGGAAGTCCTAGCCACAGAAATGAAGCAGGAAAAGGAAATAAAAGCCATCAAAATTGGAAAGGAGGAAATAAAAGTCACTATTTGCAGATGATATGATTTTATATTTAGAAAACTCGGGATCTGAATGGACATTTTTTTCAGAAAAGACATACAAATAGCCAATAAGTACATGAAAAGACACTCAACATCACTAATCATCAGGGAAATGCAAATCAAAACCATATTGAGATATTACCTCACACCTGTTAGAATGGCTATTGTAAAAAAAAAACACAAGAAATTACAAGTGTTGATGTGTGGAGAAAAGGGAACCCTCATGCATTGTTGGTGAGAATGTAAATTGCTGCAGCCCAGTGGAAAACAGTATGGGGGTTCCTCAAAACAATTAAAAAGAAAAACAAAACAAAACAAAAAAAACCCAAAACAATTAAAAAGAGAACTAGCATATGATCTAGCAATTCCACCTCCGTGTATTTATAAAAAAAGAAAAGAAAGAAGGGAAGAAAGAAAGAAAGAAAGAAAGAAAGAAATATTAATTCAAAAAAATATATATGCACCCCTATATTTATTGCAGGTCTTATTTACAATAGCCAAGCTATGGAAACAACCTAAATGTCCATCAACGGATGAGTGGATAAAGAAGATGTGGTATATGTGTATAAAACAGAATACTATTCAGCCATAAAAAGAATGAAATCTTGCCATTTGAGACAAAATGGTGGTATTCTGCCGAGGGAAATAATATTCTACAGAGAAAGACGAATACCATGTGATTTCACTTAAATATGGAACAAATAAAAAATAAACAAATAAAATAAATAAAAATAACAAATAAAAATAAATAAATAAAAATAAATAATAAATCAATAACAAATAAAAATAAACAAATAAAAAATAAACAAAACTCATAGATGTAGAGAACTGGTGGTTTCCAGAGGGGAATGGGGTGGAGGGATGGGCAAAATGGGTGAAAGGGAGCAAGAGAAAATATATTTTAACCTCTTAACATTTTTTTTGGAGAGAGAGAGGACAGAGAGAGAGAAGAGAGAGAGGGAGAGAACAAGCTAGGAAGGGGCAGAGAGAGAGGGAGAGAGAGAATCTTAAGCAGGCTCCATGCCCAGTGTGGAGCCCGATGCTGGGCTCGATCTCACGACAATGAGATCATGACCTGAGCCAAATTAAGAGTTGGATGCTTAACTGAGCCACCCAGGTGCCCCTAACCTCTTACCTTTTATAAAATTAGGGCCAATATTGTAGAATAGGGACCATTCTGAGTCCTTTATACTTCATGGCATATTTCACAGAACTGTGGAAGATTGGGAGTTTCAGGGGACAACAGATCATAACTGATACATTTAGGGCTGTTGCTTTCCAAAGCAGTCAAAATGGCTGCTGCAGAAGTGACTGTGAATGCCATGACTCATGAATGACAATGAGTCTTTTTCAGACTCCTTTCTCAGTCTTGTGACTAGTTCTGGTCAACAAAGTGTGAGTGAAAATTGTGGCTCTCACTTTTACGCCTGGGTGTTCTGTGTGATTTCTCCAAGATCTCTGTGTTCTCCCCAATCCATCTGGTGGGAAGTGAAGAATTCCAATATGGTGCATAAAAATGCTAGAAGGAGCCAGATAACAGTGATGGGTCAAAGAACACCTAGGGAAACTGTCCAGCTCTATTGGATTATTTTACTATAATTCCCTTTTGTCATATAAATTCTGAATAGGATTGGCTTCCATACTATCATATGGTTTGTAGCATATACAATCTAAAGTTTAAGTCCACAGTTATTCTTCTCGATAGTAATTAATCTCACATTGGCTGTGTGATCCTGAGATTGTATCATATAGTTTCTCTGGTCATTCATATATGATATTTAAGCTTTTGTTTCTTCCTTCCAGAGACCGATGACTTTATAATGACTCCTTGTATTTGTTAGCACACAGATTGAGCTGCTGTAACAGTCTCCCGTCCTCCTCATAAAACAAACTCAGACTCAAACAAGATAGAAGTTTATTTCTTTCTCATTCAGTAGTTCAGAATAGGCCCAGAGTGAGCTTTCCCAGGGACCCAGAGTCTATCTATCTTGTAACTTTACCACCCCACATCGAAACTAGCTCCTCAGCACATTTGTATGCTCCGGGATGTACTATGGAATGCAAGTAATATCCTTAAATAATATGATCCAGAAGTTGTACCCTCTGCTTCTGTTCACATTCTATTTGCTGAAACTTAATTATGTGTCCAACCACCCCTGGTTGGAAAATATAGTTTCTAGCTGAGTAGCCATGTGCTCACAAAACTCAAGAAATTCTGTTATAAAAAGGAAAAAAAAAAAAGGACAGTGGCCACAGGGGCACAGCTGTTTTTACTTGACTAACCACTTTGGGACATTTGGCTACATTTCAGTATCAGAAGGGATCTATTTGGCATATCCTATACTAGTCGATAGTAAACCTCCTTGCAGAGGAAAAGCATTGCCTCCCCTTGAAATAATAATGAATACATTTATTATCATACAGCAATCTTACATTTTTCTATTAAGGAACTAATCCATGGAAAATGCACTTTCCTGCAATATATTTAAAGTGCCATTTTGTGAGCCTGTATTTACACTAGGATTTAGGAAGTCCAAAATAATTTCTACCAACCAATTAGAATGGGTGCCAGTTGGGAACACAGGGCACACTCATATAGGTGCCTACCAGCTGAGTATCAGCCCTGTCTAGGGGTGGGTTATGCTCAACAAGAATTTGTTTACAGTGAACTGAGGAACCTAATGGAAGATAATTATCCTAAGGGAAGTGAGAATTGAGATTTAAGTTTGGTTTAGCAAAAACTAAACAAAACAAACGAGCAAAGGAAGAAAAAAGAGAGAGAAAGAAAAAAGAAACAGACTCTTCACTATAGAAAACAAATTGGTTATCAGAGGGGAGGGGGGCGGGGATGGGTGAAATAGTTGATGGGGATTGAGGATCACATTTGTGAAAAGTACAAGTGATAATTATGGAAATGTTGAATTACTATATTGTACACCTGAAACTAATATAACACTGTATGTTATAGTATAGTACACTGGAATTTTTTTTTAAAAAGTTTGGGTTAGGAGAAAGGAGATTCTGAGCTCAGTACATTGTCACCGAGAATGTGGCCACTTGTCTTTTTTTTTTTTTTTTTTTAAATCTTAACACTTTTTTATTTTTGAGAGAGAGAGAGAGAGAGTGAGTGGGGGAGGTGCAGAGAGAGAGGGAGACACAGAATCTGAAGCAGGTTCCAGGCTCCACACTGTCAACACAGAGCCCAGTGTGGGGCTTGAACTCACGAACTGTGAGATCATGTGAGATCATCACCTGAGCTGAGGTCAGACACTTAACTGACTGAGCCACCCAAGAGCCCCAGCCACTAGTACTAATTTGAACTTAGGTCAAGAGGTATGCAATAACAAGGCACATAAAAGCAATACACACACACACACACACACACACACACACACACATATGTATTCTATATTATATAGCACCATATATTCTATAATTATAGCATGCGATATATATATTATATATTACATATTATATTAGAATATTATTATATATTAGATAATCATAGCATGTTATATATATATATATATATATATATATATATATATATCCCCTCTTTAAAAATAAAAATCTTTGTGGGATATGGAACACAAGGTGTCAATAACATGGTAGCTGATGCAATGGAAAGATTCTACACTGGAATCTTTGGCAGTAATAAGAGACAGAGCCCACAGGTCAGATGACAGCGTCCTCAGTGTCTGGCATTGGCACTCTGAGAGCTGTGTCACGGGGCATAGGTGGCTGTGGCTCTCCCTTTCGTGGGGATTAGCAGCGGTAGCGCCCTTTGTGAGCGCTGGAGCACAGCTACCGCATTCGGAATTGGCACTAATAAGGAACATCTTTGCAGAAAACTGGAGCCAAAGAGGAAGGAATTCTTGAGTGGTCAAGAGTACTGAACTTGATGTGACATGGAACATGTATGTGGTCCCCAAAGGACTCTCAGAAATATCTGGGAGGAAGTTGAGAAGGTCGGGAATTTGTTCCTACATAATGAATGGCAGTTAAGACAAAGTGAAACTGTTTGGTGACGTTTATTGTGACGCTTTCTCTGCCATCTCTCCTGCTTTATGAATAGTTAATGTTCTTGATCTATTGTATCTACTGCTTGTGGCCTTATCTAATAGAGCTAGCTCCAGGCCTTCCTGCCTCACTGCCCTTGGACTTTGTCATTGATTTGCCCTGATTTCCATAGGAAGGAGCAGCTCCAACATAGCACACTTTCTTTTTTTTAACTTTTATTGTTAAAATACTTTTTTATTATTAAATTTTAATTCCAAGTTAGTTACCATATAGTGTAATAATGATTTCAGGGGTAGAATTTGGTGATCATCACTTTTCATTTTTACTTTAGAGAGAGAGAGCATGTGAGTAGGGGAGAGGGGTAAGGGGAGAGACAGAATCTAAAGTAGGCTTTACACTTAGCGTGGAGCCTGATGTGGGGCTCCATCCCATGATCTTGGGACCATCACCTGAGCTGAAATCAAGAGTTGGACACTCAACTGACTGAGCCACCCCGGTACCCTGCATATTCTATTCAGGGAACAGGTGATCCTGAGGCTGAAATTACGTAAAATATCCTTTCCCCTCTTCTATTCAACTGTTTCTTTTGTGTTGCCTTGACCTCCTTCTGAGTACCATTTGCAGCTTCTGATTCAAGGCTCGACAACAGAATCAGAACCACACTTCTAAAAAAGTCTCCCTTGTTCTAGCCTTTTGCCACAATTTTCTATTCTAATTATGTCTGCTTATCATTAGTCTTGCCTCTGAACTTTAACCTGTCAATTTTAATCTAGCAAAATGTCTTACCAGAGGAAAGGATATAAAAGTCACTTTATTAAATGACTCAAAAAAAATGGTTGGAGACTATCTTAGTTGGAATATATTGAAAATATTTTGACAGGTGTGTTTGGTGGTAGAATTAAATACAATGACATAAACTCGGCTCATGGTCTCCAAACAGAAAAAGAATTGGAGTGCTACAAAGTACCAGATGCTGTACCCAGCCCAAAAGGTACAGTAGTGAAGAAAACAGGCATGAATTCTTGTGCTGTTTACTAGCTGTCTGGTTTCATGTTAGTACAATCCCCTCTCTCGGCAAAAAATCAGGCTTTAAATTTCAAAGGCACTTAGAGCATTTAAACTTTTTGAATTGGAATTCTAGATTCCCATAATTTTGGCCCCAAACTACTTTGAGAAGTGAACTTGCTTCTGGTTAATTTTAGACAACTCCACTGGCTCTGTGAAGAACTGTCCCAGCTACCAACTTTGACTCAGGTCGTTCTCTTGTCTTGAAATTCCTGTCTTGTTATTTTTCCTTTAAAAATCTTTAAACCTAGTCAGTCCATATTTAAAACCTAGCTTAATAATGCATCTTACTAAAGTCTTTGCAAATGATTGCAACTGGATGTAGTCCTCTCATTTGAACTCCCTTATCATTTCCATAACTAAATCCCATATCATAATTATTCTGACTTAACTCCCTTGAATTGGCATTAACTCACGTGTTGCCATTGTGTGAATTGGAGAAAGGCATCCCTTTCTCAAGACACTTTACATTCATCTATTGGAAAATTGTGAGTTTGTAGAATAAGAAAATTATAGCCATCTGCGGGAAAAGTTACAAATACACAAATCAGTTATATCTAAGACATACAAGAAGCCCCCTAGATTGTGTCACTTTTGATGGCCACCCTGGTTTCACTTATTAGGTTGCGAGTTGCCCTTGGTTATGCCAGTGGTGTGCTGGTAAATGTTGAACAGTTGGCTCTCTGGGAAAAAGCAATCAACCAAGCCATCAGCCAACCAGCCAACCCTGATGCGTAGTGTTGGTTGATCTCAAGCTTCCAAAATGACATCAACTAGCTCACAAAACTCATAAAAATTTAAAAATCAGCTTTCATCAGCTGTCAATAGCTGGCTCCAGCATATCACAGGCTGGGCTTTGTTCACTCATTTTTCCATCTATAGAGCTCAGTAAGAGTTGAAGAAGTCCTGAGCGATGTACGTATGGAGCTTACAGGTGTTATACATTGAAAAATCAGGAATATTCTTGGTGTTGCACCAAGGACAGCATGCACTTGCCAGTGTGACTATCTCCTCTTTATTTCTAATGTTGCAGGGCAATATGTCTTTTTTATGACATACTCTTGAGGCTGAAGTGCAGAAGTTCCTGAGAACACAGCAATTTATTAGCTTGCCCTAAGGTAAAAATAATACCTATAAATAACTTTTCAGTAAAATGCAATATGCCAAGTGCAGTAAAATCTCAAGGCTGCTTTATGATTAGTATTTCCATGGTCCTGGGTTTCTATTTTCTCAAAGCTTTGCTTAAACAATTTATATTTTAGCTACTTTAGTGGATAAAGCCATAAATATTTTCCTGACATATTAGTGCTTAGACAGGGAAGGCCCTGTTGCTGGTTAATTAGTTTGCATGCTGAGATGAAAGGTGGGTGATCAGTAAGGCTTGTTAAGTGTCACATATCTAACCTTGGCTAAGATGAATTATGTTTATTTTATAAAGACCAATGTTTTAGTCTTCGTGTGAGTGAGTCAGTTACAACTTTGTATTAGTTGAGAATGAAAATTCATATCTAGTTATCTCAAATTGATGTCATACCATATACTTCACTACCTAATAACAGGTAAGTGAAGAAGAGTAAATATTCTTTGATATTAAAACAGTTGCATATATTTTGCCATCAGAAGATAATATCTGAGCTTAGCATAATTTTCAAAATGTTTAAATAATTCTGAAGTATTGTGCAATGACTATTAATATCATGTATATTCTATAGCTGCCTTAGCAAATTACCACAAACTTAGTGGTTTAAAAGAGCATGAATCTATTATTTTACAATTTGGTAGGTCAGAAATCTGATAGAGGTCGCCTTGGGCCAAAAAAAAAAAAAAAAAAAAAAAAAAAAGGTATCAGCAGGGCTGTGTTCCTTCTGGAAGCTCTAGGGGAGAATCTGTCCTCCTTTGGTTTTCCCAGCTTCTAGAAGCCAGCTGCATCCCTTGGTTTGTTACCCTCCTCCTCTGCCCTCAAAGTCAGCCACAGCTGACTCTCACATGGAACTCTCATACGGTTTCACTCTCTGCTGTCCCCGTTTTCATTTTTGAGAACCCTTGTGGTTATGTTGAGCCTGCCTGGATAACCCAGGATAATTTCACCTTCTGAAGGTCAGGTCAGCAGCAACCTTAATTCCTCTTGCAACTTTTAATTCCCCTTTGCCCAAAACCCTAATATATTCACAGGTTCTGGGAATTAGTATGTGGACATACATAAAAATTTATATTTTTATACTTACTTCTGAGCAAACTATGTTTCAAAGGAGTTAAATAGCTTCCCCAAGGTGTCTGGGTTGATGCCATTTTCTAAGCAAAGTGAAGATAACTTGCCTAAATTGTTTCCCCACAAATTATGGTCTCATTCAAATCTTCAATTTTGTTTAGAGTGTTCTTGCTTTTGCTCTTTACTTTTGAAGTAATCCTCTGCTACTTAAAGGATCGCAGGTTTTGTGCCTTTTCTGTTTCAAGAATGTATAGTGCAGAAAGTGATTTAAAAAGGGATCAAGTAAACGATTCACCTAGAGCAACATGAAAGACAACACGGTAAAAAGAAAAAACAAAATTCTAGTCTTTTAGCCAAAAGCCCTCATGTTTTTAAAGACCCACAGGCTTAATTAGTGTCAAGGAAAAGTCAGAGGTGAGCATCAAAGTATTTAAATATCAACTCCGTTGAAAATACAATTTGCTGGCGACTGGTACAGTATCCTTCCCTGAGAGGTGCTTGTGATTATGACCATTTTGAAGAGGAGGAAATTGAGGCTTAGAGGAGCCAAATGCTTCCCATGTAGCCATTTGGCTGGTCTTTGCTTTGACCCTGTGTATCCCTGGGTCTATCTGGCTCTCTCTCGATTCAGATTTTTTCCATAACACTGTGCCCTAGTTCCTCTGCACGATGATATCTTTCGTCATCTCCAAGGAGTTTGATTTGCAAAATATTCCATCTGCCTGCCTTCTGGTTTTGAAAACGCTTTGATCTTAACTCTGATTTTAATTCTCAGACAATGGAAATGCAAAGAAATAGTCATTTGTTAAGAGTAGTGATTTAGCAACAGGACTGGAATAAGAGCAGAATTCAAAATTCCCAGGAGATCTAGGATGAGTAACATCCTCATCATACAACTTCTAGCAAATGCAAGAAATAAACAGGACCTTTTTCTATGTGGAATGATGATGAACAAACTTCGAGGATAGCATCAGATATCTGGACAAATAAGGGAAGGTTTTCTTCCAAAAAATGTTTACGAAACATGTCAAAAAGCCAACAGTGAATAATGAAGGACTGTGTCAGTTTTAGAGTGCAGACTCCCCTTTGCTGTGTCTTCCATTGCTACATAGAGTAACTGTGGACTTGTTACTCTTTTGTTGACTAATTTTAACCTTCTCCAATATATTTCCTTGCCTCCTTCTGCAATTGTCAAGATCCTAACCATACGATCAAGTGCAACTTCAGTGTTGGTTCTTCCAGAATGCCTGGCATCCTGGGAGGGAAAAGTTTTCTGAGTTCTCAAATTTTGCTTTCTCGTATCTCTTGGCACATCACACATTCAGCTGCATTTATTTGTGTGCATTTTTGATGTCTTTACTATATTAAAAGGCCAGCTGTCTTCATTTATTTTTATCTTCTAGTGGGCCCAGTAAAAGACTGTCTTCTAATAGGCCTTTTTATGTGTGATACAGTGCATCACACATAAAAGGTGCCTGATGTTTCATCAATGAAAAAGCGAATGGATGTAGTGGACAAGTGTAGTGTCAGCCAAAGATTGTTACTTTGTCTCATTTTTCTTTTCTAGCTCCTTTGATTGTTGCTTCTAATACAGTACCTTCAGCATAGCAGATGTTCTATAAGTGTCTACAGACATGACTTCAAAATACTTAATGTTCTCTTAAAAATCACAATGGCTTATATAAAGTCATAAAAGTAATTGGAAAAGATATTATTTTCATTAATTTTCCTTAAAGGAGTATTTTGGGAATTATTAGCTACAAATGAGTTTATCTTGATAGATTAAAATGAATTTTACAGTGATGTAGAGAGTTTTGATAGTAAATTTATGTAGATTTTGGACTTCAGCATACCGTGGCCTTATCATTTACTATATGTGTGAATTTGGGCAAATTAGTTAACCTTTGTGAAACTCAAATTCACCATCTATAAAACAGGAGTAGAACATTACCTCACAGGTTAGTTATATTAAGTGGAAACTCTATACAAACAACCTATATTATATGTCTGGCTCACAATAAATAATAGGTATTGTTTCTCTTCCTCACCCTCTTTTATTATTTTCACTTTTCTTATATATTAAATCTAACTAAAATGCATGCATGTTTTCATTTTGATTACACAAAATTAAAGTCAACATATTCAAATTTTAATATGCATAATATAATCCAAACCTAGATGTTTTATAAAGCATTTAAGAAGCATCTTGTATTACTAGTGTTTTGGACACGTTTATTTTTCTCTCTCTTAGGAATGGTCCTTTTTTTCTTTTGGAAAGCTATCCTTCTCTGAGGGTAGGGTTAGGGGATCAATGATGATAATTTCTACAACCACACCATTTCCCCATGCCCTATCCACTGGGATAGACATGTTTCCAAAATAGGCTTTTTCTCTAGGATTTTCATTGGGTTTTCTCTAAGATGTTAAGTGTGGACTGTAGTTAGATGTTGTCCTTCCCCTGGGAAGGAAGCAGAGGATCTTTGAGCCTGGGCAGAGTTGACCATCACGCTTTCTTCTGGAGAAAGGCAGTCTGCAACAATGAGGTAGACACATGGAAAGAAGGCCTAGTCATTCATGTCCCACATTTGGTACTGTGGATCAATAAAGTCTCTAGTTTTGGCTAAACTAGCATGAGTGTGATCTTCACATTTACAACCAAAGTCATAAGTAAACACGTATGAGCAGGGAGTTACCTGGATTCATTGTATCCTTTTGCCTCCTCCCTGTTCTACCTCTAAATTCTAGTATCTGAGCCCCCAGGTACACCATGGTGCCTACCTGGTGGAGTATTTAGGTCTGATCACTGTATAATTTACAAACTACTGTTTCAGTCAAATGCTGTAACCTTAACCTTGGCCAGGATTTGGCAAATGTTAGGATTTTGTATGAGCAGAGACCAGGTGGGAGAGAGTGGCAAGATCAGTCAACCCTTAGTATTTTTAGGGAGAAAAAAAAGAACAAAAAAACCTCTCAAACACATGCGTTGTTCTCACTGAATCACCTTGAACACAGTCAGTGGAAGGTCCTTTAAATTCCCCTGCTCTGTGTGAAGCGGTGTGTGTCAAAACCACCTAGGGAAGCAGATCTGGCCCGTGGTGGGAGAAGGGGGCTCCTGACCAAAATCCATTTCACTGGATTCCTTGGGTCTAAGTGGTATGAGCTACTAAACTGAATAGCTTCTTAAGTAAATGAACACAGCTTAAATTCATAGGGGTCATTAGGTTTCTTTTGGGGGATCAACTTTCTCCTCATTCCTCTTCCTTCCATCTTTTCTCCCTTACTTACTTCCCCCTCTCTTCCAAATAACATTTTTTCGATGGCTTTAAAGTGTAATGTTGTCACCTTTTAGAGACATTTAAAATGCAGAGGGCAAAAGGAAGTAAGAATCACCTGTAATACTACCACTCAGAGATATTCCCTCTTAATTTGGGGCATACATTCTTCCAACTCCTTTTCTATGCAACGATATTTTAACATAATTGAAATCATGATGCATACTTAATTCCATCCTCTTCTGATTTTCTTTGAACAAATCTAAACATTTTCTGCTATTTCTTTTTTTCTCCCTATTGCTTTGATTCTAAAGGTAAAGCTGCCATGAACACCTTAGCATTGCATCTTTGATGCCATATTTCAGGAGACATAGAACATTGACAGCATGCATGTTGGAAGACTTACACCAAGGTAATTGACAATCCAGATATTGTACTTGACCTCACTTTTGTCTTCCTGCATACAGAGTGGACTTTTAGGATGCATTATAATTGGAAATGACCAGATCAGAGATGACACCAAGTGCATTTATAGGAGTAGAATCAGATGTTAACATGCCTGATACCTGAAAAAATTGTTGTTAGTTTCTGGGTAGAAAGGAAATTCAGAAATATAAAACTTAGTCACAATTGCTAGACTTCCAGTCTTCCTACGCTGTTTAAGCCGAGAGCCCATCATTATTTCTGGCAAAAGTCAGTGCTCATTTGTCTGTCAGGCTTCTCTTGCACAACCTAGAGGTTCTGCTTTGTCAAACAACAAAACAGAAGCACAGTAGTTTGGCTATAAAGTTGAAAATAACAGTAGTATTTCTCACTGTTTTAGAGGAAATTCCAAATACAAAGGAGTTAAAATTAAGACAACACTGTTAAAGAAAAGAATAGAATGCAATACACATGTGCCATGTGTATTGACACTCGTCCCATGTGGCTCCTCTCTTCACCTGATTAACCAAAAGTCAAATCCTTCAATCCAGGGATGGTGCACAAAGACACTTTTGGTTTCTGCCTAAGTCAATTCCTATGCCATCTGGAAACCTTTGCACTGAATATGTGGAAAGAAATCAGATCAGAAAATGATAGTATCTTTGGAAGAATGGGGTGATATAAATAAGAAGATATTGGTGAAATAGTTTATATCATTCATTGTTAAAAGATCCATTTTGGGGGCACCTGGGTGGCTCAGTCAGTTGAGCGTCCGACTTCGGCTCAGGTCATGATCTCGCAGTCTGTGAGTTCGAGCCCCGCGTCGGGCTCTGTGCTGACAGCTCAGAGCCTGGAGCCTGCTTCGGATTCTGTGTCTCCCTCTCTCTCTGCCCCTCCCCTGCTCATGCTCTGTCTCTCTCTCTGTCAAAAATAAATAAAACATTTAAAAAAAAAAAAAAAAAAGATCCATTTTGAAGCTGGCAGGAAGTATAAGATTACAGAGATAAAAGCTCTAACATTGGCTTTAACATTTTTCAAGACATAAACGCTGTGGGGGCTTACGTGGGCATTAGGGAAGACTGGACTAAGAGTAAAAGCAATACTATGAAAAATGTTTGTTTTTATTTTGTATTTTTGACACTGGAACCCATAAAACCTTCTGATTTTCCATATTTTCCAGGATGGAGTCTCATTTCCAAACTAACAGTTATCTTCTACTTTGAGAACTCCACCTGTGACAACAGGAATAATAAAGACTTTCAAGAAAACTACTAAGAGCAGTGTAGACCCTAACTAGATAAAACTTTGGTCTGTGTCCTTTGAACTATAATGTTGTTGACTTGGACTCAGGCATTTACACAAGAGTTTTGAAATTATTTTACCCAGTGGTTCTTAACTGGGGGGATAAATTACAAGCAAAGAAGTACTGGATACATTCTCCTTCTCTTGTTGAGAACTACTGGTAGAATCTGATTTTCTTTTATTTCAGGGGGGAAAAGCAAAGACCCAAGAGAATGGATCAAATGTCCAAAGTCACCTTGTCATTTATGGAAGAATAGGACTAGAAGACTCTTCTCCCAGGATAGCATCCTTTCCACCTTAGAGCTAGAATCCACATGGACACTGAAGCATGAAGGCAGACTCCTTACCAAGGGTGGCTGCTGAGTAATTCTTTGTCCTCATCCCTGAGTTACATTGCCTCCCGACCCTTAATGTCTCAGCTTCTAAACTCTTTCCTTGACCAGGATTCATCCATGGTGAAATTGGATTTACGTTTGAGCTTACCTGATGGAACAACTCCAAGTGATTGGGATTGGTTGACAGAGATCCATACAACTCAACAACAGTGCCATGCAAGATTAAGAACATCCTCATGTGTGAGGGAGGGGAAAGTTTTGGCCTTCTCACTTTGGTGTATCCCTTAGTCCCAGGAAATCTGGTATTTCTAGACACAGGACATCCAGACACTAGAGAGTTGTTCCCCCCTGCCCCATCCGCCCATAAAATTTCACTCAAGTCCTTCCATAGGGATGGGAGTCTGACATTTTAAAGAGTGGGGAATCTAGTGTCTTTTTATAATTTGTACTAGTTGCTTTTTGGCTAAGATAGATACTAAGTGATTCAAAGATAGTTGTTCTCTTCAGAACTGGAACCTCCTATTGCTCCAATTACCAATATTACTTAAAAGTGTTTTCAGTTTAGTTTAAAGAAAGATACCCATAAGTATACTTTTAATTGTCCATGATAACAGTGGTAGTGATACAAGAAGAAAAGATAAGGATATCCATGGCTAGTATAAAACTGTATTTTCAATATTTATAATAACTTTAGGAAATATTTGTGGAAATGAGCCCATTAAAATCTCAAGTTAAAAAAGATGGCACCATTTGTAACAACCCCAAACTGGAAACTTCTCAAGTGCCTATCAACAATGGAATGGGTGAACTGTAGTATAATCACACAATAGAATATTATTGAGCAATGAGAATGAAAGATCCACAGTCAAATGCAACAATATGGATGAATCTCAAATGTAATGCTGAGTGAAAGAAGCCAGATGCAAAACAACACATACTAATTAATTAAAACTAATGTATGATATTAAAAGTCAGGACAGTAGCTGTCCTTGGAGGAGCAAAGTGGTGGTTGGAAGAAGGGGCTTCTAAGGCACTAGTAATGTTCTGTTTCTTAAAGGTGCTGGTTACAGGGCTGTCTATGGTAGGAGAAAGTTCACTGAGCTGGGTACACTTACGTTTTATGAAACTGTTGTGTGTTATATTTCAATAACTTTTTTTTTCTTTAAAAAAAGGCCAATGGGCATCTTTCAAGAAGCAAGAAAACCAACACTCATATTTTGAACAGAAATTCCCTCATTTTTGTTTTGTTAGGAAAAATAAGGATGTTGGAAGTGTGCCTCTTTTGTAAAATATTAATCAAGTAATGAAATGAACCAAACTAGCCAAAAGGACAGGGAAAGAGAACATGAAAGCCTCAAGAGATGAGTTCCTATCAGGGACGCAACAGTCCCCTCCCAGAACTCTTATGTGAGTTAGGATTTTAGAAGCAGGTCTGTCTGAGGTGGGGAAGCCTCTCATTTATATTCAGAAATGCACTTTCCAAAGCTAGACAGCTAGCACAATAGGCTTAGTGAGTAATGGGCTCACAATTTCAATTTATTATCAAAATATTTCCATCAGACAACAAACCTGAAAAGATAAAGAGATGCAGAGCTATATAGATGCCCTTTTATCGGAGCCACCTCAGGGACAGATTTTATTCTGAAAATCCTGATTGTAAACCAAAGGTCTTATGTATCTTTAGACAACTGTCCAATGGCCATTTTTCACCTAGTTTGTGCTTAAAGTTTTTTATCAATATGATTTATAAGTGTAAAAATCTCAAATCTTCATCTGTACATCACTTTACAGACCTTGGTTCGGAACTATCTGTCTGAAACTTCGATATTCAGTGATTACCTATAATAATAATTACTTAGTCATAAATGTAATAATTAAATATAAAAATTATTATTTATACATTACTACAAATCTCTTAAAAAGATCAAGTTTTGAGAGGGAGAGAGAACAAGAAATTGCTTAGAAAATTGCAGGGAGCCTTGAGAATTTCAATATCAGTGAAAGCAGGTATAATGAAAAATAGCTTCAGACATTCATTTTCTCCCTAAGAGTAGCTTAAAATACAATGATTTCAGGATGAATAACTGATGATTGGCAAAACTGGTTTAAAATTACATTAAGTCCCACGGCCCCAACATGTATAAGAATTCTTTGGAAGATTTTTGCAGGAGCATAAATGTTACAAATAAAAATAAAAATAAGTAATTAGGCAATGTGTGTTTTAACTCTCATGCCACTGCTGTGCTTTTGGAGCCAACTGTATTCTCCAATCTCTTCTTTCTCCCTTTGATTAGAAATCCCAGTCTACATCAAGTGGTTAACACTGTTTTCAAGAGGTGACATCAAACTGGCAGATCGTATGAGAAACAGAAATGAATGGTAATATCTTTAGACATAAAGCGTTATTTACACAGTGAGAAGTGATTGATTTGATAGACACCAGACCCCACCCCTCCTCTCCATACCTTTTCCAGAATAACCTAACTTCATTTCTAAATGATGCTCTCTCATCTCTGTTAACTACCCCCATGTAATTACAGTGACTTCGGTGGCCCATTTTCTCTTGGACAGAGTTTCCCATTTTCATGGTGTTGGCAAGGCTAACCAAAGGCTACGTCGCTTTTTCTGAAGATCACCAAACTCGGCATTTCTTTTCTGGATTCATGTATGAGTTCTTGCGGCAATGATAGGCCTCTGAAAACTCAGGGGAGTTCTGCAAAGTCCCAATAATTCTGTGAAACAAAACAAAGTCACCATCAGCATTTGATACTTATGTCCATACCCTATAGGAGAAGCTCTACAGAATTTCTATAGGTGTAGGCCTATTGAGGGAATTTGAAATTTACAGTTTAAGAGAATAATAATTATCATAAAAAAGAAACAGGTAAAATAAATTTGTTATTTGTTAATAGAATTTTTAAGTGAGCAGGTAACAAAGCACAGGAATTAAGAGCACAGATTTGAAGATGGCATGGCTTGAATCCTGGTTATAAGTTGAATCTATTTCGCTTCTCTGTGATTCACTTTCGTTTTCTATAAATGCATATAATAATAGTACATGCAT
Source organism: Panthera leo (assembly GCF_018350215.1). Classification (NCBI taxonomy): domain Eukaryota; kingdom Metazoa; phylum Chordata; class Mammalia; order Carnivora; family Felidae; genus Panthera; species Panthera leo. Next base: position 109,262,694 of record NC_056687.1, read on the forward strand.
CTTAAGGTTGTCAGTAAAGTAAGTAAGATATACATGTTGTAAAATAAATGAATAATACATATTTGGAATAGCAGTTATTATAATAAGAGTTTGGTCAAAAATAAAATCATGAGTGTTCATTATCTTTTGGAAGGGCTCACACAATAACAAGTATAACAGACTAAATAGATATTTGTTGATTTAATAAGGAAGAGAATTATTTTCTTTCTTTCCAAAAGAACTCCATAGATATCAGAAACTGGATTCAGCCTGAGTAACTGGAAAAGGCTGGCAGAAAGTCAATTTCTTCTTATCTCTGACCCCAATGGGCAAAAACAACACTGTCCAACCCACTTTCGGCACCAAGCAACATTTGAGGAGACAGATAGGTCAGTACAGTGATGCAGAGGTGATGTTTTCACGTCAACCCCAAACCAGCTCCTTCCCTTCTCTTCCCACTGGGACCACCCCACCACACCCACCTTGGATTGGGAGGAAGGGCAGGGAGGCAAACAGACTAGGGTGATGGGAAGACCTCAAGCAAGTGACAGGAGAGTATGTTCTAATTACTGAGATTTCCTTACGTGGCAGATGTGCTAAGTGTAAATCTTTGCACTCTTATCTCCTCTAACCCATTCTCTAAATCAAATCCCCTAATTCCCTTATTTAAAATCTTCCAGGGGCTTGAATGAAAGTCAACTTCCTTTCTGTGGCTTCCAGTGTTTTGAGGGCTCCAGCCGACCTTCCCGGCTTCCTCATAGTACGTTCGTTCTTCATCCCATTTCTCTCAAACTACACCGACCTACTTTCCATTCATCAAACCAGCCAATTTCTTTCCCTCTTCAGAGCTTTCTGCTCCCACTGACCATAGTCCCTGGAAAGTTTACTCCCCAGTGACTACATGACTCACTCCTTCTCAGCCTTCATGCCTCCACTTAAACACCCCTCCTCAGAGGCTTTCTTCAAATAATGTCCAGATTAGTTCCTTCCACCTGCAGTAGCCCTCTCGATTCACAGTGATTTGTTCTTCTTCTTTACTTCCTGACATAACCCTACACTGTAATGTGAGGGCAAAATACTGTGTATCTCTTGCTCCCTGCTGCCCTCCCCCCAAGCCTAGCACAGTGCTTTGTATATTGTAGGACTCAGGACATACATACCGAATAAATGAGTCTGTTGGCTGGTCACGGTGATTACATGTATACGAGGAATAGGGCATTATAAAGAAAATGTCCTGCTTGGCATTTTTGTTGTTTATTTGCTACAACCAACTAGAGAGAAAGCAAGCATTTGCTTTCCTTATTCCCATTCCAGGAAAGATAACTGAATTTCTGAAAATCTGACTCCCTAATGTGTCAACTATTACCACATCAACTATCTCTCATCCCCAACATCACAACTCCTCTATCCCTTCAGGGAGAATGTAAATCTTTTTGGTTATGTGTGTATTTTTAGTACTCCTAGAAAAGTCCTAAAGATTAATAGGAATCTTCCTGGTATTTGGGGGAGGGCGGGTGGTGATTGAAATGGGGTGGGGGCCAGAGCTGGGGCATTTACATCTATTAGTCCATTTGATATGGAAAAGACTGGCTTCCCAGTGCTGAGAAGGGGCCCAGTAATGTGCCCTCTCCTTTGTGTGAATGGCACAGACATGCCTCTCACTATGAGCAGGGTCCTGAGAGAACCTCTGATAGGATGGGGTGTAATGGGCCCTTGCCCATGACCACCTGAAGGAAATGGAGCCACCTGACTTCAGAGGGAGCCCTTGAACTGCAGGGATATCAGCAGTGACCACAGCAGGCTGGAGATGGAGGCTAATTCCCTAATTTCTAGGTCTTCGGGTTCCTGAACAATCTTAAAAAGGAGTACACTGAAAACTACTGAAATTAAACTTCTTACTTCCTTGCTTAGGGTGGGAGCTTGCGATTGAGTTAATTTGCTATTATAGTAATAATAATAATAATAATAATAATAATAGTAATAAATGTGTCACTTCTTACATCTAAAAGTTTAAGAACAAATTCACTTGATACTTGGTCAAAAGTGATTATATGCAGGAATAAAAAGATTTTATTTTATTTTTAGTAATCTCTATTCCCAATGTGGGGCTCGAACTCATGACCCCATGATCAAGAGTCACATGTTCTACCGACTGAGCCAGCCAGGTGCTCCAAAGAATAAAAGGATTTTACACATCAGGAATTTGTATTGGTCTTTAGTCTTTTAAGTTTCTGGGCTCATGGACTCTGAGACAGAAAGATGCTTTGATTCATTTAATTCAATCCCGTTTCCACTTTAGGAAGCCCTATATGCTGGCTGAATGACAGTCATCATGGTGGCCCGATTGTTCCTCAAACTGAGGAGGAAGCTCCCTGATGGGCAAGGAAATTATCTGAGAGTCACTGAATGGAAGAGGTGCTCTTTTTTGTTTTCATTTTAGTAAACTTTTTTAATAAAAGGATTGTGTCTTAGATATAATCATATGGGGACAAGTACTTCAGTAAAATGTCCAAACCCATGACTTAATTCTACATTTGTCATAAAAATATTAAGGAAATTAAACACACACACACACACACACACACACACACACACACACACACCTCAAAAAAGGGAAGTCTTCACAAAGCACCAATGGGAGTTAGCAATGTGGCAACACTCAACCTCAGGCACACTTAGCTCTTCATTTCAATTCCAGCTCTTCTCTTTCCATCCAAAGGCTTCGCTTAGACAATTTGATTCTGAATAATTAGGTCAACAACATACCAGGTCTTCACTTACCTTCCTAGCACTCTAATTAATGTCTTATTGTTTACATTAAATCTTTGGATGGAGGACATAAATAATCTATTTCAAAAAGTGGATACATTATTAATCAAATGAATCCTTTCTCTTAAGAGTGGGGTCATATTTCATTAATATTACATAAAATACTTACCTGAATTTCATGCTACATGAAAACTGTGTGGCATATGTGTTTATAATAACAAAGATAAATGGCTTTTATTAATTATTTCTTAAAGTGATTTACTTGAAAGTTTTATTTTATTATATAAAATATTCTATTGTACTATTGTTGTTTATTGCCTTGGCAAATAATCACTTCTTTTAAAAACATTTAAGATATAGAGAGTTGAACATCAGGTGATCAAGAAGACTACCTCTGCCTGCACTTAACTGGATTTTTGAATTACTGAATGAGCTTTTTGCAATTAATTGGTCTTCTGACAACCCTTTGTTCCTTCTTTTAAATGAATGACTTGGTTACCAGGTTAACTAGCTTCATTCATAAGTAAACTATCCAATCTTTATCATTAACTGTTGTTGATGATTTTGTTAAAGTAAGGTCACCTTGATCAGCTTATGCTCCACTATGGATTGACAAAGAAATAAATGCCAGAATAGATTCCCAGATCCAGTCTGAAGATTAACAAGTGCTAACAGGAATTCTACAAGGTTCACCAAAATCCAAACTAACACTTACAAAATATCAAAACCAATGCTAATATTTAAGGTAAATGGAGGAAACATTAGTATTTCAAAGACGATTTAGCATATGCATACTATATCATAGAATAATAGGGAATAAAATCACCATATTACTTGGAAATGTCTACATAAAACACTAGAAAGACTCTCTTACAAAAAGTGCTAGAAATTAATCTGTGGGGAAAATTTCTTGCTTTATTAGTAGTGTTAGTTCTATAAAGTGCCCTTATATTCTGACTGGAAGACAATTATCCACCAATTTAAGCATCTATTTTAAAATTTTTTCTTAAGTGTTTGTTTTTCAGAGAGAGACAGAGAGACAGAGCATGAGCAGGGGAGTGGCAGGAGGAGAGGGAGACACAGAATCTGAAGCAGGTTCAAGGCTCTGAGCTGTCAGCACAGAGCCCGATGCAGGGCTCAAACTCACAGACTGCAAGATCATGACCTGAGCCAAAGTCGGATGCTTAACTGACTGAGCCACAAAGGGGACCCTAGCAACTTAAGCATCTAAATTAGCACTTTTGCTATTTAAGTAGCATATACATTGGTATCACTTTGTCCCTTTGGACTTCCTTTAAAAAAAGTATCAGACCCTTTTATATTGTTTAGAAGTATTACATCTGAATAACTTTAGAAACACATGTGTATTTTATATAGTAAATATTAGCATAACAACCATTCTGAGTGACTGCAGATGGCTAAGAAAAACTGAATTTCCAAAGAAGTCATTTAAATTTTGAGTTCAATTTCTAGAACCTCATGGGGAAATGTTTTTGTTTTAAATACTAAAGTTTTTAGAAGTTTATGTAAAGTACATAAGACTTTGGTTAGGAAGAATAAGACAATTACAGCTCAGACCTAACAAATTGTTTTATAGATTCAGCTTTATATCAAGTATATTTTGTCTCTTGTTGTTAATACTGTGAATATTTAAGCGTAAGCTTACAAAATCTCCCTCTATTTCAGAAATGTTTCTACACAGCCCACTATGCACAATTTTTCACTAGCAATTCAATTTCTATTAGTTTTTAAGGCTCTTTAAAAAATATGTTTTACTTTGTAGAGCCAGGAAGCAGCTTGTTTCCAAAACTAAATGTAACCTCAACCTTTTGCCAAGGAAATCCCTTTACCTCCAGAGAAAATAATAGTTTCCTTGACAAAGGGTTGGCATTCCATTTACCCTTTTAAAAAAAACAACACATACTTTTCTTGCTATAAATGAAAAATAGTCAAGGAGGCATCTTTTGCACCAGGATAGAGAAAATGAAAGTTACAAATAATTTTACATATTTTATAATAAAATAGTATGTACTTTTATAGAGAGAAAATTTTACATATTTATAATAAAATCCTTTCAGTTTAAAATTGAAGGTAGAACAGTTACATATTTACCTACATATCATTTAACCGGTGATCAGTTACTGACATTCTGAACTATACAGACATAAGAAATGAGCAACAAAGAGCCCTTGACTTTAGTTAATAAAAACTGTTTCAAATTACTCATGGAAATTCTTATTCTGTTTATACCTTTCGTGTCTAAAAATAATTCTAGTACTAATTTTCACACACATATATGTAACAGACACTTCTATATTAACATTAATCTTCAATGGCTCTTATGAGAACTTAATCCTCATTTTATATATTAAGAAATTGATTAAGTAACAGCTTGCAAATGGCAGAATCATGGGTGGAACTCAAGTGTTTCTTACTTCAAAGCTTGCATTTTTTTTTTTTTTTACCATACAAGTATAAAGATATGCTTTCTGACCTAATCAGAATAAAGGAATGAGATGGCAAAAGGCAGGCAATGTAGTAACAGAAAAGAGAACTAGGAAAGAAACAAACAGAAAAACCCTAATAAAAAGCCAAAATTAAAAGTAAAAAAAAGCACTACTGTATCCCCATCAGTGGCTCCGTATTGTAGGAATAAGTTGCTCCCCACACTAGCTTTTGAGGATTTCAGGAGACTAATAAGCACTAAAATGCCAACTAGTAGTCATAACAATAGTCTGTGTCATTTAAAAACAAAGGCTAGGTTTTGTTGAGGATACTGTGTTAATAAGGCAACAGGGCAGAAAATATTTTAAACAGAGAAATTTTCATCCAGTGGTTAAGATGAAAACATTAACACTCAAGGGACAAATTGTAGCTATCAAAAGCTTTCAATTTGCAAGCCTCATTCTCTGAGGATGCCAGGTGTATCACGTACTACAATAATACTACTTAAATTCACTTAGGTTTCTACGGACATATGCTTTAGTTCATCGGGATATGGAGGGAAGAACTTTGACCAATTAGATTGTTATCATGGTTAATGTGAGCGTATGAATTGCATTCATTGTCTTCAGAATTAGATTCCTGTACCTTCACTTCTGAAGACTTCAGTAAGGAAAAAGCAAATTCTAGAAACGAAACAGTTACTTGGGTAAACCATAATGGGAATTAACCTAGTGACTTTTGCTGCTCATTACCTAAAAAAGAAGTTAATTTGAATATTCTACCAAGACTGAATTTACCTTGGATTATAAACATATTGGGCATACAATAAACAGTTGCTGAATGAATGAATTTTGAAAGAACTGTTAAGGCAAATACTAAATGATGGTGATTACAATGATGATACTAGAACAAGCTGAGTAAATTCTTTAATTTGTAAATGTGCTATTTTATTGTTTCATAACTGAATGTAGTTTTTCCCCAGGAGTGAATGATCCGGGCAGTATACTTATGGCTATTTTAGGAAGGGCTTTTAAAACTCAGCCCCTTAATTCTCTCTTTTTCTCAAACTTTTTCTAACCACTCTACAAAATTTTAATTTGTTTTTCAGAGTTCCTGCTTGAGAAGTGTTGTTTATCATTTAGCAGCGATGAAGTGGTATAGTATGTTGGAAGGGGGAGCATTAATAATTTAGTGCTAAACTAGATACACAGGGATCCAGGATTTAACACTGAAACACTGGTTCGAGTGATTCTCTTTCACTGTTGTGATTTCTCTGAGATTTTCTGGTCTCGGAAGGACTTTAGATTTCTTCTAACTCAACCCTCCACTCTACAGCGCATTTTTCTCCAGCATCCTTAATGAGCTGTTCTCTGACTTCCGCTTCAAGGTATCCTCTCCTGGAGCTCTGGGGCTAACTTTATGTTGGACAGCCACTGATTACATCTAATTAAGCCTCTAATTCTAATCAACCTCTAATTAAAGAACATTTCTCTTTATGTTGAATGCAAATCTTTCTTTGGAATGGCTACTCATTGGTGTTACGCTTAAACTTTTCATAGCCTCTTAAAAATGTCTATGCTAGCTTTAAATAGAGCTACTATTCTCAGGCAGCATCTTTGTTGGAATCCATCAAGCACTGAGCATTGGTCATGTATATTCTGAGGATAACAGCAGTCAAGGCTATGCTCATGTAAACATGACATTTATCCTGTTTTGTTCTGGTGATCGTTTGTTCCATGACCCTCAAAAGAAAAAAACAACAACAACTGTATTTCAAAATTTTATAGTCACAGTTAGAAAAAAAAAATTTCCAAATTTAGAAGTAATGGAGTCAATATTGGAGCACCTGACTGCTGTTCAAACCCACGTACCTGAAATTCCCTGGGCTGTGAACATCTGTTTTAATGGAGTTGACAGCATACTCTGGCCTGTAGTTCCCACACCACACCTAGGGATAGGGATAGAAAAAGGAAAGTAGTGTGCTTAGGTTCAGTCAAAGATTATTTGTTTGAGCAGGCCAACTTCCTATTGCAAAAATTAAATTGGAATTCTGCATTCCCCAACCATTTACTCTTCAAATAATTGTTCAGTGATAGGCAACCAGAAACATAATTACCATTAATATGATATGATAGTCTGTTATAAACAATGAAAGTCAGTCGAGTCAAATGCTCTGCCATAACTGATTAAAACAAGAAAACTCAGCATGCAATATCTAACTTACTATGAAATTATAACTCAAAATGATTTTCATATCTATCAATCAAAAAAGATACACTACCTGGGCAAAGTTCAAGAAGAATAGTTGTTTGTGATTTAGGTCAAGTCCAGGAAGTAGTTTTTCTTCACCATTCTTTTTAACATAATTTTGATAGGCCTAGGCAGTTAATGAAATAGAAACATGATGTTTATAATTTTGAAATTTATGTATAAATCTATGCAAAAGACCATGTAACCAAGTAACCAAGTAATTAACCTTTTATATCAGGATCGCCATAATAATATATTTACATATAGAAACTTAACAACTATTTCATGGATTAGAAAGAAAACCAGAATTTATTTACAAATGGTCTGAAAATATCAATGATCAATAAATGTCAGTTGAATGAATGGATGACTTAAATAAATGATGAAAAACTTATCTAAATATTGTTCTATAGAGAGATGGATAAGTCCAGTTGTTGGAAGAATGGATTGCCAAGGGAGTTTGTGATGGTTATATTTAGCACAGTTATTACTCTTAGCAAAAAGACTTTCATCAGACTTCGTTTGAATGATTCAGGCCCAAAGTCAAGGCATTCCTTAAGATCTCTTAAAAATTAGTATCCTGTGATTCTAAGCATAAAGATGAGCAGTTATTATGGCCCCCTGGAAGACAAGGGAAAATAGACTGAACCTCAGTTACATTAGGAAGAAGGAATTTAGGTTACTTGAATGTCAGAAAGTGTTCTTAATCCGTAAGGCTTTATGAACACTATTAAAAAATGTAGTTTTTCTCTACTAAATATACTTAAGAGATTTACAACAAACTTTCTGAGATGTGTTACTTCCAATTTAATACAAAGGAAAGTGATCACTCAGATAAGCAGAAGATATATTTGATTTCTTCCTCCTTGCCATTGATATAGATTTACTGAGTATCTCCTTTGAAAAGATGCTAGGAGCATGGGGAAGACTTGATCCTGCTCCCTCCTAGGAAGCTCACAATATAGCAAGGGGACAAGGTACTAGATGCTATGATTTCACATATAATAAAATATTTGCACACTTGTAATTTGCTTCATTATAATAATTCTGTAGTTGTTTTAGGTGAGGATCTTCATGGAAGTACCATCAACCCATATTTTGACTAGAGTTTTACAGGAATGATTTTTAATCTGTCTGAATATTAGAATAACTGTCGGGGTTTGGGAGTATTAAGAGTGCCAATTCCGTCCACTTTCAGGCAAAATGAAGTGACAAGAACTGGATTTACCTTCCTGCTGAAACAACCAAATGATGGACAAAATATATGGAACAATGGTGCACATTACACTGGACATCAGGCAAAAAGGAGAGTGACCTCTCTGAGATGGTAAACATATAGGATAAGCCCTATAATTGCCCCAGTGTATTGCCTTAAGCATTTGCAGTTTACAACGTAGAGAAGAGAAACTCAATCAGAGCTTAAGGGACTGCTTGAGTTGAGAAGGAGCGGAGAGTTCAAGGACACCAAGGACAGAGTCCTGAAGAGGAGAAAGCCACACAGAAGAGGATCTCTAGAGATCAAGTATTCAGCTGAGTATGTGAGTATGCATATGAGCAAACTACCAGAAACTAGGAAGGAACCATGAAAAAGGATTAGAGATAAAAATGCCTAGTATTCACACAGGACAAAAATGGAAGACCTTGAGTTTCACACAGTAGGGTCTTGCCTCAGCAGTGGAGAATAATTGTCCCTGGACTGAACACTACCCTAGTCCCACCAAACAAGTTGTAAAAGCAAGATCCAAAAGGATCAAACCATTTCTAAGGAATTTAACTGTGTCCAAGTATAAAGCTCAAAAATATTTGTGCGAAAACAAAATACCTAGTATCCTAAGAGGTAAAATGCACATTGACTGGCATCCAGTCAAAATATTACCAAGCATTCAAAGAAGCAGCAACGTACCACCCCCCACCCACCCCAGATTCTATTGGGATTCATTCTTTTGGAAACTTTGCAGGCAGCTCAATCTCTCAAGTCTCACACTTTGATCATCCATGGTCACTGCCAAGTCACAGGTTCTACCAGTCATCTTTCCCTCACTGCTTACCCTTTCCTGGCCCAACCACTAAGGCCCTCCTACTCCCCTTTAACCCATACATTTCTATAGTGGGAAAATAACCCTACATCTTCATCCATTGCATAGGACATTCCATCTGTGTTGGTTTTAGAGAAGCCTGGTTCTGTCCTGAGGCACCTTGACCCTTGTACCTTCTCAAGTAGACACTGCTCATTGTCTCACATGTGAGCTACCTCAGGGTTAGAAGAGGCATTTAAAACTACCTTCTCTCTTTCTCCTTGTTGATTCCAAGACCAGTATCCCTCTACTCTTTTGTGAAAATCCCTACTTTTTCTTGTGCGCATGGCATCGACTAGATCATCCTTCAACCCATCAAATAATGGCATCTTTCATGGAAGGTTTGCAGTTACATCTCCAGCGCTGAGAATAGTAAGGTCCTCAACAAGTATTTGTTGAATGCAAGAATGAATGGAAGGCTAAACGAGATTCTCAGGGATGCTCCATGGATATACCCCTCTGGATATAATAGTTTGGATGACTACAAGGCCACATGCCACAAGGCCATATCACTTCAGTCCCTCACTGTATCATTGTAACTGGACTGTGGTTGATGCTGATTATGGTTCCTAACTGCTTCACCTGCTGTGAAACGGGGGGTCCCATTTAGTACACTGATCAATGACTGAAATAACCCTTTTTATGAGATACCTTTTCTAAAAAATTATTTCAGAGATTATTTCTTAGAAAAATGTTGCTTCCTCTATGGAACGTGCATGTCTCCTCATTTCTGCTCATATAACATTCCATGTTTCTTCTCCTCAGCTTCTCAGGAGCTTAGACTGGTGTTCAGCTCAATCATAACTGTACTGCCCAATCCCCCTTTTCCCCATGTATTTTCTACTTTCTATTCATTGCTTACTCCCTACATTATATGCACCTTTTGCTAAAGGCTTTACATCAGTGATTAAATATGATAAATATATACGCCAAACATTAAAATGGGAAACAATATTATTACTCACTCTGTATGCTTGGCCAATGCCTCCATTATCAGCAATATTTTCTCCCAGTGTATTAATTCCATTGAGCTGTTAAAAAACAAAAGATGCTTAAAGATTCTTACCTGTATTTGGATTGTTAAGAAGGCATCAATAATGCATTTAAGATGGACTATATCTATTCCTCAAAAAATTGAAAATAGAAATACCATATGATTCAATAATTTCACTATTGGGTATTTACCCAGGGAAAACAAAAACACTAACTTGAAAAGATATATTTATTTACTGTAGCATGACCACAGCCAGGGCACAGAAACAACCTAAGTGTCTATGGATAGGCAAACAGGTAAGGAAGAAGAGACACACACACACGCCCACACACACAGGAATATTACACAGCCATAAAAAAGTATGAGATCATGCCATTTGAGGCAACATGGATGGACCTAGAAGGTATTATGTTGTCGGGCTGAGAAAGACAAATATCATATGACTCCACCCATAAATGGAATCTAAAAAGGATGAATTAAAAAACCAGAACTATAAATACAGAGAACAAACTGATAGTTGCCAGAGGGGAAGGGGACAGGGGGATGGACCAAATGGGTGAAGACCAGAGGGATATTCAGGCTTCCAGTTATAGAATGAGGAAGGCACAGGAATAAAAGGCAGAGCATAAGGAATACAGTCAGTGATACTGTAATAACAATGTCAAGAGACAGATGGTAGCTACACTCGTGGTTAAAGCACAGTGTATAAAATTGTAAAGTCACAAAGTTATATACCTGAAACTAATGTAACATTACATGTCATCTATATTCAAAAAAATAAAACATCATCGTCGTCAACAACAACAACAATAAAAAAGATTGAATATATCTAAAACTTTTCAAGAGAGTGCTGATGACATACATGTTGTCCACCAGCTAGGTCCCAGGAGAAGTTTCCATACTGGTACACCATGCATTGGGATTGGTCTTTAAAATTATTTGCAGACTGTTGAGTCCACCAGTCAACAAGGTCTCCATCCTTATTAAAATTCCTGCCTGTAATATAATGATTTAAGTAAAATGGGAACTCATTACATCAAGAATTACAATAAGGTATGTTTAATCTGAAAGGCAAGGAACAAAATACCACTGTGTGAGAGAACACTACACTGTACAGGTGATGAGAGGAACTGCTCCCTTCCTCATCCTGTGTTGATGAAACCTGGGCTGCCAGGGCCTGCTTTGCTGATGTGCCTTAGTATTAATCCAGGCCTTGCGTCCACTTGGTTCCTGATATCTCAGCCGAGGCCACCAGGTAAGCCAGTCCTGAAATCGTGCCTTGTTTCTCTTGGAGAGTTTTCATGTTGACCAAGACTGTTTAATTTGATATTTTGAAACTTAAAAAGACCATTATTTTTATTCTGCATTCATTTCATATCTCAGACCCTTCATGAGACACACCGTGGACTCAGTTTCCCTCAACTTCAAGCACACAGAAAGAAGTGCCTTCCTCCTGGGGCTTTCCCACTAAATCTAAACACATTGATCTTTCCCTTTTTTGAGCTACAGTGGCATTTATTACATGTCATGTTTTAAGACTTCATTTTATCATCCTTTTAAATAGTTACTTATGATGTAGTGAATAAGAAAAGGGCTACAAAGACAAATTACTTGAACTCACATCCTGATTCCACTAATTCCTAGCAATTCTTTCATGTGCCTTTACTTTTTTCCATTAAAAAAACTGAAATGGTATTAGTACCTACCTGTGAAAATTACTGTATAGTTGAATTAATAGACACTTTCATGAAATAAGACCAAACATTTATCATTGACAAATATCAGTGTCTTCTCAATGTAAATATTTGTGTTATTCCATCAAGAGTGGAAAGCACACATTGCTTACCTCACTACTAGAAATTTCTGATCTTCCTAAGAACAATTTAAAAGGAATACTAAAAGTATGATTATTAGCCAGTGGTACACGGATGAATAAATATGTTCTTGTATTGATCAAGTATAATAACTCTTAATCAGGTTTATTAGGATCTGTCTCAGCCAAAGGAAAGTGTCCACGGCACTTTACCATTGTCATCGAAGCCATGGGTGATTTCATGTCCTATGACCATGCCGATACCCCCATAGTTCAATGAGTTAGACTGCTGAGCACTGAAGAAGGGGGGCTGCAGGATGCCAGCTGGGAAGACTACAAAGAAAGAAGATGGTTAAAGATTATTGGCATTATTCTGTGATGGCAGGCCTGGGGCTGGCTTTCTGCCTGGTAAGCTATTTTCCAGTATGTCAGTTTCACTTAATTGTATATAAAAATCTTCTGTGATAAAACAAATGTAGGTCTTTTATTATTGATGACAACAGAGAGTTCATCCCAAAGCGGTACTGTAATCTATGATTTATAATCACAATTTACTTTACAAACTCTGCTAAGATTGTTTTTTGCTATAAAGAGTTTAGAGCAAGGGAAAATTATCATCTTCATTCAGAAAGTCTTTTCCCTGCTGCAAATATTTGGGATAAACAGTTATTTAATAACACAAGTATTTCTTTTAATGTCATCTCTAACATTTTATTCATCTACAATAGCTTGTTAAATAAACAGAACTACTCAATGAAAGGCATCCTCCAATCACATTGCCCAATTTTACTTTTAACAAGGTACCTGTGGCTGTTTATTTCCTTATTTTTGGTTGTTGTCCTTCCTTTTCTTATTGCCCTCACCTGCTCTAGACCCTCGACTATCAGTCCTTTGAGAGCATAGATTTGTGGGCCCAGAGATACATTTGTTTATTTGTTGAGTCCATTTGTTTTTTGAGTTCATTATCTTTAGCATCTAAAACTAGCAAGGTGCCTGGAACATAATGGGTGCTTAAGAAATAGGTTGAATAGGTGAATGATCAATGATAAATGAACAAATGAATTTACTAAAGACTTTATTAAATAAATATTTTTTATGTCTACCCTGACATCTGCATTAACTTGCTAGCTTTTTACACTTAGATGTCTCACAAACTTTAAATTTCATGTGTCAAACATCAAACTCATCATTTTCCCTTCTAAACCATCACTCTCTTGACTTTATTTCTGATAATGGCATCTGAAGGGTCCCAATCATCCAACATGAACATTTTATATTTATCTTACATGCTTATTTTATTGTTTAAATATTGGTTTATTTGTTTGTTTGTTTTTACAAAGTCTTATATAGTCTACTTAGGAAAAGACCAGGTCATATACCTTCCTTCCAGAAGCATTTCTTCTGTTTATCTCCTCCTATCAGTCTTATCGCCACCATCCTACTTCATATTATCATTCCTTGTCTTAAGAATTACTTAATTTACATGGGGCACCTGGGTGGCTCAGTTGGCTAAGCATCCAACTTTGGCTCAGGTCATGATCTCATGGTTCGTGAGTCCGAGCCCTGGGTCGGGCTCTGGGCTGACAGCTTAGAGCCTGTAGCCTGCTTGGATGCTGTCTGTCTGTCTGTCTGTCTCTCTCTCTGTCCCTCCCCTGATAGTGCTCTGTCTCTCAAAAATAAATAACCATTAAAAAATTTTTAAAAAATTATTTAATTTCCTATGTGATCTTTCCACTTCCTGTCTCACCCAACTATAATCTATCCTAGATCTACTCCACCCTGCAGCCAGACTAAAATGCACCTCTTTGATGGGGGGTGGGGGAAAGGGGAAAGTGGGTGATGGACAGTGAGGAGGGCACTTGCTGGGATGAGCCCTGGGTATTGTATGGAAAGCAATCTGACAATAAATCATATTAAAAAAAAAAATCACGCAACTCTGGTCATTATCACTCCCCTGTGAAAAATCCTTGGATGGCTTTGATACTTTCTAACTAAATATAGCATCTTTTTCCTAGCCTTTGCCTCCATGGTCCTCTCCTACTTCATCTTCCTCATGCCCACCCCCTTCCTCATAGTACTCATAACTTAGCAATTTCATCTTACATGTTTTAAAATTCTAGTATCTACTGAGTTACATCCTGTAATAATAATAATAATAATAATAATAATAATAATAGTAATAATAATAAAATCTTTGGTAGCAACACCTATTGCATGCAAAACCCTAGGCGACTGCTATGTGGGATTCTAAGAAAAGTCAAGAGAAGGTCCCGACCTTAAGAAATCTAAGATCTAGTTATACAGAGTAGCAAATGTTGTTTCTTTGTCTTTTGGGTGGGGCAAATATGGCATAGCCTTGAATGGATTTCAAGGATAAATATTGGATATTTACAGAGGAGACTTCAAAAATATGCTGGACAATTTAAATGCTCTCCAGATCTTTAAAAAAATCTGGAAAGTTGCCATAACATCCAAAATGACAAAATAATTAGAAAATAAATACTTCTGTCCTTGGAGAATTTTGATGAAAGTTATACCTCACATGTAGCTGCCTGAGTTATCAACAGTGCCAAGAAATTATTTTTAGCTTAAAATATTAAAATTATGTGCAGTACGTTATTCACTTAAAGTGAATACTATCTCCCACACTATGTACTTTGATTAAAATCCACCCGTTATATAAAATGCTCTTATGAAATGTGCTATCAAGACTAAACATTAACTGTAAAGATCCTGCTGCTTTAATTGTACCCTGATATGTCATTCTTCAGGCAAGTGATAATATTTTTATGGCTCATATTAAATACTAGTCTTCAAGCTCAGCTTTGCAAATTATGATTTCTTGTTTTACACTATCAGCTAAATCTCAATGATGAGGATTTTCCCCATTAGCCTATCACTATTACCAGTAGACTTCACAACTGTTGATAATAACTAATTGCTTAGTTGTACATTTTTTACATTCATGATTGTCAATTAGTCAATTACATAAGTCACTGGTCCATGAAACAAAAAACTGTGTTTCTCCCTAACTCCCATGCCCTTGCTTCCCTGGTTTATTTTTTTAAGGCTGCGAGCAATTCAATTTTAGAATCTTGTATAAAGCTTGATGACATCAGGTGAAATAAATTTGGGGTGGAAAAAAGCTAAAGATTATTTTTTATGTTAAATGGAATATCAATATGTTTGGAAACATTTGCTCTTAATTTTCAAGCCTGAAAATGAGATTCCTAAGAACAAGTAATATAACTTTAGAAAATTTATTATTTCAACGTCATCATACATTACCCAGGTTGAATACACTAGATAATCCATGGGAGGTTTCTGGAGCTCTATGGAGCAAATGTGTGGGGAATAAGAACCAGTGAATTAAACACTTTCAGTATGCCTTCCTGTCTGGGAAGCTGATTTCTTTTTAAATTGATGGAAACTGGCAGGGGTACATAAGGCAGAATATAGTCTTCCTGTGAGTTAGAACAAAAAGTGTTTGGAATTGAATTAAAAAGAAGAAATTATTAATATGATAACTCCCTAAATGATAATAAAACAAGTTCTTTTTTACCATAACATAAAAAGGCCAATCCCATGAGAAATTATATGTGATCTAATTTAAGGTATTTGTGTGAGGGTAGGAGGGTCATTTATGAGACACATGCTATTCTATAGCTATTCTAATTCTGTAATGCACAATTCCAAAATCAAAAGTTGTATATCTATGTATGTATACAGATAGACAGACACACACACACACACACACACACACACACACACACACACACACACACTTCTATCTAGAAGAAAGATGAAGATCTGGATCTTCAATTATTTTTAGTTAAGACAATCCCCACGTTGAAGATTTAAATGAATTGTCAAAGAAAAAACATACACATGTCAAAGATTTCTTCTTGCATGACACTTTCCTTTCCTCTGAATTGCTGTTATTGTAACACAAGCATATGAAAAGATGTTAACAAGTTTTCAGATACTGAATTTCTATCTGATGAATTTATCTTCAGAATCTTTAAAAGGTCTTTTTTATTAAGAATGCTTATTGTAGCCAATTCTTGATTATTCAGAGGATAACTGACTACTTTGTGAAATGTTAGGCCACTTTTGCCTTCTTCTTCCTTTTGCTGTGTGCTTCTTTGGTTAGAGGGTATTAAATTCAAATTGAGAACATTCTCTGGTCTTCTCTGATCAGGGAATCTCTGAAGTAAACCAATTTTGAGCCAGCTCCAGGGATATGAGGTAATTCAGAGCCTAACAAGATCCTGCCTTGACCTAAACTGTAGATCTGCTCTAGAGAGGGGCTGAAGGGATTATCATACCAGAGTGGTTCTACAAAAGGTCTGTATGGGTCTTCTTGTTGGAATGAATCAGCACCAGGCCTGATAGGATCCAGGGTCCTTCCTCAGCTGGATTAAAATAAAGCTGTATCTTTTAGTCTGCTCAAATACAGACTGAAGTCCAGGCTGCCTCATTTTGCCTTGGAATTCCATAAGAGCTCATTATCCTGTTCAAGTCCAAGTCTATAATGAACTAGATATTATACTGACAGAACTAGTCAATATCAAAAAGAGATCTTCAAAGTGAAGGCTCTCCAGAGAGAAAGGCACTTTTAAGAAAGGACTGAATGGTTTCTAGGAATATATTGAAAAGGGTAGACTGCATGCATTCTTAGTTGATCATTAAACAGACTCTGGTCTGGGTTTAGGTAATCATTGCACTAGCTAGGAAATGTACTAGACTAGACTTTGAACTAATTGATTTTAACCAACTGCATATGACTTACTTATTATTGATATGTTATAAAAAACAAGTCTTGGGGCACCTGGGTGGCTGTTGGTTAAGCATCCGACTTAATTTTACCTCAGGTCATGATCTCATGGTTGTGAGAATGAGCCCTGCATTGGGCTCTACACTGAGCATACAGCCTGCTTGGGATTCTCTCTCTCCCTCTCTCTCTGCCCCTCCCCCACTGGCTCCACTTGCTCCTACAGTCTCTCTCTCTAAATGAATAAATTAATTTAAAAAAACATGCCAAAAAACCCCCCAAAACACACACAACTTTTCTGATTATTTTATATAATTAATTTTCATGTCATATACCAAAATAAATTCCAGATGGCTAATGATTTACTTCAAAAATAAAGACCATAAACATACCAGAAGAAAATGTAGATAATTTCTTAATTTAACTTTTCCTTGGTTTAAAAGCAAGGGGGAAAGGTATAATCGAACAAAATCAGAGTTATAGTTTCTTTTAAAGTTTGTTTTTTAACCAATGGTGAAAAATATTGCAGGATTTTCCACCATATCTAATTTGTAACAGAATTCAAGAAAAATGAGGTTTAGGGCATGAGATTTTATTTGAGAATAATGCTGAAAATATTTCCCCTCTTGATTCTCGACCACACTTTGAAATGAAGGGCTAGACTAAGTACACCTGGAGACACTGGCTGTACTGTTTGTTTAGTATACCTCTGATAGTAGTCAATCTGTTGGGTGCCTTTCTACATATTTAAAACCCTTGGGGAAAAAATGGGTCCATTTATGTAATACCTAAGAAAAAGTTTAAAGATCTCAAAGTCTTCCCAGGGAAAAAAATTATATATCTTTGTTCTATTAAGTCATTTAGTTATTCATTATATCTCTCACTCATGTATTCATTTCTACACATATTCCTATAACATTACTATTCATGAACATATTAGTTTTTTTTCTTTTTTGATTAAAAGTAGTTAAGCAAATATAATTTCATATGGTTCAACCTAATATAATTGACTTTTCAACTTTCTGAGACCTTTGGAATCTTCCAGAAAAATGGGTGAGAGATCAGGACCATCCCCACCAGAGCTAACATACATAATTGCCTGGAGGATGGGATTTCTGCAAAGCTGGTTCATGGAACCTTAAACTTATGCTGATGCTTAGAAAGTCCTAAAGTCAATATAACTTGATGGAGACATGAGAGACATTTAAAAAGCATTCAGAAATAAAATAAAAGTACTTAGACATAAGATAAACCATTTAGCCACAGATGAGAACATTGCAAAAGAAAGAAAACCACTTAATGTAATTTGTACTAACTTAAAATTTGCTATTACAGTGAAAAGAGGTACATGGATGCATTTACTTTTAAGGAGTATATTCAATAAATCAATAACTCGGCCTCTGCTGTGCTTTTATGGGGAGTACTTTAAATTGGTCATGCAATTCACTACAAGTTGGTAACAACAGAGAAATATTAAAGAATTGTTTAGGAATAGACCTTACCTATCTGATTTCTGCCTGAAGAATAAAATGCATTGACTACGGCTGCTCCACTTATCCACCTATGGAAAACATAAGAACTCATTACAAATTATACTATTATCATCTGATTCAATCTACTCAACGCAATTAAAAGCATTATTACTATTCCAAGAGGAATCTTAACTTTCTGTTTGAAATATGACCAACAAGTTAAAATTAGTTCACTAGGTAA
The DNA here is from genome assembly GCF_018350215.1 of Panthera leo. Lineage (NCBI taxonomy): Eukaryota > Metazoa > Chordata > Mammalia > Carnivora > Felidae > Panthera > Panthera leo. The sequence goes on from NC_056687.1 coordinate 109,281,506, forward strand.
GACAGCTCATTTGAAAATATTTCTACTTTTTGAAAAATCAGAATATATCCCCGTCTGCAAATCTGTTATTTCACCTGTGTGAATTCATATGTACCTATTCATATGTACCTTTTTGGAAATTCCAATGGATTAACATTATATTGAAATATGCTTACCTTTAGGTTCCTGATACTTGGTAACTATACCAACAATTCTGGAGCAATTGGCAGGATATTGAAGTGTAAGTTGTTAAAACTTCATATTCAAATATATTTACATCTTTTAAATGTTCTAGTTTATTTTGAAACTAAGATATCCCCTTCTCAGGTAGTTAGTTTCAGGTAGTCTGCCTCTGATTACTGCCATTTAAAATTACCTTTTTTAAATGAAGCAATCCAGCTAATTGAGCAAAGGCATATTTTGTATAATGACTGTAAAGTGAAATCCAGGTGGATCTTAAGTGGATTTGTCTGTCTGTCTATGTATACCATGACTTAGTCTCCATGCAGCATTCAGAGATTTCATAAAACACAGTTCCTGACTTCAGTTTAGTTGAAGAGATGAAAAAGCAGCATAAATTACCGTAAGACTAAATGAGAAAATGGAAAAAAAAAATAGCTCGCAGAATATAATTTGAGGGCAGTATTAAGCTAAAGAACAGGTGACAATGTTCCCATGTCTTTCTGCTCAGATGTTCTGAAAATTGCATACCAGTAATCATTGTTGGGGATGTCTGGGTGGCTCACTCAGTTAAGGGTCCAACTCTTGGTTTTGGCTCAGGTCATGATCTTACAGTTTGTGAGATAGAGCTCCACGCTGGGCTCTGCACTGACAGCACTGAGCCTGCTTGGGGTTCTCTCTCTCTCTCTCTCTCTCTCTCTCTCTCTCTCTGTGTGTGTGTGCGCGCGCATGCGTGTGTCTCCTTGCCCCTCCCCTGCTTGTGTACATGCTCTCTCTCTCTCTCTCAAAATAAATAAATAAATAAATAAACATAAAAAAAAAAAACCCCAATAATCATTGTTAGAATACTACTCAGGCTTAAAAAGGAATGAAATCATGCCACTTGTGGCAACATGGATGAACTTAGAGGGTATTATGCTAAGTGAAAGATGTTAGGCAGAGAAAGACAAATACCACATGATTTCACTTATATGTGGGATCTAAAAAAACAAAACAAATGAACAAACAAAAATCGAAAACAGACCCCATAAATACAGAGAATGAACTGATGATTTCCAGAGGGGAGGGGTGTGGGGGGATGGGCAAAATGGGTGAAGGAGAGTGGGAGGTACAGGCTCCTAGTTATGGAATAAATGTCCCAGGAGGAAAGGTACAGCACAGGGAATATAATCAATGGTATTATAATAGCATTGTATGGTGACAGATAGTAGCTACACTTGTAGTGAGCATAGCATAATACAGAGTTGTTGAATCACTATATTGTACCCTTGAAACTCATGTAACATTGTATGTCAACTATACTTCAGTAAAATAAAAAATAAAATTATTGTTCAGCACTTTTTTGCAACAGGAGTAATATTCCAATCTTAATAAGACTTTTATATATATACATTGTATTTATATATATTATATATACTAGTATATATATGTGTGTATACACACACACACACACACACACAGTCATTGAATAATAGATAATGCTTAATTTCAGATAACCCCTTAAATGTCAGCACACATGCATACACTTAAGACAATCATATATTATTAGCTAACGGTTTCACTGTAGTTATGCCACTTTCAGGGCAATAATTAGCGTGCCAATTATTATCCTACTCATGGAAGGAGTTTACAGTAATTAGTACAATGAGGTTAAATCAGAACTGTTTCCAGACCCTGCTTTGCAAGGTAAGCAGTACAAAGTCAGCTGTCCAAATCAACATTTTAGCTACAATTTCAGTAACTATTGTGGGATGTCAGATGTGAGTTCCTATTTTGATCTCTTAAAAAGAACTGAGCGAAAGCCATATATAACAACTGTCTGATAAATTCTAATTAAGTATGAGTTTTATCTCCAATAACACGACTCAGACATTCATAGAAAACATCGGGAAATTAAAAAAAAAATCCAGATAACACTTCTCTGAATTTTTCTTTAGAAAGAAAATAAATTTGAAGATGGAGTGTGTGTGTGGGAGGGGATGGTTGAACAATATTTTTGTAGTTTGATGCCATTTTAAATAGATAAAAACATTTTCAAACAGGATGGTGTGACTGATAGATCAGTTTTTCCTAATTTCATCATAGGTGAGTCATCAGTATTTAAATTTCTTGCAGGTTGAGGATTACAAGCAAATAATTACATTTATTTTAATTAAACTCCACTTGATTCCCACATGATTCTCACATGACTCACAGCAAAAACATTAAATCCAGGGATGTTAAGACTAAAATCAAGAGATCAGGAACCATACAGAGCAAGTCGATTTTGTTTGTGTGACCAAAAAGGCATTACAAAAGACAATTCTTATGTAAGTAAAAACCATGATCAGGAAAAATGATTTATCAGGATTATGTTTACATATATTCACATAGTTATTCACATAGTTATTACGACTTAGGTTCAAGTGTGGCTCTGAGTTGTGTGGCAGGAGGGGCAAAATGGACAGCGTGCTCTCGCTACTCCTGAGGAGAAACACCATTCCTTATAGTGACTCTTCAGAAAGGTATTTTTCATGTGGTCTCAACATTTTGATAGCACCTATGGCAGTAGACTTTATGCCCAAATAGCTTAAAATTATTCATTTTAATTGTTATAAAATTGATGTAACATGTTTCCAGGTCTCAGTTGTTTTAAGGTTCAGTTTCTCAATTATGAACCGATTTAGTGACTCCTCATGGACTTTTATGGGTAATCACAAATCATATGCCAATTTTTTGGTTCTGGACTCAGGCACATGCTACAAATGACAGACCAAAGGTACCAATCCAAAATGTTTTCTTAAAATAAGTAAAGCACAGAGGAAAGGAGCTGGATGTATGCAAATGTTTTAGAGAGCAACAGGTCTCAGAAGGAGGACATAGATGAATGAAGTTTATAGACCCTTCTCATGTTTACTGCTTTGGTAAAAATAAATGTCATACCTTTGTTTTAGTGCTTTCCTGCTGTTCTGTTACATGACTTTGAGGGGTTTATGATTGCATTTTGATTCATGTCTGTAACTTTCCAGGAGGGAGTGCTTTACATATTAAAACGTCCATGGTGAATTATACTTTCAGGAAAATATGGAGCTATTTATGACCACAAAACTCCCAAATAAAATTGGAATTACACACTACAGAGCAGTAGTGTGTAGCGTTTGCCTTTTCTTCCCTGAGAACCTGCACAATGCATCCTTAGACTACCCCTGGGTGATTCAAGATTGAAAAGCACAGGGCATACTGTCCCTGGGAACAACAGGAACTTGAAATACTGAGATTGAATCGTTACACCTTAAATAAAATGATAACAGCTACAGGTTCAGCGTCTAACATGTGTGGTCAGTCATGAAATATCTCAGTACGCTGGATGTAAAAAGCTAAATTAGGGCAAAGAAAATATTTTTCAAGTTAAAGGTGACGCAATGGAAACCATAAGTTCATTTGATTTGGATGCAGCCTCAAAGTTTCAGGAAAAGCTTCCATTTATGGAACAGAGACACATTTGATGCTGAATAGCAGCACAGAAAAGAGAAAATGCACAACAGAAGAGAAAAACAAATGGTGGTGATTCTTGCCCTAAAATAATGGATAGTGCAGGTTGACGGTATCTTTAACGTCCAGACTGGAGACCAGATACTAGCAGCTGCCTGGAGCAGGTATCAGACCTGAGTGATGAAATCACACCCATTCTTTGATTTTTCTTCCTGCCTCCAATGGTCTGAGTGGGTAGGAGTTTGGGTGTGTGTGGTATTAACCAAGAATGGGAAAGCAAGAAGGAGGAAAACTTTATTTTTAATTTTGGAGCCATGACTTTGTCAGGTGAACGGATTTTGGTTTGGGGGCATTTGACAGTAGAACAAAGACGGGCCACTCTAAGCCGCACAGACCTCAAAGCTGAACTAACAGTGTAGATGGGAAATATGACTGAAATACCCTTGAGATGGGAACCAGGTGTTTCTCTTCTATCTCTTATTACCCTGAAGAACCCAGGCAGTGATGAAATTAAAGCACAAAGACATCAGTTTTATAGCAGAGACGAAAGGCAGAAGTTGACAGCCTGATCCCGCAGCCTTTTGGATGTAATAAACCCACTGGATTGCAAAAGCACCTGGAATTTAACTCCTCTTTCACCCTCTCATGTGTAACTTTAAAACTTAAAACAACAAAACTGTTAATGCCCCTTTCCCTGAAAGTGTTCCATTTCCCAGCATCTAGTGGTCCCAAAGCAACTCCTTTAAGATCAGCAGTACGAAACAATGGTTTTCTCTATCTTCCTCAAGTCCTTGTGGAAAGGAGAATTCTCATTTGTAATCCCAATAACCACTGTAACCTTTTACATTTATTAATATTCTTTCATCAAGACTTCAGAGTTTCCTATAGACCTATAGACCTTCATTCAGCCAAACCAATCATACAAGATAGATGACACGTCCAGTTTTCAGGTGTAGAAACTAAGGCACAGCATGCTTTTCTGACCTTCGAATGTACTTAAAAACTAAGCAATACAACAGGGACACAGATATGTAAACTACGGAGAGAGAGGACCCTCTCATCTTCCATCCAAATCCTCTACTTCTGAGCTGTCGATCTGTATTATATAACACATTTCAGTACAAGGATGAATGCCATTTCCTTGCTAAACTCTTTAAAAATGAAAGTGCTCATTTTTATTTACTTATCTTCAATATACAAAACTCAGTTTTATTTACATACACTGGCAATGTCAATCCAAAATGAATTAAGAAAACAATGCCATCTACAATACTACTAAGAACAATAAAACAGGCACAAATTTAACAAAAGAAGGGCAAGATGTGTACGTTGAAAACTCCAAAACACTACTGAAAGAAATTAAAGAGGACTTAAAAACCTAGAAGAGATATGCCACTTTCATGAATCAGAAAACTTAATTTTTTATTGAGGTATAATTAACATATAACATATTAGTTTCAGATGTACAATATAATGCTTTGATATTTGTATACACTGCAAAATGATCATCACAATGAATCTAATTACCATCTGTCACAATACAAAGTTATGAAAAACATGTTTTTGTTTTCTCTTTTGGCAGCTTTCAAGTATGCACTACATATTATTGACTGTAATCACCATGTTATATACATTACATCCCCACAACTAATTATTTTATACCTAGAAGTCTGCATCTCTTGATCCCCTTTATATATATCACCCAGCCCCAAACCATCCTCTGCCCTGACAACCACCATTCTGTTCTATGTATCTATGAGTTTTGTTTTTTCATTTGTTTTCTAGGTATCACATATAAGGGAAATCATACAGTATTTGTTTTTCTCTGCCTCGTTTCTCTTAGCATTTACCATCAAATTCCATCCATGTTGTCACAAATGGCAATATTTCACCCTTTTTATGGCTGAATAGTATTCCCTTGTGTGTATGTGTGTATATGATGTATATGTATAAATATACACACACGTACACACACACACACATGCATACATACATACTGCATCTTCTATCTATTCATTCATCAATGAACACTTAGGTTGTTCCCACATCTTGGCTATTGTAAATAATGCTGCAATAAATATAAGGGTGCATATATCTTTCTAAATTAGTGTTATTATTTTCTTCAAATAAATACCAGGAAGTGGAATTGCTGGGTCATATGGTATACTTCTATTTGTATCTTTAGGAAACTCCATACTGTTTTCCATCGTGGCTGCACCAATTTATATTCCCACCAATAGTGTACAACAGGTCCCCTGCTAAACTTGCCATTTTTTTCTTTTTGGTAATAAACATTCTAACATTGTGAGGTGATATCTCATTGTGATTGCTTTGCATTTCTCTGGTTAGTAACATTGAGCATCATATCATGTGCCTCTTAGTCATCTTTTGTGTCTTCTTTGGAAAAATGATTATTGAGATCCTCTGCTCATTTTTTAATTGGACTGGTTTTTTGTTTGGTTTTTTTTTTTTTGCTGATGAGTTGTAGGATACACACACACACACACACACACACACACACACACACATATATATATAAAGTCTCCAGCTTTTATCTTCTCTCTCAATATTGCTTTGGCTATTTGGGATGTCTTGTGTTTCAATACAAATTTTAGGATTGTTTGTTCTTTTTCTGTGAAAAATGCTACTGGAATTTTGATAGAGATTGCATTAAACCTATAGATTGATTTGGTAATATGGAATATATGGTGTTAATGCTCTTTCATTGGGAACATATTTGTCTGCTTTCTCATTTTGTTTGACTCTTTTCACTTGTTTCTATGTACTAGGCAAAACAACTACCTTTCGAAGTACTGAAGGAGTGCCCTTGTGTAGGAAACTTATCTCTCAACCTTGCCCTAGGTCTTTGCCGTCTCTCAACCTTTGTAGGTATCAAAGCAACCTGATTCATTCTTCATAGATCCCAGTTGTTGAGGGTGTGGCAAGACTTGTCAGTGTTCCAAAGGGAGGAATCTCATTTAGCACCCAGTTTGAGGTTGATTGGAAGCCCCTGAGACAGCAGTTTCTAAAGTACGCAAATACATAGTTTTGAGGGACTGCAACTGTAAACCCTGCTGGCCTCCAGACCACTTGATCTGCAGGTGTCCCTGGTGTATAGTTATAAAAATTGGGGCTTCTGAAGAGTGTATAAGCTCCTTTTTGGGAGGTACTGGGGAGGTGTAGTGAGACGCAAAGATGGTATCCCCAGCCTGCATTTCCTGAGAGCACCTCCATAGCCTCTAGATCTGTAGCACACCTGAAGTCTGCCCCTCAGACTGAAGCTCCTGGACAAATAAATAGGGCTTTCACACAGAAATACTGGAGGTATGCTTTAGTCTACAGTCTGTGTAGTACTCTGGGGGTGGTTGCCTGCCAAAAACTATCTCTCAGATTGTTACAGTCCTTGGGATCTGGTGGCCTCTTAACACAAGCCCCGTGGCCACCAGAGCCAGGTAATTAAGGAGCATCCCCTGTGTGTCCTGCATATGCTCGTTCACTTCAGCAAGGCAGCAGAATAGCACAGAGCTGAGGCACTCCTACCTATGTTATCAAGGTAGAGAGAGAGAGAGCGAGAGAGAGAGAGAGCAAAGTTGGTGTCCACCCATTCCTCTCTCCCCATGGAGTCCCAACAGGCCCATGTCCTTTCGGCAGATGAGTTAGGATTAGCAAATAAATCTCCTTCACATATAATCTAGGCCTTTTTCAAACTGCTGCTTTTGTGCTGGTCCCTGGAGTGACTGGAGGCTGCATGCAAGCCCTTTAAGATAATTATCTCAGTTCTCTCTGTCCTTTTGGGTCTCTTGGATTTGAGTCCCACTGGTTTTCACATGTCTCCATTGCAGGTCCCACAGGTTGGTGTGATGTGGGGAACAAACACCTCAGTCCTCAGAAAGAAGCTCTGGATTTGTGAGATCCCCCCTTCCCAGTTGTGGGTCACTGCACCAGGGATAGTGTTTTTGGCAAGACCACCAAACTGCCTCTCCCACCCATCTCAATTTAGCCCTTTTACTGTTTGTCATGAAGAAGCTGTTCAGCTAGTTTTCAGGTTTTATCAGAGGGAATAATTGTTCCATATGTAGCTATAGATTCAGTCCATGGAATGAGGTGAGTTCAGGATCTTCCCAGGCTGCCATTTGGGACTGCCCCTTAGAAAGTGCTCCTTTTAAAATTGTTTCATACTTAGGTCTCCCCCTTACCCTAATACACTTTAGGATGCTGGCCTCTACACTACAACGAAGTCATTTTAGAAGACCGATCGTGACCAGACTATAACAAAAACAGCTACTATTCAATAAGCACCTAAGTTATACGACAGGCACATATACAATATATAACACAACAACCCCATAAGGCAAAAGTAGATGTTATTTTCCTCAGTTTATAAAGGAATCACTGATACTCATATTATGGAGGTTGTCGAGGTTAAACAGTAAGTGGCAGAACAAGAACCTTAACTCAGGGCTGCCCATTCTAAGTCCCACTTTCCACTGTCCCACCGTCCCTCCCTGACTGCAAATTCTTTCCACTGTTCCATAAAGTGCAATGTTTTTTACCCAAAGATAAAAGCACAGCAGGATAAAAGAGCCTCTTTAAACTATTCATTGAGGGGCGCCTGGGTGGCGCAGTCGGTTAAGCGTCCGACTTCAGCCAGGTCACGATCTCGCGGTCTGTGAGTTCGAGCCCCTCCGAGTCCAGGCTCGGAGACTGGAGCCTGTTTCCGATTCTGTGTCTCCCTCTCTCTCTGCCCCTCCCCCGTTCATGCTCTGTCTCTCTCTGTCCCAAAAATAAATTAAAAAAAAAAAAAAAAAAAAAAAAACGTTGAAGAAAAAAAGAAAAAGAAAAAAAAAAAAGAAATAAACTATTCATTGATGTTGCAGAAGAGTTGTTAACATAACTGAAGTACTCTGATTACCTGAGAGGTGAGAACCAAGACACCCATTGTGACCTGAAATTGGGAGAATCCACTTCTTCAACAAAATGCAACAGAAATCACTGATGTGATTTTCTTCCTAGGAGTCATCAGTTGGTGGCATGTCGTTCTAAGTTTGGCAACAAGGCACATTCTTTTTAGTCTTTGATAAGTTTCTATGTGTATACGCACAAATGTGTGCCCCTTCATTTGTGTGATGTGCCAAATTCAGAGAAATTCCCAAATTGGAAAATATATGGGTGGGTGAATCAGTTCTGTCAGAATTTTCTTTTGATGACTTTTTTCCTGATTTAGAATAATCTTGGGATCTCTCAAGAACTGAAACTTCTTCTATCCTATATAACCCTTAGCAATAACATAACTTACATTATGTCTATTGTCAATCTCATTAGACAGTAACTCCATGGAATCAATGATAGTTCTTTTTTTTAATTATAGTAAGAACATCTGCCAGAAGCTATATCCTCTTAATACACTGTAACGCATTGAAAACTGTGTGTACAAAGCTGCACAGAAGATCTCTAGAGGTTATTGATCTTGCTTAATTTAAACTTTACGTCTTTTGACTAATAACTCCCCATCTACTCCTCTCCTCCAGCCCCTGGTAATCACAATTCCATTCTTTGGTTTTATGAATTTGACTATTTTAGAAAAACTCACATAAGTGGAATCATGCAGTATTTGTCTTTCTCTATCTGGCTTATTTCACTTAGCATAATGTTTTCATGTTCATCCATGTTGTATATTGCAGAATCTCCTACTCTTTAAAAGCTGAATGTATTCCATTGTATATATGTACCACATTTTCTTTATCCATTTATCGGTCAGTGGAAACAGGTTGTTTCCACATCTATCTGTTCTGAATGGTGCTGCAATGAACAAGGGAGTGCAAATATTCCCTGAAGATATCGATTTCAACTCTTTGGAATATATTTAGAAATGGGTTTCCTGGGTCATATGGTAGTTCTATTTCTAATTTTTTGAGGAACTGCCATACTGTTTTCCATAGCAGCTGCACCATTTTGCATTCCCACCAATGGTGTGCAAGCTCTCCAATTTCTCCACATCCTTTACCAATACTTCTCTCTCTCTCTCTCTCTTTTTTTATAACAGTCATCCTGACAGCAGTGATGTGTTATCTCATTGTGGTTTTTGACTTGCATTTCCCTGATGATTACTAACGCTGAGCATCTTTTCACGTGTCTGTCAGCCATTTGTAAGTCTTCTTTGGAGAAATGTCTATTCAAGCCCTTAACCCATTTTTAAATTGGCTTATTACTTTTTTTGTTACTGAGTTTTAGAGGTCTCTTGTATATCTTGTAGATTATCACCTTATCAGAAATATGATTTAACCAACGTTTTCTCCCACTTCATACATTGCTTTTTTATTCTGTTGGTCATTTCCTTTGCTGTGCAGAAGCTTTTTAGTTTAATACTGTCTCACTTGTTTATTTTATGCTTTGTTCTTAATTGTATCTCTAAGACTTAGGGAACATGATAGGTGCTCAATATGTATTTGGGCCTTGGCATATGAATGAGTCCTCCAACCTCCAAGAGAGATGACTCCCCTCCTTGGACTCTGGGAAGGGGGAAGGCACTAGGCCTACGTGAGGCACTCCTATGCAGGCTATAGAGAGCCATGGCCACCAAGAGCTATGCACCAACTGAAATATCATCCCCTCAAGATGGTACACTAGTAGGGGCACCTGGGTGGCTCAGTTGGTTAAGCCTCCGGCTTCGGTTCAGGTCATGTTCTTGCGGTTTGTGAGTTCGAGCCCCGTGTCAGGCTCTGTGCTGACAGCTTGGAGCCTGGAGCCTATTTCAGATTCTGTGTCTCCCTCTGCCCCTCTCCTGCTCACACTCTCTCAATAATAAATAAACGTTAAAAAAATTTAAAAAAAAATAAAAAGATGGTACACTAGTGTAAAAGTTCTAGAATTCTTTTGCAAAATTCTCTTAGTTTAAAACTTCAACCTTTAAACCATTTAATTCCCTTCTCTACTTCCCATCCCCTCTAAAAAAGCCAAAAACCAAAACCAAACAAACACACAAAAAAAACCCAAAGCCTTCCTTGGGTGCTAATTAAAAAGCAGAAATGTTTTTATCCTTATCATGAAGAGCACTGAGTAATGTATAGAATTGTTGAATCACTAATCTAATGCTGTATGTTAATCATACCAGGAATTGCAATAAAAACTTAATTTTAAAAAAGCAGAAATGTTTTTACTGATCAAATATGTTTTGCTTATAGCCTCCAAAACACAGCGGAAAACCACAAAGCCTGGCAGTTTAATGGGAGCCTAAAAGATGGAAATCTCAAATTTTCAACTCTTACAACAAATGTAGAACACAAGAATTCCATGGCAGTATGTGGGAACCAGAATGATTTGTCCAAATTTAGTCTATCTGTTATTCCATGTTCCTGGCTCAGTAGTGCTTGATGAGCCAAATAATCTTTTTTGTAAATCCTCCCCATACATCTATGCTCATGGAGACTCATTTGTGTCTCAAGTCTCCAGCACTCCGCACACACACCCTGGACAGTTCCTACCAACACCACCTCTATACCGTCTCATTTACCCACATTATATTATATTATATTATATTATATTATATTATATTATATTATATTATATTATATATTAGTGGATATATTATATGATATATAATATAATAGCCCTGCATACTATTTTTCTTTTGATGACCAAGCTCACTGATATAGGACTTCATTAGAAAGAAGACTGGCTCTAGAAATATCAGTGAAGGGGAAAAATAGAAGGGTTATTTTAGAAAGAAGTGAGCTACTTCCCTACCTCTCTGGAGAGCATGTTCTTTTTCTCTTGAGTCATCTGATGTGTAGAAGCCAAGGAGGAAAACTTCTTGGCTCTTATCAAAACTTCACAGTTAGGCCCACAGAATTTGAATGCTGGAATCTTAAAGATGTTATACAGTCTAAATCAACCTGCTCATTTTATAAATAAGAAAACTACATGCCTTTTAAAGGGCCAGGTAGTAAGTGACAGAACTGGGACACTGAAAGAGAGTTAGTGACTCATTGCAGTGGCAAATCCATGGTGTCACTTCACAGGGTACTAACGTCCCTGCTGTTTTTGGTGGTGTTGGCCTTTCAGGAAAAAACACACAGAGCCACAGCTGCTGGCTGCCAGGGATTGCCACCATCCAATGAGCCCAGATTAGAAAAAACAGCAGGCTTGAAGCAATGACAGGGAAGACAGATGAACCAACCATTTTGTTCTGTTTTGTTTCTAGTGAATCTTCTGTTCATGTCAATATTAATTTAAATGCTGACATGTTGCTTCTAGAGAATGTTCTACTAATAAGTAAAGGTTTAATGGTGGTTTTAAAAAAGTGCTGTTCTAGCACTTGTAACAGAACCAAGCAAACTCTGCCTTTTATCAGATTTAACTGTTACTTACTTGCTTCTTTCTTTAGATTGTGAGCTCCTGGGTCCAGGGCCACATTTTATTCATCTATATCCTTTACAGTGTTTATTTAGCACAATGATTTGCACGTTGCAGCTGCTCAATAAAATGCTTATTGAACTGGCTCTTGTCAATATACCTGTGTTTTTATTTTGAAACACAACAGCAGGAAAGATGAAGCAATGAAATGAATCTTTGTAGTTTTTGATAAGTAACGCCGTGGCTCAGTGGTCATGATTTACAAACAGGGCCACATCACAGTTATATCACAGGAAGTTGTGTCCTGAGAAACTAACAAAATAACATCAAATCTAAAACACAAGAAAAGGAATGTTTTCTGTTGTTATTCTTGTACATTTTTCTTTCTCTTTAGAGGTTTATGTTCTATTGACTCTAAGTGAATAATCATGTTACTGGAAATAAGATCATTACAGATATATATCTAAGTAATTTTGCCAAAGGATATTACATTCTAAGTTTATCACTCTTACTATCTGATAATATGACATATTTGAAATTCTTTACAAACTGGTACCAAAGACCCAGAGAACACAATGTTTGGGATAATTTTGGAAACACTAGGCACTCAGAAACCCCATGAACCAAGCTTTTCAAATTTAAATCCCTGTCCTTTGCAGTAGCTGCCTGCTCAAATGGGCAGAAGGCTCTTTTAGTGAAATGATTAAATCAGGTAGATCACATACAGACTTCCAGGACTTTCTCAATGTTTTGAATCTGTTAAACAGAGAGAGCAGCGGAGAGCTGTTATATAACTTCACTGACCATGATGGTGAAACGCTTGGATGTGACACTCTCTACCTTGGCAGTTGAGTTCACTTCATCAGCATGATCACAAACCACTATTGTATCATTTATTAACCCCAGAAACATTGAGGAAGGGTCTACATTCTGTTCATCAGTGTTCAGGCTCTGGTGACACAAACATCTGGTTTCTGCTTTCAACAAGGACTAGGGCAGGCACAAGGTGAAGAGAAAAATGCAGTGGGGTGCTATGAATAAGGAAGTAATGTTCTAGTTGAGTCCAACAATATATAGGCTTCTGTTAGATGAACAAGGACAGAAAGGGTGATCCACGGTAAGGGATAAGGAGGAAGAAAAGATGGAAGAATGACCTAGAGTTATTCCTATAGTTGGAGGTTTGGGCAATGCTGGGAGGGTGGGCAGGGTGAATCTAAAGGAATTCTGGAGAGCTAATGGGAGGAATGCAGAGCCTTGTACCATGAGATAGGCAATAGGGATATATTGAAAGGTTTTCATCAGGAAATAACACAACTCATTCTGTGTCTTTAAAAAATCTCTAGGGTATTAGTAAGGAGAATGAGCTGAAGGAAAGATGATTGGTGATAAGATGATTGGTGATAAGATTAGGAAAAAATTAGTAATAACTTTGGTGAACAATGAGACATGCCTGAATTTACTCAGCGACCATGGAGATAGTAAGATGGAGATCCCCTAGAAATACCTATATAATCTTTAATTAGCAGCTGGTAGATGTAAACTTTTGGTTTTGAATGGGGATCTGGAGTAGATATTACTATAGATGTCAGAGATGAGAGAAAGAGATCAGTCTAGAATGGTGAGTCCCTGATTTCTGTATTGATAACAATAAGATGAAAGTTGCTGGAAAATATAGGGCAATATGAGGATATGGGGAGAAAGATGATCAAATTTTGTCCCAAATGGAAAATTCTGTGTTTGTAGGGTCTGTGGAACACCTATGTAGAGATGTTTCATGGGTAGCTAGACATGTGGGTTGAAAACAAATCTGGGCCAGGTACAAATATTCAGTGGTCATAATGATGGTAGAAGATGCCAAGAAGCATAGGAGTTTGCCCAGTGAGGGGAAAAACAAACAAACAAACAAACAAACAAACAAACACAGGTCCAGAAGCTTATTACTTGGTTAATTGACTGAATTAATTAAAATTGATTGTTGTCTTGAAAATATAATGCATCTACAATACCCTACAATATAAACCCTACATAATCCATAGTTTTTCCCATCCCTGTCCCATCAATTGTGGGCATGGGCACCCATTTCTCCTGCAAGACCTTAGGAGTGAGGACTTGAGCATCTGAAAATGTAGTTCTCTGAGAGGTAACTACAAACTATGTGAACAAAGCAGAAGCAGTAGATGTGTCTGCCTGAACACACACAGTGAGGATTTGAATTTGGTATACATAAAAAAGGAAGGAGAACATAGTGACTTTATTACTACTACACAATTACAAAATAGGTCTGAAACTTTCACTCCAAGAAACCTCAAAAAAATATAAGGAACTGTCATGACATTGTATCCCACAGTCCTAATGGTTTGACATGATCACTGTCAAAGGTCCTTCCAATATTTTGGAAAACAAAAAATAAATTTTAAACCTAAACTGCCAAGTTAAAAGCATCACCCTGTAAAAAGAAAATGACACAAAACTAAATACGAAGAGTATCATTAACCAAAAGGAACTAACACTAACTCAGAGGTTCTCACTTGAAGTTGGGGGGTAGTACTTAAAAAGAATCCAATACCTGGGTCCCCACCCACAGGCAAGTACATCACAGGCAAGGGTAGTGAGATTGGGGCCTCAGTACTATTTCTAGGGCTCCCCAGGTGACTCTCCTGTACAGCCAGAATTTAGAACCCTCGGACTCAGTACACAGGCAGAAGAAGAGAAAGGAAAAGAAACTAGTCTGACATGGCAGAGAAGACCTTAGAAGCCATATTGCACTTATGATGACTATCAGAAGCTCATGGGAAGGACCCAAAATGTTCTGTTGACCTATGCGTGCTACTGAGCAAACATTCATTAAAACAGTGTACACAGCTTTCACTTGTGATTATTGTAAGGGAAAAGGACTCAAGAGAAAAGCAACATATATGATGAAAGGGAATGAAAAATGCAAACTATATTACAAAATAATTGTAGAACTTTGGACTACATTAAGTTCAAAAGAAAACATGAAGCCATAACTCAACAACTATTTTTAAAATTATGAAAAAGTCTTCTGGTGTCATATGGATGCAGGTTATATTAGCTATTTTCAGAAACACTATTTGACAATATTTGTAGATATTTGTAGATATTTCACACAGTACTAACAATTATTAAATGTAAGTATATGCATCTTAAAGAAAAAAATTCAGACTTACAAGAAACTTCTCAGTTTATAAGTTTACCCACTGAATATTCTTTTTGATGACTTTTTTGTGGGTTTCTTGAAATAGGGTTTCACAACCAATTACAACACAAACCATATGCACCCACTCTTCTTCCTTCTTTGCCAGCTAGGACACTAAACGTTCTCTGACATTTGCAGCCCTGTTTTTAGCACCAGACAATACATTTACTGCAGTATAAACCCAGAGGTCAGCAAAGGAAATCAATCTCTCTTTCATGGCACCTGACAGGTTCAAAATGGTGTACAGAGATCGAACGTATTGGCATTTTCACTTAGGAATTTTGTCCAACCTGTACTTAGTTAACTGAGAACAGAACAGCCTGTCATCAAACAGTCTCACATCACTTTGTACACTTCCTGGCACATTTCCCTCCTAGTGGTAGAGTTTATTATATATGTCTTTCTTACCTTCTGCTGTTGTAATGTAATATAATATAATATAATATAATATAATATAATATAATCAAAGTTCACTTGTGATTCTCCCAGTTCCCAATGACACCTGGACTTAGTCAGTGTTCTACAATATTAGTTTAGTAAATGAATAAATGAAAGAATAAATGAATACATGAATAATAAACCAAGCACCTCACTGTCATGTTATTTTGTCGGCTACCACACGGATCAAGTTAGTACATTTCTTTTTTATTCGCTCACTCACTCTTTAACTCAGTTTTAACTGAAAACCTTCCATGTGTTCAGCATGCTGCTGAGCAGTCAAAACGAATAGCCCCTGTTCTCTAGAAGTTAAGAGCCCAGCAAGAAAAAGTCAACATAAGCAGCTCTAGGGCTCTATGTGCACAAACACACAAGTTGATGCATGTTAATATGTTAGACATACTGAGTTAGACACACCCATTTAGTTGAAAAATAAACACTAAGCTGATGTTAACATAAGCACCAATGCCACTGATAAGCAGGGATTAAGAGCATTTGAAGGCAACTCCCATTATCTCTTATTCGGCTGCCACAAGTTTCAGGGGCGTGTCACACGGAGCAGTCTAGAAGGGGATGGAGTTGTGGGATGACTGACCCATAGAAAACAGGTGGGGCTGTGGGCAGGAGATAATTCCGAGTTCCACAAGTGTGGCCTCAGAGAAAACTGGCAGGAGCTCTGGGTTACCTAGGTCAAGGTGTTCTTGAGAAACTTGTCCACAAAGTAGAGGAAAGAGGTAATAATATGAGAGGAAACCAAAGAAATGAGGTAGCCTGAGGCCACCATAATAAAACAAATTTTAATTTTGCTTAAATCTTTGACCCACCTTTAGTATGATATTCTTGGATGCTCGTAGAGGTATTCACTCCATTGAAGGAGAATATTGTACTTTTTTAACATTAACATTGAGTCAGGTTCTTTTTCTTAACCCAACAATGAGAGGGGAAAAGCCCCTTTTCTGAATGAACATATAGGAAACTGGAATATACATACTCATCCTTGTCCACCTTTTCTCGGAGCTTCTTTAGTTGTTTATTTTGGCCAAACTTCAAGTTTTGAATTATGTTCTCAAAGTATTCATCTTCCTTGTAGTTCAACTATATTACATAAAAGGTTTTGGGAAAAATAGTCAAAATTTCTGCTAAAAAAACATAGGGGACATTTTCTTAAATTGTATTAGTTAATAAAGTTAACGGAGAGCATTAAAACTTACCAAAGAAGGATTTAATTCCATTTAGCCTAGTTCTATATAATAGGTCACTGTCGCTCTAACTAAATCGCTACTTTAGTCTATTCTTCTGTAACTAATCGAATGAACCGAGTGTCAGACAAGCTTTCCTATATTGATAGTAACCCTTACATGACAGATAAGAGCACATTCCATTTTAGCACCTACAATGTACCAGGCACTGTTCTCAGCACTTTATATATTACATGTTTTTAATCCTTATAATAATCTTATGAAGATGGGTTGTTATTGCCATTTTAAAGCTGAGGAAACCAAGGCAATTAAGTCACTTGCCCAAGTTAGTCAATGGTGGAGCTGGGATTTGAACCCAAGAAATTCCCTGTGGGTCTATGTTCTTAGCCATCAGACTCCTGCCACAAAGGCCCCCAGGACTCAGATGCTGCAGCCAGCTCATTTACAAGAAACAGTCAAGCTTTTCTACAAATGTAAAGAGAGAAGAGGACACTGTGGCTTGCAAACTCCCATGTTAGACTGGTAATCAATGGATTAGGAATCACTGACATCCCCACTTCTGGACAAGGATCACCTTGTTGTCACCAGGGTCTCAAGGAGTTGCGGGGACCACAAGATTAGCAACAGGATCCTCAGCTGGGTCTTAAATCAATAGTGTAGTGACTTGAATCAATTCTGTTCTCTTTTCATTGTTACATTACCAGAGGGGAATAAAACCGATTCTGGTTTTCAAATGGTAGGTTTTTGTTTTGTTTTATTTTTTTTTGAATACAGAGGCATAACCTGGTTTTTATCCAGTGGAGGAATAATAGGAAAGCGAAGGGGAACTGAAGACGTGACTTTCCAGGCCTGGACCAGAGGAGATAAGGAGCCTGAGTGCGGCCTGTTGTTCATCACTTTGATGTCTACCCCTTGATGCTCTTTAAAGGACACCAGATTTTTCCAGTACTGTTCAATGGAATATATGGAGACCAAGATCACAAAAACCAAATATGAACCAGGCCAATGAAACAAAAGGCTAAAACTAAAACACAAGTTCTGGCTTCGGTGGAAAAGGCTTTTATATAACAAGACCTTTGGCCTTAGGCTACTTCACATCATTTCGGGCACCCCACAGCTGCAAATGACATCATCACCAGCCCCAGGTATCATTAGCACAGTCTGCATAGAGACTTACCTCGAGGTATTCATTATTCAGTTTGTTGTCATTTGAAATAATGTCATCAGGATAGCCAATTCTTTCTTTAATTGCTAAGGCCTATGAAAATTAAAATATTGAATATAAGGATAATTCTATAGCTTTCAAATGCAAACATTATATATATATTTTTAAATGCAAACATTATAATTTGCCCATGACTGCCAATTGAATAACCTGCTCCATACTGTTTACAAAAATAGTATCTGACAACACTTAAATAGAGATCTTTGCAATGGCTTCTCCCTGGGGTTGAAAATAAACAAAAACCGGTTCTGAAATTTAGCTTCTAATACCCTATTCTTATAGGCTCCAGCTTTCCCAAGAAAACCAAAATGAAAACTGACAAGTCATTGTTCCTCATGTATTGTACTTCTATGAAATTTTTCTCTGAAAGGCTTTTTTCTTCCATTTCTTAGGAGGGGTAAGTAATAGTGCTTCCATTCTACCAGCTTATAATTGTCTTTCCATTTCACTGATTTGGCTGAGAAAACAGATATGGGCTTATAAGTTTAGTGCTAATGTTCTGAGTATGGAGTCCTGGAGTTTATATGTTCTCTTTTGGTCTCCAAGGCCAGTGTACCTATCTTCCCACAGTTAAATGAATGGCATTATTTAAATGAGTAGAAGACAGGACTTGCCTTGTTGTACTAGCTCATGTTTACCACTTGCTTACTACCCTTGCTAATTTTTATTATTTTAAAATTGTTTACTTATTTTTTTATTATTTTATTACTAGTTTACTATTGCAATATCTTTCCATTTTTTATTTCTCTCATTTTTTCAAAGATATTTGACTTTTGATTCTATCATATTACATTGCTCTTAAATATTTTAATTATGCAGGGCGCCTGGGTGGCTCAGTCAGTTGAACGTCCGACTCTTGGTTTCGGCTCAGGTCATGATCTCACAGTTTGTGAGTTTGAGCCCCGCTTCGGGTTCTGTGCTGATGGTGTGGAGCCTGCTTGGGATCCTCTCTCTCCCTCTTTCTGCCCCTCCCCTGCTCACTTTCTCTCTCTTTCAAAATAAATAAATAAAAACCTAAAAAAGTAATTTAATTATGCTACAAATCTGTTTCATAAGCACAGGAGTTCCGCAGTGGATCAGACAGGATATGCGTAAGTCTGTTTTAGGCCAAGCCCATTTTCTTGTAGGTTTCCACACCACTGCCCATTACCATCAGCCCCTTCTCAGAGGTTTTTTATTTTCTAGAAGACACTTCCCCAAAGAGTGTCCTAAGGGACACAAACTCTACAGAATTAGGTCTACATAAAAAGGATTTATCGTCAAATACTTTGGGTAAATACTGTGACAAAAACATTAAGCAGGCTTCTTTACTGCAGCTTAAAATTCGGTAATTGTAAGTGTCCAATTGTAAGCATAAGGAATTAATTTGTCTATTTTCTCATTCAATACATATTCAAGCATCTATGATGAGTCAGGTACTTTGTAAGGGGCTGAGAATACAATGCTAGGAAAAACTTTCTCCCCCAGAGAGCTTACCATAAAGTTCAGTGACAGGCAATGTAATGAGTGTTAGGTATGGTACCTTAAAATCATCTCCTAGAAGCATGTAACCTAGTCTAGGGTGGGATCAGGAAAGTCTTCCTACAGGAAATGTTCCCTAAATTCTTTGACCGTGAGAGTCTTCTTCAGGGAACTACTTGTGGGTTCAGTGGCTTATGATACTGCCTTGGGAAATGATGATCTAGCATAATCCAGCTGTGCTACATCAAATAGACCCAGGTCAAGATAGCTAGAACATGAAAGGAGCAGAGCCGGCCTGAATTTCTGAGGAATTTCTGAGTCAGTGATGAAAAGACAGATATACTTTGGTGCCTAAATTCTAGACCTAACCTATCTCCAGCTTTGAGAAGACTGAAAAAGATAGTCCTTCCACATGATTTAATCCTGGAAAGAACTAGACTGTATCTTGGTTTTTTATTATAGTAGGTTCATAAACTCTTTCTGTATCAGTTTGAAGAATGGTCTGTTCTTCTTGCCATCCTAACTACAGAGGAATTATCAGGTTGCATGTGAATTTTGCTGCCAAAGTATATAGAATTTCCACTGGACATATTCCTTCTAGTTTTATATAGTTATCAAGACAAATGATCGTAGTAAGTTTAAACCTAAGATTTCCTTAGGCATCTGACACCTTTATTCTTTACAAAAATTTTTTTTAACATTTATTCATTTTTTTGAGAGAGACAGAGCATGAGTTGGGGAGGACAGAGGGAGACACAGAATCTGAAGCAGGTTCCAGGCTCTGAGCTGTCAGTGCAGAGCCTGACGCCAGGCTTAAACCCATGAACCATGAGATCGTGACCTGAGCCAAAGTCGGACACTTAACCGACTAAGCCACCCAGAAGCCCTGACACCTTTGTTCTTATGCAAGATATGAGAAGTCCCAGTAACAGGTGCACAATGGGGTAGATAAGAATAGCTATAACAAGGCTCCTTCAACATCCCTTTAACTGTAGATCACCATGTAATACTCAAATAATGCATCACCTTACACTTACAGAAGTGTACACTTTTCTCCCTAGGCCATATAAAAGTCTAAATAAGGCATGTTTTCTAAAACTTGAGCTGGAAATCTGCATTAAACATTAAGGGATATTTTTTAGGCTTTAGTAGAGTCCTTTTGCATAAGCTTTATGAAAAGAGGAGAAGTATGAACCATTGATAGTATCTTTCGGTTCTTTACTCGTTCATCTAAGATTTTTCCTTGTTTTCTGAAGACTCCTTAAAAAAAAAAAAAAGGAAAATTGGAGATCTTTCAAAGGTTTGAACTGAACATGGACAGTAGGAGCTGGATGCAAAGAGATAATAAAAGGTGAAAAATCATAGAAACAAATCTTTATCCACGAAAACTGTTCCTGGAAACATGACATCTTGAAGGAGCTTGCTTAATTTTATGCAATCCTTGAACTTCTTTCTTCTGAACTTCAAGTTGATCTTTGCTTGTAAAGCAATTGTTAGCTAATAGTTAGCTTTGTGTTTCTTTTTACCTTTTCCTCAGCTTTCTTTTTCGTCTCAGCATCCATCCAAGTGAGGTCATCTAAAGTCTGGATAAAAACCTCTCGGATCTGTGTAATCAAATCCTCAACCTAAAATGAAAGGAACAGAAGACAAATTTAGGCCATGAATTAATTTTCTGTAACACAAATTTTAACAAACAGGGCTTTGAGCTGCCTTTATAGGACTCAATAATATGTTAATGCATGTAAATTTATAGACAAACCATGACCTAAACAAATGGATACATGTGGATAATTATGTTTTCAAAGGAATCTTGCTACTATTGACCCTAATGGTGAAATAGGTCTTATATATGCATTAATGAAAAAATTATCTTTAGAATGTAATGGCTTCAGGACGCCTGGGTGGCTCAATCTAACTTTGGCTCAGGTCATGATCTCACCATTAGTGAGTTCGAGCCCTGTGTAGAGCTCTGTGCTGATAGCTCAGATTCTGTGTCTCCCTCTCTTTCTGCCCTCCCCCACCCATGCTCTGTCTCTCTTTCTCTCAAAAATAAACTTTAAAAAAAAAAGAACATAATGGTTTCCATTATCATAAAAAAACACATAAAATAGTAGCTGTCATCACTGTTAGTAGTTCAATTAAGCATAAAGTAGCATTTTAATAGTTTCTTTCACTTAGCCTTTAAGTTCCATGGTCTTCATTTCAATAACAATGAAAAATGGAGTACTTTTTTAGGTATTTCAAATAAACCCTAAAACCTTACTTTCAAAGTTTTTCAGAAAACTCTAATTCTTGGTCAGTCTTGCCAATAGGAGAATTTACAATTAACTGTATCAACAGAACATGTGAGTGAGTGGGTACTCTGAATACATTGTTTCGGGAAGGGGGACGATTGGTTTTGGACTAGACAACTTTAAGATCAGAAACAGAAGCAGACCTTTTGGGAGAGGGAGGAGGAGAGTGGTTGAGAAATAACCACAAATTGTGATACAGAGATTCTCTGCCAATTAATAAACTTTAGCCCAATTATGAACTATTGTAATTGCCCATTGATGGAAACAATCAACTGATAAGAGTATTGTGCTGAAAACATTACCACATGTTTACTCTCTCCAGCGAATGCAGCTTCCACGTACAGCCTTCCCACAGCATTTTCCATATTCCCATTGACATAGTTTGCACAACGTCTCCACGTTGCTGTTTCTGATGTTGTGCCATAAAGGGCCTAAGGGCGAGAGAAAGGAAATGACATCTGACCACGAGAAGATGGCCAGAGCAAGGTAGAACACATATTTCACAGGGACTCTGTTCTTTATGTCCTCTAAATTCTGCTTCTCCTCACAAGGCATGTTGTCCTTGCCCAAGACAAAAACGTAATCCAACTGGAGCATTTACTTACAAATAATCTGAAAACAAGGTATATTTTCGGCAGCACATCCCAGTGGAACTTTGGGCCGTTACAGGTGAATACCCTTGTAGACAGTTTAGAAAACAACAACAAAATGGCCCCCCTTCCACCAAAACCAAAAAAATATATATAACAGTTACAACTGCATAAACGTAAACACGAAGTAATGTTCAATTTATGTAACAAGGGAGGTATCTGGTATACAAGAAAACACATTTCAGTTTTTTAATAATTTAGCTGAATTTCCAGTACTTAGAAGAACTGTATGTGAATAAATTTAAGTACTAACGAGGGAATTAACTGAGGTAATGGAAATCGAGCAAAAGACCATTTTTGCAGGCTTTAATTTCAAAACTTTGTCTACATTTTCTTTCAAAGGGTAAATGCTAGAAATGTCAAATAAACAGTTGTTTCCTTTCCATAACACCAATCAATACGTTTGCCAGAGTTTTTCCTCTTCAATCCCTCCTGCCCTCTCCCCTCACCACAGCACTAATAGGACGATTGTTTAAATAATGCAGGTACAGCCTAGTAAAAAGCCTTAAGGTTGTCTCCAGGTAGCTGTACTCTCAGTGGATTGTCCACATCAATGTAGTCCACCTGTCTGTATGTCTAGTGTGCTACAGGCACCTGAAAATGAAATTTATTCAGATAGATCCCCTTGCAGTTACGTTTAACACAACAAAAAACCAAGCCAGTATTCTCTCACGAACTGCTCAAATAACCAAATGCACCTCCTTCCAGGGCAATTCAATCATGCTGCCAGAGTAGACAATCATGGGATGGCAAAGCCCTTGAAAGCTGGCTTTCCTAGGCAACAGAGCCAAAATAGGGGCAAAATAACCAACATTTGGCATTTTGACTCTTGGCAAAGTTCACCACATTCTAGCACATGGCAAGCCTTCATAACCATGTATCTCTTTATGTGTTAAGTCTTAAGAAAAGAGAGATTTTTTCTTCACCTTGCGGAAAGCATTTCTGGACTCCTTGTAGGTTCGGCTGAGGCTGCTTACAAGATCCATTATGAATCGCCAGGACATTAAATTTTGAAGATCTCTGTATAAAAAAACCCACCACCCAGCAACAGAAAAGATGAGGCTGCAAAGCTTCTAAAGAGTGATATTAAATGTAAATTTTGAGGACATAGGCACTCTGACATACCTACCTGGCAGAATATTTGGTAAGAGTGAGCTTAAGTTTGGTTAAATATTCTGGAGCATAAACAACCACCTCTTCTTCATTTGGAATATTAATATTCACAGTTGACATGATTTCATTTGTGAAATTTGACCAGCTGAATGGCTGGAAAAAAGCAAGCATAAAACATTCAGTTTTATTTATTTATGGAGTCAGACATGGTTAGGGTGTCATTTGCATCACTATAGAATTACCACAATGTCCAGTTTATTTGCGTGGGATTTTTCCTCCATTGTTTCAATCAGTTCCTGAATAGAAATTAGTTCTGTAGCATGATTATTTAAAGAGCAGCATTCAACCAACCATTTAAGAGCAAAAGCAAAGCCCTTAAGCATAGAGAATATACAGCTAGAAATTAAGCTCGATGTCATCTTCTTGGTCTAACTCACATTAAAAAAAAAATGAAAAAGAAATTTAGCTTTATAAAATAAAGCTTCCTACATTTATGCAAAAATTTAAATGGGTATAAAGTGTTTATCTTTTAAGGGTGGATATTAAACAATCCATTCAAACACAGTGATACATCTCAGTGGAGATCCTGCTATAAATGAAAGCATACTATTGTAGGAGAGGTACAGTAATGTCACAGATAGAACACAAATGGTCCAATGAAGCCAAACAACACATCTGAAACTATCAATATTGGGTCTATAGGCATATGCAATTTTTACACTTTGGAGCTGCTAAGAGATGAAATCTTATCTGTTATTCTCTGAATGGTTATTCAACCACCAGTAGATATAAGAAAAAAACACAGATGTGGAAGTACATAAAAATAAAGATCACTAAGTATGTAGTACTATATACTTTTCTTAATTTCGTTTGGTAGTTCGGACCATTGTTTCAAAACATACTTATTAAAACCCTTAACACTTATTATTTTAAGCAGCTTCATGTGAGAAATTCCTAACAATAGGTCATGCCTTTACAAAGTATCCCCCCTCCCTTTTTTTCCTGTAATTAGTGCCAAAGAGAATTCTATCAGTGAATGTGATGGTTTGTAGATTTTCCCATGGATCTTGCTACTTTTCACAATCATGTGTATGAACTTATACACAAGGATACATGCATAGTCCCCAAAAGAGATTATTATGTACTGGCTAATGAATTACAACTGTTTATAAATGGAATCTATGAGACAGATTTTTCTTCTTATTTCTTGTGTTCTATTTCTCCACTATTGCTCGGAACATCTCGATACATGGCCTTGATGAGAATATGGCAAGTTCCATAAATAAATTATCATTTTTAAGAGTTAAAAAAGAAATCTAGTGGCTTTATTATTTGACTGGCCAAGTCCAATGGCTATACAGTTGTATTTCAGAAGGATTTTCCAGTTTAATGTTTTCCAAACTTTTTGTTACAATAGTCTAATATCATTGCATAGCTGCCTTGAAAGGAATTTTAATTTGAAATTCACTCTAACTAAATATAATACAATGATTTCACATTTTTTTTTCCCCCAGTCTTGTCATCAAGTCAAATGGTTGGTGTCCTCTAAATTCATTTTGACATTCAATTTATTTCAAAAAGTAAATAATCACTGAATTTTAACCAACTATATTTCAATGTTATAATTTTAGAAATGGCACAATAACAGAGCACATAAAACTTGGTACTTACCTTCCCATTGATCTCTAGTGAAAAGTTATTTTGGAGCTGGGCTAATGTCATTTTGTTATAAAGAAGCATTGGATCATTCCGATCTTCAGATTTAGTTGTAGCCTATGGATTTAATTTTTGATCATTGTTTTAGAACTAAGAATGATTTAGAAAAATATAACTCTATATGAAGGAAAAAGAAGTATGGAATAGGTACAACATAATTCAAGCTCTATTTTGTATACTTGTTTAATGGTTAAAATAAATTGATATCAAAAAGAGAAGTGAAATTTAGGAGATTTTAAGTATATTTAGTAATAATCATCACTATTTGGCTGCCATGTCGAATATAAAATTCTTCAAAATCTTTTTATACTTTCACAACTGCTGAACCACACAGACAGTGTCCACAGGCCTCTTTCTTTTTAAGGGTCATGGCCAGCTCAGTTGTTGCTGTGGTTGTTTTATATGATAACTTTCTCAAATACAGTCTTCTCCAATGCAGCTCTCAAATACTCTCTCCCACCTCCTCATTGCCACTATCCAGCGTCCCAGGTAAAATCCAGACAGGAAAAACAAAAACAAAAACAAACCAAAAACCATAATGACTTCTGCAAGAATTTAAAGCCAGTAAGAGAGAAAATTCCTAGTGCACACCACAGTCATATGAGGAGAGTGCCAGCACCTTCTATTTTTGTGACTCCTATCCCACCTAATTAGTTTAACACACTATACTCAACAGCATCCAGTTTTATTTACTTGTTTATTTATTTTTCACTCAACCAAAAAAGAAAATCGTAGTAGCAACTCCTCAACTAGTGGTTGAAATTAGCAAAGTCAATTTTAAGTGAGGAGAGACGAAAGGTAGAAGTTTAATATGGGAATTATTTCTCGGTGACAATGGCTCCAATTTCCCCTTTAGGTACTTATTTATTCACTACTTAAAAAATTATTTATTGAACATCTCCTGAATGCAATACATAGCCGGATTCTGTTAGAGATACACAGGTGATTCAAACAAGACTAAGACCTCACCCCAACCTGAATTTAAGAGAGAAGGAAAAACAAAGACACAAATAATTTTGAGGTAAGATACAACTATCACAGAGCTAAGGCTGATCAAAGGACGACATGGTCTGGGAACGGCCAAGTGGTAAAAACCCAGTGCAATAAACTATTCTCCTCTCACCATTCTGTGTCCAGCACAGAATCACATGTAACCCATCCAAATGCCATTCATCCAGCTGCAGCTCCAAGCAAAGTCTGGCTCTGATTGGAGATTTTTGGTCGCATGTAGCTCCAGGAAAGCTAAAATAGCCCTCAAAGATCTTTAGTCTTCAAGATGCTGAGGGCAGTGGCAAGCACATGGGGATTTAGGAACACGGGTTGTTGTTTGCAATGTCAGAGAGAGGTCTGTAGATTCTAGACTGAACCTGACCATGTGTTTAATCAATAACCTTGATACTGCTTAGACAGAATTCACTCCTTGAGACTGCAGACTCTTGTCAGAGCAAAGTCAGACAAGAAAGTGCCAATTCACGCCTGGGTGGCTCAGTCCGTTAAGCGTCCGACTTCAGCTCAGGTCATGATCTCACGGTCCGTGAGTTCGAGCCCCGCGTTGGGCTCTGGGCTGACGGCCCAGAGCCTGGAGCCTGCTTCCGATTCTGTGTCTCCCTCTCTCTCTGACCCTCCCCCGTTCGTGCTCTGTCTCTCTCTGTCTCAAAAATAAATAAACATTAAAAAAAAAAAATTAAAAAAAAAAGAAAGTGCCAATTCAGACTCCAAGGGTTCATCTGAAACTAGAGGAAACTCAGGAAAACACCCTGTGGACTTTGCTGCTAAACCTTGCCTGTCAGACCCTTTGAGCCAACCTGGTGGTCTGAACTCAGTAACATCACACTGTCATGTGGTCATATTCAGGGACTAGTATTTCTAAGCAAAAGGATAGTCAATCTCCGTGATCACCTTAAACTTTAAAATAAAGCAAAGGAAAACTATACATAGCAATTGCATGTGCCCTGAATCTCAAGGACATTTCAACAAATGACTGCAAATAGGCTTTTGGTATAATCCACTTATAATAAGTAATTAAGTGTATCTAGTTTAATATTTGCCAAACTTAGTATGCCTCCTGGCTATCAGGAACCCAGTTTACTACAAAATTCTACAGTTTCAAAGGTCCTCATAAAGTCAATGATTCATTACTGAGCTATGCATTCTTACCAGTTGGTTACAAAGTTGCACATTTTACCTTTAAAATATGATAGAGAGGAGAAAAGAAAAAAAGAGTGGTGAAAATTTAGTGTATTAAAGAAAATGTGTTTTACATTGGCAATTTCTTTTTCCAATTCCATAACTCTCTTCATTTCCAAAGAAAGTTGGTTTTCATCGATGGGCAGTCCTTTCTCCTTACGGATCAATCTGGCCACAGAAATCATAAAATCCACGTATGCTATACAAGCCTGCAAGAAATAAATAACAATGAACTGTCGGAGAACATTCTAAATATTTAGCATGACGATTTAACTTAAAATTTATTAATTTTTGGTAACACATAAAGCGCAGTAAAACAGATATCATTTTCTAAATCCTAAAAGAAATGACCTGCCCAGGGGTGCCTGAGTGGCTCTGTTGGTGAAGTGTCTGACTTCGGCTCAGGTCATGATCTCAAGGTTCATGAGTTTAAGCCCCACATCAGGCTCTGTGCTGACAGCTTGGAGCCTGGAGCCTGCTTCAGATTCTGTGTTTCCCTTTCTCTCTGCCCCTTCCCCACTTGCGCTCTGTCTCTCAAAAATAAATAAACATTAAAAAAAATTAAAAAAAAAAAAAGAAAAAGAAAAAGAAATGACCTGCACAAATTCTTAGAAAGTCATCATGTGTTTGAATTAGAGCAGAACAAAAAAAGTATCATTTGAAGGTACCAAGTAATTTATCACTATTTGATTTGGGAATTCTATAATTTTCTATTCATTATCAAGTTATTTTAAATTGCCTTACTAAGAATGCAGTTGCAAAAACACTTGATAAGCAATAACCTAGCATTTTTTCCTGAATAATAATAAATTCTTTTACTGAATTCCATTCTCAGATTTTCTATGCTTATGCATGTCCTTTTCAAATGATCTTGAAGAGATGGCCACAAACTCATATAACATTATCAGGACATCTTTACATCTTTTCTTTGGCCAAGCATTTGTTTTTTGTTTATTTTTGTTGTTTTTGCTGCTGTTGTTGTCTAAGCAGCAAATGAGACTGTGTGCTCATAATTTGGCTCACAATGTAAAATTTCTATATCTGGATATTTGCGCTTTTCTAAGGACTTAAATTCTTTCCATTTTATCTTCACATGCATTTTAACTTTGAGAAGGTAAGCCATAAACTAGTTATATTATCAACCTTTTACAGAATATATAATGCCTTACTCAAATTCAGAGTGGCATCAACACCAGGAAATTGAATACCACTTATGTAGATTTCAACCCATTGCTATTCAGCCATTATTATCCATCAGCAATTAAAATAAATTATGATCCCACCCCGTAAAATTTACTCAAAATTCAAGTTCCTAGCACCAGCTTAATGACAAACAGACAACCATGATTAGGGAAGTCATGCCACACAAGTCTGCGGTTAATGGGCACTTCTGTGCTTCTAATACTCATTTGAAGTATTCGAAGGGTAAATACGAAGGGAGGTTATACAGTGCTAAACACTTTGTAGTTTCAAGAGGGTTTAATATCCTTACTTATTGATTATCATTGAAAGGAGCACACTTATATTCACTGTGAGTACAAAAGGCGCATCTGAATTTGTAGTGACTCATTAAGAGGATCAAACATAAAACCTACAGGCAAATAAAAAAATATTTTATCAAGCAAGATGTACAGGTATTATCAATTTGAAAATCAAGAGGACCACTTAAAGTAAGGTTTAGATACTGGCATTCTATGACCTTCACTAAATGCTAAGTAAACAGTTCCCCAGGGAGAGGGTTTCTCTTTTCATGGATACCCCGTGATGCTGGGGTATCCAGCTAGCATCTCTTTTCTTGGAACTGCTACTCAATAGAACAAACTATTTTTTCAGCTGTGAGCCTGTATTAAAAACCTAATCACTAAGGCAACAGGGATAAAAGGATGTTTTTATGTATATTCTCACCAAGTCATTCTTTTCCTATTAAAAGGTAATCAGAATTCTTGTTTCTCTTTGAAGTAAACAAATATGTCTGATTTCACATCTCACGGGACCAACTATTCCAAAGTATAAGCATGCAGCGTTTTGAATTAACCATATTTCTAATCATATAAATTCATCTGCATTCAGCAGGGAATTACTACTGACTATGAAGGAAATGGTAATTTGAATTTTCCAGTATCAGTCTGCTGAGATTCCTTTTGATTTTGTAGGATGCTTTTTTTGGTAATGAGGTAAGAAAGCAGTAACAAGAACGCTCTCCTGCCCTTCACTGATGCTGCAAACTGGTTCTACTCCAGTATCTTTATCTTTACAGGTTCATTTAAAGACTCTAGAACTTGGCATAAGGCAAGCACAAGAACTCTGGATGGTGCTTCCAGTCTGCTGAGCTGGTAAGGTTTCCCAGAAAACTGGAAGCATATGATATCACCAATCTCTGGGATTCTTGAATATTTAATACAGCTACATGGAATACACTACCTCCTTTAATGAGCTCCATTACCTGGCAACTACTCCAATGTGACTGATTAAAATGTGTGTCTTAGTATCTTGATTATCTTTCCTGGCTTCCAAATTTATCTAGTAGCTGTCAGAACCCAAGCTTACTCCTGCTGTTAAATCCTTTTTACAAGATGTGATTCTACTCTAAGGTTTTAATATTCTTCCCTGAGATACTTATAGATATGTAATATGCCAAATGATAGTAATTGTCATGATTTGGGGAGAAAGTAATCAACGTATATTTTAACATTTAAATAGTACATTGGCCAGGATATTTTTAAAATTGAAATTCAATTTTTCTTTTTTGTTACTGAAAGAGCAATTAGTTACTAGGACAAGGGTCACAGCCAGTGGTCATAAGGTGGCCTTGTTTAAGCCTTCACACAGTGAATCCTTTATGTGAAAAAGAATCAGGGCGCCTGGGTGGCTCATTCTGTTGAGCATCTGACCTCGGCTCAGGTCTGATCTCACTGTTTGTGAGTTCGAGCCCCACATCAGGCTCTGTGCTGATAGCTCAGAGCCTGGAGCCTGCTTTGGATTCTGTGTCTCCCTCTCTGTCTCTGATCCTCTCCCACTCACACTCTGTGTGTGTCTCTCTCTCAAAAATAAATAAACATCAAAAAACTTTTTTTTTAAAAAAAAGAATCCACCTAAATATCTACAGAGCCCTCCTTTTAAAAATAAAACTTTGTACATCCCAATTCCTATAATAGCAGGTTCAGAGATGATCATTGGTTTCACATGGTTTTATGGTAAAATTCGTAATAATAGCTTTGTGAATTTTTAAATTACATATTATCAATGGGACGATATTTACTAACATCCAAGACCATGAATTGTCACTCTAATTAGAACTATCTTCATTTTGCAGGGCCAAAAAATGGTACTTATAAATTGGCTCTGTTCAGAAATTGGGCTTCTCCTGCTTAGAACAAAGCTGGTATTTGTTGGTTGCCAAAGAGAAAAAGAGCATGACATGTTACTATTGTCCTTCAAAATTTAGCATCTTTGTTTATGAACAACAGCAAGACCCAGGGAGGAACAGATAGCTTTCTAGTTAGATTGGCTGATATTTGGGTACCTGAGGGCAACAACAACCTAAGGATCAGGGTTTCACTTCCAAAGATTCTGTCCTGGGACACCCAGCTCTTACCAATTTTCTGCGTTCCCTTTTCTAGAGGAGTCATGTGGAGATGACTGAGAAGTCATCGAACTGTGCTATTCTTATCTACTGATGCCCAGGGATTTTTTTTTTTGAAGTTTTCCTCACTTTTTTTTTTTAATTTTATTTTTTATTTTTTAAAATTTACATCCAAATTAGTTAGCATATAGTGAAACATTGATTTCAGGAGTAGATTCCTTAATGCCCCTTACCCATTTAGCCCATCCCCCCTCCCACAAACCCTCCTGTAACCCTCAGTTTGTTCTCCATATTTATGAGTCTCTTCTGTTTTGTCC
Organism: Panthera leo; assembly: GCF_018350215.1. Lineage (NCBI taxonomy): Eukaryota > Metazoa > Chordata > Mammalia > Carnivora > Felidae > Panthera > Panthera leo. Next base: position 109,312,888 of record NC_056687.1, read on the forward strand.
CCCTCCCTGTTTTTATATTATTTTTGTTTCCCTTCCCTTAGGTTCATCTGTTTTGTCTCTTAAAGTCCTCATATGAGTGAAGTCATATGATATTTGTCTTTCTCTGACTGACTGATTTCACTTAGCATAATACCCTCCAGTTCCATCCACGTAGTTGCAAATGGCAAGATTTCATTCTTTTTGATTACCGAGTAATACTCTATTGTATATATATACCACATCTTCTTTATCCATTCATCCATCAATGGACATTTGGATGCCCAGAGATTTTTAATAATGCTCCACAGAAAGTTTCCTGAAGGAACACACAGGGGACACACCAAGTGGGAAAGACAGGTTTCCCATCAAAAAGGCTTGTTATTTTTTTGACCGCTTAAACATCATTGTCAGGGAGCACGCACCTATTGCACTAGAGACCTGCTCCCCTGCAGGGACCGCAGACAGAATTGAGAAAGAGCACCCAGTCTGAGAAGGAGAAACACCAGACTCGAGAGGATCCACTGTAGACCAGCATAGGGACTCTTTGGGGGCTTTCATCAGATCATGAATGAGGAGAACCTAGAGACTGATGTGAGCACTTATTGTGTAACTTCTAAGGCTTATTGCAGATGTTTGAGAAGCTGTATGTAGTTCCTTTTATAAACCACATTCAATCCATCTCAAAAAATTCTCTTGTCAGTGCCACACATGCCAAAACAAGTCTTGTCATATTCACATATTCTTGTCATATTCACTAAGTCTCAAGTTTAAAAGCTCCTTTACATTTTGTTAAATACAGATGCCTGGACTGGGTACAATCTCCTGACTGTTAGTCACCTGGTGCCCAGAAAGGACAAAATGAGGTCAGCAGTTTCCCTTGAAGAATCTGTTTTATCAAGTCAGCCAAGCAGCGGCCAGAGTGATCTTTTTAAAAACCAAACCAAATTACATCTAAATTCTCCACCGACCCCTATCCCCAGTCACTCACCTTGTATCACCGTTTTGTTTCCTTTATAACACTACTGTCTGCATTTATCTTATTTCCTTATATTATTTACTTGTTTCTTTGCTTTCTATCTCTTGACATCAGAACATGGGTTCTAGGTGAACAGGAACTTTTCTGCCTTGTTTCCTTGGTATATCTGCCACCTAGAAAAATATCTGTCACATAGTAGAAGCTCAATAAATATCTACTGATTTTAAAAAATGAATTTTGGGGCACCTGGTGGCTCAGTCACTTAAGCATCATGATCCACTCAGGTCATGATCTCACAGTTCATGGGTTTGAGCCCCACATCAGGCTCTGCGCTGATGGTGTGGAGCCTGCTTGGGATTCTTTCTTTCTCCCTCTCTCTCTGCCCCTCCCCTGCTCGTGTGCACTCTCTCTCTTGCTCTCTCAAAATAGATAAATAAACTTAAAAAATTAAAAAATAAATTAAAAAAATGAAGCTAAATTTTAAGTACATTAAGTAAGTTTCCCTCACTTCCTATGTCATCAGACTTCCATTCTCAGCCCAAGTCTGGAACAGTTTCTCTCTGCTTGTATTTTGGGTAAGTGAGCAAACAAAATCCTCTGTAGGTTTAACTCAATTCCAGCTTGCGCCTGCTCATTGAAAGGATTGCAAACCTCAGCTTTTGTTCCTTCCTTCTTTCCTGGTCTGCATTTTCTCTTATTCAGACACACAGACCCTGGGTCATCTCTTTTTGGCTTCCAACCGTCCTGGCCATGTTCCAAGTCCTCTATCCTCATCCCTCAAACATCTCCATTTTCATGAGCCCTCAGTTTTTCTAAGAGGATTGAATTTGTTCATGATTCTGGACTCCTTCTTCCCTCCTGTGCCCCTATAGCACTATATCCTGTGGCTTCTAATTTCCAATTTCTGCCCCATCTCCTCTGGTTCTCATCTGCTAGACCAGTGGTTTGCTCACTTTTCTTTTAGCCCTGAAATGCTCTGTTCAAATAAATATTTTGTTGATGTGTAAGCAAGTAAAATGAATCATGATGGATTGTCTTGAAGCATGTAGGCAAGAAGGTGTAGCTACACAGAGCCCTGCTATTGACACACACAAAGAGGTCTTAGGTTTGGAAACTGCTACTCTGGCTTATTCTACTTTCTCAGACAAACACGGAACATAAATAAACATATCTATAACCCAATTATGTTCAAATATTTGGGGTGGCTAACCTACAGATTTCTTTACAAAACAGGACAAGGTAACAATTAGCCTTGATAATCTAGAGGTAATTAAAGGGAAGCTTTGAAAACTGTTCCAATTTATCCTCAAATACAGAGTTGGGAGACTCTTCTGAAGGTGAGTGGCTTCTTAAGAAAATTCATGCCATCATTCCTTTCAGTGACTCAATCAATATACAAGAACTTTCTCACATAAGGCTGGTTCCAATGAAAAATTATGGATAGGATGATTATCTTTTATGGGTAATGTGTATCTTTCCTATTGTTTTCCTTGCATAGAAACTATACCCTTAGAATGGACAGAATTATTTCAAATCTCAACTTCTGTCCTGTAAGGTAGTAGTGTGCCATTCAAATTAACCAGAGTAGGTTTTATTACTTACAATTAATGTTCCCTTTCTTTCTTTCTTTCTTTCTTTCTTTCTTTCTTTCTTTCTTTCACATTTATTTATTTTTGAGAGACAGAGAGCAACAGAGTGTGAGCAGGGGAGAGGCAGGGGGAGAGGCAGAGAGAGAGGAAGACACAGAATCCAAAGCAGGCTCCAGGCTCCGAGCTGTCCACACAGAGCCCGACACGGGGCTTGAACCCATGAACTGTGAGATCATGACCTGAGCCAAAGTCGGACGCTCAACCGACTGAGCCACCCAGGCACCCCTACAATTAATGTTCTTAACTGACACATGGATCTTTTAATCTGTGAGTTTAAGCAAGTCATTTTACTTCTTTGGGTCTCTGTTTCCTCATTTGTAAGAGAAGAATTTGGACTAAATCCTCTAATGTCCCATTTAGTTCTTAAAGTCTGTGCATGAGTAACCTTAATTGTTAAGAAAACATATGAATGTGTCATGTACGAAATATTAGAATATACATCTTTGGTTTCTATTATCATAGGGCATGTTCTCTTCTTTAAGTGAGACAGAAAGTACAGAAAATGAAAAGGAACAGAGGTATTTAAGTTCAGAAAGATAACCAGATGAATATCATATGCATTTCTCAAAATATAACATTTAAAACTGCCAGCATAAAAGCACATAATACGTTTGAAAAGGAAGAAGGCCTTTTAACAAGAGAAAAATAGGTTTTGTCTTTGAGGAAGGAGGTGAGAGATAGTTCTTGGGAAAAAAAATGCATCACCTATTTTCATTACTTAGTAGTGTAATGACACAAAGCATTTTACTGTTTTGAATGCCATACAATTATCACAACACAAAAATTCCATTTGGAGGGTATCAAAAGCAAACACACATACACACACACACACACACACACACACACACACACACACACACCACAAACACATTTCTATGAAGCAGAATGAGCTTTCATAGTAGGTGCTGTTTCCATTGTTCGTGATAAGTTTAGCTTAGGATTATGAGGAAGACTTCTTGAATGAGCTGGATATCCTCAAAGAGGAGCCAAGAAGGATCTGGGGAAATGGGCTTAGGTAATGATCTGATCAAGATATATGTTTAGGGTCTTTATGATCAAAGAGGGGATGTGACCCTCCCTCATTACCCTGCCCCTGAAGCATAACTGCAGAATCAGACTCCACACTATAGTTTGAAAATCACTGGTTAGAGTGACTGGCAAGGAAGCCAGGCTTCTCTAGTCAAAGATGGAGCCCCTTTCCTGGTAAAATTTGGTGACCTCATGCCAATCCTCAAAATTTCTCTTGGTTATTTCCGATAAAATAATGTGGAATGCAAAAGTATGGGGCCCACTGACTATGTGAATATATCTCAGACAAACCGAAAGTGTAGCAGAGAAAGAAATAGACATTAAAAAGAGGAAGAGGGATACATCGTTTATAGGATGTTTGTAAGATACTTAGGAAATATAGTCCATTAGCCACTGATATTCTACAGTTCACACTTGCCCCAAAATCAAGGTGAGGAACTAGGAGGGAGCTCTAAGAGATTGGGTGTTTCTACCTTCCTTTTCTTTCCTCTCTTCCCTGCCATCTTCCCCCTCAACTGTTCATCTACTGATTCCGTTCATCCCCTGATTCACTTAGTATTCATTTGATAACTAATAAGGGTCAGGAACCAAGCTGGACACTAGAAATGAAGCAAAGAATAAGTGAGACATGCCACTGTTGCCACTAATTCTACACTTTCCTAGGGGGGGAAAATGACATTAAATAAAAAAGTATCCAGAAATCCATGCGCTATGGGAACATAAAGGTATTTTTGTCTAGTTACAAGTTCCAGGGAAGGCCTTCATGAGGAAATAAAATTTAAACTTAGATTGAAAGGGTGAGGAGAAAAGGAAGAGAGAGGGCTGGGCAGGTGGCAGGTATGCGAACAGTACTCCAGGCAAGGGAACAGATATATAAAAGCCTATAAGTGAGAAAATCAATGAAGACCAGTGTTACACTGATACAATGATATTAAGATTTCTTCTAGTTTTATAACTTTTCCACTAGATGTTATTTCATTACTCTATCCTTTTCATCATTTGTTTTTCATGAAACAATACAACACTAAGGAAAAAGTATTCACAGGGGTCAACTTTTTTCAGAGATAGCAAGGTAGTGGGAAAACTAGAATTAACTTTTACTTGAGAGCTGGCTAGGAATACAGAATAGACACTAAGTGAGGGATTACAGGTAGGTGTGGCTGGGAGAGAGTAGCATATATCATGAGGGCAATAAGGAAAAAAATGGAATTTCTTCTGTGTTCACACATATTCTTTGTTCTCCCCCTGACATCCCCCCGCCCCATGCAGTTAATGGATTTGAAAAGAGGGGGAGGGTCCACAAATATTCTAGTAATTATCCATTTCCAGGATGAAAATTAGATTTTATCCCATATGCCAACCCCCCTTCGACTGGTTGCTTGGAGCTGGAGCACTGAGTTGAGAAGTATTCTGGGGCCTGATGTTACCAGGAAAGGGTACAATTACCAATAGCCTTATTTATGGAAGCGGGGCAAGGCAGCAAGCACGCTGTGTGTTTCCTTGTCTAATCCAGATCACTGAGGAGCACCTAATTTGAACCGGTAACTTCCTGGCTGTAAATGCCAATGCTGCTGGATTTTCCCTATCATTTGCTCATTTAAAGAACCTTCCTAGTATAAAGTCCTACTCTTATGTCTTTGGCATCCAAAATTCCCTTCTTCTGTTTAGTAATAGAGCTTTCCTCCCTGTCAACCACATGTTAAAAGGCACACACATGGCCACCCAGCTTAAGACTACATTTCCCAGAATACTTAGAATTTAGCTGTGGCCACATGGCAATGTTCTAACCAATGGAATGTATGCAACTTCTGCATCATTTACATAAAAAGAAATCTTTTTTTTTCCTTTCCTCGTGGCAGGAAATGTGAACAGAGCATTGGCGAACCAACTCTGACCAAACAGACTAATATAAAACATGAGAAGACTTAATGTTAGAGCAATAAGGTGGTCAAAGAAGCTGTGGTCTCAGCCACTCCCATGGAGCAGTGTTTCCTTCCTCCCCTGACTGCCCGCCTCCTTCTGTATTACAACAGGAGATAGAAATAAGCCTCTCTCTGGTTGGAGCTTCAGTATTTTTAGGTCTCTGTTACCGTAGCTTAGCCAGAACCCAACTAATTTACAAACTCAAGGGCGCACAGGGACCAGGAAGTCCATATAACCCAGTAATCATCTAAATGACTGCTCAAGGCTGAAGAACAAGTGCACTATGGAAAGCAGCAGCCACCACGGCCCTGCTCAAAAGCTGCCACCTGGGAACGCAGGCCTAGGGTTTCCAACCCTACTAATTTATCAAGAAATCTAGGTTCGCAGATCTTACAATATCGTTATCTTACAATATTGTTAACAATATTGGCAACTAATCCAAACTTAAAAAACAAAACAAAACTGCGGGTTAAACAAAAATGCCTCTGTGTCAGACTCAAGTCTATGATGGCCAGTGTGTGACCTGTTCTAGATTACAAGACAGCATTGAATCCAAAACACACAAATACACCATCATCCTAAGAACTGCTTTTTTTTGGGGGGGGAATAAATTTCCCCCCAAATACACTGACTGCCAGGTAGTCCCTGATATCAGAGACATTAGAGGTCAAAAAAAAACCTGACATATTTTTAGGATTGGAAAAATTTAATGTTTTTTAGGACACAATCCTGAATATGAGAAACATTCCAGTTCATGATGATGACAGTGTAACATAATGAGCCAAAATTCCTCAATCACCCTCAACTCTGCAGCAGGAAGTAGCTCATAAAGCCTGTAATAGCTACAGCCCACACAGTTACTAGATGATAATGAACCCAAATATCCCACCTCCATTTGACGTCTGTGCTACTAGTAGTCGCCTTTTATAATGTATCTTTTTCTTCATTTCAATGTTGTGTAGCTGCTCAAAAAGGCACTTTACAGTGGATTGATTCCATGTTATCTGAACTTAATAATTAGGCAAAATAAATGCTTGGCACCAACATATTTAGCTAATAATTTTCCCTATGAAGTCATTTCAGCCATATCACTACCTTATAACCCATCAGGATCATCAAACATAAACTTACTTCTGAGTTACCAAACAATTATGAGGAAAACATTTACAACATCTTCCCCAAATATCTAATTATACGTCCCATTGCTGGGTTTGTCTTGTGTTTTACATCAATAAGCATAGGCACACAAACATCAGTGTGAGGGCATAATACAAAGCATTCTAGAATACCCCCCAGTTCTGTGGTGTATGATGCTCCCTGGCTCCCTGACCAATGTTAGAGTCAGAAAGTGGCTGCAAAGCTTTGTCTGAACCCGATGCTCCTTCCTAGGTAGTCCTCTGAAAGTCACATCCGGTGACTGGTTCTGAAAGGGCACTATAGAGTATGATGTGTCTCATTCTCATACTGGACCATTCCCTGAACCTCACTGGCACTGCCCTAGACCATGATTATCTGTTTTTGTTTGTTTGTTTGTTTGTTTGTTTAAGTAGTCTCCATGCTGGGCGTGTAGCCCAGGATGGGACTTGAAATCACCACCCTGAACTGAGATCAAGACCTGAGCTGAGATCAAGAGTCAGGTGCTTAACCAACTGAGCCACCCGGGCAGTTCCATTTACTTTTTAAACGACTCAATTTATAGAGGAAATGAAACACTTATAATTCACTTTTCAAAATGGGTCATATGACTTAAATAGTAAGAATCAAGACACAAATAAGGAATTTCAAGTTTCCTTATTCCTTAAAAGACTTTCATGGAACGTCTGGGTGGATCAGTCAGTTAAGCATCCAGCTTTGGCTCAGGGCATGATCTTGCAGTTTGTGAGTTCAAGCCCAGCGTTGGGCTCTGTGCTGACACCCTGGAGCCTGGAGCCTGCTTTGGATTCTGTGTCTTCCTCTCTCTCTGCCCCTCCCCCACTCACATTTTTGTCTCTCTCTCAAAAATAAATAAACATTTAAAAAAAAAAGGACTTTTGGGCGCCTGGGTGGCTCAGTAGGTTGAGTGTCCCACTTCAGCTCAGGTCATGATCTCACGGCTTGTGGGTTCAAGCCCCATGTCGGGCTCTGTGCTGACAGCTCGGAGCCTGAAGCCTGCTTCAGATTCTGTGTCTCCCTCTCTCTCTGCCCCTACCCCTCTCACGCTCTGTCTCTGTCTCTGTCTCTCTCTCTCAAAAATAAATAAATGTCAAAAAAAAATTTTTTTTTTAAAAATTAAAAAAAATTAAAAAATAAAAAAAAAGGACTTTGATTCATTCTGCTGAGAGTATGCATTCAGTCCAAGGAAGCTCACTAGTATGTATATTAAGTTTAAATTTGGCCTTAATCTTTTTCGGTATTTATAAGTTTACATCAATTGTTTCTGTAGCTTTCTGTTGTTGTTTGTTTGTTTACCTCTTCGTATATTCCAGTGCATTCATAGTAGTCTCTGGAAGGGAGGCCAAGTCGAGGCTGATCAATCTGTAAAAAATATACCAAGAAGAAAATAAACCATTCAGTTGATGTGGGACAGTTGGAAAAAATACAAGCATGTCTATGTATGAGCAAGAGCCTAGTGTTCTTGCTGTTTATAAGGGTAACAACAGTCAGACAATGAGTGAATACAAATTAGGCACTGGTTTCCATACTACTTGGCAGTTTTACAGTGATGGGTAGTTAGGTAATCTGGAAGAGTATGCTGCAGGTATTTGAGGAAAACCAAAGAAACTTGAATGAAATACACCAGGAAGAATTTTTTAATGCAAAACCAAAGGTGCAGGTGGACAAAAACATGTTAGAATCTAGGACTTGGAAGTTTCTAAATTACACATTTACAGGACATTTGGCTTCCTGAGATTCTAATATGCTCTCCTGGAAGACATTCTCTTCTCCCACCCTTAATGGGGATGAGAAAAAACCAAAAAAGTGGAAACCTCTGTGGTAACTCTACAACTGTTTCTCTAGTGGAAATCTTGCCAGAGATTTTTTTGAGATTCCCTTCCCTGGGGGTGGGGGGTAGGGGAGACTCCTCCTCGGTTCTCTCCTGCTCTGCTCAACACTTGAGCAGACCCAGCTGACAGCAGAGTGTGTGAAAGAGGAAACTAGTCTCTGCTCGAGTGTGTCTGGTCCACTGGACCACCTGGAGAGCCACCTGGACACAGTGCAGCTTTGCGAGATTGCTTCCTATGCACCGCATGATTTGATGGGTATGGGGCAAACTAGGGCATGTATGGGTTAAAGTGAGAAACCCAGCAGCTGTAAAGAGGCCAGGACAATACAAAAGAAACAGAACCCAGAGGATTAGTATGGAAAAAGCCAGAAGGTGTCACCACAGATAGGGCTCTGCCCCCTTTCCAACCTCTCCACTCTCCCTAGGAAATCTCTTCATGGTGATCATGCAGGATGCTGGTACTGAAGAGCCAAAGGAGTGAATTCCAGAAGGGAGAAGGGGGCCCACTGTAGAAGACAGCTGGGTTCAATTCCTTTCATGATTTTAATAAAAATGGCCATAAAGATTTATACAATAGTGACATAAATATGAATCTGTGTCTTGCAACTTTTGGGGTACTTTCTTTTACAAGGAGACCAAAAATAAAGCTCTGTAAATATTTTAGTCCATTCCAAACATACTCATTAAGTATTAATTTCATCTTAGGTGACGCCTTAAGTAAACCTAAATGAATGGCTTACATGAGGGGAAAAAAATCTAAAACACTGATTTTAAAAGAGCAGTATTTTATTTACCTTCACTGAGAAAAAAGTTCAGATATTCTTTAGTAACAGCCAAAACTGTATTCAAAATCCTTTTCTCAAAAAACAAACAAAAAACCAAAAAAAAACCCACTCCCCCACCCCAAAATCCCCCAAATCCCTTTTCTGTGTTCTTTTGGGAAGCAATTGGAAATTTCTGGTTTCCAGATTTGCATTACTAATGTAAACCAAACTATGCTCCTTTCATGAACATATGGAGAAATCAGGTGCTGTTTCAAATTAGGGGGCCCTTTCATTTCTTTAATTTATTTTATGAAGAAAGCAGTATCAAGCCTAAGGTAGCAGAAGGGAGACACGACCACAGCATTAAGAGAATACTTTCAAAATTGGGAATCCAGGTTTCAGGGACAGAGCACAAATTTATTACTATCATGCTCATGCAATTCAAATGAGAATATGCATTATTTCTAAATACCAACAACAACAATGTATGCAGAAATTTTATTAACAATTTAAAGCTAACTTGGCTGTCAGCCCACAAACTTACATGAATTATATGGTTCACAGAGTTCTTATCATCAGTGCCAACAAAAAAATTAAGAATGACTTTTTTCCCAAATTTAGAATTCAGCTGTGCAATAGATTTCTCAGCTGTCCAAGAAGGACCTAAAGCAAAGAAAGGTGAAGAATACTTTTAGAAGTTTCGGTGCATTAATGTGATACTATAATAATATAGATTTTATATGGAAATTATATTTTTAAAAAAGAATGAAAATCACCTTACCATAGGTCTGCTCCCAGTTTTCTGTTGCTACGGGCCAATCATATATATCTGGTAGTAGACTGAGTAGAGGTTTTCCGCCTCTGCTATCAATAGCGGCTTTTGGAAACAATGAAAATAAATTCCTTATGAAGTCTTTGCATATTTTGGCACACTCTTAATGAAATACAAGGAAGAGCACTTACATTCATTTATACAAGATCTGTACAGTGTTTTTGCTTTCTGCACTGCTATTATATCTTCAGTTTTGGGTTCCTGAAGAACATCTGAAATAGAGCATTGAGTACAACCCATCAATACAATTGCTCATTTGCAGCTGTAATTAACATTTGCAGTGCAGGTTCAGAAAAAAAGCTTGCTTTTGTATATGTATGTTCACTGCCTCCCCATGCTAAAACCCTCCAGGAAAAACTAAACCCCCTACCAGATCATTATTCCTAGTGCAGAACTGGGAGTTGATTTTATTAGCCAAGTTAGATGAAAGTCTTTTTGACTAGATTCTCTTTTTTTGTGAACAACGACGTGTACTGCTCTGCCATACGTAAGTTCCTGTTTTTTTAAAATTAAGATTAAAAAGAAATAATAATGCAGAGGAATATGGAATTTAATATGATAGTCTTCTTGATAGCTGGAAATAATTATCTTTGTGTGATTGTACTGTTCATGCTCCAGATGAATTGAATGAATTATTCTACTTGTTTGGATGTTCTAAAATAGCAAAAATTGTTTTTCTACAAAGTAACTTCTAGAAGTGGGGAACAGAAGATGGAGGATAGCAGAAGACTAGACAAGACTTCCTCAACTTCCCAGGGAGAGTATCTTAGCTGGGTTAGAATAAATACCCACCCAGGGATATAAACGTCAGTAACATCTTCAACACAGTAATGGCTCAATATCGACATCAACCCAGGGCCAGGGTGGGAAAATATAATGGAGGTGGTGTTTGGTGGCAATCAATTAACTCATTTAAAATTTTTTTTAATGTTTATTTTTGAGAGAGAGAGACAGAGAGTCAGAGCCAGGGGGACAGAGGATCCCAAGCAGATCTGTGCTGACAGCAGTGAGCTGATGTGGGGCTTGAACTCTTGGACCACGAGATCATGACCTGAACTAAAGTCGGAAGCTTAACTAACTGAGCCACCCAGGCACCCCAATTAATTTCTTATTGTGTGAAACGGCATAAAGATGCCATCCTGTAGAGAGGACAGATTTTGTTGTATGTGTACCCACAAATGAAAGCAGGAATGCTGAGATGCCAACATATCCATTTCAGCCTTACCACCCTCAAAGAGACTTGGTGGTGAGCCACAAAACTTGGAGGGATTATCGACTTTAATCTTCTGTGACATTCTCTGTAATGGCTAAGAGTTGTATCTTTAAAAAATGGATATATTAAGAGAGAAATCTTTGATGCATAGAAACAAACTCCACTAACCTTTCAAAATGACTTCTAGTTCATCTCTTAAAATGTCAAAGTTACTGTAACGGGAGCTGGTCTCAGGAATGACGTTGCGTTTCAACCAGCCTCCACAGGCATATTTAAAAAAGTCTGTACAAGGCTCAGCAGTGGCATCCATGTTCTGGATCAGTCGAGCAGCTGAAAGACCAGAGAATGAACGAGATCAAATGAAGGGTGTATTTCTTAAGTAGTTTGGAAGGGGGGGAAAGAGGCATGTTATTTCTCCTTTATGATCAAGTCAACTGCACTGATGCTCCTTTTTCTTACTTCTCTAATGGTCAACTGAGGAGGAATGATGACTCTTATCTACGTATAGTCCTCCCTTCCTTTGTTAGAGTTGGTTAGGTTTATTCCTGACAGGTCTCGGTCTTCCCATCCTACATCCCACCCCCACCTCCAAATAACTGAGGTTCTTGCTAGCTCCTATCTCAGATGACAACAAAGAACACAGGTCTGCCTTACCAGGCCTGAACCTGGGGCTGACACAGGCGGCTCTTCACTCTATTAATTTTAGCGGCTGACTCTACTTTTCAAATTTCTGTGACTTTTGAATGTCTCTGAGATTCTAAGGGAAGTGGGATTGTTCTTTGTTTTTTTAAAGTAATCTCTAAACCTAATGTGAGGCTCAAACTCACGACCCTGAGATCAAGCGTCTCATGCTCCACCGAGGGGAGCCAGCCAGGTGCCCCTGTGGGACTGTTAATGCATTTTATCATTCTACTATTATTACTTCTTGGACCTCGCTCACAATATTTTTGCAATTCAAATTTGACATCCAATTTGCACTTGTTTATGTAGAGTCTGTCATTACAAAATCGGCTGTAAGCTCATTAGCTTTTCTTATGTCCACTCTTTTATCTTTGAAAAACTACGATGAAAATACAAATGAGCCAACACCGAGTATTTACAACGTGCAAAACCCTGACTGTGTTAGGTGCTGCAGTTGATAGAAGGATGTATAAAATATGAATTACTGCCATTGAGGAGAAGGATATTATGCACAGGAGGCCCAACACCCACAATTCCTACACCTGGAAGAGTGAGAAAACCCTCCCACTGTCCTCCCCACGTTCTTTCTCATCCAAGTTGAACTGTTTTGCAGTAAAAACAAAAGACCAATTGAGAATTCATCTGTATCAAGAGAGTATAAGTTCTCAAATGAGCTTTTGAAAAGACTTCACTTTCTGAGTTAATTAATTAATTTAAAAACTTCAAACAATTGCTGAGCTGTGTGGATTCTTCCAACCTGGAATGGTTAAGTCTGTTTTCCAGCTGAATCTCAAGCCTCCGCCTCTTACCACCCTCTGGATGTGTTTGCCTGGCTGCCACTTCAGGCTCCAAGTCTTTAATGCTGAACTACGGGTCGTCTCCAGACCATAGTCTGGACTCACGCACCTTGGTACACAGCACAACCATCATCATGGCCTCCCGGGTTTGAACTTTGGGTAACGCTCTGTATTTCCCCCTCCCGCTTAGGTTATTGGTAACTCCTTTGCCTCTTTCCTATACTCGCCGTGATGAGTTTACATTTTCACTCCCTTTTGGCTAGAAGTCACCCAACTATTCATCTTGCTAATACCATCTCTCTACTTGTATATATTCCACATATCTTTCACAGATTAAACTTCCCCAAATACACTTTTGCGGGCCACTCTCTCACTGGAATATGGCAGTAGCTTGCCACTGCCCAGGTTAAATTACAAAATTCTTTAATTTGGCCTCTAAATCTTTACTAATCAAAAAAAGTCTCTACCTTCTCTTTTTTTCCTCTCTGTGTTTTTACTCAAACTCTCTGCCCCAACCAGACAGCCTCGCTACATGTGCCACAAACGTTCCTGTGTTTCTCTGCTGGGTGCTGGTGCTTCTCAATTCCTCATCCTACCCTTCTAACTTCTCTTCCTTTTCTTCCCAAATGCTGCTCACCATTCAAGGTTCAGCATGTGGCCCATCTCTTCCCTGAGGCTCCCATGACTCCATACTTTCAGGGAATATTTCTTTCCCTGAACTTCTGAGAGCTCATTGCCTCACTCAGTCCTTAATGCTCATTGTGGACACCTACACCATCTTCCTAACCATTCTGTTGATGAACTTAGCCTCTTTGCATTCCCATCACCTAGCACCTCATAAAAGACAGGCACAAATGGCTGTGTGTGATGACATTACTGAGTTATCTGTGAGTCCTCTTACTCCTTCCTCTGACACACCCCCTCCCCTGCTCCTGCACGTCAGACCAGTTCTCATCTCCTGGCCTCCAGCCATCCCTTCCTTTCAATGCCCACTGTTTCTGCTCTCTTTTGGGCCCTCCTTCTTTTAGGATCTATCCATGCCCTTTTGCCCAAGTTGTGGCCCCAGGCCTGTGCCCACTGCAATCCACCCTGTGGGTCAACTGGATTAATGCTGCCATAACATTTCAGCATGGCATTTCCATTCCGAGGTTTTCAAAATACTCCATCTGCATTTATAATAAAATCTAGAAAAAATATATAAATATATAGCAACATATCATAAAATCCCCACCTGAAACTAATGTTAACACTTTATATTAATTTTACATGAGTAAAAAGAAAACAAACAAAATCATAGATGGAATAAATGACTCTGGGAGAAATTTTAAAATAAATACAGACTCCACAGCATATTCTCACTCTGATGTGTCTAGTGAAGCTTCTCTCTCACTACTTCCTCACACATGCCTTCTGCCCCAGTAAAATGGCTGCGTCAGTTTGTGCTGTGAACACCTTACAGTTTTCTGCTTTTGTAACTTTGACTGTGTTGCATCAAGCCCTACTAAAATATCCTTTTTAATATTTTCATATTTAGAGATTTCAGGCATTTTCAAGGCCTCAGTTCAAATCATCCTTCTTCATGAAGGACTGTCCTCGCAAAATCTATATCAGCTGCCATCGTACTCATTTTTTTGTTGTTGGAAAAAAACATTACCTCCTCACCTGGACTGTGTAGTTCTGGTAAAGAAGGGAATGTGTTTTCCAGGTCTCTTACAGAGCCCAATGTTGCAGTGAATCAAAATTGGTCAGTAAAAACTCTTAATTTAAAACCTCAGGTAAAGATTAGGAAATTGATTTTAAAAAGATAGAAAAACTAACTCCCTTAAATGCTGAGGGAAATGAAAATATGATGACAGGGGAGGTGAAAATAAAGACCCTAAAACTTGGAGAATTATCACATTTAAAGTGAAAAACCAGAAAACTGGGAGCCTGAAAGAAGAGCTAACCAAAGATGGTCTAAGCACATATTTTTAGCAATTTTATGTACCTTTTGTCTTTTAAAATACTTTTAAGTATTTAAAATGAGCATTGTAAAGGCAACTGGCATTTTGGGAGCACTTCTAGCTTCTTCCCTCCCTGGGGAAATGGAAGGTTTATGCCCCTAACATCACAAGGAGCAAGCAATAAACTCCGAGGGGGAAGAGCAGCGAGCCAGTAATGAGTCAGTAGAATGAACAAGTTTTACTGCCTATTTGGAAACAGCACATACCCTTTTAAACACCTTGAACAAAAAGGAGGAGCAGTGAAGCGGCTCTATGCTCATGAGCACAAATCCACTGCCATGTGAATGCCTCTATACGTCTCACTTCTCCCACAAACAAAAAAGGAGGATCCTTCCCATCTAGGTGGAATTCATCACCTGACACCCGGTTCAACTACCTACATCTGGAAAACAAACCAAAGAAGCAGGATTCAAACAATTTGTGAGGGCTTAGCAGGCAAGAGATAGGAAGAGACAACTTTGCAAACTCTTTCCTGTGCCACTTTTCAAATTTCCTTTGACCAGAGCTCATCTGAGCATGGGCGCTTCCAATCACTTCAAAGAGAGCTTGCTGTCCTGGTGAATATTTTGGGGCCATGGGCCAAGGCAAGTCATGGGCTAGCACTTTTATGCCGGGTCTTTGATCAAGCTTCCTTTAATCTCTTATCGTGGGTTTGATTCTCGTTTTGCACCTTACCATCCGGACCTCTGTGCTGACTTTTCTTTGAAGTCAGCAGTAGACCTGTGGGTAGAAGGCCTGTAGGAAACAGACGCTCAGCTGTCAAACTGGTCGTAATTGTTTTTATATTTTGCGCTTTGTTTTGAATTACTCAACCTCTCCACACAGCCACACCTGGGCTCTTCAGATGTTTCCTTATCTGTGTGTTTCTGACTCCTGAGTAAACAAATGTGGTTTAAAAACAAATAAAATTATTCACCTTAATAAGTAGACATAAAGAATGATGTAGTAAAGGCAAAAGTATTGACACAGAATGATGCTGACCACATGTTCTTAAAGTGAAAGAAACAGTATTTATGCTATTTTTAAAAATCTACATAAAGCACAGAAAGTCTAAAAGACATAGCAGTTACATCTGGTTGGAGGATTATGAGTGTGTTTAATTTTGTATTAGTTGCTTATCTTTATTTTCCAATTTGTATTAGATGAACATGCACTGCTTTTGCAATAAGAAAAAAAGCATTTTTAATTTAAGAAAATAGTCACATAAAGACAAGAAAAGTAATCTTCTATTAATAATGAGCTTATTTCTTATGAATGACAATTCCAAATGTTCGAGGCTGATAATATATGACACACCATTTTTTTTCCTAACTAATCTTCTTGTAACATTCTCCTAACTTGCTTGACTATAGGAAATTTAAAACAAGCTCAACTACCATCCGGGAAGTTATTAATTACTGTATTCATTACCAAGGGTCTATTGTGTGGGAATGGATTAGAAGATGCTGTAGAAGCTGGGAAAATGTTTGGGGTCCTTAAATCAGGCAGACCGGTTTTGAATCCCTGAGCTTCACCACTTTTTACTTGTACAAGATTAAGTAATGTCCCCAAGATCAAGCAGCTAGTAAATGATGGAGCCACAGGCCTTGCACTTAGGCTCCCAGGGTCCCAGGTTCACCACCCTCTTCCCTCGGTATTTTGGATAGACGAGGTGGGGGTATGTGAGAAGCAGCGACTTGCATTCTTTCCCTTTCTTCTTCTTTTTTCCACTTCTTCTCAGTTACCCTCTATTTTGCCCTTGCCCTCTCCCCTCTCTGCCACTCTGTAACCACAGCTTCCCAACTTTATCACCAGCAACAAGTCTCAGGTCAAAGGTAGGAGAAAGTATCAGGGCTTGGAAGGTCTGTGGTGGCCAGGAAGAAGGAAAAAGGTTAAACCCCCCCCCCCCCCAACAAACAAACAAAACAGATGAATTCCTCACGGCAGGGTAAGTGGACAGGCAAGTGGCATAGAGCCCATTTGTATTCAAGAAGGGCATCTTCTTTTTTTTTTTTTTTTTTTAACTTTTTAAACGTTTATTTATTTTTGAGAGAGAGAGGCAGAGTACAAGCTAGGGAGGGGCAGAGAGAGAGGGAGACATAGAATCCAAAGCAGGCTCTAAGCTATGAGCTGTTAGCACAGAGCCCGATGTGGGGCTTGAACCCACGAACCGTGAGATCATGACCTGAGCCAAAGTCAGATGCTTAACTGACTGAGCCATCCAGATGCCCCAACAACCTATACTTCTAAGTGCACTTCAGTCCCTTATAAACCCCTGGCCCCATATTGCAGGAAGCCACACATATATCTCCTGTGTACAGGCCCACTCCTTCCAGGCCTCCTCTCTACTATATTGCCTTTGGCCTCCATAACCTTTTGCCCCATCCATGACCCAGTTCGGTCTGGTGCAGGACCTGTGTGAAAATGCCTTTCTTTCATCTGTCATCGTCTTGGAGGAGTCTCAAAGAGGCTCCTCGTGTCTCCAGGTAAATAGCTGTCTGACATTTTAGCTCCATGCCTCCCTCTCCCAAGAACCACAAGGACTGATAGGCCTGGTTTGGGGGAGACAATAATAGCAAAACCTGCACTCTGTTCCGAATTATTTCTCTCCTCTGATGGGCAAGGCTTTGTTTAAGGGACATTTTTGTTGAGCTTGACTTTCTATTCCTCCAAGAGGAGCTCTCTCTAATCTCAGGAGCCTCTTGGGCCTCTCAGGCAATAGACTGGGGGCATAACTACACCAGTTTTCAGATAGGATTGGACATGAGGAAGCTCCAGCTACACTGGAATTCCACTTCATGTCACCAATGGCTTCCATGCCACACGATCCCCTGCTTTCCAACAATATCAATAGTTTGCTACCTGAAAATAGGACTTTTGGCACTATGCCCAAGAAATATTTCAATGTTTATACATATACATTCCCTAGAGACTAGTCTGGGTGTGTGTGTGCGTGTGTGTATGTGTGTGTGTGTGTGTGTGTTTTAAAAAGATTTCTGAATGTGTCAAGTGCTCTTGGGGAAATTTTCAGGAAAATAAGGGAAACCTGAAATAAATAGGATTGCCACAAGCAGCAAATCAATAAACTGGATAGCATAAAGCTTTGTGCTGTGGCACTTTTTTGTGGACTTAACATTAGTTAATACTGGTCCCTACTCAGTAGTTCACTGATGCTTTCCCATCAGAATGAATTCATGGGAATTATGAGCATGGTCCATTTTTTTTATTTGATGGAGTTCTAACGTCACAACTAACACTGAATTAGCAAGTACACAGTCATTGACAATTGGGGAAATACAGAGTTAGGTTCTTATTAGCTTCTGACCACAGAGCATTTTCATCAACCGATCAATACATAATCTTGTTTTATATGTTTCTATTTGATTGAAAGACATTTTATTTAATATATATCATTGAGTCATTAATACCGAACTCACAGCCAATAGTGCTACAACTCATGAGGGAACAAAGCTTATCTAACACAGGTGTTTTCTTTGTAAGGCACGATACAGCTTTCTGGTGCTTAGAAATACTAACAGCATTTCAGCACGTTTGGAACCCTTTTTAAATAGGGAAATAACCAACAAAAAACCACAAAAAATACGACAAATTTGACACTAAATAGACCAAGGACCCTTGCTTACAGTCCTTGTTAGACCTCAGCCGGACACACATGTGTCGGGTGACTCAGATCTTTCACCAATCTGCTCAGGTCTGCAAATGACCTCAAAAGCACCACATGCATTGATTTTGGGGGTTACAAATAAATTTTGGCCAGCCAGGTGAGTTGGCAAACGGGGAACTCTCAAAGAATTTGGATCAACTATATACTTTCGTCTGTTTTTTCTTTGAGGCTTTTTAACTATCCAGAAGATGTACAAACCAGGCAACAATATTTAGTGGCAATGAATTCAAATAATTTCATCCTCAATTACCAAACTTATATTCTAGTGTCAAAGATTTTGAATAGGTTAGGCATCTATTTACAACATAAGTGCCACACATCTGATTCTGTGAAAAAATTTCTTCCCTGACCGTTCTTACTCTGCACGTAACTAAGTCTTAGGAAATGGTATATAAGCAAAACTGTTTTCAGCCTGTTCTCTCCAAATCAGCCTAAGTCATTGGCTTTTTGACCCCAACCACACAACATTTTCATTTCATTATTTTAAAATCACTATAATCAGCCTAGCTTATGACTGTTCTGGAAGTGTGCAGAAGAGGTCAGAGAAATGTTGGGGTACCTATAAATGCTCTTGTAAAGACCTTAGGACACCCATTTCTGACCCAACCTTCTTTCCTAAATGTGTGCTTTATTAATACCTGATATTACTTACTGGGAAAATTTGACAATTTAAAAATCTCTTTTGACAACATTCTGAAAGTATTGCTGACCTTATTCCCCTGCTGCTACCCTCCTCCCACCATCCCCCAACCAAAATTAAGGCAAAGTCAGAACGTTTTGAAAGAACACAAGGAAAATGCAATGTAATCGCAACGGGTCACAAAGGACTCCATTCAAAAGGCAGTAATGTAGAAACTGGATTCTAGAGGACCATTCCTGAAGGGAAAATGACTGAAAATTAGCAAGCACACAGACTAATGCTAATAAAAACCAAATGGTTTTCATTGCAAACATTCTGGATTCTTCCACTTTTAAATGAAATCCTTGTCCCCAAATTGCTTTTGTAATACCTTGGTGAAGGAAAGGTTGCAGGAGTGGGATGGGGAAATATCTGATGCTGAATTTAATCCAGACTGCTAGTTTATCATTTAATCAACCACTCCCTGTCAACCTCTGGTGAAGTTCCAGCTAAGCCAAGGTCAAGTCTTAACACTAGTCTAATTGATCAGCATCAGGAAAAGCCATCACTATACATTTGTTCAGAAACTGTGGATTTATACAAGTAGGTCTGAGGAAAGCATAGTGGCTTTACTCTATAGAGCTGCAACTCTCCGGAAGGGAGACCTATTATTTCATGTCTTAACTTGAGATGTAGTTAGTATATAAGTATATTTTAGATATGCATGTGATCAATTTACCTTAAATGTATAGACAAAAACACATGTCTGCATGCACGTGCTACAGTTAACCTGGTATCCATTTGCTATCAAATTTACAGATAAACTCACTACCAGATTCACATATAGAATGTAAACTATAGGATTTCACTTGGGTTGAGCCAAAGATGCTTATGTAATAATAATAATAATAATAATAATAATAATAAATAATAGCAGCCAATGGTGGACATGTGTCAGGCACGAAGCCCTTACTGTGTGAAAAGTACTGTTTTAAGTTCTTCAAAATTTGTTTTCATTAAACTGTATATGGTAACTACATTTTTGTCCCCATTTTAGAGCTAGAGAAATTGAGGATGGTTGGTAAGCAACAAAGCCAAGGTTTGACTCAAGCAGTGGTGGCCAGAGTCTGAGCTCTTCTGTGATGCTAAGTTGCCTCTTTGCTTTAAATGTTTTTTTCTTATAATTGCTCAACAGAGTAATACATATTACCTCTATTTTAAGGAAATCTAAGCACAGAGTCGTCACATGTCCAAGATGACCAAGATAACTTTAGGTAGAGCATTGGCTTAATTTTAGGCTGTTGTTTTTAATACAGTATCATTCTGCCATGACCAAATAACATTAAAGAAATTTTAGAAGCTACACAGAAAGGGGAAGAAAATCCAAATTAAATTAAACAGCAACCAGTTTTTGGGGGGGAGGGCGGTTTTGATGCCAAATTAAGGTTTTGATTGTTCTATAATGTGAGTATAGCTACATGAATTTTTTTTTTTTATCTCATTTGGCCCTGAATTTTAGAATTTGTTGAGATAATCACAGAAATCTCAAGTCTAATAGACACACAATAATAATTCTTTTTTGGCTCTCCCCAAATTGGTGAAATTCTTATTAGTGAAATTCATTATCTTATAGTCCATTTAAATGAATGGCTCACAGCCAAGAGAGGACAGTCAATAATTTTCCAATAGGGATTCCTCCAAAAATCAAAACCCAAAACATATTCTTTTAATAACCCAAAGCCTTGACACTGTGTTACAGTTAAGTTAAAGTGCCATATGTCTAAAAATAATTTTTCTTTCCAGGTCCAATTTGCATTTTGAATCCTAAAAGATTCTTTGCTAGCAAAAAGCTATTAGAGATTATACTGCAATTTAAATACAATATATCACTTAAAATAAGTTATCAGGGCTGCAGGTTCATTATAATGTTAATGAATAATAATGCTCCTTTTTGAGGAAAGATAGAGAAGGTTACTGAAAGGCTAGGTTGTTCTCTCAGTAACTTCTGTCAGGTAGATTCCAAGATCCCTGGACACTGGTGGATGTCTCTAAAGAGAAAGCAGTGAACTTACATACCCCTGTTTCTCCCATTGAAACATTTTGTTAATTTGGACCACGGTACTGAGCAAGAATGACCAGACACCTTCACTAATATGCAATTACTGAGAATAACTCAAAACATTCTGCCTTTGCATCAATTTTGGTTACGGGGTGGTGCAAAAAGATCACAGCAGGAAGATGAGCTGGGTCATCAGTGCTTTTATAAAACTGATGTTGGAATCATAAGACAGCTCTTTTCTAGTGAGCACTATTCAATCCAGTATGTATAACAAACTAAGCAATTAGTGGACACGAGGTCGTGTTTGGCTCCAAATGTTTATATTTTTTGATGAATAGCTCTTTTATAGTATCAAACACACAGAGGATTATGCTAAGTCATTTGCCTTTTCCAAAAAAATGTTCTCCTTGTGGGCATGAAAAGACTCCAAAACTTTTCAACTCATTTTGACAAGTATTTTTGAGTATCCCCATGATATCGGACAGTACTCAGAACTGAACACACCAGGCTGAATAAACAGGTATCATCCCTGCCCTCGGAGAGCTTGCAGGTTTTCCTCTGAAACGAGACTATTTCTTTCGTAATGCACATAAACTCCTATAATGTCACTGTATCTAGACATGCATGGTTCTCATTTTCAATCACTAAATTTAGCCAGTATTCAGTTGATAAGTAAAGCTCTTATTTTATATGCAACCTGAGATAAGGAGGCACATGCGGTGTTTCCATGTGCCTGTGTTTGCACGTGTGAGCTGACCAGGAATCTGAACGGTCACGTTGTGAATGAAATGACCAGGGATAGGGAACCTGAGGAGATGATGGTTGAAAACCAGCAACACTTAGCTAATTTGGGGCATCCAAGAGAAGGAAAGCACAGGGGCTTCATTAAACAAGAGTGGAAATGGATTATGGAGAAGAGAGAAGCTGGAGTCGAACAAGAAGGGCCAGACTAGTGGTGATTTGGGTCCTAGAGAGCTGGTTATGCTTACCTGAGTAGGAAATTCATTGAAAATTCTCCCTGAAATACCTCCAGAAACGGTTTCCTTGTTGACCTAATTCTAGCTTAGGAGGGTAGAATTAGCAAGGTAAATTAAACAATTGAGAAGAGAGTCATTGGCTTTGCCGCTAGCAAAGGAGATGAATCAGACAGAAAAGGGCTCAACTTAGGTTGCTTGACAGAGAAACATAGAACTGAGAAACCTGACTTACGTAAGCAGGACAAAGCCAGAATGAAAACACTTCTTTGCTGCCATATTTGTGGATCAGGTGCCCTGACAAATCACTTTGCCTGAACAACAGTGGTTTTGTGACATCAAGATAAGGAAGTTGAGGATAAACATAAAACATAAGTGAAAACTTTATTTACTCAACCAATATGTATGGACAATTTACTATGTGCCATGCACCTTGCTAGGTGGTGAAGACAGAAGGATAAATAAGATAGAAAGAGTTGAAACTTTCACTATAGTGGGAAAAACTAGACATTGGACAACTAACTACAAGTGAGATGTAAGTTATGGGTATGTAGGGAATGAAGGAAGAATTAGCTAGGCAAAGGTGGAGAGAAGACCATCTCATTCATTCATTCATTCATTCATTCATTCATTGTTCCACAAATATTTGAGTCAGGTACCAAGCTGTGTTCCAGGTGGAGAAGGTGGGTGATGGCCTTGACAAAAGAGGACTGGAGTGTAAGAGTCTATGGGTGTGAAAACGTAGGCTAACCTCTGAAGAAGGGATGCAGGATGGATAAAGGATGAAAAGCTACGTTCCCAAAGCTTCAGCACCTACATTCCCAAAGCTTTTCCTATCTTTGATTGGTGGAAGCAGACTTGTGGGAACTAATAAGCAGGGGCTTGGCCCTTATCACTCTGTCCAGTGAAGGGGAGGGATATGATCATGGGAAAGAGGATTTACTCCTGCTGAGGCTGCAAGAAACAGCCAGCCTTGTCCTGTAAGTTCTCATTATGAGCATCTCATGGAGACAGCTTTCCCTTTATTTTCTACCTTGATGGCTGGTCACAAAGTTCTCAAGAATCTCTTGGACACATGCCCTGCCAAACGGACTTATGCTTTCACGAGCCCTAGCTTAGATGAGTCTTCTCCATGAATCCAGAGTTCTTGTGGACTACAGATGTTAAGCTGTGGGCTGACCTCCTCTGTAAGTTTCATATATTGTAGCATCATTTGTATGATGATATGGTTAGATGAGAGATGGGGCCTCGGATCATCAATGATGATATATCAGTATGAGACATGCAATTACTGAGAAATAACTCAAAGCATATTTCCAGGTAACCCACAGAATACAGAAGCAATAATAATTATAGGTACACTCTTTACCCAGAACAAGGGATCTACTCTGCACAACCAAGGCCATAATGGTCATTCCAAAAGAATTCTTCCTTCTCAATTAAGTATGTCTTCTCATAGTAAATTATCACCATCTGTTATTTAAAAGCTTTGAAAATCACACATGTGCTCTATCAGCATCTTAAAATATTTTGACACTGGGTTCTTTTTCCTGTTACTATGCTTGAATTAAAAATGACTTTTTGGGGATGCAAACTGTTGCAGTCACTCTGGAAAACAGCATGGAAGTTCCTCAAAAAATTTTAAAAAATTAAAAATAGAACTACCCTACGACCCAGCAATTGCACCACTAGGTATTTATCCAAGGGATACAGGTATGCTATTTTGAAGGGACACATGTACCCCCATGTTTATAGCAGCGCTATCGACAAGAGCCAAAGTATGGAAAGAGCCCAAACGTCCACAGATGGAGAATGGATAAAGAAGATGTGGTATATGCAGTATTACTCGGCAATCAAAAAAGAATGAAATCTTGTCATTTGCAACTATGTGGATGGAACTAGAGGGTATTATGTTAAGCAAAATTAGTCAGAGAAAGACAAATATCATGTGACTTCACTCATATGAGGACTTTAAGATACAAAACAGATGAACATAAGGGAAGGGAAGCAAAAATAATATAAAAACAAGGAGGGGGACAAAACATAAAAGACTCTTAAATATAGAGAACAAACAGAGGGCTGCTGGAGGGGTTGCGGGAGGGGGGATGGGCTAAATGGCTAAGGGGCATTAAGGAATCTACTCCAGAAATCATTGTTGCACTTAATTAAAAAATTAATTAATTTTTAAAACTGACTTTTATGGGCCCTTAACTGAACATGGAAGCTGCTTAAGATTCTCTCGCTCTCTTCCTCTGCCCTGCTCCCCTGTTCTCTCTCTCCCTCCTTTTCTGTCTCTAAAATAAAATTAAAAATTAAAAAAAAAAAGACTTTTATTGTTCATTTAAAGTCAGGTAGGCAATATCCGAAAAAAAAAATTAACTTTCCACACATAATTAGATTTTCTTGTATTAAATAAACAGGACAAAAAATGGATTCCTCCCTCCTAAGTTTTTAAAATTAACAGGTATGGTAGCTGATGTATGAGAGAAAAAGCAGGATCCTTGGCTTTCTGTGTTGACGTACAAAATTAGTGGCCTGTCCCTCCCTCAGTAAAGGAAGAAACATTTTTGTTCCACGTAAAATGTTTGTCATGTACATAACCTGGGCTCAGGTAAAAGCAGTACGAGCCAGTCCAGTGAGACTGAATCCTATTTTAGATGGACTACAAGTGTCAGCAACAGAGGAAGCTTCCAGCTAAGAGCAATGTCGGGATTGGAACCCACAGGCAGTTCCAACGAAGGAGATGTAACCAGCAGTGTGCTGATCCAAGAAAGTTCTGCAAGGTCTGGCAAAAGGTAATGAGGTTAGGAGCTAAGCTAGGTTTCAGTCCCAGAAGACAGGAAAGGAAAAGTGGAAAGAGTCAGACTCCAGAAGCGGGGAATGAGCCAGAAGTGAGGTCCCAAGGGACAAGGTAGGACCCCCACACAACTGGAGCTGAGGTCAGAGGCAGCTCACCTGTGAGACTCACCAGATTTGGAGCCAGGGCCACTGACCATGACCTTAGTGAGTGCCTGGGCCTGAAATGGGTCTGACTGTACAACAGGGACCCTGTGTGGAACCCAACTAGTTTGTAAACTTTTTAAATCTTCTCATCTCTTTTCTCAGTTTTAATTTTATTATCGCAGTTAAAATACATCATGTCAAGTTTCATAGCAATAATTGCTACTATCTTATATTCTCTTTTAAAAGATTCATATTGGGGCGCCTGGGTGGCTCAGTCGGTTAAGCATCCTACTTGGGCTCAGGTCATGATCTCACAGTCCGTGAGTTCGAGCCCTGCGTCAGGCTCTGTGCTGACCGCTCAGAGCCTGGAGCCTGCTTCGGATTCTGTGTCTCCCTTTCTCTAACCCTCCCCCGTTCATGCTCTATCTCTCTCTGTCTCAAAAATAAATAAACATTAAAAAAAATTTTAAAGATTCATATTTGCATGGATAGGGGTTTAAGAGGACTTTCAAGGCTTCACTTGTGCCATTTCTTCTCAACATGCTTCTCAACATGTATTCTTGCTACAGAATAGTGTATACAGGGCTTTGAGAAATTTTCTGTTCGGTTAATGACTTTTTATATATTGCTTCTTTCACTCGATCCACTCAAATATAATTAAGTTATTTCTCTGAACAAATACAATTATTAATATTTTGCTTCTTGGCAATATCTAAGTTAGTGAAATCATTAATTGTTATATACATATGTTTGGGGATAATGAATTCATCTGGCTTCAGACTAGCAGACGTATCAAAACATCCTAATTTCACTCAGCTAATTTCATTATACCAGAAAATTAAGCCCATGGATTTAACAAAAGCTTTCTTTTCTGGGAGTATTTTTAAGTAACTACTGGATCCTCAAGCACATCTTATTATAAGTCTTTAATGATTTGGGAGTCCTTTCAATAAGAATTTCTTTGAAGTTCAGGAAAGCCTTGATTAACAAAAGAAACTTTTTAAAGAGATGGCCTGGGCCATATCCCCCATGTTATAGTTGGCTTGCTTCTTTCTGCTTTAAGCATCAAGCGCTGAGGAACAAACGCACTGAGGGCTATTGGTTGCCTGCTAACTGATTTCAATTTGAGTTCCCAATCATCTGGTCTGTGCTGTGGACCAAATCCCTTTTTTCAGGTTCACAGCTAAGGTCCTACTACTTGTTAGACTCCTGCCGACTGAAGTTTCTAAAAAAGATATTTTGGGGTGCCTGGCTGGCTCAGTCGGTAGAGCATGTTACTCTTGACCTCAGGGTTGTAAGTTTGAGTGTAGAAATCACTTAAAAACAAAATCTTTAAAGAAAATAAATAAAAATAAATAAATTAATTAAAATTCAAAAAGATATTTTTATTTCTAAAATGTGACAATTCCAAGGCGTCTGGGTGGCTCAGTCAGGTTAGCATCTGACTCTCGATCTTGGCTCAGGTCATGAGCTCATGGTTCGTGAGTTCAAGTCCTATATGTGGCTCTGCGCTGACAGCATGGAGCCTGCTTGGAATTATCTTTCTCCTCTCTCTCTGCCCCTCTCCTGTTCTCTCTCTCTGTCTCTGTCTCTCAAAATAAATAAACTTAAAAAAATAAAAATAAATAAATAAAATGTGACAATTCCACTTTGGTTTTTTTTTTTTTTTTTTTTTTTTTTAATTTTGAAGGAAGATCGTGTCTCTGAGAAACATTTAAACAAACATTTTGTTTTAAGGTAAGAACTCACTGATTCACTATGACTCTTCTACCTAGGCTAGTGAAAAGATAAATAGAATGAATTCATTAGTGATTCTGTCAAATGGAGTTCAACAACAACATGCCAGACGGGTGGTCCTCCACCATTACCTCTTGCTGGTTGCTGTTTACCCACTTGAATTATATAATTACATATGACAGCACATGAGCCAAAAGCCCTAACCGGCGTGAACTAATTTCTAGCTCTGGTGGCACATCCTAAGACTCTAGAATCTCACTGCTGTCAGCATTTACTTCCATTCGGAAGGGTATCCCCCGCAAACTTTTCTCTGGAGAAGGAATGATAAGGGTGTGGGATGTGAAACAGGAGAGCATTTTAAGTATTTAAGTATTAAGTATTTCAGTATTAAGCTCTAAGCCTTATAGAGTGCAGCCACCAGCTCTCTGCTTTAATCAGAAAGCCTTCCCCTGAAGCTCCCTGGCCTTCTGGCACTCTGAGACACTGAGAGACAAAACTAGCCTTCTATTATCACTACAGGTAGCATCCAAATCATTTCTCTTCACACTGCTTGTTTAGGCTTCTGCCAGTTGATCATTCCAGCATCAACTACCTTACCTCTTTAACTGTCTGGACATTCTTCACCGTTTATTAAATATTAACGCCTTGCTCAGTCTTCCCTTCCATGAAAGTTCTGCCATCTTCCCAGGTAACATCAGGGACTTTAGGGACCACCTCTGCTACTCTCCAGCTCTAGAATTTCTGAACTTTCTGAACTGTCATGACCTTCACCTCCACTCCACATCAGTACATGCATTTTGATGGTAACATCCTGAGGTTGCCATTACCCAGAACAGTTCTACCTTTGAAATCTTAGACTTGACTAACCTATGTACCGACCTTCTGATCCTTAGAAGGTTTTTCATTTGTTTATTCCCTCTATACCTGCTTTTGGACTTCACTGAGAACTCACCTCACACCTACTCTATTTTCCCTTTGTGTTTATCTTCTATCCAGCCTACATTCTTAGTGCCATCATTTAAACCAACATCTCATCACAGTATTTCATTCCCTTGCTCCCTGCAAATAAGCCTACCCTGAATCTATCCAGCTGCCTTCTTTTCCCCTCCAACTATAGGCTAAGATATTTAGTAGTATATTTTAGGCCCACCTGGGTGGCTCAGTCAGTTAAGAGCCTGACTTTGGCTCAGGTCATGATCTCACAGTTCGTGAGTTCAAGCCCCACATCGGGCCCTCTGCTGTCAGTGCACAGCCTACTTTAGATCCTCTGTACCCTCCCCTCTCTCTGCCCCTGCCCCATTTGTGCTCTCCCTCAAAAATAAACATCAAAAAGTAATATATTTTACACATTGATTCATTGACCGTCTCCTTTTTTATTGTGAGCTTCTTGTGAGCCTGGACTTTGTGTTAAACACTTCTACATCCTCAGCAACCAGTGTAGTGCTCAATATCTGTTGAAGATATTATCAGTGGTGCTGGAAAATCCCAAAACTACCTGGGTTAATGCCATTTCAAATAATGGTCTTAAGCTCCAACAGGGTTATCAATCCTGTGCACAGTCTTTCTGCATACATGGCCCTGGCTGGCCTTCCCTTCCCCTCTATACACTGCCCCTTTCCAGCCTCTGATACTCTCACTTTCTCTGCCAGCTCAGGCCCAGCAGCAGACTTTGCTTCTTACTTCACAGGGGAAACTGAAGTAACTGGATGATAACCAACACACCTTCCTATCCTTCCCAGCTTCCAAACATACTTGTATTCAAGCCATCGTTGCCTCCTCGCCTGGTAAGAGAGGAAGAAGGGGCTCTCCTCTGTCTCGGGAGTCCTACCACCTTTTCCCTGGATATATCCTCTCTTATGTCCCCAGGAACTAGACTTAGCAATTTTCCTACTTTCCACCTGAAACTTCAACTTCTTCCTCTGTGCTCCCATTTCTTATCAACCTCTCAGCTGCAGTAAACTCCAACAATCTTACTTTTTAACATACTCTCTTCCTTATGGTTTGGTGATTTTACACTTCCCTGGTTTTCCATTTACCTCCCTGACTCCTCCCCTTCTATCCCTTTTGGAAGTCTTCATTTCCTTCCTGGGAAATCTCAACCACACCCTCTGTATGCTGACGGTTCCTGAATCCTTATATCCAACCCTGACTTTGCCACATGGAAGACTTAAGAGTATCTCCAATCTACACTGTCTCGAAAGAGACTTTTCACTGCATGTTAAAATCTATCCATTCTCTCCAACCTGTTACCAGTCAAACCCAGGCAACCATTAGCTCTCATCCCAGATAAGTGGGCAGTAGCCTAGTTTCCTGCCCACAGCCATTCTTTAGTTACAGTTCTGATCAAGTCATGCTTCATTTGAAACTCTTCCTTCCATAACTTCTCTGGGCTATTAGTTAAAAGTAACATCCTGATAACATCCAGGTAACTTTACCATGGTCCACATGATCCAGTGTCTTAGCCCTATAGCTATTCCTTCAGTTCCTCAATATTGTCAAGCTATCCCTCACACTTGGGATGCAGAAATGTTATTCCCTTGTATGTATGGGTAAATCTCTTCCTCCACCTCACCAGGTGTGAGCTACATAGCAGGCAAACCTCTGCTTAAAATCCTTCAGATCCTCCCTATAACATATTTATTTATTTTCCATAAACGTTAGGAGGAATTACAACCCATGTAGTACATGAACTACCCCAATTAATTTTTCCAATATCATGTCTTGCTAGCCTGGTGCATTTTTCCAGTCATCATGAATCATGTGCAGGTCCTAAACTCAACTCAGCCTTTGCTTGCATGCTGCATCTAGCCTATGCACATGCTGTTCTCTGCTCCACTGGTCTGGCAGTCTCTGACTATTCTTCAGAACTTAGTGGGTGACATTTCCTCTTGATAATGAGTTCCTGGCTCCATCACAGTCACTCGAGCTGCCCATTCCCATGACTTATCTGGTTCAGGTGTTCCTTTCTCAGAGTGCCTACAGCACAGTCTGCTTACTTCTGTCATAGCACTTACCCACACCATATGGTTATTTAGTTTATTGGTCTGTCATGCTGACTGGACTACCACTTTCCTGACGACAGGGGTTATCTGAGTTCATGGTCCTGAGTGTCTAGGACAAGGCTCAGCATTTAGATGGTGCCCACTTAATGTTTTTGGAAAAAAATCAGTAAACGAACAGAGGCATGGATAAACAAATGAATGGATGGATGAGGAAAGAAGTTGTCTTGTTCTCTGTGAAGACATCCCTGTCCACATTTTTCCAGGGAAATTCAGGAGGACATTCCAGGTTCAACTTCTCCATTACTAGCAGATAAAAAGGCCAGTGCCTCACCCACTCTAACTGAGTTTTCAGTGGGTAGCACAGCCTGAAACTGCAGCTGTTAAAGCAATTATTTGGTTAACATTTATACTTCTGTTTAAAAATGCAAACATCCAGGTAATTCCTATATACCTTAATGTCAACTGATATACTTAAAATGCTTTTCTTCTGACCCCTAACAGAGACCAGTCCATTGAAGGAACAAGAACTTTGTGTGTCAGGGAGGAGAGATGGTTTGGCATGGGTATATTTTAAAAGCTTCCCAAATTATCCCAATAAGCAGCCATAGCTGAGAATCACTATTCTTCAGCACTTCTCAGACTTTATTGTGCACACTATTCTCCTGGGGACTACACTAAAAATGCAGCTGCAGATTCAATAGGTCTGAGGTGGGGCCTGAGAATTCGCACTTTTGCAAGTTTCCCAGCTGATGCCGATGCTGATGCTGCCAGTCTGTGGGCCACACTTTGAACAGCAAGGATCTAGTTATTCTTATTGCCACAGGTCTCTGGTTTATTTACTTTTGGGGTCAGTGAGTGGTGAGGGAAGGGATAACAGAGAGAGTGTGCAAGGGCAAGCATGGAGTAACTATGGATTCAAATCAGTGTGCCTGACGGTAAGTTTTGTTCTATAGGAAATGTGGATCTAAGTGCCCATTTCTGATTGTGCAGACTTTAACTTATTCACAGGCGGACCTGTCATACCTTGTGCTATGAAAGAGCACAGAAGTCAAGGAAAATATTAATAAGGGATGACAAATTATAGACTATATAGACTATATTGAACTATATAGAATATATAGACTATATAGAACATTCTCTCTCTCTCTCTCTCTCTCCTTCCCTCTCTTTTGACCACGCTTTCATCTTTAAAAATATGTTGACTGCTTTTTGGTTCTCAATAAATAGGCTAAACAGGGCATCTGCAACTTGCATGAAAAAAACACATTAAATGGAATATATCCGTGCATTATACCTACGGTGCATCTCCATGAAGGATGTGTCATGTGAAATGGGCTATCATTATTAGTCTTTGCTGTTTCTCTGTAAAATGAGACACTGTAATTCCAATTTTGTAGATAAGGAAAATAAAATGCAGAAAGCTAAACTAACTTAATTAAGATCACATGCTAACAACACAGGATGTGGCCAAAACTTGTATCTTTGCTCTCCCATGCTAAGTTGGCTTAGTGGAAAAAGGAGCAGTAATCTTTCAAAAGATTGTGCCTTAATTATTCATAACACTTGTATCTCTTTGAAATAAAGCTTACTATTTAACAGTCTTTCTTCTACACATATCTACTGCTGGAATTTGTCTATGTTCTATTCATCCAATTATTAACCTATTGAAATGAATTCAAATTGGCCTTACAGGGATACATAAATTAACTCACATACACTGGATGAGAAAGAAAAAAGAGGATAGGAATAATGCTAATGAATCAAATGGTATACAAAGAGGTCTTATAATTACAAGGTGAAAACAAATTTGACTCTTGACTTACTAGCAGTCAAGGTGAAACAGGACACATTTCACAGAACCCATATGTGAAACCAACACATTTTTTCCAAGAGCAGGATTATTTCCAAAAGCAAACTGCTCTGCGGTAGACCCCATATTCTGACTTTGTTTCAGAAATGGCTGGCCTACCTTGCTCTATGATATCACATGCATCTCTGACACCCTCTGAAAGCTAAACTCCCGGTGCATACAAACAATGTTTCCAATGTCCAATTTTGAATTTTAACTTCCTACTTGATTTTCTGTTTCCATAGACTTTCATCAATATTAGCCTAACACAATCCAATAATCGATACTCAAACTGAGAAGCTTGAGTTATTTAGTGAAGATTTGGTAGACACTTAAAAGGAAATGTAATCATTTTTAATTGCAAAAATGGGATTTAACACTTAATAGCAAGCAGAAGATCAAAATATAA
This sequence comes from Panthera leo, assembly GCF_018350215.1. Taxonomy (NCBI): domain Eukaryota; kingdom Metazoa; phylum Chordata; class Mammalia; order Carnivora; family Felidae; genus Panthera; species Panthera leo. Next base: position 109,344,973 of record NC_056687.1, read on the forward strand.
TTACTTAGAGGCACCTGGGTGGCTCGGTAGGTTAAGCGTCTGACTTTGGGTCAGGTCATGATCTCACAGTTCGTGGTTTCAAGCCCCGCGTTGGGCTCTGTGCTGACAGCTCAGAGCCTGGAGCCTGCTTCAGATTCTGTGTCTCCCTCTCTCTCTGCCCCTCCCCTGCTCGTGCTCTGTCTCTCTCTCTCTCTCAAAAATAAATAAATTAAAAGCAATGTTAAAAAATATAATGATTTATAGATGGACACTGGAGAGATAAAAAAAGGGATGAGGGTGGTTTTGTTTTGTCTGTCGATGGCTTTATTAAGTTACAATTTGCATACCATAAAATTCAACCAACACTTTTTAATAAATTATCCAGTTGCACAAAACCATCACTGTAATGCAACTTTAGAATGTGTCCATTACCCAAAAGCCTCCCTAGGGCCCATGTGCTGCAATTCCTGCCTCACTCCCAGCCCCAGGCAATAGCTGTTCTGCCTTCTGCCTCTTTAATTTTGCCTTCTCTGAAAATTTCACGTAAGTGGAATTGTATAATATGCACGTTTTCGTGTCTGGTTTATTTTGCTTAACAATGTCTGAGGTTCATGCATACCGTTGCATGTGTCATAGTTTGTTCCTTTTTATCGCGGTGTTGTATTCCCGTTTACAGCTATACCTTATTTTGTTCATTTACCTGTTGATAGACATTTGGGTTGTTTCCATGTTTTGGCTATTATGAATAATACCATAATGAACAACCACAGAGAAATTCTTGTGAGGACATGTGCTTTCATGTCTTTTAGGGAAATACCTAGGTATGAAATTGCTGGTCATATGCAAAGAGTATGTTTAACTTTTTATGAAAATCGCCAAATGCTTTCCCAATTGGTTTTTAGATATTCACCTGGGAAGTACTGAGGTATTTTTCCATTCCCACCAACAATGTTTGATGTCTCCAGTCTCTATATCCTAACACTTGATACTCTTTTTTTTTTTTTAGTGTTTATTTATTTATTTTGAGAGAGAGAGAGAAAGAGAGCCCACGCAAGCAAGTATGAGTGAGCGGGAAAGGGGCAGAGAGTGAGGGAAGAGAATCCCAAACAGGTTCCATGCTGTTAGCATTGAGCCCAATGCGGGGCTCAATCCCACAAACTGTGAGATCATGACCTGAGCTGGTACCAAGAGTTGGATGCCTAATCAACTGAACCACCTGGGCTTGCTTATTTATTTATTTATTTATTTATTTATTTATTTATTTATTACAGCCTTTCTGATGGTTATAAGGTGAGGGTATGTTGAATAGAGAGAATATATCCTGGTTTTCAGTCAGTCAGTCATAGGATAAAAACTAGTTCCTTCCCCCCCCCCACTCTACTGTATCTCCTTTTCTGAACAACCGGAGAGAATGAAATCTTTCAGGATTCAAGGGTTTGGGAACTGTCCCCTTATGAATTTTTAATTCTCTATTTTTCAATTTCCCTTAAATAATCTACTAATATTATCAACTTGATCTTCATATTATATCAAAGGCTTATTGGAAAGCACTTGCCACCCCACAGTTTGCTGAGGAACAGAACAAAGCAAGACCCTTGAACTACAGCCATACCTATCACTCTGCAATGTTAAGTGAGTGTAAAGCCAGAGGCCTCGTCCTAGCCAAAGCAGAGTTTATATCCACTCTCCTTTATATATAGGTGATGTTCACAGCTGTGAAACAAACCTTAGGATTCCAAATAAGCTTACCAGGCATTGCTAAATTTCCTTCCCTTTAACCATTTCATTCAACTTATCTATGTTTTCCATACCTTGGCCATGCATTAAGGAAAAAAAATAAAATAATGGTGTACCACTGCTTAAATTCTACCCAGAAGGTAAGAAAAATATGTTACATATGTTTGTTTTTATCACATAATTGATTCCCTTCTTGGAAAGGATTTGATTGACAGATGCTAATTCTGACCGGGGAAATTTTCAAGGAAGTATTGCTACACAATAGTCGGGAGAATGGTGTCGGGAAAGCTGCCCAAAGCAAACTGCCACATGCCACATTTACATGAACAAAGGTGTGTCTCAGCCAGCTTTCTACTAAGATACCTGCTAGCCCGAAGGATTTTTCTCAAACTTAATTACATAATAAAATAGCCTCATCTCCTACTCCGAAAGGTTGCTACACACCCGGTAGCCCTGAAGAGTCAGTCTGCAGTCTTTCTTGTACTTATCTAGTTGTGCCATTTTTCTTCATGGAGGCTTCATGGGATGTTAACAGGCAAGAAAGGAGAGACCGTGGCCAACAGTGAGAGACCTTTTCCTGTTGCTGCCAGGAAAAGGCCAGTTGGTGCCAAGATACTTCACCTAGGGCATTACCAGAATCTGACCCTTACAAAAATGAGCAGAAATTTGAAGGTTCATACTCTGAATATGAATACATTATCTCATCATGCTGAATATATCTTTCAAGTGAACAGAATGCCTCCTTTCCTTCTATTAATAATTAAGTACTTATCAAAAGTTTGCTTGGTAGGAAAAAAAAAAGTTTGCTTGGTGAGTAGAGATTTAAAGGAAAGGAAATGAATAGTTCTGAGAGATTTTATCCAAGGCTTGATGCTCCATGAACCTGTCTCTCGGTGTCTCTCGGGCTACCATGATTATGCAGTATACAACCTGCACAATTGTACAGACAGTCTTTCTCTCTCTCTTGTGCATTGTATTGCTCATGTATCTTAACTTGGCTTCTCCATCCCCCAAAGAGTCTAAGACAACACTGTTAATATTTGCTTCTTTAAGACCACTCAATTGCAGTTGTATTTGATGTACTAAAATCACTGATGAAGCTGCTCACTGTTCTCAGTAAAATAGCTGTTTTCTGGAGTGGAGAGATATTTGTTCTCTTCCTTCTCAGTCTGGATTTAATTATTTCAACTCTCCGAGAGTCATCTTATGCCTCTTAGCATTAGGTTCTAGCAGGAGGGGAGGCAATCTGCTTTCATACAATGTAAAGACATTGGGTATTAAAAGTTTGATAGACTCCTAGTCTCCTTCAAGGCAACACGGAGGAATGGTCACCATTACGAGCTCCAGAATCAGGCTACCTGGGCTGGCATCCCAGGCCAAGTTTGTTCATTTATAAAAATAAGATATAATGGTACCTACCTCACAGGGTCATTGTAAGAATCAAACGTATCGATACATATAAACTGCTTATAATAGTGTCAGACAAATAACTCTTCAGTGTTAACTATTATTACTTTATTTTATTATCGTCTCTTTCTATTCTATTCTATTCTATTCTAATTCTCCTATATTCTATTATTATACTCCCCTGTAAATCTATTTAATATTCCTTCCCCATACTCTATATCACACACCTCCATTTAGTAATAAAGCAGCAGCTTGGTGGGAAACGCTTGTGCATGTATGTATGTGCATATTTTAATTCCTTACCAATAGTCTGAAAATAAAGGAATGATGGAGGGTGTATTAGAAGTTCCCTCTCACTGCTATAACAAATTACCACAAACGTAATGGCTTAAAGCAGCACAAATTTCCTGTCATACAGTCCCAAGAAGGGTTGCCAGCACTGTACTCCGTCTGGATGCTGTAAGAGAGAACCGTTCCTTTCCCCTCCCAGCTTCTCGAGGCAGCACACATTTCTTGGCTTGGGGCTGTATCATTCCAACCTCTGCTTTCTGCACTGCTTTGGTCATATCCCTTTCTCTGATTCTACCCTTCTGCTCCCTTCCCCTTATAAGCATGCTTATGATTACATAAATCCATCCAAATAATTCAGGATAATCTCCCCATTTCAAGATTCTTAAGTTAAATTTGCAAAGTCCTTCCCCCCCACCACCATATAAGGTAATATATTCGCAGGATCCAGGGATAGGAAGTGGATATCTTTAGGGAGGGGTTATTCTACCTACCACAATGGGAAAAGCACTGGATGATCTCTTGAGATCATTCAAGCCAGTGGTACCTACTTGGAGGTGGCTCTGATGTCCCAAGGGGACAATGGCAGTATCTGGAGACATTTTTTGTTTGTCACAAGTTGGGAAGGGAATGGTACTAGACATCTAGTGGGTAAGAGGTCAGGGATGTTGCTAAACATCTTCTAATGCACAGGACGGCCTCCTCACCCCGACAAAGAATTATCCAGGCCAAAATGGCAACAGTGATGAAGCTGAGAAACCCTGATTTAAAGCATGTGATTCCTTGAAATCTTCAGAGCTAGTAAGGTTACAATACAATGGAAACCAGTTTCAGGACTTAGATGTATATGGAGAAGTTTGAGAAATCACAAGCAAGCTCTATAACTCCATGTTTTGACAATCTTATATAGTAAATAAGAGATGAATAACATTACTCATGCTTTAATAGTAGGGTTTTGAACACTACCTTAACTTGTTATTTGTTAAGTAGTGTTTCTTTTATTTTAGGTTGGTAAAATCTTTCATACTGGTGCATTTCATATACATGTAAATTATCTTTAAGTATGTATTATAAACATAATTTATGTATGTTATAAATATTAAAACTCATAGATTCTCAGATTTAAAGTACCTAACACCAAACAGATTTCAAGATGATCTACATTTTTGCCTTCGTATGACCTGATATCTATCCCTTGACTTGAAAGGATCAGAGAAGTACACTTGCTATGACATCCTCATCTATCAAGAGAAAGACATAAGTTAGAACCAACTTTTACTTAAAGTAAGCACCTTGGCTCTCAATACCTACTTTTCCAATTCTTATCAATCTCTGTGCTCAGGGATGAATTCTCCCAGTCTTTGTATGTATCTATTTTAATGCTTATTTATTTATTTTGAGAGAAAGAGAGATTTCAAGCAGGGGGAGGGGCAGAGAGAGAGAGGGAGAGAGAGAGAATCCCAAGAAGGCTCCATGTTATCAACACAGATCCCGACGCTGGACTCAAGGTCATGAACCATGAGATCATGATCTAAGCCAAAATCAAGAGTCAGACATTTAACCGACTGAGCCACCCAGGAGCCCCTCTCCCAGTCATTTTTTTAAAAATTTTTTCAATGTTTATTTATTTTTGAGAGAGAGAGAGAGACACAGAGTGTGAGTGGGGGAGGAGCAGAGAGAGAGACACACACAGAATCTAAAGCAGGCTACACGCTCTGAGCTGTCAGAACAAAGCCTGACACGGGGCTCAAACCCATGAACCGTGAGATCATGACCTGAACTGAAGTTGGACGTTTAACCAACTGAGTCACACAGGCACCCCTCTCCTAGTCTTTTTAAAGCAATCTAGAAATTGTTGGTAGGAGACCTTATATTCTTCTCAACATCTTTTTTTCCCCATGTTTCTTTTCCTTTCCATTCACTGCTCATTCATTTTTCTTTAATACTTTTTTCTGCCTAAGAATTCCCCTAGAATTTTGTTAATTTGCAGCAACTTTAAGTTTATTTATTTTGAGACAGACAAAGAGTGCAAGTGGGGGAGGGGTAGAGAAAGAGAGAGAACTCAAGCAGGCTCCGTGCTGTCAGCACAGAACCCACATGGGGCTCCAGCTCACGAAACCGTGAGCCGAAATCAAGAGTCAGATGCTTAACCAACTGAGCCACCCAGGCGCCCCAATTTGAGCTGCTAAAAACAGTAGTTGTATCTTTTATGGCAGAAAAGGTTGACTAACAAGCAGGGAACTGTGGGTGTGTAAGTGGGCACGAGTGTGAATACTGTACCCATAAGGGTGAGTTTCATCTTCATTTTTCCCCCCAGGAAGAACAGTAACTAGCAATATGAAAGTATTTTAACAGCTTGTAAACAAACACAGCCAAATAAAGAAGATCACAGTTATTCAGCAACTTTGTTTACCACTGACCCTATTTCCATTGTATATATTTCCCTGCCAAGGTACAATTCTATAAGGTGTTTTACATTTGGTATGATTTCTAAGCTACAATGAAAGGATACATGTTAAATATGTCTTAATGAATTGAGATTTCCCAAACACCACTTTAAGAAAAAAAAAGCCAAAGTCCAATCCCTAAGCAGTAAATCACATCTAAGATTCCAAATTCCAGATATCACATTGCTAATTGGGGTAGGTACCACTAGATGAGCCTGCCCAGCCTCTCTATGTCTGCCTCGTTAAAAAATTCCATTTCTTCACGGTACCCAGGTAGCTCAGTCAGTTAAGCATCTGACTTCAGCTCAGGTCATGATCTTGTGGTTCATGGGTTTGAGCCCCATGTCAGGCTCTATGCTGACAGCTCAGAGCCTGGAGCCTGCTTTGGATTCTGTGTCTCCCTCTCTCTGCCCCTCTCCCGCTCGAGTCTATCTGTCTCTCAAAAACGAACATTAAAACATTTTTTTTAATTCCATTTCTTTGTATTAAATTAAAATTAAAGAGAAAGAGAATGAGAGACTAAGTGTGAAAGAGAACCTAGAGATTAAGAGACTTAGAAGACATGTCAAGTGTATTAAGGACAGAGAAACTTGGAGACAATTAGAGGTCAATACATAAGTGGGAGTTTCTCAAAACAAGATAAGAATGAGCATATAATAAAAGAAAAGTGGGGGATGAGCAAATGATAACTTTGACAACTTGGGCACATACCAACTCTGGCACAGTGCCCCTGGACATCTCCCAGCCAAGGGATCTGTGCAGCCATTTTCTGGGGAATAAAGAAACTTCTTTTGTTTCTGGAAAGCCCTTGGGTGGGCAAGTGACTGTTAGTATGTTGAGCAACCAGTGGCTAATGTCCCAATCAGGCCTCCCTCCAGTCACCCACATCATATCTCAGGTGTCCTGTCAGTGCACATGAGATCCAGAGCAACTACAGCAATAAAAACATCAAAAAGTAATATACAGAAGAGCAAAGGGCAAACATTCAGAACATTAAACTATCACCTAAAATCCCAAGATATTTTCTCATCATTATTTTGCAAAGGTCAATGCATAACAAAAACCCAGATAAAACCATCTAATAGGAAATGGTTCAAAATCATTTGGGGCAGGTTATTTCTTAGAAGACATGTGAACATTAGAAAAGAGGTCTAGAATCTCCTGACAAAGGAGATAGGAGGTAAATAGTGTTCATATCCCAGGCTGTTGCACCCAGCTACCACCTTCTTCTTGTCAAATGCTCTCCTCTTTTTCACCACTCTCTAATTGATGTGACAGCTTATAACTCCACACACTTCCTCGGTTCCCTTCTCTGACTTTTTTTTCCTTGTACTCTAACTTTTGATGTCCTCTTAAGTTCAGCCCTTGTAGCTCATCTCCTTTTAAGAACCCAAATACCCCACAAGGCTTCACCTATCGCTCCTGGACAGATCCCAAATGACCCACACGAGAGATCTTCCTACACTCCATCTCTACCCTCTTGCCATCTATACCCACTTGTGCATAACCCCTGGCTTAGACCCAACCTGTCCAAATCCATATTAATCACATCACTCCCTTAAACAAATTTACCTCCAAACCTCTCGATTTCTGTGCACATGGTTACCATTTTCCTGAGTCCCGTAGATTTTAAAACTTGGGATCAGATCATTTTCTTTTTTTCTTTTTTTCTTTTTTTAAAGTTTATTTATTTATTTACAGGGCAAGGGAGGGGCAGAGAGAGAGAGAATCCCAAGTAGGCTCCATACCATCAGTGCAGAGGTGATGCGGGGCTCAAACTTACAAACCATGATGACCCAAGCCAAAACCAAGAGTCGGACGCTTACCTGACTGAGCCACCCAGGTGCCCCAAAACTTGGCATTATTTTCAGATCATTCATATTCTTCATTTAGCAATACTGTTACACTGAGTCATCCAATTCTCCATTCATGTGGTCACAGGGCTCTCTCATACCACTCTAAGCTGCTCCTCAAGGCACCCCTCCATTACAGCAACAGTCCCTACCTGCCCACCCTCTCTGGCTCATCACTTTTCACTGAACCTACCCAACCCCGCACTCCCAGAATCATCTTTCGGCTTTGCCTTACTGAATGATCTGTCCTGGAAAATATCCGTTTCTCCTTCATTACAACATCAAAGCTAACACATACATTTCCAAAGCTCTCCATCACGTGGCCCTATCTATCAAGCCTATATATTCACTGTTTCTCAACAACATGATTGATTCCTATTCTCTGTCCTTACTTGGAATTCCCTCTTCTATACCTGTACTTCTAACCCTTAGCCCATATCAAGGCCCCTCCCAAATCTCTCTTCTCCAACAGGCTTTACGGACCACACAACACTCCCTTCTTAGTTCATGCCCCTCTGATCACCTGCATCGAGAAGTCAACATGATGATATGATGCTCTCGCCATTTCAGTGTGTTGTCTTTCTCCAACTACCTGGCAAACTCCAGGAAGCTAGAGATACAGTCCTCTATCGCCCTTACCACACACTCCAGAGCTGGAAAGAGCAAATTCTTTTTTAGAATAAACTAGCTAATCAATCTAGTACTTAAGTACTTTTGGATTTTCCTTGACTATAAATAAATGATCTATAATAAATAAAAGTATACACGAAGGAAATATAGAGATATTTGTCTATTAGCATTTGATTTTTAAATGTTAATACGTTACTTGCAAAACTATTCCATTTGAAAACCATCTTCTTACCTGATTTTATGCAGTCTGACGACTTGCAAATGCCATCTAGAAAAAGAAGGGAATATGCATAAATATCTGCAATGCGGGTTTGTAATTTCTCCCTGTATTCTGTTCTTTTAAAAACTGCCAATTAAATAATAAATTCCTTAAAGCAAGAACTAAAACCTGAGTATTGTATGTCATTGCCAATAGTTAGAAAGAACATAAAGAAATAAAATAGGTAAATCCTAAATTTAAACACTTTATTATGAAAAAAAACAATTTATTGTATCATTGCTACTCACTAAGCCCTAGATCTACTAAATTGAAATAATCAGTTGTTTTAGTACGGTAATCTTTTTTTTCCCCCTATTAAGGAACCAATCTTTTCTAATCCTTATTGTGAAAACTGCTAAAACTCAAATTAGACCTCTTAGATTCCTGTGAAGCCCTTTAGAATTTCAATGACACAACAAATTTCACTAATTGAAGCTAGCCACAAAATGGTGTATACTTTAATCAAATAAAATTATACACTAGAATCCTTATAAAATAAGCATGAGTGCACTAAATATACTTGGCAATTAATAACTTAGCTCAAACATAAAAGACATTGTACTTTAGTCAGAGTTAACTGTTTCGACGTATTGATGTTACATTTTATGACGAAATCTTTATACCACCATCCTTAAGTATCTCTCTCCATAACACATTCGCTTGGTAGACAAAAAAGGCGTAAGATGAAGATTTCACTCTCTTGTGCATTTTTGTGTGCACAGGTGTGGGAGTCACTCACCATCATAGGTTGCATAGAGTGCGATCATCGTCACAGCGATGATGGTAAGGAGCAGGACAAGGACGGAGAGACTGATCTCCAGTGAGGTCCATCGTTGTTTCTTTGGCCTTGGAGTGTTGATATCAGTTATATCCATCTGACTTTCTGATTTGCCCATCACCTAAAATCTGGAAAAAAAATTTTTGTTAAGTCTTTAAATACTACCAACAACAAACTAATATATAGATAAAAAGAAGAGAAAATGAATGTACAACTTTCCAAATGCTAATGTGGCTAGATAAAAGTAAATGACTAATTCATTTTAGGTAAGAAATCAAGTTCTGCTGTTGTTGAAAGTCAGAATTTTGATTCTGAAAACAGAGTATAGAGCCAATGAATTTGACATGATCAGTCACAATTTTTTTTTTAAATAACAGTAAAGATCCAAACAAAATTAGACAAGAAGACTTAGCTAAATACTCACATAAGATTCCTATGGCAGTTCATAAGCAAATAATTGCTGTACCATCATAAAGCAAAGTTTTAAACTCACCCTTCTGAACTTTGGACAACGTCAAAGGTGAATTTTATATCTTGCTCCAATGGTTTCCTTCATAAGCATGGAAATCAATGACTAATACTTTGAGGTTTTGACTAAGCAGTAATTTGAAACATGAATACAGATAAAAACAAAAAGGAACAAACACTTGTGATAGCTTATTTTTAGTCTTTTTTTTTAATGTTTTATTTATTTTTGAGACAGACAGGGACAGAGCATGAGCAGGGGAGGGGCAGAGAGAGAGGGAGACACGGAATCTGAAGCAGGCTGTCAGCACAGCTCAGAGCCTGACGCGGGGCTCGAACTCACGAACTGCAAGATCATGACCTGAACCGCAGTCGGACGCTTAACCGACTGAGCCACCCAGGCACCCCTTATTTTTAGTCTTAAAAACAACTTTTATTTTTACAAGCTCAAAATTACAGCTACTGCTGATGTGGGTATCTATTAACTGGTTAGACAACATTCTGATGGTCACTCAGTGAACCAAAAGTCAGTGGTTTACACCCAGAGATAGCTGTTAATCACTGTTTCTTCGTGCGACTGAAGAAGAAAAAAATATATGCATTAAAAAACTCTCCTTGCAGGTCAGGGTAACAATTGTTAAGATACTTACTTAACTTATATTTAAATTAATATTAATACTTCTAATAATAGCTGACATTTATTGAGTGCTTCCTGTGTGTCAGTCACTAGTTCTTAGTGCTTTACCTGTGCGGATTATTTTAATCTTTGTAAGGTGGGTATTAATATTCCAATTCTATACTTTAGGAAACCGAGGCACATAAAACTCAGGGAACTTTCCCCACTACAAAACTAGTAAATGTTCTTTACAGAGAACACATTTGGTCACTGTTTGAAATAAAAATATATCATATCATCACACAATAAAAGCTATTTTAGATCTTATTGCAGAAGTTTTTGGAAGGGGGAGGGAAGTTAAGGGGATGAAAGCCTAAATATTAAATTTCATTAAGTTTCTTTTAGAGCCCTCGTGGTTCTTTATTGACCATCCACCAAAGCTCCAACTTCAATTTTTCTGCATGACTGTAGAAAAGGGCATCATAAACTAACAGATTAGCTGTTTATAACTTTATACAAATTAAGCATATAACTTAGTTCCTAGATGAAGTGACTCCTCAGAAATACTCTTAAAGATCTTTGTGGAACACCCACAATTTGCCTGATGGTATGTTTTGTGGAAACTGAGGCACAGGATAAAGTAGAAAATGGATTCTACATTTGAAGTGTGGACTGGGAGATCCCACTGATAGCTAGGAATTTAATCTCCCCAGTGAGTTATTAATAAGTGAACCACAGCTGGACTTTAGAGTTCTGGATACAAAGTCTTAAGCACGCTGTCCTCTTGATTACAGGAGGCTATAACCAAGGACAGACTATCAAATAAAAATAGTTTATTAGACCATGAAAACTGTGTCTGCTCAATAAAAGTGGGATGTAATGTACCTGAATGTTAAAATGTCTTACTTAATGGTTATGTAACTCATGTTGGCTTAGTCTCACAGACTCTGGGGTTATGATATGGAATTGCATTGATCGTGGCCCTTGGAGTTTTAATACGGATGGTGATTGGGGAAAGAAAAGATGGGACCAAATTTAATACTTGGACACCATTCAGAGAGGTAAACAATAAAAAGAATAATTTTCCCAATTTCCCCAGAAGAATTCAAGAGTGGCGTAAACAGCATCTGAATATTAATCACATTTGCCTTTCATGAGCATTTGTCTTCCTGCTCTAATATTTCAGAAGACAATCTAGCCAAGTTGCCCTGAAATAATACGATCCACTTCTCATTAAAAAAAATTTTTTTTAACATTTATTTATTATTGAGAGACCGAGAGACAGGGAGCATGAGCAGGGGAGGAGCAGAGAGAGGGGGAGACACAAAATCTGAAATAAGCTCCAGGCACTGAGCTGTCAGCACAGAGCCCAACATGGGGCTCGAACCCACAAACTGTGAGATCATGACCTGAGCCGAAGTCGGTCGCCCAACCAACTGAGCCACCCAGGCACCCTGATCCACTTCTCATTTTAGTTCTCTCTGAGAAACAACAATCAGTTTCTGTAGTAAAACTTAGGGCCAGGAACCAGGATAGCCACAGGGTTAAATTAAAGGTGCTCTTTGGCTCCACCAGGCTTCCAACTTCAGAAAACTGGTAGGCAGGCATGTCTTTCTCCGGTCTAGGTTACTTTTCCCTCACTTCTTCTCCTTACCCTTGAGACTGGGGTACAGAGGCAGCTGGGCTTTTAATGGTTCTGCACCTAAGACTGCAGAAATTGTTACAGGGAAATAAAGGCAGTGACTACAGCTGTTAGCCCTTTTACCTGCATCAAAAGAATATCATCTTTGAATCACCTGCAAACCCTCCATCTGCCCCTCTTGTAAACACGCTGATTTTTTTTTTTTTTTTTTTGTCTTTTGCTCCTAAGTAGCAATTTTGAACAGCACTGAGCAAAAGGAGAAATGATACAAGTTTAACTTCCTGGTTAACTTTGCCATTCATTTCCAGACACTTCTGGTGGATTCACTATGTTCCTATAAGAAAACAGGAGCCAGAATCTTGAACACCAAGATGAATCACCAACCCCCTAGATACGGAATATTCAAGTCAACTACACCCAACCCCATTTTAGAGAAGGGAGGGAAGAGGGCAAAAGGATACAAAAAAAATTATAAAGTTGATACTTATAGTTCCATATAAAGCAGGATATGCCCCCCACCCCAAAATACCTACATGTTTAAAATAGTACATCTCAATTGGAGATACGGTCAGAAAGTTTCAACCAAAAAGGAGACACTTCCAGAGGAGAGAACAGAGAATTAGGAGATCTAACCCAACAAGAAATCTGCCAACTTCAGCTAAATAACATTACCAAAAGAATGATTATTTTGCTTGAGTAGAAACAGCATTCCAAAGCAATATAAAGCAGCAATTCTTACACCAGTTGAGAATAGAGTCAAATCAACCTACAGGATAACTGCTTTGTTAAAGGGAAGTCTATAAACCAAAGCGATTTTCATCTTCACAGCACTTTCCCACATTAGCATTTCTGCAAGTCCCTGAGGGTACACTATTAAAACAATCTTGTGTTATGGAAACTGAGGCACAGGAAGCAGGAGAGACAGGTTGCATATTTAGGCTGTAGCTGCGAAGGCTGAAGAGACAGGTCAAGAGAGAAACCATCTCCTTTTTTCCCAGGACATTACTGTATAGGTGTTCCCGGGGTCTGGACACAAAGTAACAACCACATCACTCCCATATGCTGTGCAGCTATTCAACAGAAGTCACAGCAGCGAGTTCAAGAAAGTACCGGACAAATTTTTGTAAGTGCTGGGGCCCAGAAATAATGCAAGAGTGAAGACTCTGCAAGCCTCCAAAGCCGGCCTGCCGATTGGCAGCTCCCCAATGCTGACACTGCACGTCAGGTACTACTTTCCAATTTAATAAAATTACCATTTGCATCACCTATGGGGGAGGAACAGACTCAATCAAGTGGCTAAAGAGGAACGTTTGGTTGCAATCACCCTTATTTTCGAATAATACAAATACACTGAGGCCAATGAGGTAAGAAAACTTTCACCTACCCAGGAACTCCCCCCTGCTCCCGCCAACCAACCCTCTGTGATTTAAGCACGCTATCAGCATAAATTATATAATAGCAAGCTAAGGTTAAGGCAAGATGAAGAGCTAGGGTAATGAAAGGATCTTCAGGTTAGGAAAAGTAAAAACAGAAAAGTGAGTTACAAATGAGAAAATCCGATAGAAACCAAAATGAAAACAAACCTTGCTTAAAAAAAAAAAAAAAAATCCGTGTCTGTACAGCGGAATGGCAAATTCCCAGCCCCCAGATCAGACCCCCTGCAATTTGGTAGCGCTGATCCCGGCAACCAAACATAACTCCCCAAGGCAGAGGCTGCAGGGAGCTGTGGAAATGAACCCGAAGACTCGACCCCACATCACTCGCAGACCCCTCCTCCAGGTCACCCTCTTCGCCCCTTCCCTCACTCTTCGAGTCCCAGATGCGGCACCTTCCCAGGGCACGCCTCCCTCGCCCACGGCCGCGGGGTCCCGGGCGCTCGATTGCGCCGGAGCCGAGCCGCTGCCCCTGCTCCGTGCGCCTCCCGGGCGGCCGCTGCCCTCGGTCGGCTGTGCCCGCCCCGTGCCCGTCCCACCGGCTCCCACCGCCCGTGCTCTCGCGCCCTTCGGACCCTTCTCCCCAGCTCCCAGGTGCGGGCTCGCTCTCCCAGGACTCACCAGTGGGATTCGGGAGAAGTTGGAGGCTGCTGAGCAGACACATCCCGACCAATGAGCGCGCGGGGCCGGGCGTGGGGAGCCCCGCCGAGCGCCGGTCGGTCCGTGCGTCCGCCCCAGCGCGCCCCGAGCGGCGCGGGCTCCGGGCGGCGGGCGGCGGCTGCGCCGAGCGAGGCCGGACTCGGGGGAGGTTCCGGCCCCGCGGCGGCCCGGGCCGGAGGAGCGAGGGGGAACCGGGCATCCCTCGGACCCGCACCCGGAGGGACTCACCGTGGCCTCTCAGCGGATTCCGCGCCGGGAGTTGGGCGGCTGCTCCCGCCTGCGCGCGGTCAAGCTTCGCCACTTGCACATCTCCGCGCCCCGCGCGTCTCGGCGCTCTCACCCTCCCCCCCCGTCCCCCCCGCCGCAGGACGAGCGAGAGGAGCAGTTCCCTGGGTGACCTGAAGGTTTCCGCTAGGTCTCCCGAACCCTGTCACATCGTGTGTGGGGGCCGGGTGTGCGTGCGTGCGAGAAAGCCCCCCCACCTCACCCTTCCCAAAAGGGCTTTGCCAAACATTCTTGGAATTGCTTAGCGTCGGGGCTTTCAAGAAAACAATGCATCGCCTCTTCGAGAATGTGTAGTGCTGATGAAGGTTCTGTTGCTCTCCCTGGTCAACCTGAGACCAAAATGATTCTCTTCTCACATTCTTCTTTCGCTCTCCTTCTCCTCCCTCCATCCCAGCTTCCTTCCTTTCCTATTTGTTTTGTTCTGTCCCTTCCCTTTTTTGTTTCCTTTCTTTCTTGACCCCTCTCCCTTTTCCTTCTTCCCGTCTTTCTCCTCCTCTCTCCTCTTTCTTCTCTTCCTTTCTTTTTCTTGGTCAGACCAAAATGATATCAAGAGCTATATTCTGTATTGAAACTCCCCACTCCCACCTCCTGACTCTTGGGAATCTAGTGATGTGTATATCCAAAGGCTTGGGGACCGGGAGCGAGAGAGTCACAGAAAAATAAGCGAAGGTGTGTCTGCTCTGCCTTCTAAAATTGGCTATAATGTGTCTGGACCCTTCTCGTTTTCATGGAGCCAGGTAGCAGCACAGCATTCTCATGTAAGACATGCGATTCCCCCCCTCAAGGAAGTTTAAAAAAAATACTTTTTGCACAAAGGCGATTTCTTTATAAAAGCTACCTACAGCAGCTCTAAGTGTCAAGGAGCTTAGAAGAACTAGACCTCCCATATTGGTGTGGTTTGGGGGTTTTGGGGTTTTGTTTTGCTTACATGATTTTTAGTTCAATTATTCAATGCCATAGCTTCAACAGTGTCCTTTTCCTTTTTCAAATCATGTCTCATTGCAAACACAGACACACACACACACCCTGAGGAAGTCATACTGAAATACAGGTGACTTTTCCTGAACTCGCAATTACCTGTTTTTGACATCAAGTAACTGACAGATTTTACATTCTTTACGTGGTAGACCTGAAAGGCAAGGAGAAATAGTAATACTTGCTAGTGAAATAGTAAGTGGGATACAATGTAGAGACATTTTTTAAGAAGTTAAAATAATTATTAAATAACTAGATTAATATACATCAATCTAATATATAGGCTTCAAAAGAATTCTCTCCATATCTCTATGCTTTACTCTTGTCTGGTTCACGTGTTACACACCACTTAATCCTCATGACAACCCTAAAATATGGATGTAATTGCCCCATAAATGAGCATAAGGAGCTTGGCCAAGTTAAAACTACTGGGAACTGTTTCAACTGGAATATGAACCCAGTTCATTTTTTTTAGGATCTGATTTTTAAGTAATCTCTGCACCCAATGTGGGGATTGGGGATTGAACTTACAAACCCCAAGATCAGTTCTACCAACTGAGCCAGCCAGGAGCCCCTGAGTCTAGTTCATTTTTGATTCAAATGCTGAGTTACAGTTCTCCTCATTTTACAGAAAGGACTGAAGCATAGGTACATGATTTACTAAAATTCATTGTGTGAGAAATCTTGTTCTTCTAACACTCTAGTGCTTAATTTTTATTACTTTTCAGCTAAATTACCAAAATGTTATTTCAACCTTACATAATCAACAATGAACTACAAGCAGTTAGAAAAGTCTTTTTTTTTTTTTTTTTTTTTCCCCATGTAGCCAGGCCTCAGTTTCTTCACAGGGAGCCCCATGTATTAAAAATGTAATATGTTTCTTCTGATTAACATAATAATGAATATGGGGGGGGGTGCCTGGCCAGAATAATCCCCAAATTTGCATACCAACAGAAAATGCAACTTAAGTTCATGCCTGATCTTAACATTTCCATTTAAACTTTTCAAGCTACATTTTGTTTTCCAATTTGCACAAAAATTTTAAACAGAAAAAGGTTCTTTTTGGAAGGTAATAGAATACCCTCGCAGTTCAGGAATATCTAATTACCAGTAGAAAATAAGACAATCTGGTTTGTGTATAGTGCCTCTAAACTTATAGCTGGAAGTTAAAAATAAAGGTAATTCATTTAAATTCTTTTAAAAATTAAAGATTTGTTAATGAGAACTTTTCGGACTATTCAGTGATAAGCATATATCATAGTTTTAGTTCTGTCTTGTTGCAAGAGGAAAACATTGCAGGAAGCCAATTCAAAGATCCACTCTTAGTGGTAGGGGTATTTTAGAGGGGAAGAAAAATGAAAAGAGAATATACAGAAAAAGAAAAAAGGTATAGTTAAAGTTGTTTTTAGACTGTCTTTCAGCTGATAGTCAAGAAGGTGTGTTTCCCACAAGTCTTAATCTCATTAAAGTTTACCAAAATTTAAGGGTTTCATCAGGAATGCTAAATCTCTTCCTAGAAGGAGGTTAAACAAGTTTAAGAAGATTTCTCCTTTAAAGGATCTAATAAAGAAAGAGTCCCCAGGTTAGGAAACTCAGAAAACCTGAGACTTATAGAGGTTGTACAAGGTCATGCAATTTAGTGGGTTATAGAGATGGACCAGAAAGTAGTCCTCCTGGCTACCATGCATAAGTTATTAACAGTGGAATGATGCATTGGTTCCGACAAGTTACAGAGTAGATCCTTAAAAGCTGTCCCTGTACACAACACTTACAAACGCTTGATACAGTATTTTTTAAAGGCCCTTTAAATGCACCACTGAGCCAGCAAGAAAGTGAAGGAAACGCCAAGATTAAAGTCATGAATTCAGAAAGTCTTCTAAGTGTTAAAGATGGTGCTGTCCTGGGGTGGCTACCCGTCTGCAGCCTCACCAAACCTACGGTTGCATTTGTAACAGGACTTGTAAGTGCCAGGGACTTCTTAGACAGCAAGGGGAAAAGTCAAGTCAGAGATTTCTACCTAAAACTGAGGCCACTGAAAAGAAACATCTGCAGTGCAAAGGTGAACTAGAAAAAGAAAAAAACAAAACTCAAACCCCATTCACATTCCCCCCCTTCCCTCCCTACCCCAAACCTAAATATGTTTGCTTTTTTCAGCCTTGACTCTGGCAGGTAAATTTACACCAAAAAGCTACTGGTGAATCATAATCAGATGGACAGTAGGGCTAGCTAGGATGTAAACGAATTCTGTGGCCTGAAAATTCCCAAGTTAAAAGTTTGTAGTAAAGTGGTTCCAGCTAGACTATACCAAACAAAAATTGAAAGAATTATTATCACTTAGCTCTCACTAAAGGAACTTACTGAGAATACATGTATAAAACAAAATGATACTGAAGTAGGAAAGCTGAAAGGACTCCATTTTATTTATTTATTTATTTATTTATTTATTTATTTATTTTCAAATTTTTATTTTATTATTTTTTTAAATACAATTTTTATTGTCAAGTTAGCTAACATACAGTGTATATAGTATGTTCTTGATTTCAGGAGTAGATTCCCATGATTCCTTGCTTACCATTTTAGAAAGGCTCCATCTTTACTGTTTTTTTGCTAGGCTCCATTTATTCATATTCCATATTTACCTCTGAATAAGCCAAAGAAGCTATGTTCCCACTTCAAGGGGGAAAAAGAAAGTTAATTGTTCTCTGAATTTTGTCCTAGGCCTCAAACACCTGATAACACCTAAGAAGAACCAGATCCCAAATATGTTCCAGAACATTAGCTTCAAACAAACCTCAGCTGATATTGGCATCAATACCCCTACCTTCAGTAATTCATGGAATAACACCTATTGTTCACCTGACACTCACCTCTGATTGGACCCAACCATAGATTCCTGAAGATATACATCCCCTACACCTTTGTCCAAGATAAACCCCAAGCCCCAAGCAATGATGAGACTCATTCTCCTTTTCTTTGGGGGTCGCCCAGTTATTCTGTCTACTATTCTCTATCACTCGCCCTATTCAATAAACTCTGTTTTCATTTTCTCCAGCTTGCATTTGATTTGTGTCCTGCGTGAAGCCAAGGACCCTCTTGACTGGGTTCTTGGACTCAGCCTGCCTGCATCAATACTAGATAGATAAGTTATTTAAAGGAGTGATAAGGAAAGAATATAGTAACAATGTAAGAAAATCTAAGTAAACATTGACTTAAAAAAATGTTTGGGTATACAGATGGCCAATAGACACATGAAAAGGTGTTCGGCATCACTCATCATCAGGAAAATGCAAATCAAAACTACAATGGGATATCATCTCACACCTATCAGAATGGCTAAAATCAGCAACACAAGAAATGACAGGTGTTGGCAAGGATGTGGAGAAAAGGGAACACTTATGCACTGTTGGTGGGAGTGCAAACTGGTGCAGCTACTCTGGAAAGTAGCATGGAGTTTACTCAAAAAGTTAAAAATAGGGGCACTTGGGTGGCTCAGTCGGTTAAGCGTCCTACTCTTGATCTCCGCTCAGGTCATGATCTCTCAGTTCATGGGATCGAGCCCTACATTGAGCTCTGTCCTGACAGTGTGGAGCCTGCTTAGGATTCTCTCTCTCTCTCTCTCTCTCTCTCTCTCTCTCTTTGCCCCTCCCTGTCTCAAAATAGATAAATAAGTTTTTTTTTTTTTTTTTAAAGCTAAAAGTAGAACTACTCTATAATCCAGCAATTGCACTACTAGGTATTTACCCAAAAACTACAAAAATACTAATTCAAAGGGATACATGCATCCCAGTGATTTTTTTAAAATTTTTTTTAATGTTTATTTATTTGTGAAGGAGAGAGAGACAGAGTGTGAATGGGGGAGGGGCAAAGAGAGAGGGAGACACAGAATCCGAAGCAGGCTCCAGGCTCTGAGCTGTCAGCACAGAGCCTGATGCAGGGCTTGAACTCACAAACTGTGAGATCATGACCTGAGCCAAAGTTGGACACTCAACCAACTGAGCCACCCAGGCACCCCCATGCATCCCAAAGTTTATAGCAGCATTATCTACAATAGACAAACTATGGAAAAAGCCCAAATGTCCATTGGCTGGAATATTAACTCAGTGATAAAAAGGAATGACATCTTGCCATTTGTAACAACATGGATGGATCTAGAGAGTATGCTAAGTGAAATAAGTCAGTCAAAAAAGACAAATACCATATGATTTCACTCATATGTGGAATTAAGCAACAAAACAAAGGAGCATAGGGAAAACAAAGAGAGAAGCAAACCAAGAAACAGACTCTTAACTGTAGATAACAAACTGATGGTTACCAGAGAGGAGGGGGGGGTGGAGGGATGGATGAAATAGGTGATGGGGATTAAGGAGTACACTTGTGATGAGCACCAGATGTTGTATGGACATGCTGAATCACTAAATTGTACACCTGAAACTAATATTACACTGTATGCTAACTAACTGGAATTTGAATTTAAAGAAAAGTCTGGGGATAAAAAAGATCGACTAAAATATTAGACAATAACGGTGTATAACTTGATAGTTTGATTAGAGCCAAAGCACTCTAACAGTGCTTATTTATGTTGTCGGAAAGGAAGATAATGATAATGATTTTAGACTTTATTAAATTAATTATACATGTAAAAATTACTAGTGTAAGTATTCAATGAGGAGAAATTGAGTGCATGAGGTCAAATGTTGCAGAGAGGTAAAAAAACTAGAATTAATAAAAGGAAATCTAAAGGAAAATAAGGAAAGAGAAAAAGGAAACATTAGAAAAGACATACGGTACAAAATTAACATGGTAGAAATAAATCTAAATATATCAATTACAATAAATATAATTGGACTTAATTCTCCAGTTACAGAACAAAGATTGTAATGCAATAAATAGACAAAATTCAGCTCTCTTCTATTTAGGAAACAAATCTAAAATATAAGAACATAGGATGGTTGAAAGCAAAATGATGGATAAACATATGTCAAATATTAACCAAAAGACAACTGGTACAGAAATACTGTAATCAGATAAAACAGACTTCAATTTACCAAAAAAAAACAAATAAAGTCATCAGTTCAGCAGGATAATACAATTCTAAATGTGATTACATCCAGTACCATAAATTTTAAATATATATTGCAAAAAATAACAGAACTATAAAAAGAAATTGATAATTCACCGTGATAAGGATGATTTTATTTTTTATTAAAAATATTTTTTAATGTTTATTTATTTTTGAGAGAGAGAGAGAGACAAAGAGGGGTAGAAAGAGAAAGAGACAGAATCTGAAGCAGGTTCCAGGCTCTGAGCTATCAGCACAGAGCCTGACATGGAGCTCGAACTCACAAACCACAAAATCATAACCTGAGACTAAGTTGGAAGCTCAACCCACTGCCACCCAGGCACCCCCATGATAAGGATTATTTGAATACACTTTTCTTGATATTTGATAAAGCATGTGAACAAATTAGTAACAACCCAGAAGATCTGAATAACAATACTAACATTCTTCCATAAGTATATTGAACATTTCATCCAAGGATTGGAGAACACACACTTGTCCTTAACAAGAAATCTTATGGAAGCTGTGGGCTAGATTTTGGACAAGGGAGCTTCTATAGCAGTTTGTATTTTAAAGCCTCTTTCTCTTTCTTTTCTTTCTTTCTTTCTTTCTTTCTTTCTTTCTTTCTTTCTTTCTTTCTTTCTTTCTTTCTTTCTTTTTTTCTGTAGAGAATTACCTCCCTGAAGTTTGCATTTCAGGGAGATGGCCCAGATAAGAAGGTAAGAGTTAGTTTTATTTTAGCTTAGGGGAGAAGACCTTAAAAAAAAAAAAAAAAAAAAAAAAAAAAAATCCTATCAGGTTCTGAGTATCAGCTTCCAGTTTGGCCAACAATTAAAAAAAAAAATCCTTTTAAATATCTTTCAATTTCTGCTGGGAAAACAGTAAATATTTCTGGCAATACTGAACACCCCCTTGGACTTAAGAGGCATTCACGAATTGAGTGCGAAAGCTATTTTATTTTTCTCTGTTTATCAGGTACTACAGAGATCTGGAAGAGCTGACTCTGGTGAGTATCCTCACCCTTAGCTGGCTTCTGCCAGTTTTCCATCCACAGGCTATGCGTGGGGGTTAAAGCAGAGGGTATAGCTCCGGTATCTACCAGAATTTGCCAAGGGTTTTCTTTAACTGTAATTTTAGTTTCCCTTAGCTGTTTAAGGGAATAATATAGCAGTTTACCAGAAAATTCCTGAGTGTCATCAACTCTGGGAGGGGTCCGTAAGGAGGTTCTCCGTTGACGGTAGATTCAGGGTTATCTGTAAGGCCACTGACTTGGTGGACTTTCGCTCATGGTCTTGTAATCTCTTTAGAGTGGAAAGACAATGTAGAGAGAGGATAAATGATAGAATGAATGCTATAAAGGAGGAAGGAGAGGAGAAGTAGGAATTGCGTCCATCTTTCATTTCAGGTGCCTCTTGTGTTGTGTGTGTGTGATTTTTTTTTGCAATGAAGCTATTTTAGAATCTTGAAGCGTTTTTGAAGCCTTCAGCTTACCTATTAAAATAGGTATCTCATTCTGTTTGTTTAATTTGGGAACACAATTTTTAAGTGCACTTCTTAAATGATCTCAGCTAATTGGAACATTCCTCAGAATGGCCATTGTAATTTCCCTCCCTGAGGGCTGGCAGCAGTTTTGTAGGACCCTTAACCACAAATGGAGTTCAACCCACATTTCTGTCCAGCCATATTTTAAGAACCCCAACCTGACAGTTACTAAGTTCTCAGGACACAAAACAATGATCTTGTCTAATTCTAGGGGGTTTGAGGGTAAGATTTTTTCATTTTTGTAAATATTTATAAGTTCCAGGACCATAGCAATTACATGTCAAATAAGCAGATTTAAGTATCCCATTCTTTTTCAGCTAAGCCTTTGGATCTCTTGGAGCCAAACTAATACCTAAGGAAGATGTGCCACTGGAGTGGAGATTGTGTGATGTTTTAGAGTGAACGTCATCGCATAGAGATTTTCTTGAGGTTGGCAGGTGACCTAGAGTCAATCTAACCTGTTCTGAGACCAACTTATCCTAACCCAGGAGTCTTCTTAGAGTTAGGTGGCAAACACTCTAATAGCTTTTAAGTGCTCAACCCATGCCCACCACGTTTTGTGGCCTTTTATCTTCCAAGATTCCCAGAAGCAATATAGCCTTTACTTAGTGGACCCAGTTCAGCGTAACCTCGACCCAGTCTGATCCCATATCCAGTCCAGTTCTTAAGTCTGACCTGTCTCATCTTGGACCTGGTCCAGTTTTTAAATTGAATCCAATCCATTCCAAACCAATCAGCATTTCCCAATGTGAAACCTAGGGACTGGGGAGAGGACTGAACTGGTGGACCCCAAAGAATGGGGATTGCAGACTGATTGCAAACAAATTGGGAAATACAGCTGCCACCAGCGCTTCCCAACATGGAATCTCGGGAAGAATTCCAAACAAATGTGGAACTGCAGACTAAACTACCAGCAGTTCCCAAAGTAGAATCTGGGGGCAGAATTAAGGCCTGGGGTTTCTAATCAAATAGGGAACTGACTAGAAATTCAATTAGATCAGGAGCTTCACAAAGAGAGTGGAGCCTAGAATCCAGAGAAACTTACCCACAGCCCTCTGAAATGGCCGAATGGCGGAAATGGCGAGCAAGACTGAACTCAAAGGGTTCTCAGGTTACCACTCCTGTTTTTCTTTTCCTCTCTGAAGCTATCAGAAGTTTGCTTCTTATGTTCGCCACCGCCGCCACCAAAACTGCTTTTAAAAATTCAGCTGAGTAAATATGAAGATCTAATTGGCTTTATTCAATGATTCATGAATCAGGCAGCATCCCATCTGGCAAATGGAAAGGAGTTTCAAAGAGCTATACAAACAAAATGGGAGACTTTTATAGGCAAAGGGGTGGGAACAATGGAGGAGTTGATTATCTCATCTTCCTTTGGGGACAGAAAGGGGTCTATCAGGTGGATTACTTCACCATCCCTTAAACCAGATTGACTGGTTTAAGATTACATTCCTGGGAGAGGTTAAAACTGCAGTTACATTAGGTACTAAGTCTTGGTTTGCTGAAGTGGGGCTTAGCACAAGTGACTCAATTTGGGGCCTATTTTTTCTTTTTTTATCAGTATATATTAGAGAATGTCTTTATGACCTTGCAATAAGGAATTGTTTCAAAGCCCAAAAAGTTCAAAATATAAAGAGATTGCTAAATTTAATTTACAAATTAAATTCTATTTGTTGGCCAAAAACCTTTGTAAAGAAAATAAAAAGCAAAGCACTAGAAAAGATCTACAACATATTAAAGTGGAAATTATTAGAATATATAAAGAACTGCAAATGAAAGCCAGACAATCCCTCCAAATCGATAAAAGACAGACATTAAAACAAAGGCTAAATAAAAATAACCATAGCATATAAGAAGATACACAATCTTATTAATAGGTAACTGCCAATTAAAACTCCAATGTAAACCCAAGTTTTACTCAATGTGACTTCTTACACATCGCTGGGAAGAGTATTAATTTGTATAATCTTCCAGGAGGAAAAAAATAGTTGTCCTTGTAAAGGGCAAATGATATTATTGGCTGTCTTTTCAATAGAGTTTGGGGCATTGGCTAGCATAAGAGTAGGAAAACTTGCTCTGCAAGGGGCCAGATAGTTAATGTTTTAGACTGTTCACATATATTTCTGTTGCATATCTTCTTTTTTTCTTTTTTACAACCCCTTAAAAAGTATCTTAGCTTGTGAGCTCCATAAAAGCAGGCTACTGACCACTACTGGATTTGTCCAGTCAGCTATAGTTTGCAGATCCCTGGCTAGCAGATCTCTCAGGATTATCTGACTTTATTGGGGTGTATACCTCAGGTTGACTTTCTATTGACCATACTATTTTGCAACTGTGAAAAAGTAGCCTTTATTGGAAACTGATAGCAATGCAAATGTACTTGTGTGGGAATTTATGGGAAAATGACAGCAATGGAAATGATTCTTGTTGAAAATAATGCAAATAAATCTTTTCCGGCAAAGACACTAATGATTTCCATTGAAAAGATAACCCCAAACATTACATTTCGTTGGCCTAGGCCAATAAAAGTTTGACAGGCCAATATAGTGTTGGAAAAAAACTACACTTTAGCAAACCATTTTGGAAAACATTTGCATTATCTGGAAAGTTGAAAAGGCACACAATTTACAATCCAGCAATTCTCCCTTCAGATACATATTCTAGAAGAAAGCCTGCACATGTGCACCTGGAGATATGAGCAAGACTTCACCACAGCATTATCTATAAGAATCCTGAAAAATAACTAGAAACAACACAAAATTCCATTGATGGCAGAATGGGAAAATATTGTAATGCATCCATAAAATGGAATACTAGTAGAACACTACACAGAATGCAAAATAAGCAACTGCAGCTAAACAAATCAATATGGATGATTCAGAAAAATGATGTTGAGTGAAAAAGCAAGCAAATCCTGTGCAGGATTGCATAGATTCAAAGAAAACAAAAGATATGATGCTTATGTAATCAAGGAAGCCATAGTTTAGTGGGTAAGAGAAACACGAACAAGCATGGACACTAGAACATGGTAATTTTCATAACTGAGTTATATATA
The DNA here is from genome assembly GCF_018350215.1 of Panthera leo. Taxonomy (NCBI): domain Eukaryota; kingdom Metazoa; phylum Chordata; class Mammalia; order Carnivora; family Felidae; genus Panthera; species Panthera leo. The sequence goes on from NC_056687.1 coordinate 109,370,083, forward strand.
AAGTTCATTTGCTATGTGATAGGCAACTTTTTACCACTGGGCATATCAGAATACTTCATCACATAACACATCTTTTATTTGGTTTGAGAAATTTGTTAGGTAGAGGAGAGGATAAAAACATTCAAGACAGAGAGAACATAGAGAACATTCTCTGTGTCTTGAATATTGTATGACATACATTGTAATATTTTAATGACTTCAAACGGTTTAGCATTGCTGAAGGCTAAAAGGCATGGGGAGGAAGAACAGATGGGGAGCAGTTTCTTGCGAAAAGACTGAAGAGGTAGGGACCAGATAATGAAGGAATTTGTACCTGATGCAAACTGTTTACAATTTGTTGCATGCAATAGAAAATCATGGTGGAATTCATGCGAGGGAGCAATAAGGTCAGCGTTGTACATGAGAATGCCCAGCCTGCATTGATGGTCATGGAAATCATGGACAACAGGGCAAAAAGGTAGGCAGACATCTGCTAGAAAGCTACTACAATGAAGGGTGCCTGGGTGGCTCAGTTGGTTAAGCATCCGGCTTTGGGTCAGGTCATGACCTCATGGTCCATGGTTCAAGCCCTGTGTCAGGCTCTGCACTGGCAGCTCAGAGACTGGAGCCTGCTTCGGAGTCGGTGTCTCCCTCTCTCTCTGCCCTTCCTCGCTCACACTCTCTCTCTGGAAAATAAATAAACATTAAAAAAAAGGCTAGTTCAATGATTTTTTTAAGTTTACTTTTTATTTTGAGAAACAAAGAGAGCAACAGGAGAGGGGCAGAGAGAGAGGGAGGGAGAGAATTTCAAACAGGCTTCACACTGTCAGTGCTGAGCCTGACTCAGGGTCCATCTCATGAATCGTGAGATCACAATCTGAGAAGAAATCAAAAGTCAGACACAAGTGACTGAGCCACCCAGGCACGCCAGCTAGTACAATGATTCTTATAAGAGGTGTTTTTAAAATAACTGAATGATCTAAGGCAATTAAAGATTAAAGAATCCATAGGATTTAGTGATTTTTTAATATTGAGGGTAGCAAAGAAGCAGGAATCTAGAGGGACTCCCGCATTTGGGCAGCCAGGTGGGTCTGTCACTTCACAGAGTGAGGGATCATTTAGTGGTGAGCTGTGGATAGGATGTTGGACATCTCGTTGAAATTGTAGCATTTCTGTCATGTGATAGAATGTAACAGTGGGGTGTTTGTTGCTTCCAACAGTCCAGCAAAACATCTAAATATCTGTTATGTGACACATGCAATAATTATCTGCTATGATGGGACAAATGAGACTCAGAAACATTGTAACTTCAGGTTTCACTCCCCAAGCAGTTTTTTGATTGACCATAACTGACGGACTGAAAATTAAATTTCAAAACGTGGAATTGAGCCTATTCTCTGGCTAAACTGTTCCATGTGCTCTGATATTGCAGGGCAGGAAAGTCCCTACGGGGACACGCTGCACTTTCCCCTCACATGAGGACGTGACTAAGCTCAATTACAGAACCATGCTCATCCCCCAGCCACATTCCCAAGCAGCTCTGAAATTCCCGCATTGACAACGTATAAAGAAAGGGGAAGAGTGGAGATTCTATGGCACAGCTTGTGTGGACACTGGGCATTCACAAACCTGGAACTAATTCTAGCTTGGAGGGAGGGCTGTCTGTGGCAGGCACGTCGAGGCTGCCCATCACCACATACTAAGGAACATGTGCATCTGATTCACTGCCATTAGACCTCTCTGATGCATTTCCTGTGGACATCTGTGGCAAGAGCAGGGAGTTGAGTACTACATCACAGCAGCGACAGGAAGAACCCAGATTGGGGACAGCTGTTCAGCCTTGGCACAGTTTACCTTTAAATCTCTGGTTCTTTCTGATTCTGACCTTGAATGGGGTTGCTGATTACAAACAGTCAAAACTAGGACAAACAAGATAAAGAAAAGAAGTGTGGCTTCTAAGCAACCTCTGAGTGGGAAACTTTCATCTTACCTTGATATAATCATATTGTAAATGTAATCAATTCCCAGCTTCTCTTGGATCCATAGTTTCCCAGAAAAATCGCCAAATGAAATAGAAATACCTTGATTTTAGACTCGTGTTTTCTGCTTTATGCCTTAGCAATTCATTTGCAAAGATAAAGTTTATCTTTAACCCCATCATTCTTAATCCTTTCCACCAGATAGACATTCTTACCAGTTCAGATTATTGCATTTCCTTACATTCTTTAAGTCCAAATGAAGTCTTTAAAATTCACCCTGATCTGTACGTGCAGATGTATGCACATAGAGGCTTTTAGTGTATATTTTTATTATAATGTTTACAATTTCTGAAAGCCAAATCCTAAGGAAAACTCACTGCTGTAACTAATTGTTATGACCCTTTTCAATGTTAAAAAAAAATCCCTTCAAGTACAGTGACTTGGGAATACTTCACAATAGTTTGCTCCATGCACATTAATACGCTATAACTTTCTAAGGTAGGCCAGAAAAATTAAAGAAATGAAAGTAGGATCCATTTGACAAGGGCAAAATTTGTGTAATTGAAAGCTCCAAAAATATTAAATAATGTGGTCTGTCTTGTTTTTGCTCCTATCAGACTAATTGTATTGTTATAGATGAGTTGTTTGTTCCCCTAGCCCACCTGTGATATCTAATGGCTATCGGTAGAGGCTGCAGTTATATTCCCAAGGGAAACTAATCTCTTCCTGTTCCCTCTGATTATGCCCATTTCCTGCTGCTTCTGGAGCTGGGTAGGGAGGCAGATCCCAATAAGGTATTTCTGCTGGGATCGTCTGACATCACAAAGATAAGGGATAGGTTTAGTCACATTCTTGCTAAATTAAGCCAGTATCAGGGTATTAAAATAGCTGAAGGTAATGGAGCCTATCCCTAGTCTGTTAAACTGACAGTATTGCTTTTTACTCATTTGAAACTCAATGAGTTTCTTTCTGCTAAGGAATTCGGGGTCAGATTAATTTCTCTAGTAACTCTTTGAAGTAGGTGCTAATAAAATTAAAAAAAAAAAAAAAGGTTTCCCCATAAAGTACAATTTTTCTCCTCCTCTAATATCTCCAATAATTGCTAAGGCACAATTTCACATTCTAGCAGGGAGTGATTAATATGTCTCTAAAGTCTCAAAGAAAAAGGGTCAGGTTAGTACTCTTCAATCACAAGGATGCTCTTCTTCCCCCCAAATCAATCATTTGTGGGTTCACCCTTTTCCTGGGCCCGGAAAAACCTCTCTTAATGTTGAGCTGTCCCCCTCTCATTAATCCTCTCACCTGGTTACTGAAAACCTTCTTTAATTCTCTCTGTTATTTCTAGCCCTGTGACCTTTTAAAGACTTTCATATATTTCATGAACTTTCACTTCTCAGTTCCACAACACTGTGCTAACACTGGCCTCTCCCATCCTCTTTTTCCTCTGTGTCTACTGAACAAAGCATCTTTGCTTCTCCTTTCATCTCTTTACCATTTCTTCCTTGCTTTTATCCATCCTTCTTTACGGTTCCATGAGGCCCATGGTCTTGTGGCCCACAACTAACAAACCTTCACCGATTAGTCCCGTGTGTTTCCTGAGTGGCAGACTCATGTTTCTTTCCATTTGCAGGACACTGCACATACGCATGCTTCTGGGACCAGGCAAATTTTACACAACCAGCATTGCCCAAGTTCATCTAGGCTTCATATGTCCAAGTGGTCTTTCATGACTTCTTTAATACTGTCCATATAGTTAAGTTCCCAAGTCCTAGCCATTTTTATCTCTACAGGATCTCTTGACTCCTTTCTTTACATTCCATTCCCAAAGCCAACATTAGCCAGCATGAATTCTCTTCTCTTATTTTTTCTGGATTATTATATTAATATTTAAACTGTTATCCTTACAAAAAATATAATTTCATCTTTTTTTGATCCCATTTTATTGTTGACTTTAGTCCGTGGTTGATTGGTAGATGAGGCAAGGAAGAATTGTCCCCAGTAAGTTTGAGAAGAAACATAGCCTTGCTGATACCTTGCTTTTGGATTTCTAGCCTTGAGCTGGGAGAAAATACATTTCTGTTGTTTTAAGGACCAGTGGTGGTACTTTGTTAAAGCAGCCCTAGGCAACTAATACTGACATCTAGGAGATCATTACATAGATTAAGGTGGAAAATCTTCCACGTATAGGTAACAGTATGTTCAAAGGTGTAGAAAAGTAGAAGAGTGCCAAGAGGAATCCCATCAAACAAGTGAGTTGTTTAAAGTCAAAGGGATCTGTGTAGTTCAATGAATAATAAATACACAAACAAACAGTGTGTGGTGTTTCTTATTATTTCACACAATGAGTATGTGCCTCAGAATGAACGAAAGAAATGAGACACAAACCTTAGCCTCTTTTTTTCTTTTCCTTAGCCTATCTCTTAGGCCTCTCATCATTGAGTATTTTGCCAATTGGAGGATTAACACAGTTGTGCCATATACTTTAAAAAAATAAATAACATGGTTCCTAAACATGAGCTAAACACTATATTTGGTTCTCAACCAACTAACAGGTACCTATTCCAATATGGACAAAACACTGGATATATTTTAATTCCTGGCAGGTCTTTTATAGGTTTCTAATTTGGCACCTCCTTGATGTGTTTTCACGGATAATTTTGGTTCTAAATAATTTTTGTCTGCCTACTGATCTGAGGCTCTAGAGCTCCTTAGTAAGATTCAGCTTTACTGTAAAAGGTTATATGATGCCCAATTTTCTGTTTCTGAAAGACCTCAAAGTTGGTCACTCATGATTGGGGAAATGCAAGTCAAAACGACATTGAGATATCACCTCACATCTGTCAAAATGGCTAAAATAAAAAAAATAAAAGAAACAACAAGTGTTGGTGAGGATGTGGAGAAAAAGACACCCTCTTGCACTATTGGTAGTAATGCAAATTGGTGCAGCCACAGTTAAAAGCAGTATGGAGGTTCCCCAAAAAATTAAAAAATAGAAGCACCCTAGAATCCAGTAATCACATTACTGGGTATTTACCCCCAAAACACAAAAACACTAATTCAAAGGAATACATGCACCCTGCTGTTTATAGCAACATTATTTACAATAGCCAAATTATAGAAGCAGCCTGTCGACTGATGGATAAAGAAGATGTGGTATATATAAATAATGGAATATTATTCAGCCATAAAAAAAGAATGAAATCTTGCCATTTGCAACAACATGGATGGAGCTAGAGAGTGTGATGCTAAGTGAAATGTCAGTCAGAGAAAAACAAATACCAAATGACCTCACTCATATGTGGAATTTAGTGAACAAAACAGGTGAGCAAAGGGAAAGAAAAGAGAGGGAGAGACAAACCAAGAAACAGACTCTTAACTATAGAGAACAAACTGATAGTTACTAGAGGAGAGGTGGTAGGAGGATGGGTAAAGTAGGCCATGGGGATTAAAGAGTACACTTGTCATGAAGAGCACCAGGTGACGTATGGAATTAAAAAAAAAATCTCAAAGTTAAAGGGTAGGGTGTAATTCATCATCAGGTGGGCAATTTTTATTTTCTTTACCAAGCCAGTGAAATTCTGAGACAGTTTAACAAATCTTTTTTTTTTCTTTTCCAGCATAAAAAGAATTGCCACATATATTGGATAACTACATATATTCATCCACATTATATAATATATGCACGTGCATGTGTTGCATGTGTGTGTGTGTGTGTATGTGTGTGCATGCATACATACAGTGGGGAAACTGAGATGAAGAGAAATCAAGGAATTCTTTGAAGTTATAGAACTAATAAAGGGAAATTGTAGGATATTAATTTATATATTCTAACTTCAAATTTAATATTTTTCCGACTTGAGTATGATGACTATTCTATATATATGTGATTTTCTAGCACAGAGGTCCTCAATGGGGAAAATTTTGCTTTTCGGGCAATATTTGGCAATGTCTGAAGACATTTCTCTTGTTCCACTGTGGGTCGGACATTGGGGGTGCTGGTGGCAGCTGGTGGACAGAGGCCCAGATCTGAACATCTTACAATATACAGCACATCCCCTCAGAAATAGAGTTATCTAGTCCAAAATGTCAGTAGAACCAGGATTAGAAAATTGTGATCAAGCATAATGGCTAACAATGAATATTACTACCATATGCTAAGAAATAAATTATTCCTAGGCAACTTTTCTTTACCCTTGAAATATCTCTGATTAATTACATAGTATTCTCACTTTACAAATGGGGAAACTAAAATGGAGAGGTTAATTTGCCTCAGCAGGTGATGGGGCTAAAACTCAAACACAGATATTATTGTTGCTGAGGACTTTACCTTTAACACTACATTCTAACCAGCGCACTGTCAGGAAGGTCATCATATGATAAAACGTGATTCCAAATAACTTTCAGTTAAGGATTATTTTATGCTTTGGTTGCCTTTGCCTGACAACAACTATTGTATTGTATTGTACTGTATTGTATTATATAAGACAATGATGTGGTGTAAAATTTGCTGAAATCAATTTTCGTTGGCAGAACAAAATCAGTCATACAATGAACACAGGATCATGTTATCCTGTCTGAAAAATAAATGTTTGTGCCTGATTTATACCTCGGAGAAGTAGAAATGTAATTTTAAAATCCTTTTACCTCCTTTAAGATAAAATTTATAAGGTACTTCTGTGATCACCTAGCAACTTTTATCCAGCTATATTATTGTTGAGAATTTTTTTTTGAGAAAAAGAATTTTTTTAATGACCAAGAGACCTTAGGAATTTGAATTAAAAAGTGGTCATCAATAATAGCGGGCTGCCTAATTCAGAACAACATTCCCACTGTGAACAACAGAAAAACAAAGGAAGATAACATGATGAAATAGTGAAAAAGCAGGGGTCAAGATCTGGAGAAAGAGGTAACCTAGAAAGTGAGTCCTCACTTCAGGGCCCTAGAGGAAAACTCTAGGGAAAAGGATCAATTCTTGATGAGGTCTGAGAGCCTGAGACGGCAGTGCTTTGACAAGTTTGTGCAGCAAGAAAGACACAGTGGAGGCTAGAGCCTGCCAAAGAAGGAAACTAGTGAACCCCTCAGTGCTTTGGATTTAGACTCCAAAGGATATACCTTAAAGAGGAGGATGTACTGAAAACAATCTGTCCCTTCTAAGATACTTTTTACTTACATACTGTTTTCACGTTGGGACATCTTTTTTCACATAGGCTACATGCAAAGTTATCCTTTGATAAGGCATATCTCAGACAAAGTTGTGAAAGATTCAGAGTGAAAGATTCACACCCCCCCCCAACCCAGTTATTGTCATCAGGACCTTTGGACTTCCCCTCCAGTACAGCCATTAGTTCTGGCTCTCTGGGAGGGACCTGAGGGCTCTAGAATCATGGAACGTTACAGCTGGAAAAAAAATCTTAGATTATTTGTTCAGACCCCCTCATTTTACAAATGAGTAAACTAAGGATCAGAGAGGCCAGCATACTTGCCCTAAATTACTGCACTAAGGAATAAATACCTGTTGTAAAACTTAGTAAACCATCATAACCATAAGTATTTCACCTAACACATTAAGAAAGCTTCTAGCAAAAGAAAAGGACTTTAATAATGGGGTTTTAGCTTGCAGCCGGCCCAAAGGGACATCTGCAGATCACAGAGACTGTCTCACATATATGAAATTATATAATTTTGCTGCAACTTCTCAGAACATCATTTTTGTCCCCAGCCTCTCAAAGGGCAGGTATAAAGGTCTATTCTTGAAGTCAGTAACCTATGATCTAATGGCCCAATGTAATTTTAGGTGGCACACAAAGTATTTGTGACCACATTCTTCTACGCTTATCCTTATAATTCAAGAGAGCCGTAAACAGATTATCAGCTCCTGCTTGGACACTCTGGGTCTAGTCTCATAGGCCCAAATCTATTCAACAACATTTTTACTCAATTCTTATATTGTTAAAATTTTTTTTCATTTTATTTTCTTGTGTTTACTATACTAGGTGTGAATAATGATAATTTTTGCTTCTTTTTTGTTGAATTTTGTTCTTTTTTATTGAATTTGTTACATATAAATGTTCATTTACCTAGAATTTCAGAATTCTAGAAATAGCTTTTACCATTTATTTATCTTTGATTTTCTTGGATAAAACCTACATTGGTCATTGGTTTTATATATATGTATCTATATATATCTATATATATCTATATATATCTATATATATATAAATCCCAAGATTCTGGGATCATGAGTCAGACACTCAACTGACTGAGCCACCCAGGCACCTCTATATTTTTCTTTTTTAATCATTTAATATACTATTGATTTAAACTTGCTAGCAATTTATCACAGATGGTGGCATCTTCATTCATAAAAGACATATGCCTTTAGCTTCTGTTCTCTATGGGAGGTAGGCAAGGTAATAGTTAATAGCTTGTCTTCTAGAACCAAGTTACTTGAGTTCCATCTCAAGCCCACCATTTATTAATTGTGGGATCTTAACCTCTCTGTGTATAAGTTTTCTAATCTGTAAAAGGTGATAATAGTATCTATTTCATAAGCATTTTGTGAGAGTTAAATGAATTTATATTCTTGGAACACTTACAGTAGTCCTTTTTATACAAAAAGCTCTTTATAAGCATTAACGTCTTTCTGGCCATGTCTTAACGTCATTCTGGCCAGGTTTTGCTATCAATATGCTAACCTCATAAAACACACTTGGAAGTGATCCTTCTTTTTCTATGATCTGGAAACACTTAAAAGGCAGAATAATTATCTATTCCTTGGGGATTTGAAATAACTCAGTTATGAAATCACCCAAAACCTGTGCCCTTTGGCAGGGGGTGGGGATAGCATATTGACAAATTCACATTTTCTTTATCTTCTTGGCGTAGTTTTTTGGATATGGGTAGTTTACTGGAAAATTACACTTGCTATTTGAAAATATTAAGATTTTTCAAATGTATCAATATATGGGTTTTGTTTTTAATCTTTTCTTAATGAAACTTAAAATATATGTATTCATTTGTGGCATTTTCAGAGTCAGGTTATGGTTTGGTTATCAACTTATTCTTTATTTGTTCCTTTTTTCCATTTAATTCTGATGTCATCTTTTAATATTATTTTCGTTTTTTGGGTTTTTCTAACTTATGTTAAATGCTTTAGTTTGTTCTTTGGTACAATGTTGGCAAACTGCTTTAAAAGTGCGAAGAAATAGTTAAGAGATGTTTCTTCTCCTTTTCTTTTAATGTTTATTTATTTATTTATGTTTTATTTTTTAATGTTGATTTTTGAGAGAGAGAGAGAGAGAGAGAGGAGGAGTCGGGGAGGGGTGCAGGGAGAGAGAGAGGAAGATGCAGAATCCTTAACAGGCTCCAGGCTCTGAGCTGTCAGCACAGAGCCTGATGCGGGGCTCAAACTCGTGAACTGCGAGATCATGACTGAGTCAGTCAGGCGCTCAACCATCTAAGCCATCTAGGTGCCCCTGATCTTATTTATTTATTTATTTATTTATTTATTTATTTATAAATATAATTTATTGTCAAATTGGCTAACATACAGTGTGTAAAGTGTGCTCTTGGTTTTTGGGGTAGATTCCTAAGATTCATTGTTTACACATGAAAACAGTGCTCATCCCAACAAGTGCCCTCCTCAATGCCCATCACCCATTTTCCCCTCTCCCCCACTCCCCCATCAACCCACAGTTTGTCCTCTGTATTTAAGAGTCTCTTATGGTTTGCCTCCCTCCCTCTCTGTCGCTATTTTTTTTCCCCTTCCCTTCCCCCATGGTCTTCTGTTAATCTTCTCAAGATCCACATATGAGTGAAAACATATGATATCTGTCTTTCTCTGACTTATTTCACTCAGCGTAATACCTTCCAGTTCCATCCACGGTGCTGAAAATGGAATGATTTCATTCTTTCACATTGCCAAGTAGTATTCCATTGTATACATAAACCACATCTTCTTTATCCATTCATCAGTTGATGGACATTTGGGCTCTTTCCATAATTTGACTAATGTTGAAAGTGCTGCTATAAAACATCGGGGTACATGTGCCCCTATGAATCAGCACTCCTGTATCCTTTAGATAAGTTCCTAGTAGTGCTATTGTGGGGTTGTAGGGTAGTTTTATTTTTATTTTTATTTTTATTATTATTTTTTTAAAGTTTATTTATTTTAAGAGAGAGACAGAACGTGAGCTGGGGAGGGGCAGAGAGAGAGGGGGACACAGAATCTGAAGCAGGCTCCAGGTTCTGAGTCATCAGCACAGAGCCCGATGCAGGGCTTGAACCCACAAACTGCGAGATCATGACCTGAGCTGAAGTCAGACACTCAACCAACCGAGCCACCCAGGCGCCCCGGGTAGTTCTATTTTTAATTTTTTGAGGAACCTCTAAAACTGTTTTCCAGAGTGGCTGCACCAGTGCACATTCCCACCAACAGTGCAAGAAGGTTCCCATTTCTCCACATCCTTGCCAGCATTTGTTGTTTCCTGGGTTGTTAATACTAGCCACTCTGACAGGTCTGAGGTGGTATCTCATTGTGGTTTTGATTTGTAATGAGTGACATTGAGCATCTTTTCATGTGTCTGTTGGCCTTCTGGATGTCTTCTTTGGAAAAATGTCTATTCATGTCTTCTGCCTATTTCTTCACTGGAATATTTGTTTTTCAGGTATTGAATTTGGTAAGTTCTTTATAGATTTTGGATACTAACTCTTTATCTGATAAGCCATTTGCTGGCAAATATCTTCTCCCATTCCTTTGGTTGCCTTTTAGTTTTGTTGATTGTTTCCTTTGCAGTGCAGAAACTTTTATCTTGATGAGCTCCCAATAGTTCATTTTTGCTTTTAATTCCCTTGCCTTTGGAGATTCATCAAGTAAGAAATTGCTGCAGCTGAGGTCAAAGAGGTTGTTGCCTGTTTTCTCCTCTAGGGTTTTGATGGTTTCCTGTCTCATATTTAGGTTTCATATTTCATCCATTTTGAGTTTATTATTGTGCATGGTGTAAGAAAGTGGTTTAGTTTCATTCTTCTGCATGTTGCTGTCCAGTTTCCCAGCACCATTTGCTAAAGAGACTCTCTTTTTTCTATTGGGTACTCTTTCCTGCTTTGTCAAAGATTAGTTGGCCATTAATGTTTATTTATTTTTGAGAGAGAGACAGAGAGTGAGTGGGAGAGGGGCAGAGAGTGAGGGAGACACAGAATCCGAAGCAGGATCCAGGTTCTGAGCAAGCTTTGAGTACAGAGCCCAACGTGGGACCCAAACCCATGAACCGTGAGATCATAACCTGAGTCGAAGTCAGACACTTAACCGACTGAGCCACCTGGGCACCCTTCTTTCTCTTTTTCTAACACAAGCACACTATATTTATATGTTATTTGTTATGATTACATTCTCACTAATTAGTTAATTGATTCATTCACAAATATTTATTTAGAACTAGACATTGTCCAGGGTGCTGGAAGTGAGTGTAGGGCTGTGAACAGTAAACAAAATGGGCATTGCCTTCAACAAGAATAAATGCAGTGATTAAATGTGCTCTGAGGACAGGGGGATGCTTTTCCTCTTTCTTGGGTTTGAACTGATAGAATTCTACTGCCTAACCCTTGAGGTCAATTATGATCAGGAGTCTTTATTTAAAATTTTGACAATTTTAGCTTAACTGTACACATGTATTATTATTATTATTATTATTACTTATAAGGATTTATGCAAGTTTTTTTTAAATCAACTTCCTATTGATACATCTTAGAATATATGATAGCTAAGTAAGTTGGTATCCTCTGTTGTTCAGTATGTTTGCCATGGGCTTTCCAGAGCAAGATGGTAAAAAAAAAAAAAAAAAAGTTATATCATAGACCCCTCTTTCTCTAAAAATTAAAAAAATGAAAATAAGTTTAAAACAGCAATTGCAAACATGCATGAAAGAAAATATTAGTGTAGTAGTAGGAGTCAAACAAATAAATACATAACCAAGCCAGGGAAAGAGAGGTAGAATGTAACAGGCATTGTGAAGATTCCTTCCCTCATCCCTGCTGTAAGCCATTGGGGGAAAGATGAATTATATCCTAAAAAGTATCTTTGATCCTTACCCTTTCACTGTTCCCTTCCCCTCTCACACAGTCATTACAGTTCAAAGACAAAGGAATGAATAAAGACGTCAGCTTGGGAAGAACTCTCAAACCCTTTGAGAGTATGAAATATAAACAGCTATCTATCAGCACACCAGAGGCAGGCAAGTCCACTAGGGCTTACCCAGCGAGAGGTGAGCTGAGTAGAGAAGTCTGAAAAGGTATAATAATCAGCCAAATTAATTGGCCTTTTATTTTTTTTTAAGTTTATTTATTTTGGGGGGTGTATGTGGGAGGGGCAGAGGGAGAGAGAAAGAATCCCAAGAGGGCTCCATGCTGTCAGCACAAAGCCTAATGTAGGGCTTGAACTCACATACCACGAGATCGTGACCTGAGCCAAAACCAAGAGTCTGATGCTCAACTGCCTGAGCCACCCCTAATTGGTCTTTTAAAACAGTTTAGGGATCTAGTAAAAAGGATGCCAAATGATAAAATAAAATCATCCTAGGGGAGAGGCACTTGGAGAACTGCAGGTGAAAGCCCATCAATTTTTTTTTCTACAAACCAATGTCTTATAGTTAAAAACAAAAAATACCTGAGTGGGAGGAGACTGAATTCAGCTAAAAAATATGGTAAGGGAATTGAAGATCTGGGATTACTATCTGAAGTTGCTGAATGGAGAAAAATGAGCTATATCCTAAGAGTAGTTCCATTTAAAAAATTCTTAAAAAAGAAATAAAGCAACAAAAAACAAAACCCCCCAAATCTGTGGCCTGACTACAACGAGTAAACTAAGGCCCTGAACTCTTTTAAAAAAAGGCAAACCAATTTTTTATTATACTTTTTGTATAACATACATTTAGAAAAACGCATAAATCACAAGTATACATCTCTGAATTTTCACAAAGTTAAGACACCCGCACAATTGCACCAAAAAGTGAAACCTTGCTAGTGCCTCCGAGATCCCCCTTGACCCATTACTAGTCATTCCCTATTTGTCCCAGAAGTACCCATTATTCAAACTTCTCATCCCACAGGTTAGTTTTTTAACTGTTTATAAATGGAGAATTCACGCAATAGACTTTGTATTACTTTGGGCTGTCAGGGAAAAAAAACGGCAAGACTTAGTGGCTAAACAACAGAAATGTACTTTCTCATTTCTGGAGGCTGGGAGTCCCAGATCAAGTTTCAGTGAATTCAGTTTCATGGCAGGGAGCTCTCTTCCTGGCTTGCAGACAGTTGTCTTTTTGCTGTGCCTTCACATAGCGGAGAGAAAGCAAGTTCTCTGGTGTGTCCTCTTAGAAGGGCACTGATCCTATCAGATTGTGGCCCCATACTCATAACCTCTTTAATCTTCATTTTCTCCTAAGGCCCGAATGCAGTCACAATGGGGGTTAGGGCTTCAATTTATGTTTTGAGTGGACACATTTAATCTGTAACAGATTCTCCCTTTTTTGCTCAACATTGTTTGTAATTTCTGTGTATTCATTCTTATTACTATATGGTATTTCATTGTGTGAGCATATCACATTTCCCCCCATTTTACAGTTGAGATATTTGAACAGTTTCTTGTTTGGAAATGCTATGAGCATATTTTATATGTCTTTTAGTGAACGTATGAATACATTTGGCAAACACATGAATATAATACTCATGTTCATTATATATTTAAGAGTTGAATTGCTGGGTAATGGAGTATACATATGACTCAGGTTTAGTAGATGGATACTGCCAAACAATTTTGCAAGATTGTTGAAGTAGTTTATGTTAGCAATTTATGAGATTTCTGTTTACTTTAGATCCTTGCCAATTCATTCATTGTCATTTTAGCCATATGTTTGTTTATTGGCCAAAAGATACTCATTGAAGTCTTTAGCCCATTCTCAAGTATAGTGAATTTCTAACAATGATATGAGAGAGCACATAGGCAAGATCATCTGTCTGTGATTTGTCATAGCTGGACTTAATTCTTTCTATTCATGCACAATTAGGGAAATGATAGTATTCATACCAAAACTCCATGAAATAAAAAATAGGGTCTCAGTTACATGGAAGGAAGGTAAGAAGAATGTACCCAAATTATTTACCACCAAAAGAAGGTTTTGGCAAAAAACTCAAATGAATAACAATGAAGGCAAAAAGAAATTGCATGAAAGCTACATAAAATCACTATAATAAAAATTATTAAAAAAAGAATTAGTATAAAAAAATTCTAGTAGGTGAAATACATGATATGGCAAAAAAAAAAAAAAAAAAGAAAACAAGGCCAAAGAAATAAAAGTAAATTGCACACTGCATTAGTGTCCTACATCTGCCATAACATATTACCACAAACTAGGTGACTTGAAACAACAGAAATTTATTCTCTCACAGTTCTGGAGGATAGCTTCTGTTGATTGCTGGCAATCCTTGGCCATCTTCTCTCTCTGTGGACCTGTGAAACTAGAAAACAAGCTATCTGCTTTCAAAATATAATGGTAGGTCAGGCACAGGATAAACATTACCATTCCCAAGGGAGAAATCAGAAGGAATAAAGCAAGTCTCAAGCAAGTCTAAAACCCAGCAGGGAAAATTCCATTAGATAGATGGAAGGCCTGGGAATCATCATCTAAGGTGTGATGCTGTGTCCTCTGGGCCTGTGGCAGTGGCCTTACCCTCTGGCCTCTCCCTTTGCATCTGTAGCTCTGCCTTTGGAACCACTCTGTGTCCTTGAAGGCCAAGGCCAAGCCCATATTTGCAGCCAAGAAATTTATCAGCTTTTTTTTTCCCCCCTTGTAGAATCTCAGAAGTGTGACAGCTTTCCTTCATTTTGTCCCATCTCTGTCTCTTTTTAGTCCAGGCTGGTAGTGTGTCTGCTCATATAACATTCTCAGAAGACTTGTTAGTCTCCCATGTAATTCACAGTGGTCTATGCCATCTTACAAGAAAGTCCTCCACAGATCTTCCCCAGCTTTGGTTGGGAAGGTTGATCGATCCATGATTTCCGTACTTCATCTATTCAACAAAAGTTGCCCAGAATCCTTGATCCTGCCTTTAGAGCGTGCTATCTACATTAGGCTGATAATTTTCCAAATCATCAGATTTGGTGCCATCTCTTTCCTTTCACAGTTTACTATCAGCTTCAGCAAGAAGAAACTAGGTTGAACCCATCACACTTCGCTTGGAAGTATCCTTAGCTGAATATCCAAGTTCATCATTTATAAATTCTGCTTTTCACCAAACTATAGAATGCAACTCAGCCAAAGGTTCTGGCACTTCATAACATGAATCATCTTTCCTCTATTTGACGATAACATATCCCTTGTTTCCTCCTGAGACCTCACCAGGAGCACCTTGGATGTTCATATTTCTCACCAACATTCAGTTCATGACAACACATGTGTTTTCTAAGGTGGTGGAAGCTGCGTCTACCATGCTCCTCACTTCCATCTGAGCCCTCAGCTGACGTGCCTTTAACATTCATATTTCTCTCAACCATCTCTTTAAGGCATCTAGACTTTTTCTATGAAAATTCTTCCAGCCTCTACTCATTTCCCAATTCCAAAGCCACTTCCACAGTTTTAGGTATTTGGTACTGCAGCCTCTCACTTTCCAGTACCAAAATTGACATTTTTGGTACTTTGCTGGGGCTGCCATAACAAATTACTATAAACAGGTAGCTTTAAAAACCAGATTTATTCTTTCGCACTTCACAAGGCCAGGAGTTCAAAATCAAGTGTCAGCAGGGTTGGTTTGAAGGAGAAACTCTCCCATGTCTCTCTCCTGGCTTCTCGTGGTTGGTTGCCAGCAACCCTTGGCATTCCTAGCTCATAGAACTACTACTCGAACCTCTTCATCCATCTTTACGTGGCCTTTTTCTCCTGTGTCTCTTTGTTTTTTTTCTGTTTCAAATAAAGGCAGTGTCATGGGATTCAGGGCACCCTCTAATCCAGCATTACCTCATCTCAATTCTTGGCTTAATTATATCTTCAAACACCCTATTCCCAAATAAGGTCATATTCTGAGGTTCTGGGTGGACATGAATTTTGGGAGGACACAGTTCAACCCATTGCACACACCATGAGAAGTCTGACTGCAAAAGAATTAGGAAGAACATGATTTGGGTTAGAAAAAAGAGATACAAAATAAAATAGTGAAGTTTCAGAAAGATGAAATGGGAGATTTCAGGGCCAAGGGAACAAAGAGGGTGCTTAATACAGAAGTAATGAACAAATTAGAATTAGTAAGGATTAGAATAGACATGTCAAAGACAAAGTTTCTGAAATGGAGGAAAGGTTTGGGATAATCACAGTGATTTGACATAAAAGCAACAAAGATTAAAGCAACTAGAGGGCAGGTAATAAATGTGGAGAGCAAAAGTCAATGCCACATAAAGATCTCCAGTATCTGTGAATAAGATAAACTAAACACTAGAGTAGAAAAAAGTATTCTGATACAGAATAATGAGTATTTTTATAGGAAAAAGGAAAAACTGAAACTACGGATTAAAAGGCCCACGATGTTCGAGGAAAAATTGATGCAGGCTGTTCATTAGCAAGGGATGTTCTGAAGAATTTACTGAACTCCAAGGACAAAAAAATCTGCAAAAATATAGTGATAGAAAGGCTATATTCAGGAAATTTCAGACTTCCTCAGATTTTACAGTGAGGCAATCTCTACTAAACTCTGAGGGAAAAGTTAATAAAAATTTTTATGTAAGCCTTGTTATGTAAGCACCAAGGCAAAGCTATCTTTTTTTTTCCTTAAGTAAGCTTTTACATCCAACATGGGGTTTGAACCAGGACCCTGAGATCAAGAGTCATATGCTCTACCAACCGCCCCTAAGGCAAAGCTATCTTTAAACAAATGCAAACATCTCAAGAAATATCTCACTCTAGCCCATCTCTCCCACTGATCACAATGAAACAAACTCTGAACAACAAATAAACAAGAATGTTCTGAATTGCTCAAGGACTCTGAAAAGAAACAAAACCAGATAGGTGGTAGAAGAGCAAAAACTGAGAAAATGTTCCACGTAGGGTGACTTTCTCATTTACTTATGAATTTATCTTTCCTCTGTGGCCTTCCTCTAAGGGTAGACCCCACAGAAATCAGGGGAAGGGGTCGTCTCCAGCTGAAGAGTGTGCCTTAAGGGAAGTCCTGGAAAGGAGAGAGGGAAAGAAGGGGATTTCTGATTTGAGGCAGGATCCTACACCTAGATCCTAGATCAGGCCCAGCTCCTGATCTCTGGGTGCATAGGTCAACGAGCACATGGCAAGGCCTTCAAACATGGAGCTGAGCTTTGAGCCATATGCACAAGTCTCAGCTTCACCCAGGAATAACGTTATCCTGGAACAATATCTATACGGGAAAGACCCAAACAGAGGCCTAAAAAGACCTGACCCGAAAACTGGACTACTCCAAAAATTCTCATACTAATCCATGAACGCAAGGGCCAGAGATTTGCAAAGCCTCAAAAAACTGAACTGATATTTGAATTCCCACTCATAGAAATAAGACCAATTCTACTGTTTCTTTAAAATTTGTTTTTAAGGTTTATTTATTTTTGAGAGAGAGAGAGAGAGAGCACGAGCAGGGGAGGGGCAGAGAGAGGGAGACACAGAATCCGAAGCAGGCTCCAGGCTCTGAGCTGTCAGCACAGTGTCTGACGTAGGGCTCCAACTAGTGAACCTTGAGATCATGACCTGAGTCGAAGTCATTCGCTTAACCAACTGAGCCACCCAGGTGCCCCATCAATCCTAATGTGTAAGTCATATTAGTTTCTCCAGAGGATTAAAACAAGCCCTATCATCTATACAACATAACTTTCACAATGTCCAGGATACAATAGAAAACTACTCTGTATACACAGAACCAAGAAGAGACTTTAATGCAGCTATTATATATTAAAACTATGCAATGTGATGCGGAGGAAACACTCCTAAAAAGATGGAATGAGAGAAAGCCTCATAAGATAAGTAGAGTCTATAAAAAGGAAATTTTGAAATGATAAATGTAATAAATAAATTAAAAAAACTTACTGGTAGATAGACCTACAAGTTGAATTGAGATGACAGAGGAACAAGTCAGTAAATGTGAAATAAGTCAATAGAAATTACCCAACCTGAAGAATAGAGGAAAAAAAGATTGGGGAAGAAAAAAAACAATAACAAACCACCTCAGCTCTTAGGGACTAATGTGACAATACCAAAAGGTCTAGCACATGAGCAGAGTTCCAGAGAGTCTGTGTAAGAGACATAGAAGCACAAAAAATGGCTGAAGAAAAAAGCGGCTGAAACTTCTCAAATTTGTTGAAAGTCATAAATTTATAGATTCAAGATCAGCAAACTCCAAACAGTATAAACTCAAAGAATATCATGGAAAATAAGGAAAATAAGACAATACTTTGGACTGAATTATACTTAAAAGACAACATATCCACAGTTATGAGATAAAGCTGTTCTAAGAGTAAAACTTAAAACACTAAATGCTTTAAAGAAGAAATCTTGGGGCACCTGAGTGGCTCAGTCAGTTAAGCGTCTGATTTTGATTTGGGCTTATATCATGATCTCAAGGTTGTGGAAATGAGATCCCACAGGCTCTACTCTGAGTATGGAGTCTGTTTAAGATTACTTCTTTCCTCCTTCCTCTGCCCCTCTCCTCCACTAGTGTGCTCTCTCTCCCTAAAATAAGATTAAAAAAAAAAAGAAAGAAAAGAAGAAATCTAAAATCAATGCCTAACATTCCATATTAAGAAGCTAAAGAAAGAGTGAAACAGGTCCAAAGTCAGTAGAATAAAGGAAATAATAAAGATTAGAAATCAACAAAATAGAAAACAAACAATAAAGAAAATTAACAAAGTCAAAAGTTGGCCCATTGAAAAAACCAACGAAATCAACACAGACCAACACATTCTTAGGTAAAGTGATCAAGAAAAAAGAAAAAGAAGATAAATTGTCATGATCAGGAATGAAAAATATATTAGAGAAGAGCCTACACATATTAAAATGATGATTAATTTTCAAAAACCTCAAACCATAACTTCCTGAAAATTTACACTTTTCCTAAAGAGACCTTTTGGTAAACAAAATATCAAACTAAATGTATGCAAAATATAGCAGTGGTATACTCTAAAACATCAGTTTAAATAGTTTCATAGATAATTACAACCTGATTTAAAAGTATTTCAGGGAGGGGCACCTGGCTGGGTCAGTTGGTAGAGCATGCAACTCTTGATCTCAGGGTTGTGAGTTCAAGCCCCACACTGGGTGTAGAGCTTACTCAAATTACTATATATATATATATATATTTTTTTTTTTTTTTTTCAGTGAATAGTGAAAGGAAAACTAGTGACTAGTTCCACTAGTTCTCCTAAATCATGACTAGTTCAGGAGAAAAATGATACCAAAACGTGCTCCCCACCCCACTCTAAAATTATAACCTAGTCTCACTCATAATATTAATGCAAGTATCTTTTAAATTTTGTAAATAGCATTAAGTAGTCAATTAAGGAATACTATTTCTTGGCTTGGTGAGGTTCATCCCAAGAATGAAAAGATATTTACACCTTGGAAAATGAAGTAATTTAATTACTCATAATATTGGCCTAAAAGAGGAAAACTGATTATTCTTATCCTATTCAAATGAAGATATTTGACAAACACCTATCATAATCAAAACACTTAGTGGAGAAACAGTATAAACATTCAAATTAAAATCAGGATAAAGGCAAGGATTCCCAGTGTTAATAATATTATTAATATTGTTCAGGAAGTAATAGTGAATACAAATTAAACAAGACAAAGAAATTAGAAGGATAAATACTGGAAGGAAAAAAGAAAAGGGAAAACAAAGAAAAACTTATTTGCAGGTGAGATGATTGTCTACTTTGAAAATTTAAAAGAACCACACACAAAACAACCCTCTTACAATTAAAATAAATTTTAAAATAAATTTAAGTTAATTGAAATCAAATAAAACTAAAAGAAATTTTAGTAAGATGGCTGGTTTCAAAATTAATGTACAAAAGTCAGAACCTTCTCTAACAACAAACTATAACATGTCAGATGAAAAAAAGAAAAGGTGCCATTCACAGTGGTTCTAAAAAGATACGCACTTAATTTATAAGACTTTTTTGACTACATTTTTAAAACTATTGAGATTGGTAAAGGAAATGATACTTCGTTTATGGGTAGGTAAGAAAAATGATCAATTAATGCTAACTTAATTTATTAATTTAAGTCATTCAATCTCATTGAAACACTGAAAGGTTGGGGGGAAATTAGACAAAGTGTTACCAGAGTAAATTTGTGGAAGTAAACATATGAGGATAGGAAGGACAATTCTGGAAAAGCAATGAAAAAAAACAAACAAACTAGTCTACTAGATAATAAAATGTGTAATCGAGTTAAAACACCTAAAAGAGTTTAGTATACCAAAGAAATACACCTAGGAAACATAGTAAATGATCCTGTGGTTGGTGCAACTATTTATGGGAAATTAGGATATTATGAAGGTGCCATATGAAATCAGTGGGGAAAAAAAAGATTAATTAATAGCATTGGAAAAACTTGCTAACAGTTTAGAAAAAATAAATTTATCCCTTACTTAAAATGAATCTCAAAATAGTTTCTAGGTACATTAAAAATCTAAAAATAAAATTATAAAATTACTAAGAGAAAAGTGGGTAAACTTATATGTAATCTTGTTATTGGGAGGCTTTCTAGGCAGGACACCAAACACCAAAGCCATAAAAGAAAAGTTAAAAGAAATGTATTTGCAAGAAGAAAAAGAAAAAAAGACGAACTTGGAAAAAAATTTATAACAGATAAAGCTTACAAATGGTGATTTTCCTAAATTTACAGATGGTTTATATGAATCCCCACGTAAAAGACAATGAGTCTAGAAAAACACGCAAAGGTGATAAATGCTTAATGGAGAAAGAAATGTAAATGGCCAAAACCATGAAAAGATACTCACTTTCACTCATAATTAAAGTCGACAAAAGCAAAAAATGGTGATCTTTTTCACCTTTTACATTAACAAAGGTAAGGTGGTTTGATATTCAATGTCAGGGAGGGTATGAAGAAACATATGCATTCATATATCACTGGTAGGAAAACAAAATATACAACTTCTTTGAAAGATAATTCAGCAACAGTTATTCAAATTGAAAAATGAGAAGATTCAAATTCTCTTTGGTATATGATGCAATTTGTGTAAAACATTAAACACGTGTGTGTGTGTGTGTGTGTGTGTGTGTGTGTGTCTTTCCCCTTCTCCCTGAAGGATCCGTAAGAAACTCTTCCCATTAGTTACCTTTGGAGAGAAGGACTCTTCGTGAAATGGGAAGAGAGACATTTTCTTTTTATATCATGAATGTTTTTGTTTACAGGGTTTTCCTTTTTTTTTTTCCCTAACCATAATTCTGTATCTCAAAATAAAAAGAAACTAGCCAGATGCCTACCTCTCATATTCTCACAAAAGATGACCAGGCTGATGGAAGGAATTCCATTGCAGAGATTCTCAGCAGCTAGTTTGTATCTTTTCTTCTGAACTTACCTGACAGGAGGATTTAAAAGAGCAGTTGGGAAAAGCTCTCAGTACCTGAGTGTCTGTGCACATTATCTCAGAGAAGATGAAAGCCAGCATGGTCATTAAGACAGCCAACTCCATTTGACTAATTTCTCTAAACTCCTAAATTGAAATACTCCTTTGTTGAAAACATTTTTGAGAGCTAAGTAGAGTTCTTATAAGATGACAAAGTTCAATTTCAAAAAGATTAAAAGGAGTGGTTCATAAAAGTTTAGAAACATTTAGAATGTTTATCTCTCTGATTGAGACAGTATGATGCTGCTGACAATCTTCTTTCCTCTCTGACTCTAAATGGCCGTACCTTTTAGTAACTTGATACACAGCCTTTGGGTCTTTGGCATTTAAGACGTGGTACTTGAGGATTTAAGTTTTTCCATTTTCCTTTCCTATCTTTTCATCTCTAGCTCTTTGTTTTCTATTAAAATTGAACTCCCTCTTCCTTCTTTTCATTCATTTCTCTAAGATACCACCCTGTGCACTTCTATTTAAATAGAGATTCTGGAGTATGAAGACAATTTCCAAAACGTCTTTGGGTGGATTAATAGGCCTTAAATACCCTGCAGGATGATTTGAACCATCATTTCAAAGATAAAAGTAATGGTTGCTTGTCTTACTTTTTCTTATTAGTTTTATTTATCTCATGACAAAATCCTTCTTTTCTCTTAAAATTAAATTTATGGATCTTTTTAAAGCTATAAAACGGTTTTGTGTAATAATAAGTGCAACATAGCCTTCTGCTACCCTTCCATGAAATCCCTTCTGAAAATTTGCTGCGATAGAAATAGTCAAGAAACCAAAGAAGTTGTGACCTTTCTAGGTGTGTGGCTTTTTTATCTGTACTCTGGAATCAAGTTTAAGGTCTTTGCTGCCACCATATTTAATAGTACCTGCCCATGCATTTTGTATCACATTGCCTGCCCACTTTTATATTTTTATCGTACTTCTCACTCTCTGAAAATATTTTTTTGGTATAATTGTATGTTATCTGTGTTGTTCATAGATTGGAGGCCAATTTCCCATGAAGTCAATGAAGCTAAACTTCAGAGCCCCTGTTTCACCTGGGGCCCGTGTGAGTGCTGGGAGTTTCTGGAAGCTGTGGAGTATTCAGGGTAAAGAGGGGAAGGCAGTCTGCCACTGAGAGGCCTTAGCATGTAGGCATGTCTAGTAATTTGCTTACAGGTATCTCAGAAGAAAGGGGCCTGAACCTCCAATGCCCCGAAAGTGGTTGGATTTTTTTCTCTTATTCCCAATAAGTAGCCACTACTATATCTAATTTGATATCTATAATTTGTAGGTTGCTTTGTCTTAGAGAGGGCCTGCCAAATTATGTTCATTTAAGGCTCTACAAATCCTTACCGTGTCACTGATTAGAATGTAAACCCCGTGAAAAGGCCGTGTCAGCTGCTTTCATCATCGTAATCTTAAAGCCTACAGCACATAGGAGATACTTCACAAATCTTTGCTGAAAAAAATATTGAGATGAGGGAGATCAAGGAGAAGAGCATTCCAAGACTACTGATCTGAGAACAGATATGGCTTATTTCAGGAGCCGCAGAAAGGTTAGTGTGGTCGGAACATGCGAACGATGGAGAGGAGAGATATGGACATACGCAAGGCCCAGAAGATTCTAGGTGCATTGGAATATTTTAAACATTGAGACATGACTGGCTTTATTTTATTTTATTTTTACGACATGAACTTTTTTTTTCCTTTTCAGTTCTAGTGTAGTTAACATACAGCACTGTATTTATTCAGACATGACTGTCTAAATATAAAAGATGACTTCGGTTGCTCCATAGAAAATGGATTGGAGGGAGAAACAATAGTGAGGGCAGATCTGCAGGGGAGTGATGGTGTGGACGTGGACCAGTGACAATTAGAGAGAGACTGAAGTAAGGGATTCAGAATGGATATGAAAGATCAAAACAACAGCATTTTCTGTTGCACTAAGTGTGGAAAGGGAGTGAGAGGCTGCAGGAAGGGTTCATGGAATTTTGTGGAATTTTTGTGGTCTGATGCTCTTTGTTATGTTGCACAGTCCTAGGGAAAATGCAAATAGAGAGGGTCTAGATACCACCTAGTAGAGCCATGTTCTTTCTTTGTAACAGAAATTGACATTTCAATGGCAGGTTTCCCTAATGCTTTGAGACACAGATTCAGAATCACTAGCATCAGTCTCACCTTGACTTTTTCCTCAAATATAAATTTTAAATAGTTACTTAAAATTTCTAAATCGTAACATTATAAGGCTATATGGAGGAATCCAGATAATTTTTAAAAATTTTAGTTTTTTCAAATGTATTCCATTTTAAATATAGGTCTGAAATATTGTTGACCGGTCTCCTTTTTTCTTTCCTTTCTTTCTTTTTTTTTTTTTTTTTTTTTTGAGATACTTTTGAACTTACAGGAAAGTTGCAAGAATACTATAAACAGGGGCATCTGAGTGGCTCAGTCAGTTGAGTGCCCAACTCTTCATTCTGGCTCAGGTCATGATCTCACAATTCATGAGGTCCAGCACTGTGTCAGGCTCTGTGCTGACAGCACAGAGTCTGCTTGAGATTCTCTGTCTCCCTCTCTCTCTCTCCCTTCCTCTCTCTCTCTCTTGTGCTTGTGCACGCGCACTCTCTCTCTACAAAATAAATATTAAAAAAAAGAGAATGCTATAAAGAAATATTATATATTTTGACCCAGATTCCTCCAAATATGAACATTTGCTGTATTTGCTCTATTCTCTCTCTACACAATACACAATATATATCACATATATGTGTGTACATATGTGTATATTTAACCTTATACTTACGCATTATTCTTTTTCTGAACCACTTGAGAGTAAGTTGCAGACATGATGTCCCTTTTCCCCCAAATATGCCGCTGTGGATTTTCTAAAAACAAGCAATTCTCTTGCACAATCACTCTAAAATGCTCAAAATCAGGAAATTATCTTTAATACAATACTATAATCAGCCAATTTTATGGAGATTGTTTTGGCCATTATTTTTAAATGCAAAGATCTAGCTTAATATCTTTTCCCAGCAATGTTATTGGAATGAAAGTGGGCATTTTGTTTTTTTATTTATATACATATACATATATATATACATATACATATACATATATATATATATATATATATTTAATATGAAATTTACTGTCAAATTGGTTTCTATACAACACCGAGTGCTCATCCCAACAGGTGCCCTCCTCAATGCCCATCACCCACTTTCCCCTCCCTCCCACCCCCCCATCAACCCTCAGTTTATTCTCAGTTTTCAAGAGTCTCTTATAGTTTGGCTCCCTCCCTCTCTAACTTTTTTTTCCTTCCCCTCCCCCATGATCTTCTGTTAAGTTTCTCAGGATCCACATAAGAGTGAAAACATTTGGTATCTGTCTTTCTCTGTATGACTTATTTCACTTAGCATAACACTTTCCCATTTTATTTTTTTTTTAAGTTTATTTATTTGAGAGAGACAGAGAGAGAGAGAGAGCACAAGAGACAGTGGGGGAAGGACAGAGAGAGAGGAAGAGGGAAAATCCCAGGCAGGTTCTGTACAGTTAGTGCAGGACCCAACATGGGACTCCATCTCAGTGACCTCGAAATCACGACCTGAGCCTAAATCAGGAGTCGGACACTTAACCGAGTCACCCAGGTGCCTTAAAAGTGGGCATTTTAAAATTATGGAAAGAGCCTAAATGTCCATCAACTGATGAATGGATAAAGAAATTGTGGCTTATATACACAATGGAATACTACGTGGCAATGAGAAAGAATGAAATATGGCCTTTTATAGCAACGTGGATGGAACTGGAGAGTGTGATGCTAAGTGAAATAAGCCATACAGAGAAAGACAGATACCATATGGTTTCACTCTTATGTGGATCCTGAGAAACTTAACAGAAACTCATGGGGGAGGGGAAGGAAAAAAAAAAAAAGAGGTTAGAGTGGGAGAGAGCCAAAGCATAAGAGACTGTTAAAAACTGAGAATAAACTGAGGGTTGATGGGGGGTGGGAGGGAGGGGAGGGTGGGTGATGGGTATTGAGGAGGGCACTTTTGGGATGAGCACTGGGTGTTGTATGGAAACCAATTTGACAATAAATTTCATATATTAAAAAAAAAAGTGGGCATTTTAAAAATGAGAGGTATTTGTTCAGTACCAACTGACTGAATCTCATTTTAAATTTATGATCCTTACCCTCAAATCCTTACCACCTGGCAATTCTACTATCTCTCCCTGATCTATTTAATTCTCACTTTCCTAACTGACACACCTTTTCCATTTTTGTCAAATTCTTACAACTCTCTTGCCTCTTTTCACTCTCAGCTGATGATCTTTTTACTTCACTGAGGAAAGAGTAGCCAACAAAAGAGGACTTCCATACATTCTCACCACAAAGCCTGTCAAACCGTCTTGTACCCAATCCTCTGTCTTATTTTCCTGCCGCTATGAAGGGGTTATTTTTCCTCCTACCTATAGTCCACCCTTCCTCTTGGCACTGGGTCTGGTCCGCATCCAGCATTTGTGGGCCTCAACGGCCTCCTCCAGCATTTGTGTTCTGTGGTTTTCTCTCCCCACTTTTGAGTCATCAATATCTTCTTCATTAGATCATCCACTTGACCACCCAAAGCTGACTTCATCACTCCCTACCACCATCACTCCCCCTACTACCCATTCCCCTTACAATAAACACAGAGTTGTGTACACTCATTATCTCCACTTCCTCTCCAGTTAGGCCAATTCTCCCCTACAATTCCATTACAATTGTTCTCACCAAGATCATCGGTGACCTATGTTTTCAGATTCAATGATCATTTCCCAATGCTCACTTCATTTGACTTACCAGCAGCATTTGACACAATTGGGCATTCCCTCCTTCTTGAGATACTTTCTTCACTTGGCTTGTAGGTTACTCCATGGTTTTCCTCCCTCACTCATTCCTTCTTTTCTGTTTCCTTTGTTGGTTCTTCCTCAACTGTTTGAGCTCTAAAGGCTGGAGTTCTCTTGGGCTCACTCCTCTGAGCACTTCTCTTCCTATTCCCATTTTGCGCCATTTCACTCAGTTTCAATGTTTTAATATCATGTATACAATGATGTCTGCCAGCTGCTGAGCAGACTGTTAAGGTCACAAACTCTGGAGCTAACTACCTGGCTTTGAACATGCCCCCTCCAGTTACTAGCCCTTTAAACATAGGAAATTATTTCTCTATGCCTCAATTTCCTTAGCTGTGAAGCGGGGATAATTACAGTACTTACTTACCAATTTGGGGAGAATTGATACTAGTCAAATTTAAGTTGGAAAACATAAGCCACTTTAAGCATTTACAACAAAGGGAATTTAATGCATTCTAATAGTAGTGTAAGTGATTAGAAGAGTTGAAAAGCCAACCAAGGGATGCTGAGGAAATCCAGACATTATTAGTAATGACAATAAGCCACTACCACTACCTGGAGAGACAAAGAAAGACTTACTAGAAAGCTATAATACTCAAGAGAGTATGGAACTGTCATTAGAATACACATATCAATCAATTCAACAGAACAGAGAGTCCAAAAATAGTATAATTAATTGAATTTTGAAAAAGGTGCCAGCATAATTCAATGGATAAAGTAAATTATTTTCAAAAAATAGTACTGGGAAAACAGTATATCCATTTGGGAAAAAAAAAACTGCACACTGTATATAAAAATTAACGAGATAAACCACTGAGCTAACCCTGAAAGTTAAAACTATAAAACTGCTAGCAAAAAAAACAAACAACATAGGATAAAGTAGTTGCAAACAAGGTAAGCCAAAATTTTTTTGGAAATAGAAACCACAAACCATACACAATTTTTGATGAATTAGACTTTAACAAAATTAAAAGTTCTGCTCTTCAATATACACTACTCTTCAAAAGAAGAGGCAAGCCACAGACCAGAAGAAATTATTTTCTATGCATATAGTTGACAAAAGAGTGATACCCAGAATGTAGCAGGAACTCTTACAGCCCAATAGTAAAAAAGCAAACAACACTCAGTCATAAAAAGAAATAAACTACTGATGCACACAGCATGTATGAAACCGGGAAAATACTACTTTGAGTGAAAGAAGTTAACCAAAAGATTACATACTATATGACCACGTGTATATAAAACTCTGAAGGAGGCAAATCTAAGGTACAGGGACAGAAAACAGATCAGTTGTTACCCAGGACCTGTGGTATTGGGGAATGGATTAGGACAGGGTACAAGGGAAATTTGGGGGATGATGGAAAACATTCTACTTATTGATTGCAATGGTAGCTATACAAATGTATGCATTTGTCAAAACTCATTGAACAGAACACTTTAACTTGGTGCATTTTGTTTATGAATTTTACTTCAATTAAATTAATTTTATTAAAAAGTTAAAAAGAATGTAATATGCCCAAACATGAATTATTGACTTTTCCTGAAAACCTTCTGTTCTCCCAATTCTGGCCATTTCAATATATGAAAAATGTATTTCTCCAACTGCTCAGGCCATCAGTCAGAGTCTTTCTTCACTCTTCTCTTTCTCTCATGTTTCACCTCTAACCCACTGGCAAATTCCATCAGCTTTACCTTCAAAATACATTTGATTGGTGGGAATGTAAATTGGCAAAACCACAATGGAAAACTAGTATGGAGGTTCCTCAAAAAATTAAAAATAAAAATACCATATTATCCAGCAATTCCAGTTCTAAGTATTTATCCAAAGAAAATGAAAATTAACTTGAAGGATATCTGTTGCTCCCATTTTCATTGCAGCATTATTTATAACAGCCAAGATATAGAAACAACCTAAGTGTCCACTGATGGATGAATGGGTAAAGAAGATGTGGTGTGGGGGCGCCTGGGTGACTCAGTCAGTGAAGCATCCAACTCTTGATTTCAGCTCAGATTATGATCTCAGGGTTCCTGGGATAGGAACCACACGGACCCTGCTTGGGATTCTCTCTTCTCCCTCTCTCTCTGCCCCTCCCCTGCTCATGTGCATGTGCATGTGTTTGAGCTCTCTTTCTCTCTCTCTCAAAATAAATAAATAAACACTAAAAAAAAAAAAAAAAAGTGGTGTCTACACCCCCCCCCCCCACACACACACGGGAGTATTATCCAGCAGTAAAAAATAATGAAATCTTGCCATGTGTTACAACATGGATGGACCTTGAGGGCATTATGGTAAGTGAAATAAACCAGGCAGAGAAAGAAAAATACATATGTTCTCTTTTGTATGTGGAATCTTAAAAAGAAAATAAAGAAAACAAACTCAAAGATAGAGAGAACAGATTAGTGGTTGCAAGAGGCAGGGGTAGGGTGGGAGAAATGGGTGAACTGTTTTTTTTTTTTTTTAATTTAAATACTTTGAGTTAAAAAATGTTGAATGTTAAAAAAATACATCTTGAATATGATCACTTCTCGTCACCTTCACCACGACTGCACTGGTTCAAGCTACCATCATTTTTGCCTGGATTACTGAAGCCACCTCCCTGAGGAAGTTTTTCTTAGTAGCTCCAGCTCATTTATGGTATGTGTTCTACTGCTCTCCACTGGTAACTTGTCTCATTCCGAGTCAGAGACAACTTTCTTACACTGGCCTGCTGGGCTGGACCCCATCATCTGCCCCATATTACCTCTCTCACTGCATCCCCTCCCCTCTCCCCAAATTCCACTGAAATCCTTGCTGTTGCTCAAACGTGTCAAAGACAGTTCCAGTCAAGGTCTTCATGTGCTCGCTCCTCCCTGAAGGAGAGCAGGCCAGCTCGTCTGCAAAGCTCAGCTGTCACTTCTTTCTGTCTCCTGTCACAGGCTACCCCCAACCCTACCAAGTGATCTCTGTTCCTTTTCCTTGCTGCATTTTTACTCTCGGTCCTTGTAATTCCCAGACGTATATTTATTTGTTTAATTGCTTTTGTTAGGTCTTTTCCTCACATAGACTATAAGAGAGTGGGAAGCTTGTTTTGTTTTCTTTATCTCTAGCACCTGGAATGGTGCACTCAATAAATTTTTATTATTTTACTAGTCATACATAACATATAATTTACATTGGTTTTACATTTATATATGTTTAGTACATAAATATTTTAAATATAAGATACATATTATATGTAATATATAAATTATAATATATTAATATTAATAAGCATGCAAATATTTATTGAATAAATGAATGAATTGATTTAGTCTTGAGGCATTATACACACATATGCATTTTATATTTTCTCCCTTCTTACTATGGGAGTTTTGTTTTCTTTTAATGTTTTCATTTACTTTTGAGAGAGAGACAGTGTGAGCAGGGGAGGGGCAGAGAGAAAGGGAGACACAGAACACAAAGCAGACCTCAGGCTCTGAGGTGTCAGCACAGAGCCCAACGTGGGACTTGAACCCACGAACCATGAGATCATGACCTGAGCCGAAGTCAGAGGCTTAACATACTGAGCCACCCAGGCGCCCCTTGCTATGGAAGCTATATTTTTACTCCATCATAATTCCCTAAAACAATCATCTGTCTCCACTGTTGCGTGAACATCTTTCATCACAGCCTACAAATGCTTGGAAGTGCTGTCATATGTCCTCTCGGAGTCTACTATAAACATAAATAATTCATTCTGGCTTCTTCAGCACTCAGCCAGTGTGCTCTGCCATTCTGCTCAACTGCAGAACTCCAGGCAGCCACCTTTAATTGATTGGATTTGGCAGGGAATATGAAACCTGTTTGTTGTCCTAGATGTAAATTCAAACTTTCTTTGGTAGTTGTTTTAGGCTTGATTTCCAAACTGACCAAGAGACATGGACCCATGGGGTAAAATGGAAATTACACGCTCTTTAAAGCTTTTCCAGCCTTGCTGGGATGGACCAAAGAGGCAGACAGTACATTAAATAATGATTACTGCATATTTTATTAAGACTCTAGGGGTTTAGCTTAAAAATAAGACTCCCAGTTCTCCTTCATCTGTGCCTTGACAAGATCTCAATTTAGTTGAGTCCTATTCTTTCGTAGCCTCCTAAAGTCTAATCAATCACAGATCTCAAAGGCAAGTACAGAAAACCCTTCAAATTGTTTGCTTCCTTGTTAACGAGAGCCCTTTATGAACACGCTCTGTACCTTTTCTAAGTGAGATGAAGTCCACAAGGCCAGGGAAACATCATTTCCACTCTCTTGCTCCTAAAATCGAACTGATAAGTCTGGTCCTTATTTCTAATGAGGTTTTTGAATGTAAAGTAAGATGCTTATTATTACCAGGGGATTCCTGCGGGGACAGGAAAAACAGATATAAAAGAAAAAGTAAATCTTCTGCCATGTGTTTGGAACTCAGGAATTTACTGGTGACGGTTGGGGAACATACCGTCCCAAATCCTTATCTTCCTCTCTGTCGTAACCCTCTGGTACTTGCTAGACAGGTAAACTGTCCCTATGTTACCCCCTCCCCAAAGACCAATTCCTCAAAACTTGAGTCTTACTTGTTAAGCTGAGAGGAAGATGTGTTTCTTAGACAGGATTTAGATGTCATCTCTTTCCTTGTGTACATTCTAAAAATCTGCAGCCTAATTCTTTAAAGCAACTGGCCAAGTTTTCTATATACATTAATTGAGATACTTCTCTAATTTTGAATCTGTTGATATCTTTGGTTTAAGGAATTTCTTCTGATGTAGTTGTAATTAAATTGCATATCACCTCGAATTTATTCTGGCCCAAGGGAAGAAAGTTGCCTGGGATTTTCATTAACTTTTTAATTAGCCTTTTGGTGGTTACCTCCGATAGATTATTTTATTTTTAATAGAACACAGCTACATCTGTTCATTATATTGACTACAAACTAAATCTTATTTTTGAAGTGCCCATAGTTGCTTCATGGCAACATTTTCTTATTTGTTTAATCTGCTATTTCAGCCTTCAACTATGGATAGAATGTTTTAACATCAATAGGAAACAACGCTGGGCAGATAAATGTTGCCTTTTAACATTGAAATTGTCTGTTATTTTATTTTAAACTTTAGAAAATGGGGGCACCTGGATGGCTCAGTTGGTTAAGTGGCCCACTTCGGCTCAGGTCATGATCTCATGGTTGGTGGGTTCGATGCCCCACGTTGGGCTCTGTGCTGACAGCTCAGAGCCTGGAGCCTGCTTTGGATTCTGTGTCTCCCTCTCTCTCTGCTCCTCTCCTGCTCGTGCTCGTCTATCTTTCCCTCTCTCAAAAATAAATAAACAGTAAAAAAATTTGTTTAATAAAATAAACTTTAGAAAATGGTTCAAATGGTCTATATCCTCATGTAACTATGAGTTTTAATTTTATTGGTATTTATATCAATAAGTTTTTAGTTTTATCTATTAGAATTCTTTTGTAATGAAGCTGGTTTCTACCACAGTTTGAATGAATAAACATTTTTTTTGAAATACATTAACTTGCAAATAAGGAAAAGCTTAATATAATACACTTAGCCTCGATGGTGGACGGCATTGTTTATTCTGACAACAATATGTTAAGAATTTTTTCCATAATTGCTTCTTATTGTGTTCACAGTGGTTTAGTAATAAAACAGTAAAAAGGTAGTGAAATCTAAAGGTGTTTTACCTAAGGTTGACTTTTGATCCTGAACTTTGAAGACAGTCAGTTCATTAAGAATAACTGTACCTTCCACTTCTAACATATGAGACTTTGAGAAAGTTCTTTCATGCCATGACACTTATTGCCCCTTCTATAAAACATGGATTGCAGGAGTGCCTGGGTGGCTCAGTCAGTTAGATGTCCAACTCTTAATTTTGGCTCGGGTCATGATCTCAGGGTTGTGAGATCGAGCCCCATGTCGAGCTCTGTGCTGAGTATGGAGCTTGCCTAAGATTCTCTCTCCTATTCTTTCTCTCTGTCTCTCCCACCTTCAAAAAAAAAAAAAAAAAAAAAAAGCCTTTTTCTTTTTCCAGTATGTAATCAGTATTACATGTATTAGTTGGAAATACAGAAAGCAGATAGGACAGTGTCTGGTCCCCTGTACAGTCCCCTTGTTAATAATGTGCCAGCCACATGTGTTTCCTTTCTTCTCCTGATCCCTGTCTTTAGACTGTGCCCTCCTAGCCCCTCTACCTCCAGATGTTTACATGGCTAGCTCCTTTTCTACATTCTCACCTCATCAGGGAAGTAACCACCCAATCTAACCGCCATCCTTAATTAGTTACGGTATTACACATCACTCCATTTTATGGTCCTCATAACCCTTATCAATAGATACAATTACCTTTCTTTTCTGTTTACTTGTTTATTTTCTTTATACCATTCAAGCTCTTGGAGAGTAAGGATATTATTGTCTTTCTTTTCACTGAATCCCCAGAGCCTAGAATAGAGAGTGATATATAACAATCGAGTGAATAAATGGCAGTTGTCACCCTTTTCCAGTGAATTCACTGGCATTCCAAAAGAATCATCTTTTTTTAGAGTGGCATTTACCTATGCATAAACAGATTGCTAGAAATTAGTAAATAGATAACTAAAAACAAGGCAAGGGTGTACCTCTGCCTTTATTTGATTATGCTGATGAGAAATAAAAATATACTGTAGGTAAAAGATTTATTCATTCACTAAATAAACCTACCATGTGAGCACGTAGTATGAACTAAGGATTGGGCCAGTCATTGCAGTTAAAATGCATGAGAGACTTCAGGGGGTCCTGGGTGGCTCAGCCGGTTAAGCATTGGACTTCAGCTCAGGTCATGATCTCGGGGTTTGTGGGTTTAAGCTCTGCGTCAGGCTCTATGCTGACAGCTCGGAGCCTGAAGCCTGCTTAGGATTCTGTGTCTCCCTCTTTCTCTGCCCCTCCCCTCGTCGTGCTCTGTCTCTCTCTCTCTCGGGAATAAATAAACGTTAGAAGAAGAAGAAGAAGAAAAAGAAGAAGAAGAAGAAGAAGCAGCGGAAGGGGAAGGGGAAGGGGAAGGAGAAGGAGAAGAAGAAGAGAGCTCATATTTTAAAAGCACCTAAATCTAATTTGTACAGTAAACCATGTATTCACTTAAATTGTTGCCTTTCAGTTAGCTATGCCTTTATGCTATGAAAATGCTAAAATGCTAGATAAGCCCAGGCCAAGGGATTTTTGTGGAAGATAGCCCAAGGCTAAGAAATCTTTACAGCAGTGACATTTGAGCTGGACCTTAAAGACTGAGTGGAGGATTTCAGGGTAGAGAAAGAAGGAAGGGCATTTAGAGAATACAGCTAGCATGAACAAAAGCCCAGAAGAGTCCTTGTCCTCCTGTGTGTTGGGGACAGGGAGGTGATGGGGAGGAATCAGCCAATAGCCTAAAAGGCTGAACAAACATAGGAGGGAGTGGCAAGACTGGAAAGGTAATTGAAACCTTAAAGAATCATAAATACCTTGCCCGGGGCTTAGATTTTAAACTGTAGGTGATAGAAAGTGTAAGCTGGATTAGATCTGCATTTTAGAAAGGTCATCGCTATGACTATGCTGAAGAGGAGAGGGTTTCTAGAAGACAGGAAAGAGACCTGAGGCAGTGAGCAGTTAGAGTTGGAATGCTGTCTAGTAGTCCAGGCAGGAAGCCCTGAATCAGGAAGTTCAGAAGTAAGCTTCAAAGAAAGAGACGGGTTTGAGGGAAATTCAGTAAGGTAGTACTGCTAAACCAAAGATAATTCTGGAAATGGCCAAGAGTATTGACAAATATTAGAAATATGATGAGAAAAGCTGGACTTCAATTTTGGAGATGTGGAAAGTGAGGTGCCTGCAAGGGGTCTAGGCTTACAGATCTACTGGGAGGCTTAGTCTTTGAATGAATGTTTGTT
Organism: Panthera leo; assembly: GCF_018350215.1. NCBI lineage: Eukaryota > Metazoa > Chordata > Mammalia > Carnivora > Felidae > Panthera > Panthera leo. The sequence continues at coordinate 109,404,458 of NC_056687.1, forward strand.
AAAGTTCAAATCATTGTCTGAGTGGTCAAATGGACAGAATAAAGTAGTGAGTCTGTTGTAAACTTGTTTCATTTGGAGACATAAGGGAGGAAAGAGGTAGGAAACATCATCAATGTGCTCCTAGACATATGTGCTTCTATAACTTTGCCAAGAATCGTGGATACTGAGCAACTAATTAGGTTGTTACTTAAGAGGCTTATTTTTCTTATAGGGAAGCAAGAGTCTGATTCTGCCTTTGCCCTTGAGCACAGTGATAATAACAATAGTTTGACACTCAAATAATAATCATTTATTAATTGCCGACTACAGTCAGGCAGTGAGATGAGCTCTTTCCACGAATCAGCTCATTGAATCCTCATTTTATGAAGCAGGTACTATCATTGTTCTCTCCACTTTACAGAAGAGGAAACAAAGGCAGCAGGAATTTTCCCAAGTCACAAAGCCAAGCAGCGGTAGAAGTGGGATTTAAATCCTGGCACCCTGGCTTACGACAACCTTTCACCTCTGGGATACATCCTGTAGCATGTTTCTCATGTCAGTCGGACCCTGTGGTGTGCCCTTGAGCCTCTGTACATGCTATATTTTGGACTGACACGTTCTTAACCTCTTCAATTCTTCTTTCTTTTTTTTTTTTTTAACTCTTCAAATAAGTTTTATCTTCACTTTGCAGAAGCCAGTCTTATTGAACTTATCTTTGGTTTTATCTCCCTTTATATTATTTCTTTGTGAAGTTTATTTATTTATTTTAGAGAGAGCATGAATGGGGGAAGGGCAGAGAGAGAGAGAGAGAGAGAGACAGAGAGAGAGAGAGAGAGAGAGAGAGAGAGAGAGAGAATCCCAAGCAGGCTCCATGCTGTCAGCACATAGCCTGATGCAGGGCTTTATCTCATGAACCGTGAAATCATGACCTGAGCTAAAATCAAAAGTTGGATGCTTAACCTGTGAAACCACACAGGCGTCCCAAACTCTTCAATTCTTTTAACCACTTGGTTCTTCTGACAGATGAGCGACAGGAGCCTCCATAAACAGACATTGGGCTGGGATACTGGGATACCCCTTTTATAGACAAAAACAAACAAACACCCCGAAACCCTAGGCACTCAAATCCTTATAGTAACAATTTCCCCAGAGAAAAGCATAGGGCACGTACACAGTAGACCAAATTTAGCAGGTGCTGCTAAAAGAAATGTCCAGGACCACACTGGCCAGAGGGACAGAACCCGTACTTTGTCCTCACTAGGCTTTTCTCTGGGATTGCCGTTCTCTCTGTGGATTGCGAAAATCTGATACCTGGTGTCCGTTAATCTCTACACAAATCTGACACCGCCTGGTACCTACTTTGCCTCTCCTTTTACCTATACACTTCCCCCAATTCCTGATTTACTGTGCACCCTGGGGTCGGCTTTCAGAAGAACAAATCACACACTCGCTACAGTTTATTAGCTAAGCAGAGGCTTTCTGTCAATACTTCTCTGTTTTATTTGCCCTGTCTGTTGGGAGGCATGTGATGGCTGTGGCTGGGTTGCACACCGGGGTGCTGTATTTCCTCCGAGAGCCAGGAGCAGAGACAGGAGTGTCACAGACATTCTGCTCCATTTTTTTCAGGAAGCTGCATCATTGACTGCCCCTCAGACCACATCTAAGCAGCTCCATCTTCTTTCTGCCAGACAGCCTTCAAATATGTAGAGACAGCTATTATATTCAGTGGGTCTAGTTTCTCCAAGTTGAGAAATCCCACCTGGTCAGCTATTTTTCTTGTGGCATGGTTTTGAGTGGCTTAACAGTCCTTCCTGGGGGCTTCCAGAGATACTTGCTGCAATTCCCCTCTACTTCCTATAGCATTATTTCTATATAAGGTGGTCCTTTTTAAAAAAAAATTTTTTTTGTTTAGAAAGAGAGCGTGAGTGTGCACAAGTGCGGGGGGGGGGGGGTTGGAGGGGGGAAGAGAAAAGGGAGGGGGAAGAGAGAGAATCTTAAGGAGGCTCTACACCCAGCACAGAGCCAGATGCAGGGCTCGATCCCACAACCCTGGGATCATGACCTGAGCAGGAACCAAGAGTCGAATGCTCAACAGATTGAGTCACCCACCTACCCCAAGTTGGGCCATTTTTATTTATTATATAACATTTTCCACATTTATGGTTTATATACATATCAATATGCAACTTTATAGGAAATGTACCCTTATGACAAATATCCCTGTTTCTATGTCACACTGAAATTCCTAAATTCCTTAACTCAAATCCCCAAATCAGGGCAATATCGGTGCATAAACTATCAGTAAAAGAGCCACATGTAAATAATACCAGTTACAACAGAAAAAAGTAAAATAACATCAATATGTAAAAGTAAGACTGTGTTAAAGAATGAAATTCAACTAAGTATGAAGTTTTCATGGGCCTCAGTAAGTGCTTCAGGAATACCATCTAGCAAGTAGAGGAGAGCACTGAAAAGTTGTACGAAATGAAAGGTTTTTATAGGAAAGAGTATGAGGCAAGAAAGTTATTAGCAAGAGAAAAGAAAGAATTCTTCCAGGCAAGGTCATACTCCTTTAGGTGGTAGAGCAATGGGTCTTATTAGGTAGATTAGCTCATCTTCCTTTAAGGGATAGAGAGAGCTCACATAACAGATTACCTCATAGGTGCTGTTCAGAGAATTCCTGGCTCCTGGCTGACCTGTTATGACTACGTTTCTGGGGGAGGTTGGAAGTGCAATGAGGTTAGGCATTAAGCCCCGGTTTGGTGACTTGGCCTAAGTAGGTCCATTTTGGGTCCCCTGGTTTTCTTTTTAGCAACTGAATAACATTAATATTGTCCTTCCTGTACAACTTGCTTGTCTTCTCTCAAACTACCAGCCTTATTTATCATTCTTGTGCAAACAATGTGAATCATTACATACACCAAATTAAGCATGGTGGAAGTGGCGGGGGGTGGGGGGAGCAGATTAGAAACAGCACAAAGTGAAACACTCACAGCACATGATATATCAGTGTAGGGTAGATAAGATTCCAAAGCTCCAAGTAAACTTAAACAGTTAATAATAATTAAAAAAATAAAATAAAATAAAACTGAACTACTCACAGTCAAGAACCTGGGTGGTATATACTCCTTCAAATTCCCATATAGTGTATCCTTGTATATGGTTGTGTTTATAACAGGTCACAAAATCCTCAGTGTATCTCTGGCCAGGCCAGTGCAGGCACAAATTCCTGTTGTACAAAGAATCCCACTCCTCAATTTCCAGCCATGACAATTAACAACCCCAATTCATGCTCAGTGTGGGGGCCACACCATTGTTCTTAACATTAAAACCACACGGCTTTTATATTCCCACCACATTCCACAGAGCTCCAGCTCTTGTTTGCTGGGTAATTTCTAAGAATGCCTTTGTGTTCTTATCTCAGTGTCCTCTGGAGTTGTAAATTCAGTGCCCTGCACACTTATCCTCCGCATGAACAAGGAGCTGAACTGTCTTTGGAGCAGAGTTTTACTTTCTTGGTGCTCTCTGCCCCTGCTCACCATCTCTGAGTTCAGTTGTGCGATTCCCTGAAACGAGCATGTTCCTTTCCTTTGCTGTAGCCCTGCTCTCTGGCCTGGGCATCTTCAGAACTCGAAACCTGGTTGCTGAGAGAGGGATTCTCCAGAGTCCCCTTCCCATGATTCTGACCTTTCCCCCAGGAGGCGTTAGCAAATATCTCTCAGAAGTTGCCCTGTGTCATGCACTTTATGAAATATGTTTAGTCTTTATCGTCATTTACTTTATGAAATAAGTTTACTCTTTATCGTCATTTTTAATCTAAAGCATTTTTTTTCCAAAGCAAAATCTTATTGAGAGAGTCAAAAAATTAAAGATATAATATTGAGGGGTAGGTTTGGATGCTGGAGACTGAAGTCCTTATTCTCCCCCTCCTCTGACCAGTAATGCTCTACAGAAGGGAACCTAAAAACACTCTGAAGGGGCACCTGGTGGCTCAGTTTGTTCATGGTCAAACTTTGGCTCACGTCATGAACTCACAATTTGTGAGTTAGAGCCCCATGTCATCAGGCTCTGTGCTACTAACAGCTCAGAACCTGGAGACTGCTTTGGATTCAGTGTCTCCCTTTCTCTCTGCCCCTCCCCTGCTCTCTCTCTCTCTCTCAAAAATAAATAAATTAATTAAAAAAAATAAGATGTTTGCTAAGCTGTCCTTTAGAGTGTTTTCAAAAAAATTTTTTTTAAGTTTATTTATTTATTTTGAGGGACACAGAGACAGTGTGAGCAGAGGAGGGACAGAGAGAGAGAGAGAGAGAGAGAGAGAATCCCAAGCAGGCTTTGAGCTGCCATGGCAGAGTCCAATGTGGGGCTTGAACTCACAAACTGTGAGATCATGACCTAAGCTGCAACCAAGAGTTGGACACCTAACCAACTGAGCCACCCAGGCACCCTGTAAACACCTTATTAAATCAACATAAATCTCAGGGCACCTGGGTGGCTCAGTGGGTTAAATGTCTGACTTTGGCTCAGGTCATGATCTCGCTGTTGATGAGTTTGAGCCCTGCGTTGGGCTCTGTGCTGACAGCTCAGAGCCTGGAGCCTGCCTCAGATTCTGTATCTCCCTCTCTCTCTGCTCCTCCTCTGTTTGCACTCTGTCTCTCTCTCTCAAAAGTAAATAAACATTAAAAAAATTTTAAATCAACATAAATCTCCTTTCTTCCTTCTTTCCTCCTTTCCTCCCTCCCCTCTCTCTTTCCTTTCTCCTCTCTTGTCCATAAGACTCTACTTCCAGTTTACAGTCTTAAAACTTCCTCTCTGATTCATTCTGAAAACATTTTTTCATGTCTTTTCTTTGTTAATGGATCCTTTAACTTTTCCTTTGTCTATAAAAACACTGATTTTACTGAATTCAGAACATTTCTCTGTACTAATTTTACTTTTTCAGTAAGTGTTTGCTGAACAATTTTTATATTCTTAGTCCTAGAAAAGCAAACATCCTTGTCCTCATGGATTTCCCATTTGGGTGGTACAAAATAGATGGTAAGCACAATGCATAAGTAAATTATTTATTAGAAATTCATACATAGGAGAAAGAAAAGTCATTCGGGAGATGAATAGGGAGTAGTGGGGAGAGTTGTTCCCATTTTAAATCTTGCACCTTGAAGGATGTGAGCAGTGGCAAAATCTGGGATAACAGCCTTTCAGGTCGGAAGTGCTCACAGGCAAAGGCTTCGGAGGGCAACACATTTCACATGTTGGACAAACAGTTAAGAAGGCAGTGTGAATGGAGGGGTGTGAACAAAGCTGAAAGCAGGAGATGAGCTCAGACATAGGGGCCAATCTCACAGAGTCTTATAAGCCATTACAAAGACCTTGGCTTCTGCTCCTAGTGAGGATGGAAGTCGCTGGAGATTCTGATGACTATATGCTCTGGCTTATACTTTTCAAGGGTCACTTGGCTGCTGGAGGTGAAGAAATTGCAGTAGGACAAAGGTGGAAGCAGGAAAGCCAGTTAAGAGGCTATTACTTTAGAAAGTTCTTGACTCTTCGATTTATCTCAACTAATACTCTGTTGACCTCTTACTGTATGTATTCCAGGCACTGAGTTAGGTGAGGGTCTGCGGGTGAGGGGGGAAGAGAGGATGGTGGTTAACAAAGCTTTCTAATTTTTTTGATTGGTCTCCTTCCACATCCAGACTGTCTACTGACTATACGTTCGGCAGCTTTGTAATTCTTTTTTTTTAAGTCTGTTTTTTTTTAAGTTTATTTACTTATTTTGAGAGAGACCGAGACAGCGCAAGTGGGAGAGGGGCAGAGAAAGAGGGAGAAAGAGAGAATCCCCAGCAGGCTCCACGCTGCCAGTGCAGAGCCCAAACCCACGAAGCCAGGAGATCACGACCTGAGCCTAAGCCAAGAGTCAGGACTCAACCGACTGAGCCACCCAGGAGCCCCAGCAACTCTGTAATTCTTTAACTCTGTGTTCCCTCTACAAGACAGAGATGCAAGAGATAAATCTGCTGGCTGGGCCCTAATCCAACCTGATGGGTGTCCTTCTAAAAACAGGAAATTAGAACACACAGAGAGACACCAGCGTGCACAGAGGGATGGCCATGTGAGAGACAGCAAGACAGCAGCTCTCTGTAAGCCAAGGAGAGACACCTCAAGCGAAAACAGCCCTGTGGGCACTTTGATCTTGGACTTCCATCCAGAACTGTGAGAAAACAGATTTCTGTTTTAAGTCACTCTGACTGTGGTATTTTGTTATGGCAGCCCTAGCAAACTAGTACAATATAGTAAGAAAAAGCAGTCACTGGAATAATAGAAAATTAAGAGGACTTTAGGAATATTGAAGGTAACAAATAAATTGTACACACACACACACATAGAGAGAGAGAAAATGAAATTAAAACAATGTCTTGATTACTGCCCTTTAAAAATGGCTACATGGGACAATGACGATTATTAAGTGTAACTCTACAATTTCACAAACAGTTTTTCTCAGGAAAGTCAAGCAACTTGCGCAGGGTCACTAGCAAGAAAATGGCAAGAGCCAGATGGCCTCCCCTCCTCACTTCGAGTTCGATCCTGCTTCTCTCCTAGCCTAAACTTGCACCACAGGTTTGTTCCAATTAACGCAATAGACTACACTACTGTTTACTGTGGGGTTGTATTTAGTTTATGCCCATCGTTTGGAGTAGTTTTCCAGAAACAACGACAAAGGAAGCAGTGAAGCCTATCAAAGCAGTTTTACTCAGTGTGGGTGGCTTTCTGAAGGGCTTTGTCTGTTCATACTGTAAGGAAGTGTGACTTAAAGGCCAGATGATAGGAATAATTTTCACCTATAGAAATCTGCTTAACCATTCATATTAAGGGGCTTTTTAACTTGTGGCAGAAACAAACACAGCTAACCCTCACTTATACCCTCGGCCTTCCTCCCTTACAAAGTAATGATTGTGAACTTTGAAACAATTACTTAAATATATGTGTGTGGGGGTGGAAGATTTGCAAATCAAATCACATAGTTCAGCTAAATATAGCCTTTGTCAGAAGTAATTTGTGAGCAAATAAAAATTAAGAACCAGAATCCGCTGTGGACCATGACATGGAAATAATGCCTATTGTTCTCAGAGAATTTTCAGACTGTGACCATTTTCTATGAATCCAGACTGACCCAGAGGTACACAACTTTTGAAAGACATCACCACTGCATCTCAAGTGGAGGTGTCATACTACTTTACAATGTGGTTTCTACAAAGGTGAAAACAATCTAATAGAGCTGGAATGATTTGGGGGGGGGATAATCTAGAAACAAGAGAGTTTAGTGTTTTGTGAGGGACTCATCCACACTTGCCTACAAAGAAGTGACTGACATTGTCTTTCTGGTCACAGATAACATTATTTGTTATATTAGTATCTGTGTACATAAGTGCACATGAAATATCTAATATGCATCCGTTTACTTTTTACCTTATTGGCATTTCCGGGCAGTGGTGAATCCCCATTTTGTAAATCATGTTCCTCATTACGACCATACTTTTTTCTTCTGAATCTCAGTATCTTGTCTGAAATCGAACCTGTTACTCAACATTTTGAATTTAATTCAAATGTAATTTTCCCTCAGTTTTACGTGCATGTCAACATGCGCTTGTACACGGGACATTAGCATTCCTTAATACTTGTCCTGCCATGTGTTTAATTTGGCCCCTATAGGTCTTTTTGGACTTTTTATTGTCAGATATACAAAATAATGGCAGATAAATGCATAATCAAAACTCTGATAACATCTTCCTGTTTGAAAATAAATGTGCTCAGTTTGTGCAGTACAGAGTGTCCTAGGTCACATGTCATACAGGTTACCCTGACTGGGTGACACCACACACACACTTGTGCATCTTCTCATTAACAACATTAACTATGCCACCAATAATGACAGCAGACTAATAAATACAGCAAAACTTTAAAAAAAATTTTTTTAATGTTTATTCATTTTTGAGAGACAGAGGAAGACAGAACGTGAGTGGGAGAGGGGCAGAGAGAGAGGGAGTCACAGAATCTGAAGCAGGCTCCAGCCTCTGAACTATTAGCACAGAACCCTATGCGGGGCTCAAACGCACGAACCGTGAGATCATGACCTGAGCTGAAGTTGGACATTTAACCGACTGAGCCACCCAGGCGCCCCTTGAATTCAAATGTAGTAGGTGCTTTCTGCCTAAACATAGCATTCTAAACTATTTCCTCCATCAGGAAATGTTTACGGAGCCTCCCTACTATGAATAGTAGAAGTTCTGGGTGTTCAATGGTGACTGAAGCATGTTTCTTTCCCTCATGTATTCATATTTTAGTGGGGGAACTAAACAAACAGATACGAAGGAAATCAAAATAAATAAAATAATTTCAATTTGTAATGAGCTCTATGAAGCAAAGAGAAAGCAGGCAGGGTTTGGATTTTATGTTCTATGAAAGGCTTTTATGCCAAAGAGTAACAGGATACACTTTACATCTAAAGAAACTCCCTCGCTGGTTCCCTACAGTAGTGAGAATAGTTTAGACACAAGAGTGGGAGCAGGACAGAGTTGGAAGGTTGTGTAGTAATTTGGACACAAGACAAAGGTGACTTGATACCTAGGTGATGGAAAGATGACTGAATATGGTGGCAAGGGGACGAGAGACAGGCAGACACCCAAGATGGCTTCTGGGGATCTGGTGTGAGGACCCACGTGGATGGGGAAGCCATACATTGAGGTGAGAGAGAATATGGGGCATGATATGATTGCATTAAACATGTTAGAATTGAAGTCTCTATGATATGTGATGTTGAGCCGGTAGTTGGGTCTGTGAGCATAGAGTTCACGGGAAATGTCATGGTGGGAGGTACAGGGTAGCATTCCTCAGCACATCCCTGGGAATGAGGATCTCACCAAGGAGAGGAATAGGGTAGCGAGAAGGAGAGGCCAAACAGTAAGAAGAAAACTAGCTTGGAAGAATGTTGTTTTGGGGAGGAGGGGCGTCCATTGCTGCCAAGTGTTCAGTGAGATGAAAACAGAGAGATATCTTTGAATGTGAGGGGTGCCTCTGATTCCTGACTTAAAATGTGGATAGCAATAGTCTTTATCTCTGCAGAATTTTGTAAGGATTTAATGACTTTATACAGATAAAGCCCTTAGAGGTGTGCCTGAAACATTTCCTTCAACAAACCTTTCTTGAGTACTCACTGTGTGACAGTCACAGGACTAGGTCCAAAGGTCTCAGAGTGAACACCTCTGTCCGAATGGACAGAAAGAGGAGGCAGACAATAAACAATGAGATGATGAGGATTATAAAGAAAAAATGAAGCACCATAGGGGAGATGAGAAAAGCACAGGGTGGGCGACTTATTTTATTTTATTTTATTTTATTTTATTTTATTTTATTCTATTCTATTTTAGAGAAAGAGAGGGAGCGTGAGTGGGGGAGAGGGGCAGAGGTAGAGAGAGAGAGAATCTCAAGCAGGCTCCACACTCAGCATACAGCCTGACACAGGGCTTGTTTCCATGACCCTGGGATCATGTCCTGAGCCAAAATCAAGAGTTGGATGCTCAACTGACTGAGTGACCCAGGGCCCCACAGGGTGAATCATTTTAAAAGGGGTGGTCAAAGGAGCAACACCTGCAGATACCTGGGGTGATGGGCAGCCCTGGAAGAGGGAAAAAGCAGGAGATTCCTGCTGTGTTCAAAGGACAGGAGCATCCTGGGTCAGGGGGAGAGGAAATATGATCAAAATCATAGATTCATTATGACCATTATTTGCATTGGCAACAAGGGCATCTAAAATGACTTTGACCAGGTTCAGTGAGGTCCTGAGTGTGTCATCAGACTGAAGGAAGGAAGAGGAAACAGAACGAGGTGAGAAACAGAAGGAAAGTTCAGCTATGAAGGAGAGCAGAGAAAGGCAATGGAGCCATCATGCTTATCATCTTCTAATTTCTTATCAGCAACTGAGAGCGAGAGGAGAGAACAGGAATGAAGAGCTTGAAACAAAGCTAAGAATGTGTTCTGTTTTGCTCCTTTGAGTGAGGGATACTAGGACATGTTCCTATGCTGATGAGAAGAAGCTGCTAGGAGAGGCTTGTGAAGGGAGGGAAGGGTGGGTAAGTGAGGGGGGCAGCACCATGAGAAGGTGGGGGACAGAACTGGGCACAAGTGGACAGAACCTTTCACAAGAGGCAGGATGGGAGGGGAGAAGCAGACCATGCAGGGAGTCAGTCTGAAAGTGAGGTGCTGGGGAGAGTGGGGGTGCTTAGCCCAGAGGGCTTCTGTGGATAACATATGAGCTGCTAGCGGCAGCTGTCAGGAGAGGATGAGGACGATTTGAAGAGAAAAGGAAGGTCTGAAATGGTGGGAGATGGGAGACAACATGCTAGCAAAAACGTGGAAGAAATTGCAGAGTCCTATTGAATACCCTTTTGAGGTTTCAGATCAGGAGTTTAAAAGGGGAACCTGGGGGGCTCAGTTGGTCAAGCGTCCAACTTCAGTTTAGGTCATGGTCTTACGGCTTGTGAGTTCGAGCCCCGTGTCAGGCTCTATGCTGACAGCTCAGAGCCTGGAGCCAGCTTCGGATTCTGTGTCTCCCTCTCTCTCTGCCCCTCCTCCACTCATGTTCTGTCTGTCTCTCTCAAAAATAAATAAAAACATTAAAAAAAATAAAATGGAACAAGTCTATATAGTCTGCTTTGATCTTCTTTGACCACTGCCGCTCCCCCGCCCCCAGCTTCTACCTACAGTTATTCATGTATCTTTTCTGAAAGAAATCATAAAGGGGCAGGGGTGGGGGGCAGTGTGTGGCTTAGGAGTAGGGGGTAAGAATTTAGCCCATAGGAAAAATAAACAAAAATAGAAAAAAAAAAGAAAAACCTCTTTTAAGTTGTTTATTTTGTTTTTGTAGAAAATGGTATGCATATAGCTTATCCATACTTCCCATGAGTATTAATTTAAAGGAACTTTGGTATTTAATCAGCAGCAGGCTTTGTTCTCTTCGGGCAGCTTGAGGAGCATTACCGTATGCCTTGTGAAGATAATGACATTCTCCTTTTCAAAAAAAGCACAAGCAAAACTACAATATAGCTGTTGTTTTTTTGGCATCCAGCATTGAGTCTTCTTGGTCAACTGATACACGCACTTGCCAATAGCACAGTGGTGATGCAGACATCGAATAGCTATTCTAGAGCTTTGGGGGATTTTACAGGGCTATGGGGATAACAGGAAGTGCAAGGGACGTCAGGCTGGATTTGTCTTCTCCATCTACATATAGGAAACCCTTATTGATGCTTGGATTAACCAGCCCATTTAGTTTCCACATACTGCCACAGAGCAAATAGTTGACAGCATTTTCTCGTCATTTTCAAAGCAGATACACGAGAATCAGGTTGAATGGGCAAGCTCAGAATATGGTGAGACTGTTTCTCCTGGCTGCAAAGAGAAAGGACATTGAACCCATAAATTAGCAACAATTATGCCTTTGTACTATGTCACTAGATTCCATTAGATGTGTGTCTTTGTTATTCCCTCACAGGCTCATTCCTCCCTGCTGGCAAATTTATTAGACATATTACTCAGAGTTGTAAAGAATGGCACTTTTTTCATTACTGTGTTTAAAGGGTGAAAATTCCCTTTCTTCCCCTTGTACCACATGGAGCAAATCCAGGTGAATAACGTAAGTTAATCCAAAGGGGGGTTTAAGCACAGTTCAGAACTGAGGAGCGAGAATAAAGATGAGAAGTAGGTTTGCATTTCACCTATTGATTCAAAATAGCCTTTTTGTTTTCTCTCCTAAAAATCCTAAGCACAACCCACTCTTGCCTTCACTCTCACATGCCCTACAGCAAAGTGTCTGAATTCTCACCTCAACTCTGCAAGAGTCAGTCAACTTTAGGCTTAGAATTATAAGAAAATTTGAAGTAAAACTACTAAGGATTCTGATTATGTATTCTGGAGCTTTGTTTTTAAGATTGGCTTTTCAATGGAGAGATAGGAAGGAAGCAGGAGCTAGGAAGCAGGAGCTAGGATGGACCCAGGGACAGAACTGGTATCAGACGTAGAGTTAAGGCATTCTAAGCATGGCATTCTAAGGATATGGTGAGCTTGTCCGTGATTGAGGCCTCACTCCTTCCAGGGGATTCCACCAGGAGGTTGGAGTCCAGTGGAGATAGCAGGCTGCCGTTAGAACTTGGTTGTCAGGTCATTTGGATGATCCTTCTGGGGGTACCTAGAATGATCAGGCCCTCAGAGGAGAAGGAAAAGTGGGATAGTTGCTCCCCTGTCATTGAGGGTGAGAGTGGAGGCTGACACCAGGACTCCAGGTCAGAAAAATTTAAGCAAACAAAGGAGAGGACAAGATGAGTAGTGAGGAAGACTGTAACTCAAGGGCCACGTGGACATCAAAGTTTAGCTCTGTCAGCCTGAGCTTCTTGTCAGAAGGGCATACAAGGAAACACAAGAAGGAAAGTAGGACCCAGGAAAGCTTCTACATTATTACACTGCTCTTATATCAAATCACGAAGATTATAAGGGTAAAGGCAAAACAATCCCCTTTCTGTTTCTTCACTGTATTTATTGCTATGGTTTAATTTTATAGACAGATACTAACATATATTAAGGACCTAATATAATCCTGAACTTTAAGTAGCATGATTTCTCTAAATCCTAAGTGTGTTACTTTGGTTTTACAGAAGAAACTGAAGTTCATAGAAGTTAAATGAGCTGCCTAAGGTGACAAGTCAAATTGTGGAGCCTGGACTCAGAGTCTTGGCAAATGGCTGTGAGTTTTCCACCAAGCCATGTGGACCCTTTTATTTGCTGGTTTAATTTTTTCATGCACCGAGGTGCCTGTTAATCTAGTTCATCCAATTTGTAAGACTGTCCGTTCTACTGTTTTGATATTCTGTGGACTGCAATGACAACTAGGACATCCTTGAACAGAAGTGTCCTCTTCTGTGCTCAGCCTCACGGAAACCAGTGCCCAAGCCACGTGGCCGAGACCCAAGGGTTGACTCCACCACACTTCAGAGCAGTTGACAAATTGCTCACAGCTGTCTGGGGTTAAAGAACTCATCTCCGAGAAGTGACACTTTCTCATTCTTTTTTTAAAGAGACAAGCACGCCTCCTTTTCCTCTTCACAAACTCATGATTGCTCTACTTTGAAATGGCCCCTGTGGTTGCTGTTTTGTCTGATTCGGTCTCTACCCTTGCATTTTTCTCAGACTTCACTTCCATTTGTTAACCATGACAGAACGTCTTCTCATCTCATCCAACCTGTTTCAAATGACACAAAAAAGAGATTTCGTGATATCTCTGTTGAAGCAAGATGCCCTACCACTTGAAAATGCCTCTGGATTTTTGCATTTAATTGGGAGGGTGGCCTGTTAGCACCAAAGGTGGAAGTAAATGACTTCTGCACCCAATGTGAAAATGTGTTGTGAACTCTTTAATGTGGATGGCTTATCCAATGACTGGGGTTAACTGAGGCCAGTGGTTTTCAGAGTGTTAATATCAGGAATCACAAAGAGAGCTAACTAATATATGGAAACACAATTAATAAACAGATAAAAGAGAGTTTTGAAGGTTGCCAGCTCAATGACAAATAAACAAGGTCCTAATTTTATTCTCACCCAAGTGCTTGCAGCAACCTTGAAATGCCATTGATGTGGATGTCAGTTTACTAAAACATTATTTAAAAGCTGGCTAAATAAAGATGATTTATTTATGGCACTATTTTTTTAATTCCTCAAAACTACTGCTGCCACAGGAGCCCAAATTTCTTTTTTCTTAGAGCTGGTTGTTATGAAGGATCTAGTTTTTAATTTACTCCTGCTGTATAAAGGCCACAAAACCACAACAATTTATAATTTATCTGGCCCACAACTGAGTACAGTTTAAGGAACAAATTGTCAAGAAGCTACATGACAGTAATTGGACTATTCCACGTCACACTGTGAATTTCCAAAGTATTCAACCACTTGTCTTAAATAGGTGCTACAGAAATAAATACATTGTTTGGACCACAGCAGGCATTTCCACTTCTTCCCCCCCCCCCCCCCCTCTGTCTCTAAATAAGCTTTTAAAAGGCCAACATTCCTACATAAATAAAGTTGTAAAACTTTCAGCAGATCATAGTAATTGTAACTGTGCTTTGTATAGTATAATTCTAGGCAGAGTAACCTAACCTGTATCAGTGAAGAGGTCACATCACTTCTGTACTCTGAAAAGATAATGCAGCCTCTTAGAAGATTTAAGATTTTTCTGCTCATCCTATTAAAAAAGGCAAATGAAACACAAAAAATTGATTTTCATAATGTTTCACTTAATCCCGTATGTCAAAGATATTATCGTTTCAACATATGATCAATATTTTAAAATGCAAATAAAATATTTTACTTTATTTGCACTAAATCCTTGAAATCCAGTGAATGTTTTATTTCTTTTTTTAATATGAAATTTCTTGTCAAATTGGTTTCCATATTCAGTGGATGTTTTTTACTTACAGCACCTCCCTCTCAGTTTGGAGTGGCCATAGTTCAAGGACTAAACACCCATATGTTGCCCGTGGCTACTGTATTGGACAGCACAGGGTTATGCTGAGAGCAGAGGTAATCTGTTAAAATGAAGTGAGAAGTTATTCAGAGCTCATCCTATATTGAACAACATTTCTAATACATTCATTTCTGTTTTATTCTATTCTATAAATATTTCTTGAACAACTGCTAAATTCAAGAAAACATTATGCAGCAACAGGGTCTACATATATTAAGGAAAATATGCTAGTTCCTGCCCTTAAGGGACCTGCTAACCAGTGGTGTGCAGAATTACTATAAACTGTACTAACATCTGCTATGTGATGAACCTGTGCCAGTAATAGTGCTGGGCAATTGGAATTTAATTCTTTCTTCCCTGTGAAAAACATAATTTTTGAGGATATTTACTTACACAAATTCTGTATAATGTAGAACCAGAAGAAAAATATTTCTGAGCCATAAATTTGCTCATGTGTATGGCAAGAGTGTGATAAACTTTTTAAAAAATTTTATTAACGTTTTGATTTAATTTATTTATTTGTTTGTTTGCTTATTTATTTATTTATTTGAGAGACAGAGAGAAACAGAGCACAGGCAGGGGATGGCAGAGAGAGAGAGAGAGAGAGAGAGAGAGAGAGAGAGAGAGACACAGAAGCCAAAGCAGGCTCCAGGCTCTGAGCTGTCAGCACAGAGCCCAATGGGGGCCTCGAACCCACAAATGCAAGATCATAACCTGAGCCAAAGTTGGATGTTCAACCGACTGAGCCACCTAGGCACCCCAATACTTACTTTCTTAATAAGAAACACGAAATAGGTAAACAACGAAGTATTGCCACGTAGGAGGTGGTCAGTGTTATGCAAGACAGAAGGTGCTATACATGTTCATTGGTAAGAAAGAAAGCAGATGAGAAATGTGTTGTGTTTTGAATTTCTAAAAACTATCTTGATCTTTCGTTTGAAAAGGTGCAAAAAGTAAATATGTTATTTGAATGACTTCAGATATGTATCATCCCATTTTTCTCCCCTAGATGAGCCTTTTCCTCCCCTGCTCCTCCTGCAAAGTCTATATCTAAATAAAGAGGGATGAAAGCAACTTACGTGTCTTCGCAGTGATGAGTAAAAGTAGGACTATTGTGGACTGAATTGTCTCCCATCCCCAATGTTGAATTCAAATGTTGAACTTCAAATTATGGACTTCCAGCCTCTGGAACCGGGAGAAAAAAGATCTCTGTTGTTTCAGCTACCAGTCTGGTATTTCGTTATGGCAGCCCTAGCAAATTAATACAAAGGCCTGTGAAAGTAGGTGTTAATGTTGGCTCATGGTGACAGTTTACATGGTTTTCCTCTCCTGGAGTGATAGTAGGGTATGGTGATGGTGAGGGCAAAATGTTTGATTCCTGGAAACACTGATGGGCATAGTCTGAAACTCACTTCATCTAGACTTCTTTTCTCTATAGATTTTCTTTCAATAGTAGCAGGTGTAGAATTTTCAGAATGGCTCTCCCAGGAAGGGGAAGATAAAAAGGAAAGCAAAGAAAGTAAGAAGCAAAAGGAAAGCTAGTAAAAACTTGATTCTTGATAAATAGAGACTTATACAAAAGCTGTAGGATAGCACAGATATATGTCTACTATATATAACAGGCATGCTAAATACTGAATGACTGAAGGCCTAGAGTCTTGATAAATACCCAGCCAACTCAAACTACATTTAATGGAAAGCATTTGTATGTACGAAATCTCTGTTTAATAGTGAATTACTGAGAATTTACTATATGCCAGCACTTGGGCCAAAGACTCTACATATTTTTGTTCATTAAGTCCTTACAAGATGCTCATAAGTGAGTCACCATTAGCATTCCATTTTGCAGATGAGGGTTTGAGATGTGTAGAAATCTGCACAGTATCAAAGTATCCCATGATAGAGCTAGTACTTAAATCCAGATCTTTCTGACTTGAAGTCTGAAGTCTTAGCCACTACAAAATAGGTTCTTCAAGAAACAAATGAAGAAATGAAGAATATGCTTTTAATATAAGGCTTCTCCAAATAAGGTGTCAACATTTGGCATCTTACCTACCTAAAACTGAGTACTTTTGATTTGTTATTTGGATAATAATAATATTTAGTAGTTGATATTGAATTTTCTTTTAGAAGTATATTCTTAAAAATTCACAGTCAAAGCTTAGTGATAGCAAAATGTTTGGTAAGTTTGGGGGCCATAGAACAAAGGGAAAAGAATAAACCTGACAAAAAGAAATCTTCTCCTGGGATCTTTTTCAGATTTAGCTGTTTTGTCAGATAACATGTAGAACATTATTTTAAAACTCCAAGGCAGAGTGAAATAACTTACCCACTTATCAAAAGAGTTTCATGTTTAAATTATGCCTTTTTCAGAAATCACACTCTGGGAGACAATGTTTCTAAATTTCCATTTTTTAAAATTGTCTTTAATGGCTGGTCCTGAAATTTTTATTGGATCCTTTCAAATTCATTTTTTTCCAAAAGGATATGTAGTTTCTAAGTTTACATGTACTTTATCTGAGTTTTGTTTGAGGATTTATCTCAATAATGTTGCCAGGATTTATATTTCATATCCTGATTGTCTTATCAAATGAAGAGAGAGTATGGCCTGTCTCCTGATTACCGAGAAAAGAAACATTCAGGTTGGTTTCAGTCCATTTACAATATGTTGTAAAAGGGAAAGAGGAAGCTGGCTATTAAAGACTGTTTGAGTGGAGGGCTATAAATTCTTTAGACTTTCAGAGATAGCGTATGGAATTGGAGAAATTCCTACCCATAAACACACTATATCAATGATTTTTATAATCCTCCAAGTCTTAATGCTACACTTATATATCTGCTCAAACCTAATTATTACAACACCAAGGGGCCGAAGTAAATTGACAAAGGAAGTAATTATCCTCAACTTAGCCTAAACCACCACTTTAGGGAGGCAAATACTGAAGCACTAACTATGGAAACAAGCAAAGTAACTCACAAATAAAACTCTTGGCCCATTTAATGGAGATGAAGTATATATTTTTCTCTTTTTTTCAATGTTTATTGGGGCTCCTGAGTGGCTCAGTCAGTTAAGCATCTGACTTCGGCTCAGGTCATGATCTCATCGTTCGTGAGTTCGAGCTCTGTATCAGGCTCTGTGCTGACAGTGCAGAGTCTGCTTGGGATTCTCTCTTCCTCTCTCTCTCTCTCCCTCTCTCTGCCCCTCCCCTGCTTGCTCTCTGTCTCTCAAAATAAATAAATAAACTTAAAAAATGTTTATTTATTTTGAGAGAGAAAGAGAGTATGCATGTGAACAGGGGGTGGGGCAGAGAGAGAGGAGAGAGAGAATCCCAAGCAGGCTCTGCGCTGTCAGCAGAGCCTGACATGGGGCCCAATGTGGGGCTGGATCTCAGGAACCGTGAGACCATGACCTGAGCCGAAATCAAGAGTTGGACGTTTAACCAACTAAGTCACCCAGGCACCCTTAATTTTTTTCTTGACCAGCATTTCCTAAAAAGTCTTCCATGGAACAGAAGAAACATCAATCGCCTTTTTGGACTCTTCTAAATTGGGGAAATACAACAGAACCTCACCCTTCCCTTTGAGATATACAATTAATGGTTCTGAGAAGGCCTGCAGTGAGGAGACTACTGCAGTGTATTTAACCTGAATCTTCTTGGGTACAGAATTATTTTTTAGAATCTTACTAGCAATATTCTCCAGAACATGCCTAGGGGAATGCTACCTGTGTGGCTGGAGATTGGTATGTGTGTGTGTGTGTGTGTGTGTGTGTGTGTGCTGTATTGATCTTTAATTAAGTACAGAGACTTCCAATCACCTTACTTAGGGACCATTATAACCACTGCTCTGTTTGACCATCAGTCTCTTGTCTCTCTCCAGCAATGGTGAGGCATATGCCCTTTCTGTGGGGAAGAGAAATCCACGGTTTGTCACCTTTGCCAATAATAAAAATGTTGGAGAGGCGGTGGCAAAGTGTTGCTATTGACATCTTTCACATGAGCTACATCAAAGGAACAAAAGCGTCTCTCTCTGTTGGTGACCATACCAATTCTTCAAAAATATGGAATGCTTCATGAATTTGTGTGTCATCCTTGAACAGGGGCCTTGTTAATCTTCTCTGTATCATTCCAATTTTAATATATGTGATGCCGTAGTGAGCATTAGGCGAATGCTTTCACATTATCTTTCTCTCTTTTAGAAATATTGGATCAAAATACTAAATTAATGTAACCAAATATTTTCCTTTTGAACTTGGGTGAGTGGCTTTTGGTTAAAAGAAAAAAAAAATGAAAAAAGCGATGTACTGGAAGTAGCTGTCAGAATTTGACTTTCCAAAGAAGAGCTTTGTTCAATTCCAAAATTATTAAATCAGCAAAGAAATGTGTTCAAACAAATAGTATTAAAATATATATATAACAGAAAGAGGAAGCTGAGCACCTAGCCAGAGGCCAGATCGCTCAGAGCCTTATAAATATGACCATTCATCTGGAGCAGGATTACACCCATTGTTCCTGTGTAATTATTAGTAATGTTCTCTTCCACTCACAAAAATATCTTGGTACAGACAGTAAATTATATGACCACCCTACTTGCACGCCACTCTAAAAAATTTAATGAGTCTGTCATATGCACAGGATTCTGATTGTCTCTCTCTGGGGAGGTACAGGGAGGCCAGGGTAAAAATTGACCTAAAATGTTAGGGCCTCAAATGAAAATTTGTAGGAAAATTACCATTTTTAGATGTTTTTAGATGTTTTTAGATTTGGTCCACTGTCAAAACTATGAGTAGCCAAGTGATAATTAAGAGAATGAAGTGGAAACTTAGTTAAATTAAACTTTTTTTTTTTTTAATTTTTTTTTTAACGTTTATTTATTTTTCAGACAGAGAGAGACACAGCATGAACAGGGGAGGGGCAGAGCGAGAGGGAAACACAGAATCGGAAGCAGGCTCCAGGCTCCGAGCCATCAGCCCAGAGCCCGACGCAGGGCTCGACGCAGGGCTCGAACTCATGGACCGCGAGATCGTGACCTGAGCTGAAGTCGGACGCTTAACCGACGGAGCCACCCAGGCGCCCCAGTTAAATTAAACTTTTAAACATTTTTAAAGGTGATTTATTTATTTTGAGGGGTGGAGAGGGGCAAAGACAGAGAGAGAATCCGAAGCAAGCTCCATGCTGTCAGCACAGAGCACCACAAGTGGCTCCATCTCATGAACTGGAGATCATGACCTGAGCCAAAATCAACAGTCCGGACACTTTTGTGACTGAGCCACCCAGGTGCCCCAAATTGAGAAGTCTGTAGTTAAAGAACTAACAAATGGGGGAGGGGAGGATTTGAAGCTAAGACTGTGTTTGTCAGTATAGTTTGAAACATGTCCATCTTAACACAAATTTTGAACAAATGAACTCTCATTTGTATTTATTAATTTTTATAAAAAGTAAGTGATTTAACTTTCCCCTTCTGATTCCTAAGACTCAGCATTTATTCAGGCAGGCTGGAGATTGGTATGATCCAGGCGTGGCAGAGACTTTGTTCTTGGAAGTTCTGGATTCCAGTGTCCTGGTTACCAAAACAAAGCCATGAGATAATTTCTTTGCCAAAAGTCATCACGCATGTGATTATGTACCTTGAGCCATTTAGAGGGTCATTTCATCTCTACTCAACATTGTCAAAAATCAAACTCTTCTCTAAAAGACCTCAGATCTGCCTGTTGGGTTTAATTAAAACTACACCAAAAAGAAATAGATATAAGAGGAACTTTCATACTTTGGTTATTTTCCTTTATTGTGCCATAATCAAGGAGGGTCATAAAAATGTCTAGGGCTATGGAAGCTTTGCAGAATTAAATTTGTGGAAGGTTTACTATGAACACATTGTACTTCTTTTTCAGTCCATGTATGGGCCAATCAAGAGACTTATTTAATGTCAGAAAGTCAAGAATGATGAAGACCACGGCTTTGATTCTCTCTCTCTCTCTTTCTCTCTCTGTCTTTGACCATGGCTTTACTTCTTCAAATAAATACAGAATGGTCCTGGGGATGACACAAATGTTCCAGAACTTCTCCTAGTATTTTGGGGGCAGGGATTATCACCTGGGAAATTTGAGCTGTCAGCTCAGCTGGTTTTCTAGATGAGTGGCTTTATGTATCAGATTCTCAGCATTAGCGATCAGTCACCCTCAAGGTCATGGAGACTATGTGGATGGACCAACATGACTTCTCTTATAAAATGGAGGTCTAAAAAGCCTGTTCACACAGCCAAAGGTAGAAGGACATTTGTTTCCTTTTCTGACAGCATGGCTGTCAAGATTGTGCCCCTACATCAGAACTTTGATTTTAATGAGTAAGAAATGCAGACAACAGTAAAACCAAAACCAAATAAGCAACACAACAAAAATATAAAAGAAGTTACCTCTAACATCTTCTTCCTGATCAGACTACATTCAAATCAAGAGTACCTTTAAATGAATCTTGATTCTTTTGAATTCCTGCTGCCACTGCCGTAGTTCGTAGCCCATCTTTTCTTGTCTATATTAATAGAATAGCTTCTAGCTTTGTCCCTGGACACCACTCTTCCCCTCCTAGATACATCCTTTAGCATTTCACTTGAGATATTTTTTAAGAACAGTTTTGATCATGTCACTTTCCTGTTTAAGCACTTAACATTGTAGCTAGTACCTATTTAAAGCAAATTATCAAATTTTTGTTTGGTGATACGTAAATATACAAACATACTCTGAGATAATTATTTCTTATCATTTAGGCTTTTTTCTTTTTGTACTCATAGGCTCTTTTAGATTATTTTTCCAGATTTTTATTATATGTCACTCCTGTAAATGCATGAGAAGGGAAACATAAGCTGTAGGTATGCTCAATGACAATTATGTCATAACTCTTGTTGTGAGACACTATCTGTTGAAAGATATAGTGTAATGCCAGAATTGTCAAAAAGTGAAAAATGTGTATCTTAAAATCAATAAAATATGGTGAATGCTTACCATATAATATAGAAATTTCAGTTTTTGGTATTTACTCAAAAGAGTTAAAATCTTATGTCCAGGGGCATCTGGGTGGCTCAGTCAGTTGAGTGTCTGACTTTAGCTTAGGTCATGATCTCACGGTTTGTGGGATCGAGCCCTGCATCTGGCTCTGTGCTGGTAGAACGGAGCCTGCTTGGGATTCTCTCTCTCTCTCCCTCTCTCTGCCCTCCCACACTCAGGCTTTCTCTCTCAAAAATGAATAAACACTAAAAAAGCTTATGTCTACACAAAAACCTGCACATGGACGTTTGTAGCAGGTTTATTCATAACTGCTAACATTTGAAAGCAACCAAGTTATCCTTCAGTAGGTGAATGGGCAAAAAAAGTACCATACATTCAGACAATGGAATATTAGTCATTAATAAAAAGAAATGAGCTACCATGCCATGAGAAGATATGGAGGAAACGTAAATGTATATTACTAACTGAGAGAACCAATCTGACAAGACTACATACAGTGTGATTCTGACTAGATGACATTCTGGAAAAGGCAAAACTATGGAGGCAGTAAAAAAAATCAGTGGTTGCTGTGGGGTTGGGAAGGATGAATAGGTGGGGCACAAAGGATTTTTAGGGCCATGAAAATACTCTGTATGATACCATAATGATTAATACATTTGCCCAAACCCCAAAGTGAACTATAATGTAAACTATGGACTTTGGGGGATGATGTGTCAATGTGGGTTCATCAATTGTCACAAATGCACCATTCTCTGTGGGAGATATCAACAATGGATGAAGCTATGCATGTGGTGGGGAAAGGGTATATGGGAAATGTCTGTACCTTCTTATCAATTTTGTTGTGAACCTTAAAATGCTCACTAAAATATTAAAGTTTAGGGGTGCCTGGGTGGCTCAGTCATTAAGCACCCCAACTCGATTTCTACTCAGGTTGTGGTCTCATGGTTTGTGAAATCGAGACCCACATTGGGCTCTATGCTGACAGTGTGGAGCCTGCTTGGGATTCTCTCCCTCTCAAAATAAATAATAAATAAAAACATTTTTAAATTAAAGGTTAAATTAAAAAATGGTGAATGTTAGTTTCATGCATTCCTCCCCTGTTCCCAGTTCCCCCATCTTTGACTATGGGTAAAAAGAAGTCTAAATCTCTCAGCTTGAGATTCAAGGATTTTCATTTCATAATCTGGCCAAAGCTGTTTTTTTTTTTTTTTTTTTTAATCTAGCTTCTTTCCATTTGCTAGTGTGTCAACACACTTGTACTTTCATTTTCTTCTGTTCTATGCCCCTTTCCTTCCTTCCCTGAAATCCTGGATTTGATGCCTCCTCCTTTGTCTTCCCTCTCCACCCTAACACTATTGGCTCCTCCCTGTGGTCCTCACAAAGCATTATCTGCTTACTAACAGAGAGGGCTTTGAACTCCTTGCTCTGTAGTTAGTAGAATATATGTTAGTGGCCAAGTCTTTTTATGGTGCCTGGAGCATGGAGATGCTTCATAAATACATTTGGACTAAATTGTTCTAAAACAAAATAGTAGGAAATCCATTCAAGAATAAAATAGTAAAATATGTGCCAGGAATTCTGCTATCATCATCATCACCATTATCATCAACCAAACGAAGTCATCTAGCTGTATTACTTGTGATAAAAACTGATTAAAAATAGGCCTTCCAGGTGTGGGTGGCAATCTTGGTGTTTAATGTTTTCCCCTTTTCCTCTAGAGCAAATCTGCTGGGAATCCAGGAGTGATGCTCAAATTTCTAGATGAAGGGCAGCAGCAAAGCGTCCTTGGGCTGCTCAAGGTCATGGCATTTGTTGGACAGAGACCTTCTCCAGTAGATGAGGAACTGGGTCTTCCATGGGACCGAAGTCAACTATATGTGAAAGCCTGAGCAAAGAGACAAATAATGCCTCCATTCCTTACTCCTTTAAGGTTATTGCTCCAGAATAATTGAGAAATGTCATGTCTCCTGCTCTTACCATGTTTACTCCAAGTGTTTTCTCTTCTGCTTATTTAATACTTTTCATTGTGTTCATGAAACAATGGGCAGAAATATTTCCCACAGCAGCTCACCCCCCTTCTCTCTGTGCATAAGGAGGATTTATGTAGTTGTAGTCTTTGTTTTGTTTTAACCCTTGAAAAATTGTGTCTCCTCCAAATTTAGAAGTACGTAAATCAGTATCACAGAACTGAAGTTAGACATGAGTAGCATTAAAGCTGGCATGACATATTTAAGAAAAAGATGTTTTTTGATGAAGCAAGCTGAAATATACATGCCATACACCCAATTGCATGTTTTTGTGATTTACAGAGAATTATTTGAGGTGTTTCCTGGAAATTTGTACTAATTTGTTCATTATTTATAGTACCAATTATTGCCTTTTCCAGATACAATTTCACTCCTAGTGGCATGGAAAACATGTTTTGAATAAATCTTGGCAAGAATAAAGGCATAAATACTTGAACTTTGTTCATTCAAAACATAGCTGCATGCTTCATTTGGAAACTAGTGCAGTAGAGCAGCTTTGTTATTTTTCATACTACTCTGTCGATTTTATAGTAGGGCTTCTTAACAATAACGTATCTCCTGAAGTTTGAAGAGCTGGCTGGATGTGCTCACAAAGATGGAGGAGCAAGTGATGAAGGTTGGTCAGTTACTCTTCCACATTCACGATGTTGGTCCTTGACCCGCCCAAGTGTGAAGTCTTTCTACTGAAACACGTTCATATTTGAGTATTCAAGGTAGAAAGATCCAGGAGTTAAGTGTTTATATTGTTTTCAAATATAATTATTTGGGAAACTTTTTCCAAAATGATATTTGTGCTTAACTGAGGCGTATATACCCAGTCAAAATTTGTTAAGATAAACAAACCACAACAGCAACATGCTGGATCGGCTGCTCCAATTGTGTCAAGGGTAATCAGTGACAGAGCTAATTTTAGAACTCAAATGTCTGAAACTGCAGTTCACTTGATCCTGTGTTCTATCATGCTAAAGCCAGAAAACTTGTGGAAAATTGCTATTGCCACTCAATTTTCAACGTGACATTGGCCCCGTTGCCAGGTGATGAAATGGCTCTCTGTGTGTGATGGTTCTGGGCCCAATCCTATTGGTCACAAGTAACAGTCATCATCCAATTCTGTGCCAGGAAAAGACCGTGATCGCTTCTTTAAGAAAATAGAATCTTCTAATAATTGTTTAAATAGGCAAGATACTTTTGAAGCACACTTCTGATTTATTTCTCCTTTAGGTAATCTGTGACTTCCAGTTGATGTGACATATTAAAAGAACTTCTTTTCTCCTAGCTTAATGAATATTCGTCGATTTGTTGAACGGATGTATTTCATTTACCTCTGTAGCCTCCTAAGTACCTCATGCGGGTCCTTGCACACCATACTGGTAAATAGGGGTGGTTGAATGAAATTGGTGTAGGGCTCATGCCTGCTGCCCCTCTTTCCCTTTCCCATCACCCCTCTCTGTCTTCCCACATCTCTTTTTTCATCTTTTCACTTCTTTCTCTCTTTTTTTAAATAATATATTATTTTTCCAAAGCCATACTGCTAATTACTCTAAAATTTGGTTTCTTATGGTTTTCTCAGCAGTTTCTCAGTATATGTCATGTTGAGCAATTTTTAAGAAAATGTCATTTAGCCCTAGTAAAGCTCAACTTCATGCCAATCTTTATAGAAATTATATAAATATTTATATACATCATAATATAAATTTTAAAGTTAAACTGTGGAGGATAAGCTTAGGAATCCCCTGGGCTTACACCAATGGGTTAACAAGGCACAAAGAAATACAAAGTCATAAAATGCTCATGCCTGAGTTTGGGTTAACCAGATTGGCACCCCAAGAATGGGGGTGCAAAGGCACCCAGAGAATAGGGAGGTAGGTGCAAAGGTGCCAGGAATAGGGAGGTGCAAACACACCCCAAAACAGAGAGGGGGTGCAGAGCCCCCAGAATAGAGAGGGAGGGGCAAAGGCCTAAAATAGGAATGGCACAAAGGTGCCCAATACATAGGTGTATGGAATAAACAAGATTAGATGTTCAGGGTGGAAGTACCCCCAATTTAGCACTATAGCAGAAAAGCTGCTTTCATAGGAGGATAGGGCCAGGTTAGGTAAATTGGTGAATTGGACTACGGACCGCTCTGCTGTAGGCAAAGCAGCCCAGAGCAGACATGGTTAACAAAAGAAAAGGTGCCTTGTCAGCCCTGAGGTTGCTCCCCCATCTGCCTCACCCCTAGGTTAGCTAAGATAAACAGAGGTGCTGCCTCATGTCCGCTGTAAACAACCTTCCTCCCGACTGCCTGGCGCCCGGATTTTGTTTTGTATTAACCCAAACCCCTAATCACGAATATCTACAAGACCCCCTTTCCCTCACATCCACAAGTTAATGTTCACAGATTCATTGTCTCTTTGTGCACGTCCATCGCCATGTTTGTAAGCCTTCTGATCCTAATAAAAATGGGCAAGGACCCTTATTCGGGGCTGCTATCTTTTCCCAGACATTAGCCATCTCTCACTTTCAATCCTGAGTCCCGCTCTTTTGCTAGACAAGAGAGAGCTTTAGACCCAGAGTCTACAACATTATACAATGCATTTATATAAAGTAAGATTAGACTAGTTAGAATTAAGATTTTGATTCAGGAACCTTATTAGTGTTATTGATAGAACAGCTATCATGACCAATTTTCAGCTCATTTGGCTATTTCATGCTGTCAACTAAGTAAACAGTTCTGTTGACCAGGCCAGTTACATCTGTTCTCCCTCTACATATCCAGAGGTCCAGTGAGGAGTGTGTAGAAAACTATTTTCTACTTAGCTAGTGGACAGGTTGGTGCAGGTGTTCGTTCATATCACATAACACTGACTGATGACAACATGAGGGGCTAGATATGCTCTACTTGTATTCTTAGATAGGTTTAGAGACAGGTGACTTGTGGAAACCTCAGAGTGAAGCAGGGATTCGTATCTGTAGAAACTCATGGTCAAGATACAAAATAATTCAACAAATAGTTGTGGGTTGAGTGATTGACCAGGGATTTAAAAGGCATGTTCACTAGATAGTTCAGAAGAAATATAAATGTTTTGGACTACACTCTTAATGTCTATTGTTTGCAATTATTTTTCTTTTGATCAACTATGGCCTTGAGGACTCTGCAGACAATACTACTTTGTATATTCACAGTGCTTTATACTTTATATATCACATCTCCATTTATTTTCTTCTTTAATTTTCACATTATTCATATATGAGGAAAGGTGCTATTTTCACATAAGGAGCATACAGATATGAGGTTTATGTGTTTTAGTAAAAGTCTTCTAGGAATTTTGCCTACTTGGTATCACAGGATCTTAAGAATTTGGGGGTCACTGAGCACATACATGTATTATCTTTTATAGTCAAAGACATTCTTATTCATCTAACATAAAAAGGTTTGTTCCCTCCCATCAGGCATGGTGTTAAAGGGGAGAGATATGAATTTGCAGTCTTGAATCCTGGTTCCATAGCATGTTAACAATGTGATCTTGGGTTACTTATTAATCTCACCAAGTCTTATTTCTCATTTAATAATCATAGGAATTATTCTGTATACTGTTGGGATTAGATGAAATAATGTAGATAAGGAGCTTGGATTGCAATAGGCATGATTTGAGTCAATTTCCTATCAGAATTACTCTGTACCAATGTATCTAGACTATCTTCCCCAATATCAGTATTAATGAATGACACTCTTTGAGAGATAACTCATTAACAATTCCAACTGAGGCCTTTGAAAAATAGAAAAGTAACTACCCATGATTTGGTCCCTGACAAAATCAAATCAGGAGCGTTGACCTCATGAGCAAGCAGTAAAGAAGGCTAATCAATTGCAAACTTGGTATGGCTCATTGGACCACTGAAGGAAGTCTTGGGACTTCATGCATGTACACCCCTCTCAACATTCAGATCTAGCCCTATTCTGGCATAATTGTGCTACAGTTCACTCACCTGGTGCAAATGGCACAAATTTAAGCCATTAAACAAGTTAAACAATTATGGAACACATTAGATTCTACCTTGAGTATTGTCTTGATGATTAAAAACTTTCACACTGACAGAGGGATCTGATTGTAGAAAGAATTGACATAAAGTTTAAAATTTTTTAAAAAATTGTTTATGTTAATTTGTTTTTGAGAGAGAGAGAGAGAGAGAGAGAGAGAGAGAGAGAGAGGGAGAGGGGGAGGGGCAGAGAGAGAGAGGGAGGTACAGAATCTGAAGCAGGCTCCAGGCTCTGAGCTGTCAGCACAGAGCCTGACATAGGGCTCGAACACACGGACAGTGAGAGCATGACTTGAGCTGAAGTTGGACACCCAATGGACTGAGCCACCCAGGCGCCCCAGAATAAATAAATATCCTCTCCCATATTTTATTGATGACTATGAGGAGTCATTGGTAAAGTTTCAACCATCAGTGGCAATATAACAGTGGTTTCACTGAGTGGATTATGAGTGATTTTTCATCTTTGCTTCTTTGTGCTTCTCTATTTTCTTCAGAATATAATGAGGTGGGAGCAATCAATCAGCCAACTGATCAATCAGTACACATGGGAAAGAAATTTTGAGAATGTAGGTGGGGGGCGGGGATAGAATAAAAATACCTTCACTTAACTCCTAGGAATTGCTTTTCATCAAGAGCAAGTAGTTTTGTCCATCTATGTTCTGAGTCTTTTCTGCTCAGAAGTTAGATTTTCTTTTCCTGAAGCAGCTCTTTCTGCCCATCCATGGGTCTCATCAGCACAATCTGTAGGCTTTATATGCAGCTGGCTTTCCCTGTTTTTACTTTTGAATGGGTAGATTATTTCTTTCCAGCAGTTCTGTTTTTTTTTTTTTTTCTGATTGACCCAAAATGGGTGCAGATGTGGTAAGCGCATGCTAAAAGTTGTTGAATATTATTTTCACCCTGAAGAAAGGCCTGACATAAGCAGTTTCAGATTGTGTGAATTCTTGATTTCACAGTGGCCTTCCAACACTGGTTCTGTTGCCAGTGATAACAGAAACCAGGGAGAGACCTTGGGAGGTAAACCACAGATTTACTTAGTTTCCAAGAATTGATGACCTCATGTGTTCCTTAGTGGGTGATTTCGTGAAATGCAGAGGTATAAAATGAAGTTTTGATTTTCGAAATTGGTACTAGGGGCTAAATCATGATGTATGGTATTTTCCCTATATTTTTTCCTTCACTTTTCAGTGTATACTTACTTCTCTTATTTGCCTATTTACACCAAAGATCATCTCTTTGTGCCAATTTTAAATTCTGAATTTTTCTTCGTTTCTTTCTAATACCTTTTTGTTAGCTGCATGGTGTACTGAAGAGCCATTAAACTGGGAATCAAAAATCGACATTTTTCTCTTGTGTGTGAAATGATTATATATACCATGAATATGTAATTGCTGGAAACCAGGATAATGTACAATTGCTAATCATATTGATCCTAAATTGTTTTTCAATACTTACAGAAACACTAAACAGCGTTAATGTGACTATATTTTTTTTTCCTGGAGCTTAAAATTACACATTCCAGAGGTTCTCAGAGACAAAGTTATCATGTTCCCACAGATATTTTTTTTTTTTTTACCTGGGGTAATTCATAACTTACTTCTTGATAGAAAATAGTCAAGGAATTGGTTGAATTAGTATATTTCCTTATATCTCTAAACATCCAAGACTTAGATTAATTCACTCAATCACTCACTTATTTAACTAAAATGCATTGAGTGCTGACCACATACCAGGTACCTTGCCCGAAATCAGGGATACGGTGACAATCAGCGAACCAGTTCCTGCTGTCATATTGTCTGCTGGCTAGTCTAGAGATGGACAAATGAGCAATTGCCATAAGAGCACGTTGGAGGAACACCTGCGCCTAGATCTGGGGGTCAGGAAAGGGATTTTGAGAGGAAGGGAGATATAGAAAGCAAGGAGGTGTTATCCAGGCTTTGCATTGTTGAGGAAGGGAAAGTGACAGGGTGGGCATGTGTTTGTATGTGAAGGAAGAGAAGAAAAGCGGGAAACAGGGAGCATTAGATAGCTAATTGCTTAAGTCTACAGTTGGAACAGATTAAAATAACAATAAAAGCGGGTGGAAACTTACTCCATGATTATCACTAGGTTCTTGCAAGCTCACTGGCTAGTTCCAAGGTTTGCTTTCTTGGAACACAGAAAGAGAATTTAATAAATTTCCCCTTAGGGGGAGGAGAAAGTTAATAGACCACTAAAAGGGCCTAATTTACCACCCAGGATTAGATTACTCAGAGTTAAAATAGGGCAATTAAGATGCAGATGCCATGTTTAGAAGCTAGAAAGTATAGTCAGTGCAATTCTAAAAGACCAAAGTCCTTCAGAAAACACTACGGTTTGTTCAATGCACTGAAGCTTTAATTTCTCAAGGACCTCATACCTTGGTTTCAGCCGAAAGGAAAATGAAGCAAATCACTCTGATTCTGTTTTTCATGGTCAGACACGGGCTTCACTGTACTAGATTATTTGGTTTGGCTGTGTGCAAGGATCAAATTCATGCTGTAAGAGGAAAATCATGATCTCTCTGAAATATGTCTTAAACTTCTTTGCCAGCTCCAAACGAAGGAGTCATATTGATTCTATATTATGGAGCTGTGTTCTAAGCTCAATTCCTAACCCTTAAATGATCCTTCCAGATTATTTGGCCTGTTTTCATAATTTTTTATTTGGACTGTCACGCAGTGTCATTTCTCACCCATCTCAGAATCCAGGTGGACTTCCTGGTGGAGCTGGTTCTGAATGCCATGATGCTCCCTTAGCATTTTGTAGAAAGACCCAACTCAGCTCCTAAACACACCTGGTTTGGGAGAAGTTTGAAGTTCTGCAAGACCTTTAAGATGCTTAAATTTCAGTTCAAGGACTGAGGCACAGATTAATTTAAATTATTTAAAAGACAGCAGATGCTTCAAGTGGCCCTTCAAACTTGGGATTTATTCATTCATTCAAGACATATTTACTGAACATCTATTATGCACCAAGCACTGTTTTAGGTATTCTATAGTGTGGCTGAAAGTCTAAATGTACTGAGTCAGAATTCCAGTATCATGACCCAAATTCTATCTTCCAACCGTGGCTGAGATAATAATAATCCTGGCTCTGCCACTCAGTAGCTTTGTGGCCCTTGACAGACCTCTCCTTTACTGAACTTTAGGTGTCACATTCTTCAACTGTGCCCAACAACGTCTACATTCACCAGTGGATTGGAAAAGAATGGATGTGACCAGCTAAGCAGAGGGGGAGCCGCTTTGTGAGCGCTGGTCTCTCACTGTTCCCCTGCCAGGTACTACCTTCCAGGGCCAGCCAAACCAGTAGGCAGCCACAAATATTTCCCTTCAGGAACTCCTACTCTTACATCAGGTCTGAGCTGTAATAGGACTTCCTCCAGAAGCCATCCTTGACATCGCCTGTGACTATATACTCCTGATACGCTTTTCTGTGGTGTCCTGCACTACCTCTACTATAGCCCTTACTATGATAATCATAACAGATGTTTAATCTGTTATCTACCTCTCTGCAAGAGTCTAAGCTTTAGGAAAACAGGTCATGTATCTGCTCTGCTTTATGGTATAACCCCAATGTTTCACGTAGTCCATTTATAATCGTTGAATGAATGAATGAATGAATGAATATATCTTTACAGGCCTGCTGAAGAGTTTACAAAGGAGACCAGAAAGGAGCACACTTTGTCCATAGTGGTTGCTGTGTAGTTGGACACCTGCAATTTCATTTTAAGCCTCAAGACCACATTACATGGCAAGTGTTACATGTATTTTGACTCCTGTCTGCTGACGACATCGAGGTTCAGAGAGTAGTCATTTGTATTATGTATGGCTAGAAAGTAGGAGACCTTGAATTGGAAGTCAGCTCAGTTTGATGCCAAACGCTTTGTTCTGCCCATTAAATCACAGCATTTCTTAGCACTGAGAAACCCTTCTGGGACTTACAACAATGGCAACTGGGATGAGAGCCACCTGGAATTTGATCTTTGTGGGTGCCCGCTCCCATAGTTTATTTTTCATTTCTATCTGCTGCTTTGCTCTTATCAGATAAAGAAAAACAGCAGCTGCTACTGGTGCTGTTGATTGGGATTTCTATCTGGAAATGAAATCTTGGGCATCTGTTCTTTCCTGTTACATTTTACCATGAAAAAAAAAATCGATTTTGTTTTTCTAATCATTTTTTTTCAAAAGGTAATGCATGGATGTAGTAAAAATGTAAACAACGCAAAAAGGTATTTCTTTTTTTAAAAGAATGCTAGCATACTGCGCTTATCTCTCTGTACTTTGTGTCAGTGAATAATATATCTTCAAGATTATTCCATATTGGCACATAAGAATGCATATTTCATGGGGTGCCTGCGTGGCTCAGTCGGGTAAGCCTCTGACTTCATCTCGGGTCATGATCTCATGATTTGTGAGTTCAAGCCCCACATCAGGCTCTGTGCTGTCAGTGCAGAACCTGCTTTGGATCCACTGTCTCCCTCTCTCTCCACCCCTCCCCTGCTAACACTCTTTCAAAAAAATTTTTTTAAAATAAAAAGTACATATTTCATCATTTTCATGATTACATATAATTTCATTTTATTTTTAACACATAAATGGTAGGTTTTTTTTTTTTTTTTTTTTTTTTTTCAACGTTTTTTATTTATTTTTGGGACAGAGAGAGACAGAGCATGAACGGGGGAGGGTCAGAGAGAGAGGGAGACACAGAATCGGAAACAGGCTCCAGGCTCCGAGCCATCAGCCCAGAGCCTGACACGGGGCTCGAACTCACGGACCGCGAGATCGTCGCGGGGCTCGAACTCACGGACCACGAGATCGTGACCTGGCTGAAGTCGGACGCTTAACCGACTGCGCCACCCAGGCGCCCCAGTAAATGGTAGGTTTAATAATATGATAACCACACAAAAAGGAAGATAACATCAAAAGTTATACTATTTACCTGATGAGCACAAGACTAAGTGTTATTTTAATGAACATAGATTAAATCAAGCAATATGACTGCAAAAACAGAATTTTCATAGAGTAGGAAAGTACAGTTTATTTTTATATTGAAAGAAATAAAAATTCTTAAAAGTTCCATTCCTTTCATTGTTAATCACTGTTGCCAAGTATCACTTAGAATCACAGAGTTTCAGAACTGAGAATTACTCTAGGGATGATTTAATAGTGTGGTTTTAAAGAAGGGTGTGTGTGTGTGTGTGCACGTTTTTCTTGGAAAATAAGGTATACAGAGGCAAAGTAATGTCTTATTTGCTGAGCACATACTTTGGGCCTGAATTATCATAAGTATCATTGGCAACTTATCACTTTAACAACCTTACAGACAGGTACGGTTATATTTATTTTATAGGTGGGAGACAGAAATGCAAACGTTGTCTGATTCTCAACCCCATGCTTATAATTGTAGCACACCATTTTGTCTACCAGGTTTAAAATGACTAAATTCCAGAAATGGTCTGAGTACCCACACACTTACCCCTAATCTTCAACCCTGAAGATTCCAGAAGAGGCTTCTCCAAACCTTTAGGATTTTTCAGAACATGTTTTTAAAATCTCTATAGAGTCCATTCCCATGGTTAATAATCAGCCACTACTCACTGGTATAGCTATATCAGTTTTTAAAATATTAATATTTTTCATATAATATTAATATTAATATTTCTGAATGTTCAAGAAATAGTCCTGGGGGACCCAACTATTCTTTGAGACATGCTGGTTGTTATGTGTCCTCCCCAAAATTTATATGGACCCACTCAGGACTTCAGAATGTAAACGTATTTGGAGATATGGTCTTTGAAAAGGTGATTAAGCTAAAATGAGGCCCTTAGCGTAGGACCCTAATCCCATCTGACTGAAATCTTCATAAGAAGAGAAAGAGACACCAACGCTCTTTCTTTTCACCCACGTATGCGCAAAGAAAAGGCCATGTAAGGACACAGAAGGCTTGCCATCTGTAAGCCAGGGAGAGAAGCCTCAGAAGAAACCTAATGTGTTGACACCTTGGTGTTGGTCTTCCAGGCTTCCAGAACTGTAAGAAAATAACCAGCTGTTGTTTTAGCCACCTAGTCTGTGGTATTTTGTCAATGGCAGCGTGAGCAGACTAATATATTGGTCCTCCTCGTAATCTGGAAACTAAAGAGTCAATGCCTGGAGAACAGCAGAGGGCCTCCCTGAGGGAACTTGTTCTGGTGGGTGAGTCCCTGTAACTGTGCCCTCCCTAGCAATGGACATTTTGCTTGTTTCCAACAAACAATGCTGCAATAAATTATCTTATACAGATGTTTATATGTTCATTTGGGGATATATTTTAGGATGCATTTCTAGAAATGAAATTGCTGGGTTTGTTAATTTCAAAAATAACTGCATGTAGCTTAATATTCTTCAGAAAGTATTTTTAAAAAATTACTCTGGGCAAAGCTGCATTGTGCAAGACACTAGTATATATTAGTTGAGCTCATTCTGGCTTATTGACATTAACAGCTACCTTGCCTTTGAAGAAAATTTTCAAAGTAGGAAGTATTTCAGATGCATTAGGGAGAAGAGGTTTTGATATATTCCACCACCTGATAAATGAAACCCGAAGCCACAAAGGGAGGAAATGTCTAAGCAGCTCTGACAATGGCTTTGGGTGTGATCAAGGCCACAGAGTACCACTGCTGAGAATAGAGGCTTAAAATGATGCCTTTTCCCTTGGACATCCATTGCCTACAAAACTTACACATGATGACAGTTTACATTATGTTCATTCCTTCAGGAATAATTACTGTGCCTCCATGTGGAAGTTTTCTCATTCCAAAGAAGCAGGATCATCCATCATATCAATGTGATATGGTTTTGCCAGATGCCAGATGAATTAGCAAATGGTATTCAATACACACATTCATCAATTCTGACTAGTGCTTAAATAAAATCATAAGGATGGATATGGCTTTAGAAAGTACTAGTGGGCTTTCAACATATTTTAAAAATTGTCCAGACAGATATATGGTTCTTTTAGTCACTTAAAAAAATTTTAGAATTAAAATAGCTTTTGTCAAAAACTAGCTGTTCTTGAATTTAAATTGAAAAAGGCCAGAGGCAGAAATTCTCAAACTTGCCTGTACATCAGAATCACCTGGGGGTTTTGTTAAAACACAGATTACTGGGCCACACCCCAAAATAGCACATGGTTCTGCATTTTTAACAGGTTTTCAGATGATGCTGATGCGCCTGGTCACAGGTTTGCTATTCTTGATAAGTCTTTTACAAAAGTTAAGTCATGTATAAATCACCTAGGGATCTTTTTAAAATGCAGATTTGGATCCAGCAGGGGCTCAAAATTCTGCATTTTGACAAGCTCCCAGATAATGCTGAGGCTGCTGGTTTATCGACCACACTTTGAGCATCAAGTTTCTATACAATGTATAGCACGCATTCATTGTTTGACATTTTGGGAGGTTCCTGATTAAAAGATAAAGGTAATTAAAGAAATGTTTGCATTCTACCCACTCCTCCCCAGTTTCTCTGTCAGATATCGAAGAATGTCTTGAAACTGATTGCCAGGCCTTTTATGGTAACTTGGCTTCTCTCACCCATGAAAGGTATGACCCATTGACCCATTCTTGCCACTTGCCAGTTTTGCCGAGGCCCCACTTTGATAGATTTTTCAACCACATGTCAACAAATAGAAATTGGGCATGGAACATTTTTGGTCCTTGAGACCACATAGAGTGTGGTCAGAAGCTGAGGTTTAGAGTAGGAAAGTAAGTTTCCTAAGACACAAAGCCCAGGGCAAGTATACTACTTCCTCTCTCAAGATGGATGTAAAGGTTGTGAGAGGGAGGGAAGGGTATCCCTTGATGATCTGGTGATGGTGACTGTGTTCTAGAAACAGGGCACGGCCTTGCTGGAAACTAGTGGTCCAGAGCAGGGCAATTACCCATATACCTAACGTCTCCCGCTCAGGACTTTGAATTAAGAGAGTAGAGGTCTCAGGGTGCCTAGGTGGCTTAGTCGGTTAAACGTCCAACTCTTGATTTTGGCTCAGGTCTTGATCTCACAGTCGTGAGCTGGAGCCCTGCATTGGGCTCTGCACTGGGCATGCAGCCTGCTTAAGATTCTCTCTCTTTCTCTCTCTTTCTCTCTCTCTCTGTCCCTCTGCCCCTGTCCCCCACTTGAGCGTGCACACACACACTCTCTCCTTCTCTCTCTCAAAAAAAAATTAAACAAATTTTAAAGAAAGTAGAGGTCTCTCAGTTTCCATGTCTCGAAGCAAAGCCTCCAGGAGGGACTTTGGACTTTAGTCATTAGGTTCCAGGACCCATCCTCTGTCCTACACTTCATATACTAGTTTATATCCATTCATACTGGGGACATTCCATTCTGGGGAACTGAATCACAGAACCACAGACTCTTAGAGTTGAGAAGAACTTTAAGAGTTAGCTGAGGCTTTTCCTCCTCTGAGACTGATTCATCACTAATAAAACTAGCAAGTGATAAGTGTATAATCATCTATCTCTAAAATAACATTTGCTAGATATCAGAACACTTACATCCAAAATTCGAGGATACTCTGACTAGTATTAACACACCTCAGAAACAGAAGGGGACATTTGATGAGCATGGAGTCAATTAGAGCTGGGGGAACTGAGAAGTTTCGTGAGGCATTTCACCTAAATATGGAAGAATCTGAGAACTAAGTTGTTCCACTGTTAATATTGTAGCCCTTAGCTCTGGATTCTCTGAGCTCACCTTAGATTCAAGCATTCTGTGTATGACAGCCAGGTCTCATTCTCAGACTGCATGTCACAAAGTTTGGTTTGGAAAATATAGTACATAACTAGAGAGGTCATCTTCCCTGGGGCTGGCATCTCTTTGTCCCTGTAGAGTCTCTCTCTGTCTCCTGGAGAGGACAGAAGTCCCTGATGGATTCTGTCTGCCCTGCTCTCCTGGCTCCTGTTTCTGTGCTGATGGCCCCACTCTCCTTGAGGCCCTCAAGCCTCAGAATCAAACATTTGGTAAGTTTTCTCAGCCTCATGCATGTATGAGCCTCAGGTTTTGTGGGTTCGTGAAGGTTAGCCTGTAAGTCGCAAGGAATGAAATACAGACTTGGTTTTTTTAAAAAAAATTATTACTGTTAAGCATCATCAGTAAATCACTTAAGCTCTTATGACGTACAACAGACCATTAAGACTTAAAAGTTTATAGCCATTTCCAAATCTGAGTTCCTGCAGGTCTCCTGTCTTTGTTATCTTTTCTAAAAGTATATAATCAAGCTGTGTAACCAACTGTGTAACTAAACTCTAAGCAGGTCTTAATATATTCAAGCTTAATATTTTCCAATGTATATAATAAAAGTATAATGAATCATTGTTTAAGAATTCATTAATGGATCATTTATATAGTGAACATTTATGTTATTCTGTACCCACAATGTTAGATGCAAAGGGACACAAAAACCAATGAGGCGTGGCCTCTTCCCTGAAGGAACTCACTGTCTGTGGGGGACATAGGCATTCATTTTTTCATTCACACATTCCAAGAGTATTATTGAATTCTTGTCATGCTCCGGCCATTGTTCTAAGCGCTGAGGAGCTTATATATTAATGGTAGTAGCTGGGTGGTGAGGGAGAGGAAGGAGACAGACAAGTGGACCAAAGAAATCACCTTGGTCAAAAAAGAAGGTAAAAAACAAAACAAGAGAACAAACAGAAAGACATTAAAGCAAGGTAATGG
Organism: Panthera leo; assembly: GCF_018350215.1. Lineage (NCBI taxonomy): Eukaryota > Metazoa > Chordata > Mammalia > Carnivora > Felidae > Panthera > Panthera leo. The sequence goes on from NC_056687.1 coordinate 109,441,778, forward strand.
GAGGTCGGAGAAAGCATTTCTTACTGTGTGATGATAGTAAGGAGACTTGAAAGATCAGGTCATGTGATGATCTGGAGGAAGAGCATTCCAGGGGAGAAGGAATCAAAGGTCCTAAGTCCAGAAGAAACCCTATATATTCCTGAGAGAGAAGTCCAGAGAACCTGAAAGTAATGACACAAGATGGCAGTGGGAAGAGATAAGACAGTATAAACAGTTTTGGAAAGATGAGAAGGGCAGGGAGTGTGGGGTTCTGTCAGGGGAGTGTTCACGAATGAGATGGCTTTTGCAGTCTTTAAGAGTGGGAGCCTTCGGTGATTCATCTAGGGTGCGCTCAAAACTCTTGCCTGAGGAGGCTAAACTAAGGCAAGGAGTGGGGAGGGAGCTGGGTGGGAGAGGGGAGGTGATGGTTGGGGCAACATAGCCCAAAGGCTGCTTATAATTTTATAAATTCCCATAAATGAAAATGTCCAAAAACAACTTACATGCCTAGAGGTACAACTTTTTAAAAAATGTTTGTTTATTTATTTTTTGAGAAAGACAGAACACGAGTGGGGGTGGGGCAGAGAGAGAGGGAGACAGAATCCAAGCAACCTCCAGGCTCTGAGCTGTCAGCACAAAGCCTGATGGGGGTGGGGGGGTGGGGGGAGGCCCAACTCACAAATCCAGAGATCATGACCTGAACTGAAGTTGGATGCTTAACCAACTGTGCCACCCAGACACCCCTAGAGATACAACTTTCCAATGATTTTCATAGATCTACTTTGGCTCAGTTCTCTTCTGAGTGATCATGAATTCCAACTTAGTGAAGTCTGCATTAATGAGCTTTTCATATAGTCGTACCTTTTCTTCAACGAAATTGAAATCTATGCCAAAAAAGCTTTTTTCCTTATCAAGCCTATCTTTTTCAAAAATGGATTTATGTGTGTGTGTGTGTGTGTGTGTGTGTGTGTGTTGTGTATTTTTTCTTTTTAATGGAGATGTTTAGGGATTAGGAAAAATAGTGAATTTAGTCATCTTGATTAGTCCTTCTTGATAAAAACTGTGGGTTCTCTAAAAATGTTACCCACTTTGTGGCTGGAAATACTTCAATGATATTAACACTTAAAAAGGGATTTAATACATTACAGGCTTAAATATATACCAGAAGTATTCTTTTGGATGTGTGTGTGTGTGTGTGTGTGTGTGTGAGAGAGAGAGAGAGAGCGAGAGAGAGCAAGTGATTTTGATATTTTAAGACAACAGATGATCCAGGTGTGTTGAAGTACCACCATTGGCTCAGGGTGTTAATGTTCCTCTCTTTTAGATCCTCAGCACATCTAGAGTTTTATGGACAAAAATGACATGTAATGGAGCTCATTTAGTATCATCCTAAACCATCTGATATATTCAAACTTCTCTTTCATATTCTGGAAACAATGTGTTTCTGGATTTGACAATTCTGCTTGGGTCTGGCCTTGCGTGTATCAGTGGAACCGACCACAAAGCCAGTGTTTTCTGCTGCTTAGCTCTGACAAACACAGGTGGGGGCATGGTGAAATTGGTTTTACAGTTACTCCAAAATACATTGATCTACACTTAACTTGCATTCCTGGGCAGTCTTGTCACAAACTTTATTTTTAACTAAGAGGATTTCAAAGCTTGGTATTTTCGAGAATTGCAGTAGTGTTTGTGTTCTTTAAAACATAAATTACATTCTTATGCATAAGCTAAGGTTAGGAAAGCATGTAATATTTTCTCTCATGCTTTATCTTTTAATAGAAAGATTAGAATAATAGCACTTTAAATTCAACTCAGATAGTATTTTTTTTAACCAGTTTTTTAGCAACCGTATTTCTCATTCTATCTTTTCAGTACACATTTGAATTACTTTTAAACTTCTAAACGCACCACATTCCCCAGAGGTTGCCTTCGTGGAGGATGGAGCATTTTCCAGTTAACCCTGCTTAGTGGCTGAAATTGTTCAATTTGTCTAAGATTGCACCTGAATTAATGCAGGGAGTGAATTATGTATTATATTACTTTTCAAAATTCAAGACACAGTGCAACCTTTCCAGGTACTCAGGGCCATCATGAAAGAATAAGTGCAGTAAATGATGTGACATACGATTTGAAGAGAGAGGCTAAGAGACACTCCTTTCCATTCCCTTCCCTTTTCTCTCTCCTCAGGGCCTAAAATGTCTCTATTAGAAAGACTTTGTGCCTGGAAGTATGAGAATAGAATGCAAATGGCTCTATAAAGGGTTAAATGCAAAACAATGATTAATCTATGACTTCTCCATGGAAATGTATTCCTTAGATTACTTAGCAAGAACTTGGGAGTGAGGGATAGTATTGGCAAGTGTTTTCTCTACGGGAATAGTAGAGAACAGATAAGTTCTAATTTTCTTGCCCCAGTTTTTAAAAAATTCAGAATGTGTGTGATGAGTTGGGGAGCTTTAAAGGGAATAAAGGATTGTTTAAATAACTGGTAGACAGACGAGGGCTCCTGATGTGTCTATTTGACTAGATTCTTCCCGAGACTTTCCATCTCTGCAAATTCATTCCATTTTTCAGGTTGCCCTGTCGGACCTCCACCCAGACTCTTAATGGAATTCTTCCTGTCTTCAAGTCTCAGTTCAATTGCTGTTTGTTTCCAGAATTCTTCTCTCACCCTGATTTCCTTCCTACTCTCTTGATTAGTTAAGTGCTTCCCCTTCTACCTCTGGAGCACAATGTGCACCTCTCTTGCAGTTAGCTTTCCTTACAAGGGTTTGTTTGGTTCTCTCTCCTACCAGAATGTGAGCTCTTCAATGGCTGGGACCAAGGGTCCTTTATTCTTTGGAGGACCTGGCATAGTTAGTCAATAAATGTGGAATAAATGCATTTCAGTGCTGATTTAGTGTGTTTCCCTACTTGTTTATCTCCTCTATTTGAAGATAAACATTGCTAGATCATCTTCCATTTCAAGGCCTATAATTTTTTTGTAGATTTTCTAGTCATCACTATTTTTTTTTTTCCACTCTGAGTTCCTCGCAATCTTTATAAAATGGAAGCTACATGTGTAACGTCTAATATTATATGCGTCACTGTCCTCCTGCTCTCTAACAACACCACCCTTCCCCGACTCATTCGGAACAGGTAGCTGAAGGGCTGTTCCCTGCTTGCCAGAGGAAGGGCAGCTATCAGTTTGAAGACCTCCAACTCTTGACCTCTTTCATTTGCTTCCCTCTTCGACAAGAGACTCCTTCTTCAACATGCAGTTCTGCAGTTCATTTGTTCTGTGTCCTTTGAGAGATCATTCCATGCTGCCTCTCTTCTGTATGTTCAACCACTCCAGTGACTCCTCCCCTCGGCATGCACATATACACAAATAAATAAAAAACATAAATAAAAAATAAATAAATAAAAATATTTATATCTAATATATCTAGATATTTATATATATATAAAATATATATAAAAATATAAAAATATATATATAAATATATCTAGATATTTTTATATCTAAAAATATTTATATCTAAATAAAAAACTCTCATAATCACAAGTTCCTTTATCTCTGTTCGTCCTTCATCTTTATTCAATAAAATGGTAATTATTACTTGCAACCCTAATCTCGATTTTCATTTACTCCTAAATACTGAGTCATCCACGATCATTGCCAAAGCAAATGTTAGCTTCAGTCTTTAATCTAACTTTCATCCTCACTGCATTTGACTATGTTGGCCACAGCCAAATTTTTGAAACTTTCTGATTTTTTTTTTACAACTCTCTGTTCCTTCCTGATTTTCACTTACATCTCCAGCCAGCCTACTGAACCTGCTCTATGAGTCTCTCTTTCTCCATTTGCTGCTTAAATGCTGATATTTTCCAAGGGTCTGCTCTTGGCTTGTTTTGCACCCTCTCCAAGGGTAATTTCTTCAAACACACAGCATCCAATACCAGCTATGTTGAAGGATTCTCAAATATCTACGTCCAATCCAGATTAAATTTAGCATTCCCAGGTGCTCAGTCTGGAACTTGGGAGTCATCTTAAGTTTTTCTTTCCTCTTCGTCCTGTATCTAATGGTTTATGACCAGTTAGCAGGTAGAAGCTGAAGCTGAAGATTCCTTCTCCCTGTTTTCCCCAAAGGAGTGGATCAGGTTGAAGAGCCGTTTCTTTCTTGTAGGAGAAGCATTGTCAGAGATTGCTCAGACTCAGGATCATCGTGTTTGACCTTGCCCTGGTGAGGATAGTGTACATGCGTGAGGTCTTTTCAGGAAGTGTCCTTCCTCTCAAGAGCTTTGTGAAGGCTCCCAGGGAGCCACCATACAGCCATATGTCTCCTCTCCTGCCTCCTCACTCCTCCTCCCACATCTTCTCCCTAAGTTCCCTTTCCTTCCTTTGCCTCTTTCCCTCTGCATAGGTGTGACTTTTCTCCACATTGGAGAATGCATTACATTTTTGAATGGACTAGCCATGGAAGGGCTTTCATCCTGCTTTTATTCTAGATTTTTGAGATTGAACTTGCTTAGCAAAAGGAATTCCTCTGTGAAACAGATAGTTTACAAAACTTCTCTATTGGCTTTTGGGTCAACATCCCCAGATAGAAATAAAGGGGTACTTTTTTATCTTGCTTTGTTCTCTGTGTATATATATTTTCTTTTGGAAATCATAGGGGAAGGTTGGTAGCCAAAAACAAGATTCAATTATTCATGGACCTTTCGTCAATATAATTTTAATGTCAGTTACTCTCTCTTTTCACCAGCAGCCACCAATTGCTTTGATTCTACCTCCTAACTATTCCAAGAATCTGTCTCTGTGGTAGAATGCACAAATGATCACAGTTCTTTTATAGCCCTCATATCAACAGGCACAATCTTTCTCTATTCCTGGAATCGGGCTGAACTTGTGACTTGCTTCTTCTCATAGATTGGGGCTGAGAGTGTGTGGGTTTTGAGACAGGGCCTCGAGAGGCCTTGCACATTTCTTCTTGGTCTCTTGGAGCCCTGCCTCCCCCATATGCACAATTCTAGCCAGCCTGCTAGAGGATAAGACAGAGAAGAGGTCACCAGAGCCACCTTAGATCAGCCAGCTCTCAGCTGACAGCTAGCTGAACACAAGTACATGAATTAGCTTGTTGAGATGGGAGCGCGGCCCCAGTCAGCAGAATCCCAGCTAAGATCAGACCAAAGGGACGGCTTGCAGAATCATACTAATTTCTCAATCTCGACACCATTGACGTTTTGGACTGGAGGATTCTTGGCAGGCTGTCCTGTAAACTGTTGGATGTTTAGCAGCCACCCTGGCCTCTACTCACTGATGCCAGTAGCACTGCTTCTCACTGTGATAATCAAAAATATCTCCAGACACTGCCAACCGTCCCCTGATGGTGCTGGTGGGGGACATAGCTCCCCCTACCCCACACACACACCGCAGTTGAGAAACAATGAGCTAAATCAATGGTTGTGGCTTTAAGCCTCCAAGCTTTGGGGAGTAGTTTGTTACATAGAAAGAGCAAATTAATGCAGTTCCTATCTTTCTACCTCTACTGTCATTGTCTTAGGTGAGGTCCCTATAACTTTGTTTTGCCGAAATCACTGCCAGTTGCCTAATCAGGGCTCCTACTTCCTGTGGTTTCCTTTAATCCATCCTACACATTTCCACCAATGGTTAAACAAATAAGTGTACAAACACAGATCTGATCATATCATGTCATGCTTAAATAAACTTTACTGGTGCCTCATTGCCTACATGGTACAATTCCAAACTCCCAGCATATAAGTGCTTCATCATCTGGTCTCTCTGCTGCAAACCTGATTTGCTGCCTCTCCCATACACCTTGTTTTCAATGTCGTAACACTAATTGCTGTTCTGGAATGTGTCTTATCTTTTCATGCTTTTGTGTCTGAAATTTAAATTCAAATAATTCAGATCCTGCTTTCTACCACCTTTATTCTGAAGGATTTTATAGCTTACAGCTAATTGCTTCACAAGTATAGACATATACATGTATAATTACATACACACACATGAACTTACATAGAAAGAGAATCTGATGAGATTGGAACTCAAATTTCAATGTTTCAGTTTTGTGGAAGTTTGTGGGCACTCCTAAGAAGTATTTTACTAACCACAAGATCTTCACAATATATCCTAGTATAGTACATATTTGTTTTAATAGGCATTCGTTGTGTCATTTTATCTTGATTTGGTAAAAGTAACCTAAATTCTTTTTAGAAAATTACCTTTTCCCCTTGGTGTACAAGAATAATAGAATAATCACTCAGGGTATCTTGCCCCTCTCTAGTTAAGAGGTGGGAGTGTGACTTAAGCTTAGGCCAATCCATATCTCCTCCAGGCTACTGGCTGTTGAGCAGAATGATGTAAAATCCTAAAATTTGATTAGAGCTTCCTCATCTTGTGGTGGCTGATTGACTCCTGCATTCTGGTCTAGTTCTTGATTCCTTAATTCCAATTGTATTTCAAACCTGGTGCATGCTTCTCTTTGGTTTTGTAAGCTACCTTTGATCTTTTCAATACATTATTTTTCTGCTTTTCTTACTCAGAATTGTTTTCTGTTACTTGCAGCCAAACAACGATATCCCAGGTCACCTAATTTATTATTCTTGCAATAGAAAATCAGTAATTAAAACATAAGTAAAGCAAGAATGAATAACCATAGTCAATGTGTCTTCTATGACCTTAGATACATTAACAAAGTTCCTGTTGCTTTTCAAACGAAAGTTAGTTTTTATCTCTTTGAAGTATATTCCAAACACAAATTTATTGTGAAACTTCAAGCCAAGTTATTTGAATCCTTTCTTGGTCTAAGGAAAAGTTGGACTGCCATGAAACTAAAAATTCTATAGTACAGACATCCACAGATCTAGAAGTCCCTGACTTTGACATGCTAGATATTTGGGATATATTATATTCTGCTTATTTAAGATCAATACCTCCAAGCTAAAACTGATTATTTGGCATTTGGTATGAAGTATTTTCTCTTGAGTTTTTTTGGAATAGTGACAGTAATACCTTCTGAAGGACTTGGAAAAATAGCACTGACATTCATTCAGAAGAATAAAGACCTGGTATTAGTTTTTCCTGTGACCAACTGTTGTACAGTTGACCTCTCTGTGACTTTTTGAGAGAGGAAATTGTAACTTATTCATCTTTTTAATACATGAACTTGGCCCCTAACACTTTCTTTTTTTTTTTTTTTTCCTTTTTCTATTGGAGGAAGTTCCTTGAAAGTCTATTCCCAATGATATGTAATTGCTCTAACTAGTTCTTATTTTTATTTCAAAATAATAATATTGAACTAATTTGCAGATATTTCATGATATATACCTTTGACTAAATCAATGTGGATTTACATGTTCCAAGAATTATAAACTTTATTTTAAACGTGTCAACAGTGGGCAAGCACCGAAGTTTAGAGGGTTTTTTTTTTTATGTTGTATGTTACTTCTGTTTTAAACTCCCCACATACAAGTAGAAACAATGTTATGAGTTTAATTCCTCTGGCCTACAATGGGACTCCACTGCCTTGCTTAGGTTTCTGAGAGACACAAGAATGACCTCTTGAGGTAGTTATTAATGCTATTTTCCTAATATTTCCTGTTATCCCTGTTCTGCATGCATGGGTTTATTACCTCTCATCCCCATGGTGGCTCAGTGGGGCTATGTGATTGGTTTGGGTTAATAAGTTTTATATAGAAGTAATGTATGTTACAGGAAAATCACTTGCTAGACAGTGTGAGAACTTTTAGTATTCTCTTTTTCTCTCTAGCACATTGGAGATGGTAGAATGCTCCATCAGTGAGTGTGAAATGGGGGTGCCCTGTGAATGAATGCTATGAGCAGAATCAGCAAACATGTATGTAGATTGAATAAGAAACAAAACTTGATTGTTTCAAACCAGTAAGATTTTGTTGTTTGGGCAGCATCACGTGGCTTTTTCTGTCTGATATACCTCTCCATTTCTGAAGAGTAGTTGTACTTGAATCTCTACTTTTCTTCTAAAGATAAACTGTGTTGGAGAAGCAAGAAGAAAAGCTGAAGTTCTGTCTCTCTGGACAATATCTCGAGTTTCCATCATGGCCTTCCATAGATTTTTTGAAAGCACAGACCAACGTTCCTGTCTCTTTTTCTGTCCACCTCCAAAAACCCATAAATCTCCTGAAAGGTTAAAAATGTCTTAGGTAAATTTCCATCGCACAAAACTCCATTCTTTAATTTTTTTCTTAATGTTTATTCATTTTTGAGAGACAGAGAGAGACAGAGCATGAGTCGGGGAGGGGCAGAGAGAGAGGGAGACACAGAATCTGAAGCAGGCTCCAGGCTCCAAGCTGTCAGCACAGAGCCTGATGTGGGACTCAAACTCATGGACCATGAGATCATGACCTGAGCTGAACCTGGACACGTGACCAACTGAGCCACCCAGATGCCCCACAAAACTCCATTCTTAAAAAGTAGAATGGAAAAAAAAAAATCTGCCTCCTCCCTGCCCTCATCAAATTTCTTGTTATCCGTTAAAATTCCTTCTTTTTCCCTAACAAAGTTTCTAACACTCCAACCTGTTGTGTATCTTCTTGCAAAAAGAGAAGAGGGAATAGTATTTCCCAACTTTTCTGGCTCCCAACTTAGTAAGTACTCTTGCTCTTTCCTTCAGTCTTTACATTTCTCCCCATCACTGTTTACTTGGTCTTGCTGCCCGCCATGTCCTCATCCTGGAGAGGGCTTAAGTAAAACAGGGATGAGGATACAACAGTGCTTTCCTGAACATTTTCTTCTTCCAGCATAAAATATGCCCTGCTTTTGAAAAGCTTGCTCTTAGAATTGGTAGTCACACTGACACTGCTTTGACTGCATTTATGAGATTTGGAGAGCAACAACCTCCAGATTTTGTGATTCTGGAAGGGTTATACATCTGCAAGTTGACAAGAGGGCTCAAGAAAGCTTCTGTCTTCTATTCATTCTATTTAGCTTGAGGTAAGTGGCCCAACAGAGACCAGAGAAAACATGGGAGCAAAAGGAGAAGATAGGGTCTTGGGTCACAGGTAGTGAATGAAGGAGAAAATAGTACTCAATCTGAAGTTGCATACTTTCCACTGGCCACAGTGGGAAAACTGAGATGATTTTATTTTGAAAATTCAGGTTGAAGCCTTTAAAAAAAATGCTTTGATTCTGGGGAAAAGTAAATTTCTTCAGGATGTGTTATTTTTTCCCTCCGAGTATTTTTTAAAATGATTCTATTGCTTTTACAGAAAACCAGTGTTCTAAATGTGTGGGGTTTTTTTTTATGGAAAAGAATGGTATATAAATAAAATGAAATAATCCACTTATCTCTGATTGATTTGTTGAACTGCTGGAGTGTTCTGTTGGAAAACATTCTAAGACTCTGGTTTGATCCAGTGGTGACGGAATAGCCATGACAGCCAAGGCTTTGGGTGCTCTAAATTTGTCATCCTCATTCTAGAAAGTATCTGAGGGATACTCTCTTACATTCATGTACATCGAGGAAGGAAAGGGACTGTGTCGTTCTCAAAATATAATTGTCTATTTTCCGCTTTAACACCTCTAGAGAAAGAGTTAAATTGGACATTTTTGTCTCCCACAGGTTTTTTGTTTGTTTGTTTGTTTGTTTGTTTGTTTTTCAGCCTAGAACTTCTGAAAGCTGACCTAGAGGCAGCACTATGTAGTAGAGTATCTTTGAAGCTTTCTCGGGAGGGTTTTTGTTTGCCTGTTTGTTTTTACTGCAATCTCACACAGATCTCTAGTACAAAACAAGCAACAGTGGAACTATTTTGTTTAAAGAGGAAACAGTGATCTAAGACCCAAATTCCCTAGACCTCTTCCCCTTGCCCTTTGGCACACTTAAGGATCTACGGACTTTACCCAATGCAGTCGGAAGCTCCAAAAGTGACCTGTGAGCCAGACAGACTGTATTAGAATCTATTGCTTGCTTCCAGGCTATATAAAACCTTGGATAAGTTAGCCCATCCAAGACCGTTTGTTTTTTTTTTAAATCAGATAAATAAAATAGCAGTCTTTGGTTTGCAAAGTTCTTGTCAGATTGAATTGAGAAGGCAGAACATAATAAATGAGTGACAACAATGATTCTTATTTTCACTCCTGCTTGAAGCTAAATCCAACATATTGCATCAAATTCTTTAAGTAATTTCTTGCCATTGCCTTTCAAAATTTGTAGGTTGCTGTGGATTTTTCTTTAGTTTTTCTTTGTTGCCTCAATCAGCCCCAATATTGTGCTTTTTTTTCATTGTTGTTTTTGTTTTTCATTCATCTAGTCAAACAATGGATAAAATATCTTCTCCTTTATTTTGTATTTGTCACATTCTCATCAATGGTAATATCTTACTTTTACTAATTCAAATAACCAACCCCACCAATAACCAATAACAGTTTTAGATATAATTTAGCTTGCTTATCCATTTAATGAATGGTGTCCAACATATCTTCTACAATTGCCTAATGTGTGTTTTGGTAATTTTCCTCTTTATAGATTTTTTGCTTAGAACTCTTATATATATACTACTTTCATGAGTTTCAAGGTTATACATTGTTATATCATGTGTACATATGTTCTTTATGTAAGGAAAGAATCAGTGAAAATATAAAATTTTACCTTAGAGCACTTTCTATATGCAAAACTAGCCCAATGAACAATAGGATGCTATTTGTGAAGCCTGTCAGTTTGCTTTTCCCTCTATTCCTTAGACTTAACTGTTGCAAGCTGCTTTTTCATTTTTCATCTTTCCTTCTTTTATCTTAGCTCATTCTTGGCACCTTTGTCATAGTCATTAACTGTTGCAGGTTTTTAAATATTAGACATTATTACCTCTTTGCAATATTTGTTTCAAGTCTATACCTACCTCCTGATTTCTGGTAGACTTACTTCTCTCTCTCTCTCTCTCTCTCTCTTGCTCTCTTTCTTTTAATTTAATTTTTTTATTTTTTATTTATTTTTTTATTCTTAAGTTAGTTAACATACAGTATAGTCTTGGCTTCAGGAGTAGAACCCAGTGATCCATGACTTACATATAACACCCAGTGCTCATCCCAGCAAGTGCCCTCCTTAATGCCTATCACCCATTTACCTGACCCCAATCAACACTTAGTCTGTTCTCTGTATTTAAGAGTCCCTTGTGGTTTGCCTCCCTCTCTCTTTTTATCTTATTTTTCCTTTCTTCCCCTATGGTCATCTGTTAAGTTTCTCAAATTCCACATATGAGTGAAATCATATGATATTTATCTTTTTCTGACTGACTTATTTCACTTAGCATAATACCCTCCAGTTCCATCCATGTTGTTGCAAATTGCAACATTTCATTCATTTTCATTGCTGAGTAGTATTCCAGTGTGTGTGTGTGTGTGTGTGTGTGTACCATAACTTCTTAATTCTTTCATCAGTTGCTGGACATTTGGGCTCTTTCCATAATTTGCCTATTGTTGATAGTGCTGCTATAAACTTTGGGGTGCATGTGCCCTTTCGAATCAGCATTTTTGTATCCTTTGGATAAATTCCTAATAGTGCAATTGCTGGGTCATAGGGTAGTTCTATTTTTAATGTTTTGAGGAACCTCCACATTGTTTTCCTGAGTAGACTCACTTCTCTTAATGTTGTTGCTTAAATGTTAAGAAATATGGGAAATAGATTCAGTGAAGAAAGTTAACAGTTCCTAGAAGGACTTTTAAAAAATCATTGTCTGGGGTGCCTGGGTAGCTCACTCAGTTGAGCACTGACTTTGACCCTGGTCATAATCTCGCAGTTTGTGAGTTGGAGCCCCACATCGGGCTCTGTGTTGACAGCTCAGAGCCTGGAGCCTGCTTCAGATTCTGTGTCTCCCTCTCTTCCTTCCCCTCCCCCTCTCTCACACACACTCTCTCTCTCTTCAAAATAAATAAACATTAAAATAAATAAATAAAATAAAATAAAATAAAATATCATTGTCCTATTAATTTATAGTCTTACCAAATTCTGGTATTCATGGGATTATCCCTTGAAGAAGTCCCATCTATATAAAAATGGGACAGACTAAAACAGAATTTTCTGTAAATAACTAAAAAAATATTACTTCTATCTTTTTCATCAAGTAATAGATCGTTTTAATCTGAATTCCCTGTTCAATGAAATCTTTGATGTTTTTATTTTGTTATAATTTCTCATTAAAAAGGAGTACATAAATGAGAGAGATTTGGAGTGACTTTGTTGGTCAAGGTGATTACCATGTGAGATAAAATACTTTCTATACATAATGCAGAAACAGGAAGACTTTAACAAAAATGCATCTTCTAAAATGGCCAGGGAAAATAGGATGAGAAGAAAAAACTTAGCTTAGAATGAAATTATGAGATTGGAAAGATCTACAATGAAAAATTTTTAGCCGCCAAAGTCAAGTTTACATTCCTGACCCATTAGCTAAATGTAGAAAAGAACTTCACATTCTAATATGAGGAGCTTCTTGAAGAGTTTAGACAACCAACTTTCTTTGAGTAGATATTTAGATAAAAGCAAATTAATGAGCATGTTCTATTAAACAATTTTTTTTCTCTGTGACAAAGATTTTAATGGAAAAAATGTATTCTCTAGAAATATAGACTAAAGAAAGACAGCTAGAATTCTTGTAGGTTATACACGAGGTGCCTAAAGGTAGCTTTCATATGGTTTGCTAACTGTTGCCAAAGAGTTACCAACAGGTCTTCACATCTTTGAACTAAAATACACCAAGTTTATTAAGGAAACTCAAAGTAAGATCCAAGCTGGCACAGCATTTCCGGGCCATGTGATCCAATGAATTAAACTTCAATCATCACTTCCTAAACAAAGTAGAGCTGAGGTTCTCATGTGGGCAAAGTTTCCCCCTCTCAAGGGTCACGACTGCTTTTGAAAGGCCCTGTGATGGGGCCCAAGGGAGTTTTGATTTGAGAATCACAGGAAATGTTTTTTCCACCTTCCAATGAAATTCAAAGTTTTAATAATATGACCATTCAGGCTTTCTATAATTGTTTTGCTTTAACAACTTATTAAATAATGCACAGCATAGAACAAAAAAGAAATGTGTGTATACGTTGTGTGTGCGTGTAAAACTATTTGCAAGGAACTTGTATTAGTAATTATAGCCTTTTTTCAATCCCTCTGCAATGTAGTAGAGATGAGTCACTTAGCTGAGCATTTTGATGTTGCCTAATTGAGGACCGAGCTGTTTACAAAATTATCCTGAAAGGAAAAAAAGTCTTGTGATTGAGGCCCTTTTGCTTGGCAAAATACACATTGTCATTTTACTACCAGATTGGAAAACATCTGAGAAAGTCTCTCTCTGTAGTTTTAAAGTTACTATCTTTATTTTTTATTTTTCTAAAGGTAAAATACTTAACAGATTTTTTTTAGTTATTTTATTTATTTATTTATTTATTATTTTTATTTTTTATTTTTTTAATATATGAAATGTATTGTCAAATTGGTTTCCATACAACACCCAGTGCTCATCCCAAAAGATGCCCTCTTCAACGTCCATCATACTATCTTTATTTCATAAGTTAAAAAATTTTAATTTTCTATATATGTGTATTAATATTTCATATTTAATAGTTCATATATTTTCAAACATGCATATGCATTAATATGCAATATCTCATATATATGCAAATAGTATGCAATATTTCATATATATGCAAATATGCATACTTTGTATAAATATGCAATATTTAAATATTTCTTAAGAACTCTTGGTCTTGGAATCAGGAGACCAGTTTGACCAAAGAAACCAAAAAACAAAAAAACACACAAACAAAAAAAAAATCCCTTTAAGCTTGTGGCTTTCACTCGTACTTTTAGTATTTAGAAACTTCAACTCATTTATGAATTTTAAAAGTCAATATATGAGACCATTTGATAAATGAGTTGCAGATTTTTTAGATTAGAAAAATTAAATCAATTTTACATTAAGAACCTGTGGAATGTCACAAATGCCAGAAAGATAATGGACTTCTACAAAACCTTGATCCCAGGCCCATTAATAAAAAATTTTGAGCTCAGAGATTAACATACTTTTATTTATTTATGTAAATTATAAAATATACATATAAAATAAGGCAAAAATGTGATATAAAAATAAAACAGCGTTTTCTTATACTTAAAGGAGTGAATGCAATCACCACCGATTGGAAAGATTAAGATAAATCTAATGTAGCAATCTCTGTTCCAGCTCTGGAGAGCCTCTCTGAGGCAGGGAGGGTACACACTGACTAGCTTTTGTGGTTTCACTGGTGAAGCATGGGAGGGGAGAGGTCAGTGTTCCCCCACCCACTGGGGGACTCTAAACACCCACTTGAATCAGAATCACTTGCGTGTTTTTAAAAAATATTGATGCCTGCGTTCTAACCCCAGGGATGTGACTTCAATTGGTCTGATGGGGGAAGGGATTAGGCACTGATATTTTAAAATCTTCCCAGGAGCAGAGCATAATGTATAGAGTTGTTGAATCACTATTCAGTACACCTGAAACTACTGTAACATTGTATGTCAACTATATTTCTTTTTCTTAATTTAAAAGTTTTTTTTTTTAATATTTATTTTTGAAAGAGAGAGAGAGAGAGGAAGACAGAGAAAGAGTGGGGGAAGGACAGAGAGAGAGGGAGACACAGAATCCAAAGCAGGCTCCTGGCTCTGAGCTGTCAGCACAGAGCCCAATATGGGGTTTGAACCCACGAACCATGAGATCATGACCTGAGCCAAAGTCTGAAGCTTAAACGACTGAGCCACCCAGGCGCCCCTCAACTATATTGCAATAAAGAAAAAAGAAGACAGGATGTCCTTGTTCTTTTATGGTTAAGATGGTAATTGAAACATAGTTTGCGCAAAGTATATGGGAAAGAACTGGCTTAAGAAAGAGAGAAACAAACAAAAAAACAAGAAATAGAGAAACAAGCCACTCCAATAAATAATAAAATAAAATAAAATAAAATAAAATAAAATAAAGTAAAGCAAAAAAACAAATAAAATCTTCCCAGGAGAAGTCAGTATGTAGCTGGGGCTGAGAATCACCACCCAAGTCCCAGAGTAGCTCCTCTCTCTTTGTGTGGTCTTCAGTGGACATTCCCAGCAGGAAGTGACTGCAGTTCCTAGCCGCAGTGCCCGGTGGGACGTTGAAGTGGCTGAAAGGACCCGGAGGAAGCACTGATGTGTCCAGTCGCATGTGACTGCACAGTCCTGGGAAGGTGTTTATTTGAATGGGGAGAAGCGATAGCTGTGCCCTCCAAGATGGTGCCCAGCAGAAGTGGTGCGGTTGAGGTGAGGGCCAGACTGGCGAGAGTGCGCTGGTGCGTCCTCAGGAGAGTGTTTTAGGGGCTGAGATCCTGGGTGAGCAGGCGGGAACAAGGACTACGTTTGCAGCTTAAATTAATGCCATTCCTATGTCATTAAGCCTTCCACCGCCTGAGGACGCTTAGGGAAACTCAGGTTACAGCATGAATATTGAAACAATAACCAACTTTTACAGAGAGCTTCATAATTTACAAAGCTCTTTTGTATATATTATGTTACTTGATCCACACTGCATCCCTGGGAGGTACTAGGGTAAATGCTATTAGTTCCATTTTATAAAGGAGAATAATGAAGTTCAGAAAAGTTAAATATTTGCCTGAGGTCATACATTATTAAAGGGCAGAGCCAGAATGCCAGCTTAGGCCTCTCAGCTCCCAACCTTCTTTTTCTTTATTTCTACCATAACTTTAACTGGTAGAAAATGCTTGGTGAAGTACAGATGAGGATTCCTATGAATTCGTGTGGTTATTGATCTATTCAGAAATGGGGTAAATGTCTCTTGGGGCTTGCCTGCTCTGCTACATTTGCTTGTCACCATAGCCAAAGCTAATATTTAGCTGTACCAGTTGTTAAAATGCTGAAAGGCCTCTTGCTTGCTTAGTAAATAGTTACTGTCCTGGGCCCCTAAGCCCTCTGCTACCAGAATCCTTGCAACCCCAGTTCTTCCCCTGGGATCTCCTGGATCTCGCAGCGATCCAACAACTTAGGGGTTAGTACCTGGCACAGCAAAGATACTCCTGTCTCTGGTTCAGTGTTAAAAACCAAAATGAGTGCCTGGGCTGTTGAATCCGCAGTTGTTAAAAATGAGAAATATTGCCCTTCCCCATAGGCATTCACATGCAAATTCGGCTGTTTCACAAATTAATTTCATTGATAATAATAGGGTACAGGGAATGGATCAGCAAAACATTGATCCATGCCTCCATCCAATGATGCATTTAGCCTTTGATCAAGTTCTTTGGATTTGCCTCCTTAAAATCTCTCTGTGCTTCTCCCCTACTCCCACCATTACTACTGAATTCGGATTTTCACCACCTTTCACTTAGACTTGCTAGATAGTCCCTGTCCTTCATCTAAACCCCCACAGTTTTTTTTTTTTTTTTCACACTGTCTCCAGACAGTTGGGTGTAAAATTCAAATCTGATGGTGTCCCTATCCTTTTGGACATTATCAAAGGCTGCCCTTTATCAATTGAATTTTCCCCACTTTATTGTCATAATGAACATATAACACTGCAAATACAAGGTGTACAATGTGATGATTTGATACACCTATATATTGCACAATGATTACTAGAGGGAGAGTTAGTTAACATCTCGGTCACCTTACCTGATTACCATTTTTTGTAATGTTTGATGATAACATTTAAGGTCTGTTCTCTTAGCAACTTTCAAGTATCTAATACAGAATTGTCAACTATAGTCACCATGCTAGACGTTAGATCCCCAGAACTGATTCATCTTGTAACTGGAAGTTTGTACTCCTTGGGCAACATTTCCCTATTTCCCCCATCCTCCAACCCCTGGCAACCACCATTTTACTCTGAGTTGATAAAAATCTGTTTAATATAAGACCCTCTACTCTGGTTCGTGCTCTCTTTTTCAGCTTCACAGCTCACTGGACACAATTCTTGTGCTCACATCACAGTGAAATACCCCGAGTTCTCCAACTGATATACCTATAAATGTCAGCGGACAGACACTGCTAAATGTTTTTCAAAGCAGTAGGAATTCTGAATCTAGATATGTATGACAACTACCAAACTCTAAATATATGTCTGCATACTGCAATTAACAGCTTATTTGGATCTGGATAATGTGCAAGAATGGAAAGACATCATTTTCAGGAAAGGACTAACACCAAGTGAGTCCTGGCAAGTTTCTCTTTATGTAGAGAGGGATTTTAAGCATCACTTTGATATTTAAATAGTTAGAAACACATTAATTATCAAACACATTATTTGATAATAAGTCTGTGTTATAACTGGCATAATCTTTTTTTTTCTTTCCCAGAATCTGGTCTGTAAACACAGTTGCTGAATGGAATTTGAAAAGGGGCTCCATTCACCAAGATTCTGTGAAAAGCAATACAATAAGAGGAACAAAGAGAGAGAGGGAGAAAAAAGAAACATTTTCCCATCTCTTAAATGATGTGAAGAATTCCTATTTTAGAAAAAAAGAAAAAAGAAAAAAGACCCTCAGTTTGTAAGTGCTTGGCTAAACATGTAAATCATAAGCATTTTACACTTTGTTTTTTATACTCCTTAATTGCTAAGCTGTAAACTAAGACTTTTCAATAATAGTCTCTTCATTATTTATCCTATCTTATAACCTTGAAACAGGTTGTCCCAAAGCATTTTTCATTGAGCTAATATGTGTGGAATCTTTGGGGTGCCTGGGTGGCTCAGTCGGTTAAGCCTCTGCTTTCAGCTCAGGACGTGATCTCACAGTTTGTGAGTTTGAGCCCTGTGTCGGGCTCAGTGCTGACAGCGCAGACCCTGGAGTCTGCTTCGAGTTCTGTGTCTCCCTCTCTCTCTGTGCCTCCCCTGCTCACACTCTGTCTCTTCTCTCTCTCTCTCTCTCTCTCTCTCTCAAGAATAAACATTGAAAATATATATATGTGTGTAGAATCTTTTCCTTAATGGATTTCAGGGTTAAGAGCACTGCTCCAGATCTCTTTTGAAGAATATGGAATATGCATTTCTAGTATCTTATCCACAGTTCAGGGAATCAAGAAGTGTTCAGTTCCCTACCTTCTATTCTTTGCACTGAAATGACCATTTAATCTCTCTTACTCTCAAAGCGCAAACAAGGAATTAAATGCCAAGTGATGTATAGGCCATGTGAAGTAATACATGTATGAAGAAGTATGCACATTGAAACATACCTGAAGTTTGGCAGTTCGTACCACATAGCTTTTAATGCCTAGTCAGAACAAGAATGAAGAAACACTGAATAAGAATAAAGAAAACTATATGTGTATTTACTTTCTAAATTAAAAAGCATGACCATATTTTGTCTAAGTTCTCACATAATTTCAGGGAATTTAGAATATTAAAATCCTTTCCTGTAGTGTGTTTCTTGGTGTACAAGGAAATTTGATGACAGAAGGAAGACCAGAGGACCAAAACTTATATTATTTGCCAGTAGGCGAATGCTGGGGGTAAGGTTCAAAGGGAATTTTCTTAGAAACTTAGGCAAGATGAGAGTAGCTTTAGATTATGGGATTCTATGTTTGTGTTTCCTGTGCTGACTCCTGTATCTGCTCAAGGCTGATGCGCAAACCACGTTTACTTAGTACTTTGGTTTCAGAAACTCTCCCTCAATATAGCCTAGGCCTTCTAAATTAAAAAAAAAAAAGAATCAGGTTAAACTATCTGACAGAAAGTGTGCTTGTGTGTGTGTGTGTGTGTGTGTGTGTGTGTGTGTGAGAGAGAGAGAGAGACTTGATTTATACAGAGCACTGGAATTAAATCGCATTTATTCATAATCTGGTGAGCAATGTTAATTAGAAGAATGAAAGAATTAGAAGAATGTTAGGTGTTATTCTAATTAATGTTAATTAGAAGAATGAAATTGGGACTACTTTGAAAATTCCAGGGTGTATGCAGGCATATATTTTTCAAACAATATCTCAACACTTTGAAAATTCTTGTCCAGGCTTTAGATCCTGTTGTTGTGGTTTCTGTCCACCTAATGGTATATGAAGATCTTCTCTTCTCTTTTTTGAAGGTCCCTTCTCTCCTCTTAGAGTTTGATAATACCAAACAGGAACCAATATAGTAAATTATAAGAGGCAAAAGTTTATCCATCCCTTCTATTGTTGATGCTTTATCAAAAATACTGACATCCTTTGGTATGAGAGAGAAATATATCCCCAAACCACAAATTATAATACCTGTTCAATTCTAGTCTAAAAACACTTGAATTTTTAAAGAAAGAACACTTTCTACTAGCAATTCCAACTCTAGACTATCCATCCCACATCGTGTTTTCCAGATGCACCGTAGATTGGATATAGCGCACAGGTAGGAGTCCTGATTCTGGTGTTTGCTTGCGTGTTGCATGACCCTAAGTAACTTCTCTGAGCCTCAGTGTTCTTGTTTGTCAAATAGGAGTAATAACATGCAGGGCAGTTGAGAGGATCACGTGAGTGGATATACATAAAGCACTTCCATAGCTGAAGATACTACAGTTCTACTTGGGAACCAGCAGGAAGCATGGTCTAGAGCCTGGTAGGAACATAGTGTCTTTGCACCCTTGCCTCCTCACACAGTTTCTTGCAGAATTTGAGTCTGAGCCATTTTTGTTCACCTCCTTTCACGAGGGCAGGAGCCTCATCCCAGTTTCTGTCCTCAAAGAGCGAGTGTTTCTGTCGCCTTCTTGCCTGGAATGTTCTTGGGCCCCCTTTCTCAGTGTCCACTAAACTCCTGACCACTGTTGCCTGCTGGCTTTGGCTCTGGTTTTTGCTTTCTGTTTCTGTCCAACAAAAATGCTTTTGTGTTTGAGACGAGCTATGTTATTTTTTTTTGCTGTCTCTATTACCAACATATGTATGTGTTTAGAGTAGAGAGTGTGTATCAAAGCCTGAACTTAACGCAGCCAACTTGACTTGAATGAAGTCTTCATTGGTGCAAGCGTTCTATAAACTGTACATAAATTCAGTAAGATATAAGACATCATATTGGTGGGCTTAAAAAAGAAAACCTAAAGTTCATCTTTTTCTGAACTCTCATCTGGCATCACTGAGAATACTTGACAGTTCAATGACTAAATCATTTGTAGACTACGAAAGGTCGATAGCATTCAAAGCATGGTTTATGAACTCTGCTGATCCCTCCCTGAACTACTACTGGTCCAGGGCAAGATAAGTTCAGAAAGTGACAGTAAGCACTAGGAAACTTTTAGAGCAGTTGACAAAGTAATTTTGTATTTGTTGTAATAGAATTATCTTATATTTTTATCTTCTTTTTAAAATTATTTTAGGGAGAGAGATAGTGAGCAGGGTAAAGGGGAATTGAGAATCTCAAGCAGGCTCCATACTCAGCACAGAGCCTGATGTGAGGCTCGATCCCACGATCCTGGGATCAAGACCTGAGCCAAAATCAAGAGTCAGTCACTCAACTGAGTGAGTCACCCAAGTGCCCCTATTTTTATGTCTTTTTAATTTCTTTTTTGGGTACTTTACAAATTATTTGTAACAGATTAGAAATGAATACAATTAGGCCCTTTACTACAAATAGTTTACGCTGTTTACACTGTTACTAATGCTTATTATATTTCATCATATATGTTTCATCAGTTTAATTCATGCTGTTAATCTAGATAACACAAAAGAAGAAAGCAACGTAGCCAATTAAGCTATACAAAAAGTCTACAAATCACCTATATTATTTATTTATCTGAAAGAACTCTTTCAGACGTCTAACTTAATTTAAAAAGAATCATAGATCACCTTCATTTAAGTATAAAAAGGAAAATATTAACACAATAAATTAATGAAGATATTTTTCAAACTTCTTCACATTCAGACTCCAATGTTTCTGACTCAGTCTTCAACTTAGAGGTATTGATGTCTGTGTTTTTCTACACAATATTGTCCTCTGGGTTATCAAAAGTGTTGAGGGCATGAAATTTCTTTGGAGACTTTTCGAATATAATTTGTAGGTTTTCTCTAAATTCCCAAACTACTATACTCTGGTTTCTCTTCAGATCGCGTAAATCTTTCACCTTTTTAAATTCCCAAACTACTGGTTTTATTAGAAAGTATCAACAGACAGTTGCATGTATTTCAGGAACAAACCTATCATAAGGTTATGTACTTGTATCATCCTTTCTTAGGTTTTATGAAGCATTTGATTATTGTATTGTAAGGAAAGATGGAATTGTATCTCTTCAAAGAGGAACATCTTCCTCTTTAATACCAAATGTATACTCAACCACTTTGTTTTCATACCTTCCTGCAGACACAGTAACCTTTGTGTTTTAATGGTGAGTTATACTGTGATGTTCTAAAAGACATTCAAAAATGGAGCACCTGGGTGTCTCAGTTAAGTGTCTGACTCTTGGTTTTGGCTCAGATCATAATCTTACAGTTCGTGGGTTGGAACCCCACATCAGGCTCTGCACTAACAGTACGGAGCCTGCTTGGGATTGTCTCTTCCTCTTTGTCTGCACCTCCCTTCTCAAAATAAATAAACTTAAAAGAAGATATTCAAAAAAGCAGTTAAAGTCAACACCACATGGTATCAACTGGGCATTTATCTCAAATGAAGTGATAAGAATATGAAAGCTAAGACTGAACCCTAGATGCTTAGGCAAGTCCTGGCTGATGTGATTGTTGTGGTTTACAGCCACAGATCCTAATATCACAAAAGATAAACTGAGAGCAAGTGTGTTTTCAAATTGATGAAATATGGTAATTTGGAATTAATAACTTTTAAGAGTGACCTGTCATTTCACCTACCTTAGAGACATGTAGGTTCCTCGTTAATATTTATTCCTAGAGGAAGCACTAAGCTTATTTAATTCATCTAAATAGAATGCCTTCAATTTAAAGGAGTATCTGTATGGAGACTGCAACATCCCATTGACAAATTCAACTGGCTGACAACAGAGTTCACTAAATATTTAAATGATTTAATTTACCGAACTACTTACTCCAAAGACAGGGTGTATCTAGCACTCCGTAACAAACCCTCAGCACTTACTATGTGTAAGGTATTATTCATAGCAACCTTTTAAGTTAGGTGACTGTTAGCTTCCCCAGCTGTAAGACTAGGCAACAAGGGTACAGAGAGGTTAGTATGTTGTGGGGCCATGACTCAAACCAGAGTATATTGGCCCAAGAGCTCAAAGTCTGAGCTTTTTTTAACTTATGCTATACTGAGTCTCAACAAGTAAAGTTATTTCAGTTACATATGTGGTTCTCAAAAGAGCCCGTAGTTGATTAAATAATACAATCCCCTAAAACCTTCCAGATCTTGAAAGCACATAACAGCTCCTACGTTAAACAAACAAACCAACTGGGCTAGTCAAGGTCTTGAAAATGAGCGGAACCAGCTGAAGAAAATGTAGTTCATTTACAGCCTTTATCAAGTCTTAATAAATGCCTTTGGCAAACAAACACAGAACAAAAATTACTTTCTAGTACCACAGAAAAGAAAAAATGTTGGCAGGGACTATGGAAATGTGGCGACTAGCAGTTATTCAGTTGAAAGGGAATAGAAACTGAGACTTACATAGAATTTTGATGCCAAACAAAAGTATTACAATGAGATTATAGGAGACCCACTTGTCCAGGCTATCGTGTTTCCCCACTATTGATACACAATGGTGAAATTGAATCACCAAGGAAGACAAAGCAAGTAATGACCCCAGCTATTTGTCAGAATGATATCCTGGTACAAATGAAACTGAGTTTGTTAAAACTCAATTTTCTGAAGTAGACCCATTTCCTCTTGTTAAAGGATTTAAATAGTAAATTTTTCCTTACCCAAAATACAGCTCATAAAAATATCCATTGGTCAAATATGAATGAATCTTAGAATTCTCTGAAGGCCTTTATTTAAGAAATGCAATGTATAAAATAATTGAACAACAGGGAATTTTACATGTTATAAAAGGATGCAGTTATATTTCACAGAGAATTTAGTTTCCCATGAATTAAGCGGCTTTCCAGATCATTGTTTGATTAAGAGATTGGGTTCCAAGAAACTTAAAAGTGTATTTAATGGTCAAGTATAGATGAATCAAATAAATGAATAAAAGAAATTTGGAATGATGACATCAATTAGCACCAAAGATTTTATTGCACTTATATCAATACTGCTTTTTAAAAAATTCCTGCATCATTTAGGGAAAAAAAGACAGTGGGATATTAAAAAAACTATCCACTTTGGCTAAGAGATCATATTACAACTTTTATTTTTATTTAAAAGATATTCATATTATATTTATATGTACACGTTATATATCATACTTACATTAAAATTAAGACATTATACTGTATTGATTTTTGAAACCTGAATTGGCCCAGGAGCCCTCACTTGGTCAAGTGTATTAGGGTTGGGGGAGGTCTTCCTGCCAGAAGGATGAGTTTCCCCCAATGATGGTTCATTTTACGTGTCTTTTTTTTGCTAGTCCAGCATGTCAGGTATTTACACATGTGCACACACTGTCACACATGCACCCATGCACACACGCACACACATCTATATCCTTTGGTTCTGTTTTTCTGGAGAACCCTGACTAATATGCATCCCATAAAGGAATTGAGAGTGAGACTGTCATTTATCTGCTCTCTTCCAAAAAATTAAGATATATTTTAATTTATGTGTACTCAGCTGAACGAACTTATAGAATATATTGATTATTTTAAACTAAAATCACCTTCACAAAATGGACAATGAGCCAAAAGAGTTTCCCTCTCATATAGAAAACTCAAATCGAGATTATATTAAAATCAAGCACAAATAAATGTTGATGCTTCATAACTATATCTTAAGGAAAAAAACAGTCATGATTCGATTAGATACAAGCAGCCTGTTGTAGAAGTTCAAATATCAGGAAGTGTATTTGAAAAATGGATTTACATTAATGATGAGCTTTGCCCTAAGTATATATTATGCTGGGAAAGAATAATGCATGATTTTTAAAAACTACTCGTATGTTTATAAATAAGTAGTGGGGGATACATACAAAATGTATTTTAATGAAATGGATGGTTATTCAAAAAAATCTGGAGATTAATTCCAGTGACTGTCTAGTGGAATAATGTTTTAAAAAATTGACTGGTAAGACCAGCTGTGTTAAAACTAATCTTTGCTATTTGATATCAAAATAGTGGTTACTCTTAGACAGGGTAAGTAGAGACATGTGCATGAAGGGGCTCCTGGTGCTAGTGATATTGTTTTCTTGGTCTGGATTTGGTTACATGGATTTTTTTGGTGCATGAAAGTTCGTTGAGCCCTTTGAGCAGGCACTTTTCTCTATGTTTGCTAAACTTCATAAAAAATTTAACAAAAAGTAGCCTCAAACTGGAAAATGTATCCCTTTACAAGTTCTAAAAGCAGAATGAGGCTAATTGGTATATAAACCAGTTGTGACTATAAAAGTGAGAACATAGAGAGCAACTACTTTATAACCATCTGGGAAATAGGCTAGGACTTCAGATTGCTTGGAAATTTTGCATGTCTGTTCATGAGGGATACCAGTATGCAGTTTTCCTGTAGTGTCTTTTTCAGGATTGGATTGAGGGTTGTGCTGGCATTATAGAATAAATTGGGAAGTGTTTCTTTCTTTCCTCTTTTTTTTTTTTTTAAGATTTTGTTGTTGTTGTTAATATTTATTTATTTTTGAGAGAGACAGAGAGGTGAGCAGGGGAGGGGAGAGAAAGAGGGAGACACAGAATCCGAAGCAGGCTCCAGGCTCCGAGCTGTCAGCACAGAGCCTGACATGGGGCTCCAACCCATGAACTGTGACATCATGACCTGAGTTCGAGTCTGTCGCTTCTGACACTTAACCAGCTGAGCCATCTAGGCACCCTGGGAAGTGTTTTTTCCTTTCAACTTTCTCAAAGACTTTGTTTACTATTGGTAACATTTCTTCCTTCGATATTTGGTAGCATTCCCTTTTGTGGGAAAGTTTATAATTATGAATTTAATTTTTTTTATTTATTTTATTTTATTTATTTATTTATTTTTTATTTTTTAATATATGAAATTTACTGTCAAATTGGTTTCCATACAACACCCAGTGCCCATCCCAAAAGGTGCCCTCCTCAATACCCATCCCCCACCCTCCCCTCCCTCCCACCCCCCATCAACCCTCAGTTTGTTCTCAGTTTTTAACAGTCTCTTATGCTTTGGCTCTCTCCCACTCTAACCTCTTTTTTTTTTTTTTTCCTTCCCCTCCCCCATGGGTTTCTGTTAAGTTTCTCAGGATCCACATAAGAGTGAAACCATATGGTATCTTTCTTTCTCTGTATGGCTTATTTCACTTAGCATCACACTCTCCAGTTCCATCCACGTTGCTACAAAGGCCATATTTCATTCTTTCTCATTGCCACGTAGTACTCCATTGTGTATATAAACCACAATTTCTTTATCCATTCATCAGTTGATGGACATTTAGGCTCTTTCCATAATTTGGCTATTGTTGAGAGTGCTGCTATAAACATTGGGGTACAAGTGCCCCTATGCATCAGTACTCCTGTATCCCTTGGGTAAATTCCTAGCAGTGCTATTGCTGGGTCATAGGGTAGGTCTATTTTTAATTTTCTGAGGAACCTCCACACTGTTTTCCAGAGCGGCTGCACCAATTTGCATTCCCACCAACAGTGCAAGAGGGTTCCCGTTTCTCCACATCCTCGCCTCGCCAGCATCTATAGTCTCCTGATTTGTTCATTTTGGCCACTCTGACTGGTGTGAGGTGATATCTGAGTGTGGTTTTGATTTGTATTTCCCTGATAAGGAGCGACGTTGAACATCTTTTCATGTGCCTGTTGGCCATCCGGATGTCTTCTTTAGAGAAGTGTCTATTCATGTTTTCTGCCCATTTCTTCACTGGGTTATTTGTTTTTTGGGTGTGGAGTTTGGTGAGCTCTTTATAGATTTTGGATACTAGCCCTTTGTCCGATGTGTCATTTGCAAAAATCTTTTCCCATTCCGTTGGTTGCCTTTTAGTTTTCTTGGTTGTTTCCTTTGCTGTGCAGAAGCTTTTTATCTTCATAAGGTCCCAGTAATTCACTTTTGCTTTTAATTCCCTTGCCTTTGGGGATGTGCCGAGTAAGAGATTGCTACGGCTGAGGTCAGAGAGGTCTTTTCCTGCTTTCTCCTCTAGGGTTTTGATGGTTTCCTGTCTCACATTCAGGTCCTTTATCCATTTTGAGTTTATTTTTGTGAATGGTGTGAGAAAGTGGTCTAGTTTCAACCTTCTGCATGTTGCTGTCCAGTTCTCCCAGCACCATTTGTTAAAGAGACTCTTTTTTCCATTGGATGTTCTTTCCTGCTTTGTCAAAGATGAGTTGGCCATACGTTTGTGGGTCTGGTTCTGGGGTTTCTATTCTATTCCATTGGTCTATGTGTCTGTTTTTATGCCAATACCATGCTGTCTTGATGATGACAGCTTTGTAGTAGAGGCTAAAGTCTGGGATTGTGATGCCTCCTGCTTTGGTCTTCTTCTTCAAAATTACTTTGGCTATTCGGGGCCTTTTGTGGTTCCATATGAATTTTAGGATTGCTTGTTCTAGTTTCGAGAAGAATGCTGGTGCAATTTTGATTGGGATTGCACTGAATGTGTAGATAGCTTTGGGTAGTATTGACATTTTGACAATATTTATTCTTCCAATCCATGAGCAGGGAATGTCTTTCCATTTCTTTATATCTTCTTCAATTACCTGCATAAGCTTTCTATAGTTTTCAGCATACAGGTCTTGTACATCTTTGGTTAGATTTTTTCCTAGGTATTTTATGATTCTTGGTGCAATTGTGAATGGGATCAGTTTCTTTATTTGTCTTTCTGTTGCTTCATTGTTAGTGTATAAGAATGCAACTGATTTCTGTACATTGATTTTGTATCCTGCAACTTTGCTGAATTCATGTATCAGTTCTAGCAGACTTTCGGTGGAGTCTGTCGGATTTTCCATGTATCATGTCATCTGCAAAAAGCGAAAGCTTGACTTCATCTTTGCCAATTTTGATGCCTTTGATTTCCTTTTGTTGTCTGATTGCTGATGCTAGAACTTCCAGCACTATGTTAAACAACAGCGGTGAGAGTGGGCATCCTTGTCGTGTTCCTGATCTCAGGGAAAAAGCTCTCAGTTTTTCCCCGTTGAGGATGATGTTAGCTGTGGGCTTTTCATAAATGGCTTTTATGATCTTTAAGTATGTTCCTTCTATCCCGACTTTCTCAAGGGTTTTTATTAAGAAAGGGTGCTGGATTTTGTCGAAGGCCTTTTCTGCATCGATTGACAGGACCATATGGTTCTTCTCTTTTTTTTTGTTAATGTGATGTATCACGTTGATTGATTTGTGAATGTTGAACCAGCCCTGCATCCCAGGAATGAATCCCACTTGATCATGGTGAATAATTCTTTTTATATGCCGTTGAATTCGATTTGCTAGTATCTTATTGAGAATTTTTGCATCCGTATTCATCAGGGATGTTGGCCTGTAGTCCTCTTTTTTTACTGGGTCTCTGTCTGGTTTAGGAATCAAAGTAATACTGGCTTCATAGAATGAGTCTGGAAGTTTTCCTTCCCTTTCTATTTCTTGGAATAGCTTGAGAAGGATAGGTATTATCTCTGCTTTAAACGTCTGGTAGAACTCCCCTGGGAAGCCATCTGGTCCTGGACTCTTATTTGTTGGGAGATTTTTGATAACCGATTCAATTTCTTCGCTGGTGATGGGTCTGTTCAAGCTTTCTATTTCCTCCCGATTGAATTTTGGAAGAGTGTGGGTGTTTAGGAATTTGTCCATTTTTTCCAGGTTGTCCAATTTGTTGGCATATAATTTTTCATAGTATTCCCTGATAATTGTTTGTATCTCTGAGGGATTGGTTGTAATCATTCCATTTTCATTCATGATTTTATCTATTTGGGTCATCTCCCTTTTCTTTTTGAGAAGCCTGGCTAGAGGTTTGTCAATTTTGTTTATTTTTTCAAAAACCAACTCTTTGTTTCTTTGATCTGCTCTACAGTTTTTTTAGATTCTATATTGTTTATTTCTGCTCTGATCTTTATTATTTCTCTTCTTCTGCTGGGTTTAGGCTGCCTTTGCTGTTCTGCTTCTATTTCCTTTAGGTGTGCTGTTAGATTTTGTATTTGGGATTTTTCTTGTTTCTGGAGATAGGCCTGGATTGCAATGTATTTTCCTCTCAGGACTGCCTTCGCTGCATCCCAAAGCATTTGGATTGTTGTATTTTCATTTTCGTTTGTTTCCATATATTTTTTAATTTCTTCTCTAATTGCCTGGTTGACCCACTCATTCGTTAGTAGGGTGTTCTTTAACCTCCATGCTTTGGGAGGTTTTCCAGACTTTTTCCTGTGGTTGATTTCAAGCTTCATAGCATTGTGGTCTGAAAGTATGCATGGTATAATTTCAATTCTTGTAAACTTATGAAGGGCTGCTTTGTGACCCAGTATATGACCTTGGAGAATGTTCCATGTGCACTTGAGAAGAAAGTATATTCTGTTGCTTTGGGATGCAGAGTTCTAAATATATCTGTCAAGTCCATCTGATCCAATGTATCATTCAGGGCCCTTGTTTCTTTATTGACCGTGTGTCTAGATGATCTATCCATTTCTGTAAGTGGGGTGTTAAAGTCCCCTGCAATGACCACATTCTTATCAATAAGGTTGCTTATGTTTATGAGTAATTGTTTTATATATCTGGGGGCTCCAGTATTCGGCACATAGACATTTATAATTGTTAGCTCTTCCTGATGGATAGACCCTGTAATTATTATATAATGCCCTTCTTCATCTCTTGTTACAGCCTTTAATTTAAAGTCTAGTTTGTCTGATATAAGTATGGCTACTCCAGCTTTCTTTTGGCTTCCAGGAGCATGATAAATAGTTCTCCATCCCCTCACTCTCAATCTAAAGGTGTCCTCAGATCTAAAATGAGTCTCTTGTAGACAGCAAATAGATGGGTCTTGTTTTTTTATCCATTCTGATACCCTATATCTTTTGGTTGGCGCATTTAATCCATTTACATTCAGTGTTATTATAGAAAGATACGGGTTTAGAGTCATTGTGATGTCTGTATGTTTTATGCTTGTAGCGATGTCTCTGGTACTTTGTCTCACAGGATCCCCCTTAGGATCTCTTGTAGGGCTGGTTTAGTGGTGACAAATTCCTTCAGTTTTTGTTTGTTTGGGAAGACCTTTATCTCTCCTTCTATTCTAAATGACAGACTTGCTGGATAAAGGATTCTCGGCTGCATATTTTTTCTGTTTAGCACACTGAAGATATCGTGCCAAGCCTTTCTGGCCTGCCAAGTTTCAAAAGAGAGATCAGTCACGAGTCTTATAGGTCTCCCTTTATATGTGAGGGCACGTTTATCCCTTGCTGCTTTCAGAATTTTCTCTTTATCCTTGTATTTTGCCAGTTTCACTATGATATGTCGTGCAGAAGGTCGATTCAAGTTACGTCTGAAGGGAGTTCTCTGTGCCTCTTGGATATCAATGCCTTTTTCCTTCCCCAGTTCAGGGAAGTTCTCAGCTATAATTTCTTCAAGTACCCCTTCAGCACCTTTCCCTCTCTCTTCCTCCTCTGGGATACCAATTATGCGTATATTATTTCTTTTTAGTGTATCACTTAGTTCTCTAATTTTCCCCTCATACTCCTGGATTTTTTTATCTTTCCCTCAGCTTCCTCTTCTTCCATAACTTTATCTTCTAGTTCACCTATTCTCTCCTCTGCCTCTTCAATCCGAGCTGTCGTCGTTTCCATTTTGTTTTGCATTTCGTTTAAAGTGCTTTTCAGCTCCTCGTGACTGTTCCTTAGTCCCTCGATCTTTGTGGCAAGAGATTCTCTGCTGTCCTGTATACTGTTTTCAAGCCCAGCGATTAATTTTATGACTATTATTCTAAATTCACTTTCTGTTATATTATTTAAATCCTTTTTGATCAGTTCATTAGCTGTTGTTATTTTCTGGAGATTCTTCTGAGGGGAATTCTTCCGTTTGGTCATTTTGGATAGTCCCTGGAGTGGAGAGGACCTGCAGGGCACTTCCCCTGTGCTGTGGTGTATAACTGGAGTTGGTGGGCGGGGCCGCAGTCCACCCTGATGTCTGCCCCCAGCCCACCGCTGGGGCCACAGTCAGACTGGTGTGTGCCTTCTCTTCCCCTCTCCTAGGGGCGGGATTCACTGTGGGGTGGCGTGGCCCATCTGGGCTACTTGCACACTGCCAGGCTTGTGGTGCTGGGGATCTGGCGTATTAGCTGGGGTGGGTAGGCAAGGTGCACGGGGGCAGGAGGGGCAGGCTTAGCTCGTTTCTCCTTCAGTGATCCACTTCAGGAGGGGCCCTGTGGCAGCGAGGGAGTCAGATCCGCTGCCGGAGGTTTGGCTCCGCAGGAGCACAGAGTTGGGTGTTTGCGCAGAGCGAGCAAGTACCCTGGCAGGAACTGGTTCCCTTTGGGATTTTGGCTGGGGGATGGGCGGGGGAGATGGCGCTGGCGAGCGCCTTTGTTCCCCACCAAACTGAGCTCTGTCCTCAGGGAGCTCAGCAGCTCTCCCTCCCTTTGTTCTCCAGCCTTCCCGCTTTCTGAGCAGAGCTGTTAACTTATGACCTCCCAGACGCTAAGTCGCGCTTGCTGTCGGAACACAGTCCGTCAGGCCCCTCCGCTTTTGCCAGCCAGACTCAGGGGCTCTGCTTGGCCGGCGAGCCGCCCCTCCCCCCAGCTCCCTCCTGCCAGTCCTTGGAGCGCGCACCACCTCGCCGCCCTTCCTACCCTCTTCCGTGGGCCTCTCGTCTGCGCTTGGCTCCGGAGACTCCGTTCTGCTAATCCTCTGGCGGTTTTCTGGGTTATTTAGGCAGGTGTAGGTGGAATCTAAGTGATCAGCAGGACGCGCGGTGAGCCCAGCGTCCTCCTACGCCGCCATCTTCCCAGCATTCCCCTTTATTATCCTTTTGGAGGCTGTAGGATGTGTAATGATGCCACCTCTCTTTTCTGATGTTGGCAACTTATCTCTTCACTATGTTTTTCCTGATGAGTCAGTCTCGCTGGAGTTTGTTGGTCTTCATAAAAAATCAGCTTTTGATTTCATTGATTTTCTCTTTTTCTGTAGTTTATTTTATTAACTACAGAAATTGCTTTGATCATTTCCTTTCTTCTGCTTAAGTTGAGTTTAATTTGATTTTTTTCTAGTTTTTTAATTTGTTTCTTAATGTATAAATTGAAGTTTTTAATTTGAGGCCTTTTTTCTTTTCAAATATAGTCATTGCTGCTATATTTTTACTGATTTCTTTCAGATTAAGTGTTTTTTATCATTTCATTTAACCTTTTTTATTGGTTTATAAGTTAAAACCATAGTGTGTATGTGTGTGTGTGTGTGTGTGTGTCCATGTGTGTGCCCATGTGTGTGTTTAGGGTTGCTTTAAGGTTCACAGTATACATGTTAACTGATCACAGTGCCCTAAATGGTATACTACTTTATGTACAGTATAACAACCTCACAACAGTATGCTTCCCTATCTCCCTTCCTGGCCTTTGTAATATTGTTGTCATTTTCCTTCTACATATATTATAGATCCCATAATACACTGCTATCATTTTTTTCTTTAAACACTCTATTATCTTTTAATGACATTTAAATAATAATATAATATAATAATATATGTATAATAATATAATAACTTTTTTTAGTTTTACTCTTTCCAGTGTTTTTCATTCCTTTGCAAGGACTTATAGTTTCATCTGGTGTCATTTTTTTCTGCTTAAAAGACTTCCTTTAATATGGTCTTAGAGTAAAAAGTCTCCTAGCAATGAATTCTTAAATATATATATATATATTTATATTTATGTCTGAAGAAGTCTTTATTTTACTTTTGTTCTGAAAGATAATTTTCCTGGGTAAAAAAATTCTAAGTTGACAGGTTTTTAAAACTTCAATTTCTGCTCTATAGTCTTCTTAATTCATACCACACCAAATCTAATTTTCCATGCATAAATGTTAAGGCTCATCTTATGAATTTAATTGATTGTCCTGCTACTCTTTAAAAATAATCTTCAAATCCAGGCATGCTATTTCCCTTCTTTGTCCCTCTCTCTGTAACATTACCTCCATTTTAAGTTCCTGTCTTCTCATTTTTCAAGTTCTATTAAAAGTTTAAAGTTTATCTTTGCCTTACCTTCTCTAAAAGGCCTTTCTTTTTTTCATTATTTTGGTTTCTTTTTCTCACAATCTTTTTTTTATAGCATTTGGACTATCAGAATTTTTGTTCTTAATTATATAGTACAGCTTTTTTTTTTGTTTCTGGTCTTATCTTGTATATTTGATGAAAGCTCTTAGGGAAAAATGAGTAATTTATACTGTGTAAGCCCTCTGCACCAATCCCTTCCTATCCCTCCTGCTCTTCTCAGTTTTATAGGTGCTTTTTAAAGCTTTGATTAATAAGGTACTAAATAATCCTCTGAACTGCACATACATTACGTCTGGGAAACTGAAAGTAATTTATTAACAGAGTTAGAAGTTGTACCAGAAAGTCCAATTTCCCCAACTTTAACCCCAGCAAAAGATTTGCATTCTAAACAGAAATATTGAGCTTTTGGGGGAAAAATTGCGATTTCAAAAATTGTGGTCTAGTTTTGGTTTTGTGATTTTTAAAATGGTTAAAACGATCAAGTGATGAGACTCATTTTCCAGCAGAGATTGTGGCACTCATTTGGGCAGAACATTCTTTATATGCAGATTAAGGAGGGTTAATAGTAACATATTGAGCTATATTAGATTCCCTTGGGTATCCTACCAGGTTAGTTTCATGAGAGAAGACAGAGACTGAAATATTAACACTCATATTATGTTCTCAATCTCCAGGCTTAGAAACAGTATCCCTTTCTAACTGTGGAATTTTATGTGCAAATTAATTTTATGCACACTCATATCAAGGCTTGTCATATATATATACAAACACATATATGTCTCAAATCGAATAGATAAAAATAGAATTAGAATAGCATGACCATTTTGGGTTTTCAGGGCATCATCTTAGTTTTCTAGTTAAAATGTCTTCAAAGGCCTCCTAGTTATAATCAAAATATTTATGAATATGTTAAAATTTATCATTAACATCAGTTGGCAGATATAGACATTTTTTGCTCCCAATTTAGCATCAGCCATCCGTTCTTCTGCATTTGTGTGAATAGTTTTCTGATTCAACTCATGTATCTACTGAACTACTGCATTACAAATCCTAACAGAATGACTCATTTTGTTTAAAAACCTGGGTTTACACCAATTTATTTGAGCTATATTTAATGTAGAAATACCACACCATATTATAATATGAGACATGCATTTCCCCCTCTGCATGAGGCTAGCGGTGTGAAAAATAGAACAAGGTAAGAACCCAGCCCATTTATGTCAAAATAACAGGATTTTATTTGAAGTTGTCCGGGGAGTTATATAATTATATTCAGATTTTATGTGGAATATTTCTCTGCAGATACAGCATATAGTTACTGTTCATATAGCCTGAGTTACTCCATTGGAAAATGGTTAAACATATTTGGGAAATCTTGCATATCAAGTCCCTTTCTTGGAGATTCTTAGTGAGCATTTATACATCAAGAATCTTAGATATTCTCAGGGCCCCTGGGAGGCTCAGTTGGGTACACGTCCCACCTCAGCTCAGGTCATGATCTCACTGTTCCTGGGTTCAAGCCCCACATCGGGCTCTGTGCTGACAGCTCAGAGCCTGGAGCCTGTTTTGGTTCTTTGTCTCCCTCAGTCTCTGCCCCTCGTTTGCTCATGCTCTCTCTCTCTGTGTGTCAAAAATAAATTAAAAAGTAAAAAAAAAAAAAAAAACAATCTTAGATATTTGCATAAAAGGAAGCTTTTTTTTAAAATTTATTTGAGAGAAAGAGAGTAAGTGGGGGAGGGACAGAGAGAGAAGGAGAGAAAGAAATCCCAAGCAGGGTCCTCATTGTCATCCATGAACCGTGAGATCATGACCTGAGCTGAAATCAAGAGTTGGATGCTTAACTGACTGAGCCACCCAGGTGCCCCAAAGGAAGCTTGTTTTTATAACCTGTTTTACAGTATTTAACTTGGCATTTTCCAAATATCTCAGTGAGTACAGACTACAACTCTATGTGCCCTAGGTTCAGTGTTTTATAGGACAAGCTTTGGGAAACCGTGAGCTAGCATACTTATCTGGATATTTGTTTCTTATCAAATGAATATAAGGAATTAATTCCCTTTTATCCTGACCTGAACACATGCAAAATATGCAGATAAATACAGGGTTTTACAGTCTATGGCATTTGCTTTACCTGTGTCCTGTCTGTTGGAATAGTCATCCCGTTCAATATGTCAAATTACTCACTCTACTACACCTCTTGAAGTTTCTGCCTAATTTCTTTTTTCTCAGAGCTCATGTTCAAAACTGCAGCATGTACCCACTAATTTCATTTGTCTTATATGACTATAATTCCTAGCAGAGTTGATGAGATCAGGAGGAGGCATCTGACACAACGTGGCCTTGTCCATTTCTTTCTTTCTTTGTGTTTTAAAGTGGACTTCATGTCTAGCGCAGAGACCAACGTGGGGCTTGCATTCACAACCCAGAGATCAAGACTTGAGCTGAGATCAAGAGGCAGATGCTCAACCCACTGAGCCTGGCAGGTGCCCCTGGACCTGTCCATTTCTTATGAGAGTTGGGAATGGGGCTCTAGGAGGGACAGTTAGTCTCTGTGTGGGATTGGAACTGTACCATGGCAACAGTATGCTATGTGAATGAAGCAGAGAAAGCCAGTTTTGAAAGGGAAGGTTGAGAGAAGGACTTCCTAAAAGTTTGGGGGTTTTTTGTTTTTTTTTTTGTTTTTTTTTTTTAATGGTCTCTGATCCTTTCTGTTTTCTAGGTACATTGCTGCCCTTAGGTTTTAAAAGACAGTAGCTACGTGTCCATGTATCTATGTATCTAAAGATCTATTATCTGGGGCGCCTGGGTGGCTCAGTCGGTTAGGCCTCCGACTTCAGCTCAGGTCATGATCTCGCGGTCAGTGAGTTCAAGCCCCGCGTCAGGCTCTGGGCTGACAGCTCAGAGCCTGGAGCCTGTTTCAGATTCTGTGTCTCCCTCTCTTTCTGACCCTCCCCCGTTCATGCTGTCACTCCCTGTCTCAAAAATAAATAAACATTTAAAAAAAACTTTAAATAAATAAATAAAGATCTATTGTCTATCAAACTTCTCCCTTTCTATCTATCTAGAAATGCCAACATATAAATAAATGATTCATTAATTCACACATTTTTTGATTTTTTTGCTTAAGCTAACTCAAGTTGTTTACTATTTCTTACTTCTCCCAAACTCTGACATCACATAAGTCACACCCCATTCCTTTTAATCTCAGTTTAGAAATTCAAATTAATCCAACGTTTCCAATCATTTTCACATTTACTCAGTTCTCAGTAAATTTTCTGAGTGTTTTCTGTGCCAGTCTTTAGGGAAGATCCTTTACTTTTAGCTTCCTGATGTGACCAACATTTCCAATCATTTTCACATTTACTCAATTCTCACTAAATTTTCTGAGTGTTTTCTGTGCCAGTCTTTAGGGAAGATCCTTAACTACTTTTAGCTTCCTGATGTGACCAGAGTAAATGCACCTGAGACCACATTCCTATTTGTTCTTGAGGTGGAACGTAGGACTAGAATAGCTATAATGCTTTGCTAGAAATCTTTTTGTTAAGGCAGGTACAAGAAGACTAAGGTGTAAAGAGCAATGAAGGGTCAGAGATTTTACCCTCCCTGCAAACTAAAAAAATTCGTCTGTTACAATTTCATTAAGGGCTAGTAGAAGACGCAAGACTCCTAGGTCTGAGAGAAAAGATTTTATTACAGTAGTATCAGAAGCCAGAGTATCAAAATTATTTTGTGTCAGTTCTCTGAGACCCAATTCCCACAAGATAACATGAAAAAGGTCAGGTGATACTGCACATGTAGTGGGTTACATTGTCAGAGAAAAATCTTGAGCTTAGAGAAGCCTTAAATAATAGGCAATGTGCTGGGAAATACTATCCTTATCTTCCAAGGTTATTTGCTATACAAATATCCATGATACTCCAGAACCAAGGCAATCTGCATACAGGAGTGCAGAGTCAGGAGAGATCATGAATTGTCTTCCACAGGGAGAATATTGGTTTGGAATTCCTTCTCTGAAATAAAGTCTTTGTTGTTGTTGTTTTTTCATTATTTAATCATTTTATTTTATTTTATTTTCATCACAGAAAGTTTACTCTGTAATCCTTATCCCCTATTTCACCCAACTCCCACCACCTCTCCTCTGGTAACCATCAGTTTGTTCTCTATAGTTAAGAGTCTATTTCTTCATTTGTCTCTCTCTCTTCTTTACCTTTGCCCATTTGTTTTGCTTCTTAAATTCCACCGATGAGTGACATGATGTGATATCTTTCTCTGACTTATTTCACTTAGCATAATACTCTCTAGCTCAATTCATATTGTTGCAAATGGCAAGATGTCGTTCCTTTTTACAGCTGAATAATATTCTATTGTACGTATATACCACATTTTTTTTTTCATTCTCAAGTTAGTTAACATACAGTGTAGTCTTGGCTTCAGGAGTAGAACCCAGTGATTCATCACTTACATATAACACCCAGTGTGGAATAAAATGTTTTAGAATAACCAAGCAGATCAATGGGACAATAATAGATTCTTCCCTATATAAGGATAGAGTTGATTTTTGCTGTCTGAACTGAAATTTTTATTTTGCTATTGTTTTTGCAATTCGATTCTGACACTGGCTACCCAGAGTTGGTATGGACTTCCAAGGTTAAGGACATAGTTCTCCAGTTCTCTCCTCACTTCACATGCCAGGCACAGGCTCCCGGGTTCTCAGGTTACCCACACTTCTGGGTAACCAAATTTGTGAGTTCCCTCAACCGCCACCCCTCCCTCCCCCCCAGTTTCAATAATTCAACAGAATGACTCACAGAACTCAGTCAAGCACCATACTTATGATTACAGTTTTATTATAAAGGATACAAATGAGGATCAGCCAAAGGGAGCAGTGCATTGGGCAAGGTCTGGGAGGGTCCTAAATGTGAAGCTTCCATGTCTTTAGAACATGTCACTCTCTTGACACATCAATGTATGATAACCAACTAGGGAAGTTTCCCCAAGCTTCAGATGTCCAGAGTTTTTACTGGGTTTTCATTTGGTAGGAATGGTTGATTGGATCGTTGACCACTCCTCTCTTTCTCAGAGGTCAGCAGATGGAGTTGGTATCAGGTGGTTCGAAGCCTCAACTCTCTAATCATGTGGTTGGTCTTCCCTTCAAGACCAGCTCCCATCCTGATGTTAACTAGGGACCCTTCATGAGTCACCTCATTTGCATAACTCAGGTGTAGTCATGGGTCCACCATGAATAACAAAGACATTTTTATCACTCAGGAAATTCCAAGGGATTTACAGCTCCTTCCTAGGAACCAGAGACAAAGATCAGATAAATTCAAATTCTTCATTGTAGAACAGTTTTCTACCTATTTTCCCAGCTGTGTACAGCAATAATTTTGTAGACTAGATGAAGGAGAAGGAGAAGGAGAAGGAGAAGGAGAAGGAGAAAAGAAAGAAAGGAAGGAAATAAGGCAGAAAGAAAGGAAGAAAAGACTATAGATTGGAAATGCAATAAACCAATAAATTATTTGATAAAGAACACATGACTTTCCAGTTGTTTATTTTTCCAACCTGAACAATGATGTCTCCTATCATTTAAATTTTCTCTTTGATATCTTCTTCAAATCCTACTTTTCTAATCAAGGCTATACTCAAGCATTTTATATTTTTATTATTATTGTAAATTTTATTGTCATTTGATTTTCCTATTATTATGAGTGTATGGGGCTATTATTAGCTGAGTATATATTCTGTATTAAGGCATTTTAATAGGTTAATTATTTCTAACAATTTTTAAGGAATTTGTTTGTTTCCTATCATTGGGCATAGTCAGAATTTCAGGAACAACGTTAAATAAAAATGGGTGATAGTGGGGGCGCCTGGGTGGCTTGGTCGGTTAAGCGTCCGACTTCGGCTCAGGTCATGATCTCATGGTCCATGAGTTCGAGCCCCACGTCGGGCTCTGTGCTGACAGCTCAGAGACTGGAGCCTGTTTCGGATTCTGTGTCTCCCTCTCTCTCTGCCCCTCTCCTGTTCATGCTCTGTCTCTCTCTGTCTCAAAAATAAATAAACATTAAAAAAAAAATTAAAAAAAAATGGGTGATAGTGAACCTCCTGTTTTCTTTGGGATTTTTATGGACATTCCACCAAAATGTTATCATTTCATTGTCATGTGATTTTGTTCTTATCCATTTTACATTTTTATCCTTTGTGTAACATTTCAATTAATGACTTATGCTCCATGGTCTAGTCTCAACTGAAGCACTATTGGCATTTTGGGTAGATTATTTTTCATTATACTGGGCTGTTTCACACACAGCAGAACATTTAGCTTAAAATAACAATAGTGTCCCTCAGGTAATAGTGACAACCTCAAAAGTTCCCACACATCCCCATTCGTCTTGCACTAGCCAGCTGCCCACCACTCTGGGTGTCCAGAACATACTCTGTCCTCTGGCTTCTACCCTCTCTTCTCTGCCTTGCTTTACTCTCCACTATAGGAGGAAGGTCTGTGACGCCAGTCCATTGAAGGTACAATTCCAGTGCCCCATGATTTCAGAAACAAGAAGATATTTGAGAAATAGAGTTTTCTTTTCTTTCTTTCTTTCTTTCTTTCTTTCTTTCTTTCTTTCTTTCTTCTACGTTTATTTATTTATTTTGGGAGAGAGAGAGAGAGAGAGAAAGAGAGAGAGAATCCCAATGCAGGCTCAATCTCACAGACCATGAGACACATGATCTGAGCTGAAATCAAGAGTTGGACACTTAATCGACTAAGATACCCAGGTGACCCAGGAATAGAGTTTTCAACAGTTCTAATTTATCTCCTCCCCTGAATCAATGTGCTTTCATTGCTTCTGAGTTGAGCACAATTTGAGGGGTCTTAGCCTGGTTCAAGAGGTTGAGTGTCAGCAATAGCAACTCATTACGTGTTTTTATCAACTCAATTTCTTAACTGAGTAAGAAACACTGATTTCTTATAAATGATTGGTCTTTTTAATTGAATTTTATTTTATTATGGTTTATTTTATGGTCCTGATGTGATTTCTGCCCTGTGTTTTTACACCTCACTTTACCAATATAGGAAAGAAAAACTTTTTTCCTTTTACCTATCTTAGATTCATTGGCCAAGGCCCAGCAAATAAAACTGATAGAAGACAGATTAACAAGAGAAAAACAAACAGAAGATGATGAACATGTACATGACAAGGAGAGGGCACCTCTACAAATTTCTGTTCTGGTTTTAGGCAGATGGGGAAGGACAGAGAGCTTTTCTTATATCTGCTTCTTCTCAACTGCCTTCAGCTCAAAATAATCTTTATGACAGAGTGGCATATTTTGGGGTGACATATTCTGCTACCCTTAAATAGCAAGTTGAAAGAGAAACTCAAGTTTCTATGTCATCATATTCAAAGAAACACACTCTGCTTTTTTGCTTATGTGGCAAGATGCATATATTTATTCATTCATGTAAGAAATATTGGTCAAATACCTACTGTGTTCATTGGCCGTTTTGGAGGAGCTGGATTCGTGACTTTGAAGCTATTCTCATGTGTATTGATTAGACAAGAATCAATCTACCAAGATAGAGTGAGATGGTCTTCATATGTTGATTTTTAAAAATATATTCATTCAACATTTTGACTAAAGCAATGTTCAGTAGAATACCTCATGCTACATGAATAAAAGCAAGTTATTATAATGAGCTTTGCAGCTGAAAATGACAGCACTGGACATAGAGATACACCGAGTAGACATGAGAATTATTATGCTTGTATCATTGCCAACCTAATATATTTAAAAGCATAGTATTGTTAGAATGTATTTCATGTGCTAGAAAATCATGTCTTTGCTAGGACACACATATCTGTAATGACCGAATGATATTGAGTCTGTGTGATGAAGACCTGAGTCAAATATTTAAATTTTATCTTTAAACAGAGCACATCAGTTGGCATTCTGGTAAATTTATTTTCTGCATGCAGCGTAAGGACTCTGACTTCAAGGCCTTCATCAGAAAGCTAAAGCCATTTTTTTTTCCTCCAGCGATATTTTTCCCCTAAGAATTACATTTTAATATTTTGCTGGGTATTGTTTTTCTGTTCTGTTTAGATATTTAGTTCCTAATCACACGTTTCAGATCATATTTTGATTTTATTTGGCATCTTTTCATTTTGATAGTACGGCATCTTTGCTGTCTTCTTTCCCATCCCAACACTGCCTGCTAGTTCTCCTTGTTCTTATTGGTAGATCTAGTGAAATCAGTATTGATACAAGAAATGTCTTGTTCTAGCTCCAAGTGGAGATTTGTGAGGTAATTAAGAGACACTGTAGCTTAGTGCTTACAAGAGCAGCTCTGGAACCAGATTCCCTGGGATGAAATAATTGTTCTCTGTGACTGTAAGCTGATTTCTGCATTTGGGTTTCTACATCTGAAAAATGGAATTTGTGGTACATCTCACAGTCTTCTTGGGAAGATTAAACATGCTAAAATATACGAAGTGTCGAAAGCAGTGGCTGACTCATAGTAAATGCTATGCAAATCTGTATTATATAGCTTTACATTCAGTTTTATATTTTCTTAACGTACTTTGAATTAATTCCTTGTAGCTTGACTTAAATTTTGTGTACTCATTCTATGTGCCAGGACAGTTAGTTAAAAAAAAAAAAAAATCATAGTTTTGTTAAGAAAGAGCAGCATCTATGGAGCTACTAGAATACATTTTAAAACTCTGCAATGTTAGGGGGTGCCTGGGTGGCTCAGTCAAACGTCTGACTCTTGATTCTGGCTCAGGTCATGATCTCATGGATCAGTTCGCGAGATTGAGACTCACGTCAGGCTGTTGGGCTCTGCACTGTTAGTGCAGAGCCTGCTGGGGATTCTCTCTCTCCCTCTCTCTCTGCCCTTTCCCTGCTCACACTCTCTTCTCTCAAAATAAATAAATAGCATTAATAAAATAAAATAAAATTCTGCAATGTCAGGATATACTAGAGAGACTCTCTTTAAATATCACATTTTTTTCTCATACAAGTTCAGGAATGAAAACTCTAGTTATAGAAATATTAGGTTCTTTACAAAGAGGTTGTGTTTTTTCCTCAAACTGTTTCTTGGGAGTGACTGTGATGGGATTCTACCTTTTCTCACCTCTGAATCAGGTCAGCACCTAGTTTATGGCTCGATGTCCAATGCATCCTGTTGATAGACTGTAAATTTCTCCAACATTATGTATTCTAGTGATTTCTACAAGGTCATCCTACTGGGGAACATTAGCTGATGGGGGTTTTTCGGTGAGACCCTTAAATATCTCTGCCACACCAATGAATATCTTGAAATACATTTGTACTATGAAAGCATTTTTTTGTGCATCTCTGACAGGATATAGGCAAGAATGGGCTTTTGAACTAAGAAGCAAAAATCTAAGGAAGAAGGTTTTCAGGACAAAAAAACTTCTTAAGGAATACTTGGGGAGAGTTCAATTCCATTACTTTATTATGTTTTCTGAAGGGCATACCGCTGCCAAGATATGAAATAACCAGGAGGAATATTACTGAGGTGATGACAAACTTTTCCAGTAATAGCTACAAATGATATCATTTTCTTCCAAACCAAACTATGCAATATTTTTAAAGGGAGGCCAGTAACATTATAATATCTAGAGGAAAAATAAAAAGGTAGGGAGGCTCCTCCCTACTGACTGATTACATCCCGGAGACTGTAGAAGATTGAAAGCTATCTAGATAAGTAGTTTAAGGTGAGCTGTTTCAGATGTGGAAAGAATGTTGAGGTGTCTGATAAAGAAAACACATTAAAATAGTGATATGTAATTAGAGCTTTACAAATTAAAGTATCTCTTCATGTTCATTCAGTTAAAAATATGAAACATTTAAAATTATAAAAGAATGCAAAAAGACATTAAATCAAAACAATAATTTGGGATTAGAGTTATAATGTAATGAGACATTTTCAAGGTGAAGAATATGAATACACAGTTGATTTTATAATAAAACTACAAATACTTACAATATAATATTACACTAGAGCTGTTTTTAACCCATGATAATGTTGATATTTTTACATTAATTAATGAGCTATTTGATGGTAATTCTGACTTCCAAAGTACAGTTAAAAGAACCATATCTAATCGGCTTTCAACATTTTAAGTCTGATCATCAGTAACTGACAGGTAAACATTTTCCAAAGGCTTTGCATCCTCATTATTTGGGGGAAAATATAGCTTTGACTATGATCAGGCAGGAAAGGTTTGGCCAAATCACGTGAAATAGAATCTGGATAATGAATTTCCTTATCAATGTAATGACTGACTTCTGCCAAAATGGTGTAAAATCAATCACACCTCATAATATGCTGGTCCCTACTGGGTGGGGCTGAAGCAATGGAATTTTTTTTTAAGTTTTTATTTAAATTCCAGCTAGTTAACATGAAATGTAGTATTAGTTTCAGATGTAGAATTTAGTGACTCAACAGTTCCTTGCAATATCCCGTGTTCCTTACAAGTGTGCTCCTTAATCCCCATCACCTATTTAACCCATCCCCCACCCACTTCCCCTCTGGTGACCATCAGTGTGTTCTCTATAGTTAAGAGTTTGTTTCTTGGTTTTCCTCTTTTTTTC
Organism: Panthera leo; assembly: GCF_018350215.1. Lineage (NCBI taxonomy): Eukaryota > Metazoa > Chordata > Mammalia > Carnivora > Felidae > Panthera > Panthera leo. The sequence goes on from NC_056687.1 coordinate 109,484,573, forward strand.
CCCCTTGTGTTTATTTGTTTTGTTTCTTAAATTCCACAAGTGAGTGAAATCATATGGTATTTATCTTTTTCTGGCTGGCTTATTTCGCTTAGCATAATACTTTCTAGTATTATGCATGCTATGAAACAATGGAATTCTTGGCTCCACACTCACTGAGGAGTGTTTTCCCCTGATGAAGGTGTCTCTTGGTCAGGACAACAGTGACAGGGGACAGTTAAGGGAAGCACAGAGGAGCAGCCTGGGTGTCCTCTGGCAGCCCCTCAGTTCTTTGGCCACGGGACCGATGGGCCATCGGACCCATGAAATAATTCCATCCACAGAAGGGTAAAAAAGAGGCAAAATGCTGAACTTCGTGGCCTTTTCACTTTGAGAACAGTAACTTACTTAATATGACTGCAATAGCTTTTGAATTGGTATCATTTTAATGTAACAAACATAAAATACACAGACGCACAGACACACACCCCTGTTTGGTTTATGTTCTCCTAATACCTATTCTATTAAATTCCTGATTATATCTTAACACCATTTTTATTTACATCCTTTACCCCTTCAGTTTAATCATTCAAATATATTTTGTCTTTTCTTATTAATTTATACAATTTTTAAAATCTAGTTCTTTTTTTTTAATGTTTACGTATTTTTGAGAAAGGGAGATAAAGCGTGAGTGGGGGAGGAGCAGAGAGAGAGGGAAACACAGAATCTGAAGCAGGCTCAGCGCTCTGAGCTGTCAGCACAGAGCCCAATGTGGAATTTGAACTCACAGACCTCAAGATCATGACCTGAGCCAAAGATGAAAGTTTAACTGACCGAGCCACCCAGGTGCCCCAATCTATTTTTTTTTTTATTAACGTATGCATTGCCTTTAGTTTTCTTTCATAACTTTTGTTTTCACTCCATCTTGTTTATTTTATTCTGGTTTCTTATTTCATCTTTGTATCTGGTAGTATCTCCTTTGAGTTTACTTAATTTTAAAAAACTACTAGCTAATGTATTATAGCTCTTCCCTTTAACTATTTTTTTATTACTATCCTAGTTTATTAAATTACAGGTAAGAAATAAGGCCCATGCTATAAAGTTAATGTGTGCTTCAAGAAAGGAGGTTGATGGCTTTTGTCTATGTCTCTTGGCTTTTTTTTTTTTTAACATAGCTAACCTCTTGACTATTAAAAAAATTTTTTTAAATGTTTATTTATTTTTGAGACAGACAGAGACAGAATGCGAGTATGTTAGGGGCAGAGAGAGAGGGAGACACAGAGTCCAGAGCAAGCTCCAGGCTCTGAGCTCAGTACAGAGTCCGATGCGGGGCTCGAACTCATGAGCTGTGAGATCATGACCTGAGCTGAAGTTGTACGCTCAACTGACTGAACCACCCAGGTGCCCCACCTCTTGCCTATTTCAAATCAACAAAAGTATTTTGGTAAATTAATTCCATTGTACAACTGTGAGTTTCACTTATAAAAAGTATTCACCTCAACCTTAGGCTTCAAATTATCACATGTGTAAACGCAGGCCTTGTTTTTTTATTAACTAGTAGTGAAATTTTCCCACAAATTCTGCCCATTGGCTTCATGCACATTATCATATCCCATACTGAGGGCCTGTTGGAGCAAGTTTTATATATTTGGATTTTCTTTAATGTGTTAATTTTACTTATTTTTAATTCATTTTTATTAAGTTTTTTAAACATTTTATTTATTTCTGAGAGTCAAAAAGAGACAGAGCATAAGCGGGGGAGGGGTAGAGAGAGAGGGAGACACAGAATCCAAAGCAGTCTCCAGGCTCTGAGCTGTCTCCACAGAGCCTGACACAGGGCTTGAACCCACAAACCATGAGATCATGACCTGAGCTGAAGTCAGACGCTTAACCAACTGGGCTACCCAGGTGCCCCAATTTATTTTTACAATTGAGATATACTTGACATGTAACATATATTAGTTTCAGGTGTACAACAAAATAACTTGATATTTGTATATATTGTAAAATGATCACAGTAAGTGTAGTTAACATCCGTTTCCATACATAGTTACAAATTTTTTCTTGTAATGAGAATCATGTGTTTATTTTAGAACTGAAGGAACAATGTACAGGAATGTACAGGGTATCCTTTCCAGCTTTCAAAACCCAAGTAATCACAAACAAATAGGAAAACGGAGAATTCACTACTGGGCCACACATTTCCTTTTACCTGTAAAGTCATACAATGGCTTTTCCTAATTGAAGTTCTATTTTTCCTTTCATAATCAAGTCTTCATCCTCAAGTTTGCTCATGAGGCCACAGGGAACTCATTGACGTAAACAGAAGAACTGAAGAAAGCCTGAAGCAAAAGGACAAAATAAATGCAAAAACTACACACCAGGAGCTGAAATATGGTTGAGACCCAATGAGAATGGACATGAAATTTTCACCCATTCATATATAATGATTTTTGCAGATGCTAGTTAATGGTTTTCACTTCTGCATTTTTCGCAAGCCCTGGAATTCATCAGATCTGGAAGCAAATGTTTCAACAGTTCCCAGAGAATTTCTGGCCTACCCATATCCAGGAAGTTATGGGAGTCTCATGAGGAATCCTGTTCTTGTAATAGTTATGGTCCATTTTGCAAATCCCGAAGAGTTGAATTAGGGTCAGCCACAGCTACTATTTATTTGTTGCTCACCAAGTACCAGACACTGTGCTAAATTCTTCGTATATATATCATGCCATTTATGTCTTACAACAGCCCTATTAAATAGACATTATTTTCTCCATTTTCTAGTGAGAACTCGGAAGCTCAATTAACTTAACTCCAGGTCACACCACCAGTAATTGGCAGAGATGGGACTGGAATCCAGGTCTTAAAGGTTATATTCTTTGCCAGCTAACACTGCCCCTAATAAATACAGCAAGATTCTGAATACTTACTTAAACTCGGGGAAGAATCTTTAATAGGGAAAAACAGAATTTTTCCTCTAAGGTCAGAAACAAGACAATGATGTCCACTCTTATCACTTCTATTCAGCACAGTACTGGAAATCCTAGCCATAGCAATCAGACAACAAAAAGGAATAAAAGGAATAAATTGGCAAGGAAAAAGGAAAACTTCACTATTGGCAGATGACATGATGCTATAGAAATCTGAAAACACTCACCCAAAAAACTGCTAGAACTGATGAATAAATTCAGTAAAGTTGCAGGATACAGGGTCAATGTACAGAAATTGGTTGAATTTCTATACACCAATAACGGAGCAGCAGAGAGATCAAGCAATCAATTCTATTTACATTTGCACCAAAAAGAATAAGATACCTAGGAATAAACCCAACCAAAGAGGTGAAAGATCTACACTCAGAAAGCTATAAAACACTGATGAAAGAAATTGAAGACAACACAAAGAGATGGAAAGACATTCCATGCTCATTGATTAGAGGAACAAATATTATTAAAATATCTATACTACCCAAAGCAATCTACACATTTAATGAAATTCCTATCAAAATGCCACAGCACTTTTCACAGAACTAGAACAAACAATCCTAAAATTTGTACAGAATCACAAAAGACTCCACATAGCCCAAGCTATCTTGAAAAACAAACTCAAAGCTGGAGGCATCGCAAGTCTGAATTTCAATCCATATCACAAAGTTATCACTATCAAGACAGTATGGTACCGGCACAAAAACAGACACATAGATCAATGGAACAGAATAGAAAACCCAGAAATAAATCCACAACAATGTGGACAATTAATTTCAATGAAGCAGGAAAAAATATCCAGTAGGAAAAAGACAGTCTTTTTAACAAATGATGCTGGGAAAACTGGATAGCAACATGCAAAAGAAAGAAACTAGACCACTTTCTTACACCATACACAAGAATAAAGCCAAAATGGATTAAAGACCTAAATGTGAGACCTGAAACCATAAAACTTCTAGGACGGAACATAGGCAATAACTTCTTTGACATGAGCCATAATAACTTTTTTTATGGATATGTCTTCTAAGGCAAGAGAAACAAAAGCAAAAATAAACTATTGGGGCTACATTAAAAAAAAACAAAAAACAAAAAAAAAAACCTCTACACAGAGAAGGAAACAATCAACAAAACTAAAAGGCAACATATGGAATTAGAAAAGATATTTGCAAATGACATATCTGATAATGGGTTTGTATCCAAAATATATAAAGAACTTATAAAACTCAAAACCCCAAAACCAAATAATCCAACAAAAATGGGTAAAGACATGAACAGACATTCCTCCACAGAATACACACAGATGGCCCATAGACACATGAAAAGTTGTTCATCATCACTTACCATCAGGGAAAGGAAATCAAAACTACAATGAGATATCACCACATACCTGTCAGAATGGTTAAAATTAACAACAACACAAGAAGTAACAGGTGTTAGTAATGATGTGGAGAAAAAGGAACACTAGTGCACTGTTGGTAGGAATGCAAACTGGTGAAGCCACTGTGAAAAACAGTATGGAGATTCTTCAAAAAGTTAAAAATAGAACTACCCTATGATCCAGTAATTGTGATACTGGATATTTATCCAAAGAATACAAAAATTCTAATTCATAGGGATACATGAACCCCTATGTTTATAGCAACATTACTTATGATAGCCAAGATATGGGAGCATCCTAAATGTCCATTGATTGATGAATGGATAAAGAAGAAGAGGTGTATTTACACAATGGAACATTATACAGCCATGAAAAAGCATGAAATCTTGTTATTTGCAACGACATGGATAGAGCTAGAGAGTATAATGATATGTGAAATAAATAATTCAAAGAAAGACAAATATCACATGATCTCACTCATATGTGGAATTTAAGAGAACAAATGAGCAAAGGAAAACAGAGAGTGAGAGATCAAGAAACAGACTTTTAATTATAGAGAACAAATTGATAGTTACCAGAAGGGAGGGGGGGTGGGGAAATAGATGAAGTAGGTGAAGGGGATTAAGGAGTGCACTTAATTTTTTTTAAATTTATTTTAAGTAAACTCTATGCCACACATCGTCATGATAAGCACAGGGTAATGTATGGAATGGTTGAATCACTATATTTTATACCTGAAACCAACATAACACCATATGTTAGCTAAATGGAATTAAAATAAAAACTTAAGAAGCAAAACAAAACAAAACAAAAATTAAAAAAGCAAAATAACCTCTGAGAAGAACAGGCATATAAAATTGTCAAATGTTTGCGAGTGAACTTTGAATCAATTGTGAGATAAGCAGATGGATATGGAAAAAGGTCTCCATCATCATTGTGATCTTATCAGCATCATTTAAAAGTTAGTGACTTACGGTCCCATATTAAGATTTATGGGTCAAAGCAGCATAAAAGCCATAATCACCAACTGTAAATGATATATCAAATGATAAAGTCAAAAATTCCAATCTGTAAAAATTACATCTAGTGTAATATATTAAAATTGCATAAATCACAAGAAGTTAAATAACTACATGAATAACTTTTCTTTAGAACCCCAGGCCTGCCTTGGCTTAAGCATTCTCAGGGTTCTATCTCCCTTACCTTGGCCTTTCCCTTACCCTCTTGCTGTCATTTCCTTGCCTTCTATTTTAATGACAATCTGCTCAAGAAACTTTTCTTAAATAAAAATGTTAAATGTTAACATAGTTCTGCTTAAAACATCTGAATTCATAAACAGAACCAAAACATTTTCCTGTGTTAAAGTCTTCAATTCAAGAGCAGGGTAGAAATTCTGTTAGCCTCCGGTTTTCATGTAATGATTTACTAAATTCTAATGCATTTTTTCTTACATCTCTAAAATAGGAAATTGTCTTTTATTTAGGCCTTTGTTTCTTCAATCTGGGCACGACTTTACCTTTCACTCACTCATCCTATAGGTAAAATATCTTTCTACAAACCCAGTCCTTTGATCTCATACTGGTCATATCTAAGCAGGACTGTTTCCCTTGTCTTCCATTGGAGGGTTGACCTCAGTGTCTCTCTGGTAAGCAGCATAGTGTATTTTCATTCAGCCATGGAGGGCTTCTAAATTCCAGGAAGTGTGCTGAGTGCTGGCTGGGGTATAAATATAGGAAAAGACACATGTCCTTTCCTAGGGCATTTACAGTCAATAGATGAGCTTTTCCTACCTAGCTCTTACTTTATGGTTCCCACACTCCATCCAAACCAAATTTGTCTCTTTGTCGCCTGTGTATTGAGTTGATACATTAGCGACGGCAATGTCTGAATATCTGAATGGAGTTTCTACCACACCCCTCTGTGGTTTTCACTGGAAATTTCCTTCTCAGAACATCCACTGCTTTCAGCAACATCCTAACTCAGCCTCTCTGGCCAGTGTGCCCCGCGATGGCTTTTATTCTACCCTGCCGGCACCCAATTTAGATCATTCTCTTTAGTGGAAGGAAAGAGAAAATGAACAATAAGATAACATTCTATAGAAGGAAGTTTTTGCTACTTTTCTTTTCTGTCCTAGGAGCTAAAGAATTTCTATCTTATTAGTGGGCCGGTAGTAGTGAAGCATCAAGGTCCTGGAGTCAGGTTGCATGCGTTCAAATGCTGAATCTGACCATCCCTACCTGTGACCTTGGGCCACTTATTTAAACTCTGTGGGCCTCTATCATATTCTGTTAAATAGTATTTTAAATAGAGTCTACCTGTCAGGGTTGTTGGGAGCATTAAATGAGATACAGTGTAAAATAGATTTAGAAGAGCTCAGGTAAAATGCTAAATACATTATTATTACTAAAAAGAATTCATTTTCTTTCATGACTTCAATGAAGACTGATGTGAAATTGGCTTAGGATTTAAAATTTGCTATAGTCCCCTGTATCAAGATCCCAAAATAACTATAACACACAAAAAAAGTTCTAATGATTTGATCTAATATTTCCACTTGGGAAATATATCCTAAGGAAATAATCCAAGATGCAGACAAACTTAGGTATAGAAATATTCACTACATCAATTATTTCAAAGAACATAAAGGCACGTCTACATGAACCTTTCACTTATATATTAATATATATCAATGTACTAGTAAATATAATATTAAATACATATGAAATATATATAGTTAATGTATAAAATATATAGTAAAGATGTATATATCTTTATACATTAAATTTATGTTTATACATTTATACATTAAAATACATTAAATATATTAACATATAAAGTATATATTTAAATATATAATTAATTAGAAAATTTTTCTTAAATAGAATTTTAATGAATGTCTATTGTTTCATTTACTAAGGTACCATTGGTTATTTTTTATTTTTTATTTTTATTTATTTTTTTAAAGTTTAGTTATTTATTTTGAGAAAGGGGGGGAGGGGCAGAGAGCTAGGGAGAGAGAGAATCCCCAGCAGGTTCCATGCTACCAGCACAGAGCCCGACAAGGAGCTCAAACTCACAAACCATGAGATAATGATCTGGGCTGAAACCAAGAGCAGGCCAATTAACTGACTGAACCACCCAGGTGCCCTGGTTACTTTTTTATTTAATAGACATTTATTAAAACTCTCTATATAAATGTTTCCTGATGAATGCAAATGCTCATAAATGAAAAAATGGACTAGAAAACTGTATACATAATATAGGCACAACTCTGAAAAATAATATGCATAGGAGAGAAATAGAGCAAATTTATTTGAGCAGTTAACTTTTGGTGATAAGACTATGGATGATCTCTGTGTTTATCTGTATTTAAACCTTTTTTTTTTTTCGGCACTGAGCTTGTCAATTTATAATCTTAATGAAAAATATTTTTAAAAATTGACATGGACAGCACAGTAGTTTTATAAAATACCCTTTGCAAATTGAAATCTAGTGGGAGTTTTAATTATTGTAAGTACTTTAGGGATTCTAAAATGTTTGGCAGAGGGGACTGACTGTTTTCAATAATGATTCTCATTTAGTAGAATGCTTTGTACTCTGTGAACATTTGTTTTGTGATTATTGACATACCAATAGACTGGTTGACAAAATCTTTAAAGGTTTAAGTTTTAGTAATTAAGCAGAGCAAATGGAAAAATTACAAGAGTTCTTTATTATACATATGAATCGTTTTCTGATTCCTTCTTTCTTTTTCTTTTTCTTTTTCTTTCTTTCTTTCTTTCTTTTTTTTTTTTTTTTATGAGGCTACTGGGTCTGCTAAAAAATCAGCACACTACGGGTTGTGCATTTTCACAGACCTAGCAGCAGATGTAAGGGGACAAAGAGAGAGAAACCTTGGAGGACCAAGGAAGAAAAATTTGAAGAAAAGGCCATCAGAAGCCATAGCAAAAGTCCTGAGAGTGATCATTGGCAGCTCCTGGGACAGGTGGGGGTTATGCAATTTCTAAGGCCACAAAATATTTCCTTCAAGAGTGAGAGGGGCTAGATTTCTGTTGCTGGACCTAGAAAAGAGGGTTAAGCTTCCTTGACCTACCCCTACAACAGCTGCTCAATAATAAACTCATCGGACTTGTCCTCACATTTGCTGAGATGAGGCTCTAAGATGGCACCTGAATATTCTGGAACAGACCCAAATAAGTAGAGTCAGAAGACAGTTAAGAAGCTGCAAAGCCATTGCTGGCTACAATTTTACCAGGAGCCCAGAGCCTGACTTCAGTTTCTCCCTTTCCTACTAGGAGTAGAGACTGTCATGTTCAGAGGGCTGTTTTCCTGGGACCACCCCAATTGTGATGTGAAACCATAGCACTCTCAAAGTTCTTGCATCCACGACTCTCATTTCTGTGCTTGAACTTCAAGCCATCACCTAGAAGTTATGAGAACTGTTGTTCAAAGAAAAACAGAACAGGAGCAGAAAACCTCCAATTTTGGCAGAGAAAAATACAACGAAGATTCTCAGCAAAGATGGCAGAATTCTCTAGAGACTTTGGCGTGGTTTGAATCATTTGCCCTATTTGAGAACATCTTTTTCTTTATTGCTTTTTATCATCATCAACATCATCTCCTATATAGTGCCTTACAGTAGGCAAAAAATTTATTCAATTTAATCTTCACAGGAACCCTACAAAAATTATTGTTATCTTTTTATAGATGAAGAAATCAAAACTCAGGGATCAAATGATTTTTTCAGCTGGTAAGCTACTCAAACTCTTATTTTCTGAATCTTGTTCATCCATTTGGTCCTGGAATTGACATGAACTATCATGTCACTTGTCCCAAATGACAAAACCTTGGAACTGACTTTATTCACACTCAAGTGTGTCCCAAATTGTTGAAAGCTTCCTTTGGGCACCTTGGTATTCTAGTTGTTGATGCTTACAATGTGCAGGAGTCTGAGTGGGATAGGAAGGATTCTGCCCGACAGTTGTTGCTTGGGTTTGGGACATTAGTTTAATCTATTTGCGTTATCCTAAAGTGGCAGATTGTTGGCAATATTCTACCCTTAAGACTTTCTTGATATATTATTCATAAATACACAGTTTTTCCAATGCTTACCTTTGGCAGTAAAAAAAAAAAAAGAAAAAATGTTATTTTAGGCCCAGAAGCAAAGACTAAGAAGGTTATGGGCAAAAAATACATTGTCACAGGTCTTCAAATCTTAAATAGACCTGGTAAACATTTCCAGTTCCCAGAGCTCATGTTGGCTCTCTTCAAAGAACTCCAAGCCCTGTTTATAACTTAAAAAGACCTCCTTTACCCTGATAACACCTTGGTGTCAGACTCTGAAAAAACAGAGCTGTCAAGTGTCAACATTTTGTGGAGAGAGGTCAAATTAGCATTTCCTCCTGAGAATTTTCTCCAGCTTTTCCTGTTTCTGGCTCTGGCACTTAAAGAAAGGCAGGGCTGTTTATTATTCCTTAGGCCTGGATGAGAAAAGACCCCGCTCTGTTGCTCTCAGAGGATGGTAAAATTACTCGATGGCAAAAGTGAAAGGGGACATGAAAGTTCCCAACTTTGGCAGGCTCTCATTTTTTCCTGTCTATGTTGGCTTATTTAGTACAGTATGACAAACCTTAGGTTATAAAAAAGGGCTAGCAAAATTATATCAGTTTGGGTTTCACTGAAATACATTTTTTATAGGATTTCATGTTTTTAATTCAAATATTTATTGAGCACCTTCTCTGCATAAGGCACTATGGGAGGTAAAAAGATGACTTATTCAATCATGTTCTTCCTTTCCTATGCCTATCCCAACACCAGGTGATCATTCTATATGCTTCAGTGGTAGTCAACATGGACCTTAATCACAGCAGTCATTCAAAAAAATATTTATTGAAGATCACTTCAGTGCCAGCCAATGTGCTAGGTCTTGAGAAATAGCAGCCCCCCCTACTAAGCTGTATAACCTGAGGGCTGAGATTTAAATAGAAAATACGTGAACTAAAATGATATTGGATACCTCTATTGAACAAAAGGGAAGGTGGAAACTCAAGAAAATACAGGAAAGAGGCGTCCAGGTGGCAGGAAAAGGTGGGTGGTCTCTTTCATCCTAAAATTAAATACCTCCACAGATTTTAGGTGTTTGCATTTTGACTCACGATTTAAAGTCCTTCAAAAGGGAACCCAATTGGCTGAGCTTTTGTCATGGGCCTACCACTTGACCACAGTCACTTGCATAGATGATCCCAGCACACACATCAACGAAGTGGGAATTCATTGCAAAGGATGAGAATGTGTCACTAAATCAAGAGGAACAAATGCAGACAACCAAAACCCTACAAATACACACTATGCACAGCAATACACAAAAACCTTTTATATCTAGGTTCTGGAACTTAAAAGGGAAATGCATACTTTAGGTTTTCTCCAGAAGGATTAACTCTCTTCTGCTCTGACTCCTCTCAATTTGCTGCAGTCTTCATTCAGAAGGAATCTGAAAATAATTACTCATAAACCCATTGCTGATATGTAGTACTAAATTAGGCAGACTAAGAATGGGTAAGCCACAGAATTCTTAAATAATTAACTCTTTTGCCTTAGTGTTCATCTAAGGACTAGTTTGCTTTTTATCTGTGCATCTGTGCTGAATTATGTAGTTTTTCTAAGTAAATCCTCTCTTTTTCCTTGTAATTCAGAAAAGGGAATTCTCTAACCTCAGAGTCCTCATTCTTTTTGGGCACTACAATAGCTACATTTCTCAACATCTTTAAGCTTCCGTTTTCCCACTTATCAAATGGGAGCTAGGCCAATCTAAGTAAAATGATCTTTTCTGTTCTATATACTTACACAGACATAGAAGTCCTTATTTTCCTTCATAAACCTTAACTTTCAGTCAGATTGGCCCAATGGGGAAAAAAATTTGAAAATAGGTCAAGTTGAACTCTGGTGCTTACTCTGTTTTCTTTTTGTTGTTCTGGGTTTTTTTCTCCTGTTCTTTATGCCCATTTCCACATTTCCCTCTCGCCCTTAGTGAGATCAATCGTGTAGAAAGTGAACAGACACATATTTTAGGAGAGTAAGTTTTAGGAATAACAGACATTGCATCCTGAATCCCACTTTTCTACAGATTGCTCAAATCTCACTGTAAATGTGGCCACATATTCCAAGGCCCATAACTGCGGTTTGGCTTTATGAGAAAAATGGACTCTTCGACACAGGCTGTGAATCAATGGTTTCAAGATCTGTACAGCTTGCCTCTTCCATGTTCTGGAAATTCAGTCACTTATTCCTTAGTCATAAAGGGGATTTCAAACCAGTTCACATCACGTAGCACAAACTGCATCTGATTATGTGACACATCATGAATTCTTTTGACTTCCTAGGCAAATCAAGATTCCATATAGTATTACGTTCATTTTTTTATGACTCATAGAAATTTTTTTCCCTTGTAAATTTAAAGATAAGATTTTTAAAAAATCTCTAAGTAAGTTCTGGTGGCCCCTAGACATTTTCTTTTCCTTGCCCTTCTGTCTTGAGAATGGCTGACCCCTGCTCTTTTACCCTTAGAATGTCCCTCTAGATCCTTATTGTTCTCTTACTCTCCTATTGCCTGTGTGGCTGATTAGGTTTCTCCACATACTACCAAAAGCCTCACTTTAAAAAAATTTTTTTTAACGTTTATTTTATTTTTGAGAGAGAGAGAACCGGAGTACGAGTGGGGGAGGGGCAGAGAAAGAGGGAGACCCAGAATCCAAAGCAGGATCCAGGCTCTGAGCTGTCAGCACAGAGATGGACACAAGGCTCAAACCCACAAACTATGAGATCATGACCTGGGCCAAAGTTGGATGCTTAACCCACTGACCCACCCAGGCGCCCCCAAAGGCTTCACTTTTGGAATGAAAACATTTTTCCAAGGGACTCTGGGTTCTCTGGTGATGAACAATTTCTCCAGATTGGTACTTTATATTACTTATGATGATTGATAACAAATTATGAATGTGACAGTATTTCTAGCTTCACCTAGCTTCAGTGAATCTTAAAATACTGTTTGTTTAAATAGTTTAGCACCCAACATCTGTGTTAAGTTGATTTTGTTAGTAGTGTAAGATTCTAACACACTTTGGAGGACTAAAAGCAAAATCTCTTATAAAGATTTCATAACCATGAATATTGATGAGCTAGGCTTGGGAGAAATATTAACAATAACTTCTGAGAAACTACTCTTTAAAAAAACTTTTTATATTGAAATAATTTCAAATTTTAAAAAGTATAATAGAAATAGTAAAAGGAACACCAGTGTTACCCTTTTACCCACATTCACCTATTGTTATTTTATCTCATTTACTTGATCTTTGTCATTTGTTCTGTCATTGAGTACCTACTCTTTTGCCTTGGTCTTTACCTGCTTGCAATTTCTAATCCTCACCCTAAGCTTATGCACTATCATCCACATTTTAGATATAAGAGAACTAGGCTTGAAGAGATAAAGTCGACCTCTTTTATTTCTTGACTCTTCTCCTTATAAGTATGTTTTAATTTCCCTTTGGAGAACTCTTATTCTCCATCCTTATAGTTTAGATGGTGGGCTCTTCCCCCAGCTATTATGGGTGGATTCTTGTTCCAGGCTCAGCAAATGAGGGCAGTTCATACTCTTTTGCTACAGCAACTGGTTCAGAGATCAGCATGTGACCCAATTCAGGTAAATTAGAATCAATCAGCATTAGCCTCAGGGCATTTTTTTCTGGAACAAATAGGGAAGCAATTCTTTTCACCTTGGAGTTGTTAAGCTGAAGAATGTGAGTTTGGAGTTGTTAGGCATATTTTGTTTTTCTACCTCGAAGAGAGTTACTGTGAGACTGAGAATAAAGCCAACAGAGGACTGGTGGAGAGAGCTGTAGATTCCTGGAATCAGTATTTACAAGCTACTGACTCAGTCCTGGAAGCCAACAGTTTCCCTTTTTGCTCTATCCAGGTTGATGTGGGATTGTGTCACTTGCCACTGAAAACATTCTGACTGATCAAGAAGCTATGTCCTTCTCCAAGATTATATGACTATTAAGTGTCAGGAGCTAGGATTTGAACTAAATTCTTCAGTCAAACCCTTCCATCTTTTAAGTAGAGAATAAGCCTTTCCATTGCCACAGAGAGCTGGAGAACAAGGAGGAGAGAATTGCACACATACAACTTTTCAAGAAGTATTATCTCAGTAAACCAGTTTGTTTTCCAACATGTCTGGCACATATGTCCTTGCAGAATACCATGCTTATGTTAAAATTCACTGGAGAAGGAAGTAGAAATCAGAATAGCTTCCTGTGTTCTCATTATAAATTAATGGAGGGAGGAGACATAAAAGTCATAAAAAGTAAAACGGGAAAAAAGGCAAATTAAGAAGTTTGATCATTTTAAAATGAATGAAAAATTGCTGAACAATTTCTGTCTGAAGCAAAAAGTTAAAGGCATCATACCCTTAAAACACTAATCTGGTGTTTCCAACACTATCCAAAGAGTGACTGGCTTCAGATCCTTTAGGAACATAACACTAGAGTTACCTTAGCTCTCTCTTTCTTGCCTCCATTAAAATGTCCCTAAATAAGTCCTGATGATTCTTTTATTTTGTCTTTTATATAGCCATGGCCCTGGCATTTAAAGTCAAACCAGGACTGCTAAAATAATGTATTTGCTAGACTTTTGCTTTCAGGCAGGGGGACTTTGTCACCTAAGAATGTACTAAACTCGTGTTTTTTAAGTCACAAGTACATCATAGAATTAATTTAGTAGGACATGGCCAGTATTTACTTTTAAACAGAATGGAATAGAATGAAACAGAACAAGATAGAACAGGAGTGTTGCAAGGATAGGTGTTGCAGCAGAACAATTTTATATAGATATGGGGAGTCCTGATACAGGTACAGGTATTGAAATAGATCTCGGTAATGATGTGAATGTATATGTGTGCATGTGTGTGCTGAGTTGTCCTTCAGAATATATTTCCTTCTGTGGGTTATGAACAAAAAAGTTGGAAGACCAATGAATGGACAAAGCAGTAATCAATCAAATCAATCAAAGAGAATATAGCAAAGTATCTAGTTTGTGCAACCATTGCTATAGGAATCATCATTATAAAATATAAGTTTGCTTTTGAACAATTCATGCTAGGAAAATTACAGTGAACACAAATTTCCATAAATTCTAAGAACCTTCAAATGTGCTTCAAGGCTGGCCACCAGATGATACTTTCTGCGAGATAATCCTTATCTGTCATTACTCTCTGAGCATTGCTCCTCTCCTCTTCTCTGCCAAGTGACATTCATCCAGCATCTTGTTCAAAACACGTCTTCTCCACAAAATGGTGGGAAATTTTGTCCTCGGAGAAAGTTAGCTTATTCCTCATTTGATCAAAATATTTTGTACTTATTACTAAAACAGGACATGCTCCTTGTAGAAAATTTGGAAAACAAAGAGAAAAAAAGGTATAAAGAGAGAAAGGGAAAATCATCCATACTAATCTAGAAGTATCCATTATTATCATTTTAGCTAGCTAGAAATTGTCTCTAGATGGTGGCAGAAAAATTTTTATTTTGACATGTTGAAGAGGAATCACAATAATTCCCCTCAATTTTTCCCATTTAAAGCTGAAATAAAATATAGCCAATGTGGGCACAAATCTTTGATAATTAAACGATTAATAATTATCACTCTTCAGTCTTTTTTAAAAAAATTTTTTGATGTTTATTTTTGAGAGAGAGATAGAGACAGAGCATGAATGGGGGGAGGGGCAGAGAGAAAGAGGGAGACACAGAATCCAAAGCAGACTCCAGGCTCTGAACAGGCTGTCAGCACAGAGCCCAACAGGGGGCTCACAATCACAAACTGTGAGATCAAGACCTGAGCCGAAGGCGGATGCTTAGCTGACTGAGCCACCCAGGTGCCCTCACTCTTGAGTCTTAACTACAAGAAGAATAGGGATTTAACCAAGATTATCCGTGATTAAAGGATATTTACAAGAATTGATGTAACTAGGGGTACCTGGGTAGCTCAGTCAGTTAAACGTCTGATTCTTGAATTCAGCTCAGGTCATGAGTTCTTGAGTTGGAGCCCCACATGGGGCTCTGAGCTGACAGCATGGAACCTGCTTGAGATTCTCCCTCTTTCTTTGCCCCTCCCCACTTCTGAAAATAAACTTATAAATAGTTGATGCAACTTATTAGTTTCATTAATTGAGCCGATTTTGCTTTAATTCAGAAAAGCTGATTTTTAGAGTGTCACAATTATGTTTTGGCTTGGCAAGAATATGATCTACACAGTGGCTAAACTGGTGATGGGTTGCAAAATTCATGAAAACAAAACATGTGGGAAATGCTACATGTTTAGAGGAGAACAGGATTGGACTTGTAACTCCAGTTTACGTTTCTGCAGTCTTCCCCCTCAACTACCCTTCCAAATAAATTAATGATAAAGCTAGCAAGAATAACAAGGGTTTTTGCTGAAATGTGGATATATTTTCATTCCTCCTACTTGAATATCATGGGAACTAAATCTGAGGTTATGAATATTAAATGTCAAGGTCTGGTTTACCATCTCATCCCTGTGTCTTGTCCCCACATTTTGGGCCACATTCGAGCTCCCATTCACATCAAAGGGCGCTTTGCCCCAAGGCAGGGAACTGATGGGTTTTAGGAACAGAATGAGGGTTTGCCCCACTGGGAATAAGTAAAGGAAAAGAAGGTTAGCTTTTGTTGAAGAAAGCAAAAAAGTCTGTCTAGAAGTTGGAATAAAAAATAAAACTTTTTCAGAAATCTTTGTTATTTGATGTAGAAACCAAGGCAATGTTTGAAGTTAACAATTTAGCAGTTTTTATTCAATGCCTTCCAGAAACAGTAGTATCTGTAAGCAGCAGTGTCCTAAGGTCTCTGTGGTCTTCTCTCAAAGTCTTTTCTTATCACAGGTCACGAAAACTTGTGATGGGAATTTAACAAAACACCCAGTGTTTAAGAAATTAAGATTTCATCTTAGGCTTTCCTAGTAGGGGAAAGAAAAAAAAATTAATGTGTACTTCAGCAAATATGACCCTTAGGAAATTGGAAAATGACCAAAGAAATGGAAAGAAAATCCTTTTACTATATCCCACTGGAAAAGTTCTGTAAAGCTAGAGCAGAGCCAGCTTTTGATTGATTTTTCTACCAAAACTAACAAAAGCAAAAAAATCAACCACCTTAGATGGGGACAGAGGTTAGTGTCTTACACTTATGGTCCACCTTGTTTTCTATGGACTTTGCATGAGATACATTGCATTTCCTCTCAGGGAAGTCCATTGCCCTATAAGTCCCTGCCTGACTAGCCTCTTCCCAGGAGGATGGAAGGCAGCATCTGTTGAGCCGAACTGTTTGAAATTGCTAGTAATCAGTAGTAGGCACTTTAGATATGTTATTGCTTTAATCCTTACAGTTCTGCTTTGAGGTAGGCACTACTATCCACAAGAAGCTGATTAAGAAAGGAGGTCAGAGGGTAATGTAATTTGCCTACATGAGGGTCACTTGGCTTGTCTGTGTTGGACCTGGGATTCAAATAAGGTCTGACTGACAACAGTGATGAGTTCATCAGAGAACAAAAGTTATAAAGACATTTCTGAAACGTTTTCTTGGAGGTTCCAAATTAAAAGCAATTCACTAAGTGTGTTAAGGTGGAAAGTGGGAATCCATTCTTTCTAGACGAAAGGGGGAGAATGGGCAAGGCTAAATATAGAAGATCAAAATTCATTACTCATTGAAGGACAGAGTCAACTGTGTACAACATGCCACATATCTGGGACAAAATAAAGGCATTAATTTGCCTCTTAATGAAGAATGGCAAGAGCTAGTGTATAAATGCAATGGTATTTCGAATAAAAAAGGAA
Organism: Panthera leo; assembly: GCF_018350215.1. Lineage (NCBI taxonomy): Eukaryota > Metazoa > Chordata > Mammalia > Carnivora > Felidae > Panthera > Panthera leo. The sequence goes on from NC_056687.1 coordinate 109,501,797, forward strand.
ATTTAGAAACTCAAGGGAAACACAGACTCTGGATTTTTAAAAAGTCTTAGTACTCTTTATCATAAACAGTGTTAGAATACTTTAGTATTGTCTAACAAAGCAGACCCAAATTATGATTCTAGGACTTTATTTTTGGTTAGGAAATGAGTGCAATAATGAGTTTTCTAGGCACATTTACTGGCATGCAGGTGTACAGAGGTCTTACTTTTTTGCAACCTCAAATGTTTGCTCTGTTCTCTAAAAGACTTGGAGGAATTCATTCCTCTGGTTTATTATGGATAGTTCCTTCTCTGTGAGATTAGAAAAAAGGCACTGAAGAAATACGGTTTTTCTGTCTTTGAGCTGATTATGTATGTAAATAATCAGCATTCTTTTGTTTGTTTGTTTGTTTTAAGAAACATTCACTGAAAAGCAAACCTTCACTATATTCCTGAATAATGGATTCAAGCCACTTAGTTGAGTAAAATGTGTTCAGTTAGTCACTCCAATAATCTAGAGGTGAGGTTAACCAGGGTCCTTGCATTTCTTGTCAGCTCTGCATGTACAGTGACAAAAAGTCACAGAAAAACTATTACTCTTCTAATTTTTAAAAGTTCAAAATTTTTTCTTTTAAAAATTTTAGTTCCCTTAAATCTACACTAGGGATATAATACACACAGCTGTGCTTTGACCAGTATAATGGTTCAAAAAGTATCTCTGAAAATATGAAAGAGTTATAACCCACTAAATAGCAAATTCTTAAATGTTGATCAAAGTACGATTAAACCATTCTCAATGTCACAAGAGAAAAAGTGCTAGGCAAATACTGTTAACTCTCAAATATTAGTACATTGCTCTTTTGTTGTTTTGTTTTGCATTATTGATCTTCATTTTTAAAATTCCTTTCCCAGCCATTGTCTGACTTTTTAATCACCAAAAAAAGGTACTGGAGTCTTGGCTCAATGAACAAGGTGGACAGGAAAGAAACTTTGAAACTTAAATCAATCTTAGATAAGTTACAATAATGGACAGGGATGGGCTGGGATAAATGTCACTTGCCTTGGAGCAAAATTTAAGGGGGCATGAAAAAAACTCAATAATTAAAATAATATTTTGAAAATAAAAATTAACACAAAAATCCATGATGAAAAAAATTAAAATTAGAAATAAAGATGGGCTATTATTTATTTGTTTTCCATCCTATATTTTTGCATAACTGGAACAGTTATTTCTAACCAGCCCATAGTTTTTAGCCAATGTGGCCCTCATGGTGTGTGCCAGGTGGTTTATGAGGACTGACAATGGTGTGTGAACACTGTTTTGATTGTAGAACTTTTATTAACTCTTTCCACTTGGTTTAAACTATGAGAGGATATTTTGATAAATATAGAGATGTACACATAGTTTTTCTTTTGCCTCACCTCCAACATGGCTCTGCCTAGCACTGATAATGGAGTGAGTTCCAAGCAGCTGACAATTCTGAATGCACCTATTAACATTTAGGTTTGAAGATGAGTGTGTTTAATGTTCTGGGAATTTGTTTCACACAAAGTTAGAGGTTATTTAATTAATTCCTAAAGAAATTAAAATGTATCCTACTTTTCCTATCAACATTTTGGAATGCCAAGGTCCGTCTTACCACTGCTCTAAGCAAAGAGATGTATGCCTCATCCCTAGTATAGTGCTTGACATGAATTAGCTACCAAATACATGTTAGTTCTCTGATCTTGCAAAGTCCTACAGGTAGAAAAAGACACTGGGGTCTTAATTGTTAAGGAAGAGTAGTAATAAATAGTAATCATTCAAGTTTATTACACTTGATAACCTCAAAAAGTCCTCTCCTTCTCCTTCTTCTCCTTCCTCTTCCTGGTCATTTATATTTCTTTTCAAGGCTAGGAAGACCTAGGTCCCATCTCTCAAAGCCAAAATTAAGTATAACCAAATATCTTTTCCCAGCTTCTTTCCCCTACAGGCAAAAACTAAAAAAACATGGCATCTAAGTTCCTGTGAGTTTCTACTTTATCTCAATGTGTGAAACTCCTTGAGGTCATGTTCAGTGTCTTGAATATCATACATTTTTTTTTGATAAATGCATGTTGAATTAAGTGCCATGAATCTGAATTGTAGCAACAGTCTGACTACCAACTTTTGGCTTGTTTTTGCCTGGGTTACAGTGGCTGGTGGCTTTCATGTGCCTGGCTAATATCAGTCTGGAGCAGCACAATGCTTTGTATGGGGATTATCAAAAGTACCTGGAGAGAGCCAAGTCCTTAGGAAATTCAACCCATATCATGCTGTGTTGGTTCCCAGGGAGAATTTTAAAAGATTTCTAGGCAAAATAACCTTGTTGTTTGATTAGAAGGGATGGAGTTAGCCTGAATCTCTCACCTACAGGGGGAAGATCTTTGCCTTACATACAGTACCAAAATTAGAGGGGAAAAAATGAAAACTTGTATATTACAAAAACACCCAAAAATACAGGGTAAGAGCAAGCTGTAATGCAATTTTTTTTTTGAGTGGAAGGTTAGAGAGAAACTTACCATGCAGGTAGTTTGAAAATCTCCTACAAATCCATTCTAAGTTTCTGGTATATCCCATTTTCTCCAGTTTGCAAATTTACCCACGCTGTGAAAAAAATAACATAAATCAAAAGAATAATAATGATGGTGAGAATTTTAATCTCATTTCAGGCGGGTAGGCCACAGATTAGGGGATGGGGACTCTCAAGGCTCATAAACAACAACCTTAAGTATGCATAGCCTTAGAAACAAGTCAAGGAATAATAGCTAGATCCAGTCATATAGAATGTTTTCATATAGTGTATTTACCTTCTAGTTTTAAGGGCAGCACAAGGAAATATGTCTAAAGGTACTCATTGAAGATACTGTACTCATTGAAGAACTAATTGTTGATTATTTCTACACAACCCCTCCAAATACGCATCTAGCCTCTAAGAAAACAAAAGTCACCCATATGATGCTGCTTAAAACCTAATGAGATGTTATGCAGAGAGTAGATATTTAATACATTTGAAGTTAGATTTTGAGATTGGCTATGCTTATATGTAAACCTCTTATAAGCAATGTTATGTGATTTTGAGTTTTGCTCAGTAGAGAAATGTATATATATATATATATTTCCTAGATCAAAATAATTTTTTTCTTTTTACTATGTGGTCATTAATAATCCCACTAAATATAAAATGATTTCATCAATTCACTATGTGCAATATAAATAATGAATCTTTTACCATTGTTTTCTCAAGATACCCAAAATCTGAAATGAAATATTATCCTGTCTACTCGCCAAAAAACAAACAAAAACAATAACAACAACAACAACAAAACCCCCAAAACCAACCAACCAAACAACCAAACAAACAAAAACCCAAAATAAAACAAAAACCAACCTACATTATAAAATAGTGTTAGTTATATAGGATAAAAATTTGGCCATGTATTATTGATCTTACGGAGGTAACCTTGCAGATGTAAAGCTAGCTTAGAGTGTCCTAAAACATAGAGTTATTAGAGGAAATATTTTTGATACCTTTAGTGCAGAACAATTTGACCTGGATCTTGAAAGCCAGACAGCCTAGTTTAAAAGTGATAGGTAGTGGTGTAGCTGGTATTACTGCTGCTCTAAAGGGAAAGTTTAGTAGCATTTTTCACTTGAAGTCTATTGACTGAAATGGAAGGAGGGTCTGAGAGAGAAACTGTGATAGCTAAGAATTAGTTACATTTTCTTTCAGTCTGGGTGTCTGGCAAAATAATAGTTCTAACACCTTAATGTACAGCATTTGAAAATAGAAACTTCTAGGACTTCCTGACCCTTTTAGTGTATTCACAATAGAGATGTCCATGTTGTGATTCCAGCGGACAAGAGGCGGTCAGCGTACTCTGGCCAGTGAGCTGCTTAATGAGAGAAGATAAATCTCTGGCTTTCACATGTTATTAAAGAAGTCTCTGAAAATACTGATGTTTAGTTTGGTTTTCAGCTGGACACTCAGAGGTGGTTAACCTCCCAGACCAATTGGAGTCATGTTAAAAATACTCTGGAATGTGTGGTTGGTTAACTGCAGGTGTTTGGCTGTGAAAGTTGAAGAAGCGCAAACATGAAGTTAGAACATTGTGACGATATGACTGGTTCTTAATGACTTGAATGGAAGCTGAGAGAAAACAACATTTATTACCAATTTATTTCCTTTTCAGAAGTGTCTCTATGATGCCAAACATCTGGATGAAAAGCAAGAAGGCTTAGAGAATCCTTTGCAAAGATTTTGTCCTCATCCATCTAGTCATTCACTTGTTCAATAAACATTTATCAGGTGTTTATTGTACACTCACCAAAGAGCTTAGCAGGGGAGGAAGTTATGTACACATACTAATATTATTATAGAACTTAAAAATTGGAGAGTGCTACAAGAGACATGTAAATAAACTATTACACCTGAGCAGATTACTCATCTATAGGAGACTCAGGGACACCTTCTGGATGAGATAGCCTTGAGCAGAACTTTAAACTGGATGTTTTTATTCTAACTTGGAGTTTAGGCTATGTAACAAACACTCTTTCAATTGCAAAGTGTAGAAAACACAAGTAAAACATGACTTCAGGTACTGGGGAGGGTAAAATCCATTAGAGCATGATGGTTCTCATTCAAGCCACATGGCTGCAATACAGCGGGAACATTTTCTATAACGTTGAGAACAGAAGTGGAGTGGTGTGCTCAGTCCAGAACGTGAGAAGAGATTGGCTTAGAAGGAGATTGGCTGGTATTTATTAAACAATAGTCTACGATGTGATGTTGTAAAGGTAAATGCAGCTGTAAAAGTCAGATGAGGACTTCAACAGCATACAGAAGTAGAAGAAGCAGGGAAGATAAAAAGGGCTTAGATTATGATCGTGACAGCGAAGTTAGAGGGGTGGATATATATTCTATTAATTAATAAATTTTTATTTTAGAGATAGAAAGTGTGAGCAGGGGAGAGAGGGCAGAGAGAGAGAGAGAGAGAGAGAGAGAGAGAGAGAGAATCTTAAGCAGGTTCCATGCTCACCGCAAAGACCGACGAGGGGGCTTGATCCCACAACTCTGGGAACATGACCTGAGCTGAAATCAAAAGCAAAGGAGCTAAAACAAAATACATATTTTATGGGAATTTTAATTCTATGCTTTTGGATTACCAACAATTCCTCATGTATACACATCGTTCTGTAAAAACTCAAAAGAACTCTGCGCCTTTTGTCTTAAGAACAGTAAGTTCTATTTTGCCAAGTATAAGGAAGTGTAGATGCCAAGAGTTTCAAGCTTTACTTAATATTAAGTTACAACTCATATTTGAGGAAACTTGCAAAAACCTGGCACAATGTCATCACTGGAAAACAAAAGCAGCTTATAACCAATGGATTCCTTGGTACCTAACAAAATAATCCAAAGGATAACGCAGTAAATGCAGATGGAGACCAGATTCTTCAAGATTGGCAGCTGGTCCATCATGGATGTCTGGAAAAAAAAAAACTTACAAATTAGGGGAAATTAATTTTTTAATGGAACATTTCATCACAACTATATAATCATAACCACATAGATTACATTTCTTAAATGCCAGGTGCTTTGATAAGGGCTTTGTAAACAATTCAATTTAATCCTCTCGACAGCAGTAGGAGGTAGGTGTATTGTTACAATCATTTCACTGATGAGAACTGAGCAAGAGAGATGTTAGGTAACTTCTTCCAGTTTATACAGCCAGCAAGAAGTGGGTCTGGGATTTGAACTTCAGGATCTGATGTCAGGGCCAGGTTTACATCGGTTATTATGATACATTCCATTAGGATACAAATGTGTATTTTCTAAGGAAAGAGCATGAATAGTAATGACCAGTTAACCCCTCTCTGGTGAAAAGGATTTTTGGTATCCCTTTAGTTCAGTGTAGAAAGTTCAGTAGATTGAATTATGGAAATTTTCTTAATTCTAACTTATTGCCTTTATACCTGTACCACTTAATCTTTTCTAGTGTCCTGACTTCTTCAATGAAAAAAAGCTAAGGATATTCTTTCCATTAAAAAAAAAAAACCCCAAACACATGCATAGAAACCATTGCTTAAAGCTTCATAAAATGCATGAGCTCCAAGTAATTTAGGTTAAAGCCTCATCTTCCCCTTCCCTTGTAGCATCTTCTTAGAAAGTTAAATTTTGGTTAATTAGCAGGATGGAGGAGTCCCCTGACCCTGCCACAAACTTCACTTATTTATTAGATGTGTTACTTATTAGATCAACAAAACTGTAGTGCTTAATTAGTCTTGCTCTTTTCTGGATATAAAGAGAATTCGTTGACTTGAGCAGGTATTCATGGTAGAAGGTAGATATTTGAACTGAATTGGGTAATTTCATACGCCACTTGAATTTCAATGTTGCATTAAAAATTTCACTGTATAAATGTCTGAGCCCAAGTAGTCAAGAGCTCTCAAACACTCCAAAGGACATTAAATGAATGACTTGAAAAAGATTAAATCTACTTTGTGTCAGTCAGTCCTTGCTTACCATAGTCCTGTCCCTGCAAGTTGTAGATGCATTCTAGCACTCCCTAAGCTGTGATGCCAAACCCCAGAATTGAGGAGCTGTCAACTTGACAAGATATTGGTAATTTTTCTTCCTCCATCAAATTGGGGTAGTGAAGCCTGACTTCAATACATAGAATTGTGACTTTTCTAAATTGCTGTTGTCATCTTTATGACATCAGATCTGACCCCAGAAAAACCCAGCCTTGTTTCTGATTTTTCTCACTGCAGTCCAGGACAATTACCAGCTCCTGCATCTAGCGCACTAACTCACCCTTCACTCTTGGTCACCCCTCATATATGGGTGACTTCTAAGTAATAATGAATCATAATCCTTGTGACTTGGTAATTAACAGCCGGGTCTTCCTTAATAAGACTTTGCCTTCACATTTCCCTTATTCCTATCTTTCTATGCCTCAGTTTCAGCTTCTACAAAGTTAGGATCATAATAATAGTTATCCATGGGATTATTAGTGAGGACCAAATGAGTTAATGCGCATGAAAAACATGGAACAGGGTCTGGCACTATCAGAATGTTGGCAGTGGCTGTTGTTAACAGGGTTGATAGTAGTTTTATTGCCCTGGCTTGAGCTCAGCCAAGAATGACATGCGGCCAGTTCCAGCTACAGTCCATGGTAGCCTACAGTTACTAATAGCCAGTTTGAGAGGAAATATTCAAATATATTTATTCAATAATTTTTGTGATATCCACTATGTGCCAGGCACAGTGTTATTTGCTGACAACTCCCATGACCTAATAAAATCAGAGATGCTGTGCTAAAATAATAACTGAAAGTGTCACAAAGATATATTCAGAATATAATGTGACGCATGCCTAGAAACTTGGTCAGTGGAGTGAATGGTATTTTCTGGTCTACCATGGTTGAAGCAAAGATCCCTTTCCCAGCAGGGCTCCTGCCCTGGTAACTGACAAAGCTTAGTTTCTGTTCTCTTCTCTGCTCTTCTTATTTCTGTGGGCTTCCCATGGACAACCACAGTGCCTCACCTGTTGAGAGGGGTTTAGTCATTGCTCAGACATGGTAAACAGTTATGCTAGGCTCTTCTGATCTTATTTAACACAGTTTTTGACTCTCATATTGGTTCTGTAAGTTGATTCAGCCTAATGGATTTGTTTGGTGCTTAAGTTGTGTTAGGTATTGAGGGAAAAAGGTGAATGAATATTAAGCCGTTCTTGTCCTTTGAGGAGCATTATTATTCCATGTGGAGGAGACAGACTGCAAAGTAGGGCATCTCAATATGTTAAGGAGAGTCTGAGTTCACAGGGCACCATGGCACCCATTGATGTTAGAGCTTTCCCTCCACCTCCCGCTTCTCATTACAGCGCGTACCGCCCATTATGGGAAAACATGGTGTTCCTGACTCACAGTCTGTAGGAGTTGTACTCTGAGTTTTACATTCTGTTTTTTTCCAGTACTGGTAATGGGGCTGTACTGAATCATTTATTTACACTTTCTTGGCCAGTTTATTTTGACATATGACATGTATTTGCTGATGGAGAAAACACATGCAGCTTGTAAGTATGGTGCAATGTTTTTCCTTTGGAAATAGAAACAAGAGAGACCTCATTGAAGTTTTACTAGCTAAATAGTTTTCTGATGTTCCTAAATGGGTCCAAAGTAGTCCTGCAGTATCCCTTCTGTGTGTATATACATGTGTACATATGCATGTTGTGAGAGATGGGAAGGATATAATAACACCTATACAATGCACTGTTTGGATAGTATTTGGGGTGAAGGAAAACAAGTGGCACATTGCTAATTTGGACCCTTTTACATGTTTCTTGCCAGACTGATTTGTCTGGACTAAGCATCTATACTTTCCTTAATCTTTAGTGTTTGCTATAAAATAATTTCTTGTTCCACGCACTTTTAAATCGGTCTGGATCTAGACTCAGTCAATATTCCACATAGTGCAGGAATTGCTCTCACTTTATTGATTGGACACTGCTCGTCTAATTGTGGAGTAACTTACTTCCTCAGACTTACTGTGCCTGTGACTCTGGCTGAGCCAGCAGCCTCACCGGTGAGCTCAGGCCTCCCCGCACGCGGTTCTCCTGACAGGTCCTTCACCTTTCCCCAAACGGTCTCTGCCCTTATATTCTTCTGGATTTCGTCCACGCTGTTTATTCCGTGTGGAATAGCCTCTCTCTTCCCTTGACTCTACCTAGAGAACACGTCCTCACCTTTCAAGACCCATCTCAGATTCCGCCTGCCTGAGATGCCTCCTCCACCTTTCTGGCACAGTGTGGGGGCTCCCTGCACTGTGTTTCCGCTGCACTCTATACCCACCATGGATGCGTGTAACACCCATGACTCAGTACTGTAATGACTCATTTCTGTTTCGTTCTTTTTTTTTTTTTAATCAACAAAACTTTGAGCTCCATTTGGATAGGAAACTTCAAGTCGTCTGACACTTCCTGATTACCCAACACAGTGCCTGCCATATACAAGAATTTCAACTGTGAACCAGATGAGTAAACTTTATAGTAATATTTAAAGAAACATCAAGAAGAGTATTATGTGGCTCTTTTCTCTTACCCATACTCAACTGTGTCAATCATCGATTAGTCCCTCCTTGGGCTTCCTTATTCTTCTTTAATATTGATTGTCATCTTTCTTTCATGTATTTGCTTTTAGTACTGCAAAGCATTAGCACTTGATGTGTTTATAGTTGCCTGGTGATTTGATGTATTAATATTTTAAGTACTGTTGGGTTTAATAGCCTCTCTTTCTCTAAACTAGACCCACCAGTGAGATAATGCTGAATGCCTTCTCACTGCTCCTGTCTCTGAGATGCTCTACCCGTTCAATCCTGAGTGGAACCATTTTCAAGGCAGAAGTGGCTTTTTGCTATTCTGTCTAGTAATTTAAGGAATGATTTTGAATCATATTTTCCTGCCTTAGTGGTTCATATCTTCATTTTTTTGTGACCAAAATTTATGAATAAAGATCAGGACACTTAGTTTTTCTCAATCATCTTAAACTGTCATGATCCCCGTTTCCCAGTCAGAGCAAGATTTTCTTGCAAGTTGTGATGCTCACTCCACCAACTCATTCTTGTGATGGAAGAACGTTCTACACACTGAAGGGGCTTCATGCTTTCTGTTATTGTTTTTAAAGCTAGATCTTGTCAGATACCTGCCTTTTGTTCACAGAGAAGCACTGCCATTTTCTTCCAGATATAATGGGAATGAAAAATGCCTCTCCAAAGAAAAACATAAAATACTTTTTTTTTTACATATGCTGACAAAGAATGTAGTCTCAGAAAAGATTTCCTTTTGTGATAAATTAAACTCCAATTCATGAATCTTTAAAATTATTCCTTCCTTCCTGCTGTGGACATGAATTTCTAAAGTGTGTGTGTGTGTGTGTGTGTGTGTGTGTGTGTGTGTAGACATTAATTATTGACAGAGTGAAAAGTCGAACAAACCATGGCAAAAAATTCATCTTCATAGTAATTTATATATCCACGTCTCCTTGCTTTTCCTAATCCTGTTTCCTTATTATTTTAATGGTTTCTACCTTTACTACTAATGCATGAATGTGCCTTTGCCAACTCATCTTTTTAGTTGAAAAGTAAAAGCTATGAAATACAAACACACTTTCAAGTTAATAATAATAAGCTAGTATTTATTGAACACTTGCATGTAACCAGCACTCTAGTAAGGATTACCTCATTTTGGTCATGAATTATAATCAAAATGGAAACACTAAATGAAATCCTTAAAAGCAAAGTAGAAGCAGTACATTTATAAACCATAGAAATACCCTGATAATTTCTTTTGTTCTTACATAAGCGCAGCCCTCAGTCTGTATTTGATCTTCAGTTACCACAGACAAATTCATCTCACTCTCTTTTCTTGCTTTCATTTTAGTCAGAGAACATTAAAGAAATAGTATTTCTGGGGTACTGTGTCATTCGGGCATTCTTAGTGTATCAGTGCGTCACATACACTCAGGGGAGTTGTGAATAGTTACAGGAAATGAGACCTACAGAAATGAAGACCCATTTACGTACCTTACTGTTAACTATTTTAACTCTGAAAATAGGCAGTATTTTTTTAGAGGTTTTTAAGTTTCCAGTATAATTAACATACAGTGTTAAATTAGTTTCAGGTGTATGATATAGTGATTCAACAATTCCATACATTACTGAGTGCTCATCACAGTAAGTGTACTCTTAATCCCCTTCACCTATTTCACCCATCCCCCCACCCACCTCCCTTCTCTTAACAACAAAACAAAATCAGTTTGTTCTCTATAGTTGAGCTCATTTTTTTGTTTGTCTCTTTTTTTCTTGTTCATCTGTTTTGTTTCTTAAATTCCACATATGCGTGAGATCATATGGTATTTGTCTTTCTCTGATTGACTTACTGCACTTAGCATAATACACTCAGTTCCATCCATGTTGTTGCAAATGGCAAGATTTCATTCTTTTTTATGGCTGAGTAATATTCCATTGTATGTAAATACCAGTTCTTTATCCATTCATCTATCGATGGGACACTGGGGTTGCTTCCATACTCTGGCTATTGTAAATAATGCTGCAATAAACATAGGGGTGAATATATCTTTTTGTATTAGTGTTTTCGTATTCTTTGGGTAAATACCCAGTAGTGTGATTATTGGATCATAGGGTACTTCTATGTTTAATTTTTTTGAGGAAACTCCACACTTTTTTCCATAATAGCTGCACAATATGCATTCTCACCAACAGTGCACGAGTGTTCCTTTCACTCCACATCGTCACCAACACTTTTTGTTTCTTATGTCTTTGATGTTAGCCATTCTGACAGGTGTGAGATGATATCTAATTCTAGTTTTGATTTGCGTTTCCCTGATGATGAGTGATGTTGAGAATCTTTTCATGTGTCAAAACAGGCAGTATTAAATTCGTACTTTGCTGTGTTCAGTCAGTCTAATGTAGCAAGTTAACTATTTTTAATTTTTTGGTAGTAAATAATAGCAAAAGAAGAAACAAAGAGATGTAAAAATGTCTTCTCTCAAGGACTTTGAGAAACCAAAGTGATCTTATACTTTAGAGAAAAAGTGATTTTACAGAGTTGGAAGTAAAACCCAGGAAGATTCAATATCCTGCCCAAAGTCACAGAACCAGTTAGCAATGAGTAAGGTGAAACCCACATCTACTGTCTCCTGTGCAATTCTCTCTTGACCACAGAGAATATCTTTTTCTAGAATTTCTCCCTTTCCTTTTGATTTCCTTATCCCCTTTATTTTATTTTATTTTATTTTATTTTATTTTATTTTATTTATTTTTGTAACAACATGATACTTTTTATTACTCTTTCCTCTGCTTCAAATTTGTCTTGCTGGTTTCTCTATACCCTCTTGCCTTTGCCTTCTTTTCTTGGTTTATAAAAAGTTTTATTTCCCCTGCAGAATTTCTTTGTTTTTATCATTTTAATGATTTTAAATTACCTCTTACTTTTACTATTTTCACTTCGAGACTCCGAGAAGGGATTAGAAATTTTGAGATGTTGGATGTCAATTGTCCAAATCAAATTAGCCAAAATAACAACAACCAAAAGCCAATAATGAAGAAAAATGCTGTTTAGCCAAGTATGTTCATCTTAGGTTTGTATTTGCTATTTTTTTTTAATAGTACAGCTGTTGCAGCTGAATCCTGTATGTTGAAATTTGGATGGTTTTCATTTTGGAAGATAGTAATAAATCTGAGAGTAGAATAGTTATTCTAATAAAAAATTTTTTTTTAAAAAAGTACATATTTACACAGGAGAGAAAATAAATGCAGTGCTATTGGTTATTTATTGCTTTTAATTCACAATTTAGCAGTTACTTACCACACAATCTTATATTTATTCTCTGGTTATTTTATGTTGGCTCCATTTTCCAAGTAGAGTGCCATAAGACTACTGTGCCCAGTTTATATGCTAATTTTAAGTTTCAAATGTACTTGCATTGTGTATATGCATTAAAAAAAGACATATATCTGCTCAAATAAACTCCATTTCCTGCCTTGTCTGAATCACATGTCAGGATCAAGTTCAAATAAGAGGGCAGACACTGACCCATATGCCCCCTTGACTGAAGAAGTAGAAAGTGTTGTACACACAAAAACTGAGAAATGGTAAGATACCCTTTATCTTTCTCTTATCTCCCCATGGTGATCTCCTTTGACCTTCACCAGTGACCTGCACATGTGAGGCCTGCGATGTAACACAGTAAGGTTAAGATAGGAGAAGTATAAAGGGAGGCTTGGGAGAGACCTGTTATGAGCACAGGCACCTTGGCATTTTAGGAACTATCACCATTGCCATTAAAATGCAATGGTTTGTTCAAGCTGCCTTGAAAAAATTTTAAAAACATACAAAAACATTTAAAGGCATTTAAAAGCCCTTCATCTGTGTATGCATGTGTATTTAGTTATTTTGTTTGGCCCAAAGAGGATTAAAGAGACCAAAGGAATGTTCACTCACCGTTTCCAACTTTGCCGTTTTGCTGCAAAGTGTCATTTCTGATCACTGGTTTAGTTAAACATGTGCACAGAGCACGTAATTGTTGTCCAGGTTGATCTGAACAACACTGCTCCAAATTGCTGGCAGGAGTTATGATCAGAACACAACATTCATGAGAAATTAGACTTGGCCCACAACATACTCAGTGCACAAAGGAATCCAGGCAGTGGGTCTAGTAAAAATGAGGAAGTGGCTGTAAAAGAAATGTCACATATTCACCTCTCTTTGTATTCTTTTCGATGGTGATTTTTATAGAAATTTTATTCTGTTTCCTATCCACCTGCCTTTAATAATGTGTTTTCCCCTCTTAATTGTTCATTCAAATCTGCACTACAATTGAGTTAAAGAATGAATACAGAAGCATCTAAAGGCCCTAGCTGGGAAAACAGAATTTAAAAAGATAAAGTAAATAAAGAAGACTACATTGTCTACCACTCCAGTCCAAAATTGTTTCTCCCTTCCTTGTCTTCTGTAATGTTTTAATCTGTCCTGCTATATCAGTCCTGATTGTCTGCTCTACCATATTTATGCCAGTTCAAAAGACAGAATAGTATATAATCAAATAAGTTAGTTATCTGTAAACTATCAAGTATCACTGCATAGGCAGTGTATTTAAACTTATTTTATATGTTACTTCCGGTTCTCAATTTATGTCATGATTACTCTAAAAATTTTCTCTTACCTAGCCTCATGCTGGACAAAAGGAGGGTCTATATTATTGACTCACTTAATAATCATTAATTATAATTTTTGAAAATTATTCTCAACCACTGAAGAGCACACTGACTCAAGACTAATATTCTTCAACGATAATCCCATTAAAGCCAGTAGCTTCTGAGAGAAACCTTCAATTGGAAAAAGAGCTCAGTTTCCTTTATTCCTAAATACATGTTTCCTTTCCCCTTTGAATAAATCAGGTAGATTTTTCCATTTGAAAATAATGATTATTTCTACATTGGTACAAAGTTCTAGATGTACCAAAAGCCTTTAATAAAAAGAAAACAATGAAAAAATTGACTCTCATGACTATTAGTAATCCATTAACAGTAATCTCCTTGAAGATAGAGACTCTCAGGTATTATTTTTTAATTGTTTTCAGCACATAACAAGTGATGTTATAGAGGCTTCATTAAGGCATGTTGAATAAATGAATAGAGAGGTTTGATACTAGGGGAGTACATCTGTGACCGGCAGACCTTGGCTGTAACTATTGCTACCAAAGGAGAATTAACAGCGTGAAAGGTATCTCATGATCAAATGAAAAATAGCATGAAAATGCCTTTTAATTTAGGAGTCATACTCCTGGGCTAATCACTGAGCATGAAGTTGTCTATAAAAGGGACACTTCCTATGAAAATGATTTGTTAACATTCATTTCATGATGGAGGTTTTACCACACGATACCTAGGTTTGCTCTGATAAGGATATCCAGTTGGAATTGCTACCTTATTTATATGTTATCTTAATAAGGGAAATGTGTCTAAATTAATTGGGAAAGATAAAGCACATGCAAAGCAGAGAATGAAGAAACATCAGTGATGGAAGGAAAAATCTGTAACCAGAGATAAAGAATTTCTTGATATTAAACCCAATAAAAAACACTTAAAAGGAAATGCACCATGTGCAAACCTCCGTCAGTTATCTTTCTGTCTCCTTTGCTGAATCCAGCTCCTTTTCCTCCTCTGTAATCGTCTCCCAAGGTTTCTACTCCTCCCACAGTGTGCTCTATTTATCCCATTATTCACTGAAGCCACGGCTGGAGTTTGAATGCAAGGCCATATTTGCAACTCTATGCAGATTTCTGTTTTAACATCCTATTTTCATTTCAAATTTAAGAACAGAACATCTGAACCCACTCACTTTAAAATAACTCTTTTGCCTAACTTCCTTATTTTCTTCTTCATTTAGTCACCTATTAGGGAAACTTGATCTTCTTTTATTTGCTACAACCAAATTTTCTCTGAAGCATGTATTTTTAAAACATGTATGGAGAATTTGTAAGAAAAGGGCACATTTACAAGGGTTTTACTCCCTCGTAGCAGTAAAGCTAACCAACAGAACTAAAAAAAAGAGCAATAAAAATGATCTCTATTGACTTTTAGAAAGGTCTTAACCTCATACTACAAATCCAACAGTTATTATCAAGACACAAGTTCAATCTAATGTATACAAAACACTAGTTTCTCAACACAGTGCAGCAAGTGTCATTAAGGTGTTGCAGAAATTAAGTGAAATTCAGGTGTTGCAGAAATAAGCAAACAAACAAATATGAAAGCCACCAATAATATCCACCAGTTAGAGAGGCATGGGCTATACGCATGAATAAACTGTGGGAAAGAACCGAAATATTTTGTCTTGAGCCAATTCTTCAACTGCAGCTCAGCCACAATTGAGGAAAACCTCGAGGCTAAGCAGCTTCTTACTTGATGGGCTACAATTTGGAAGCAGGTCTACTGTGAAACAAACTGCAGACAACAAATGACCAAATACTCAAGGACCTAAAATCAGAAGCACAGAATGTCATTCTGGTTGACTTTTCATCCTGGGTGAACACACTGAAGCAAGAGAACACCTCTTCCCAGCAATACCGTATGTGCTGTTGTGGTACCAGCTGGGTCCTCAGCCAGGCTTACTGGATGTGGAGATTGAGCTCCAACAAATTTTGAGACAAACAGCAGAAAAAAATCTCTTCTGCCTAAGTCCCACCTCCCTTCCTTTGGTTCTCAGGAAAATGAATGAACATATGCCAACAACACTCAAACCTCCATGTTGTTCGTGAAGAGGAAGGTCTGAGGGGGTTAGAGAGATGTCTTCCACACTAGTTTAAGGAAAATAGCAGAATGGCAGATCTGTCCCCTGCCAAAGGTAAGAAAATTATATGAGAGGAAGGATCATGTTGCTTTTTTCCATTAGTCTATGGTCAATACCTCTGGCAGTACCTGCTACAGAAGGGGCTCAATAAGGATTTGATTTAAAAAAATTATCATTGCAGAAGGTAGGAGTATGGATGTTGAAGTCAGAGATGGTTAGGAGACTTAGATTGGCAACTTTTTGGCTTTGTGTCTTTGGGTAAGTTATATAAATTCATGTAATAATAACACCTATCTCACTGTGGGAATTAAAAGACATAATATATTTAAAGTGTTTAGCACATGACTCTGCTGGTTATCCCAGCTTGGTCCTCCAGCTTGGCTTGCTAGTAACACTATTTTCTACTCTTACCATTTGAGGCCTGCAGAATGGTAAGGGTTCTCCACCATTGAGGATCTTTGGGCTCCTCAACATCCCTTACTGGTTTCTTTAATCCCAACCACAACACTGTAAGGTTTACTTACATGAAAGTTTCTTCAATCTTCTGAATTTGATTTTGCTTCCTGATAGTATTTTGAGTGATATAGGGCCTAGAAAAGAGTAATAATGAGAAAGGATGAACTTCTGGTGGTGGTGTTGGTAAGTGGCATTAGTAATGGTCTTAGCAGTAGTAATCAGAGTAGTAGAGCAATAAGAATAGTGGCAACTGTCATTGTTACTGTTGAAGGGCAGAAAGTCTCAAAGTATGACAGAAAAACTGCTACAGCAAACAAACACAAACAATCTAAAATCTATCTTGTATTCCCTAAGAAGAGAGACAACTTTAGACAATAACAATTTTGCATTATCAAGAAAATGAAAGAAAATGTGGAATTTTTTGATACAAGCTATTAAAAATATTGATATAGGGGCACCTGCGTGGCTCAGTTGGTTAAGCATCCAACTTTGGCTCAGGTTATGATCTGATGATTCGTGAATTCAAGCCCCACGTCAGGCTCTGTGCTAACAGTTAGAGCCTGGAGACCACTTCAGATTCTGTATCTTCCTCTCTCTCTGCCCCTCCCCTGCTCATGTTCTGTCTTTCTCTCTCTCAAAAATAAATAAACATTCAAAAAATTTTTTTAAGCTTTTGATATAAAATGATTAACTGATGTATTAACTAAAAATAACAGTACTAATAAAGGAAATAATGTAGAAAATTAATGTTGTTACAAAATATTAGAATAAATTTTAAACTAGAACACGTATTAGCAATCTAAGAAATAGGATCAGTAACATACTTGAGAACTTAATTTAAAAAATTCCAAAGAAGCGGTGCCTGGGTGGCTCATTCAGCTGAGCGTCCAACTTCAGCTCAGGTCATGATCTCACAGTTCGTGGGTTTGAGCCCCCTGTTGGGCTCTGTGCTGACAGCTTGTTCAGAGCCTGGAGACTGCTTCAGATGCTGTGTCTCCTCTCTTTAACCGACCCCCCCCAACTTGCGCTCTGTCTCTTTCTGTCTCTCAAACATAAATAAAAGTTAAAATTTTTTTGTAATTCCAAGGAAAAATTTTTTAAATGAGGACTGTTAAATAGATATTAGAATCCAATATATGGATAGTTGATTTTCTGAAAAAGAGAACAGAAAGAGTATTCAAAGAAGTATTAGAATAAAAATACTTTAATGAAATGGCATCATCCTATAATTCAGAAAGTTTCATGGCCCATGAAAAAGAGAAAGAGATGAGATAGAGACAGAGAGAAAAAGCAGATAGAAAAAGGGGGAAAGGTTATCCTGGTGAATTAGTGATCTTCGGTTATGTAAAAATATTATTCATTATGCAGGCAAATAAGTAAGTTTACTTATTGGGCTTCTCATTAGCAGTTTTGGATAAAAGAAAGCAGTAGAACAATATTATTAAAAAGTATTGAGTATAAAATTGTGAACCAAGAATTAAATATTTAATCAAGTTTTTCATATGTCAAAGCTTAGAAAAATAGACTCAATAATTTAAAAAGTCCATTTGAATATTACTCGACAATCAAAAAGAATGAAATGTTGCCATTTGCAACAATGTGGATGGAACTAGAGTGTATAGTGCTAAGTGAAATAAGTCAGTCAGAGAAAGATAAATATCATATGACTTCACTCATGTGGAACTGAAGAAACAAAACAGATGAACACAGGGGAAGGGAAGTAAAAATAAGATAAAAACAGAGAGGGAACCAAACCATAAGAGATTCATAAGTACAGAGAATAAACTGAAGTTTGTTTGAGGGGTGTTCGGTGGGGGGATGGACTAAATAGGTGATGGGCATTAAGGAGAGCACTTGTTGAGGATTTCAATGACACAGTCATAGGGGTATAGAAAAACAAACATAGATTATATAGCAAATTACAGAAAACAAAAGAAATAAAAATAAGCTGGAGGATGTGAAACCAAATATGATTATTCAGGGGCACCTGGGTGGCTCAGTTGTTCAGGCATCTGACTCTTGATTTTGGCTCAGGTCATGATCTCATGGCTCGTGGGATAGAGCCCAGAGCCCCATGTTGGTTTCTGCACTGACAGTGTCGAGCCTGCTTGGAATTTTCTCTATCTCCCTCTCTTTCTATCCTTATCCTGCTTGTATGCGTATGTGCACGTGCTCTCCCGAAATAAATAAATAAAATTTTAAAAAATATGACTGTTCAGTAATAATTACAAATAAAATAGTGTTTTAGGAGGGGGCGCCTGGGTGACTCAGTTGGTGAAGCATCCGACTTCGGCTCTGAGGTCATTCATGGTCTCACAACTTGTGAGTTCGAGCCCTGCGCTGGGCTCTGTGCTGACAGTCAGAGCCTGGAGCCTGCTTCAGATTCTATGTCTCCCCCCTCTCCCTGGCCCTTCTCTGACTCATGCTCCGTCTCTATCTCTCTCAAAAATGAATAAACATTTAAAAATGTTTAAAAATAGACTTTTAGGATAAAATGATTCTTATTCAAAAAACTTAAAATGATGTGCAATCCACAAAAGAGATACTAAAAATACGTGTTTCAGAAAGTTTGAAAATAAATAATGATCCAAAGAAAAATCAACAGAAAACTAGTAGGAATAATGTCAAATTCAACAACTTACTTATGATGTGCCTTGACATAGTTTTCTTCATGTTTCTTCTTCCTGGGATTCATTGAGCTTTCTGAATCTTGGGTTTGCAGTTTTTATCAAATTTGGAATTTTTTGACTATTATTTCATTAAATATTTTATTATGTTCCCCCTTTTTCCCAGGACTGAAAACATGCATCTTAGGCTGTATAATATAGACTCATACTTCATTGAGGCTCTAACTTTTGTTGTCTTTCTTTCCTCCATTTCATTTTGGTAGTTTCTATCACCTTGTCTGCAAGTTTCCCCACTTTTCTTCTGCAGTTTCTAATCTATATAATCACAGTACCATTTTTCATCTCTAGAATTTTGATTTGAATGTTTTTTATATCCCTCATTCTTCTCCTCATATGTTCATGTGGGGAATTTAAAAAACATGTTTTAATGCTCTTATTGAATTGTATTACTTATGTCATTTTAGGGTCTGTTCTATTGACTTTCTCCCTCCTAATTATGGAGCATATTTTCTTGCCTCTTTGCATGCATGTTAAGTTTTGACTGTATGCTGGATATTGGTTCCTTTCTATCTCCTGTGCTGAATCTCTCCCTTTTTTGGTATGGGGGATTATTTTTCTGGGACTCACTAAGTTCCTTGGAAACAATCGATCCTTTCATATTCTGCTTTTAAAGTTTGTTAGAGCAGGTCCTGGACAGCCTTTAGTCTAGAGCTAATTTGGCTGCTGAGGCAATGCTTTCCTGAGGACTGACAGATGCTCTGTGTAGAGGAGGCCTTTCCACTTGGCTGGTGGGAGCACAAATTATGTTTGGCCCTGTGTGAGCTCTGGGGATTGTTCTGCTCATTCCTTTCCAGTGGGTCTTTCCTAAGTCTTGGGCTGTTTTCTTATACACAGGTGCATACCAACACTGAGCCAAAAACTTGGGGGATCCTTCAGCAAATCTCCCAGACCATCTCTGCATCTTCCTCCTTCTGGTTCTCCACTGTGAATACTCTATTCATGTTGGCTTTCATGAACTGCATACTGTTTCTTCAACTCAGCAAGACTGCTGGGCTCTGGGTTTGTCTTCTTTCTGGTACCATCCAGAAACTTGCTATAAGCTGGAGCACTCATAGGTCTAAATTCACTTGTTTTCCTTCTCTTACAAATCACTATCCTGTGTTGTTTGTTGTTCAATGTCTGAAAACTATTGCTTCACATATTAGGTATGGTTTTATAATGGTACAATGTGGGAGATCAGTCCCCATTCCTGTTATTCTACCATGTACAGATGGATATGTCCTCATGCTAAAATCAGACAAACTTGAATTCAAGACAAAAAGCATTAAAATGGACAGTTATTTTTGTTACCATTATAATCCATATGAAAGTATAATTGCCTTATACCTTTTGCACAGAATTAATTCTTTCATCTATTCCACAAATTTTGACTATCTACCATGTGCCAACACTTTTCTGTTACTGGACAATTTAAAAGGGGAGTCAATATTCCTACTCTCAAAAAGCTTCTAATGGAACACAGAAAGATATTAATAAATAAACACCTCCAGATAAAATGATCAATAGTGAATGTTGTAGAGAGAAGTAAAGTTGGGTGATATAATAAGTATTTATCAGATCAGAGCTTCCTGAGACATTGGTAATTTCACCTAAGATCTGAGTAACAAGAAGGAAACCACAATGCACAAAACAGGAAGAGGAACATTCTGGAAAGTGGGAATAGTACACACACTCTATTTATGTGAGTGAGCTTGTCTTATCTGAGGAAGAGGGAGAAGGCCAGTGTGGCTAGAGGGTGCTGGGGAAAGGGAAGGATACGGTCACCGAGAGACAGGCTCAAGCCAAACCTATATACTTTGTGAGCATATCAAAGTGTGCATTTATTCTATGTGGAGTTTGGATGGAAAGCTGTTGGGAGATTTTAAGCACAGGAGCAGGGGAGTTCATTATGACTTCCATGTGAGATTCAAGAATGGAATCAGAAGATTACTGGAGGGTTGATCTCAGTAATCTATGAAGGAGACAGCTGGCTTGGACTAGAGTAGTGTTAGTAGAGAGAGTGGGAAGTGGATGGATTTGCAATTTGTATGGAGGCAGATTTAACAAGTCTTACTATTGAATTGGATGAGGAAACCCTTTTAATTTTTGGTTTGAGTGACTGGGTTTGTGGTCTTACCATTTATTTATAGAGAGAAGAATGAAAGACAATCTAATTGGGGGATATAAAATAAAAACAACAACATAAAAAATGAGAAACATAGACACACACCAAAAGAAAAACTTTAAAACACTTCAATTTTCCATTGACCAAGAAGAGAAAAGTAAAAATATAAAAAAAGACCAGGTTCGGAGTAATAGAAATATGTATTTAACCTTATATCATTTTAAAAGAGAATATATCTTTTGTTCCAAGGCTCATGAGGCATTTACATAAATTATCTGTGTATTAGGCATGAAAGGAAATGTCAAAAAATTCTAACATATGGAAATAGTAGAGACCAATTTTACTATAGTACAATAAAATTAGAAATAAATTAGGAAATTCAAATAGAATTAAAATGAATACTCAAATACTTGGAAATTTAAAAGTATGATTTAGAAAATAATTCTTGGGTCAAAAAGGAGCACAAAACTACAATGTAAAAAGAAAAAAATATTGTTAAAAATCTACATAATACATATAATGAATCCAAAGATGTGCTCAGGAAAACTGATAGCTTTAAACTTTTTCATTACTAAATAAGAAAAATAAATAAATCAGTACTCAACCCCCAAAACAGAAAATGGCCAACCAAATAGATACATGAAAAACACTGTAGGGAAGTAACCATACCAGAAAGAAAGACCTAAAATGAATGAAATGATAAATCCAAGGGTAGTTTATTAGAAATGGCAAAAATACATGAATTATGAGCCAGAAGAAAAATAAGAAAACAAACTTATACCATATTAGAAAAGGTATTAACAAATGAAAACATACGCTATACACAACATTATAATGAGTGAGAAAATTTGGTCTAAACATACCCATTTCTAGGAAAATATAAAATATGAAACTTGAGCCAAGAAGAAAAATAAAAGGAGAAATTTATAGAATAACTTTCTTTTATGTCTCCAAGCCACAGATAAGTTCTAGGTGATTTATACTGTTCCAGAGCATAAGGAAAGAAAGCAAACTTCATAATGTTTTAAATGAATTCAGAAAAACTCAAAAACATTATTTTTCAATGGAAACAAAAAAAGTACAATTTCAGTCTAGCCCCATTTGTAAATATTCACATGAGTATCCTAAATAAAATGTTAGCAATTAGAATCCAGGAAAACACAGAAAGTCTTATAAATTCATGATCATAAAGATTCCTTCCAAGAATGCTATAAATGATGATTATTTTAACGAGTAAAAGGGGAAATATTATCATCCCTAATGATTTCTCAAGAAGTATTTGGTAAAAGTCACTATTTCTGATTTTTTTTAAAGTATTATGTGGGTTGTACCACAAACACACATACACACACACACACACACACACACACACACACATACATACATACACACACTCATGGTATATATTTTATACATAACACTAAAAGTCTGTGTTGAACTTAACTGTGTATCAAACAGACTAATTCTGGGAAATATAGTCAAATAAACTTAGGAATTTCTCCATTAAAATGTCTTTATTACAGGTTTATAAAATGTAAAAAGCACAATAAAAGCCTTACGACACTGTGTAAAAGAAACTTGTTTAACTGTAATGGATAAACCAACAAAAAACCTTTTTTTTTCAGTGCACTATTAACATGTCCTGAAAGACTTTTCATCATGATCAGTTTTGAATTTATATACTAGAAAAGTTCCATTAAGATCAAGAGCGTCATTGTCATGTTAGCCATTGCCACTAGACAATAGAATGAAACACAATATTTTGATATTGGAAATAAATAGGTGAAATTATAATTTTTGTAGATAATATAATTATGTGGAATTTTCCAGAGAATACTAAAAAAATATGAAGTACATTAAGAGTTTATAAAAGTGGCCAATAACAAAATTAACATACAAAACTATACTTTTCTTTATAAACAGTAATTAATTAGAAAATAAAGGTCATAAGCTACAATATTAAAAACAAAATATTAAATTATCTAGATAATAATAAACTTAGAAATAAATATGTAGAACTTTACTTTGAGGAAAACTCTGAAACTACCAAGCACCATAAGGAAGACTTAAATAAAAAGACAGTTCTTAGTCCTATAGTTAATGCTAAATATTTTTAAAATGTAAATTCTCCTGGAAAGCATTTATAAATGTATATAATTCCATTTAAAACACCAACTGGATTTTTTGTAATTTAATAGAAAATGATTTTAAATTTTAACTCGCAGTATAAATTCTGGAAAATGTTTAAGAAATTCTGATGAAAGAGAGAGTAAGGAGATATATGCTTTCAAATAGAAAAAATATATTATAAAATAGCAGTCATAAAAATAACTGTATGCTGTAGGAACAAACTGACATTAATGGAAAGGACCAGAGAAACCATGAGTAAGCACATCAGTGTGAGAGTTTAGTGTGATAAATATGACATCTGATGTCAGGTGGAGGGGTGCAGGATTAGTTATGCAAAAAAGGTGGTGAAATAATTGAGGAGCCCATTGAAGAAATGAAACATCCCCAACAAATTGTAGGTTGATTAAATGTTTGTAGAAAATTAAATTATTAGATAACGCATAAATCAAAATTTTTATAATGTTGAGGAAGTTCCTTCTAAATTTTCTTTTTTTTTCTTTTTTTTCTTTTTTTTAAATTTTTTTATTTTTTGCACTGTTGGTGGGAATCCTTCTAAATTTTCAAGCATATTGTACACATGCACAAGAGAAGAGAGAGAGAGAGACAGAGAGATAGAGAAACAGAGAGAGAGAGAGAGAGAGAGAGAGAGAGAAAGAAGAAAAACATAAAAGCAAGGATGAATAGATCTTGATAAAATAAGAGAGAACTTGTGACCTGCAGAAATATAGTAAATGAGTTTAAAAATAACCTCAGGAACCAGGAAAAATACTTGCAACATGTATAATAGATGAAGAGCTAATTTCTCTAATATTAATAAATACATTAAAAATAAATTTAGGGGTGCCTGGGTGGCTCAGTCGGTAAGCATCCGACTTCAGCTCAGGTCATAATCTCACGGATCATGGATTCCAGCCCCACATCAGGCTCTGTGCTGACAGCTCAGAGCCTGGAGTCTGCTTCCTACTCTCTGTCTCCCTCTCTCTCTGCTCCTCCCCTGCTCATGCTCTGTCTCTCTCTTCTCTCAAAAAAAAAAAAAAAAAAACAAACCAAAAAAACAATAAAACATTAAAAAAACTTTTTTAAAACAAATTTAAAAACATACATACCATGATAGGAAAACAGGCAAAGGAGATGAAAGGCATTTCAGAAAGGAAAAGCGTAAATGACCAATGAATATTTGGAAGGATATTCCACTTTATCAGTAATCAAAGAAATGAAACTATCAATGAGTATTTTGAAGAGAAGCACATAACAAAACTCATTATTTTGGAAACATGGGGACATTCTTACTTGAAATACACATTTGAGCAACTTTTCTAACAGTGTTTAAAATGCTTATCAAATGTAAAACATATATTTTTTAGTCTAGCGATCCAACTGCTATATTAATTAAACCAAGAAAATAATCCTGCAAGTATGTCAACACTCATAAATGAGGACGATGATGTGTGGTTTTACTTTGGTGTGCTCTGTCAGCGTTCACATCGGTGTTCTGATATCTTCAACCAAAGAATTCCGATTTCCTTCTTTATGTTTAATATAAAAGTAGAAACAACTGCATGTTTGTCAAGGGAAGCAAAGAAGTAAGTATAGTACTGTAAATGAAACAGGGGAGGTCGATAAAGGGGATTAAGAGGACACGTGTGACGTGCCCTGAGTAATGTACAGAATTGTTGAATTACTATACTGTACACCCGAAACTAACATAACATTGTATATTAATTATAGTTCAGTTTAAAAAAGAGAGAGAAGTAAATGAAATCTATACTATCATTGAGATCAGTGAGACAAATCTTTTACTGACATTGTTTAATAAAAAAAAAAAAGATTAGAAAAACAGTATGTACAGTGCATTTACTTAAAACTCTTGACTGTATATCCATGAAAAGAAAACTGTCCAGAAACAGGTTCAGCTAATCATTTAGAGGGTTTGTTTTTTTTTACCTGAACTGTGGAATTTGGAGTGATTTTTTCATTTCATCTCTGTATTATTTGATTTTTTTGAACAAATACTATCTATTACTTTTACAATTATTAACACTACAAAATATGTAAATTTAGAGAAAAAGGGATATGTCTAAGTAACATAATTTTAAAGTGGAACAGAAAGAAAGTAATTATGGAAAAGGCCTTCATATCGAGACCAAAGTCTACAATAGTTTTAGAATGGAGAGAAGCTAGATTGTAGGATTTTAAAAAAAGAAAAAGAAGAGCTATAAGAGATACATTTGGAACTTAGACTGGTTTTTCTTTTCCCCGTATTCCATTACCTCTTTTGTACTGCTCCAGCTTTCTCATCTCTTTTCTGCATTTTCTGCATTTCAATATTTAAAAAAAATTTTAATGTTTATTTTTCAGAGAGAGAGACAGACACAGAGTGTGAGCGGGGGAGGGGTAGTGAGAGGGGGAGACACAGAATCTGAAGCAGGCTGCAGGCTCTGAGCTGTCAGCACAGACCCTGATGTGGGGCTCCAACCCATGAGATCATGACCTGAGCCGAAGTCCAAGGCTTAACTGACTGAGCCACCCAGGCGCCCCTCTGCATTTCAATATTAATCTCCTCTCCTTCTTTACCTTAGAGATGACACCTGGTGGTATGCTATCTAGCTCCCCATTTCTTCTCTCACATTCCACTAAATGATCCATACCACCCCCTCACAAAGAGGTGTGCAAGCATAGGAAATGTTTTATGTAGGTTAAAAATGCACAAACAGGGTCTTGGATAGAAATACCATGCATTGGAGCAAGAAATATATTGATTTAAATGCTGCTTTGTTAGGGGTTTTTTCTTCAAAACCTATCCCTACCTTTTTAACACTTTATGTTATCCTTCTTCTTTGCTTCTGTCCAATTTCTTCTCTATTGCTTGCTATTTTCTCTATGGCCTGCAGACTTTCATCCATCTTTCACACTTACCCTCTGCCCCTGCTTTCATTCTTTCTTTCGATAGCGGTTTCCTTCCATTTTGAACCTATGTAACATGTTAAAACTGGAGGCCTAGAGTTGTTCTTCTGAGTGTAAAAGGTAGTAGGTAGAACACAGTAATTAGTTTTTGTTTATAGTAAAGACAGCACATCAAAAAGAATAACAATGGGTGAACTAAAGAAAAAAGACCACACAGAGTCAATACCACCTGATAAACTGCACACACTGGGAAGTTAACCTCGTAATGAAGGAGTTGTGTTTATGCTTTCATGTTTTCTAAAGATACTGCTGTAAGAATGACCGTTTTGCAGGGAAGAGAATGCGTCTTATTATATAGCAGTACAGTTAACCTTTAAATGCTGGGGTGGGGTTAGGAGGGTTGACCTCCCCCTCCCCCTGCACAGTGGAAAATCCATGAGTAACTTTTGACTTTCCCAAAACATAACGCTAATAGTCTACTGTTGACTAGAAGCCTTACTGATATCATAAACAGTTCATTAACACATATTTTGTATGCTACATGTATTACATACTATATTCTCACAATAAAGTAAGTTAGAAAAGAAAATGTTATTATGAAAATCATAAGAGGGAGAAAGTACATTTACATAACCATGCTGTACTTACTGGGGAAAAAACCCCCAAGAAACAAAAACTGTGTGTAAGTGGACCTGTGCAGTTCAAACCGGTGGTGTTCAGGGATCAACTGTAATTAGTTCTTATTCATAGTAAGTCCTAGTACACTGCCTCCTCCCTCCCTTATTTCCTCCAAGCCCTGTGATTCTCTCCCTCCAGGTGATGCTTTGGATCATTTCACTTCTTTCCATCTCCCATCCCCACTCACAGCAGACGCCTCCCAACAGGCCTCCCCATCTTCTATCTGGACCCTCTAAAACCCATTCTACACATAGCAGCCAGGGTTATCTTTAAAAATATTTATATGATCATAGTAATCCTTACCTTAACACCCTTAAATGACTTCCAATGCTACTTAGAAGAGAATTTAAAGTTGTTAAAATTTAAAAATTTAAATTAACATGTTGTATGATGTCCTGCATGACCTTGCCTGGGCCAGCTTCCATGACTTCCTCCCAACACTGAGCCCCTCATTCACTGACCTCCAAACTCACTGGTCTTCTTTTAAGGTCTAGATGGGCCAACTACTTCCTACCTCAGGGCCCACATGCAAGCTGATCTCCCTCGGTGATTCTTTCCTTCCCACTCTTCACCTGGCCAACACTTTTCCCTCAAGCCTCACTTGCGGCAGATTTTGTGGTTCTCTTGCTCATTACCTCTTCCAATCTCTTCTGGTATAGCATCCTGACTGCATTACTCATACAGCTTTGCTGTCTGAGTTCTGAATGTGATTTATGTTTACCAAACAGAAGCTCTCATGGAAGGCTTGAATCCAGAACTGAGTTAACTGGAGAGAAAAGCAGGGTTTGAGGCGACCATTTTTATGAAGCAGAGCTTAGCCTAGGGGATGTGGTTCTGGGGTCAGCAGTAAGAATTATCAGCTCTCTGATTCTGGCAGAAGTAGTAGCTCCTTTCATGGTCCATCTGTGGTATGGCTTTGGGGACCATTTATGGCAGCTCATTCTAGGGACTATAGCTGAACCACTCATTCTGAAAGCCATTTAATACCCTGCAATGAATACTTTTGCATTTAAGGCTACCTAACACAGATTCTGTTATCTATGGCTGAACCTTGACTGTCCCTCCTCAATCTTCAATCAGACTCCTCAGTTGTACTCTTTAATTATATTTGACATTTCTTTCAGAGCACTTGTTCTAATTTGTAATTACATATTTACTCATGTGTTGGTCTGTCTCAGTTGTTAGATTATCAGCTTCATGAGAACATAGTAAGTGCTTAACACACAACTGTTGAAGAAATTAATAAAGCAAAACTATATTAAGATTCTTCTTTACTTACTGCTTGATTACCTGCTTTCCTTAGGTTCTAGAACGGTAGATATATTGGTTGTTTGGATATAACTGCTGTTAGTGATTGTCATTATTCATTCTGCATTCACCCAAAGTCATCTTGTATTGTTTTACCCTGGCAATACAGACTCCATTAGAAGTTCCTTCTTGAATCTGATCTCGCTACAATGACTAGGGTTAAACTAAGTTTCCCTAACATCCACTCTTGGATATGAAAGAATGTATATTTTGCAGAGAAAGTGTGTAAATAGTGGAGCACAATAAATCTGATATGAGATTTGGACAATTAGGCTAATGTGTTCCTGCTATACAAAGTCTTATTTGGGTTTTTTTTTTTTTTTTTAGTTTATTCTGAGAGAAAGAGAAACAGAGAGAGAGAGAGTAGGGAGGGGCAGAGAGAGAGAGAGAGAGAGAATCCCAAGTGGGCTCCACACTGCAGCATGGACCCCGATGTGGGGGTCGAACTCACAAATGTGTGAGATCATAACCTAGGCTGAAATCAAGAGTTGGACGCTTAACCAACTGAGCCACCCAGGTGCCCCTTTGGGTTTTTGATATCCAACTAGAAGAAGAAAAAAAAGGTTAGTGACAGGAAAGAGCAGAACATTATTGAAACTTGGTTTCCTCAGTTGTATCCTATGTCTTTCACATTAGACAAATTTTTACAGGTGTTTCATGTTAAAGGATGAAACATAGTTAGACCTAGAAAATCATCCATTATGCTATATTTCATATGAAGGAGGTCAGTGGGTAGATAGCACAAGATGAAACAGAAGGAAATAAGACAGCTAAATCATGCAAAGAATGAGCTAGCAGACTCAGAAAGCTTACCTTTTATGAATGGCATGTACAAGTGTTCATGTGCAGATCTAGGTCATCTTTTGGTGACCTTTGAAGAGAGCGAGCCTGCTCCTCTTCCTGGATTCCTTATATCAGTGAATGAAATTACCAACCTAGGAACCCAGACATTAACCTTGATTCTTCCTTCTTTCTTATGGATTCAACTGCTTCATCCAATTTGATCAATAACCACATTCTTTAAATTTCCCTTTTCTTAACCTTTTTTTTTGGCTCTAATTTGACAGTATTATTAAAACAGCCTCCTAATTGGTTTTCCATCACTTCAATTTAGAATGATATGCCTAAAATCCAAATATTATCATATTACTCCCTGCTTAAAATCCTTTAGTGGCCTCCCTTTTTAGTCAGGCAAGACACTTTATGACCCCTTCTCATGCCTTACCACTCCCCCACCCATGCCCTCTTTCTACTATCTTTACTGAAATACTTTAAATTCCCAGAAGGCATTGGATCCTCTCCCTACTCCCCATCCCCCCAGGTTTTTGCACTCACTGCTCCATATCCCTGTTTCCCATACTCTTTGTTTGGCTGACTTCAACTCAGTTTACAGGATTCCGTTTAGATATCACTTCTCTAAGAAACCTTTCCCAAACCCCAGTGCTTGGGTTACACTTAAACTTCATGGTTCTCTAAAAAATTCTATCCCTATCATAATTCATCATCCTTCTGAATTTGCCTCTTGACTTGTCTTCTTGTCCATTAGGATTAGGTTTTGTTTAATATTAAAAAATAATAACAGTGACTTAAACAAGTTGGAGGCTTATTTTTATTTATACAAAGGAAATCAATAAATGGGCAGTCCTGTGCTGGTGTGTCAACTTCAAAGTCATCATGTTTCTAGGACCCTTCTATTTTTCTAAACTTCCACAACACATGGTTTCCATCCCTAGGTTGCCGCATGTCCAGGAGAACTCCAGCAATTATGTCTCCCTATCAGACAGTAGGAAGGAAGAGAAAGCAATGGATAAAAGATGGATTTACTGTTTAGTTTCCTTCTATAGCGCTTTCCTGGAAGTCTCACCCAATACCTTACCTTACTTTTTATTGTCTACCCCTAGCTACAGGGGTGACTGGGAAGTGTTACTTTTTCATTGGGCACATCGATGCTTGCCTTTACATGGTAAGGAAGAAGGGAAGGAGGGATTTTGAGTAGACAGCCAGCAATCACTGCTACGCTGGGCTATTTCTTCTTCAAGGGCAGGACTATTTGTTTTGTTTTGTTTTGTTTTTTGCATTGTCCTCAGACCTGAGCAGCACACCACACACTGAGTAGATGTTCAATAAGTATTTGCTGAGCCAAATGCATAAATGGTTTAAAAATAAATAGTATAATATTGGCATGCTAACAGACTAGATTGTGCTTCCTCATATATGAAATAGAGAGTCTCCAAAGTTTTTCTTTTTCAAGTTGTGTAATTATTTTTTATTTTCTAAATAAAATCTTATCTAGAATCCGATATGGAGCAATAAAAGTGGAATGCTGGGCTTGGAGCCAAGCAGCCTGCATCTTGATTTGCTCTCCCCTTCTAGATTCCCCAGGAAGAGCCCTGTAATATCTTTTTAGTACTCCAGGCCTTCACAAATCACAATTTGAAGACAACTGGACTCATGATCCCACCAGCGCAGGAATCTCTGAATTAAGGTACTATCGTATCATCAGGAAATAATCAACCCAGCTTGTTATCGACAAAAATTAAGCCAACTCTTTTGTCCCTGACAATGATGTCATCCATTCTTGGAATACTGAAATGCTATACCAAAATGCTGAAGTAAGAAAAGATGCAATTATAATGGCAAATGCAAAACATAACTTGGTGGTCTATATGGAATATCAGAAAGAAAACATACAGTCCTCTTCAGTTTCAATTTTGCCTGTTCTCAAGGTGTAACTCATATCCTAGTTCATCCATAAAGTTTTCACAGATATTCCCCGACTACCCACTTCTAAAGTAGATGTAGGGACTGGATGGAACTTGCCCATTAGATGCAGATCATGGAGTCAAGGGGAGATATAGTATAGAACACTGAGGAGTAAAGCTGGGATGAAAAAGTCAAGCAGACAGTGGGGCACAATTAATCTTCAGATGGTCAGAGAGGTAAAAATAAGTATGAGGCAAAAAGTTAAATACTAGCATAGAGTCAATGGATTTAAAAGAAAAGGTAGAAGAAAGTACGCAAAGTAGTTAGCATATAAGGCTTTTTATCGGTTAGCTCTGACCACCATTGTAATAGCTACGATTCACTTTAACTTTAATATATGCTAGCATTTAAAAATTTTTTTTTAATGTTTATTTATTTTTGAGACAGAGACAGAGTGTAAACAGGGAAGGGGCAGAGAGAGAGGGAGACACAGAATCTGAAACAGGCTCTAGGCTCTGAGCTGTCAGCACAGAGTCTGACGCGGGGCTCGAACCCACGAACTGTGAGATCATGACCTGAGCTGAAGTCCGACTCTTAACCGACTGAGCCACCCAGGCGCCCGAATGCTAGCATTTTGATGGGAATTTTACACATGTTCTTCTTAGTCTTCATACCAACCTTGAAAAACTGCTATTACTATCCCCATTTTTATCAACAAAGTAGCTGTGGCTTTAAAAAGATCAATTCTTCGTATCTTTGATGGGAAAGAAGGAACTATGAACTTGTGGTTCAGTATGTCTTAATCCAGTGCTGCTCTATGTTCTTTCCAACACCAAGATGTTGCTGTGATTGCTGAATTATAGTGCTCTCAGAAAGGATCTTCCTCTTTCATCAGTTTGGCTAATGGCTCTTCAGAGAGGTGTTTAAGACTGCTTCTGTAAATACAGCCTTTAGGGTGAGAACTGAAAAACTTGGTATTTAATGGTAATTATTTCTATTTACTCTTACCTTATGAACTCAGAAGTCTGCACAAACATTGACTCATAAATTGTGAGGTAATGGGTGCTAAACAACATTGACATTTATTATTTTCATAGTACAGTCTATCTCCGTCTTTGATCATCTCCAAAATATACCATCACATTCCTATTGGAAGAATCTCCTTTCATGGTCCAGAAAGGGTCCTGTTTCAGTGGGCAAGGACCTTCTACTGGGACCCCCTCCTGGGGGTTAAATTATGAATTTAAATAGTAGTTAATCAAGGAAACAAGATGCTACAGTTGTCCTGCCCCCACTGACCTATATAGTTACATCTTTCTCATCTTACATTTTCCTTTTTCCTCACTGCCTGGATCTCCACCCCCATCCATCACTGGAAACCAGGTTGAACCCAGCAGTGACTAAATCTCTGAACCATCTCACTCCAACTAATTCATTGGTTGCTGATTGACTGAAAGGCCAACTTTTCCCTTTTAGACTATTTCTGTAAAGTTCACCAGTGAATCATGTGTCATCAAATGGCCATTGAGTCTCCTTAACAGAGAGACAAATGTTACCAAAGTAGAAGCAGTTGTACCTTTTCCTGGAGAAGTTGTTAGAAAGTGTACAAAGCTTTCCACAGCTGTACAGGACTGCACCTGGAGTGGTTCAAGGCTCTATTATATCCATTTTCTGAAATATTCTTCTGGTTTGGCCTCCTTTTCAGAGGAGGAATGTCTTGGGCTCCTTCCCACCAGCATCTCTTTCCTTCCTTCTGGCTGAGAACCATCCCCAGCCTTCTGGGCACTGATGCCTTCAAGAACAAGGTGGCATGTGAAATAAGAAATAATTAGATTAATTAATCATGTAATTTAAAGTGAATAATTTACTTTCATCTGAATTATTCAAATGTTTTAAATTTGATGGATTTTTTTGGTAACTTCAATTATATGAATCATTGGCTCGAGTTATTCTGGGTGAATAGAGATTGCCTACATTTTTAAATACAATAGGTCCAACATGTAAGAATTTGATTTTGAAATCCTATGCTACATGAATTTCAAGCTCCTCTCAGGAATATATGGAGCAAGGAGAAAAAAAGGACTTATTGTGATTTTGAATAGTTCAGCCAGTCTTCACTGGATTGTTAGTATTTTTCATTTTTTTGACATATGATTAGCTAATTTTCTTCCATGCCTGTAATGATTTATGTTTTTATATGCGATCATTTCTTTGGTTATCCTTACACTCTTAGCATAGTGTTGGGCACATCCATGGCACTAGTGAAAATGTACTTTGAAACTGATTTTTTTAAATAAAATATTCTAGGGGCACCTGGGTGGCTCAGTTGGTTAAGCATCTGACTTTGGCTCATGTTATGATCTTGCAGTTCATGGGTACAAGCCCCGCATTGGGCTCTGTGCTGACAGCTCAGAGCCTGGAGCCTGCTTCGGATTCTGTGTCTCCCTTTCTCTCTGCCCTCCCACCACTCATGCTCTGTCTCTCTCTGAAAAATAAATAAAAAACATAAAAAATATTTAAGGTTTAAAAATAAAATATTCTAGTGTGTGGATTATGATAAATACCAACTTCTCCTACTGGCCACTAGTGATAATAGTAGGATATATTCTCATGGAACACTTAGAGTAGGATTTTGTTTTGTGATGGACTTTCTTAAAGATAAGCAAATAATGGGCTATTTTAAAAGCTTCAAACACTTATGTTAAAATACATCTGTTTCTTAATTGCCCTGAAAATCTTTCCCAGTCTGGGTGTTGTAAGTGGGGCTTCCCTAAAAATAAGCAAGAGTTCAAAATTGGCCACAAATAAGCCCAAAGAGAATAAATTTAAAATGTGGCTCCCTGCCATCTTGCAATGTTCTTACAGTAAATGGGAAGTGCTATGCCCCCTCCCTTAACTATTCTTTGGCTGATGGCTTTTCTTGGGAATATATTTTCCTAGAGAAATCCTACGAATGGTTGTTTCCTTGAAAGGGCGTGTGCTTTTGCTGGTGAATGTTGATATAGGAAGAAGATGAAAGAAATGTGAAGGGCTAGAAAGGCCCCACAGTTGGTGTAGGGGAAGGGGCAGGGAGAGATTCGTGTTTGTTGAGTCCCTATTTTAGCTAAGTGCTAACATCTAACATAATTTTTACTCTGTTAGATGATATTATTGCCCATTTTATTGATGAATCACTGAAAATTAATGAAATTGCCTAAATTCACTTTTCTTTCAGAAAAGAGGGAAGAATTTGAAGTTAATAGATTGAAAACAGAATAGTAGGTCTGTTAAGAAGGAACACCTATGCTGCTTCTCTTCGTCAGCCTAGAAGCAGGTCACACAGGGTTGGATCTCACTCGGGCAGACATGAGCCCTACACACCAGCTTCATCTCCTCCTGATGGGAGATGTCTGATGTCTAATTAACAAAGGACTATGCTTTTAGTACCATAATCAGAAAGGAAGGTTCAGATGTAAATACCCTGAAGAAAGGCAGCACATAGCTTTCAATTAACACTCAAGTGTTAATAACAATTATGCTACTATACTTACCAAGCATATGGTGAGCACTTGACATATAATTTCTATTTGATTCATAATCACCTTAAAAGTGTTATTTACATGGTAAATATGAAGCAATTATAACTTAGAGTAAATTATTATCACAAGGAATGAAAAGGCCAGTATTGGACACCAAATCTTTTTTTTTCCTTAACTCCCTATAATTTATTTTTTTATAATTTATATCCAAGTTAGCACATGGTACAACAATGATTTTAGGAGTAGATTCCTTAAGCCCCTTTCCCATCAAATCTCTACTCTTAAATGCAGTAGTAATCACGTTTCAGTGTCGCATGTGAAATTAAAAGTGATTATTATCTGGACATTTACTGGTTTTTTTGACCACCTGACCCCAAAGGGGTATTGTTTTTTTGGTAACCTTACCCTCATTTTCCTACTCTCAGTACAAGTGCTTTTTAGTGGTTGACTCCATTTTCAGAAACAGAAGTTGCCCCAGATGAGTCTAAAACTGGTCAGCTCGCACCATCTTCTTGGCCATAGTTATTGGTTCAAGATGGGCATGTATGGAAATGAGAACTGATAAAACACAGAACTAACATTTGGGCTTCTGAGAAAGAGAGACTTTATCTATTTCTTGCAGATTTGATAGTATGAGTGTGAAGTCGGGTGCTGCAGTTATTTTGTGATGATCAGGATGAGTCTAAAGCTGCCAATGCCTACCACCTGGAACATGGGAATGGAGAATGGCACAACTAGTCCTTATGAGTCAGAATAGAGAGATGAATCCTGATGGTCATTTGTCCCTGATTCAGACTCTACCAGAAGATATCATTATTGAAATACTCTACAATTATATGAGACAATGCTTTCTTTTTTTTGTTTATGGCAATTTGAGTTTCCTATTATTTGGGAGTGAACAAATCCTGATATTTTAATTTTACTCAAAAGCACTAACCATAAAAGCAATTATTACACTAGTTAACTAGACTACACTAAAATTAAGCCCTTATCCATGTGAAAAGTCATCATAATTTGGAAGACAAGATCCCACACAGTAAAAAATATATAACACATAAAATTGAAGGATTAGTATCCCAACTATGTAAAGAATCTTACAAATCACACCATAATGACAGAAAAAGTAACACATTCATTTTTATAATAAAACTGGCATATATGCACAAAAATTATTTTAAATGATTTAAATGAAACATGATTTCCTGTTAATACCACACCTCCATTCTCCCTGCCCAAAGATATACATTTTTGATCTTTTCTCTTTGCAATATTCTCTTTGTTAAACCAAAATATATACTAACATGTATACTTTATATCAGTAAAACTGTATCATGGTATGGGTATGCATATGAGGAAGGACCCCTGAGCCTGGCTGTTCCACACACAGTACATACCCCCTAGCCAATCTCTCTCTAAAAATGTTGACTTAGAGGGGCACCTGGGTGGCTCAGTTGGTTAAACTTCTGACTCCTGGTTTTGGCTCAGGTCACAATTTCATGGTTGGTGAGCTTGAGCCCTGCATTGGGCTCTGCGCTGACACTGAAGCCTGCTTGGGATTCTCTCTTTCCCTCTCTCTCTGACCCTCTGGCAGGGCTCTCTCTCTTTCTCTCTTGCTTTCTCTCTCTCTCTCTCAAAATAAATTAATAAAATTAAAAAAATTTATTTAAACATGTTGACTTACAGATGATGGGCTTTCCCCTCAGCTGCAGGAATCCTGTGTGCTCTGAGAGTAGCCTGTTTTCTCAATTCAGTCTTCAGCCTTTCAATGTGATCTCCGGAACCTCGTCAAAATAATCAGTGCAATAATTTCACCCTTTTCAATTGTCAGTGTTGCTATCAATTCAATGTCAGTGGTACACCTCTATTTTTATTTCCATGGGATCTAAGGAAGAGAGGTAAACATATTTCCCCAGTCTTTAATTTGGAAGCTATGGTAAGCAGATTTCTCAGATGGCCCCCAAATTCTCATCTCCTGGTATACGTGCTCCTCCTGGTTATCAGGCAACACTAATCTAGGTGTTGTTGGAAGTGATTTTGCAGATGTAAAGTCCCAAATCAGCTCATGTCAGATTGTCTGGATGGGTCTCATCTAATCACACTAGCTCCTAAAATTTGAGTCAAGAGGTCAGAAATGGAGGAGGCCAGAGATCTGAAGCACAGGAAGGAGTCTATGCACCATCACTGGCTTGAAAATGGAGGGGGCCATGTAGCAAGGAGTGCAGGTGATCTCCAGGAGTGGAGAGTGGTCCCCAGCTGACAGTCCACAGGGATACAGTGCCCCCAGTCCTACAATCACAAAGAATGAAATTCTGCAAACAACCTGAATGAACTTAGAAGCGGATTCTTCCTCAGAGCTTCCGGAGGGCAAATCAGCCCAACTGATCTTGATATCAATTTTTAAGCCATGAGCAGAAAGCCTAGCCACATCATGCCTGGACTTCAGAACTGTGAAACTAATAAATGGATGTTGTTCTAAGCCACTGAGTTTGTGGCAACTTTTACACAGCATAGAAAATGAATAAAAAGTCTAACTTCAAATACCAATCTCAGAAGTTCTGTCCTTTTAAAAAGTTCCACAGGTATTAACCTCTCAGGTTAAGTGCTGGAATTGTACTCTACTGTCTGAAAGCAAGTCTCCTGCAGTAGATTGATTAGTGAAGAAGCACCACGGTACTGGATCAGGGTCATGATCTTTTCTCACAAGAGGAAATTTCTCAGGAGTTTTAGAAGCCTTGAAGGTTGAGAAAAACTGAGAGTCCTGCCTGGATGGTGAACTTTTTGTCAGGTTGAATTCTAGACATTCATTCATTCAATAAGCATTTGTGAGCATTGACAACACTCCAGGTACAATAGTCTATTGGATAAAACTTGTGCAAACAACATGCAGTAAATACTGTAATAACCTTGCTAGTCAAAGTGTGAGGCACTTGGGAGTATCCTAAAAGTACTGAATCTCAGACCTCACAAGAGACCTACTGAATCAGAATCTGCATTTTAACAACACCCAGAAGATTTGTTGTTTTTCTTTTAATGTTTATTTATTTTTGAGAGAGAGAGAAACAGAGTAGGGAAGGGACAGAGAGAGAGAGGGAGACACAGAATCCGAAACAGGTTCCATGCTCCGAGCTGTCAGCACAGAGCCCTATGCAGGGCTTGAACTCACGAACCGTGAGATCATGACCTGAGCCAAAGTTGGAGGCTTAACCAACTGAGCCATCCAGGCACCCCAAGTCAGCTTCAGTCTTATAACGATAATATTAAACATAGTCTAAGGAAGAGATATTTTCTGTCTCTTAGAAATTAAGGTGATATAACTGATTACTAATAGCATAATAATCATTGCCTTTGGCCAGTAGGTTAACTATGAACTTTATCCACAATTAAGAAAAAAAAAAATGTTTTTCTTGACATTTCTATTGTCCCGTCCAGCTTGCATCACATTTCATCTATTACATTCTTCATATAGCTCAGCTTATCTTCAGACTAAGAAATTATTTTGATTTATCCTAAAGAAAAGAATAGAGAGGATTTTGTGGAGATGGAACGGAGAGAGAGGACATATGTGAACAATAATGGGATAGAGCATCAGAAAGTCAAATCAAGTAAGACTGAGGGCATTATTGCAATAGATAGATGGGTTGGTCTGAGTGATTTATACATCACTTCTACACCAAAATTACTTGGAAGTTATTAAGATGGTGGGATAAACACTTGTTGAATCTGAACTATCAAATTAAATGAACTTTCATTAATTGCTTCTACCTGACTCCGCCTTTCCAGAAACGCTTCTCAAATCAAACATAATTGTAGATACATGAAGATATAATTCATTTAGTATACCGCTAATCTGAAAGATTACTGTTCTATATCCAGGATGATCATAAATCTCTGGGGGAGAGATGTTTATATTTCTTTTGTATTCCAAATAACTATTTACCATATGAAAGGCATGCTTCCAATAAATGCTTATTGATTAATGAGTAAATAATTAAATACTATGGAAAAGATATATAGCTGATAATTTTAGCCTCTTAATAGGTGCTTTGGCCCTAGGTCTTTACATCCTGACTTGCCCTTGAGTCACACACATCTGCCAATCTATGAAATTAAGCCTTGAGTTTCCAATGGATTATGGTAATTATTTGAAGCTCTTTTTCCCCAGCTATTTCCACATTGATGAAGCACATTCTCAGAGGTTTCAGAATTGTGCTGCTGAAGGTTCAGATAGTTTTGATCAGAACACCCTCCTTCAGGTGGTCCCCAGAAACTGAACTTCTAGTCCTGGCTTTCCAGTTGACACCTAACTGAACCTATGAATTTCATGTGTGGGAAGGGGATTGTTTGACTTTGGCAAACTCTTTTCAAGCATTTTAGCTTTAATGTGCCTATCAATGTTGATTTTAAAGAAGCATTATTATTAAGGATCAATAGCTTTGGAGGAATAAGTAATGGGTAAATCTTTCCCCGTCTACATGCCTCTAGATACATGAATATTCTTAGAAGCTAGAAAAAATTTGCCTTTGCTAGCCTTGTAATATATTGATTTCATTGCCTGTAGTCAGATAGGCCTGACTTAGCCTTCCATTATTTTTTTCTCAGTAGCTGACATATCAAAATCCATACTATTTTATTTTGTTTTGTGGAAAGGTAATATAGTAGAAACATGACAACTGAAGGCTTCTTCTGAATAGATGGGAATGATTTCTACCAAGCATACAGACATTTGGTGGTTTCCTGCCATTTGTAACTCCATAGTCTCTGTACCTCACTGAATTTGGTTTGAGTCAATGATTGTATTAAGAGTGTAGTAATACAAGTTAAACACTCTCTAAGAGGAATATTGTATTTCATGATACTATTTGCACCTGGGAATTAACTGTTGCTCAGACCAGTAAAGCAGATAATCACATAACAGCTTCTTTAGAGTATAATATTGATCTTTCCCTATCTCTGCTACCATTTTAATATGAGACACATTTAACTTTGAGTTTCACATTGAGTCATAAAAGTTACCAGAAAAAGGTACCTAGCATAATTAAAAAGTCATCTTGTACTTTATTGCAATATAAGCACAAGGTTCCAGTACATTACAAATTCAGCTTAAATTTTATACTAATATTGGCTGAGTTTTGTGTCTTCTGTTTTATGTATATTGGGCTCCCCTCAGTCTGAAAGAAATGGTTTTCTTGTAGGATAATAATGAACACCATGACATAATGGCTTCATGACTTCCTGTCAGAAACCTTGCTGCTGGAGCTTGATGTAATGAAAATCGGATTTTTATGCAACTTAATTAACTGTTATCTCCCATTATCTCCATGTAGTAAAATTAAATGAAATTTCTTCCTTAAATGATGGAAATACAATCTCTTTAATGGAAAAGTTTAATAAATAAATGTTAATTAATAAATGTAAAACAGCATACTAATTTCTTATTTTTTAAAAAAGTATTTTATTAAATAAAAGATGCATTTAATTTGGAAAGAAAGATGTATTTAATTTAGAAAGAAAAAAGTTAATTTCAGGGGGAAAAAGTCTGCCTTTGGATATATGATTTGGTAGCTCATGAAAAATATTGGTTTTTTTTCCCCCTGAAACCTGATCTCTCAAACTACATTATCCTTACCTCAGAGTCCAATTGTTTTGTATACTGAATAAATTAATAAAAGAGATGTAAGTTTTCTTTAAAAGAATCTTTGACACACCTTAATTCAAGAAAAGAAGCAACTTAAAGAGAATTTTTTTTTTTTTTAGGTAATTTTAATGATTAACAATTGTTTGGGCAAAGAATTCATTTCTCAAATGCTACTACTTCGGTTGGTTTAATAAAACAAGGAAATTCGTAAGACATCATTTTTACAGTTTTGTTTAAGTTTATTTATTTATTTTGAGAGAGAGAGAACACGTGTGTGCAAGAGTGAGCAAGTGCAAGCAGGGAGGGGCAGAGAGAGAGGAGAGAGAGAATGCTAAGCAGGTTCTATATTGATACCTCAAGAACCTGAGCAGAAATCAAGAGTTGGTTGCTTACCCAGTTGAGCTATCCAGGCACCTGCAGCATGCCTCAATAGGTTAAGTGTCCACCTTTTGATTTTGGCTCAGAACGCAGTCCCAGGATCCTGGGATCAGGCCCCTCTTTGGGCTCCACCCTGTACATGGAGCCTACATGGAGCTTGCTTGAGATTCTCTCTCTCTCTCCATCCCTCTCCCCCACTCATGTTCTTTCTCTCTCAAATAAAAAAAATTTTTAAATAAATACTATGTTTGAACATCACATGTTTTAGAGCTACTGATGAGTGCAATAGGTAGGGAAATAAAATAACCAATGTAAATATTTGAAAAGATTAAATGGCATTATCTTGTTTTGCAAATTACATGATATAAATCTGAGGGATTCTAGTAACACTAACTTATAGAATGATAAAGAAGACTAAGTACACTGCTGTATACCAATTGATTGTATACAAGATTGATAGTTTTTCTGTATACTAGTAATAAATACATAGAAATTAAAACTTAAAATACCTCCTTTTGTGTCTAGTTTCTTGCACTTCCATAATGTTTCCAAAGTTCATCAGTGTTGTAGCATGTATCAAGTTCATTCTTTTTAAGTAAAATTCTATTGTATGAATAGTCCTATACTTTGTTCATCTATTATATTTTGATGGACACTTAGGTTCTTCCTAGAATTCATTCCTTTTTATAGCTTAATATTTCACTGAATGGATATACCACATTTTGTTTATCTATTTTTCAGTTGATGGACATTTGTATTGTTTTTACTTTTTGGATATTATGAATAATGCTACTATGTACATCTACAAACAATTTTTTTTTGTGAACATGTTTTCAGTTATTTTGGGTATATACAGAGGACTGTAATTTCTGGGTCATGTGGTAAATTCTATTTAACTTTTTGAGGAAATGCTGAACTTCTCTACAGTGGCTACACCATTTTACATCTCCAGCAGTAATGTATGATGGTTCCAATTTCTCCATACCCTCATTAATACTTGTTCTCTTTCTTTCTTCTTTCTTTCTTTCTTTCTTTTGTCAACCTAATGTATATTTTAAATAGTATCTCATTGTGGTTTTGATTTGTATTCTCCCAATGATTAATGATGTTGAACATATCTTTCCATATGCATGTATCTTCTTTGGGAAAATGTCTGTTCAAATTCTTTCCCTGTATTCAAGTTGGGTTATTTGTCTTTTTATTATTGAGCTCTAAGTGATCTTTATATATTCTAGATATTAGACTCTAATCAGATATATTATCTCCCATTGCAGGGGTTATCTTTTTACTTTCTTGATACTATCTTTTCATGTACAAAAGCTTTTAATTTGATGAAGTCTAATGAACGATTTAATTTTTAAGAAACTAAATAAGGGGGCACCTGGCTCAGTCGGTTAAGTGGTCAACTCTTGATTTTGGCTCAGGTTCATGAAGTTCGTGAGATGGAGCCCCTCAATGGGCTTTACACTGAGCTGTGGGGTCTGCTTAAGATTCTCATTCTCTCTCTCTCTCTCTCTCTCTCCCCCCCCCCCCCGCCCGGTCCCTCCCATATTTGTGCTCTCTCTCAAAAAAAAAAAAGAAAGAAATTTAATAATGAAGAGCATTTCATTTTTACACACATATTAAACATTATAGGTCTCTTCATTTCTGTGAGTACACAATTGCTATCTGTTAAACATTTTCCTCCAGCTCTGAGATCTTCCTAACATTTTGTGTGTGTGTGTGTGTGTGTGCGTGCGCGCACGCACGCGCGTAGTTCTGCTAGTGACAAGGTCCTTCAGGTTTTATTTATCTAATAATGTAATGGAGGGAGGTGAGATAATTAGCTTTGCTATTTAAAATCTCTGTACTGTAATGTTTTACTTTTTACAACAAGCTTCTTTTAGTACTATCAAATAATAAGAGTTTAAAAAGAAAAACATTCAATTTCAACAAGGGTTGAATTTATTCATTAAGACAATCTTCTTATATTAACAAGTTACTCATTACAAAGAAAAGAGATAACAAAATTTTGTTTGATCTCTTATTTTTTTCCAGCTTACTGAGTTTTTTGTCCCTCTATGCACTAATGTTAGCTATTCCTCAAAAACTCACTTATTGAATATATTCTAAATAATACATCTACTAAGGCATTTCTGAGAGGGGCAAATAAAGTCAAGATGGGAAAAAGATTCAAAGAAAATTAGGTCAACCAGTTCTATTATTATGATTACATGAGTGGAAAGGTTTCAAAATGGAACTTATTTTCTAACTTACTATTCTTTAATGTCAAATTTTCTTACATATATTCAATGATAATGGTAAGAGCATGGAATGATGTTGATAATATAAAGTAACTTTTCATTCACAAACGCGTAACTTTAAAGAGTAAGAGAAGTTCTACAGAGAAAAAGGTTGAAAGCAAAATAAAAGTATTCTAGTCTCCCAGACACTTGAGAATTATTCATAATGCTACTTTTCATGATGCTATCAT
Source organism: Panthera leo (assembly GCF_018350215.1). NCBI lineage: Eukaryota > Metazoa > Chordata > Mammalia > Carnivora > Felidae > Panthera > Panthera leo. The sequence goes on from NC_056687.1 coordinate 109,544,636, forward strand.
GATGCTAATTATTCATGATGCTATCATAGACATTTCCTGTATGCAGTCTGGAGGAAGAAGTAGAAAAGTAATTCAGTTTTATTATTTAGGCTATTTATAGTCTTAGGTGAGCAACTGGTATTTCACAAAGTGAGTTATGTTTTGACAGATTGAGGTTCTTCATGTAGGTGATGAAAAAAGATAATTAATTTCTAAAAGTGAATTTAATCCACATAGGCAACTTATCCGTACGTTGCAATTTGGAGGAGGAATGGTACTGTGAAGTGAAAGATTTGTTATTTCTATCCTCTGTAACTGGATGATTTATTTTGTAAGTGCGTGTGTATTACCTGTAGTGTAGCAACACTGGACATAAAATTAGAATACATAATTTTGAGTCTTGGATTTTTTCTTAATTAGCGGGATAAGCATGAGTAAGTCATTTAAACATTTCTAAACTGAGGAGAACCTGGGTGCCTCAGTCGTTTAAGTGTCCAACTTCGGCTCAAGTCATGATCTCACAGTTCATGGGTTTGAGCCCTGTGACAGGCTCTGTGTTGTGTGCTGACAGCTGACCTATCATGTAAGATTAATGAGAGATCAAAATAAGATAATGTTTATCAAGGCAGTTCATAAAACTCTATACAAATAAATGTATCATTATCCCCTCACTCATCATTGTACCATTCTCTATCCATGGGCTTATTCTTTAATGATTATCCTTATGATAGTTTTCTGAATATAAAAGTCATATTTTCTGTAAGCAAAAATACAAATAATTAAATACCTCCACCAAATAATAAATGTTTGGCTACCTTTCCATCTAATTATTACTGGTAATTATAGACAGCTTTTAAAAATGTGTATTATTAAATATATGATCTTCATAGCATTTCATTATGTTTTATTTGGCATTACACTATGAATATTTTCCCATGTCCTTAACTATACTTTAAGCAATCTAATGACTGTATAGTATGTCATCATATAGTATACAACCTATTTCATTGGTTCTCTCGGGTCAAACATTTATAGTTTAAGACTTTTGTGACATACTCCCAAACTATTCTTACTTACTATTTCATCATCAACATTTCACAATAAAAGAGGTCTATTTCTTAATGGAAACCCCACCCCAAACTGGGTATTATATAATTTTTCTTACTACATTGTTATCTTAAATTGATTTTAATAATTTATGTGAACTATTGCAATAGCTTCATAAATTATCTTCTCTTTCTACCCTTACTATCAATAAATTCTCATAACAGTAACCTTTAAATTTTAAATTATGAAATATTTTTACCAGATTTTAATTTAGATGTAACTTACATATAAAATTTGCAATTTAAAATATATGATTCAATGGTTTTTAGCCTATTCACAAGATTGTGTAACCATTACCACAGTCTAATTGAAGAATTTTTTTATCAAAAGTACTTCATACCTATTAGCAGTCACTTCCCATTCCTTTTTCTTCCATTCTCTGTCAATGACTAATCTAATTTTCATCTCTATGATTTCGCCTGTTCTGGATATTTCATACAAATGGAATCCTAGAGAATGTGGCTGTGCAGGAAAAAGCACATCAGGTTTAGGTTACTCAAACTGTGCACATGACCAAGAAAGGTCTATTTTCAGAATTGCCCCTTGGCCAGCTCCTGGGACCTGAGTTCTGAGCCCTTGCAGTGTTCAACCTGGTAACTCTTTGTATGCCAGCAGACTTGGACCATGCTGTATCATTTGCCTGTATACTTTATGTTAACTGTATGATTAGTGTGAAACCTATTTTTTTGCTCTGCAGATCTGGAGTCTGAGTAGCTGAATGTGAGTACATGAGTAGCTGAATCTGAGTAGCCTATGTGACTGACCCTGAGTAAAAATCCTGGATATCAAGGCTCATGTCAGCCTCCCTAATGGACAACACTTTGCATCTGTTGTCACACACATCTGTTGCTGTGAGAATTAAGTGCATCCTATGTGACTTCACCAGAGGCATTCACTTGGAAACTTACACATGGTTTCTCCTCAACTTCCTCATATGCACTTTTTCCTTTTGCTTTTCATTGGCATCCTTTTCTGTAGTAAATCAAAACCATGAATAATATAACAACATCTGGTTCTTTTGAGTTTTTCTAGTGAGCCATCAAGTCTGAGGATGGTCTTGGGAACCACTGACAGAGGGAATTTAGTGTTTGGTTTCTTTAATTTAGTATAATGTTTTCAAGGTTTATCCATACCATATGTATGAGTACTTTGTATCTTTTTTATTTCTGAATAATATTTCATTGTATGGATATACCATATTTTGTTTATGAATTTATCTGTTAATGGACACTTGGGTTATTTCTACTTTGGGGATATTATGAACAGTACTGCTATGAAAATGCATGAACAAGTTTTTTCTGTGAACTTATGTTTTCAATTTTCTTTTGTATATAACTAGGAGTTGAATTGCTGGGTCATATGGTAACTCTATATTTAACTTTTTGAGGACCTGCCAAATTGTTTTTCACAGCAATGCATCATTTTACACTCCTACCAGCAATGTATGAGAGCTCCAATTTCTCCACATCCTCACCAACCCTCATTTTCTTTCTTTTTTTATTATGACCACCCTAGGGGGTGTGAAAAGGTATCTTGTGGTTTTGATTTGCATTTCCCTAGTAAATACTGATGTTGAGCATCTTTTCACATGATTATTGGTTGCTGTATATCTTCTTTGAAGAAACACCTACTCAGATCCTTTGCTCATCTTTAAATTGGGTTATTTGTCTTTTTATTGTTGAGTTGTAAGAGTTCTTTATATATTCTGGATACCAGACCTTTATTATACATATGACTTACAAATATTTTCTCCCATTGTGTGGGTTCTCTTTTCATTTACTTGATGGTATCCTTTGAAGCACAAACAGTTTTAATTTTGATGAATTTATTTTTTCTTTTGTTTCTTGGGCTTTTGATGTCATATACACACTATATTAAACATTCAGAAAAAAATAATATGGCATGTAATTATGTACTCACAACAGTTAACATTTTTCTGCAGTATTTGTGTTTTTTTTTTAGAAAGTAACATGTGACTTAACATCTATCTTTTCCTGTTTTTGTTTTCACTCAGAGTATATAAAAATCCTGAAGCTGATATGTACCATTTCCTCCTAAATTATTTTCAATAATTTTATGATATGGGTAAAAATCTTCAGTTAATTATAGCATTATTTTATTGTATAAAACATTTACATAAATGGCATCATGTGCCTAGCTTTTTATAATGTTTTTCTCTATATTAATGTTTTAAAAATTTATTCACATTCCCATGTAGATCTTATTTTCACCTCCGTATTGTGTTCAATTATGTAAATAAATTAGTTTATTTTTTTTCATTTTCTACAAATGTAAGATTAGGTTGCTTTAAATTTTTTTCTTCTATAAATAATGCTTTCATGTGCATTTTTGTACGTGTCTCTAAGCGCACAAGGGGAAACTTTTGGGGCGGGGGAGAGGGCAAGCGGGGGACAGGCTCTGCACTGACAGGCTGAAGCAAGGAGCCTGATGCAGGGCTTGAGCTCATGAACTGCGAGATTATGACCTGAGCTGAAGTCGGGTGTTGAACTGACTAAGCCACCCAGGTGCCCCACAAGGGGGAACATTTTTAATGCTATCTACCTAAAAGTAAAATTATTAGATTAAAAATATACTTATGATAATTTTACTATAAATTGCCAAACTGCTCTGTATAATAATTTATATCCAACTAGCAAAGTATGAGTCAAGATATTTCTACTTGTTCATCGACATTTTGTTAGACTTGTAAATGTTTACTAATGAGATAGTTATAACTTCCTATCTCATCAAATTATAACTTTAATTAATCTGGGGGCACCTGGGAGGCTCAGTCAGTTAAACCTCTGACTCTTGATTTCAGTTTAGGTCATGATCTCATTGTTGTGAGGTCAAGCCCTACACAGACTCTGTGCTGACAGTATGGAGCCTGCTTGGGATTCTCTCTCTCCCCCTCTCTCTCTACACTTCCCCTGCTCATGTTCTCTCTCTTTCTCAAAATAAATAAATAAACCTTAAAAATAATTGGAATTCCTAAATGTCCATCAACTGATGAATGGATAAAGAAATTGTGGTTTATATACACAATGGAGTACTACATGGCAATGAGAAAGAATGAAATATGGCCCTTTGTAGCAACGTGGATGGAACTGGAGAGTGTGATGCTAAGTGAAATAAGCCATACAGAGAAAGACAGATACCATACGTTTTCACTCTTATGTGGATCCTGAGAAACTTAACAGAAACCCATGGGGGAGGGGAAGGAAAAAAAAAAAAAGAGGTTAGAGTGGGAGAGAGCCAAAGCATAAGAGACTCTTAAAAACTGAGAACAAACTGAGCGTTGATGGGGGGTGAGAGGGAGGGGAGAGTGGGTGATGGGTATTGAGGAGGGCACCTTTTGGGATGAGCACTGGGTGTTGTATGGAAACCAATTTGACAATAAATTTCATATATTGAAAAAAAATAATTGGAATTAATCTGTTTATTAGTAAGATTGGTCCTCATATTTACTGGCTATTGAATTTCCTTTCTTATAAAATTTTTGTTCATATTATTTGACCATTCTACTACTGCTTTTGCTCCTGAGAGCTTCTTATAGATTTGTTACAGTTTTTAATATATTCTGGATATTAATGCATCACCAGTTGCATGCATTGCTCGTACCTGCATTTTTATTTTTATGCTATTCTTTCCAAAGAGAAGCTTTATATTTTAGTTTATTAGTCTTTTTCTTTATGATTTGTTTTCTGTGTATTTTGAAACACTTATTATGAAACCCTTCCATACCCCACCTTCATGAAAATATTATCTTATATTTCCCTAAAATTTTGAAAGATTTTATTTTATGTTGGGGTTATTAATCCATCTTGATTTGAATTTTGCATACAGTATGCACCAGGTAATTAATTTTATTTTTCCATAGAGACAGTCAAGCATTACAGCAGTATTAATAAAGTAGTTTACCATTATACATGTTGGCTGATAGGTTATTTCATTTGTATAAGAAATTCTCACGTATAAATTATGTTTCTCCATTAAGTTATTGAATACCTTACACTAAATCTATCCTTTGATTATATATTTTATTGTTCTTGTGAATGGCATCTTATTACTATTTTAATTTTAATGGGATTTGCTATTTATATTTTTTGTGCTTCATTTGCATTCAGAAAGCTATCAGTGCTATTAAAAATTTCTTCCTGAAGTACATTCTATAATAATACAGTGAGGATCTGTGAGTGGCAAATTATCTTAATTTTTGACTGAAAATGCCCTAATTTCATCCTTATTCTTGCATTGTATTTTATCCATGTATAGAAGTCTTGGTTGATAAGATTTTTACCTTCAGCACTGTTGGGATATCATTCTATAATTTTTTGGGTTTTATTTTGGTTATTGAGAGGCTGCTGCCAATCAAATTTGTTTTCTTTGTTGGTTATGTGACCTTTCTTTCTGGTAGCATTTATGTTTTTCTTTTACTCTTTATCTTCTTGATATATGTAATTTCATTAAAATATGGTCAAAGTTAAATTTCTTTTTAATTATTATGCCCAGGAATTTTTAGCTCCTTTATTTTTAGGATTCATACCTTTTATTAATAGTGGAAAAGTCTGTCATTATTTTGAAAATTATGATCTTTGCCCATTCTGTCATTCTCTCCTTCTGAAATTTCTATTTTGATATGGTAGGTCTTTTCATCCTTTCTTCAATGTTTTGAATCCCTTTTTCATATTTTTCATCTCTTCAACTTCTTATGTTGTAGTCTGAGTAATTTCCTCAGATATTTCTTCTAATACATTGATTATCTCTTCAGCTATATTTAATCTTTTAAACCAATCTACATAGTGTGCTAAGGTTTTTATTTCTGCAACTACTTGTTGGATTTCTGGAATTTCTCTTTATATTTTCTCAGAATCTGTCGACTATTTTAAAAATTTATATTTTATTTATTTATTTACACTATTTATGTATTATTGTGGCTTGTATTACTTTATTTATCTTCAGTTATTTTAAACATTCTTCCTTTTGAGGTTCTCATAATATTGTTTGATGATATCAAGCTCAAGGGATGCTAACCCTCCTATTTGTTGTTGTTGTTTCTGCTGACTCTTGCTCATGAGAAACTTTGTGCATTTTTGATCACACGCTTACCTTCAGTAGAGAGTTTTTCCTCTAGCAAATCCATAAAATTTGAACTGTAAATTTCTCTGCAGAGAATAGTTTGCATTTACTTCACTGGGAAATAAGCTAAGAAGAGTCTATATATTGATTTCTCAGTTTGAGGATTCCTCAACATTCAGCTGATATAAATTTCAATTCCATACCCACTGGTAGTACAGTAAATTTTACTTTTTATTCTACCTAGAATCCTATAGCTTCCATGTTCCAGTGGTTGGAGGTTTAAAAACATCACCCTTGGTGAAAAGTCTTTAGAAAAAAATCTCATCACTATCATTTTACTATTTGGAAACACAAAGCCATAGCTCTTGTTCCTACTGGGCTTATTACTTATTACTTCAGGTTTTAGCATTAGGTCTTATATCCATGTCCACATTTTTCCTAAGTCTACTCTGGTGACAACCCCTGAGCTTATATTAACTAATTTTCTGTTTACTTGACTTCTGTCACTTGAGGTTACTCTTTTCTTTCCTTTAGACTCTTCCATATATTTCAAATTTTGCTTTGTTTTAATTCAGCATTTCTATATGATGTTATCAGAGAGGTTCAGTATTAAGCCAGTGTTAATGCATTCTATTAATGCATACTATTCTAAACAGAATAGTACTCAGAGCAAAGCATGTGTAATTTCTATATTTAGAAAGCTACCGACTGCTCCTTTGTGGGCTACTATGGTCAATTTTTGTAAATTATACCTGGATTATTTAAAACAAAGAGAAAATCTCTTACATTAATAGTTTATTTAATCAAGTTTGGTATGCTTCTCCAATTCAATTTTGTAACTTTATACTTGATTTGCTGGGCTAAGTATTATGTAAAATTCACTTACCAATATTACCATACTGATGTTTATTTCTCCTTGTATTTTCAACAGCTTTTGTTTTATACTTTATTAGTATGTCTTATTGAATGTTTTCTTAGTAAAAAGTTACCTATATGTGCCATTTCTTCTTAAAACCTTATATTCAAATTTGACTCATTCTAATATTCTGATCCCTTCTTTCTTTGTGCTTGCATTTGTTGGGTAGATCTTTAAATACCTTAAAGATCCCAAGTCAAAACTGTGTCTCTTATAGACATCATATGATTCCATCTGTTTTTTGGACCCTAACTGATACGAACATATATTATTTGCATGTTTGCTATTGTTATGGCAGATGTTTGGGTCTTTTGTCATTTACTTTATGCTTAATGGCTTGGCTTCTAAAATTTTTCACTGCTATTTCCTTTGATATATAATTGTTATTTATTTGATTTCTTCACTCTGATAATTTAGAAGAAATATGTGCTATATTTTTATATATTTCAATAATAAATGTATACCAATATTTCTGAATTAGTAAATTTAAAAACCTAAACAATATGTGATGTCTCCCTGTATATATATTTATAGAGGTTATAGATTAACAACTTTTATATATCCTTGACTATTTTTCTAGTCAGATACAATTCTTTTTCAATTAATGCTGATAACTTATATTTTCCCTCAAATTAAATAATTTCTTAATATTTCCTTTTGTATTTTATGTATCGGTAGGGTTTTGTCTTCTTGATTAGACTTGCATAGGGATCTATTTTGTTGCCTTTACTATTGTTTCACCATAAAACTCCAATTCCTAGGTTTATCATTTAAGTTTACAGCTTTTCCTTTAAAAATGTATTATATTATTTTCTCCTTCTATTTATGTATTTTATTCTTCTTGCTTTCCTTATGTTTGTATGCTTGTTCTTTCAACTTCTTCAGTTCTTACGCATATTTCATTAAAGGCTATAAATGCACTTCAGAACAGCTTTGTCCTCAGTCTCCCGATTTTGATACATATTGATCTTATTGTTGGCACAGATATTTTGTTTTATTTATTTTATTTCTTTAATATAATTTATTGTCAGATTGGTTTCCATACAATACCCAGTGCTCATCCCAACAATGCCCAACAAGTGCCCTCCTCCCTGTCCATCCCCCACTTCCCCTCTCTCCCACCCCTCATCTACCCTTAGTTTGTTCTCAGTCCTTGAGAGTCTTTTATGGTTTGCCTCCCTCCCTCTCTGTAACTTTTTTTCCCCTCCCCCATGAGAGGGGGAGACCTTCCCCTCCCCCATGGTCTTCTGTTAAGTTTCTCAAGATTCACATATGAGTGAAAACATATGGTATCTGTCTTTCTCTGCCTGACTTATTTCACTTAACATAATACCCTCCAGTTCCATCCACATTGCAGCAAATGGCCATATTTCATTCTTTCTCATTGCCAAGTAGTATTCCATTGTATATATAACCCACATCTTCTTTACCCATTCGTCAGTTGATGGACATTTAGGCTCTTTCCATAATTTGACTATTGTTTAAAGTGCTGCTACACACATTGGGGTACATGTGCCCCTATGCATCAGCACTCCTGTATCCTTTGGGTAGATACCTAGCAGTCGCACAGATATTTTAAATATCCTCTTTGGCCAAAGAGTTATTAAAAATAATCTTTTGAGGGGTGACTGAGTGGCTCAGTTGGTTATGCGTCCGACTTTGGCTCAGGTCATGATCTCACAGTTAGAGCCCTGAGTGGGGTTCCGTGCTGACAGCTCAGATATGGGAGCCTGCTTCAGATTCTGTGTCTCCCTCTCTCTGCTCCTCCCCTGCTCACGCTCTATCTCTTTCTTAAAAACAAATAAACATTTCAAAAAATTAAAAAATACTATGTTTACCTTTCATTAAATTTGCTTATTAAAAACATCTTCTTGGGAACCTGGATGGCTCAGTCAGTTAAGCCTCCAACTTCAGCTCACGTTTTGATCTCACAGTTCCTGAGTTCGAGCCCTGCATCTAGGAATCCTCTGTCTCCCTCTGTCTCTGCCCCTTCCCCACTCATGCACATGAGTGCACATATGTGCGTGCGCTCTCTCTCAAAAATAAATAAGCATATTTTTAAAAGTTAAAAAGAATTAAAAACATCCTGTTCTTAAGTACAATTTATTGTTTATGGTTAGAATATACAATCTACTCACAATTTTTGTTTTGTGGAATTCGTAAAAGTTTGTCAACATTTTAAGATCATCTGAAAACATTGTCTATTCTGTTTGTAGGTTAGAGTCTTTTTTCTTTCTAGCAATCTACATTAACGAAGATTGTGTAAGTGCTTTAAAAAATCTGTATTGGCATGGGGCTCAGTTGGTTAAGGTCATGATCTCATGGTTTGTGGATTCAAGTCCCGCATCGGGCTCTGTGCTGAACTCTTGCTCAGAGCCTGGAGACTGCTTCAGATTCTGTGTCTCCTTCTCTCTCTGCCCCTCCTCCGTTCACACTCTGTCTCACCCTGTCTCTCAAAAATAAATAAATAAATGTAAAAAAGATTAAATATTAAAAAATCTGTATTGGCTTAACTGAAATAATAAACTTCGTTTCTTGTTCCTGCAATAGTCTAAGGTGGCTATAACTGGTCTGGTGATCTGCTCCGATGATTTAGGGATCCAGTCTCCTTTTGCCTTCCTAGGGCACTACTACTCAAAGTGTAGCAATGTACAAATTGTTATCTGTCAGCAATAAAATAAGGAGCTCATAGCAGAATATAAATCAACCGCATTACTTATCACGGTGTTTAATTCAGTTGATATATTGTTCATAGCCAAACTTTTCTCCATGAAGGATGCAGTGCCTGCTTTAGGGCCTGAGAGTGCTCTACTGTATCTTCTATATCTTATTAGTAGGCCAGGAAAAGAGACAGCAGAGAGAATTGTTAGGAGACTGCTTTTGGTAGTAGCCATGCCTAGAAGTGGCATATATCATTCTGCCCACATCTCACTGATCACAATTCACATGACTTCGTGCAACTATAAGAGAAGCTGGAAAAATATAGGATGGCTAAGTGCCCAAGAAGAAGAAAAAATGGTTTTGTGAACACAGTAGTCTCTGCTACAACTTTTTCTGTATTTTCCATTCTCCGTGCTCATCATAGGAATATCTGCAACACTTTTTGTTCTCAATCCATTACTAACAACCACATATATATGCATTTCTTCTTACCCAAGACATAAGGATGACTTTCAATCAATACTTATTTTAAGACACAATATTGGGCTTTGTTTTTCTATTTTCTTCATCTGACCTATAAATAAGCTTTTTCCCTCAGTTTATGCATACTTTTTAACAGACATCATTAGGTTGGTTCTCTGCCAACAGTAAATAACAGAACTAGCTGTGTCCATCCTGCCTTGAAGACTTTTTCCAGTTCTGATCACATGTCACACTATTGCTGTTGGTACATTTTAGAAACATACATGAATCAGATGCTTGGCCAGTATTATTTTCTAAACTCTTCAACTTGTCAGAGGCTTCTGAATGGCACAAATAAAATTTTTAAATTCTAATCTCACCATGACTTGTGTTGTTAGTCCCACTTTACACAAAATTGTGTAGTTTTCTCTACATATTCAGAACTTGGGGGTTATAAAAGATTTCTTGATTTTTTTATTATAGGGCTAACTTTTCTGGAAGAGAAAATTTTGTTCACTCTTTCAGACAAATGGTTTAATTTTTTTCCCTTTTAATGACCCAATATGGATCTTCCACAGCAACTTGAAGAATGTATTTTAAAACTCATGATTCTTGAAGAACCACCCTAAATCTTAAAGCACAAAGACAAACCAGAGATTTCTGGAATCTCTGTGATAACTCAGCTTAAATCCAGGAAATATAAATGTAAAAACTAATGGGCCATAAAGATCTGAGGAAGTAAGTTTATTACAGACTTGCAAGAGTGACTAATTTATCTCTCAGTTCAGTTCAAGCAATTGTATGTTTACTTTATGCTTGGTAGCCTATTTTGAAAAATAATTGTAATAATTTGTCCAACTTGCTTTGCTGCAATGTAGTGTGTTTTAACTTGGTATGCTTTGTTTGAGCAGCTTTGTCAATAATGCAAATTTCTGATTTGTGGCAGAATGTGTGTGGTAACAGCAAAACCCAGACCTGGTTTCTATAGAAGGTGGGTTGAAGTTCATATACTTACCTATTTGGAAAGCTATAAAAAAGACAAAGTAATTACTCTATTGCATCTGAAAGGCTGAAACTTGAGTGCTAAATATTGCACATTTTAAAAAGTGTGGATCATTTCTATTATTTTTTTCTGTAAAACTTGACTAGGATATCTGTATTTGGGTACCAATCATTGGTCCTTTGCTGTCATTACTTAGTAATCTTAACATCATGTTTTTAAATGTCAGATTCATCCTATCCAATAGTATGGGTTTTTCCTTTTTTTGCAGTACTTGGGACTATTTCAGAGTTATTATAAGAACTCATTTTTCACTGGATTAGCACTGTGGCTCTCTGATGATCAATGTACGTTTTACAACCTTGTATTCATTTTATTGTCCATATCACTTTTAAAACGTAGCGATGATGGATTAGTGTCATGAACTTGAGTTCATTTTGTTCAGCAAGAATTTTCCAACTTTTTAGCCCTCCTCTTTATTAAAAAAAATTAACGTTTACTTACTATTGCGAGACAGAGAGAGAGAGAGACAGAGCATGAGCAGGGGAGGGGCAGAGAGAGAGGGAGACACAGAATCTAAAGCAGGCTCCAGGCTCTGAGCTGCCAGCACAGACCCCGACACAGGGCTTGAACCCATGATCTGTGAGATTGTGACCTGAGCCAAAGTCAGAAGCTTAACCAACTGAGCCACCCTGGCACCCCTAGCCCTCTTCTTTAAAAAGCAACACCTTCTTTCCCATAAATAGCAATCTTTGGTAGCCATGCCTTTTCATGCTCACCTCAGAAACTTGATTGGAAGGCAATTCTGTATAGTTGGTCAAATTTCTGGATCACTAAGGGATGAACAGAACTTAGTCCTGTGCTACCATGGTACAGACTGTGATGACAATACATTGGTACCTAGCACATTTAATCTCAGAAATATTTTCATATTTTTGTTTATATTTGGTATTAGTACATGGACAAATGTTTTATTCTTTTGTTGGCTTTCTCTTTAGATTTTCATAATCTATGTTTGAAAGGGGCTGAGAAAACTCTGCAAGACAACTTTGATACTAAAAAACAATGGAGCACTGTAATATTTGTCATTGTCATTTCTAATTGGTTTCATTTATACTATAGCAAGACCTAGTTTGATTTTAAGAGAGCTTATTTTCTCTATGTAGAGCATTGTATAGCAGCTAGCATACCATTTGTTATGTAGTAGATATAAAATTAAATATATTTCTAACCTTACTTGTGGGCGAAGGATAATCTTATTTTAGACAGCAGTCAGTAAGTTCTGATGCCTTCATTCAGAAGTGATGACAGAATTTCCATACCGCATAAAGAATGCTCAGGAATGCTAAGAGATAGCCTCAAGGGCACTGGGGTATGTGTGTGTATAGGGAGGCTCTGTACAGCTCAGTGACATATGGCCACAGGGTATAATAGAAACAATGTTGAGTCAGCAGGACTGGGTGGCAATGCGAGGATTCTGTCTCAGCCCCTTGAGTTAAACTCTGACCTGGGGAGGCAGGACTAGGTTGTCACTGAGAGTACTTTCTATCTCTACAATCATTCAATTTATGACAGGCCCCTGAAATGTGTCATTTCTAAAGCTAGATATATCTCAGTCCAGTTCTAAATTATGCCAAATGCTCTAAATTAAAACATTTAATTAACAAAATCACTAGGTGTTGCATGCATTCGTTATTAAATATCTGATCTACTCATAATCACTGAGTATCCTCTGGTGAAGAGTCAGCCTTTCTAAACTGCCTCACTCACAAAGGCTGATAATCTTTCCCTTATAGAGGCAGTTGGCACCATTGGGTACTTTTGATTTTCTATTCTGACTTTACTAATGTTTCTGTGATACTGATGAACATCCTGAATTTCTATCTCCTTAAAGAGCTACACTGGATATTAGTTGCATTTTTCTTGAGACTTGTAGCTTATTCTTATATTAAAGCTAATCATTGGGGTATAAATAATATACAAACATACATCCCTTCAGATGTTTCTATAATGTCCATTCCTCCTTTCTCTCATTGCTGACCTCATCCTTAAGTCTGAAAACCTTTTCTGATCTATTTCCTGCCTTTGAGAAACTTAAAGTCATGCAGTCATTTGTAGGTGCCTATCCTATTCTTAAAACATAACTCTGAAATTGCTGGTGAAATTGCTGGTTCATACCAAAAAAGGAGACTTTAATTCATTTCCCTGAAAAGTTGCCATATCCTTTTCTCTCCCCTTCTTACCTTACAGAGATATCTCTCTCCTCTGACTTTTTCCTCATCCCAACCACCTGAGCGACCCCCCTTCAACTTCCCCTCCCCCTCTGCCACACATAATCTTTCAGGTACCAATGCGACAAAGAGCTCCCGTGTGTTAACTGACAACTGTGATGAATTCATAGTGACCGACCATCAGACATATGTGGTAAGGGATGAAAAGTTTGCATCCAGTCTCCTTGGAAAGGTGTTCTTAGGTCAGTAGTTGTTTGCTGCGGGCATGGGATGACTAACTGAAGGGAAAGAGATGTGTATTCAGAGTCTCCTTATTCTGTTTGAGGACCACTCACTGTGGACAGTCCAGTCTGAGCGCCTTAGAAGCAATGAAGTATTACGTGATGTAATATATTATTTTCATTATCCTTCCTCTTTTATAATATGCAAGGTCTATTTATAGGTGAACTGAAAGATTTTACTGATGATACTTCACAGTATAGGTATTGTACCTTTCATCTTGTTTTCAGTTGTGTAAGAAACACAACGAGTAACTTGAACAGCATCTGTCCATTTGTGAGGAGGATGCATCTGACTAATGAATGAGTCAATTACTCTGAAGATACTTCCTCACATTGAGATGCTGTGACTCTAGGACAAATTTGGAGATACATTTCAACCATTATCTAAACGCAATGCTACTTGCAGAACAAGGGTCTGCAAACATTCTTTTGTGCAGGGGCTGATAATAAGTATTTTCAGCTTTGTGGGCCATTTAAGAGATCTTGGTTGCACATTATTCTTTTTTTAAAAATCCTTTAAAAATGGAAAAAGTGCTAGCACACGGTTCTTACAAAGTTTACCAACTTTTTGTTTAGATTGCAAACATCAGAGAAACTGCGGTACATAGAACTTTATGAGCTTGCCCCCTTAGACAACAATATTCTCAGTAAAGTGGACTAAACTTCAATATAACAATTACAAAATTAAAATGCAATCCTAAGACAACGAGATGTATTTTCCATTATCACATATCTTATGGTTAACAAAGTTTTGATTTTTGTCCTCTACATAAGTAATATAAGGAGAATATATAACAATAAAAAATGAAAAAAAAACTACTTAAAAATATTCCTATCTGGACAAGTTCCAGAAGGCCAGGAGTTTTAAATCACAAAGTAAAAATGATCATCTTCAGTGTAACCCAACTTACTCTTTACTTGAAACTCATCATTGTCTTCATGCCTATGCCATCTCACTACATACGTCCATTTGCGACCAAAAGAAATTTATTAAAAATTCCATTCTGAGCATAAAAACATCTAGCACATATCAGATCAACATTCAAAATGCTGATGGTTAGTGATGAGAATCAGACACCATATAGAAGTATTCCCTTTGTAGACATCAAAGAGAGTCTTTTTATCTAGGGAAGGACACACAACAGACGCTTTCAGAAGCACTATGATTAGTTGGTAGAGCCTGAGTATTCATTACATGTGACCTAAACAAATAGAAATGGCTTGGCTTTTAGCTGATTTTGTCATGATGTCCAATCATTCATAATTGTGAATAAAGAGGATGCACTACTGTAAATCACACATTAACTGAATACAGGTGACCAATTGGAAAATAACTCACTTTTTGTCTTTTCTGAAATTCTGCTTCCTCATATATGGTGCTGATATACTGGTAAATAATTTAGTGATTCTGAAACAAACAAAAAATTATTGTGTTAAGCCTTCTCAATGCTAAGAAAGAAGGTCTTTTTTAGATTAGCAGAATGTTCATAGAGGACAACTATAATTTTTCTGTGTAGCATAAGTAAGGCTAAGAAACATTTATCACTGAATTTCTCAAACCATTTTGTGCTGGAAAGCCTTATCAATCATTTGAGTATATGGCATTATTTTTGTTTTACTTCTTTTTTCCATATATATATATAAAACAACCTATAAGTAACCTGAGTGAAGATTCAACATGAGTCACAAATACACATTCTATAACAGGAACTGCACAATATCATTTAAAAGCTTCTGAACAGAAAGTTTCTATTACATTTTTGTGCTCCAAAGGAAACCCAATGTCCTCATATCTCAAAAATCTTTTGGAGAGAACTTGTGGTTTAAGCAAGTGGAAAAAAATCAATTGCATATTCTCTCTTCTAAGGGAGTATTTTACTTAATGCTTTCAATATTATTAATTTCTTCTCAATTATGAATTGCTCTATTTGTGAAAATTACTTTGGGCCAAATAGTAAAGTAAGTGCTTAATATGGAAAGGCAAATAAATGGGTTTCAGTCTCATTAATTTTTTGTTTTCTTTTATTTCATAAAATGTATTTCCATTCAGCAAATTTTAATTACTCACCAATTGTATGTAAAGTCCTAGGTTATAATAGGTATATTATGGGATACCAAGACGGATCAAGGATGGTCCTTGTTCTGAAAGTGCTTAGCTTTAGTGATTATGACAATCAAGACATCCAAAACAATATTAAAATAGGGAGACACAGCGGCGCCTGGGTGGCTCAGTTGGTTAAGTGTCCAACTTTGGCTCAGGTCATGATCTCATGGTTCGTGGGTTCGAGCCACGCATCGGGCTCTGTGCTGACAGCTCAGAGTCTGGAGCCTGCTTCAGATTCTGTGTCTCCCTCTCTTTCTTACCCTCCCCTGTCCCCTCTCTCTCTCTCTCTCAAAAGTAATAAAACATTAAAAAATAAAAGACAGAGACCTATTATATGAAATGTCATAAACGAAATAAAGCTGCTTTTACCCTGATTGTTCACACGGATATCTTGGTCTGTACAATGACTTGTCTAAATGTGTCCTTCATAGCTTTCTTGTTACATATGTGATGATAAGAAAGCTTACTCTTAAAATTAGTTGCTGATATATGAAGAAGAGGCAGGCACACAGATACATACAGAACAAGAAAGCTGAAAACTATAAATAGATTGTCAACAACTCTGAAGCTAATTATGAAAATGGAAAGTTAATAGAAATGCTTTGAACACATGCTAAATTTTTATGGTAAGTCAGTCAATCTCTTTAAATATTTGCTAATGCTATAGTGCTTTTGTACAAGTTATTTTTATAGATCAAGAAATCTGTGATTCTCTTTTATTTAGAAATGATTTTCTATTCTGTAGCATGTGTAAGGTATGATTATACATTTTGAGAGCAATTGAAGCTCTACCTCATCATTACAGTGAATCCTTCCAGACAGAACCATAAACAAACAGCCTAGTCCTCTGTGGGAGACAAGGATGTACACGTTTGATTAATGGTTGGCACGGATGACACCTGGAATCCAAACAGTTGGAGTCATACCTCAGGAAATGCTTCAAGGACATAAGGAAGCACCATCTGAAGCAACACAGATGCTGATAACAGAGAAATAGTTATATCCAGGATGAAAACTGTGAATAAAGGAAGCAACTGAACTTAAATAGAAACCAGAGGGCAGAATGCAGAGCAGGAAAGGGACGATGAAAGAACAAAAGCAGTGGGCCTGACAAGTGGCACCTGCTCTCATGAATCATACACCTTTTCCCCTCCTTTCGAGTCACTCTTGAGCTAGCTCCTCTTCAGTCTTCCCTCCTCCAGATAGGGTCGCCGAGCCATTCTCTCCTTTAACATTTGTTCTTCCCTTATTTTAACTCTATCTCCGTGTCTTGCTCATTTAAACTTTCATTCTTCCTCCTTGCTTGCTTTCCCCCTCTACCCCTGTTCTTTTTTCCTGAAGGATAAGGTCCATCTTTCTAAGATTGAAAAATTACGGCTTCATTAAAAACTCTATATTTATTTCTGGACAATGGTATTTATACGGATAACATTTTAGTGAGTGAAGACTCACTTACGGAAAGGATCTATTACTGCAAGTCCCACGTGGCCACACTGGTCACAGTGGGATTTCCGAGGAAATAGAAGTCACAGTTGATCATCAAGTCTTATAAGTTCAGGTGTTTTTCTGAGGCTCAGTTGATTTATATCTAAAGTGGAGCTGATATTGCATTTTTGAGGGTGGAAATTTATCTCGCTGAGAGCTGAGATTCTGAAATGACTACTTATGAAGAAATTGCCTTATATCTATGTTCCTTAAAAAGTTTCTGTTCTTTTGATATGTTCTCAAAATTATGCTCTGATGTAGCCTGGACATGTATTTCCCAGTCCTGAAAGAAGATTTATATCAAAAGAAATAAAGGCACATGACCCTACTAATGATGGGTACTGAGAAAACAGACAATATAGTTATTTTATGTCTCTCAGCTAAGCTAGTGATTTAAAGGTAAAAGAAAAGCTTAAAGCAATTTTCTTTAGAACATAAAGACAGAGAAAAGTCCAGATGGACATAAACTATGCTCTTGGTGAAAGACACACAACTACAAATATTCATATTGCTGGTGAGTGGATGTACAGTATAGGTATTATCTCTTGTCGATCTCATGAGTAAAAAATGTAGCTTCTCTTTACAATAAAGTTACGGAGAGACAGGACAATTCATGTTAGTAAGGTGAAAAATCCTTTGCCAGTCAAAGGCTTTTTGGTAAGAGTTAAAGCTCATAGTAAATAAAGAATTCTGGAATCAACAGTGTGGACAGGCTTCAGGAAGACCCTACACTTAGCTTACTTTAGACTAGGGTCACTCTATTGTTGCATTGATAATAGTGAAGCGTTTATGATTTTAACAACTACTTTTTCAAAAGTTATGTCATCTATACTTTAACATACAAATCATTGAGTTTAAGTCATGGTTCATTTTCTTAGTTAACCATCAGAGGTCATGCTCACTCATTGGATTATTATCCCTGGTGACAACATACTTTATAGTTACTGTACCAAGGGGAAACCAATTCACCTCCTAACTCCCCAAGCATTGGCTGTGCAAAACATAATTTATTTGTTCATCCTGATATTAACTTAACAAAAATTTTAGTTTATGCCCTCGGTGTTGGAGATGCAATAATAAACAAGAAAGACACAGTTTCTTCCCTTATAGAAAGGGAGACAGAAAATTAAATTTTAATGGATTCAAAGAAGGGTAATTCATAAAGAATACATAATTCTTCTTAGGATGGCCAGAGAAAGGGCTGGTGTTTTGGCAAAGCGTTGTGAAAAGATGCAATTAAAACTTTTTAAACAAGGGAGAAGAGTGGCCAGATTTGTGATTTAGAAAGACCTTATTGGCTACAATGTAAATAATTGAATAGAGGATGACAAGAGTAAAAGCCAAGAATATCTTTTGAAGTTTGTCAGGTCTTTGATGACAATAACCTGGCTGAGGGAGGTGACATTAGGTAAGGAGAGAAAAGAAGAGATTCAAGACCATTTGAGAATAAATTAAGAAGCTTTGATAATTTATTAGATGTGAGGAGTCAGGGAAAGGACAGGACTCAAGAATGACATTCAGATTTGAGCATTTGAGTAGATGGCCAATCAAGGACATTCAGTAAGTATTTGGATCTATATCATCTGAATGCACAAATATAGACAGTGGAGTAGCCAGCATAGACACGGTGCTATGTAGTCCCGTCTGTGATGGGGATTAATAGTTTAGAAAGCAACACAAGTGCTTTTTTAATGGTTGCTAATGGGAAGAATGTGGCAAATTAATAAGAATTCCCCAGGCTTTAAAATTAGCTTTTCACTTTTGTTGGTTTCCAAGAAAGTCCTTCATAGAAGAATTAATTAATTTCATGAATTTATTTAAAAAGTAATTACTTAAGAATAATTGTGGAATTATAAAAACTATTAACCTGTTTGCATGTATATCCTAAATGGGAATATCAATCATACTTAAAGAGCACATTTTTCTTATATTTTTTCATTTTTAATTTATTTAAACACCACATTTTAAAACAATGCATATTTTCAATCTTAGATAATTTGACTATAACAGGAATTCTAAATAGGAAATCACCAAGTATTCATACAAAAACCACTTATAGCCTCTACTAATTTAGGCTCAGGGTTGGGGGAAGTTCAGTAATAACCAACTATAAGCAGTTCATTTGATTCACTGAAGGCAACCATGAATAGTTATTGTAACTTGCCTGATTAAAAAGTTTCCTGGGCTATGGATGAATAAACTATAGTCAATGAACTTTCAGATAAGATGACTTAATTAATTTTAGCTTATGTTATTTATAATAAACCTTTTCTTAACATTTACTCTAACTCATCATTAGTTTGCTCATGATTTCCCAATGTTTACCTTCAACTCACATTTATCTTTTGAACTCTAAACAAATTGGGTAAAACAATATTTTGAGATATGATTTAAGGTTTCCTCCTCAACATTTTCTTATAATTTTTGCTCTGCCACCAATTCAGTCATAGTAATTCATTACCTCAGGGGAGGGATGATGCAATAGAAAGCAGAAGTAAATTTTGGGGCTTTTCGATTTCAACAGCCTATCCCTCAAGAGAATATGGGGAAGAATTCAGAACATAAAAATGGATTTGGAAGGATATATGATAGTCAAAGGGCACAGGTTTTCCATTCTGGAGACGATTCAGTGTCTCTTGGCTGGGAAAGAAAATGAATCAGAGAAGCAAAGAAAGCTGAGATACTGATGCATCCCTGAGAAGGTTTTTTGTGTCTGCCTCTCTCTCATTCACCTCGCCACATTCAAGCCAGGACCAGGTCCCAAGGCAGTGGCTGGAATCCTAGTGTAGACAGAAGTTGTTTTTCCCCAGACCCTCTCCAGACTTACAGTACTACACATCAAGACTTACTAAAAAGCAACATTAATTAAAACAATGAAATTTTAGGGTGCCTGAGTAGCTCAGTGTATTGAACATCTGACTCTTGGTGTCAGCTCAGGTCATGATCTCATGGATCATGGGTTCAAGCCCAAGGTGGGCTCCATACCGACAGCATGGAGGATGCTTGGGATTCTCTCTCTTTCCCTCCTCTCTGCCCTTCACCTGCTCAAGCTTGCTCTCTCTCTCTCTCTCTCTCTCTCTCTCTCTCTCTCTGCAATTAAACTACTGGCTCAATTAAAATATCAATATTGGGAAAATTGGGATTTTGCTCCTACCTCAAACCAAAATATCAAGTCCAGGTGGATCATTTATCTAGATGTGAAAGTTAAAACAATAAAGTTTTAAAATGTTTATTTATTTTTGAGAGAGATAGAGACAGAGAGACAGAGACAGAAGGAGGGAGAGAGAGAGGGAGACAGAGAATCCCGAGCAGGCCCCGCACCATCAGCGCAAAGCCGGACATGGGGCTTTAACTCATGAATGGTGAGAACATGCCCTGAGCTGAAATCAAGAGGTGCTTAATCGACTGAGCCACCCAGGTGCCCCAAAACAATAAAGCTTTTAGAAGATAATATAGGAGAATATCTACACAACCTTAAACTTAGAACAAAGAAAGACTTCTTAAACAACGTATAAAAAGCACAAAACCTAAAGTAAAATGGTACAGTCCTGATCCTCAAATGGCTTTGGCACAGTCTACAAAGATGCTTTAGCTTCCTTTCAGGTTTTTCCAATTCACGTGGCACACAACTAGCAATCACGGTGGCTAACACATCTCCCAGAAACAACACTACAGCAGTTATTGATACAGATTCTTCAAAGATCTCCTTATCTCATCATTTGCTATAGCAAAGGCTGATTTTGTAGGTTCAAGGACAAAGGTAATTATTTCAAATCTTTAAGGGAAAAATTTTAAAGCCGTATCAAAGGAGAATTGGGGAAAGGGAAGGCTAATTTTCTGAGATCCAGGAATCCTGTGTTCCATGCTGCCTCTTCTGCTAGCTTAGAAAATATCAGTGTTTCTGGGCTTCATATTCATCCCCAAATGGAGAATGATAAGTCAATTTGTGATCGACTATTCAAAGGATGTGATAAACATAAATGCAGTATTAAAGCTTTGTGAATTCTTCACAGAAAATAAACGCAATGTAAAGCCAGCAATGCCATGATTAAAACATGCTTTATCTTCTCTATATTTCTAGACATAACGGTTATTTACATAATCCTTCCAGTACCTAGAAGAGCTTATGCCCACATCATTTCACTTAAATCGATTGCTCTATAGAACCCACAGATACCTGTACTTGGATTTCTTGAGTAATAACCACTGCAGCTAATTATAACTTTTTGAGAAAGAAATTTTAAAAAGAGTGTCTTCCTCAAATGGGCTACATTTAAAATTCAGTGAATGAAATTTGACAAAAATCCATTAAATTAAGTCAGGGTTATCCAATATTGTATCAGAAAACCTCATCAGTATAGTAAAGTAAGAAAAAGAAATAAAGATGTTTGGAATTTCAGATGGTAGGATTGTATCTATAGAAAATCCAAACAAATGTATAACTAAATTATTAAAGCTGATAAGTGAGTTTTACAAGGTTAGTGGATATAAAGTCAATATTGGCAAAAATTAATTGTAATGTTAATACCAGCAGGAAAACATTTAGTTAAATTTGAAATGCAATGCTTTCACAAGAGCATAAAAGCATGAATATGTAGGAATAAATCTCACAAATGATGTTTAAGACCTCTATCCGAAAACCATAATTATCGCTGAAATGAATTAACAAAGGCCAAAGTAAATAAGGTAATATATATCTGAAGAAAATAAATCACTGTCTCAAGAAGATATCTGCACTCCCATGTTCACTGCAGCATTATTAACAATAACCAAGACATGGATACAACCTGAGTCCACTGAGAAATAAGAGGATAAAGAAGTTGTGACACACACTCAAACTCTAAGATGAATCAGTTCTGGGCATACAGCATGGTGACTATAGTTGAAAATACTGTGTTGTATATTTGAAAGTTGCTAACAAAGCAGGTCTTAAAAGTTCTTACCACACACGCACGCGTACACACACATATGTAACTGTAGGGTGATGGGTGTGTTAGCTAACCTTAGTTTGGTAACGATTTTGCAATGTATATGTGTATCAAAATGCCACCATGTACACTTTAAATGTAATGTTATAAGTTAAATTATATCTGAATAAACCCGGGCGGGGGGGGGGGGGGGGGGCGGGCGGAATTCTGTCCCTTAAAGATTTGAAATAGTTACTTCTGTCCCTGAAACTTCAAGGTCAACCTTCACTACAGGGACTAATTAGATCCAGAGGTTTTCAAAGAATCTGTATCACAGCAGCTACAGTGTTGCTTACTATAAGATGTCTTTACCCACAGTGATTGCTACATGCGTGCCCAGTGCAATGGAAAAGTCTGAGAAACAGCTAAAAGCCAAGGCCATTTGAGGATTTGTGGTTGTATCATTAGTTGCTAGACATGTTTGAATCTCTATCACACTCACAGTTAGCTTTAAGCATTTCCTTCAGAAAGTTCTTCTCCGTCGCTCACTGATTCCAAGCACATTTGGCTGCTGCCTGTGTAATGAATGCTATTGTTTCTTAATTTTTTCTGCTTGTTTGGTGAAACTGCTTCAAGGTTGCTGTAAAACGTTTTCTGACACTCCATTTCTGCTCTTGGCACATGACACACAGAGTCCTGTCGTAAAATTGTAAAATATTTGGTATCTGTAAGTTTTGAGGAAGCTCATGGCAGGAATTATACTGACAGCTTCAAATGTGAATTTCGAGCCCAATTCTAATTATAAATTTGACATTTTGCTGTTTTTTAAAAACTTCCTTTCTTTTGGTTTTATATTTTCATTTGACCTCTTTTTTTTTTTTTTTTTTTTTTTAACTCAAAGCAAATTAGTGCTGTGGTGATGTCTTCCCAGGAAGGAGACTCCCCACAGAATGCATACTGCAGCTACATCAAGCACGGCATATGAAACCACAGAAACTAGGGATACCGTTAATCTGGGTGGGAGGTCTGGCTCTAAAAAGCCAAAGAAGTCTTCTACTCTCACTTATGGTTTTATGTATCAGCATGAACCAAGAGCCAAGGTGACTTGGGTTTCTATTTTCAGTGTATAATTTGGTTCCTTGAGATGATATTGAACTACTTATATAACAAACATACAGACATTGAATCAATACAACTTTGCTATAGCTGTTGTTGCTGTGTTACTATGTTGAAAACAAAAAGTTGTATGTTGGAATCTTTTTTTTTAAGTATATTTATTTATTTTGAGAGAGACAGAGAGAGACAGAGAGAGAGAGAATGGGCAGCAGAGGGGCAAAGAGAGGGAGAGAGAGAAATGCAAGCAGGCTCCGTGCTGTCAGCGCAGAGCCCGAGGTGGGGCTCAATCACAGGAACCAAAACATGAGAACATGACCTGAGCCAAAATCAAGAGTTAGACACTTAACTGACTGAGCCACCCAGGCACCCCAGATTGGAATTTTCAAAAATGTAATTCTAGGGCAACAACCAGGTGACAACATCAGGCAATATTTATCAACCTCTTATTTTTATCATTGTGTTATATTGTGATTGTTATCAGTACAAAATGCTTTCCCTCCGGGGTTCACACCTGACAGTGATTTCTAGGGAACCCAACAGGATTGTGTTCCACTGGCCAACTCGCAGGAGAGACCAGAAGACATCTGAAGGAAAGAATCTGAAGTATTAATTTCTAGACTAGGGAGTCTGGCAATTTGGAATACAGTGGAGTGTCTGTCTTGCTAGGGAGGAGCAGGACAGAGGGGGGAAAGGGCAGCCAGTGAAAAGGACTGCCAACCATATAAGAAAAGGTAACTTTTAAGAAATTTACCTCCTTTCCCCACTGAAACCAATTATCTGGGTGTTGATGTGAGAGACACAAAGAAGGGTCCTTTACTCACTTATGGTCCCTGAGAAGAGAGGACAGCATGGAGCAAAGCGGAACAGCAGAACATGGACGAGCCTTAGAGGTCAGGGGTGGGGGGTGCAAGACCAACTGAGTCTTGGGCAGAGCACTGCAGCTCCTGGGCACTACCTCAGCAGTTAGGGCAGAAAAGGGAAGAGATCTGCTCCCTTATGCATGTGAAGTGTCTGGTGCATGGTAAAGAAAGTCGACCCAGAAAATTACTGTTTGTTGCTGTTCTTCTGTTCCTATTTTCAGTCCCAGGCCAATACGACCTGCGAAATGCAGATTACATAAAAATTGAAATACTCTCTTGAGAAAAAGAAAGGCACACCCTTCAACTTTCCCTTGGCCCATATTCCTTCCTAATTTTCCATCTTCTTAGATAATGTTTCTTATACCTGAAACATCTCTCTACTTCTCTGCTGCCCCCCACCCCATTTAATCGTATCAGTCATGGTGTAGAAGCCATGTTAAACTGAATTCTAACTCATATCCTACATCATAGTGTGGATGGTTTGAATTTATACTTTCATCTGCTTCCCTTATTTGTGTTTCTTTTCCTGGTCAATTTTATCCGTCTGTCAGGTCACCTAATGTAAGGCCTTTGGAGCCACCCCAACTCCTCTTTCAGCCTCACTCTCATTCTGCACATTGCACATTTCCTCTGCTCTCTCACTGGGCTGTACTCCACTCTCAGGCCCTCACAGCCAGCCACACACAGCTCTGCCCTAAACTGCGAACACAGCTTCCTACCTGCAGCCACTATCCCCTCTTCTGTCCTCTGGAAGCTACCAGAATTATGTCTGCAGAATTCAAATCAGATTATGTCATTTCTTTATTTTTTTTTAAAGTTTATTTATTTACTTTGAGAGAGAGAGAGAGAGAGAGAGAGAGAAAACATGAGCAGGGGAGGGGCAGAAAGAGAGGGAGAGACAGAGACTCCCAAGCATGCTCCGTGCTGTCAATGCAAAGCCCCACACAGGGCTTGAATCCACAAACCATGAAATCATGACCTGATCCAAAATCAAGAGTCAGACGCTTAACTGACCGAGCCACCCAGGCGCCCCAAATTATGTCATTTCTTTAACTTAAAATTGCCCGTGCTTCTACAAAGAACACACTAGATGTTTTTTAAACTGGGAGTGGGGGGATAAAGAGATGCATGATGGCTTTCAAGGAGGTCTAAGAACCCTCTGATACTGCACTCAAGGACTTGTTTTATGAGCATGACGTATGCTTGTCACTAAGTGTCAGCAGATTTCAACAGACCCTCAAAAGTGTCTGTGCTGTGACACGGCCTGTGCTCGCCACCAAGTCAACCAAAGCAGTGCAGTGCAATGCAAGGGGAAGGAGCACACAGTGCTGAGGGTACCATTGAGTTCCAGAGTCAGACAGTCCTGGGTTCAGTCACCTTGCTGGCTGATCTGGCACATGGGGTAATATCCCTCTTCTCATAGGACTGTTTTAGATATTAACTTTAATAACAATGTAAGGTAACTGGGAAATAATAGACACTCAGCAAATTGTTGCTTCTTCACCATAAATCTTCGGACGTCCAAAGACAAAATATTTGTAAGAACACTACTTTCAACCTCCTTAGCAATAAATCCCTCCTTTATCAGTTGGTGATTTTTGCTTCAAGTCATAAAAGTCCATATCAAATTGGCTACATCATTTAAGGGAATATATTACCTCATGTGGCTCAAAAAGGCTCAGAGAGAGAGAGTATGCTTCAGGTGCACTTTGTACGAGACTCCACCTCCAGTGTTCTCTTCTACTTGGCTCTGTTCTTCCCTGTGCATCAGATTCTTCTTCGGGCCAGTTTTCCTCGTGGTGACAAAGTGACTACAGCAACTCCAGCCCTCACAACTGCACTTCACACCATCTAGAACAATTAACAGTATTTGCATCCGGGAATTCCCAGCCAAAGTCCGAGATTCCTTCTACTCGGACTGAGATGCCCTCACTGGCCCACCCCTGAGTCCACCTCTACCCCTGAGGTCACATCTTTTGCCATAAGCATCTCTTGAGCCAGCTGAATCCACAAAGGGAATGCAGGGCCATTGTGAAGAACAATATTTACAAAATTTAACAATCCATATGATGCAAACAACTAATCTGAACACATACCAGCCCATTCAGAACAGATGTCAGTTGGAAAACAACTGGTATTTCTGGACTGGTGCTGAGAACTGAGTCTCAACTCTGCCTTGGGGGAGGAAAAAGATGTTGGCACCTCTCAGGGATCCACTGTGCATACCTACTCAAGAATGAGCTAATCTTCATCATTCTTCACATCGTGCTTTGCAGCTAGAAAATCAGGATTCAGCTTGTGCTACCTGCTAATGGGCTTCGCCTAGAAAACAAGGTAGGAAGAGAGAAGAAAGGCAGTTATGACATCTCCTATTCTCTATAAAGAAATAAATCCACTGGAGAGGAAAAAAACCCTCTTAACTCTAAAAATGTTTCTAAAAAGTTCTACTTTAACACTTTCGGTTGGTAATTTATACCACTCTCATACACAGAAACACTTAGAAATGCATTACTTCCTTTTAATCATTTCAAGTCATTTTCAAAAGTTTAGCAATCCCGAATCAATTTTTAGTCTATGATAGGAAGACCAATTAACACTGTTTGCTATTGTTTAGTTTCATTTCATATGAAATTATTCACAAGTCATTTCTCGAATCCAACCCAGGAATTCAAACTGTGAACACAGAACAGAGCCTCACATTATGGAGAAAGCAACTCTGCTTCTCCTTTGCCTCTAAGTTCTGCTTTTCTCAGCTATGGGTCTGGAAACTTTCCAGATGCCAACAGGGCGGGGGAGTTGTAACACCGGCTTGGCATGTGAACCACACCACAGATTCTTCAGCAAAACGTCAGAGTAATAATGTGAATGTGCTGGAATGTGGGGGGGAGAGTGGCAGCTGGTCTTTAATCTTAGGTAGTATTTTCTTTTGAAAAATCAAATTAAAAAGAGAATGTGTGTCCAGATTAGCTGGTTTGAAAACCCTTGGTTTATCTGAAGGTAGGAAGTAGCTTTAATATGTCTCAGAGGCAAGGATAAATCTGTTACTATTCTGTTTGTTGTAGTCAAAGGATGCAGTTACCGTGGAGGACTTCCACAAGAACAACTTATTTTAGAACTTCACATGAAATATATGAGGAACACATGTCATGGTCCCGTTTCACTCATTCATTTATTTGCTCATTCATTCCATTCAAGAAATGGCTGCTGAACCAAGAACACTTGGTTGTCAGGCAATGTTCTAACTCCTTCGAGGACAGAATACAACCAAATAGGCTAAGTCCTTGCTCTCTTGGAGCCTGTATCCCAGCGCAAGGTGGACGAAAGAACAAATAAATTTTAAAATAGCAAACAAATAAGCACAAAATATATAGAATGGTGATAAATGATATGAAAAAGATCAATAGAGTTACTGAATGGAGAGAGGGGTCAGTGGTGAGGTGATACGTGTAGGAGGTCAGGGAAGACCTTGCCTTTGGGTAGAGAATCCTGAATGAGTAGGAGAACAAGCCTGCAATATCTGGGCTAGAGTGTTCCAGGCCACAAGAACAGACAGCATGCACAAACCACACAGAGAAGCCTCTCAACACCCCTGTGACATGGGTAGGGCAGGTAATTGAGCCTTGGAGACCCGAGGAAACTGGGATTCAGAGCACTACATAGCAGACCCAGGAATGGAGCTCATCAGTTCAAACTCCCAATCTTTTGTTCTAGAAAGATCAAGTGCTACTTAAGTGCTTTCCAAGCTTTTCAGAGTCGCTTTTTAACTGAGACACTTCCCTCGAATAAAAATTTAAGTGGAATCTTAATTTGTGAAATGGATAAAAATGTAACCCCTAGGGAAGAAGTGAGCAGGAAGTGTTTGCTCATGCCTCATGCCCAGCCCTGGCCCCAGCCCGGGAGGCCTTTCCTCTGAGGATCCCGGGCATCTCCTGCAGGCTCCTTGTACCTCCCTCGGTGCTCCTGACACAACCCTCCGTGCCTAGGGGAAAGAATGCGTGAGAGTGGCTAGTGAAGGATACAGAAGGAAAAACAAATAAACAAGGCATATTACGCCAAGACCAATCGTCTCCATCTGCTTGCAGACCTGCAGAAAATGGCCTTTTATTTTTTTCAAGATCCAATACAAAGTTTCCTCAGTTTTGCAGGGAGGCAGCATTCGATATCTATTTCTCCACCACAAATTACTCCCAAACTTAGTGATTTAATACATCAAATAGTTATTATGTCTCAGTTTCTGTGGGTCAGGAATCTGGGCACAGTTTATCTGGATCCTCTGACTAACGCCTTCCATGAAGCTAGGATTAATGTGTTGTCATGTCATTTGGGCAGCAGGGATCTCAGGGCTCTGCTGGAGGAGGATCCGCTTCCAGACTCATTCGTGTGCTTGTGCTAAGGTTGAATTTTGTGCAGGTTGTTGGACTGAGGGCCTTAGTGTCTTGCTAGCTGTTGGCTGGGAGCCCTTAGTATCTCGTCACCTGGGTCACTGCACAGGATAGCTCACTCCATACGGCAAGCAGCTGGTTTCGCTCAGAGCGAGAGAGCAGACAGAGAGTAGACAAAAGGAAGTCAGAGTGTTTGTGTAGCCTCACTTCCAAGGGGACATCCCACCACTTCTGCTTATTTTACTCATTAAAAGGGGATCACTGGGCCCAGGCCTCACTCAAGAAGAAAGATTACACAAAGGCGTGAATTCCAGGAGGCAGGGATCTTTGGGGGACATTTTTGAGGCTCCCTACTACAAGAAGGAAAACATAAATTAACATAATCATTAAATGGTTAATATATGCAATAAACTTTTAGTCTTTTTATAGATTATTTTACCTTGCTTTACAACAACCTAAAATATGTATGTTGGTGTTTCTTTCATCAGTCGTTTTTAATATGGTATCCTTGTTCTGTATGCCTTTTTTTTTTTTTTTACTCTATGCTAGGAAATAAAACTTCTTTTTGAAAAGACCCTATTCAGAAATTTCTTGCTTACATGATTAGTTATAATTCCACTTCAGTACAGATAGAAACCTTCATTATAGATATTATTAAAATTCTTGACATCTTTTCTAGAAGTACAAGGAAAACCTCAGTAAGTGCCCTCAAAAGTACTCACAAGCAAGTTTTGTGGGCGAGCTAAAAAATATCCTGGACTATTTCTGTGTTTAATTATCTATGTCATCAATTAGTCTTTCTAAAGTTACCTATAGAATGATGAAGTTGAGTGTATTGAAGAAGTTTGTCCACCTGTCTGCATTCTTCAACAAACCGTAAAGCATCTTTTTTTAAATTTTTCTTAATGTTTATTTATTTTGAGGGAGAGGCAGAGTGTGAGCAGGGGAGGGGTGGAGAGAGAGAGGGGACACAGAATCTGAAGCAGGCTATAAGCTCTGAGCTGTCAGCACAGAGCCTGATGCAGGGCTCAAACTCACAAACCACAAGATCGTGACCTGAGCCGAAGTCGGACGCTTAACCAACTGAGCCACCCAGGCACCCCACCAAACTGTAAGCTTCTGGAGGGACCACTCTTTATATACACAGTGCCTGGCACACACAAGTGCTCTGCAAACATATGCTGAATGAGTGACCAGCAGTGACTTCACAGGGAATCACAAGAAAACTCTGCCAAAATAGCCATATCTAACTAATTAAAATAATTAACAGTCTTTATGTGATAACATTCTTCAGGGAAGAATTCAAGAATTTATATAGCAGATAACAGTTCTAAAGGATCCTAGACATCAGATATCAGCTCCTCCAGTTGGTCCAAAAATATAGGTGAAGAGCTCAGTCAATATAGTCCAGAAGTTACTCTAATGAGTGACATGTATTCTGTGACTCGGCACTTAAAATAGATTGTGAAGACATCAAGAAGGCAGAGTAGAGAGCCTTCCATCCAACTGCAGCAGAAGCATTTTTAAACAATTTTGCGTACTTTATTTACTATTCATGTTATGGGGATTGAGTGGGATTGGGTGGAGATCCAAGATTAGGTTCCATCTAGATGGCAGTGCTCTTAAAATGTGAGAGGTGGTCAAGGAAGAGGAAATCAAGGGTGGGGAGGTTTAAGGAACGAAAAGAGATGCTGGAGCCAGTGTATCAGTCCAATCAGCAGCAAATTTTCTGGTTCTTTCCTTCTCTCTTTCCTGGTTCATTAGAGAGGGTTGGGTAAGGGAACCATACCTGGTTTTCAGCCTCCCAAGTCTCCGATCCTATTTATTATCCTGAGATGCCACTAGCTTCTCTCCGGTTCTTGCTAGGTATTCCCTCTGCCTTTACTTTACATTAAACAAATTGTGAGGAGGTGGATTTTTGAACTAGCATAGATGACCATCAATGGCTAAGCTTGGCTTTGCCCTCCAACCACCACTGGCCTCCTTGCTCCTGCTGTGACCCACCTGCCACACACAGGATTTACCCTGAGGCACACCAGTAGTTAAGTTAGGGCTACAAGATTTTTTCTTTTGTTTTGTTTTGCTTTGTTTTTGCTTTTGTTTTTTAGCAGCGATTTTTTACAAAAATAATTTTGAAGCAATCAAATGCAATACACTGCAATGACCTCTGTTTCACAAAGCTTTATCTAACAAACCCCCAGCTGATTTAAATGACCCTCTTCTTTATGCCTTTCCTGCCCTGCCCTGTATCTCTATCCCAGTACTCACCATATTGTACTGTCATCCCTGATTTACTTGTTCCTCTCCTGACTAGGCTGGGACCTTTAGGATCATGGCATATTAGACATGCTGGATGCCACAAGCTCTTAATATTATTTGACTAAAATAGTAAAATAAGAGAGTGAAAGAAATGAGGATTTAATTAGAGGCATCTTTCTTTTTCATTCTAAATCTGTCTATCAACTAAGCTGACTGGGAAAGAGGTAGATGAGAACTTCTGGATGGTCTCTTACTTTAACAAAGTGTTAAGAAGCAACTTCTTCCAACCCCAGCACCACTACCACCAGGCAGGTTTTGTAGGAAGGTTCAAACCCATCACTTTGGAAGCTGTGTGCATTTTGATGAACTGTTATTTGGGCTGAGATTGAATGCAAACTGACCTCCCTGAGCCAACGTAACTGTCACTGTTTATTATCTTATAGAGGGGATTGCATAGTATTTACATTATATAGTATTTACAGTATTACATTCATAGCACTTACGAAGACTTTGGTGCAAGGCATGGTTTCTCCACTTGGAGTCATGTAATCTTGGTCAGACTATTTAACTGCCTGAGTTTCTCCATTTGTGCAATAGAGGTAACAATAACAATAAGAAGAAATATTATCAACAAACACAGCAACATTTGCTTCTCCCTTGTGATGCAGTTGTGAGGACCAAGGTGATGATGATTGTGCAACTACTTCCTAAACTATAAAGTACAATTTCTGCCAAGAGCCTCTCTGAGAAGCAAACGTAGAAAGCAAGAATTGACTGATCAAAGTGAGTCTGAGATGTTAACACTCTGTTTGAGGAGGATTTTCCAAAATCATAATGCCTTTATGAGTCAGCACAGGGCTCAACTTCAAACTCTCCTTTCACATATGAATATGCTTTAACTTTATTTCATATTTCATGATGTTGGTGAGGAACAAATTCTGAGTAAACACACCAAGCGCACTCTTATCTCTGGGGCCATTAATGAGTTTTAGCTTCTGGGTGTCTCTTAAGATCTTACAAAGACTGAAAGCTCTTGAGTAGAGAAGAATGATTTTAAACAAATAACCCAAAATTACTGCCAACATTCCTAGGTAGAACACTGCGTATTTCTACATCAGTAGATGTTATCTTCTTTAGCATGCTATATGCTAGACTTTCACGGCAAAACTTCACAGCTCAGTGTAGGCACATTCTACTGGACCACGAAGACCTACTCTAGCTGGGGTACACCCCATCCCCAAGAGGCCAGCTGTTTCTCAGAAAGGAACCAGAAATCCTGCACCTTCTTAAGATCTTTTTTTTTTTTTTTCTATTGTTTTTCCATAGACTCATTGCAAACAGCTCCTCTGGAAAGAAAAAGTAGAGTGAGATTTCCAGAAGGGAAACTTGTACTTAAGAGAGGGGATTTATGCTGTAATAAGTATGTCTTGAACATACATAGGCAATTTAAGCACCACCTTTCTTTGACTTCGTCTCTCTGAAATGGGCAAAACAATAAGAAACGAGTTTTACTTACGAACACCCCATTGTTAAAAATCAGAACTTAGGAGAATGGGGGAGGTCGGAAAAATGGGTGAAGGGGGTCAAAAGTTACAAACTTCCAGTTATAACATGAGTAAGTCATGAGGATGTAATATATAGCATTGTGACTATAGTTAATAATACTGTATTGCATTTTTGAAAGTTGCTAAGAAAGTAGATGTTATAAGTGCTCCTCCCAAGAAAAGAATTTGTAACTATGTATGGTGATGGATGGTAACTAGACTTATTGTGATGATCATTTTGCAAAATACACAAATATCTAATCATTATGTTGTACACCTGAAACTAACATAAGGTAATATGTCAATCATTCCTTGGTTATAAAGAAAATGAGAAACTGGTTAACTTTAGCTCATTCTCAAGATATCAGCAGCCACTGACCAGGTTTCCCATTTTTCCAAATCAATCATTATATGTTCTTGTAGTACTATATCTCTCTCCTTCATAATGATTAGCATAGTGGTGATTTTATAGCTCTGTGTGTGACTCCTTTGTTTAAAAGTGCAGGCTCTGGACCCAAATTACATGGGTTAAAATTCTGACTCCGCCACCTACAAGGCTGGGTGAATAAACACCTTCCTTTCAGCTCTAATCTGCTACTTCTTCATCTGTAGATTGGGGACCATAATGGTCCCTATGTCATAGAGTTGTGAGAATTAAACATACAGAGATAACATATAGAGCCCTTATAACAATGCCCTCCACAGAGTAAGTGCTTCATAGATGTTAACAATTTGTTTTGTTGAAGATCTGACAGCTTCAAGTTTTATGAGAGCAGGCATATCATTGCCTAATATCCATCATAATGTCATATGAAAGAGCCCTTTTAAGTAAACATTTGTTGAATAAATGAATAAACAACCTATTCTGTAAGATTTCATCCAGGTTTATAAGTATTCTGTTTTTGTAGTAACTTCAGAAAATAAAGTAGAAAGCAAAATCAATTGTGGTGGAAAGTGATTCATGAACACTTGACATTTGACCTCAATTACTTCTTAGATTAATACAAGGTAAAATTAATAAAACATTAAACACTGTAGACTAAGGATAGTATTTCTAAACTCATACATACTTGTTAAATTTCCTGTTATAGCTAAACAAACCATTTGCTTTTGGGGGAGGAATGAAAACCATTAGAATACATTTAAAATATTGCTACATGATAGCTCCAGAATCTAGTGCTAAAAATTTATGAAAACTTTTAAGATCTATGCTCTCCGTAACTTTCAAATATATAACACAGTATTATTAACTACAGTTAAAGCGTTAAAAATATATCAGCACATGGTTCAGATTGGCCTTGCCTAAAACTGGCTTTGATGACTTCCCTACAAAGAGTTTTCTAGGATAACTACTGAAAAGACCATATTTATTATCATTGAATAAAAAAATATGAGGTGATTTTTTAAAATCCTTGGTTATAACATCATCTCGAAGAGCAATAACTCAGATGTAAAAGCTGAGAGAAAATACATCAATATACTAAGGCCATTGTATACAATCCAAAATAAGTGATTAAAAAGAAGTGTGCCTTCAAAACACCTCCCAAAGGATAATATAATTTTTAAAGCTTTTCCTGAAAGCATCTCCTTTACATTTTGCCATTTCTGTCAGCAAAGATTAACTGTATAAGCACCATCTTGCTATACTGGAGGAAAGTAGTAGGCAGTTGGGAGATCTGTCTTTCTTGTGACATAATATTAGGGGCTCTGGGAGCACTTCCTTGAAAATAGTTCCTTTCCTTTCTGATTGACAGTCCTAACATTTCTTTAAGGAGTTAAAGTCTATTTACTCAATGATTAGAATGAAGACTTAAAACGCAAATACTCTCACTGACTTCAAGTTAAAATGAAGTGTTGATGACTGATCTGGGCACTTTCTAAATGGGTGTTGATAGGAGACAAAAGAATGGGGAAGAATTTTAGTGCAATAAATAAATTAAATAAGAAAGGGGAGGTTGTTGACCTCAAAGACAAATGTCAACATAATAATTTTGGCCAACCAAACCTCTGATTAAATCTGAAGTTAAAGCCATAAATGCTCCCTGGAAATAAACTTTTTGTTGGAAAAGATCCTTTTTCCTTGGATTTTCTTAGGGTTTCCTTCTACTCTATTATTTTTAATCTACATTATGGAAAATAAAACACAATATTGTTATGGCTTGTCAAAGAAAGTTCACCTCTTTTGCTTCTACTGTTTTTGGCAGAGATGACAGAGCCTCAATAACATAAATATTTTCATTGCATTATTGAAAGCAACAGACAGAAATGACAAGTCATAAATGTTTATTTACTCAATTAATGAATAAATGAATGGATGGATGAATAAAAGAATGATGAGGGAGGAAGCAGAGATACAGTTTTTGGAATGGGTGCAGCTTTCTACATGGGCAGTCACAGAAAGAAAGGCACTAATTTGCAGAAAGGAATTGGCACACAAAGACTATATGTAAGCATTTCTTATTTCATAGTTTTTTTTGGACCGGTGGTAGTTTATACTGGCAAAAAGGGTTTCACTTGTGCTGAAACTTTTCCAGTTTACGGTTTAAGTCTAGAAATAATTTTCTATTTAAGCCATTGGACTAAACAGTGGATAATTAAGAGGATGTCAAAGCTTAGGCATACTGCTAAAGCCACATTCTCAAAGGTCACTGATTATTTCCTGATTTACAAGTTCATTCATCTTTTCTTTATTCCTATCCTCCCTGATCTTTCACAAGAATTGACATTCTTGACTACCCCATCATTGAAGACATCTGTAGTCTGCATCACTTCCCTCTCTTGCTCCTACTGATGGCTTCTCTTTCTAGGCTGCCCCCTAATGGTATGTATTGCTTTAGTTTCAGTCTTCTATCCTGCTCTTTTCTATCTTCTCTATTGGAGCTCCCATTTGGCTTCAACTCCATCAATAAATTCCTCTAGATTAAAGCCTGTATTTTGCAGTTTTGATCTGCCTCTTGAACTCTTATCCCACATTTTCAATATTGGGATGAATAGTTCCTCCTGGAGATTGCATTGGTGATTCACAATTAACAATGAAATTCATTATTCTCTGTGAATTGGCTGCTCCATTTCACTTCCTTTGTTTTTTTGAACCCTGCTTCCAGAAGATACACTTTTGAGCAATAGAACAAGCTACACTGGGAGTGACCAGAAAGTGGAAGCTAAACGTTGTGCTTGGGATAGGAGGGAAAAGCCAAAAACAAGTAGAGACAAGAAGTTTGGCCAAACCATATCCTATATCATAATGATACTGAAAGTTCTAGAAGACGGTCTCAGCTTTATAGTTTTGTTATGTTTAAGTTTTTTAGCTTTGATTTTAAAAGTTTTGAGGTATTTTGGTTCTGAGAAGATGATCACATCCAGGGATAGGCAGTAAGATAAGGATTTTGTCATAAGAACTAAAGTAAAAGATCAGGGTCTAAGTTAAGGCAAGTTACTTAGTTTCCCTGAATGCCATCTTCTTATCATTAAAAAAATGGGGCAACAGTTAACTTGAAGTTTTTTTGTAGAGATTAGAAATGATACACATCAAAATGTGATTCTTAGTGTGTTCAATATATACTAGTCATTATTACCTCTATCACTTGATTTTCCCAATTTGAACCTGAGTTGTTTTTAGTTGTTTTCTTTAACCAGCAGCCCTGTGTCGAATTGAACACTAACACTAAGACTGTTCCACAGTCTTCCTTATACATTTTTACTAACTCCACCTTACGGCAAGTCCTGAAATGCACCAGCAGGAGCCTTCCAGTGGTATCGACATTGAAATATTTTCTTTCAATGGCACAACTCTTATTACATTTCCCTATCCAAATGTATTGTCATGGCTTACCCCTGCTTTCCAGATATGATCTGTAATTATTGACAGATCACAAAGAGCCGTGCACAATGTGGCCACATCCTCATTTTCCAGTATAGCATAATTTGTCAACTCACTGTTTTATGAACTCTACTCACTTCTGTCTCTATGCCTTTCATCACATTTCCCCCCTTTCCCCAATACCTTCTCCCTTCCTCTTTAGCTCTCAAATCCTAGATACTTTTTCCATCTTGGCTTAAATCACTCCTTCAAAAACCTTTACCAAATCACTCTAGCTCACCAAACAGTCTCTGCCCCCGAATTTGTAGCACATGCTGTATAAACATTTAGTTGGCCATTAGTTATATACATAAGCCTTGTCAGTTTGTGGCCCATATTGTTAATTAATGCTCCCACATCATTTGTGTCTTTCATGTCAACTATTTTAAGTCACCAACATTGTTGACTCTAACTTTGATTTAGGGACCAGTGAAGAACATACTCAATAAACTTTGGGGTCAATATTAAACTTTTGCATTTGTTATTCATTCAATATATGTCTATTTTATAACTTAACGTATGAGGCATATTGTTGGCTGTGGGATAGAAAATGAATCAGATATAGGCTAAAGATCTCACAGTCCAATGAGCAATATGGACAGGTAAATAACTGATTAAGGTGCCGCAGAAATCCTATAGAAGACACATGCACAAAACCAACAATATCACAGTGATAGGCTACTTAACTCTGCTCTGCCAGAAGGGAAGGCCAGAGGGATCTTCACAGAGTAACTAATACTTGAGTTGTGAATGGATGAGTATGGGTTCTCCATAGTGGGAGGCAGTCAGGGAGAGCTGTACAGAAATAGCAAACAAGAAAAACATGCACAAAGACATGGATCCCTAAGTACAATTTTGTATGACTGATTCATGCACATGGTATATAGTAGTGGGGCTCAGAAATAAGATTGAAGAGAAGGACCCTAGAACCAAATCATGAAGAAACTATATGCTAAGAGGTCAGGTCATTATCTAGAAGGTAAAACAAACAAACAAACGGAATAGTGAAAGTTTTTTTTAAGACCCTTCAGAGGGAAATGATTAATTTGTGTTTTAGGAAGATCACTTAGAAAAGGATGGTGTGAGACAGCCTGGTGACAAGAGGCCTGATAGAAATCAATTTCAATAGTCCAACAAGAGATTATGACATTGGTAGTACACAGAAGCCATCAGATTCAAGGGATGTTTTAGTGGTAGATAAAATTTGGGAATATTGGGGCATGGGTGAGATCATGGAATTGAGAAAATTCCGAGTGATCCAAGTTTTCTAAACTGCAGGTAAACGATGATGCCATTAGCCAAGAAAAGGAAGAGAGCATTATAGTCCAGAGTTCATTTTATAATATATTTCTCTACCACTTCTTTTAAAAGGCTCGATGTAAACAGAGAAGCCAAAAACATCCAGTTAAAAAAGATAATACTTTATGTTTTATTCACATTAATTCTTTGGAACAACAGAAAGCAATTATTAGTTGGAAAGAATGTATTAAGCATAAAAATTTTATGAGAGTGACTTAGTATATACAGTAATTTATGATAACATTACATTCTGGCAGTTTAGCTTTTAGGTCTCCATTTTTAATTGAGACAAAATAATTTTATGGAATAGAAAGTAAACTCAAAAACTTCATGAATTGCTTTAATATCATTATATCACATGATTACATATTCTTACACCACTATTTTGAGGTTCATCCAGCTATTCTTAGGAAAAGGCCATTTAAGCAATAATCAATGATTAAAGAAGAATCTATGCATGTGTAATTCTTCATGATAAATAAGGAAAATATGTCAGCCTTAATATTTCAGATGAGATGGAGTTGGGAGAGTCTTA
The DNA here is from genome assembly GCF_018350215.1 of Panthera leo. Taxonomy (NCBI): domain Eukaryota; kingdom Metazoa; phylum Chordata; class Mammalia; order Carnivora; family Felidae; genus Panthera; species Panthera leo. Next base: position 109,582,702 of record NC_056687.1, read on the forward strand.
ATTTACTTAGTATTAGAACTATATAACCAAATATTTTAAAACCTGGAAAGGGACTAAATTGTTTGGTTCTACCTTTTTATTTAATGGATGAAGAAACTGAGAATTATTAATGTAAGTGATATAAACAGGGCCAAAATTGGGTTTAAAACTACTGTCTAAACCAGTAAAAGTTTCTTAAATGTCAATGTGGTACAATTGAAAGGGAAAACTATTTCAAATCAAAAGAAACATATTTCAGTCCCAACTCTGACACTAGCTATGTGATCAACCGCAAACCATTTAATCATTGTGACACCCAGTTTCCTTATCTGTAAGACAGGAATCATACTTTTTGTTTCACAGGATCATCATGAGGAACAAATACAATGATATATATATAAACTCTTTGTGTGAACTATAAAACACTCAAAATGTAATAGATTATATTTGTAGAGTGAATATTTAGCTATGATTTAATGAAACAACCTGGCATTTGTTGAGTAGCTGCTCTATGCCAGAATCTTTTTTTTTGTATGCTATTTTATTTTATCCTTACATCAACCATTGAAGTAAATGCTATTCTCCAATTTTATAGATGAAAAAGATAAAGGAAGCTCAGCGAGAGTAAATAACCTTCTCTAGATCACACAGCAGATACAGAGAGGAACCAGGATTCAAAGCTTCATCTGCTTGGTAACAAATTTACCAATAGACTTTCCACTACTATATAATTCTGGCAGTCATGAAAAAGAAAACCACTTCCTGAATTTGGCCTAGCATGGATAAAAAAAGAATGAGGATTGGGGGACAGAAAGAGAGCCTGATGGACTGGAATATAAGCATGAATTCTACTCCAGGCAATGAGAAATAATCCAGGTTTTGTAATTCGTGGTCAGAAGCATGGCTAGATGAAGATGTAAAAGCACCCAAGAAGGATGATAAATTGGGCTCTTGGGTGGATTCATAATTGGTCCCTTCAAACTTTTATTCTTTAAGTAAGTGTTCAACAATTTAAAGTCCTCCAGCTGAGACCTGTGTGCAGAAGGGAGAAGGAACACCCTAGAGTGGATCAATCTCTCCTCTTTTCTCAAGAAAAATTGAGAATTTGCCCCAAATTAACACATTTCCTTTAGCAAAAGAAAAACACTGAAATTAGCCGGAGCTATTTGGATTGATAGTGTGTGTGGGTGTGTGGTGTGGTATGATGTGGTGCGATGTGGTGTGGGAGTATGTGCACAAGCATGTGTGCACATGTGGTGGGAGGGAACATCGGGATGAAATTCTTTCCTTTGCCTTATTCTAAAGATATTTTAATGTACCTCATTTTAACTTCCAGGAGAGGAGTTTGGATAAACACATTTTATTTTAGTATGCAATTGATAATTCACCATCCCTCATAGATGAATGCTCCAACAATTTTTTCTTTTACCCTTAATCTGGCTCTTGACAAAAATGTGATCCAAACTAGGTATAGGAAATATCGTGAGGGTCTGCAAACACAATGGAGTGGAAGTTTATTCTATTCTATTTTATTTATTTGTTTGTTTATTTATTTATTTATTTAAAAAAAAATTTTTTGAGTAAACTCCATGCCAGATGTGGGAACTCTCAAGATTAAGAGTTGCATGCTCTGCCAACTGAGCCAGCCAGGCACCTACAGAAGATGATTTTTTTAAATGTTTTCTTTACTTTTGTGACAGAGAGAGACAGTGTGCAAGTGGGGCAGGGGCAGAGAGAGAGAGGGAGACACAGAATCTATAGCAGGCTCCAGGCTCTGAGCTGTCAACATAGAGAGTTGACCTGGGCTTAAACTTATGAACTATGAGATCATAACCTGAGCCAAAGTCAGATGCTTAACTGATTGAGACACCCAGGCACCCCTGGAAGATGATTTTAAAGTGAAACACTGGGCAGGTTAGGACAGAGAGGAATCGAAGCTAAGAGCCATCCATAGACAATTGATCAGGGCCAATAACTAGCAAAATTTAAGTTGAAAAAATAAACAATGTTCCCAAAGTGTAGATCTAGTTCTTTTCTTACAATGTGATGTTAGGCAAAACTCTTAAATCAGTTTCATCATCTGAAACCTGGGGTATTTACTTAGCACTTTTTCATATAGATATAGATATATATATATACACACATATATATATACACACATATATATACACATATATATATGTGCATATAATATCTATATGAGAAAGATATACACAGATATAGATGTGTATATATATATATTCTTTTTCATGTATGTGCTTACATATAAACATATGCCTAGTCCTTGTCATATATATTTGGCACACACACACACACACGTATGTATATTTAAGTTTTTCAGGGGAGAGCTTTGAGAACAAAAGCTAACAAACAAGATGGGTTCCCTCATGTCAAGGGAGAGAAACCAAAATTTTAATCAGGTCGAATGATCATGAGACTGAATGGCCGTCAGCACAACCTGAGGTGACAAGCTTGCACAAATTTCAACAAAATTCGCAGAAAGATTCTTGCAACACATCTTACCATGCTTTTCAGAGATTGCCACATCCTAAAGTTGCTATCAGAAATAATGAAGTGTATCCCTGCTTGTCACTGCTCCTAAAGTTGCTTTTTGGAACATGGGTCTCACCAACTTCCATAAGTGTACAAAACTTGCAGCTTTTGCCTATTTAACCTCAGGCTTAAACCTTCCCCTTTGAAGCATACTTTCAGTTTGTAGCCAAAGGTTATGTCTCTCTGGTTTGCAAACTATATGGCAATAAAGCTTTCCCTTGCCTCTGACAAATCTTTGCATCCCAGGAATTTTTGTTGACATTCCTTAATGTCAGAAGTGGGATGTACAATGACTCCCAGACCCCTCTCCACATCCTCTCAGACCAACTCCATCAGGCTCATTTGCTCCTCAGTGGTGTCGGGAGACATTCAGGAGCACCCTGTCACATCCAAGTTCTCCCACTTTTTCTGGTTCAGGTCTCAGAAGTTTTCTGCTTTGGTAAGAATCCTACCCTCCAGGAGGGTCTTCTCTCATTAAGGTTGTGAGATCTCACACTCCAGAAGGGTTGCTCCCTCATTCAGGTTTGACCACTGCAACACGAAAGGATGTTGTTGTTTGGGACCTGAGCCTGACCAACCTCAATGAGGACACAGAACTTGCAGTTTTTCCTATTTAATCCAAAGCCTAAACCTTCCCCTTTGGAGCATACTTTCAGTTTGTAGCCAAAGCCTATGTCTCCCTGGTTTGCAAACTGTACGGCAATAAAGTTTTCCCTTGCCTCTGACCAAATCTTTGCATCCCAGGGATTTTTGTTGACAGCTTTTAATAAATATATTTATCATTTAGTAAGGACTAAACATTTTATAAATACTCATTCATTCCTCAGAGCCACCCTATGATGTAGGTGCTGTTACACTGCATTTTGCAGAAGTATAGAAGGTTAGGATATAAAGCTAATGAGTGACAGAGATGGGATTGGAACGCTGGCTGTCTGTTTTCAGAATCTGTATTAACCTTTCCACTGTGATACTTAGCCAATTTATAGAATTACTGGGATGATTAAGTGGAAAAGTTACCTTTCCATAAGATAATTATCTTAATAGACTTACCTATCACTTTCAATGTTTTTAGTTTCATGGACTGCTTTGAGAATCTGGTGAAATCATTGATATCATACCAGCAGAATACATAGATACACTAAGCATAAAAACTATTGTGCCATTTCCAAGATTTTATAGACTTCAAAAGTCTATTAATGGACATGAGGCTAACAAAAAGACTGATAGACCTGGTTGGATTCCCTAAACTTCAGTCTCTTCCCACAAGAAATAAGACTGAAAATACAGCAATCCACTTCCCAGCTACCAGGTTCAGGGCTGAGAGATATACATGTAATTTAGGGATAAATTCCATACTACTTTAAATTGCTTAACTGTGTATTATTCAGGAGTCTTGGTTTAAATTTCTTTTGCTAGTTTATATTCAGGGTTAAACATGGAGCGGGGAGAAAGAGTTTGGCCAAAGTGTTTGGTCTTTGTGGAATCCAAAATACAGTATTTGAAAACTAGTGTGGAGGAGATGGCGGCATTTAGCCATCCTGAGTTGCAAGAATCACATCTTGTCAGCTTTCGCAGATTTGCTTTTTTTTTTAAATATGAAATTTATTGTCAAGTTGGTTTCCATACAACACCCAGTGCTCATCCCAACAGGTGCCCTCCTCAATGCCCATCACCCACTTTCCCCTCCCTCCCACCCCCCATCAACCCTCAGTTTATTCTCAGTTTTTAAGAGTCTCTTACGGTTTGCCTCCCTCCCTCACTTTTTTTTCCCCCTTCCCCTCCCCCATGGTCTTCTGTTAAGTTTCTCAAGATCCACATAAGAGTGAAAACATGTGGTATCTGTCTTTCTCTGTAGAACTTATTTCACTTAGCATAACATTCTCCAGTTCCATCCACGTTGCTACAAAAGGCCAGATTTCATTCTTTCTCATTGCCAAGTAGTATTCCATTGTATATATAAACCACAACTTCCTTATCCATTCATCAGTTGATGGACATTTAGGCTCTTTGCAGATTTGCTTTTGACCTCAATTATCTCTACATCCCTTCTTCATTAGAGCACATTGGGAGAGTCAACAAAATGGTGCCATTCAGGGCCACATTAAGGAAAACCTTCCTTGCAAGTTGTACATTCCTCCACTTTTTCTGACACTTAAAAATTCTGAATATGGTTATTACGTTGTTTGAAACCCCATTGTGATTCAAATCAATAAGTTCAGTAGAGAAAATCCACTGAACAATTAACTGTGGCTTCTAATGGCTGTTCGTATTCTCGCCAGCAGACACAACAGCAAACCCATACTGTTTACCACTGATTACTAAGACCAGAAAGCAAGAAAAAAAAAAGGCATTGTTAGTTTTGTTTTGGTTTCCAGTTGGTTGTCTCTCCAAAAAAGACACAATTGTCTTTTAAATCAAATTCTTAACCCCCTTTTTTTCTATTCCATGTTGATAGGTCCAATTACAATTAATGAAGAAGTAAAGAACAGTTGTGTAACTTAGCATTATTTTAAATTTTCTCCAGTTGATTCAAGAGCAGCTGAACAGATACTGACAAGATTATTTTATGATTTTAAAAACTTAAGGTAAAAAGTTATGGTGTGTATAAGAAATGCCAAAAATCTCTGCTTTGATGTGAGCCACTGAAATCAGCAAGAGAGAATCTGTGTGTGTGTGTGTGTGTGTGTGTGTGTGTGTGTGTGTGTGTGTGTGTTTAAGCTGATCAATGAATTAAGAAAGCCCAGTTCTTTACTGCTTCAGACAATTTTACCTATTAAGCTTTCACTCCCCTAGTCAAACCCATTCTACCAATTTCAATTCTATCTCTAAATCAGTGTTTTGCTCAACTTGAAAGGAGATTCATAAATTATTAGTAAGCATCGGTATCTATGTTCTAGGGAAAGTGCAGAGAGATAAATTAGCTCAACTATTAGTGGAATTTTGCAGGTTTTGTTCCAACTAAGAATTCTCAAGGAAACAATGTGAATGTAGTAGTTTCATATCGTACTTTCTAGTTAGCAAAAACTATTGGTCAATGATATTCAATGAGATGGTTTATAGAAATACTTTTGTCCTTTGAGGGAAAAGCCACTATGCAATACTAAGCTGGTGGTATGATTAGAATACTTATTGAAAAATAGGTATTTTTCACACTCACCAATATGATAGAAAAAATTATAAAAGAAAATTTTCTTGGCTCAAAGAATGTCTCAGATTCTCTAATGTATTAGCTCTTTTTCTGCCACACACTATTGGGATAACTCAGCTTATTCATTCATTCAACCATTCACTTATTTAATCAACACATATTTTTTTAATTAACATGCTTTAAAGTAGGAGTCCACAAACTTTTTCTTTAAAGGGACAGATAGTAAATACTTTAGGCTTTATGGGATATAAGATCTCTTTCATAAATATCTAATTCTGCAGTTGTAGTGTAAAAGCAGCCACAGGCAATACTTAAATGATTGGGTGTGGCTGTGTTTCAATAAAACTTAATTTATGAAAACAGACAGCACCTGGGTGGCTCAGCTGGTTAAGCATCCGAATCTTGGTTTTGGCTCAGGTCATGATCTCATGACTCGTGGGTTCAAGCCCCACATCAGGCTCTGCACTGGCAATGTGGAGCCTGCTTGGGATTCTCTCTCTCTCCCTTTCTACCCCTCCCCACTTGCGCTGTTTCTGTCTCTCTCAAAATAAATAAACTTAAAAACAAACAGACAGCCAGTTTCCTGCAAGCCACAGTTTGCAACCTTTTTTTAAAAAAGTAGATGCTTTGTGGGAATGCAAGCTGGTGCAGTAACTCTGGAAAACAGTATGGACGTTCCTCAAAAAACTAAAAATAGAGCTACCCTATGACCCAACAATTGCACTACTAGGCATTTATCCAAGGGATACAGGTGTGTTGTTTCGAAGAGACAAATGCACCCCCATGTTTATAGCAGCACTATCAACAATAGCCAAAGTATGGAAAGAGCCCAGATGTCCATCGATGGATGAATGGACAAAGAAGATGTGGTATATATATATATACAATGAAGTACTCCTCAGCAATCAAAAAGAATGAAATCTTGCCATTTGCAACTACGTGGATGGAACCGGAGGGTATTATGCTAAGTGAAATTAGTCAGTCAGAGAAAGACAAAAATCATATGACTTCACTCATATGAGGACTTGAAGAGACAAAACAGATGAACATAAGGGAAGGGAAACAAAAATAATATAAAAACAGGGAGGGGGACAAAACAGAAGAGACTCATAAATATGGAGAACAAACTGAGGGTTGTGGGAGGGGTTTTGGGAGGGGGGATGGGCTAAATGAGTAAGAGGCACTAAAGAATCTAGTCCTGAAATCATTGTTGCACTATACGCTAACTACTTTGGATGTAAATTTTAAAAAATGAAAAATAAAACAAGTTAAAATAAAAAAAAATAAAATAAAAATAAAAAGTAGATGCTTTGTTCTGCATAAAATGCAAAATTGTTTAAAACATATAACTTGCGGTCAATAAGTCACAGTGTCCTTAGAAGAAAGAAAGGACTCAGTCCAGTTTCTTCAAATTCTATACAATGACTGTCTTAACTTAAATGCTTTTATTTTCATTTTACACTCACTGAAGTTTAGGCATTTCAAAGTAAACACAGAAATGTTATTTTCTCTATCAAATAGGCAATTTAACTAAAATCTTGATCTGTATTCTGAAACTTTGCTTAGTATATTGTACAAGCTGAGCAATGACAGAATTCTGTTTTAAAGAAGATGAAAAAGGGGAACCTGGGTGGCTCAGTTCACTAAGCATCCGACTTCGGCTCAGGTCATGGTCTTATGTTTCTCAGGTTCCAGCCCACATCAGGCTCTGTGCTGACAGCTCAGAGCTTGGAGCCTGCTTCAGATTCTGTGTCTCCCTCTGTCTCTGCACCTCCTCTGCCCTCTCTCTCCTCTCTCTCTCTCTCTCTCTCTCTCAAAAATAAACATTTTAAAGAAATTTTAAAAAAAGGAAAATGAAAGAAATTTAAAGAACAATTAAAAACTATGAACTTCAATACTACTATGTGAAGTTAAATAATACTCCATGAAAATGTTTATTCTATTATCAAATTTAGAACATCAAAGATCCTCTTGGGAACAGAGGTAACAGTACTCTGGGGAAAACTTCAATTCATAAAGCAAAGAAATTACTTGGTAGGTACAATTTATGGGTAGAAAATTGGACTGTTTTGGAAAAGTTTGGGCTCTTTTAAACATGGATAACAAAGAGGTCTTCTCTTGTTTTTCTATATTCTTACCATGATTTTATGTAAAACCAGCTCCCTCTAGTGATGACAATCATGTTTTTCACCAAGAAAGCAAGAGGCTTTCTTGATTATGTATATAAAACCCTTTGGAATTGAATCTCAAAATATACACCTGAGGAGATCAAGTTTTACTGCAGAGAAGATAAAAATTCTAATAAACTCCTGAGTTATTCTTTAACTCTTTCTTATTTTAATGTTATTTCAAAAACATAGTAGTATGGGGATAACCTTTATGTCCTCTGATTCAATTTGTTCTATTTGCTCCTGGGAAAGGCGGGCCCAGACAACTGAATCAACTCTTTTATATCAAATAGAAATCAATTCAGTTTTTAAAAAATCCAATTAAGAAGTTAATGATTCAATGTAAATATATAAATTTTTAATGCTGATTTCTATACATAAATATAGTAATTTAAACCTACATTTCTAACATCCAATTGCTTTGATATTCTTTGATATCATTGAGGATGAACACTTAAATTGTAACTTTAATAATGTAAAACATCAGCTAACTATTGAAAAATGGACTCCTCGCCAGAAGCTCTGAAGTTTAGCTATAGTTGGTATGATGTAGACTAGCAGTTAGTAACTTTTTCTGCAAAAAAGAAAGGGGGGTGCAAATAGTAAATATTTTCAGCTTTACAGGCCATATGTTCTGTGTTGCAACTACTCACATCTGGGACACAAAGGCAAGTGTAGGCAACACAGAGATGAATGAGTGTGGCTGTGTTCTGCTAAAAGATAATTTTCAGAAAAAGGTAAACTCATGTCTCTTACATAGATATAAAAATAAACTTATGTAAGGATTTTATTCTACTTGCACGAGGGAACAGATAGATGCTACAAAGAGTTCCAAGGAAAAGTCAAAAGGCACCCATTTATATGGAGTAAATGAGTTGAATTGCAAGTGGATGCAAAACTATTTTCCAGAAAGGAATGAGAAGTTGGATTTGAGCTGTGGATGGTTTGCTGACCCCTGGACTTCTGATGTACAGTCTGCATTTTCTCAAGCAGGCAAAGATAAAGTATGTCATAAAGCAAGTAAAAGGATTAGAGACAAGCCTCACAAGCAGCATTTTGAATATGCTATTTCTCTAATCCCTTTAGGGCTAATTTATAGGCAATAGTAAGATGTTTGAAAAGTAGGCTGGTAATATTTATTGCTAATTCTCAAAACATTTTGCGTGTAGGCATGTATGGTGTGTTTGCACATATAGGTATGCATATAAAGAAAATGATGCAAGAAAATGAGTTTTGTTTTTTTTTTTTAATTTTTTTTTCAACGTTTTTTATTTATTTTTGGGACAGAGAGAGACCGAGCATGAACGGGGGAGGGGCAGAGAGAGAGGGAGACACAGAATCGGAAACAGGCTCCAGGCTCCGAGCCATCAGCCCAGAGCCTGACGCAGGGCTGGAACTCACGGACCGCGCGATCGTGACCTGGCTGAAGTCGGACGCTTAACCGACTGCGCCACCCAGGCGCCCCAAGAAAATGAGTTTTAAAAAGTAAAACATAAAAGAGAAAATATGTAAGTGGAAAATAAAAGAGTAGGATGGTTGAAAGTGAAGAGGGAGAGAAGCTAGCACTTTGAAAATTTCAGACTAAAAAGGAGTTACCAGTTCCCTGAGTTTTAAGAAAGAAGAGATAAAACTTATTCACAAGAAAAAAACTAACTACAAAAATACTTAATAGAATTCTACATGCAATTTTATGAGAAAGATTAGAAATTCCAGAGGAAATGGCTTATTCCTAAAAATATTAGTTACAAAAATTGAAAAGAGTAAGTAGAACTTAAGTAGCCCAATTAGCACAGAAGATTGAAAGAGTAGAGAGTTTTACCACTAGAAAGGCACTAGGATTAGATAATTCTACAGGTGATTCTAACCAGCTTTAAAAAAAAAGGTTATTTCAAATTGATTTAAATTATCCTAGATTCTAGAAAAAGATAAAAGCTAACATAATACTAATAACAAAATGTAACAAACATAGAATGGAAAAAAAAAACTATAGTCCAATTTCACTTGTAAAGTATAAGTTCAATTCACCAAAATGTTGAATGAATAAGATAATGTTGAACTTGTGAGTTTAATATAAGGACAGTTGAATATCAGAAAATCTATTAACAAATTAAAGCAAAAACATATACTTAATATATTCTGAAAAATATATTTTCTACATTAAGTGAAATAAAAGAAACTTCCTAAATATGATAAAGGACATAAACCCAAGCCCAAAAGCAAACTACATCATTCTAAATTTGGCACACTAAAACTTGTCTTTAATATAAAAAATAGGGGCGCCTGGGTGGCTCAGTCAGTTGAGCGTCTGACTTCAGCTCAGGTCATGATCTCATGGCTCGTGTGTTCGAGCCCTGCATGGGGCTCTGTGCTGACAGCTCAGACCCTGAAGCCTGCTTCGGATTCTGTGTCTCCCTCTCTCTCTGCCCCTCTTCCATTCGCTCTATCTCTCAAAAATAAATTAAAAAAAAAAATTTTTAAATAAATACAGGTCATTTCCTTTCAATTAATTAGTTGCTCAACAGCGTATTGGAGATTTTTGCAAATGGATATGACAAGAAGATGAGAAATGGACATAAGTATTAGAAAAGATAATATAAAATTCACCCGTTTGCTGAGGTACTATGATGGATTTACCTAGAAAATTCATGAGAATATAAATAAAAATAAAACAGAATAAAAGAATCAGAATAAAAGAATCAAAGTGGCTAGAAACCAGAAACATTACAGAAAGCAACTGCTTTTCCTCACATGAGTAATCAACAGATGGAGGGAAATCACACATTCCTTCTACCCCAGTGGGGGGAAAATCCTGTAAAATATGTAAGAGTAAATTTAGAAGGAGGTAATGGTACATATGGGAGTGTAGAGACTCTAAAATCTTATTTAATGACATAAAACTGAAAGGAAAAAGGAGAAATAGACATTCAATATTCTTTTTTAACTTATAAAGCAAGTAGATAGAAAATCAGTAAGGATAGAGAAAAGATGAATAATTGTATCAAAAAAGTTGACCTAATTGAAACATATAAAATAGTGTACTCAAACAGAGCAGAACACAGATTTCCTTCAAATACACATCAAACTAATACTCACCTAGATTGAGTATATATTGATCCATAACATAAGTCATAAATACTTTTGAAGAATTTGAATTATAGGGTATGTTCTCTGATCATAATGAATTTAATTTAGCCATCAAGAAAAATATATCTTAAAAATCTTCAAATATGACCACATGCTTCCAAATAGCACAAGGAAGTCACAAGGGAAATTAGAGAAGGTTTGGTGATATAAATTTCATGTGATGGTACTTATATAAGTTATATACATATGTTACATACATATGTTAAACACTGGATATACAGACTTTATTATATCTAAGTTATAACTCAATAAAGGTGATTTTTTAAAAACACTGATAGAAGAAGACAAATTTTATATAGCTGCCAATTACATAAAACTTATTTCAAGTTAGTGTGTAAGATAGAAATGTGGTGTGCTTAAAATATAAATGTATTTTCTAATATATACTTTTTGTACATTTTTGTACCTTTTATAGAAAGACTAAGAAAAATAGAAACATGAATCAAAAATTTGCAAAAACAATAATATAGCCCTTAAAAATATGAAAAAATGATCAACCTCACTTAGCATTAGAAAAATGCAAAATAAAGCTCCACTGTTTTTCAATTACCATTTTTGGCTATCACACTGGCAAAAATTAAAATGTAGGATAATGCGGGGCGCCTGGGTGGCTCAGTCGGTTGAGCGTCCGACTTCGGCTCAGGTCACGATCTCACGGTCTGTGAGTTTGAGCCCCGCGTTGGGCTCTGGGCCGATGGCTCAGACCCTGGAGCCTGCTTCCGATTCTGTGTCTCCCTCTCTCTCTGCCCCTCCCTCGTCCATGCTCTGTCTCTCTCTGTCTCAAAAATAAATAAACGTTAAAAAAAAAATGTAGGATAATGCTTCTGTTTGCGAGGCTGTAGGTACTCTCATTCACCGCTGGCAGAATTAAATAGGTACAAACTTTTTGGAAGGGAACTTGACAATATCTAACAAAACTACATATACACTCATGTTTTGATCCAGAAATTTCTTCTAGGAATTTACCCTAAGGATACACACTTTGGCAATAAGAACAAATATATGCATAAAGTTACCCACTGTGGCACTATTTTGTAATCGTGAAAGAAAGAATCTGACTGCCATACATAGAACTGTTGTTGAATGAACCATGGTGTAATCATACAATGGCATACTACAAAACTATAAAAAAAGAATGAGGAAGATATCTATTGAACTGACTTAGAATGATTTCCAGAAATACTAACTAAAAATGTGCAAAGTATGAGTACCTATAGTTGCTACCTTTTTAAAGACTGAGAAATAAGAATATACACACATATACTCATTTGCTCAAAAAGAAACACAGGGAGAATAATCAAGAAAACTAGTGAGGTTGATTATCTACAGGATATAAGTGAGAAAGAGTATTAAGAATGGAGGAAAGGGGCACCTGGGTGGCTCAGTGGGTTAAGTGTGTGACTTTGGCTCAGGGCATGATTTCACGGTTGGTGGGTTGGAGACTCGTGTCAAGCTCTGTGCTGACAGCTCAGAGCCTGGGGCCTGCTTCGGATTCTCTGTCTTCTCTCTGCCCTTCCCCCACTTGCACTCTGTCTCTTAAAAAATGAATAAACATTTAAAAATTAGGAAAAAAAAGAATGGAGGAAAGAATGGGGTAGAAGTGATGGGGTAGTGACACTTTGATGAATGTAACTTTTAGAACACTGTTTTGCAAACTAAAAAAAAGGAAAAAAATGAGAAAACCTCAAATACAGAATACAAGTAGAACAAGTAAATCTAACTCTATTTCACATGAATAAACATAACCACACTGAAGTGAGGCAAGTGGGAAAAGAGTCAACTTAAGTCATATTTGGAAACAGTAATTTGATTAACTTCAAACTAAAGATAAAAAGAACTATAACCTAATATTGAATTCTAATTACTAGGTTTGTTTTTCACAGTGTTACAAGTTAACAGTTCTGAAATTACTTAATGTGGGACGCCTGGGTGGCTCAGTAGATTGAGTGACTTTGACTCAGGTCATGATCTTGTGGTCCGGTCTGTGAGTTCAAGCCCCACATCAGGCTCTGTGCTGACCGCTCAGAGCCTGGAGCCTGCTTCAGATTCTGTGTCTCCTTTCTGCCCCTTCCCTGCTCATGCTCTGTCTGTCTCTCTCTCTCTGTCTCAAAAGTAAATAAACATTTAAAAAAGTAAATTAAATTACTTAATATGTATTGTAAGTCAGATCGAGGAAATAAACATATTGTATACAATGGGATTAAGGTTTCTTATTGCCAGGGGAAAGGGGGAAGATTGGAATAAACTTTTTTGGGTTGAATTAGAATTTGAGCTATATGTATGGGTATTTTATAATATTATAAATATATAGATATAGACAAATAAACATAGATGTGTGTGCGTGTGTGTGTTTTCTACTCTACTGAAAGGACCTAGGTGCAATGCCATTCCAGTAGTAATGAGATAACTTAATGCCCACATCTAGTTTCTGAATACCATTCTCCACTAAAAGGAACCACTCCTTGAAGAAATGGTTGAGTCCAGCATGGATATGATAAAATATAAGATAAGCCTGGAAACATGTTTTGTGCCAGAAAGTAAGGTAATACTACTAATAATAATGACAACATGTCAAAAAGACAGAGGAGCCAGTTTAAAGGGGATCCCACTGTCTAGTATGGGACAAGTTGAACAAAAAATGATTATTATAAAAATTATACTCATAATTATTATTTAATAACATAGGAATCTATGAGTCCATACATATATAAACAAACACATAAATATATATATCAGGGAAAAGGAAAAGCTCTTACACACAGCTGAATGTCAACTAATAAATGTAAAAATAATGATAGAATTAGAAAGGTATTTGTCAAACATCATGGTAATAATTGATTTAAGCAAGAATCATCATCGCATGTTAAGCTAGTACGGACAAAGTTGAAGACAAACAATATATTTACATGATCACAAAATATCCCTTCATAAATTACAAGTAGAAAAATAGCAAGTACAGCAGAGAAACTTGGGAGACACCACCTTAATCAATTGAGCAATGTTTACATTACCAGAAATAAAACATTTCTCCTGAAATGTATAGTATAGTATATACATTTCTATAATACTATGTATAGAGGAAAAAATAGTATTTTTCTGGTATTCTTTCAAAGATGTATAACCTGACTACAATCATAAGTCAACATTAGACAAACTCAAATTAAAGAATAGTCTACAAAATACTTGCCCTTTATTCTCCAAAGGTGCCAATGTCATGAAAGACAAAGACTGAGAGAGACAGACTGTTCCAGACTGAAGGAGACTAAAGAGACATGGAAATCTGTGAACCTGGATGGGATATAGGCCACAGAATTTTTTTTATTTTGCTAATAAATGCATGCATGAAACAATCATGAAACCTGAATAATGTCTGTGGATTAGATAATAGTATTCTGTCAATAATAATTTCCTGACTTTGGAGAATTGTATTGAGGTTATTTAAGATATATTCTTATTTATAGGAAAAGAGGCATTGTGTGTACAATATACTCTCAAAAGGGACAGAAATGTGTTTTATATATATATGTATATATGTATATAAATACACACACACACAAATATACAGAGAGATGAAAGAGAATAGAAAAGCAAGTATGGTAACATGGTAATATTTGAACCTGAGTGAAGCTATACAGCATGTTTTTGACAATTTATTCTATGTTTTCTGTAAGTATGAATACATTTATTTGAAAAAGACTTTTTTTAAAGTCCAATCAGCTGGAATGTTTTCAGCCATAAATTGGTAGATATTCTGACTAAAGTAGTGCAAAAATAGGGCTTTTTATCTCAAAAACCAAAACTCCCCACTTTTACTCATACTTCAGCTCTCAATTTAGATGTCATCTCCTTAGCAATGGCCAATTGTTTCAAGAATTTCATAGCTTAATATTTTACAATTTATTTATTAGAGTCAAGAGCCAAACAAAGTCCACATAATTGTCATTGGTTGATTTGTCTCAGGACTCTTTTAAACAAACTTTTCCTAAAAAATAAATAAATAAAAATAAATAAATAAACAAACTCCTTCCCCCCCTCCCCCCCTTGAACTGGGTGAAGACACAAGCAGAAAAGCCCCCTTTCTGTCTGGTTTTCTCCACCAGCACGTGCAGGGAGCAGCTCTGCCGTCTCTCGTGCTAGTGGGTACTGATGCCCGCAGTGCCAGAGAGAAGTAACCAGTCACAGCTTAGTGAGAAGATGCTTGAGACAAAAACCTGCCACCCACAGGGTTTTTATTTGCTTTGTGGTGCTCCCCACCTAGGGGTTAGTATCTCTGATCTATCTCTTGGCCTGTACCTACCTTATGACTCAAATTAGGAAAACTCACACATTCTCAGTGAAGATCCCCTCTCTAGTTCCCCAGGACATATACTGTTTTCTGAACTTCAATTACCTGGCTCCCCCTACATCAAATACAGCAGACATCCTTGAAAGTTGCTAGCAGGTAGATGACACACAGCTCTAAGCTTCTACTGATGACATGGACTTTCCTCTATTTGTGTTTTTCCTCATCATTGCACTCAAATCTTAGAAAGGGGCTGGTGTTTTATTTTTTTCCAGAAATTTTATCCATGGTTTTTGCTACCCCTATACCAATAAGCATGTGGTAAAGAGCCCCAAATATTATAGTTAGAAAGAATTTAAGATCATTTCATGCATTCTATCATTTTATAATGGAGAAACCAAGTTCCATAGCAAGGGAAGTACCTTGACTAAGATGAACCCAAATCTTGCCACCTAATTAAGTGTTCTTGTTCAACACAGTTCAATATCCAAGTCCCGCTGCAATTGAGGGCTTTTTGTAGTTAATATTCTTCTCTCTCCAACATCTATGAGAAACTGTCACATTTTTAAGTTTTCTTACATATACTCCTCAACTTGAATTAGTTTGCCAGATCTCAGGCCTAAATACAACTTTATCATTCCAGGGTTTAATTCTTTGGAAATAGATGGTTATATCATAAACATGTCCATACAACTTCAATCATACGAAAAGCATTAATGATATTATTTTGGATATCTCATGTAATTAGTTTCTTTTTTTATTATTATTTGAGAGAGAGAGAGAGAGAGAATGGGTGCGGCAGGGGCAGAGAGAGATGGGGGGGGGGGGCGGGTAGGGAGAAAGAGAATCTCACGCGGGCTCCACGTTCAGTGTGGAACCCGACGCGGGGCTTGATCCCACCACCCTGGGATCATGACCTGAGCCGTAATCGAGTCGGACTCTCAACCACCTGAGCCACCCATTCTCCCCATAATTAGTTTCTTTTTATAAATTACACATGCTCACATAAAATTGATGAAATGTGTGGTTTTTGAAAAGGTGTGAGAAAATCCAAATCCTTTTGTCAGAGTGACCTCATTTTCTCATTAATCTTTTCTGAGAAAAGCTATTACCTTTTATCACCCTTTTCTTCACTTGATAATGTTGAACTAGCTAATACCATATGGTCTTTATCACTTATGCCAGATAGTTTTATGTAATTTGAATTGATTAATTTTAGAAAAAGTTCTGTTGTAAATAATGTACAATAGGCACATAATAACATATAAAACGTAGTAAACTAAAATATAAATATTCAGGAAAATTATACTTAAGAGAGGTTCAAATGCATCTTGGTAACAAGCTGATAAAAGAAAAAAATCATTTTGGTTGCAGTGAACTAAAATGCATGGTAAAATTAAATCATACATTAAAACTTCTAGTTTATAATCTATTAAAATATGTAATATATTGTTATAAAAACTCTAAGCTTCAATACATTTACATTCAATGAAACCCACCAAAATATGACAGGTCTAGGTTAGTTACAATTGGAAATTGCCCCAACAGCATAATTTACTCACATTGCTCACAATATCAAGTAGTATTTTACTGTATTCTTAAAATGCAATAAACTTTATCCACTGGAAGTAAAGGAAACATTCATTAACTAATTAGTTTACTAAAGCACAATAATCTCCTTTACATCTTTTTTTAAAGAAGTAAAGCAAATGGACAGGAAGGAGGAAAAGAATTGAAGAGAAAGAGGTGGAATAGAGAGAATAAACAAATAGTAACTGAATAATTTACTAGATTTTTAAATAGTTACATTATTTGGTCAGTGTATAATTTTCATAACGAATTTGTATTTATGTGTTAAGTTAAAAGAATAGTTAAATTAAAGGACAATAACTTCTACTGAATAGAAAGTCTCATATTAAAACCACACTTTTTCATCTCATATTGAATTTAAAGCTAACTCTCAATTATTTATGCTGTTGGTATATGTTGGCAAAATATAATTAAAGTTCGTATTTAAGACACAAGTAGGAGCACGCCTGAGTGGCTCAGTCCGTTAAGCATCTGATTCTTGATTTCAGCTCAGGTCGTGATGTCACAGTTATGAGATTAAGCCCCATAGCCGGGCTCCATGCTGGCTGAGGAGCTTTCTTAAGATTCTCTCTCTCCTCACTCTCTCTTCCTCTGTCTCCCTCTGCCTCTCTCCCCTGCTCGCTCTCTCTCAAAAAAAAAAAAAAAAAATATCCTGAGGGCTTTGTTTTATTTGATGTTGCAGTTTCAACTAATTATTTAATTTACATTTTTATTAAGTTTTAATTTTAATTCCAGTGATTCAACAATTCCATACTGTTTTATTTATTTATTTTTTAAATGATTATGAGGATTTTAAAAAATGTTTATTAATTTATTTTAGGGAGAGAGCACAAGTAGGGGAGGAGCAGAGAGTGAGGGAGACACAGAATCCAAAGCAGGTTCCAGGCCCTGAACTGTCAGCACAGAGCCCCATGCAGGGCTTGAACCCACAAACGGCGAGATCATGACCTGAGCTGAAGTAGGACGCTCAACCGACTGAGCCACCCAGGCACCCCTATTTTTTTAACTTTAGTCACTAATTGAGTTAACCCTAACCCAACTGAAATCAATATTTTTCCAGGACTGTTAAAATTGCAGACTAGAATGACTAATGTTTGCCATTATATTCCTCTCCTTTTTCATCAAGTGATAGTGATGTTCATGAGGAGTTAGATGGAGGAGAGAACAAAGAACAGGAGTAATATAATTTGCCAATCCGGACTTAAGTAATGGAAGTTTGACTGCATTTGAAAACTGATGTAATGATGGAGAAATTTTAAAAAACTGAATTTTTAAGAATGTTGAATTGTAAAATACAAAAAGACATTATCTGTGGAAGTTCTTAAATAGATACTTATTTTTAGCTTTAATTTTTTCCTAAAAACACAACTATTTCTGATTTAAAAGTTTAGTATATGTAATACACACTGGAGTACATAAATACATTGCCCTTTAAGGCATTTAGTCAGCCTATTATGGATTGAATTATCTGTGATTTGCTTTCTTTCTTCTGGTTCTATTAAAGAAGGGAACTGTTTCATGGCATCTTAGGTCTTCTTGCAATTAATTCCAAATTAACAGAATATAGTTTATTCAGGGCAATCAACTCAAATCAACTTGACTACTGACAAAATACATTCAGAGAGGAAATGTTAAATCAGAACTTTTATTCCAGACAATAAATAAGAAATTTGAAGAAACTCAGAAAAAAATAGCTTTATATTAGAATACAAGCCTACCATTCAATTTTCATATCTGGTTTAGATAGGTTTTCTTTATTTCTCTTTCTCCTTCCTTCCTTCTCTTCTTTTCTTTACAGATCCTTTGTACAGTTTTCTTTAATTGATTTTTTGGTAAAATATGAAAAACATAAAGAGCAGTCACATACCATGTCATTTTGAAAATGGTTAACCCATCCACAGTCTGGAAGGGCTTTTTTAAATAAATGTTAGAAAGTTCATGAGCAAATAGTGTATAAATGCCTATTGTAGTATATCAACAAACATAAAACTACTTTTAAAAAAAACCAACAACAGTTAGTGGCAATATGAAAGGCCAGAGTGGTTTCCTATGAAGTTATTTGTAGATATTATCCTCCAAATTTTCCAGTAGTAATTCTAGACTGCTGAAGGGTCATCTGCTGTGAGACTAAAATTAAGATAAAAGGAGAAAAGTGAACAAAGGAAAGTTTTATAAAGGGAGTACTGGTTAAGCCTTCCTGTACAAGAAAAGTCCAGAACTATAAAGTTCATTGGGATCATCTCCAGACTAGAGAAAAAGTGTGGGTTAATCTTTAGAAAACTCAGTTAAGGAAGAAAATTGAAATTTCCCAAGAGTTTTTTCTTATCATCTAAAACTCAACACAGACAAATATTAATCCATTATCTTCTCCCAATAAGTTAATGAAATGAGCCAGTAACCTATCAACTTAACAAGAAATCTAGGAGGCATTGTAGATTAATTAACTCCAGATTAGTCCCATTTCTAATGATTCCATAGACCTCTTGTCCATCTTACTTCCTTAATATGGTTAATATCTACCCCAGCCTCTTCATTCTCATGGTTTTGGTGCAGTCTCTCCTTATCTCCCTGGATTATTGAAATTTCCTTCTAAATGGTTTGCTTATATTTTAGTCTCTGTACCTTGCAATCTATTTGTCACATGATCGGCATAGTAATTTTCTGGAAAAAGAGAAATAAGATCATATTGTTACCCTGATTAAAACATTCAACTAAACTATTTGCATAGTATACAGGGTCTTCCACTATTTGGCCATTTTTTCTCTTCCTAATTTCATGCTCTGTTGCTTCCTCTGCTATACAACACACCTCATGCTCATCATATTAGACTATTGACAGCACCATATTTACAGTAACCTCTCTGCAAAACGTTCTTTCATGTTTCCATTCATTTGCACATACTGTTCCCTGTACTTAGAATCCTCTTTTTCCAACCCCTTCTCATAAATTCCCACCTCTTGCTCAAGACCCACACAAGAATTTCTTCCTCTTGGAACCCTTCCCTGGCCCTTCTTACCCTACATAATCCTTCGTACTACCACTGTACCGTGAACACATATGCCATATTCCTATCATACTAAGTTGTAATGACTTATTTATACATTCCTCTCTCTTCCCAGACTGTGGATTTCTGGAAATGATCCCTTTTCATCTTTATATGTGGGCACCTTATGTTTACTCAAAAATGTTTCATGAATGAATAATTGAATTAATGAATCAGTATTCTTTTTAAAAAATTTTTAAACATTTATTTATTTTTGAGAGACACAGTGAGACAGAGCAGGAGCAGGGGAAGGGAAGAGAGAGGGAGACACAGAATCTGAAACAGGCTCCAGGCTCTGAGCTGTCAGCACAGAGCCCAACATGGTACTTGAACTCATGGACTACAAGATCATGATCTGAGCCAAAGTTGGAGGTTAACTGACTGAGCCACACAGGCATCCCAATAAATCAATGTTCTAATGATGCTGAGACAGAGAGGTATTTAAAGATTTGTCCAAATATACCGCATGAATGAGGGGTAGGTCCAGAAAAAGATTCTGGTGCCTCCCATTCCTTTCTCTTCCTCAGATGCCCAGACCATGATTCACTGTTTCAGTAACAAAAGGAGATGGAAAACTTTTAATTTTTCTTACATAAAATTATCCACCCTAAGAAACTATCCACTGTGCCCCCACTGTGTGGCTTTTAGGAGTAAAAATGGGTCTTGATGCTCTAGTTGCATTTTTTGGGAACGTTCTTTCTTTCTAGGCACAATATGCCCAGAATAGATTCCTGCAGCACTCGTATTTGAATAAGGGAACTAAACTAAAAATGTCCTAAGTAACTCAAAAGAGAATTGATGTCAACAATCAACTGTTGCCTGTTTTTTTCTTTTTATTCTTCTTCTGAAATAGATTAAGCACTCCTCATTCCTTCTTGCCATGAATTAAAAATTTGTCTGGATATGTTAGCTACAATGTCCCTCGAGGTTTCAAGTTCAGGAAAAAAACCCACTTATTTAAACGTGGTTGGTTGACATCTCCTTGAGTCATTAAATATGTTTTAAAGTTTTGTACAATGTAACTCTGTTGCTAAAGTAAGTATGACTTGAGAAATCTTTTATTGAAAAAATTTTTTCTGGACTCTCCACAGAAGCATTTAAGAAGCATTTATCATGTGATTAATCCTGTTCTTCAGACTACTTATTATAAGTAGATAATATTAAGATTATAAGTAAGATACATTTCCTTTTTTCATGAGAATAAAGAAGACATCATAATCCCATTCAAAGAGTTAAATATTTGAGTAAGTGAAAAAAGGTGCAATTTTTTTACACAGTGTAGGTTTTTCTTTTTCAAGTTTTTATTTAAATGCCAGTTAGTTAACTTATAGTGTAATGTGTAGAATTTAGTGATTCATCACTTACATACAATGTCCAGTGCCCATCACAAAAAGTGCAAAATTATTAGCAACCTTTTCTTTAATGTTTATAAAAACATTAAAGGTGGGGGGGGGGAGAGAGAGAGCATGAGCAGGGGTGGAGGTGGAGCAGAGAGAGAGGACAGAGAGAGAGAAGGGCACAGAGGATCCAAAGCAGGCTCTATGTGAGCAGCAGAGAGCCTGATGTGAGGCTTGAACTCATGAAATGTGAGATCATGACCTGAGCCGAAGTCAGATGCTCAACCAACTGAGCCACCCAGGCGCGCTAGCAATTTTTATAAGCCTTATAAAACCTTCGTCTCCTTATGCCTTATTTCAGTGCATTCAAAGAAACACACATCTCATTCTGATAGCCTTGAAAAATAATGCTATGCTTTCAATGGGTTTTCTTGTGGAAATAGCGCAGGAAATTAGATAACATAGTACACTACAAAATTTGCTAAAGATCGTCTTCTGATATTTCAGATTCCCTCTAGGATTTCACTTTTTGTGGCAGCTCTTCTCTTGCTGTCCACAAAGTCCTCTCACTGCCACACTTCCCTCCAACTACTTCTTGTTCTCTCTCCCCCACCATCTGTAACTCATACTTACAGCACATGACCCTCCCCACTGAGCAGAGCCCCCAGGAATATGCTTTCAGTTCTGTGCTCTGATTGCTTATCATAAAAAGAACAGCTCTTCTGAAATTCAGGTGAATAAAATTCCCCATTCTGTTAAATATCATAATGCAGAATATGATTGATTATGTAAAAAAGGAAAATAGAGAAAAAATAGTGCTATGATATTCAGTATTGAAAAATCACTCTGGATTGAAATGTTGATCTAAGACTGTGAAAGAGGAGGGAATCTGCTCAGCCAGAGAGATAAGACAGCGCTAAGAGGAGATAAGCAGAGAAATGCCAGTCTAGGTGAGATGAGCTGATGAGTAACATTGCATGGATCAAGAATGAATGTGCAGTTGGCCAGGCCATACGTTCTGATGGGCTGGAGGATTTGAGAAAGACGGTCAAGGTAGACACTGCTGAAAAGTTATTTGTAAACCCAGAATGCCCAAGACATGTACAGATCTTGGGCATTCTCTGATCAAATGATCCTTTAGATCACAGGCAGTCATTACAGGTGTTCTGTTGCTAAGTGACACAGTGATAAAAGAGGAGTTGAAGAGGGGACACATGAGAGAGGGATATCTTAAAAGGAGGGGAGTCGACACAGACATAAACTAATGAAAGACAGCTGGCAGAAATGGATAGAAATGGGAAAGAAACAACTTGCCTATTTTTTCTACATCCACTGATAGTTTTGACAAGAAATCATTCAGCAGCCTCATTTAAATTAGTCATTTTTATAAGGACCCCAATAAATAATAAAAGAACAAACTTGTTCATTTATTTTTTCTTTCTGGCACTCCCATTGCTACCTAAGGACGAAATAAGAGGCATAGAATAATTTTTTTTAATGTTTATTTCTTTTTGAGACAGAGAAAGAGCACAAGCAGGGGAGGGGCAGAGAGAGAGAGAGGGAGGGAGAGAATCCCAACCAGGATCACTGCTGTCAGCACAAAGCCCGATGCAAGACTCTATCTCACCAACCGTGATATGATGACCTAACCCAAAATTGAGAGACGCTTAACTGACTGAGCCAGCCCCGAGGCATAGAATAATTTGATAATTAAATATGTATACAATTTTTACATTTTCAAGTTTTTTTGATTTGGAAAGCTGATGAAATTTTGAGACATACATTAATCTAAGTCATTTTCTAATGTAAAATCATTTGAATGAATATCATTTGTAATGTTCTAAAAATGTTTCAGTTTCTTTGAGTATTTGTATAATGTCTGAGAATATTCAATTCTTTTAAAATGTAAAGCTTCATGTTTCCACACCTGGGGAATTTTGAGAATAATTATAAATAATAAAAGTTAATTTCCTCATCTTTCAATTCTGCTATGCCACTCTAAAACAGGCCACAATTATAGTGGCTATCCTTAAAATATATAAGCAATTCAATAACACTTTTATTATGACAAGTGCTAATGCACATTTAAAATATTTTTATTAAAAGCCTTAGAAGGTTTTCATTCACTTATCCCTGTATTTCCCTATAGACTCACTGGTTTAATGACCAACAGTGCAGTAATTAAGCATCACTTCAGTGTCATATGAAAGGGAAATGTTTTGCTTTCAACTAGCAAGCACTTTACAACTCAGTCAGATGTGGGTGTATGTGCATATGAAAGCATGAGTAAAGAGGAGAGAGACAGATTAGAGAGCCTTTTAGATTCCTTTTCAAATTAATGCCATTAAGTCCACTTATAAGAATAAAATATGGAGTACCTGAAGGTGTTATGCTTAGCTGGTCACAGGAGAGTGCTACAGCACCATTAAATTACCTGCTCTAAAATAACTGAAAGAAATCATGCACTGGAGAATGACTTAATGTGCTTGAGTGAGCGTTGCCTTGCATGGTTGATTGAAAGAAATAATAGCACATGCTGGTAGAAATTATAGTAGAATACCAAATCTACTTCATAATATCTCCAGATGTTAAGAACGGAATGATAAAGTGTGACAGAACTATCTTGTGCTATAATTATTTTAATCTTTGCAGTGCTATTATAAAAGATTTCAATTTTGTCAAATTACCCCGTGCATTTTAAAATTCCCTTTCAGCCAGCTTTTAACATTTCCACTAAATTGTTCTACCTTCATTGCAGGCAGCATCCTTTTGAGCCAGTGGGAATGCAATATGTGGACAAGATCACATTTAACAACCTGTTCTTCCTTGAAATAAAAGCTAAATAACAGAGATGTGATTCTAGTCCTTGATAATGGGAATACTTTGCAGTCAAATATTTCTTTCCACAGAATTTCAATAACTTCATGCATCACAATTCATTTTTACGACTTAAAGAGAGGAACAATGTATGATTCCAACTTTCTAGACAAAAACACTGTATCACCTCAGAATCCAAAAGAATCCATGTCAGTAACTGCAAGAACTGCAAGCTGGATTTCTGACATCTAGATTCTGCTCGTGAAAATAAAGCTCCTTTGTCCAATTTCATCATCAGTTTCACAAGGATCACTTTATGATACTGAATTCACACTTGAGAGGGCTGAGTAACATAATCAAGCATGATAATTCACTAAGCACAAAGAACCCTTGAAGGGAGGCTGCAATTATGTTGGGTTCCCATGGAAATTTTGAGATATTAAGGAAAGTCATAGACACATTCCCCAGGGCAATGCAAAAAACCCACAGCGCTCTACATATAATTTTAGGGGGGGTGGGTTACAGGCTCCAGAGCAACTGTTTATAAGGGTATTGTCCTTATGGCACATGGATTGGGGTGGTTGGGTGTAGTTTCTACAGAGTTCTGGGTTTACTATCAGTCTAAGCCACATCTTCTACCTTTCTCCAGTGCCTGTGTCAGGTTATCTCAACTTAATATCATGCTCATTAGACTGTAGATTTGAGGAGAGAGAAATGTTAAACATTTTCTAGCATTTAGGAGGCTTAAAATCAAATGTAAGAGTAACTAATTTGTGGCCATGTTCTTCCAGAAAGATTGCCAGTAAAGTCAGTGAGAAACTAAAAACCCTATTAAATTAATTTTTTTCTAATTAGCTCTATTGTAATTTATAGAAAGAGCCTAGGATAATATTTTGAATGCTACATAGTATTTCATATTTACCTAACAGTAAATATTAAGACCTAAACTATAAAAGCCAAAAACATGGAATAATTATTTATTGAGCCATTAATTTTTATGCTCCAAGCATAGCTTAGAAGCATTGAAATAATGGGACTTCATTGAAGGGACCAGGAAGGCTGGCATAAAAGGTATCCTGGTGATAAAATGTGTGGAAAGCATATCAGTGGCTGGTAAGGCCTCCCCAGTATTTTGGTCTCGCATGAGACCTAGACAGTAAATAGCCCAAACTTGAACAATATACCACTCAGGGAGAGAGAGACTCAAAATTAAATTTGTAGATTTGAAGACAATGAAAAAAGTTTTGCTTTCTTTTTCCTAGCACACCTGAACTGCTGTCAAGCAGGTTTAACTTTTCTTATCACTGTGTTTACTTCCATGGTTGACTAAACTGAGCAGGCTTGTACAAGCAACAAGCAGCTTATAGGGCTCTAGAAAATGAACAGTCCTATATGGTCCCTTTCAGCACCCACAGGTCATTTCCTACAAAATAGTCTCCTGGTTCTGTTCATTTCTTAAGGGGGGTATGTCAGCGTGGCAGCAAACTCCAGTAAGAGATATTAGAAATCAAGAAATACACCTGAATAAAGAAATTGTGGTTTATATACACAATGTTGTACTATGTGGCAATGAGAAAGAATGAAATATGGCCCTTTGTAGCAACGTGGATGGAACTGGAGAGTGTTAATGCTAAGTGAAATAAGCCATACAGAGAAAGACAGATACCATATGGTTTCACTCTTATGTGGATCCTGAGAAACTTAACAGAAACCCATGGGGGAGGGGAAGAAAAAAAAAAAAAGAGGTTAGAGCGGGAGAGAGCCAAAGCATAAGAGACTGTTAAAAACTGAGAACAAACTGAGGGTTGATGGGGGGTGGGAGGGAGGGGAGGGTGGGTGATGGGCATTGAGGAGGGCACCTGTTGGGATGAGCACTGGGTGTTGTATGGAAACCAATTTGACAATAAATTTCATATATATATATATATATATATATATATATATATATATATATATATATATATATATATATAAAAGAAATACACCTGGAGAACAAGGGCATAATTTTTATGCTCGAGCTAGATTCTGCTCGAGCCTCTAGTTGCAGGCTCCAGTTCTGTTGTGAAGGAAGAGACAGGAAATACCCCTTCTTGGACTGGCCAGACTTTCATTTGCCTCTCCTCAAATGGTAATAGCATGGAATTCTCATGTGAGGGGATGCAGAACAGAGAGCACTACACGATGCTTAAATTGGGTCTCACTTGAATCTAGTACCTCATGTGGCCCACTTGCACCCCTCCAGCCTTTGCTACAAAGGACGCGGATCTACCTTGACTACTCCTGAAATAGCCAATGCTCTAAAAACTATTTTTTCTCATCCCTAATCTTTCCTCATCTCCACATTCAAATATCACAAAAACTGTAATTTCTGCAGTGCATCTTAACTAGGTTAAGAAAGAAAGATGTACAAACTAGTCTATAGTTCAGAAATGGCTTTCAAGGGTATTTGGTAAACAAAAGATATTTTCATTGCTGATATTTCAGGGACTAGGGATACTCTTTGAAAAGTAAAGGGAGTGTATTAGTGGGTAGTCATGGGCTAAATACCCAAGATTTTGCCTTTGGACATCAGAATAGCCTTCTATTCTACAGAATCTCCCACCACCCATCTTGTCCACTTAGAGAAGAAGGTATCTGAGAGCCATGATTTTTGTCCCTCTTTCCCTGTCCAAGAAGGCCTTCCTTAAGTGGAACCCTTGGAGAGAGAGCTCAAAGACATGAATTTTGGAAGAGGAAAGGGTATCCAGAAATCTTCAGAGATACTTCAGAATAGCTTTCTTTTGTTTAATTTTCTTCTTTTCTGGAAGATTATGTGGCCAAGTTGTTTTGGCAAAGTAAAAGCCTTTTAGCCATTTAAGTTAGCTGTTTGCAATTTATCTTCAGTTACTATAGAACAAAACACAATTAAAATAATTAATGATAGATCAATTTCAAGTTTACTTGTTATAATACTAAGCTTTCTTTACCTAAGCATGTCTCATTTGTACATATTGAATGGCTTTCCAAAGCCTCAAAAACTTAAAACATAACCATGGATTGTGATTCTAAATCCATTGGTAAATTGGTTGTTTAGAACTCAGCATACACCTTCCCACAGAAATGGGAAGAAATGTTTAAGTAGAGTGAACTCCCTAATTGTTGTGACTCAATACAGAGGGAGTATTCAGGGTCTAAGGAGGAGATTAAGGGGATGGATTTGTAATCTAGATGGAAACACAAGAGGTATAAGAGAGCAATGGGATTAAAAACTTATGGAACATGGAACACAATTCCAGATTTAGACAGTAGGGATGATTTCACTTAATAAAAGCTCAGAGTTTGTATGATAGGACAGGCCTGGGTTCATAGAAAGTAGGGTAAGTTTGGTAAGAACCTAGAATTCTGGATTTAGACATGTGATATGCCAAGGTGTGAAAATCCCATGTGTTCAAGAAGAGAACTTATTTTCAGTCTGCTTCCTGAAAACTAGAGGCCAGTATAGTATCAGTGTGTGGATTCAGGGTGATCAAACTCCTTGGATAGGGAATATGAACAAAGCATTGTTGAAAAGTGTGAGATTGATGGGGTCCACCGTAAATGCTTGTGTATCAGTTAGGATTGCTTCATAACAAACTCAATATACAAATGTAATATGGAAGCTAGCCATTATACCTGGGTGCTGTGCCATACTGCTAGTTGATATAAAATGGACTTACTGACAATGCACAGAATCAATCATTCATATCTGTGGCTCTTCTGAAAAGGCTTATATGAATGTATCCATCTTGTTGTCCAGTTGTGTTGAAACACAAATTTGTCAGAAACCAGTTTACGGACTAAGTTACATATTTTATAATTTCTTCCAAGCTGCTAAAATAAAATAGCATCATTTAACTTGATCTAGTTTTTCAGGAAACTAAACTAGCATTTGTTATAGCAAGGGTATGTTTGAACTTTTAACAAGTTACTTGTACCTGAGTAATGGAATAATATCTCTTCATAATGATTTTGCAGTGTAATGAGTTCTAAAAGAGGTATTAGTTTAACGGTTTTCCATTTTCTGTAATGTGTTGAATCTTCTCAGGTGTGAATTTTTTAAATGCTGAATATAGTTTTCAAGAAATCAGAATTCCATTAAAGTCTTAATCAACTTTATGCAGGCTTTAAACATGATTGTTTTTCTTCCTTTGGGAAATAATCCTTTGTTATTAATTTAAAACCCACTTGCCTTCAGTTCCTCTTATAAGAATATTCTCTGATAATCTAATGAACTATTTTTGTTTTACTGGTTACTATGGGTTGAATTACATACTCTCAAAAAGATATGTTGAAGTCCTAACACCAAGTATCTCAGAAAGTGACCTTATTCCAAAATAGTGTCTTTGCAGATGTAGACAAGTTAAGATGAGGTTGTTAAGGTGAGCCCTAAATCTACATGACTAGCACCCTTGTGAAAAGAGGAAAGTTGGGCACAAACACAGACATGCACTGGGAAGATAATGTGAAGTGACACAAGAAAAATGTCATGTGAAGACAGAGGATTGAAGTAATAAATCTACAAACCAAGGAATGCCAAAGATTACCAACAAACTACCAGAAGCTAGGAATAGACAAGAAAAGATTCCCTACAGGTTTCAGACAAAGAACAGCTCTGCCGATCCCCTGATTGTGGACTTGCAGAATCCAGAACTGTTGAGATAATAAGCTTCTGTTGTTTCAAGCCACTTAACAGTACCTTGGTAAGACAGCCCTAGGAGACTAATACAGTAGTCAAGTTAAGACTTTTGTCAACTAAAGAATGTCTTTGCACACCTTTCTTAGCAAAGATACTATCTCCAGGGGCACCTAGGTGGCTCAGTCGGTTAAGTGTCTGACTTAGGCTCAGGTCATGATCTCACAGTTCGTGGGTTCGAGCCCTGCATCGGGCTCTGTGCTGACACCTCAGAGCCTGGAGCCTGCTTCGATTCTGTGTCTCCCTCTCTCTCTGCCCCTTGCCTGCTCACACTCTGTCTCTCTCTCTCTCTCAACAATAAATAAACATAAAAAAAATTAAAAAAAAAGATACCATCTCCATGAATTCTTTTACTTCTGGAGAGGAGCCCAAACACAATATCCAGCTGTGAGCTGTCATCTCATCTCCCTCTGCCTTTCTGACATTTCCCCCCACAGAGTTGCAATGCAAGCAAATTACCGGACAGGATCACAGAACAGTCAAAATCAGGTTACCTAAGGCAAACCTAAAATAATCTTAAAAAGGCAAACATTTAATTCTCCAAATGTCCTTGAGAACCACTTTGTGTAATGTACTAAATGGATAATAAAATAATTGTGAAGAGACAATGCAAAGAAATAACTCAAAGAAATTTTATAGTTTCAAAAGTAAATAGGATAGAGATAATTAAATGGTATTTTAACCTTATCTATGTTTTAGTTTTTCACATAGATAACATATTCATGCTTTTATGTATAATTAAAAAGTAATTTTAAAAGAGTGAATAGAACTTTCAGCTTTGTTGATAATTATAATTTTTCACATTTAGATAAAGATTAATCCAAGAGAGCATTCTATTAGTAGACCAGTCATAGACAGTTATCTGTTAATTGAGTAAGAAAGAAAAATGCAAAATGTACTCCAATGGTCCCTAGTCATCTTTACTTGTCTCAGAAAATATCAAAACTATGTGAATTATTTTCTTGATAACTAGGTATGTCAATATTCAGCTATCAAGTCCTCATCTCCTTATCTGATAGGTGGGCTTCATCTGTTCTCACCACCAACCTCATGTTGATCTTTTTCCATGCTTGGCCTGAAACAAGATTCAAGAACGTATAATTAGATTAAAGTAGAAAGGACTGTTCCCTCATGAAAGAGAACCAGAAGTGTGCTTAGAAGATGGCTTCCTGTTGTGTTTCCATGGAGCTCTTTCTGCCCACACTCCCCACCATGTCATGAGGGTAGGACCAGAGTTCCTATCCATCTGATAAGAGTGGAGGCCAGGCTCACAAATGCTCCCTATTCAGCCTCCATATTTCCCTCTGGGTCTGGAATAATGCCAAAACATTCATGATGGTGGGGGTGGGGGACGGCTCTGGCATCCATCACTGCAGACCTAGGGCTGCAGAATGGGGGTAAGAAGGGTGATCGTATGCTTACAATTTATTACCAGTGACATGTCTACTTTTCTCTCTCTCTGTCTCTCTCCTCTTTAGTCTTTGCCTCTTTCATCTTTTTGACTGTAGAATAAGGCCTGAAGACTCTTTATCACAAACCAGGGAAGGCAAAGAGAAAGAGAGAACTGGGGCCAGGACTGGATCTGATCTCTGATCAGCTGGATCAGGTCAGGCAGAGGGTAAAGATGCACTGGTGCAAAGTTTAGCAATGGTCGAACAGCTGGAGAGGCAAGGCATGGTGAAGAGAGAGCACAAATATACTGAGCACAAGTCAAGAAAGCAGGTAGCACCTAGTAGGGGGTTAAGGGTCCTAACAGATGGGCAGAGCCCAGGGTGGGGTAATCATGGGGCAGAAGCTGCCAGTTATTGTCCAAGTATCTATCCACAGAAAATTAGATTTCTAGGCACCAAAATTGGTTCAGGGACACAGCCCCAGGCTGTGAAGAAGAAGAATTGCATTCCAGGGAAGAGAAAATGACAAAAATTTGGGGACAGGTAAGAAGTTCATGTCTGGAAAATAAGAGGTAAGGAAAGTCCAGGAAGAGTGGCAGTGCAGGGAGCAACAGAAGTTATCATTGCTGAGGCACTTGGTTCTGATTCTGAATCTAATCAGCAGCAGAGACATGGGGGAGCGGTCACTAATGAGACTTTCCTACCACTGGGTTAAGAAATGCTGACCCTCACCAGACTGGAGATGGAAAGACTGAGGTGGTTAGGAATGCCTCACCAATCACTGGCTCAACACAGAAACTGGGATGAAATGGAGCTGGTAGGAAGATGGCACTAATTGAAAACTTAGAGAAGTAGAAACATAGGCAATGGCATTAGTTTGGGGAGTGATACTACATTTAGAAGACATCTCCTGAAACTGGATTTTTTTTTGATATTGAAACAGAATTTTTGCAGTTAAAGTTTTTCATATTACAATATTCACAAAACCTCTCTCTAGAATTAATTTCAGTGCATTATAAAGTGTAATGGTGGGATTTTGCCACATCTATCCTTTCTCGCTTATAGTTTTTGATATATAGCTAAGTTTTCTCATTTCATTCTCTTATGGAATTCCTTCTGGTAAGACCCTGATGCTTGGCTGTATATTTTACAATTTATTTGGGCATCCTATAGGAGTCTCCAAATGACTGTCCCCAGAATCAACATCATCACCATTTTACTCAGCCTCTAAATTACTCTGCAACTTGGAACTATTCAAACAAGGATAGACTTTCATGTTGCCATTTTTTAAAAAAAGTATTTTGGTCTAACAAAATTTTGGTTAAAGTTAAAATCTATATAACATCTGCTTTACATGAGCTATTTCCATACCCAACAAAATTTCATTAGTCAATAATTGTTTTTCCCGATTATCCATTTAACACTCTATGACAAAAATTACAGACTGCACCATGAACACTTTGTACCTACCTATATGGTGTTAGAAACCATGTTCATTTATGACTGCCTCTCTCCTTATCACATTCAGTTAGTCACCAGGAAGGCTCTATGATTTCTCTTCTGCTTTCTATGAACCTATAGTGCCTAGCTCCAGCTCTCACCATCCCTCACCTGAATTTGTCACTCCTGACTAGTTTCCCTGCTTTCAGTGTCTTACACTTTTATTTTTTTAAGTTTATTTTTTTATTTATTCTGAGAGAGAGAGAGAGAGAGAGAGAGAGAGAGAGCGCACAAGTAGGGGAAGAGCAGAGAGAGAGGGAGAGAGCTAATCCCAAACAATTCTTTCCACATTGTCACTGTGGAGCCCGACTCGGGGCTCAATCTCATAATTGTGAGATCATGACCTGAGCCAAATTCAAGTCAGATGCTTAACCAACTGCACCCAGTTGCCCGGCAGTATCTTACACTTTTAATCCACACATATTCTGTTTGCCTTTCTAAAACATAACTGTATCAATGTTTCTCTTTTAAATATACACTACCTTCTGCTTATGGACAAGACCAAACACATACTCGTTAGTGTGGTACAAAAAACACCTGACAGTCTAACCATAACCAATTTATTTTTTCTGATGCTTCTTTGATGTTACCTACTCCGGTCAAATAGCACATCCTCTGGGAAGCCTACCATGTTCTACCCACTCCTTCCTCCCTCCCTTGCCCAAATCAAGTCAGTGTATGTGTTCCACAGCTCTTTGTGCAGATCTCTCATACCATTCATTATATCACATCAGTTATATCTCATATATCCTTTTCCTCCACTAGACCAGCTTCTGAAGATTATGCAACATGCCTTACTTATATTTGAAGATTTAATATTTAAAAGGCACTTACCACGTGCTAGGTACTAGTGTGTATTAGCTAACTGAATAAAAAGACATTAATTCATGTAAAAGTTACCACCATGATTGTGATAGTATTACCTCTTTATCTTATTATTATTTATATTTAAACAAATTGATGAGGAATTTTACAAACAAGAGGTTAGGAGTTTTCATGATCTTTTGTTGAGACAGCAATTTAACAAATGCTGTAGAAGTTTCCCCCATACATACATACATATGTACAAAGAGGTCAAAACAAAGTCAGAGATTACAATAGGTCTTCACTAAAGGATGCCAGACTTACAAAGTATTTCTAGAACCATTTATATTCTTCATTGCTTTGTGTTGATTTTTCATGTTGTTTATTTTTAAATAACCTTGAATTGGTATGTCCATGGTAACCAGAACTGTGCACAAAGTCTAAGAAAATGTTATTCATTCTCTCCTTGAATTTCGGGAAATACTTCTCCGTGATGCTAAATGCCTAAATTACTAGATTTCCCCCCTTTGAAAGTCTCTTTTAAAGGGAACTTTCTACTATGGAAACTATTTCTTTTAAAACAGCAAAAATTACACAGCACAGATTTCACATTTACAGCGGATAATTTATTAGCTGCAATCATTTACAAGCTTTAGTGTCTTATTTGTTAAATAATACATCTTTTGATTTTTTAAGAGTCTTAGTCAAATTATCTCAATAGTGCTATCTTTTTTTTTAATTGAAGCATAATAGAGACACAATATTACATCAGGTGTACAACATAGTATAATTGCACTATCTTCTAGAAACAAAAGATGAAGGGGCCTTGATTTAAAAAGGTGAAATAGGGATTCTTTTCAGTCTATTATACGGGTTTTCAAGGTCAAATATCCAGCCAGAATAACTAAGCCTCCAAGAAAAAAAAATATATGTAAATATATGTATACATATGTAAATGTATATGTGTTTGGTGTGTGTGTGTGTGTGTGTGTGTGTGTGTATACACACAAAACTATCACAGGGGACTCATATTTATTTACTTTTTTATTTTTTTAAGCCCTGAATTTTAGAAACGTTTTTTATTGCAGAAAAGCAGACAGATGTCAGTGGCTTTTTCCTACTTAAATAAGCAAATTAAATACTATATGACCTAGGGATACTTCTGAAATTACTTCCCTGAGTATGCCACAGACGTCTTATAATCACAGGGGACTCATATTTATTACAACAATACATGATGTCAAGTACACTAGCCACTACGTAAGAAGTGAATTATGAATCTGTTTGCTGTAAAGAAAACACGGAAATTAAACATTCTCAAAAATCTGAGGCCTACCTGAAAACAAAACCAGCCTAATGATAATCAAGAAATAAGCCCACTAAAAATGGTGTATTGCTGGTCACGTTAGTTAAATGTACTCCATTTCTGCCTTTAATTAATTTTCAAAGAACTTATTCCTGGATATGGGAGAGGCTGTAGTTATGGTATTTGCTTCAGATCACTTGGGATGACAAGATGCTAGGTACATTTTTAAAGATTTACAGAGTTTAAAAAAGACTGAAGGGAATTTTCACCAGCCTATATTTTTTCCAGCTGTAGTGAGGTAAGATTGTCAAATAAAATTGTATATATTTATAGTGCATATGATGATTTGATGTACATATACACTGTGAAATGGTTACCAGAATCAAGTTTATTAATACTGCCAGCATTCTACACAGTATCTTTGTGTGTGTGTGTGTGTGTGTGTGTGTGTGTGTGTGTGTGTGTGATGAGAATGCTTAAGATATGCTCTCTTAGTAACTTTGAAAAATATAATACAGTATTATCAACTCTAGTCATCATGCTATACATGACATGACATCCTCAGAACTTTCTCTTCTCATAATTGGGAGTGTGTACCCTTTGACCAATATTGTCCCATTTCCTCCCAACCCTAGCTCTTGGCAACCATCATTCAAGTCTCTGTTTATGAGTTTGACTCTTATTTTAATAATCCATGTGCAAGTGGATTCATATAGTCCATTTGTCTTTCTCTGGCTTATTTCACTTATCCCAATGTCCTCTAGGTTCATCTGTGTTGTTGCAAATGGCAGGATTTTCTTTTTATGGCTGAATAATATTCCATTATTTATATATGTGATATATATTTCATGTCTTTTTTAATGTACTCATCTGCCAGTGGACACATATTATTTCCATTATCTTGGCTATTGTGAATAATGTTATTAGCCTCATAACTGAAAACTATTAAAATGTGTCCCTGTTATTAGAACACCTGAAACTCATGTTTTGCCTTACAAACGTAATTTACAAAGCCACTGAATTAAAAGTTCCTTCATGAAAGGTGAGTTTGGTTGGTTATAAGAAAACTTGCTACAACATCTATATTCCTGGGATAATTTTTAGTCGAAAAATATGTCACCAGCCTTTGTTTCTCTCAAGGAAGAATACTATGTAAAATGTCAGTCATTGTGAATATCAAAAAAAAAAACCCTTCAAATTGTGTTAAATAAAATTGTACTATTCTGCTAATGGAGAGACTTGTCTCAGGGTAGGAAATTCAATTTCTTTAATCAAGTTTACGTGGAATGTTGGTCTGTGATCTGGTTGTCCATTTTCTTTTTCTTTCTCTCTTTTTCTTTTTTCCTTTCCTCCCTCCCTTCTTTTCTTCCTTCCTTCTTCCTTCCTTCCTTCTTTCCTTCCTTCCCCTCTTCCTCTCTTTCTCTCCCTTTTCCTTTCTTTCTTAACTATTCCCGTAGTGCAAAACAGGATGCAGTAGACATATAATTAAACTCTCTTAATAGTCAGGCTAAGGCTTGCTTTTGGAGACATTCATGTGAAGGAGGGGAGGATTTCAGCCCATTCTGACTTATTCTAGACCTGTTTATTCTAGCCCTTGTCAGCCTGCACAGTGGGGCTGGAACCTTCACTGGCCACCTCAGTGGTGGGAAACATGGGGGGATCCGCTTCCTTGGGACAGTGAGAGCAGCACTGCTTGTACAAAGGAGAGGCAACAAGGGAGGGAACGCTGACATATTGCCCAAGTACACCAAATTACCACATAATATGCTGCATCTTGA
Source organism: Panthera leo (assembly GCF_018350215.1). Lineage (NCBI taxonomy): Eukaryota > Metazoa > Chordata > Mammalia > Carnivora > Felidae > Panthera > Panthera leo. The sequence continues at coordinate 109,618,253 of NC_056687.1, forward strand.
CTCCTTTGGGCAAAGGAAAGTGGCTGAAGAATTCATTAATTTGATGTGCAAAGATAATTCCCCTTAATAACAAAAGCACACTTCGGTGCTTAAAAAAGGAGGGGATAGGGTAGGAGGAAAGAAAGTGATTGTCCTTGACATCATGAGCCATGATATTGTCAATTTTTCTGTAGTGTTCTTCATATAAAATATCAGTTCTTCATGATCTATTTTAATATAGCCAGATGCCACGTACTGTTAGAAAAATGTAATTTTTCTTCATTTGACTTTCATATGGAGTACAGGAGACACTGCAGATTCCTAGCAGGGAGGAATCTGCAGGAAAGTAGTCACCCCACCATCTAAACTGTATCCTTCCAAGTTTTGTCATGAATGGAAGATAAAGTTCCATAGTTACACAAAGCAACACAGAAGACTGAACTAGAAATGAAACCAAATAGTCCCCGGGGCCTGGAGGTCATCATTGAACTTTCTGATGTGGATACACAGTGCTCACAGTGTGCCAGGGTGGCCTGGCATCAATATTATGTCCATTACAAATTCTAGAACATGTTTCTCCGAAAGGTCCATGTAGAACACACATTACAATCTCACTGGGTCCACTGTCAATTCCTTGTGATCCTACTTTTCTAATATCAGGGTGTCTGTCCTCTTTGCAACCCCACCTCCCCTGCTCTACTTTCTCACCTCTTACCCACTAGACCTTCACCAGAGTGGTAAAATGAAAAGAGATCTTGGTTTATAGCAAAATATGTAGGTCTGACTTCTGGCTCCACTGCATTCCAATTGTGTGACCTTGTACAAGTTATTTGTTGAGCCTCTACAACATATTGGTGGCTTTGATTCATCTTTTCTCATTTAATTCTCACAACAATTCCATAAGACAGGTTTTTCCAGATTAGTGAGAGGGGGTGGGGGACAGGGGAAAAGGAGGTCACTGACGCACTGAGAAATCCCACAATTTCACCAACCTAAGTAAACTGGACTAAGCCACATTGTGAACTCAGCTTCCTCAGATTTCACAATCTGCTGTTTCTAACATTACACAAAGCCTCACACTTTGTCAAACTACTTTTCAGGTTCGAGCTTTAATTTCTTCATGTACAAAATTGTGCTGATGTTGCTATGTCCCATGTAGCAGATACATTGTGTAAAACAGTAAACAAGATGATGTGAAAGTAGCAAGCATAAATAATAACAGCTACCTTTCCTTTCTTTAGTCATCCTAAATGCTCTTTTCCTCCTGCCCCTTGCTTATTCAATCCATTCCAAATACCACGGCTGAACTAATCACCCATCTTCTCACATCAAGCTTCTTATCAAAGGTCTCCAAACGCTTCCCACTGATTAGAGGATCATGCTCAAGCTCCTCCCTTTGGTATTCAGGACCCTCAACACATGATGACAGTTATTGGCTACCGCTCTTCTCAAAAATAACTACAGGTTCTCCTTGACTTTGGGTATGCTACTCCACTGTGTTCAGGGCCGTTTGCCTGCTTCTACAAATCCACATCATGGCTCTCTCCCCCCTCATGGAGTCTTCCACTATTTCTTTATCAAAAAAGCTGCCCATAATCTCTCCCCAATTTGAATTTCCCTACCATTTAGGTAACTGTCTCTTCTGATACTTACATCTCCTGTCTTACATCTTATTTCCATAGGTGTTCTGTGTCCTCCAGAAGAGTTTACATTCTTGGAGGGCTGGTTGTACTTTTTTAAAAGATTTTTTAATGTTTATTTATTTTTGAGAGAGAGAAAGGTGGGGGGGGGAGAGAGAGAGAGAGAGAGAGAGAGAGAGAGAGAGAGAGAGAGAGAGGATGAGTAGGGGAGGTACAGAGAGAGAAGAAGACACAGAATCCAAAGCAGGCTCCAGGCTCTGAGCTATCAGCACAGAGCATGACACGGAGCTCAAACTCAGGAACTGTGAGATCATTAACAGAGCCAAAGTCGGCTATTTAACTGACTGAGCCACGCAGGCGCCCCTGGTTGTAATTTTTTATGCCATTTTACGGTTTTCTAATAAAAAGAATGAATGAGCTTTTTAAAAACCTCAATTTGCTTGAATTTCTGCATTCTACTACTTACCCTCTAACATGATTAAGAAATAAAATGTTGTGGAATATTTTTCCATGCTTTATAAAACACATTACCTCAATATAAGCAACATCAACATATTACAAAATAAACAGCCAATAGATACTTAGTCCATAATGTGACACAACTATTGAAAAGTTCAATTACGACATATTATATTGTATATAGCATCTATAAGGACATGTTTTCTTGTCCATTGACTGGATACAGATGCTGTATTCTTTGGTTTGTTGCTGATCTACATGGCACAAGTATCTTTTGCATAGGCAAAAAAAGCTTTTTTTTTAACCTGTACTTTAAAAAGAAAAAAAATCCCCAAACTTTAATTTGTGGATTTGAGAAAACCCTAGAAATAAAGTCAATCTCAAATGTAGGATATTTCCAGAAGATTTTTAAGAATGTTCTCTCTGGATGGCTCTAAGTTCAGTAGACACTAGAGACTTAATCAACTGAAAAATAACACCTTAGCTGTACATTAAAGAAAAGAGAGGAAAGAAACTCAGTTATTATGCTTTTCAATGTTCTGATATTCTCAGACATTTGTTGTGTGTTCCTGAAAGATATCTGCACATTCTATAAGAAAAAGCAATAATACTCAATTCCATTCCCTTGAGATTAGAATCGGATCTTAATTATTTTATTTTTCAGAACTTAAAATCAATTCCCCCAGGCATGGGGCATTAATATATGGAATCATATGCTATTTGCTGAAAGTGAATTTCACAGTTAATGGAATCAAACAGACATGCATACTCTGGAAAACAGTATGGAGGTTCCTCAAAAAATTAAAAATAGACCATATGACCCAGCAATAACATACTGGGAATTTATCCAAAGGATACAGGAGTGCTGATTCATAGGGGCATATGTACTCCAGTGTTTATAGCAGCACTATCAACAATAGCCAAATTATGGAAAGAGCCCAAATACCCATCAACTGATGAATGGATAAAGAGGATGTGATATATATACAATGGAATACTACTCAGCAATGAAAAAAGAATGAAATCCTGCCATTTGTAACAATGTGGATGGAAATGGAGGGTATTATGCTAAGTGAAATAAGCCAATCAGAGAAAGACAGATATTACATGTTTTCACTCGTATGTTGAAGTTGAGAAACTTAACAGAAGACCATGGGAGAAGAGAAAGAAAAAAAAATAGTTACAAAGAGAAAGGGAGGCAAATCATAAGTGATCTTAAATACAGAGAAGAAACTGAGGGTTGATGGGGGTAGGGGGATGGGTAAAATGGATGATGGGCATTGAGGAGGGCACTTGTTGGGATGAGCACTGAGTGTTGTATGTAAGGGATGAATCATGGAAATCTACTCCCGAAGCCAAGAGCACACTATATACACTGTATATTAGCTAACTTGACAATAAATTATATATATATATATAAACATAAATATATATATATATATATATATATATATATATATATATATATACACACACACACACACAGAGACATTAAAATATAAACAGACATGGCATGAAGAAGGGTAAATCCACAAAATCCACAAGTAAGCAGTATGGAATTTCCCATTTGAGGACATGGAAAGAAATGACTAGGACATTAGACCATCAGATAGATACTTAACAAATGGTAGACTAAGTACTTACTACTAAGAAAAAGGGGAGAACCATGATTTTGGAAGGCACTACAAATAAACAGTTGAGCGTAGTGAAACTAAGGCATGTACTTTTTTTATCAGTGGTACAAAGGGAAAATGGATAGTGTTTCAAAAAGGTTTACATGCATTCATAGATGAAAGTATTGAAATCAGTTGCCAAAAGAAAACATGGTTAGAATAAAACTGGACTGTTGGCTGTGAGATCTACACTTAATGTTAATAAATGCTTAATAAATGCCTAGTGCTACTGTTTACCTATACTAGTTAAAATCATGCTGTCAGTAAATATTGGAGATAAAATTTATTATTATCTCTATTTTGTAGAGAAGGAAGTGGAAGCACAGAGAGGTTAGAGATTCTCCCAAGGCAAGGTCTCCAGTATTTAGGAGAGCCAAGATTAAAACCTCCATCTAGAATAGTTGCAGAGCCATTGTAAGAAAAGATGGATGGAAGAAACTTGATAATTCAACATTTTCCTGAAGTTCAGTGGTCTTTTTTTCCCCCAAAGAATCTCTTCAATCTTATGGCCCCTTAATATGAACTGACTAATGTACATATGTACTCTTTCTTTCCATCAAGGTGCAGTTGAGCTCTTAGTGCATGGGTACCAGGAGAAGTGATCCCACCCCTCTGAACTTGACCCACTTCAATAGATGGGGATCCACCAGGGTTATACAGATCATGTAAAAATGTCAAAAATTCCAGGTCTATCTAAACATACCTCTGCCACAGAGGACCTGCAGAGAGCACAAGATATGAGAGATGGTGCTGTCTGTGACATATGAATTGTTCATGTGAACAGAAAAGAAGATAAATGCAAACTCAAACACTAAGGTCAGTTTTATATATTCTCTGTGATAACCACTGATAAAGGATGCAAGATGTTATAGACCAGGAATAGCATTCTTCAGGGGAACAAAGAGGAGAAGAATGCAATCCAACTTAGGTTCAAAATATCCACTCTGACTCTGATTCTGTTGAGTTCACCTCCTCATTCCCTCAGTCACTTGCCCCCTTTGAAGTTTCTCCAACATGGTACTTTTTTGAGAAGATGACATTAAGGTTATCTGTGAACCACTGAACAGAACCCAATGTGGTTGTATTTTATGTTTTATTGCATAAATCCAATTTATAAAATTATGGTTATATTATACACTTTCATCTGATGAGCCATCATTGGCTGATCTAGTCTGATTATAACTAATCACACTTGCTGCTTCTATTCCAAATGACTAGTGCTGGCTTTGTAACACAATACAGTGCTGTGATCGTCCTGAAACCACATTCATTATTAATCAAGGATGGTCATATGCCTGAATGACTCTATTCCAAAAACATAAATAATCTATCAAGATTTGCCAAGGAGTGATTTTGCTTCCTTCACTGTTGGAATTATTTATTTTAAGATTTTTTTAGAAGCATGCAATTTCCTTCATTTTAATAAAGATCACTTATTCTTCCTCATGAGCCACCATTTTATAAATAACCTTCCTTAATGGTTAAAAAATGGACCTAACACAGCTCATCTTCTTCCTCTGTACTGAGTGTTATGTGCAATTTATGTCTCTAAATGATTGAAAAATGGGAAAGAACCTCATCTGTGGGCAGACTAATCAAGAGTTAGTGTAGTGTATGTGCTTACATATACTACTGAAATGATCAAGGGGCAGACGAGATGCTGTCCATTATTATAATTGTCTTTCTGACTTACAATGAGGCTTTAATGTGAGTTAAAGTAAAAAAAAGTATTTCCCTAGTAAAGTAAATATGGTCCCAAAGGACTGTAATTTTGGAATGTCAGACTGAAATCTACATTGTAGGTACAGATGTGGTTTCTGGCAACTACAAGTCGCATTGCAGGCAAACTTTCCTCTTCCAGAAAAAGTGCTGTGAAGTCTTTTCAGCTAACAGTTTATAAACAAACAATAATGAAGGATCTGAGCCTCTTTAGGGCATTTTAGAATCACATATTCTTTGAAGGAAAAAAGCCTAAGGAGATGTTTAGTGAAGAAATGAGTTAAAAGAACATAACAAAATTTTTGCATGATTTTATTTATGAAAAGAAATAGAAACTGAATAAAACCAACTGCTTTTAAGTCATCTGTGGAAACAGCACCTGAAGGGAAATTCCTGCTCTACACATCACTTGGGAAAATGCTGGTTATTGTTTTTAGTTACTGTTTTATTTTGTTAAATTCACCATATTTTTTTCATAAAAATTTCTTTTCAAAGAAAGAATCTGAACTCTCTAATCACCTCATACTCTCTTGAAATAGAAAGTCAGGAGAATACTAACAATTATGATAGTATAAATAATAATATATGATTTATAAAACAAAAAAGTAACTTTCTTCTCTAAAAACATCAAGTTAACTAATGTATGTATCATAATTAATGTTAGCATTTTAATTTATTTTTTTTATTATTTATTTATTTTTTTAGTTTCCAGTGCTATTCTCCTTTTTTTTATATTAAATATAGTTTATTGTCAAATTGGTTTCCATACAACACCCAGTGCTCAATGCAACAGGTGTCCTCCTCAATGCCCATCACCCACTTTCCCCTCTCCCCCACCCCCCCATCAACCCTCAGTTTGTTCTCAGTATCTAAGAGTCTCTTATGGTTTGCCTCCTCCCTCTCTGTAACTTTTTCTTTCTCCCCTTCCCCTCCCCCATGGCCTTCTGTTAAGTTTCTCAGGATCCACATATGAGTGAAAACATATGATATCTGTCTTTCTCTGTATGGCTTATTTCACTTAGCATAATACTCTCTGGTTCCATCCATGTTGCTACAAATGGCCAGATTTCATTCTTTCTCATTGCCAAGTAGTATTCCATTGTATATATAAACCACATCTTCTTTATCCATTCATCAGTTGATGGACATTTAGGCTCTTTCCATAATTTGGCTATGGTTGAAAGTGCTGCTGTAAACATTGGGGTACATGGGCCCCTATGCATCAGCACTCCTGTATCCCTTAGGTAAATTCCTAGTAGTGCTACTGCTGGGTCATAGGGTAGATCTATTTTTAATTTTTTGAGGAACCTCCACACTGTCTTCCAGAGTGGCTGCACCAGTTTGCAATCCCACCAACAGTGCAAGAGGGTTCCCGTTTCTCCACATTCTCTCCAGCATCTATAGTCTCCTGATTTGTTTATTTTAGCCACTCTGACTGGCATGAGGTGATATCTCAGTGTGGTTTTGATTTGTATTTCCCTGATGAGGAGTGATGTTGAGCATCTTTTCATGTGCCTGTTGGCTATCTGGATGTCTTCTTTAGAGAAGCATCTATTCATGTTTTCTGCCCATTTCTTCACTGGATTATTTGTTTTTCGGGTGTGGAGTTTGGTCAGTTCTTTATAGATTTTGGATACTAGCCCTTTGTCTGATATGTCACTTGCAAATCTCTTTTCCCATTCCGTCAGTTGCCTTTTAGTTTTGTTGACTGTTTCCTTTGCAGTGCAGAAGCTTTTTATCTTGATGAGGTGCCAATAGTTCATTTTTGCTTTTAATTTTCTTGCCTTTGGAGATGTGTAGAGTAAGAAATTGCTGCAGCTGAGGTCAGAGAGGTTTTTTCCTGCTTTCTCCTCTAGGGTTTTGATGGTTTCCTGTCTCACATTCAGGTCCTTCATCCATTTTGAGTTTATTTTTGTGAATGGTGTAAGAAAGTGGTCTAGTTTCATTCTTCTGCATGTTGCTGTCCAGCTCTCCCAGCACAAATTATTAAAGAGACTGTCTTTTTTCCATTGGATATTCTTTCCTGCTTTGGCAAAGATTAGTTGGCCATACTTTTGTGGGTCCAATTCTGGAGTCTCTGTTCTATTCCATTGGTCTATGTGTCTGCTTTTGTGCCAACACCATACTGTCTTGATGATTACAGCTTTGTAGTATACGCTAAAGTCTGGGATTGTAATACCTCCCACTTTGGTCTTCTTCTTCAGTATTACTTTGGCTATTCGGGTCTTTTGTGATTCCATACAAATTTTAGGATTGCTTGTTCTAGCTTCGAGAATGCTGGTGCAATCTTGATTGGGATTAATGCTAGCATTTTTATAATTCCTTTTGGAGAAATTCAAGAATTCTGGTAAACAAATTATGAAGCAAAAATCTCTCCAAAATAATACATGTGCTATAAAATATGTGAAGTATTACAAAGGGCTAGTTACAAAACCTGTTTTGAAATAGTCATATTACTTCATTACAAATGCATGTTATTCTAGTATTTGGGGGAAAGTCCATTCAAAAGATTTAAAATCACTACTCTTCCAATCCTATTATCACTAAAGTAACTTTTACATTAGTTGAAAATAAGAAAACTAACTTCTGCCATTTCTCTCTAAAACAAGAAGATGTCCACAGGAAGGACTGGAACAGGATACAACTGTCATAAACACACCATATATTGACTGATGTATCTATCAGGTGTGCAGATATTTAATTTTGCTTCTCTCTATATGGACTTGATTTCTATTTTGAGTCCCCATCTCTACCTGAAGGTAGAAAGACTAATGTAGTTGCTTATAATAAACTATTCAAATTTACTGTTCTCTTAGTCATTTAAATCTGAAACTCAGTCATGGAGGATTTTTCCTGAGGCTGATTCTCTGCTGAAAGTGTATTCAGTGGTTTGAAATTAACGGGTGACAGGTACACATATGAAATGTGTCTTAAATTTCCCCACAATGGGATCCATGAAGAGGCAACATCTACCACCTGGCCTGCAGCTCACAGTCCACGTGCCAGGTGACAGTCCATCTACCACCTCCCAGAATCCTTTTTACCTTCCAGTGCTAACTGCCAAATGTAGGCCACCTTTGGTCTCCCCAGAAAATATTTGGATATTCAACTACTTCTTTAGTGGATGTGGACTCTCTGAGGCTGTACTCAGACCTCCATCTATGCTTTCATACAGCCAGTTCTACTCTATTACCCACGCAGTAAAAGGAAAACAAGGAGGAACCAGAACGCTTATCCCTTTAATGCCCAGATCCATGCATTGTTATTACTCTTTATTTTAGTCCCAAGGAGGAGGATGGGGCAGCCCACACCTTCCCAGCTCAGAGGACATTCATATATTTGAGATACAAGGGAAAAAAACAGTTTTGCCAGATCCCATCTTCATTCAAATCTTTCCTGGACTATTCATTTTGATATTCTAAGCCAATAATGTGGCTTCTTTTAGTTTCTAATTTTGTACTCTTTCCAGGACATTGAGGCTCCCATCTATGAGCTCACATGAAGAGGACCACCAGGTGAAGGCAAAGGGAAAAAACAGAATGCTGCACAATTACATTTCACTGCATTATCATACAGCAGCAACCTACAAGATATGCCACCTGTTTGTCAACTGTACCAGCTTCCTTCTTTTCTACCTGCTCATGAGTCAGTTTCCCTAAGGCTGTCAGATAAAGAATCAGATACCAAGTCACTGGTAGTTAAAGAACACACTGAAGTGAATTCCCTAAATACATAGAGCCCTCTGATCAACTTCTTGGTCTTTTAAAAAAAATATTTTTAATTTTTAAAAATTGTTATTTATTTACTTATTTATTCATTCATTCATTCACTCATTCATTCATTTAAGAGAGAAACAGAGTATGAGCAGGGAAGAAGCAGAGAGAGATGGAGACACAGAATCCAAAGCAAGCTTCAGGCTCTGAACTGTTAGCACAGAGCCCTATGCAGGACTGGAACCCACAAATTGTGAGATCATGACCTGAGCAGAAGTCAGAGCACTGTCTGAGCCACTCATGCATCCCAATCAACTTCTTTTTAATAGGTCTCCTGTAACCTACAAACCTGAGAGCTTTCACTGGGATGGGTCCCAGCCCTAACCTTCCATGGACTGGCTCAGGCTTATGCTGCCATTGTAGTGCTATGTGTTGGCAAGTGAGCAAGCAGAGAAATGAGCTACTGGCTGAACTCTAGGTTCTGGAGAAGGCTTAAATGGACTGCAATGTGTCTGTGGCGAGATCATGAGCAGGTAGGGTTTCAATGAGCTAGGTAGGCAGGAAATAAGATCAAATGCCAGAACTTTCTTTATCTCTTTCCATTTCACTGATCAGAAAGAATCTCTCAGGATAAACAAACAAACAAACAAACAAAAATAAGAAAAGAGAGCACCCAAAATGAGTGCCAGTTGCTTGGTAGCCACGCAATGTTCACATATACTCATCAGCCATATTGAAACTTACAAACTGAAACAGAAACAACATGTTTCCACCTTCCTAATACAACTATCTCTTGTATCAGATTCATCATCTCATAAAAAGGGAAGACCCCAACTCCCACAAGTCACTCTTTCTATCTCGAAGTAATGCTCATTCCTCCTCCAGTAAAACCACAATTCCCCTTTGATATCCTTCAACTTAAAGATTATTACATTCACAACCCCCAATACACTTTAAATTAAATAGTAGGGAAAGAAGAGATGAGAAAGATTAGTTAATATACACAAATGTCAGCATAATAAAGCAAGGAAAATATATGCATAGTTACTCTAATCCTCATTTTTCCATTTGATTATGAGGTTGTAGTTGGCAATTATAGCCTTGGTTTTTAGTACCTATTCCATGTTGTCTTTTCTCTCTGCCACCCCACAAAAGGACATCTCTCTTTATGATTCAGATCTTTACTGATAAAGGAACTTATTTCTTAGTTGTTTTCTCTATAGTATGGATGAGCTCAAAGCACTCCAAGAATGCTAGTTTCTAGAACTAGCTCTCCTTACTCCCATTGTGAAACAAACACTATTTCTCTTTGATCATCAGAATAAATATCCCCACCTAATACAGTAAACACCTTTTTTTGCCTGTAGGTAAAGAGGGACTAGAAATTCCAAATGGCCAGATGGCAGTCTTAACACCCAGTTCAGTGGAAATATTATGTTTCCTCATGAAAGCCTATATTATCTGTTAACCCCTCTAAATCAATATAATTTAAAATTATAGGACTAGAAGCAGAAATTCTGTAAGAAATTGATAATGATAATAGTGCGAAGGCCATAATGACTTCTACCCCCCCCCCCCACCTTGGTTCTAGATATATGATTTCTGGTAAGAAAGAAACAGCACCATATACTGGTAACTAGTTATATTACTATCTACATCTTGTAGGACAGGGACCCATCCTCAAAGGTTTTGTTACCCAACTCACTGCATAGTTGAGTCTTTAATCAACCATTCCCCCATGCTATCATGTCATCCACTGCTGTATGATAAAGTGAGTGGCAAGACAGTAAATCCTTTGTTAAAGTGTGAGATACCATGGTGTTGAATAAAATATTTAAAGATCTGTGGGTTAATCTAAAATTTATATTAGAAGGCAGAGGCATAGAATAACTAAACCTAAAACAATCTTGAAAAAAAATAAAGTAGAAGGTATCACTCTACCCATTATTAAACCCTACTATATAGTTATAGTAATTAAAATATTATGATATTGGTGGAGGAAAAGACATATAGATAAATATGACAAGAGTGCAAGAGTGCAAAATTCAGCGAAAGAAAAATGCCTTTTCAACAAATGGTACTGGGACAATTGGACATCCATAGGCCAAGAAAAAAAAACCAAACGACACCTCATAGACCACATACAAAAATTAACTCAAAATAGATCAAAGACTTAAATGTACAATAAAAACTATAAAATAGGAAAATAACATAGGAAAAAACCCTTTGGGATCTAAATCTAGGCAAAAGATTTTTTAGACTTGACCCCTAAAGCATGAACCACAGAAAGAAAAATTGAACAACTGGACCTCATCAAAATTAAAACCATTTTTGTTCTTTGAAACACCCTATTAAAGGGATAAAAATAAAAGTTATATTCTGGGAGAAACTATTTGTAAACCATATATATGACAAGAGTAGTATCTCCAACTCTCAAAACATAAAGAACTCTCACAACCCAACAGTCAAAAAAAAAGAAGAAGAAGAAAACAATTAGAAAATGGCCAAAAGCCATGAAGGGACATTTTATGCAAGAAGATACACATATAGTAAATAGGCAAATGAAAATATACTCAGTATCACTAACTATTAGGGAAATGCAAATTAAAACCACAATGAGATATCACTATACATTTGTCAGAATGGCTAAAATTAAAAAGTAGTGATAACCCCAAATGCTGTGGACAATGCAGGAAAACACTACATCCCTTATATATTTCTGGTGAAATGGAAAATGATACAGCCACTTTGGAAAATGGTCTGGTGGTTTCCTATAAAATTTAACATGCAATTCCCATATGACCCTTAGGTACTTATCCCAGAGAAATAAAAACTTACATTCATACAACCTATACAGGACTGCTCATAGTCCCAAACAGGTAGCAATATAGATGTCTCTCAATAGGTGGACAGTTAAAGAAATTGTGATGAATCCATACCACAGAATATTACTCAGCAATAAAAAGGAATGGATTATTGATATATACAATAATGTGGATTAATTGCCCGGGAATTGTGCTCAGTGAAAAGACCTACTCCCAAAAGGTCATATGATATTCATGTATAGTACATTTTTGAAAATATAGAAATGCAGAAGAGATTAGTGGTTATTTCAGGAAAGAGGAATAGAGGTATGGAAGAGAGGTGGGTATGGCTATAAATGAACGTTAACTATATCAATGTTGGTATCCTAGCTGTGATGGTACTCATGGCAAGAACATGACAAATAGAAAAAACAAATCTGTATAGCAACTATCTACTCCAAGAAAGCCAAATTCCTGTTCTCTCCATGAAAGAGGGGTACAATGCAATCAACCTGTATCAGACAATAGGTTGGTACTCCTGGGGGAATGGTACCATAATGAAGTCTCAATACTAGACTCTGCTGTTTTCAGGTTAGGCACTCTACAAAGATGTTATCCAGATTAGCCTTGGTGAAGGGAAATTTCCATTGTCAAGGCAATAAAAAATCTTCATGTAAATCTTTTACTTAGAGTCCACTGAGAAAGCATTACAGTTTATAAGTACTGATTCCCATCCATGTAATGGGTCCTCATGTCCACCTGATTATTGAGAATCTCCTCTGCAGTACACGTCCTTTGCTATCCTGGTGTTTTTTTGGGTTTTTTTTTTTTTTGTTTTTTTTTGTTTGTTTTTTGGTTTTGTTTTTGTTTTTTCTGTTAGCATCTAACTTCTTCTTTTTTTTTTCCTGTATGCCATTTGTTTTCTTTAAGTCATTTTCATGATTCATCCAAACGGGAATTCTATTTTCATGTTGTTTTCATCCAATCTGACATTCTTAACTTTCAATAAGGAACCTTACTCATTCACATTATAGTGAGGGAAATAAAGTAAATACATGCAGTAGCAAGAAACATGCTAGCATGATTTGTGCACCATGTACAAAAACAGTATCTTTGTAGGAGTCTGTGAATTGTGCCTAAAAGCTTAATGACTATAACACATCTAAATATAAAGCTATTGAAAAAATGCTAGTTAGTGGGTTAGTTGTCTAGTTTTGAATCAAAAAATATGGTTATTACAGTGTTTAAATAATATATTGCATATATTAAAAATGCTACAAGATAATTATGACTTCGTATTTGAGTCATCTTTGGAGTTTTCCAATATCATTCACAAATTCATTTTCATCATCAAAAAATGAGTTAGAAATCAGACAGAACAGTAATACCAAACTCATTTTATGAGTGAAAAAGCTGAGATAAGTAAGCAGTTGGATATTTGTGCAGGAGGCTCAGAAGTGAGGTTGGGGCGCTGAACCTTCAGATAGGATGTGATCAGCATTAAAATGGTACTTAAAGTTATGGAAATGAAAACGATCCCAATGGAAAGAGTGTAGGAAAAAGGCAAGTCAAAGCACTAAGCCTTGGAGCATTGCATAATTTGGGTATCAAGTCATTGAGAAGCAACAAGCAAAGGAAGTTGAGAAGGAGCATCTAGATAAATAATCAGCCAGCCTCCTGGAAGATATGTGCAGAAACGTTTTAAGGAGAGAAGTGAGAATGAGCCAGTGGGTTTAACAATGTGAAAGTCTTTGATGAATTAGAAGGAAGAAGCCTGGTTTCCTATCAACCAAACAACTTCTTAAAGGAGACACACACATAGCAGCTATTACCTATATATCCTTCCAGGAAAGCTAGTCACTTTATTCCAGATTATGACAAATAGAGATGCAATAATGATGATGTAAATAATAACCCTGGATTGAGTATTTACTCTGTGTCTAGCACTGTGTTAGGCATTTAGAAGACATTAACCTTGTTGACATAGAACTTATAACCATCAATTTGTAGTTGAAGAAATTACCTGCTGGTTTGCCTATGAAGAAACTGATGTTCAAAGAGACTAAATGATATGCTGAAGTCATTCAGTTAATAAATAGTAAAGCCAAAATTTGAATTTGTTTTTTCTTGATTTCAAAGTCTATACAGTCTACTATGCCACAATTAAATATTGATAGAAATATGCACCTACTCATATGCATGTGTCATTATAATAATAATTCCAAGAAAACAAGGAAGATGAAAAAAGAGACACTGGAGGGAAAATTTTATGCTAAAAGAGCCAAAGCCTGCAGGGAAGCCTGCGTCTAAACAATTAGTGTTGGTTATTATCTAAACAACATGGACATTTTGAAGAAAAAATAACTATATTTATAACTAGCTCAGGTATCCCTCCATAATATCACTAGAACTGTTCCAGTTAATTAAAGGAAGACAATCTTGCTTCCATTAATACACACATACTGCCCCAACCTTCTTGGATTATTAAAGATATCATACCAGCAATCATTGTCAGAAATCAAAGTTTCTATCAATATGTCAATATGCATTTTTCTACCCTGCACCTATCTGTACGAGGATGGAACTAGGTTCATGGTAATTTAACAATCTCTGTGTCTTTGTCTTTCTCTGTCTCTTTCTGTATATATAATATTATATATATTTAGAACTTATTTCTTATTATATAATAATTATTATATATTTATAAATGATTATTATATATTTATGTTATATTTTTATATTTATATTATTTATATTAAATATTTATATAATATTTTTATATTATATATTAAAAGTAATATTAAACATAAAATATTTATATTATATTATATATTTATTACATTATATATTATATATTATATATAATATATAATATATATTATATTTTATATATTATATATAATATAAATTTATATATTATATATAACATAAATTTATATATAATATATATTATATATAATATTATATTACATATAATATTATATATTATATTATACATTATATATATTATCTATATATAATGATATTATTATATAAATCAATTCATGTAACAATTAATTAATATATTAGTATTATATATTATATTGTATGTTATATATAATTATTAGAATTATTAATATATTAGAATATATTATATATTATATATTCAAAGATAATAATATATAATATGTTATATAAATTTATATATATTATATATAATATAATATATATATTTAGAAAAATCAATTACATACTTATAATATGAAAAATCAAGTACATATTTATAATACCCTAAATATACATTTAGAGAGAGAGAGAGAATATTGAGAGAATATATATTGAGAGAAAGACAGCAAAATCTTACTCACATTAGTCATTTTATATTTTAATCTTGCCACCAATTCACTAAGTAGTAGTTTTGTTTTGTTTCTTTGCAGTCATTTATTACAGAAATTTTGCTATTTAACAACTATAACCCCACTCATGAACAAATGAAACTGATAAAAATTTTTTTAATCAAAAACTTTTCTGTTCAGTTTTTTTTCTAATTGCGAATTAAAATGTATATGGATATTATGGATATGATTTACTGCCCTTTCTTTTCATTTCTCCTGTAAGTCTACTTAAAAAAAAATAATATTTATCCATTTACTTTTGAAAGAGAGAGAATACAAGCAGGGGAGGGACAAAGAGAGAGAGGGAGACACAGAATCCAAAGCAGGCTCCAGGCTCTGGGGTGTCAGCAGAGCCCAAGAGCCCAACGCAGAGCTCGAACTCATGAACTGTGAGATCATGACCTGAGCCAAAGTCCGAAACTTGACCAACTGAGCCACCCAAGAGCCTCTGTAATTCTACTTTTCATTTATTATTTATATGAGTTACTTCCAGTAAGCAATCACTTAGTGCTATTGTAAATATAAAACTTAAAGAAAATATAAACTGAAAATATATGCTTTAAAAAATCACAACCACATCACACTTTCATTATAAATTAATTATATCATAGAGAAAAATGTTCATTCTTGGGTTTTATACAAAATATTTCAGTAATACGAGAAGCCAAAGGAAGTACTTTAAGATTATAAATTTAATATTGGCATTGTTTCTAAAATAAAGAAAAAAGGGAACTAGCATTTGATTGCCCATTATATACTGTTAACTTTGATAGATATTTTAATGATTTATTCAATAGATGTTTACTTCTCTATCTTCCACTGTGGACTAGGCACTATACCAGGTAATAAGAATGCATCAGAGAAAAAAAGAAAAACAACAAGAAAAACCACACTTGTGAAGGTTTAATTCCCAAAGCAACCCCCATCTTCAGTATTATCTCCATTTTCTAAAATGGAAAATGCAAGGCTAGAGAAATTTGTCAACTTGTTCAAGTTTGCACATCTAGTGATGGGGCAAAAAGCAATCTGAATTCTAGATTTCTCCAAACTTCCCTCTCTTTTCAACTGTGCTACAGCAGCTCCTCTTTACATACCAACTGCCTACAATTGACGAGAGATTTATAGATCTGCTTTTTCATTCCCTAGAATCAATTTTTTACTCCCCACAAATTTAATACCAATAAAAACAACATTAATGGATTTTTTTCTGGATTTAGACAAATGGATTATAGAATTCAAAAAGAAAAGTAAATAAACAAGCATAGCTGGGAAACTCCTAAACAGCAAGTACAATGAAGGCACACTAGCCATACCAGACCCAAAAACATATTATAAAATTTATGCAGTAAAAATGTGGTATTTGTGATTAAATAAACCAATGAAAAAGAATAGAAAATTTAAAACTACTTGCATATGGATCTATCAAATGAAATATAGTACCTGTTTATGGAGATGTAATTCACATACCTAAAATCTGTAGAATTCAATGATTCATGGTATTTTCACAGAGTTTAACCACTATTGCTACATTCTTTTTTTTTAGTTAAAAAAAATTAATGTTTATTTCTGAGAGAGAGAGACAAACAGAATCTGAGTGGGGGAGGGGCAGAGAGAGAGGGAGACACAGAATCCAAAGCAGGCTCCAGGCTCCAAACTGTCAGCACAGAGCCCAATACAGGGCTCAAACTCACTAGCCATGAGATCACGACCTGAGTCAAAGTCCGTCGCTTAACCAACTGAGCCACCCAGGCACCCCTTTACTACCTTCTAATTATAGAACATTTTAGCACTCCAAAAGGAAATTTTGCACCCATTATCAGTCACTTATCATTAGACTCCAGCTCAACTCAAACTCTTGTAGATTAGATAATCACTAATTTACTATTCGATCTCTATAGATTTGTCTCTTCTAGACATTTCATAGAAAATGAAATTATCCAATATGTAGTCTTTTATGACTGGCTTCTTTCACTTGTAATGTTTTCACTTGTAATGTTTTCAAGGTTCATCCATGTCATAGCACGCATCAGTTCTTCATTCTTTTCATTGCTAGATAAAATAATATTTTATGAGTATATCATATTTATTGTCCATTCATCACTTGCTGGACATTTGAATTGCTTTCACTTTTTGGCAATTATTTAGAGAACTTCTTTGAAAATTCATGCACAAGATTTTGTATATGCTTATCTTTGTAATTCTCTTGAGCATATATTTAGGAGTGGAATTGCTGATACATGTGTAACTCTGTATTTAACATTTGGAGGAACTATCAAATTGTTTCCAAAGATGGGTGCACCATTTTACATTCCCATCTGCAATGAATAATGCTTCCAATTTTTCTACATCTTCGCTAACATTATCGTCAGTCTTTTTTGTTATAGATATCCTAGTGAATGTGAAATGGTACCTTATTGAGATTTAGGTTTACGTTTCTCTAATAACTAATGATGTTGATCATGTTTACATGTACTTATTGATAATTTGTGTATCTTAGAGAAAAGTTTACTCAGAACCTTTGGCCGCTTTATTTTTAAATTTTTTTAATGTTTATTTTTGAGACAGTGTACAAGCAGGAGAGGGATGGAAAGAGAGGGGGACAGAGGATCCGAAACGACCCTGGACTGACAGCACAGAGCTCAATGTGGGGCTTGAACCCACAAACCATGAGATCATGACCAGAGCCACCCAGGTGCCCCTGCCCATTTTTAAAATAAATTATTTACCTTTCTTCTTTTTTACATGAGTATTTACAACTATAAATTTCCCTCTGAGTACTTCTTTAGGTACATCTCATAATTTTTGGCTTTCTGTGCTTTGCCTTTACTTACCTAAAAGTATTTTCTCATTTCATTGATGAATTCTTTGTCAACTCTTTGGTTACTTAGAATTATATTTTAATTTCCACATATTTGTGAATTGCTCTAAGTTTTTTTCTGATATTTATTTCTAATATAAATTTATTATAGTTAAAGGGCATACTTTTTATAATTCCAATCCTTCTAAATTTATTGAGGCTTGTTTAATGACCTAGCATATGGTCTACTCTGGAGAATGTTCCACATACGTGAGATTAATGTGTGTTCTGCTGTTGCTAGGTGGAGTGTTCTATGAATGTCTGTTATGTCTACTTGGTTTATAGTGTTGTTCAAGTCTTTTATTTCCTTATTGATCTTCTCTCTAGTACTATTATTGTCAATGGGTTATCAAAATCTCCAAGTATTATTGTTGAATTGTCTAGCTCTCTCAATTTTTGTGATTTTGCCTCATGTATTTTGGACCTCTGTTGTTAACCGTATATAGGTTTATAATTGTTATTATCTTCTTGATGGATTGACCCTTTTATCATTATAAAATGTCCCTTTTTAGCTCTAGCAACAAGTTTTGTTTTAAAGTCTATTTTCTCTGATTTTAATACAGTCACTTCAGCTTTCTTATGATTGCAATTTGCGTGTTACATTTTTTCCCATCCTTTTACTTTCATCCTATTTACCTTTGAGTCTAAAGTATCTACTATAGAAAGCATATAATTGACTTGACTAATACATTCACATTTAGTTACTAATGATATGGTTGGATTCAAGTTTGACATTTTGTTTTTTGTTGTATTTTTATTTCTGTTATTTGTTCTCCTGTTCCTTCTTTTGCCTATTTATGAATTTAGAAAATATTTTCTAGTATAACAAAAATCCCTTAATTACAATTATTTTAAACAATTATTTTAAAATAATTTAAATTTAATTTTTAAATATTTTTTAAAAATATTTTTAAAATTACTCTCTATACTAGTGGCTTGGTGGCTTGTAATACATAACCTATCAAAGGTGTTTACTAACTTAATTCTAGTGAGATATATAAGCTTTATTTCTATGAAGCTCTATCTCCTGTGTGTGTGTGGGGGGGGGGGCAGGGTTATTTTTTATACTTATATCTATGTTGTGATAAATCCAAGAATATACTGTCAAAATTATTATATTATGTAATTTTGTCTTCTCAAGTAGCTGAAAGAAGGAGGGAGAGTATATATTTATAGGGTTTGCTATATTAACCTTTGTATATACTATTACTAGTTATTTTCATTTGTTTCTGGGATTTGAGTCACCATCTAGTGTCTACTAGAGCTGTGTTCCCACCAACTTCCTTTGTGCTATCATGGTCAAATATATTTCTTTATGTTATAGGCTGAACAATAAAAACATATATAGTTCAATACAATTTCTTTTTAATTTTACTGAAATTAGAAATTACTGAAAAGAAATATGCAATTATGTTGTCTTTCTAATTACCTACATATTTATATTTACTGATATTCTGTTTTCTCCTGAGGATCAAATTACTGTCAGGGGTCACTTGCTTTCATTCTGGAGAACTCTCTTTAATGTTTTTTATAAGGTAGTCCTACCATCAATGAATTCTTTCAGCTTTTGCTTATCTGGAATGTCTTTTTTTTTTTTTTTTCATTTTTCAAAGATAGCTTTGCTATTTCTCCACATCCTCGCCAACACTTGTTTTTTTGTGATTTTGATTTTAGCCATCCCGACAGGTGTGAGGTGATCTCATCATGACTTTGATTTGCATTTTCCTGATCATGAGTAATGTTCAGCATCTTCTTTGGAGAAATGTCTGTTCATGTCTTCTGCCATTTTTAACTAGATTACTTGGGGGTTTTTTGTTGTTGTTATTTTGTTGTTTGTTTGTTTGTTTGTTTGTTTTTTGGTATTGACTTCCATAAGTTTTTTATGTAGTTTGGATACTAACCTTTTATTGGGAACATCATTTTCAAATATCATTTCCCATTCAGTAGGTTGTCTTTTAGTTTTGTTGACTGTTTTCTTTGCTGTGAAGAAGATATTTATTTTGATGCAGTCCCAATAGTTTATTTTTGTTTTTGCTTCCTTTGCCTCAGGAGACATATGTAGAAAAAAAATTGTCATGGCCAATGTCAGAGAAATTACTGCCTGTGCTCTCTTCTAGGGTTTTTATGGTTTCAGGTCTCACATTTAGGTCTTTAATGAATTTTGAGTTTATTATTGTGTATGGTGTGAAAAAATGGTCCAGTTTCATTTTGCATGTAGCCATCCATTTTTCCCAACACCATTTGTTGTATTCTTGTCCTTTCCCATTGCATATTCTTGCCTCCTTTGTGTAGTATTAAGTGACCATATACTTGTGGGCTTATTTCTGGGCTCTCTATTCTGTTCTATTGATCTATCTGTCTATTTTTGTGCCAGTACCATATTGCTTTGATTACTACAGCTTTGTAGTATATCTTGGTATCTGGGATTGTGATACCTCTAGTTTTGTTCTTCTTTTTCTAGATTGCTTTGGATATTCAGGGTCTCTTGTGGTTCCTTACAAATTTTAAGATTATCTGTTGTAGTTCTGTGAAAAATGTTTTTGGTGTTTTGATAGGGATTGCATTAAATCTGTAGATGACTTTGGAAGACATTTTAACAATATTTGTTCTCCCAATCCCTGAGCATTGAATATCCTTCCATTTGTTTGTGTCATCTTCAATTTCTTTCATCAGTGTTTTATAGTTTTCAGATTATAAGTTTTTCACTTTCTTGGTTAAGTTTATTCCTGGGTATTTTATTAGTATTGGTGCACTTGTAAATGGAATTATCTTATTAATTTACTTTCTGCTGCTTCATTATTAGCATATAGAAATGCAATGGATTTCTATGTAGTGACTTTGTATCCTGTAATGTTACTGGATTCATTTATCAGTTATCACAGGTTTCTGGTGAAGTCTTTAGGATTTTCTATATATTGTATCATGTCATCAGCAAATAGCAAAAGTTTTATATCTTCCTTACCAATTTGGATGCCTTTTATTTTTTTTTCTTGTCTGAAAGCTGTGGCTAGACTTCCAGTACTACGTTGAATTAAAAGTGGTTAGAGTGGACATCCTTGTCTTATTCCTGACCTTAAGAGAAAAGTTCTCAGTTTTTCACCATTGAGTATGATGTTAGCCATGGTTTTTCATATATGAGGTATGTTCCCTGTAACCCTGCTTTGTTGAGGATTTTTTATCATGAATGGATGTTGCACTTTGTCAAATGCTTTTTCTGCATCTATTAAAATGCTCATATGGTTTGTATCCTTTCTCTTGTTGATGTGATGTGTCACATTGGTTAATTTGAAAATATTGAACCATCCTTACATTTCAGAAATAAATCCCATTTGATCATGGTGAGTGATTTTTTTAATGTATTGTTGATTGTATTTGCTAATTTTTGTCAAGGATTTTTGCATCTGTTTATCAGAGATATTGGCCTGTAGTTCTTTTTTGTTGTAGTGTCTTTATCTGGTTTTGGTATCAGGAAAGGGTAATTCTGAGTTCACAGAATGAATTTGGAGAAGAATAGTGATTAACTCTTTCTTAAATGTTTGGTAGAATACACCTGTGAAGCCATCTGATTCTGGACTTTTGTTTGTTCAGAGTTTTTTGATTATTGATTCAATTTCATTGCTGGCAATAAATCTGTTCAAATTTTCTATTTCTTCCTGCTTCAGTTTTGGGAGGTTATATGTTTCTAGGAATTTACCCATTTCTCCTAGGTTGTTCAATTTGTTGGCATATAATTTTTCATAAAAATCTTTTATAATCTGTGTATTTCTGTAATGTTGGTTGTTATTTCCCTACTTTACTTTCTTATTTTGGTTATTTGAGCCCCTCCCCCTTTTTATGAGTCTGACTAAAAGTTTATTGAGTTTATCTTTCAAAGAACCAGTTCCTGGTTTCATTGATATGTTTTATTTTTTTAGTTTCTATTTTATTTCTTTCTGCTCTACTTCCTTATTATTTTCTTCCTTCTACTGGTTTTGGGTTTTGTTCGATATTCTCTTTCCAGCTCTTTTCAGTATAATGTTAGGTGGTTCATTTCAAATTTGCTTGCTTCTTGAGGTAGGCTTATATTGCTTCTTGAGGTAGGCCTCTTAGAACAACATTTGTTGTATTCCAAAGATTTTGGACGATTGTGTTTTCATTTTCATTTGTCTCCATGTACTTTTTGGTTTCTTCTTTGATTTTGATTTCTTCACCTACCCATTCATTGTTTAGTAGCATGTTATTAAACCTCCATGTATTTGTGTTCTTTCCAGTTTTTTCCTTGTGTTGATTTCTAGTTTTATAGCATTGTGGTTGGAAAACATGCATAGTATCACTTCAATCTTTTTTAATTTATTGAGACTTATTTTGTGGCCTAACATGTAATTTATTCAGGACAATGTTCCAGGTGCACATTAAAAAATGTGTATTCCTCTGTTTTAGGATAGAAGATTCTGATATATCTGTCAGATCCATCTGGTCTAATGTGTCATTCAAATCAATAGTTTCCTTGTTGATTACCTGTTTGGATGATCTACCCATTGATGTAACTGAAGTGTTAAAGTCTCCTACTATTATTATATTACTGTTGATTACTTCCTTTATGTTTGTTATTAACTGCTTTATATATTTGAGTGTTCCCATGGTGGATGCATAAATATTTACAATCGTTATATCTTCTTGTTAGATTGTTTCCTTTATGATTATGTAGAGTCCTTGTCTCTTGTTACAGTCTTTGTTTTAGAGTCCATTTTATCAATGTAAGTAGTACCACCTCAGCTTTCTTTTCACTTCCATTTGCATGATAAATGCTTTTCTATCCCTCTGTTTCTTTTTTTTTTTTTTTTTTTAAACTTGAGAGAGAGAGAGCCAGAGTGAGAGAGAGAGAGCATGTGGAGCAGAGAGAATATCAAGCAGGCTCTATGCTCAGTGTGGAATCCAATGCAGGGCACCCTGGTATCATGACCTGTGCCTAAATCAAGAGCTGCATGTTCAACTGACTGAGCCACTAGGTGTGCCTCCATCCCCTCACTTTCAATCTGCATGTGTGCTTAGGTCTGAAATGAGTCTCTTGTAGGTAGCATATAGATGGGTCTTATTTTTTTATTGACTTTGTCACCCTGTGTCTTTTTATTGGAGCATCCAGTCCATTTACATTCAAAGTAATTATTGACAGGTATGTACTTGTTGCCATTTTGTTAATTGTTGTATGGTTGCTTTTGTAGTTCTTTGTTCTTTTCTTCTCTTGCTCTCTTCTCTCAGGGTTTGCTGGCTTTCTTTAGTGATATACTTGGATTCCTTTCTCTTTATTTTTTGAATACCTATGAATGGTTTTTGATTTGTGGTTACCATTAGGTTTATATATGGCATCTTATGCCTACAGCAGTCTATATGAAGTTGATGGTCACTGAAGTTTGAACCCATTCCTTATGTCTCCCCTCACCATGTTTTAGGTATATGGTATCATTATTTAGATCCGTGTGTGTGTGTGTGTGTGTGTGTGTGTGTGTGTGTGTGAATCCCTTGACTAATTTTTGTAGATATAATTTTACTGTTTTTGTGCTTCCTATTGTTCTTACTCCTGCTTATGATCTTTACTTTCCATGCAGAGTTCCTTTATGGATTTCTTGTAGGGCAGTTTAGTGGTCATAAATTTCTTAAACTTTTGTTTATCTGGGAAACTCTTTCTCTCTCCTATTCTAAATTGTAGTCACTGGATAGACTATTCTTGGTTGCACGGTTTTTTTCTTTTAGCACTTTGAATATATCATGACTCTCCCTTCTAGCCTGCAAAGTGTCTGCTGAAAACTCAGCTGATAGCATTATGGAGTTTCCCTTGTTTATAACTGTTTTCTTTGCTCTTGATGTCTTTAAAATTCTCTCTTTATCATCACTTTTTTTTCCATTGTAATTACTATGTAACTTGGTGTGGACCTTGGATGGATTTTGTTGGGGGCTTTCTGTGCCTCCTTCATCTGGATTTGTTCCTTCCTCAGATCTGGGAAGTTTTCAGTTATTTCTTCAGATAAATTTTTCTGCTAGCTTTTCTCTCTCTTCTCCTTATGGGATCCCTATAATGCAAATATTATTATGCTTGATGGTTTTGCTGGGTTCTCTATGTCTATTTTCATTTATCATTATTAATTTTTCTCTCTCCTGGTCAGCTTGATTACTTTTCATTACTCTGCTATCCAGGTCACTGATCAATTATTCTGCTTCCTCTAGTCTCCTGTTTATTCCCTCCAGTGTATTTATAATTTGAGTTATTGAGCTCTTCATCTCTGATTCATTCTTTTTGTTTTCTATCTCTGTTAAGCGTCTTAATAAGGTCTTTCACTCTTTTCCCAAGTACATTGAGTATCTTTATGACCATTACTTTAATTCTCTATGAGGGAAATTACTTATCTCTGGTTCTTTTAGCTCTCTTGCTGTGATTTTTCATGTTCTTTCATTTGGGATTTATTCCTCTGTCTCCTCCTTTTTTCTAACTTTATGTGTCTGTTTCTATGTATTAGAAAAGTCAGCAATGTTTTCTACTCTTGAAAGTAGTGGCCTCAAGAAGAAGAAGAAGTCCTATAGTGTCCTGCATTGTAATGTCTATTTATCAGAACCTGGCACTTCAGGGGTGTCTCCTATGTGTGTTGTATGTGCCTTACTATTGTGGTGGAGCCATGTTTGCCTTCAGCCTAGTTGTCTGCAGTGGCTCTTTGACTGTTGTGAGCAGGGTTTGGTCTTTGTGTTGTTAGTGGACCAGTCTGGGGCTGCCTTAGGCTTGAGTTGAGACAGACCACATGCTTGCCAGAGATGTGGTAGCACTGAAATTCTGGGTGCTCTCTCTGTGTTGTCTCCTGAAAAGCTTGCATTGGTAGGTCAGGCCTAAAGTCAAACCAGATATCTGCCCTCCTTTCCCCACAGCTGGGGCTTCAGTCAGACTACTGTGTGTGGTTATCTTCCCCTTTCTTTGGGGTAGGAGTCACTTTGCAGTGGTGTTGATCCCTGCCAGGGATGCCTGAAACCTTCCAGGCTTGTGACACTGCTTTGGATGGGCTGTGGTTAAGGGCATATTGGAGCAGGTCTGCAGGAGAAAATGGGAGCAGGGCATGAAGAGTTGGCAAGGTTTGTGCAGGTCTGCTGTGGGAGGGGACATGAATCAGAGGCGTAGCTGGAGAGGGTGTGTCTGCAGAACATGGGGAGTGCATTGTTAGCAAGTTAGGTAGCCACTGCACTGGTTCCTGCAGGTGTTTATGTTTTGGCTGGGGGGGGGGGGGTGGGAAGGGGAGAGAAATGGCACCTGCCAGCTCCTTTGTTCCTAGAGAATTCACCAAATGATCTCTGTCCCTCCAGCACACATATTATTAAGCAAATCTCCCTCCTGTATATCCCAGAGATTTTTCTAACTGCTGCTTCTATGCTGTATTTCTGAGGGGCTGTTTTTTTGTGCTGTCTCATTAAGGGTAGGGACTCTGTTTTCTTTCACTCTCCTGGCTCTCTCAGAGCTGAGCCCACTAATTTTTAAAGTTCTAGGTGGTAAACCCCACTGATTGTAAGAAGTCATGAAATTATGCCCTTCTGGTTTTCAAAGCTATATGTTATGGGGATTTAACTTCCCCATGCAGGCTTCATAGTCTAAGAGTCTATTTTTCTCCCCTCTCCACGTGTATGGCCTCTATTGCTCTGCTGGACAGTCTTGTGGGTCCATTTAGTTCCTTATTAGGTCTTTGCCCTTCCTACCCTCCTTGATGTTCCCTCTCCTCTACATTTAACTGTGGAGAGTCTGTTCTCCCAGTTTTGGGGTCATTTTCTGGATTATTTACACTGATGTGGGTGTTACCCTGTTGTATCCATGGGATGAAGTGAACTTGGGGTTCTCCTACTTTGCCATCTTCCCCTCAATTCAGACCATAATTTTGGAAAGAAGTTAGCCATTAATCGTACAAGTGTTCCCTTGTATGTGATAGGGCATTTTCTCTTGTAATTTTAAATATTTTTTTCTTTGTATTTGTTTCCAACATTTGACTATAATGTGCCTGGGTCTGGATCTCTTTGTGTTTATCCTGTCTTTGTGTTTATTGGGTTTGTTGAACCTTTTGGATATATAGATTGATGTTTTATATCAAATTGGGAAGTTTGTAGCTATTATTTCCTCAAATACTTTTTCTTCCCCCTTTTCTTTCTCTTCTTCTGGTATTCCAGTTACACATTTTGATGCACTTAAAGGCAGCCTCTGAGGTTCTCTTTATTTTTCCTCTCTGTTCTTTAGAATGCATAATCTTTATTAGTCTATACTCAAGTTCAAATCCACTCTATAAGTTCAAATCTACTCTTGAGCTCTAGTGATCTTTTAATTTCAGTTATTGTGTTTTCCAAATCTAGAATTTTCATTCGGTTCTTTTTAAAATAATTTCTACATTTGCTGTGACATTGTCATTATATCTCTCTTTAATTCTTCAAACATGGTTTCCCTTCAGTTTTTAAACATATTTCTATAGCTTCTTTAAAGTCTTTGTCTGATAAGTCCAATATTTAGACCCCTTCATAGGTAGTTTCTATTACCTGCTTTTGTTTTTAATATGGGTCACACTTCCCTGTTTCTTTTCACATCTTACAATCTTGTGCCAAAAACTGGAAATTTTTGATAATATGTTTATCCTATAGCCACTCTGAATACTGATTCCCATCCCCCATGTTTGTTGATATTGTTTGGTTGTTTATTTTTTAGTGACTTGACTAATTTGATGAAGTTTATTTTCTCCAGAGTATGCAGTCTCTGACATCACTCTTATTGCAGTGCAACCTGGGGACTACATACAGCCTTCCTGAGCACCAGGAAATGAGTAAGGTTTTAACTTGCTTTCCTTGACTATCTCTTTCCCTGAGCTCCCCATTAAGTTTCTGATTGGTCTTGCTTTATTGGTATCACATGGCACCCTTAACTTCCCTTAATTGCTATGTAATTATTGTATTTTAAAAATAATTGTTAAATAAAATTTACATGGTCTCACCCAGTTGAAATTAGGCTCCTTGGCAGGGGCAGGTTGTTGTCAGGAAGTTCATTTTGTAGAAGTATTTCAACAGATAAATGATAGATATAGAATGTTACCACTCTAATGAATGAGTGGATTTACACAATGAATGTCAAATGTTGCTAAAATCATCAAAACTGTCAACCAGTTAATTTTTATCTCCAAGTTGAAGAATACATCTTTCATCTTTGAAGTATTCTTGTGAAAGTGGGAAAAAAGTCTTATTAAGCTTCTGGATCTAACTATGATGTTTTGGGATATATAAAGAAAAACTTGTTAAATGACACCACAAGAATACATTGAACAAAATCCAAATGTTGGCAGTGCCACAGGATGAATCATTCCCTTTTTTTTTTTCTTTTTTTTTATATTCTTTTTTTAAATTTTT
This sequence comes from Panthera leo, assembly GCF_018350215.1. NCBI lineage: Eukaryota > Metazoa > Chordata > Mammalia > Carnivora > Felidae > Panthera > Panthera leo. Next base: position 109,645,858 of record NC_056687.1, read on the forward strand.
TTTATTTTTTTTAACTTATTTATTTTTTTAATATATGAAATTTACTGTCAAATTGGTTTCCATACAACACCCAGTGCTCATCCCAAAAGGTGCCCTCCTCAATACCCATCACCCACCCTCCCCTCCCTCCCACCCCCCATCAACCCTCAGTTTGTTCTCAGTTTTTAACAGTCTCTTATGCTTTGGCTGTCTCCCACTCTAACCTCTTTTTTTTTTTTTTTTCTTCCCCTCCCCCATGGGTTTCTGTTACGTTTCTCAGGATCCACATAAGAGTGAACACATATGGTATCTGTCTTTCTCTGTATGGCTTATTTCACTTAGCATCACACTCTCCAGTTCCATCCACGTTGCTACAAAGGGCCATATTTCATTTTTTCTCATTGCCACGTAGTATTCCATTGTGTATATAAACCACAATTTCTTTATCCATTCATCAGTTGATGGACATTTAGGCTCTTTCCATAATTTGGCTATTGTTGAGAGTGCTGCTATAAACATTGGGGTACAGGTGCCCCTATGCATCAGTACTCCTGTATCCCTTGGATAAATTCCTAGCAGTGCTATTGCTGGGTCATAGGGTAGGTCTATTTTTAATTTTCTGAGGAACCTCCACACTGCTTTCCAGAGCGGCTGCACCAATTTGCATTCCCACCAACAGTGCAAGAGGGTTCCCGTTTCTCTACATCCTTGCCAGCATCTATAGTCTCCTGATTTCTTCATTTTGGCCACTCTGACTGGCGTGGGGTGATATCTGAGTGTGGTTTTGATTTGTATTCTCCTGATAAGGAGCGACGTTGAACATCTTTTCATGTGCCTGTTGGCCATCCGGATGTCTTCTTTAGGGAAGTGTCTATTCATGTTTTCTGCCCATTTCTTCACTGGGTTATTTGTTTTTCGGGTGTGGAGTTTGGTGAGCTCTTTATAGATTTTAGATACTAGCCCTTTGTCCGATGTGTCATTTGCAAAAATCTTTTCCCATTCCGTTGGTTGCCTTTTAGTTTTGTTGGTTGTTTCCTTTGCTGTGCAGAAGCTTTTTATCTTCATAAGGTCCCAGTAATTCATTTTTGCTTTTAATTCCCTTGCCTTTGGGGATGTGCCGAGTAAGAGATTGCTACGGCTGAGGTCAGAGAGGTCTTTTCCTGCTTTCTCCTCTAAGGTTTTGATGGTTTCCTGTCTCACATTCAGGTCCTTTATCCATTTTGAGTTTATTTTTGTGAATGGTGTGAGAAAGTGGTCTAGTTTCAACCTTCTGCATGTTGCTGTCCAGTTCTCCCAGCACCATTTGTTAAAGAGACTGTCTTTTTTCCATTGGATGTTCTTTCCTGCTTTGTCAAAGATTAGTTGGCCATACGTTTATGGGTCTAGTTCTGGGGTTTCTATTCTATTCCATTGGTCTATGTGTCTGTTTTTATGCCAATACCATGCTGTCTTGATGATTACAGCTTTGTAGTAGAAGCTAAAGTCTGGGATTGTGATGCCTCCTGCTTTGGTCTTCTTCTTCAAAATTACTTTGGCTATTCGGGGCCTTTTGTGGTTCCATATGAATTTTAGGATTGCTTGTTCTAGTTTGAGAAGAATGCTGATGCAATTTTGATTGGGATTGCATTGAATGTGTAGATAGCTTTGGGTAGTATTGACATTTTGACAATATTTATTCTTCCAATCCATGAGCAGGGAAGAATCATTCCCTTTCTTAAAGAATAAATCAAGAAGTAAAAGAAAACAGATGGGGAGAAGATAACCTAGAGATTATTAAAGGCTTAAAAGACCTATATCAATGGATCTTCTATAGATCCTGATTTTAGCAACCTATAAAATAAAGTGAGACAATCAAGGAAATTTTTAACACTGATAAAATGTATATCATTGTGTAATTATATTTAATTATTTTTAGATATAATAATCTTACAGTGGTCATTCTTTTCAAAAGTATTCTTATGTTTACAGATATACAATGAAATATTTATAGATAAAATAATAAGTTGTTATACATGCACTGCAAAATGATCTAGAGATAGAAAATGTGGAGAGTTAATGATGAAACAAAATTGGTAATGAGTTTACAATTGTTGAAACTGGCAAAGGATTGATTCATAGCATCCTTATATTATTTTGAAATTTTCCATAATAAAGAGTTAAAAAATAAGCAACACATATTAACCAACTGTGTACTCATCATCATGTTAAGTAATGTTGAACAATAAAATAACTATACATTATGACTTTGCTTTTTTATCTAATTCAGGTGAGAAGATTAAAGTCATAAAACAATAAAAATCAATGGAATTAAAAGTTAAAATGTTTGGTGCAGACTGTAGGTACCCAGAGAGGAATTAAATTCCTGAGGCCTGGAGAAGTTAGAAGATAAAAGATTCAAGTTGGTATTTTAAAGGATGAAACAGATATGAACAGATAAAAGGAATATAGAAGAGCTTGGGCAATTTACTAGATTCTGTAAAGGTTAATAAATAAAAATCTCTTAGTATTTTGCTTGGGATATACTTCCCAATAATCCACCCCTGGGTTCTCGAAGGCAAACTAAGAAGGTTTAAAAACTTCAGAATTCTTCCTTGAATTAATCTCTGAATATTAAATTATGGAAATTTCATCAAGTACACATAGTCCTTCTGTCATCATATTTTAAAGGTCATCTCTTGTTCTCTTGAAGAAAAACTGTCTCTTCCCAGTAAAAATCAAACTGAAACACCTGTTTCAAATCAAAGTAAAGATGGAAGTCTTTCCCTGCACAACCTGCCACTTTACAAAGGAAGTCATTACACAAGTTAACCAGGAGTTAAATGTATCCTTAACTCTCATAGGTAAGTACAAAAGAAGCATACAAATAGAAGGTATGCTTTGTACAATTCAAAGAGAACTTATGTCCACATAAGTGGACATAACTATTTGTGGCCCCCATTAGACTTCCCATCTGGATTAGAGAAATAGTTCTTCCAATCTTTGGCTTAACCATAATTTATGCACCAAGTCATTTCCTTGCTAGGAAAAGAAAAAAAAAACCTATGTTTATCCAAAACCATCTAGTAAAACAGTTTATAAGGTGTGAAACTGAGACCTAAAGAGGCTAAACAACTTATGTAAAGTCAGTTATTGCTTTATGAAGTAAAGCAAGGAATAATACTATAATGAGTCTAACCAGTAAGGGAATAAGGTTATTATTATTAAATATATAACAAAATGTAAGACACATTTTATATTATGTATATTTTCCCCTCTCAAATTTCATTTTAATTCTTACCTATTTTATCACACATTTTTGCATACATATATGCAAAGGTTTTTTTGTTGTTGTTCACCTGACAGGAACGGTTTCACTTGATAAACTAAGTTCATCTTGAATGTACTACAAAGTCATATAGCACACTGCATTAGTTTTCCACTCATCAATTCTGCCAAACTTCTTACTATTAGAACCACAGGTTTATTCAGGTGGATAGACATATGGTTTCAGAGGGTTTAGTTCCTCTCTAGCACCAATGGATGAAATTTCAATAACTTAAGCAATGGTTCTCCAACTAATGTCAACAGATAATATTCAATGTTATCAAAATAAATATCAAAAACATGACAATATTTTAGAAATAGCAAAGTCATTTTCATAAAAATATGAATGCACTAATTACCTTTTTCACTGTGTTGACATTTGAACTGATGATGCATTGGTGGATAAAACAGCTAGCAATTCAGTACAAAGCAAGGCAATGGCCCAACTATATTAGAAGTCATTGTATTGTTCACCACCACACAGTCAAGTAAAAAATGAAAAGAAAATGCCTTTTCACTTAAGAATTTCCTTCATGAGGTAATAACAATTGATGTTATTAAATCTTGATTCTTGAATACCTGTCATTTTAACATTCTTTGTGACAAAATAAACCAACTAATATGTAATGGGTTTTTTGCTACACACATAAAGCCCATCTACTACATTCCAAAGTGCAATAATTGGTTCAAGGAAAAGTATTTATGTGATTGAGCTGAGAGCTGAATTAGCCATGTTTTCATGGGACAGCATTTTTATCTGAAAGATGACTCACAAACTAGTGTTATCAGACTTCAGTGTTGAGTAGAAATTTTCTCAATAATAAACCAACTGGGCCACTGACTTCAAGGAAATCAGTTGTTAACATTTGTGGCCATTACATTTGAACTTTCAAGTGAAAATTCAAATTTTAGAAAGCATATCCCCTCCTGTGAGCACACACAGGTTCCAAAACTTAAGGGCTCTTCTGATGAGATCAGTGATGATACTAAAAATGTGACGATGTCATATTTTGATATTATATAAGAAAATGTGTCAACACTTGGGAGATGTGTATAATCAGAGAACAAATATTTTGTAAATGACCAATTCAAAATATTACCAAATCATACATGGACAAAAGATCCATTCAAAGTGGAGAACAGACCGATAAATTTTAATGTAACAGAGTGAAAAACATTTCTTGAAGTTGCTTCAGATTCCACATTACAACTAACCTCTAATATACTAAAACTTAGCAAGTTTTGTTGTAGTATCTAGGATGAATTGCTACAATTATCTGGAAGGCTATTAAAATAATCCTCCCTTTCTAACTATGTATCTCTGTAAGGCTGGATTTTCTTCAATATAATTCAATCAACAACATATCACAACAGATAGAATAAAGAAACATGAGGATTTAAAATTTTCTTCTATGCTAAATGTTAGAGACTTACAAAAATGGAAAATATGCCACTGTTCTCATTAAATATTTATGAAAATAGTCTTTTATATAAAAATATGTCATTTATGTTACCATATCATGGGTTTATTGTTATTTTTAAATCAGTTAGTAAACAGACACTTCAAAAATTTACCAGTTTCAATTTCTAATTCTGGTAAATTTTTTAAAAAATTTTTTTAATGTTTATTTATTTTTTAGAGAGATAGAATGCAAGTAGGGAAGGGAAAATACCTGGGAGAGATTTTATTTCTCTTTGAAAGGGATATAAGAAAGTGAATTGTCCTTTTGATACTTTATACTATTGTATGAGTATGTGTGCTTGGTGCTGTGGCAGTCATTTAATGACCATGAGAGGACAAGCATGAGGACAAGAGCCAACAGGTAGAAAGTAACAAAACAGAAAGATTGAAGGACACTGGATCTTTGACAACTTAGTTAAGTATCAAACCCAAACCACCTCCTGACTTCTTTTTATGTGAAATAGCAAACCTACTTCTTGTCCATGACTTTTTGAGATTACTCTTTTTCTTTTCTTTTACTTGCAAAAAGATCATCCTAAGTAACACAGAATGTTTAGGTGTGTATATTATTTTAGTGTTTCCTTTTGTAATTGCTAGTTGACATTTACATGATGGGAATCTGTTTAATATCTATGTTAACAACTAAAACAATTATGATTTAATGGTGAATAAAATGGTTTACTTAACTGGTATTTATAGCAACATGCATATTAATCATTCACATACTTAATACAATATTTTGTTGGATTCCATACACACAAAGTTGCTTCTAATTATAATTTAGTTCCCCTGCATGGAGAGACTGCACAGTATAACACAAATGATTATCGTGGTTTATATGAAATTGGCATTAGCTCTCTACAGTCCAAAAACTTTAATATGTATTCCAGATGTACCTTTATTTTTTATTTGCATTGTGACCTTGGGTTTAATCTCATATTTAATTTTATGATGATGTAGTTTCAGATTTGTATCTTTATTTAATCTGCTTCAATATTTTGACTTCAATACCAAAGTAGATCATGCCCATAAAGATAAGTTTATTAGATAAAGCAGTATTATTAAGAGCTGCAGGGCTTAATTTGCCAATTTATGATAATCAGATTTCACATTTTAAGAAACATTATCTAGGGCAGGGATTCTCAATATTGGCACTGTTGATATTTTAGGCCAGATAATTCTCTGTTGCAGGTAGCTGTCCCATGCATTATAGGATGTTTAGCAGGATCCCTGGCATCTACTCACTGGATGGTAGTAGCATGCACTCCCTTTCTCCCACCCAGTGTTGACAATGAAAAATATTTACAAACATTGCCAAATGTACCCTGGGCAGGGGGAGGGTTGTAAAACTGCCTCCTTTCCCATTGAAAACTATTGGTCTATGAGATAATTTTAAAAAAATCCTGATTTGGTCTGCCACTTTTAGCATAACTCAGAAGCATGATTATGTCTATCTTGACTATCATTTTTTTAATTCCTTAGAAATGATTGCTAAGGTTGTTTACCCTTCTCCCTCCTTACTACCCCATCTTGAGGGGGCCAACAGCCTTAGGAAACAGAAGGCATAAGTAGCATGCTCTAGAAAGGAGAGAGAGAGGAGAAAGAAAAAAAAATGATTCCTGCATTTCCTTAATTATGGTACTAAGTATCCATTCTTTAGATACCTTTATCAAATGAGTGGTTATATTTTTTTATAATTGTTTAATTCTATTAGTTTTTTAAAATATAATTTATTGCCATTGTATGTATGGCTAACATACAATGTATACAGTGTGCTCTTGGTTTTGGTGGTAGATTCCCGTGATTCATCATTTACATACAACACCCAGTGCTCATCCCAAGTCAGTTATGTTTAATTATAAATGTAAGTTAATGATTCATGATTGCTGGTCTACATGTGTTATCATTGTAGTGATCTTATCTAACTTGCTCAAAATTGTGTCCCCAGATTCTAACAGTTTTTCCATTCTTGGTAGACATTCAGTGTATAGCTAATAAATCAATAAATGAAGTTCTCATTACCTTACCATGACTAAACAAACCCACCAATTAGTAGAGTGCTTGTTTAAAAGTTCTTCTTGTAAGTGGAGGGCATCTAACAAAAATATTGAATATTGCCATATAAAAACTTCGACATCAGGCACCCTCATTATCATCAAAATATTCAGTCCAAAGAAGATTATAAGCCTCAAACAACTAACTGTAAAATGTAAAGCAAAACATCAACAAATTAATATAAAAATAAATGTGAAGTCCTATGAGAACAGAGAGAGAGAAGAAATGACTTGAAGATTAGGACACTGAAAGAATGAAGTGATAACTGGATTGAGCCTTTGAGGAGAGGACTCTTACAGGCTAAGGGACAGTGTGAAGAAAGACTTTGAATTTTGAAGACACCAAGGAGAGCTTCACTAAGTCTGAAATTAATATGTCAGTTTTCTTTTGCTTAGAGTTTGTATGAAATATATTTTTCAGTCCTTTTACTGAGTTTTGTACCTAAGATGTGTTTTTTATTTAAAAAACGTGTTTCTTATAAACAGCATGTAAGCCTTTTTAAATCCAATCTGATAATCTTAGCCTTTTACTTGTAATATGTGGCCCATTTATATTTAATATTGTTGTTTATAGTGTTGGGCCCATATCTATTATTTTATAACTTGTTTTTTATTTAGCTAATCTATTCTATGGGTTTTTTTTTAATTTCTTGCCATCTCTTAGATAACTTTTTTATTCTCCCATATTGTATTCTTTATTAGTTATACACTGTTTTGCTATTCTTTGTATGTTTGACACTCTGGGATTTTAGGATGTATCCTTGATACTTGTCTAATACAAGATATTACTTTTACCACTTCCACATTAATGTTAGAACCTCAGAAGACTTTAGCTTCATATCTCACTGCCTACTTTTTGAGTAATGATTGTCTTCAAATTCAATTCTACATATATTTTAAACTTCCCAAGGCATTACTAGAATCATTTCTGTATAGTCTACATTCATTTATATTTATCCACATATTCATCCTTTCTGATACTCTTAATTCTTTTCTATGTACACTTGTTTCAATTTCCTTCTGCCAAAAAAGTTTCTTTTACATTTCTTTTAAAGCAAGCTTACTGGGAATGAATTCTTCCATTTTTTAGCACAAATATCTCAGTCATGCTCCTTGGTATTTACCCAGAGGGACTAAAAACTTATGTTTACACAAAAAGCTGGATGTGGATGTTTATAGCAGGTTTATTCATAATTGTCAAGCTTGGAAATAACCAAGAGGTTTTTCATTAGAATAAATAAATGGAAAAATAAACTGGTATATCTAGGCAATGGAATATTATTCAGTGCTAAAAAGAAATGAGCTATCAAGCCATGAAAAAAACATGGAGAAAACCTAAATGTATATTACTAAGTGAAAGAAGCCAATCTGAAAATGCTATATACTGTATGATTCCAATTATATGCCATTCCCCCCAAAAAATCAAACTATGGAGACAGGAAAGAGATCAGTGATTACCTATGGTTGGGAGTGAGCACAGGGGGTAGATGAACAGATGCAACACAGAGGATTTTTAGGACAGTGAAAATACTCTGTCCAATAACATGATGATGGATACATGTCAGTATAAATTTGTCCAATCCCATAGAATGTACAATACCAAGAATGGAAACCTCTTTTCTTTCCTTCCCTTCAGTGTTGCTGTGAACCTGATCTTCTCTAAAAATAATTAAGTCTTAATAATAAAAAAATTAAAAAATAGAGTGGAGAACTGATCACTTTCATCTAATTATGAGGGACTAAGCTCTGGGAGTTGGCAGTTGAGATATCATTTTGGTAAGATTCAGTCTACTTACGATTTGTATCTGTTCCTGTGGTATAGCCTTCAATAGGCCCTTAATTGAGAATTTAGCGTCTTTGTCTTTTTAGTACTAAGAAACTGGCATTTCCACTCTTCAGAGTTACTTGAATTAGGTTTTTAAGTTTTTGCTCTACATATCTTCAGAACATGGCAAAGTCTTGAGATGGGGATTGGCTGTGTGTTTGAGGTGTCTTGGGTCTCTAATTTCGTCACTCTAACCCACATAAGTTCAAAAACTGTGATTGTTTATCTGTGTCTTAGCAGCAGCTCTCTGTCTCCACACTCATATTCTAAGGCTTTTGTTTATACCCAGAATCAGCAAATGTCCTCAGAGAAAAAGGAAACTACAGATCTTCAGTCTAACTCTGAAATTACCTGTTTTTTCTGGATTTTCAGTTCTAAGGCTTTTTACTTCAGCAGCTCTCTGACACCTTAAAAAAAGCATTTTTATAATTTGCCTAGATTTTCTAGTTGCCGTGAATATTTCATCCTGCCCTGAAGCAACAGTCCTAAAAGCCATATTACCTTTATTTAGAGAACTTCTAAGAGTATGCAATTAAATTTTATATCTTTCCTATGCTATAGATTAATTTTTCTAACTGCCTTCAACACAATTTTTTTTTAATTTTAATGTGTTCAAAATAGAACTAATCCTTCTATTTTCCCATTATTATAATAATTGCATCAGATTCCTGATCACCATCATGTTGGGGGTTAGGGATAGTTGCAATATTAAACAAAATTGCAATAATTAATGATATTTAATAAGAATATGTAATAATTATTAATATTGTTTCATAATTAAACAATATTAAGCAATATTAAGCAAATCATCACTGAGAAGATAACCTTTGAAAAAACACCTGACAAAAAGAATAAGCTATGGAAATGTCTGGAAGAAGAGAAGAAGGAATAGCAAATTCAAAGAAACTGATACAAGAGTGTATCTGATGATTTTGTATAATGGCAAGCAGGTTGATATGACTGGGGCTGAGTGAGCAAGCGGAAAGTAACAAAGGTTAAATTCAGACCAGGACTTATTTAAACATTGTCTTTAACTCTTCATTTTTTATCAATACTTTGCATCCAATATTTCTTATGCCCTAGAGGTTTTACCAATTAATTATACTGATATACATGGCTCATTTACAATTCTGTTACCACCACTCCCATTTATCTCCTACTGTCTACAGATAACTACCAATCAGAAACTGATCCTCCCAGTCTTAGAACTCCCCACTCCAAATAAATTTCAAATAAAACATTTTCTTCTGCCACAACCAGTATCATGGTCACAGGATAAGACTTCAAAGATTCCTAAAACTCTGGATTTTTCCAATACTATATTTGAATAGGTCAATTAAAGAGGAGGAAATGTCCATTTTCTACAACAGGTGATTGGGTTGTTTGAATATGAGTGACTACCCTATTTTAATGCTTACCACAATATTAGAAAACAGTGAGAATTGTGGAATCTACTTAGATCTATTCAAAAGTCAAATGGATTTCTGAGTATAAGACTGTGCTAGAAAATGAATGAAATTTTAAACTTCCTGTTGTTGGGAAAAATCTAAGTAAAATAATCATTTGGCCTCATGACTTCTTGGCAGAAATTTCACAAAAAACCACACAGTGCTCTGCATCCTAGAGACGCATTTTGAATTTCACATCGTTGTCAGTTATTTTCACATATACATTATACTGATGCATACTGCTTTCACAAAATAACCAAACACGATTATTGGTTTTCTAATGAAAAAGTGATTTTTAAGACATACAAGAATAAGAGTGTCCATAGAGCCTCCACTTCCTGATTCTTTCATTAACACAATTAAAAGCTCATTCTGTGAGCTCCCTATATATCCTTTGGGAAAACATCTGTTGTTTTCTGTTACACAAATTAACATCAATATGCCTTTTCAGCCCTGGGCTTGGATTGTCTTCCTCTAATTTGGCACATTTAAGAATCTTATCATCCCTCTGTTTGCAAAATAATGGTTTCAAATACTTAATAAATAATGCAATATTATTTGTAGCAAAAATCAAAGAAACCAAAAGATATGTTTGAAAATAACAGCACAACAAATCTGATTTCTGAGGGAAATGTTAGAAGACTTTAATTTTTTTTTTTACTTTTTATTTTTGTTAAGAGAGAGGCAAAACACTGCTTCCTATCATCAACATTTTAATTTTTCCTGTGGAGCAGGAAAACGAAAGCTGCTATGGCAAGGGAGAAAGAAGAAAGAGATAAAGAAGAATGGTGGGTAAATTTTCACACTATGTATGCTAGATGCTAAGTTCTAAAATATTTGTGATATAATGTAAAGAATGAAACATATTATGAAAGAAGTTAAACAAAAGAAATGGAATATTTAGTAGATTAAGCAAATTTCTTCTGATGTTTTAAAAATCCATGGTTGATACAAAGTAAGAAATCTATGCAATAATAAAACACTAACAAAATGTCTGTTTTGACTAGATTAAAAAAATTAACACTTGCATTTTTATATAAAGAAATATGGCCAAAACAATGGTTGCAGCTGTTATTGTAGACACTATGTATATACATTATATATAGATACATATGCAAAATGTAGAATATAACATTCCAACAGCTATATTTTATGGGTTGCAGGAAAATCATGACTAATTTGTTGATTTGTTTGATTGTTTAGAATCTCAGAAAGCTGTTTTTGAATGTGAAGTAAAAGGAAATTTAGTTTTTGAGATGAACTGTGACTTGTGATTTGAAAGCCTGCTCAAGAGACACCGGTTGGCTCAGTCGGTTGAGCATCCAACTTGGGCTCAGGTCATGATCTCCCGGTCTGTGAGTTAGAGCCTTGTGTCAGGCTCCGTGCTGACAGCTCAGAGCCTGGAGTCTGCTTTGAATTCTTTCTCCCTCTCTCTGCCCCTACCTCACTCTCACTTTTTCTCTCTCTCTCTCTCAAAAATAAATACACATTCATGGGGAATAAGCTTAGGAATTCCCTGAGCACGGATGGGTTAACAAGGCATAAAGAATTAGAAAGCCAAAGGACTTACACACCCAAGTTTGGGTAAACAAGATTAGGTAAATAAGATTAGGTAAACCCAGCAAAGGCCCCCAGTATAAGGACAAAGATATAGGAATAGAAAAGCCTCGTGATGAAAGCATCAAAAATGAGGTAAGCAAGACTAGGTATTCAGGAAGAAGTGCCCCCCAACTTAGTACAATAGCAGAAAACTGTTTTCACAGGAAGGAAGGACCAAATTAGGTAAACAGGTAAATAGGGCTATAGACTGCTGCAGGGTGAAGTTGCCCAGAGGGGAGCTAATTAGCAAAAGAAATGTGCCTTGTTGACCCTGAGGTAGCATGCTCTGTCTTTCTTGTCCCCTAGGCTAGTTTAGGTAAACGGAGGTGGCCCCTCTCATCTGCTGTAAACAACCTTCTGCCCAGCACCAGAATTTTGTTTTGTATTGACCCAAACCCCTAACACCCCATATCTTCAAAACCCCCCTTTCCCCATGCCCATGAGTTAACATTCACGGTTTCATTATCTCTTTGAAGGAGCTGCTGTATGTAAGTGGAGATACAACATAACTGAGTCCAGGTTGAGACCTAGATGAAAGAGAAAGAACAAAGCAGACTCTAATGGTTTACACTTCATAGATCCTCAGGTGTTGATTTGGGGTGGTTTTATGAAGAAGGTGAGTCATTGGGAGAATTTTCAAAAAGGCTGAGGCATCATTGGGCAGAGAGGAGTAGAAAAACCATTCTAGAAAAGAGTGGAGAAGAAACGGTGTTATATAAGGAAAATGCAAGGCAATTGTGAGAAGATGAAAAGATCTTGGGAGGTGATAGTTCCTCTTTGCTAAGTTTATTTAATGTTGAATTGAAGAAGCACTTTAAATAAAGAACTTCTCTCTCTTTCTCTCTCTCTCTCTCAAACTACTCCATTTACAAGTACAAATAAACCTTCTTAAAGTTTTCAACACTTAAAAACTTTCCTGAACCCAAATCTCTCATACTATATATCAAGACAAAGACAAGTCTGAAGTCCAAAGCTCTGAAAGCTGAGATCTTATTGGTAACTCATTTGATGGCAAAATCTGATCTGGCATGAACCTACATGAAGCTACGCATAGTCTTTCTTTATCCCACTTGATAAGACAATCCATAGGTTTGACTACAGAATATTAAAGTGCTTGGAGGGGCACCTGGGTGGCTCAGTCGGTTAGGTGGCCCACTTTGGCTCGGGTCATGATCTCGCAGTCAGTGAGTTCAAGCCCCGCGTCGGGCTCTGTGCTGACAGCGCAGAGCCTGGAGCCTGCTTCAGATTCTGTGTCTCCCACTCTCTGGCCCTCTCCCATTCATGCTATGTCTCTCTCTGTCTCAAAAAAATAAATAAATATTAAAAAATAAATTAAAAAAAAAATAAAATAAAATAAAAATAAATAAAGTGCTTGGAGTCCCACCCCAGACCCTGCTGGAGGATGTTGTAGGATAGAGTTGGTTTATGTATTATATTCAATATACAGGTGTTAACTTTTAAAAATCTCAACATTTCTGAAGTCTGAAACATATTTGTTTCTAAGGGCTTCAGATAAAGGACTGTGGTCCTATTAGAATCAGCTCTCATCCTTGCTTCTCCATTTAAATAATACCAATTCTTTTTTTATTTCGTGTTTTAAGGTAATTGCTTTCCCCTTTAAATCAATGCTGTGAATTCCCTATGACTTCTTTTGAACTTTCTTCAAATTCTTTATGTTTCTTTTAAAGTTACTGAATCCAAATTTGGATATAAAACAGAAGTGAACATCTGAGCAGTTCTTATTATATGGTTTATTACCATTTACTCATTTTCATCATCTAGGAGTATTTTTTAAAGGATTGTTTTGCTCTCTATTCAAAGTAGATTAAATGGACAAAGTCCTTCCTCAATGTCAACTCATAAATGATCAGTATCCAGTTGGTGCTTTGCATAGAATAGACTGTCAAAAATGTTTCTTGAATAAATCCAAACATGGCTGATTATTAAAGCTCTATTCTTATTTACACAATGCTATCTCATGCTTTTTAAAATGCAATGCTTTTATACATATGTAACTTATTATGATTCCTCTGTTTTCTTCCTCAATTTGATGTCTTTTTTTTTTAATCTCAAATTATGCCACAGTAAACCTGTCCCTGCTAAGTTTTATTTTTGATGAATCCTCTTTATTAAAGTTGTTTTGAATTCTAAGCATATGTCCAAGATAATATATATTGTTCTTAGGATCATCTGCAAATCTAATATATATTCTCAGACACTTGTTTTATTTTCTAAAGGGATTACCAAGAAAGGCATAAGTTGATGTAAAATAGGAAAATGTGAAATATTTAAAAATATTTATTTTATACTTGGTCCTGCTACCTTCATTCTGTCAGGGAACACATTATAAAGATAGATTCTCAAAACTGACAATATTTTCACTTTATAGACATGACATCAATATTTAAACTACGGTCCATTACAGCTGAAAAATAAACATGGCCTCTATCCCCAAGAAACCCATGGTCTATTGAGAAGGTAAACACATGAACAAATAGTTCATTTTCAGTGCAAATTCAAAATGATTTTGAGTGCAATCACACAGGTTTGTTTTAGGAATTGTATTTTGGGAAAGTTTGAAAGGAGAGTACTCCAACAGAACATGATTACACTTCCCAGGATGAAGAGGAAGGAAAGATGTTTTGAAGATATGAAATAACCAGAACAAAGGCACTAGTAACAAAATAAACTATAGGGTACACAAATACACAGAGACATAAGGGGAAATTTTTAAGGAACTCTGAGCCAATCAGTGTGACTAGGTAAAATACAGATATGGGTCAAACCAAAAAAGGACCATCTAAGGCTGTGGTAGGTCTTTGGGCTTTGTCTGAAGACAGTGAAGCACATTGATTCAGAATCTTTGCATTCTAGAAAGAGATATTTCTGGCTGCATTGCTGAGGATAGATGGAAGGTTTGGGGACTGAATTTGGGGTGAAGTGGTTGTCACATTCAATGAGAAACACGAATGGCTGAAGTGAAGTGACCGCAGTAAGCACAAAGCAGACAAGGGACAAGGGATGGTGAAGAGGAATTTGTCTGTGAATACAGTGTGAAGCATTGGTAGTTCAGAATCAGTCATGGTGGGAATACTTACATCACAGAAATTGGCTCCCCCATCATTCCCCCAAGTCCTTCCTAAAGATTTACCAGCATATCATTGAGAAAATATTTGAAATAGAAACAAATTATATTGCACATTTCTTTGGTTTGTAAAAGCAGTCATATATTACTGGCACGAAGACCAAGTTGGCTATAAGTTATTTTAATTATTTGGAGTCTTTTACAAAAGCCATCCCTTCTCTCTGATGTGCAAAAGGAAAGAGGAAAAGAATGAGTTATGGGGTTATTGCATGGCTGGAAAAAATGCTGAAGAGGCTTCTGCAGGTCTCTGGGGTTTCAGGCAGCTCCTGAATTGCCAGACATGTTTATATTGGCTTAAAAGAAGGTTTACAGTTGGAGTTGCCTACTGAATTTTTGAGTTTTATAATGTGGACAAACAAAATAAGTACATACTAAAGAAAAGAGTTACACTTAAGAATGTTGCCTGAAATAATAGTCTCTGTAATAGAAACCAAAGGTTAATCTTACAATTCAGTTGGATTTATTTTGAGTGTATATATGTTATAATTATTTGGCATATAGGTCTGTAGAAAGCCACTCCTGAATATATATATTTATAATGTTACCTGACCCTTCCATTCTGAACAGGGATAACTAATTGATTTTAGTTTCTATCTCTGGTTGTAACCGCATTTATAATAGATTAGCTGATGTAACCTAGTTAAAGTTTACACTATAGTCACAAAAATGAGAATTTGACACAGAAAGTAACTTAAACAATATATAAAGGCTTCTCTTTTTCCCTCCATTTTTCATGTTAGAGACACTTAATTTCTGCATGTTATAGTTGCTGTTCCTTTCCTCTCTCTTCCTTTCTTTCCCTCCCTCTTTCCCTCATCCTTCCTTTCTGGCCTTCCTCTTTGTTTCTTTATTAGATTTTTTTAAATGTTTTACTTCTTTATTTTGACAGAGAGAGAGAGAGAGATAGCACACATGAACAGGGGAGAGGCAGAGAGTGGGGGGGGGGGGGGGAGAGAGAGAATCCCAAGCAGGCTTGGGTGATGCCAGGACAGAGCCTGCTGCAAACTGTGAGATCATGACCTGAGCCAAAATTAAGATCATGACTTTAACCAATTGAGCCACTCAGGTGCCCATCTTTATTAGATCTTAAATTAAAATTTTGAGTTGGTAATATAATCACGTTTCAAATTTTTCAAAAATAAAACTCAAGTATATAGGGGACAGGAACCCCTCATATTCTATCCTTCCTGTCCCCCCCCTTTCTTACTCACAGGTGACAAGTGTGACATGTATTCTCATTGCTGTTTTAACTATGCCAACCATGAAAATTCATTAGCATTTTATGTATTAATTTTTCCCCTTACTTTTTGTAAGGATAAGATGCAGTATAGGAAATTATCTAGAACATCTGCCATGTGTAAGTCACTTCAGAGTGCTATAATAGTCTCTAGACTGGGTGATTTATAAACAACAAATACTTGTTACTCACAGTTTTGGAGGCTGAGAAGTCCAAGATCAAGGTGCTGGCAGTGTCTGGTGAAGACCTGCTTGCTGGTTCATACAGCAAGTCTTTTTGCCATCTCACATGGCAGAAGGGACAAGAGAGCTCTCTAGGGTCTGTTTTATAAGAGCACTAATCCCATTAATGAGGGCTTCATCTTCCCAACCTAATCACTTCCCAAAGGCTCACCTAATATTTACATCACACTGGGGATTGGATTTCTACATATGAATTTAGAAGAACACAAATATTCAGTCTACAGCATCCCACTTATGCCTGCATAATTTACGTATAGGTCTTTGATGACCTATTTTCCAACAGGGCCAACCAGTCAGGGTCAAGAGGCTAGTGGGATTTTAATAGTCCAGTTTTCTTCCCCCCTTTCAGTCTACCTGGTAATTATCAAGGGTAACAGAGCTGAGATTTATCAAAAGTTAGAACAAAAGTAGATGGGATAAAGTAGACTCCAACATAAGGGAGACTGTCAAGGTCAAGCCTTTGTAAGAACTGCTCCTTTTACATGGTCACTGCTTTCCTTCTACCAGGTAGTTCTTCAAAATGAGGAGATGGGGGAGTTTCGTAGTTACAGATGAAAGGCCATAGCTACAAAGAACTAAGAACTCTCAGGATGGAAAAACCTCTGGAATGCTAGACAATCAAGGGCAGGGTACAAAAAAGAATGAAAGCAATTTGATTTGAAAGATATCCAAATACATCATCCATCCATCCCAAAAGTATATTTCACCGTTATTCAATCTAGTAATTCATGGGGTTTTCTCCACTGGTTTTATGTTAATAAACACATGAGCAACATTTTGGGAAAGAATAATTATTTCTTATACCCAGTCTAGTAATATTAATAAAATGTATTTTTCTCTTCTATTTTTATAAATAACATTGTTGATATAATGTTTCTAGAATATATTTTGTTTTCTAACTTAATTCTTAAATCTATTTCTTTTCTAACCTCTATTTTTTTTATTTATGCTTTTTCCCCCATATATGTATTCGCCTTTGTTACCCACACTAGGTTCTTTGTTTTCAGAGAAAGATGGCATGTGGATACATTATAAAAGAAAATACTTGAAGTAGAGAAGTATTGATGGTAACATTTCACTTGAAACTTTTTCTGGAACAATATGGCTACAAGTAAACAAATTAAACAATTCAAATAGAGAAATGTTAGAACTGACATTCCATCTGGGATAATGGCCACTTGAGTGCCTTGGGGGTTGACTATTTTCATGAAATAGCTATACTATTATTTTGCTTCCTGATCTGCTTGTGTGGGTGTGCATTCTTTCCTCTTCTCATCCTTTCCTTTTTAAAATGTGCACTGTTTTTAAATCTCAGATGCACAAACAGATCATGGCTCATAAGTTTTTTTTTGTTTGGTTATGACTCAGAATTATTACCTGTTGGATTGTACTCACCAAACTGTCAAGTTTTCAGGGGGAAATAAAAGTAAACCTCATCATATTTACCAAAATGTAGAAGTGGACATTGTGAATTATAAAAAAGCAGGTTTCAAAGCAGTGTGTACAGTATGACATCATTTTGTTAAAGAAATACATGTCTTTATAAATATTTTTTTTCCATATAGTAAGATCTGGAAAGACTTGTACTAAGGTATTAGCTGTGGTGATGTCTGGGCAGTAGAAGTATTTCCTCATTTATCTTCCAAAAATTTTTATAATGTAATTTATCAGTACATGAACACGAGTGTGTCAGGTATAAACCCTCACTACTCTCTCACATAGGTTATACTTACCTGTAATTGCTAATATTCTTCACCTCCTACTTTTATGTTATCACAGAAATTCATTTCACCAAAATAAAAATGTTAGTAAAATTATTCAGCCACTCAGGTAATATGCCAAAATAGTCCTTGGTGCTGGGATATAGAAGACAAAATACATGTAGATTCTTACAGGATAGTGGGGCAGAAAAATAGAAATATGAGAAGGATTGCATTTACCACAGTATGTAATGATTTTACTTATGTACCTGTCTGTTGTTTGTGTGTCTTCCACAGTAGTTAGTAAGACCTCAGCAGGCAAATTTACCTTAGTCTTCCCAGTGCCCACAATAATGTCTGGTATGTGGCAGGCAACCAATAAATGAGTTGAATAACTAAACTGATCAAATACATACGTATTTGATGTAGCTAGAACTACAAAGTAAACAAGTAGGGTGATGATGTAGACAAAAATGGGAGATCAACTTTAACTTGAGTGTTTGGGCTTATATATTAAGCCAAGATCTGATGGAAGAGAAGAAAGAAAAACAAATAAGTCAAAGAATATTGATGGTTTTTTTTTTCTTCTAATTTTGTTAACCTTATTTCTTTCTCTTATGTTTTGAAAAGGAAGATTTGAGTACTCTGTAGATACACTTCAGGAAAATGTCTTTTTCCTATCCCCTCAGATACCTCCTCAGAAAACATACTGATAATTGTTTGAAAGAAAAATTGATATTTTTTTATATGAGAGGCATACTTGACATACCTTTCTCCTCCTGCTTCTGAAATAATTTCTAGAAAAAAACTTATTTATTCATGATCTTTGAGTCACTCAAAACTATAGATGGTGTTTTGGTTTGGTCTATTAACAAATTTAAATGAATTGTAGATCGATTACATTTTACCTTTTTTCATAAATATTTTGTTAATAACCAGATAAGCTATTATCAAAAAATGAGTTAGCAAATTTAACACTTTAAAACCAAGGTGTGTGTGTGTGTGTGTGTGTGTGTGTGTGTGTGTGTGTGTATCCCAGAGACAGAGAGAATGGAAGAGAGGGAGGGAGGGAGGAAATTAGGAAGTAAGCAAGTGAGAAAGAAAAAGAAGAGAGAGAAGATGCTAATCCTGATGACAGTGGCAAAAGAATAGATCCTATGCTGGTCTAGCTTTTCTTATTCATTTCATCCCATGTTATTCTAAGTTCCCTAAAAGCAGGTGCCATAAGTGAGTGAAGCAGCCTTAGGCTTCCGTATACCATTGTGCAGGTGAGCAATTCTAAGGAACTCTGTTCACATTTGTAATCTTTGTAGATGAGTATATCTATTAAGACAACTTTCCAGGTGATAGTAGTAAGTTATCTTGAAAAAAGGCAGCCCTTTCTAATTTCCATGAAGGAGTCATTTGGACTAGTGGTAGAGCAGGGACTATGGATATTGGGGAGGAAGGTATTGCTCTGTGGGGGCAACTGTTACCCAATGGCAATCAATTGTTTTAGTGCCATTCTATGTCATTATATCAGATGTCATTCTATGATTGAAGAACATGGATTTTTTTTTCAAAAGAAGCTAGAAATATAGCATTTTATGTGAAATCTGTTTTTAAATACTCGCTCAATTAGACACTTAAATTAATCATGCCCACAGGCTAGATGTTGCGCATGAGTTACTGTTTGCAGACCTCTGCCCTTGACCCTCACAAACTCCTCTTTGGCTTGGATGGGTGCCTTTTGCTTCAGGCATCTGTTGGTGAACGTTCATAATGCAACACTTTCTTCTGAGAAATTTTTGTCTAAGTTCCCTGTTAAGGCTGTTTTCTCTATAGAGTTAATGTCTTGTTCATTCACTTCCCTTCTCATTTCACATTTGAAAGCCCTTTTGGAATGGAATAATCTCTTTACTTACCCAGCATGACATCACTTCCTGCAATTCTCATAAAACAGCTCTTTGTCCCCTCCACACTAGCTTTGCAAGTTACAGCTGAAAGGCTGCAGGCACAATACTGAGCAAAATTCACTAAAATGGCATGAGTGAGGAAACAGCTGTAATTTTTAAATGTACAGTATACACACACATATATACATTCTATATATGTATGTATATATACACATTATATGTAGGTATATATACACATTATACTTACATTTATAGAATGTATATATGTGTGTGTATACTGTACATTTAAAAATATATACACATTATACCTACATATATAGAATGTATATATGTGTGTGTATATATACATTATACCTACATACATGGAATATATGTATACTACATATATAGTATGTATATATACTGTATTCTGTTTTATGTATTATCTATACATTGATATATAAGTATAAATTTATATATTATATATATTATATATAATAAAATAGATATTGTATAAAAATTTTATATAAATAGAAAATACATATCTATGTTATAGATATTTATATATAATCTATAAACAGAATCAATAGTATATATAGCAAAAGCTATAAAATATGTATATTCTATTTTCTGTATTACACACACACACACACACACACACACACACACACACATAAAGAGGTTTATATAAGGAACTGGTTTGTGTGATTATAGAGGCTAACAAGTCTAAAATTTGCAGAGGGGCGCCTGGGTGGCTCAGTCAGTTGGGTGTCTGACTTCAGCTCAGGTAAGGATCTCGCGGTCCGTAAGTTTGGGCCCCGTATCGGGCTCTGTGCTATCAGTTCAGTTCGGAGCCTGGAGCCTGCTTCGGATTCTGTGTCTCCCTCTCTCTCTGCCCCTCCCTCTCTCTCTGCCCATCCCTCACTCATGCTCTGTCTCTCTCCATCAAAAAATGAATAAACGTTAAAAAAAATTAAAATTTGCAGAGCCACTGTTCCAGTTTGAGTCCTAAGGCCTGCAGGCTTCTATAGAACCAGCAAAAGGCAATGTCTCAGTTTGAAGACCATTAAACAGGAGAAATCTCTTTTCCTGGGGAAGCCCAGACTTTTGTTCTATTCATGCCTTTAAACTGATTGGATGAGGCCCACTCACATTATGGAGAGCAATCTGATTTACTTAGCCTATCAATTTAAGTGTTATCTCATCCAAAAACAGTCTCACAGAAACACCCAGAATAATGTTTGACCGAAAATCTGGGCACCCCGCCCCGTGGCCCAGTCAAATTCACACTTAAACTAAACACACCATATTCATTATAAAGAAATACTCTTTCTTGTCAAATAATAATATAATCATGCTAGGAATTAGAAAAACAGAAAGAAAACATAAATTATCAATGATAGGAATGAAAAATGATACTTTACTGCAGACCCTAAAGATGTTAAAAAAATAAAAATATGCTTGATGATTTGGATGAAATGGATAAATTCCTAAATACATGTTCCTAAAATTGACAAGAAAATAAATAGAAAATTTAAATAATGAAGATCTATTTAAGAAATTGAATTTGTTAAGTTTTTCCTACAAGGAAAATCCTATTTAGGCAACATAATTGATGATTTCTCCCAAACATGAAAAAAATAGTAACAATAGGATTACTCACAATCTTTCAAATAATAGAAACAGAGAGAAAACTTCACAACATGTTCATGAAGCCAATATAGCCTTGATTCCAGAACCAGATATTATAAGCAAAATTATAACCCTGAAGAAGGCAAGGGCTTAGAAGAGTCAGGAATAAAAAGGGAAATCAATAGGGCAGAAACAGAGCAAATAAGCGGAGCAGGGGATAAAATTGGAGAGAAATAGTGGCCAGCCATGTAGGGCTCTACAGGTCATGGAAGAAGATTCTGAAATGCATTAAAGTCAGTAGTCATAAGTTTACTTACATTCATATATTTAACCTAAATATGAGATTTCATGTCATAAGTAAATTTACAAAGATGAATCTTCACTTAATATCACCTCAATGTAATATTAAAGATTATTCTTTATTGAATCTTTTTAAACTTTTAAGAAATTATGCTCATGTCACCTTTGAAACAAATAAAAATATTAAATATTAAATATTTTCATTGTATATCATATTATGACAAATTTTAATAGTATTTTTTAACAATACAAAGTGGTTACTCTTAAAGGTACATATAAGTTGTATTATGAAAAAGCACATTGCTACCATCTCAAACATCTTATTGACTAATTTTCCCCTCTTGGCACTGCAAACTAAAAAAAAAAAAAAAAGGTGTCCAGTAGAATTTCCTTCCTTCCCTCTCTCATCTGGCACACTCTCTTTTTGTCCTTCCCTATCTTTTTCTTTCCTTTCATGGAATGCATACTTGAGGTCAAAATGTAGCTGAACATGTCAAAGGAAACTTCTTTTACCTATCAAGTATAGTAGAACTAGGATTTTAACAAGTCAAACAAGAAAAAAAGGTTACCATATTAGCACATGAAGATAAAGCGGTTCCAAAATTTTTGAGTCGATATATGATTACAAGAATAATTCTGAAATCTCAAGCTATGTTGACAAAACTCTGTATAACATTTGATTGTATCTGACCACAAAAGTATATTCCCTTTTTTGAAACTGCTTAAAATCAAAGTCATGACTACCATCGATGAGATCTCAGTACAGGCTATGTGAAGCTAGCCAAAGGGCGGCGGGGGGGGTGGGGGGTGGGGGTGGGGGTGGGGGTGGAATCTGTTTTTTAACATGGTAAAAGTTTACCTCCTGCTTTCACAAAGTGCGCTGGTCAAGAGGATCTACTGATTTACTTTCTGAGATGACTCAAAGTTATCTAGGCTTCTCCTAGTTGTGTCTGTCACCTTTGGCAGTCCTTGCTCCTCACCATGTGGATGAATGAGAATAAGATCATGAGGACCTTCTAGAAGTCAGGCAGAATACATCTTTCCATTTACATTCCATTGATCAGAACTAACCATATAGCCTCATCTAAATGCAAGTGATCTGGGAAATGTTGTCTTCCTGTGTGCCCAAGAGAAAAAGAAAATAGTCTGGTGATCACATAGCACTTTACTGGCACAAGCTGAAAGTGCATATGCAAAAATCATTAGTGAAGGCCTCACAAATAAAATATATGACAATTCTCATTTAAAAAAAAATCATATCATAGAATTAGAGGAGATGGAGTGGGGGGGAGTCAAAATAAAGAGACTATGCCTCATTATCATTTATAAATTGACTGTAAGGCTACCTATATCCACAAGTAAACAGAGTAAACAATAACATCATTTGTTTAGCTTCTAGGCTAACCATATATCCAAACTGCAACTCTTTTTTAAAAAAAAATTTTAACATTTATTTATTTTTGATAGAGAGAGAGAGACAGAATGCAAGCAGGGGAGGGGCAGGGAGAGAGGGAGACACAGAATCCAAAGCAGGTTCCAGGCCCTGAGCTGTCAACACAGAGTCCGACGTGGTGCTCAAACTCAGGAACCGTGAGATCATGACCTGAGCCGAAGTCGGATGCTCAACAACTGAGCCGCCCAGGTGCCCCAAAACTGCAACTCTTAATAGGCTTTTCTCTTCTCTGGGAATATCTCAGACTGCTTTGCAAGATAGACAAACCTTGAACAAAAGTGCACCAAGGTCTGTTATCTTGCTCAAAATAGTGAATCATGGAGGCCTGTGCTTCAAAATAACATTTTCTTCCAACTACATTTAAAAATGCATGTATATACAGACATATACATGTATATGTATGTATTTGTGTGTGTGTGTGTGTGTGTATGTGTGTGTGTGTGTGTGTGTGTGTGTATTTCTGGGAATTATGGAATACTTGAATCTGTTTTAGTTTGCTAAGAAATGGAAAGTGATCATCTCTATGGCTCAAATAAATAAACATCAACGACCACAAAACTAAGATCCAATGCTTGTCAAAATATTTAATAGCAGGGAGTTAGCATGTAAAAAAATTAATTATCTTATGAAAAGCCAATTTCTCTCTGCCTTCTGCAAGGGATATCTGGGTTAGTAACTCAAAACACTAATTGCCTGAGTTTAGAAACTCCTGGGATTCATAAGAGTCAGAAGGTCAAGATACTAGGACAGGTAAGTGAAGGCTTGTTGGCATGAACTAGCAATTGGTTGGGTCTGGCATGGCAGGTATTTTCTATTAAATGAAAGGATGAGAAGGGAAATAACCCAAGGGAAAGCTGAGTTAAAAGCTGGTGACAGCAGGAGGGCTTAGAGCAAAGCAATCATTAAAAGCCCTTTGGGGCTGGCTTCTTTAAAAGAGCTTGCTGATGACGTGTTTCATGGTCCTACCCAATTTCTTTTTTTTTTGGTTTTGGTTTTCCTTTGGAGACAGCAGTTCACTGCTGGCCTCACTTGTGTAAACAATATGCACTTTTCGAAGCAAACCTGGTGCGTGTGGAAGGCTCAGGTAGATGAGATCTTGGAGAATACCTTTTCCTTTCCGTGTTTGACCCTTTATACATTTCTCCTGAAACTCAGAGCTGGTTTTCCTACCTGCCCCCTCTCCTCTGTTTTCTTTTTCTTATGTGCTCAATTTCTGAAGACACACTCTCCAGCCAGCCAGGTAGTGCTCTATCCTTCACAGCTTCCACAGCCCCAGGGGGAACAAAGCCAAGTGACTGCCTCCTGAAAAGGCATCTCTATCAGTGTTGAGGTAGAAGGACAGTGTTACTAGGGAGCATCTCTGTCCTAAAACATTGAAAATCAGTGCCTTTAGGATTCAAACTGCATTTTAAATTTATTTCTTGATGTTATTATAAGAGTAATATGCTCATAAAAATAAAAACAAATATAGAACGTAAAACTCTTCTCCTGCATCCTCCCCCAGTCAGAACAGTTTGATATGTAGTCTTTTCCAGAATTACCCTATGTGTATGTAACCATGTATATGCCATACATACATCTATCTGTGTACTCATCTGAGATTTGTAAATTGAGTTATAGTTTACATAAAATAAACTGCACACATTTTAGATGTACAATTTAATGAGTTTTATAAATATATACTCCTGAGTAACCATTACCCCAGTGGAGATATAGGACCTATCCATCATGCCAGAAAGCTCCCCTATGTTCCTTTCTAGCCAATTTCCATAGTTCGAGAGGTAACTCTTACTTAGATTTCAAATATCACAGATTAGTTTTGCCTTTTTTTATACATTGTATGCCTTTAAGCTTTCCTTTGCTCAATGCAATGCTTTTGGGTTTCCATCTTGATGCAACATATATCAGTAAACTACTGATAGTCCTTTTTTTTTTTTTTTTTGGACGAGTAGTATTCTATTTCGTATGAATCCACAGTTTTTTAAAGATCTTCCTATTAATGGAGATGTACACATATATAATTTTCTATACACAAAAAGGGTTGCACTATGCAACAATTTCCATGAATTTCTTTTCATTTTTCCATTCAGAATTATGGAAATGCTGGACATGCTTCCCTAAATGTCCCTGTGACTTAACTGATTCTTTACCAAGACTTCAGTCTTCCTTCATACAGATATACGATGTGATATATATTATATACTTGATCCCCTATCTATAATTATAATTATAATATAATTATAATAATTATAATTATAATGTAATTTTAATATAGTTTTATAAATTAAAGTTATCCTTGCAAACAGTTGCAAAAGTTTCCATGGTGAAGATGTGTGTCTAAGACACACTACAGAATATCTAAATCAAAATCAAAATTCTTGGGGTGCCTGGGTGGCTCAGTCAGTTAAGCATCTGACTTCAACTCAGGTCATGATCTTGCGATTTGTGAGTTCGAGCCCCATGTTGGACTCTATGTTGAGAGCTCAAAGCCTGGAGACTGCTTCGGATTCTGTGTCTCCCTCTCTCTCTGTCCCCCCCCCCCCCCCCCCCCCGCTCATGCTCTGTCTCTCTATCTCTCAAAAATAAATAAACATTTAAAAAAATCAAAATTCTCTCACTTTGCAACCCCATTACCAAGATAGGACCACATTTGACATTTTTTGTTTTGTTTTGTTTTCTTAAATAACAAACTAGTAGTTGTGAGACCCTTACTGTAAATAAGAATACAGAT
Source organism: Panthera leo (assembly GCF_018350215.1). NCBI lineage: Eukaryota > Metazoa > Chordata > Mammalia > Carnivora > Felidae > Panthera > Panthera leo. Next base: position 109,671,842 of record NC_056687.1, read on the forward strand.
TTCAGTGCTGGTTTTATCAGCTTTAGAAATATCTCTTGGTTCTCCGATATGAAAGATGAGGATTTTAGTATTTTTGTACTACTCTCACCTCTTTTACCTGTCTCTACCTCCACATTTATATTTTGGTTATGTTGTTATTTTTACATTATATTTGCATTCTGTTCTACAACAATAATTAGTTCTATTCAGTCTGTCTAGAATTTGGCTCTTTAAATGTAAACATATATAATAGTGTTTCAAATCTATCACGATATAAATGTTTTCACTCAAGAACTAAGTTGTATAAATAGGACAAAAAAAGAAATAAAAAGTAATATTATATCAATAAATCCCTATTGTTCAAAGGTGAATATTTCATGGGTTGGAGAGTGGAGTAATCCATTGTTTCTACTTTAATCAGGTTGTTAGTATCTTATACTTTATAATCAACTAGAATTGGTATTTTTATTTGTTTGTTTGTTTGTTTTTGGTATCCCTGTTTCATTTTGTGGAAATGTCTCCATACAGATTATTTTTTCTTGCATAATTATTAACTTTGAGTCTTTGCATTTTCAAAATATTAATTTGCCACATATTTGAGAGTTGGGAGGGAAGTGCTGAGAGCCAGAGGTCTGATGTCCTCCATCTAGTTCTCTGCCCTTCACAGAGAATCTTCATTTTCTCTTTGAATGCTTTCAGGGTTTTTTTCCCCTTTATTCACGGTGTTCTAAAATTTCTAGCACCTACCTATGTTGGGGCTTCATTCATTTGTCCTGTCTGCCACTTGGTGGACTATTTTTACCTCCCTCTACTTTCTTTTTCTTTATTTAAAATATTATTTCTTCTTCATTTTCTTTGCAACCAGCCTTTGCATCTCCTTAAAACAGATAGTAGAGCATCTAAATTGATTTCCTTATGTGTGTTAATGTTACCTTTTCAGTCTCTGTTTTGGGTCTACATTCTGAACAACTTTTCCTATTTATCTTCCAGATCCAGTATAAGGCTCTGTCCATTGTTTTATTCAAATCACTGACTCTCTTTTTTAATTTCAGCAATATTTTAAATTTCAATATAGTTGTTACATGGTTATGCTTTTTTATAAAGATATGTTATAATATTTAAAAAGTTATATGGGACTTACTATGTTTCAGGCATATTTTAAACATTCTGTATGTAACAACTCACTTATCCTCACCCTCACCATAACGTTGATTCTTAATTCTATTCCTAACCCCATTTCACAGATTAAGAAACAGAAACACAAAGTTAAAATGTCTTGTCCAAGAACACGGGTGACTTCAGTGACCATGCTTCTAACTACTGTGCTGAACTTCCTTTCGGTTTATTGTTGTAATATCTTCACAAATATTTCTTAAAATACTAATCCAATGATTTAGTAGGGATTTGTTGTTGCTGTTGCTATTCTAATTACCTTTTTTTCCTTTAAGACTAAAACTCTTATGTTTATATTAGCTTAATCAGTTAATTCAGTTGAATGCATTAATGTAAATATGCCAATGAATATTGATCCTAAAATAAAGTACAGAATTCCCTACCATAACCTGTGGGGTCCTGCAAGGCTGGCCCATATTGCTCTCCAATCTTATCTCCTTTCCCTTTATGCTTGTGAAGCTTCAGTCCTAGTGGCCTTCATTTTTCCCATTAACTCTTCTAAACACTTGCCCTCTATATAGAGGTTGTTCTCTCTGCCTGGAATCCTCTTTCCCCAGTTCTTCGTTTGGCTAGCTTTTTATCATTCAAGTTTTCCTGCTCAAATGTCCTCTCTTCAGAAAAAATCACCCCAACCTTCCAAACCAAAGTGGACTCCATCTTGACATCCTCTTTCATTGATAAAAAGTAACACAATCCATAAAAAACATGCTATTTTCTTAGTTTACCTGTTTATTTTTTAAACCCTATCTAGAAAATTAGGGCAGAGACTTTCAGTACATCCCACACACCTAGCACTATGCCTGGAGCACAGCAGGCAGTCTTGACTTGACTTGAATTTAAGTTGAACTGAATAAGCATCACTGCTCAAATAACTAGTGTTCCTACCCAAGTAATTGAAACATAACAACCAATCCTCACATCTATTTGAATACGTAAGGAGAAGAACAAATGCAGGAGAATGATGGCAAAAGCATTTTTACCATTTTATATTAAAAAACTCACAATGATAAGATCTCTTACCTATAAAATCAAGCAATATATTTTAAATGAAAATACCTTACTTCAGCTGAATATTCATTGAGAATAAACTCTGTTTTTCTTTCCATTTTCTTTAGGTACAGTTGTGTTTTAATTAAGGACAATATCTTACACTAGCAGCCTTTGGGATATATTCCATTGATCAAAGGTGAGAAACAAATAGGTGACATTTATAAGGACTCCAAGGCACATATGTATTTCATATGAAAGAAGACCAATTTAAAGTCTCACAGTGTGGTGTTACTAATGGTCCTCAGCTGGGCAACCTTCTGAAAAGTTCAATTTTGATTAAAATGCAATTACTTTTCTGTAAGTAATGGAGAAAGGATCGACTCAGAGAATAGAGGAAAGGAAACATCAGGGAGGGAGGGGAAAGAGCAGCTACTAAGTGACATGTAGAAATTGGAAATACAAATCTTGAGAAAATTCTTCAGTTAATATACAAAAATATTGCAAAAATGCTGTCTTCAAGGCCATAGTTTGAAGGCATGGCTATTTTAAAGGGCAATTTTGTTAAGGCTAATAAGCCAAATAATTTCATATCTAATATAGCCAATGAACTTCATATATTCTAAAATAGCTTCATAATATTATGGCAATTCCTTTGGTAACTACTCCCAGGCATCTAACAATTAAATAAAAAAGACTCCAAACCTTCTCTTTTACATAGTCACTAATCAGTTCATGAGATAATCTTTTGTTTTTCCAAATTTCTAAAATCTAATTTCTCATCATAATGAATGACTTCAAGAATAGAGCTAATGTCATTTTTTAAAAAATATTGGCCAGACAGTCTCTTTTTAAAGGTTATTAGAAAGCCAACTTCAACCAAAGTAGTGAGGCAAGAATTCTCTCCCCTCACTCTGATGAAGGTAGATTTATTTCTGAGACATACTGAATAGGAGAGGATGTGGATTTGGGCATACCACATCTGGCAGAGGGTGAGGGTGAGGAGCCACACTGAGAATAGGGGGACTAACTGAGTAGTTGCAAACTGAGTAGTTGCAGGCTGAGTAGTAAGTCCTTCCTCCATCCCCTCCAGTTCCCTTGCCTGGATTAAAGAATATAGATAGCTAAGCCTACTACCAATACATACATACGCACACTCACACACACACATGTGCATGTGCACATGCACACATGGCAGATCACTAGAAGATTAATCTCTAGAGAAACTTCATGGGTCCAGACAAAAGACCTACATATTTGGGGGTGCCTGGGTGGCTCAGTCGGTTGAGCGCCCAACTTTTGGTTTCAGCTCAGGTCATGATCTCATGTTATGTGAGTTCAGGCCCCGTATTGGGCTCTGTGCAGCTCAGAGCCTGCTTGGGATTCTCTCTCTCTCCCTCTCACTCTCTCTCTGCCCCTCGCCTCGTTTACACACACTCTCTCTGTCTCTCTCTGTCTCTCTAGATAAATGAATAAAATTTTTAAAAAAACTAAAAAAAAGACCTACATATTTGTATACTATCCAAAGAGAACAAAGTCCAAAAGAGAAACTCAAGAGGAGAGCAACACTTTAGGAACTGACAGAAAAAAATAAAATTTAAGACAAAAAAAGAAGGAAGGGAGGGAGAGGGGGGAGGGAGAGAAAGAGAGAGAGAGAGAGAGAGGAAAGAAAGATGGGTGGAAAGCAAGAAGGAAAGAAAATAGGAAAGAAGGATGGAAGGAAGGAAGGAAGGAAGAAAGGAAGGAAGGAAGGAAGGAAGGAAGGAAGGAAGGAAGGAAGGAAGGAAGGAGGGAGGAAGCCTGTGAGGCAGTAAAAACACCAGAAAAGTAAGCCGTAAGTGCTTACACAAGCCAAGTGTAAGGTGCTGCATAAGCCAAGTAAAGATGACACTGTCCAGTATCAAATGTTGAGTAGAGGTTAAACCAAATGAGAAGGGAAGCATGCCCATGGAATATCACCACTCTTTTGTGTGTGTGTCTGTGTGTGTGTGTGTGTGTGTGTGTTGTTTTGCTTTGTTATTGTTGTTGTTTTGTAATATTTTCAAGAGCATTTTCATTAGAGTACTATGAAGGGAAGTCAGATTGTGGATGGAGGACTGAATGAGAAATGAGAATAATGATAAGTAATGTAGGCAGTGCTTTCAATATGTTTAGCTATAAAAGAGAGGAGAGACTTGGAGGAGGGGCTAGAGGGGTTGGAAGGGATGAAGTGTTGGAATGAATGAATGGTTGTTTGTTTGTATTTGCAATGTTGTTTTTAAGGAAGAGGCTTATAGCCACTAAGTCCTCATTGAAAAAAGCAAGGGGCAAAGAAATTGAAAAAGAAAAGAGACTGGGTAAGTAATGAAGTTAGGTTATGGAAAGAGACAGAACAAGAGGCCAGGTGGAAAGAAGAATCCATGCAAGAGGAGGAATTCTCTTCTAATTTCACAGGAGGGGAAGAGAAATGGGAGACTTGCAGTCACAAGTAAGTTTGTAGAACTTGGTAGCAAAAAGGTAAAAGGGATTCTTTCTCAAATTCTGGGGAAGTAAGTGATAAGGTTACACACTGAGAACCAGGAACAGTAAGGAAGAGATTTTAGAGTTGTTGAGATGGAGAAGAAAAGCATGAATTGACAGAGAACTAGCAAAATTGCCAATGTTTGAGTTGAGATTGGAGGCTGGATGTATTGTGTCCTGAATAAGTTTCATGGTCTGACATTTACACAAAGTATCACGAAAAATTAGCAGGTTGGTGAATGTTTCACGAGACAGGTACAATGGGAGGAGAATGAAGTAAAGGGTTTGAGATGTTCATAAGATTGGTAGAAATAATGAACCATTGACCCTAGCTTCATAGGGAAAAATATGAATGCAGGGTAGAGCTGATAGGGAAATATTAACAGCCCAGTATATCAGTGGTCAAAATGAGATAGAAGAATTGGCATATTGAGAGTAAACTGAACAGACAATAAGAAACTTAGGAAATGGCACCTCCATACACCTAGAAATAATCCTTGATGCTACCCCTATTACCATATCTAGTTCATAAGCTGTTCTCATTAGCTCCACCACAACTAAAGTATTTCCTGAGTCTATCCATTTTTCACCCATCCTCTGCTGACATCTTTGTTTAATGCACAATTAGACCACTGGGACATCCTTCTAAACCCCAGCTCCCAGTTTCTCTCCCTGATCTTTTCATAATGCTGTCTCTCCATAATAGCCAGAGTGACCTGCTCCAAGTTCAGTACTTTCTTAAGTGCTTCCAGTCACACTTATGCGTGAATGTATAAACAGAGAGATTTATAGGATGGATGTATTAGTGTCTGTTGTTTTTACTTGCTGTGCATCTATCTATTCCCCCCAATTTTGCTTTGGGAAATAACCTAGTCTTTCCTTCATAAAGTCTCATGTAAATGAGACTCAATTAAAAATGTCAGCCAGGGAGTCCCATCCACTCCTGGCATGTGGCTCAGTCAAGCTCATCATTCTTCTTCAGGGAATTTCAATCTTGACCAGAATGATGTTGAATGAGGAAAACTATTGGAGCTGGTTCATGTTAATGGTTACACACTAAGATTTTCCCTTAATTCCTACATACCTAAATACCTGGGGCAACCTGTTTTCTTTGCTTTTTGAGAGATGGTTCTTCAAATTTTCCTTCCCTATTGTGAGTTACATCATAGGTTTCTAATAAATCCTTTTTTTAAGCATAAGTTGAGAAGAGTCCTTTTGTCTTTCTCTGCAACCAGAGAATGCTTACTAAAAACCTAGAAGTGTAACACAATTAGAAGAAAACATATTTATTTTAATAATTATAGAGTATGCTAGGTGCAAAACAAAATATCAGAAATTCTGAACAAAAAATATATAAATTCTTTCAGAACTAGTTCTTGTCTTCAAGCAACTTAAAGGGAGATAAGGAAAATTATCAAATAACTTTATTTCAAGATAAAATGAGATTAGTGGCAAAAGAAATATAGGTGAAATGCTGAGGGAAATTGTGGAAAGGGATTCCTCCAGTTGGGGCAATTGTGGCAAAACCAACAGTTGGTCTATGCTTAGGATTTGGGCATGCTGACTTAGGAAAGGCATTCAGGATCAGCATAGCAATGCAGAGAGATGGGAAAGCATCAAGTATGTGTGGTGGTCAGTATGTAGATCAATTTGCTACAGCACAGGGTTCATGAAGGAGAATAATGAGTAGTGCATTAGAACTGAAAAGCCAGGCTAGGAGAAGTCTGGGTTGGAGTTTGAAGGCAATAAGGAGCCAAACACTTTCGTGCAGAGTTGTTTAGAAAAGCAAGGTGTGCAAAGTCATGTGTGATGTACTGAAGCAAGTTAAAGAACAAATTAAAGACACAACTTTCAAGGTATTGTGATGGTTCAATTAAGGTATTATTAGTACTAGAACAAAGAAAATTTCAAATACTTTCTATTTAACTGATGACTGAAAGGTAAGAATCAAAAAAAGGCAGTGAGGTCTTGAACTGAATAAAATGCTGAACTTGATAAAAAATATTCCACAGCTCTGTACTTCAAGCTCTCGTTTCTCTGTCTTCCCTCTCCCAAGTTTCAGTTGTCCATCTTTAGCTGCCCATGCGTTTTCACTTGGATAGGCCAGTGTTATCATAAACTAACATACCTAAAAACAAATGTCTCCTTTGATCCTCTACCCCATGAATCATCTTCCCCCCTGCCCCTTTTTTTTACCAAACTTAGAAACAGCTCTGCCTCTTCCTGTCCTTCAACTCCCATTCATCTCTGCATCACAGCAGTTAGGAAAGACCCTTATTCATTCATGCCTGGTTCACTGCAGCCTCTTCCTGATAAATCACACTGTTCCCATTTCTCCCCACTACACAGCAAGACATCAATAAACTCTGCCTAATCTAAAGTTGATAAATTAACCTGACAAGCGCAATGCAGCTTTCATTGCCATATGGACATGCTGAAAACACCTAAAAAATATTACTTCCATGCTCAATTATAATGAATCCTACTTGCTCCAAGTAGGTGGTGGGTGAGAATTACTTTTCCTATTCTTTTGGATTTCTAAGGTCCACTAGGTCATGTGTGTGTGCATATTTGTGTAAATGAGGGAGTGTGACTGTGCACACACTAATAGAGCCAAAGGAGATAAGAGATAGAAACCTGGATTCCCCAGGAGGGGGAAGGAAGGCCATATTACTCAAGTAGACATCACCTTTTATCTTCCAACTGTGAGGGCTATGATATGGAAAGAAGGAAAGTGAAAAGGCAGCTGCTCTACTTGTGTCTACTAGGGGGAGCTCCGGCAGGTTAAAAACCTCTGCTTATCTGTTCATGTATTCAGCTGTTTCATCTTCAGAGGTTTCTATTGATTCAACCTATCTACATAATGTCCAGCTTTAATCCACATTATTCCAAAAGGACAAACCCTGTGTATCAACAGATGTTTACAAAAAATACTGGCTCGACCGGGTAACTGCAGGCACTGACACCTGGAAATCATCAAAACACTGGAAAAGAACTAGATTCATTCATGTAGAAAAGAAATAGCCAAAGGTAGTTTAGTATGATTTTAGTATATACTTAGTGCTCACTTAGAGATTGATAACCTAAGAACAAGAAGAAATAACCTCAATGTCTCCAGTTTCAGTTAAATACTCATTGAAAAAAATATTTTTAAAATGTTGTGTAGGGCGCTTGGGTGGATCGGTTGGTTAAGCATTAGAATTCGGCTCAGGTCATGATCTCATGGCTTGTGAGTTCGAGCCCTGCATTGGGCTCTGTACCCTGCACTGGGCTCAGAGCCTGGATCTTCAGATTCTGTGTCTCCCTCTATCTCTGTCCCTCCCCCGCTCATTCTCACTCGCTCGCTCGCTCTCTCTCTCTCTCTCAAAACTAAGCATTAAAATTAAAAAAAAATAAGTAAAATTAAAATGTGTAGTCATCTTTTATGTCTTTAAGGGAACAAAGGCTTTGTTTGATAGTAGGGCTGAGGTGCCGTCCTGTCTGAAATCAGGCTGAGAGACAGGATGGGAAGAGAATGACAGACTTGTTAACTCAAAGCCCAGCACCCTGACATCTTGTTGCAATTCTCTGTACTCAGGCCAGGGTTAAAATGAAATAGCAATGTTCCCAAGAGTAATAAGTTCAGAATGAGCAGATTTGTGGATATTTCATACTGGTACTGAGTGCAATGGGTACAGGAGAATAGGATGACAGATGTGTTTGTCATAAGATAAACAGTTCATCTGAATGCATGAATTTAATAAAGAGACTCTGAAGTATTCTCTCCCTCTCACTTTTAAGTATTCTCTTTTGATATTGCTAGTCCATTTAGAGATATTTTTTTTACGAAGTCTTACAATAGATTCTGAATAAGCTCAGGTTACAGCCTATGGTTCATTACTCAAATGTCTCCATGTTGGCAGTTTCTGACTTCATCGTTATTAAAAATTTGGCATTGTTCCAAACATCTGGACTCTCTTATAGTAAAAATCAAAGCCACAATGGAAACTGTGACTAAAGCCACTTTAATATATATATATATATATATATATATATATATATATATATATATATAGCAAGTTTTTACTAGGGTATATGATTATTTTTCATTCTGCTCTTTGAGTCTTGTTCTTTTCTTATCTAATCTCCAAAACGTAGTTCATTAGAACTACAACAATGGACTTCACTGTAATTGCATTTTCTCCTGAGCTAAAAGAAACAGCTCTCTGTGGCTGTAGTAAAGTTGATCTACAGAGCTTTCCCATGTAAATTTGTTTTGTGATAATGAAGCAGCTATATATCCATCCCTCTTTTAGTCAAAATTTCTTAAAGCTAATATTCACTTATTTATTCACTCAGCATGTATTTACTGAGTATCTACTAAATGCCAACATTGTTAATATTCAATGATTAGCATAAATTTGTCCCAGCCCTCAAAATAGCATGTAATATTGAAATCCTTGACTCAGTTATGAGCAAACAGGAAGGTTATTTTATTCTTTTGAATATGTATATTCATAAGAATTCATATATATCTGAATATATAGGAATATAAGACTGGCTTTAGCTACTGGTATCCTTTATATTGATTGCTAGAAACTCTCAAGTGGTAAGGTAAAGGATAAGTGCAGGAGACAGACTTTTGCATATCGCACAAAGGTATTACAATTGTTATGTAGATGAGGAATGACACTTGAGTAGCTGTAAAACCATATAAAAGAAAGGGGGAACAACTTGCCCCAGAAAGTAGTTTTTAAATTAGAAACAGAAGGATAAGTAAGTTTAAAAAGATGGAATGTGGTAAGTTTAAGAAGAAAATTTGAGGCAGCAGGTATAGTATTTACAAAAGTCCTATGGTAAAAGGGAATGCAGGATCTTCCAGTAACTGAAAGAAATTCACTTCAGCTAGGGACAGAATGAGAAAGAGTGAGGGAGCATTGGGAATCTAAGGCTGGGACTTTTGTTGCTTGCTCAACATTCTCTTCATATGACTCCAAAGTATGGAGTCATCTGACCAAAGGGGAAAGTTCTATAGTGCATTAGCTGAAGTTTGTTGAGTGAGTTCTACAAATGTGTCCCTATCTGACTGAAAACTGAGTAGGACCATATAAAGTGGTGAATGGTACATTGATGATCACCGTTCTCAAACTCTCCCCCTTTTCCCTGAGGCAAGGTTGGAGGAGCATGGAATTTTAAGTTCCTAATGGAAACCAAAGTTAAAGCATGTCTCCAATCACCTGCTGCCCCTGTCATGCCACATCTCCCCACCCCCCTCACACACACTCATACACCAGGTCCTCCAGCATGGTGGAGTAAGAGGAGCAAGCCATACCCCAAGGTTCTTTGAGGTAAGCTGAGCCACCTACCAATAGGCCACAAGGGCAAGCCAGCCCCCAGGATGTCCGCACCACTGGCAGCAGACATCACAGCTCTAAGGTTACCAGTCCTTAGAGTCAGCTACTAGTATGTCTGTGAATGTATATGAATAACTTGGCCCTCTTTTTGACCATAACTGAGTAAAAAAAATGTACCTGCTACATATAATTGTGATTACAGAAATTACTGAAAATTATTTAATATCTCTCTTCCCTGCTGGAACACAAATCCCCCTAGAGGAGAGACCATCTTTCCTATTCATCACTGTAGGCCCAGTGGAGTGCCTTGCATGTAGTTATCACCCAAAACTGCTCTATTTTTGTTGATGACATAATGGTGTCATTTCCTTTGATGGGAGACAGTGAAGAAAGAGTATGTGTGGAGGGAAAGACCAGAAACCCAAAGCTCAGATGAGAAACCTAGGTCCTGGCTATCAAATAGGATCACTGAATTAAGGACTGTATTTTGAGACTTGGGACTGAATACGATTGTAGAGGAAGTAAGGGCAAAGTGAGACAACAACAGACAAAAACGTAGAAATGATACTTTCAATCTAATACAATAAAAAAGAGAATAAAGAAATCTGGCGCAACCAAAAGAAGAGGCACTTTACTGGGGGTGTGTAGGACAGGTTAAAGTGATCCAGGAAAGGGAAAGTGTAAAGGGTGTTAGGAACAGAGCAAAGGCTATAAGCTAAAGCAAGGGATTGGGAGGATGAAAAGAGTGTATGTACTTGTGTGGCACAACATCTGAGAGGCCAAGTGCCAGGCAGAGAATGAGACAGGTAGCAGAACCTAGAGTGCTGAGCCATGTATGTGTTTTAGAAGGATCTCAAGTGAATTATCAGAATGTAATATGGAGGCTAACATACATAACATATGTAATATAACTTACAGCAAGGAAGAAGCTAGATGGTGATAGACTATGGAAATAAATGGAGGGTAGAGGGAGACCCAGGATCCAGAATCTTGAGTAGTTCCTATAATAACCCCCTTCAGTGACTTGGGCAAATATTTGTTGAAAGAATGAAGTAAGGAGGAATCAGTTAATCAATCCATGCATCAATTAATTAACACAATTTCAAGGAGGTTTCATAATTAGAAGAAAAAAGATAGAATTGTTATTTTAGAAATGAACCATTTAGATATCTTAAACAACAGGAAAAAAGTATTTTTAAATTGTCATACACGCAATGTAAATCATGTAAAAAAAGGTATTTTTCTTCATTTTTTTTAACCATAGAGCAAAGAAGTTAGGGAGCACTCTTGTGACTTTACAAAAGTAGATATTCAAAAGCTTGAAATAATATAGACCAAATTTTGTTTTTTCTTAGTAACTCTTTTATTTGCATTTGTGATTTTTTTTTATCTAATGGCTCTGAGATGATACTTGAGATGAGACTACTCAATTTCATATATAGTCAGATCTCTGAGATTATATTTACTTCACACTTCTAGTTATTATGCTCAATTTCTAAAAAGTATAGTTAACCATAACCTATGCTATCATAAATGCCTGTCATTATGATCTACAAGCAATCCCAAATTCAAGACATATCCCTTGAGTTTGACTGGCTTAGAACTCTTAGTGTATTGAGTGGGTATTTTGTTCTCAGTGCGAATGGGCATTTTGCTCTCATTAAGGTATTTACCTTTATCTCCAATTTATAGTCAGAAAATTCATCCTGCTCTAAGGCCCAGAAAAAGTAAAAGTATAACACAAAGATATGTAGCTAGAGAATAAAAAGAAACAGGGCAAAAACTACTTAGTGTTGTGCTTGTTCTAGAACCAAAGCACTGCCATTGTGCTCACAACATTATAGTTTTGAATAAAATTAGATTAATTGAAAAATAAATACTTAATTAGCACCCCTTCAAAGCTGCTCAGAAATCTGCCCTGATTTCAGACATGAAAATGTTTGTACTTCATTAATATTGCATCACACAAATGAGCATTTATAGCTTTGAAGAGCTTAGCACTTCATAGATTTGCTCTTTTGAAAAATTTTAAACCTCCTTTAAAGTTATTTACTTAAGGCAGATGGCATTTTCTGCCCTTTCTTTTTGGTAAAAGATTATTTGATCCAAGGTAATGAGAAGTATCCCTCTGAGGTTTGAAGCCTCATTTTCCCCCCAGATAGAAGCATACATCAGAGTCACATTTCAAGACTTTAAATTGCTTGGTCAAATAGCTTGTGCATGGTGAATATTTGTTGGTTGGCTGGTTTATTGGATTTACTGATTAACTGAAATATAAATTGAATACATTTACAATTCTAGGTAAGATTAATAAAATGAAATATGGTTGTTAATCAAATAGAAATAAATTGGCAATGAGCAGCCATGGAATCCTGAGTTTTACAACTTTCACTTTAAGAAAGTGAAAAAATTTTAAAGTTTTTATTTAAATTGCAGTTAGTTAACATACAGTGTAATATTAGTTTCAGGTGTATAATTTAGTGATTCAATTCTTACACATGAGACCCAGTGCTCATCACAACAAATGCCCTCCTTAATCCCCATCACCCATTTACCCCATCCTCCCACCCCACTCCCCTCTAGCAACCCTCAGTTTGCTCCCTATAGTTGAGAGCATGTTTTATGATTTGCCTGTCTATTTTTCCCTCCATGTTCTTTTGTTTCATGTCTTACATTCCACATATGAGTGAAATCATATGGTATTTGTCGTTCTCTAATTGATTTATTTTTCTTAGCATAATACTCTCTAGCTCCATTGATGTTATTACAAATGGCAATATTTCGTCCTTTTTTATGGTTGAGTTATATTCAACTGTATATGTATGCTACATCTTCTTTATCCATTCATCAGTTGATGGACATAATTTGGCTATTGTAGGTAATTCTACAGGGTGCACATATCCTTTTGAATTAGTATTTTTGTTCATTTGAGTAAATTCCTTGTAGTGAAATTTTTGGATGATTTTTGTAGTGAAATTTTGGGTAATGCTATTTTTAACTTTCTGAGGAATCTCCATACTGTTTTCCAGAGTGGCTGCATCAGTTCTCATTCCCACCAACAATGCAAGAGGGTTTCCCTTTTTCCTTTCCAATGCCTGTTATTTCTTGTGTTGTTAATTTTAGCCATTCTGACAGGTGTGAGGTGATATCTAACTGTAGTTCTGATTTGTATTTCCCTGATGATGGGTGATGTTATTAGAAGTCCTAGCCACAGAAATCAGACAACAACAACAACAACAACAACAACAACAACAAAATAAAAGGCATCCAAATCAGCAAGGAAAAAGTAAAACTCTCGCTATTTGCAGATGACATGATACTCTATATACAAAACCTGAAAGATTCAACCAAAAAGTTGATAGAACGGATACATGGATTAGTAAGTCATAGGATACAAAATTAATATACAGAAATCTGTTGTATTTCTATACACAAATAATGAAGCAGCAGAAAGAGAAATCAAGGAATCAATCCCATTTATAATTGCACCAAAACCCAGAAGATACATAGGAATAAACTCGACTAAAGAACTGTACTCCAAAAACTATAAAACACTGATGAAAGAAATTGAAGATGACAGAAAAACATGGAAAAACATTCCATGTTCATGTATTGGATGAACAAACATTGTTAAAATGTCTATACTACCCAAAGCTATCTATACATTTAATACAAACCCTATCAAAATACCACCAGCATTTTTCACAGAGCTAGAGCAAACAATTTGTATGGAATTGTTTGAACTTTGTAGGGAGCCACAAAAGATCCCAAATAGCCAAAGCAACCTTGAAAAAGAAAAGCAAAGCTGGAGGCATCACAATTCTAGATTTTAAGCTATATTAAAAAGCTATAGTCAACAAGAAGTATGGTTTTGACACAAAAACACAGATCAATAGAACAAAACAGAAAACCCAGAAATGAAGCCACAACTACATGGTCAATTAATCTTTTACAAAGCGGGAAAGAATATCCAATGGAAAAAAGAGTCTCTTCAAAAAATGGTGTTGGTTATCCCCAAAGGCAAGGGAATTAAAAGCAAAAATGAACTACTGGTACCTTATGAAGATAAAAAGCTTCTGCACAGCAAAGGAAACAACCAACAAAACTAAAAGGCAACCAACAGAATGGGAAAAGATATTTGCAAATGACATATCGGACAAAGGGCTAGTATCCAAAATCTATAAAGAGCTCACCAAACTCCACACCCGAAAAACAAATAATCCAGTGAAGAAATGGGCAGAAAACACGAATAGATGCTTCTCTAAAGAAGACATCCAGATGGCCAACAGGCACATGAAAAGATGCTCAACGTCGCTCCTCATCAGCGAAATACAAATCAAAACCACACTCAGATACCACCTCACGCCAGTCACAGTGGCTAAAATGAACAAATCAGGAGACTATAGATGCTGGCGAGGATGTGGAGAAACGGGAACCCTCTTGCACTGTTGGTGGGAATGCAAATTGGTGCAGCCGCTCTGGAAAACAGTGTGGAGGTTCCTCAGAAAATTAAAAATAGACCTACCCTATGACCCAGCAATAGCACTGCTAGGAATTTACCCAAAGGATACAGGAGTGCTGATGCATAGGGGCACTTGTACCCCAATGTTTATAGCAGCACTCTCAACAATAGCCAAATTATGGAAAGAGCCTAAATGTCCATCAACTGATGAATGGATAAAGAAATTGTGGTTTATATACACAATGGAGTACTACGTGGCAATGAGAAAGAATGAAATATGGCCTTTTGTAGCAACGTGGATGGAAGTGGAGAGTGTGATGCTAAGTGAAATAAGCCATACAGAGAAAGACAGATACCATATGTGTTCACTCTTATGTGGATCCTGAGAAACTTAACAGAAACCCATGGGGGAGGGGAAGGGGAAAAAAAAGAGGTTAGAGTGGGAGAGAGCCAAAGCATAAGAGACTCTTAAAAACTGAGAACAAACTGAGGGTTGATAGGGGGTGGGAGGGAGGGGAGGGTGGGTGATGGGTATTGAGGAGGGCACCTTTTGGGATGAGCACTGGGTGTTGTATGGAAACCAATATGACAATAAATTTCATATATTGAAAAAAAAAGGTGTTGGGAAAACTGGACAACAACATGCAAAAGAATCAAACTAGACCACTTTCTTACACCATACACAAAAATAAATTCAAAATTCCTAAATGTGAAACAGGAAACCATTAAATCCTAGAGGAGAACCCAGGCAGTAACCTCTTTGACATTGGTCACAGCAACTTCTTACTAGATATGTCTCCTGAGGCAGGGGAAGTAAAAGAAAGAAAAAAAAAGTATTGGGACTTCATTAAAATAAAAAGCTTCTGCACAGTGAAGGAAGCAATCAATAAAACTAAAAGGCAACCTACAGAATGGGAGAAGATATTTTCAAATGATATACTGATAAAGGGTTAATATCCAAAATATATAAAGAGCTTATAAAACTCAACACTCAAAAAAACAATAATACAATTAAAAAATGGGTCAGAAGACATGAATAGACACTTTTCCATAGAAGACACACAGATGGCCAACAGAAGAAAGTAAAATCTTCTTTAAGCTTTAATTTGAATTCATAATGTGGAATAATGTTGTTATTAGTCTAGAAAGATAGTCTAAGAAGCTTTATTTTTAGTTTAAAAATATAGGTTTTAAAGACCTGAAAATAATTTGTCCAAAGTTAGAATTCTCATATTAGAACCAAGGTCTTCTGAACTGTTGATACAAACAAATGAGTTGTGAACATGTACTGGAAAGCAGCCAAGACCAAGAAGCCTAGTTCTGATCTTGGGTTCTAGCCTCATTTTTGCCATCAGATAATGAATTTCTTTGAAATCTTTTTTAAGTAGTGTAGTCCAAGGGGTGCCTTGCACCAGGGGGTGCAAGCATCTGACTTCGGCTCAGCTCATGATCTCACAGTTTGTGGGTTCAAGCCTCATGTCGGGCTCTGTGCTGAGAGCTCAGAGCTTAGAACCTGCTTCAGATTCTGTGTCTTCCTCTATCTCTTCCCTTTTTCTGCTCACACTTTGTCTCTTTCTGTCTCTCAAAAATAGATAAAGGTTAAAAAAATTAAATAATGTAGTCCAAAGTCTTACATACTTCCTGGCACACGCTAGACACACAATAAATGTGCGAAGAATGAATAAGTGAATGACTGAATATGCTTCCTATTTATGCCTCCATGGGAAATTCACTCAAACCTTCTAAGATTCAATGTCTCCAAAGGAGATTAGATGATTTCAAAGCTCAGTAGATATGTAATTGGACCATCATTGCGGTCACTTCCTCCTCTAAAGTTCAGTGGCTCATCTTGAATATTACTATGATGTTAAAGCTACTTTCTAAATTCAAATATAAAAGCAACCTTGTTTTTCACAAGGTTGAATATGTCTTCTAAATTTAGGATCCTGTATTTTTGTAATTATCATTAAACATTTAATGACTTGATTTGTATGTTCATAACTATTCTTGTAATTGAATAGAATTGAATATACTCATGTGTGTGGTAAGGGAATGTTTTTCTTTAACTATTCATTTCAGTGATGTTCTAAGAGAGTTTTATTGAAGATCGCTAAGATATGTTTTAAATAAATGTAGTATAAAAACTATACTTATTTTCAATATTTGGGAACTCCAGTTTCAATTTCTGGTCAACCAGAATCAAGACAATCTGACTGAGTGATAGATTCATATCATACTTTTTAATATCCTTCATTCTGGGAGCAAGATATTCAATATCCTTTATAGATGACTCTTTCAAAATATATTTTGACAGTAAGATACAAACCTAATCTTGGAATGTTCTCTTCTTCAAATTTAAAGTTTTATGACGCTCTGCTTATCTAACTAAGCTATGAAGATTTAAAATGATTAATATTAATAGCAATTTTATTCATCTTTAGTCTACATACAAAAAAAAGATTAAATCAAAGTCTTTATAAAAGCTATAGTAATATCTTGCTGATCTTAAAGTCATATAATGGTAACCCCAAGTGTTCAGAACCTGAAAATCCATTTAAAAAGCCCCTTAACAGATGAAATATTCCTTAAAAATATTATATCCCTCTGTCTCTTTCTTATAAGGACACTCATAATTGCATTTAGGGCCCACTTGGATAATCCAGAATAATCTTCCCATGTCAACATTTTAAATGTAATTACATTTTCAAAGTTCCTTTTTCTTTTTAAGATAACATTTGCAGGTCCCAAGGATTAAAACCTGGTATCTGTAGTTGCCATCATTCAGCCTACTGTGATAGGGTAGATGAAAATTAAGTGCACAAAAATTCTTGGTGAAGTTGCCAGCACGCAGTAAAAAGCTATTCACTGAACATTTTAAAAGTTGAGTGCCTATCATGCATGAGCCTCTATAGATATATAAGTGAAAAGAAAAAGATGAAGCCCTTCCCTTCAAGGAGTTCTCATTTTAGTGTGGGAAACATATAACCAACAATGAATAGATAGATAGATAGATAGATAGATAGATAGATAGATAGATAGATACATAGGACAAACAGACAGATAGGTAGATAGAGATAGGGAGATAGAAAAATAGGTGAAATTATGGGGAAAATAAAGCAGAGCAAAGAAGCTAAGATACACTGCAGTTTAGAGGAGTGACTAAAGCCATACTTATAAGATTGTGCAATTAAGTGGATATATGCTTACGGGAAAAAATCCATCAAAGATAGCCATTATCATTATTAGCATTTATCACAGTTTATTATTCTATATTTATCTATATCATGATTTAACATTTGGTTCCCTAACTAAATTTCCATAAAGGCAGGACTGGATCTATCTGAGAAACTGCTGCACTTTTGGTGTCTGGCAGAATCCTTATACATAGGAGACACTGAACAACTATTTGTAGAATAACTGAATAAAAATAACCAGAGTAGCAAATATTTTTATCTAAACAAGATGACATTATTAGAATGTTTTTAATCTCAGACTTACACTTCTGGCTTTGATTAGAGTAGCTTGAAACAGACAAATGCTTCAATTATACAGTTAGATATAAAACAAACAGTAAAAACCCACATCTGTTTGAAACCAGAAAGCTCTGAAGAGAACTGGTATGTGGGAGGCCAAGATCAGAGAGAGAAGAGAATCTCAAGAAAGGTGAACTGATGTTTTTTGAGTCATTTTTTCCCTTAAGGCATTTGCCAGTTGTAAGCATAGGACAAGAGAAGCTAAGCAGAGGAATGATAGCCAAGAGCCAGAGATTTCAGTCTATATTTGGATAATATCAAAGAAATAAAGAGATATTACAGGAGTTTTCCTACTGATAGTGACCAGTGCTCTGTTGTCTGACACCAACTGGTGTCCAACAATTCCATTCAGTTCTGACACTAGCTATCTGGAGTTAGCTCAGACCCCACAGATTAAGGGCTCAGTTCCACAAGACTGCTTCCACTTTAGGAAATAATACTCTTATTAATAATAAGATAATTATAATAAAATATATAATATTTAATAATTATATACAATAAGATAATAAGAATGCATACTCTTATTTCTGCCCAGCTGGCTATAAATTCTGGGGTACTCATGACTCCACTTCAGGGTCAATAATTCACTAGAATGACTCACAGAACTCAGGAAAACAATTACCTTACTTTTACTGACTTATAAAAGTTACAACTCAGGCACAATCAAATGGAAGAGATGCATGGGGCGAGGTATGGGGGAGGGGCACAGAGCTTCCATGCCTTCTTCAGGTACACCACTCTCTCAGTACCTCAAAGTATTCACTAACCCAAAAACTCTCCAAACTTCATCACTTAGGGTTTTTTTATGGAGGTTTCATTACATAGGTATAATGGATTATTAACTTAATCTTCACTTCCTCTTCTCTCCCCAGAAGGTTAGGACAGGGGGCTGAAATATCCATGTTTCTACTCAAATCTTGGTCTTTCTGGCAACAAGCCCCCATTCTGAAGCTATCTAGGTGCTCACCAAGAGTCATCTCATTAGAACAAAAGACGCTCCTATCACTCCTATCATTCAGGAAATGTTAAGAGTTTTAAGAGCTCTATGCCAACAGGGACAATGACCTGTATCTTTCTATGACACCACAGATATAAAAATTCAATTTAGGGCCTAATCGCCACTTCCAGGAAGATCAAGTAGATAGAATTTATCCCATTTCATCCACTAAAAGCTCTGGACATTATATATAAAACAAATTTAAAAGACTCATATGACCATATGACCCACATACTCAGCCATTTTATTCGTAGGTATTTACCCAGGGGAAATGAAAGCATGAGCCCATACAGACTTTACACAAATGTCTATGGCAGCTTTTTCATAATAGCCAAAGTTGAAAACAATCCAAATGTCCATTAATACGTAAATGGATAAATAAATCGTGGTATAGCTATCTAGTGGAAGAGTACTGTGCAATAAAAATGAACACAAAAACAGGAATGAATCTCAAATTAATTTTGTTCAGTGAAGGAGGCCAGAGGAAAAGCTACTACCCATTGTATGATTCCATTTATATGAAATTTTAGGAAATTTGAACATAATGATAGAAAATAAGAATACAGTGGTTGTTTGGGGGTTTGGGGATAGGAAAGGGTGGGAGAGAACAATTAACAAAGTGCTAGTAGGAAATTTGTATGGTTTCATAGATAAATATATGTATCAAAATTTATCAAATCATATGTACTCTAAATATGTGAAGTTTATAAGACATTAATTAGACTTCAAGAAAGGTATTAAAAATTAATTCCATATTTGTCTATGTGAACATGCAAACTGTAGTAAAGGCTCCAGAAGCTTATATATCAGAGTGATATGCATGATTCTAGCTCTCGGAAAAAGGTTGGAATTGGGGTTGATAATCAAAGTGGAGTTTTTCATTATCTGTGGTATTTTAATCCACAAAAGAAGAACACAGTTATTTTAAATATTTTTAAATTATAAAACAATGTGACAAATTTTATTATACTGGGAACCCAAATTAAAGAGGCAGAGATGGCAGAGGAAAACGACTTTCAGAAAAAAGTTTGCAGAAGAAACAATACTTGGTTTCAATCTTAAAGACTAAGTAGGATTCTCTGAGGGGAGACAATCTAAAGATAATAAGCAGTATAAGAGAACATCGACTGAGGGATCAGCGCTGCGTAGTGCTAGGGTGTGCTGGAGCTTAAGGTGGGAGGGGTAGAGGTCTGTGCCAGGCAGAGAGGATCTTGCAAGCGATGGTCAAAGTGTAATGGAGCCTAGAAAGAATGGGCAGCCGTTAAGAGTTTGAAGCGGAAACATAATACAATAAAATTTGTGTTTTTTAAAAAAAAAACAATCACTCTGATGGCACTGTAAAAAAAGATCATGATGATTTGTACAGAAGAAGAGTTCCCAACCTCAGGCATTAGAATGAAGGGGGGAAAAAAGATGAACTTAAAAGACTATTGAAGTGTAAAAGGGTTTCATGTGTTTTAGGGAAATACAGTAGTTTAGAGATTAGGTGATTGGGGAAATTATGGCACAAATAACACAGAGACAAAGAATCTCTTTGTTGTGTTATTTTGTTTTATTTTGCTTTGTTTGTGATTTAGGTTTACAGAGGTGGAAATGGTTGGTTCTAGGCAGAGATTTTTGAGATTTTTGCAACATTTATGGATGAATATAAAAGCCCAGCAATCAGGAGAGAGGTTGGGTTATTAGCCAACAACATGAATGTATTAGCTGATACCAAGAGACTGGCCAGAATCACCCAAAGAAAACATGCAGAAAGAGAATAGAAATTAGCTAAGGGTAGAATCCTATAGAACAAAAACGGTTAAGGTATTTTTAAAAAAGAAAAAGGAGTTGAACAAGAGGTGAGGTTGTGGTAGCTAAGAATGCAGAACATATAAAGAGCATGGAGAGGTCAAGTGTTTCAGCAAAGAGAGAGGGGGGCCACGAGTGTGAAGAGTAAGAGGGGTTATTAGAATTGGCCATTGAAAGCCGTGGATGGTGACCCTGTGCAGAGTCTTTTTGACAGTGTGAGAGTGGAAGCCAGGTTAGAATTCGTGTGAGGGAATTGATTCGGTGACTATAGATTAGGCATTCAAATCATCTGGAGAAGAGAATGAGAGAATTAGAGTGGCAGCCTGAGAGGAAGACTGAGCCAAAGAAAGGAGACGCAGCCCACAGAAGCAAGAATAGAGACAAGAGAACGGAGGACTTACTTGAGCGAAGTCCTAGGAGACAGGAGAGGATGAAATCAAGGGCACTAGCCCCTGCAATTGAGAAGGAAGTAGTGATCAAGAGGTTACTGGTAAGTGAGGGAAATTGAGGAATTTCACTCTAGGTTTCTTCATTCCCTTCCTTTTTCCTTCCTTCCTTCCTCCCTTCCTCCCTCCCTTCCTTCCTTCCTTCCTTCCCTCTTTCCTTCCTTTTTTTGGGTAGGGGGAGGAGAGGGTTAAGATCATCTGCTAGGAGTGAAGACATTAAGGGTGAAATAATATGATGAAGATCTAGAAAGGTTTAATGCAGGCCTTCATGATACATGTGAGGAGTTAAATAAGACTGCTAAAAGTTGCGCAAAAACTTGCATGGTCCAGCTGAGTCGGAGATGTGTGTTTATAATGGCACGCATCAGGCCCTTTAATGATTCTAACCCAATTAGGCCTTATTAGTAAGCAGTGGTTCTCAGCCATAGCTACATGATGAAATCACATGGGGAACTTTAGAAAGCATTTCCACTTGGGTCATATTCCCAAATATTCTGATTGAATAGGTCTGGGATGTGACCTGGGTATTAAGAATTTTAAAAGCTCATTAGATGATTCTAATGTGTAGCCAAGTTGAGAAACATAGCACTAAACACTCACATCTTTCATTACTTAAACTCAGAACTGAATTTAAAGTATGGAATATAGTTGGATTTAAACTAAAAAGTGAAACATGGATGTCAAAGATAATAATAAATAACTATCCATGGAAGAACTTCAGAGATTGTAACATCTTCATGCTGCGCACATTCACATTTTAGAAGTTTATATTTTCAGCACCCAGCCTTGCAGCTGTTGTATACCCATATCAGTAGGACTGTCATAAAATCTCAGGATATTTTTGAGATTTAGCAACTACCTGACAAATAGTGAGGGTGAATGATGCCAGGTCCATAATGTCCATCTTTCAATGACTGATTCAGCATATATATTCAGCAAAAGTATCATCTTGGTTGTTCTGAGCTTTTTTTTTCTCTCTTGCTTCTCATACTGATTTTTAATCTAAAACAAATGCCATATATACTAATATAATGAGTAACACAAGAGGAAATTTCAGTCTGGACTCTACAGTCCTGTCACTCAGTTTTGTAGATTAACCTTTGATTTTATAAGCCTGGCAAGTTGAGTCATTCTTCATAATTTCAGGAAAGAAGAACATTATGACACAAAATAATAGTTTATTAAATTACAATAAGGAATGTGATTTCCATCTGGGATACATTCTTGTTGGTCAATCAACCCATTATTCTCTTTTCATCAGAGAAAGTAACACTTCATTTATATGGAGGTGACATGATTCCATCTTTAGTGTCTGGAATAAAACCAGATTTTAAAAAGTCCTCTGGGCAGTCAGAACAGATTTTACAAGCCCCATACACTAAAACTTGGGTAATTTTGTCATTGGATTAACCCCTGATCCTTCACTCGCACTTATGTTTTCAGATTCAGAATACTCATTCTAATTGGGAAAACCGAGTTTGAATCAAGTCACAGGTGACTAGAAAGAGCAAACTAAAAGCAAAGGGGACTGTTAGAAGGAGTCGCCAACACCAGACGCAAGAAGCCACAGCTGACACTGAGAGAGGAGAACAAAAACCTACCTCCTGCTCCTACAGACAAAAACCTACCTGTCTGCTCCTGCAGACAAAAGATCTCAAAAAACAGGAGTCATTTCAATTAAATACAAATGGCCTTACATACCTCAAGATTCTCTGGGGCCTAATAGAGACTCTGAAACAAGGAAAATTTTATGTTTATTTATTTATTTTGAAATAAATAACTAAACACACTGTGTCTATGCGCATACACTTATATGTGTGTTATTTGAGGGTTTAAAATTACTCTTTTTAATTTAGAGAATTAATATATTTGGCTATATCCATCTTTGAAAATCATAAATAAATGAGAAACTGGTTTACGTTATTCATGTTATGGCAGACTGAAATCCTTGTCTCTGATAAAAGCAGATATGATGTCAACCTGTTAGAGTGCCCTTTCTTCTATAGTCTGCCAAGAAAACCCACTCTGGTCTCAATTTTTTGGATCCATGAATCAATCACAGCATCATCCCTCTTCAACCTGAGAGACTTTTATTTGCCTGTTATTGTGAGTTTATATTAATCTTAGTTCATTTTGTGGGATGAAAATTTATCCTCTTCCAGTCTACATCAAGTCAGCATCATTTATATCCTTTTAGTGAGTTAATTCCATATCAAAATGAAAGAGGAGTTACTGCTCGGAGACCTCCTTGCATTCAGTTAATGTTATCCATGGTAAATAGATCAACTGACTTTTCTTCTCCATAGATTTGGAGATGCAACTTTTTTGGCGGGAGCCTGGAAATTTTTACCCACCAAACTTATCAGTGTTCATATAGTAATACCATCAGCATGCATGTGATGCCTATGAGCAAACATACAATCAACCCAATATGAATAAAGTAACATACGGCTACAAAAGATATTAAGTATTTATTAAGGTGCACTACCATCCAAAATGCACATAAAAGTTAAATATAAATATATAAATGGATATGGAACTTAGGAAGATCACAAGGAACAATTCATCTCCAAAATTGAGATCCTTAGTAGCATTCAGAAAGTTGTTTGTTTTTTTTTTCCAGTATCTGAGTATCTTAAATTACAAATAAGAAGATAGGGTCCAAATATAAAAGAGTAAAGCACACTAAGGCATTTATTTATGAAATAAAAAGCATCAATATCCATTTCCAGAAATATAATAGCAAAGGTAAATGCCCTGGATAAAACCTAATAAACATCCTTTTAAATATATAGGTAAGCCCACAAAAAAGAAAAATTCCAGGGGTCAAAGGAAAACACCTCCCTGGAGAATTAGCCATCACAGGCTTAGGTTCAAATTTACAGCACTGATATGGTCAGCAAAGTTTAACTATCAGAGGGTCTGATACAAAATATATTTGAAGACCAATGACACTCCTAGGATTTCAGGCAGGAAAAAATACAACCTATTTCAGGAATGACAATCCCTTCACCCAGGTGAAAAGGATCACTACTTATAAAAGTCTGCTGAAAATGAGTTTATCCTCAACCTCCAACAAGAAATCTAATGCAAGCATCACCTTTGAAGCAATGTGCCACACTAAGTTGCTGTTCTTTCGCTTATTTTCTCTATGGCCACCCTAAGTTGGTTTTGTTCATGTTACTTTCAATTCTAAATTCTACTCACTGTTCAGACATAATCTTTCCATAAATTGATTTATATATTATCATATCCTCAAGTCTTATCATGCTTCTGAAGTAGAAGGAAAGAAGCATGAAAGGACATAGAAACACAGTCTTTTAAAATCCAGGCTTTTTCAATAATCTGTCAACTAGGAATGTAATTCAGTTAATAGGGCAAAAGTTAAGCAGTTACATACATATTTCTAGAGGAAAAATAGTAAATAGCTACGGACAATTATTTTTTTGAAACAACTTTTTATACAGTTATATCATAGAATTATTCCAGATTTGATGTAACTTCCTGTACTTTCTTCCTGTGTATATAAGTAAAATATGGAATTTTTTTACTCATATAACTCAGGAATCTAAAATTTTTTCTCAGTCTTCAGAGGAGTGAATTGCTTGCCATATATAGTTTAAGTTCAAAGTATATTTTATGTATTCAATTTGCTCAAACATCAGAAATTCCCACAAGGGAATTCTATTTACCAAAATACATTATTTTCCGACTCTGACAAACTGGCATTCTTGTATACAGATAATTTTAGTGACTGAAATTTTTCTTAAGGAAGAGGCAAAACCTCTGGGTGGTCAGCTCATCTTACAAATAACGAAGATAAATTCCTGAGAACAGCAGCCCTGAAAGTTACCTGAAGCAAGAAAACTGCCTGTCAGAAGTGAGGACTGAGGTGGAGTCCCCTCTTAGCCCTATGGGTGGGTGTTCTTCACCTCATGATTCTAAAAGTTGCTCCCCAAAGACATTCCAGAGTATTCCAAAGTTCAGGAAAAGTTCTGTCACCTTTAGCAACTTCCATGGAGAGAATCAATCTGTTTACAGAACAGCCAGCCACCTTCAGAGGTATGTGGGACAGAAGTCTGAGATTTTAAACCAATCCTGTGAACACCTCTTTTATTTAGCTTTTACTTTGTAGGACTCGTAAAAAAATTGAAGACTTCATACATTAATAACAGATTTCTACACTTCAAACTGCATGAGAGGAAAGGATCAGATATAGTTCATGAGTAAAAGGACAGGTATTTGGATATCCTGACACAGATGTCAAAACTTACTTTATGTATTTCTGTATTTATTTAGCAAACACTTATATCTTACTATTTGCCACACAGTGCTGGGCACTGAGGAGATCAAAAGTGAAGAAGCATTGTCAGTGCTCTCAGGGAACTAACAGATTAAGTTAAGGAGAACATTGTGAACCATCACTTAGAATAATTGTGATTGATTTTTCTTTTGGCTTCTCTCCAGTTTCTGCAAGAAAAGTGTTGCTTGGAATAATAGCCACACTGTATGTTCCATACCTTGGCAGTAGCTTGGGGCAAAAAGTGCTTCTACAGAGTGCTGCTATTGAATGAAAAGTGGTCAGGACAACTTGTGCTCCATATTTTCAAGTCACAGGAAAGTGACAAACGATAAGAATGAAAACTTCAGCAGTAATTACCTGATGCTAAAAAAACTATTTGATTTGGTACCAAAAATGAAAAATATCATTCAGCAGTCAGTTCACCCCTAGGCTGGGAGGTTGGAAGGTGGTAGGAATAATACCAAGCCACTTATTACTCATTACAGCACTTATATAACCTCATCTATTTTTACTACATCCAAGCGTAGCCATATTTTTTTATTCTCAACAGATTGAATCTCTGAAATACACTTCTTGCATTCCACAGACTTCTCATACCTCAAGCCATAGTTCCAGAATCATGTCCTCATGACTCCTTATCAAACCAAGTCCATAATGGTGCCACCCTTTCTGTGCTCCTGCAGTATTCAGAGTCTGGTCACCCACTCTGAGACTTTAGTATGTTTGTGCTATGGAGCTCTCTAGCCATGGTAACCTCCATGACATTAGGAATCATGTCTTTATAATTCTTCTGCACCTAGCATTGCTCTGAGAAAAAGTAGGCTCTCATTAATGTCAATTCAATTTGATTCTTCAACAGAGTTTCTAAATTATAAATAGTAAGGAGAAAAACCTTAAATCCTATCAGAAAAATAGTTCTCCCAGGTTATGCAATAACTTTATAAGCAAGGACCTCTGATCCTAACCACCCAGCATGATGCTGGACAGTAGAAATGCAACGAAAATTAATTTGCTGGCTCATGGATACACAATAAGTAACAAAATAATATGCCACTAAAGATGTGAATAAGTATATATCTAAAAGCATCTATATTTTCAAAGCAAGAAGAATGATTGGTCAGCATCTACCATGCAAGAGTAAGTAATTAGAACTTCCATTTAATTAGCACATTAATATCTTAAACATTATCATAATAGCTAAACATAATGGACAGTAACATACAGAATCAATAAGCCACAGTCTCTAGGATTACACTAGAGAAATTGAAATCTGTTCAAGAGACTAGGCTTTTTTGACATATGGTAAATGAATATTTCAGCACCAAATACTAGTAGTATTTATTCTCAAAATTAAAAAGAAAGGATAAGGGTGAGGTTGAACAGGAAAAAGCAATTCTGATTTTGTTGGAAGTCTTTCATATTGTTTCAGTCTCACCCATGAAGTAAGCAAGGGTTGTATTTACAGCTTCCAACAATTCACTCTTTACTGACTTAACTTGAATCTCCTTTTTTTTTATATTGTGACACTGACATCGTAAAGGCCACAGAAGATGAACCAGTGCCTCAAACAGGCATTTAATTTTGCACCTCAATATGTTCTTATTTCATGAAAATGTTCTTATAAAATCAATTTCAAAGTGTCCATTAACATTTTTTGGCTTCCCTGATGGAACTTACCTAGTCTCTAAAGAGAGTATACACAGCTTGTTCTTCCATCAGAAAAATCAAAGAAAATATGATAATTTATTTGACTTGGTATATTATTAGCGTGTCTTAGGACATCAAAAAAATCTTTATTTCAAACCTTTTAACCCAGTATCTTCTCTTTTCCTGGAAGATATTATTCTTTGTAAGGATGTTAGTGTAATATGAAATAATTCAAGGAGGCATGGCTCACTGACACTTTAATACTTAAATGTTAGCCCTTTAAGTAAGATTTGCTTATCTTTAAGTAACGTCTAAAATGATGATCCTTGCTCTAATGCCTCCCTAATTGAATTCCCACCCAGCTCCAGCATTCAGATTTTTCAGCCTATAGATTTCCCATTCTTTAATGCATCTAATATTAGCCAGAGACATTGTTTAAAATTGAGTCAGATCATGTCACTACTCTGCTCAAAATATCAGTAGCTTCCTATCTCATTCAGAATAAAGGCCAAAGTCTATAAAATCACCTGCCAAGACCATGGAGTCTTGTCCATGACCCCTTTTGGACCTCATCCCTTGTCTATTTCCCTCCAGCAGCTTGTTCCTTAAATATGCCTAACCCACTCTCATCACAGGGTCTTTGCACTCACCACTGTCTCTGCCTGGAACGCTCTTTGCCCAGATATTTGCAAAGTTTCTCCCTCGTTTCCTTCAGGCTTCTGCTCAAATGACATCTCACGAAGGTCTTCCATGGCTATCATATAAACCAGCAATACTACCTTGCCAGTATTTAGTCCCCTTTCCCTGCTTTATTTTTCTCCATAGCACTTATTACTAAGTGATCCCATAATATATTTACCTGTCTGTCATTTATTATCTTCCTCCTCCATTAACATATAAGCTCCCGCAAAGTAAGGACTTTTGGTCTTTTTTGTTCACTGCTGTGCCTGCAGTTCCTGTATGAGTGCCCAGACACAGTTGCAACTCAATAAATATTTGTTGGATTAATGGATTCATTGTTGTAAATAGAAACACGTATTAATACTTATGAAACTCCAGCATGCAAATGTAGCATGACATTTCTCTCTGAAATCAGTTCCCTGCAAATTATATCTACATTAAATATAACTCAGTTATCTGTCATTAAAGAATTAAACCATTCTAACACAATAGAAGAGTACAAATGGAGGCCAACTTGTCATATGTCTAAATATTTAAGAATTATTGAACAAGCTAAAAATGTTAATATATAACATGTCTTTCTACCTTGATAAATATGCCTTATTAAGGCAAAATCTTCAAGCCAGATTTTTTAGAAATTATTTTGAAATAAATGAAAATTCAGTTCTATGCCTTTTCACTTTTGTTTAGTTTTGGGGTGTGTGTGGGGAGAGAGAGAGAGAATGAGAGAAAAAGAGAGAGATCGTA
Organism: Panthera leo; assembly: GCF_018350215.1. Taxonomy (NCBI): domain Eukaryota; kingdom Metazoa; phylum Chordata; class Mammalia; order Carnivora; family Felidae; genus Panthera; species Panthera leo. The sequence goes on from NC_056687.1 coordinate 109,700,420, forward strand.
TGTTTTGTTTATTTTTGCCAAGAATTGACAGTCTTCAAAGTGAGAATTTGAGGTGCAGACTTTTTGAAAATATTCTGATAATCTCATACATAAAAGCAGTAGCCAACCTGGTCCTAACAGAACCAAGTTTGGGGTAACTTTTCATGTTGGCCCAATAGCCCTAGCTATTATTCATTGTACAAGGAAACTGAACTGGGAACTGATACTAAAAATCTTTTCAGTATAATCCAATAGCTTTTGATGCCCTTCTTTCAAAATAAACACTACAAGATGATTAAGAGAAACAAATATGTAAGTGAAAAAGAATGAAAGAGAGGTTTAATTCATGTGAGAGTGAATTATTAGTGCCTTTGGGAAATAATAAAATGTGGACAACATGAGCTAACCCCAAAGGACTAGATAATCCAGATGTAAAAACATGACACAGAGGTACAAATAATTCACCCAACAATATGATTTCAGGAAAACTTCTAAACAAGGCATAGCAGTGTAGCATAGTTGTATTTATAAATCTTGAAATAAATGTTAAAAGTAGAACTCAAAGATTAGCTTTCACAAGAAAGACAACAACAATAATAATAGAAATAATTTTATATCATTTATTTTGTGTCAGGCATTGTTCTAAGTGCTTTTCATATATGCATTCATTTAACTCTAAAAATGATCACTTTGAAAAAGGCACTACTATTATCCTCAACTTAAAGACAAGGGAAATGAGCCACTTAACATTCAAGTCACTTGCCCAAGGTGGTATAGTTGAAGTTTGAATTTAGTCCTGTAGTTCTTGAGTTGATACTCTTAACTACTACTACTACTACTCTACATTGTCTTTAGCCTAAACAATATAAACATAATTAAAATAATAACTGTACCTTAGTTGTATACAGTGATTTATGATGCACAAAATGTCACTCTACATTCATTACCTTATCAGAGACTTACAAATACTCTATGTTACATGTAATCATGTTATTCCTGTGTTACATGTAAGGATCTTTAAAGGCTTTGCTTTTTGGATAAGCAAGGCAAGAAAAAATACTCCACTTGTGAAGGAAAAATTAAGGTTGCACAGGATTAGTAAAGCAATGGGGTTTCCAGTCCTAATCTCCTTAGGGCAGCACTTAGAGCATATACATGGCTTCCAACCAAAAGACGTGACTGCAAAGATTGCAAAGTTAAATTCAGTTAGTCCAAGAGCCCAAAGTGAGGAAAAAAATTCTTCACTTGTGTTGCCATTGGTCTCAACATTCATTCCCTTTCTTTATGAAATAGAAAACTAACTTTTGCTTTGAGAAAACTGTTCTTCTGTCCATTACAATCTTATGGTATGTGATTTTGTGCTAGACCAGTCATGCATTTGAAAACACTGGAGTTGATTCATGCCCTGACCCCCAAAAAACTATGTGTTTCTGCTGTAGTTACTCTAGTTCCTATCCTTTTAAAGCTTGGTTCTTCACCTCTCTTTCTGCTGCTTAAACTCTGAAAAAAATTTTTCTTAGGAAGAACAATTGATTTGAACCAGCTTAAGTCTAGTTAATTCTGTTGAATTCCATTAAATTCTATTAAATAAGTTTAATTCTAGCTGATTCCGATGAAGTAGAATCAATTTCTGTTGCTTACAACCAAGAATCTTAACAGATCGTTTTTATTGATTGATTGATTGATTGATTGATTGATTTAGAAAAAGAGAGACAATGAGAGAGAGTGGGCACAAGCCGGGGCGGGGGTGGGGGGAGAGATGGAGGGATAGAGAGAGAGAGAAGAATCTCAAGCAGGCTCCCTGCTCAGTGCAGAGCCTGACATGGGGCTCAATCTCACGACCCTGGGATCATGACCTGAAAAGTCAAGAGTTGGATGCTCAACCGAATGAGCCACCCAGGCACCCCTATTTATTTATTATAATCACCATTTTTAAGGGTTTTTTTTAAATTCCAGTTAACAATGAGTGTAATATTAGTTTCAGGTGTACAAATAGTGATTCAACAATTCCATACAACACCCAGAGCTCATCACAGCAACTATACTCCTTAATCCCCATTACCTATTTAGCCCATCCACCCACCCACCTCCTCTCTGGTAACTATCAGTTTGTTCTTATAGTTAAGAGTCTGGTTCTTTGTTTACCTCCCAAACTCTTTTTTTTTCCTCTTTGTTCACTTGTTTTGTTTCTTAAATTCCACATATGAGTGAAATCATACGGTATTTGTCATTCTCTAACTGACTTATTTTGTTTAGCATGATACTCTCTAGCACCATCCAGGTTGTTCCACTATGTATATATATGCCACATCTTCTTTTTTTTAAATATGGAATGCTTGATGAATTTACATGTCATCCTTGTATAGGGGCCATGCTAATCTTCTCTGTATTGTTCCAATTTTAGTATATGTGTGGCCAAAATGAGCACTGTTACATTTTCTTTATCCATTCATCAGTCAATGGACACTTGGGTTGTTTCCATAATTTGGCTGTTGTACATAATGTTGCTATGAACATTAGGGTGCATGTATTCCTTTAAATTAGTATTTTTGTGTCCTTTGGGTAAATACCCAATTTTGTGCTCTTCAGGTCAAAAATATTTTTTGGAGAGGTGAAAATTTTAAATTAGGAAACCACTGAAAATAGAAACATAATTTTCAGTTCAACCAACCCCTCCAAAACCTTCTTTCAGACAAACTATGGAATCACCTAAAGGAGAAAAACTTAGAGTTCACTCCAAAGGCTATTTAATAACATTCTAAATCCTAAATAATTTAGCAGTGGAAACAAAAAAAAAATATATTGAATTAAATTAGATTCATTGAGTTTCCTTTCTGGTCTCTTTATTCTTCTAGGGCATGATTCTTTGATTCGATAATGAAATGCACTTTAGCAATCATTTCAATAGGGTCGTCACCAAAAATTTCAAGTTCTTCATCTTATTTAATTAGTTTTAAACATAGTGTTATCCTTACACAAGCCTAAATTCCTATTTTAGAAAAAAATTCATATGCAAATAATGATTCTGATGGAATGAAACAGTGAGGAATGAATGACTACTATCTGAATAGACTCTAAATATGATAAATGTGAAATGCAATGACAAAGGCAGCCAAAGAATAGATTTCTTCAGAGACTATCACTGTTGAGCATTGACCATAATTCCAAGCAAGATCTTGACTAAAATTCTAAGTAAAAATACTTGCAAAAATATCATATTTTATCAACTTTAAAAACTTGCACTGTCTAACAAATATACAGAATGTGTATTTGTAATCGTAATAGTCACAGAATGTTTAGATCTTAAATAGCATGAATAGCCAGTAGGAGAAAAGAAATTATGTAGAAGGATTCCAAATCCCAATATGTTTTTGTATATATTTCTATGTGATTACTTATCGACTAAATACATGTAAGCTATACATCAAAGACTTAGATACATCAAGCTTTAGAATTGAAAAAGATTTGTGTGCCCTTTTAGTCTGATTTTATCATTTCCTTATTTTAAGAATAATGTATGTGAAAACTTTCTTTGGAAGCTCTGTTTTGCTCTTATTTCCAAATATGAGAATTCTTAGGTCTGGAAGAGTTAAGAAGTTGCTACGTCACATGGCTAGTTAGTGGCCAGCCTAAACTGGCCCCCAAAGAAGGTTCCCCTAAAGAAGATAGTAAACAAGCAAACAACAACAATAAAAGTCAGTAATATAAGTAATAATAAATATTGTCAAAATGCTAAAGGGGGAAAATGGTAAACAGTACCACAGTGGAAATGGGATATTAAATTAGGTATTCAAGGAAGCTATCTCTAGAAATCATGGCTGGGATATGAATCATGAAGAGGAATCAGCTGTGATAAACTATGTTGTGAATGAGGAAAATGTCAAAGGCAAAGCCATGGATCTCTTTCAACTGTGATAAAGTATAAAATAACATCCTACATGACCTTTTTTAAACCCCTATTTAATCCTAAAAGTCAAGTTCCTTCCATTATACCACCGTGTTTACATGTGGCTTAGTTTCTCATGAAATCTCCCCAAAAGGGAGAGATCACATATACATTTAACATATGTGCAGATACATAACAGAATTTTAGTTTTGTAAAATACTTTCAAACACATTATTTCATTTGATGTTTACAAATAATTCTATACAGTAGGCAAGGTAGATGTTACTGGGAATGAAATGAACATCAGTTTTTTTCAAAACCTGGTCTTACCACTAAAACAACTTTAATCCTTGGGCATACAACTTTTAAACTCTCTGTAACTAGATTTCTTCAATGGTCAGGGTGTACCTTTTTTATAGGGTTGTTGTAATAATAATGTAAAGATATTCTTCAAAATGTATTTGATCAAGGTACGTAGGAATTTTAAATAATGATTCTCAATAAATGCAATTTTTAGTTAAGGAATGAGAACTGGAACACTCAAAACTTTCAGTGGTATATTAAAATCATACTACAGAAATGTGTTAGAAATTTAAATCTTTTACATTTGGAATCTCTACTCTTCCTATCCTTTTAGCCATTGCCTAATTACCTATAAACTCTATTACATAAGGAGTCTTTATGCTATTGAAACGCAGCAATGTTAACAATCTAAATTACTTCTAAACAGCTGTTAGTTATGGCTTGGACCTGGCTTTTTGTTGCAGTAGGTTGTGGTATTGGTAGTAGTTTTTTGTTGCTGTTGTTATTTACCTTGGGGGTTAGCTTGTTTTTTGTTTTGTTTTTCTTTGTTTTATTTTAGGGTTGTATGACATTTGAACACACAGGAAGAATGGATGAAGTGTGACATTAATGAACCAGCAGTGTTGGTTGCTTGGATTTTGTGCTCATCTAATCTTAGAGGATTCTTTATGAAGCAAGGGAAGGCTAACATGTTACAAGTAAACTAGAAAACAAATGTATGAAAGTATTCTCTCCCCTTTTATATATTCATCCAAATAGTCCAACAACCTTTCCCATCACACTGCTATCTGGGGGAAGAAAATTATTCTGTTGTTAAGATTTAGTCAGAGCTTTGAATACCTTGAACCCAGAAATAACCCAGCTGCTCCTTGGAAACTTCCCTCAAGTGAACTCAGATTTATGCAAGAATAACCCCACAGAGGCAAAAGAAATAGAGTTTTCAAAGATAGAACTGCATTAAATACTGCATATTTGGCCACACTTACACATCAAAGTTTACAATCTTCCACTGACAATTACATTATAGTGTAACTATTATCTGTCCTTGATCTTGGCATCAGAAAGTCAATGTTAATCCTTTGCAAGCCAAATTAGATGTAGAACAGAAGAAGATCAAGATGAAGTTCTAATTTTATGGAAAATCACACAAAAATGTTTCATAACCTTCACAGTCATTTCCTATAGAATGTTACATTCATGCTATCTACAATGAGAAAACTGAGATTCATAAAAGATAAGCTGTTTATCGAAGGCCACACAAAAAGTGACAGAATCAGGATTTGATCTCCAGTCTCTGTAGAGAGGATCTTTCTACTATATAGGGTCTCTCCAGTTTAGAGCATCTTAAAGATTTCATAGCAATGTTGCATACTTTAGCTTATCTCCAACCTAAATTGAGCTTATTTAATTAGCAATGATGAAAACAGAAGGTCAAGCGCTAAATAGAATCAATTCAGTCAACCCTCCCTATTCACCATTTTCTGTTTATACTGCAATTACTTTTTAATAATTTCAGAATACAATCTCATTTGTTAGTGGGGGAAAAAGGAGTTGGGAAGGATTTATAAGCAGTGATTAATTTTTTAAATATATAGCTGGAAAAGACAAATTGCTTTCCTGCTTCCTTATTATGCTAGCTAATGCTTATCATTTCATACACATGTCAAACGCTAATTGATTAAACTTTGAAAGAGGAAGGGAAAGAACAGCATCTCACTTTGAAATATCTTTGAGAACTTCAAATTAAAATGAACAGAAGATAATCGGGGGTGGAGGGAAACTCACACTCTCTTCATTTCAAACCAAGAGCTCACAAAAGATACCAATTCAAACCTCCCACCTGCTTGGCAATTTGAGAAAAAAAGACCAACTTATTAATATGCTCTTTTAGTTAATTCTAACATCTTGATGGTAACTGGGCATCTGTATACTTGTTTTCATTCAGTAATCTTCTGTTTGCATCATTTTCCACATGATAAGACCACAACTCAAAGCAAGTTTGATGTGTACCCTGATAAAGCTAATCTGGCAGCAGGCAGTTTGGAAGGCTTTTCTGCATAGCAAATTAGCAGTTAGGTAATTTCTCCAAGGAAGAGTGGGAGGAGCCCTGGGTCTTTTAAAATGCCAAATAGATCGTTATTGTCATCAACTCTTTTTTCCTTAACAAAGTTAACTTCTTTAAGTGTCACTGAGAGAGAGCTAGGGTCCTTTAGAAAATGAATATGGATTCCCTCGTAGTGAGCTCAGGATCATAGGTCCATGGCCAGAAACTAAACTATATTTCTGACCAACTACTTGGCAAATACGAGTCGTTACATGTAAAGGAGAATTGCCCAAAGTGTGAAGCCCTCATATCACACAACACACAAAAGTCAATTCCATATCCCCACTGCTTTGATTGCTCAGTGAAAGCAACACACTCACTTAATGGGGAGAAAGCACCAAATTTCTTTTTTTTTTTTTTTTTTATTTTTTAATATATGAAATTTACTGTCAAATTGGTTTCCATACAACACCCAGTGCTCATCCCAAAAGAAAGCACCAAATTTCTATGAATACCGAACACTTACAGCAGTCACTAGGCCCTCCAGACCACTACAGGGCTTAGTTCCTAGTCTATTGTTTCCATTTCCCTTTTTTAAGATCTCCTAAATGTTGCAGTGAAAAAATGGTACTCCAGTTGCCTGAAATAATTAATGTGTTTCTAATGTGTCTTTCCAACAGAACATGATTTAGCTATTAGCCTGACTAAAGGCTCTTATTAGTGTCTTCCATCAGGAACCAAAGATTCTTAGAATGTCAGAGGTTTATAAAGACTACATGTTGCAACATTCCATTTAATACCTATATCTATATGATTTCTCTTAACATTACTGCAATTGTTCTTTAATGCAGAACTAGTTGCAAAAGCTAGTCCAAAATCAGTCCAAATCTGAAGAATTCACCAATTTAAAGGAAATGTAATTTTATTACTTTAGTAACATATAATTACAACAACAAAAAATAATCAAAATCTTAGGTGGTGGTTTTCAGCTAGAAATCAGCTTTTCATTTACTCTCTGTATAGATTCAGTAAAAATTGACTGAAAATAGTTTTCTTAAAGAGGTTATACGTTCTTTTCTCTTATTCCAACTTGTTGGAACTCTTATTCCAACTTGTTGGAACTTGGCAACTAGTTGCCAAAAAAAAAAAAAAAACACCACAATGTGTTAATAGAAAATGTAAAGATAAATCTCAAATGAATCTAAGAAGAGTTACCACAAATTCTGAATTAGTAAAAACTTAGATTTTACTATAATAAAAACTAGGTTAAATCATCTTTTTATCATTTATTGAACATTTAACATGTATGCAAGCTCCTTCTGTAAATGTATTTGATACATTAGTGAATAAAATAATCTGGGACTGAGGGAGAGAGATAAACAATAAAAATGTTGGATAGTTCTAAGTGCCATGCAAATTAAAAAAAAATAATAATAAGGATAGGATAGGGGAATGGGGAGTGCTTGAAAGTACAAGTTGTAATTTAAGATGTCCTGGCCTGGTTAGGCCTCATACAGTAGGTATTATGTGATCAAGGTAAAGTAAGGAGGGAATCATGCTGGGTCATGAGTTTTCTGGCAAAGGGAAGCTAAGTGTGAGGTCCCCAAAGTGTAAATATGCTGATAGGTTTGAACATCATCAAAGCATTAATGTGCCTACAGCAGACTCAGCAAAGGAGAACACAGGAAAAGAAAAGGACAAAAATCTGTGGTGGGGGTAGGAGGCCACAATCAGGAAGGATTTGGAAGGACTCACTTTCACTCAGTGAAACAGGGAGCCACTGGGGGGGTTTGAGCAAAGGGAGGACATACTGAACACATTTCTGAAACTATCATCTGGCTGCTGTGTTGAGAATAGATTACAGGAAGGCAGGGATTGAAACAGGGGAGCAGTTGTAGGCTATTCTGCCAATCAAGGTAAGGGGTGATGGTAGCTTGAACCGGAAAAGAAGTAAAAGGTACAAGCGGCTTCAATGACACCCACCTTTGATCTCTTTGCCTCAAGTACTTTGTTCTCCTTATATAACAGGATTTATTGTGCTATATTGTCATATATATTTTTGTAATATTTCTCTCTAAATAGACTGTGAATACCTCAAAGACAGGGACTATATCTTACTCATTCTGTACTGTCAAAGTTTAGCACTCTGCCAATCATTTGAAGGTGCTCTCTATACACATTTGTTGAATAAAGTTAAAATTAATCACAATAAACAATATTGGATTTTTCATTTCAGAATAATTTTTTAAATGTAATTGAGAGGTAAAAAAAAACCGAGAGGTTGAATATAGAAAAGTTTGAATATAGAATTACTAAGCTGTGAGATAGCAAAAATATAATGTATTTTGTGCCTTACCGCACTGTGAAGTAATTCACATTTAATGGTGATCTGTGGCTCTTTAATAGTATCATATATTTTCTACAAAAGCATAACAAATTTTACATTCTTTAAATTTGGCTATTGAAGAAAGGATGCCAAACTCTTCAAAATCTTAACTGTAAGAAAGATGACCATGTTTTCAGAAGTACTCAGGAGAGAAACGGTTCTTTAAGAAACCACAGATTAAATAGAATGGAGTTACATTAGAGAATTACAGATAATACACAATATAAAAGTGTAGAATTACATTTGTACTCAGGATGCCTTTAGGAAAAGCTATATTAACATAGAATCGTTGGGTCTAATTTGAAAAATGTTTCATGGGACATAAAGAGTATAAAAATGCCAAAACCTTCCACCAAAACTGACTATGAGGATGAATTGGAAAATAATGGTTTTTAACCCTTATTTATGTCTTTAACAGGAGTATAGAAAATATGGATTTCTCTTCTAGAATAACTCATTTTTTCTGATCATAAAAATAAATCACATAATTTTTTGCCAACAAAACATTTTCGTGGGCTGCCTGGGTGGCTCAGTAGGTTAAGCATCTGATTTTGGTTCAGGTCATGATCTTGCAATCGGTGGGTTTGAGCCCCGTGTCAGGCTATGCGCTGACAGTCTGGAGCCTGCTTGGGATTCTCTCTCTCCCTCTGTCTCTCTGCCCCTCCCCACTTGCGCTTTTTCTCTCTCTCTCAAAAATAAATAAATAAACTTTGAAACATTTTCTCTATTAATATGTTGGTATATTTCCAATCTTTTTTCAGTGTAAAAATGTATATTTTCTTATTTTACAAAATTAAAATCACACTATATGTATCCCATAGCATGTATATTTTCCTTATATATCTGACCATTTTCCCACGTCATTAGGTATTTTTGAAGATATGTTTTACTGCATTTGTGTTACCAATTTACTATTTTTTCAGTTGATCAAATATATACTGAGTGCCTATATATATCTATGCACTAGATAACACATTAAGCACTAGAGACTGACTTGTGGAGTTCTTGCTCTTGCCTAGCTTACATTCAACAAACAATGCCAATAAAATATGAAGATGCTATAGGATGCTATGAAAACACAGTGGATCACCTAACCTAGTCTAGGGAAATCAGTCTCCAGTTAAGCTGAGACATACAGGATAAGTAGGAGAATAAACAGTATGTGTTGAAGGATATCTGGATTATTTTCCAAACAAAGGAAAATAGAAAAACCATAACTTGTTCAAGGTATTGAAAGAAGTTTATCATGGAAAGAAGGAAGAAAAGAGGGGCTAGAAAAAGGATGTGGAGCTTGAGGACCTAGGATATTACCAAATGACAACTTCCACTATACAGCTTAATATATAGGTTTGGTGTTCAACAGAGGTCACTATTTTTTCCTCTTTGAATCCTTATTTCTGGTGACTTAAGCTCTTACTTAGTGATAGTAATAAGTGAAAACTACCTAGAGGGGCTTTAGTTTTCTGCTCTCACATTTGGAATCCCATAATAATTTCTTCAACTGTTCTAAATTAAAGCAAATATTAACTTCATATAGGCTAGTATTTATATTTCATTTTTTCTACTTAATATTTTAATGTAAATGTCTTGTAAAGACATAATGAGTTCTGTCAAATCCTGGAACATTTCCTTTGGCCCCAAATTATTAGGTTCCTAAGTGGCTTGGGCTGTAAAATGCTTGTAGTTTTCATATATTCTGAGACTGGGGAATTGTGAAACTCTGGTGGGGGTTAGGAAGGAGCACTGATCCTCACTTCTGTCTCTAGAATTACAGTGGCACTTATAGTCCTCAGTTTTCTCATCTGTAAATCTAGAGGACTGAACTAGGTGATCTCTATGGCTCATTCCAGTTTTATTAGTCTTTGATTGTAATGGAAATCCCTTTTAGATGGTGTTTAAGTTAACAGAAAATGTAACAAGAAGAAAAGTTAAATTCATAGAACAGATATTTGTTCAACATGTCTATTTTGTGGCGAGAGCTTCATTAAATAGCCCATTAGCACCTCCTTTATGAAAGCACTTGTACTACATTTAAGGTTGCCAAATTGAGCAAATAAAAATACAGAACACACAGTTGAGCTTGAATTCCAGATAACGATAAATAACCTTTTAGTATAAGTATGCCCCATGCAATGTCTTAAATCTAGTTGAAGAGTCCTATATCTTATCAGTTACCCTAATTACATTTTCAACCTAAAGTTTATTATAATCATTAGAAAATAAATTTTTTACTCCTGCAAGATAGTCTTTTGTCATTTTTTTGCCAGTGAATTGGCAAAATACTTTCATAGACATTATTTAAAAACACCTAAATTCTTGCTTTGTGCTCCTGAAACATGCAGTTAGGAATGAGTGCAACACATAGTAAATTTCTGTAATTTAAAATACTGCTTCAATATGCTCCTGCCTATTCAAGATAGTAAGGGTATAGAGTGTTCTGATTAATTTGCTATTCTTTAGTGTTTACCTGTGTCTCACATGGATTTTTTTTAATATGAAATTTATTGTCAAATTGGTTTCCATACAACACCCAGTGCTCATCCCAATAGGTGCTCTCTTCAATACCCCTCACCCACCCTCCCCTCCCTCCCAGCCCCCATCTACCCTCAGTTTGTTCTCAGTTTGGCTCCCTCTTATGTTTTGGCTCCCTCCCTCTCTAACCTTTTTTTTTTAATTTCCCCTCCCCCATGGTCTTCTGTTAAGTTTCTCAGGATCCACATAAGAGTGAAAACATATGGTATCTGTCTTTCTCTATATGACTTATTTCACTCTCCATAACACTCTCTAGTTCCATCCACATTGCTACAAAAAGCCATATTTCATTCTTTCTCATTGCCATGTAGTATTCCATTGTGTATATAAACCACAATTTCTTTATCCATTCATTAGTTGATGGACATTTAAGGTTTTTCCATAATTTGGCTATAGCTGAAAGTGCTGCTATAAACATTGGGGTACAAGTGCCCCTATGCATCAGCACTCCTGTATCCCTTGGGTAAATTCCTAGCAGTGCTATTGCTGGGTCATAGGGGAGATCTATTTTTAATTTTTTGAGGAATTTCCACACTGTTTTCCAGAGCAGCTGCACAAGTTTGCATTCCCACCAACAGTGCAAGAGGGTTCCTGTTTCTCCACATCCTCTCCAGCATCTATAGTCTCCTGATTTGTTCATTTTAGCCACTCTGACTGGCATGAGGTGGTATCTCAGTGTGGTTTTGATTTGTATTTCCCTGATAAGGAGTGACGCTGAGCATCTTTTCATGTGTCTGTTGGCCATCTGGATGTCTTCTTTAGAGAAGTGTCTATTCATGTTTTCTGCCCATTTCTTCACTGGATTGTTTTTCGGGTGTGGAGTTTGGTCAGTTCTTTATAGATTTTGGATACTAGCCCTTTGTCCGATATGCCATTTGCAAATATCTTTTCCCATTCCATTGGTTGTCTTTTAGTTTTCTTGATTGTTTCCTTTTCAGTGCAGAAGCTTTTTATCTTCATGAGGTCCCAATACTTCATTTTTGCTTTTAATTCCCTTGCCTTTGGGGATGTGTCAAGTAAGAAATTGCTGCGGCTGAGGTCAGAGAGGTTTTTTCCTGCTTTCACCTCTAGGGTTTTGATGGTTTCCTGTCCCACAGTCAGGTCCTTTATCCATTTTGAGTTTGTTTTTGTGAATGGTGTAAGAAAGTGGTCTAGTTTCATTCTTCTGCATGTTGCTGTCCAGTTCTCCCAGCACCATTTGTTAAGTAGACTGTTTTCCTTTGGATATTCTTTCCTGTTTTGTCAAAGATCAGTTGGCCATACTTTTGTGGGTCTAATTCTGGGGTTTCTATTCTATTCATTGGTCTATGTGTCGTGTTTGTGCCAATACCATGCTGTCTTGATGATTACAGCTTTGTAGTATAGGCTAAAGTCTGGGATTGTGATGCCTCCTGCTTTGGTCTTCTTCTTCAAAATTACTTTGGCTATTCAGGGTCTTTTGTGGTTCTATACAAATGTTAGGATTGCTTGTTCTAGCTTCGAGAAGAATGCTGGTGCAATTTTGATTGGGATTGCATTGAATGTGCAGATAGCTTTGGGTAGTATTGACATTTTGACAATATTTATTCTTCCAATCCATGAGCACGGAATATTTTTCCATCTCTTTATATCTTCAATTTCCTTCATAAGCTTTCTATAGTTTTCAGCATACAGATCTTTTACATCTTTGGTTAGGTTTATTCCTAGGTATTTTATGATTCTTGGTGCAATTGTGAATGGGATCAGTTTATTTGTCTTTCTGTTGCTTCATTGTTAGTGTATAAGAATGCAACTGATTTCTGTACATTGATTTTGTATCCTGCAACTTTGCTGAATTCATGTATCAGTTCTAGCAGACTTCTGGTGGAGTCTATCGGATTTTCCATGTATAATATCATGTCATCTGCAAAAAGCGAAAGCTTGACTTCATCTTTGCCAATTTTGATGCCTTTGATTTCCTTTTGTTGTCTGATTGCTGTTGCTAGCACTTCCAACACTATGTTAAACAACAGCGGTGAGAGTGGACATCCCTGTCGTGTTCCTGATCTCGGGAGGAAAGCTCTCAGTTTTTCCCCATTGAGGATGATATTAGCTGTGGGCTTTTCATAAATGGCTTTTATGATGTTTAAGTATGTTCCTTCTATCCCAACTTTCTCAAGGGTTTTTATTAAGAAAGGATGCTGAATTTTGTCAAATGCTTTTTCTGGATCAATTGACAGGATCATATGGTTCTTATCTTTTCTTTTATTAATGTGATGTATCACATTGATGGATTTGTGAATGTTGAACCAGCCCTGCATCCCAGGAATGAATCCCACTTGATCATGGTGAATAATTCTTTTATATGCTGTTGAATTCGATTTGCTACTACCTTATTGAGAATTTTTGCATCCATATTCATCAGGGATATTGGCCTGTAGTTCTCTTTTTTTTGCTGAGTCTCTGTCTGGTTTAGGAATCAAAGTAATGCTGGCTTCATAGAATGAGTCTGGAAGTTTTCCTTCCCTTTCTATTTTTTGGAATAGCTTGAGAAGGATAGGTATTATCTCTGCTTTAAATGTCTGGTAGAATTCCCCAGGGAAGCCATCTGGTCCTGGACTCTTATTTGTTGGGAGATTTTTGATAACTGATTCAATTTCTTCACTGGTTATGGGTCTGTTCAAGTTTACTATTTCTTCCTGTTTGAGTTTTGGAAGTGGGTGGGTGCTTAGGAATTTGTCCATTTCTTCCAGGTTGTCCAGTTTGTTGGCATATAATTTTTCATAGTATTCCCTGATAATTGCATGTATTACTGCGGGATTGGTTGTAATAATTCCATTTTCATTCATGATTTTATCTATTTGGGTCATTTCCCTTTTCTTTTTGAGAAGCCTGGCTAGAGGTTTATCAATTTTGTTTATTTTTTCAAAAAACCAACTCTTGGTTTCATTGATCTGCTCTACAGTGTTTTTTTTTATTCTATAGTGTTTATTTCTGCTCTGATCTTTATTATTTCTCTTCTTCTGCTGGATTTGGGGTGTCTTTGCTGTTCTGCTTCTATTTCCTTTAGGTGTGCTGTTAGATTTTTATTTGGGATTTTTCTTGTTTCTTTAAATAGGCCTGGATTGCAATGTATTTTCCTCTCAGGACTGCCTTCACTGCATCCCAAAGCATTTGGATGGTTGTATTTTCATTTTCATTTGTTTCTGTATATTTTTTAATTTCTTCTCTAATTGCCTGGTTGACCCATTCATTCTTTAGTAGGGTGTTCTTTTACCTCCATGCTTTTGGAGGTTTTCCAGACTTTTTCCTGTGGTTGATTTCAAGTTTTATAGCATTGTGGTCCGAAAGTGTGCATGGTATGGTCTCAATTCTTTTATATTTATTAACGGCTGTTTTGTGACCAAGTATGTGATCTATCTTAGAGAATGTTCCATGTGCACTCAAGAAGAAAGTATATTCTGTTGCTTTGGGATGCAGAGTTCTAAATACATCTGTCAAGTCCATCTGATCCAATGTATCATTCAGGGCCCTTGTTTCTTTTTTGATCCTGTGTCTAGATGATCTATCCATTGTTGTAAGTGGAGTATTAAAGTCCCCTGCAATGACCACATTCTTATCAATAAGGTTGCTTATGTTTGTGATTAATTGTTTTATATATTTGGGGGCTCCCGTATTCGGCACATAGACATTTATAATTGTTAGCTCTTCCTGATGGATAGACCCTGTAATTATTATGTAATGCCCTTCTTCATCTCTTGTTACAGGTTTTAATTTAAAGTCTAGTTTGTCTGATATAAGTATGGCTACTCCACCTTTCTTTTGACTTCCAGAAGCATGATAGATAGTTCTCCATCCCCTCACTTTCAATCTGAAGTTGTCGTCAGGTCTAAAATGAGTCTCTTGTAGACAGCAAATAGATGGGTCTTGTTTTTTTATCCATTCTGATATCCTATGTCTTTTGGTTGGAGCATTTAGTCCATTTACATTCAGTGTTATTATAGAAAGATATGGATTTAGAGTCATTGTGATGTCTGTAGGTTTCATGCTTGTAGTGATGTCTCTGGTACTTTGTGGTCCTTGCAACATTTCACTCACAGAATCCCCCTCAGGATCTCTTGTAGGGCTGGTTTAGTGGTGATGAATTCCTTCAGTTTTTGTTTGTTTGGGAAGACCTTTATCTCTCCTTCTATTCTGAATGACAGACTTGCTGGATAAAGGATTCTTGGCTGCATATTTTTTTCTGTTCATCACATTGGAGATTTCCTACCATTCCTTTCTGGCCTGTCAAGTTTCAGTAGGTAGGTCTGCCACTAGTCTTATGGGTCTCCCTTTATAAGTTACAGCATGTTTATCCCTAGGTGCTTTCAGAATTTTCTCTTTATCCTTGTATTTTGCCAGTTTCACTATGATATGTCATGCAGAAGATCGATTCAAGTTACGTCTGAAGGGAGTTCTCTGTGCCTCTTGGATTTCAATGCCTTTTTCCTTCCCCAGATCAGGGAAGTTCTCAACTATGATTTGTTCAAGTACACCTTCAGCCCCTTTCTCTCTCTCTTCCTCTTCTGGAATTCCTATTATACCGATATTGTTCCTTGTGATTGCATCACTTACTTCTCTAATTCTCCCCTCATACTCCTGGATTTTTTTATGTCTCTTTTTCTCAGCTTCCTCTTTTTCCATAATTTTATCTTCTAATTCACCTATTCTCTCCTCTGCCTCTTCAATCCGAGCTGTGGTCGCTTCCATTTTATTTTGCACCTCATTTATAGCAATTTTTAGCTCTTCATGACTATTTCTTAGTCCCTTGATCTCTGTAGCAATACATTCTCTGCTGTCCTCTATACTTTTTTCAAGCCCAGAGATTAATTTTATGACTATTATTCTAAATTCTTGTTCTGTTATATTGCTTAACTCGTTTTTGATCATTTTGTTAGCTGTCGCTACTTCCTGGAATTTCTTTTGAGGAGAATTCTTCCGTTTCTTCATTTTGGGTAGTCCCTGGGGTGGCTCAGAACTGCAGGGCAATTCCCCTGTGCTGTCTGGAGTAACCTGTGTTGGTGGGCAGGGCCGCAGTCAGACCTGATGTCTGCCCCCAGCCCACCACTGGGGCCACAGTCAGACTGGTGTGTACCTTATCTTCCCCTCTCCCAGGGGCAGGACTCACTGTGGAGTGGTGTGGCCCCTGTCTGGGCTACTTGCACACTGCCAGGCTTCTGGTACTGCTTCGATAGGATCTGGCATATTAGCCAGGGTGGATCTGCAAGGTACACAGGGGTGGGAGGGGCAGGATTAGCTTGCTTTGCCATCCGTGGTCCCCTATGGGAGGGGCCCTGCAGCACCAGGTGAGGGATGGATCCAAAGAAGCACAGCGTTGGGTGTTTGCACGGTGCAAGCAAGTTCGGTGACGGGAACTGGTTCCCTTTGGGACTTTGGCTGGGGGATGGAAGAGGGAGATGGCGCTTGCCAGTGCCTTTGTTCCCTGATGAGTTGAGCTCTGTCTTCCTGGGCTCAATACCACTCCCTCCGGTGTCCTCTCACCCTCCGCTCTCGGAGCAGAGCTGTTGACTTATAACATTCCAGATGTTAAGTCCCACTGGCTGTCAGAACTCACGGAATCTGGCCCCTCCGCTTTTGCAAGCCAGACTTGGGGGCTCTGCCTTGCCGGGCGGGGTGCCCCTCCACTGCCCCGGCTCCCTCCCGCCAGTCTGTGTAGCGCGCACCACCTCTCCACCCTTCTTACCCTCTTCCGTGGGCCTCTTGTCTACACTTGGCTCCTGAGAGTCTGTTCTGCTAGTCTTCTGGCAGTTTTCTGGGTTATTTAGGCAGGTGTGGGTGGAATCTAAGTGGTCAGCAGGATGAGGTGAGCCCAGTGTCCTCCTATGCTGCCATCTTCCCCTGGATCTCTCACATGGATTTTTCAATTTTCCAGAAAATTGTAAAGAATTTATACACTTAACATGAAAAACTGCTTCATGATACCAAAAACACAATACATAAAAGGAAAAATTGATAGTTCGCACCTCATCAAAATGAAAAACTTTTGCTCTGTGAAAGGCTATGTGAAGAGAATGAAAAAACAAGCTGCAGGCTGAAGAAAATATTTGCAAGCCATATATCTAACAAAGGCCTTGTACTGAGAATGTATAATGAACTCCTAAAACTCCACTTAGAAATGGAAAGGAAAACCATGAAGAGGATACATGGATGATAAATAACATTAGTCATTAGGGAAACACAACGTAATGTGCTCTTTTATTATTTTGTTTTGTTTTGAAAGGGAGGTGAAACGCATACAACATGCAAGTAACCATTTTAAAGCGTGCAGTTCAGTGGTATTTAGTGCATTCACAATGTTGTACAGCTACTACCTCTCTGTAGTTTCAAAACTTATTCATCACTCCATGTGATGGTTAATTTTATGCGTCAGCTTGGGTGGGCCATGATTCCCAGATATTTGGTCATATATTATTCTGTATGTTTCTATAAAAGTATTTTGGGGTAAGATTAACATTTAAATCAGTACTTTGAGTAAGGGAGATTGCTTTCCATTATGTGGGACAGCCCACATCCAATCAGTTGTTGTCCTGAACAGAACAAAAGATTGACCTCCCTGAGCAAGAGGGAATTCTGGCAGCAGACAGCCTTCACATTTAAATTACAACACTGATACATCCCTGAGTTTTCAGCCTGCTGACCCACCTTGCAGATTTTGTACTTGCCAGCCTCTGTAATCAGCTGAGTTAGTTTCTTAAAATAAATATCTTTCTGTTTGTATACACACATTAGTCCTTCTGTTTCTCTGCAGAGCTCTGACTAATACACCCCTGAAGAATATCTCATACTGTAAGTGATCATTTCCTATTCCTCCTACTCCCCCATCCCCTGGCAACCACTAATCTCCTTTCTGTCTCTATGAATTTGTCTCTTCTGGATATAAGAGATATAAAACGAATCACACAATATGTGCCCTTTTGTGTCTGCTTTCTTTCACTTAACATAATGTTTTTGAGGTTCATCCAAGCTGTAGTATGTATCAGTTCTTCATTCTTTTTTACATTGGAATAATATTCCATTACATGCATATACAGCATTGTTTATCCATTCATCTATGGGTAGACATATGAATTGTTTCTACCTTTTGGCTTTTGTGAATAATGCTGCCATAAACGTTTGTGTATCAGTTTCTGTGTGGACATACATTGTCATTTCTCTCAGGTACATGCCTAAGAGTGGAATTGCTGTGTCATATGGTAACATTTAACATTTCAGGAACCACCAAACTGTTTTTCACAGTGGCTGCACTATTTTACATCCTCATCAGTAGTATTCAAGAGCTCCTATTTCTCTATAACCTCATTAACACTTGTTATTGTCTGATTTTTAAAAAATTATTATGGTTTAAAAAATTATTGTGGTTTTGATTTCCTTAATAACCAATGAAATTAAACAAATTCATGTACTTGTCAGACATTTGTATATCTTTGGAGAAATGTCAAAACCAGTGTTCATTTGTTAAATGGGCTATCTTTTTGCTGGTGAATTACAGGAGTTCTTTATATATTCTGGATACTAAACCCTTATCAGAGATATGATTTGCAATGCAGATTATCTTAAAATTTTCTTGATAGTGTTATTTGAGGAACAAAAGCTTTTAAAATTTATGAAGTTCCATTTGTATATTTTCTTTTGTTGTCCATACTTTTGATACCAAAAAATCTATTACCAAATCTGAGGTCATGAGAATTTATTCCTACATTTTATCATAATAGTTTTATAGTTATAGCTCTTATATTAGGTTGTAACATTTATATATGGAGTGAAGTGGGAGTCCACCCTCATTCTTTTCTATGTGGTTATTCAGTTGTCTATCCAGCACCATTTGTTGAAGAAACTATTCCTTCCCCACTGAATGGTGTTGTCACCTTTGTTGAAAATCAATTGACCAGAGATGTTTGGGTTTATATCTGGACTCTCAATTCTACTCCTTGATCCACATGTCTATCCTTATGCCAGTACATTACTGTTTTGATTACTATAGCTCTTTAATTAAGTTTTGAAATTAGGAAGCACGAGTCCTCTAACTTTGTTTTTATTTTTCAATATCGTTTTGGCTATTTTGGACCCCCTGAAATTTAATATAGATCTGAGGATCAGTTTCTCCATTTATGCTAAAAAGATCATTGGAATTTTGGTAAAGAATGCGTTGAATCTGTATATCATTTGGCAAGGTATTGTTATATTAACAACATTGTCTTCCAATCCATGAACTTGAGATGTCTTTCAATTTAATTAGGTCTTTTTAAGTTCTTTCAGAAATATTTTGTAGTTTTCAATATATAAGACTTTCACCTCCTTGGTTTTAATTTATTCTTAGGTATTTTATTTTCTCTTATTATATATGAAATTGTTTTCTTAATTTTCTTTAGAATGTTTTTTTTTCCTGGTGCATAAAACACAAAGGAGTTTTGTACATTTATCTTGTGCCCTTCTACTTTGTTGAACCTGCCTACTAGCATTAATTTTTTTGGTTGATTCTTTGGGAGGTCCTATATATAGAATCATGCTCTCTGTGAATAGACATAATTTTACTTCTTCCATTTCAATTTAGATATACATAATTTCTTTTTCTTGCCTAACTTCTCTGGCTATGACTTCCAGGATGATGTTTGAATAGCAGTAGCAAATATGAGCACCCTTGTTTTGTTCCTGATATATGAGGGTAAGCTTTTAGTTTTTCACTATTGAATGTTAGCTGTGAGTTTTTCATATTTTCATCAATGTCTTTATCTTGTTGAGGAAATTCCCTTCTTTTCCAACTTTTTAGAGTTTTTGTCATGAAAGGGTGTTAGATTTTGTCAAATACTTTTTTCTGTATCTATTGAGATTATTGTTTTTTTTTTAATTTAAGCTAGTTTAAGTAAGCTTTTCTTTTACTAACAATTGTATCTTCTATTATTTTGCTTTAACCTTTTTTTTGTTCTCTTCTCACAGAAAATGATTTAGCAAGTGGGAAGTTTTATTTGATGAGTAATAATTGACCATTGGGTGGCAAGGAAGTCCAGAGAAATGGCCCTGTTAAATGACTGATTTTACTGGCCTTAATGTCACTATTATATGGGTCTTGATTTATATCAAGCTGTGAAAGGTTGTGGCCTTAAATAATGAGAAATAAAAACAAAATAAAACAAAAAAATCCTTATTTATGGTTTTGTCTTAGTATGTAGGAACAACACTGATATGAATAGAACTGAGAAGATACATCATATCTCTTGGCATAACATACTTCTTTTGTCCCCAGAAATGATTTCAAGAAACAATACTTATTTGGGGTGAATTGTCCCTTGAAGTCCCTATTGGTTTCCAACAAATCTTGTCCAAAGTCTGAGGCCATCTGTTCCACAATAATTATTTTGCTTGGAAAAGATTTATTGAATGGGAAGGTGAAATGTTTAATGCATCATAAAATAATAGTGGTTATGAAGATTATAATCAGAGAGTCTTTAGCTTTCTTTTTGCTTTCCCATTTGGAAGCTCCAGAACTTTCATTTCTTACTCATTTTGAGAAAAGATTTAGAAGTTGTAGGATGCAAAGTGTGCAAATTCAGAACAAGATCAAGAATGGGACCAGTTCTGTCCAGTCAGTGCTTTCAGGATCTCATAGTTCTCCAATCTTCAAATATTTTTAAAGAACAAGGGAAATAATCATCCAAACACAACAGACTGAATGTTAACGTGACAGATAAGTATCAGATCACCTAAGTTGTCATTTCCTTAAGTTTTCTTTCTTTCAATTTCTTTTTCATTTCTTAAAACTATTGAAAAGCATTTATTTCATTCTCAATGTTATTTATTCTTTAAATGAGAACAGAGCATGACATAAAGATCTAAATGGGTAAGATTATTCGAAGTGTCATTGAAAAAGACAGGATATTTGGAAATGATCACTTGATTAAGGAACCAGAATAAAGAGAAATGAAATGTAAAACAGAGAAGAGGAAAATTACTGCATACACATTCATGTGGTTGAACTGGACAAATACTCAGGGATATTTTGGAGGAGAGGAAAAAAAGTGAAAGCATTTCCTTCCAACCTTCACTCTATAAAATATCTTTACAGTTACATGTTCACCATTTTGGTAATTCTGACTAATAGATTTATAATATTTTTGTAAGAAGAAGAATTGTGATGATTAAAAGAGATGTCATTCGGTCTGTTTATAACAAAGTCCATTCCCATCACTACCAGAGCTTTGGGAACAAAATAAGAGCATTACAGTGTTTTCTTCCAGTTGCCAATATAAGACCCAAGAGGCTCTTGTTTCCACAGGGGATAAGGGACATTATACTATTGTTCACCGCCCTCCAAAAAAAAATCCCAAGTAATTTCCGCTAACAGACTTAAAACCTATTTTCCCTCATTAGTCATTAAATATGATAAACTCAAAGACTTTCAGAACAAGAATGTACGAGAAGCCCTAATTGTTAAAACTGGATTTTTAGCAAAGCTTTTACATTTTTTTTCCAAGTGCTCAATAAGATTAAATATTCATCAGCTGCAACCAAGAAATGCCTGTAAACCCAGTGTGCTGTGTACTTACTTCAGGGCTCCCAGAACATTTACACTGATAACAAGCTACTTACTGTATAAATGTCGGTGGGATTTAAAGTGGCTGATACTCAGCAGCCATTAATAAGAGCTCTAGCAGCATGCTTGAAGGCTGGGAGCCCGGTCCTATATTTTGGATTAAGCAAGATCATAAAAAGAAATAGACTAGTTCCATTGACTCCTCGTGCTATCCAACCTATGCTGCTGCCTACCTGTCATTTCCAGCAGAATCAGAGAAAGCAGCAAAGCTCAGACTTGAGACCAGTAGAAGAAGCGTGAGCTAAAAACTATTAATAAATAAGTAGATGCAACATGTAGCAGGATCCTCAAGACTGGCATTAAGAATGAATGGAATAGGGGTGCCTTGGTGGCTCAGTTGGTTGAGTGCCTGACTTTAGCTGAAGTCATGATCTCATGGTTTGTGAGTTCAAGCCCTGCTTTGGGTCTGTGCTGAAGCTCAGAGCTCAGAGCCTGGAGCCTGCTTCAGAATCTGTCTCCTTCTCTTTCTGCCCCTCCCCACCTGTGCCCTGTCTCTCTATCTCTCATAAATAAATAAATGTTAAAAAAAAAAAAAAAAACAGTGAATGGAGTAAACCAACAACATACATGAAAAGTAATAGGATATACTGCTATCCTGTGAGATTTTTATTGTTATCATCCATAAAACCTTACTATAAAATACCCACTTTTTCATAATCACTTAATTTAAATTTTAAAATATTTATGTGTGTATATACAAAATAGGGTTTTTTTTTTGCATTATAGATTTATTTTTTTATTTCAAGTTTTTATTTAAAGTCTAGTTAGTTAACATATAGTGTAATATTAGTTGCAGGAGTAGAATTTATGATTTGTCATTTACATATAACACCCAGTTCTCATCACAACAAGTACCCTCCTTAATATCCATCATCCATTTAGCCTATCCCCACTCCCCACTTCCCCTCCAGCAACACTCAGTTTGTTCTCTATATTTAAGAGTATATTTTATGGTTTTCCTCTCTCTCTCTTTTTTTTCCCCTTCCCCCATGTTCATCTATTTTGTTTCTTAAATTCCACCTTAAGTGAAATCATATGGTATTTGTCTTTCTCTAACTGACTTACTTCACTTAGTAAGGTTCATTCTATCTCCATCCACATTGTTGCAAATGGCAAGATCTCATTCTTTTGGTTGAGTAATATTTCATTGTGTGTGTGTGTGTGTGTGTGTGTGTGTGTGTATACACACCACATCTTCTGTATTTCTGTATTCATTCATCAGTTGACGGACATTTGGGCTCCTTCCATAACTTGGCTATTGTTGATAATGCTGCTATATGCATCACGGTGCAGGTGCCCCTTTTAATCGATACTTTTGTATTCTTTGGGTGAATACCTAGTAGTGCAATTGCTGGATCATTTTAACTTTTAGAGGAACCGCCATACTGTTCTCCAGAGTGGCCAAAATAGTTTCTATCTAACAAATGGCTCATGTACTAAATGTTAATTAATAAACAACATTCTAAATCAAGGCTGAAATTGCAAGCCAGGTTACAAATAAATTCACACTTCCTAGAAATTTAATAGTAGTTTTCTAAAATAACCACCACATTTCCTTCCATAATTGACTATGAATGAACCCTTTAATTAATGGTGGAGCTTTATATCACAACTGCTTAATGGTTTTTTAAATCTTTTTTAAAAGAAGTAATTCAAATGTAGAATGTATTCTTAAAATATTTGCTATGATTACTCTTTTTATGACTTTGAGCTATTATTATAAGCATTCTCTTTGTAATACGCTGATAATTTTTCATATGGCATGGGGCATGGGGTTACATAGGTACTGCTTACTCTTCTTTCTTGCTCAATTACCATATTTTTTGAAATTATAGTAAGACAAAGGTAGCTACAAAACATACAGCATAATCACATGAGGCCTTTTTAACAAAATTATTTAGTAACTTAAAGCAATAACTCCTCTTCAAAGTGATAGTTTTACCCTCTAAAATGCATTTCTCTTTGTTTTCAGTGACCTTTGCCTTCACAACATTCTCCTAAAATATAACTGGATTCTAAATGGTTGGAAAAATTAACTGACACTCAGAAATTCATTAAAGAGAGATTACTAAGTGCTCTTTAAATACAGTAGTGGCCTTGACTTTGCGTTGACTGAGCTATTTACAAGTCTGTAGAGAAAGAGGCTAACTTGTAGACTTTTGTCCAGTAGAGATGGAGATATATAGTATAATGTCCTCTGCCAATGATGGCCACATCCTAATCTCTGGAAACTGCAGATATATTATGTTACATAGTAAAAGGGGCTTTGAAGATGTGATTAAGTTAAGCATCTTATAATGGGAAGATAAGCCTGGTTTATTCAGATGGGCCTAATGCTCAGGATCCATGATACCATATCTTGATTTTCTGGACACTTCATAAAATGTGAGATTGAACAAAACCAAGCATACAAAATACTGATGTGTATATTTAATATTTTAACATGTACTTTGAGTCCATGTAAAGCATATTTCAGATGTTTCAAGTTTTAATTTTTAATGAACATTTTATATTTATGTTTCATATTTATATTCAGTGCTTCACAGGGTTTGGGAACAAGACTGTGTGTGGTGGGGAGTTGAAGCCAGAGAAGCAGTGGTTATATAATTTTCTTGCCAATGAATAGATGCCTTATTATTCACTTGACATTAGTGCGGTACATTCATATTCTTAAAAGAAATCCAGTTGTAGGTGACGTTCTGTGTTTGACCTTATATTTTTTCTTATAGTCTCCTACAACAAGGGTATATTTACAAAGGGCCTCAATTATTTCAGCTGTAAAGTAGGAAAACTGAAATAATCCCCAAGGTCATTTTTAGCTCTAAGTTTCCACACATCATTTTTATTTGGTCCTAGCAACAAGAAAGTAGTGAGAGAGTTTAATACTGTCATTCACCAATAAATTCATTTAACAAACATTTATAATTTAGTGTCTGCAATGTGCCAGGCACTGTTTTAGGCACAGAGAATATCGCAGTAAGCAGCAAGTTCTATCATAGGGTTTAAATGCAAGTGGGGTAGGAAGACAACAAAAAATATGCAAATTAATATAATTTTAATGTCAGATTGTATAACTTCTACTGAAAATATTTAGCAGGGTAAGGAGGAAGTAAGACTATATGCCAATATATCTCAAGCATCTCTTTTTTAGAATCAGCTATTCTCACTTTGTATTGTTTCTATAGTCTGTCAAATTTTTCATTTGTTATAGCCTGAAATTTTTAATTATTCTTTGTGTTATACCAGTTCCTTGGTTTCTCAACTATTTTTAAATGGAGTTGTCACTTAAACTATTCTGAAGTGTAATTAGTTCAACACCTTCAGAAAACTAAGTATTTCTAAGTGCTAAGTCAATTGCTAAGTCATTGCTAAGAAGCTTGAATGCAAAAAATTCCACCATTTATTAGTGTTGTTGGCAAAAGCAGATGAAAAGGCAAAGGCTAGTGGCATAGTGGCATAGTAAAAAAAAAAAATTGAAAAGCATGCATTTAGCAACACAAACACTATTTCTAAACTAGCATTTCCTATTGTTCTTTGTCCTTTGAGGGCGGTACATTGTTAACCTACAAGGATTCTTCTTTTCTGAAAATGGTCTGTAGAAAACAGGGACAGACTTCCAATAGGTCGGACTTTTACTACATCACCCCACATCCTTACTTTAGCTAACTGGTCCAGCAGTGGACACCTGGTGTGAGCTGGGCCAATCAGAATCTTTTTTTTTTTCTTTGTCAGGACCATGGTATTTATAATAAAGGAACCTAGAAGCAAAACATTTTAAAAGCTAAGTCATTTTATTTATTTATTTATTCATTCATTTTATTTATTTTTAGAGAGAGAGAGAGAGAGAGAGAGAGAGAATCTCAAGCAGGCTCCAGGCTCAGCACAGAGACCAACGTGGGGCTGATCATGACCTGAGTCAAAATCAAAAGTTGGCTACTTAATCCACTGACACACCCTGGTGCCCTAAAATCTAAGTTATTTTAAATTACAATTGTCTAGATAGGGTCTGTGGGGTAATATAGTTATTGATTCTTCATTATTCACCTCCTTTTTTTGTTCCATGAGATAGCTTAACGTTATTTTTAAAACTTCACTTTTTTTTACCTTTATTTGTTTGAGAGAGAGAGAGAGAGAGAGCACAAGCAGGGGAGGGGCAGAGAGAGAGAAAATGGGAGAGAGAGAGAGAGAGAGAGAGAGAGAGAGAGAATCCCAAGCAGACTGCACACTCAGCTTGGAGCCTGACATGGGGCTTGATCCCATAACTGTGAGATCATGACCTAAGCCGAAATCAAGTGTTGGACACTTATCCAACTGAGCCACCCAGGTACCCCTAAAACTTCACCTTCTAATTTAATCTAATGAGAATCCTTTACATTGCTTGCTTTTGCAACAATTGCACCAGACTGACTTTTACAATTAGAATGCCATTGCAAATTTGGGTCTCATGTGTTTGAGCCCCCTGAATGATTTAGATATGCAAAGCACATTCTTTTGATCAATATCATTATTGTTTAATTAATCACAAGCCTGATAAGCTTCTGTCAGACAAAAGCTGAAGGGGTGAGAAGGAAATAAAATAGATAGTGTAAATCTCCATGTCCTCCATAATCAGAAAATATCTGTTGTGAGTTCATGCATGAAAAAATTTAAAAAAAAAACTCTGAGGCCCAAAACATATTCAGTAAATAAAATAAAATAAAATAAAATAAAGCAAAGTTTGCTTCAAAACATTAAGGACTTCTAGCCTTGTGCTGTCCAATATGGTTGCCATTAGCCACATGCAGGTATTGAGCGCTTGAAACAGGGCTAATTCAAATTAATTTTTAAAATATTTTTAAATGTTTTATTTATTTTTGAAAGAGAGAGAGAGAGAGAGAGCAGGGGAGGGGAAGAGAGAGGGGGAGACAAAGAATCTGAAGCAGGCTCCAGGCTGTCAGCACAGAGTCTTATATGGGGCTTGAACTCACAAACCATGATATCATGACCTGGGCTGAAGTTGGACACTCAATTGACCGAGACACCCAGGCGCCCCTAAATGCAGCTAATTCAAATTGAGATGTGCTACTAGTATAAAATACATACCAAGTTTCAAAGACTTATGAAAAAAAATCCCAATAATTTTATATTGATTTCATACTGAAATGATAATATTTTGGCTATGTTGGGTTACATGAAGTATGTTATTAAAATTAATTTTACCTTTTCTTCCTTTTTAAATGTGGCTACTAGAAAATTTTTAATTAAATATAAGGCTCACATTATATTTCTATTGAATAGCACTGCTTCTGGAGTCTGTGGAGGATATAATACTATTCATTAAAGGGAAAATGGACAACTTTGAGTCCACTGAGTCCATACTGAGTCCTATGGCTTCCTCAGGATAGCTATTAAATGATTACAAATATAAACAAAATATAGCCAGGCTGAATATGCATATTGGATTTAGAACTCTCTATTCAGCTGCCCTTCATCCTGAAGTAGTCAATAGGGACAATTGTCCTTCTTGTCTCATACCTTCTGCCCTCGAAGGTGCATTTAGCTTTAATCCTTGGGCTACTAGGAATAAAAATGACATAAAACTGTGTGTAATTTATACAGTTTTCATGAACAATTTGAGAGCTTTTCCAAAACAAAAAGAAAAAATTTAACTCCTCTTATGTTATGTTTAGGTCAGAAAGTATAGCAGTGAGGTATCTAAAAAGTCTGAGACTAAATACCTTAGAATGCACATTATAAAATGGAGAGCATTTAAGCTTAACTCTAGAAAGAAAAAAGACTAATAAAATGAGACTAGATTAAGGAAACTCAGCAACTCCATTAAGCATAAGAACATTCACATTATAGAGATCCTAGAAAGAAAAGAGAAAGAAAATGACGCGGAAAATTATTTTTTGGAATAACTAATACCTGAAAACTTTCCTAATCTGAAGAAGGAAACAGAAATCCAGATCCAAGAAAGCCCCAGTAAAATCAACTCAAGGAAGTCCATATTTAGGCGCATAGCAATTAAAATGCCAAAACCAAAGTCTGATAAAAAGATAATTTTAAAAGCAACAAGAGAAAAGGAGACAGTTACATACAAGGGAAATCTCATAAGGCTATCTGTGATTTTCAGCAGGTGCTTTGCAGACCAGAAAAGAGTGGCATGATATATTCAAAATGCTGAAAGAAAACAAACAAACAAAAACCTACAACCTAGAATATTCAACAAGGCTATCATTCAGGATAGAAGGAGAGATAGTTTTCCAGACAAACAAAAGTAAAAAGAAATAATTACCACTAAACTAGTCCTATAAGAAATATTAAAGAAGACTCTGAATAGAAAGGAAAGACCATAAGCAGGAATAAGAAAAGGAGGAAGCACAAAAGCAGTAAAATTAAGTACATATATAAAAATCAGTCAAGGGATTTACAAAATAAAGGGATATAAATTATGATATTATATACCTAAAACATGGAGGGGAGCAGATTAAAAATTTTGTGCTTTTAGAATGGGTTCAAACTTAAGCTACCATCAATTCAGTATAGACTGCTGTAAGCATAAGATGTTAAATAAAAACTTAATGGTAACCACAAATCAAAAACTGGTAATAGATAATCAAAAATTAAAAAGGAATCCAAGTGTATTACTAAGAAAGCCAGCAAGCCATGAGAGAAGAACAAAAGAAACAGGGAACTACAAAAACAACCATAAAACAAGTAACAAAATGGCAATAAGTACATACCTATCAATAACTGCTTTGAATGTAAATGGACAAAAAGTTCCAATCAAAAGACATAGAGTGACACTGAGTGAAAAAAACAACAACATATCTATATGCTGCCTACAGGAGACTCATTTCAGCCTGAAAGAAACCTGCAAATTGAAAGTGAGGGGATGGAGAAACACTTACCATGCAAATGAATGTCAAAAGAAAGCTGAGGTAGCACTACCTATATCAGACAAAATAGACTTTAAAACAAAGACTATAACAAGAGACAAAGTAGGACACTATATCTAATAAAGGGGACAATGCAACATGCACCCAAAAATGGGAGCAAACAAATACATAAAACAGCTAATCACAAACATAAAGGAAGAAATCGATAGTAATACAATAACAGTAAAGGACTTTAACATCCCACTTACATCAGTGCATAGATCATCCAAACACAAGGAAACAGTGGCTTTGAATGACACATTGGACCAGATGAATCTGATAGATATATTCAGAATATTCCATCTTAAAACAGAGGAATACATATTCTTTTCAAATGCACATGAATATTCTCCAGAAGAGATCAATGTTCGGTCACAAAACAAGTCCCAACAAATTCAAAAAGACTGAAGTGATACCATGAGTCTTTTCTGACAGCAATGTTATGAAACTAGAAATCAACCACAAGAAAAAATCTGGAAAGAACACCAATACATGGAGGTTAAATAACATGCTACTAAATAATGAATGAGTCAACCAAGAAATCAAAAAGGAAATAAAAATAGACATGGAGACAAATGAAAATGAAACACAATGGTCCAAAATCTTTGGGATGCAGCAAACACTGTTCCATGCAGGAAGTTTATAGCAAGAGAGGTCTACCTCAAGGAGCAAGAAAAATCTCAAATAAGCAACCTAACCTTACACACCTAAAGAGATAGAAAAAGAAGAACAAAGAAAACCAAAAACTAGTAGAAGGGGGAAAAAAAAGATTTGAGCAGAAATAAAATGAAATAAAAGCAAAACAAAAAACTAATAAAATGGATCAATGAAACCAGGAGCTGATTCTTTGGAAAAAAATCAACAAAATTGATAAAACTTTAGCTATACTCATAACAAAAAGAGGACTCAAATAAACAAAATCAGAAATGGAAGAGAAGAAATAATAATGGATACCAGAGAAATACAAAGGATTGTAAAAGAATACTATGAAAAAGTATATGCCAACAAATTGGACAACCTAGAAGAAATGGATAAATTCCTAGAAACATATAACCTCCCAAAAATCAATCAGGAAGAAATAGAAAATTTGAACAGACTGATTACCATCAATGAAATTGAATGAGTAATTAAAAACTCTGAACAAACAAAAGTCCAGGACCAGCTGGTTTCACAGGGGAATTTTACCAAACATTTAATGAGGAGTTAATATCTATACTTCTCCAAATTCATTCTATGAGGCCAGTATTATTACCCTGATACTAAAACCAAATAAAGACATTATAACAAAAGAGAACCACAGGCCAATATCTCTGATGAACAAGGATGCAAAAATCCTCGACCAAATATCAGTAAATCAAATCCAACAATACAATTAAAAAAATCAGTCCCCACCATTAAGTGAGATTTATTCCTTGGATGCAAGGGTGGTTTGATATTTGCAAGTCAACCAACATGATATAGCACATCAATAAGAGAAAGGATATAAAACATGATTATTTCAATAGATGCAGAAAAAGCATTTGACCAAGTGTAATATCCATTCATGATAAAAACCTTCAACAAAGTAGGTTTAGAGGGAACATACCTCAACATAATAAAGGCCATATATGAAACACCATAAATATCCTAGAAGAGAGCACAGGCAATAATTTCTCTGATATCAGCTGTAGCAACATTTTTCTAGATACATCTACTGAAGCATGGAAACAAAAACAAAAACAAAAAACTATTGGGACATCAAAATCAAAATCTTCTGCACAGCAAAGGACATAATTAACAAAACAAAAGGACAACTTACAGAATGGGAGAAAATATTTGCAAATGATATATCTGATAAGGGGTTAGTATCCAAAATGTATAAAGATTTATACAACTCAACATCAAGAAAACAAATACTCCAATTAAAAATGGGCAGGAGGCATGAACAGACATTTTTCCACAAAAGATATACAGATCAGATGGCCAACAGACACATGAAAAGACACTAAACATCACTCATCATCAGGGAAATGCAAATCAAAACCACAATGAGATATCACCTCACATCTGTCAGAGTGGCTAAAATCAAAAACATAAGGACAAACAAGTGTCGGTAAGGATGTGGAGAAAAAGGAACTTTCATGCACTGTTCGTGGAAATGCAAGCTGGTGCAGCCACTGTGGAAAACAGTATTGAGATTTCTCAAAATATTAAAAATTGAATCATTCTATGCTCCAGCAATTCAACTACTGGGTATTTATCCAAAGAACACAAAACACTAATTCAAAAAGATATATGCAGCATTGTATACATGCTGTGTTTATTGCAGCATTATTTACAATAGCCAAGATATGGAAGAAAACCGAGTGTTCGTTGATAGATGAATAGATAAAGAAGAGGTGATGTATACACATTGCATATATAATGGAATATATAATGAAGTATTACTTAGCCATAAAAAATGAAATCTTGCCATTTGCAACATGGATGGATCTAGAGGGTATAATGCTGCTAAGTGAAAGAAGTCAATCAGAGAAAGACAAATATCATATGATCTCACTCATACGTGGGATTTAAGGAACAAACCAAATGAACAAAGAAAAAAAGAGACAAAAACAAACAAACAAACAAAAAAACAAAAAGAAAAAAAACAGACTCTTAACTATAGAGAACAAACTGATGGTACCAGAGGGGAGGTGGGTGAGGATATGAGTAAAATAGGTGAAGGGGATTAAGGGTACACTTATCGTGATGAGCACTGAGAAATGTACAGACTTGTTGAATCTCTATGTTGTATACCTGAAATTAATATAACACTGTACATTAATTATAATGGAATTAAAAAAAGGAATGCACACTATAAGGTGTCCCATTTTTATACAGATGCCAATATACAGTGCCACTGTCCAAATGATACCCCTTCAACATATGTAGATTAAAATACTTAAGAGAATTTTAAATGGTCTTTGACGTTCCATTGGGAATTATGTCAACTCCATTCCAAATAACTCCC
Organism: Panthera leo; assembly: GCF_018350215.1. Taxonomy (NCBI): domain Eukaryota; kingdom Metazoa; phylum Chordata; class Mammalia; order Carnivora; family Felidae; genus Panthera; species Panthera leo. The sequence goes on from NC_056687.1 coordinate 109,732,068, forward strand.
CTTTTACTCTTTATCTCAGAACCTAGCTTATTTTTCATCATAACACCCATAACTATCTGCCAGTACAACCAATATTTACTTATTTCTTTATTGTCAAAATCCGTTTCCAGAATGTAAGCTTACTGAGGGCAGGGACTTTGTTTTATTCACTGCTATAATATGCCTCCATAAATAACACTATATGATGCATATTTATTTCTCTCTCTCTCTTTATATATATATATATATATATATATATATATATATATATATATATATACACACATACATATATACATACATATATATATAAAGAATGATATATATATCATTCATCATCAATGAATGAACAAATATTAATTTTATGGAAATAAATTATTATGTTTCTTCTTTTTAGGTTTATTTATTTATTTTGAGAGAGACAGAGACAGCATGAGCAGGGGAGGGGAAGAGAGTGAGGGAGAGAATCCCAAGCAGGCTCCTCACTGTCAGCACAGAGCCTGATGTGGGGTTTGAACTCAAGAAACCATGAGATCATGACCTGAGCCAAAACCTAGAGTTGGACATTCAACCAACTGAGCCACCCAGGTGCCCCAAATCATTATGTTTCTTTACTCCAAATTCACTACTCTACTATGGAGGTTTACTGGTCTAAGCATTCTAAAATCCACCATACTTATAAAGATTTAGAGACCAAATTAATAATCTATCTCCTATTGCTTTTTGGAGCATTCTCTGTGGTATAAAAATAAAAACTCTCAGTATATAAAAATCAAATTATCTCTGGGCATCTCACACAAAGAAAAGGGAGTATGTAAAATAACAGGAAAAATAAAAATCTACTTAACTGGTTAAGAAATTTTATGGATGAAAAATTTGTTTTTAAATAAAGATCAGTTTTGATATTTTCCTTCCTCTTACCTTTGTCCTGATCCTGCTTTTCAATAAACTCTTAAAATGATCCAGGTATACCATTTTAGAGTTTATGTTGTCTTCTTGGGCCTTCTCCATGCATAATGTTAAGTGTCTAGAAATGTCTACATTTATTGTTTAATACATTCTCTTAGACCATCAGCCATGGGGAGCCTGGTGGCTCAGTTAGTTAAGTGTCCAACTCTTGATTTCAGCTCAGGTCACAATCTCATGATTTGTGAGACTGACCCCACATCAGGCTCTGTGCTGACAGCGTGGAGTCTGCTTGGGACTCTGTCTGTCAGGATTCTCTCTCTCTCACTCTCTGCCCCTTCCCCACCTGTGCATGCACGTTCTCTCTCTCTCAAAATAAATAAATAAACATTTTTTAAAAAATCAGCCATTAGCAGTCATCAAAAGACTATTGTGTGTATTATCACAGATATTGGCTTGCAGCAAGGTAGTTTGGACCAGAAGCTCCTCACCATCCTGCAATGGCTAGATAAAGAGGACATAATTTGGCTGCCTCCCATCACAACTCCTTGTCTTAGAAACTCTAAGATGATGCTAGAAATTTGGGGTGAGATATGTAATTACTTTGACAGAACTTCTCTGATGTTCTTCCTTTCTTCCTCTTGCCTTAAGACAACCATTTGTATCCCCTTATCTAGATCCCCTTCCATATTACACCCTCATGTAATAGTTATGTATTTCTTTAAGATTACTGTGAGAAAGTAACCTTCTACCCATGATAGATGGTATTAAGTACACAAAAAGAATAAATATTAAAATTATTTTTGTTTGGTCTCATCTATAAATTTTTATAGAACAGTTACTTTTTTTTTTAATTTGAGAGAGAGAGAGAGCATGAGTAGGGGAGAGGAGCAGAGAGAGAGACAGGAGCAGAGAACAGAGTCTTAAGCAGACTCCATGCTCAGTGTGGGGCTGGACGTGGCGCTCAGTCCCACAACTCTGGGATCATTACCTGAGCTGAAATCAAGAGTCAGATGCTCAAGTGACTGAGATACCCAGGCAGCCCTATAGAAGAGTCTAAAGAGAATTGAGATTTCAACTCGGTTAAAATGTATTAGCTCCTATTTTCTAGCACTTTTTGCTTTTCAAAAAAAAAAAACCTTCATTCACTCATTAACTCAATAAATATTTTTTGTGAATAATGTGTAGATTCTGGAGGTATAAAATGCATAAGATGGATGGCTTGGAAGAAGTTAAGTTGACAGCCTGAAGACCGGTAAGAACAATAATAAGTAGTCTGTGAAAGAAACTCTAAGAGCCTGAGCTAAGGCAGAAATAGAACAAGGAGAATTTAAGCAGAAAAGTGACTTACACTGAGTTGGATAGGTGATAGAGAGGATATAATTGAGCATGACTCCATGGTTTCCAGCTGGGTAAGTGGGTAAGTGGTGGTTCTGTTCACTAAGATGAAAAGGGGAATGCAACAGAAGGTGTTCTATCCCTTTTCATTCCACAGACATCCTGGGATAGCTATCTACAACCATAGCTTCACTTACCAACAACATGCTATTGGTTTCAAAACCTTCAGCTCTTGCCCACATTTGTACTTAAGGCTTTTAACACAAATGAGACTGCTAATGGGACAGCTCCACTTAGATGTTCCACAGGAGTCTCAAACACAACCTTTACAAATAAACTCACCATCTTCTCCCAAAGCCACTCTTGCATCCTGATCTTAGGGAATTCATTTACCATTTAATAAAGAACTAAAAGTCTATTATTTCTTCTTCCCACTCATGTTCCACTTTCGCTTCATCATCAAATCATGTTAATATCTACTATATCTTTTCAATACTTTTAATTTTTCTCCATACTTTTTTTTTTTACCTTAGTTTCCATAAATTATGTTCTTATTCTAGTATTGCCCTATTTCATTTTGACATGCTATCCGGTCTTGCCAAGTTCATTCAGAATTATGTTCTTAAAATATGACTTTTCTTACATAAACCTTTTATACAACTCTCAATTGCCTTCAGGATAAATTTGATCCCCTCAACACGGCCGACTAATTTCTATAAGAAGTGGCTCTAGTTTACCTCTTCAGTCTTGTCTCTCAGCCTTGCTCTTTTCCCGACTAAGCACTGCCACTCATGCATTGCCATTATAACCCTCTGCATGGCAAACACAATGAGTCAATTACCTTTAACATCCAATATATTTTAAATGTTAAGTTAGAGAAGAACTAAAAATTTTCTATGAATTTGTCAATTTATATTACCAAGAGCAATTATAGACAATTAATGGAGGCAGAAAGCAAAATACAGCGGCTCCAGGGATCATGCATCAAGAGTAATAAGGAAATGATAGCAGAAAAGGTAGAAAAAACTCATCAAGTTAACAAATATTGACTGAATTGACCAGGTACCAGTTACCAGCACATGACACAATAAATGGGTGTACGACGCCAAACCGATCCTTGAAATTTAGGTAAGAGTTAAACTACCTAGAAGAAACTGTTAAGGGTATCCCAATCCAAGTCTAGCCAAATAGTATCACAAAAACAAAAAGTTGGAAGAAAGACTTCTGTCGACAAAGGAAGATGATTTCAAGCAATCTTGCAATACTAGAGCATGAAATAGGAGGACAGAAAATAATGAGAGGAGACACATAAATAGAAAAGAATCAGTCCATAGAGGGTTTTATCATGTCATGTCCTTAGATCTGATTTTTTTTAGCAGATAAAATGTCATGGGAAAAGAAATTTCATTCCATTCATTGTTTAGTAGCATGTTATTTAGCCACAGATTTGAGGAAACCGAGGAAACCCAACAACTAAATGCAATGTAGGATGCAGGACTGGATTATGAAACAGAAAAGGGATGCTGAGGAGAGGGAAACCGACGCATAACTAAAGTCTGGAGTTTACTTAATTGTAATCAGCAATATTAACTTACCGGTTTCAAGCAACGTGCTATGGTCATGTGACATGTTAACATGGGTAAGGAAATAAAGGAGGTTTAAAGTTATTTCAAACTGAGAATAAACTGAGGGTTGATGGGGGTGGGAGGGAGGGGAAAGTGGGTGATAGGCATTGAGGAGGGCACCTGTTGGGATGAGCACTGGGTGTTGTATGGAAACCAACTTGACAATAAATTTCATATTAAAATAAATAAATAAATAAATAGATACATAAATAAATAAATAAATAAATAAATAAAACACAAAAAAATAAAAATAAAAAAATAAAGTTATTTCAAAGCTAAAATATTTTTAAAAAGTGATGGCACAAATATATTTTTCAAAAAACTTCCAGACAACACTGAACTGTATTCAATAAACACAAATCATTTTTTAAAAAATTCATCAATATTGGGGCACCTGGTCAGCTCAGTCAGTTAAGCGTCTGACTTCGGCTCAGGTCATGATCTCACAGCTTGTGAATTTGAGCCCCGTGTCAGACTCTGTGCTGACAGCTCAGAGCCTGGAACATGCTTCGGATTCTGTGCCTCCTCTCTCTGCCCCTCCCCCACCCACACTCTGTTTCTCTCTGTCTCTCAAAAATAAATAAATAAATAAACAAACAAATAAATAAATAAATAAATAAAAACATTTGAAAAAATTTAATTCATCAATATATATTAGTTTCTGTATTTGTTTTTTTCTGTTCATCTTCCTCTGCCCTGGAGCCCAAATTCATCTAAATAAGAGGTGGCCTCATGGCTAACACATCATTTAAATTAGCTTTGTGAAGCTGTAAGGATTCTGAGAAGGTATACAGGAGCCCCTAGAATGGAGACAGCAGCTTTTACAGATTAGGCTTCTTTATAGGCAGGGATGTAGACTCAAAAGACAAACAAGTAAATTTTACCTTATTATTAATTTAATTTAAAAAATGTGTATTTATTTTGAGAGAGAGTGAGTGTGTGTGCACGTACAAGAGCAGGGGAGGGGCAGAGAGAGAGGGAGAGACAGAAACCCAAGCAGCCTCCATGTTGTCAGTGCAGACTCAGGGCTCGATCTCATGAATCATGAGATCATGACCTGAGCCAAAATCAAGAGTCAGATGCTTAACTGACTGAGTCACCCAGGCGCCCTAAACACGTCCACTAAAGCCACTGGAAAAAGTCAAATGACCAAAGACCAGAGCATTTGAAAGTCTATATTTGAATATGTGTTCTTCCACTTGTAAATGTGCAAATGTGTAAATGTGAACCACTTGGGACCTCTGTTACCTTATCTGGTAACTGGAGATACCACAAATACTGACTTCTGAGGATTGTTGTAATAATTTTGTTTCTATTTACTGTAAAATCACCATCTGTAAAAAATCACCATTTACTGTAAAATCATCATCTATTAGATGTTACTGATAAAAGATGTAAAGATCATATTTAAAATGCTCTTTGAAATACAGATCTGAAGAAAATGTAGTTTTTTTTTAAATTTTGTTATTGTTGTTGTTTTTCCTGCAGTTAAATGAACATTTGGGAAAGCAGAAGTGTTGCTGGCATTTCTGACTTGCACAGAGCACATGGTCATATTTCTATTTGGCAGCTAAGGAAAACAACTGCTGGGATTTAAGCAGCTACTCCTACTTAAAAGGACTATGATAGATTGTTAAAACTGAATTTTAATGTTATTAATAAGTGTCTGAAGATAACTGTAAGGTGGTAATTAATTATAGAGAGTCTCTGGAACTATTACATGCTCACATTTGTCATCACCACATCTCTGAAATACCAGGACAATGCTGATAGATTAGCCTCATTACCCACACAAACTCCAAGACATCTCTTGGAGTCTCCCATTAAGGAGGTTTGCTCCAATTCCCTTTCCCAAAATTACTATCAACCTATTGACAATTGACCAAGTAATAGTGACAACTTAGTGAATGCTATGTCCTTGCTTTGTTTTAAAAAGAAAACCACTACTTTATTTTCACCTAACACAAACACAAAAACACTTTTCTCCCCAGGCACATAAGTAATGCATTGTAACATTTAGTTTTGGGCTCCCCTTCCAAGAAATCTCCTGGTTGGTTATACTCCCACCTCTTTGGCCACTCATTCTAGTCTTTGTTGTGGGTTCTCTCTCTTCAACCCATCTCTTAAACATTATTTTCCAAAGAATTTTAGATTCTCTTCCCCTCAACTACTACAGATTGTCTGATAAGTAAACCTGTCTATAAACTGCCTCTACTTACTGTGGACACCATCATCTTTGCTTTAATTATTATAACAGCTTCCTATATAGTTGCTGTCCTTGCAGTTTCTCTGCAGTCCATTCTCTGCATGACAGCCAAAAGTGATCTTTCTATAATACTAATATAATCATGTTAATCCCCTGATTAAGCCCTAAGAGTTTCCCACTGCTCTCAAGATGAAGCACAAACTCTTAGTTGTCACCTTCATGATCTAACTCCTCTTAATCTATTAAGCTTTCCAGTTCCAGATCTTAACCACTCCATCTGCTACCAATACATTCTACAATCACATGTATTTTTCTTTTCTATGTCTCCTGAATTGGAAATTTCCATTCATTTATGGTGACTAACACTGTTCTAGGCACGTAAGTGTTCAATAAATAATTGTTAAATGAATGAATGAGTGAAAATGGCAATCTTTACAAAAGGCAAGTCGATGCAAAAATTAACAACTTATATCAAAATACACAAAAATCACTAATTGGGAAACATAATTTTTAACAATAATAAAGAAAGGGAAATAAGCATTAACATGATCAACCTAGGGGTGCCTGGCTGGCTCAGTGGGTAGAGAATGCAACTCTTGATCTCAGGGTTGTGAGTTAAAGCCCCATACTGGGCTTAGAACCTACCTAAAAAAAAAAAAACAAAAAAACAAAAACAAACAAAAAAAAAAAAAACTAAAACAAATAAATAAGATGATCATCCTAATGTCATATTTTAAAATAAGTTTAAAAATATAAAAAAATAGCAATATATTCTTATTATCAATCTATTACTAAGAGAATGTACAATTTTATTCTCTGTAAAACAAGCTTAAGTAGTGGACGACTTAACTTATTTTGGCACCTAAAATATAAAATGTGTACTACTGACATTTATATAATAGTGTAGTTGAAGAAACCCTGTTCAGTTTTGTAGAGGAAAAAATTTTTGCGTGCTTCATAAGAAATTTGCAGAAGCTACTGGCTCAAGAGATGAAAAACAGCCTCTTGATGGAATACTAAGTACTGCCTGCTCTATTATGCAGCATTTCTACAGAAACAGGAGCAGATCCCAGCAGCATTTTATGAATCTGTATGGACATGTGAGAGTCTTCATTTGTTTCCCAGGAAAGTTTCTTATTACAAAAAGGTTACTGCCTAAGTTAACTGCCCTCTATTTTCATCTTTAGAGACAGGCAGCAGGCATCCATATTCTTATCCAACAACCCTCTGATTTTAACTCATTCTAAACCTATGACTTTCAAAATCTACTTTTGACATGATAACAGGAGGAAAAAAAGGTAAGAAAATTTGAGCAGTTCAAGATGTAGTGGCAGCCCTAGTAGGAATATGGAATGGAAAATTGTGTTCCTATTACAAATGCCCATTATTTATTTATTGATAAGCATTCATATCTAGGTCATGAAGACAAATCACATTCATAATTTCTCAATCATTATCATTTTATATTTTAATAGGTAAACACATGGACTCCTATTCTCCCTGTGTGAATTATTCAAATGCAAAGGCTACAACCTCAAACAATATGATGTTATATCAATGAGGCATAGAACATAGACAGGAAACAGTTAACGATAAAGAATAAATTGAATTGACAAGTCCCCTTCAGTAACAGTCCTAGTCTCTACGTACGTATTTGAAGATTTAGAAGCTAGCTCTGTTACAAAAAGTTCTATAGTCTAATAACCTCCCTGGTATTATGACTTCCCGTCTTGAATTCTTTTCCTAGGCAAACTCCTGACACAATATGAAGTATAATTAGGCAGCATTTCTTCATGTAGCAGCCAATCTTGCTACTATATTTGAATTTAATTTAATTTAATTACTGAAACATAATTAATTTCAATGAAAAATTGCTTGTATGTGAACAAGGAACAGTTGGCTCATCACCACAGCTACACTAGTTAGACGATATATCTATCCTGTTCTGTTTATTCTAGGCAAAGCACTTACAAAGAGATTAACAAATACAGAAGTCTCAGCAAAGTGATAAAGAGTATACACATTTGTAATATAAGGAATTACTACTTGAATGTAAGCTCCATGAGGTCATAGTATTTATTTTTCACTGTAATGTATTCAACATCTAAAACATTCCTTGGCACATAATAAGTGTTCAGTAAATATATGTTGAAAAAAATTAACAAATGAATATGAATAAAGAACTGAAAAAGATATACTTAACAAAACTACAAAAGCTATCTTCAAAGATTTAAAAGCTATGGAGTGACAAAGAAAATATTAGACATATCTTGCAGAACTTCAGATAGCAAAAGTAGAAGCAACAGATAAGAATCACAAAATAATTTCTAATAAATAAAGTTAGAATGAGCTACCAAGAAAACCAGAAGGTTCCTTTCTGACTGAGAGTTTAGATTATGTGAACTTTACTGTCCTTTCCAAATTTGACTCCATAAATACAAAAAAATAAATTTGTTTTCTAGTATTTTTTCAGGTGATTGCTAAACCTGCTGTTATAATTTTGTAAAGATGGCAATACGTGTGTAATTTTTATCTGTCATTTACAGATAAATGTGTATATATGTTATGAGAGAAGTCCATCTAATAATATATAGTATTCAAAATATTTGACCATTTTACCCAAATAATAATTCCAATAATAATACAAATCACATATCAAGGTCTTCATGATAAGTTTTCTGCAAATTAAAAAAATATATATTACAGACTCACTGCAATTCTTATCAAAATTCCAATGACATTTTTCACAGAAATAGAACAAAGAACCCTAAAATTTGTATGAACCACAAAAAACACCAAACAGCCAAAGCAATCTTGAACAAGAACAAAGTTGGAGGCATCAGACTTCCTGATTTCAAACTATATTAGTAAGCTATAATTGCACGGTATTGGCATAAAAACAGACACATAGATCAGTGAAACATAACTGAGAGTCCAGATATAAACTCACACATATATGGTTAATTAATTTACAGAGTATGTAAGAATGCACAGTGGGAAAATGACAGTCTCTTCAATAAATTGTGTGGGGAAACTGGATAGCCACTTGCAACGGAACAAAATTATATTCTGATCTTCCATCATACACAAAACTCAACTCAAAATGGATTAAAGACTTGAACATAGGACCTGAAACCATAAAACTACAGGAAGAAAATATAGAAGGTAAGCTTCCAGGCATGAGTCTTGGCAATGATATTTTTGGATTTGATACCAAAAAACAAAGGCAACAAAAGCAAAAATCAACAGGTAGGACTATATCAAACTAAGAAGCTTCTGTGCAGCAAAGGAAACCATCAACAAAATGAAAAGTCAACCTACTAAATGGGAGAAAATATTTACAAATAATATAACTGATAATCAGGGCAAAATACATAAAGAATTCATACCACTCAGCAGCAGAAGACAAAAAAAAAAGAAAAAAAGCAGGTCATCTGATCAAAAAATGGGCAAAGTACCTGAATAGACACTTTTTGAAGGAAGACATACAAATAGCCAACAGGTATGAAAAGTTTCTCAACATCATTAACCATCAGGAAAATGCAAATAAAAACCACAATGAGATATCACTTCACACCTGTCAGAATGGCTATTATCAAAAAGACAAGAAGCAATGAGTGTTGTCAAGGATGTGTAAAAGGGGGACCCTTGTGCACTGTTGGTAGGAATGTAAATTAGTGCAGCCACTATGGAAAACAGTATGAAGTTTCCTCAAAAAACTAAGAATAGAATTACTACATGATACAGCATTTCCACTTCTGGGTATATACTCAAAGGAAATGAAATCACTACCACTTTGTGCATCTCCATGTTGACTGCATCTTATTTACAATAGGCAAAATTACCTCAAAGATACAGAGAACAGATTGGTGATCGCCAGAGGTAGGGGGTAGAAAATGGTCCAAATGGGTGAAGGAGGTCAAAATGCACAAACTTCCAGTTACAAGATAAATAAGTTCTGGGGACATAATGTACAGCATTACCACTACTGTATTGTAGATTCGAAAAGTTGCTAAGAGAGTAGATCTTAAAGTTCTCATCATATGAAAACAATTGTAACTATGTGAGGTGATGGATGTTAACTAATTGTGGCAATCGTTTTGCAATATTTACACATATCAAATCATTATACCCTTCAAACTAATGCAATATTACTTGTCAATTATATCTCAAGCAAATTGGGGGTGGGATAGAAACGATATAAAAAGTTCTTGATTTTTGATTGGGGAAGGCACATTATCAAGGCTGGAACTTACAAATTCAAATAATGTGAAAATTTTAATTACAAAAAAATAAAACTGCATGGCAAAAAATACATAAAATTAAAAAAACAACACATAAAACACATATTGCAAAGCTTTGATATCCTTAATTTATAATGCATTCCTACAAAGCAGTATAGAAGGGACAATCTAACAGAAAATTGGCAAATACAAATAGGCAAATTATGGACAACAAATGAACAACCAGTGAAAACTCCAAAAGATATTCAGTCTCTAATAAGAAAGAAGTACAAATCAAAACAAATGGCAACTTTTTATGCTCACAGCAGCAATTACATGAGCGATGTATGGGGTTTGATCAAAATAAGCAAAACCTCTATGAGAGTTGTAAGGAATTTGTTACAAGGGATTGGATTTGCTGTAGTTGCACAAGGTGGTTGAACAGGTTGAGTCAGCTGTCCCTGAATCTGTTGCTGGGTCTTCAGTTAGCAGGGCTGGAGGTCAGAAGGAAGGAAAGATAGGACAGTAAGGAAGAACCTGAATCTGTGAGGACTAGTAGGAACCCATGGCTCTCTCTAGAACTGCAGAACCTCTACAGGTCTCTCAGTGCTTCCAAGCCTCCAACTTCAATGATGGAGTGACAGGAGAAGCCTTAGTGCATTTCTTGAAGAAGCTAAATGTGCCCCTGGCACTTGGGCCAGGAGTCAGAGAAACAGAAGCTGGAGGGGTAATGGGCAGGACAGGTGCTCAACAAGGTGAGGCAGAGAGCCCTAGCAATGGGCAGGCACAGCAACGGCCTCTGTCTCAACAAGGGCTTCTGCTTATTCTCCTCTTCCAACCAGCAAGTAGATTTCTCTTGTGGTCAAAAGAACCCACACTATGCAGGAATGAGGTTCTGGAAATTGTTATTTCCAGCTCAGCTGACATATTGCAAAGCCACCACAAATAACAATAATCATGATAATGATAAACATGTATTGAGTGCTTACTATGTAACAAGAACGGGTCTAATTCTTGACAGCAGTTTTTTGAGGGAATTGTGATATTATTCTGGAAATGTCCAGATACAGAAAGTGAAGCACAGAAAGATTAAACAACATCTGAACCAAGGCAGTCTGATTTCAGAGCTGTACTATTAATAACTACTCTTATTATTAGCCAGGTTTGATGAGGGTGTGGTCAAAGAAGAACTTTCATACTGTAGAAGGAGTCTTTGGGTTACATTGGCATTTAAATTTGCCAGAGTACTATTTATTTTGAGCAGGCACAAGGTGACAATTAGACCTGGGACCCATCTGAGATTTTCTCAGCATCAAAGCAAAAACAAAAATGAAATAAACAACAACAACAACAACAAACACCTACACAATTTATACTGTGATGGATCACAGTTTAATTCTTTTACATTTGAGGAAATCTTCAAATGAGGAAAGGCTTGCAGATTTTAGGGACAATTTAGGATGAAAGAAATGTGGAAGCACTTACAGTGAAGAAAGTAAATGGATGGGGAAGATGAAGAAAATTTTAAAATATTACTTCTGTCTGGGGTACCTGGGTGGCTCAGTTGGTTGAGCATCCAACTTCGGCTCAGGTCATGATCTCATGGTCTGTGAGTTCGAGCCCCACGTTGGGCTCTGTGCTGACAGCTCAGAGCCTGGAGCCTGCTTTGGATTATGTGTCTCCCTCTCTCTCTGCCCCTCTCCTCTCACTCTCTGTCTCTCTATCTCTCTCAAAATTCAATAAACATTAAAAATTTTTTAAAAATATTACTGCTGTCTATGTATGTCTTCATGGTATTTGGTAATGCAAATAAAGTATTTGTTATATTAAGATTAAAAAAATTTTAATTCATTTGCTACAACAAATTTATATTATAAATATTTTAAAAGAGCACTACTATAATATTTTATAAGCTTTGGGCATTCCTATCCTGTGTGATTAGAAATCTGCATTCCTGGATGATTAGGAAATTAAAAAAAAAAACTTTGTAGTTAAGCACTGAATATCCCACGATGAGATAACCAATACCAGAATGAATCTGCTCTATAAACATAGTGAGAGACATATCTTGTATTAATTTAAATTTAATAAGGTCTTTCCCTTTCCTGCTTTGTCTTGGAACAATGTTTTTCACCCAGTTCCCTTGACCTAGGAGGCATTTGGTTATGTATAGAGGTGTGTTTCTTTGTCACAGTGTCACTGCAGAGCACTTAATAGTCAGGGGCTAGATTGATAAACTCCTAAAGGGTACAGACTAGTCCCACAACACAAAAGAGTCCTGTCCAAAATGCCAATAGCACACTCATGAGAAACATCTAACTATTTCCTACCAGTGTAGCTAAGAAGGACAATTTCAACTACTCTACATTAAATCCACATGTTTCCATACAAAATCCATTTTAACTTATAATGTTTCAACCAAGATCAGTCTGTGAAATTATTTCTACTTCTACAATACATGGTTAAGCAAACCAAATTTTATATGACCTTTATGGAGAAAAAACTTCTCTGTATTCTCAAGGTATTCTACATACCTTTTGATGTATCAATTTCATATGTATAAATTTACCATTAGGAAAAATTAAACAAGGTGTACAAAAAATGAAGCTGCAAGAATCCATTGTAACACTGTTCAATGTAACATTGTTTATGAAGGCAAGTAGGTGGACACCTTTATATCCATTAACAAAGTATTAGTTAAATCGATGGCATATGCATGCAATGGAATACAAAGCAGCCATTAAGAGGGATAGATAATTGAACACATATGCACATGGTACAATAGCCAAGATATATTATTATTTTTAAAAAGCAGTTTGCAAAATAGTATATATTTATATGTAGTTACATATGTATATAATTATAAATGGAGCCTAGACTTCACCAAGAAAATTATACTAGAAATTAAAGGTCTTTGTATATGCTATTTCCAAAATATAAACACTACATGATTTACTAAATGCTGTGGTATAGATGATATTTACTTTTAACAATACTTAATTGATTTTTATATTTTTAGGTTGAACCCAATTGCACTTGTAAACAAAGTACATATTAATGTTCAAATGTATATTATAAACATTTAAGGTAAAACATAAACAGTGATATGCACTTCCTTTCATATGGAAGTCATGAAAATAAATATCAGTTCTGCAGATGCACATAAGTTTTATCCATTTTTCTATGTCAGCAGCAAGTTGGTAAGGTACCTGACAATGTAAATAAAGGCCAGGATAGAATTGGGGATGGTTCAGTATAGAAGTATCTAAATTTAGAGACCATGTTTACATATTTTCTCTCAAGCAGTTTTTTTTTCACTGCTATTACCCAAAATGTTTACCCACTTTCACTTTTCTCCTAATCTTTTCAAGTGTCTCAAATACTATATTTCATTAAATACAAGATGGCACCGATTGTGAGAAATCACTATTTCATGTAGCACTAAGAAAGAAACAAAATTTATCCCCTACAATTTTTATTCAAAGAATATCTTTAAATTCATTTAGGCCTAAATTTCTGTCATATATATAGCACTCCTGTGCATACTTAAAAATGAGAAGAAAGTGAAGTAAACAGGCTACAGTATTCTTTCAATTAACTTCATGATTTTCTGAATCACTTTCAACTCGGCTGAGAGATGCCCCTGGTTTTCCATCCAATATATCCTCTGTGCCACCGTAAGCATGGGTGATGCAGCATGTCATAGAGGAGTGCCCTTCTCCTGTCTTAATAAATTTCTTCCTAGACACCAACGCCCATTTTACAAGATTTGATGTTGGTGTTTTTTTGACCTTACAAGATGCCAATAAAAGGTTTCAGACAACAACCAGGACATGTGTATTTTCCCTGTTTGATCCTTAAGTTGTTTGTTGCTTGAATTACTAATGGCTTGTAGTTTTCCAATAATGACAGCAGGAACCAAGTTTGTGCACAGGCAGACAGTTAACTGTGTCACAAAAGCTGGTTGGTTCACTGCAATGACAAGATGCCATCAAATGTTAACACACATCTCTAGTTCAGGGATGTTAAAATGTAAACAAATGTGCTACTTGTAATCAATGAAATGTAGCACTGGTACCATCATTTTATGGATTGGAAAGTAGGATGCTGAACTCTCTTATTGCCCATAAAATCACACTGCCAGCAAGTCAATAAGCCAGGGCTTAACCATAGGTCTCAAAAAATACTGTGTTTCAGATCTCACATCTTATCAGTAGATATGACATTAGGCTTTAACTCCTTTCAATCTCAAGGATTCTTACAAAGTAGATTTGTGCTTTCTATTAGGCTCTTAAGGAGATTTTCTTTTAGTTTCCTCTTCACCTCTAGCTATTTTATAGATGCCTGCAGATGCCAAATATACATCCTACACATAACTACAATAATCTACAGCGATCTTCTCTTTTTTTAGTTTCCAATTTTCATAGATGTCACACGGTCACATAATTCCCTGCTAATTATTTAGTCTGTGCTATAAAATTTTTCATCTCTTGAACCATAAAAGGCTTACTGGTAACAAATACTATTGCTATGTTATAAGGGGTACTTAATAATTTTAACCAGATAAGTTATCTATAATTTACAAACTTTAAAAAAAAACACAGAGAATTATTAGTATCAGGTTACTTCCATAATTATCCAAGTAACCAAAAGAGAATATCATATATTGTAGTAATTTTTAATCAGTTGGCTTTCAATTTATTGCACATTTTCTCTTAGGTTTACTGTGTGTGTGTGTGTGTGTGTGTGTGTGTGTGTGTGTCCCACCACTAATGAATGTTCCCATTTCCCTTTCCCCTGGAATTGCTTAACAAGCTATAACAAAGCTTGTCACAATAGAACTCCAGGGTAAAGAAAGCTACCAGGGTTTTTATTTATTTTGAAAAAGAATATTATAAAGAAAAAGATGAAGCAGATATTTATCTCAAATCCAGGTTTGGCCTTATCTGTCTTATGTAGCAGAGAGATCTTTTCTATTTTTTCAGTGTAGTCCTGCTGAAATGGCATTTCTGCATTCATTTGCTAGATATCTTCAGTTATTCAGATGGTTCCCCATTCTTTTTTTTTTCTTTTTAATGTTTATTTTTGACAGAGACAGAGCATGAGTAGGGGAGGGGCAGGGAGAGAGGGAGACACAGAATCTGAAGCAGCCTCCAGGCTCTCAGCTGTCAGCACAGAGCCCAACGCAGTGCCCCAAACCCACAAACTGCAGGATTCGAGCCGAAGTCAGTTGCTTAACCAAGTGATCCACCCAGGTGCCCAGGTGGTTCCCCATTCTTAAATTG
The DNA here is from genome assembly GCF_018350215.1 of Panthera leo. Taxonomy (NCBI): domain Eukaryota; kingdom Metazoa; phylum Chordata; class Mammalia; order Carnivora; family Felidae; genus Panthera; species Panthera leo. The sequence goes on from NC_056687.1 coordinate 109,747,630, forward strand.
TTTATTGGTTGCTTTCCTGTATTCTTGTAGGTTATTTTCATCAATCCGAATGCATGTTTGATTATTGTTGTGTCTCATGTAGGTTTTGTTCTTCCTCTCTCAGTGAAATGCTAATATGTGGGGAAAGCTGTGCCTGCTGCTAAATCCCAGAATCTCATGTTTTGACAAAAGCCCCAGAGCCTTATAATTTATAAATAGTGACTCCTCTTATACATACCACAGATATTTGACATGCTCGCCCTGACATTTATGTGCTAACAGATGGGGCTTCCCATTTAACAGTAAGGCAGAAAACCCCCAAGTCACATTGAACAGTCTGCTTCTCTGGGTAAAACACAAGAGTAAAGAACACACTTTAATCATTCAGCAAGCACACCGTGGATCTTTTATTCTGTCAACTCTATTGGTGTCCTTGATACACGAAGAGCACGTCCTCATTACCTTCTGGGAATTCGTGCATTTACCAAAGGCTGCATGTAAAATTAAAGAACAGCCTTCCTGTCTAAGGCATAGATCTGGAACCCAACTAATGTGATTTCATCCTAGCCTAGCCTAACTTGAGGGGAGGGGCATTTATTCCAATATTGGGTTACTGTTTTCTGTTTCTTTTTAGTTAGTATTTAAAACATCAATGCCCTCAACTTCTTTACAGTCATCTTTGGGCGTATGTCACAAATCCCGTACCACATTTCTTTACTCCTAACCTTGGAGGATGAGAATTATTATTTTTTTAATCTTTTAAATCCATAGCTTGGTAACGTTACCAATTTGAGATCTTCAGGCTGCAGGGAACCTTTAATACTGCACAGATATCTTGAAGAAATTGTTCATTATGAGTTGTTTCTTCTACATCACCTCTGAAGTTCAATCTATTCAGTATCCAGTCCCCACTATTCCACTGAAATTGTTCTTACCAACCTGGCCATTACCTCCAATATATCCAATTCAATGGATAAATTGCAGTTCTCAGCTTTTAATTCTTTTTTTTTTTAATTTTTTTTAATGTTTATTTATTTCTGAGACAGAGAGACAGAGCATGAGTGGGGGAGGGGCAGAGAGAAGGTGACACAGAATCCAAAGCAGGCTCCAGGCTCTGAGCTGTCAGCACAGAGCTCAACATGGGGCTTGAACTCACGAGCTGTGAGATCATGACCTGAGCTGAAGTCAGTCACTCAACTGACCGAGCCATCCAGGCGCCCCTCTCAGCTTTTAATTCTATGAAATAAATTTCTCATAATAGTCTTCCTATCTTTTTAGTGACTCCTTTACAGCCTGCTTTGTAAACTTCTATTCCTTTACTCAACTCCTTAATTACTGGCATCATCTGAGCTTCCTTCTCAGCACTCTTTCTTCATTCTCTACTTTCTCTTCCTTGGTCATTTCATCCCCCTTTATGGTCTCAATTACCACCAAAATATTTATCACAATGTCACCTATATCTTCAAAATATAATCTTTTATCTCAAATTTTCTTTAACTGTAAAATCCATGTTCCCAACTTCCTACAAAACACCTCCACTGAACATATCACTGGTGTCTCAAACTCAGCATGTTCAGTCTGAACTTGTCATCATCCCTATTAATGTGCTCTATTTCTTTGTTCCCTACTTCAGAATATAGTTCATCATTTATCCAGTTGCCCAAGCAAGAAATCTGAACTTCATCCTTGTCTCTGTTTTTGCCATGACCCCTTACAACCAACTAGTCACTGCATCCTAACTTTACCATTTCCTTAATACTTCCCAAACCTGCTCTCAAACTTCCATTTCTACAGCTCAGCATGTGAGTTCAGCCATTGTCAGCTTTGGACTGAATCTGTACACAATGTCCTAGCTCCCTGTCCATCAATCTATTACACCTCTACAAAGTGACATCCAAATGCACAAACTGGATCACATCATTCCACCGTTTAGCATCTTTAATGGCTACCATTCAACTTGAGGAGGAAAGAAATATAACATTATACAAGACCTTGCAGGAATGAAATCTTGTACAGTTTTATCACTATAAATACCCTCAATACTACATACACTTTTTGTGGCCCAGCTTATACCCTGAGCCCTGATGCTGAATTATATACTCCCCTTGGCTGCAATCATATCTTAGGCAAATTTCTATAGAGGAGTCATCATATGTTATCATAATTATTTTTCTCCCTTAAAAGGAGAAATTTTATTTCATTTCTGGGCTCCCCAATACCTGGCACATAATAAGAATTCAACAAGTCTTTGTTGAGTGTATGTCTAGTTATAATTGTGAAAATATAAAAATTCTGTCTCTTCTTAGTATATTCACTACCTGTTCTTTACTGAAAATATGGCTTAAGGAAACAACTTCTGTTGCAAACTCAACTGAACTCAGAAGTTTCAATAATCACAACTGAAGAATAATAAAATGATCAAAGTGAAAATAGAGAAAGATCCAATGATACCATAAAACAAAATTATGGATTACATAGTATTTGAGAATAATTTTCTTTCATTCTAAAGATGCTTTGAAATAAGTTTAATTGGCCAATTCCTAGAGGTGATATTTGATTTTATACCTGAATCTAAAAAAGAATATAAGATCTGGGGGTGCCTGGGTGGCTCAGTCAAACGTCTAACTTTGGCTCAGGTCATGAGCTCGCCGTCTGGTCTGTGAGTTTGAGCCCCGTGTCAAGGCTCTGTGCTGACCGCTCAGAGCCTGGAGCCGCTTTGGATTCTGTGTCCCCCTCTCTCTCTGCTCCTCCTCTGCTCGCTCTCTGTCTCTCAAAAATGAATAAATGTTAAAAAAAAAATTTTTAAGTTTATTAAAAAAGTGGGAAAAAAAAGAATATAAGATCTGGTATGCTCAAAGCAAGAACAAGGACAAATGTAACCCAGTCCATCCAGCAACAATTTCACAGCCTTCTAGATCTGCAAAACTCAGTGTGGATTTTCAGACTTATATGTAACAAAATTTGTCTCCACATTTTAGATGGTCCAGTCAGACAAATTAAGAGCAAGAAATTCAATATATCTGAATTTCAACAGCATTAGTAATTTATAGTTCACCTTCCACAGGCATCAACAAATAGAAAGGTCTGAAACTGACTCCCGGCTAAGGTCATATATCATCTAAGTTGTACTTAAAAGAACCTTGAGGGATGCCATAAAACTTTTTAAAAAATTGAAACTAGAAATTCACTTTCATGTTAAAAATAAATATCACCTTTTAGATTTTATGTTGAGGATTGCCAAATCCAACAGTGATTTGGGGATACGACAGACAGGAAACCTAGAGACTCCCACTGAAAATACTATATGAAGTAATAAGACCTATTTGTAAATGAGAGGAATTTCATTGTTTGATTTTCTTATAAATTACACTGTATATTGACTTTAATGTTTTATATGAGATCTGAATAGCCAAACAGTCACAAAATTTAAAATTATGAATATACTTGTGACAGACAGCTATTAATATAAATACTTTGATCATATAGTATAGCTCAAAGCTATTTCCATAGAGAAAGAGATCAATATAGCATTGAAGAGTAAATTATACACTTCATCTTTCTTAAATATGTGGATAAGTAATAAGATTCCTAATTAAATTATTCCTTGTAGATTAGAAAATAAAAACCAATGTATTAAATGTTTTAGTATGTTAGAAGAAATTCAAGATGCACTAAGTAATTATCATGGAAGAATCATGCACCTAAAAATGTATAATGGAAAATTAGTGAAATGGTTAAAGTCTCTTAAGTAGGTCTGGACATGGAAGACAGAAAATTAACTAACTATATAAATAGAGTGACAGATAAATAGAAAAGGAAACTACTTTTAGTTATTATGAATTAAGGAATCAAATAAGAAAAAAAATGCTATTTGAAGTCATGAAAAGTTTCTGAAGAGTAACTGAAATATATATTGCCTTACAAAGTATATGCCTTTGAACACAGAAATTCACATCTAAAACTTGAACCTAGCTAAATTTTGGGTAAAATAGGCAAATGTGTTTGAAGAAGGATATTTACCATGTATAATGATGGAAACTGAAACCATAGTTCCAAGGTTAGATGATTTAGGCAATAAACTATAGCATATACACATGATTCTATCATTAAAAGTTACTCCAAAGTGTATATTTATTTATTCAAAGTACATTTTCTACAATCAATATGACTTATTCTTTATGCAGAAATAATCATCTTTTAATTTTTTTTAATTTTTAACATTTATTTATTTTTGAGAGAGTGAGAGAGACAGAGTGCAAGCAGGGGAGGGAAAAAGAGAAAGAGGGAGACACAGAATCTGAGGCAGGCTCCAGCTGTAGTAGAAAAGGAAACTACTTTTAGTTACTATGAATTAAGGAATCAAATAGGAAATTATTCCTTGTAGCTGTCAGCACAGAGCCCGATGCGGGGCTAGAACCCAGGGACGGCGAGACGATGACCCGAGCTGAAGTCTGTCGCTTAACTGATGGAGCCGCCTTCGTGCCCCAAGAAATAATCAACTTTTAAAAAATATACCATGAAAGAAATAGGCCAAAGTTAAATTGGATTAACTAAATAGGTAGAATCACATGAAATAAAAGTGAATAACAGATCTAGAGTTCAATAGCATCTTAGATGTGATTAATGAATATAAGCAACATAAGCTGTACTGTACTAGTAGAAGTAGGAATAGCCTACAAACTGGTGAGTGATAATGGCATGATTTGAACCTAGGCAGCTTCTGGAGACTATATTGAACTGCTTCCTATACATACTGCTTCTCTGTATATAAATATTCAATCAGTTTGGAAGAAATGAAACCATGCCCCTAAAATCATACAACTAGGCAAGACTTGAAAACTATCAAATATCAAGAGAAAAAATAGCTGCTACTTGACTATACAGATGAACATATAGGAAGTAGGCTCAGAAATTAAAGTAATAGTAGACAGATTGAAAGCAACGTTAGTGATTTATGAAAGCATAGAAACTATGGGTGATACAGGCTATATAGAATATAGTGGTAAACAAATAAACAAAACAAAACAAGAAAAGCAAAAAGAACAACAACATCAAAAAACCTCACAAACCCATGCAGGGATCTCTTCCCTAAGAATATTTGCAGCCAGCCAGCCTCTTCTCCTGTGTATTTTTTTGGTGAGTCAGTTCCATTTCACACATGGAACTATAAATTCTAGCTATAAAGTTCTAATCTTTAGAAGTTCCTTCAACTGAACAAAACCCCCTTTTCCAACTTTTACACATTAAACCCAGATGTGTGCTAAAATGAAACAAATGTACTATCTATTCAATATAAGGGTACACAGTCATTGAAAATAACTACCTTGGGTATTTCACTTTAGATTTTTCCTCACACAAAATATCTTTAAAGTTCTTTCATAAATACAACACCTGTTTAGTGAGTATATTGTGTGTTCCAGGCACTAAAGAAACAAAGACAAATAAAGAAGTTACTGTTCCTCAGTAACCTATGCTCCTGAGTAGGGAAACATTGCATAAAAGAGTGACTAAAGAAATTCTTTGTAGCTAGGTCAGAACAGAGTGTCGTGGGAGTACAAAAGGTAGAATAACTAACCCTGACTCAGAGGGAAACAAAAAAGTTTAACAGTGAAGGTGAAATTTTAGCTGATGCTTAATTAATGAGGTTTCTAAAAGATATGACACCAACCACCAAGACTCCACAGTGGAAAAGATTTTGATTTGTTCCTAGGACATAAAACTACTCTCTTAGGGAATCAACAGCAAGAAGAATGGTTCAAGACTAGGTTGAAGTGATGGAAAAATCCAGATCATCGGGTCCTTCTCATCGGGTCCTTCGGGCTGGAGCAAGGAATTTGCATCTTAGTATAGGAAGGATATGAGTAGGAAAAGGTGGTTCTCTGATGAACATTTTTAAATGAATACTTTGGTAGCTATGTAGAACATAGACTGCAAAGGAATGAATGGAAGTAGGGAGATCAGTTAGAGGTTAACGCAGTCATGCAGGTGGAAAGGATGGCAGCTTGGCCTAGGTTGGGAGCAAATGAAGCCTAAGAGAAGTAGCTTAATTCAAAATCTGTTCTAGAGGTAGAATTGACAGGATTTGCCAATGGATAAGGAAAGAAAGTGAAAAATCAAGATTCTTAAGAATTCGGTTTGAGCAATTGTTGTATCTTTTACTGAGATGAGAAAACTGAGGGCGGTACAAGGTTAGAGAATAAAATCAAGACTTTGGTATTGAATGTGCCTTTTTTGTGTGCAATGTCTAGCAGCCATCCAAGCGTGAATGGCAGGCATTAGAATTCTCAGGGAAAAGTTGTTGGATCAAGATATAAATTCGAGTAATTAAAGCATCAATCCAGAAAATATCACCTAGGGAAGGGAAGAAGACCAAAGACCAAGCTCTGCTTCCAACAGTCTCTAGAAATAAATTAGAGGGGAGGCATTGGCCAAAGGGCATGAGAAGAAATGGATAGTCAAGTATGAAGAAAACTGAAAATATGAAGTGTCAAAAAAGACAAGAAAGAAGAGTGCTTTATGAAGGTGGAAATGGTCAGTTATGTCCAATACCAAGAAGAAATAGAGAAATGGCTATTGGTCTGGTAGGATGGGAGTTACTGGTAATGTGGACTGACTGGGATAGAGTCAGGAAGTGAGGCAGACTCATGCCCATTTAAAATAGGTGGAACAGACCATGGAGCTGACAAGATGGAGGCAGTGTGGATACCTCTGTTGGGAAAATCTGTAAATTCTTTTCTGAAACAAGAATCTATTCTCTTTATGATCCTTTAATCTACGGCATTATATATGCTATCTAGAAGGGGAAAAAAAGATGCTAATGTTAATATATTGCCTAACACATACTTACGCTAGACATTCTTTGCCTTTTTAGACCAATTCTGCAGCCTTCTCTATTCTCCTCTGTGTTCTAACTTCAGCCAGGGTCTATTACATTCTGATTTCTAGTTGGGTTTAGTCTATGGGAGTCACCAGTAGAAGAGAGGGTAGAAGGAAGCAGAGAGGTCTGCATTTTGCCTGCTGGTCCAAGGTCTGGCAGTAGTCTCCTCTTGTACCTAAGGCCTCAGCTCTTACTGAAACCCTATACATATAGTCACCCAGTGGCGGTAATAGCTACCTTTTCTTGTCCTTTCTTGTCCTATCCTCAAAGGAGGATAATGGTTTCCTACTATTGCTACCCCAGTCCTTGGGTATTTCACTATTCTTGATTGATTGCTGCAGTTCTACCTATACTTTGTAACCAGTCCCTTCCCTCAAATTTTTTCAATTGCCCTTTGGAGTGTGCTATTTCTTTCCCACTGGGACCCTAACTGATACAAGTCTCAAAAAGGGTTTGTTGAAAGACTGCGTACTCTATTTTTCTTAGAGAACACATGCTTTATGATCATTGTCAAATATTTCAGTCTGTTCTGGAATAAGGCAGGGCTGTCAGGAATAATGGGAAACACCGAGAAGAAAGAAAGGAAAGAGAGGGAGATCAGTTACTTTCCTAGCCATTGGAATTTTTCACCCTGTCTTCAGTTGAGTGAGCTGTCTCAATTTTCTCCAAGTCAATCCTCTTATGGCACAAAAGCCAGCCTTTCAGAACCCAATCTCCAACATGTTAAATATCTCTTTTTTCTGGGATTTTGGATACCTTTATTTTAAATAGCCATAGATACATTATGGTGTGTTATATTCAGATAACACATCAAAGAATAAGATTTCCTCAGGTCTCTAGGTTGATAATACAATATCTCAGCCCACTCAGCCAGATGTATAATGCCTGGTATTTGTTTCCTGAGAAGAGGTTTTATAACAAGACAAGTTCTAAAAAGTTTCCCTGACTGATTTAAATTCTCTTCCTATAGCCACCAATCTCAGTAACAAAGATTAGGGGAACATAATTTTTTCCTCACGTTGTTGAATTAATACAAAGGATAAATGGGCTCTCTTAAGGAGTGGAAAAAAACCACTCCTTTCAGCGAGAAACCGTGCTTTGTGCATTAAAAATGGTTAAATTTTGTCAGGGGAAGTGCATATTTTCTTTTGCATTTTATTTATCTTTCATGTTGAGCTGTAAAGTTTAATCTAAGTTTCTAGGGGGAAAATCTACAGGGAAAAAGCCTAAAATGTATTAAAGTTCTATACTGGAAATGTCACTTTGCCAGTCATATCTAGTTCCCCCTTTCAGGTTAACCTATGTTTCTCTTTTCCAACTTCAACAATAAAAGAAATTTAGTTTAACAACACTAGATATTTTTCCCAAAAAAAATCTTTACGTGAACAACCCTTTAAAAGCACTATCCTAATTACCATAAAACATCACAAAGTTTTTGTGTCCACAGCCTAGGAAACTAATTTTTAAAAGAGACTTTGGATGAATGGGTTGGGAAATAATTTCATCTATCATCTAGCTAGATATTGTTATCTAGCACTCAATAAATACGATGTTCCTTTGGAGTGAGCTTTCATCAGAGATGTTCTCAGCCAGTACCAGAAATAGAACATTTTCATTTGGAGGCCCCAAAATTGGATATAGTACTTCAGAAATAGACATAGATAGATGCATTCACCAGCACACTGGTTTTCCAAATAATTTGTGAGGAAGCTTTCAGGCCTAGTACCTCATTAACCAATTTTAATTTAGACTTTGGTGGATATTTGAGCGAGCAGCAGCAAAGTGGGGGTTAAAAACAAGAGAAGCATGGGAATTTTGTTTTGGTTAGGATTAAGCTGCCAGCACTCCGGCCATGGGTGCAATGAATTGCTAAAGAGAATGAACAGGAAAACAAAACAAAACAAAACAAAACAAAACAAAACAAAACAAAACAAAACAAAAAGATAAGTTGGTTTTACCAGGAAGAGTTTTTCTTCTGGAGCTCCAGAAATAAGTGACTATATGGGCTTATCTAATTTTTCCTACAAAGTGTTTCATAAATGCCTCATATTTGTTTTTTCAATAAAAAGAAAACTACAAATGAGTAACATTTTTCATCACCTCCCCCATCCCAGTTGCTTCCAGAATTAATGATTACTGGTTATCTTTGTTTATTCAGGCTGCTGTAACAAAACGCCACGGACTGGGCGACTGAGAAACAACAGAAATTTATTTCTCACGGTTCTGGATTCTGGAAGTCCAAAATCAAAGTGCCAGCATAGGTACCTCTTTTGGGTTGTAGAGTGCCAACCTTTCTCTGTAAAATCATGCAGTGGGAGCGACCAGGGAGTTCTGTGAGGAAATCTATTATAAGAGCACTAATCCCATTTGTAAGTATCCACCTTCAGGACCTATGCACCTCCCAAAGACCCCACCCACTAATACCATCTCCTTTACAGGTTAGCGTTTCAACATACGAATTTGGTGGTGGCGGTGGTGGTAGAATAGGGAGGACATACACATTCAGACCGACCATAGCACTAGTTATGCCATGACAGTGGGGTGGAAAGTGTATGCTGAACACACAGGGAAAGGAAAGAGAGACAAAGAAGGGGGAAAAAAAATGAAGAGTTTTCAATTAATAGTAGTTAAATTACCATACAAGTATTTATATAGCTTTCTCTTCCACAGCCTCTCCTTCAAATGGTTGCCATGTAAACTGTGAGTTTTAGAAGACTGAAGCCCTTGAGATTCACAGTGTTTATTGGTTAAGACTGTGCATTTTAGTCATTTGATTAAGGATAGTGCGAAACTCATTCAAATAGCAGCTGGCAACTGTCCTTGGAGTCACTGTCCTTGGAGTCATGGTTAGACAAGCTTGCAAAAGCAAGCCCTGAAAAATTAATAGAAGTAGACAATTTCTCAGTGATTATGGTATAATAGTTACAACACTTTTTTTCCAGAAATTGAATGAATCATAATAAATCAAGGATAGAATATGAGTTTTTCCCAAAATTATTAAAATATGTATGTGTGTTTGTGTGTGTGTGCATATATATCAAAACACGAAAAAAAAATCATTTCAGAAGTTTGGAATCTAAAGGAAGAGTTATAATGGGACATCACCAGGAGATTAAAATAAATTCTATTTTTTAATGTCTTGCCAAATGAGGCTCTGGGCCTTATTTTAATCGTTAAATGAGATTTAAGATGTGAATTTTCTTTAATTCTATGAATATACTACTTTACCAAGGGTCAAATTCCTAAATTATGTTCTACTCCTTTTCCTCCTTTACTTTGTATAGACAGCCTCTGAGTTCTACTATTTCTTCAGACAGTGCATTCTCCCAATCTACCAACCTTCCCTGCACAACTCACTGAGTTGAAACTTTTATAACAGAATCAAGTGTTCTTAGAATCTCAAGGACATGTAGTGGCATCTAAATACACCCAGGGTAGAAATTCCGTCTAGACTAGAGCATCCCTGACTGACAGCAACTTAGTCTTTAGCAGAAACAATTGTAACTGAGGAGTGAAAGAGCAAGATCTAGTTCATACATCACCTACTAACTGGACAACAATGAAATAAATGACAACAAATGATTACTTGTCAGTGGAATACAAAACAATGCCCATTTACATAGACCTTTATGTAAAAACTCTTTACAACCTCTAACATTTTGTAAGATGTACTATTGTAACTTAATTATTTCGTATTTCACCGGTCAACCTATTTATATTTATCTCTGGTTATTATAAGATTTTTTTTTTTCCTCCCTTAAAAAGGGCCCAGCCTGTTTGCATAAGGCTCAACCTTGAAGAACACAGAATGGTCTACTGGTATTGTTGCCCCTGAATGTCATGAGGGATACATGGATGGTCATGTCAGCAAGGTCAGGCATAGCTATAACATCAGTAAGGAACAGTGTCTATTAGATATAAGCTGTTAGATTATTTCAAAATCTTGATGGAACATTACAGATTGTACCAATAACTATCTCTTAGTTTCTGTGTTCTTCCAGCCAAGGTCTACATCTTTAAGATTAAATATACACATGTGAGGTGTGGAATAATAACACTTCTGCTTTAAAAGGAGCCCATGGAGTGAAATCTTGGACTACCGCTGAGAGCTGCTCAAGCTCCATAATACTCCGTTTTTTGTAATATTAGGACCCACATATGGTAGACACTTTTTTTAATCTCACATTGTTTATTGGCTTCAACAAACCAGTTTGGTGGACTTTTACTAGCAGATTAGTGGTGATTTTCTTACATCAAACTCCGAATCCTGCCACTCCAATTAGCTGCACATATACACACCTTCCTCCATAAGGCCTTCCCCATTCTATGTCTATGTTCACCTCTCCCTGCACTCCGACACTAAAATTCTCAACTCTGTGACAGCACAGACATTCTGTTTTACACTGTGTAATCCATTTTCTTGCCTATCTTTCCTAAAGAGTCATAAGTTCCTTAGATGCCTGATAATGTGATAAGTGAATGAGGTAAAGAATGAGGAAATCATTTTAATAAATGGCCATAGAAAGAATACTCTGTTTTCCCCTCTGTTGTGTAATATTTTTAATACTTTGTGTTCTCCAAATAGGATAATATTTCTGATCCTGATTGATTAATCACTGGGTGTTGTATGGAAACCAATCTGACAATAAATTTCATATATTAAAAAGAAAGAAATATAAATTTATTATCATTTAAATTTCATTTTAATAGAATATTTCAGAACAAATTCAAGCTCCTAGATGTGTCATGTGGGGAAGCACTCAAAATGCTCAAAGTTGAAAAGTGGCCTTTGTTTCCAGAAATGGCCTATATTGTTGAAGAGATATATCTTAGTGCCACATTTATCAGTCAGAGGTTATAAAAATCCATAGGGTAAATAAAATGAATATTCCTATACTATCTAATTTAATTAAAGATTTAGAGAAAAAAATCATGTTTATAATCAAATAAATACAGAGATATTATATATTTATATGTAATATATATTACATGTTTATGTCTAGTTTATAATAAAATAAACATGGATAATAGGAAATTTCACATTTTAAAAAAATGAAACATAAGAATATAACAACTATGACAATCCCTTCAGACTAAGCTTCTCTAGCCCCTGGGGATCTTTGTTCATTCTGTGCTTTTAGGGAAACTTGGGTAGAAACCTGTAGCCTACAGAGGGAATAAAAATAGTTCTAAGGGCAAATACAAATGGATGACAATGGGTACATATAAGTAAGCTGATACACTGTGTAGTTACACAAAAGGTTATCTTACTCACCTCTCTTACTGTTGTCTCTCCTAAATTTACACCTGGGATTAATTTATTCCACAGACAAGTTTCCCTCACTATGATACAGGCACTGCCTAGGCAGTGAAAGGACAAAGACAGATGTGACATGACTGCTTGCCTGAAGGAGCGTTCTGATGAGTCAGTGGTAATGGACGTGCATCCAGAGGTGCAGGGGGGAGGGTGCAGTGACCCCCAAGAAAGACAGCAGTCAGAACAGTCTTCCTGAAGCAAATATCTATGTATTATAATCAGAATTTTAAAATTGAGCAAATTAAAGAAAATATGAATTCCAAGGTAAGCCCCAGAGAAATCTTTTCCAAGTTCCTAACATTGTCTGTGTATAAATATTCAATAGTTAATCTGTCACAGATAGGATTTTGTAAATAAATTCAGACATGACCTTCATTTGCTTTGTGCTCTAGCAAAAGTAACAAAGTTCCTATAGCCACGCAGAGCCCCTGGTTCCATTACAGCAACCACGCTGGCTTAGAAAAGCCACAGACAACTGAGAAGGGAATACTTTGAATACTTTAATACTTCTTTTAAAGCCATGGCAACCATAAAACAGTTGTAGAAATAAAGAGTTTTGAATTTTTGACATATGTTTTTTTAAATTTCAAGTGTTCTGGATTTGCACATACTTAATATTATACTTAAGACATTATGAATCTGAAGTGGCCTAAGGCTCCTTTGTCAAGGATTCACTGAATAATTTTAAGTTATAGAGGAATTTTTAAATGCTTTGTCATTTTGGAAGCATTTATAATACTTTGCAGAAACTCATTAACCATTCAGACATTGAGTAAGGCCATGGGTTTTTGTAGATTTTATTCCATACCTTAACATGAGCCATAGTAAGACAAATCACTACATTAATGAATAGATTTTTACTTCACTGAAAATGATATCTGGATTTTTCAGCTTTTAATTTTTATAGATCATGGCCAATGGCCTCAAAACAGCTCCGTGGGTTACTGAAAAACATTTTTGAGGATTCACTAATCTACTTAGAAACATTGGTATTATGCTTTCGTACTTAAAACTAAAAAATGAAATAAATTTCTTTTTTGTATAACTTTTCTCTAGGATTTAATACCATAGTGTCTAATCTTAGTTCAGTGACCTTTCTTGTCATATTTATTCACATCTGAAGGAGGAAAAGAGTGAATTCTTAAATAGAATAAAAAGACAGAATTTGTTTATCTTTTTAAAAAGAAAATAAAAACACAAATTTGTCTTTATTTTTCCTTATCGTAGAACAACCAAAATGTGTGCATGTCATTTAGCTCCATAATGAAATTATGTATTGCTCAGAGCACTCTGTACAGGATTTTATTATTAATGATTTTGACATCACAAAGATTAATGTATTATTACTGAAAAATCAATTGCTTAAAATAAGTTTAGAAAGTGATTCAGTTGAAAGATAACTGAGGCTGCATCTAAACAAAATGTTTCAGCGCAGTGAAGCATGAATCATAAATTTAAGTTTACATTTTTCACACACTCTCCAATATCAGCATTAGAAATGAATGAGTGCAAGTTTCACTTCTACACCTCATACTGTCAAATATGGAGACATTTAGGTTTTGATACCATCATGTTCATAGGAACTTCACAAATCTCAACCACAGAGTCACTGTCAAATCTGGGTGTCTGCATCTGCTGATTTTCTTGGAAGCACCATCCATGAGGGACATTGTTTTCAATAGCCTGGTCAAACCATATCCACATGTATGTTGTTGGTCGTGAACTAAATCTATCACAAAGCTTGAAAAAATAACCAATTCAAAATGGATGCCCTCCTGAGTAGAGTCTCCTAGATCGTGAAATCCTGGCAAGGAGGATCAATGCTGCCTTCTTTGTCGAACCCTCAGAGCCTGGCACACAGTTTTGGTGAATAGATGTCTGTGGAATAAAACTTCACGTAACCATTGGTTAGTCATACCATCATGAAATATGAAGAATATCCCGTTTTAAACTTAAGGTTACTGTTGCCAGTTGTCTGCCCTTCCTCTGAATTTCTACAGCACTTGTCTAGAACGCACATATGGAACCGTACTGCTTTATATGAGGTATTTTTTTCTTTCTCTTCTTGCCTTGCCTCTCTTTTTAAATTTGATACATGCCATGTCTTTAAACAAGCTGTAAACACCTAGAGAACAAGAATGCTGTCATATGTTCCTTTATGGTTCCAAACAATCTTATAAAGCAAAAAGTTCAAGAAAATTTCAGATAAAAAATAACGTTCTATTTTCTTCCTGAAGTATACTTATTCTTTTATAATCTTCATGGTTTTATCCATCTACTTAACAATTTACAATGAGGGCAATCTATTAAATGTACAGAACCCACATGTATATTAAGATGAGATAAACCAGGTTCTGATAATTTTAAAGATATTTGGGATAGTAAGAGCATTTTCCAGAGAAAATCCTTGTAGCATAGTCCTAAAGAGAGTTCCTTCCCTTTTCCCATCCATCTTCAACTTTAAGCTATTTCTCTTTCCTGGCCAAATTCCTCCTGGAATCGACAGGTTTGTAGACTTTGAACTCATTCTCACATAAGGAACTAGTGTGGAACTCTATCCAAGCGTCAGACGAAGGACAAAGGATGGAAAGCAACAGGAACTGGGATGAGCTTGCCACTTTGAATTCCCAAAGCAACTGCCATCAGTCTTTTATGAATGTGGAGAGTGCTCCTGATGCTGCAAAGACCAGTAAAGAATGAATGGGAGGACAAAATTTTTCTCCCAGTTAAGATTTGGAGAGGACAAGAACTCAACAATCAAAGAGGATTTGCCAGACGCCTCAGCAGGCAACTGACAGCCTGCCTGCCTCTACAACAGAAGCCCCTCCTCCACATCCCACCACCTCTGAAACTCCCAGTCTGAGATACCCCTACAGCCAAACCTGAGCTGTACTGAGCCAACAAGGAAAAATCACATCTAAAGGAGGTAATCAGCCAAAAGAAACATAAAATAAGTTTCCAATGAGACAGAATGGCTGTAGGAGAAAATGTAAAAAATTATTTTAAAATAATAAAAAGAACAACACCAAAAGAGATTCCAAAATCTAACGACTTCTCACTATCGCCACCACAGCTACTATATTCTATGCCATCATCCTCTCATGCCAGTGTTATTGCAATACTTCCTCTTCTAATTCCTAATATTCCTAATATTGCTCTCCTTATTGTCTTTTGACACAGAAGTCAGATTTTTCTACTGAAAAAGCAAGTCAGAGGAGGCACTGTGAAAGATTTTGGCAGCAAGCGCTTGGTTTATGAATCCCCTAAGACATTTCATAAAAACAGAGACACTAGAAGAGCAAAACCAAACAGCCATGGAAAACATTGATAACAAAACTAGGTGACAAGACTCCCCCACAAATAAGGAGGTAGTAAAAGCCTCTAAAATCCATGTAATATCAGCATTTGTATGAGAGGAAATGGAGAGGAGGCACTTAGGCTTTAGTTAGCCCTGGAGCACGGTAGAGCCCTACAATCAAGAATAAGTACCCTCTGGAAAGTTCAGTGGACCAATCTAAGAGTCACAAAGAAACTTTCAATTCACAGTGAGTGAGGAAGACTATCATGGACTATATACTATAATGGTACTAGAGTAGTCTGGGTCTTATAAACTCCTGACACTAACAAACCAAACCTTGTTTTCAAGTCAAAGACCCACACTGTAGAAAAATTACTTTTAGTAGGATGTAAATTGAACGAGACAGGGAAATGTGGACAAAGAGATGATCCATATAATAACATTGGAGGAAGGAAATAAAGGAAATTATATTACAACTTTATCAATCCAGCAAAAAAAAAAGGAAAAAGAGAATAAAAGGTTAACAAAAATTATAAATTACAAACATAAAGGCAGAAGGAATAAGCCAAGCAAATCAGGTATTACACTAAATGTGAAACATTGAAATCTATCACTAATCAGACTAGGTTAAAACAATAACAAAAAACCTATAAAGAGAAAAGATCCTAAGACTTCTCATCACTAGGAGAATTTTTTTTCCTTTTCTTATTGTATCTATATGAGATAATGGATATTAACTAAACTCTAAACTTGCTGTGGTAATCATTTCATAATATATGTAAATTAAACCATCATGTGATACACCTTAAACTTATACAGTGATGTATGTCAAGTATTTCTCAATGGAAAATAAACAGGATATTTGTTGCTTCAAAAAAAATACACTTATCATTAAGTTATAAAGAATGGTTGAAAATAACAAGGTAGGAAAGGAAAAGAAAAAAATACCAGGCAGAGGCAAAGAGAAAGTAAGTGGGAATAGAACCAACAGGGTGAAATATAAAGTTAAAACCAATAAATAGTATACAAATAGATACTACATCAGAAGATATAATATATAAAGCAAAAGCATTCAAAACGGAACAAGAATTTGATATGTATACTATTAAAATAAAAGCCTACAATAGTTTTTTTTCAGAATGAGATAGATCTGGTCAACACAAAAAATGCAGCATATATTCACCAAATTGATGATTTGTCTGGCTATAAAGAAAACCCTCTTGTCAGAATAAAATCCAATTAAGTTGGAAACAAAGTTTTTAATAAACACCTTGGGGTGCCTGGGTGGTTCCGTCAGTTAAGTGTTCAACCCTTGATTTAGGCTCAGGTTTGTGAGATCAAGCCCCAAGTTGGGCTCTGTGCAGACAGCATGCAGCCTGCTTGGGATTCTCTCTCTCCCTCTCTCTCTCTCTGCTTCTCCCTTGCTCACACACACGTGCATGTGTTCACTCTCTTTCAAAACAAATAAACAACTAAAAACTTAAAAAAGAAAAATCTCAAGTACTCAGATATTAGGAAACACTCTCTCCTCAAGAGCACTTGTATCAAAGAAGATATAAATGCGAAACAATAAGCTACATAGGAAGCAACAAAAAGAAAACACTTTGCAGCAGATAAAGTAGTGTGCAAATTTTACTAGAATATCAGTGTCTTTGTGGCAAGATTTTGTGTTTATGTGTTCCTAAATCAGAGAACACAGTAAATGTTCAATAAATATTTATTTACTGAATACATACCAAAACCAATGGGGCACAACAAAAACATTCAGATGAAAACAAAATATTTGGTACTTACCATCAAAAATTACAAAAAGCATAACAAATCAAAAAAAATTAGAAAGATGAAATTAATACAATGGCTCCAAAGATTAATTTTTAATGAAAAAAAATCCAAAGGTTTTCATACTTTGAAAGTATGAAGATTATTAATTAATCTGGTCAAGAAAAACAAAAGAGGGGAACACAAATGAATTTAGGCATGAGAATGGAACCATAGACAAAGGAAAGTGAAAATAATTACCAGAAAATATCATATGTAATTCTATGGCTTTAAATTTATAAATCTCTTAGGGGCACCCAGGTGCCCCTAAGGCATCAGTTAAGCATCGAACTTCAGCTCAGGTCATTATCTCATGGTCCGTGAATTCGAGCCCAGCAGTGGGTCTGTGCTGACAGCTCGGAGCCTGGAGCCTGCTTCAGATTCTGTGTCTCCCTCTCTCTCTGCCCCTCCCTGACCCACACTCTGTCTCTCTGTCTCTCAAAAATGAATAAATGTTTTTTAAAAAGTTAAATTTATAAACCTCTTAAAAAGGATTATTTCCTAGCAAAAGAGAAAACTATTAAATTTGACCTCAAGAAGAAATTGAAAATTTGAAAAACTGTAAAGGTGAAAAGGAAAAACACTATATAATTTAAAATACAATTCCATGAGGTGACTCAAAAAAGCAGAGTTGTAAGCATCGATCTGAAAAATACATATAACATTGTTATGTTTGTATCTATTTCAGTTGGCATCCCTCCATAAAATAGTTACGATTGCCAGGAAGAGAAACTTTCCCAGTGTCTAGAAAAGGGGCCAATGGGCATACACTACTACCTAGCAACTCCTTAGAGAGGCTTTCCCACACAAGTATAAGCAGCCATAATCACAAATATTCACTTGTAATGGTGAAGATTTGAAAATAATCTAAGTGGGAAAACAATCTCCATGGGAGGGGAGTGAACAAACACATTGTGATGCATTCAACCAAATAATTTTATGTGGCAGTTAAAAGGGATACAGCTCAAAAATGTGTTGAGTGAAAAAAGCAAGTTGTAGAAAAATATTTGTATATGAAGCCAGTTATGTAAAGTTTTAAGATAAACAAGACAATGACTCTACATTTGTTTCAGACGGGTATGCATGTAACGGAGGATAAGAATATGGACCAGATACACAGTTACATCACAGGAATTGCCTGCAGAGAGAAGCAGCAGCAAGTACCCTAGAAAGAGACAGAAACCTCAACTTTAAATTTTGCCATTTAAAAAGAGATCTAGAATAAATATGACAAACTGCCAATATGTTTTAAAATTCTGGGAATATGCAAAATTCTGTAAAACTCTTAGTCACAGTCCTAAATTTATATTGCCTTCCAAAAGCTCTTTTCTACATTCCTTTCCTCCCGTTAAGTTCCCAGTTTCCTGAGAGGCACCCAGTAGTGTCTCCTTCCCTATACCAACTCTCCAAAAGCAGTCTGATATCTGCTGTTGGTATTTAGAGTAATTTAAAGCAGCTTATTACTCTCAGAAATATCTAATTATCTAATTGTTGAATCTGGATCTGTAGATGTACTTCCCAAACATTAAAATAGCCGGGAAGATAGCTGCATCTTTGTAATTGTAGCGCTCTCTTTCTGGGGAACTGCTTTTCCCCAGGCTCCTGGAACCACATCTGCTGGGCAACCTTTTATATCCCTGTGTGTAATTCAAGTCCAGCTCAATAGAAAGCAATTAACTTGAGTATTGTTTTATTATTAAATTAACGCAAGAGACTTGCATAGGGACATTCTAGTAGTCATGATACTGCATATAATTGCATAAGCACATGTGTCAGTTTCCTAGATGGATAGGGTGACCAAACACATGACAAATCTTAGTTTTCCTTAGACAATAGTTTGCTGGTTGACTATGTGTTTAGAGAAATACAGGTAGGGGGATGGTTGAGTTTGGAATTAGGCACTTGATACTCTCAAGGCTGCTTCTTCCTCAAAGGGACCAGGAAGCTACTTCTCCAAAATGTGCAAGCTGTGGAGCAGGATACAACTTTTTGGCTGTGCACACATGGGCAGATTGCCACTGACTGGAACAGAAAGCTTAATAACTTCTCCATTAGCAAGGATTTAGACTTTACCTCAGCTGGTTTTAAATAAGTTTTAACATAATTCAAGATTCCCTCAATGAGTACAAACAACATATACTTTCTAGTAGGTCTGGTAAATGTTCTTAGATTTCTGTACCCCTTAAAATCAGGTAGTAAACAATTTATAATATTAAATAACTAAAAGCTTGGTTGACTATAGTTTCATTAGTTTTTTTTTTCTTAATTGGCTCATTAAACTCATTTATACAATCTGAAAATTTCTTACGAAAATTAGAAACTTCTGCTTCTATTATAAGGAAGTCAGATAAATGACTCATGAAAATGTTAGAATCAGGGGCGCCCATGTGGCTCAGCTGGTTAAGCATCCGACTTCAGCACAGGTCATGATCTCAGGATTCCTGAGTTCAAACCCCATGCAGAGCTTTCTGCTGTCGGCACAGAGCCTGCTTTGGATCCTCTGTTCCCCTTCTCTCTCTGCCCCTCCCCTGCTCATAATCTCACTCTCTCTAAAATAAATAAACTTTGGGGTGCCTCGGTGGCTTAGTCAGTTAGGCAGTTAAGCATCTGACTTCACCTCAGGTCATGATCTTGTGGTTCATGAGTTCAAGCCCTGCATCCAGCTCTGTGCTTGACAGCTCATAGCCTGGAGCCTGCTTCAGATTCTGTGTCTCCCTCTCTCTCTGCCCCTCCCCAACCCATGCGCTCGCTCTCTCTCTCTCTCTCTCACACACACAACTAAACATTAAAAAAAATTAAATAAACATAAAAAAGAAAATGTTAGAATCATACTGATAATTTAAGTATATAATTACAAGTTATATGTTCAATTACCTAAATTTAAATGATTGCTTTTGGTAATAATGCATTAAATGTATAATATGCCCATGCATTATTGCTTCTTAAATATCAATATCCATGTTTCATAGTAGAAAAATTGCTTAAATAGTTCAGGAATAAAATTATATACTCAGGGTCACTTGTGTTAATTTATGTGACTTCTTGGTTTGGAAATATATTCATATAGGTTCCAGTTTCAAAACTATTTTATATTCTGGGTTTGATATCAAGAAGTTTTAATCTCATAATATGTTAACACAAAATACTTGATAGCTCTGTGAAAACTGTTGTAATACAGAGAAATTATACTGGCATTAGAGTTAAGAAAAGTTCAACTAGATATATTTATTCCTATAATCAGTTACTACAGAATCATTTTTATTTGATATATATTAGAAATAAAATGTGAACTATTCCTCTGAAGGAAAAAGTATACAATCACATTTCCATAAGACTGAGGCAAAATAAAGCAAACATTTACCTCTAAACTCTCCACAATTTGCAAACTGTAAATTATCGATAAATCTAAAATGGAATACTTATAAAATACATTTGTCTGAATATCAAATATACCCCCCCCCCAAATGTAACTCTTACTTAGACTAAAGCTCTGATGAAATTAAGTAATGGCATTTCTGTAGTTATTCAGAGAGATGATTGACTCCTAAACAAAACATTAATAATAATGGGCACTTTGGCTCTGAACAAATGTGTTAATCCCCTTTCCCTTAAAAAAAAATGGAATTCTTGAAAAGCACAGTATGTCAGGGCTCACTCAGCAATATGTACTAAATTTGAAACAATACAGATAAGATTAGCATGGTCCCTATGCAAGGATGACACACAAATTCCTGAAAAATTATCTTTCTTAAGATATAGAAGCAACCCAAGTGTCCATCGATAGAGGAATGGATAAAAAAGATGAGATATATATGTATACAATATGTATATATTTTTTCCATGAATATTATATATATAAGAATATTACTCAGCCACAAAAAAGGATGAGGTCTTGCTATCCGCAACAACATGGATGAACCTAGAGGATATTATGGTAAGTGAAATAAGTCACACTTGAAAGAAAAATACCATATGATTTCCTTTATATGTGGAATCTAAGAAACCAAATGAATATACAAACAACAAATAAACCAGAACCAGACCTATCAGTGCAGAGAGCAAATTGATGGTTGCTGGAGGGGAGTGGGGCTGGGGGGTGGGCAGGACGAATAAGGAGGAATGGAAGATGTAGGCTTCCAGCTGTGGAATGAGTGAGTCAGCAAAATGAGAGTAGAGAATAAGGAACGTGGTCTGTGGCACTGTGATGGGATCGTACGCTGACCAATGGTGACTCACACTTGTGGCGAGCATAGCACAATGCATAGTGATGTTGAATCACGACGTTATACACCAGGAACCAGTGTAGCATTGTGTGTCAAGCACACTCAGAAAAAAAAAAAAAAAAAAAAAAAAGCAAGCACAGTGTATCATCCAGATTGAGGTATGCTATAGGTAAAAAGTTGCCTTGTGGCCATAAAGATTTTTAAATAAATGTTTCTAAAATTCTTTAGAATAAATGTTTTAAAAGACTGAGCTCTAGACCTTGCTGGAAAGAACATGATTGTGTTTCAATGAGTGGCAGAAAAGTCACTGCCATATTGTGTCAGCTAAACCTTCCAGAAATCTGCTGTGCAGGGTGTCAGAGAAAGCTATTCACAGGGAGACATCTGCCCAGAGGCATTCTGCTAAAACCACCAGGGGAAGCTGCTGGCAGCTGAGTCCTGCTCACCACCAGGCACTTCAGGAGGCAGAAGATGGAGAAGCTCTAAGTACCACAGGAGACTGCCTAGTGAGGGTACTCTGGCACCAGGAAGCAGGAGGGTACTCTGGCACCAGGAAGTCCTTTGGTCCTTCAGTGTCTCTCCATCATCCACTTGCAAAGCCTTGACACTTTGGTGGCCACAGAAAAATATTTATGGGCCCAAATTTGTTCTCGCAGAGTAATATAAAAGAGTGAATTTGGAAGTGGAAGGCTCTAAATCAATAAAAATTACATGTGGTCAGGTCACATCCACATGGCTGTCCTGATTTGTGGGCAGTGTTCCTCTAACTGGTGATCTGGAGGCCCTGGCTTTTTCTTCTGTGTGATTTTTCTATCTTCTGCATGCAGTGTTCAGCGTCACAGCACTTGGTTGTATCAAATAAGTCAAAGGAAAAAGATCATGAAGAATGTCATGAGAAAGTTTCTAAGGGCAAGGTCCAGAAGTGGCATGTATCACTTCTACTCACACGTCATCGGCAAGAACCCAGTCATATGCTCACACCCAATTGCTAAGATAGACTAGGAAATGTAGTCTAGCTGGTGCCCAGGAGGGAGAAATGGTTTTGGTGACTAGTTAGTCTCTGTCACAGATAATTTCTCTTAACTTATTATTTTATTATTCCTGGAAGCAATGCATTTTAACTACTAGTCACCACAGTTACCCCTGGCCTGGATGATAGTAATATATGTGTGTAATATCCCCAGATGTCAGCTGGGGCCCCTCCAGCCCATTAAAACCTGATGATAATGGTAATACATGTACATATATATTGAGATGTCAGCTAAGAATCCTCTGCCCACTGAGTTCCAGATAAAATTTGCCCAGATCCCTAGTTTCATGTCCCAGAGAGGTCTGCAAATTCCCAGAGTTCTCATATTCTCATAGTCTTCTCCATGTCTAACTTCTGCTTTCACACATACTGTTGCGATTCCTCACTGCTCTGATCCAGATATGAAATCCAAATCTTTCATCGATTTCCACCCAAAAATAATCATTTAAACACACATGCACAGGTATGGAAGACTTTCCTGAAGATTTGCAAATGCCAGAGGAGGTTTAAATTATAGCAGGAGGAATAATTTCAAACTATATACTAAGCAACCTCTTGTCCTTTGGTACCAACTAAAATTTCTGAGGCTCTTCTCATCATTTGGTTTCCTTCTTCACATCATGTCACCATCCCTTTCTCCCCAGAGTCTCTTTACCTCCCAAGAGGAAAATCAATCCCCTTTACTTTATCATGCCAGAACAACTTAACCATTTTTATTAGTTGTTCCTTAAGTTCCTACTGACACCAGTGTTCTGGGAGTCTTATTTGCCATCCCCAGGGACTCTAAATGTACTCTAAGAGAAATCCATGTGCTGGTTGTTAAAGCTAAAATTTTTACATTATTTCATATAAAGTCAAAATTGACTTGATTACTGACTCTACTAAGAGTTCTACCAGATCAGCTTTCCCAGCGTGTGTTCTATAGTGCACCTGTCCTATGAGATAATCTGCAGACTAAATGCATACATAAATAAGCGAGATCTACAATCAAGTAATTTTAAGAAACTTTGCATACTATACTCCCCTTCTTGGAAATTCATAATGCACATTCAACATATTGACAGCTGGGAAAAGTCATGTACCTGTTTAGCTGTGATAGTAGCTAACTTACTTGATGACATAACCTTTTTTTGCACAAAATGCCTTCTACTGTACAGAATATACAGAATGTAGAAAGTCCTTTCTAGCTACAATGTTCTGAAACACGGTAATTCTTACACACCTATATGACTAATGACAAAACAACCATAAAAAAAAAAAAATGAGCCCAACAGCCTGGCCAGATGGGAACTGTCACACACTTTTTTTTACTGCAGGAGCCCTCTCCCTCTCCGGTGACCACTATGTCCACCCAGAGTTTAAGTCATCTGGTTATTCTAAGAGAGTGAGGCAGAGACTTTCAGACACTAATCAGAAATCACCAGGAAAAAAGAAAGCAAATTTCCCAGCTGGTGCTAAAAGTTCCCTATCTCTCTCCACTTTGATCTTCACCAAGGCTACTTGAGGCAGGGCTTTGACTAACAAATGTCCCCTCCCTCTTTCCTATTTGTATTTCCTGTGTTCTCTTGAGACAAGCTGCTTCTGCTCCCTGACTCCTCCCCAATATTTAACTTTTCACCAATCCTGGACTTTTGATCCTTTTGGTTAAAAATACGCTTGTTTGTAATGTAATCAAATTTTATAGCAAGTCAGCAGTCTAGACAGTAGGTGACTTTTATTGGCCCTTCTAACCTTAACACTATGAAGTAGTTTGACTTTTCCTCTAGTAGAACATATTGACTAGCAAACTTAAAAATTCATCTTAAGTGAGAAATACTATTGGGTAGCACAATTCACTTCAATGTTGTCACCAAGTCACAGGCCCATGTTTTTATTGCTTTGAAAGTGTCTTGAAAAACACAAAGTGTGATATAAATACAGTAAATCATTAGTATTTCCTGTCACTTTCTTTGGGAAAATATTTATTTCTGCTTCGGGTACTTTAGACTCTGAAATAAATGTATTGAAGTCTTCTTTCAGATAAATTAATTACCTTTTTTTAAACAAGGTAGAAGTCTTTATATTAACGGACTGTAAGTTCTTTGCCTGATACATGTGTTGCGATTGTTATTACCCATTCTAATGGCTTGCCCTTCATTTTCTTAAGGGTGTCTTTTAAATAGCAGAATTAAAAATTTTTTAAGTTTGATTTATCCATTTTCCTCCAGAATATTTATAGTTTTAGTTTTTATGTTTAAGTCTGTAATCCACGAATGTTTGCGAATGATATGAGCTAGAGATCAAGATTAATTATTTTTCATATAGTTATCTGGATGTTACAGTACCATTTGTTTAAAAAATTTCCTTTCTCCATTGGAACTCTTAGTGCCTTCATTAAAAATCTATTGACCATGAATGGTGGATCTGTTCCTGAGCTCTATTCTGTCCCATTGGTTTATTTTTCTATCCTTATTCTAATATCAGAGACTTAATTACTATAAGTGTAGAGTAAGTCTTGAAATCAAGTAGTGTAAGTCCTCCAATCTTGTTCTTTTTCAAGATTGTTTTGTTTATTCTAGGGTCTTTTATACCAAAATTAATTTTAGAATCACTTGATTTATATTTAAAAATACATACATAAATACAGGCCTATTGCTGTTTTAAGTGGGATTGCATTAAATTTCTGTCGATTTAAGAAATTCATATCTTAAAAATATTGGATAATGTCATCCATGAAAATGGTATAATCCTCCACTTGTTTAGGTTTTTAAAATTTCTCTTTGAAACATTTTTCATTTACTGTATAGAAATTATGCACACTTTAAATTTATTCATAAATATAAAATGTGTTTTTTCGAGAGACAGAATGAGTAGGGGAGGGGCAGAGAGAAAGGGAGACAAAATCTCAAGCAGGCTCCAATGTGGAGCCTGACGTGGGCTCCATCTCACAACCTTGAGATCATGACCCTGAGATCACAACCTGAGCAGAAACCAAGAGTCCGATGCTTCACCGACTGCACCACCCAGGAGTCTCTCTAAAATGTTTTTAATGCTGTTATAAAGCATGCTATTTTAAAGTTCCCTTTTCCAAATGTTTGTTCCTAATAAATGGAAACACTATATCTCCACTGTCCCAGATTTACCACATGAAAACAATTCTTTAATTAAAAAGTAAATCAGTAAGTTAAACTATGAGAATTATAAACCAAGTGCAGTTTACTTACTGATAAGACTGTTCAGAATTTATTTCCCAATAATATCTTCATAAATTGATTGGCTCTTTATCCATGATAAAACTATTAAGGAGAATGTGAGAGATGGCACCAGAAATAAAAACTTTTAAAGAATTTAATTAAATGCCTCAGTTTCTATGTTCTCTGCCCTTGGCCCATGAACAAAGTTTTAATGTAGTAAGCTTTAACTTAAACTAATCTTTTAATCAGGCTCTGTGCTGACACTCAGAGCCTGGAGCCTGCTTCGGATTCTGTCTCCCTCTCTCTCTGCCCCTCCCCTGCTCATGCTCTTTCTCTCTCTGTCTCAAAAATAAATATAAAACATTAAAAAAAAACTAGTAGTTAATCCATGCTCAAATTCAATTAGAATTTTATAAAAATCATTTTAAGCCAGTCTAGAAAATATATTTGTAAGGCGCAAAACCTGATTAATAAATCCAGTATCTATGTTATAAAATGTATACATTGCCACCTCCAAATCTTTTAAATCCTGTAACTATCTTCTCTTCCTTACCAAATCCCTAAAGTCCTTATTCTCATACCTTTTCTTTTTTCTCCCTAATCTTTATTATTCTTAATGTCTTACCTTACAGTGATTATCTTACTTCTATTTTCTTTCTCCAAAATTTTGTTTAAATTCAAGTTAGTTAACATAGTGTTGTATTGGTTTCAGGACTAGAATTTAATGATTCACCACTTACATATAACACCCAGCACTCATCCCAAAAAGTGCCCTCCTTAATGCCCATCACCCATTTAGCCCATCCCCTCACCCACCTCCCCTCCAGCAACCCTCAGTTTATTCTCTATTGTTAAGAGTCTCTTATGGTTTGCCTCTCTGTTATATCTTATTTAATTTTTCCTTCGCTTTACCTATGTTCATGTTTTGTTTCTTAAATTCCACAAATGAGTGAAATCATATGGTATTGGTCTTTCTCTGACTGACTTATTTCACTTAGCATAATACACTCCAGCTACATCCACATCATTGCAGATGGCGAGATTTCAATTCTTCTTGATGGCTGAGAAATATTCCATTATATATATCTCACATCTTCTTTATCCATTCATCAGTCGATGGACATTTGGGCTCTTTCCATTGTGCTGCTATAAACATTCGGGTGTCGGGGCGCCTGGGTGGCGCAGTCGGTTAAGCGTCCGACTTCAGCCAGGTCACGATCTCACGGTCCGTGAGTTCGAGCCCCGCGTCGGGCTCTGGGCTGATGGCTCGGAGCCTGGAGCCTGTTTCCGATTCTGTGTCTCCCTCTCTCTCTGTCCCTCCCCCGTTCATGTTCTGTCTCTCTCTGTCCCAAAAATAAAATAAACGTTGAAAAAAAAAATTAAAAAAAAAAAAAAACATTCGGGTGCATGTGCCCCTTCAAAACAGCATTCCTGTATCCTTTGGATAAATACCTAGTAGTGCAATTGCTGGGTCAGAGGGTAGTTCTATCTTTAATTTTATGAGGAACCTCCACACTATTTTCCAGAGTGGCTGCACCAGTTTGCATTCCCACCAGCAGTGTATGAGGGTTCCCCTTTCTCTACTTCCTCACCAATATCTTTTGTTTCCTAAGTTGTTAATTTTAGTCATTCTGAGAGGTATAAGGTGATATCTCGTTGTGGTTTTGATTTGTATTTCCCTGGTGATGAATGAAGTTGAACATTTTTTCATGTGTCTGTTAGCCATCTGGATGTCTTCTTTGGAGAAGTGTCTCTTCATGTCTTCTGACCATTTCTTAACTGGATTATTTATTGTTTGGGTCTTGAGTTTGATAAATTCTTTATAGATTTTTTGGATACAAGCCCTTTACTCAATACGTCATTTGCAAATACCTTTTCCCATTCCATAAGTTGCCTTTTACTTTTGTTGATTGCTTCCTTTGCTGTGCAGAAAGAAGCTTTTTATATTGATAAAGTCCCAATAGTTAATTCTTATTTTTATTTACCTTGCTTCCAGTGACATGTCTAGTAAGAAGTTGTTGTGGCCTAGGTCAGGTAGGTTGCTGCCTGTTTTCTCCTTTAGGATTTTGATGGTTTCCAGTCTCACATTTACATCTTTCATGCATTTTTTATTTATTTTTGTGTATTTTCATTCTTCTGCATATTGCTGTCCAGTTTTCCCAACACCATTTGCTGAAGAGACTGTCTTCTTTCCATTGGCTACTCTTTCCCGTTTTGTCGATTAATTGACCATACAATTGTGGGTCCATTTCTGGGTCCTCTATTCTGTTCCATTGATCCATGTGTTTGTTTTTGTGCCAGCAGAATACTGTCTTGATAATTACAGCTTTGTAATACAACTTGAAGTCTAGAATTATGATGCCTCCTGCTTTACTTTTCTCTTTTAACATTACCTTGGCTATTTTGGGTCTTTTAGGGTTCCATACAAATTTTAGAATTGTTTATTCTGTTAAAAATGCTGGCGTTACTTTGATTGGGATTGCATTGACTATATAGATTCCTTTGGGTAGTATGGACATTTTAACAATGTTTGTTATTCCAGTCCATGAGATGGAATACTTTTCCATTTCTTTATGTCTTCTTCAATTTCCTTCATAAGTGTTCTATAGTTTTCAGAATACAGATCTTTTACCTCTTTGGATAGGTTTATTCCTATGGATCTTACGGGTTTTGGTGCAATTGTAAATGAGATTAATTCCTTGATTTCTCTCTCTGATGCTTCTTTATTGGTGTACAGAAATGCAATAGATTTCAGTACATTGATTTTATATCCTGCAACTTTGCTGAATTCACATATCAGTTCTAATAATTTTTTGGTGGAGTCTTTTGGGGTTTCCACATAGAATATCATATCATTTGCAAGGAGTGGAAGTTTGACTTCCTCCTTGCTGATTTGTATGCCTTTTATATCTTTTTGTTCTCTTATTGTTGAAGCTAGGACTTCCAATACTATGTTGAACAACAGTAGTAAGAGTGGACATCACTGTCATGTTCCTGACCTTATGGGAAAATCTCTCAGTTTTTCCCCATTGAGGATGATATTAGCTGTGGGTCTTTCACATACAGCCTTTATGATATTGAGGTATGTTCCTTCTATCCATACTTTCTTGAGGGTTTTTATCAAGAAAGGATGTTATATTTTTGTCAAATGCTTTTTCTGTGTCTATTGAGAGAATCATAAGGTTTTTATCCTTTCTTTTATTAATGCAGCATATCGTGTTGATTGATTTGTGGATATTGAACCACCTCTGCAGCTCAGGAATCAATCCCACTTGATTGTGGTGAATAATTCTTTTAATGTACTGCAGGATTAGATTTGCTAGTATCTTGTTGAGTTTTGTGCATCCATGTCCATCAGGAATATTGGTCTTTAATTCTCCTTTTTAGTGGGGTCTTTCTCTGGTTTTGGAAGCAAAGTAATGCTGGCTTCAAAAAATGAGTTTGGAAGGATTCCTTCCACTTCTATTTTTTGGAACAGTTTCAGAAGAATAGGTATTAATTCATCTCTAAGTGTTTGGTATAATTTACCTGGGAAGCCATCTGGCCCTGAACTCTTGTTTGTTGGGAGATTTTTGATTACTGATTCAATTTCTTTACTGGTTATAGGTCTGTTCAAAATTTCTATTTCTTCCTTTTCAGTTTTGGTAGTCTATATGCTTCTAGGAATTTATCCTTTTCTCCCATGTTGCCCAATGTGTTGGCATATTATTGCTCATAATATTCTCTTATAATTGTTTGTTATTTCTGCAGTGTTGGTTGTGATCTCTCCTCTTTCATTTGTGATTTTATTTACTTATTTATGTATGTATGTATGTATGTATGTATGTATGTATTTATTTACTTATTTTGATAAGTCTGGCTAGTGGTTTATCAATTTTGCTAATTCTTTCAAAAAACCAGTTCCTAGTTTCATTTATCTGTTCTACTGTTTTTCTTATTTCTATATAATTTATTTCTGTGCTAACCTTTATTATTTCCCTTTTTCTGCTGGTTTGGGGCTTTATCTGCTGTTCTTTTTCCAGCCCTTCTATGTGTAAGGTTAGGTTGTGTATTTAAGACTTTTTTCCTTCTGGAGAAAGGCCTGAATTGCTATATACTTCCCTCTTATGACTGTCTTTGTTGCATCCCAAAGGTTTTGGACTTTTATGTTTTCATTTTCATTGGCTTCCCTGTAGGTTTTTAGTTTTTCTTTAAACTCCTCGTTAACCCATTCATTCTTTAACAAGATGTTCTTTAACCTCCATGTATTGGTGATCTTTCAAATTTTTTTCTTGTGGTTGACTTCAAGTTTCAGAGCGTTGTGGTTGGAAAATATGCACAGTATGATCTCAATCTTTTTGTACTGGTAGAAGCCTGAATTGTGACCCAGTATGTGATATTTCCTAGAGAATGTTCCATGTGCGCTCAAAAGAATGTATATTCTGCTGCTTTAGGATGAAATGCTCTGAATATATATATATATATATATATATATATATATATATATATATATATATATATATATATATCTGTTAAGTCCATCTGGTCTAAGTGTCATTCAAAGCCATTGTGTCCTTGTTTATCTTATGCTTAGATGATCTGTCCATTGCTATAAGTGGGGTGTTAAAGTCTCCTCCTATTATTGTATTATTATCAATGAGTTTCTTTATATCTGAACTTCTATTTTATTTTTTATTTTTTTTTAATATTTGAAATTTATTGTCAAATTGGTTTCCATACAACACCCAGTGCTCATCCCAAAAGGTGCCCTCCTCAATACCCATCACCCACCCTCCCCTCCCTCCCACCCCCCATCAACCCTCAGTTTTGAACTTCTATTTTAAAGGTAACTAGATTTTTCTTTTCTTGAATAAATCTTCATAAAAGAGGCCTGTCTGGCTCCCATCACGTTTTTCTCTTGAATATCCCCCTGTCTTCATCAGGTACTCACTAAACAAACTTCCCATGTCAGCACATGCCCAGAACATAAAAGGGATTTGGGTAAATATTTTAAATATGTAAATGAGTAAACCAATAGATGTAAATTAAATGAATCTGGATTATATTATCAACTTTCCCTAAATTCTCTAACATTAGTAATTCAATAATGATTTTCCAATCCTAACCCCTGCTGAACATTTTTGTTGCACTTGGTACCACTGACACCTTCCTCCTTCATAACTTTGTCTTGTGTTTGCTTTAATTTCTTCTTTCTTATAACATTATGTTACTATCACATTATTTTGTTCCTTATCTTCCTCCCACTCACTTCTATTGACCTTCTAGTTCTTTTCCTCTACATGCATTTCTTTTTTTTTTTTTTTTTCCAACTTGCTTTAATTTCTTCTTTCTTATAACATTATGTTACTATCACATTATTTTGTTCCTTATCTTCCTCCCACTCACTTCTATTGACCTTCTAGTTCTTTTCCTCTACATGCATTTCTTTTTTTTTTTTTTTTTTCCAACGTTTTTTATTTATTTTTGGGACAGAGAGAGACAGAGCATGAACGGGGGAGGGGCAGAGAGAGAGGGAGACACAGAATCGGAAACAGGCTCCAGGCTCCGAGCCATCAGCCCAGAGCCTGACGCGGGGCTCGAACTCACGGACCGCGAGATCGTGACCTGGCTGAAGTCGGACGCTTAACCGACTGCGCCACCCAGGCGCCCCTCTACATGCATTTCTTAAGAGTTCATCCAATTTCCAGTTTAAATTGATTTTATGGATCAGATATGCTACCACCTCATAGAGTGCCCCTATGAATGCAAAAAAAGGCAGACTTTCTGGGAAGACACAGCTCTGTAGATGCACAGATTGTGAATATAAGCCACTTTTGTACAAATCTGAAAAATATGCATCTTCCTTGGACTCAGCCAGATACACCATAAAAGAAGTCCTGTGAATGGTTCCCAAATCTAAATTTCTAGACAAACTGTCAAACCTGCATTACCTGTAAAGGGTTCATAGGAATACTCTTAGGTAATATGGGATTAGGTCAAAAAATCAAAATTAGTTCCTTTCATCTAAATGTACTATTGTTTCTAAATCCAAGATTGCATTACTTTATCAATGATCAAGCCATTCTGATGTGTACTTAACTTTTTTCCCCCAGTTTTGCTAAGAAATAGTTGACATCAGGGCACCTGGGTGGCTCAGTCAGTTAAGCATCTGACTTCTGACTGCAGCTCAGGTCATGATCTCTTAGCCAGTGAGTTCAGGTCCCGCATTAGGCTCTGTGCTGACAGCTCAGAGCCTGGAGCCTGCTTCAGATTCTGTGTCTCCCTCTCTCTCTGCTCCTCCCCCACTCATGCTCTCTCTCTCTCTCTGTCTCTCAAAGATGAATAAATGTTTAAAAAAATTAAAAAAAAAAGAAATAGTTGACATAGATTATAAATTTAAGGTGTTACTGCATAATGGTTCGATTTACATATATTGTCAAATGATTACCACAATAGGTTCAGCTAACATCCATCTTGTCATATAGATAAAATAAAAAGAAAGAGAAAAAAAGAAAAAAAAATTCTCCTTGTGATGAGAACTCAGAGGATTTACTTGTCTTAACAACTTTCCTATATATCATGCAGCATCATTAGCTTTAGACATCATATTGTACATTACATCCCTAGTACTTATTTATCTTATACCTGGAAGTTTGCACCTTTTGACCACAATTTTCCCTCCCCCTACCTTCCACGTAACCACAAGTGTGATCTCTTTTTCTAGGAGGTTTTGTTGTTGTTGTTGTTGTTGCTGTTGTTTTCTGTGTGTATTTTTTTTAATCATACAGTACTTGTCTTTCTCCATTAGACTTATTTCACTTAGCATAGTGCCTTCAAGGTCTATCCACGTTGTAACAAATGGTAGGAGATCCTTATTTTTTACAGCTGAATAATATTCAAGTGTGTGTGTGTGTGTGTGTGTGTGTGTGTGTGTGTGTATCACAACTTCTTTAACCATTCATCCATCAACAAACACTTAGGTTGTTTCCATGTCTCGGTTACTATAAATAATGCTGTTACAAAGTGGGGTGCAGATATCTTCTTGGGGTAGCGTTTTCACTTCCTTTGAAACATAAAGTGGAATATTATTAAGCCATAAAAAAGAATGAGATCTTGCCATTTGTGACAACACTGATGGACCTAGAGGAGTTTATGCTAAGTGAAATAGGTCATTCATAGAAAGATAAATACCACATGATTTCACTTATACAAGGAATCTAAAACAGCAAAGAAAAACAAACAAAAAACAAAAGAGACTCATAAATACAGAGAACAAACTGGTGGTTGTCAGAAGGAGAGGGTGGGACCATGGGCAAAATAGGTGAGGGAATTAAGAGGTACAAATTTTCCAGTTATAAAATAAATAAGTGATGGAGATGAAAAGTGCAGCATAAGGAATATAGTCAATAATATTACAATAACATTGTATGGTGACAGATGGTAACTACAGTTGTGGTGAGCATTGTGTAGAATTGTCCAATCACTATGTTGTGCATCTGAAACTAATATAACATTGTATATCAACTATACCTAAATAATAAAAAAAATTAAAGAATAAAACCAAAACAATAAAGAGAACAAAATATACATGTTCTTACTTTCTTACCTTAATCTTTGAAAGAGACTTATGGCAATTATTAAGTTATCACTCATCAACCAATTCTCTTCAAATTAAATACAGCTAAATTCTTACATAATTTTAATTTAAAAGAACACAAATATATACTCTAAAAATGTTTTCTTCTGGACTTCCAAATCTCTTTATAGCCCGCTTCTTAATTTACATAAAGTAAGACATATATATAATTTAGAGTCAAATAGTTTTATAAGGCCTGTGGGTGGGGGAGTGGGATTATCTTTCTTCTACCCCATTTCTTGCCTCATATAAGTAGGTATTTTTAACTCTCCATGATGATTCTACTGCTATATATCAAGCATATTTTTGTCTTTCTATTTTAGGTATTTTTCTGTTGATTTATAAATAATCAATTGACAATTGTACAACTCTGAAGAAAGGTTTTACCTAACATAGTAACTAGAATGTAAGTTTTCTATTAGAAATTTTCACAAATGTTCCCATTGTACAATTGAGTGATATGGTGTAATTTAATAATTTTATATCCATTGGATATTTATTTCCAGCTCAGAGATGGAACTATATAAAGTAGGAATTAAAATATAATCAATATAATCCAAATTTAGGAAGCCAGGCAGAAAGAGGGCATTAACTCTCTCACAGAAGGATTTTCAACCCTGGAGTGATAATTCCTTTTGGGGTCTTGCAACATGGACATTTGCTTCAACAACAGGGTTCCATAGAGCTGGAATATTTACTAATGTGTCCTTAAGAACTAATACCCAGAGTGCCAGCTGACTGGGAAATGTGACTCCTGGTGTCTTGCTGGGAAAAAAAGCAAAAATAACTAAAAATATAATCTATTGTTTTTAATATATCCGATTCAAAATGCTTATGAAATTTAAGGTTTGGGGGTGCCCGGGTGGATTAGTTGGTTAAGTGTCCAACTTCTGCTCAGGTCATGATCTCATGGTTCGTGGGTTTGAGCCCCACATCAGGTTCTATGCTGACAGATCAGAGCCTGCTTCAGATTCTCTCTCTCTCTCTCTCTCTCTCTCTGTCTCTCTCTGTCCCTACCCCGCTCATGCCCTGTCTCTCTCTCTCTCTCAATAACAAATAAATAGGCATTTAAAAAAAGAAATTTAAGGTTTGTATCAGAAGGAAGACTGTAGAAGGTGATGAGTCATTTCAAAGATGACAATTCCTCTTCATTGAGAACAGAATGAAAGCCATCCTAACATAGCCAGGCAGCTACCCTGTCTTGACATCCAAAACATGAATGGCTTGCAGGAGAAAGAGATGTTATGATGAAGATAACAAACACTGACATCACAAGGCTTGTTAAAGGTCAGAAAAGCCAGCCATTAGGTGGCAGATTCTGAATTCAATCATTTTTAAAGTTTAAAAAAATTTTTTAGTGACAAGGATGTTTTGTTTCTCAAATTTTTAAGAAATAGAAATTTTTAAGAAATATAACTCCTATCACTATTGCTATCTAAAACCATTTTTCACCTTATTAATTAGAAGTTAAAACACATGGGGCACGTGGGTGGCTCAGTTGGTTAAGCATCCGACATCGGCTCAAGTCATGATCTCAAGGTACATGAGTTCAAGAAGCCTCCTTCAGACCCTTTACCCCTGCTCTCTCTGCCCCTGTCCCACTCATTCTCATTCTCTCTCTCTCTCAAAAATAAAAATAAATAACTTTTTAACAAAAGTTAAAATACCCAAATGTCATAAGTGATAACAGTAGTGGCATTAAACAAGGACCATGAAAACACTTTTCCCAGAGTAAATACATGAGTCATTGTAAACCTCTGTGCTTTGCATATTCAGTTTTGTCTACCTAGAGCCTTCTTCCTACCCCCACATCTCCCTACTTTGTCAGTGGCCAGTGAAGTGCTTACCATTTAAGAACTAGGCCCCAATAGTCTCCTCCCTCATGGGTTTGCTAGCAGCTAATTCTCTGCTCAGCTGGCACAATCTGTTCTACACCTCCTTCAGGCCAGGTAGTGTGCATGCTGCCCATGCACTTGCCTGTGCGTCCTTTCCCCAGCTGTTCTTGCTCACCCTTGTCCCAAGATCATTGTCCTAATCTTAACAAGTTCTTCCTACATCTCTGTGAATTTCTCTGAGAACCTCTTGACTTGTAGCCAGAGAGGATGTAACCCAGAGACCTGATACAGCAGACTCAGTGGGATATTCCTGTTATACTCTGAGCTCAGAGAACTACCAAAGGTGATGTCATCCACCTCACTGCAAGAACTACTTAGAAGTGTCTAGTTCAAAGGCTATGTCCTAACACTGACCAGGACTCTACCCTCAGCACAAGACTTTTTAAGGAGAAAAAGATTATTCCCATTACCTAACCTCCACCACCCCCACGTTAGTAGAAATGGAGCAGGGCTCCTTCCCCATTCTCTTCCTAAAGCAAAGGAAGAGGAGTCCAAGAGCATCACTAATAATATTAACTAGAAATAGAGGGTAAATTTTTATTTTCTTAATTTGAGTTCTCCTAGAAAGAAAACCTTGAGATAAGAACACATACGCAGAAGTCATTTATTTGAGAAGTGCAAGAAGTATTGGTAAGGGAAAAGGGAAGAAAGAAAAGGAAGGAACGGTAACAGGAGGTTAATCCTTCTAGGGAAATTTGGAGTCAGAGTCAAACACATGCCTGAGAATTTTCCCTGAGGGGGAAGGGAGCTGGGGTATGTATACACCAACTCCAGTCAGGAATTTGTTGAAGGCTACTTTGGGAAGGGGTGGTGGTGTTATTATACTGACATTGTAATCCTTCCTCGGGAGACACAGAAATGGCAAAGTGGACTCCATAGCAAGAGAGAAGGCCTTTGGGTGGTTGACTAGAGGCTTACTAAGGGTGTTACCCTTAACACCCTTAACAGTAACTTAACAGGAGTCCAAGTCTCCTATATTCTAGCAGTGCTTCAACTGCACCAATTAAGCACTTTAACTTTTCAATATCCATAGATTTATTTGACTTCACCTCCTTCTACATATGGAGTAACATTTTAGTCAGACAGGAAACTGAACCATATACTCATGAGTTTTTGAAGGAGTCAGAGGTAGTGGCAGCTTAACTCAATATCCAAGACTCCTAACTCCCAAATCAGTTCTCTTTACAACTGTAAGCCTCCCGGACCCTTCCTTGACTTTTAAACTTTAAAACTGTTCAGAGCCCCTGTTCGGACAGCTCAGAGCCTGGAGCCTGCTTTGGATTCTGTGTCTCCCTCTCTCTCTGTCCCTCCCCCCACATTATTCCCATTACCTAACCTCCACCATCCCACATTAGTAGAAATGGAGCGGGGGCTCG
This sequence comes from Panthera leo, assembly GCF_018350215.1. Lineage (NCBI taxonomy): Eukaryota > Metazoa > Chordata > Mammalia > Carnivora > Felidae > Panthera > Panthera leo. The sequence goes on from NC_056687.1 coordinate 109,784,231, forward strand.
TTCCCCATTCTCTTCCTGTCTCTCTCCCTCTCTCAAAAATAAACAAACATTAAAAAAAAATTTTTTAAACTGTTCACAGCCCATGGGCATTCCAACAACATTAGTATCAATATATTGCTATTGCCTTGAATATGATGATATTGATTCTTTTGTCAAACTGATGTCCACTTGATAGCTCTACTGAAACAATATACCCGTATAATCTCAGACATGTTAGGATTAACTGGAGGGTCCACCTACTTAGATGAGTTGTGTATTAAGTTTCTTCAAAGAATGCAGTACTGACAAGTTACATTACACTTTCAGAGTGGTTTTTAGAGCTCTCTTTGGAAATATAAAAGGTAATAAACTTTTTATTTTCTATGTTCTCAGATATTCCAATAGTGGGAAGAAATACCATCGTGAAATAGGTGGAAAAACACTTAAGCACACCAGATGAGCTTCCTCCTGATCAGACATTTTCCTATCTTCCTGAAAGGGGGAATTCAGGGATGTGGAAAATGGAAGGAGAGGCCCAAAACAACATAACCCTGCTATAGTCAGTAAAAATTTTCTTATGAGTAAGTTGTTGTTGTTGGTGGTGGTGGTGGTGGTAGTGTTTTCAAAAGAGCCAGCATAGAAGCTTTGAATGAATGGTTTCTCATTTTTTCCCCCTCTAGTGTCTTGAGTTTTATTTTTTTTACTTTTGCCTTTTTGGAGTTTTTTCACCTGTGAGTACCAAGGGCTCACATTGGCTTTTTGCCAGTAAACATCTGATTTATTTTTGGTATTCCACTTAAACCAATATAATTATGATTGATAGTTTTTAGTAAGAATAGGACTTAAGAGAATGACTGATGGACAGCTATGTATTTTCAAGAGCTTCAGTCATTATGCATATGAAGGAAAGACAACAATACCACAGAGAGCTATCAGGCACATATATTAATGCATAAAGATTCTGCTTAATATCTAGAAAGGTAATAAAACAAATTTGGGGGGAGATGGTTATTACAACTATCAAATATTTTCTTAAAACATTAAAACATAATTTGAACCTCTACATAACAATGGGAAGAATGTGAGTGTTCCTATCCTTCAAAGTTGAAGCTGTTTTTTGTGGTTTGACTCAGAAAAGTCTCCTAACCAAAGCTGCCTGGATAGCTCACCATTATGGCTATAGAGCATGAGTTTTTTGGGAACAGCATGTTAAACCATTCATCCAACAAATATTGTTGAGAGGCACGAGATATAAAAGTAAAAATTTCATAGTCTTTGTTCTCCTGGAGCTGAGTTCACATGTGGAAAGCAGTTAACTGAATAGGCAAAAATAATGAAAAATAAGTACAAATTAGGGTACTGTAGGAATATAGGAGGCACAGTCAACCCAGTCTTTGGGATTCAGGGAAGCTAGCAGTTGGTGTTGGAAGACATGGAGAAGCTAAAAGTATACTCCAGGCAAAAACACTGCTGTGGAGGCGAAGGAAAGTAGAGCACCCTTGGGAGACCCTGGCTAGTTCTGGTGAACTGCACCGTAATAAGCAAGGACTATAAACTGGTGACAAATGGGGCTGGAAAGGCAAAGGCCTTAGAAGTCATGTTAAAGAGTTGGAAATTTATCTAAATATAATAATAATTAATTAAGAAGGCTCAAAGAAGAAAGTATCATAGTTTTGTATACTTTGGAACAATTGCTCTGGCTGTACCATGGAGACTCTTCTTAGAAAATGTAAGACCTGTAAGACAGGAAAAGTCCTAAGGATTCTCTAACAATAATTCAGACAAAGGCAGTGGTAGCCTGAATGATAATAGTGATGATAAGTATAGTGAGAAATAAATAGATTTGAGAGATATTTAAGAAGAAGACCGTGTAGGCCCTGGTGATTGTTTAGATGCCAGTAAGAAAGGACAAGAAATAATCACAACTTCTGGCCTGGACAACTGAACAGGTGCTGTGCCACTTCCCAAAGACTGAAAACTGAGGAAGAGATGCAGTTTTTATGTGCATAAGGCACTCCCTGGAAATTGGGATTTTCCTAATAACATTTATAATTGTTTCAAATTACCTCAAGGTCTTTTACTGTGCCACAGATCACAATACAATATACATTTTACAGGGGAAAAATTCCAGGTTTAAAGAAATTACATGGCTTGCCCATGATCACACAGATGATAAATGGCAACACCAGGATTGGAGCACAATCTTAAGGTTTCTAACACCATTGCTTGTTGCACTCTGCCTCTATTCCCTGGAAGCTGCATTAGCTCTTAAGAACCACAGGGATAATATCTTTTGCAGTATTATCAGTGATTACTTAATGATGTTCTGATGACCTGAAAGAGATGATATTGCCTTCCAAGCTATTCAATCCACTCATCCAGCAAGGCTATTTCAGTCCCCCAGAGCTTGGTGTCTTTACAGGGATCTTATTTTTAAAAAGAACTTTGAAATAGTTTTTCTACCTTTCCCTTAAAAGTGTTCCACGACGACATTAAAAATAGCTATTTGTTTCAAAATGAGTAAACATTCAGAAGTAGGTCTTCATCAGATAATAAAATCATCATATTCTTATGATTTTTGCATGACAAAAATATCATGGAGTCTATTTTCTGACTATAGGTCGATTATTTACCATGTCAGCTTTAATGTGTTATTTTATTTTCTACCACTATTTTCCCTGTATTACGATCTTAGCTTCCTAGAGGTTTCTGAGACCAGTATCCACTATCAACAGCTGCTCTGCTGATACAAATAAAGTATAATCCAATTTTCTGAAGTTTTAAAAGTACTACTCCTATTAAGTAATGAAGACAATCTTCTCAATCTTCTTCCATACATGTTTATTAAAATTTGGTACCTACTACAAATTATCAATACCAAAATCTAGTGTAAGAGGAGTCTGGAAAGATAGGGACAGCAACAAGCCTTGAATCCCAACATAAAAACAGACAGAAAAACCACAGTAACTAAGCCATGGAAAACATGAGGTGACAGATTACCCTCATGAACTTCAAAATACAAAGCAGATGAAGACAAACTATAGCCCCAAGACTTGATGGCATTAGCACTTGAGCAAGAGAAAGCAGAGGAAAGAAGTAGGGAATCTGATGGATCTAAGAATAAATAAAAACCCAAAAGAGCCAACAGCTAATCACTGGAAAGTACATCAAGCTGATTAGGAAACAGGAGTTAAAATCAGAAGTTCTGCCCAATTCAGTATTGGATGAATAAGAGGATTGCATGAGGGGAGCTAAAAGGATTGAGAAGTTTAGCCCTTAGAGCCTGTGTACTCTTAAAACCAACTTGCCATGGCCTTTTTTATTTTTATTTTTTTGGCTAGAGCCCACACTGAAGAGAAATTGCTGGAAGTAGAATCAAAATCAAGCAGGGTATGTAACAGAGATGAAGGAAATAGAAGGTCTAGATAAAAGTAGGGAAGGGGAAGAGAACCAGGGAATCTCAGAAAGTAAGTTGCTATCTTCTCAGAAAGTAAGTTGCCATGTTTTGGAACACGATGCTAAAACAAGAGAGAAGAGAGTACTGTGAAAGGAAAAAAGCTATTTGAGCAAAGCCCCTTTCAAAAACAAATTTCACACAAAAATGTGAATGATGAACCTAGAAAGCTTATCCAATCATACAGTGAAGAAGCTATCAAAAACTTCAAAGGTCATGACAAAAGGATTCAGGACCCCACTTGATCACTGAGCATCTTCTAACATCACAAAAAAGATACAAGCAGACATTACATGCCTTCTGATGAAGGAATACACCAGGCCCTAGAGTCTTGCCAAAGGGATACAATCTGAGTTCAGTCAATGGATTAAACTCCAGGTATCAGGGGCGCCTGGGTGGCTCAGTCAGTTAAGTGGCAAACTTCAGCTCAGGTCATGATCTCATGGTTCGTGGGTTCCAGCCCCGCATCGGGCTCTGTGCTGACAGCTCAGAGCCTGGAGCCTGCTTCGGATTCTATGTCTTCTTTCCTCTCTGCCCCTCCCCCCCAATAAAAAATAAATAAATATAAAAAGTTTTAAAAATAAAAAATAAAAAAATAAAGTAAACTCCAGGTACCAGTTACCAATTTACAAGGACAGAGGTACATGATGATGTTGACCATGAAAATGCATTTAACCAAATCTAGACAGTGGGAAATTTACTAGTCAAGTGTCCTGAGTCTTTCACCACAAACAATGTAAGTGGGAGCTGGGGGGGTACATAAAATTAAAAAAAAAAACCTACCAATTAAAAGAGACTTTAAAAATATTTCAAACAAAATTTTTAAAGAGGCAAGACTAAACTATACTTTGTAGGAATTCACACTTGGGTAAGAAAACTTTAAAGAAAAGAAGAGAGTGATTACTTTAGGAATTGGCATAAATTTTTTTTAACATTTATTTATTTTTGAGAGATAGAGCACAAGCTGGGGAGGAGCAGAGAAAGAGGGAGACATAGAATCCGAAGCAGGTTCCAGGCTCTGAGCTGTCAGCACGGAGACTGACTTGAACTCACGAACTGCAAAACCATGACCTGAGTCAAAGTCAGACTCTTAACCAACTGAGCCACCCTGGCATCCCTGGAATAAATGTTTTTAAAGTATTTTTTTAATTTGCAGTTTTTCACTACATGTTCCACTCTCCCCACCCACCCACCCACACACACACACCAACTCCCACTTATGTTGTAACATACTGAAAGAAAGACTCAGGACTTTTAACAGGAAAGTTATGTTAACTTTCATGGAGGGATTCTGGGGAAGCTGACAAAGTTCTATTTCTTTATTACATGGTGCTCGCCTCAAATACATCAATAAACTATCCATCTGTTTGTGAAGAGTTTCTGTATCTGTGTTTTACTTTGAAATAAAATGGTTTTGTAAAAATCCAGTATAACGGGTTACTGATATAGGAGAAAATACCATATTTTGTTATTTTAAATACTTAAATAACTTTTATAACAAAACCATGATTCATATGACTCACAGAGACCTCTGTGATTCTATTTTTGAGATAATTCATTATCTGACATTTGAGAATCACTTTAATGAGCAAGAACTTTCCCCATTGGTAATATCCTGCTTCATGTTGATGTTCCTACAGTCTGGTGTATAGTAAATAGTCAATAATATTCACTGAAATAATAATGGCTGCTTTTCAAATAGCATGTTTGGTCTTGAATTTTAAATCATCTTGAAATACACACTTGTTCATTTGCCAGCCTCCATAAGAAAACACAACTATGACTTCAGAAACCCACCTCATTCGTTGTAATCTCACATTAATCTGGGGAGAATTCTATCATTTGAAAAATAAATATTAATATTATTTTTACATGAAAATTTTCACAGAAAAACAACATTAATTTATTTTAAGATTTTAATGTCTTTAAAAATATAAACAAGTAAGTAAAGGAATAGTAGGTAACATTGTATAAATACAATGCCCATGATACTAGACATTTTTTAATGTTTTTTTAGTTGGAGAATAGGGAGTAAAATAGGAGCAATCTTCCATTTATCACCAGAAAAAATGCACATCAAGATTTTACAAAGTAGAAAAATGATAACCAATATGGAGCTTGCAGGAAAAATGATGTGTACTTATGATTATTTAGTTTGATATTAAAACCTTAAAATCTATTTCAGGTATAGATTCATTTTTAATTATGACCTGAGATCATCCTAGGAACTTTCATCATGGTTATTAAACTATTTTCTACACTTTTCTTCTCTACTTCGTTCTTTCTCTTAAGAACTCTGATTTCATTTTTAAAAGTGCAAAATCCATCTCTACTTCCTGAAGATGACAATTACATTTAAATCTTTTTTAAAGGAGAGCTACTTTGAGCTGTTGCATTTACTTTTCAAAATCATTACTTTTGTCATGGACAGAGTAACTTCAGAATAGCCAAAGTCTCTAAAAAGTAATTATCCTTGATTTTTTTTTTCCTTGAGAATTCAAAGCCATTTTTATCCTATGCCCTAGATAGTGTCTCCTGATCAATTCTATTTTGCTCTTTATGGCATTATTTGTTTCCTAGATTTGACAAATTTATACCATCCCTCCTAGAAATAGCTTGGCAAATTCCAAAACTAAAAAGATATTTTAAAGTTTAAGTTTGTAATCACAAGATTTTCTCGTCCTGAGTGCTAATTTTGCCAGGCAAGACCATTTTTTTGTATCTCTATATTTGTGACCACAGAATATCATCCCAGGAGAACTCAGTAAATAGTGGTCAATTCTGAATAGGCAATAAATTTACTAAATTTGTAATTATTAGCATTATAATTAAAGTTATTAATTGTACTCAACCATGAAAACTTTAGGTAATTCTGGAACTTAGAAACACACAAATGGCTTACATAGATAATATATTTACTTTGTTTTAATACTTGGTATCATATAAACACAGGTGATGGAAGAGAGTCAATTCTGTACAGCATTAGAACATATCCAATGTAAAAAATAACTCAGAAGTCCTACTTTCCCAATACAAATGTATACAGTGGTCAGAGGGTCAGAAGCTTGTAGCCAATATTCACTTAGGAGAGCATTTAGTACAATGGTGCTGCTAACAATGACAGAGAGAAAGCATTTTAAAGATCCCAAGACCCAGTGCTGCTTTTTGGGGTACTGCACAAACATCTGATCAAAGAGGTAAAGCTAAAATCCATCCCATGCTCTACTTGCCAAGCCCCACACCCTAGGGGGAGGGGTGCCAAGTAGCAGCATTCACAGAGGGGTGTCTTTTCCTATCATCACAAAGGTAATGTACCTCTGCCCTAGAACTGCTGAATTAAAATATATAGGAGTGGGTCCCCAACAATTTTTATTTTTAAAATCTCTTAATGATTCCTAAGGACTTCCCATAGCTAAGAGTAACTTTAGAAACAGCACTACTTCTCATACCATATCCTTTCAATACACTGGAATTAGTGGAGGGGGGTTACATGAATGAATGAATGAATGAATGAATGGATATGTTCAGCTGCACCAGAAGTCTTATATTAAACTGTTTTATCATCATAACACATGAGTTAAATCTAGGCAGCACAAAATCATCCCAATGACAGTTTAAAAATCTGGTCACTCTACAACATGCTAGATATACGTAGTATTAAACAAATAATTTGATTTTCCCTCCATGGATTACATAACAAATTGGCCATTCTGACATTGTGTAGGAACAATCTGAACCACAATTTACAGAAATTATAACACTGAGAATAATGTAATGTAAAAGGGAAAAGGGAAGACACATAAATTTTGAATACTTTTAAGTAGAGGGACTTGGGGGAACATTTTATTTACACAGTCTCAAAACAGATAGCTGGCTCAAGGAAGATAGACAAGAAAGAAAAGGAAAGGAAAGGAAAATTAAGGGTCACTAATTTAAAAAACTATGGCAAAATTAAGATTCATGTTTCAGTATTATTTAAGAACATGAATAAACTTCTCCAGGGAACCATCAGCAGTGACCATAGTTAGGCTTGGGTATAAGTCTATCCTACAAATGGTGGTGAAATAAGAGTCCTGAACAAGGTAACAGCATTAGAAAGTCAACGGTTTATAGTCAGATACTTTTTTAAATTCCAGTTCCATCAGGTATACCTGTGTTACATTAATCTTGTTAATTTCCTTCTTCAAGCTGCAGCTTATTCAACTATATTGTTATAGGATTATGTGTGAGAGACACACAAAAATTACCTAATGGTATAGAGTACACAGTAAATGCAAAGGATATATTCTCAGCCACTGTTTTACTAATTTGCAAGATTGCTACTCCATAACAGCATGAGTCTAAGGAATACTGAGAGGGAAGCCAACTTCCTCTCTTCAGGAAAAAAAAAAATCAGAGGCAGAGAAGATAATGCCAGTGTGCCTTGAGGGTTAGGCATGGAAACTTCAGAAAGGGAGAGTCAAGAAAAGAGGGATTGATTTCAATGTCAAAATCACAGTTGTAAGCTTATAAACCTCCCTAAAATATTCACTTGCTTCTCACTCCCTTAAACCATAATTTCTATTAGTGTATTTAAGAACATTCTTTCCATTCTCTCTCTCTAATCTATCTCTTCTCTCTCCAGTTTATTTACTGCAGTGTTCCTTACTCTACAGATTCATCCACCTCATGGAAACCTCCTATCCACTGATCTTACCACTGACCATAACTCCTTTGTGTTCTCACTTCCCTCTTTACCCAGGTGGGTATTGGGAATTCATCTCTGGTATCACTTTTATGTAGATCATTAATTTCCTTGTTCATCTCTCCCTTAAACTTTCTCTTTTGAAAAAATCCTAATTCTGTTAAGTTCGACTCTTTACTCACTTTGCAGTGCTGGGAGAGAGTCTTTCTCCTGCTCCATGCAGTTGAACAGAGCAGGAGAAAGACACGTAATTCTCTCCCTTTAAATTCGAAAATACGAGTGGGCATTCAGCACTGCCCTGCATTCTCCTAAGAAATTAACTTTCTTCTTCTTGTGGAAAACTAATTCACACCTTCTTTCCTATACTCAAATTTCCATTATCTCCTCCCTCCTTTCCCACTCTCTCCTGATGACCTTGACATCTGTAGCACTCAGAAAATTAGAAGCAACAGCAAAAAAAACTCCAGTACCAACTCTGCTCAACTCCCTGCTTCTGTATCCATATACTCTGCCTTCCCTTGTGTTGCAATAGCATTCTTAACTTTGTGTGTGTGTGTGTGTGTGTGTGTGTGTGTGTGTACCATGAGACCCTTTAGAAGTCTGGTGAAACCTATGGATTCTTTTCAGAGTAATGTTCTCAAATGCATAAAACAATGCTTAGGAATACAAAGGAAACCAATTATATTAAAAATCAGCTATCAAAATGTTTAAAAACTTATAGTACAGTAATACATGTGCTTCCTTTTTTAATGTTTATTTATTTTTGAAAGAAAGAGAGAGAGAGAGCACAGGAGAGGGGCAGAGAGAGAGAGGGAGACAGAGGATCTGAAGCAGGCACCACATTATCAGTGCAGAGTCAGAAGCAGGGCTCGAACTCATCAACCATGAGACTATTACTGAGCTATAGTCCGACGCTAAACTGACTGAGCCACCCAGCTGCCTCCATGTGTTTCTTTATCAATGCATTATACAATGATCTAGCAGGTATTCTAGTAACTAACACATTTTAATATAGTAAGGAGAAACAACATTTACGATATTTCCAATAGTTGCTATGTGATTTGAAAATATCTATGTTGGTAGCCAATTCTGATTTATTGATTCACTATTGAAGAAAACATTAAATTTCACTTAGAGATCGATAAAAATAAAGATGTAGTTTTTTGCCCATTCAAGTTCACAAACTTCCTGAATTCTTATCTGTGGGCTTCTTGGAGGTCAATGGATATCAGATTTTAAATCCCAGATAAAGCCAAATACTGCACTCACACAAAAGTTGAACATATACTGGGTGTAAAAGCAAATTTCAAGGGATTAAAATCCGATCTTATTGAAGCTAAACCATAGAAATCAATAATAGAAAGACAACTAGCAAATATCTCTATATTTGGAAATTAAGAAATATAAATAACCTATGTGTCAAATAATGAATTAAAGTAAAAATTAGGAAAGTTTTTAATCTAAATTATAACAAAATAACAAATGATTAAGTATCCAAATTTTTGTGATATATATGAAGAAGTGTTAAAGGATATTTATAGCCTTTAAAATTAAATACATAGGGGCGCCTGGGTGGCGCAGTCGGTTAAGCGTCCCACTTCAGCCAGGTCACGATCTCGCGGTCCGTGAGTTCGAGCCCCGCGTCAGGCTCTGGGCTGATGGCTCGGAGCCTGGAGCCTGTTTCCGATTCTGTGTCTCCCTCTCTCTCTGCCCCTCCCCCGTTCATGCTCTGTCTCTCTCTGTCCCAAAAATAAATAAAAAATGTTGGAAAAAAAAAATTTAAAAAAAAAAAATTAAATACATAAATCAGAAAGCAAGGGTTGAAAATTGAGCCAAGCATGTATCTCAGGAAGAAAAAGAAAAGCAAAATAAACTCAAAGAAAATGATAAGAGCATTCATGGAAGAATGATAAGAGCAGAAACTAATGAAATAAACAAACACATTAGTGGGAATCAACAAAGCCACAGGCTGATTCTTTGAAAAGACTAGTATGTTGATAAAATTCTTGGAAGAATAATCAAAAAAAACAAGAGACAACACATATCAACCAAAGAACATCACTATAGATCCTACAGACATTGAAAATATATATGAGCATGTAATAAGCAACTTCATACCAATAAAATATAGAAAATTTAAGTGGTATGGACACAATTCTAATAAAGAACATATACCAATATGAACTAAGAAGATAGAAAAATGTGAATAGTCCTGTGATTATTATAGAAATTAAAACCATAATGAAAAACTTCTTAAAGAAAACTGCAGGCCAAGATGGCTTCCCTAGTGAACTTTTCCAAGCATTTAAGAAACAGTTGTCCTCAAACTTACAAAAACCCCTAGAATATAAAGGGGGAAGTGAAAATTATTTAACTTGTTCTGTGAAGCTACCATAATTTTCATATCAAAATCTGACAAGGAAACCACAAGGAAAGAAAATTAAGCTCAATACCACCCATGTACATAGACCCCAAAACCCTAAACAAGATGTTAGTTAATAATATTCAAAAAATATAACATAAATAAAATATAATAAAGATGATAATAATCAAAGTTGTTTTAACACTTAAAAATTAGCATAATTCACCACATTAACAAAATGAAGATTAAAAAAAATGTGATTTCAGCAGATGCAGAAATAAAGTTGCATAAGATTTAACATTTTCATAATTTAAAATAGCAAACTAGAAGCTTCCTTAATATGATTTTTAAATGATAACAAAAATATTTACAAAATATAAAATTTATCTACGTTAATGAACAGAAGATACACATACAATAACTTTTTTCAGAACACCAGCAGCAACAATTTGGAAAATAACCCTTATAAAATTGTATCACTCAAACTAACATAAAAAAATATCAAATAGGCATTTTGTTCCCATTTACTGGGTGAGGGGAAGCCTAAGCACCCAAGGAGAAATGAGTAGGAGCAGATAGAGGTGGAGGAGAGGTGGCATTTAAGGCAGTGGTGCAAGGAAGGTTGGAGCTGTTTGATAAGAAAGTGCCATAGACTGTCTAACCCAACATGCAAATAGCAGGTGCTACAAAGATGGTGGCAGCTATGGCAGTGCTTCTACTGAAATTTTATGTTATATTTCCAGCACTTGAAATAAAAATGAATCCAAGTTTAGGAAGTTACTTTTCAGGATCAGAATTATACACAGCTGCATGTTCTACAGAATCTCCCAGATCAAAAGAAGCAGTTTTCAAAATAAGTGTCAGGTTTATTGAGCTACAACATAGATACAATAGAATTAATTCCTTCTTTTGTATATGAGTTTTGACAAACATATTCAGCCATGTGTCCAGGATAGAGACTATGGCCGTCATCCCCAAAAGTACTCTTGTGCCACTTTGTGGTCAATATTCTCCCCTCCTCCCTAGCCTTTGCCCAGGATTATTGATATGTTTCATGTTCTTGTAGTTTTGTCTTTTACAGAGTGTCACATGCCTCCTTGCTTCCAGAAATATCTTTTAAAAGGATATAGGTATTTCTAAAACACTTTGAAATTTCCTCACTACAATAGAATTTTACTATAGGACTTTCTGATAACTTCGTATTTTAAGTGAAATTCTAAGTAAAAATCCAATGCACAGTATAATCATGTGTATTGAAAAGGACAAAATATTAAATACAGATGAAAATACAGTAGTCCCCCCTTATCTGTAGAGAATATGTTCCAAGAACCCCAGTGGATACCTGAAATTGCAGATAGTACCGACCCTATATACTGTGTTTTTTTCCTATGCACACATGCCTATGATAAGGTTTAACTTATGAATTAGGCATAGTGGGAGATGAATAATAACTAATGATAAAATAGAACAGAAATAACAACACGGTATAATAAACATTATGTGAATATGCTCTCTCTCTCTCTCTCTCTCTCTCTCTCTCAGAATATCTCATTGTATTGTACTCACCCTTCTTGTGATGATGTGAGATGACAAAATGCCCATGAAACGAGATGAAGTGGGGCGAATGATGCAGGCAGCGTGACGTAGCGTTAGCTGCTACTGACCTGCTGACCATTTGTCAGAAGGAGGATCATCTGTTTCCAGACTGTGGTTGATCACAGATAACTGAAACTGTGGAAAGCAAAACCGCAGATAAGTGGGACTACTATATATGAAAATAAGTTTAAGAGCATTTACATAGTCTTTTCTACATGCCAGCTACATTTCATCCCCAACTATTAGGAGTAATTTTACACATAATAAGTCATTTAATCTTACAACACTGTAAGGAAGCTATTATAGTCCAAGTTTTATGGATGAGGAAATTGAAGCTCAGACAAAGACATTTGCCCCAGGTCACATGGATGGTAGGTGGCAGAACCACTTGGCAAACAAGCTGGTTCTGTATCTATTCTTTAAAGAAGAAGGAAAAGGAAGGGAAGGGGAAGAAGAAGAGGAAGAAGGAGAAAGAGGAGAGGGAGGGGGAGGGAGGGGGGAGGAGAAGAAGGCAAGAGAATATAAAGTTCAACCAAAATAGATTGGATCATAGCACCCTGGAGATTAAGGATGACCTAGCCATGCATCTATGTATATACACTAGCAAATTAGATTAATCAAATCAGCACACTGTATAAGGAAAGGAACTTGCTTTCCTTCCCTTTATCACGGGGGAAACTAAGGTCCAGAAAAACAAAAATTTGCACAGTATTACTAGGCTAATTTATGGATTACTTGGCAGTGAAATAAAGGCATTCTCTTCAATACTGTTTCAAAATATCCTTAATCACTTTGAAGTAGATACTGCAGGCAAGTTGCCTGTCATATAAAGAGCCCTATTCTGAAAACCCTCAAATGTCTTGATTCTCACAGACCCTTTCCGAACAGATAGATGAGATGTGTTACATATAGGTGATTATGCCTTATTTCATATGACTTTGCTAGTCCAGGATCATTGTGTGACCAAAGGGTATGTATTTCAAGAGCTGTGCCCTACAGGGTTACTCTCTACTGAGGAGTGACTGAAATATCTCAGGGGGACTTTAAAGGAAAGAGACATAGTTGACAGGTACAAATGCAGAGGGAAACAGAAAAAGCAAAAGCAGAAGTCTTGAGGCACTAGATTCTCTTGAGTAAGCCAAGGACTTGAGATAAAAATAAGGATTGGTGTCAGAATAAAATGAAACAGAAATACGGAGGCAAAGTTGAAGGAACAAGTCACTAGTCCTAGACTGCCCTAAGGTCAACATAGTGGCTTTAATATTACTAGGTTAGGGTACTTAAAGTGCAGACCTGCTCTAGCAACATCAGAAACACTTGGGAAATGGTTAGGAGTGCAAATTCTCAGGGCCCGTGCAGATTTACTCAATCTAAAATGGGGTGGGGTGGGGGCCAGCAGACTGTGTTTTCAATAAGCACCCCAGATGATTCTGATGTGTTATAAAGTTCAAGAACCACAGCACTAGGTCAGTGCTTTATCCTGAATCACAGTCTGAATGACATTCCATTTCCTTACTTTCTTACTCACTCTCCCTAAATCCTTTAAAATAAAATCCTGCGTCCTGGAGTAACCCGACAGTTTCTGTTCCTTGCAGCAATCTAATTAACACTCAGCTTCAAGTGTTGGAGAACTGTACATAATCAATTTTAATGAATTGTGTGAGCTTTAATTATTCAACTGATACTACTCTTTTGCATATTAAATTCTTCATTCATTAATTCAGTAAATATTTATTAATTGCTTGCCATGTGCTGGACAGTACATAGCAGTGAACTTGCAAAAAGCTCTGCTTTCATAGGACTAGATTATGGTAAGAAGAAACAGAAAATAAACAAATAAATAAAGCAGATATATCGGATGAGGGCTATGGGAAAAAATGAAGCAGCAGGGAAGGTGATAGGGTGTGTAGAGCAGTTTTTGTGATTTTAAAAAGGGTAGACAGGAAGGCATCTCTAAGGTGACATTTGAGCAAATACCTGAAGGCTATTTGAGGCAAGGCTTGGTGATACTTGGGGGAAGGAAGCTTGTAGAGGCTTGTAGGAACAGCAAGGAGGCCAGCCTGGCTGGAGCTAAAGGAGTGAGGAGAGGCGCGGTAGGCAAAAATCCAGAGATACTAACAAGAGGCTAGATGGTTTAAGAGTTTACAAGGAATTGTAAAGACTTTGGGGTTTGTTTGTTATTTTTGTAAGGTGTGGGCATTTTATTTCCCCAGTAACATAAACCTCTGGGTTCTTTATTTAATAGGAATAAACTGCCTAGCTTGTTAACCAACATGCACAGTGTATTTGTGCCATTTGGGAATGCCAGATTGACCTAGCAGCTTTACAATCATAATTCCTGGCTGGCCCTGAAGAGAGTGATACCAGAAGAGGGGTCTAAGCTGTTCTAAAAGGGAGAATCAAAAAATAGATCTCTTCTGTCTGGAGATAGATGAATTCTGTTCAGCATTTTGAATAAAGTGACCTTTTCTGAGGTGAAAGTGACTCTACAGAGAAAACAATTCTCTTTGGGATAGTTTCTCATTAGGTTGGGAGGATGCATGTGTTGCTTTCTGAAACCATTTATTGCCAACTACACAGAAAGCTATATGAAAATGTTCGTTTGACTCAGCTCTAAGACCTAAATCCATTTGAACAGATGTATCTAGACAGGAGTGACTGTAAATAGCACATTCCCTCATTGTACACTGTTCCACACATTTGCAGGTCAGCAACAAACATAGAACACAGCAGTCCCAGCCACGTGGAACTCACACTACAGAACAGGGAGGCAAAACACACACAAACACACACACACACACACACACACACACACACACACACACACACATAAACAACAAGTAGGCAAAGAGACAAGAGTGGTATGAAAAGGGAAGTAGACAAAGAGCGACTTGTAGAAGTTGTGAATTTCTACCTTAGATTAACTGTTCATCTCTCTGAAGAGATGACATTTAAGTTAAAACCTAAAGGATGAGAAGCCAGCCTTGCAAAGATCTGGGGGCCAACAACAGTTTGAATAGTTCATGATCCACAATAATCCTTAACACCGATATTGTAATCTGTGGCTTTCACTTCTGTTTCACCTACATTGATTTGATTTTTGTTATCCTCACAATAATACTGTAGAGGATGTACAGTTGGTGTTATTTGGCCTATTTTGCAGGTGAGAAACTAGGCTTAAGAGAGGTCTAAGAGCTTGCCAAAGACAGGTTTCAGTAGATGGGCCTTGGCAATCATTTCTTCCTGACCCAGTTTGTTGCTACTGTGATTCCAAAGAAAATGAATATTCTCAAGTCAAGTAACACCAATGTCATGGAGAGGACAGAAAACAGGAACAAAATTACCTTTAGGTTTCAGTTATTTGTAAAAGATAAAGACAAATAATTCACCTGTAATTTTTTGACTATAGTTTTTCATTTAAAAGTTTTATTTTTGGTCATCTAGATTTGAGGGGTGATAATGCTCTTTTAAACTGCCTTTAAAATTTGCATTTTCCTTCTAATTTAAACAATAGACACTTAAATATTATTTACTGGATGCTGAAAGATTTAATAAGACTTTTTTTAAAGAGACGAAACCTACACAAATTTCTGCTACATTTTGACCTTACATATTCCTTATATGCATTGATTTTCAAAACAAATCCATGCATAATTTCTAAATCTAGGGCTACCAGGACAAGAATATATTTGATCAGAGAGATCATTAAAGTTAAAAAAAAATTTACAACTATAAATACAAATACAAACTATTATACTCTATTGATATTAGTATTAATATCTGTGCAATGGCAAGTTTCTCTTCAATTCCTAGAGGCCTGTATTATAGGAAAGACTATAGTTTTCCAAGGATTCTTTTGTTCCTTGGCCTTCTAACATCAACAGTATAAATAATAAGAAGATTTTTTTTCCTAGCTTTTCTAGAAATGTGCAGCTCTCTTTTTCATTTAACAATGATATGTTTCAGGGAACAAATTTAAGAAATATTCCTGTTATCTTTTCATGGGATGAGAAACTCTTTCTTTGTCTCATGGATTTTAGAGGACCACAATTTTAAGTTCAGCTGCCACACATGATGAGAAATATTTCTAAAACTTACAGAAACATAATCTTTTGAAATTATAGGATACAATGTTATCTTGTTTAACATTAAAGCTGATTTTACCACAGTGATCTATATTTAGTACATAATCTAGTACATAATAACAGACTGTTTGAAAGTCATCACACATAGCAGGAAAACAGAGGGATAATGACAAACATTGGTAGTGCTAAAATCAACAGTAGATGCAAGTTGTGATAATAACAGTATTACAGTAAAAGACAGTCTGTGCCTTCAGTTACAGCATACCAGGTACCAGGCTAAGCACTCTGCTTACATTATCTTATTTAATCCTAAAATCAATTCTATAACATAGGGACTTACAGTATTATTGTATCAATTTTACATGTGCAGAAACTGACTTGCAAAAGATTAAGCAACTTGTCCAAGGTCACATTTTTACGGAGTAGTAGAGCCAGCATATCATTCTGGCTCTGAAGCTGCCCTCTGTTGCGACTGTATAGTAATTCTGTTAAGGATATATGGCATCTTTATATACTAGTGCAGCAGCGTTCAAATGGTATCCCACAAAATACTAGTGAAGGTATATGGTATTTCATATCAAAAAGATTCCATGATCAAATAATCTTAAGAAACCCGGCATGTTAAAAATCTCTTCTTGCAGATTCACAATGCACATTATATGTGGAGGCCCAAAGAATTCCTGCAGTAAAGAATTCTGTCTAACCAGCATGTTCCAAATGTGTGTGAGTGTGTGTGTGTGTGTGTGTGTGTGTGTGTGTGTGTGTTATAACACTTCATGAATTACTAATGCAACATAGTTTGGGAAACACAACACTCAGATTTTTTGCCAATATCCCAGTATCTCTGATAGATGCAGAATAAATATTAAAATCCAATTAAAAAGTTGCCACTAAAAAAAAACAACTATAGGGGTGCCTGGGTGGTTCAGGTGGTTAAGCATCCAACTTTGGCTCAGGTTGTGATCTCATGGTTCATGGGTTTGAGCCCCACATCGGGCTCTGTGCTGACAGCTCAGAGCCTGGAGCCTGCTTCAGATTCTGTGTCTCCCTCCCTCTGCCCCTCCTCCACTCACATTCTGTTTCTCTCTCTGTGTCTCTCAAAAATGAATAAATGTTTAAAAAATTTAAAAAAACACAGAAAATTTCCAACTGTTTTTCACCTATAGCTATTGTCCCTACATCACCCATTTCCCACTTAGCAGCATGCCAGACAATGAATGCATAATATTCTATAGGACGTCTGCAAAATTAGGAAACATAGGACAAACTTAGTTTTGAACAATGTTAGTTTGATTTTCAAATGTCATGCTTATTATATTTTCAGATGGCATACTTCTGAAATTAAAGATATGAGAATAACTGTTCTTCTAATATTTCTAGACTTTTGGATGCCCTGTTACTATTGTGTATCAGATTACTCTAACCTGAGAATTACTGCTAATTAAGAAAACACGGAAAAACAAATAGCTTTACCAAAGCAAACCTCCCTCCAGTATGTAAAATGAGTTGCTGTTTATATTAGAGAGCTACCCACTGGAGGAAGTAGTCAAAAAAATGTTGACCCTCCTTATTAGGCATGATATACATATATATGTTCTTCATCACCCCATACCTAACTTCAGAGCACACCTTTGTGCCTCATTCCCTTTCTCTCCAAAGCATGCACTCTACATCTGCCAGAAGGGTCTTCATAGAATATCATTTCAATTATAGACTTTCAGGCTATGTGTTACCAAATCAACATCTCCCAAAGTGAACTCCATAGAGTATAAGCTCCTCAAAATGCACTTCCTAATTCAACAAAGAAAAATATTCCAGTCAAGAAAGTTAGAATTATCCTGGATTAAACAAAGTGAAACTGGTTTCTTTACTGTAAAATCTGTGTATTAAGAATCTATAAAAGGAGGACATATTGTTCTGAGGTTCTGAAAATATTCTGACCATGAAGACCTGTTTTCAAAGAGGATTTCATAGTCTCAGAATTTCTTAGAAGTCATTTGGAGAATTGCTGACCTGAAATAAGAAAAGCAAGTTCTTGTGTCTGGTTTCAAGGTCATCCTTGTTGTGTTGCATCCTATTATGTTTAACCTTATTTCCACCACTCTTGTTTCACAACCTTATTTCCCAATAAACACTCAGATGTTATTGAACATCTATTATATACTGTGCACTATGAAACACAATCCCTGCCTTCCAATGAGATAGACAGACCAAGAGGCAGGAATGGTACATAAAGATGAGTGCTCCGACAGAGAGGAATACTGGGTCCAATGGTAAGCATAGGCAAAAATCTAGCCCAGCCTTGAGAAAGCTTCTCAGAAGACGTATCATAAGGAATGAAGAAAGATGAGTGAGTCAGCAATGCGAGGATAACTAATGTTATCCTGAAATGTTATCCTGAAATTTCAGGCAAAAGGTATATGCAGAGAAATGAAATAGACCATGTAGGTTTGGGTACCATCAAATTGATCATATGGCAGTAATCTACTCTAAAGGGGCAGAGTGCAGAGCAATAGGTTGGACAGTTATACTGAAGGCAAATTTTGTTGGTCCTAGCATACATTCCTAAAGAATTTAGGGGTGCCTGGGTGGCTCAGGTGGTTGAGTGTCCGACTTCAGCTCCGGTCATGATCTCATGGTTGATGATTTCCAGCCCCACATCGGGCTCTGTGCTGACACTCAGAGCCTGGAGCCTGCTTCAGATTCTGTATGTCCCTCTCTCTCTCTGCCCCTCCCCTGCTCATATTCTGTCTCTCTCTGTCTCAAAAATAAATATAAACATTATATTTAAATGTTTAATTTTTAAAAATGTTTATTTTTTATTTAAAAATACTATTAAATGTTTATTAAATGTTTAAATATTTAAAAAAATAATTTAGATTTTATCCTATTGTATACTCAAGAGATTGGCAAAACCTTTTCTGTAAAGTATAAGAGTAAAAATTTTAGGCTTCGTGGGCCATATGGTCTCTGCCACAACTATTTCATGCCACCACTGTTGTGTAAAAGCAGTCATAGACAATAGGCAAACGAATCAATGTACCTGTGTTCCAATAAAACTTTATTAAAAAACAAGTGGTAGGCTAGACTTGGTCTGTGAGCTGTAGTTTGCCCTACCCCCAACTCCAGTATAGAATTTTGTTTCTCAAAGTTTCATTTGGAGTCCAGCAGTGGCAGCAGAAAACTTGTTAGAAATGCAGAATCTCAGGCTGCCTTGCAGACCCACTGAATCTGAATTGTTTAATTGTATGTGCACATTCAAGTTCAAGAAGCACAACTGGTAAACACTCGATGGTTTCAAGCATAAAAATTATATAATCAGCTTTCTTGCAGCTGCAACGTGAATCTTTCCAAATATTCCCCATCCAATATTTACCATATCTGCAAACCCTCAATACTGTTCAAGCCCCCAGCTTTATCCAGCCATATCCCACCCATTTGCCCCCAACCTGAAATGATCACTTCCTTCTCTGATATCTTAGAGCACATGTTTCTTGACTTTTCTGTGAATTTTCATGGGTCATGATATGTTCAAGAATAAGAGCTATATCCATACATTTGTAATTCCCACAAAGCCTACCAATGAAATACATGGAAGAAAAAATGTATTCCAAAAAAATGTGCCAGTTTAGTAACTGGTGTTGATAATTTAGACTGGAGCTACAGAGCTATTAACTATGGTACTGGTACTGCCTTAGGGGACATGGTTTCATATTCCACAGAAGACATCTATCCTTGGGCTGGGAAGTTCTCTAAAAAGTGTACCTCTAAGCTAGATGCAAGAGGGCTGGGTCAGAGGAAATGTATGATACAGAACAAACTCACTAAAAAATTTTTTTGGGGTGAGGGGGCATCATCTCTAGATATTTCCTTAACTCTTAAATGTCTGATCTTCAGAAATACCCACCAAACTTTGTTTCACCATATCAAGAGGTCTGTGTAGTTCCAAATCAAAGCCCTAAAATATGGTTTGATTCACTTGAGGCATTTATGGAATTTGTTATAATCTTGCTACCATCAATCAAAGGTATCCAGTATTCCAGGGTAATCTCATTTTCTCCTGGTTGGTAAAGGAGGTTGGTAGCTAAAGTTGACCCTGAAGGCCTCATTCACACAACCATGGGCCACTCTACATAAGTTATTCAAGACAATATGTATGCTGGAATACTCAAGACTTAGGATGCTTGCTAACTCTGTCTCTGGGCAGGCAAGAATACCCTCTGGGATAATTTACCAAAACCAAGTTTCTGGGGACCAGGGCTAGGAATGGAGAACAATGGTGGTCCATGGGCTATAGAACGTAGCACCTAAGAGGAAGAACTGAAAGAGAGACTATCTAAGGGTAAAACCAGAATCAGAATGCCTCTTTTGTCCAGTACAAAAAATCTGCATAGTTATAGAAGAACCTGGAACAATATAGCAGAGCAATCACATGACTAAGGGAAAGTGGAAGGCAGAGCCAGGAGTATTTCCCAGAGGTATGGGAATATAACTACAGGACTTTACGGGGTGCCAGAAACCTTTCCTATGGAAGAGAAACTGTTACAAATATGCATAATTTTGGAACAACAGGAGTTGGTCTAAGTTGAATATAATTCACTTAGTTCCATAGAGCAGAAGATGAAGAGGATAAATGTCAGTCTTTACCCCACAGTTTCCTCTATATAATGAACATCACAATATTTTAAAAAAACTTTTGCATGAATGGTTTTGGGGAGATTTATATCCATTAATTTTTAAAAGGAAACAGTTTTAAAGTCCCTTCTCTGGCCAACTAAACCCTTCCTCATGCTCATCTAGAATGAGGATTGGCACTAAAGCATAGAGAAATCCCAACAGAATTGTGATCTGGCAGCCACAGTTCAATTTAATGACTAAATATTATCAGGTTTTCTTCAAAGAAATGCCATTAGGGAGGCATTAGAAAAGCAATGGTTTAGCATTTCAGAAACTGTCTATGAAGATGGTACCATAAATCACAGTAATGGAATAAAAGTTAACTTTGAGCACTTACAATATACTAACCCTCAGCATTCTATAAAGATGATCTCATTGTTTTCTCACAAAACCCTTTTAAGTGACAATGTACTCCCCATTTTGTAACTGAGGAAACTTAAATACCAAGCAGCAGGTTCACACAGAGCCATTCTGACCCTCTGCTTTTAGCCAACACAGAATGGCGCCCCACCATGCTGTGTGCCCAACAGCCAACAGAATCCTGTCTTCTTAAGTGATCACTTGTCTAATGTAACACAACATCATCAACAGTACAAAAGATTGTTTGAGAAATTCCCATTTTATGAACAGTTTCACTGAAATAAAATACTTTTAACTAAATTTACAAACTTCCAAATATCAATGAGATTTTTTTCTCACAAAACCAGCCTTAGTGCTTTGACTTATAAGCTGGTTTGTTTTCGTGTTTATAATGGAGATAGGCCTAAATGTTTCTCTAAATATAACATATTTCCATCAATTATCTTTAGATTTCTTCCTGTAAAAAAGGAACTAAAAGATTCCAATAATACTGAATTTAATTAGCATGCAATGATTTATTGAACATTTCAGCATTTTAGCCCACAGTTTCGATGTGAATGTTTAAGACTGGAATATAACAAACCTCAATGAAAAATAAAGATGAATTTACTGAAAATATAGCAACTAATTGATGTAAACATGGTAAATATTAACTATTAACTAAAGAAGCTCATTTTTAACAGAATTTATTTATTTATTTATTTATTTATTTATTTATTTATTTATTTTGAGAGAGAGAGAGAGAGAGAGAGAGTGCACACGAGTGCAACTGAGGGAGAGAATCTTAAGCAGGCCCCACACTGAGCACAGAGCCCAATGTGGGGCTCAATCTCACAACCGTGAAATCATGACCACTGAATGAGCCACCCACACACCCCAGAATGAAAATTTTTTATTCCCTATAAAAATCCACAGGGAAAATTGTTGAGAAATGTTATTTATTAACAAAAGTGACTATTTTTAACAATAGATGTATATTTACTTAAGTATATTTACTTAAGTTATCCTTAAGAAACATAGAAACTACAAAATTCTGTGTACCTATACTGATTTACAAATCTTGCTTGCTTTTAAAAAAAAACTACTTTAAAACAGCTGTCTTATTCCTTTCAAATCAAACTCTCCTTGATTGTATAATCCATCTTTTATAAGTTATTTTATTTCTATAAGCTCTGAATGTAAGAGAAATATGGATCATATAATAAAGATGTTTACTGTTAAGTATGTGTACAAAGTCCTTGGGATATTTTAATGAGCTTTCAAGATGAATAAACTAAGTTACTGAGTATAAATTATGTCACTTGTATTTGTTCTTTTACATACATTACCAAAGAAACTGTATGATACATATTGTTATGTCCATTTTATAGAGAGAAAGCTAAGTGACCTACTTACCTAAAGTCACACAGCTAGTAAATAAAACTCAAATTACCATTTGGTCATTTTGCTTCATATTGCAAATATTTCTGCATTCTTACTGACCTCAAGAAGAAATTTCTATATCAAATAGGTCTACAAGAATCTAGAGTAAAATGACAATGAAGTCAGAAGAAATGATAATGATGTTGATGCTATTTAAAAGCTTATTATGTGCCAGTCATTATGTTAAGCATTTTATATGCATCATTTCATTTAATCTTAAGACTATCATACGAAATAAGTAGTTTGACTATCTCCATCTTATAAATAACAGACAAAAAAGTTAAAAAACTGTCTCACTTCAAAATTAAATATCTTAATCTCCCCAGAATGAGACATGAAAGTGTACCAGGGAGATTTGTCAAATTAATTTTATATTGTACATTATAAACCCATTAAATTTATGGTTATGAAGCCTACATAATAATGGGAAATACTTGTGATAAGGTAAAGTTCAAAGTAGGGTATACATATCTAAATGTGCTACATTATTACAACTATATAAAAACAGGCTTAATGAAAACCTAGAAGAAACATATATGGTTGGAAGAACTCCAGAATGGTCTTTAATGACCTATGCCCTTGATGAAACTATGAATAGGATAGAATTTCACTCCTATGATTATATGACAAAAGGGTTTTTATAAATGTAATTAAGGTTTCTAATCAGTTGAGTTCATCAAAAGGAAGACTATTGAAATTCATTATAATCAGATAAGCTGAGTCTAGAGACAGAAGATATTCTCCTGATGGCCCAGTAGAAAGCAAACATCTGTGTTGTGAACTATCTGTGGAAACCATGTGGCAGGGAACTGTGGGCACCCTCCAGTAGCTGAGAATGGTTGTTGGATGACAGCTAGTAAGAAAATGGGACTCTTCATCATATAGCCACAGAGAACTGAATTCTGACAACAACCTTAAAGAGCTTGGAAGAGGACCTTGAACTCAAGATTAGAACTGTAGCCTGGGACAAAACCTTGATTATAGCCTTCTGAGACATGAACAGAGGGGCAGTTAAGCTGTGTCCAGGCCCAAAACTAACTTCAGTTTTTTTCATCTGTAAATGGGGTTTAAAAGAGTGTCTACCTCATAAGGTTGTAAGGATTAATTAATTGATTCATGTGAATTGCCTGAAACAATGGGTTTGAATTATATATTGTTAAGTAGGAAAACACTCCAAAATTTAGTAGCTTAAAGCAACAACTATTGGTCATCTCATACTTTCTGGGTGAGGAATCCATATGTAGTTATCTAGGTCCTTTAGTTTAGGGTCACTTCTAAGGCTGCAATCAGGATGTTGGCCAGAGACATTCAGTAAAGGCTTGACTGGGGAAGAATCAGCTGCCAAATTCACTCATGTGGTTGTTGGCAAGATTCAGTTCCTCTCAGAGTGATGAACTGAGAAATTTACTGGCTTTTGGCTACAGGCCACCCTTAGCTCCCTGTCACGTGAGACTTTCACAGAGCAGCTAACAAATGACATCTTGCTTCATCAAGGAGATCAAACAACAGAATGTGAACACAATGGAACTCATGTTCTCTTTGTAACCTAATCTCAGAAGTGAGAGCTAGACACATTTGCTATATTCTATTCATTAGAAGCACAGTACAAAGTCCAACCCATAGTTAAAGCAGGGCATTATACATGGACATGAATACCAGCAGGCAGGAATCGTTAAAAGGCATCTTAAAAGCCTGATGCCTGAAACAGTAGTTCTCAGTAAGTGTTAGTTATTATTGGTATTATTAAGTGCTTGTAAGAATAAGCTAAGCACAGGGGTGCCTGGGTGGCTCAGTTGGTTAAGCATTCAACTTTAGCTCAGGTCATGATATCACAATTAATGAGTTCAAGCCCCACATCAGGCTCTCTGCTGTCAGCACAGAGCCTGATTTGGATCCTCTATCTTCCTCTCTCTGCCCCTTGCACTCACTCTTTCTTTCTCAAAAATAAATAAATGTTTTAAAAAAAGAATAAGCTAAGCACAACAAAATAATTGTAAGATGGCCTTAATGAATGTTTATTGAGTACTGTGTGCTAGATACTATTTTAAAAAGTAAGATCCAAAGATGAATGGGGCATGGATACTTATCTTTCAGGGAGTTCATAGCCTTAATGAAGCAGAAAAACTCCTATTTGATGTGATGGAATAGGTATAAGATTCAGTGGGGTTACAAAGAAAAGAGTAAATGGTCACCTTAAGGAATGAGGTGATGCTTGACCTAATTCATGAGCAATAAGCAGTGTTAGCAAAATTTGGAAAGAGCAATCCAGGCAAGAGAAAGGTATGGATAAAGATAAGAAGGGGCAAAAAAAACCATGACACATTTGGGGAACTAATGCTTGGCCAATATGATTGGAGAGTAACAATAAATAAGTCTATAAGGAAAGCATAGATTTCCAGATGACAATTCTTTCCAGATCAAATAATTATAGTTTAGCTTTGAATGTGAAATATGAAGATTTAGAGGTGATAAGTCTAGGTGTAGAAGCTGAGGGGCAGTCACAGGTATCTAGCTGAGGGGGAATACATCTGAGCTGGAGAGGTAGATTTCAGCATCATCAGAAATCAGATGTTAATTGGAATCCTGGGAATAGATTAAGGCATCTGGAGAAAGTATAGAGAATAATTAAAGAGTAAGCCTGTCCTAGGAAACTTAGGAAAACAAAATTTAAAGTGCAGGATAAAAGCACAAAAAAGAAAAAAGAATAATCAGAGGGATAGAGAACAATCAGGAAAGCGTGATGTCTTAGACATTAAGAAAGTCAGGATGCTCAAGAAACGGAAAGTGGTCAATGATGTCAAATGACACAGAGAGATCAGGAGTAAAATGTGGATGGTCAAAAGAAATCCACTTACCACACAAGAAAAAGGTCAATTATCAATTCATACCAAAATTCTTATATCCATCAACTCTCTGTAATCACTATTAATCATTCTTCATTTCCAAATGCACACACTGAACTAGGTAATACAGCTAGTGGGTGGTGGAGCCAATACTTGAGTCCACGGTTTTCAGATCCCAAAGCCCAGTTGTGAACTCTAAACATAAAGTTTGGGTAAAGTTATTACAGTAGGTTAAACGGTTCCTCCCCAAATATGTCCACATCCTCACCTCTGGGACCTATAATCATTACCTTATTTAGAAAAAGCAACTTTGCAGATGTAATTAAGAATCTCAAAATGAGAATATCCTGAATTATCCAGGTTGGCATCAAATCCAATGGCAACTGTCCTTAAAAGAAACACAAAGAGGAGAGACACACAGAGAGAAGAGGTGACCATGTGAAGACAAAGACAGAAGTTGGAGTGATGCAGTGACAAGCCAAGGAATGCCTGGGGACACCAGCATCTGGAAGAGGCAAGGAAAAATTCTCTCCCAGAAATTTTAGCAGGGAGCACGGCCCAGCCCACATTTTGATTTCATATTTCTAGCCTCCAGAATTATGAGAATAAATTTCTGTTGTTTTAAACCACCAAGCTTATGGAAATTTGCTATGGCAGCCTTGGGAAATTAATGTACTTGGTATCTTAGCTTGGGGTGCTATTAAAAACATCATAGCTAGGGGCGCCCAGGTGGCTCAGTTGGTTAAGCATCCGACTTCGGCTCAGGTCATGGTCTTGCAGTTTGTTGGGCTCTGTGCTGACAGCTCAGAGCCTGGAGCCTGCTTCTGATTCTGTGTCTCCCTCTCTGTCTGCCCCTCCCCTGTTCACGCTCTGTCTCTTAATAATAAATAAACGTTAAAAATTTTTTTTTTTAAATACCATAAACTAGATGGCTTATCAACAACAGAAACTGATTTTCTCACAGTTCTGAAGGACAGAAGTCTAAGAACCTGGTATCATCATGATCAGGTTCTGGTGAGAGCCCTTTTTGAGGCTGTAGACAGCTAAGGTCACCTTCTATCCTCACATAGAAACAGTGAAGAGCTCTTTGAGGACTGTTTTTGCAGGGGCACAAGGGGCCCCTGGGGGGCGCAGTCAGTTAAGCCTCCGACTCTTGATCTCAGCTCAGGTCATGATCTCACAGTTCCTGAGTTTGAGCCCCCCATTGTGCTCTATGCCACCTTGGGATTCTGTCTCTCCTTCTCTCTGACCCATCCCAGCTTATGTGCATGTGTGCTCTCTCTCTAAGTAAATAAATAAACTTAAAAAAAAATTTTTTAACAACAACAACAAAAAAAAAACCAAGGGCACTAATCCCATTCATCCAGCCTCTAACCTCATGACCTTATCACTTCCCAAAGGCCCTACCTCCTAATACTATCACACTTGTCAGTAAGTGTTCAACATACGTATTTTGTGAAGACACGTTCAGTTCAAAACAATTGGTAATGGTGTTTTTTGTTTGTTTTTTGTATTTGTTTTATTGGGGGGGGCATATTTTAGAAGAATCATTCTAAGGAAAAAGGAATTTGATTAATCAAGTGAACCATTTTAAAATAAAAATTTCTTGATTATTTCTATTTAAAGGGCCATTGCCATGCACATTTTTTAGAGGAGCAAGGTGCTCTTACCATTAGAACTTAATGTCTATCACTGGTGTAGCAAAACCTCATAATAAGCCATCAAAACAATGGCTTTCAATTAAAGCTTTTGATTATAATAAATAACAAATGCTTCCAGAAAAGCAGAATATTTTTTAAAAATATTTCAGTACTTTACAGGAATAATCAGCTGCGTCCTTTTAAATCAGATTTAACCAAAATGTTTCCAAAAAAATTATTTTATTCAACAATATTGAGATGTTCTAGCATTATGCAAAACTGACTTAGTTTGACTATTAGAAAGTATGTTGGTGATCCAAGCTAAGAAGTAGTTAAGTGGTGATCGCCAACCAAAATTTTCCCAATGTCTCAAACTCAAGAGTTCTAGCATTTAATTTTTCAAGTTTATCATAACTTCTTTTTCCTGTGTCAATGTGTTTTCAGTGATGGGACACCAAAGATAATATATTATCTTCTCCAAAGGTATTTTAGAGACCTCATTAGTACTCTTTTCACCAGATTCATAAAAGATAAATGATTCTGCATTGTATATGTGGCTTCATTCCCTTTTACTATTTGACATTATGACAGATCTGGATTTTAAGCATCATAACTCACTCAACCTAATTATGCCCTATTTTATAGTTTGCTACATTATATTTGAAAAGCACATTATTCATTGTAGTCTGAAAACTTTCATGGGATAAATGTGAATGTATTAATTTAGTTAATAATGCTTCAAGCAAAGTAAAGATTAAAATTGACATTTTCTCTGACTGCTAGAAAACACATTATGGCAAACAAATGAAATTACTTATTTTGAAGTCATGTTATACTAATTTTATTAGTATATTAATATACTATAGTATATTAGTATACATTTTTATTCATATATATACTAATTTTATTTAGTAATTTCTTCCGAATATCCAACAAGTAGTTAGATAAATATCAGAAATTATATTTTGTTTTACTGCAACATAAAGTAAAAAGGAATATGAGATGGGATAGATGCATGAAAAATAAATACATTTTTACCCTCTTAAGGCAATTTCAAGACAGTGTAGTGTTAATAGAAAGACTATGAACCTTTTATTCAGGCAAATATGATTTTCAATCTCCGCTCCACCACTAACTAGCTGAGTGATACATGATATAGCAATTAACCTCTCTCAGACTTTATTCTCATCTGCATAATGAAAGAGTACCTACTACCTTCTGGGCCACTCTGAAAATTAAATGCAGTAAGTGAGTAAGGTATTAATAGCGACTGACAGATAGTAAATAATCACTACCTGATTGATATTGTTATTGTTGTTGTTGAATCTACCTTTATCATGTGAAGTGTTAAAAGGGCAACCACATGATTTGTGAATCTTCCTAGATAGGATATCATTCCTTTTCTTATCTCTTCTCAGATTCTGCTACCATTTCTTTCTATATTCATTTCATTACTTATATGTTCTATTACAAAGAATTAATCACAACTTTGAGATGTCTGGTAAAACTGACTGTGTAATTATCATGTGGCTTCTTAATGTTTTTAGGTAATCAAGCTCACTTAGGAAATATGGAGTCCATAATGAATGAAGAATGACAAACTTAGGAAATGCTTCCTCAGACATTTTCCTTTTGTCTGATGTGAGGCAATGATCAATTTTTTGTCCCTCTTCATGTACAATTAAGTATGCAAATACAATTCAAAGTCTCAACTGCAGATTTAGTCAGATTATGTTTTTAAAAGCAGTCTTTATTTTTGAGAGTTACATACTGAAATATTTATAGTGTCTTGCAAATCAGAGTTGCCCAATAAATAGTGGTTATTATAATTATATGTTTGACCAGGGAAACATCTCAAATTAGTACTGCTGAAAAGACAAAGTAGAATCTTCTTGGAAATGTGGTAAATTAAGATTATACCAGAAGCATCATTGCTGCACACAACAGAGAAATAATTCCTCAAAAGGAAAATTGGGGTGTTTCACCACAGGTAAGAGAATGAATGCTGGGTAGCAAAAAAAACAAATATCTACCATATTAAGAAAATAGGAAACTTTTTTTTAGTTTATTGAGAGAGAGAGAGAGAGCGTGTGCATGCACATGAATGTAAGAAGCACACAGAGAGAGGGAGAGACAGAATCCCAAGCAGGCTCCATGCTGTCAGCACAGAACCCAACACAGGGCTTGATCCCACAAACCATGAGATCATGGCCTGAGCTGAAATCAAGAGTTGGACACTCAACCAACTGAGCCACCCAGGCACCCCAGAAACTTTTGTTTTAAACCTTGTGTGTAGTTTTATATAAACTAAGGATATATATAAAAAGATAGAGTAATGTTGCCTTTTAAAAATCTCAGTTACATCCTAAATCAAAACTAAATTTCTACCCATGCCTTACTCTTCTGCATGGCAGAGGAAAGCATTAAACAGACACTATGAGTGTTCATACTTTGCCTGTCCATCCATCCCCTGTATGCATATGCGTGTGATTGGGCTAAGAGTGTAAAATTTACCCCAAAAAGAACATTGAATCAAGTAGTATCTTTGGGCTTTTACACTAAGCTTGGGCATAAGAATTAGTTATGTACTGACAGAAAGGAACATATTGAGACAACATTTTGACCAAAATATGATCCATGTATTTAAGAAGACAGAAATGTATCATTGCATCACAAATTAACTTAAATATTAGTTTATTTAATGATCCTGAAGTATAGGAACCTAGATTTAGACTGACTCTGTGGCAGCTTAATAGCAAAAAAAAAAAAAAAAAAAAAAAAAAAAAAAAAAAAAACAATGGATAATGGCCACCATTTTGTTCTTGGCTTATTTTCTTGAGATTATTATAGTCAAAAGTGTCACTTGGATTCAGATCTTGACAAAGGGCCTTCTTCACTCTCATTCTCCTTGAAATACAATTCAGAAGACCAATAACCTATCTCTCTGGATGGTTATTATTATTATTGAACAGTACAGAGGATGCAACAAAGATCTAGTAAATAGTCACCTCTCACTTTTTTTTTAATGTTTATTTTTGAGAGAGAGAGAGAGAGAGCGAGAGAGAGAGAGAGAGAGAGAGAGAGAGAGATTGAGAGCTCGAGTGGGGGAGGAGCAGAGAGAGAGGGAGACAGAATTCGAAGCAGGCTTCAGGACCTGAGCTGTCAGCACAGAGCCCGACACGAGGCTTGAACTCATGAACCTTAAGATCATGACCTGAGCTGAAGTTGGACACTCAACCGACTGAGCCACCCAGGCGCCCCATTACCTCTCTCTTAAGTGTTGAATAAGTCCCTTTTAGGGGTAGTTGAAAAGTTTATAATGAGAAAACAAAACAGCTTTATGATTTTTTTTTTATGTGTCAGAATCACTTTGAGAACTTGTTATAAATATGGATGCCTGTGCTCCTTCTCCAAGAGATTCTGATATGTTGTGTTTGGTGTGGGGCAGCTTGTGAATTATTATAAAGGTCTCTAGTTGATTTTGATACACATAAAGTTGGAAAATCACTTGAATAAAATATAAATCAACATGCAAAAAAAAACCCTTAAATTTCTACTCAAAGATTTAGATTATATGTAATTGTGGTTAACTCTAGTCAGAGCTCACAACAATTTAGAGTTTTAAGTTGAGATTTAAAAAATACACATCATTGGGGTACCTGCGTGGCTCAGTTGGTTAAGCATCCAACTCTTGATCTTGGCTCAGGTCATGATCTCATGAGTTTGTGAGTTTGAGCCCTGCTATGCACTGTCAGTGCAGAGCCTTCCTGGGATTTTCTCTCTCCCTCTCTCTCTGTCCCTTCCCTGATTGTGGTCTCTGTCTCTCTCTCAGAATAAATAAATTAAATTTTAAAAAATTTTCATAAAAATATACACATCATTAGCTTCTTCCTCATGTCAATTTGAGAATGTGTCAATTTCTCACAATTTATACACAATTTATATAAAATTTCACTGCCAAAGTTAGAGGATGTTTTAAATGGTATGCTTTTTTTTAAGTTTATTTATCTGATAGAGACAGAGTGAAAAGAGGAGGGGCAGAGATGGAGGGAAATTGAATCCCAAACAGGCTCCTTCTGCACTGATAGCACAGAGCCCAACATGGGGTTTGAACTCACAAAACTGTGAGATCATGACCTGAACTAAAATGGAGAGTTGGACGCTTAACCGACTGAGCCACCCAGGCACCCCTGAATGGTATGCTTAGTATCATAAATACATCCCATTACTGAAAGACCACAATTCACTCCACTATGCACATATAAAGTGTATCTGACTATAATGAAAAGAATCAAAACCTAAATATTTTAAATTATGTTCATATAGTGACTTACAACATCCAGTTCCGGAAAACATGTCAACTTTTTTAGATGTTAAGATTTAAAAAGCTCTTAATTTCTTTCAGAAGGCAGTCTGTATCCAAAAATCACTACAGGGGCACCTGGCTGGCTGAGTAGGAGGAGCATGAAGCTCTTGATCTTGAGGTGGTGAGTTGGAGCCCCATATTGGGTGTAGAGATTACTAAAAATAAATAAACTTTAAAAAAAAAATCACTACAGTGATAATTACATTAGCAATGATCATGTGTAAGTTTCTGTTTGCTGAAATCCTCACTAAAGAATTGTTCAATGGGGCACCTGGGTGGCTAGGTCGGTTAAGCGTCCGACTTCGGCTCAGGTCATGATCTCACAGTTTGTGGGTTCGAGCCCCGTGTCGGCTATGTGCTAACAGCTCAGAGCCCGGAGCCTGCTTCAGATTCTGTCTCCCTCTCTCTCTGCCCCTCCCCTGCTCACACTCTGTCTCTCTCAAGAATAAGTAAACATTAAATGCCTGCTTGGCATTCTCTCATTCTCTCTCTCTCTCTTTGACCACCCCCCAAAATAAGTAAATAAGCTTTAAGAAAAGGAGGGAGGTGATAGAGTATGGAAAAGTGGTTAAGCCAGTGGTTCCTTTTTTAAAAATTTTTTTGGATGTTTATTTATTTTTGAGATGGGGGAGGGGCAGAGAGAGGGAGACAGAATCCAAAGCAGGCTCTAGGCTCTGAGCTGTCAGCACAGAGCCGGACATGGGACTCGAACTCACGTACCACAAGATCATGTCCTGAGCCAAAGTTGGACACACAACGGATTGAGCCACCCAGGTGCTCCAAGCCAGGGGTTCTTAAAGCAGAGTACCCAGGAAGAAAGCATAAGCATCTCCTGGGAACTTTGTAGAAATATAAATTCTCTGACCTCACTCCAGACCTTCTAAATCAGAACTCTGGATATAGGGCCCAACAATCTATGTTTAATAAGCCCTCTAGGGGATTCTGATGCATGCTAAAATTTGAAAAGCACTTAAAGCTATTGGTTCCCAAACACAGCTGCACATTGAAATTGCCCGGGAAGCTTAGAAAAAGAAAATTCCCACCCCAAAGATTCTGGTTTAATTGGGCCAGACTCTGACCCAAATACCAGAATTTTTAAAAGTTCCCCTCAGGTGATATCAATGAGTGTCCAATTATGATAGACTGTTGGTTCTGGTTGGGGAGACTCAGTGGATAGTGATGATACTTATCAAAGAAAAGGGGAAGCTTTAAAAGAAAATCTGTTGCCATTTTCCTGGCCTGTTTTCTGTTGAATCCCAAAATAAGCACACCAGATTTTATCTAAAAATCTTTCTGTAGTTTACTATAGGCAAACAGACAAAAAAATAACATAAATATCAAAATATGGACACATTACAATTGCATCAAATCTTTAAAAGTTCTCATAGCACCCTTTTCATTCTCTGAATCATTTCTTAAACTAATTTCCAGAAGCTCTAATGTCCTTCTGTTCTCCTCCCCTTTTTATTACTAAACACGGAATTCATCAGTGCTCCCTCTTCATTTAGTCCACATCCTTAACATAGTAGCTAGGCGCACAGGTTACCTGGGTGCAAATCCTAAATTTCACTACTTAGTAGCTCTGTGGGCTTAGGCAATTTCCTTAACTTCTCTGTGCCTGTTTCTTCATCTTTAAATGGGAATAACAATAGAACCTACCTCTTAGGGTTGACTGAAGATGGAATGAATTACCAATTGTAAAGTTCTTAGAATAGTGCCTGGCACATGGTTAAGTGTTGTGTATTTGTTAAATAAAAATTTTAAAACTTGGTTTGGAACATCTGATGTGAATCATAAGGCATTCAAGGGCTTCCTAGTATGAGGGAGGTGATTTGCATCAAGTAAGCCTCACCTGTGCTCCAGGAAACACAACATTATTATAACTCCTGTAACTAGACTGCCAAGTCTTTGAAGACATGTGCTATGGATTATCCATTTTTGTATCTCCACTTCCTAGCACGATGTCAGGCCCACAGGAATTGCTCAATAAATATTTGTTAAATAAATGAACTAATGATGGATTATTCATTTCATTCATTGATTTTTACTCTTTATAGAAAATAAGATTTCAAATGATGTCTTCTAAGAGGAAATAAACAGTTTTGAGATGGTGGTTTAAGCCAAAGTGTCCCTAGCTGGAGGCAAAAGATAAACAGGACTACATTACACATCCTCCCTCATTCATATCTAGCCATAAATCAGGTGGGTCTGGACCTGCAGAAAAATCTATCAGAGATACGCTGGGAGGGAGAGAGGCAGGGAAATGAGGCTGGACAGACCTCATCTTCTTCTTCCTGGAAGAAGAGGAAGAAAAAAAAGGCTTAGAGCACCAGAAAGTCATGTCTGAAGCAGTTTCCACAGGCCTAGCAGAATCAGGAAAGTTCATATTCTTAACATTGCTGCCAAAGAAATTAAAGCATTATTTAATTCTTGATGGACTTGGAATCAGGGCCAGCTCTCCATTAGCTCGCTCCTGACCTTGAGTGAGTCACTTAGCCTCTCTGAGCCTCAGTTTCCAACTCTCCAAAATAAGGCGTTGACTAATGATCCAAAAGGTCCTTTACAGCTGTGCAGTCCTTTGATTCTAACAGCAGATTGAGACTTTAAGCTCTTCCAAGGAAAAATAAAAATACTTTCCTTTAAAATTCATGGGGCTATTTCAGGGACCCTGTATCTTTTGTCTGCGTTTAATAATACTGACTACTCTTAAAATTCATCCTGTGTTTTAAACTTTTATTTATAATGACATGGACTGACACTCAGTTTAGGATAATTACCAAAAAACAGAGCTTAATGCACTAGACCACATTTATTTTTAACTTTGAGTCACCCATCACAACTAGGTAATAGCAAAATGCTATGAAATTCCTAACAGTCTGTAAAGAGTCTTTGTAAAAACTAGCTTGAAAATATCACAATACTAATTTAGTTCTTAAACAATTTATTAGTAAAATTTAAAAAGCTGTACTCATCATCTAGATTATAGTTGCTCTCTAGACTTACAAAAAAAAAATCAATCACTAACTCTGGAGTAGGTAGGTAAGAAGAATGAGTCATGATTCTGTGACTTCTATGCTTAGATGCAAATTGCACATAACACATCTAGGGATTTGTGTCAAACTCAGGTTTAAATGGTGGAAACTGATTTATCTATTTACTTGAATTACAAAGTCTCAGTGCCTGTAGGCAATCAATCTTACTCTTTGCAGAAAGACATCAGATATTTGAGATTTTTACCACAAAGCCTACTATGCCCCCAATGTGCTAGCTCTGATTATTCTTACATGAAATCTCAATTGGGAAAAGTTCACCATACTAGCCATCTTGATAGCTTCAGAGAAACACTTCATTAGATTCTAAAGCACTCAAGCCATTCCTCCAAAGCACAGACAAACCTCCAGAGTCTCCTTCAAAAATTACTCACAACCCAACTACTATTGGGGCCATAAAATGCACAGCCTCAGAACCACAGAGTTAAGGCAGAAACAAGTTCTTTATTCTGCTAATTCCATAAGGAATATTTTTCCATGTTATCAAAGTCTCTAAAGCCC
Organism: Panthera leo; assembly: GCF_018350215.1. Classification (NCBI taxonomy): domain Eukaryota; kingdom Metazoa; phylum Chordata; class Mammalia; order Carnivora; family Felidae; genus Panthera; species Panthera leo. The sequence continues at coordinate 109,819,250 of NC_056687.1, forward strand.
CATAAAATATTATGTTCCTGTCAACACTGACTTCAGATAAACACTCCAAACATGAAAGCAGTTCCCAGAAACTGAAAGTCAGTTCTTTCTTTGACACATAGCTGGGGCTTGTCATTCCCAGTCCAACATTCATCCATTCATCATGTTGAGTATTTCTAAGCATCTAAAAAGTTCATGCCATGTATTAATTTATCACTAGTTTTGCCAATTTGTGCATGACAAGTCTTTTGTGTAAGAGTGAGACATTTAGCTGGTGAGTAAATCTAGCATCTCAAACTCTACAAATTTTGTTGCAATCTATTTGTAATCACAGAAACATTGTTCTTTATTTAAAGTGTTCTCTGAAACAGAGTCAAATGTTCATGATGGTGACTAAAATGCAGAGAATTAGGAGCTTCCCAAAAAGAGATAGTTCTTGACCAGAAAAAAAAAAATTCTATGAGGGAAATTATATGCCATCGTAATTCCTTGTACACACTGAAATAGTCTGAAATGTAGCTATTGTAAATGTTAAAGGTCTGTTATCATATGCAAAAGGCAAGTGATAATGAATGCTGGCAAATATTTGTGAATTCAACTATACTTTATTGAGAGTAAAGATGATCACAACATGGGTGAAATTTCTTAGTTAACTGTAAGTCACTTTACAAATAAAAATATTAAAAGTAATATAGAAAAAAAGTACTGATGCATCCTCATTTTAAGGATGCTGGAGTGTAATAAAGGATAAAGAGTCCATTTCTGTAATTCTTCTGAGAACACAAAAAGTTCTAATTATATTTTGCCTCCATACCATTTCTGTTTCCACAAGTTCCTAAAAGAAAATTCTGTGTCTGGAAGAACTACGTAAGAAACAAGAAGAGAGACACACAAACAGGGACTGAGAGAAGGGGAGGGAAGGAGAGAGGGAAAAATCTGAAATCACTAAAGAACTAGATTTATATATTACGTGTATTTAATGGTAGGTAAGTGGCACTACCAAAAGAATATTTTATAGTCTCATAGCACGCTTGTCATCTTCAATACAGTGATGGGAGTTGTATGTTGGTTATCGGCTAGGTTAACAGTAAAAACTCTCTTATAGGCCTATGTTTTAGAGAGATGAGTGTGTTTTATTGGTTTTATTAATCAAATACAAACTGGCCTGCAACTTACTACTTTAATGTCTGTCCTAAAATATTGTAGGACAAGTTTAAATTTACTGATAACTTCCACATCTCAATACTGAAAGCCTGCATTTTTGTTTCTAAAAATGATTACTTTCTTTAAAAAGATCCAAGAAATGGATCCTAGAATCATGGATTTTTCAGAATGGAGAGAGGCTTTCAATGTCACTCAGCCTAACTGCCAAATGGAATTATGAATTATCTTGAAAACGTCCCGGGCCAGTGAGAACCTGCATGTTCTTTGGACACTTCCCATGATAGGGAATCTCACTACTCTGGGAGATCTTCATTTCCACTTCAAAGAGCCCTGGTGGTTTAAAATTTATCTATTCACTTTAAATCTGCCTCTTTCTAATTTGCACAGTATGGTCCTAATTTCTTCAGATGGAGAATCAAAGAACATATCTAATCTCACTTCCATGTGAAAACCCCATAAATGTTCAGCAGTGGCTGTACAGAAAGCATTTGGAAGAGACCCTTGCATGTAATGACCACTCAATAAATGCAAGCTATTATTACTTTTACCATCAAAACCCTAAAAACGCTTTTTCCTCAGACTTTTCCATACCTAGTTTCTTCAAGAGCCCCTTATTTAGAATGCTTTAAAAACTCCTCTCAGTCTCAACATGGTCAAGACACCCAAATTTTTTTCAGAGATTGAGAACCTGACTTAAAATGATAGGATGCTATGATTCTAGCTACATCTTTATTTCTTCACCATTTTCTTGTTTGTTTGTTTACAAAGGCAGTTTAGTTCAACTCAATAAAACAAATATTGGATGCTCGTATGACACAATACAATCTGAAATCTTCCTAGCAGGGGACTCTGAAAGAAGAGAAAATCATTATGCAGGTTTTCCTTTGCTCTTTCATAATTATTATTTATCTAACTATTTACCCACTACTGATATATATTAAGATCTTTTCTTATCCTTACTCTTAATCAGTTCTGTTACCAACTGGTAGTGTTCATTGGCTTTGTTTAAGAAAGTTGACTATAAGATTTATATTAATATTATATTATAAATATTTATAAAATGCAAATGTTAGGTTTTTTAATTGGCTGAATCCCATTATAACCAAACTCTATTAATATATATATACATATATATAATTATTATTATTATTATATATACATCAGGTTTTGTTCTAACAATCCCCTAAGATTCTAAAAATCTGAGAATCTTCAGTACAATAAAATGTCAGTATAAAGAGAGAACTGGAGGAGTCCTGGGAAGTATTTTAAAGGATGTTTACTGTCAAACATGAGTACAGCATAGGCTCTCTGCTTTCACTTGAAGCAAATGAATTCTTGAGCTCTAGATATTTAACTTGGGCTTCATTATCATTATCATTATTATTTTCAAACTGTATTTATTAGGGGGATTTCCAATGAAAGATAATAGTGAAAAGGTTTTTCTATTCAACTGTCCTCTATAAAACTAACTACTCCTGGGTACCTGGGTGACTCTATCGGTTGAGTGGCCCACTTGGGCTGGGTCATGATCTCACTGTTTGTGAGTTTGAGCCTTCAGATCCTCTGCCCCCCACCTCTCTCTGCCCCTCCCCCACTCTCTCTCAAAAATAAACAAACACTAAAAAAACAAAAACTAACCACTCCTGCCCTAAATCAGAACAATGAAAAACAGAGAATAAAACTCCATCTTTAATGAAGCTGTCCAAACAAGTAAATTTTGTACTGAAGGTGGTGAGAGGATGACAAGAACAATCCTATGTCTCCATTGCTAACTTAAACGAGGAGGCCATTAGATGGAGGTGACTCTAATGCCATGGTGGCTTACATAAACAAACCAAAATCTAAACCTACAAATGCCTCCAAGTTTGGAAATGGAAACGTAAGAACAACCAACTGCAAAACAGCCAACTAGGTTTTAAGCTATAGTCAATCAGTCATTTCCTTTCTTTGCTTCCACACCTTCTCACTATAAGTAGTTCTGCTAGCTCCTCTCAGAGAAGCACTTCTAACTACTTCTGGTTCGGGCCGCCCAATTCAAATAAATTTTTGCTAAAATAAATTATTAAAAGTTTTAATATGCCTCAGTTTATCTTTTAACACTGTAGTCCAGAGTAGAGTTGTATGAAAGTCTGTGAAATGCTGTACCTTGAAATAGAGAATATAGCTTCTTTTTAAATACCTATGGATTTTCAAAAAAATGAATTAAATCTTATATGACCACAGAAACCTAAATTCATTCCAAAATTTATTTATTTTTTTTTCAATATATGAAGTTTATTGTCATATTGGTTTCCATACAACACCCAGTGCTCATCCCAAAAGGTGCCCTCCTCAATACCCATCACCCACCCTCTCCTCCCTCCCACCCCCCATCAACCCTCAGTTTGTTCTCAGTTTTTAAGAGTCTCTTATGCTTTGGCTCTCTTCCACTCTAACCTCTTTTTTTTTTCCCTTCCTCTCTCCCATGGGTTTCTGTTAAGTTTCTCAGGATCCACATAAGAGTGAAAACATATGGTATCTGTCTTTCTCTGTATGGCTTATTTCACTTAGCATCACACTCTCCAGTTCCATCCATGTTGCTACAAAGGGCCATATTTCATTCTTTCTCATTGCCACATAGTACTCCATTGTGTATATAAACCACAATTTCTTTATCCATTCGTCAGTTGATGGACATTTAGGCTCTTTCCATAATTTGGCTATTGTTGAGAGTGCTGCTACAGACATTGGGGTACAAGTGCCCCTATGCATCAGTACTCCTATATCTCTTGGGTAAATTCCTAGCAGTCATTCCAAAATTTATAAATAGTGTGGGTCATTTTCTCTCATTCAATATAATACTACTAGAAGTATGGAGAAAATATTTTTTTTTAATCCTCCCACCTGGCAATTAAAATGAAAACCTTTCAAATAACTTTGGATCTAAATGAAAAACAGCCAAATTGCATATAAATTTTTAAATGATGATAATGAAAGTAATATGAACCCTTACATTCTCCCTCATCTCCCCTCCTGTGTTGCTCATACCATGTAAATCTGCCAGTTCTTTGAGGAGGCATCAAAGAAGACTCTAGTATCCACCATAGCCAGGGAACACCCAAGGAAACAAAACCCAAAACAGAAAGTTATTCATTTTCAAGCAACAGATAAATCCTATTGTGATTAGTAGGGTTTGCCACTGAAATTGAAATAAGGGTTTAATGTGATGGTCATTCAATGAAATAAACATATCCAAACAGTTGGAAATGAAGAAACAAGATTAATTTGAGCTCAAAAGAGAAGATGCTACTTTACTCCAGAATTATTCTCCATACACAGCAGTATATTCACAATGGGAAAATACCATCTGGTTCCAGCACATAACAGACTAATACTTCTGTTCTCACTTCAAATCAGAATCTATGCGATTTAGCTATTTAGCTGTAACAAAGTATAGATTTTAAAAAATAATTGTATATATTAATATATATATTGTATATATATTTTCAAGCATTCACATTGTGAACCAAACACAAATAGAATTAATAATTATGTAATCCAAGAAGTTAAAAATAAAAATAGTGGTTTCTTACATTTTTTTTAATATTTATTTTTGAGAGAGAGAGAGACAGCATGCGAGCAGGGGCAGAGCAGAGAGAGGGAGACACAGAATCCAAAGCAGGCTCCAGGCTCTGAGCTGTCAGCACAGAGCCTGACACGGGGCTCAAACCCACGGACCGCGAGACTGTGACCTGAGCTGAAGTTGTAAGCTTAACTGACTGAGCCACCCAGGCGCCCTCAAAATAGTTTTTAAATTTAATGAGTTAAAAGAAGAAAAACAGTGGATTAGAAAATAAATTCAGAAGATGGTGCTTTAAATAAAGCAATAAAATAGATCATCTACTACCATCTAATCAAGCAAGTAGAGTGCCAAAATAAAAAAATATATATTCAAAATGGAACTTAGAAGGAGAGAAATAGCTAAGATCCGGGAAAATCATAAAAAAATATTGGAGAATGATTTGCTCAACTCTATGCAAATATATTTGAAAACCCAAATGAAATAATTTTTTTTTCCTTTTATTTCTATACCCTGATCCTATTTCCCTTACCCCTTAGGGATCCAATGTATTATTGTGTTTACTATTTACATTTTTGTTTCAGTGTCTCCTTATAAAATGTGACTCAATGTTTTATGTGCATTTATTTCCAACAAATGTAAATAGTAACGTACTTACATTTCCCTACTGGCTTTTTTTAAACACTGGAGTTTCTAAGACTCATTCTAAGACTCATTCTAAAACTCATTTCTAAGTACTGGTGTGTGTGACTCACCAGTACTTTTCACAGCTGCCTATGTTCATCAACCACATTTAGCTATTCTCTCTTCCAGTTATGGGCACTATAACCTCAACTCACCACTCACACAGCCGAGACTATGACAAACACATTGGTACATGTCCACTTATGTGTATGTATTAAACCTTCATATAAATATCAGGTTATAGATTTGAATTTCCTTAATCTCCCCAGAAAAGTGCTTTCTCAGAAAGACTGCATCACGCCATAACTGTAATCAGCAATGCAGAAAGTTTCTATATTTCCATATCCCTGCTAAACTTTGGCATCATTCAGCTTTCTTATTTTTGTCAATTCAATAGGTGCGAAATATTTGATCATTGCTTTAATTTGCATTTCTCTATGGTTTATATTTCTTCATATGTTTCTTGGCTTTTAGGATTTCCTTTTCAATAAACTGTTCATACCATTTTCCAGTTTTTACATTGGGATGGTTGTCCTCTGAATGTTTATTTAGAGCTATTTCTTTTCTTTTCTTTTCTTTTCTTTTCTTTTCCTTTTTTTTCTTTTTCTTTTTTTCTCTTCTCTTGTCTTCTTTTATTGTTGTAAGAACACTTAACATGAGATCTACTCTCTTAATTTGTTCAAGTGTCCTATACAGTACTGTCAGTCATTTTGAAGAGATATTTGCACGTCTTTGTTCATTGAAGCCCTATTCGTGACAGCTAAGATGTGGATACAACCTAAATGTGCATTTGTAGATGAGTAGATAAAGAAAATGTGATCTATACATACAAGAGGATATTATTCAACCTTTAAAAAAGAAGGAAATTCTCCAATATGTGACAATACAAATGAATCTTAAGGATATTATGCTAAGTGAAATAAGCCAGTTACAGATGAAGCTATTATTTTTTTTAAATTTTTATTTTAGAAAGAGAGAGAGAGCAAGCAAGGTAGAGGTGCAGGGGGAGAGGCAGGGAGAGAGAGAGAGAGAGAGAGAGAGAGAGAGAGAGAGAGAAAGAGTATCTTTTTTTTTTTTTGAAGTTTATTTATTTATTTTGAGAGACAGAGCACATGTGAGTGGGGGAGAGGGACAGAGGAAGAAAGAGAGAATCTTAAGCAGTCTCCATGCTCAGAGCAAGGCCTGATGTGGGGCTCAATTTCACAATTCCTGAGATCGCGACCTGAGTCAAAATCAAGAGTCAGACCGTAACCGACTGAGCCACCCAGGTGCCCTGACAGAGAGAGAGAGACAGAAAGACAGAAACATGGGGATACATCCCACAACCCTGAGATCATGACCTGAATCGAAACCAAGAGTTAGACACTCAATTGGCTGAGCCAGCTATCCAGGAACCCTGAAGCTATTACTTTTAATAGACATTAATCATCTTTTGTTTTTCTTTGGTTTTAGCAATCATAAAAATATTCTTTCCTTTTGTTATCTCTCTACCAGCCTTGTCCACGGTATTTGGTTTTTAGCAGAAATATTTAATTCTTAATTTTGATGTAAAAATCTTCATCAATATTTTTCCTTTTTGATTTTTATGTTTTCAGTTTTAATTAGTAGACCTTCACTTCTCTGGATTACAAAAGATCTTAATAGTTTGCCTTTTACATTTAAGTCTCTCATTCATCCAAAATCACCTTCATACATGGTACATGGTTAGGGTCCATTTTTATTTTTCTCCATAAAGGAAGCCGTCACCTACTCTATAGTTTCATGGTGATATGTTTGTAATATATGTTGTCAGAAATGCACAGGCCTGTCTCTGAACTCACTGTTCTGCTGCATTGTTAGTTCATGTGTTCTTGTACTAATATCATGCCACCTTTAGAACAAGGGCTTCATTGCATGTATTATTTTGCTCTTATAACACTAATTTGGCTATTAATGAACTTCTATTCTTCCAAATAAATTTTAAGTTGTTTATTGAGTTCTTCAAAAAATGTCAACTAGATTTTTGATTGGAAATGCTTTGAATATGCAGATAAATTTAGAAAGAATTCCTATCACTGTAATACTAAGTTCACATTATCCAGAATCATGGAATATCTTTTCATTTATTTAAGTCATCTTCTTGGACCTTTTGTTAAAGTTTTAAGGTTTTTCCCAAGTAGGGCTTGAGTGTTCATGGTTAAATTAATTCTTCAGACATTTCATGATTTTTACTGCTTCAAGGACTGAAATTATGAAAATAAGTATTTTATTACATTTTCTAGTTGGTTATTGCTGCTACTGATTTTTAAAAATTGATCTTTTGCCCAACAAATAAATTCTTTTTTTAGTTGTAATAATTTGTCTGTAAGTTCTTTTGTTTCCTAGGTTTATGATCATTATCATTTGCACATAATGCTAGTTTTCTTTCTTAACTTTCATCCCTTCCAAACTCGTTTGTATTTTTTTTCCTCATAACATTGGTTAGGACCCCCACCAATATGTGCAACAGTAATGGTAATAGTGGGTATACTTGTTCTGTTCTTATTGGGAGATAATTATCCATGCATATCTCATGTTTCTACATGTCTTACAAACAGAGAACTGTCTTTCTAGATTCTCTTTTCAGTGATGTGTTTCCAAAGTAAAAGGCAGGTTTGCTTACAGCCTTGGAAGAAAAAATAGTGTCTCCCTCAAGAGTGAAGGGCAGGTATGCTTACTGCTCATGACAAACTATTTGTATTCCCTAAGCTAGTTAAGGGTTTCTCTCCTGCAAACCAATCTCCACTGTGTGTACAGGTGGTCATCTGGCCTTCTGCGTGTTACCCAGTGGAAAGTTGGGCTTGGGAAATTGGCACAAGAAAATACCGATATTCTATTGCTATTGCTATAGTAAAATTCTTTATTCCAGAACCAGAAATCCCCTGTATTTTGTCATGAAACTGCAGCAAGCGAACTTATTAGCTTGCATGTAGGGTAAAATCTACAAGCATTTGCTTGTAATAACTCTGAACTGACAACAACACAAATGTCCATCTCTGGTGGAAATGATAAATTGTGGAATATTCATAAATTTGGAATTTATATACCAAAGAGAAAGAAATGCTATATTAAAAAACATGGATGAATCTCACAAACATCATGCTGAGCAAATGAAGGTAGACACACAAGAGTGCATACTTTACATTTCCAAGGAAAACTAGTTTATAATTACAGACGAAAAGTCAGGACATTGGTTACTCTTGGGGTTGGGGAGAATGGTAACTGGAAGGGGCACAGAGGGCTTCTGACATTTTGGTAAAGTATTTCTTCACCTAAGTACTATTTACACAGGTGAGCTCACTTTGTGAAAAATTATTGATTTGTACATTTATCACTTGCACATTTTTCTTATGCATATTATAGTCCAATGGAATTTATGTAAAAATATTATTTCATTGGAAAGAAATCAACAGAAAATAATCTGTGAATGGAGAATTAGAAATAGGCATTATTTCGATGGGAAATTATTATACCTATATGCTAAAGGTGCCATATCAAATCAGTTGTGAAAAGATAGGTTATATAAAATATGTTGGAGCAACTGGATAGATACCTGGGAAATAAAAACCAAGCAAAATCCTTTTCTAAATTCTCTTCTAAATTCTCATACCAAATATATTCAACAAGTAAAAATGTAAATGCAAAAAGTGCTTCCATATTAGTACAAAAAAATGACAGAATTTACTGTATGCTTTTGATGTGAAGTATTTTGTGTGACACAAATGAAAATATTAATAATTTGCCTTAAAAGTAAAAACTTCTTGGGGTGCTTGAGTGGCTTAGTCAGTTGACTGTCTGACTTTGGCTCAGGTCATGATCTTGTGGTTTGTGGGATTGAGCCCTGTGTCGGACTCTGTGCTGACAGCGTGGAGTCTGCTTGGGATTCTTTCTCTCTCTCTCTCTCTCTCTCTCTCTCTCTCTCTCTCTCTCTCTCCTTTTGCCTGTTCATGCTGTGTCTCTCTCAAAAATAAACAAACATTTTAAAAAAAGTAAAAACTTCTTAAAAAAAACATAAGTAGATTAACAAGTGCCCTTGAGATACTATTTCTTAGATCCTGCTTGTCCCCACTCATGAAGATTTTGAGGATCTCGAAGTTGTTCAGTGACCAAATTTATTTTGAACAAAAGGGGAGTATGACAATGTTGAACTTTATCTGAGCCATTGGCTCCAAGAGAACAGTAATGGTTGAGAGATTCCCACCCTTTATGTTCTGGAAAACACTAAATAGAAAGGACAACCATGTTCTGGCATTTTTCCAGATAAGACCCACCTCCAACTTTATTGGTAGTTCCTTTGTTCTCTTGCCTCTATACAACCCAGGCCCCCCTTTTTCTTTGAGTGGTTTCCCATTAATGAATGCTCTCTCAAGTGCAATAGCCTAAATAAAATATAATCTTTTTAAAAAATAAAAATTAATCATAAACAAGATCAAAATGTCTTGAATTAACTGACAAATTCAGAATAAATATCTGAACATATAAACTTTTTCCCTTCACACACAACAGGTACTTATAAATCCATATTTTTTAACCTGGTAGACTGATGAAAAATTAAAAATTTTCAAAATGGTCAGTACTCGTGAAAATGTGAGAAAAACAGGCAGTCTTAATAATGTTTGAGTTTATGCTATTGCTATTGGTGCAACTTGTTGGTAGGCACATAGTCAAATCTGTCAAAATTTAAAGAGACTTTGGCCCAGCAATTCTAATATATGGAATTTACCTTGGATATGTACTTATAAAAAAATGCTTTGATATATATACAAGGATGCTCATTCAATATTACTTTTCAGAGCAAAACAATCAGAAAAAAAACCCTTACAACTTTTTAAAATTTTTTTAAATGTTTATTTATTTTTGAGAGAGAGAGAGAAACAGAGTGCAAGTGGGGGTAGGGCAGAGAGAGAGGGAGACGCAGAATCCAAAGCAGGCTCCAGGCTCTGAGCTGTCAGCACAGAGCCCAACTCAAGGCTTGAACTGAGCCTAAGTCAGACGCTTAACCAACTGAGCCACCCAGGTGCCCCTTACAACTTTTTTTTTTTTAAGTAACTAATTAAATAAAGTATAAATAAAGTATAATTCATTCACATAGTCAAATACAAAACAGCTATATAATAGGAATGAAATGCTGATATGAAGTGATCTCCATTGTAGTCTGATCCATTAAAAAAACACAAAAGATGTAAGTATGATCACATATGTATATAGATTCCATTTGTATGTACACATGAAACTGATAATAGGAATTAACTTCTGCATAGCGAGAGCATTGTTTTGTTTTATTTGGGGGTTTTGTTGTCATCACTTTGTATCTATAACCCATTTTCAAGTCTCACTTAATGGTTTTCATCTCAAATCCTTTCTGGAACAGGAGCAGCTGGGTGGCTCAGTCAATTAAGCATCTGACTTTGGCTCAGGTCATGCTCTTGCGGTTTGTGAGTTTGACCCACGCTAGGCTCTGTGCTGACAGTGCAGAGCCTGCTTTGGATTCTCTGCCTTCCTTCCCTGCTCACATTCTCTCTCTCAAAAATAAATAAACATTAAAAAAAATCCTTCCTGGACAAATCAATTTTAAAATATACAATCCGTGTTTATCAGTTTGTATCTCTTACCCCTGACCTTGCTAGGAGGGCCATATTCCTCCAACCCCAATACCTGCCACCACCAGTACCAAAATGTATCAGCCTAGATACCACAGGTCTACTATAATTCTCCCCCCACACACTCCTTTTCTCTTCCTTCTTTTCATTGCACATTTTAATTTGAGCGTCAAATGAGAAATGGCATAATGTGTACAGTGACTTTGTGGTTCTGATTATGTATTGGACATGGAAGGAAAGGAAGGAAATAACTGTTTCCTCATCATAACTGTTTCCCCTTTATTGTTATCTACCAGAGAACCCAGGCTGATGATGTTTTGAAGATAACTGTCAGTTATGAAGATAAGCATACCAGAAACTCACCATTATTTATTCTAAGCTGTTATGATGCTTTTCATCTGAGCTCTTAAAGTTCTTCAGGATAGATATTATTATCCTGTCTATGAAGATAGAGGAGCTGGGCTATAGACAAGATTAAGTGGCTTGTTGAAGGATTCAAAGCAAGCCTGATGAGAGTTAGAAATCACATCCAGGTGGAGCGCCTGGGTGGCTCAGTCGGTTGAGCAGTTGAGCCTCTGACTTTGGCTCAGGTCATGATCTCACAGCTAGTGAGCTTGAGCCCTGGGCTGGCCTCTGGCTCACGCGGATCTGGCTTCAGATCCTCTGTCCCCCTCTCTCTCTACCCCTTTCCCGCTGGTGCTCTCTATCTCAAAAATAAATAAACATGAAAGAGAAAGAAAGAAAGAAAGAAAGAAAGAAAGAAAGAAAGAAAGAAAGAAAGAAAGAAAGAAAGAAAGAGGAAGGAAGGAAGGAAGGAAGAGAGAGAAATCACATCTAGGTTTTTGGATTCCAGCTTCTCTACCACAGTGACCAGAGAATTGGTATCACTTTCACCATTACAGGACTATTAGTTCTAAGCCATTACCATGTCTTTCTTTCATTCAAGATTTTATAAGTTCTTCATAAATAAATGAAATTGCCATTCAAACACACCCCAAAACCTGGGGTATTTCTCAGAACAAAATCCAGACACCTTTGCCCTTGTGAATAAGTAACAAATGAGGAAAAGAAGTCACTGAAATCATAGTATCATGTTGAGCATGTGATTTTGCTTGCATGCTCTAACTTGTCAGCTGTAGAGTTTGGATAAAGCTTCGCTACTCCTTGGGGAAGTAAGAGCTACTGAGATAATTTCTTTAAAACCCTTGGAGTTCAATGATACTAAATGAAAAGAAACAATGGGTGGCCATCTGCATCATTCTATTTACTGAGTTAGGACCTTAGAAATGTGTGTTGCCTCAGGACATTCTCTTCCCAGCAATCCCTCTGATTTATTGAAGCTCACAGGATGTTTGCAAAGGCAAGAAATCTAGAGAATAGGGCAGAAAAATAAAGCACATACAATCTGCTTCTTCTATAAGCCAGGGTTCTGCCTCTGGATTACATGGGTTCAAAAACGAATCCCTTCACTTAACAGCAGTGTGACTTTAGATGGGTTATTTATTCTTGTGCCTCAGTTCCTTTGCCTGGAAAATGGGGCTAAAGCTAATATTTACATCATAGAATTGTGAAATTAGTTAATACATGTAAATAACTTTGAAGACTGTCCAGCACGTTATAAGAACTAAATAAATGTTAGACATTGTTATTGATGTTATTGACCTTATTATTAATTACATATAAATGTATTTACATATTAATATAAAAGTTAATTATATAATACATATTCTTATATATGTTAGAATACATAAGATGTGGATGTGCTGACTCTCACAAATGACCCAAACATTTTATCAATTTGAGATCACTTTGCATTAACACGCTCCTCTTTTAGATAACCCAAGGCTCAACAATTTTTTTTTAAAGGCCAGATAATAAGTATTTTTGGCTTTGTTGATTGCACAGTCTCTGCCACAATTACTCAGGGTTCAACTCTGTTGTTGTAGCTTGAAACTAACCATAAAAAGACTTAAATGAGTGGGTGTTGCTATGTTCCCTTAAAAGTGTACTTATAAAGACAGACCATAGTTTGCCAACCTCTAAAATAAACCAAGAAATATTTCTAAGTCATTCCCTTTACTTAATGAAGTAAGGGACCTCAATAAGGAAAGTACACTTCCTGCCAAAAGACAGGAGATAAAACATATTTCCTATTACCATGCCCAGATATCACCTCAAGGCAAGATGATGATGCTCCTATAGGGCAGACTGCTCAGGTAAGAAAGCAAAGCCAGAGCACTGAACACAGAGAAGCCATTCCTAGGGAAATGAGTGGCATTTATCTCACAAAGGACTGGAAAGAGAAACCATCTTTGAGAACGTGGTCGATGAAGTTTGGGTACTTAAAGCAAACCTTTAGCATTTATAGATGTAAAGTTTCTGAAAACACTAAGAAAGGCTTTACTTAAGGAAGCAATGTCCCAGCACACGCGGATGTGGGACAGGAATGATGGTGGCAGGGAGGGGAAGGGGCGGTCACATAATAATTGAGGACTAGCATAACATGGACTATGCAAGATGAAAAGAAATCTGGACCAGACTAGAACCAAGAACTAATCTCATAGCTACTTACGAATTTTCATCAGGTCCCTACTGAAAAGAAACTAAAAATTAGTATCAGAATTCCTTTGTATATCACTTATAGTGATAGTACTTAGCTCAGGATATTGTTCTATCCTTGAAATACTAAAATTGAAACTACTTGTAGTTTAAATGGACCTTGGGAAAATAAGCTACAGGGGTCCCCCTGCATTACCTCATTTCTAATGTAAGGCTTGTTCAATTTGTTGTGCAGAAGGATATTCTAATCCTAAGCATCAAATATTTATTGTATTGAATCCCCTGGATGAAAGGTTAATCAGAGGGGACTTTAAGAGAGAAGATAGTATGAAAAATGACTGGATCATAAGCTTCACAAGGACAGAAAACATAATGTTCTGTTTACCACTAATGCACACTGTCTGACTGACCTTCAGACATTCAAATAGATGTGGAATAAATGAACGAAAGTTTATAGTTTACCGTTGTGTTTAGAGTAGTCAAATATTATTTATATTTTTATCTACAGAGTGCACTGTTATTTTCAGTCCATTCAATAGCTTCACACGGTTTTACATAAAAACTCTCCTCCAGATACCACCTTTATCATATAGCTAGGTGGACCTTACGTAACTATCCTAGTCAAGGTCCTTGCCCGAAATGAGTAAAAACTGAGTAAGCAGTGACCCATAATGACAAATCTTATTTCTTTCCGTAGCTAATCTACATTAATGTATTACATATATTAACTGTATATGTACCTACTTCCAAATTTTGTCTCATCCAGGGAATAGGTTTTAAAAAGTAATGGAATCTCCCATTTGAGAGACCTTTGAAACAACCCCCCAAAATATAGAGGGGCATTTTTGGGTTGAGAGGATATTTAGCAGGTTGCTAAAGATTAAATTCATGAACTTAGTCTTTGACTTCGAGCCATGTTAAATTATGCCCTTATTCATAATTATTAGACTATATTAAACATTGTAGGTTTCTGATAAGATATTGAAAAAGAAGAAAATAAATCACAGCATTTGGGCTCTCCTATGATGCCAAATTGCTAGTCACTTTTTTGGAAAACCATCAGCTAAAGCAGAATATGCATGTATTTTATATACTTTTTATATAATTATATATATATAATAAATTTATATGTTTATTACATTTATATAATTTAGATTTTATTTGTATATTATATGTATTGTACATATGCTGGATAATTTATGAGGTCTTTCATTTGAGTTTTGCTAATAAGTTAGTAAGAGTTTTAAGCTGGGCCAGTCCTCTAAAATGTTTTCCCTGCATAACACTATATTTCTAGAAACAAAAAAAAAATATTATACCTTCACGATTAACTTTATTTATGACGCTTTTTTTTAATTATCATAAAACAAGGCTAAATGTTTCCATTTGGTCCTGTGGTTACTTTTTTATTGCTAAAGCCCTATATAGCAAAGGATGTTACTTTGCCTTATTCAACAAGAATTTTTTATGCTGTTTTCTACTCTTTCAGGATTTTCAGATATAAATAATACAGACTTTTACAGAAATGAATTGCCTTCAGTGCTTTGCAAAGGTATCATTACATCAAGGACTTCATAAACTAAAAACCTAATGAAATTACTGCCATGTAATTCTCTGCAGGTTGTTTCCTAGGCTGTAATGCTATATTCAGTATACGTTTTAAAGTAACCAAAGCAGCAGTGGACTACTGCTTCACTTCAGCTGGTCTGGTATAATCATAATTTCTATGTAAATCAATATAAATTTATATTATTAAATGATTTGAAGACTGGATTTTAAATAATTGAAGACATAAGGTTTTATTGTGAGACAGAGGAACGAGGCTCACTCACAGGAGCTGAGTAAATTTTTTTAAGGCACAAAGAGGTCTCTTGGAAATCTTTCTTCCTAGTCTACTAAAAGTTATACTGGTTATTTGAAAAGCATTTAGAGTGATTTATTTTTTTTTTTAAGATCAAGAGGATATTGTAAAGAAAATGAGATTATGGCTCAGATTATGGCTAATTACTACTTTCAAGAAACTCATATATAAAATATATGTGTATAGATATGTAACATATCCATATATATAATATATGTATTATAAAACATACACCTTGGTAAAAGGTTGTTTATAAATTAACATTTTGAAAAATGTTTTTGAAATATAAAACATTGTGAAAAAGAAAACATTTCAAACATTCTTTCTGAGAAACAAATTTATGATAATCAACATCCATTGGAAGTGTTCCCAAGCATGAGGTGCTAAGAGGAAATAACTGGAAAATGTATGTCGGTTGTGATTCAGAATGCAGAGCCAGATTATGATTTTTAAAACTGGCTCTACCACTTACTGACTGTGTGGGGGCAATGGTATACCTAACCGCATTAGGATGAGCTAGGTTACCACCCAGTAAAACTCAACACCAAAAATGAGTGACTTACAAAATAAATTTTACTTCCCATCCATACAAAGCTTATGTAGGTTCACTCAGATCTCCAGGGCAGCCAGGATCCTTCAGTAGGTGCAACATTCCAGGCTGCTTGAATCTTATAGAATCTTCATACTGATAAGGGCCTCCATCCCATCATAGCAGGGCCAGAGCAAGCATGGAGAACCCAAGCATCAGGTCTTACAGGCTTTCCCTTTTCTATTATGACAATATTGATTATTGTGAAGTAGGCAGAGAATTATGATAAAGTTAACCTGATTTTAAAATTGTATCATCTCATTTTAGAACTTGAAAGGGCCTAAAAATACTCCAGACAAGCCCCCTTATTTTACAGATTTGGAAACAGACACAGAAACAGGAGAAAGTATAACAATTTTGCCCAAGATTACACAGCCAGCAATAGCAGAGTCTGAAGTTCAAATACAGATATCCCTTCTAGCTCCCTAATGGCTGCAATTCTACCACAACCTATGGAAGTGTTCCAACCTTTTTGCCTCTTCTGTCATATCCTAAAGACCAGGGCAACAAGGTGCTTAGGTGTCTCTTTTCTAAATTTACATTGAATGGAAAACCCAAAAATGATGTTAATGATAGAGGAAATGTCTCCAGGCCTCCAATGGTATTGCCACAGCTACTCTCAATTTCTACTCTTCGTATTTTAACAGTGTGATACTTACCATCCAACTCAATTGAAAATCCAGGATTAAATTCCATATTGAAAAATAATATTTTTGCTTAGAGGAGGAAAGAATAGGTCTGAGAAAAGAGACAGAAAAGCATACCGCAGAACTTTGAAAATGATTTTAAAAAGAAAGTCGTGTTTATCATGTTGTGCTTTCTGAAGCAACACTATTTGAAAATGAATTTATCCTCAGACTCTTCTTTACCCACGCTGTGCTGCAAGGTCTATTACTATCAGTAGGGAGAAATGGAGTGCTGAGCTATAGCTGTAACAGGTGGGTTTTGTTTCCATTTGCTGAGTAAAGGGGAAATAAAACAACATGTCATAAGCAAAGTGCCTACTGTGTTTACTGAAGGGTATGAATGGCAATGACTATCACAATCACTTTCCACATGAGCAGATTCATGTTCAAAATATAGCTTCAGTTATCACGAAAATGAAAGGAATGATCAGAGTTCTATTACCATTTCCATTCACTTAGTTCATTACCATATAACTTTCTACTTTCTCTTCCCTGCTTTCATTCAGACCCCAGCACTGTGAGGAAAGGCACCCTCAGCTCATGAGGCTGAGTTGAGGAGGAATGCTACCCTCAAGCATCCTGGGAAATGCCTGACCAGAAGTGAGACAGTTAGAGACCATGGGAACAAGCCTTAAGTGAAAAACATTATTCACTTGGGACACTTTCTATTGGCTGTTATTGTTAAACTGCTTCTTTTACAAGAGCAAAACTGGGATGCAGCGCCATATACAAGCCAGACTTAAAACAGAGGACCCGGGCTCCAAAAAGCACCAATGGACTGACTGCCTGAGTTGCCTGCCAATATCAACCAATCAAGGTGAGTCTCCTCCAACTGAACAGGACCAGGCCCTTCTTCTTTCCCCTTTTCCTCTTAGCATACTGGACTGGTGGGAACTGGAACGGGAACTTTATATAAGCAGGGCCTCTGCCATGTTGGGAGGCCAGCCTTAACTATTCTCTGCTGGTGATGTGTCACCCTTCAGCTGAAGCTGTAGCCCCAATAAGGCCTTGTTTGTGCCTTTGATTTGTGGGTCTAGTCGTTTCAGTTGTCAGGCTTAAGTACTCGGCTCTGGTAACAGAACTACTGTTGCCAGTTACTTTGCTGAGCCACTCATCTTGCAAAGCTGACGATTTTTTAAATGAATTCAGAAGTGCAATTATTATATGTGACACCCTCAATACACCCGTTAAGAATGTTTTTGTGGGGGTAATCTCCTTTTAGACCCTATATAATATCATCTGACTTTAACAACTAGAGAACGTTATTTATTCAAATGGCAGCTTGCTTACTGGATGACATTGACAGAAAATAGTTACACGCCTGAAGCCCAAAGATTCTGCAAAATTTTGTTTAGTGTAATGAAGACCATAATGACATTCTTATTATTAAGCACAATATATATTTAAAAAACAAAAGCTGGTACATCCTATTCTTTTAAAATGGCATTGAGACTATTCTTTCTCTAAAGCATTATGTATCAGAGAGGTCTAGATAAGAATAGAAGCAATCCTTTAGTGGAGTAGCTTAGACCTCTCAAAGATGATATTTGTCATTCATATCGAGCCTGAGCGAGTATTTTGGCTAGTTTTATATGTCAGAACCAAAACTGAAGGCTTAGCAAGGACACCGTTTCTTGCTTTGAATGAGGCAGGCTAAGAAGATGTACATCATTTTGCTCACACACTGAACTCCCCTCCCTTTTGTTCCTGCTTCTCTCCTGCTTGGAATTGACTCCTCCTTCCTGCAGCTCTGAGGATCACAGGCTGATTGAAGAACACAGCGGTTCGACGGGAGCTGTGCTCAGTGTCTGTCTCTCTCTTAATTTTCCTTCTCTCTGTCTCTCTCTCCCTCCCTCTCCTTCCCCCACCCCCCACCGTCCCCCCTCCCCCGCTCTGTTTTGCTTGTGTCTTTCTCAGAACCTGCAAAGCTGACACCTACCTGATAATCTCTCTGCCTTTGAATGCAGCTCTGGAACCAAATGCATCGCTTTACTGCTCTTAAAAAGTGAATAGAGTTTGATTACCTCAAGCTACAAGCTGCTTTGCTCCCTAAGAAGGACACAAAAGGAGCCAGACATCATTGTTTTTCAATCTACCTGAGAAGCTTTTTGCATTTATGCCAGAAACTTGATGGTTTCAGGAGGAAGTTTGGGGTTTGTTTTTAATTGGAATGTTGAAAAGTTTTTTACTGATGCTTTTAAATGGAACTCAATTTTTAAATATGGGTTAAGTCAGATCTAAAGGAGACATGCCTGATCATTTTCTGCTGGACTGACGGGGAACTTCTAGAGGGAAATTTGGTAGGAGAAAATGAGATCTGATTTGCAACTAACAATCATGCTTTATTTTGAGAATATTTACAGACTCACTGAAAGGGAAATTAAATATTGACCAAAGACAATGTCTGGATTTTCCAGTAACTTATCAACAAATGACTCTACCCTGTGGAAAGAAAATCATAATTCGACGGACCTTTTAAATCTGCCAGGAACTCTGAATATCTATCTGTTTTGCCTGACATGCTTAATGACTCTTGCAGCCCTGGCAGGCAGCATTTATTCACTAGTTTCCCTGCTGAAAACGCACAACAGAACCGTTGTGTCCATGCTTGTGGCTTCCTGGTCTGGGGATGATCTCATGAGTGTCCTGTCGGTGACCATCTTCATGTTTTTGCAGTGGCCAAACCAGGTCCCTGATTACTTCCAGGCTCTGTGCACCACCTCTGCCTTACTATATTTATGCCAGGGCCTCTCGAGCAACTTAAAGGCGACTCTCCTAGTCTCCTACAACTTTTACTCGATGCACAGGGCTGTGGGGAGCCAGGCAGCCTCCAGAAGATCCGGCCAGGTGCTCGGCGTGGTGCTGACCGTGTGGGCAGCCAGTCTGCTGCTCTCGGCGCTCCCGCTGTGCGGCTGGGGCACCTTCGTGCGCACGCCGTGGGGCTGTCTGGCGGACTGCTCCAGTTCCTACGTGCTGCTCCTCTTCGCTGTGTACACTTCGGCCTTCGGACTCCTCGCCGGCCTCTCTGTCCCGCTCACTCACCAGTTGCTGTGTTCGGAGGAGCCGCCGAGGCTCCACGCCAACTACCAGGAGATTTCCCGCGGAGCTTCCACTCCTGGGACCCCTCCAAGTCGGGGGGGAGTGCTTTCCTTGTCTCCAGATGATGCTCCCGGCCCTGCGCTGCGCTGTTCTGGGGGATGCTCCCCCAGCTCCGACACCGTGTTTGGACCGGGTCCACCAGCGAGGGCACAGCTGGGGCAGGGGCCGGGACACGAGGCTACCGCTGTGGTTGGAGCCTGCAGGCGTGAGAACCGGGGGACTCTCTATGGCACCAGGAGCTTCACCGTGAGCGTAGCGCAGAAGCGCTTCTCTTTGATCCTAGCGCTGACGAAAGTCATCCTTTGGCTGCCCATGATGGTAAAAGTGCAGTTTCTCACGTGCGCGGGTGTGTGTACCAGACAGTATGAGTGCGTGTTGGGAATAGCGTCCCCGGTTGAGAGAGTCCCCAAGAGACGCACAGTTACGTCCGCTTCCAAATGTATCTGCTGGGTTTAGACTCGCACTTGGGGGAAGGCAGCTCACCGGTAGAGCTTGTAGACTTCGAAGCCTTTGCTACTAAGTGCTTCTCCTTTCAAAATTGGGGAGGGGGACAGGGAGCACTTTTGGGCGCGGGGGACAGTTTTCCTAGATCTAACGTGACCAAGGGTGTTGTTCTCTTCTCCTGTAGCAATATCTGGGAATATTCAGAAAAGAAGGGAGGTAGTAAAAGGGTTTTCTTTCCAGCCAACCCTCTGTCATCCCTTTCTCTCCAATCCATTTCTGCCTAGTAAGGACACCGCCCATCCTCAGCAGGGAGACAGATTGGAGAGTTGCAATCAGAAGTAGAGAGGGAAGAGAGCAGACCAAATAGGCTTTTTTTTTTTTTTAATATGAAATTTATTGTCAAATTGGTTTCCATACAATACCCAGTGCTCATCCCAACAGGTGCCCTCCTCAATGCCCATCACCCACTTTCCCCTCCCTCCCATCCCCCATCAACCCGCAGTTTATTCTTAGTTTTTAAGAGTCTCTTATGGAGGAGGCAAACAGGCTTTTTTGTTCAAGCCTTCAGGAAGAACCCAGTTTTGACCCAGGAAGGTGGCGTCCTGCTGTGACAAGCAGGCTGGGGAGTGGGGTGAAGTGAGGGTCCAGGGATGTGACAAAGGCCATCTGGAGTACCAGATGCAGGTTTTCAGGATGCCTGCCTGTTTTCCCAGTAGCGTCCCCACTATTGTAAATTGTGCTTCTCTGGAGGAGACCTGAGGTGGCAGGGGCACAGACCAGGCACCCAGGAGTGGAAACCACCCAAAGCCCTGTGGTCTAAATCAGGGGGCCTCATTCATCCCAAGAGATCCCAGTGGTCCATCACCAAAACTGAGCTTCTGACTCTCAGGCAGGAAAGGAGCCTGGAGAAGGGTGCTGGGGCAGGCAGCATGCTTGGGGGAAAGGCCTGGCAAAGTGGAAAACTGTATCCTGGGATAGGTCTGAAGCTCTTTGCCTTTGCAGATCCACATGATGGTCCAGCACGTGGTAGGGTTTCAGAGCCCTCCCTTCGAGACACTCAGCTTTCTGCTAACCCTGCTGGCCACCACTGTAACCCCAGTGTTTGTCTTGTCCAAACGCTGGACCCATCTGCCCTGTGGCTGCATCATCAACTGTAAGCAGAACGCATATACAGTGGCATCTGATGGGGAAAAAAGTAAGTCCTTGACAGTGTGGGGTTGGGGGCAATAAGCATACAAACACAGAAAAGTGGTCTATTGAGAAGTTGCCTGAGTAGGGAATGACGAATCCAAGCATAAATGTAAATAAAGAGAGGAAATTATAATGTCAAACAATTCTTAGCACAGTGTTGGGATAAGTTTTAAAGGAGCCAGGTTTAAAACAACTCTGTGACGTGTTTGTACATTGAATAATTATTTTAGGGAAGAAAGGAACAGACAGAATTCATTCAACACAGCATGAAGTCTAAAAGGCCCTTAGATGTTATATCCACTGTAGTTCTTAGACCAGAGTAGAAAATAAATTCCCTTCCCAAGTCTACATATGAGAAACCTGTATCTGAAAAGAGATTAACTCTTTGAAGAGTTTAAAAACACATTATATTATAGTCCATTATTATGTAATGGAACAGGAAAGAAAAGTATTTTTATTATTTTGCTTCTTCTATTCATTCTTATGGGGTTTTAAGAAGTTTTCAGAGTAGCGTGTCTGAAAACAAAATTTAAGGGGCTCCTGTCTGGTTCAGTCAGGAGAGCATGTGACTCTTGAAATCAGTTTTGAGATTGAGCCCCACATGGGGTGTAGAGATTACTTAAAAATAAAATCTTAAAAAAAACCCCACAAATTTGAAGTATATGCCTCTGTTTTCAGAAAACACAAAAAACTCTCAGGTCAAGAAGGGACAAGGGTGGCAGAGTTTGTCCGTGTATGGTCATGTATGAATAGAGCCATGCTAGTTACACTAAACAAACAAATAACAATAACAACAAAAAACAGTGTTCTAAAGAGTATACCTAGAATGGGAGTGGGGTCAACTATAACACTCACTAGACTATAATTGTTCCCATACTGAGACAGGAAAAGTTGAGGAATGACCTTCACATTTTGACTCTACCAGGAAGAAAAGGGTACATTCCAGACAAAAAATAGGATGTTCTACCATTTAATAAATCTAAAAATGTGTTAGTGTATGCTGAATTAAATGTTCCATTAATTGTCCTTTGCTCAGAGTAAGCAAGTAGAAAAAACTTTAATGGAAAAAAAGTAAGTAAAAATAGTTCATTTCAGACTATTTCAGAGGTAAAAAAAACCCTGGAGAATATTAAAATATATTCTACAATCAATTCTACAACAGTGTTATTTTATAAACATTAATTAATCATGAACTGGTCATTTTCCCTGTATTGATGACATTTAAAATTTATTATGTCTAGGTATTTTTCAAATGATGAGAGGATTTCTTTACTTTTAAGGATGCCATAAAGTTTTATTGTTAGTAGATGCCAAATTTATCTATGTCTTTAAAACAAAATAACCATGGAACTTCTATAACAATTCTGTGCTTCCGGAGATTACTATCCAGAGCAACAGTGACACAGAAAATTAATAATAAATACTCTGAGCCACCAAGAACATATATAAAATTCATTTAATAAGACTGGAAGTTCTAGCATTCTATCAAATGTTAACCTTTTGCCACTAAATTAATGAGCCAGCATTGTTTTATAGTATTTAAGGTTATGCGAGAGATAATAAAAGTTGAATGCCAGAGAAAATGAAAAGTCTTAGTAAAGTGATGTAGGGCCATCATCTTTAAGAAGTAAAGGACACCCATATCAGAGCTGAAAACAAAGCAATGCAACAGACCTATCACTGCAAATGGTCTAGGAAGTATTCTCTCTTGTACTGCACAAGATTACAAGAGACTATGGCAGGCTGGAAGAATCAACAATCACATTAATTTCTTATGCTGGAAATTAAAACCACACTTTTCAAGATCAAAATATATTTTTCCTCTAAAATTACCATCGTTTTTCTTTGTATTTAAATTTTCAGGGAAAAATTCCCTGAAATATTGTAGGCTTATAAAAACAGGCATGACTTCAAAAATCAAACACTGTGAGAAACATTAGTTTCAAATGCTTGTAGTCCAAATGGCTCCATTCTCTTTATGATCCCAGATTCTGCTGTAGGGAAACTCTGAGAACAAGAATGATGTAATTTCATTGTCTGAGAACCCATCATATACTTTCCTGTTGCTAGGATGACACAAGAACAGAATTTTCAAACCCCAAAGATACTCTTCCTCAGGTA
This sequence comes from Panthera leo, assembly GCF_018350215.1. Taxonomy (NCBI): domain Eukaryota; kingdom Metazoa; phylum Chordata; class Mammalia; order Carnivora; family Felidae; genus Panthera; species Panthera leo. The sequence continues at coordinate 109,842,804 of NC_056687.1, forward strand.
GGCGAGTGCCTAATCAAGTGCCTTGATTCTTTGGGAGTATGGCTCCAGTTTTACATTTAGGCTTTTTCTCCTTAACAAACTAAGATTTTCCTTTTTACATTCTTCATCAGTGAACTCAAAAAGCAAGGATGCTTCCTAACTCATATTGACTATAAGTTCATTTTGCAGATGTAAACATCATTCTCTATCTCAGCCTTCATGAATGCAAGTGGAGAGACATACAATCAAAAAATGAATGTCAGTAATGGGAAATAATTTGCAGATTAACAATTCTCTCTTGTTTCCAACATTAACCTGTATTACTAGTGTCTCAAAACAAAAGTGTTAAAAAAAACAAAGATGATTTTAACAAAGAGGTCTCAGATGGCAGACATATGGACTGGATATGGCTTTCAGACTCATTTTCTTTGCATGAGATGATGTTTTCTTTTTTAATTAAATAAACAGTTAAAATATTTTCTATAAAATCAGATTTTCAACTTTTATTGTAAGCAAAATCAAAATATCTGCTAAGTGCCATATTACTCTGGAGAATTATTTATTTTTATAAGCTGATATAATTAACTAATAATGTTTGAAATTGCAATTAGCAAGGTGTGACTAAAGGAAAAAGACTAAAGCTAATTCATGTTTCATCCAGGGCTTAGCTTTCCAGAACAAATACAACATTATACACACACACACACACACACACACACACACACACACACACACACACATTTTTTTGTAAGTATAGAGAGCATAAACTTCAAAAGATCCTGACTGTATTCTGATGATCTTTAAGTTTCTGTTATTAAACTGTTGTCAACTGTTATATTGTTATAACCTATTATCTCCATTCATTACCTCAGTCAGAATTTACCTTAGGTTCTCTCATGGGTCTAATTAGCAGTAAAGCAATTTCACATAAAGGTTAGTAATTCAAATTCTGGAATCAGCTGACTTTAAATTCAAATCTCTTTACCAGGTAGGTAGGTCTCAGGTAGGTCTCCTCTACCAGCCTCAGTTTTTTCAACTGTAAAATAGAACTCATAAGCCTTTTATTATGCAGTGTTGTTGCTGTGTTAAATGACATGACCTGTGGGCATAAATTAGCCCTGGAGTTCTCTGTTTCTCCATGGTGTAAATCACAATCACTCTTCCTTCTCATAGCCTACCTCAGACTGCCTCTTCATGACCTGGAGGCAGATTCTCCATTGACAGTCTGCACACTCCTTCAAAAACATTACTCATTTTTTCTCTACATATTTCATAATTATAATATACAGCTAATCAGATATATAGCCACAGACACCAGTTTTATTGTGTTATATGATAAAATGGGATTTATGAGTTTTTGTTTGCTTACTTCCTGGAGTTCACAATTTGTCACTTTGTATCTTTTTTGAGAGAAAATGGAAACCCATCAATAATTAAAATATCCTTTTAGTTCCTCCACTTTCACACTGTTGAACTAAGTTAAAAATCTTAATTTAATTTCACTGAACTATATGACTAGAAAAAGTAAGTAGAACTATACATAAGACAGGATATAAAATATTAATATATGTTTCTACTTTGTATTTTCTTTGGATAGAAATTCTTGTTTGTGTCCTGGCTCAAACAATGAATGTTTTGTCTCAAATAATGAATGATACCTATAAATTCTATTTTCAGTCAGCAGAATAGCCTTGTAAATCTTCAGTTATGGGAAAAATTTTGGTAATAGAATCAGCATATGAATGGCACTAGGATTTATTGTAAAACGAATCAAATTTTATTTGTTGTTCCCACAGAAAATTTATAACTTCGTAGACCTTTCCACCAAGGATAGCTAAATGTCTGGTATATGATACAGAATTATCCAAGTAGAAGAAATACTTTGAAATGAGCCATGTTTTGAAAGATGAATACCAAAACATTAAATTGCATTTTGTCTACTATCCTGATGTAACTTCATTCTTAATACATAAAGTAATGATCTAGTATTTAATGACATTCACACATAAAAATTGTATCACTTTCTGCCACATTCTCACTTTTCTACTAAGACTTCATACCATATCCACCAACCAGTAGTACTATATTAACATACTCTTAAATTTCTCTTGGTTTAAGCCATAAACTTTTATGCATTCCTACTAAATTCATTTTGTAATTAACCAGGTTTAGAGACACGTTGCAAAGTGCTTTAGATCACAAAAATATGAATCTATTCACTATTGTTTATAATTCATTCCAAATGTATTTGTATCAGAAATATATGTTCATTTAAAAAGTTTAAAAACTGTGTTGCAGCATTTTCTAATTTTTAATGTATGCATATATAAACATATAAATGTCAGGATTGGAATACATGAAAATATTTAATGCAGTCATATCTGTTGCTGATGTTGTCAGATGAATAACTCACGTAATATTAAGGCCCTCTTAATAATTTCTAGCAAAATAAAATTTAGAAATATCTTTTATCCCCATATAAAGTAATGTATGGATAACTGATAGATTAAAAAAGCTAAAACTAAAACTGCATATATGTGAGAGTTTTCAAATTTATGGTTAAATTTTTGTTCATTAAACTGCTTTAAAGACTCTAGGGTTCTTGGAATTGTATGTACTTTAAACCAGCCTCTCACTGTACAAGTGAGAAAAGTTAGGCCCAGAGTAATTAGATACCTTGAATTTATAAGGTGTAATTACTTTCATACATAATTGACAGGTAATGAAGATAGTTTTTAAAATCATAATAATCAATTTGAATGCACTTTCCTGATTTTATTCCCTATGTATATCCAATTGTTTATACCTACCTTCTTAACCATGGAACTTTGTTTTTGTTTTTACTTAGCCAAGAGGAGAGGCTTTGAATTCAATCTGTCATTCCAAAGGAGTTATGGGATTTATAAAATAGCACGTGAAGATTACTATGATGATGATGAAAATTCTACATCCTATCACAATCTCATGAATTCTGAATGCAAAACTACAAAAGACTCTCAGAGAGACACTCATAATATCTTTAATGCCATAAAAGTGGAAATCAGCACCACACCCTCTCGGGACAGTTCTGTACTAAAAGGGATCAACAAATGCACAAATACTGATATTATGGAGGCTAAACAGGATTGCCACAGTGGAAAGGGTGTTGATCCACTGATTTCTGAAGAAACAGGAGGTGATACAAACTATGAAGAAACCACCTTTTTGGAAGGGCCAGAAAGAAGACTTTCTCATGAGGAGAGTCAGAAACCAGACCTTTCAGACTGGGAATGGTGTAGGAGTAAATCAGAAAGAACCCCTCGTCAGGTACAGTAAAGGTTGTTCTTTCTGTGAAATAAAAAGTGAGGCCAAATATGATAGGCATGGGGAAAAAAAAAAGATCAGTTGCTTATTTCATTCAATTTCACTTGCTTTGATTAATTTCCATAATATTAAATTTTATTTCAAGGTGTTCTTTTGAGGGATTTAAAATTTTAAGTTATACATTTTATTCAAAATCTGTATGTTTTGGCATTGACAGAGCTAAACAGGCTCTTTGAGAAGGGTAGAGCTTTATAGTTTAACCTCAAGTAATCTGTCTAAATTCAGACTAGACTCTCAGAACTTGTTTCAAATTAGTTAACCTGGAAGTTTTCCTTTTCCCTCTCCCCCACAAAAAGTGCTCAAGGTCAGTTTTCTTTTTGACATAAAGGCAAATATTTATACAGCTAGTGGTGAGGAGGGCAGTCCTGCTGCAACTAAACTAGACAGTTTGCCTATTCTTCTTGCTAGAACTATTCCCTCTAATACCCAGTAAGGAAAAAAGATCTATTTCAGAATATACTGAAGGGAGCCTTTGCAAACTCTGCTAAATGTTCCATCCCTTTAAGGATAGAAGAATGGCTTTATAATGTTTTATAAAACAAAAGAATTTGCACCTTAATTTTATTCCATTTTATCCTAGGTTCTAGCCTGCCTAGAATGATGAGGGATACTTTTTACTTTATTGAAACTATAGTCTAATGTTGGTATGAGATTGTTCTTTATTCCAAACTTTCATATCTGCTAATTAAAGCTGCCGTGCTTTCCACACTACTGATTTACTGGAAAGAAGAGCCTTTTCTACAAGATTTAATGGAAATCAAATTCCACTTGTCAAAACAAAAACATAATTCCAGCAATATGTGTAAGGAATAATGCATTCATTGATCAAAATATGACCATATAACACCAAATATGAATATGGATAGAATAATCTGAGATTTCCTTTATTCTCAGTGATAATTAAAACTACTAGTCTTATTCTAATATCACTGTTTAAAAAGTAAGTTATATAATAAAACAAAATATACAAAATATATTAAAATAATTATTCCTATTATTTAGTAATTAAGTATTTCAAAAAAAATCACTAAATATTTGCCACAAATTAAAAATAACAGTGAAAAGTATACTATTGACAGGCCACAGGGACAGTATTTTTAGAAGAAAATGGTGCCCCAGCTAAGAAGAAAGTCCCTACAGTTTCATCATCAATTTGTTCCCGAATAATCTAAACCTCTTGGTTTTCTTGTACTTAAAAATTGTTAAGTAATATCATGATGAAGTGTCTGTATGTGTGTGTGTGTGTGTGCCTGTGTGTATGTGTGTTTGCATCCCAGTAACTTGCAAATACCTTGGTGTGTTACTCCTTTATTCCATCCCCATGCTTACCTCTTAGGAGTTACAGCTATCCTGAATCATCATTTTTTGTTTTATCATTTTATCACAAATGAGTGCATTTCTAACATAATATATTATTTAGTTTTGCTTATTTTGAGCTTTCTAAAGATGGTGTCATACTGTACCTAATTTTCTGGGACTTGTTTTTTTCCCACTCAACGTTACTTTAAATCACTCCATTTTCTTATGTATTTTGCCAAAAACATTGGGAATTATCATCTAAAGTATCACAACTTATAACCCTCATTAAAAAGTCTTGATTATAGTCTGGAGAGTATAATCAATTACCCTAGAATCTTATGAAAGGATCAGACACTGTTTACACATAATATACTGTCCTATGAGAAAAATGAAACACAGCTTATCCACTAGCCTCTATAAATCATAAATAAAATGATATATAGAAAGCACAAAACTTGGATCAGTCCAGATCAAATACCAATCAATACCTTTCAACTATAAGGATTTGCTTAAGTATTAATATTTTAACATCTCTGAGGAGCAAGTAGTTAAAAAAAAACTGATCTAAAACGATGGTTGTGAAAAAATGATTAGTGATAAAATAAGGGAACACTCAGGAAAGATAAAATTTATATTTTCAGAGACTAATTGAAATTAAATGAAATACTATCATAAATTTTCAAACAACAGTAAGAAATCCTTGGATTATAGGCTGATGTTATTGATAGGCCTTGCCTTTTAGCAAATTTGCCTCTGAACTTTAAGGTTAACATGTAACTAAAATATATTTAGGGAGGAAATGCTTATGAAAACACTTCCATGACCAAAGACAGGTTTTTACTCTTAACCTATTCTTCACCACAGATACTTCATGGGAGTAGATGATGACTTAGAAAGCACTTTCATTTTATCCTTTTCTTCCAAATACCTTCTTTGCTCTGAAAACAATGTTAACTTATGTACCTTAAAGTGATACATTAAACTGCAGTAGACACTGCAATACGTCTATAAAAACACTATCTCCTCTGATTTTCTGTGGTTGTACTTTCACATTTTTAGTCCGAATCTATTAGTTCATGTTTAATGGTTCTACATTGAATGGTGTGTCTTCTTTATTCTTAAGCTTAAAAAAAACCCCGCAGGTTTGATTTAAAATATATTTAGTGAGCCCTACTTTATTTTGACAATACATGCTGCTTAATTTTTTATTAGAGTTTAAGTTAGTAAACAAATTCCCAGTGTATTTTGTTTGAAATCCTGGCAGGAGTGAAAGCATCAGATCAACGTTAAGGTGTAAAGAAGGTGGTAGTAGAATGCCTTCGGGAGTTTAAATGTGATCCAATAAAATTTATCAGAGTTGAAAGTGCTAGTAAGACTGAAATTCAGTGTTAACCACATTACCGCTCCTTTTCGGATCCCTAATAGGTAGAATCCTAAGAAGTCCACTGTTAAAATATTCAGATAAAAATTAGAAATGTCAGAGCTCTGGGGCACCTGGGTGGCTCAGTCAGTTAAGCATCTGACTTCAACTCAGGTCATGATCTCATGGTTTGTGAGTTCAGGCCCCAAGTCAGGCTCTGTGCTGACAGCACAGAGCCCGGAGCCTGCTTCGGATTCTGTGTCTTCCTCTCTCTTTGCCCTTCCCCTGCTCATGCTCTGTCTCCCTCTCAAAAATAAATAAACATTAAAAAAATTAAAAAAAAAAAAGAAATGTTGGAGCTCTTCAGTTACAAAGTTTTAATATGGTGTGACTGTTCTTCAAATGAAATAATGATTTTCAGAACCTGAGAGTTTTGCCATCTATGAATAAATAAAATTGGACTTATAAAATAATTCGGTGGCTTGTGGGTGTTAACTCTAATTTTCTCTTTTAATACAAAGTTCCTCAATAAATTCCATTTTCTTTTAATGTGTTGTCTTAAAGCTCTAGAAACTCATTTGTTTATTATAATCAATCAGAAACAAAGATATGTTGTAACTATATCACTTAATCCCTCTTATAATCCTAGCATCATAGCATCTGAAAGGTGAAAGGTCCTCCATTAAGCCAGTAGAATATAGAAAAACAGATTCTGAAACAATTCTTCTCAAATGAGAGACCAAGCAGGGAGAAGTGATTACATTTGAATGAGCTACACAAATCATTTAGCAGAAGGATGTATACACAAACAAGAACTAACTTTAAAGTCATCTGAGCATTAAAAAAGTTTTATTCTCATTTTAAGTGAAATGTTTTAACTATCTAAAAATAGTTTTAAAATCCAAGTTGTGTCTGCTGACAGAGTGAAGTGGCAACAATGGTTTCTATAACTTTTTAATATTATTGTTTCTTTAAATAATTTTCATAAAAAACTGTGGAAACCAGAAATCAAACTAGATTATTTGGGGTTCTTTAAATTAGAGCTTCTCATTCTTTTAATGTAAATTCAAGTTAGTTAACATACAGGGTAGCCTTGGATTCAGCAGTAGAACTCAATCATTCATCTCTTACATATGACACCCAGTGCTCATCCTGAAAAGTGCCCTCCTTAATGCCTGTCACCCACTGAACCCATCCTCCTACCACCTGCCCTCCAGCAACCTTCAGTTTGTTCTCTGTATTTAAGAGTTTCTTACTGTTTCTCTCTCTCTGTTTTTATCTTACTTCTCTTTCCCTTCCCCTATGTTCATCTGTTGTGTTAAACTCCACATATGAGTTTCTCATATTTTAATGTGCAAATAAGTCAAATGGATGTCTTGTTAAAATGTAGATTGTGGGGGTGCCTGGGTGGCTCATTTGGTTGAGTGTCCGACTTCTGCTCAGGTCATGATCTCACAGTTCATGGGTTTGAGCCCTGTGTTGGGCTCTATGCTGACAGCTCAGAGCCTGGAGCCTGCTTCAGATTCTGTGTCTCCCTCTCTCTCTGCCCCTCCCCTGCTTGCTCTCTCTCTCTGTCTCTCTCTCTCTCTCTCTCTTAAAAATAAGTAAACATAAACAATTTTTTTAATGTAGATTGTGACTAGTAAATCTGAGGTGGGCTCCAAGATTCTGCATTTCTGACAAACCCCTAGCTGACTGGAGTGCAAAATAAAAGCCCATCCGAGACCTATACAATCAGAATCTCCCAGCTCATTCAAATGCACATTAAAATTTAAGAAGTACCACATTAGCATCTAATCACTGGGAGATAAATACTAGTTTAAAAAACAGGGCAAAATTAATCCTTTCCGCTTAATATATGCCTCATAAAGTAAAATAAGACTAGAAGAAAATACTCCAATACAGTAGTGTCCCATTATCTGTGGGGGATATGTTCCAAGACTCCCCGTGGATGCCTGAAATGTAAATAGCACTGAACCCTACATATACTATGTTTTTTTTCCTATATAAACATACCTGTGATGCAGCTTAATTTATAAGTTAGGCACAGTAAGAGATTAATAATAATAACAAAAATAGAACAATTGCATTAACATACTGGAATAAAAGTTATGGGAATGTGGTCACTCTCTCAATTTCAAAATATCTTATTGTACTGTACTCACCCTTCTTCATGTGATGATATGAGATGATAAAATGCTACATGATGAAATGAAGTGAAGTGAGTGACAGGCATTGTGATGTAGCATTAGGCTACCATCGACCTTCCGATGATATATCAGCAAGATCATCTGCTTCTAGACCACAGTGGACTATGGGTAACTGAAATCACAGAAAGTGAGGCTTGGATAAGTGAGGGGGCTACCTGTATGCATATCTCTTACCTCTCCCCAAAAAGAGTGTATCTTCTCTTTTCATTTTAAAAAATAAACTATTAAAAAATTAAATCAGGCATAAAATAGTGTTTCCCATGACATTGTTAACTTAATATTGGCAAATGCTTAAGCCTATTCTCTGAGTAATTTGTGACATTTTTCACTGAAGTGACTGTAGGAGAAAAAATCATTTGTCACTTATTTGTAGCCTCAAGACAGTCATCTTACAGCAAATAACTGTCTGGAGTATAGATATTTTATATTTAGCTATATCCATTTGTTACAGTGTTTAGTTCATCACTCACTGTTCAGATACCTAAAAAAACTGTTACACTGCTTTTTAAATATATTTTTTTAATGTTTATTTATTTTGAGAGAGAAAGTGTGAGCGGGATGGGGCAGAGAGACAGGGAGATAAGAGAATCCAAAGCAGTCTCCGCGTGGTCAGTGCAAAGTCCAACATAGGGCTCACACCCACAAACGGGGGGATCATAACCTGAGCTGATGTGGGACACTCAACTGACTGAGCCACCCAGGCACCTCTACTGCTTTATTTTTTCAAAAGTGTTTGTAACTTTTATTGTTTTATCATTGTAAAGTAATATAATTATTGTAGAAAATTTAGAAATTACTGATAAGCAAAGAAAAAATACCCAATTCCAACCACCCAAAGTTAACCACTGTTTACATTTTATCACATAAAACTTCAGGCTCTTTCCCATGCATATTTTTTTACTTTTGAAAAAAACAGGATCACATTGCATGTGCGCTTTTGGAATCTGATTTTCTCTGCATAAGAGTAGAATTAATTTCTTCCTGCTTTAAATTGTTCGAGCACTTTTTTGAGATTATCTGGGACAGTTTAGAATGGCTATTTGGAGTGTGGCTGAAAACTCATCCATGAATGCAAATTTGTTCTCAAGCATTCAAAGTAATGAAAGTTGAAGCTAAGGGAATTTCATCGTAAAGTAATTCAAATATGTCATAAAATTTTTGTAATCCTCACAGTGTGTATCATTTGCTAAAATGAAGTAAAACTGAGCTGTTTAACTGTTCACTTTCTACAAACTCAGGGGGATTATCATCGGATCCAAGCTTGTGTGGACTCCTATAACTCACCTTTTAAGCTAATTTTGTTAACATTCTTAAAAACACCTTGTGATTTAAGGAGACCTTAAAAGGCTATGTACTGGAACTGCCGAGTATGGCTTGAGTCTCTTCTACAACCTCCTATTGAGTGGTTATCCCTCACTTGAGCTCAAACGGCTGGAAATTCATTACATTTTTTAAACTTTTTATTGTGAACTAATTTTAGACTTACAAAACAGTTTCAAAAATAGTACAGAGAGTTCTATATCCTTCATCCAGCTTCCACTAATGTTAATATGTTACATGACAGTAACGTAATTTTCAGAAAACTCACAATTAAATTTATAGACCTTATTTCAATTTTGCCAGTCATCCTGCTTATGTTGTCTTTTTGGTCCAGACTAATCCCAGATCCCATACCGCATCTGTTGCTATGACTACTCAGTCTCTTCCAATCTACAGCTTCCAATCTACAGTTATTCAGTCTTTCCTTGTCTTATACAACTTTGACATGTGTGAACTACTGGACAGTTTGTTTTGTTTCTGGAATGTCCTTCAATTGTGTTATGTTTTCCATTGGTTAAGTTGAAGTTATGCATTTTTGGCAAGAATACTACAGAAGTGATGTTTGCTCTTCCCAGTGCATCAGATCAAGAAGTACATGGTGTTGATACGTCTTGTGATGGCAATTTCATATAGGTGATGCATTCCAGATTTCTCCATGTAAAATTACTATTTTCCCTTGGTAATCTATATGTAATTTATTTGTAATTTATAATATCTTATGAGGAGATATTTTGAGACCATGCAAATATTGTTTCATGTCATACTTTTGCCCACTAATTTCAGCATTAATTGATGAATCTTGCCTGCAACAATTATATGAAGGTAATTTTCTATTTCTATCATTCCTCCTATATTTATTATTGGAATTGTACTGAAAGAAAAAGCTATCTCTTCTCCTTCATTTGCTTATTTATGTATATCAGCATGGGCTCAAAGATTCTGTTTTAATCTGTAGGTTATAAGCCATACTACTATTCTTTACTTTGCTACTCCAGTTGTCCTATATTTGGCCATTGGAAGCTCTTTCAGGTTGGTGCCTTATATCCATCCAGCATGCTATCCTCATCTTTTTAACACTTCCTTATTTTCTAGCAGCACAAGAAATTCCAGCCTCATCTTCTGTTATCCCTGATGCATCCTTAGAATCAAGCATTTTTCCAAGGAGTTTTGGTTCCTTTTATTGGACAATGGTATTTAGAAACCAACATCTGGGTGCTACATATGCTCATTGCTGCTGGGGTGTCTTGCTTCTAGACCCTATCATTGGACAGATCTAGGAAATGGATATATATGTACTCATGTACACATCAATATTTCTGTAACAGTTTCTCTGTATAAATCATTTAAAACCATGCACTTATACTGATACCTCCAAGTCCAATCAAATACCATAGATTCATTAATGCCTTTCCCTTTTCTTGTTACTTCTTTTTCTAACAGTGAGAAAACTGACTTTCATTCTCCAGAAACATATTTACTTATTTACTCAATTGCACACCTATACTCTTGTGGGGAAAGAAAAGTATTGACTAGAATATAATGGTTGTATACACTTCTTTTCATCTTTAATCTTACAGTTTATAATCAAAATACAATCTTCCCCATTGACTTAGGTTATTTTCATTTTCATTCCTTTCATTTTATATTATGAGTTCCTCCCACTTTATTTTTGATTTTGATTATTCATGTTTGAGTATGTGAAACATTACTATGATTCCAAGAATCAGAACTACATAAAATATGTGCTTTCCTCCCTCATTCCTTCTTCCCTATTCCCATTTTCCCATTCTTTCCACCCTGTACCTACCTATCCCCTGTAAGTAATCAATCTCATAGTTTCTGGTTTAACTACCCTGTATTTCTTTTTGCACAAATAAGCAGATACATGCATACCTTCTTATATCTCCTTCTTCCTTACATATAACTCTTTTGTACTTTACTTTTTTCACTTAATATATCATAGAAGTTACTCCATACCAGTTTATAGAGATTTCACTTTTTATATCTGCATAATTATCCATAGTGTGGCTATACCACAGTTAATTCAATCACTCTCTTACATGGGCCTTATGATGTTTCTAATATTTTGCAATTAAAAAATATAGCAGTAAACAATATTATGCACATGTATTTTCATATTTTTGGAGGCGTATCTTCAGAATAAATTCCTAGAATTAGGATTTGGGGGTCAAAAATATAGTTTTGTTAGGAATTGCCAAATTCTCTTCCAGAAGGGTCATACCAGTCTGCATTCCCATCAGAGGCCTCTTTTCGTCACAATCTCGGTAATAATGTATTATTATGCTTTTTAAATTTTTGCCAGTCTGGTATTATATTGTAAGTGATGAATCACTAAGTTCTATTCCTGAAATTAATTTTACACTATATGTTAACTAACTAGAATTTAAATAAAAACTGGAAACATTAAAAAAAATTTTTTTTTTAATTTTTTTTAACGTTTATTTATTTTTGGGACAGAGAGAGACAGAGCATGAATGGGGGAGGGGCAGAGAGAGAGGGAGACACAGAATCGGAAGCAGGCTCCAGGCTCTGAGCCATCAGCCCAGAGCCCGACGCGGGGCTCGAACTCACGGATCACGAGATCGTGACCTGAGCTGAAGTCGGACACTCAACCGACTGAGCCACCCAAGCGCCCCTAAAAAAATTTTTAAATTAAAAATAAATAAATAAATTTTTGCCAGTCTGATAGGATACAATCTCAGAGTTGTTTTAAATTATATTTATGTGGGGCGCCTGGGTGGCGCAGTCGGTTAAGCGTCCGACTTCAGCCAGGTCACGATCTCGCGGTCCGTGAGTTCGAGCCCCGCGTCAGGCTCTGGGCTGATGGCTCGGAGCCTGGAGCCTGTTTCCGATTCTGTGTCTCCCTCTCTCTCTGCCCCTCCCCCGTTCATGCTCTGTCTCTCTCTGTCCCAAAAATAAATAAAAAACGTTGAAAAAAAAATTAAAAAAATTATATTTATGTAATTATAAATGAGTTTGAATACTTTTAATACATTTAAGAGCCATTTTGTCTTTTTATATTTTGTAAATTGTCTGCTCTTATCCTTTCCTTATGTTTCTATCAGGTTTTTGTCCCTTTATCCTTTGATTTTTAAGAGTTCTTTTTTTTAATGTTTATTTTTGAGAGACACAGAGAGAGAGACAGCATGTGAGCAGGGGAGGAACAGAGAGGGAGTGAGATACAGAATCCGAAGCAAGCTCCAGGCTCTGAGCTGTCAGAAAAGAGCCCGATGCCAGGCTCAAACTCACAAACTGTGAGATCATGGCCTAAGCCAAAGTCAGACACTTGACCGAGCCACCGAGGTGCCCCTAATTGCCTCTGGATTTTTTTGAGTCAGATAAACAATTTAAAATGGAATTCACCTTTGTTTTCTTCTAGTACTTGTACGGTTTCAACTTTTACATTTAGATCTCAGATCCACTTGGAATTTATTTTTGTATTTGGTGTCAAGATATTAATATAATTTTGTTTTTTGTCTTTTTTTTTAGATGTTTATTTATTTTGAAAGAGAGAGGGAGCATGAGTACACGAGCTGGGGAGGGGCAGAGAGAGAGAGAGAGAGAGAGAGAGAGAGAGAATCCCAAGTAGGCCCTACCCTGTCAGTACAGAGCCTGAGGCAGGGCTTGATCCCAGGAACCCTGAGATCATGACCTGAGCTGAAATCAAGAGTTGATGCTTAACCAACTGAGCCACCCAGGGACCCCAATTTTGTCTTTTTTTTCTACATAGTTACCCATCATTTATTTTTCAAAAATATTTATTTATTTTTGAGAGAGAGAATGTAACTGAGTGGGGGAGGGGCAGAGAGAAAGGGTGACAGAGGATCTGAAGCTGGCTCTGTGCTGACAGCAGAGAGCCCCATGGGAGGCTCAACTGTCTAAGCCATCCAGGTGCCCCTTCCCATAATTTATTAAAAAGCATAATTTGGGGTGCCTGGGTGGCTCAATCAGTTGAGCATCCAATTTCAGCTCAGGTCATGATCTCATAGTTCATGGGTTCAAGCCCAATGGGCTCTGTGCTGATTGCTTGGCTTGCTTTGGATTCCGTGTCTCCTCCTATGCCTCTCCCTTGCTCATGTGCTTGCTCTCGCTCTCTCTCTCTCTCTCTCTCTCTCTCTCTCAAAAATAAATAAATATTTTTTAAAATTAAAGAAAAAAAGACTTGCCTTAAAAAAAAGCATAATTTATTTAAAAGTCTACCATTACCCACAGTGTTTTCAAATATCTTTATCTTATACTATATTTTCATACCTACTTGGGTCTATTTCTGGGCTTTCTATTCTATTCCTCTATCTATTCATGTACCAGTATCTCACTGTCTTAATTAGAGAGACTATTATAGCAAGTTTTTTTTTTTTAATATATGAAATTTATTGTCAAATTAGTTTCCATACAACACCCAGTGCTCATCCCAAAAGATGCCCTCTTCAATGCCCATCACCTCCCCTCCCCTTCCTTCCACCCCCCATATTATAGCAAGTTTTAATGTCTGGGAGGGCTGATTTCCCCCCACCCCCACCTGGCCGGTATTTTTTTTTTTCAGTATTTTTCTTGCTATTCTTGAATGTTTGCTTTTTCATATCAAATTTACTTTCAACTTGTCTGACTCCATAAAAAAGCTTCATCAGGATTGTGTTAAATTTATAAATTAGTTCAGAGAGAACTAACATCTTTATAATATTTAGCTGTCTTATCTGAGAACAGGGGATGTCTTTCCATTTTTTCTAATCTACTCTTGTTATCTTTCTCCTGAAAGATTTTAAAGCTTTCTTCCTACAAGTGTTATATCTTTTTGCTAAGTTTATTCCAAAGTACTCAATCTTATTTTCATTGTAAATGAGGTTCTTCTACCATTATGTCCTCTAACTGGTTATTATTTGTATATATTAAGGATATTGATTTCTGCCTGTTAATATTATCTCTACTGCACTACTGAATTATTTTATTGTTTCAGGAAAATCATTGATTATCATTATTTAAGGTTTTCTAGCCATGCTGTCATATCATCATCAAATAGAGATAGTTTTACTTTTTTTATCAATTCTTATACCTCACTTTTAAATGTTTTTAAATTTTTTGTTTATTTTTGAGACACACAGAAAAACAAAGTACAAGCAGGGGAGGGGCAGAGAGAGGGAGACACAGAATCTGAAGCAGGCTCCAGGCTCGAAGCTGTCAGCACAGAGCTCAACCCCAGAGCCCAACACAGGCCCCACAAACCTCGAGATCATGATCTGAGCCAAAGTCAAACACTTAACCAACTAAGCCACCCAGGCTCCCCTCTTATACCTCTCTTTAATTTCTCTTGTCTGGTTGTATTAGCCAATAATTCTCGAACAATTTTGCATAGTGGAGGAGACAGGGCATCCTTGCCTAATTACTGATCTTAGTGAAAGCTTTCTGATGCTTTCTTGTTAAAGAAGATACTGGCTCTCGCTGCTTTATAAAGCAGGTAATTTAATCTTTGATGATGATGATTATGACGATAATGAGACAATGGTGATGATAACTAATACTTATTGAGCACGTGCTATGTGTCACACACAGTTTTAAGCACTTTACATATAATTGCTTATTTAGTATTCACAAAGACTATTTGGTAGGCATTATTATCCAATTTAACAGATGGGAAAACTGAAGCACAGAAGAGTTTATCAGAGCCTGAGAGTAAACTCAGGCCATCTGACTCCAGAGATAGTCCACATATGCAACTATCCTAACTGCTTTAAAGCGATAATTTTGATAGTTAGAAAATCATTTCTCATACCAAATCCTATCCATTCCCCTCACACAGGAAGATTAATATCACCTGGAGATACTTTAAAAATACCCCAATCCCACCCACAGAAATTCTGATTTAATTGGTCTACAGCAAGATTTGGGTACCAATGCTTTTAAAAACTGTGTGTAGATATTGGCAAAATATATCCTCAACAAAAAACTTGCATTTAGAATATATAATTTATAAAGAACACCAAGAAGTGAGTGAGAAGTAACAGACAATCCAATCACATATGACCAAAGATTTAAACTCATACTTCACATAAGAGGAAATGAAAATAACCATACAGATATATAAAGGTATGCTACATCATTAATAATCTGGAAATCTCAATTAAAATAGCAATGAGACACCACTGTACACCCACAAAAATAGCCAAAAGTAAATAGTCTGACAATGCCAAGGTTGATGAGAAACAGTCTGGCAGCATCTACAAAAGGTAGATGCCTCATATCCCAGCAATTCCACTCAGGCATACACTCTAGAATTGCGCTGTCCAATACAGTAGCCTCTAGTCATATGTATCTATTTCAATCTAAATTATTTAATTTTTTATTTAGAAGTCAATTCCTCAGTTGCACTATTCACAGTTCCAGAGCTTAATATCCAAATATGGCTAGTGGCTACTGTATCGGACAACACAAATATAAACCATTTCCATCACTGCAGTTCTATTGGACAGTGCTACACTAGAACATGTTTATGTTTCCGGAAGCTCTGTTTGCAATAGCCTCAACATTTAGGAATAGACCAAAAGTCCATCAATGTTATAATGGGTAAATAAGTTGTTGAACATTTCTACAAAGAATACCATGTGCAGAAGTGTATATTACATTAAGCCAAAGAAACTTGCCTGATCGCTTCCAAGTCCAGGAGGGGCTCTAGCAATGTGTTAATATGGACATATGTTTTTATAAAATTAGTAAAAATCATATTTGTGTATTCCTTTCCTTAAAGAAGAAGACAAGTAATATAAGCTTCAAGGCTCTTGATATCTAGTCCAAGCCCTAATCAAAAAAACAACGAAATTTAAAAAAAAAACAAAACTAAAGCTACATAAAATGTGAATAAGTTTTGCAAGTATATCAAAGAAATGTAACCAAATACACTCTATGACTGTATTTAATAAAGCTTAAAATCAGACACAACTGAATTAAATGAATCAGGGACAATACAAAATGGTAAAACTGTAAAGAAGAACCAGAAGGTAATTATCACAGAAGTCTAAGTAGTGTTTGTCTTTAGAAAGAAATTATGCAAGAAAGTACACATGTGGTCCCCTGGAGTGCTGGAAATGTTCTATTTCTCATCTTAGGGAGTGATTATAGTTTCTTAACTGCATAGTTATTCTTAATGGTGTCTTGAATGTGTGTTATGTTTCACAATTTTAAAGAAGTTAAAAATAAGTAGTTTGCCCAGATGATTTCTGATGAGCATCCATTGCCCAAGGCCTTTCACCACATCTTGCTTCTGCCTCTTGAATCCCTCCTGAATCATTCTCTTACCTCTTTCCCTTGCTGTTAAGCTAATGGAATATGCTTATCCAATTTTTCATGTTTCTGTCTTTTCTCATTATGCTAACTAAATATTGTTACTTACTTCAACTTTTCTTATCATAAATTCATTTAGAATAGCCTATAGTCCTTTAAATATGCAAAACCCAGAATCAAACAGAATATTCAAGTTGTCTCTCCTCCTTTACACTATGACCTAAACAGTTGACCCTTAAACAATACAAGGATTAGGGAAGCCAAATTAACCCAGAATTGAAAATCCATGTATAACTTTTGAATCCCCAAAAACTTAACTGACAGCCTACTATGAACCAGAAGCCTTACCAATAACATAAACAGTCCATTAACACAAATTTTGTATATGTATTATATATTATACTCTTAAAATACAGTAAGCTAGAGAAAATAAAATACTATTAAGAAAATCATTAGGAAGAGAAAATACATTTACAGTGCTGTGCTATATTTATTTTTAAAAATCTGCATATAAGTAAGACCTGTGTGATTCAAACCCATATTGTTCAAGGGTCAACTGTACTTCTCTTAGTGCATCTTAAGATCAAATTCACTCATTTAGCAGTCATATTGTGCTGCTGTTGTGTTTAATATCAGCTAACACTTTTATGCCCTTTTTGCTCATGCTGCCACTTAGCCATTTGGTACATTTGTAGTCTATTGCTTGGACCCAGTTATATCGTCTCTCTGTTCAATTTCATCTTGTTCCACTTAGCCCACTCTTCCGTTACTTTTGGTAGCCTTTTCTAGTGCTATCAAAAAATGCTTTCAGATGATTCTAAGACCTGAATCTACACTATCATTCCACAATTTGAATCACCCACGGATTTAACAGGTCACCCTTCATACTTTAATTCAAACTGTTGATTAAAAATGCAGAGCAAGACAGGGCAAAAGAGAGAGGTCTGCTGCACACTGTGTAAACAAGTCCCCTTGTTCATTTTGGTTTATTTAGAAACACCTTCAGTGTTCAGTCTTTGGAGTCTGACAGATCTTTTCCTGGATGTGTTCCCTCCCATTTTACGTGGCTAAATCCTGCTTGTCCTTCAGGTCTCCATTTAAATATTTTATACTCTGGGAAGCCTTTCCTAGGTTTCCAGTTACACACTCATATTATACCCTCTACTTATTAAATACTCATTTATTTAACTTTCCTGTGTTAGGAATTAACTTTGTGATGACAGGGTGGGTATTCATTTTCTTAATTATTTCATCTATCATCAGCACCAAGCATAATGCCTGAAAGCTACTGTGTATTCAATAAATAGTTGCTGAATGAATGAATGAATGAAATGAAATAATAGTATCAAATATGGTGTGTTTATTATGCACCAAATATAGTGTTTATTATTATGGTGTTTATTTATTATTATGGCATATTATACACTGAAATAAGTATTTGATGTATATTATCTAATCTTCACAATATCAGTTTTATAATTTCCCTATATTATAAAACAGGATACAGGGGTACAGAGGTAGAGACAATACTGAATTCTGGTCTGCCTGTTTCCAAAGCCCATGCTCCATCTGCCACATTCCATAAGAGACCAGTCACTACTAGAGTGAAAATACATTATAATCCATGATTAAAACAAAGGACATTACATATCATTTTGTTTAGAATAATATTTGTTCCAAAATGAATGGTTGTCAGTGAAAGCAACTATGTTTCAAGCTGAAGTGTGGAGGTGACTGAGGTGTTGGTAATGGTCGGTAATGCTGCTCTCTAGTAAAGAGAACTCAGTCTGTCAAAGAACAAGGACTTTTTACAATTACTGCCATAGAGATACTTCAGGCCATGCTTTCAAATACTTCTAACAGTCTTACCTGGGCAAGTGGACCATATATCTTTGGGACAGAGGAAAGCTGCCAACAACCTTGAAAACAATTATAGGAATTTTGATTCCAACATGGAGAGTTAGGTTCCAGGAGAGACTGGGGTTCAAGATGGGATCCAGAATGAGATCCTATCCAGAATGAGAAAGGAGTCCAAGACTAGTCTAAGGATAAAGGTGATATTTATTACACTAAATGATTGTGTCACTTTAAAAACCTTTGTGTGAATAATATTAAAATAGATACTACTCTTTATTGTAAATTCCACATAGACCCCTATAGTTGCAAATGAGAGATACAGTTCTGATATGAAGGTTGGCTATAACTCTCATACATTAATGAGTAAGATGAAATTGAAACAACAAATACATATGTTGTCTTTTGTAGTCAATGATATGTGACTTTTATTGAATCAGTTTTCTATTTTCTGTGTTCTTCACAATGTAACATGTAATGTGCAATGTAATATGCAAGATATACTTTTAATTCTAAATATCTATTAGGTATTAGATTTGATATTAGATTAGATATTGCTGACTTCTATGGTATAAATACTCTCACCATGGTTATTTGCATAGGATAACACTGATAAGATCATTGAATGCAGAGTTAGGGAGAAATGTGCAGCAGCACATTATACAGTATTGCCAATATATACAACAGGCACAGACAATTTCAAGAGCAGGTATAATTAAAAAAAAATGTAATAAATAGGAAGTGGTGAATTTTGGGTATTAGTAATCTTCCTTTTTAATATAGTTTATTGTAGGTTTATACAGTTTACTTTTTAACAACTGGATCTCAAGATTGCTGAAATTTTTAGAGTCAGTAAAAGCCAGTTCCAGTACACCAATGACATACTCCATTCAACATAAACCACATGCAGTAACACCCAGTGTCTTATCACATGAGCCCTAGTCTCTCCAAGCCTGCTGTCCTAGATTCTTTCTTACCAGACTGCTTTCTTGGCATGAGTGTTTCTAACTCTATCTCTTCTTAGAATTTCATTATTTCTCTGTTTTACCATTTATGAATCTATCCTTTACCAGGCACTTCACCCCAGAATTGATGTAGGTGTTTGGTCTTCCTAGCTTGACTCTCAACGTTCCAAAAAAACAGGGATTGAATTTGCTTCCATTTCAAATGCAATGTCTGAATCATAAACACTCATTTCTCCACCTCCCCCCACCATTCCCAATGGACATACAGAACAGTGGGAAAGATACAAACACCTAAGTTACATGGCTAGTATTATAAGGTAAAACTCAAGGCTGTATCTTCTGGTTCAATGTTTAGTGATCCTTAAAAAAAATACATACGTATATATATATATACTTTGAAATAAGAAGTAACTGATAGAAGAATTCATTCTCTCTCTCTCTCTTTTTTTTTAACCTGTCTCCTTCCCTACACCAGCCTGGTGGAAATAATTGATGAAGACCTAAAGGGTTAAAAAGCAAGGGGAAGAAAGAAAGGATCTCTATCCCCTACAAAGTCCTTACATTCACAATGAAAATCTGATCTTAATATTTATATTCCTAAAATATTTTATTAGTATCAAGCTTTATTTGAAATTATGTTTATAAAATCATGATATTTTATTCACCTTCAGACAGAATTTAGATTTTTAAACCATCTGAATATAACATCCTATCAAATTACATAATGTTCAATTTAGATAGTTATTTCCTATACTGAGTTGAAATAAGTTTTAGATTTAGGGAGCCTTTCAAGTAAAAGAGGACTAAGAAAATCAACTCATTATAGACAGCAATTCTTTTCAGCCTCCCATCATAGTAAAAGTCACAAAAGAATATATATATATATATATATATATATATATATATATACACACATATATATGTATATAGATGTATATATATATACATATATGAATATAAATGTGTATATATATATATGTATGTATATACATACACACAGAATATATATGTGCATATATATATAATTAAGAATACTGTTTCTTTATATCTTGAAAATATAAATTCCTTAATATATAAACCAATAACATGTGACCTCTACTATTCCTTGACAATTAGCTGCTTGACTTTCTTAGTGTCTAAGTTAACTCACTTATAAAATGGCAATAGTTATATTGATCTCACACTAAACAAAGATTCCCAAATAAAAAATGGAGGTTAAGGACACCTGGGTGGCTCAGTTGGTTAAGTGTCCAACTCTTGGTCTTGATTTCAGTTCAGGTCATGATCTCATGGTTTGTGAGATGGAGCCCTGTGTTGGGCTCTGCAGTGACAGTGTAGAGCCTGCTTGGGATTCTCTCTCCCCGTCTCTCTCTCTGCCCCTCCTTCACTCACATGCATGCATGCAAGCGTACTCTCTCTCAAAATAAATAAACACCACTTCAGCACTATGTAGATTTAGGTTCAGAACTATACACACACATTAGCATATTTATAATTTTTGATAGTTCCTGCCCCTATCTGAGCCTAAGGAATCAGGGAAATTATAGTCAAGAAATATACAACTTTCAAATATTAAATAAGTATTCTGGCTGTGTTTTTCCTATCAATAAATTACTTTTAAATGATTTCCTATTCTTCCACATCTGGTTTTTGTTGTTGTTGTTGTTGTTGTTGTTGTTGTTGTTGTTGTTTTCCTTTGGTCTGTATACATAAAGGTTTAAAAAACATTACCTTTAATCGACAGAGTATATGACTTTTTAGGCATGGATGGTTTGGGTCTTGGTCTATAAATTACTAAACAACCTGATTTAAAAGATATTTCCACAAGTCTACCTTCTTACCTTTTCTGTTTACATCCTAAGAATTAAGTCAGTTCTTAAGAGTATTGTTTATTTGCTTTTTTAGGTCAGTATCTTCAGGCCTATCTTAGCTTCCTATCAAGTGTGTATCCCAGCACTCACTTTTCCTTCTAAAATATTCCAGTTTTTATAGTTTCTTCCTCATTATAGTTTTCCACATATAAGAATTACAGACCTGCTGATCTGAATTTCAGAATTGGGATCTATGAGAAAGCAATGACTCTTTTTTACAAAGCAAGAAGGGAGGATTCAGTTTGAATGATAATTGGTAGACAGAATCTAATCATTGGGGAGTTGGAATACTAGTTAGAAGACAATTATCTTAAGGCCTCTGACAGCTGACTGGTTAATGCTAGTCAATGCATTCCAATATATAATTGGAATGTTTTTTTTTTTTTTAATTTTTTTTTTTCAACGTTTTTTATTTATTTTTGGGACAGAGAGAGACAGAGCATGAACGGGGGAGGGGCAGAGAGAGAGGGAGACACAGAATCGGAAACAGGCTCCAGGCTCCGAGCCATCAGCCCAGAGCCTGATGCGGGGCTTGAACTCACGGACCGCGAGATCGTGACCTGGCTGAAGTCGGACGCTTAACCGACTGCGCCACCCAGGCGCCCCTATAATTGGAATGTTTAAAACATTTAGATTTGAGCTTAAGCTTTATAGTATCCAAAACTTTCTTCCAAATGCATTTTAAGATAACTCATACTTGTTAACCTACTATTGGCTATTCCATCTAGGTTTTCTGAGACCAGGTCTCCTATGCTATAAAGATGCACTGTACAGTAAAGTAGCCACTAGCCATATATGGCCAAACTTAAATTTAAATTAAAATTAAATAAGATTTAAAAATGATTCCACCCAAAATGTGGCTAGTGGCTTGTGTCCAGTGGCTACTTCATGGAGTGTGAAGTCATAGAACATTTCTGTCTTTGCAAAACATTCTATTGGATGGAGCTGTTCTAAAGCTTCTTTAAATAGCTGAAATGCATGTTTTATCCTTGCATCCATTACTGCCAAAATCAGGTTATTATAAAGAAGAGATCAGAGAGACTCAGGACTCACATCTATCCTACCCACTCCCAATCCAAGATTAGTGTCAAGCCAAACCTGAGAGGCTTTAGTCTGCACTAAAACATCTACAAAACATTTGTTTTTCTATATAATGATCCCAGCAGACCTACTGTTTCCCTTGTTAGAAGGGAAAACTCATAGGAGATAAGGTCATTTTCAAAATGAGTTGGACCATTTCCTGGGTAACTTCAGCAAGTCTGGATGTACTCTACCCCTGGCATAGGTGACTGTTCTTTCTTTCCTCTGTGCCTCTTTAAATTCCCCTCTCTACTCTGTCTTTAATCATGTGTTTTTGTAATTATGTATTTGCCATATTTACTAGATTATGATTAAATATTTGTGTCTCTGGTATGAGTCTGGTATGGTGCCAGCTGTGAACTTAGTATTCCATAATGATGAATAAATGAATACATGATCTGGGGCTCAACCACTTTCTCCCAGATTTTTCTACAAGTGGTTGCCTTTTCTTGGAATTCTGAGGAAACCATTTGTTATTTTTCCTCTCCTGTGTTAACTCTCACTCTCACTCACCAGGTAGTGCCCTGGTAAAGACAAATGGTTCTATTATTTTATTTAAATACATGTTTATATTTTTAAAGTATTTAGCTTAATAGTGATTCTATCCTGCTTTTCCAGATAGTGGTCAATTCATCAGGAAGAATTCTGCTCCCCCTCCATCTGTGCCATGAATGATATAGTTCTGTGCTAGTATAGTCAACCTCCAGGTCACATGGATTGAAGTCAAGGTCAGGTCAACAGAGTTGGGTGAAAGAATCAGGGGATGGTAAGTAAGAGATGATGGCCCGCCTGACCCTGTTCTTGACTGTTAACTCTACAGTCCTTGCTGGGGAGGGGACAATAGCTATGTTTTCTGAATGTTGCTTCCAAGGTCGGCCAGAAAGTCACTCCTAAGTGAGTCCTCAGGTACAAGCATAGTTGGAGATCCAAGTATTTAGAAACCCAAAAAATTCAGAAATAAGAATTGTAGTGTGGGGGTGCCTGAGTGGCTCGGTCAGTTAAGCGTCCAACTTCAGCTCAGGTCATGATCTCACAGTTTGTGAGTTCGAGCCCTGCGTCAGGCTCTGGGCTGACAGCTCAGAGCCTGGAGCCCGCTTCAGATTCTGTGTCTCTCTCTGTCTGCCCCTCCGCTGCTTGCACTCTGTCTCTCGCATTGTCTCAAAAATAAATAAACATTAAAAAAAAAAAAAAGAATTGTAGTGCAATAGAAACTGGAAAGAGACAGAGAAGTTGTTTGAAATTCTCCTGATATACTCAGGAAAAACAAAAGGAAAATTAGATTCCAAATTAGTATATTTCCCACAAGTTATAATCAATAAGAGTATACACATTTTGGAATGTTGCCCTTTACTCAGCAGTTCACAATTAAATTTTCCACAATTAATTTTAATAGATGAGAAAAATTAAATGCAAATGTGCTTTAAATGTAAGGTACCAGAGAATCATTGGGATTTTCCAAATAAGTGATTAACTGAAATATGATTTTTCAAAAGAATCTGAAAAAGCAGTGGTATTTTTAATGGATTTTATTAGACACTGTGTATACTGTGTATGGTTTACACTTCACGTATCAGTGTGCTTTTCTCCAACTCAAAGTAGGCAACAAATTATTATTAATTTTAAATATCTCTGCACACCTTGAAGCAAGCTACAAAAATCAGTGGTCCTCCAAAAAAAAAAAAAAAAAAAAAAACCCAAAAACTCCTCTGGCTTATTTTTTTCACATTTGTCTTATCCTTTGCTTCATTTTTCTAGAGTCATACCATAGGGGTTCACAGGATGTGTACTGTTTAATAATAGAAAACAGTGCTGGCAGAATGAAAATGTTTCCAGGTTGTTCTTCTCAGGGTAGATTTTTCAGTGCTCAGGATAGCTTGCTTGATGTGATGATAATAATGTACTCTCTAATAAGAAACCTGGTTCTTCAGATGTGGTCTTATTTATTTTCCACTAATCCCATGAGGTAGGGGAAGGTACAGCTTTTTGAAGCTTAATAAGATACCCAGAGATAGTGGATGATTGAACTGGAAAAATAATTTAGACTCACTGATTCCTACTCTACCAAAATTAAAGGAGATGTGAGATCTGACCTATGCTTGGGTCCAGTCAGGTTTGAGTTCATGTCAGGTCACTGCAACTCAACGTTAGGTAGTGTGGGGAGAATGTGAGGGTACCTCTGACTGTGCCTATATCATTGACTCAAACAAACATTCACTGAGCCCAGGGCTTAGGTACTAATATTCAAAGACAATAAGATAGAGCCCTGGCTTTCAAATTATTTAGAGATCAGGAAGGGCAGGAGGGTACAGATAATAACAATATTTCAAAAAATTGATTACTGCAGCTTGTCCAAAAGTGCTATAGGCACAGCTAATTCTGCCAAAGGGAGAGTGGAAATCATGACAACTTTCACTGTGAGCCTTGAAAGGAATAATAGTCCACCCTGCAGAAGGGGTGGAGGAAGAGAGTACATTCCAACACACAGAGGCATGAGAAGTCCAGGAACTTTCCACATTACATTTTGGTATAAAATTTCTGTTTGAAAATTGCAGTGATAGGTATTGCTTATATATATATATATATATATATATATATATATATATATATATATATATATAGTTACACATTTTAAAACTTAACATGTGGATAGCATAATCCTGAGATTGTCTTGGATATTTCTTTTAAAGGAAAAAAAGCGAAAAATACACTTCAACTCCTTCTTCCAAGAGAGAAAAGCTGAATTTTTCCCAGATGAATAAGAGGGAAATACATAATTATAATATTTTTAAAATACTGACTCTCTTGTTCAGACATCCCCAGCTTTATTAATTGGAAATGCCTCTGCAGGAAAAATTACAAATTAATGTTTTTTAAATAACTAAATCTTAGTGTCATGTCAATGAGGATTAAATTGGCAGTGGCCATGTTTCTTTTTTGTCCCTAATCCTGTGTTTTCTTCAGCAACATCTTTCACAGGGATATCTTGCTCATCTAGAATGCAGTGTCTCTCTAAGGCAAGCCCCAGTTGGAATCAAAGAGTGAGAGGTGGTCTCTCATAAGGAATGACGCACATTGCCTTAAGGAATTGGTTTACACTACAAAAGGCTTCTTGTGTAGCCGGAGAGATGAGTATAGGCTCCACTGTGGAACTCTAATGTCTTAACACATCTATACAAATAGCCCTTTCCTATGATTATGGAGTTGTACCATGAGACTGCACCATCCTCCTCTCACAGTAGAGTATTCCTTTGAGGTTAGATATGAACCATTTTGGTGGGAATTTGTCATGCTTAGCCTATAAGGTTGCAAGCAAAGATAAACAGGTATCCCTGCGTCTTCAGGAATGACATCTAGCTCTTTGTAGTTGTGTAAGTTACAATGTGGATCTCTGGAGTCAGAGCCATGTACTTCAAAACTGGTACTTTCTAGTTCTGATCCATAACTATTGTTCAACCTCTTTTGGACCCTAAATACTCTCAACTGAAAAAGGGGGATAAAAATACTTACAGCCAAAGGTATTGAGGTGAAACAAGCTAAAAGTATGAAGCATCTTTCAAATACTAGGTGTTTGTTGTTAATTAAATATGTATGTATTCATGAATTCATTCAACTAATATTTGTTATGAGCCATTAGTCATTCTGCTTATATGCACCAGAGTCAGAAAGTTACAGAAATTGTGACAGATATTGCCTTGGAGATGCACTGGAGGTCTTTAGATTTATGCTTGTCTCTCAACCAGTTCCTAAGGGGAGAATGTATATACTAGATTTGATGGTAAACAGACAAACAAAACAAGAGCTCCCTCCAAATCATGCAGCTGATAAAAAGCCTAGTCAATACTCTACCCAGAATGTCAGATTCTAGGACTCACTTTTACCTTTCTTCTTGCCCTACTCACTCCCCCTACTATCTGTGAGAGGACAAGGCAGTAATTCACAAAAAGGACACTGACTGGTTTACTGAAACTTTATAAATAATTTCCTGCCTATGTAAGAGTTCCTCTTCTGAGTTTTAAGCTTCTTACTACTCAGCACCAGTATGAAAAATATGAATGTCTACTCTGGATTTTCTATCTCCAAAGGGTTCCCAGGAAGTGGTTATAATAACCAAGTGAAATAGCCTTCAGATTCATCATCCTTTCCCCTGCCATATTGCAAGTTTCTTTTCAGCAAACACCAGTCCCCAGACACAGAATGACCCCTACATAACCCATAGCTCAGATATGCACTGCACACTTATATCCTTTAAGAAACAGTATTTTTCAGGGGTGCCTGGGTGGCTCAGTTGGTTAATGTTCGACTTAAGCTCAGGTCATGGTCTTGTGGTTCATGGGTTTGAGCCCCTCATCGGGCACTGCGCTGACAGCTCAGGGCCTGCAGCTTGCTTCAGATTCTGTGTCTCCTTCTCACTCTGCCCCTCCCTCGCTCACAATCTGTCTCTCTCTCTCTTTCTCTCTCTCTCAAAAATAAATAAACATTAAAAAAAAAGAAACAGTATTTTTCAAAACACAAGCACACAAGCATGCATACAACCACACTCATAAAACAGATAATATGTATTCAAAACTGTAGTCTGTTTACATGTCCATTTGGGGGAAGTTCACAGAAGTTGGCAGGAGAAAAGGTGAAAAGGAGTCAGTAATAGCTCACATTTCACCCTTTTCTGTCTATGAGAAGAACTAATAATTATTTCATAATTATTCTATAGCCCAAAAAAGTCATCATCCTGATGATGCAATTCCAACCATGGAATCTATCTTATCTTAGCTCTACCATGAGAGTAATCATACATAAAAGCACATAAGCCCAGAACCTTGGATAGATTTCTTATTGCTTGGCAGAATTTGGTTTCTAGCTCTGGTTCTGGGACGATTATGTGACTTTGGGCAGGCTCTTTGCCCTTGTTTTCTTATCTGAAATATGAGACATTTGAGAAAAAACTTGAGATTGGAACTCAGGTAACCTCAGTATTTTCCAGCCCTAAAATGCTATAGTCTATAATTCTTTCATATATTGCAGAGTCCCCAGATCTCACTTCAAAAAATTCTCTCCAGAGTAGTAGGGTTTTCCCTATTCTAGTTATGTAAGTACAACTTTTGGGCTTCCACAGCAACTATGTAATGGTCTCAGTTGGTATTTCTTATTGAACTGGTCTATATCTACTACAAAGCTATGCACCCTAAAGCAGTATTGAGGAGGCAAACAGATTTTGGCTTTGAATAATTATTTTTATGTTTGAGGTGTTACTGATTGTTCTATGTAATTAGAGCCTAGAAATGTTTCTACATGAGAAAATGGCTACACCTTTACTTTACTAGTAATAGCGATTGACAACTCTGCTTCTTTCAAGTGTAGTTTATAGAAATAAAATCTCACCTGGGGTGCCTGGATGGCTCAGTTGGTTAAACATTCAACTTTGGCTCAGATCATGATCTCATAATTCATGGCTTCAAGCCCCATGTCTGGCTCTGTGCTGACAGCTCAGAGCCTGGAGACTGCTTCAGATTCTGTGTCTCCTCTCTCTGTCCCTCCTCCGCTTGCTCTCTCTCTCTCTCTCTCTCTCTGTCTCTCTCTCTCAAAAATAAATAAATGTTTAAACAAAATTAAATTAAATTAAAAAAAAATAAACAAAATCTCATGTAAGGCTTTAGGGAAGTGCCTGGAGCTTTTTAATCTTCAAGAATTTCTAAACCTCCTCTGAATTTTCAGCAAAGTACAGAGGCCATGGTAACTTCATTTCCTCCTTAAAGGTCAAAGCCTAACTGTAGCACCTCTGTTTCTCAAGCATATGCCTGTGGAATATGGGATTCTGAGTACCAGAGAATTTGCCATACAAAGCATAAATCAGAACTTTGTCATGGGAAAGCATCAAATCACTTGACAAGAGTTTTCAAGAGTCCACATATTACTGTATCAACAAGCTTTTTTTTTTTTTTAACCTACTTTAGTGTGCCTGGCACAGTGCTCCATATTCACTGCCAGGGACTGAAACAAAATAAGAACTGAAAATACTGCTTCCTTTCAGGGAAAAAAGTCTGTATAGAAGCAGGTTCTTCAGCCAAGAGTACTTGCATTATCTCCGATCTTGGGACAGCCCATGAGTTAGAGGAAGCAGAGATGATAGTGTGCAGTCTGAGATGGTGTAAATGTGGCCTACTCGGTGGAATTTCTCAGCCCCAGGCCTGTTTTCTGAGCTTCCACCTTCCCCTGCTCTCTCACAGCTGGGTCAACTCATTTCATCTTCTGCAAATCCAGCCTCACTATTTATTTTCAGAGCAATCTGGGTTTTAGTAGGCTATAAATGCCTCCATTCATCCAGGCTTATTATAGTATCCCTTTTCCTGCAGGCTGGTCCCAGACACAGGGCATGGGCACTGTGTCCTGAGTTACCCTCGCTACAATCGAAACTAGAGTCATTTTCTACTCTTTCCAGATCTTGATACCCGTATTTCGGCCCTAATCCTACCTCTCAATTCCAGCTCACGTAGGAGACAGAGCGACTTGCCAAAAATCAATTCCCTGAAGAAGCAATTTTCTGAATGGCTAATTCACTGAATTTAATAAATTTATCAATATATCAACAATTTGTTTTAAGGAACATTCTTTTTGAATATATTAAATGAATTTGGAGATACTCATATTGAGACTATATTCAAGAAAATGTCTTACTCAAATACGATCAAGAATATATTCTTTTTGAATACATTAAGTATGAATATTCTACTTATGAAACTGTTCTTTAAGAACATACTCATAAGAAAACTTAATGACCCATATGACCCTCAGCATCTAATAAGTTAAACACTATTTAAAATATAGAGTAAAATTTATTAATTGAATATATTCAAGAGAACTATTTCTTAGTATAAGAACTTGATAATTGATAAATTTCATGAAACTGTCATTTGAAAAATTGATTTTTTAATAAATTGGCTTTCTGCAACATGATTTTTGGCAAAGGGATATAGAGCTCTCTGGGTGCTGTGTCTGTGCTTCCATAGACAGGCTTCCTATACCAATTGTCAGTCTTCCTGGATTTCAGAGTATTTTCTTCTCTACCCACCCCTGGCTAAGCTCTGCTACATATGGCCACTGGTGCTGACTGGACACTGCCGCTTCCTGAAGTTAGCTGGGTCTTACCTATGGCTGAAATGCCATTGCTGACTGTCTTATCTTACCCAAATGGAGCCATATATTAGAGACTCAACTCTTCCCACTCTCTCTTGCTCAGCTTTAATGACAAATCTCAAGATACAAAAGAGCCAGAAGCTTGTCTTCTTTTTCTTTCCAACATCCCACTCTTAAATGTTTCCTTGTCTCTCATAATAATACCAGAATTATAAGAAACCTTGAAAATCCACAGGGAAATATATTAACTCCTTATGTTGAAAAAATATCTTACTACCTTTTAGCAGAGTAACCCCTGTTAGAAGATTTCTTATTGTTTGGAGTATGATAGAAGTAGCTGGGCAGCAAAATAGGCAATTTAACATCAATTTGATTCATTTAGGTTGAAAACAGTATTTCCCCTTCCTCCCTTGTAAAGACAAATGCACAGTTCTAAAAGGTTTGTGCTAGGAAGTAATCACATCTTTTAAAAAAAAAGTGTAACTATCTGGCATTCAAATAAAAACTTAAAAAATAAAAACAAAAATAAATAAAAATAGTAACTCTCTTACCAGAAAAAAAGAGTATCATGAAATCCAATTTTGAGTGTTATGACTTAACATATGACTTCACTGCTCTTGCATAAGTGGACTTCAAATCATTATCTTATTTTCTCCAATTCCACACACCTTAGAGTCTGTTTTATCTTGCTCCTCACCCCCCCTACCACCAAATATAATGACTTTATATTCAATATCTTAAAGCAATTAGACATTTCTGGTATGGTAGGGAACATTTCAAAATAATTATTAGTTATAAGAAAAACTAAATCCTAAGTATTTGGAGACCAACAGAACTGAATTAACTTGAAAATATAGCAATTCAAATAGTAAAAACTTATTTTGTTGACATTCAAGAAAAATACTAGCTGAAAAATTCATATTCTCAAATCTAAATGATACAGTGGTTGCTGATCTGAAAAGTCATGTGAAAAGCAAGTATATGATGATCATGGCAATGTGAATGGAACAGATAAGGTCACATGAATGGCAAAAGGTACTGAGGTCCAGTGAATGCACCTTGATTATGTAATAACCTTCTCCCAAGGAAACCCATATTGTATTCACTATATTTTAATCCATTAAAAAAAAAAATCTCACTTGCATCAGTCAAGATACACACTTAGCTGCCTTTCTGAGGTTTTATTTAGAGCAATGGTCCTTAAACCTGACTGTTCATTAGAATTACCTAATGATCAAAATCTAACAATCAAAATTTCTAATAATTACCTAATAATCAAAATTTCTCAGTGTGGAATCCTGGTATTTGTGTTTTAAAAATTTTCCTGAAGAGATTCTGATGAATATCTAGACTTGGAAAACACTGGTTTAGAGCAAAGTATCTGCCAGACCCAAAAAATACAACTATAGGAATTTTCTTCCCACTTTTTCTGCCCCAGAGGTTAGTCATTGGCTTTAATGTTCCTGCTTTTAAAATCCTGTATCTGACATTGAGTTAGCTCAGAAGATGTTGGGTTTAGGTTTGCTTGGGACTTATTTGGATACAAAGACTAATGGCAGATGGTTAAGCTAATGGACTTTAAAAAAAAAACTCTATATGAATAATCTAACACTTAAATTCTATTACAGAATTGGATATTGGCAGTTTGGATTTAACTTACTTAGGTACAACAATTTTGACCTTGAAATAATTAATTTATGTAATTAGTAATTCAGAATATTAAAATCAAAACATGTTCATTTCTAAAAGAAGGATAGAAAGAAGAGAAATTGATCTGGGGAGGCATTAAAGGGATATTTGCAGAATAGAAGAGCCTATTTGCTGAAACACACGATGAAAGAGTGACCTCTATTTTTCTCAGCCATAGTAGGACCTGCATGATTCTCATCAATATAAATGTTTATTTCTATTTTAATCTTTAATGAGCTATTATCTCCAATTTTAGCTAAAGTACAAAGACAATCACAAAGTGCCTCAAGAAGATTGAGCAAATAGATTTGTCTCGGTTCTTTGAACAAATCTGATAATAATGAAGACAGACGTCTAGATAATAAAATCACTACCTTTTTGAGTTATCTTGCTATTCATGCCTTAATATTTCCATATTATGAGAGAAGCACTATGTTTATATTTGATCTCTTATCAGTAAGCTAACCATGGCATACTGAATGTATATACTGGTGTGAGAGGCAGGAGGAGAGCATAATAATTAAGTCAAAGAATGTATCATAATAATCTTTTAATAATTTTTTTATGTAAAAGGGAGTTTTAATGGAGACTTAGATGAAATAATATTGGTTTTGTTTTTGTTTTATTAACATACAGTGTTATATTAGTTTCAGCTATACAATATAATTTAATTCTATACATTTCTCAGTGTTCCAAATATAATGACTTTATATCTTTTTCACCTATTCTCTCACTCGCCTCCTCTCTGGTAACCACCAGTTTGTTCTCTGTGTTTAAGAGTCTATTTTCTCTTTCATCTCTTTTTTTCTTTATTTGTTTTTTAAATTCCACATCTGAGTAAAATCATATGGTTATCAACATCTCTTTCTCTGACTGACTTATTTCAGGTAGCATTATACTCTCCAGGTCCATCCATGTTGTTGCAAATGGAAAGGTTTCAGTCATTTTTATGGCTGGGTAATATTCCATTGTGTGTGTGTGTGTGTGTGTGTATCTATTTCTTTATCTATTCATCTATGGATAGACAATTGGGTTGCTTTCATATCTTGGCTATTATAAATAACACTGCAACAGACTTAGGATGTACATATCTTTTTAATATATGGTTTTATTAATATGAATATTATTTAATTGTATTCATTAACACTAATATTGCTTTATTTCTATAAATCACATAAATAAGTAATTTAATGTAATCACATAAATGTAGGAATAAATAGTATAAAAGCAGTTCCCTTGCAAAAAGGACATTTCCTGTTTACTTAACCTAATTTTCTTTTGTTCCTTATTTGCATTAAATGACTGTGACAACAGAAGGGTTTTGGGGAAATGGGCATCTGTTCAAACAGTAGAAATATCTTTCCACCAAAAAATAATTTTGCAATTAATTAATTACACGGTTTCTGAAGCACAATATAATGCACACAGTTAACTCCCTGGAAGTTGACTGAATAAAAGTTCAGTTCCCCAGAAACTGCACACCATTGATGCTTACAAGTTTCATGAATAGGAAAACACATACACTTACTCAGAGATGTTAGTAAAAAAGAGCTAACTAATGTCAACTATATAAATGTCAAACAAAAACATGCATATTCATTTACCATTTGTGCCTAACCTTTATTTTCTAGAAAACAGAGGAGGGTTGAGGAGTGTTTTATTTTTGTCTTTTTTTGTTGTTGCTGATTTTTTTCTACCAAAAACTAAACAGAAAACACACACGTACGCGTGCGGGCGCACACACACACACACACACACACCCCAGAATTGATTTTGTGTTAAATCTTATACTTTTTTAATGTAAACAGTGCTATAAATAGCAGCACAAAAGGAAGAACAACAAAGTTGGAGGTCTTGCACTACCTGATTTCAAAACTTACTATAAAGACACAATATTCAAATGGTTTGGTGCTGACATAATGAGAGTAGAAAAATGAAACAGAATTGAGAGTCCAGGAAAAAAATTACATTAATGAGCAATTGATTTTTGAAAAGGAGACCAAACAATTCCATAGGTAAAAGATACAGAATTTTCAAAAAATGGTGCTCATAATTAGATATCAATATGCAAAAAAAAAAAAAAAAAAAAGAGGAAGAAGGAGAAATTAGACCTTACTTCAGATCATACATAAAAGTTAACTCAAATAGATCAAAGTTATAAAGGCAACAACTAACGCCACAAAACTTCAGAAGAAACCTCAAGAAAAAAATATTTATGACCTTGGGTTAAACAAAGAGTTCTTAGATGTTACACCAAAGCAGAATTCATAAAAGAATAAATTGATAAAAGTGAACATCAAAGTAAATAAATAAATAGCTTTGATTTAAAAAGTAGATTCATAAATAACTGTTGTCCTCCAAAAGATGCTATTAAGAAAATTTATAAATAAGCCACAGACTGGGAAAAAATATTTGCAAATCATAAAGGATTTGTATCCATAATATGTAAAGGATTTGTATCCATAATATGTAAAGAATACTTACAAACAATTACAAGAAGAAAACCAACCCAATTTTTAAAAGAAGCGTAACATTTGAATAGACAGTTAACCAAAGAAGATAGAGAATAGTTAATAAGCACATGAAAAAATCCTCAAGAGAACTGGAGAAACACAAATTAAAACCATAATGAGATACCACAACACATGCACTAGAATAGCTACACTTAAAAAGATAGACAGTAATAAGAGTTGAAAAGGATACAAAGAAATTTCAACATTCATACACTGCTAGTGCCAATGCAAAATTATATGCCCACTTTGGAAAAAACTTTGGTGATTTCCAAAAAAGTTAAACATAAGCTTATGTAGCACAGCAATTTCACTCCTAGTATTATACACAAGAAAATGAAAACACACATTCATACAAAGACACGTACATGAATGTTTACAGCAGCACTATTCATAATAGCCAAAAACTACAAGCAATCCAAATGTCTCCGAGTAGAGAATGGATAAAAGACATGGTATACCCATACAACAGGATTCTATTCAGCAATAAAATGAGTGAACTACCAATACATACTACCATATGAAAAAACTTCAAAAACATTATACAAAGTGAGAGAAGCCAGACTCAAAAGACTACATACATATTCTGTCCTTCCATAAGGAATGTCCATAAGATTTAAATCTATATAGACAGAAAGTAGAATAATGGTTTCCAGGGGCTGGAAGCCAAAACAAGGATTAACTACAAATGGGCATGAGGAAACTTTCTGTCAGGGGGGTGATGGAAATGTTCTGAGACAGGATTGTGGTGATTGTTGCATAATTCTATAAATTGACTAGAAATCATTACATTGTATATTTACAGTGAGTGAATTTAGCAGTATGTAAATTATACCTTAATAAAACTGTTTGTAAAAATAAAAATAATTGCAGAGCACAGCATGAAGATATTCCAGCCCAGAGAATACTGCTCATGCTGGCTTACAGATATGCTTTATAAATTTAAAGCCAAAACATGCTTTACCTAAAATCTCTTTTCTTTTAATACTTTATTCCTGTTCAAGGGCCCTACTATCAAATATTAAGTAAGTAATGATACAATGCATTTTTTCCCACTCACTTTAAATATGTTCCATTGCCAAGTCACAACTTTTTACTTTCTAAATACCTGCCACAATTTATTACCCCCAATTACCCTATGTATTTTACTGATTGTTATCTTCTGATGTCTTTTTTTTTTTTAATGCAGGACTACCAATGCTTAGAGCTTCCAATAATGTTTCTTGAAACATACACTCTTCTGAATATGCATCTGTTTTATTTACTTCTTGCTTTATTTCATGTAATTCTCAAAATAACCCTATAAAACAGACATTATTGTTATCCCTAATTATGTTAAAGGAAACTGAGGCAAGGATAAATTGCCCAAGCTTACCTATATCTATGTGGTAGAGCTAAGATATTATTTCTAATGTTTATTTATTTTTGAGAGAGAGAGACAGAGCACAAGCAGGGAAGGGGCAGAGAGAGAGAGGGAGAGACAGAGCACAAGCGGGCAAGGGGCAGAGAGAGAGGGAGACACAGAATCCAAAGCAGGCTCCAGGCTCTGAACTGTCAGCACAGAGCCCAATGCGGGGCTCACACCCATGAACTGTGAGATCATGACCTGAGCCAAAGGCAGATGCTTAACCGACTGAGCCACCCAGGCACCCCTGATTTCTAAGCTCAACTTTTAACCACTGATCTGAACAGTTTCTCAGAAGCACTGCAAGAGAGAGAGTGTTTTGCATATTATCTTCCAATTTTAGTACAAGAGTCTGTTGCCTTGTATATTTTTAGATATACCTGTTTTATGTGTAATTTCTTACTGATGTGATTTTATTTTTTTATGTTTTTTAAAATTTAAATTCAAGTTAGCTAACATATAATGTAGTGTTGGTTTCAGAAGTAGAATTCACTGATTAACACCCAGTGCTCATCCCAACAAGTGCCTTCTTTAATGCCCATCACCCATTTAACCCATCTCTTCCACCATCCGCCTCCCCTCCAGTACCCCTCAGTTTGTTCTCTATATTTAAGAGTCTCCTAGGTTTGCCTCCCTCTCTGTTTTTATCTTATTTTATTTTTCCTTCCTTCCCCTATGTTCATCTGTTTTGTTTTTAAAATCCACATGAGTGAAATATATTTATCTTTCTCTGATTGACTTATTTTGCTGAGCATAGTATACTCTAGTTTCATCCACAGTGTTGCAAATGGCAAGATTTCATTCTTTTTGATCACCCAGTAATATTCCATCACACACACACACACACACACACACACACACACACACACACCCCACATCTTCTTTATCCATTCATCAGTTGATGGACATTTGGGCTCTCTCCATAATTTGGCTATTGTTGATAGTGCTACCATAAACATTGAGGTCCACGTGCCCCTTCAAATCAATGTTTCTATATCCTTTGGATAAAATGCCAGTAGTGCAATTCCTGGATCGTAGAGTTACCACTTTTAACTTTTTGAGAAAACTCCATACTGTTTTCCAGAGTGGCTGCACCATTTTGCATTCTCACCCATAGTATAAAAGAGTTCCCCTTTCTCCGCATCCTCACCATCTGTTGTTTTCTGAGTTGTTCATTTTAGTCATTCTGACAGGTATGAGGTGGTATCTCATTATGGTTTTGATTTGTATTTCCCTGATGATGAGTGATGTTGAGCATCTTTTCATGTGTCTGTTAGCCATTTGGATGTCTTCTTTGCAAAAGTGTCTATTCATGTCTTCTGACCATTTCTAAACTGAATTATTTGTTTTTTGGGTGTTGAGCTTGAGAACTTCTTTATAGTTTTTGGATACTAATCCTTTATTCGATATGTCATTTGCAAATATCTTCTCCCATTTTGTTAGTTGCTTTTTAGTTTTGTTTCATTCCCTGTGAAGAAGCTTTTTAAAGTGATGAGGTTCCAGTAGTTCATTTTTGCTTGTTTCCTTTGCCTCTAGAGACATGTCTAATAAGAAACTGTAAGAGGTTGCTCACTATTTTTTCCTCTAGGATTTTGATTAGTCCCCTGTCTTATATTTAGGTCTTTTATCCATATTGTTTTTATTTTTGTGTATGGTAGACAAAAGTGGTCCAGTTTCATTCTTCTGCACGTTGCTGTCCAGGTTTCCAACACCATTTGTTGAAGAGACTGTCTTTTTTCCATTGGATATTCTTTCCTGCCTTGTCGAAGACTAGTTCGCCATACATTTGTGGATCCATTTCCATGCACATGGATTGGAAGAACAAATATTGTTAAAATGTCTATACTACCCAAAGCAATCTACACATTCAATGCAATCTCTATCAAAATAGCACCAGCATTTTTCACAAAGCTAGAGCAAACAATTCTAAAATTTGTATGGAACCAGAAAAGACTCCAAATAGCCAAAGTAATGTTGAAAAAGAAAACCAAAGGTCGAGGCATCACAACTCAGGACTTCAAGGTGTATTACAAAACTGTAATCATCAAGGCAGTATGGTACTGGCACAGACATAGACACAGAGATCAATGTAACAGAATAGAGAACCCAAAAATGCACCCACTAATCTTTGACAAAGTAGATATAGTTGTTTAAAACAGGAATGCCCTGTTTGGTGTATACTACTCCTTCCCTCCAGCTTCCCTAAGACAAACCATGAAATATGTAGAGACATTATATGAGTTTGATATCCATTTCTCCAACATAACGTTTGTTTGGTGTTAGTAATTGGGAAAAGTTATTAAAAACACACATAGACAAAATGAATAAGAAGACACAGACATACACATACTTAAAAAGTGTTTATTTTACTTCTTGGTAGAACTTCGAATTTTACCCCAATAACTAATTTCTTTATACACATTGCTTCATTCTGACATGTATAATATATATAAGGAGGAACAATTTGAACAGAGAGATGCATTTTTAGAAACTTTGTAACAGGAAATGAGTCTCTAAGAAAACTGAAGCCCTGACTATATAACTTCTTTAAAAACAATGAGAATACCAGTAAGGGTTTATAAGAAATGCTTCTTCCAGCAACTAAAAGCTGAATTAATTAAAGAGCAAAAGATAAAAACAGTAATGTTTTATACTTAACATAGATATATGAATATACACCAAATTCATCATAGCTCATTTTTACAATTTTTGTTTAATCTGACTGCCCGTATGTGAGAAAAATGTGATTTGATTCATGTTAACTTTTGGATTAAGATCTGTTTAGCATTTTATTTTTTTAATATATTTTTAATTTAAATTCAAATTACTTAACATACAGTATAGTCCTAGCTTCAGGAGCAGAACCCAGTGATTCATCTCTTAACATATGACACTCAGTGCTCATCCCCAAAACTTCCTTCCTTAATGTGCATCACCCATTTAAAAATGCTGAACAGATCTTGATCCACGTTAACTTTTGGATTAAGATCTGTTCAGCATTTTAAAAATTAACGTTCTGGCACATCTAGTCCTCTGGTGAAAATAACATCCTAGTTTCAAGTTGACAAAATAGCCTAAAGGTATTTTGTACAGGAATTTATACAGATTTAATACTGACAAAGATGTCCCGTAGTGAGTCTTGATGATAGCACTGAATAGAGTTCAGTGGGGAGGAAAAACTTTTAAAAAGATGAAAGTCATTTGAAAAAATACAATATTTACACAATGCCATATTTTGGCCTGGAACTATTGAGGATAAAATGTTCTCAAATCATTTAAATTTTTTTAAGGTAATGTTTCCTACTTAACACAAATAAAATTGCATATTAACACATAATGTACTCCTACTAGGAAAAGGACAGGAAGCAAGCAATATTAAAATGTGACTCTTGGGTGGACATTTGGATTAAAATTTCATATTGAATATTTCCTAAGGAGCACAGGATATTAGAATTTCTAGAAACAAACCACTATCAAAAGCTGCTATACAGCTAGTTCTAAAAATTTATCTTCAAACTGTATCACATCTCATGTAGCCTTGGAAGGCTAGCCAGAGAGAACAAGGCTATTAAGTGTCTCTGCAATAGCATTCTGTTAGAAAGGATGGGTGGGTTATTGCAAGTGCCAGTAAGTTTGCTCAGCTCATTCCAAGAGTTTGTCTGAGGATTTAAACCTGTATCTCTAATGATGGTATCACAAAAGCAAGAAACCGACCAACAGCCAACTGCTTTTCAATCTTTCCTTAGATTTTCCAAGAATAGTTTTTTACCAAAACATGCCCCTGAGCTATATACACTAATTCAAACAAATTCGATATGTCTGTGTTCCTCTCCTGTGATATTTGACCAAACCTGGTTTGAGTTGGGAACACCCCTCTGTTTCTGAGTATTGTGAGGGACTAGAGTCCTTGCCCCCAACACTTGCCAATTGAGGACTCTTGGAGAAAGTTAAGACTTGTGTGAGCTACTTTAGATATGTGGTCAAGCTCTCAAAGAGCTCATAGTATTTTTAAATTGATCAGGCAAAAACTCTAATTAGGACAGTTTCTATAGCATTTTTTTTCTTTTTTTTTCCTCACTCTTTTATTAAAGATAAAGATTAAAATTGCTTCCTACATTTTCTTTTTATTCATTCATTTGATAAATATTTATTTAGGGCCCACTAAAGGGCAGGCAGTGTCTTAGGTGCTGAGACTGTAGCAATGAATAGACATTTACCTCTTTTCATGGCATATTATTGTTACCTAAAATCCCACATATCATATTGGTTCAGAAGAGCTGAAGATGCCTGAAAAAAGGAGTCCTGAGGGAAGCAGAAAAGGATATGGAATTCTGGAAAAAAGCCATGTATGTTCTCTTTAGGCCTTTGGTATACAAGAAGGTAAAAGGCAGGATGAACTGTTATCTCTGTTCTTGTCATATCTATTTCTAAAATATACCGTGACCATGTTTCCTTGAACAGTAACAAAAAATTTGATTGCCACTTCTGACAAAAATAAACATGTATAACAAGAAAAGATTTTTCAAACTGAAACTGTCAGATAAAACCCAGGCTATTTGATCAAAACATTTGGCAATCTGTGTTAAAGTTTCATGGGCTTCTTTCAAAATTTCCCAAGGGCTTTTTTTTTTTTTTCAATGTGGGTTTCATCCACCACCATCCTTGTATTGGGCCCTGAGAGGAAAGGGCTTATATGGGTGTCTTTGCACTGATTCCATTTGTAATGGTTTGATTCTCCATTTTGTATTCCCTACCTTTTCAGGCATCAGTGAACTTTTCAGTCCTTGTCCCATCTGACAGCTTAGTAACATCTGACACTGTTGTATCTCTCTTCTCTTTCCTTGATTTTGATTACATTTTACATTTCTGATTATTCTCCTACCACTGTGGCTCACTCCCTGGACTCCTTTATGATCTCCTCTATCTCTGCCCATTCCTTAAATGTTCATGCTTCCCAGGATCCTCTTGTCATTTCACACACTCTTGATTCAATTTCATCTCAAATATATACTCAAATATATATTCCAGGTCAAATCTCTCCTGAGCCCCAGGCCCCAATATGCAACCTCCTGCTGAGTTTCTCTAGATGGACACACCAGAAACACCTCAATTTCAGCTTTCCAACACTGTACTTCTGATCTCCTGACCCCATCCCCCATCCCCATCCCTCCAAGCTTGCTTCTCTTCTTTGTGCCCTCTCTGGAAATAACACCATCACCCATCCAGTTGCCCAAGTCAGACACTTGGCCAACATCCTTGACTCCCTTTCTGTGTCACAACTCATATCAAATCATTCACCAAATCCTACATCCTAAATATGTCTTGCTATTCCCATGTCTCACCATAGCTATTGTCTCTTTCCTAATTTAAATCATCACTCTCTCTTAATGGCCTCTTTACTGGTCCTCCCGACTCTGGGTTTGGACCCTTCCAATCTGTTTAACTGACCATAGTCCAGAATAAATATGCAAAAATGTAATTTGCATCATGTCAAATCCCTCTTAGAACACTCTGGTGATTCCTTTCTCATTCAGATCAGGGTTGAAAATCCTTAATGTGGCTTAAATGTTTGGTTCGTGTGGCTTCATTTCTCCTCAACCTCATCTTGAAGTCTTTGCTCAAGTCATTCTAAGTATTAATAATTTTACTTCCTTGTTTATGCCATGCTTTTTTTTTTCCCACCACAAAGAGCACAAATCCCTCTTAGAGGATTATTCAAAGATTATCCAGTAATTTGTGTTATTGAGTGATCTCACATCTAATGTTTCTCCAATGGCATGTCTCTAAATAAGCCTTATAATTCCTGCTGTGATTTCTTTGTATTTATTTGATTTTAAAGTTTATTTATTTGAGAGAGAGAGAGAACACAAGAAAGAGGAGAGAGAGAATCCCAAGCAGGCTCCACAGAGCCTGATGTGCGGCTGGAACTCATGAACCTTGAGATCATGACCTGAGCCAAAAACCAAGAGTCAGGGGCTTAAACAACTGAGCCACCTAGGTACCTCTCTCTTTTTTTTTAATGTCTAATTTTGAGAGAGAGAGAGAGAGTGCAGGGGAGAGACAGAGACAGAAGGCAACACAAAATGTGAAGTAGGCTCCAGGCTCTGAGCTGTCAGCACAGAGCCCTACATGGGGCTCAAACTCATGAGCCTTGAGATCATGACCTGAGCTGAAGTCGGATGCTTAACCACTTAACCGAGCCACCTAGGTGTCCCTGCTGTGATTTCTTAATACTGACCCTTGAGACAGTCATTCATACAGGTTATGTGGGGCTTGGATATTATCTTTTGGAAGACACATCTTTTTTTTTTAAAGTAGACAAATAATGAATATAAAATTAGGTATTAAAACGAATATTTATTTAGAACAAGAAAAGAAATCACAACAAGAAAAGAAATGTACTGGTGCCCTGGAGATTAAGGTACCTTTCTTCTGATAGCTCTTTAGGTCATTTCCCATATACACTTACCTAAGAAATGCCTTCTGATTGCAGCTTGGCTTCCCCACCCTTCTCACAACACTACAACTTCCAATAATAATCAGCACTCAGGTTAGCCCATGCTTGTGAATGGCTCTGGAATGTTAGCTTCATGATGAATTTGTATTCTCCTGTCTCCTGTTTTGATATTTTTAAATAGTCTTTAGGTGCTCCAACTAACAAAAATTCCCATT
Organism: Panthera leo; assembly: GCF_018350215.1. Lineage (NCBI taxonomy): Eukaryota > Metazoa > Chordata > Mammalia > Carnivora > Felidae > Panthera > Panthera leo. Next base: position 109,884,802 of record NC_056687.1, read on the forward strand.
TGGTTTTTTAGTAATATTTAGGAAATCGGAGAATATAGGCATGTAGCGAGTATTTCTTAATGTCCTTCTCTGAGGTGTTGAGTAAATTAACCAAGAAACTGCTTACTCTGTGTAACATCACAGCTCAATATTCATTTTCTAGTATCTTCCTAAGTCAATGGTTCTTAAAGATGGCTATATAGAAGAATCATCTGGAGAGCCCTTAACAAATATAAATTCTTGGTTCCAGTTCTAAATTTACTAAATTAGAATCTCCCACAGCAAAGCCAAAAATCTGTGTTTTTAACAAGTTCTACTGGTGATTCTTATGTGGTCAGTGGAGTGGCATTTGGGAACAGTTGGTCTAAAGAACTGAACAAACCAGGTTGTAGGTCTGACTCACTGAAGTACAAATAGTCTCAATCCCTGGATTTAATTTTCTTCAAACAATTTTATGATACAAGGAATCACTGGATCTAAGAATCTGGGCGGCCTATTGCAGATTCCCAGGACTCCCACATTAGGATAGCCAACTTACTCTGAAATGTTAGTAATTATTGAGAGGGAAGAGGAAGAAAAACACTATTCACTGCCCCAATTTAAAAGAAAGAAAGAAAGAAAGAAAGAAAGAAAGAAAGAAAGAAAGAAAGAAAGAAAGAAAGAAAAAGACTAGAGGGTGCCTGGGTGACTCAGTCAAGTTAAGCATCTGACTTTGGCTCAGGTCATGATCTCACCGTTGGTGAGTTCAAGTCCCATGTCAGGCTCCTTGCCAACAGCTCAGAGCCTAGAGCCTGGAGCCTGCTTCGGATTCTGTGTCTCCTTCTCTCTCTGCCCCTCCCCTACTCGCACACGCTCTCTCTCTGTCTCACTCTCTCTCTCTCTCAAAAATAAAATAAAGTCTGGGATTGTGATGCCTCCTGCTTTGGTCTTCTTCTTCAAAATTACTTTGGCTATTCGGGGCCTTTTGTGGTTCCATATGAATTTTAGGATTGCTTGTTCTAGTTTCGAGAAGAATGCTGGTGCAATTTTGATTGGGATTGCATTGAATGTGTAGATAGCTTTGGGTAGTATTGACATTTTGACAATATTTATTCTTCCAATCCATGAGCAGGGAATGTCTTTCCATTTCTTTATATCTTCTTCAATTACCTGCATAAGCTTTCTATAGTTTTCAGCATACAGATCTTTTACATCTTTGGTTAGATTTATTCCTAGGTATTTTATGCTTCTTGGTGCAATTGTGAATGGGATCAGTTTCTTCATTTGTCTTTCTGTTGCTTCATTGTTAGTGTATAAGAATGCAACTGATTTCTGCACATTGATTTTGTATCCTGCAACTTTGCTGAATTCATGTATCAGTTCTAGCAGACTTTTGGTGGAGTCTATCGGATTTTCCATGTATAATATCATGTCATCTGCAAAAAGCGAAAGCTTGACTTCATCTTTGCCAATTTTGATGCCTTTGATTTCCTTTTGTTGTCTGATTGCTGATGCTAGAACTTCCAGCACTATATTGAACAGCAGCGGTGACAGTGGGCATCCCTGTCGTGTTCCTGATCTCAGGGAAAAAGCTCTCAGTTTTTCCCCGTTGAGGATGATGTTAGCTGTGGGCTTTTCATAAATGGCCTTTATGATCTTTAAGTATGTTCCTTCTATCCCGACTTTCTCAAGGGTTTTTATTAAGAAAGGGTGCTGGATTTTGTCAAAGGCCTTTTCTGCATCGATTGACAGGATCATATGGTTCTTCTCTTTTTTTTTGTTAATGTGATGTATCACGTTGATCGATTTGCGAATGTTGAACCAGCCCTGCATCCCAGGAATGAATCCCACTTGATCGTGGTGAATAATTCTTTTTATATGCTGTTGAATTCGATTTGCTAGTATCTTATTAAGAATTTTTGCATCCATATTCATCAAAGCAGGAGGCATCACAATCCCAGACTTTAACCTCTACTACAAAGCTGTCATCATCAAGACAGCATGGTATTGGCATAAAAACAGACACATAGACCAATGGAATAGAATAGAAACCCCAGAACTAGACCCACAAACGTATGGCCAACTCATCTTTGACAAAGCAGGAAAGAACATCCAATGGAAAAAAGACAGTCTCTTTAACAAATGGTGCTGGGAGAACTGGACAGCAACATGCAGAAGGTTGAAACTAGACCACTTTCTCACACCATTCACAAAAATAAACTCAAAATGGATAAAGGACCTGAATGTGAGACAGGAAACCATCAAAACCTTAGAGGAGAAAGCAGGAAAAGACCTCTCTGACCTCAGCCGTAGCAATCTCTTACTCGGCACATCCCCAAAGGCAAGGGAATTAAAAGCAAAAGTGAATTACTGGGACCTTATGAAGATAAAAAGCTTCTGCACAGCAAAGGAAACAACCAACAAAACTAAAAGGCAACCAACGGAATGGGAAAAGATATTTGCAAATGACACATCGGACAAAGGGCTAGTATCCAAAATCTATAAAGAGCTCACCAAACTCCACACCCGAAAAACAAATAACCCAGTGAAGAAATGGGCAGAAAACATGAATAGACACTTCTCTAAAGAAGACATCCGGATGGCCAACAGGCACATGAAAAGATGTTCAACGTCGCTCCTTATCAGGGAAATACAAATCAAAACCACACTCAGATACCACCTCACGCCAGTCAGAGTGGCCAAAATGAAGAAATCAGGAGACTATAGATGCTGGAGAGGATGTGGAGAAACAGGAACCCTCTTGCACTGTTGGTGGGAATGCAAATTGGTGCAGCCGCTCTGGAAAGCAGTGTGGAGGTTCCTCAGAAAATTAAAAATAGACCTACCCTATGACCCAGCAATAGCACTGCTAGGAATTTATCCAAGGGATACAGGAGTACTGATGCATAGGGGCACCTGTACCCCAATGTTTATAGCGGCACTCTCAACAATAGCCAAATTATGGAAAGAGCCTAAATGTCCATCAACTGATGAATGGATAAAGAAATTGTGGTTTATATACACAATGGAATACTACGTGGCAATGAGAAAAAATGAAATATGGCCTTTTGTAGCAACATGGATGGAACTGGAGAGTGTGATGCTAAGTGAAATAAGCCATACAGAGAAAGACAGATACCATATGGTTTCACTCTTATGTGGATCCTGAGAAACATAACAGAAACCCATGGGGGAGGGGAAGGAAAGAAAAAAAAAAAAAAAAAAAGAGGTTAGAGTGGGAGAGAGCCAAAGCATAAGAGACTGTTAAAAACTGAGAACAAACTGAGGGTTGATGGGGGGTGGGAGGGAGGGCAGGGTGGGTGATGGGTATTGAGGAGGGCACCTTTTGGGATGAGCACTGGGTGTTGTATGGAAACCAATTTGACAGTAAATTTCATATATTAAAAAATTAAAAAATAATAATAATAAAAAAAAATAAAAAACAAAAAAACAAAAAACAAACAAAAAAATAAAATAAAATAAAATAAAAATTTAAAAATTTAAAAAAAGACTGGAGCATCACCACTTTTCACCCTGTGAAATTAAAACAGGTGTTTGTGCATATGTTTGTCCCATCTACTACACAAGTAATATAAATTAAAACCAAAATAAAAAAAAATTAAATGTAAATATCTTAGTAATTCCAGCAGTTAAAAAACCACTATTGTGCATGTTACAAACATGTAAATTTTATTAGGACAAGGATTTTTATCTATTCCTGATGTTGCTATATATATGTATATTACTCTCTCCCCAGGAACAAGAAAGAGTAGTCAGATATGTATGCCATATTCACTTTCACAGGACTTATTTTCTCTGAAGGCAAGTGGTTAATTTCCAGAGTATGCAAATGTGTGATGTTCTATGCATAAATGCATCATTACTATTCTCCTTTTTGGAGACCGAATGATATCACTAAGGTTTTTAGTTAATTTTTTCTAAAGAATCTTTGTAACAATGTTTTCAAAAAGAATTGCTTAGTATTAGCTGTGTGGGATGGATAGATTTTGGAGACCTTGCCTTCTAAATCAGTCTTAGAAAACATTTCCACATGTCATGTTCTATTGCTTTGTAAGTAGTGAGAAGAAAGAAAATTTAAGTGTGAGAAGAAAGAATGGGGCAGTCTTTTTATACTTCTTTAAGTTTAAGATTTGAAACTTTGTATTTCTTCAAAAGAGCAATGAGTTGCATTAGGTCTGTCTTAAGAATAACGACTCTATCGTTTTTTGTAAAAATAACTTGCTCACTATTTTTCAAACGCAAGCAAGTACAGAAAAAAAGAGAGAGGCAACTAATCAAGATCAGATACTACCCAGAAAGAACCATAGCTCTCTATGCACATATATGGAAAGAACAACGATGAATGGATGGATGGATGGATGGATGGATGGATGGGTAAATGGAAGGGAGGAAGGAAGGGAGGGAGGGAGGAAGGAAGGAAGGAAGGAAGGAAGGAGAGAAGAGAGGGAGGGAGGGAGGAAAATCATTTTATATCCCTAGTCCCTGGAATACTTTCTGGCTCATATTAGGTACTCAGTAAAAAAATATAGTGAATGAATGAATTGGATTGTATAATTTTTTTTCTAGAGTCACACTGCCCAGATTAGATTTTCATTTTTACTATTTAGTACCTGTTTGACCTTGAAAAAAGGTACTAAACATCTTTGCACTTCAGTTAACTCATCTATAAAGTGAGGATAGTAATAACACTAACCTTCACCAAGGACAATCTTAAGTGAAAGTGGAAAATGTGTGTGTGTGTGCGTGTGTGTGTGTGCGTGTGTGTGTGTGTGTGTATGCACATATGCACATGCAGCAAGCAAACATAGAATGCCTACTAGTAGATTTTGATACCACTGCCTTGATTCATGTTAAAGGACCAACAGTTTTACCCATCCTTGCTTTTGCACCATTAGTGAACATGTCAGCACACTGAAAACGCCAAATAAAGCTTTAGTATTACAATGAAAATCATTTTAACTATTTTTTGAGAACCTCTGCTTCAAACCACCTCTTGCAAATAGAATGCATAGCCAAAATTATCAGGATATTTTCAAGTCACCTTCTTTCTGTACAGCTGCTTATAGAAATGGGTAACCATTTGTTTCTTTTTGTGATCACTACGTTCAGAAGCTTACACATGAGGCTGAGTCTCTTATTTGGTTGCTGCTTTAATCCATGGCTATGCTTTTTTTGTTCACTTTATTACTGGATGAAAGAGATTCTGTTTTTGTACTAAATTCAACCACCTTTATCCATAAGTGTATTGGGGTTTTATAATTAATTAAAAATCACGGCATTTTTTCTTTTACTATTAAGTTTGAGATTCTCTTCCATTGAACAGGACTTCACATCAGGGTTTCTCCAGGGGAGCAGAAGCACTATGAGTGTTACAGGGTAAGAGACTTATTTAGAATTGTGGGAAAAGCTGGAAGTAAAGGTCTGGGTGAGAAGTTGGAGGGTAAGAGATGGAGTTACCAATCAGTCATATGTGTCCAGCCACCAATGTAGGAACATGAAGGGGGAATTTATGTAGAGGTCTATGAAAAACTATTACCTATAATAAACCACAACCTCAATGAGTCCACAGCCAAGCATCTGGGGGTGGATCTGTGGCCACTGTTGGTCAACAATGCCAGTAGTCAGGAAGAAAAAGTAGATGTGGAGCAGGAGAGGGAAGCGACAAGCTGGCACCTGCCAAGTACCTCTTAGTAGGTACCAAGTACCTATCTCTGTATCTGCTTGTGAAAAGAGCTCCAGATGGTTATGGTAACTGCCTTGTCTCTACCTTCCAAATACTGGACAAGTTCCTATCTTGGCCAATTCTAACTTGAAAGCATACAAGAAGGGGATTTTGGAAAATGTAATTCTCAGCTTACCTACCTCACAGAGCACAAACTGCCAGAGTCTAAGGGCATATACTGTCTTTTTCTAAGGTATAAATATTAGCCTTATCAAATGATCTTCTATGTAAAAAGCATAAAAAAAACTTTATACAGAATTTTGCCCCCATTTTGCAAAAAAAAAATTGCAAAAACTAAAAGAAAATCCCTTTAATTTAGATAAATTATAATAGGCTATACAAAGTTGAATGATTATTTTTTTCAAAAGGATTAAAATTCACAAAATTATAATCACATGGAAGTCATCCTTCATTTGCTATAACCCAGGGACTGCTTGGTGCATATTCTTCAGATACAATTTTAATTGCAAAAATTAAGCTATAATGTATCATTTTTATCATCAGAAAAAACTATAAGTTATACACACATACAATACAGACATACATACACAATATACACATAGGTATCCTACCAATGTCTAGTGTTCAATAACTATTTCCTATGATTTAAGATTTAAGTCAGAACTATGTATAAACATCATTAAACCCTCCTTATAGGTTTCTTTCTAAACATTGGTATATAAACGGCTTCATTTGCTTTCTTGTTATTTTATCTCCCTACAACAGACATTTTCATTGTACACAGTACATTGTGACTTAGATTTCATATATTTTGAAAGCACAGAAAATGTTCCATCAGCAATAGTACCTCATTGATTTAAAAAGGGAGGGCCTTTTAAGGGGCTTGGATCTATAATTTCTTTTGGCAAGCTTTCAAAGTAAATTTTGTGATTTTAATGTCTTTCAGAAGAACATCCCCACTTAGATATTTTTCAAGGAACAAAGTGCTTTCTTTGAGGTTAACTTTGCCAAAATAGAGTCAGAGAATATTGAAATATGAAGAGACAAGAGGTACTTGGGTGTTGATCTGCCCAACTCCCTCTTTATACAGATAATGAAATGAAGGCCTATAGTGAGTATACTGTCTAGGGTCACACAGCTATTTATTTGGTAGCAGAACAAGTGCTGTATTTCAGGGTGTCCTGAATATCAGTCACTCTTTTTAAAAAAAAAAAAAAAGCTTTATCGAGGGATATTTATCATTCTCCCATTTCAAGTGTATAATTGAACGGTCTCTAGTAAATTTACCAAGCTGTGCAATCATCATCAATCAGTTTTAGAATACTTTCATCACATCAATTAGATCCCACATGCCCAATTACACATAATCTATCACCACTCCTTGTCCCAGGATACCTCTAATCTGTCTCCACAGATTTTTTTTTGGTTTGATATTTTTACTATATTATGCTGATAAAAACATCTTTGTCTTCTATACTTTTTACAAATGTCATCAACATGGATCTCAACACATTTTCTAGAGTATAGGAATCTCACCAAAAACACTGCATTTAAACTATCTTAAAAATGAAAATATAGGGGCACATGGTGGCTCAGTCAGTTAAGTGTGCGACTCTTGATTCTGGCTCAGGTCATGATCTCATGGTGTTTTGGTTTGAGCCGCGCATCAGGCTCTGTGCTGACAGTGTGGAGCCTACTTAGAATTTTCTCTCTCCCTCTCTCTCTGCCACTCCCCCAGCTCATGCTGTCTCTGTCTCTCTCAAAAATAAATAAACTTAAAAAAATGAAAATATGTATCTTCTTTCCTGACCTAATTCTAGTCAATGAGTTTTGAGAAAATTTTTTTCATGCAATCATTAAATTTCTTCTGACACTTCTGACACAGCACCCAGTTGAATGAATGCATATCATTAAGACAAGAAAAACTATTTCATTTCATAGGATTCATTTATTCCTGATAAAATATTATTTCTTTTCTAAACAGAATCAGTGTGTGCTTCCTTTCAAGCTATATTCTTTATTTTGTTAGAAAAACAGAAAGAATTGAAAACACTGGAAATAAATTTGGACATATCACATCAGAGATGAAATGTCTTTAATAGAGATAAGAGATTCAGTTTTTAGGCCAAAGAATAGAAAAACTTACCCAATAATCCCAAGAGCAGCAACACATTTAAATTAAAAATTCTCACAGGATTTCTCGTAGCCTATGATGGTTGTGCTCATGAACTCAGATAAAGCCGAAAAGTATGAATTGAAAATATGAGAATACCAATTTTCAGAAAGAAAGAAAGAAAGAAAGAAAGAAAGAAAGTTATTTAAATGTAATGATATATTCATTTCAGAAGCTTACATTTTGGCCATAAGATTAATGTAAAATGAAGTTTGGTGCTAAAACTTTATCATTTTTCATCATAATGGCTCACTCATTAATACAAGTGCCATTTGATTAAGGCATTAGAATATATTAAAGGCATTCAAAAGGATAAGATTTTGTTTTTCATCCAATTCATCTACAAAGTTGGCTTCGTGGGAGGGGTGGTTTGTTATTCCTTTAACTGAAATTGAATTCTCTCCTCAAATTCTCTAAACTGCTAACATGATAAAATAACAAAATCTATTTACTGATGAAGTCATGTAATTTTAGAATTGTAAGGAACCTTACAGGTTGTATGTCTTTTGCTACTCAAAAAGTGTAGTCCATGGACCAGCAGCCTCAGCATCATCTGAGAGCTTTCAGTAAGTGCAGAATCACAGACCACCACAGACCTGCTGAATCTGAATCTGCATTTGCACAGAAAAAAAGTTTTAAATTTTGATCAAGTCTAATTTATCAATTTTTCTTTTATAAATCATGCTTTTGGTACCAAGTCTAAGAACTCTTTGCTTAGCCTTAGATCTCAAAGATTTTCTCCTACGTTTTTAATAAAAGTTTTATAGTTTTGTTTTGTTTTGTTTTTAGAGATGGTGTGTGAGAGTGGGGGAGATGGGCCAAAAGGAGAGAGAGAAAGAGAGAGTCTTAAGCAGGCTCCATGTTCAGCATGAAGCCCCACACAGGGCTCGATCCCATGACCATGGGATCATGACTGTGGGATCACAACCTGAGCAGAAATCAAGCCAGATGCTCAACTTACTGAGCCATTCAGGCACCACAAAAGTTTTATAGTTTTACATTAAGACTATGATCCATTTTGAGTTAAGTTTTTAATTAAGTATGAAATTTTGTTATAGGTTTTTTGTTTGTCTATGGATGTCCAATTGCTCCAGCATTTGCTATCTTTCCTCTATTGAATTGCTTTTACACGTTTGTCTAAAAGCAGTTGCGCGTATTTGTGTGGGTCTTATACTTCTGAGTTCTCTCATTGATCTATATGTTTATTGCTCCACCAACAGCATAGTCTTGATTATTGTAGCTGTATATGCCTTTCCATATTTTTTAATAATCATGTCTCAAGCTGCAAAAAAAAAATCTTGATGGGATTTAGGATTTAATGTAATAGGAATTACATTAAACCTATACATCAATTTAGGGAGAACTGACATGTTTATTATGTCAAGTATTCTAGTCCATGTACACAAGACATCTCTCCACTTATTTAGATCTTTGATTTCTTTCATGAGTCATGTAGTTATAGACATATAAGTCTTATACAGGTTTTGCTAGACTAACACCTAAATATTTCACTTTTTTTGAGCAATTGTAAATGGTATTGTATTTTTTTTTATGTCCATATGATCACTGCTACTATAGTGAAATACAAATGATTTTGTGTGTTTAATTTTTTTAAAATCTGTATTCATTTTCGAGAAAGAGAGGGAGACAGAGTGCGAGCAGGGGACAGACAGAGAGAGAGGGAGACACAGAATCCAAAGCAGGCGCCAGGCTTTAAGCTGTCAGGACAGAGCGTGATGCAGGGCTCGAACTCACGAAAGGCAAGATCATGACCTGACTAGACGTTGGACACTTAACCAACTGAGCCACCCAGATGCCCCTAATTTTGTATGTTTAACTTGCAGGTAACCTTGATTATATCACTTCTTAGTTCTAGGAGTTTTTGTAGACTCTTTGAGAATTTCTAAATAGACCAATCATATCATCTGCAGTTTTAGTTCTTCCTTTATGGTCTACTTTTGATTTCTTTTTCTTGACTACTGCACTGGCTAGAAATTCCAGCACTATGTTGAATAGGAGTGGTAAGAACTGACATCCTAGCCTTGTTCCTGATCTTTAAGTGAAAGCAGTCTCTCAGCATTAAATATAATGTTAGTTGTAGGGTTTTTATAGATGCTCTATCAAAGTGAGAAATTTACTCTCTATTCTTATTTTGTCATGAATAATGTTGAATTTTGTCAAGGTGCCTTTCCATATCAATTTATATATGTGATTTTCCTTCTCTAGCCTATTAATATGGTGGATCACATCACCTTATTTTTGAATACTGAAATTAGCCTTGCAGTTCTATAATAAATCCCACTTAACCATGAACTACAATTCTTATTGACTGCTGAATTCCATTTCCTAATATTTGTTAAGGATATTTACATCTATACTATGCATATATCTAGGTCCATACTGTGAGTAATATAGACCTGTAGCTTTTTGTTTTGTTTTGTTTTGTTTTGTTTTGTTTTGTTTTGTTTGTTTGTACTGTCTAGTTTTAGTAACAGGGCAAAACTAGCTTCACAAAATGAATTGGGAAGTGTTCCTTCTTTTATTCTCAGGAAGATATTTTGTAGAATTTATATTAATCATCTTTAGATGTTTGGCAGATTTCTCCAGCGAAACCATCTGGGCCTGGTTATTTCTTTTTGGGAGTTTTAAAATTATTACCCTAATTACCCTAATGGTTATAGAGCTATTCAAATTATCTATTTCATATTGGGTCCATTGTTGTAGTTTGTCTTTTACAAGGAATGGGTCCATTTCTTCTAAGTTGTCAAATTTAAGTGTACAAAGTTGTTTGTAGTATTCCCTTAACCCTTGCATAGTCCGTGGTGATGTCCCATTTTATTCCTAATATTGATAATCTGTGTCTTCTTTTATTCTTTGTCAGTGTTGCTAGAGGTTTGTCAATATTATTGAACTGTTGAAAAAACCAATTCTTTATTTCATGATTTTCTCTATTGTTTTGTTTCAATTTCATTGACTTCTCTTATCTTTATGATTGCTTCCCTTATTCTTGCTTGGATTTTATTTTGTTCTTCTTTTTCTAGATTTAATTTTTTTCTCATGTGTATTTATTTATTTAACTTTTTTAATGTTTATTTATTTTTGAGGGGGGGAGGGGAAGAGAGAGAGGGAGACACAGAATCTGAAGCAGGCTCCAGGCTCTGAGCTGTCAACACAAAGCCCAACGTGGGGCCCAAACAAATGAAGAATGAGATCATGACCTGAGCCAAAGTCAGACACTTAACCGACTGAGCCATCTTCTTCTAGATTATAGAGGTGGGAGCTTAAATTACGGACTTGAGACTGTTCCTCTTATCTAATGTATGCATTCAGTGCCTTAAATTTTTCTTTCAGCATGGCTTTAGATACATCTCACAAATTTTTATATGTTGTATTTTCATTTTTCTTCAGCTCAATGTATTTTTTTTTAATTTCCTTTATGACTTCTCTCTGACTCTTGGATTATTGAGAAGTGTTTTTAGTTACCAGAAGTTTGGAGATTTTCCTGTTATCTTTCTATTATTTATTTCTATCTTGAATCCATTGTGGCTGGAGAATACAATTTTAATTCTTTCAAATTTATTGAGGCTTATTTTATGTCCCAGATATGACCAATTTTGGTATATGTTCCACAGGCACTTGAAAATAATAGGTATTCTGCTCTCGTTGGACAATTTTCTATGAATAAAAGATTCTTCTATAACAATTTCTATAAATGTTGATTAGATCATGTTACAGTTGATGGTATTCTTTTATATGCTTGCTGAATTTCTGCTTAGTTGCTCTGTTTGTTATTGAAAGAAGGCTAGTGAAGTCTCCAGCTGTAATTGTGAATTTAACTATCTTTCCTTTCAGTTCTATCAGTTTGCTTAACATATTTTCAACTCCTGTTGTTTGGTGTGTACAGAGTTAGGATTTCTGTGTCTTCTCGGTAGACTGATCTTTTTATCATAACTCTCTGTCTCTAGTAACTTTCCGTTACTCTAACATCTATTTATCTGATATTAATATACCCAGTTTTTTCTTTGATTGATATTTGCATGCTGTATCTTTTTCTATCTTTCAACTTTTAACCTTCCTATAGTATTATATGTGAAGTGATTTTTTTTTGTAGACAGTATATAATTGTCATATTTTTAATCCATCGTGGTAATCTCTGGCTTTTATTTGGTATATTTAGACCATGAGAATAAAATACTGCAGAGGAATACGCTGTCTGATTAGGAGATAAAGATTGCAAAAGTAGCATTAAATTATGTACATCTTCCTAAGCTCCTTACCTCAATTACTGGTACTAGACACTAGGACTAGAAATCTCAAAAACGTCATGCATTCTTTTCTTACCTCCCAATAATACCTAATAGCTAACACTTACGGAGCACGTACTTTGTGTGAGACACTCAACTAAACATTTTACTTCCATTAATTTATTTATTCTTAATATTTTGGAAATGAGCAACTGAGGCTTAGAGAGGTAAGGATTACAGCAATAGTGACTCAACTGAGTTCTACAGCAGGTGTATGTGACTCCACAGCAGTAATTCACCATGACCCTCAAGGTTTGCCTCTGTAATTCCACCAGAGTCCATCCCACATTTGCCATTTCTACTATCAGTACAGAAGCTCAGATTCCCTTTCCTTTTGCACATAATGATTTCAAAAATCTGCTAACTGGCCTCCCTGACACCATGCTTTCCTTCCTTCAATCCATCTTTCATAGGGTCCCCCATTATCTTCTTATACCTTAAGTGGCATAGTGGAAAACACTTGGAATCTGAGCTGAGTTTAGATCACAGCTCAAAACTTAACTTTGTATATGACATAAGCAAGTTGGTTAACTCTCCACACCTCAATTTACTTACCTGTAAAATGGAAATAATTTTACCTCCCTTATAGATTATTGTATTAAATTACATTTCACATGTAAAATACCAAGTGTGCTGCCTGTATATAGTAGACATTCCATATATCTTAATTTCTTTCCTTTCCTTAAATGTGAAAACAAAAATCAGTGGTTCCCCCCTACCCCTTGCTTCTGGGATACAGTCAAAACTCATTATTGTGGTGTACAGGGCTCTTCGGCCTGGGCCCAACCTCTGTTTCCAGTCTCATTTCCCTGTACATTATGTCATTCCCCTCAAATTCCATTTGCCTTTGCTCTCGCTATTCCCTTATCCTGGAATACATTTTTCCAGCATTTGTGCCTACTGGAAATATCTTTGGGAACCCTATTTAGAAACCATTTTCTCAAGTATCTTTTCTAAATATTCCCTTCACTTCCTAATGTGTGTGAATTAATCTCACCTCTCCCTTGTTCCCACAGGATATGGTGGGGTCTAGCTGAATTAGGAGAATGAGGTATTATTCATATTTTATCACAAACATTATGCCTTGAAGTAGCAGAATGACTAAGAGCAGAGAGTTTGAGACAGATAATCCTGGATTTAGATTTGACTATGACATTTACTTTTATCCCCATGACTCAGTTATATTACCTATAAAATTGGGATGGTAGTGTCTCTATTTTATAAGGTTAATATGAAAATCAAGTAAGAAAATGTATATCAAGTGCTTAGTAAGAAGTCTAACATATATGGCTTGCGTTTAGCAATATCAGTAAATATTTGTTATGATGAATATTAATTTTAAATTTGTTACTCAGTTGTGATAAAAATCATCATTTTAAAAAAGCTAAATTTATAGATTGAAGGTTTGTGAGGATTAAATGGGAAATGTGTTCAAATACCTAGCACTATGAAACATAGTGCCCTTTATGAAGGCCCTTACTTTCTTGCCCTTACTCTCTTTGCCTTGAGTAATTCATGTGTCTTCCTTATTCTGGTTTATGAAACATTTAAATGAAGGTGGCAAGATGACACAAGGAATATTATAGAAATTGAATATATGAAAATATTGCGGTCACACAGTTTTAAATAAAATTCCAAAAGTAAATTATTAAAACTTTAGTTTATTGTTTTTCTCACAAAGTTCTCACTCACTCTATTTTTGCTTTTAGTGTCTTTACCTCTTCTCCCTCAACCCATCCTAGATGGTCTGAGTGACTTACTTCCTCAAATATCTGTACTTTTAGACCCCTAAAAGTCACCTAAATAATCTAAAAGTCATCCATATGATTTTAATTTACATTAAAATTGTCAGTCACTGGGATTATTCATGAGTTAGTGATAGAAGTCTAGCTTCCAGGGCAGAAAACCCATGATCTATCTCTGCCTAAAGCAGATTTATTTTCAAGTGACAACATGGTACATTGGAAAGAACACTTAACTAGGCATTAAAACACCTGAGTCCTGGTGCCAGTCCCACTACTATTACTTGCATGACCCTGGGAAAGTGGCTTCCCCTGCTGTCAATTCTCAATTATAAAATGAGAAGTCAGAACTCCGTGGTTTCGGGTAAGTGAAATGATTTTACATGTTATGTCTTTCTTAAGTTCAGTGACTCAGACAATCAACACAATACTTCACCTTGTGAGGAGAGAAATTTGAAGTAACTCTTTCATATTGTAATTTCACCCTGAATTCACCTCCAGGCTTATAGTGAAGAAATAAAAACTTCAATATGCCCAAGGTCAGTAAGTCTGAATCAATTATCACAGCAGATTATTTGTGCTAATGTGTTTACATGGCATGCTCTCTCCTACTGAAGCATTTGTGAGGTTTAGAGACTGCTTTTCATTTTTAAATAAAAAGCTCCCAGCCACCTACGCTCAGGAGTACAGCAATAATGGATTATCATTATTCCTGACAGCATATGCTAATTCATAGACTTTGAAATGGAAAGAAAGCAGAGACTATGAAATGACTAGTTTTATGTTCCCTGAATCTATCATTATTTTTTATCATGCAGTAAACGTTCACATATAATTCAGTCCCATAATATTCTATTTTATTTTTATAAAAAAAATGTTCGACTATGACCTTCTGATGCATTTGTAACTATCATCATTTGTTACATAGGGCTGTTAAATATAAAAAAAATAAATTTTAAACACCAGTACTTTTAAAAGATGATCTTATTTTTTTCTGCTTTAGGAAGTTAAAATATGGAATCTAAAAACCTACAAGGTCAATGTTGCAGGTTCATTCATTCATGCACACATTTATTCATTCAACACATATTTTTTGAGGACCCACCATGTGTCAGGCACTGATATAGATAGTAGAGAAAATAAATATCAACGAGGAAATATTCCTTTCCCTGAAGGAGATTACATTCTATGTGGATTTGACAAAAATGCCATGTAGTTCCAGTCTCCAAAAGAAAATGGGCAGTTGTAGAATTTTACAAATGTTTCATTACATATGTATTTTTTACCTATTTGCATAAAACACTGTATTAATTTCCTAGGGCAACTGTAACAAATTACTTAAACTTAAGATAGTTTAAAACAACAGAAATCTATGGTCTCATATTTCCAGAGGCCAGAAGTTCAAAGTCAAGGGGTCAACAGGGCCATGTTCCTCTGAGGCTCTAGGGGAGTATTCCTTCTTGGTTTCTAATAGCATAACTCTAAGTGCTGTCTTCTTCTTCACATGGCCATCTTCCCTCTACGTGAGTCTGTGTCAAAATTTCTCTTTCTTAAAAGGACACCAGTCAATGGATTAGGGCCCACCCATATACATTATGACCTCATTTTAGTTTGATTAGGTTTGCAAAGACTCTATCTCCAAATAACATCATATTCACAGGGTGCAGGTGGATATGAATTTTGGAGGGGACACACTAGTCAACCCAGTACAAAGATGAAGATAAATTAGACCAATAAAAACAGGGGTTTTTTTTGTTTTATCTCCTCACAATTAATGTTAATTTTCACTTAAGATCTAATACTTTTTACTTTTAGTGTCATTTTGAAATTATTCTTGAACTTTCTGAATGGCTACAAATCTGTGTACAAAAACTTTGTGTTTTGTGATTTTCTTCTTCTGACATGGGATTCATTATTTAAATGTTAAAACTATTTAAAATGTTTACATTGACAGCTTATTGGACTCAAATTTTATAATAATTTTTACACTAAAATTAGTGAGGAGAATCTGATTCATTACAGACCATACTCACTTTATTTTGTCTGTGTAGGATCAGATGATCCTGTTCCTTTCTGATCATTTAAAATAGTTTTCTTTCACAAGTGCCATTTGCTACTCTTTAAAAAATGTGAATAGGGGCGCCTCGGTTGAGCGTCCGACTTCGGCTCAGGTCATGATCTCGCGGTCCGTGAGTTAGAGCCCTGCGTCGGGCTCTGTGCTGACAGCGCAGAGCCTGGAGCCTGTTTCAGATTCTGTGTCTCCCTCTCTCTCTCTGACCCTCCCCCATTCATGTTCTGTCTCTCTCTGTCTCAAATAAATAAACGTTAAAAAAATTTAAAAAAAAGAAGAAACATTTAGAAAGTAAATAAATAAATAAGAATAGAAAATAAACTATACCCCAATTAGGATTCTCATTCTAATCAATCAAACCATCAGGGCAAAATTTTGAGATAATGCCCTGCACCCACTTTGTCTTCTAATCTAAAAATAGCACAAACACCAAATCCAGAGTATTGATTCGTAAACCCCAAAGGCAGCACAAACAAACCTCCAATATAGCACAAACCCCAAATGTTATGTGAACTTCAAACTGACTACCAAACTGAACTCTGAGATGACTACCATCATAGGCAACCCATACTCAATACCCTACCCCTACATCCTGGATGCCCTTCTAGTAATATTTTGCATTCTCTACCTCCTCTATTACCTAATAAACTTCCATAAGCAAAGTTGTCGTCATCATCATCATCATCATCACCATCACCATCACCATCACCATCACCATCACCATCACCATCATCAAACAACTCAGGCATATAAAACATAAACGTTGAAGCCCTTTCTCCATCCACTCTCAGAGGAAACAATTGTTTGGAACGTAGCCTTTCAGATCTTTTCTGTATGTAGAATATATACGTGGGCTTGTCTACATATCTTTTCCTATATATGTATAATTTGCTGAGTAGTTTTCTGGTAGGTGTTTTTCTACAAGAAAATGGGGTCATACTTTACATATTGTTTTGCAACTTGCTATTATCACTCAAAATGTATTGAAATTATTTTACCCAGGGAGAACTTATAGCTTTACCTCATTCTTTCAAGACAGCTTTCTGATACATTTAAGTTATTTCTACTTGGGGGCTTACAACAGTGCTGAAATAAACAAAACTATGTGCTGATATTTGGTGGTGGGACTGACTCACAGAAATAGGATTGCTGGTAAGTATATGCAGTTTTTATTTCGTAATGAGATACAATTAAAAAGTAGCCTAAAGATGGCATTTATCTTTTCATATCTTCATCTTCTTTTTTTTTTTTTTTTTTTTTTTTTTTTTTTTTTTTTTTTGTGGTGGAGGGCAATCTGAGATGCTAAAGATGACCCATTGTTTTTATTTACTTTTTTTTTATAATTTGTGAAACTAAGAATATTTTCACATGTTTATTTTCCACTTGTACTTCTTCCTTCCATTGCTTTACCCATTTCCTTTTTCCCTTTTTCCTGCTGAGGTGTTTATCTTACTGATTTGGAAAAATTCTCTATATTATAACTATTAAACTTTACCTCCTATATGCTGCAAATATGTTCTCCTGGGATGCCATTTGCTTTCTACCTTTGTTTTCAGCATATATTTCTACATGGACATTTTCAATTTTTCTGCAATCATATCTGTCCCTCTTTTACTTTGTCATTTCTGTTTTTCATTCCAGATTTGTAAGACTTCTTCACGTCATTTTAAAAGAATCATTAAGACTCAAATTATTTTTGCATATAACATGAAAAGGAACCTAATTTAATTCTGCAATGGATAGTCAATTGAATCTTATTTTTAAATGCATCTTTGTGATAAACTATATTTGGTTTCTTGACTGCTTAATTTATTATATCTTGCCATTAACAACTTGTATTAATTAATGTAGCTTCATGTTATGTTTATAAATTCCAAAATTTCTAGGTTATACACATTTATTCTTGCAAATAAATCTTGCAAATAAATCTATTTATTTATTTATTTATTTATTTATTTATTTATTTATTATTTATGTTCTAAAATAATATTCCATTGGTATTCCACTAAGATTTTTATTAAAATTGTATTAAATCTGGGGCACCTAAGTGGCTCAGTCAGTTAAGCATCCAGCTCTTAATTACAGCTCAGGTCATGATCTCACATTCATGAAATAGAGCCCCATATCAGGCTCTATGCTGGGAGACTGCTTAAGATTCTCTCTCTCCCTCTCTCAAAAAAAAAATGTATTAAATCAATAAGATAAAATAAATTTGCCATATTTACAATATAGAGTTTTCCCATGTGGAAATACTGTTTCTTTTGTCCCCTCTTTATTCAGGATTTCTTTCATTATAGTGTTTTTTCATATTATTTTCACACATTTTTATACTTTTGTTACTATTCTGAATGGCCCTTTTTAAATCATATCTTTTGATTGGTAACTCCTATTGATGTCTTAACATTTACCTACAATTCAGCAACCTTAATAAACTCCCATATTAGTTCTCTTTTTTAGAGTTTCTTTCTATGAATTTCTAAGTAGACAATATTTTCACCTGAAAATTATGATAATTTTCTTTCTTCTTAATATTTATATTTCATATTTCCTTTTCTTGACTGTTCTAGGACCTCTAGAACAATGCTATTAAAGGACAGCACTGATATCAAGTATTTCTTTTCATCTATAAAAATTGAGCCCTGCCCAGGTCTCCTTTTCCCTCACTCCATCTAAGTTAAGTGCTCTTATTCCATATTCTTGTAATTCTCCAGCCGGGGTCTATTGTAGCATGAGTCACATGGAAATACAATCATTTATGAGCTTGGTATTTGTGTATTCTATGAGCTCTTAAGACATGACAGCCTCTTCATTCTTGTAGACCTACCAGCTAACCCAGTACTAGTACATAATAGTGGTTCAGCTAGTCTGTTTTCTTGCTTCCCATTTCTCTCCATTTAGTTCTCACTCCATATTCTAAAAGAGGTGGAAATTCTATTGATTTTACTCAAATTATGTTAGATCTCTTCCTGAATCTCTACCCTTATTACTTCCCTCTTTATTCATGCTCCCATTTTCCCTCACCTGGAACAAGGTTTTTCTAACTTAAATAATAGATGAGTCTCTCTCAAAGAAAAAAAATTCTATTAATCTTACTGTCAAATCAACTTTTTATGATTTTGCTTAAAAACATACAAACAATATTTGGTAACATTCCTTACACTTATAGTTCTTATACAAATTTAAAGCCAAAACAAATTTATACATTAAATACTTTTATAATCAGTAAAATTAAAATTACTAAATTGGCTTAAAGTGACAGTACCGTTTTGCTGAAATTAACATGCCAATTTTGAATTTAAAATGTAAAGATGTATGGGGCACCTGGGTGGCTCAGTTGGTTAAGCATCTGATTTCAGCTCAGGTCATGATCTCATGGTTCGTGAGTTCAAGCCCTGCATTGGGCTCTGTGCTGACAGCTCAGAGCCTGGAGCCTGTTTCAGATTCTGTGTCCCTGCTTTCTCTGCCCCCTGCCTTTCAAAAATAAACATTTAAAAAAATATTTTAAATGTAAAGATGCACAGGTAAATCTGCTTATATATAATCTATCTCTGTGTATTTACTTCTGTGACTCTCAAATGGAGACTATCCCTTAGAATAAGAAAGTTTCAGAGTGTAATTTTGATAACTCAAGGCTTTCTGTGCTATTTCAGAATACTCAGACTTCATACTTTAGCTGAACTCTGGCACTATGCAATTCTCAAATGTCAATTTTAATGAGATGTCATTTGATAACTCAGTAAGCCTTATTTGTTCATTTGAAGTAAAGTTAGCATGGGACAGTTATTGAAATCTGCATTATAGGAATGTGTAAAATCAGATGCAAAAAAATTTCTTTATCACATTTACTTTTATATTAACTGCTCACCAGTGATGCAAGTTGGTACAATTAAGACATGGCTATGCTTATTGATGCTCTAGTGAAGGTTCTTTTAAGGTAGATACGCCAATACCGCTGAGCCCTGTCTGATAACTCATTTTTCTCATCCCATTTTTCTTTTTGAAACTGGTATACTCCACAGGACTTTGTTTATTCGGTGTGCCATATCAAAGAAAAAGAATTTTTTAAGTACTGAGATGGAGCTGTTTTTTATTCTTGCAATAGAGTGTACTGTAAGGAAGTCCCTCTTCCATATTGACTAGCTCTCAGGATGAAGAAGGTTGTATTTATAACATGAAATGACAGTCAAATTTTCTGGTTAAATCATATTTTGGTCAACTTTTATTTAAAAACAATAGAAGTTTCTGTCTTTGATAAAATTTTTTCTCAGAATAGTAAGTTTTTAGGTTGGTCCTTCCACTCATGACTTACCACTCAGAATGCAAAACTTTTAAACCTGTAAATGTTTTCTTAATTCTTAAGATCAATTTCAAATGCCACCCCTGTATGAAATCTCTGTACCAAAAGTGGTCATTCCTTGGACACCACGGAGCTCAGTTCCTATCTCTACTTATACAGTTGGAACTAAAATTTTATTTTCTTCCTTACATGCCATTGTCACCCAATTCTATCTGTCAGGTCTCTGAATGAAAAGACAGTATATCTATATACCCAATGCAAGTTCAGAATCTGCAGTGTCCCCCCTTATCCATGGGGAATATATTCTAAGACCCGTAGTGGATACCTGAAATCATGGTTAGTAGCAAACCAGTGCATACTATGCTTTTTTTCTACACAAACATACGTATGATGATGTTTAATTTACAAATTAGGCAAAGTAAGAGGTGAATAGAAATAATGAAAAATAAAATGGAACTATTACACCAATGTATTGAAATAAAAGTTATGTGAATGTGTTCTGTCTCTCTCAATATCCTATTGCACTTTATTCATTCCCTTCTTGTAATGATGTGAGATGATGAAATGCCTACATGATAAGATAAAGTGAGGTGAATGACGTAAGCATTGTGACACAGTGTTAGGCTACACCTGACCTTCTGACCATCTTGTAGAAGGAGGATCATCTGCTTTCAGACTGCAGTTTACTGTAGGTAACTAAAATTATGAAAAGTGAAACTGTGATCAGAAGATTACTGAAATAGGTACTCAGCAAATGTCAATTTAATGAATGGATGAACAAAAATAAATTAAGGCCATTTCCCCTTTGCCAAAAGTTGCTATCATTCAAATAATGCTTTGGTACAGTAATGAACCTAAGTATTGTCCCTCTGTTTCTCCTGCTTCAGCCACACATGTGAAGTTGAAGTTCTTTGCCTCAGCAGAAGGCTAAACTGCACTTTATGGTGTGAGTGTGCAAAGTTTTCAGCCCTTTAGGGTACAAGGCCCTAAATTTAGGTTCCCAGGACCCTTAAAAAATAAAGAGAATTCAAGACTTCTCCACAGGGAGTAACTAGAAAAGACTGGTAACATGTCTCACATACCCTAGGCTATATTTTTCATTGTCCCTAAATTCAAAGAATTGGGCATGAAGGCACCTGAATGAAGCTCATGATACATTCTCCCTTAACAATTTCTCTTAGAAAAGAATGCAAATTTTAATCCTGGGCTTCCTCTAGCCACACTTAGATCTGGATATAAAATGTCTATAGCAAACAGGATGACCAATTATTCTGGTTTTCCTGGAACTGAGAGGGTTCCTAAAATGCAAGAATTTCAGTGCTAAAACTGGCATAGTTGCAGGCAAATAGGAAAGTTGATCATCCTAAATTGGCAAAATACCATGAGCCTTCACGCCAATTCCCCAGTAAAGACACATTTAAGCCAATCCAGTTAGTAACTCTAGGCTTTTTAGGTGGTCGGCACAAGTATAAAAGTGTCTGTTAACCATCTTCCTTCCCCCTTTTTTTCTGGACTCTAACATTTCTTTAGTTAGGGATCTCAAACCTTACTATGCAACAGAATCACCTAAAAGGCTGGTTGGTTAATTTCATAGATCTGAGGTAGGGCTCAAAAATTTGCATTTCTTACAAGTTATCAGGTAATATTGACACTGGTCTGGGGACCTAGCTTTGAGAACAATTGCTTTAGAAGTTTGGCATATTACTACCTTCTTCTGAGATTAACATGTAATCAAAAAAGAAAACAAGTCAATTGGAAGCATGAAGGCATGAATCAATAATATAAAATACAGACTATTTTAAGATTTAGTCTTTTTTTTTTCACTTCTTAAGCACTTTTCAGTGGTGAGCACAAATTTTAAAAAATCTTAACATACAAAGTTTTAAATATAATATAAAAGGTTCTAACTTGCAGGAAAGTTTTTGCAGAGATGTGGGGGAGTTCTCTATTATTGGATATACTTTAATGACTGTGATTTCTCTATGGAAAAGTGAGCACAGGGTAGCACAGTTCTGGAGACATTTGGTTCCTCTTCTGTGTACTCAAAACTAACAGCTGAAATATACTTTATACTACCTCTGAATCATAGTTTCACAATTATCATTCTCTCTGACATACTAAACAGGAAAAACAAAAAGTACATTTTGAATATTACAGTCTACATTTCTTTCAACCTATGCAAACTTTTTAATGTAACAAAAAATACAAAAGCAATTCCAGATTGTAAATTTGCATTCAATTTTATGCCCAAATTCTGCTTTTGGAAACACCTACCGCTGCCCCCATCAAAACACAAATTTTGCCTTAAACTGTGGAATTATGTTCTTTACCTTCAAAGAAAGGTTCCTGGCTGTCCTCATTTAGGTGTTATATTTGACCTAGGAGAAACTAAACTATAGTGGTTTAATAGAATTTAAATCCCATATCTATAAAGGTTTCTAGGGAAATGGGTCTGAAATAGAAAAAACAAAAAACTTTACCATTTTAATGAATAAAGTAAATTTTTAAATGGCCTAATTTCAGAAACTAGGTTTCAATAGTAACAATTTTGTTTTTATTCCCAGCGTTCTGGTGGTGCCCTTGCCATTCCCTTGTGTGCATTCCAGGGGACTGTGTCTCTCCAAGCACCTACAGGGAAAACCCTATCTCTTTCTACCTATGAGGTAAGTGCTGAAGGACAAAAGATAACCCCAGCCTCTAAGAAAATAGAAGTCTATCGATCCAAAAGTGTTGGCCATGAACCAAACTCAGAAGATTCTCCCTCCACATTTGCGGACACCAGTGTGAAAATACACTTGGAAGTTCTTGAAATTTGTGATAACGAAGAAGCCTTGGATACCGTGTCAATCATTAGCAACATCAGCCAGTCCTCTACACAGGTCAGATCTCCATCCCTACGCTACTCGCGGAAAGAAAACAGATTCGTTTCTTGTGATTTAGGGGAAACAGCGTCATACTCTCTCTTTTTACCTACGAGTAATCCTGATGGTGATATCAACATCTCCATTCCGGACACTGTTGAAGCACACAGGCAGAACAGTAAAAGGCAGCATCAAGAGAAGGAAGGCTACCAGGAGGAAATCCAGTTGTTAAATAAAGCTTACAGAAAAAGAGAGGAAGAAGGCAAGGGTAACTTGTGATCATTTGGTATAATAAAGGCAAGAATGAATCTGCAAGTTCAAACTACTTAACGCTTTTGTTCTGAGGCTATTTGATTTCCTTTATAACCTGTTGGTTTACATAAGCATTACAGATTTAGTAGTTAATTGTTTTTAGGAGGAGCAGCTAGAACTAGTGTAAACACTTAAGTGCTTTTGATGTATTACCTGTAGATCACACACTGTGGTATTTAAAGGTTTGTTTATCTGATTCCTAGGCTGTTTTCTAGATCAAATATCAGCCTCATATACTAACGTTTTTGCCTATTTGTCATCTTCAGAGTAAACAGAAAGTTGTATAAATTCAATAAATATATTATTCCAATTCTCATGTTTCAACACGTAATACTAGACTTTACTGCAAAGGGTAAAAGATATTTTGGGAATGGAAGAAATGTAGCAAAATTCTGAGTTGTATTTGAAGAGACTTGCCTACATGTGCCTAGCAAAAGAAGCTCATTACAGTTAACTGCTTTAGCTTTACACTGATGTCTAGAAAATATATTCTCATGTAAAATGGCAAACTAGCTAGCTTCCATCTTTGAAACATGCATGTCCATAATCTGTAAATAGTTGTTTCCTTCATTTCCATAAAATATGAATTGCTTACTAAATGTTTTTCTTCCTTTCTAAAATGTATTTTCCTTTCATCTTTCTACTATGTCAAGACTGCCCTTGAAACAAAATGTTGTGTGTTATAAGCGGAATTAGTAGTCCATAACTAAAATATTATTGGAAAAGGTTGTATATGTACACATCATCATTCTAGAATTGTTTTATTTTAATGGAAATTGGGGAAAAACACTGCCAGATTAAGTTCCGTGAGGGATGCTCAACTAGATTAACAAACTTCCAGGTAAAGCAGAGGAAAATCCACTAAGTAAAAAGTAAAACTGTATGTTTCTAAAGCTGCAGATTTGGCAAACTTTCTTAGCTATTCTTAAAGTATAGAAAATTTTAGTACAAATCTTGTCCTAAGTTTAGGTACTTTTTGGTTTTTTTCTCAAAGATGTGTATCTCAAGAAAATTCAATATATATTATTAAATGAGTGTAAGATATACATTTCAAGATTAATTTTAAAATGTGTTACATTGCAAAAATGTAGGAATCACCTTGTCCAATTATTAGTAATGTATATCTCAAAAACTATAGACTAATTTGTTTCTTAAAAATGGTTTATTCTGATCTTTCTTCAAACATACATTAAATGTATTACTTCAGTGTTTATTTTCCAAAGTTATTGAGTTGACATTTTACATGGTATTTAACTGTGCAACACATCTTACATATCTTATTTACTACAGACTGAGTGAATTATTCTTTTAATGATTTATTTTGGTTTCTATTTTATATTGAATCAGAATTCTAAATTATTTGAAATGGACTTTCAGACATTTCATCTCCAGAAGACTTTTTTTTTTTTTGGCCATCAAGAAGTCATTTTCAAAATAATTCTCTCAGTGGACTTTATCTCTCATGTAATCTCTCAGCATCTCATCTTCTAAATTTGGGAACCAAATGTAATGCAACTAGTAATGTTTGTAAAACAAGCCTCAAATAATGTATAACACATAAATTCAAATTCAAATATATTATCATTACAAATGTATTTTTTTTATTTATTTATTTATTTATTTATTTATATAAATATATTTTATTTTAAGAGCCTTTTTATAACCCTAAAATTGAAGGCTATTGCACCATAATGACAAATGGCCAGATCAATCAAATATTATAAATTTATGGCATTAAATGCCTGTTATAAAAGTAAAGTTGAACTGAATATTCTAATAATGCTTTGTAAAAGGTAAGTTTTGATACATTAAATTTAGGTGTATAATTTTATGAAAAAGAAAGATGATTTTGTTGCTTTCGAGTACAATTTCTGTCAGAAAGGAAATTAGAAACAGAATCACAATAAAACTTAAAAAAAATAAAGATTTAAATACAAATAAATCCTTTCTAGCTGGCACAGTTCTTTAATGCATAGGAGAAGACAATGGAAATCAATATTTAAAGAGCACCAGAACTGGATTGGAAAACAGTAATACTGTGCTTTCCTCCTGTGTTCTATTTTCTTTTCACTAGACTTGGGCCTATGCTAGGAGAACTGGCAAAACAAAACAACACAAACAAAAACAAAAACAAAAAACCTACAATATTCCCATTTAATTGCCCTTAGCTGCTGAATTAACCGTACACTAGACGCATGTAAAAGTTGTGCTGTATTGACACTTTAGTCAATACAATGGGCTGTGCCTACGCAGGAATATCTCCTCCCAAACCAAGAGCACACTGTATACACTGTATGTTAGCCAACTTGACAATAAATTATACTGTAAAAAAACGAACGAAAGAAAGAAAGAGTAAGGTTAAACTATATCAGTATAAACTCTACCTACTCTTTAAAACAATTATGATTGCATGGGGCGCCTGGGTGGCTCAGTTGGTTGCGCATCCGACTACAGCCCAGGCCATGATCTCATGGCTCCTGAGCTCCAGCCCCAAGTCAGGTTCTGTGCTGACAGCTCAGAATCTGGAGCCTACTTTGGATTCTGTGTCTCCCTCTCTCTCTCCCCTCCCCTGCTTGCACTCTGTCTCCCTCTCTCACAAAAATAAATAAATGTTAAAAAAAAATTTTAAGTGATTATGACTGCAAAAATGTATTTCTGGTATAGGAAATACCCTTTTAGATATCTTGTGCTATATTTAAATAGCTTACTCTGTTATACTGTTATTATTAATAAATTCAATATTTCATATAGTTTATTTCTTTTCTCTATAAATTCATGAATCTGAATTCAAAAACTACTTATTATCTAATAAAAATATCACCATCTGGTGGTGACTCCTACAAACTGTAAATACATATCTCTAAGACTCCCAGTTAATATAAACCCACATATAATCCCAAAGAGTTCCAAGAGTTGTGACTGACAGAGGCAACCATTTTGAAGACAGTAACCATCACAGTATTACTCAGAATGTAATAAAAAACCATTTGGTTATGCATTGTTTCAAAGCTTTTCTCAACGTGGTTTTTAGTATTGGTTTTCATAAACAGACTTTCTCTTAGTTTCTTATTTATTCTATTAAGTTACTTTCATTCATTTATTGTAACATTATATCATTATAGCATATAGAATGCCTGCTATATGCTAGAAATTGTTCTAGGTACTTAGGACTATGACTGAACAAAAACAACGCACACATACACACTCACACATATATGTACATTTGTATGAGTTTGAACCAATTGCAAATTTAGAGAACACAGTCTACATAAGACTTCCCTCACTTCTGACTCCAAATGCAAATTTAGGGTATCCCAAAACCACTATCAGTTTCAATAATTAACTGCAACCCACAGAATTCACAGAAAGCTGTATTCTCACAGTTACAGTTCATTTCAGGGAAAGGATACAGATTAAAATCAGCCAAGAGAAGAATCACATATAGCAAAGTCCAGGAAAAGTCTAAATGTGAAGCTTCTGTTATCCTCTCCCCATGGAGTCATAGATAGCATTACTTTCAGCATCAGCGTATGATAACATATAGGGAATACTGCCAACAAGGAAAGCTCATTTGAATCCTGGCATCCAGAGTCTTTACTGGGGCTCCATCATGGTAGGGGTAGGGTAAAGCATGGTAGACAGCTCACATGACTAATTTCCAGCTCCTCAGGAAGTCAAGCTGATAAGGAATGAGCCAAAACCCCTACTCTGAATCACACTGTTACTATTTGGCTGCTCCAAGGCACCCAGACAAACAAGATAGATAGATAGATAGATAGATAGATAGATAGATAGATAGAGATAGATAGATATCAGGTAATGCTAAATGTATTGATAGAAAGTAGGTACCAGAGGTAAAAATGATGAGAAAAAAAATGAAAATAAAGGGACAGTGATGGAAGGAGTGTTTTTTCAAATACTTTAGTTAGGAAACACTTCACTGATAACATACTATTTCATCAGAGAGTTAAATAAAGTGATGAAACATGCTGTGTATCTAGGGAAATCATAGTTCTATCCCAGGGAGCATCAAGTTTCCAGAAGTAGGAGTATGCCTTTGGTATTTTATGAAACCATCCAGGAGGTCAATGTGAATGCAGAAGAGTGAGAGAAAAAGTAGTTGGAAATAAAGACAAATAAAAGCACAGAGAGGCAGACCATTAATGCCTTGCAGACCAGGTATGGACTTTGAATCTTTTTCTAAATGAGGTGGGAAGTGATCGGAAGGTTCTGAGCAAAGAAATGACACATTTGATTACAAAATCACAAATGACCACTGTCTGCTATCGTCAAGGGGAAAAGACGATACAAGTACAAATACGATTACAGAACAAACAGGAGGTTATTTTAATAGTCTGGGTTAGAGATATTTGCTAGAATTAGGGTGGTAGCAATAGCGATGGTGATGGTATTGTATTCTGATTCAATAAGTAGGAAGATTTCCTTGGTAACTACCTAAGTTACACATTTCTTTAAAAATTTTTTTTTCATTTATTTATTTTAGAGAAAGAGCGCACATGTGAGCTGGGGAGAGGGGCAGAGGGAGCAGAGAGAATCCCAAGCAGGCTCCATGCTGAGCTGATGCAGGGCTTGATACCATGACCCTAGGATCATGACCTGAGCCAAAATCAAGAGTTGGACGCTCAATTGACTGAGCCACCCAGATTCTCCACTTACATTTCTTAAATGTTTTTCTATGGAGCCTGTAATTTGAGGTAAAAAATTACCTCTGGCATCTATTTTCTGTTAATACCTTGGAATATCCCAATGTTTCTAATGTCCTCCACATGTCACAGAGGCTAGAAGCCTGAAAACTACATTTTCCAGTCTCTTTTGCTGGCAAGTTTCAGATTTAGTGTCTGCTAGAAAGAGGAATTTGCACAAGATCTGGAAGACAGGGGTGCCTAGGAGGCTCAGTCAGTTCAGCATCCAACTTCAGCTCAGGTCATAATCTCACGGCTCGTGAATTCGAGCCCCGCATCAGGTTCACTGCTGTCAGCGTGGAGCATGTTTCGGAACTTCTGTCCCCCTCTCTCTCTGCTGCTCCCCCACTCATGCTCTCTCTCTCAAAAATGGATAAACATTAAAAAAAAGAGAGACTTGAAAGAGTTGAAGAAAAGCAGCAGCAGTTAAAAGCTTTTAAAAGCAGTTAAAAGTAGTTGAGACTTTCTCTTCTAAGGTATGGTTCAGGGATCTAGGCTCTTTCCATCTTGTAGTTCCACTCTTTCATTTTTATTATCATTATCCTCATCCATATTAAGCTGGCATAAGGGCAAAGGGCAGAGAGGATCCAGCAAGTACTGTTCCAGGGATGGCCTGGAAAAACAGCACCTCAATCACTGCAGCTTCTGCTACACTGGAGACCTCTGGGTATACAGACATTCCTAACATCAAAGGAGGTTAAGAAATAGACCTATCTGTGCAGAGGAAGAAGAAACCTAAATTTGTTAAACAGCTAGCTATCCAGTCTCTGACACATGCTATGACCCCACTAAGCACTAACACCACTAATACACCACACTATTAGAATGTAAATAGTGCCCCATCCCTCGTGTCACGAGATGCAGATGCATACCACAATCCAAGAATGGCACATCTTCCAGGGTTTGAGTTATCTGGTCTTGATTCTAGAACAGACTATACTGCTACAAACATAGATCAATTTGTGCATGTGATTTCTTCTCCACCTCAAGATACAAAAAAAAAAATCATATTTGTATGTCTTTCCTACAGTCTTGGGATTTCAACTTCAAAATCCACAAAGAACACATACACAAATACAAAATCACATGTTCTTCTTGAGAATGAGCAGGAACTTGCTGGCACTGGGCAATCAAAACCCAAATACAAAATGACCACAATGACAATCTTCTGCAATATTACAAAGAATGGTTTAGGTTCCTGGGGTCACATTATTTTGAAACAGTTTATTACAGAGGACAATCTGTACCTTTACATAAGCATAGTCTCACTGAGTAATTTTTCCACAAAAAAAGAAAAAAAATACCTCAGGAGCAAATTTTAGTCTCCACCACTTAGCAGAAATGCAATCCCCAGAAGCTTTAAAATGTGAAGGTCAAAAAATATTAGGGTTTGGATAAATCCATGGTCAGCTGGTTCTTGTAGTGAAGATACATAGCTACTTGCTTAAGTTTAAGAGTTTGTATTTCTATTATTTTTTATACAGAAAAAAAGTTAAAATTTGTTTTCTTAGTACTCATTCAAAACATTTTTCCCTAAATTCCCAGATTGTCTGCTTACATTGGGCAGCGAAAAATCCACTAATTGAATTAGATTATGTAGTTTTCAAGGGAAAATATGTTATGCAAAACATTCAAGAAGATGTTTAACATGAATACTAAAATCCATTTTTTGTTTCTTTTTATGAGAAGCAGATAGAATTAGCAGACAATGGCAGTAATTCATAGCTACAATGACAAAACATCTGGTTTGCATGGGATAGTCCCAGTTTACAATTGTTTTCCTGGCATAACAATTAATAGTGTCCTCTTTAACTCTCACAGAATTGGACAATAAGTTATCCAATCACACTATAGTTGTGAAGCAAGTTATACCTAATCTAGGTGTTTTTCCCCCAAAACATAGGTAACCTATACTAATTAAAAAGGGAATAGGTAATGTCTACCAATTTCCTGCTAAAAGTACCTTCTACTTGCTTTATAAACTTCTATTAGAATAAAAAAATTATCGTTCAGTATTTTGAGTGAAAAAAGAAAATTATGATTGGACATCATCAAGACCTACCCTGAAAGAAGATAATAATAGAAGAACAAGTATGTCATGTCTTCAGAAGCTTAGCATAAGGGTGAGAACACCTCCACTCCCACAGCTAACGGTAAAATGCCCCAAATCACAAAGAAAGCAGTGCCTTCTGGAGCCACTAAGTTGTTCGGTCAATGAAATTCAAAGGGTAGGCTGAACGCAGACACTATCTGCATTTCACGGAGAATAAAGGGACAGGAAATTCTCTGATGGATCTCAGCCCTTATTGAAATATTTACAGTTCATTGCAACTAAAAGCACCAAAATATGCTCTGGACCAAAGCATTACTTATGTTAACTTTTCTCCTGCAAATTCCTCTACCCTTCTCCATTCTACCCTCTGCACCAAGACACTGACCTGCACCAACCATACCAACAGACAGAAGCAAATGATCTCTGTTTCCCATTGGGTTTGGTCAATGGGGACTTCCATCAAGAAATCAGAGACAAGGAAGAGAGTGAGGTCAGGGTATTTATTCCTCTCTTTCTCTGAAAAACCACTTTGGACTGGATCTTCCCCTTTATCAACAGTCACTGCTTCTTGTAGAAAGCTGATTCTATGCCACTTTCTTTCAGGATGCCAGTACCTGCTCTCTTTCTTCATACACTTGGGCCTAGAGATAAGAACATCTCTGCAGCTACTAACTCCAGCTTACTGATATATTTTATAGTCTCTTAAAAGATTTTTTTGCACCTATATACATATAATATGTTAATGTACAAATTTCCCCTGAATTACCATTTTAAGATTGCTACCTCTTTTCCATAGAGACTCTGACATGTCCACAATCTATAACCTTTCAGAGTGTGTAACTATCTTGGCTGTACAGTGGAAAGAGCACTGGGCTAGGAATCAGAAAGCTTAGTTTCAATCTCCAACTCTAACTCTGACTCCACCAGTGTTTCATCTATGCTTAAACTCTCTAGAGCTCAGTTATTCTCGAGTGGATAATAGAAAGATTAGAGATGAGGAGAGCCAGGCAGATAAGATTATCTTTAAAATCTCTTAGCCATACCATTATATACAAAATTTGAAAATACTAAGTGAAGGTTAAGGATCTGAAGCTTCTCTACATTATATGGAAATCCTACTATGATGAAGATACAATTCTCTCCTTTATTCGAGAAGAATAAATGGGTGGATCTGGGTAGAACACAGGTTTGGTATTCTTAGATCAAAAGACCTCAGTGTCTACCAATTTTAGAATGAAGATCAGGAGAAAATCCTAATTTGTCTAAAAGATTCCCCAAAGGTAAGAGAAACAAGGAAGCTGTGATAGGAACCGACAAAACTGGCATAAAGGAGGACAGATCAACTTGAGGTAATGAAAAAGTAAAATCTCCCAGAATTCCAGGAGAATACAGGGATTCAGTAATTAACTCTTCCCTTTAGCACAAACATTGGATATGCTAAAAACTATAACAGACATGTAAAAAAAATTCCAAATATGTTTTTCTTTCAGAGCTACAAGCAGGAAATGTGGTAAAAGCTGAGATAAGGAAGGGAGGTCAAAATTCAAACACATCTTCCCCTCCCGCCCCCACTCCCCCATATTCTCTTACATATTCTCCTGCCTAAAGCAGACTTCACACTCTCCCCTCTCTGGAGTTATAATTGTGAAATGTCTACTGAGGAACATGAGTTACAGAAGAGAGGACTGAAAATATGTTGATTCAGTATTTCAAAAGCACCTTTGATAAACAGATAAATGAGGTTTCAGTGATTAAAAATGGAAGGTTTATAAAGCAAGCAGGGATAAATAATGCTGCAGACACCTAGTTTTTTCTAACTTTCATAAGACTGTATTATTTTTCATGAAATATATCTGTGACAGTGGTATCCTTTCCTTGGAGAGGTCTCATTCTTTTTAGTCCTTCAGTATGTTGAGATTCTTGCCCTAACTGTAATAAAATAGAAAATATGCCTACTCATAGTACCTGACATATAATAAGCAATCAATAAATGTTACTTACAGTACTACCATCCTTTTTCCTACGTCTAGTTGCCATATGGAGAGTGTCTGTGTCTGTGTTGCAATGTGAGAAGTCTGTAAAACTGTCAAAACACTGGTGCAACATGGTTTCCAGAGGGCCTGAGTCAGCACTTACAGCAGCTGTATCTTCCAAAAGTGAACACAGTATTTCCCATCCTACATGCTCCTCTTATAGTCTGACCTCCCCTACCGTGGTGAAGCCTTAAACTTAAGTCCACATCTGTAACTATCTCAACTAGTAACTAGTTGCTATGTGACTTCCAAGGCTAGTTACTAAAAATGTCATGTGACACACCTTGTCCTGTGTCAGTTGCTCTTGGAACTGCCACACTATGAGGAGGCTGAAACTAGGCCACACAGAGAAACCAGATGGAGAGGTTATTGTGGAGTTCCAGCCCACAGCCAGCTATGGTTCCTGGCAAAACCCAGGATCAATGGGCATCTCTTTCAATGAAGGGGCCTTCAAGTGATTCCAGACCCTAGTAAGTCATCCCATGAGAGTGGAGAGAAAGAGAGAAGAAGGTCTAACAGAAGAATTTCATAATTACCTGAAAGAAGGAAAGTTAACTGGCAATTTTAAGATGTTTCCACTACTGTTGCCTGGCAGGGAGGGAATTTAGACATTAGATCAATAAAAATAGATGATGATGATGATGATGATGAAGAAGAAGAAGAAGAAGAAGAAGAAGAAGAAGAAGAAGAAGAAGAAGAAGAAGAAGAAACTCTACATTTTCTTTGTCCATCTGAATTGTATTTTAAGTAAATTTGTGATTTTACTACGACCATTATTATGACGAAGTGTTCTCCACAAATTCACCTTCAATGTAACTCAAATTTCCCAATTTGAGCCCCCAAATTTTATGTGACAAGATGTTCTATTGAGTTGTTTGATAATTTTCCAGTATTTTTCCTGATATAAGAAGGAAACATTTTCTCCATGTCTCCCTACCTCCACCCCAAAACAGTCAGATCTTTACAGATCTAAGACTACTCTTATCAGCATGTCCCCTCTCCCCACCACCAAGAAGAGGTCAGAGTCCATTAAGGATTCCATTTTCCAAGGGGAACACTAAACAAAATTCCCATCCAGTCCCTCATGAATATTAGACCCATGAAAAATTATGCTAGAGTTGTTTCACATGGTTGAGGTAAAGAAAATGGAGAATGAGAGATTTCCTGAGATTGGGAAAACTGGTAGTTTCCCATAATGGTGTGGTCTTATGTGGCTCACCCTAGCTGCCATCTTGGGAGTCACTGGACTGGGAGGTCCATGCCTGTGGGAGTTAGATACCAAATGCCATGCGTGTGAATGCAATAGTTTTGCATTCTGTGCCCAGCCCATGATTAGTGGAGATTACATTTAAGAAAGACATCTTTGAGCATTCCCAGAGCACAGCACAAAGCAAGGCATCAGCAAAAGTAACAATGGCAGTTATGAGTCAGTCATTCCTTTTGTTTTCTGGCATTAGGTAACCTAAGAATTCTTATTGGTTCCAACCAAAGCAGGAAAAAAAAAAGTACCAACTGATACTTTTCTTCCCATTTGTTCTAAAGTGTATGTCTAAAGCAATAGCCTAAAGCAATACCATACTACTTCATGCTGAAGAAGTCAGGAAAACATGGTAATTTTAAATTTATAACTAAGATTCTGCTTAGGATCAACAAACACGAGGTGAAGGAAAATAATAGAATTTATCAGGAAATAGATATCACACTACCTCTGTCTCTGGGGTTTTCATAAGGATTGTATGAAATATGGAATATCATATTACTTTCCTATTGCTGCCATAACAAATTGCCACAAAGTTGGAGTCTTAATTAACACAAATTTATAATTCTGTGGCACAGACTTTTGATAAGATCCTCACTAGGTTAAAATTTAGGGTGTGGCAAGGTGTATTCCTTTCTGGAGGCTCTAAGGGAGAATCCATTTCCTTTTCCAGCTCTAGATGCTGCCTACATTCCATTACACAGAGCTCATCCAGATAACCTAGGATAATGTCCCCATTTTAAGGTCAGCTGATTAGCAACCTTAATTTCCCTTGGCCATGTAGTTTAACATATTCACAGGTTTTAGGGATTAGGATGTGGACATCTATGAGGGTCACATTCTGCAGACCATAAATGTGAATTGCCTGGCCCAATACCCAGCAAATGCTAAGCAACAAATAAACACTAGTTCTCTTTTCCACTTAGTCTCTGTTCAGGCTGCCTTAATAAATACCCCAGGTTTCAGTGGTATTAAACCACTTTAGGGGCATCTGGGAAGCTCAGTCAGTTAAGCCTCTAACTCTTGGCTTCAGCTCAGGTTGTGATCTCACAGCTCATGAGTTCGAGCTGTGCATCGGGCTCTGTGCTGACAGTGCAGAGCCTGCTTGGGATTCTCTTTCTCTCCCTCTCTCTCCACGACACCCACCCCCCACCCCCCATGCATGCTCTCTCTCTCTCACTCTTAAAATAAATAAATAAAAACTTAAAAAAAAACCACTTTATTGGTTTAATAAGTAAATACCATGTTTAAATAATTAAGTACCACTTATTTATGGTATTATTCTGGCTTAAACAACAGAAATTTATTTCTCACAGTTCTGGAGGCTGGGAAGCCCAAGATCAAGGTGCCAGCAGATTTGTTCTCTGGTGAGAGCACCCTTCCTGGCTTCTATATAGCCTCTTTGTCCACACATACTTTTCTTCTGAGGAAAGAAAGGATAAGCTCTCTGGTATCTTTTCTTATAAGGACACTAATCCTATCAGATTAGAGCCCCAACTCCATGAACTCATTTAATTTCTTTCCTTAGAGGCACCATCTCCAAACAGCTACACTGGGGGTTAGAGCTTCAACATATAAACTTTGAGGAGACACATTCAATTCATAACACTTTCTCACCTAACAACCCACACTATCTCCTTCAAATTTTGCCGCGACCATCCCCAATATGCCTACTCAATCTTACCTACTGAACAATTCACATACTTGTCATATAGGTATGCCCAATGAATTTCAATACATTTATTGGAACTATTCAATAGTTTTAATCATATTTGCTATGGACTACCAAAATGTGTCTCCGTCCGCTCTCTCTGTGCTTTTAACTCATGTAGTCAACCACTTTCTAGACATCTGTATTTGTATGTTTCATAGGCTCCTCAAACTCCACATGTATTATTTAGACACATTAACTCAACCCTCCCTCAAGTCCAAAAAAAAATCCTCCTCATCTAGTGTTCTTCATCCCAAGATATGGTACCTTCTTATTTGGTAGTCATTCAAATCGTAAACTCAGGGGTTATCTGACCACTTCCTCTAATTATCCATATCAAGTGAATCAGCAAATCTGACATATTTATCTCCAAATAACTCTTGATCCCAGTCCTTCCCATGTTCCATCTTGCCTCCACTAAACCACAGCCTGTTAACTAGCCTCTCTATATTCACTTTTGCCTCCTCCATTCCTTTCTATTCAAAACAGCCCAAATAATCAGTCTCCTACCTAAAGTTTACTGTTGTTCTCTATGTGGTATATAAGTTCCTCCATGCTTATGCTCCTTTCTACCTGTTTGGTCTTCTCCAACAGTCTTTAAATTTCAGTGTAGAGTTTTCTCAGTCTCCAATATTTCTCAGTCTCCAATTTTATCATTTCCCCTCATACACATTGTTTCCTCCACCTGGAATAATCTCTCCCCTTCCTCATTAGTCTGGCTAAAGTCTATTTATCTCAAAAGTCACTGCTTAACCTCTAGTGCTTTAAAAAGGACTTACCTGACTCCAAAATTAAGTTATTTTGCAGTAACATCTATGGCTGTTGGGAAGAAAAATCTTTTCCTTTACTCTCTTAGGTTTATTTCTCAGAGGCCTGCAAATTAAAATGACAAAAGACAGATTAACAAGGAAAGAGACAAATTTAATCACATACCCATGGGACTTCATACAAAAATGTGTTTCAACAGATGGGTAGAACAGATGGCTTATACACCATCTTAATAGGAGAAGAGGAGGAGGAGAAAGGCACTCATGGGAAAATACTTCTAGGAAGGAAAAATGGGCTCTTACGAAATAGATGGGATATATAACAGTTTTGTGGCAATGCCTGCTTAGCCTGTTTAACATTGGAATGCTGACTTCTAGTCTCCAGTGATAAGTCCATCTTGTCAGTTCCTCTCCCAGGGGAAGGGGTTTATGACAATTGAGTTCTTTTGAATCCTTCTGGGAGGCTCTGCTTTTAGGAAGTTCCAAGATTTCAGGAATTGAATGCCTCTGCTCAAAGTAATTTTTATGCCACAGAGGTGTATTCTGGACCCCTTCAAAGCATACAGCATTTTCCTTTCTTACCTCACTGCACAACCATTTCTTTTGCCTTTATCTTCTCAAGACGGTAAGCAAATGAAAGATGGTGCCACACTTGTCGTGTTCAGTGAGTATCCCTAGCACCTTTAAATCAGTGAAAATATGTAAATGAACTGGATGTCCCCTAGTGAACCTAGTGTCCCCTGCACCCTATTGGATAAAGGCAGTAAATAATGACAATCCTTTAAGAAAGGCAGGGGCAGTTTTATATTTATGTATTTCAAACTGGTGTCAGGCTGTTTTCAAGATGTAGCTACCAAAAAACCCAAAATATGAACTCATTTCATTTCTTTCAAGACTTTCAGGAGAAAACGCATCGATCCACAGGTTCTTTTACTGTGTCAACAGATGTTTACTATCCACGGCCTAATTGGACGCAAATTCCGGATTTAATCATGGGAAATAAGAAAGTAGAAAGTAAAACCTATTTCCTCACATGTTTGGTGTAGGTAAGGAAACCCGCGAGCCTTTTGCTCCCTCTCCTTCCAGAGGTACAAAAATAGAGGACTGCGGGCACACCAAAGAAGACTTCACCTGAGCCAACTTCCTGATAACAGATGTCGTCCTCCCTGACGTCACCGGAAACAGCTACTTGTGACGCTCCAATAGCCCTCCCTCTCGCGCTGGGCGCCGGAAGCAAAACGGAAGTGGACGTGCACTAGCTTCCGGGCCCGGACGCCATTTCTAGCGGTTGCAGGTTCTCACGAGTTCTAGTCTGCTGGGACAATGAGCTATGACTACCATCATAGCTGGGGCCGCGATGGCGGGCCCCGCAGCTCCGGCGGGGGCCACGGGGGAAGCTATGGAGGGGGCCATGGAGGGGGCCATGGAGGGAACCGAGGCTCTGGAGGCGGCGGCGGCGGCGGCGGAGGAGGAGGTGGTCGAGGCGGCCGAGGCCGACATCCCGGGCACCTGAAAGGCCGCGAAATTGGCTTGTGGTACGCGAAGAAACAGGGTCAGAAGAACAAGGAAGCGGAGAGGCAGGAGGTAAATCTGAAACTCGATAGTGGAGAGGGATGAGGCAGGACAGGCTTTTTCCCTTCCGCCGCCCCTAACCTTTTCGTTTTTTGTTCCTTGACTCATGCATGTGCTGTGTGAAATGAAAATCAAGTGTGCAAAGGTATTATGCTACAACTTCCGGTAGCGGATATTATGTAGTTTAACATTAGCCATGCTCATCTGACCTGGAGCAGTTAGGATTTGTTCAGGCTGGATGTATATTTTGCTTTAAGGACGTGAGAACTGTGAACAAAACAAATGTTAAGTTCACGTCCTATCCGAAGTTAACTTCCTTGGGGTATCACTGTGTTAGTATCCCTGGCCACCCTTTCCCTTAGGAAAATTTTGGTCATTTATTTAAGTTCTTTGCCCAAAGAGTTCGAAAATAGCGGTCTTCTTGATTCATACAAGTTTGCGCGGAATAAAAGCTGTCAAGTACTATTTTGAATGTAGATCGCTCAGAAGAATAGCCTAGCTTTCATATTTAGCATTAAAAAATAGCCACAAACCCAGGTTTTCTGTTTTTATGTTGGGCTGGGGAGGTTTCTGATGAGTAGCAGCTCCTCTTTGAGAAGGAAACGTGGGATCCTAGAAATAGGAGACGTTTCAAGAGATTAGTCTCTTAGCGTTGGTGATTGCCCGGCCCATTCGGTTTGTAGCTTGAAGATCTGTAGTAAGGAAAGCATTAAAGTTCGCTGAGTGGCTTATTTTAGTTT
This sequence comes from Panthera leo, assembly GCF_018350215.1. Lineage (NCBI taxonomy): Eukaryota > Metazoa > Chordata > Mammalia > Carnivora > Felidae > Panthera > Panthera leo. The sequence goes on from NC_056687.1 coordinate 109,923,061, forward strand.
AGTTTTTTTTTGTTTGTTTGTTTGTTTTTAATTAAACAGAAGCTTTCTTACTATAAGCCTGAGAACAACTTTTTAGTAACTTCATTAAAAGCACCTTTCATGTTAGGTACTGAATGTATGTAATTAAGTTCTCATTTAGGCTTCTGCTTTTAAATTATTCCATTTCTTTATTTTTCTTTTATCCGTGTCATTTTCATCAAAATGATTTTTTGGCACTATCCATTTATCTTCACACCTTATCACCTTCTCTTTAAAAAATATATATATACGTACATGTTTGTCAGCCCAAAATTAACTTGTTCATTGAGAAGACTTTTTTTTTTTAAATGAAGGGGAGCACATCTAAGTCATCTTGACATTGCAAGGATAATTGGCTGATTGCTATAAAAGGATGTGCACAGTAACTAGAAAAGTTACTCTTTATCAAGTTTTATTTAGCTCACATTATGGCTGTTGCCCTGGGGAATCTAAAGAAATATGATACTGAGAAATATGATATTGGTTGGGAAAATATGCGAACAGATGAAAAAATTAATCAGGAAAAATTGCTCATTATTTCCACCTGAAGCTAGTTGTGTTATGGATCATTCTGAATGGAATTCTGGATTTCTACCCCTTCCCAAACCTTCATTTTAGTAAATGTTACTACCATTTATTCACTTGCAACTCCCAAACAGGATTTATCTTTAATATTTCTCTTTGATTTCAGCAAATCTGCCTGCTCTTTTTATAATATATCCCAAATGCAACGACTTGTCTCCACAGCAGTTACCATAGATCAAGCCACTATTTTGTTCAGTGTTCTTGGCCTCCTAACTAGTCTTCTGGCTCCCACCCCTGCTCTCCACTGAGTCTGTCCTTTGTAGAACCACTCACAGTACTTTCAAAAGCAAAAAGTAGATTGCCTCATTCTCTAGCTCACAATTTGGGATTGGAAGCCAGGTCACATCTGTCTAAGTTGAATATATTTCAGTTGCATTCTAACATGTTTTACAGGAATCTTGGCAATATAGCTTCAATATACTACTAGGTTTCCCTCTGTGTACTTAACTCTCTGAGCCCATGTTCCCAATCTGATGTAATTGTAGCTTTTGTAAATATACTTCTATTTTTGCTTTGTATTACGATTCTTCTACCATTCTCTCTAAAATGCATCTCCGTCTTCTCTATCTCAATAGGACCATTTTTCAATGATCCAATGATTGGCTCATCCTACCTTTTTTTTTTTTTTTTTTTGACCACCTTCAGCCATATATGATTGCTTCCCAATTTCCCTAACTTTTAATTTTTAGGTAATCCCTATGTTTACAAAGTTACCACATTCTAGCAATGTGCTCTTTTTCTTTCAATTCTCATTTTTTTAAATTAATGATTGATATGTTTGAGACACTATCTTAAGCACTGTATTAATAGGGTGTAGGCCCTACCTTAAAGAAATTGTGGTGTAAGGGGCTGTTACAGGGATAGTTTACAATGTTAAAATATTAAAAGGAGAATGTGGATTATCATCTAACTCAGACTAGGAAGATTGTAGATTTTCCAGAGGAAATAACTCTTAATGTGAAACTTGGAAGATAGCGAAGTGTGTATGTTTGGAATTGGGGGATTTGGAAAGGGATTCTCAGGCAGAGGCAGCAGCACGTGCCACAACTTAGAGGTCAAGAGGAACATGTTCAAGGAACTGAAAGAATAAGAGCATGGGTGTTGGAGTGTGGTGAGATGAAGGCAGAGCAGTGGCTTTCAAACGTGTTGACAGTTTCCCACAGGAAGAAATACATGTTAATTTGCAGCCTAGTGTACAGGTATGTATAACTGAACAAAAAGTTTCATAAAATGATAATTATCCGTACATTGCTCTGAGTGTGGTGTTGGTATCTTTTTTGCTCTTTTTTTTTAATTGATACTGATAATGATTCTTTAATTTTATAAGCAACGATCTGAAAAGCCTGGTACTAGAAAAATAAGCAGCGCCTTGAAATTCATTGACTTTCCCCTAGGAACTCCTGTAAGCCATTAAAGCACTTGAAACAAAATAAATTATTGAGTATGTGTTTAAATTCATTTTCATACCAGTATAGAGAATGAACTGAAAAGAGGCAGTTCTGGGACAGGGAGACCAGTTAAGTAGCCTTTGCAGTAATTAAGGTGAGAAATGATAGCTTAAATTAGGACATGAAGATGGATGGAAGAAAGTGGACAGATTAAAGCAATTTAGGAGATTCAAAAGTGATTTTATCTGGGAGGGAAGGGTAAAGCAAGTATGTATTAATAAATGGCATGTTTATGACTATATAAGAAACAGGCTTGATGGAGGAAGATAGACTCAGCTTAAGGACCCTGAGTTTGATGTTGTAGGGCATAAAAGTGAGGATTTCAGGGAGGTAGGAGGCCCTGTGGATCTGATGCCTAGAGAAATCTAGATTGGCAGTTCGTGGTCCTATGGATAGTAGGTCCTATGGATAGTGAATGGAGAAGACAAGTGGGTGCAGGCCTAAATTCTATAGATCATTGTTTTTCAGACTTGAAAGTCTTGGCACCTTTTTAAAATGTGGGACGAGGGTGGAGTGAGAGATTCTATTTTCCTGACAGAATCCCAAATGGTGTCAGTGTTGCTAGTTTGGAGATCACTAGGGTTCAGTGTAGAGTAAAAAAATTTAAGGGTTGCAGTAAGAGAAGTTTCATAGATTCTTATCTAGGAAGGAACAGCCAGAGAAGAGGAAAATAAGGTGGATGTTGTTTTGGAATCCAGGAGCAGTGGTGAAGGCAGCAAAGGGTGTATGAAAAAAGGAAAGTAATCAAATAGTGGCAAATGCTACAGAGATGTCAAGTAAGGTAAGAACTCAGAATGTCTATTGGATTTAGCAACAAGGTCCTTGGCAACTTTAATGAGAGCCCTTTCTGTGGAGTGGTGGAGGTAAAAGCCAGATTGCAGGGGACTGACTAGTGAAGGAGAGGTGAAGAAATGGAGAACTTTTCAATCAGTTTTACTGTGAAGAGGAGAAAGAAAAATAGGGCAGTATCTGATAGGGTTGGGTGGATTCAAAAGAGGATTTTGTGTTGTAGAAGAGATTTGGGAGGCCTAGGTGGCTCAGTCTGTTAAGTGACCAACTCTGATTTCCTCTCAGATCATGATCTCATGGCTCCTGAGACCCAGTCCGGCTCCAAACAGACAGTGTGGAGCCTGCTTGGGATTCTCTCCCTCCCTCTCTTGTCTGCCCCCACTCCTGATGTGCACACACTCTTTCTCTGTCTCACAAAATAAATAAATAAACGTTTTTTCTTTTTAAGGTAAAGAAATTTGACTCTATTCCTGTTCATGTACTGATGGTAGGGAGTCAGTGGAGAGGAAACGTTTATCAGGTAGATTAAATTATGCTGCAGTAGTAAACAGCCTCCAAATCATAGGGAGCTATAACAACAAAGGTTGTTTTTCTACTCAAATTACTGGACCATTGGGAGTTAGGTTGAGAGTTCTCCTTATGAGAATGGTTCACAGAGCTCCACCCATCTGAAAAGTAGCTGGTTTTGGTGGCGGCTGGAGGGAATACAGTAAAGTGCCCTGATTCTTAAGAGACTCCTGTTTACATTTCTCTGGCCAGTAAGTCACATGGTCATGCTTACGTCATGGGTGGGAAAATGTACTTCTACCATATACCTGGAAAGAGGCAAACCAGAATATTGATCAGTAGGCTAATGACTACCAGAGAGAGATTTAGGAAAGGAATGTAAATCTCAATAGAAGGATTAGCCCTGAGGAGGTGAAAGGAATTGGACTGCAGAGTTTAGTGGAGAGATCAACCTTAAGCAGGAAAATGGCCTCCCAATTCCATTAACAGGAAGGAAGAGAACAAAGGATAGATTCTGATACAGGTGGACTTGGGTTCAGTGGTAATCAGTTGAGGACTTTTCCATTTGTTTTTGTTTTCTTTGTGAAATGTTGAGGGTGAACAGGAAGGTGGTAATGGTTTAAAATAGTTGCACACAATTAGAAGCTAATAAACGTAGACAGTTTGCTGGATGTCACTGTGGATCTTCTTTGCCAGGAATTTATGACTAAAAGCAAGGATATTTGAGGTTGTCCAAAAAAGGGGAAAACAATAAAAAAAATTAAATGCCATGATAAAATAAAATAGTCATGACACCCAAAACATGATTGAGATTCTCCATGCTTGAGGGGCGAGGTAGAGTGAAGGGTGATCCCACTGGTAGAAGATTAGGAGGAGGTAACCTACCAAAAAAAAAGGTTAGATCCGTGTTTGGAATTTTGGCACTCCTAAAATCTCCACTGCCCATAGCCTCTGGAGCCTCATTGTGGGAGAACCTTGTGAAAAACAATTTATAGGAGGTATAAGTTGTGTTTTTATTAAAAAGTATAAATTATTGGGCGCACCTGAGTGGCTCAGTCAGTTAAACATCCCACTTTGGCTCAGGTCATTATCTCACAGTTGATGGGTTTGAGTCCTGCATCAGGCTCTGCCCTGAATGACTCAGAGGATGGAGCCTGCTTTGGATTCTGTCTCTCCCTCTTTCTCTATCCCTTCCCCCGCTTGTACTTTGTCTCTCTCTCAAAAATAGGTAAACATTAAAAAAAAAAAAAAAAAAAGTATAAATTATGTTTTCAGGGGCTTTTCATTTTTCAGTCATCCTGCCTTTTTTGTGAATATCTAAAACTCATACAGCAAGGTGAGAAGAACTTTTGTTCTGCTAGTAGAGATAAAAAAAAAACTTCAAAATATAAGGTTTTGTTTGGTTGAAGAAATGTTGTTCTGTGACTTTCAATTGGAAATAAATCATTCTTCAGAGAAGTGCTTAATCTGTCCCATTTTGAAAGTGAGCAGAAGAAACAGTGCCTTTGGGTGGTTGAGGTGTTGGGAAAAATTAAGGAAACTTTGCTTGATAATGACTTTATGTCTTGGGGTTCCTTCCTAGAGTAGTCTTTAATCATTAAAATGTCTTGTAGTTTCTAACTGCCAAGAAAAAACTCGATGACCATTTCATGTAGGTATACAAAGCAATAAATGTTAACATGTGCTGAGGACATTACAGAATTCAAAGTATAGGGCAGAAATGTTCCAATAATGAAACTCTGTGTTGGGTGTTCCCAAGACCACTCAGGTTCCGTAATTTACTAGAAGGAATTGCAGAACTCTGAAGAGCTGACATATGCAATGTTTTGGGGTTTTTTACAGCAGATCTTTACAGATTAAAATCATCACAGGTAAAAAAGATGCATAGAGCAGTCTAGGAGAAACCAGGTACAAGCTCCTAGTCTTGGTGGAGACTACACACCCTATACTATGAAGAGATACATTAGTCTGATATATAAACCATTTTAATGAGATTTTCATGCTGTATAGTTAAAAAAAAATGATGGGCTTTAGTACCTGTCAATAAACAGATTTTGCTCTAACCTGTGCTTCCTTATGGCTTTCCTATCAGCCAGAGTTTGGACTTGTTAATTGTATAAGCATAATGATTGTTTTAGTAAACTTTTCAGTTAAGTTGCAGAAGTCTTCTGGAATTTCCCAGAGATCTGCTTGTATTCTTTTTGTGTATTTCTTTAAAGAGAAAAATGGATTTAACACAAAAGTCATGCACACTCATTGCAAAAAATAGATTCAGCCATCATCCTTTTGGCAAACTTCTCTGCAGCATCTACTGTGTGTCAGAAATACATCTGGGGGCGCCTGGGTGGCTCAGTGAGTTAAGTGTCCGACTTTGGCTCAGGTTATGATCTCACGGTTCGTGGGTTTGAGCCCCGTCTTGGGCTCTGTGCTAACAGGTCAGAGTCTGGAGTCTGCTTTGGATTCTGTCTCCCCTCCCCTGCTAGTGCTCTGTTTCTCTGTCTCTCAGAAGTGAATAAACATTTAAAAAAATATAATAATAATACAGCTGGAAGACATACTGCAAAAACGTAGAATATAAAGTGAATAATCTATTTCAGTATTAATAATAATGAAAATAAGATTGTGCTGCATATATTTTCTACGACTGTTTTTTTTTTTTCATTTAATATCTTGGTTGTCTTTCCTGTCTGCACACTTGAGGAAAAATCTACCCTCTCTTAACTACTCTGTTTAAATTCAACTAGTTACAATGTACAATTATAAAAGAACAGTTGTAAAAGTTCTTGTTCTTACTGTGTACAGTGTAATTCCTATCCTGTCTGGTATTGTTTGTTTAATTCTCTTCTGAAGCAGCTACATCATCACCATATTGGAGCATCATCTTCATGAATGTTGATCAATTTTATTTATTTCCTCTGAGCTCAGCCTTCTTCCTAATGTATTCATCTTTTTACTGTAAGAACTTTAAAGTGCTCATTGCCACCAAATATTATTTCCAGTTTTCAATTAGCTTTTTTTTTTAAACCAAACATTTGTGTTTTAGTAACTTTAATTGTGAGTATCTTTGAAAATTTCAGACAGAAAAATTTATAATAATCAGTATGTGAGAGGGTAGAAGAAAAAGGAACCGAAGTTTTAGTAAGGGATGTAAATGTACTTTCTTTGCCAGTTATATTGCAGCTAATTTTATAGGTATATATAGCAGAAAAAGGATATATACAAAAATATTAACATTAGGTCTATGAAGTGAAATTGGACTAGAGCACCTGGTAGGGCAATTTTAAGTTTCATATGAATGTTGGATATATATATCTGCTCTTTTGTTTTAGTTATCAAATGATTTTGTACATGCTTTCTAGTGTTGATAAGGATACTGTTTGCTTTGCACAAAATAGAGAGCTGTAGTACACATGGATGAACGTCGAGAAGAACAAATTGTGCAGCTGCTGCATTCAGTCCAAGCTAAGAATGATAAAGATTCGGAAGCACAGATATCCTGGTTTGCTCCTGAAGATCACGGGTAAAGCAAAACACATTCTTTTAAAGAATGGACTGAGTAACACTTCTTTCATAGCATTGGCTAGGGGGAAAAAAGATAATAAAAATAACCTCTTTAGACTCTTCAATAAGTGAAATTTAACCTTGAAGTAAGCCTTTTTCTTATATAGACTGACTCTATTTGGTGGTAGATTGAAAAAAATCCAGATGGCACATTCATTCCACAGAAAGCTAAATGGTAGGAATAGTCTATTTGGATATGTGATCATTATTAAGTTATTGTTTATTGTTTTCCTTTTCACCATCTTTGTATTTCCAAAATTCTGGGAGAAATCTGTAAGAAGTTAAATTGTTGCTATTTTAGGATGATTACAGGGGCTGTACCATTTAGAGGAAAAATTAAGAGAGGTTTTTCTGGGACTGTATAATGTAGCATCCCATTTATAAGCACTCAGAAATGGTGGCAGGAAGAAAATAGAAGTTGTGAAATGAAGCTTAGACAAATCAGAAAAATACGGTAAGTCATTGCAATGGAGGGATGACTTATGTGAATTTTAATTTTTTTAGCTACACAAGGAATAACTTGTAATATCTATTTACACGGAGGAACACTTTGAATTCATTATAAAAATCTAAGTATTTTCCTAATTGAGCTAAGAAAGAATAATAGCTGGTGATTTTAAAATAAATAGCATATTGTTTTGTTTCAGGGCTCTAGCAGCTCTTCATTTAACCTTTTATCATTTTTTTATTTTGTCAAAATAGTTACGGGACTGAAGCTCCTGCTGAAAGCAAACCAAACTCAGAGAAAAAACTTGAGGACCAGGAAAAGAAATTGATAAATCAAGAAAAGAGGACATTTAGAATCAGGGACAAATATATTGACAGAGATTCTGAGTATCTCTTGCAAGAAAATGAACCTGATGTAACCTTAGACCAACAACTATTGGAAGATTTACAAAAGAAAAAAAGTGACCCTCGGTATATTGAAATGCAGGTAATGGAAAGCAAGATGTGGAAAAAGTTTTTTGTCATTTCTTCTCACACTTGATAAAAATATATTTACGTTTAGAAGTAGCTACGTGGTATAGATCAGTGGTATTTCTATAGACTGTTCTCTGTGGGGATTCTTTCTCTTATACCAGAGAAAAGCATTGGGAGTGGAATTGCATATAACCTACAGCAGCTTACATAGTGAGGAGAAGAAATTAGTTTAACCTTTCTTGGACAGTTTTGTGAGATGTCGTAAGAGACAAGGTGGTTAGAATTGTAAGGTTTCTAGACCATTTAATCCAACTCCTTCCTTTTACAGATGATAAAATTAAATACCCCAAAGTTATGATGTGCATATGTTCACCAGCATTTTAAAGATAAGACTGTGACAAGAACAGAAATTCTGAGTTTTTCAGTATGTTCTTTCTATGGTAGGCAAGATATTTTTAGGTCCCTTCCTGTTAAAACATAAAATTTACACTTTGTGGATATTGTAGAGATAGATATAATAAAATGTTCGCGTGTATTTCTTTTAAGAGAAAATGAGGAAATTCTGAGGGCCGCATCTTTAATATGCAAATATGTATTACTCTTTGTGAGAAAGGCAGAATATCACCTGTCCCATAGGAAAGAAAGGATCCATTGACTGTCGTTGATCAGGTTGGATATCCTGATTAGAACAGTTGAGGTAAAGGGGCACCTGGACTGCTCAGTCAGTTAAGTGTCTGACTCTCGGTTTTAGCTCACTCATGATCTCAGTTTCATGAGTTTGAGCCCTGCATTGGGCACTGCACTGACAGCACAGAGCCTACTTGGGATTCTTTCTCTCCCACTTTCTCTGCCCCTCCCCTGCTCATGCTGTCTTTGTCCCTCTCAAAATAAATAAACTTAAAAAAATTTAAAAAAAAAGCGGGGCACCAGGGTGGCTCAGTCAGTTAAGTGTCCAACTTCAGCTCAGGTCATGTCATGATCGCAGGTCTGTGAGTTTGAGCCCCGTGTCGGTCTCTGTGCTGAGAATTCAGAGCCTGGAACCTGCTTCAGATTCTGTGTCTCCCTCTCTGTCTGCCCCTCCCCTGCTCATGCTTTGTCTCTGTCTCTCAAAAATGAAAAAATTAAAAAAACAAAAAACAGTAAGGTTGTCCAGAGGGGAATTGTGTAATTTTTTGATGCCTATGTAGTGAAAATATGATTCCAGGACAGGAGACTTCAAGTTTAATCATTTCAGATTATTGTGGTTGAGAGCAGAGCTTCTTTTATAGCCTTAGAAAGAAGGAGATTTAGCTCCTATCTCTCTGCTTTGTTTGGAGGACAGACTCAAATATTAAAAATGTGTGAGTGATCCAGTAAGGAAGTTAGGAGAACAAATGTGTAAAACATCCTTCCTATTGGCTAGACACTTACAAACACTTCACATGTACTACATCATTTAAACCTCCCAACAACCCTGTGTAAGAAATTCTGCATATTTGTGATGGAGAGGGGGAAAAAAATCTTAGGTTAAGTGACCTATCTACAGTTGCACAGCTAGTAACAGAATCCAGTCTAAAATTCAGATGTGTTGGGTGCCTGGGTGGCTCAGTTGGTTGAGCCCCTGACTCTTCTTTTCAGCTCAGGTCATGATCTCACAGTTGTGCCATCAAGCCCTAGGTTATGTGGAACCTGTTTGGGATTCTCTTGTCTCCCTCTCCTTTGCCCTTTCTCTGCTTGTGCTCTTGCTCTCTCAAAATAAATAAAATAAAAAATAAAAAAAAAGTTAGATGTGCTTAAGAGCTCAACTTTTTAATCCTTTTTGGTAATATGCCATTGTTATAATTTATTTAATAAATATTAATTTTCCATTTTGTACATGTTTGTCATTGTGCTGTGTTTTCTGAAGACTAATAAGACATTTCCTGTCTTCAAGCAGCTTATAACCTTCATTGTCTCATATCTCAGGGTTACAGCCAGAAATTAGGAAATAGAAGGGTTGTCTGTCTTGATAAAGAATATTGGGTTGTAATTGTCTTCAGCATTTACATATTTAGAAAGCAAATGTGGTTAATGCTAGTTTCAAATTTAATGGGAGAGCTTCTATATATTTATATATTGAGATGGTTACATTGAAGTACATGAAGTACTTCTAGAAATCATTAAATGGTTTTAAATAATGTATTATAATAAAAAATTACCAACAAAAGTGTGGCAACTTGTTTCAAATTGCTAGAATTCATTCAAGTCATCACATTGCCTTGTTTTTTATGGTACTGAGAATTACCTGACTGACCATAACCAAGCAGGCATATATAGCATAGTTAATAATGCTAATATATATATATATGTATACATATATAATGCTAATATATAAACAATGTGTTGTATATATTATAATGCTAGTATATAATATATAGCGTATAGTTAGTAATGCTACCCTGTATATTTGAAAGTTGCTAAGAGCTTAAAAGTTCTTGTTATAAAGAAAAAAATTGTAAATATGTGTGATGATGGATGTTAACTAGACTTAACTGTGGTAATCATTTCATAGTACAAGAAGATACTGAATCATGTTATACACCTGAAACTATTATAATGTTGTATGTCAATTACATCACAATAAAAAAAATAGTGGGGGATTTTTTTTATTCTCCTATTTTGACAAATCAAGTAGGCAAAAGATGATATTTCAATATCAATATTTCAAGAAATAAAAATTTTTGAAAAATGGCGATAATATACTGGATTACCTGGGATGGTTCTAATTTTACTGCTTTTTTTTTTCTTTTCAATAAAGGAAGTTTATTAAAGCTATGGTTTGTTTTTTCATGTTATAATGTACCTAGGTCATTGTAAACCATAATACTCTTAAGTGTATGTCATTTTCATGTAGTGTAGGTTTTCAGAATTGCAAAGACATCATCAAATAAAAGATACAGGAGTTAATCATTTCTTCTTGGGTGTTTCAGTTGCAATTCACCAAAAATTAAGTAGCTTATATGTGTCAGAAACTGCTACTTTTTATACAAAGGTTTTTCATTCAGATTCCTTGCAACCTTGTGAGATACAACCTTTGAGGGATTCAGGATCCAAGTTTGTCTTAAGATCTTAGCTCTTAAATGGTAGGACCAGATTTTCTTCACATATTACTTGTTTTATGTATTTATTTTTTATTTTGTTTAATGTTTATTTAGTTTTGAGAGACACAGTGACAGAGTGAGAGCGGGGGAGGGGCAGAGAGAGAGAGAGGGAGACACAGAATCCAAAGCAGGCTCCAGGCTCTGGGCTATCAGCACAGAGTCCGACATGGGGCTTGAACCCACGAACTGTGAGATCATGACCTGAGCCGAAGCCGGACGCTTAACTGACTGAGCCACCCAGGTGCCCCACATGTTACTTGTTTTCAATTTTCTTTGATTCTCAAAGGCAAGTACCCAGAAGTAATTAATCTGTACCAGTGCCTTATGGATTAGTAAATGGTGGATTGATGGTTGGGAAAATGAATTGTGATAGCAAAACAAATCTAAAATGAATATATAAAACAAAAGATGGTAAAAGTAATTTAGGGACTACAAGAATGCACATTAGATGACAGATCAGATTGCATTTTACTGCCACTTTAACTCAAAGAAAGTGTCTCCACTCTGTTGAATGTAATGGAATTCTCTTTTTCAGTGTTTTAAAAATAAAGGGGATTGTTAAGTTCATGAGTTCTTTTTTATAAAAATTCTTTTTTAAGTCTTGATACTTGACATAATCAATGAAGTAATAATATTTTGGGATTCTAGCATATTTATGATATGTTCTGATTACCATGATTGTAATTTGATTCTTTTGTGAAAATTAACAATTGTTTTTAATTTTCAGCATTTCAGGGAAAAGCTGCCTTCATATGGAATGCAAAAGGTAAAACAAATACTATATCCTTTAGTTTGCAAAATACTTAAAATATAATTCTTTTAAGACCTATATCAAAAAATACAAACTAAAAAACTTTCCTCTGAAGGATATTATTGAAAGTTCATTTTATTCTTTTGAATTTTTGAAAGACCAAAAGAAAAAAATGGTCATGAAACCATTTTCCTGAACTTTTCTCATTTCTGTCTATAAATGAAATGTTTAGAACTTTAAGAAAAATAGAATTTTCACATGTAAGTTATCTTGGGTAAATACCCTTACTCCTAATTTGAGACCAAACATTTTAATTAAAATTGAGACACTACTGAAAATAGAGTACTTTAGTTAATTTATTATGCTTTATTACATAGTTACCTTATAGAGAGTAATACAGTCCTCCATCCTACTCTGTTCTCTCAGCCTTACTTTGTTTTGATTAAAGTTTTGGTTAAGTACCACCTGCCACAGTGTTTTTTCCTCCCTTAGGCTGCTGTAAATTCTTGAGGACAAAGTGTTCACTATGTATTACTTGACTCAGAGACACCCCCCCCCCCCCCCCAGTAAATATTGAATGAATTAATCACATGCTGTACAAGCTATAATTTCATTGTTTAAACTTGGAACTTGTTCTGATATATGTATAGTGTGTTAAAGTAGATGGGAAAATTTTTAAAGGTGAGTTTTCAAAATGTAGATAATAATAACCTCCAATACTACTTTGAAGTAGTAGGATGGTCTTATTAATATAGTGAATATTACTATTAAAAATATTAGTGTTTATCTAAAAGTTTTAAGAAAGACCTTCCCCAAATGTGAGGTTTTCCAGATATTTGAAGTTTACCCCTTTGATTTAGGTGTTTACAAACTTTAATTATTTGAAAGGAAATACATTATAGACTTCCTTGTTCTCTGGAACAGCATACAAAACTTGTTCCGCAGACAAAGCCGTATTGTTTGAGTTTTGATATAACCCCTTAATGTCTTCAGTAGTTGGTTGGGTATTGGGATTTTTCTTGTACTCAGTAGTCGTACACTCAGCATTCTTTTTAATTAATGTTTATTCTTATGTGTAGAACTTAGAGCTGTCTCTTTTAGTTCTTGTTGGTGTGTTTTCCTTTCATAGTGCCTTGTGTTTGTTTTTTTCATAATTTGATGCTGCTTTTCTCTTGAAAACAGGTAGACCCAGATATACAAACTGTCAGCATTGCATTTAACAAAATTTTAAATGCATTAATACCTTTGTTAAAAATGGTTACCTTCAGTTTGATGGTATTTTGATTACTACTTTTTCAGTTAGTCACTATGTGATGTTCTTCACTTATTTTCCATTTTGAAATAGGAATTGGTGAATATGATTGATAACCATCAAGTAACAGTAATAAGTGGTGAAACTGGTTGTGGAAAAACTACTCAAGTTACTCAGTTCATTTTGGATAACTACATTGAAAGAGGAAAAGGATCTGCATGCAGGATAGTTTGTACTCAGCCAAGAAGAATTAGTGCCATTTCGGTAAGTAATGTCTCACTTTTTAAAATTCCCCACCTTATTTTCCATCCTCCTAGTCTTGCTGGAACTAAACTGCTTTGAAGGTTTGTAATGGTTCTTAAATATATTTAGGATGTGTTGTTTTGAAAGTAAATATTTGGTAGTAAAGACCAAAATCTTGAATGACCTCTTATTGATAATAGATGTTCATGAGTTTAAGATAAATTATAAATTCAGGTAAATTTTAGTATAAAATTAGAAGAAGAGAAAGCTGATAAATTTTTGTGGGATTATAAACTCCAAATAATCCCCATCAGTATAGATGCTTTAAATATTACCACTTGATTCATTCAGCATTGTTTTTTGGTTCTCAGATTGTTTTTCAGTATGTAAGTACACTGATGGTGAAAGCAGGAAGCCTTGTATATTTTAGCTGCATTTTAAATTTTTTTAATGCAATTGCTCAATAAGAGGGAATTTATCATAAAAATTAAGATACTATTTTAGGTTTATCCTATTAACACTTTGAGGTACATGTTTACTACAAACAACAGCATTTCTGTTTAGTTAGATGACCTAGTTAAATGTATGGGTTATGTATTCTTTAAATATGTTAGGGGTTTCTTGCAACATTTGATGGGTATAGTGAATTTATTTCAGTGTTACATGGTTTTTTGTGTAAATTTAAATTATAAAGATTTACGGTTATGTTTAGTTGTATGATACTGCTATTTATCATCTCCAGGTCATTTAATAAAGAATTTGGTTAGAGACTGTGTTACCAATTATGACAATACTTTGGAGGAAATAACAGTATACATTTTAAACCATGATTTCTAAAGAAAGTACAGTAGCCTTTTTGGTAGAATCATATTTCTAGAAATTATATAAGATGACAGAATGGCAAAAAAGAACCACTTTTGGTATAGTACAATTATATAGCTAGATTTAAGTAAGTTAAAAATATGATCAATTTTCACTAATATAATATTACACATATATATTGACAGTGGGAAGAAATACTGACTAGGTTATTTTTTGTTTATTTTTCCAAGATCTGTTGGTACTTGAATGGGCAATTTAGTAAGTAATAAAAAGTGAAATAGTGGCCTAACTCAGTGTATACAGGATGTACTGACTGGAAAGTTTTATTTCTGAAGTATTGTTTCTTAATTATGCCATTTTCTATTTCTAATCTCATAAATCACTGTTCTGTCACAAGATGTCTATTGGTTACTTGTAGTTACATAAATCTGTATTGGATTATCAATTCCAAGTTAATTTTTGGCAGCCATAACTTTTAGAACAAAACCAAGAACCAGGAATGAAGCAACACCAATGTCTACCAAAAACAAAATCTCGAGGAACAAAAAGTACAAACATGTATTTGCCCTCATTATATACAAGGTTTATAAGTTTAGACCATGATTTCTAACTGTTTTAGAAAAGTTCAAAAGAAAGGTAGAGATGAATGAGAGGATGCTATATAGAAAGGCAGTTTGAAAATAGCGATGAGAATTTGGCCTTGAAGGGCTTTTTAAGAGAAAGTGAAAAGTCAATGTAAGAGGCAGTAGTCTGCAGCTTTTAAGGGACAGTACACGGTTTTAGAACCCTTGAATTTTAGTATCTGTCTCTTTTTTTAACTCCTGAAAATCTGATGAACATTTTTTCCAGAAATCCCAGATTTTATGGATGTTCAAGATATTTGTCCTAAAGGAAATCCTATTTTCTTTGTAAATGTCTTTTATTTTGATTAAAGGTTGCAGAGAGAGTGGCCGCAGAAAGGGCCGAATCTTGTGGCAATGGTAATAGTACCGGATACCAGATTCGTCTCCAGAGGTAAAGAATGTTCACCTCTTGTATACAGGTAGATTTTAGTGAAACTTTGAAGTTAGAGATTCAAAAGAAAGATTGCCCCCTATCTTTATGTTGATTACTATTAAAATTGACATTTAAAGTAACTGCAGCATAGGAAGCTTGCAAACTACAAACTCCTGTTTGGATTGTCTTTTTTTAAAGTGTGCTTTTATATTATTAAATGACTAGAGAAATCACTTACCTGGATATACATTAGTAGATCATCACTACACTTGAAAGGAGTTGCTGTCATGTATCTTTTGGTACCACCATCCACTGCCATTCCCCCCCCTCCGATTGACTTTATTGATTTTGGTATCTTTAACTTACCGTATATCTGTAGTCCTTTTCTGGAGCTCAAGATTCCATTTAGCTTTTTAAATGAACTGATTTTTCAGTCACTGAACAGAAATTTAGGCCCCTAAGTGTTGTTTTCTGAATGTTAATGGTTATGCCTTTAAAAAGACATCATTGGTGTATCGTGACCGTGAAAATAATGTATAGTGAACTTGAATGTAGTATTTCCCATTACTCTGTTGCGGTAAGCATTCCTATAACCAAAAAGTTAATTGTGAAGATTTTCTTTTAAACTTGTGTGGTACTTAGTAATTTGTTTAGTAAAGACACTAAAACCAAAACTCATATCCTGTCTTTCATTCACAGTCGGTTGCCAAGGAAGCAGGGTTCTATCTTATACTGTACAACAGGAATTATCCTTCAGTGGCTGCAGTCAGACTCGTGAGTATGTTTCACTTCAGGACAGACATTCAGTTAGTTAGACATTAGCAAAAGATGTCAGTATTAAATTGGATTTTACTAATTATTAAAGTAGAATGGTTCCGTTGTTGAATTTTGTACTAAGTTTCATACTTCACACTTTTGCTTTAGGCGTTTGTCCAGTGTTAGTCATATTGTGCTTGATGAAATCCATGAGAGAAACCTACAGTCAGATGTTTTAATGACTGTTATTAAAGATCTTCTCAATTTTCGACCTGACCTGAAAGTCGTATTAATGAGTGCGACATTGAATGCTGAGAAATTTTCAGAATATTTTGGTGAGTAAATTTTATGATTATTGCTTTAGGAAGTTATCACAAAGCCACTGAATTTAGAGTTAATAAAATTAAAAAAAAAATCAAAAAGCTAATACATTTCTAGGTACCAGGTACAAAATAAATGTTTAGTAAATATTCTCCTAGCTTCTAATCTCATAGATTAGAGAATTGAGCCTATTTTTGAAAGGTGGCATCATCTGTGTTAGAGTGAAGACATGTAGGTTTTTGGTGCCACCATCAGGTAATTAAGGTGGCATCAATGAGTTCAAACCACAGGTTTGAATAATTTTTTGAACATTTTTTTTGTGATTGTTCTGTGGTTTTCATGTACTGTCACAGGCTAGAGTGGCAGCGTGCTAATACTAATAGTACTCATGGACACTTCTGGAACACCTTGAGTGTGCCAGGTGTACTGTATTTGGCACTGTATCATCTTAACACCTCGTGAGGTAGGTGCTAGTATTCCCATTTTTGCCGATGTGTCTTTCCAGTATGCCTTGTAATGGTTGCATAATTAAGAGAGGGTTGAGGGGTGCCCGGGTGGCTCAGTCGGTTAAGCGTCTGACTTCACCTTCAGCTCAGGTCATGATCTCATGGTTCATGAGTTCGAGCCCTGCATTGGGCTCTTGTGCTGACAGCTCAGAGCCTGGAGCCTGCTTTGGATTCTGTGTCTCCCTGTTTCTCTCTACCCCTCCCCAGCTCGCTCACTGTCTCTCAAAAATAAGTAAATGTTTAAAAAAAGAGTTGAGAGGATTTGAAACATTTTGACTAGCTGTAGAGTACATTTTTTAAAAAATATGCTTATCTGTTTTGCTTCCAGTTGTAGGAGAAGGAGAGGAAAATGGTGGGGGGTGGGGTAAGGGTGAATAGTTAAAATGGAAGCTTAAAGACGTGTGAAATTAGTTGCTTGTATTGTTTTGTTTGTTTGTTGTTGTTTTGATGCATGGTCCAGACCTAACGTTGAATAAACTGCTCAAACTTGTGCAATTCACAGGCAGAGCTGTGAGACCACCTGAGATACTTTTTGACCTCTGATGCTATGTTGGCCTTGGTTTACAATGTATACTGCTTATTTTGCATGGTCTGAAATAGAAGTAGCATTTAAGTAACAGTACTAAGAGAGGTAGTTTTTTTGTTGTTTTTTTTTTAACTAGTGTTTCTAAAATAATAAGTAACAATTTAATATTTTGCTATGTCTTATTTAAACTACTTTTTTTTTCTCTTTTCCTGATTCTGGGTACCATAAGAGTAGTGCTTCTTAAGTTGATTTCACTAAAACTTGGGTTCTGCTGGTACCATCTTGACTAGTGATGGAGAGGAAATAGACTTCCAACTATTGAGTTATGAGTCCAACTTAAAATGCTCTATTCTTTGATATATTGTGTTACTTTGTAGAACCGTGATGCGTGTGTACAGTTTGGTAGCAGTAAAATGGTAGTAAGTGAAGAGTAGACTGCTACTTTTCATTAAATTCATTATGGAAAAATAGGGTACAATTGTAAAAGTGCCAGGACCATCTTTGAACTTAAGAAAGGTAAGAAAGGTATTGGCCTATTTATAATCTGTTAATTTTTTTTTTTTTAAACATTTTGAGTATAGATTTATGTCTTGTCTGCCATAATAGGTAACTGTCCAATGATACACATACCTGGTTTTACTTTTCCGGTTGCGGAGTATCTTTTGGAAGATATAATTGAAAAAATAAGGTAAGTAAATATTAGGAAATAAGAGCTTTAAAAATACTAATGCCACCTTTTTTTTCTGTTAAACTTTAATCTCAGAAGCTCTTTTTTAACCACTACCTTCTAAAACATTGTTTTTCCTTAAATCAGGGATTCCTAGACTTGGTTGCACATTAAAATCACCTGGAGCCCTTTAAAATCCAGATGCCCAATTCACACTCCCTACCTTAATTACATTACAAAATCTGGGCTGGTAGCCAGGCATCAGTTTTTTAAAGCTCCCTGGGCAGCAAAGTTTGGGAACCTTTGTTACTAGTGCTTGAACCTCTCCTCTGATTGTCCTACCAAGTTTTCAGTTTTTGCTGGCTTCCATTGCCTACCCTTTACATAAGATTTCCCCTGAGGGTTCTTAATTAGCCTTTTTTCAGTCTTTCATGGTTTGACTGTGCCATCCTGTTTCCATGGCCATAGCTGTGTATTTTCACAGCTCTCAGAGCTGGAGCTTCTGAAGCTCTTCCTGAACTTTGCATTTGGTATCTAACTCTCTACTCAGCAGCATTCCAGTACCACAGGTACCTTGAAGCTCACATTTTTCCAGCTGAAATCATTATCTTCTATTCATTCCCCACCGTGCTTCCACCAAAACGTTAAAATGAAATAATTTCTCTTTGCAAGTTTGCCTTACCATGGTTACTATCCTCCACGCAGTGTCTGAGCTGTAAATCCAAAGACTAATATGTATCGAGCAGTTGATAAATCATACCAGGATATGTTAACTGCTCTACATGCCTAGTAACTCAGTCTAAATCATTCTGTACTCCCACCTTTCCCACAGTACAAACCCTGAGAGCTTTCTCCTTGCATGTGCCCTCTCATTTCTGTTTTCTCTGCTTAAGGTTGTTATTGTCTCTTCCGTGCTAGTAGTTCCTCTTCTGGTACTGTCTTCACTCTCATATATATGTGAGAGTGCCATGTATTTTCCTACAAAATCTGGTTATGTGAACTTTCTCCCCCTTGTCAAGCCTCCTGAAATTTTTCTTTAAAAACTTGTTTAAGGACCTTTATGTTTGTCATGACCTGTAGCAGAATACCTCAGCTAGTATACCCAAATTATTGATCCCTTCAGCACTCTGGCCATTAGCTACTAACAGCCTTCTCCGAGGGGATATACCAATTAATATTTGAATTTCTTGTTGAGGGAAGGGCTGGGAAAACACAGCCCATAGGATCAGGTTCCTGTTCCCTAGTTAGTCATCCCAAAGCTCTTTACAATCTGGCTCTATCCTTTTTTTCTAGTCTTATGTGTCTCCTGGTGTACCTGTGCTAAATGTACCATTCCCTAATATGCCAGTCAGTGCCCTTTCATTCACGATTTTGTGCTTTGTTACATGCTATGTTGTCCTTTTAGACACCTTCTCCACCCTTTATGTATAAACTTAATTATGTAAGAACAAATTCCAACTTCACTGTCTGTTAAGCTTTTTCTTATCCCTCCCATAGAGTGGGTTGCTTTCTCATCAACCTGTAGCAGGTTTATCATATCTCTTAAAATACTTACCATATTGTCAGGTACTTCACCTTTATATTTACCTCTTGCAATAGATTTCAGATTTGTCCAAGGTCAAGCATTTTGTCCTGTTCATCTCTATAACTAGAGTACAGCACAGTGCCTGGCCTATAGTAAACATGCAAATAAATATACGGACAGATAGGGAAACACTTGTGTTTTAAGATTCCACAGCTTACTTGTTAAGTGAGAAAACGGAAGTGATGGTGGGAAGGTGAAAACAAAGATCCTACAGTCGGTTTTACATGGAGAAAAGTGTGTTCAATTTTTTGGGTGGACATTTAAACAGATTTTTATTAAACTTCATGCCTGCCCTGTGCATTAGGGTCTGATCATAAAACAAGGAAAGACTTGGTACCTATCCTCAGAGCTTAAATGTAGACAGAAAGACATAGAAGCTGTCCTGTAAAGTATGACTGACCCATTCTGGAAGAAGTAAAGAATGTATTGGGAATGAGGTTATGTAGCAGGGATAGACTGGGCAAGTGAGGAAAGTAGTGAAATTCAGGGTAGGAAAAAGGGAAGTGTGTATATCAGAGAGGGTAGAACATAACTAAAAGTGAGAGAGGGTATCTTAATCGTCTGTGCTCTGGTTTTGTCATCAGTAAGCTTTATTATGCATTCTCTCTTCAATTCCACTTTGCACCATTCCTCTCACTTCCTACTGTGGCACATTTAGCAATTATTTTCTAGTAACAGGTGACAGTAGTGCAAGTAAAGTTTTAGGGAACAGTAAGCTAAAATTATTTAATGATGAATTGCTTTCTTAAGCTCTGTAGAAGGCAGGGAATGTTCAGGGAACTGTAACTAAAGAGTCTCGGAAGCAAAAGAAGGGTGTATGTGCCCTTGTCATCCCCTAGTCAGCCCTAAGAGGGGAGTTGAAGGAAGGTGATCCCTTGACAGAAGTTTTCAGGCGAAGCCCCCATCTGTCCCTTCCCAGAAGAAGAGCTGAACTGAAGGGAAGGAAACAGGGTGAAGATGATATGGAGGGTTGTCATTGGGCACTTGGCCGGGGAGGGGGGGGGTGGGTTGAAGCTTACCTCTGTTTTTCGGAATTGCTGGGAAGGGAGCCAACTGTGGGTCCATCCTGCTGACTAGGACTAATCTCTGTCTCAGGTTGCCCTACCTCAAGTTGATGCCTCTATATGTATCGAAGACTTAGGGGAATCCTGGGTCACAGGTACTGAATAGGGAAGGGGTTAACACTTTTTGGGTGTCTACTATGTGTCAGGCACTGTGCTTTATCTTACTGCATTTTTCTTTTATTCTCCTGCCAATACTATTAAAGTATTATAATATTTCAAATAGGCAAACCGAAGGGCAGAGGTTTATATCTTGTCCAAGGTTACACAGGTAGTCAGTGGCAGAGCACGGACATCAGTCCAGTTCTGTCTGACTCTAAAGTCCATGGTCCAGACCCCCCTTTTCCATCTAGATGCTCTCCCTAGGCAAATTCCCAGGGGCTTTGGGGTCAAAGTGTAGTTTCACTTTTCTTTGTCTCCTCCCACCCCCATGCCTTTCAAACCATTTAAGTTAGGTGGAATTCTTAGGCAGATGCGCCCTCTGTTTGTTTTTAGCAGTCACTAATGGCGTGGTGGAGTCATGGCATATAGTATTGGATTGACACATAGGACACTTGAATACAGATTCTGGCTCTGCCATTTGGCTCTGACTGTAAGACTGAGCAGAATTAAATAGTTCTCAAGCATGAGTGGGTCTGTAGGTCCATAGATAAATTTTCTGAATTTACTGGGGCACTAATTCAAATTCCTAGATTAGCAGACCCCAACCAGACCTACGG
The DNA here is from genome assembly GCF_018350215.1 of Panthera leo. Lineage (NCBI taxonomy): Eukaryota > Metazoa > Chordata > Mammalia > Carnivora > Felidae > Panthera > Panthera leo. The sequence continues at coordinate 109,944,214 of NC_056687.1, forward strand.
AGTCCAAATCACAAGGGATAGGACTCAGGATTCTGTATTTTATAAGCTCTCTGGGATTCTTATGTGCACTCAGGTTTGGAAACCTATATATTCAAAATCTGAGTCTTGTACTAGGCATTTATTATTTTATATGTGATATTTATATTTACATTAAACAGTAATGTTAACTTTTTAGAGCAAACAAGTTACTGTAGAATTAATTTTTTTTATTTTGACTGCTAACGATGATCTAAAGTTTTATGTACTTTGGTAGAGAAAAATGATTTTTATATAAAATGTTGGATTTTATATATTAATGAACAGCTACTAATAAACTATTTAGTAGCATTCACTAGAAAGCATAATGAAATGTTCTTTAAAATCCTCTTTAAAACCCGAAAGTAAAAAGTCACAGATATTTGCTAAAACCAGAGAGTTTGCAAATGGTTTAAGCTATTTAAGAATTTTTTTATTTATTTTAGATATGTTCCAGAACAAAAAGAACACAGGTCCCAGTTTAAGAGGGGTTTCATGCAAGGGCATGTAAACAGACAAGAAAAAGAAGAAAAAGAAGCAATCTATAAAGAACGCTGGCCAGATTATGTAAGGGAACTGCGAAAAAGGTATGTGTTTTTTGCTTGTTTTTAATCTAATTTGGGATCACAGAGGCTAAATGACTAAAACAAAAAAGCAGAGATTGTCTTCTTGAATTTGTTTCTAACTATTGTTATCCCAGTAATACTTCTATATGTTAATTGTGTTTTCCCATTTGCTGATTGAATTAATTTTAAGATTTTAAGATAACAGGTTGAACCTTAGGAAACTTGATCAGGCATTTCATGACTTCCTATTTAACTTTGCTAGGTATTCTGCAAGTACTGTAGATGTTCTGGAAATGATCGATGATGATAAAGTTGATCTGAATTTGATTGCTGCCCTTATCCGACACATTGTTTTGGAAGAAGAGGTTAGTTTTTTGTTTGTTTCTTAGTGATGTAATTTTAATTTCATTAATATATCAAGACCCTGAGAAAAGAAGAATAATTTTTTAAATGCTTTTTACAAGTAGCATATGGAAGAAATTGACACTAGAAATAAGAATCTCAGAATACCAAAATTGAGGCATTTGATCTTTTTGAAGAAAAGACTAAACAAATGAAATGTCTGGGTTGTAAATCCTATTTTTAAAGAGTGAGCTTCAGGATGACTAGGTGGCTCAGTCAGTTAAGCATCCAACTCTTGATTTGAGCTCAAGTCATGATCTCAGTTTGTGAGATTGAGCCCTACATGGGGCTCCACACGCAGCACAGAACCTCTTTGGGCTTTGAGAGAACTCTCTCCCTCTTTCTCTGCCCCTCCCTCACTTGCTTTCTCTCTCTCTCTCTCTCTCTCTCTCTCTCTCAAAATAAACATTAAAAAGAGTGAGCTTCTATTCTTTAGTTACAATCAGTAAATAAAACTTCTGAAGCTAGTTTAAGTGTGCACAGAAGTTTACATTTAGTGTGTTTGGTTATGTGATACTTTGTAATGGTTATTTCCCCTCCATATAGGATGGTGCAATACTGGTCTTCCTACCAGGCTGGGACAATATCAGCACTTTACATGATCTCTTGATGTCACAAGTGATGTTTAAATCAGGTATTATGGAAATGCATTTTATTACAATTCTAAGAATAGTACTTAAATCATATGCAGCATGTGTTTTTTTTCTTTTATTTGAAGAAGCGTTGCTTAGTCTAAGGCTGCCTCACTGTAGGAACTTGGTGGTCTTAAGCCCAGGTTGGGTTTTTTCAAAAGTTGGATCTCTTTCTCTCTTTTTTAAAAAATAAAGTTCTAGGTCACAAGATGAAGGTGGTAGGTATATGGTGAAGTTCTTTATTTGGTATTATGAGAATATTTTACTCCTTTTTCTAAATTTGCCTAATAATATTGAGCCCTTAAAGTTAAGATGTTGGTACTTGCGTTTGTTTTTTCACTCACTGCTGCATTTAATTGGGCAGAAAATAAGGTTGAATTTATCCCTTAGCCCAGCGTTTCTCAGTTCTGAATATACAAGTCACTAGTGGTGCTTCTGTAAAATTCAGATACTCAGACCCCATCCTCACCCCAAATCTGAGAATGTGACTTGAACGTCTATAGTTTTAAAAAATTCTATAGGTGCTTCCAACGCTTAAATAGCATGTTTAAGAGACATAATCTCTTATGTCTCAGAAATATATGGGACCATTTTTCTCCTATAAAATGCAGCCAGAGCATTTTCAGGAATAATTATTAACTTCCAATCAGTAAAATACAAAGCAAATTCTATTTAGTATTATATAATTCTAATTATATTTTCTAAACTTAATCTCTTGAATTGCTTTTGACACATTTTATTTTTACAAGACACTAAAAATTTTTTGATCTAATTGACTGAAATAGTAAAGCAGTAGTAAAGCAGTATTTTTCATTCTTTGTTAAATCCCATTGTAGTAATGTCCTCAAAACATTCTCTATAATTAAAATTGTTTACTGTTCTATAGCTGGAAAATGTTTTTATCTGATTATCAGGGCTTCTCTGTAATGAAATAACTACTTTCAGTGATAACCTTTGTCTATAGAAAAAGTGTAGTTGTGATTAAACTATGCAATTGAATTGTTTTTTTAAACAACTGGGATTCTTTTTTTGGCCGAACCTTCTAACGTTGGTCTCTCCCACCCCCCAAAAAAACACTACTGTATGATCTACTTTTAGTTTTAAAAAATGTGAGTATGTGTGGGGCACTGAGCTGGCTCAATCAGTAAAGCATGCAGCTCTTGATCTCAGGGTCGTGAGTTCAAGCCCCATGTTGGGTGTAGAGTTTACTTCAAATAAAAAATGTTGAGTATGTGTATATATTTACCAGGAAAAATACAAGGAAGATCTACCAAAATGTAACACTACAATTACATGCTGTGATATTGGTTATTATAATTGACTTTATTAATTTTCTAATTATTCTCAAGGAAGGAGGTATTAATTTATACTTTAACCACCTGCTCAATTCTTTTTAAAAAGAAATCTTTCCAAAGTTTAACAAGAATGTTTTTTCTCAAGTTATAGTTTTAAAATTTAGCCTTAATGATTGGCTGTACTCTGTTGACCATGTTAAAAGGGGCAAAAAAATTGGTCTAACTCTATACTGACTAAAGGTGAATTTTGAAACTCAATTTATTGAATGCTTCTCAACTTATTTTTTTCTTCTCATAAGAGTATAGACTTTTTTCCCACTGACTACTGTAGTTGTGCAATATCAGCAGTCTAAACTCTTTTTACCCCAATTATGTTACCTTTAACAGAATTGTTTTTACTTTCATTGTTTTACCTGGCTACTGATTTTTTTTTTAACTTGTAATGAAACATTTAAACTTAGAGAAAACTAGAGAATCGTACAGTGAACAACATATACCAATGACTTCAATGCAGCAATTATTTTTGTGATCTAATTTTTTCCTTTTTAAAATAAATTGCGGCTGTCATATATTATCTCTCAAAATATATGCATCTCTAAAAATGTACTTTTCTATATAATATATAACCATAGTACCATTTTTATATCTAATTCTTAACATCATCTAATAATCCAGTCTATAATCAGATTTTCCCATTTTCCCCCAAAAGTGTCTTTCACAGCTAATAGTTCAAATTACAGAAAATTGTAAGCCAGATAAGTCTTTTACTCCACATAATCACTTTCATATCCCCCTTACCTTCCCCATGGTAATGATTTGTGGAAAAGACTAGGCTAGGTCCACCTACCTCGACTTTCTAGACTTGTCTGAATCTGAGTCTTCATAATATTATCATTTGATCCTTTCTTACCTATACTTATAAAATGGAAGTTACATCTTAAGGCCTAATCCAACTCAAAGTAAATTATTTTTGGCCTGAGTATTGATCGAGTTAATGCATTTCATATTGTGTTACAGAGACAAGTAATTCAGAGCAATCTTTTTAGCAATATCAATTGCTTGACAGCTTTTTACTACCTTTTAAGATTTGTAACCCTTATCAGAGGATTTGGGAAGTATCATATTTCCTTTGAATAACAATAGTTTTTGGCAGGGGGAATACAGTTATCTTGAGTCATCTCGATACTTGCTAGAGATTTAAGTCTTTAAGTCGGGTTGCATTTTTTTTGTAATCATAGCTAAACTTGAAGTTTACCCTTGCTTCCTTAACATTCCCTTATTTCCATCACTAATAACTACACCAAACTTTCTCCCTGTTGTCTAGTAATCACGAATGGGTTGAACTATTTCATTTTGAAACTTAAAAAGTAGGAATGTGATTTTACATTTCTAACAAAATTACATTTAAAAATGTGGGTCACTTTACCAGTGCTGTTTCATTATTTTTTTAACATAAAAGTGGACATGGGAATTTCATTAAAGTGCTCTAAAAATTCACTTATTATCTATATGATTAAAATAGTGAGGATCCCCCAAGGTCTATAAACTTATATTCATATTAGAGCGAATTTTTTGATGTTCAGTTAACTGATGGGAATAGAACTAATGATGTTTTCTAGCATAATTTGAAAAGATTGTTCCTAACTTTTAAGCATTCTTTAGGAATTTGGGGAATATGTTTATCAATGTGAAATAAATTGACAGAATAAAATGTCAGTAAGAACTTACTGGAGCACTAAGAAAACAAGAAAATAAAAAGAATAAAGTTTCTCCGATTATACATAGTAATATAAGTTAAGAATTATGTGCTTAACTAATCTGGAGCTTTTCTGCAACTGTTTATCTTAAAGTTTACTTTTCTTTTTTAATTTTCAGACAGGTTTATTATTATACCCTTACATTCACTGATGCCTACGGTTAACCAGACACAGGTATGTTGTTAAATGTATTCATCCTCTGTCTTTCAGATTGAGGCAAGCTTCAGATTAAGGACTGCTTATTATCTTTTATTTTCTTTTATTTTTTTTGAAGGTGCATTTTCAAGTAGTAATCCATATAAAAATCACTTCTTTAAGAACTTTGCAAATGAATCTTCAGGGGATAATTGCACAAAAACTCGAGTAACTGAGTAATTAACAAATTAGTTTTGTCAGCATTAGGGAAAAGTTTATAGACTGGTTTCACCAGTAACTTGTTTGGGTTGCAGTTATCTATGACATACTACAGCTTGATGTTTGAGATTTTGATTTAACAGAATTAATGTATTTGTAGGTATGAGATTTCCTGTTTTATCAATAATATATTATTATGGTTGTGAATGTTTTGTCTCTTGTCAGGTTCAGGCATGTCCCTTGTTAGGATCAACACTGCATTCTCAAAGACAAGATAGTTTTCTGGACTGCAGTGTTTGCAGGCCCTGATAGAAGGAGATGGCTCAGAAGAAAGTCTGTCTCTCTCTCTCTCTCTTGTACTTTTTCCCCTCCTTTTGTGAGAAAATCTCAAGGCATTTCTTATTGAGGCTCTTTTAATATCTTTTCTGCTGATTCTTTAATCCTGAGTAAGCCTCAGCCAATCCAATTAGAGTACATACCTAAGTGAAGACAAGGGGTGAAGGACTGTTAGTTCCAAAGACCAGACAGAAGAGTACTTTCACTCTGACACACTAATAGTAAACTGTGTATTCCTTTGCTAGAAATTATATGACTACATTAGAAATTCTATTTTCTGTTGATTACCTTTGATGTAAATGAAGAGATAAGTGTATGCATTTCTTTGCATTATAGCCAAGTGGTACTTGACCACAAGTTCTCCTTTTACTCAGGTGGCTTTGTGAAGGATGCCATTGAAGATTTTATTTTTTTTAGTTTGACTTCAAAAACTTGTATGTAGTGGTACAGCCCGCTGCTATCCATTCTGAGTTTGGCATCTGCCTGGGTGGTTGGTGTCCCTTACCCATAGAGTTTTGGATCATTCGTAATTCTTATTGTTAAACTGAACTCTCTCTCTCTCTCAAGAGTTTGATACCCAAAAAAACATTTTGCTTTACAGTTCTTGTTAAAAAACATTCTGTAAATTTAATCCTATTTCATTTGAAATTTAGTTTGTGATAAGGTTCATTCTAAAATCTGGGAGATTTTGTTTGGTTTAACGAAAATGATGGTTTAATTGAAAATGATGTGTACCTATAAGTATGTGTACAAATGTTAGATGCATATGTGAAGGAATGAACGCAATGTTGAAAAGGAACAGTATCTGAAGTAATTCTGATTGGAAGAATGATGTCTTAGAAATTAATGTGCTTTTGAGGTTTTGATGTATTGATTCTTACAGGTATTTAAAAGAACTCCTCCTGGTGTTCGGAAAATAGTAATTGCTACCAATATTGCAGAGACTAGGTAAAAATTGTTTTAAATATCAACTACTGATGATTATGAGTTTTGAGCCCCATAAATTAGCATACCTTATACACTTCTCTCTCTAAAAGATACTTCATAATGTCTTTAAAGTTAATTTAGTCATGGTGTTGGGCAGAGGCTTTTGTTTGCTTTCTAATCCTATAATGGATTAGCCTTTCTAAGTGTTTTTTAAAAAGCCTTCTTGGGGTGCCTAGTGGCTCAGTTGGTTAAGCGTCCAACTTCAGCCTAAGTCATGATCTCTCAGTTGGTGAGTTTGAGCCCTTCAATGGGCTCTGTGCTGACAGCTCAGAGCCTGGAGCCTACCTCAAATTCTGTGTCTCCCTCCCTCTCTCTCTCTCTGCCTCTCTGCACCTCCCCTGCTTGCACAGTGACTCTGTCTCAAAAATAAACATTAAAAAAAAAACCTTCTTAAGGAATCATGGGAGTTGAGGTCAATTTTGGTTTTGCCTTTTTCTGGTTGGGGGTCGTCGTATTGTTTGGTAATTAGTTATGAATAGCCTTAAAATTTCTTATATTCCTTTGGAAGCATTAATATGTCTTTATACTCATTGAAACAGATTTTTCTGTGGAAGCTGATATTAAACCATGTGGGAACTTGGGCCCACAGAGCTAGGTACAAAAGTCATCAAGCAAGCTATGAAGTTTGACTATGGGCAAATAAAAATTCCTCATGTCATCTGCAGAATTGACTGCCACTACAGCTCCTGATCCTGCCTGCCCAACAAGGGGCTTGATCCCTGTAATGTTGGTGAATGTGGGAACAGTGGTGAAAATCCCTAACTGCAAAATCAATATGACTAATTAAAAATGCTTTGAAGTCCCTATCTGTAGTCCTGTTAGAGGTTATGTGCTTTTAATGTATTTTTAATATTTCATACATCTGTTTTCCAAACAGCATTACCATAGATGATGTAGTTTATGTAATAGATGGAGGAAAAATAAAAGAGACACACTTTGACACACAAAACAACATCAGTACCATGTCTGCTGAGTGGGTTAGTAAAGCTAATGCCAAACAAAGGAAAGGTCGAGCTGGAAGGTAAGATGGAACCTTTGTCTGTAAGTTGTTTTAATCATAGTTTCTTTGGAAAAATATCTGCCAAGTTTTCTATTTTTAATTTTTCAATCTAGTTAATTAAAATTAATATTATTTGTTAATTTGTTATTCTATTTAATTTTGTTTCCATTTTTTAAAAAGCATGAATTACTAATCATAACTAGTAATAATATTTGAATGTCATGTTATCTCCTAAACACTTTGTATATATTAACTTGCTTAATCTTCACAACAATGCTAGGAACTAGGTTATTGCCCCCATTTTAAGGGTATGGAAATTAAGGTATAAAGAAATTAAAAGTTAAACAGTTGTGTAAGTAGCAGAGTCAGAACTTGAACCCAGGCAGTCTGGCTCCAGTCTGGGCTCCTAACCCTGTGCTTTACATCTATACTAGTTTTTCACTATTAGTTACCAATGAAAACACAAGGAAGTTTTCTCATTGATATGGGGGTAGCATAAGAAATAATATCTCTATCTTAATGGTAGAAAGAGTGATTTGCCTTTAACACAAGTAATTGCACTTATTATTCATTTTAATACATACTTCCTAGAAGTTTTACACCCTTATTCATATGAGTGGTAGAATCACGTCTGAAGTTGTAGAAGAGAGTTTTTCTTTTGCCTCCTACAGGTAGTACGAAAAAATTTCCATTAATCTTCAGATAACTGGCGTAAGTAAGGAAAGGAGAGTTAGATAATTTCAGCAATACTTTGTTTTACATTTGTAGGTAGTAAAGCTCTGTATCTTGCTATAATCTTTGCAGATTATCCCACTGCAATTTGTAGGCCGTTTATTAGATTATGCAGTTGCTGCTCTTGAGCTGAAGTGATACCTTATTCTAAGAATAATCTCTAAGACTGAGGTTTTCTCATGAAGACTTAATACCACTGGATACTAATTCAAGTAGTATTCACCATTGTGGTACACTTTTTTATATGAATAGTAAACATACTAGCCTTAGGTTTGATCCATAAAACGGTTCTAGAAATAAAGTAAACGAAGTATTATGTTTCGTCTAAATTTTCATTTGCAGTAGCTTGATAGAAGTTAACTGTGGAATTACAGTGGTTTAATTCAAATGAAAAATAGCCCCTTGTAGGGTCCACAGATAATAAATTCCTTTACCAAAGCCTGATTTGATTAATAATTACTTTGAAGGCCAGATCAAACTATATTATATGGTCCTCAGTGGAAGCATTCTTCGTTTTTACAGGCATGTTATATTAATAGATGATGGGTCTTTGTATACTTGTGACAGAAATAGCTAAGAATTTTAGAATTTATTTTTATTCCTATAGAAAATGGACCTCCCCCTCCTTTAGCAGCAAGAGCCCATAGGAATATTTATTCTGTTTGAAAATATATGAATACCCTCACCTCTACATGTCTATCCTTAACCCTGTCCATTTATATCACTAAAGAAAAATTCAGCAACTAAAACATTTCCAAAATCCCTCTAAGAGCTCACTAAATAGCACATACTTAAAAGTTTTAGGGGCGCCTGGGTGGCTCAGTCGGTTAAGCGTCCGACTTCGGCTCAGGTCACGATCTTGTGGTCCGTGAGTTCGAGCCCCGCGTCGGGCTCTGGGCTGATGCCTCAGAGCCTGGAGCCTGCTTCCGATTCTGTGTCTCCCTGTCTCTCTGACCCTCCCCCATTCATGCTCTGTCTCTCTCTGTCTCAAAAATAAATAAACTTAAAAAAAAAAAATTTTAAAGATTTTAAATAATATAGACAGGTTAACATAATGCTAGGATTATTACATAAAATGCTCACAAGGCATATAGAGGGTAAACCTCAGTAAACAGTTATTAAGCACAGCATTCTGGAATCTGTAAGTTAGTAAAAAGGAACCAAATTATTGGTGCGGGGAGGAAATCATCTCTTTCTTAAAACTAGAACATAGGGATAATGGATCTAGATAATGTTCCTCAGATACATGGGGAGAAGGAATGTATGATTAATAAAAATGAAATATTAAGTTAGTTATGGTGTAGTTCATATGATACAGATATTGGCTATTTTCCCTGCTTGCTATTTTCTCTGGAGTTCTAAAAAGTCATTGGTAATGTTCCTTTTATTTATTTATTTTTTAAGAGTGCAGCCTGGTCATTGCTATCATCTATATAATGGTCTTAGAGCAAGCCTTCTGGATGACTATCAACTGCCAGAAATTTTGAGAACTCCTCTAGAAGAGCTTTGTTTACAAATAAAGGTAAATTAGGTGGGAGAGTTAAGGAACTAAATGGAGAGTGGGGTTCTAATTTTCAACATTTGTATAGAAGAAAGTAGTATATTAATCTGTGAAGAATTGTTATCATGCGTGTGTGTGTGTGTGTTTTAGTAAACTGTCTTTAAACTTCCTTCAAATGTTTATTAAACACATTTTATCATGTACTGCTCTAGGATCATGCTGCCTGTGTTTGAATCCTAACTCCCCTGACAGGCTAGTGGCAAGTTATTTAAATAAAGCTTATATAGAATTCTTTAGAACATTGCCTGGCATGTAGTGAGTAAGTGTTCAGTAAATAAATATTAGCTACATGTACTGTTACTACATCTTAAGGTGCTGTCCGTCTGATAAACCATTCACCATTTTTTGGCATTTTATATGTATTTTGATAGAAACAACCTTTTTATTTTGAAAAAGATCGGTAATAACCTATTTGTTGAGATTTTAACCAGCTACTTTTCTCATTAATATAAAGCTGGTGGGTGATAGAAAGTAGTAATGTGAAAATCATGTATAAGTTTGATGCTTTATTAATTGACTGACACAGGCATGACTAAACTGTTAATGTCAGTATATGATATATGTTTAATTATATTTGTCTTCCCCCAGATTTTAAGGCTAGGTGGAATTGCTTATTTTCTGAGTAGGTTAATGGATCCACCATCAGATGAAGCGGTGTCACTCTCCATAAAACACCTGATGGAACTGGTAAATTTTATTTTATTTTTCAAAATGTTAAGTTAGATTTATAATGTTAGAGCACGTAAGCCACCTGATTAAAAAATTTACTCTCATTACTATGAAGTAGATCAATGAATACACAGTGCCAAATTTGATTTACTCTTTGGCTTGGTATATGAAACGTGAATTAGAAAGTTATAAAATGATACCTTTGTGATGGTCTTATTATTCTGGGTCCTTTCCACACAATTTTTTCATTGTAGGCTTGTTTTAAAACTAGATAAAATTTTGGGGGCGCCTGGGTGGCTCATTCGGTTAAGCGTCCGACTTCAGCCTGGGTCATGATCTCGCTGTTCTGGATTTCAAGCCCCGCATTGTTCTCTGTGCTGACAGCTCGGAGCCTGGAGCCTGTTTCAGATTTTGGTCTCCCTCCCTCTCTCTGTCTCTGCCCCTTCCCCACTCCTACTTTATCTGTCTCTCTCAAAAATAAACATAAAAAAAAAAACTAGATAAAATTTTATATCTTTCAGTTTACTGGTCTTTGTCTTCATTTGCATTCTTCAGATGAATTTGGTTGGTTTCTTAGATTCTTCTGATTACCATAATGTTTTCAGAGCTTTTCTCAAATCCAAGTAATTTAATGACTGTGGACATCTTATGAAGGCAATTCTTGTATTTTTGAAAGAATACTAATGAGCTTTATATCCCCCTGCCTGACATTTTGGTCTTAATTTTTTTTTTTTGTTTTGTTCTGCTTTCGTTTCTTTCTGTGACATCATTGTTTTGAGAAACTAGTTTCAGTGACTTAACAAGTGACTACTTAGTTGGTAGCCATCCCTGCACAAGACCATGTTGAGAAGAGTCACAGGACTGGCTATGAATTAGTACCCAGAGTGAGGAGAAGGGCGCTGTGAGGTAATGCTCAGAGAAGAGAAAAAGTGGTTCAAGCTGTCTTCTCCAATAAGGCAGCCACTGGTCACATGTGACTATTTAAATTTGAATTTTGAAGTAAATTACAAATTCAGCATCTCTAGTCACATTGCACATAGAACATTTTTGTCATTGCTAAAATCGTTGATTCGTGTGGGGTTAGAGGTTTCTGAAGATGTACTTTATATATTTCATTTTTATTTAAGCCATTTATACAGGTAATTTTGAGAATTTGACCTACATCAGAACACTGTAGTAGGTTTTAATGTGAGTTATTTAAATGAAAAAGCATTGTTAATTATCTGTCTTGGTTGGAATTTGTATTAGGTTTAGTGAGGTTCCTGGTACTTTAGGAAATAGTACAGTTTTACTGCTGACCGGTCTTCCCACCTAGGCTTTTATCTAGTAGAATAGAGCTTTGCTGCTATTTCGTCTAATAGAATAGAGCGAGGTGGCAATCAGAGAATCAACTTACTGTTGATGGTAGAGATGGATGACCAGAGAACAGCTGGACTCTGAAGCCCAAGTGGGTGGCTTCTTCTCTCCCAACTGAATTTAAGAACCAGTCTTTACTTAGCCGTTTGCTTGAAACGGCCATGCAAATCCTTCTCTCAACAGTAGATTCCAAAGCTTTTTTAAAGTTTTTATTTAAATTACAGTTAAAATACAGTGTAGTATTAGTTTCAGTTGTACCATATAGTGATTTTATGCTTCCTTAAGACACCCAGTGCTCATCACAAGTGCATTCCTTATCGCCATCACCTGTTTAACCCATCTCCCCACCCATCTCCCCTCTGGTAACCATCTGTTCTCTGTAATTAAGAGTCTGTTTCTTGGTTTGCCTCTCTGGGATTTTTTGTTTTTGTTTCTGTTTTTCTTTTCTGTATGCTCTTTGGTTTCTTAAATTTTATGTATGAGTTAAATTATTAGGTGTTTGTCTTTCTCTGAGTGACTTATTTCACTTAGCATGATACTCCATCCACATCTTTGGAAATGTCAAGATTTCATTTTTTATAGTTGAGTAATATTCCTATATATATATATATATATATGCATGCCACATCTTCTTTACCCATTCATCAGTTGGTGGACACTTGGGCTGCTTTTGTAGTTTAACTATTGTAGACAGTGCTGCTGTAAACATTTGGGGTGCATGTATCCCTTTGAATTGGTATTTTTGTATTCTTGGAGCGAATACCTGGTAGTGCAGTTGCTGGATTGTAAGGTAATTCTATTTTTAACTTTTTGAAGAATGGCCATGCTGTTTTCCACAGTGGATACACCAGTTTGGGTTCCCACCAACAGTGCATCATTAGGGTTCCCCTTTCTCCACATCTTCGCCAACACCTTTTGTTTCTTGTGTTGATTTTAGCCATTCTGACAGGCATGAGGTGATATCTCATTGTGGTTTCTATTTGTATTTCCCTAATGACAAGTGATGAGCATCTTTTCATGTGTCTGTTAGCCATCTATATTTTTTGGAAAAATGTCTGTTCATGTCTTCTGCCCATTTTTAATCAGATTATTCATTTTTAGGGTGTTGAGTTTTATAAGTTCTTTATATATTTTGAATACTAACCCTCTATCAGATATGTCATTTCCAGATATTTTCTCCCATTCTGTAGGTTGCTTTTTAGTTTTGTTGATGGTTGGTTGGGGAAGGGGCAGAGAATCCCAAGCAGACTCCTTGCTGTCAGTGCGGACCCAAGCACAGGGCTCCCATTTTGCAAACCGAAATCATGAGATCATGACTTGAATTGAAATCAGGAGTCAGACACTTAACCCATTAAGCCACCTAGAGGCCCTATAAATAGTTCTGTTTATCCCTTTCCAATCATCTAGGACCCATAGTACAATCTTGAGCAGAAGTGGTATGATAGTGTACATTCTTGTGTTCTTTTTCTCAGAGGGAAAGCTGTCAACAATTTGTTGAGTGTATTTGTTGAAGATTTTTTTCATGGAAACCGTCAAATTAAGGAAGTTTCTGGTTTACTAAAAGATTTTTATTGTGCATGGATAATTGATTTTGTCAAATCCCTTTTCTGCCTCTCATGAGATTATGATGTGGGTTTTTTCTTGTTTAATTTGCTGTGTATTGGATTACGTTGATTTTTTTTTTTTTTCAAATGTTAAACCAACTTTCATTCCTGAAACAAATCTAACTTGCTGGGATTCAATTTGCCTTTTTTTTTTTTTTTTTTCCTCCCTGTGGTTTCTCATGCATAAGTTTATTTAGTAGTTTTCCTTTCTCCAAATGTCCCTGTCCAGTTTGTTACCAAGATTATGCCAGGTACAAAAAAACAAGTAGGGAGCATTATATATTTTTTTTGTTTTTCTGTTCTCTGAAAGAATTTTTTGTAAGATTAAGGTTATTTCCACCATAAATGTTTAGTAGAAGTCTTTTCTGATGGGATACATACGGGTTACGGTTTTTATTTTTTGTTGATATCTTTTTGTGTACCTAGTTACTTTAATTGTGTACTGGACATTGCATTTATAGTGCTCTTTGTAGATAAAAATTTGAAACCTAAGATGATGATAACTTTCTCCAGCGAAGATTTATGTTGCTTCTGCCAGGAAAAGAAGCACCAGTTCTGGGCTCACCTCCCTGGACTTCTGTTATTCTCCAAATTCTATACTTAGAATTTTTATACTTCTTTTTTAACTCCTCAGTGTCTTCAAGCAGCTTTCCTAGCTGTATTCAGTGGGACGATTGGACCAAATTACCTAGGTAATCAGAGCAGTAGCCCACCCCCAGTTTTCAGTGTTCTGGATATGCCCATTATTTCTTGCCTTCCTGTCTGATGTAAACTACCAGAATCAAAGCTTTGCATTATATATTTCGAATATATAATAGTTGTTTCTTTCTTTGTTTTATTTTGTCCCACAACACCAGGGGGTGATTTTATTTGATTGAAAGATTGCTAATGTGGTATTTCTCTTATTTCTCTCCTAACATTTAGAGTAGGGCCAGGTTGTGGATATTTTATTTGTCTATTTTAATGTAAGTTTCTAACCTTTGCTGACTTCAGAAATTCTGTTTTGGTGAAGAAAACAGCATCAAACAATATTAAAGCATTTGGGTCTAAGAGTGAGACCTCTCCTGTTGTTTATTTTAAAGCAAACTAAAATAGCTTTGAATAGGATGCTTTACAGTGTTGATTTTAAACATAAATCCGTGCTTTACAGAATGCTTTGGATAAACAAGAAGAATTGACACCCCTTGGAGTCCACTTAGCACGATTACCAGTTGAGCCACACATTGGAAAAATGATTCTTTTTGGAGCTCTTTTCTGTTGTTTAGACCCAGTACTCACCATTGCTGCTAGTCTCAGCTTCAAAGATCCTTTTGTCATTCCATTGGTAAGAAAGATACAGATAAAAGGCTAAGCGTTTTTATATTCACAGAATAGTTTTTGTTGAGATCCATTTTTCAGCATTTTATTCGAATGCCTTTCTCACTTGACCATCAGGGCAATTTAAGTGGCCTTCATCTATTTTTTCTTTTTTTTTTTTTCCTTCTTTCTTAAGGGCAAAGAAAAGATTGCAGATGCAAGAAGAAAAGAATTGGCAAAAGATACCAAAAGTGACCATTTGACAGTTGTGAATGCATTTGAGGTAAAAAATGACTTGTTCTGGATTGTGACAGTTCATTCAAGTGAAAAGCTGATAATAGATGTACTCAGTTTTTAAAATGTGTATATTTAATAGGTATCAGGAATAAATTGCTGAGTGTTTAAAATTAGGTGAACATTTAAAAAACATTGCACATGATATATTTTTTGATAGTTCATTACATTTACCCTTTTGGGAAAAAAAAATCTGTATTTGTGTTTTGATAACAGTAGAACAAATTAACAGTTTATCTTAAAAATCTATTTTATATTCATTTATATCTTTGTGTTGACATTCGTAAAAGGTGGTCTTAGTCTGTTTATTAATAAACTGTAACTTATTCAGATTTAACATTTTGATGACTATGCTAATCATGCACATTATTTAGAGAGACCATTTCTCCTCCCAAAAGTCAAGCTTATGTGAGGAATACATTTATCACCCATATTTGCAAAATTTAAATGTAATTAGGTTTTTAGAGATAGTATCTTTTTACTGTAGCTCTAGATTCATTTTTATACCACATATTATGGGAAAGTTATGTATTTTTTTTCTTTGAGCTCATCCAGTATTAACTTTTCTTTTTCCCCATCTTCCCTTGTCTGTGTATATAACTTCATATACATACATATATATTATATATACATATTATATATATATATATATATATTTACATACATATATATTATATATCTATTATATGTATATAATATATATATATATATTTGTGTATATTCCAATACAGTAGCATTAGAATTTGTTCAGCAGTGTTCTTTTTTATTAATACCTAATATATATGATGGCATTTTGTATAAAATACACAGTATATTGTTATATAACTTGTACTTGTTTGTATGAAGAAAGATCTGGAAATTCATTAGTGGGTATATCTTAACAACTAGAATCATGGGGAGTGCTTTTTTTTAATAGTATGTGAATTTCAAAATTCTTTGAGTAGTTTATAAAGAAGATGAAGTATTGGTAGAAGAGTAAGTTATTACCCAAATAAAGATAAACTAGTAAGAATCTTTGCTTTGATGAACAATATTAATAGTTTTCTTTAATTTCTTTGCCCCATAGGGCTGGGAAGATGCTAGGCGACGTGGTTTCAGATATGAAAAAGACTATTGCTGGGAATATTTTTTGTCTTCAAACACATTGCAGGTAATGGTGAATGTTTTGAAATGATTCCCAAATATGTTTGTATGTATCCATTTTGTATAGTTAGATCTTTAGCAAAAAAGTTAATGGTGTGAGTTTGTTACATGAAGTTAAATGATTTTACAAAATAATAGAAGGAATCTTTATTAAATAAATCAACTGCAACAAAACAAAGGTATATAATATAATAAACATAAAGGTGGCTAATGGCTAAGAAAAGAAACAAGATTCCAGAGTATAGCAGGAAAATGTAGTAAAGCTTGGGTACTCTTTTTGCCCCCACCTTCTAGTTGCTGTTTTGATGATTCAGCCTGAAAATGCTGATACTCCTAAAATCTATTTTAAAATAATAAACAGTATCTTTACCTTAACTTTTGGGTAGGTTATCTTTAATAAGAAAACACTGGAAAGGAGGCCTTTGTGAACCAGAGATCGTAAATAAACAGGACAGATAGACATCAGACATAACGACTCTACACTGAATTGGAGAAGTGTAAGATTAGGAATTCCTCACGTTCCCCTGTTACATGTACATTCCAGTGATATGGCAGGAACCTTGGTACTGGACATTTAACAAATGTACAAGGGGGTAAAAGAATCAAGAATCTAGCATGTCTAGCAAATCTAATAAAAGCTGTGCAAACATTAACAAAATGAAATATGACAGTTCTCAAAGTTATAACAATCAATGTCAAAAAAGAATAGATTACAACATATCTCAACAGAAAATACTGTACAACTGCTTCATAGTAAATAACAGTTTAGGAAGAATATGAATTCAATAAAACAAAGATAAGAAAATAAACCAATAGAGTGGATGAAAAGACTGCTGACCTAAGAAGACACATTGATGACCAAAAGAATTACAGGGAACAAAATGGATATCCCTGTAAAGGATTGATCTAGAAGAAAGAGTCTAGGTAATCACAGTTTGTAGATGCAGCCACAAAAGAAAAAATTGAAAACAATAAGTAAAAAGCTTCTAGACAGGAAGACAGGACTGATCCATCATGAAGATAATAGGTGTCTCTCCATAGAAAATTCAGGGGTAATTATGACTATGTATTCAGAGATATGTGCAAGAACATTTCCTTCAATAGAGAAAATAAAATGAACTACATGTATGAAAAGATGACTGAATCCAAGGGTTGAGAATATTCTATCCAGTCAAGATATTAATTCACCTATAAAGACAGAGGACAGGCATTCAAGAATGCATTTGAAATACTACACCCATGAGCTGTTCTTGAAAAAGAGACATTGAATTGCTGTCTATTAAGAGATAAAAAGAATTTCAGAAATGGAGAGTACCTATTAAATCAATGAGTGTTATGTGTGGATATTATTTAAATATAGAACAAATACAAAACAGTATTGGGAATTATAGATACAGAACAGAATAGAGTAGAATAGTTCTTATTCTGAACAGTATAAAATAATGGTAATAAAAAAACCAGGACATGGTCTAGAGTGTCAGAGTCACGTAGTTCACAAAAGGGATATAGACTTAAGACCAACTTTACGTTTCATAATCTCTTATTTTAAGCTTAAAGGATCCTTTATTATCTTTTGTGATTGTGAAAATTTAAGATTCATCAATTTAATTTTTATTTCTATTTAACTTTTTAAAATTGAACTCAAATTATCCAGCACCCCCAAAAAATTGAACTCAAATTAATTTTAATACTCGTATTAAAATAGCTTTTATACATTGTCCCATTGTTAGGATAGCATTTCTATCTAACTCTTCTGTCAGTATATATGTGTAAATGTCTGCAGTATTATTTAGTTAGTAAATGGTTACTTCTGACTAAACTGAGTTAGGGAAATTTCATTTGTACTTCCTGTATTACTTGTGTGCTTTATAATGAGCCATGCATCATTTTTATTCAAATTAGGATTCTTCTTCAAAAAAAAACAGAAAAACAGACATTAAGCCTTTGTGCCAGTATGTAACAGCAGTTAATTCTCAGTAGTAGAACTATGGATGTAGTAGAAATATATGGATGTTGATTATTTTATTTATGCTTTTCTGTTTTTTGGGAGTTTTGTTTGTTTTCAAAATATGGGGTGGAGAACCATTTTTTAAATTATGTTAATGAATCTTCTGCAGAATGGAGCAATACTTAAAACATCAGTGGTTATTCCTTAATAGCAGGCAAAACTTTTCTGTTAAAAAATCAGATGATATTTTAGGCTTATAGGCCATATGGTGTCTGTTAGAGCCACTCACTTCTGTTATTATAGTGTAAAAGTAACCGTAAATAATAGCTGAGCGAGTGTGACTTTGTTTCAGTAAAACTTTATTGACAAAAACAGGTGTTTGTAAATTTTGTAGTTTGCCAGCCTCTGCTCTAAAACATCACATTTTTGCAAGTGTCTTATAAAGCAAGAAAACTTACAGCTATTTATATGAGTATACGTTGTATGGCCCCTATAAAAATCTGTATGAAAGGTATTCTAGTTCTGTTTGTTACCATTGCTCCCTAGATGCTGCATAACATGAAAGGACAGTTTGCTGAGCATCTTCTTGGAGCTGGATTTGTAAGCAGTAGAAATCCTAAAGATCCAAAATCTAATATAAATTCAGGTAAAGAAGAAAATGCAGTGAAAATAGCTTGCTTTTTGCATTTGTTGTATCTGTATTTTAATTTTTTTCCCCTCTATCTTCCTACTCCCAATAGATAATGAGAAGATAATTAAAGCTGTCATCTGTGCTGGTTTATATCCTAAAGTTGCTAAAATCCGACTAAATTTGGGTAAAAAAAGAAAAATGTAAGCATTGAAGATTATTATGAATTATTTCTAATTGTCTCCTTCAGCTTTTGAAATCCTCTTTATGGCAGCAGAGCTTATATTTTAAATTTGTTCTTCTTTATATTTGGGCCATGTTCTTGTTCTTTACTTTTGATCTAAATTGAAGAGAATGCAGGGGCACCTGGGTGGCTCAGTCAGTTAAGCATCTGACTTTGGCTCAGGTCATTATCTCACAGTCTGTCAGTTCAAGCCCCATGTCGGGCTCTGTGTTGACAGCTCAGAGGCTGGAGCCTGCTTGGGATTCTATGTCTCCCTCTCTCTGTTCCTACCCTGCTTGCACTCTCTCTCTCTCTCTCAAAAATAAAAAATAAAGATTAAAAAAAATAATAAATTTAAGAGAATGCAAACTATTTAACACAGGCATCACTTTCCCTCATAGCACTTACCTGGAGTCAGCTCTCCCATCACCCATTATTCACAAAGAACGTTAATGAAATATAATACTAGGGTAAATATTAGGAAAGTAAGCCAGCTATTAAAAAAAAAAAAAAGTCAGTGCAGAGGCATCTGAGTGGCTCGGTCGGCTAAGTGTCCAACTTCTGCTCAGGTCATGATGTCATAGTTGGTGAGTTCAAACCCCACGTCAGGTTCTCTGCTGACAGCTCAGAGCCTGGAGCCTGCTTTGGATTCGTGTCTCCCTTTCTCTGCCCCTCCCCTGATTGTGTTCTCTCTCTCTCTCTCTCTGTTTCTCTCAAAAATAAACATTTAAAAACAGTGCATGGATGGCTATTACCTAGAGAAGACTTTTTTAGGGTTTCTTCTCTTCTAAGACACATAATTTTCTAATTTACCTCTTTGATGAAAATTGTGGTGATTTCACTGTTTTAGGTAATAAGGTATAACTTTTAAATATGTGTACAAATAATTAGCCTCAGGACTAATTGGAGACTGCAAGGCATATTTTTTGCCTAGCAAATAAGTTCATTCTAGTGAGGAAACAGCAACTCTAAGTCACAGATGTGTAGTAGTGTGTGAATGAAGACACATTAGACTCTTGTGTCATGTCATTAAAATAGTCCCTGGCCAGTGGATTCATAAGTGAATACGTTAATTTGAGCATTGTGTCCTAAGGAAGTAATTCCAAATGTTTTTTAAAAAGATGTAAAGAACATAGGTGTCCAAAAAAAAAAGTGGGGAAATTATTTGATATTATCATATTATAATGGCATTTAAGCTCATATAAATAAGGCATATAAAACAGTTACTGTACAATAACAAAATAAACTGACATTAAATGAAAAAGTTTGGATATCCTATGATGATAAACATGAAAATACAAGATCTCAAAGACAGATTAAAGTGCAGACATTGTTTTAGGGCAGTGCTTCTCAACTGGGGTGACTACCTGCCAAGGGACATTTTATTTGTGACATTTGGGGTAGTTCCAGCTGGGGCAGTACTACTAGCATCTAGTAGATAGAGGCCAGAGATGCTATTAAACCTTTAATATCCAGGACAGCCTCCACGACAAGGATTACTCAGTTTAATATGTCAAATATGCAGAGTTTGAAAAACCTTATTGTCCCATAGGAAGTTATGGATAGCATGAATTTTAATCATTGTAACTGGATTATCTACACTTTAAGTGAACCAGGTACTTTTTTGAGATCATTACTTTGTCAGTTTTTTAAAATATCCATTCTTGTCTTTACAGATAGCTTAACAGAGACTCTGAAATACATTTTGTAAATTTCTCTGCCATCCTATGAAGGATTTACGGAAAAAAATGTAGTTCTGTTTGTATTGGTGCTTTATTTTGGTCTAGACCAGGGACCAGCCAATTTTAGCATGCTTGGCCAAAATTCTTGTTGGTATAAATTTTTATTGGAACAGCCACACCTCTTCGTTTACATGTTGTCTGTGTCTGCTTTCCTGCTTTGTCAGCAGACTTGAGTAGCTGTGATGGAGCTCATCTGGCTTACAAAGCCTAAAATATTTTCTGTGTGGTCCTGTACAGAAAAAGTTTGCCAACCCCTGCTGCTTTCATGATGTAGGGTTATAGGGTGGCATTGGTTAAATAGGCTGTGGTGAGGAAGAATAATTTCTGATTTTATTCTAAGGACTCATGACTGTGATTCATGAATTTGGTTAGAAGTATTATGAGTTCCTAGAACCATGGAAAGATACTCTTAAAAACAAATGGGAAGGATTAATGGATTAAGAGCTTTTATGTTGTCATTTAATACAGGCAATTACCATTGATTGTTTCAAAAGAAACTGTCAGACATCTCCATGTTGAATAATATTGATTAAAGACTCGTGTATTTTGAGGTAAAACTTTTATGACTATCAAAGAAAGACCCTGGAAATTGAGAGACTGACTAGAGCTATGTCAGAATACCTTTATTCCTTAGCAGTGCAGAAGCATGAAGATAAAAAGCTTCTGCATTGCAAAGGAAACAATCAACAAAACTAAAAGGCAACCGACAGAATGGGAAAAGATACTTGCAAATGACATATCAGACAAAGGGCTAGTATCCAAAATCTATAAAGAACTTACCAAACTCCACACGCAAAAAACAATCCAGTGAAGAAATGGGCAGAAATCATTAATTAGACACTTCTCTAAAGAAGACATCCAGATGGCCAACAGGCACATGAAAAGATGCTCAACGTCCCTCCTCATCAGGGAAATCCGAATCAAAACCACACTGAGATACCACCTCACGCCAGTCAGAGTGGCTAAAATGAACAAATCAGGAGACTATAGATGGCTGGAGACGATGTGGAGAGATGGGAACCCTCTTGCGCTGTTGGTGGGAATGCAGAGTGGTGCGGCCACTCTGGAAAACAGTGTGGAGGTTCCTCAAAAAATTAAAAATAGATCTACCCTATGATCCAGCAATAGCACTGCTAAGAATTTACCCAAGGGATACAGGAGCGCTGATGCATAAGGGCACTTGTACCCCAATGTTTATAGCAGCACTTTAAACAATAGCCAAAGTATGGAAAGAGCCTAAATGTCCATCAACTGATGAATGGATAAAGAAATTGTGGTTTATATACACAATGGAATACTGCTTGGCAATGAGAAAGAATGAAATATGGCCTTTTGTAGCAACGTGGGTGAAATTGGAGAGTGTTATGATAAGTGAAATAAGTCATACAGAGAAAGACAGTTACCATATGTTTTCACTCTTATGTGGATCCTGAGAAACTTAACAGAAACCCATGGGGGAGGGGAAGGAAAAAAAAAAAAAAGAGGTCAGAGTGGAAGAGAGCCAAAGCATAAGAGACTGTTAAAAACTGAGAACAAACTGAGGGTTGATGGGGGGTGGGAGGGAGGGGAGGGTGGGTGATGGGTATTGAGAAGGGCACCTTTTGGGATGAGCACTGGGTGTTGTATGGAAACCAATTTGACAATAAACTTCATATATTGAAAAAAAAATGAGAATAAGGGGCACCTGGGTGGCTCAGTTGGTTAAGCGTCCGACTTTGGCTTGGGTCATGATCTCGCAGTCTGTGAGTTCGAGCCCCGTGTCGGGCTCTGTGCTGACACCTCAGAGGCTGGAGCCTGTTTCGGATTCTGTGTCTCCCTCTCTCTCTGCCTCTCCCCTGCTCATGCTCTGTCTGTCTGCCTCCAAAATAAATAAAAACATGAAAAAAAAATTAAAAAAAAAAACTGAGAATAAATGAGGGGTGATGGGGGTGGGGAGGCAGGGGAAAGTGGGTGATGGGCATTGAGGAGGGCACCTGTGGGATGAGCACTGAGTGTTGTATGGAAGCCAAATTGACAATAAATTTCATATTTAAAAAAAATACATTTATTCCAAGTATTCCCATTCTGAAATTGGGGGATTTGAATGAATAAGAAACCATTGATAACATATTTTAGGATAGGTTTTTAAAAATAAGTTGTACCTAAAATCCCTTTTAAAGACAATTCTTAATTTTTTATTTTATATTCGTCTGGGTGTGTAACCTATGAAATTTTTTATTTTTTAAAAATGTTTATTTTGAGAGAGAGTGAGAGAGGATGCATGCTCGCACACAAGTAGAGGGAAAGGCAAAGAGAGAATCCCACACAGGCTCCATAGTGTCAGCATAGAGCCCAACTCAGCACTCAATCCCATATACATGAGGTCATGACCTGAGCTGAGATCCTTATTAAGAGTTAGATGTTTAACCGACTGAGCCACCCAGGGTCCCCATAATTGTTCATTTTACAAAGTTATTTTGGAAATTAAGGATATTGTCAGTATTGTGATTGATGGTAAAATGTATACACTATTCTCTTGGTCTGAATACCTTAGAATTATTTCAGATATTTATTTTATTCTTAGTTTTTTAGTAGTATAGTGTGAATAACAGAATTAAGGGATATTTCCTCACCTAAGATGTTCAGTAATTACACCTGTGAGAAAAGAGTTTGTCATGTGGTTATTCATATTTAACTGATATTTTTCCATGTTTGTTAAAATTCTGTTCGCAAATACAAATTTGTAAATTTATATTACAAAAAGTTAACTCACCTGTGGAATTTTTTTTTTAGATTCTGGGATTGGTTTGGATCTCCTAGAATTTGTCTAACAAATTGCATTTTAACTTTTTTTAAAGGGTCAAAGTTTACACAAAAACTGATGGACTAGTTGCTATTCATCCTAAATCTGTTAATGTGGAGCAAACAGAATTTCACTACAACTGGCTTATCTATCACCTGAAGATGAGAACAAGTAGTGTAAGTGAATATTTAACATAATCATGCACCTCGAACATCGATCTTTTTTACAGTTGCGTATTTCTCACAATTATGAACAAAATTTGTTCTCTTCTGAAAATTTTTCTTCTGACATGAATTAAGGCTTTTCCTTTTTAATGTTTATTTATATATTTTGAGAGAGAGAAAATACATGCGTGGGGGAGGGGCAGAGAGGGAGAGAATCCCAAGTATGCTCAGCCCTGTCATTGTGAGCCTGCCAGGAGGTGGTGGCTGTGGGGTGTGGAAGGTCTCAATCCCATGAACTGTTGAGATCATGACCTGAGCTGGACATTTAAGTGACTGAGCCACCCAGGCGCCCCGAATTATAACTCTGAAGAAAATAATCTATATTTTTAATGTGCAGCAGGTCTATCACGATGGATCTTTGTATTTTATTTAATTGGGACAGTTACTTGCTTTGCATAGTTTTCCTTCAGAGCCTGTTTTGAATAAATACTGGCATTCTCGGGTATAGGGGTTTACACCATACAAAGAATTTTGCTGATATTTCAATGTATCAAGTATTGGTCAGAACATTGAGTGAGATTCTGTTTATATATAGATAAAAATAATTTCAGATACATTAGTGTTTTCATTGTGTCACTCAGGAAATATTTTTTTTAAAGAACAGTGCTATTTGAATTGAAACAAATATAAAACTGTGTTCTCTGGATTAATGAAGACTGGCTGGTTTAAAATGATACATTCTGAAAATTAGTTTCAGTAATCACACTAGCAGGATAACACCTGATTTAGAAGGAAAGCACTAATATCATTAGTACTGGTGGCAGTGAATTAATGTGGCAATAATCTTTCAGACTCCTG
This sequence comes from Panthera leo, assembly GCF_018350215.1. Taxonomy (NCBI): domain Eukaryota; kingdom Metazoa; phylum Chordata; class Mammalia; order Carnivora; family Felidae; genus Panthera; species Panthera leo. Next base: position 109,968,558 of record NC_056687.1, read on the forward strand.
AGCATTTTAGTTTGCTTTAATTCTCATTACAGATATACTTGTATGACTGCACAGAGGTTTCCCCATACTGTCTCTTGTTCTTTGGAGGTGATATTTCCATCCAGAAGGATAATGATCAGGAAACTATTGCCGTAGATGAATGGATTGTCTTTCAGTCTCCAGCAAGAATTGCCCATCTTGTTAAGGTGACTGACTTTACATGATTGTCTTTGAATCTGCAGGCAAGTTAGCATGTGATCTTGCGGTTTTGTCCCAAGTGTTATATATGTTGCATTAGACATTTCTTGCTCGATTTGAACAGAGCAAATGGTGTTGAGAAGTTGATGCATAGTTTCTCAGAATTGTTTTTTGAGGTATTTATGGACCAGCCATTCTAAATGGCTCGGTGTGATTGAAGTTTGAATTTTTTAACTGGAGTATACTTTAGTTGGCTACTCATAACCACACTTTAGTTAGTTGCTCACTAAATATTTCAGTATTATGTATAATAGCTTATGAAATTCCTTGTAACAGCTAAAGTCACTTTTATTTATTACTCCGCTTAATAGTGTATTTGCCGTTGTTGAACATATGTGATTTTTCCAACCTTAGGAATTAAGAAAAGAACTAGATATCCTTCTGCAAGAGAAGATCGAAAGTCCCCATCCGGTAGATTGGAAGGACACTAAATCCAGAGACTGTGCAGTACTGTCAGCTATTATAGACTTGATTAAAACACAGGAAAAAGCAAGTCCCAGGAACTTTCCACCACGATTCCAGGATGGATATTACAGCTGACAACTTTTCTGTGGTGGTCTGAAACTTTGACAGCCATTTTCCATCATAGTTTAATTTTTGGCTAGATGCCAAACCACGGGACATGAATAATTTCCATATGTAAGGTAGAAATCTTCATTAGGTAGTAAAGATGTAATGTGCATGATTTAACAATGTTATCTGTAGCTATTATAAATATACCATAAAAAGCAATATGTCTTCTGATCATATATTCTGTTGTGGTCATGTCCACACTTTGGGAGGACTGCTCTTATATATATTGAGTGTTGTACCACTTGAGAAATGCCTTTGTTCTTTTAAGAAAAGTTAATCTTTCTGCCCATAGTGACTGAATACAGAAACCGGTAAAAAAACAGAATGGTTAGCCAAAAAGCAGTATCAGGTTAAAAATTTGAACACAACCACATTTTTAAGTAAAACTTCTATTAGAGGTAAATTAATCTGTTGTTATAAAGCCCAGTATTTAATAAAATGTACAGTGTATAAATCTCATCTAGCTTTTTGGCTTGGTTTCTACATCCATCTATCCTTTGGCTTATTTGATTTTTTTTTTTTTAATCTTTTTAGAATATATTTGTACCCCTTTTACTTTACCCGGTGCAGCATAATGTAGCAATTGAGAACATGAGTCTAGACTTGACCACCTAAGTTCAAATTTCAGCTGTGACTTACCAGCTCCCTTGGGCAAGTTACTTGGCTTTTCTCTTTTCTTTATCTGTAAAATAAAGGTAACAGTTGTTGAGGATCAAATATGTTGATGTAAAGTGCCTAGACTAGTGTCTGGCACATAGAATGTATTCACTAAATCTTAGTTATTATTTGTCCCTGGATTTTATTTTAATAGCAATCCATTTTACATTCATTTTTGTGTTCTGAGTTCTGCTTTACCCTCTTAACCAGTGGAAGCTCGCGTGACAGGGCTAGTGATAGGCTAATATTTTCAGCCTTATCAGACTGTGATAGATACTGTTGGTTGCTATCCAACAGCCATTTTTTCCTCCCCATTCGCTTGACTGTTCAAGTGTTCTCCCTCTACATAGCCTTGTGCCCAGGGGTATTAGACTCTCTTCCTCAAGGGTAACTCGGACTGTTAAGCCAGTTCTGCATGGTCTTATTCTTCTTAGAAGTAACTGATGAGGCATGAGTATGTGAACCTGTGTTGTCAATAGCAACTGACGAGTGACCTGCGAGAGGGCATCTGAGAAAGATTTTCCTCACTAGTAGATTTAGAGGAGGAAATTTTCTCCTGTGGACATTGTCTTATCTGAATCTGGCACTGCTGTAGCCATTTTAGGATTCCAGGGGATAATGATGTTGGCTCAGTGGAAAGATATAAATCACTACAGTCCTTGATAATGCTAGTGAGCTGCTGAATTATCCAGTTCTAGATTTGCCTTGCACGTGGACTTATTTTAATATCATAAACCCTTCTTCTTTGAGTTAAGCCACTTTTAGGTAGTATATTGTGTATAACTTGGCAGAAAGCATATTAACTGAAATACATGGTCTCCATCATTGAGTGTTTGCTGCGGCCTCTGTTTCTACCATTTCTTTTGTGATCTAACAGTTTGAACCACATGTCTGACAAAAGGTGTAAAAGTAGTGAACCTGAACATACCGCAAAAAGAAATAAAAGAACATCCTGCTGCACTCTAAAAAATTCAAACTTTACTGTGCCTTCCAATAAATGTAAGGAAACCAAAGGAAGAGTATCGAATAATAACTGGGATTTATTCATAATGCTATGGTGATCTGAGTAACAGCACTGGTTCAGGTACTGCTCTCATTTCTGGGAATGTGTGTCAACCTATCCTTATTATCTAAAGGTTTTGAATGTACTGTGTCCTAAGTCCATTCTCTTGGCTAGTCTCCCAAAAGTGATCTTTTACTGAATTCTTGCATTGAGTCCTATGACAATATTGTGGTTTTGTCCCTAAACTCGAGGTGACCTGACCATTGGGTCCCATTTGCTCTATGAGTGTTTTTATGTCTGCGTATGTGTGTTTTTTCTTGCTTTTACTCTCCAGTTTAAATTCACAGTAGGCCAAAATGGTCTTGGAAGAAAGCATTTAAAGAATCTCTTTAAAAAAAAGGGATTATTACTTAATTGGTTCCATGTTCCCAAACCAATATTTAATCTCCATATGAATGAGGAAAATGTTCCTAAAGAATTGTTTAAATCAGCGATTGAGAGAGATTAAAGCGGTTACTATCACTCTCAATTTATGTCTTCTGTACAGCTGATCAGGATGGAAATCTTGATTGAAGGTGCTATTTGTGTTGTTTCTTTTGTTTACAAAATAGTATATTACTGAGTGGAAAATTTGTTCCAGATCTAAGTACTCTTTGTTATTTAGTAGTTTTAAAGAATCAAGACATTTAAAAGAAAAATCTATTTGCCTCACCATTCTTAGCAATACCTAGAATTCTTGAACTCTTGAACTCTGTCTAGAATAACTAAGAAACTTGGGTGGGTGGGGGGGACAAAGAAACCCCTGAGTAATCTTTAAAATGTGTCTTTGAAAAGTGAATGCATGTAATGCTTCCTAATTCATTAACTTGGGCAAAAGCTCTAGATACGTTTATACCTGTTACAGGTGATTTTCTGTTCTTCCTATATTTTTAAAACAAAGTCCACCCTAAAAGCTAGAAATTATTGAAAAGCTTTAGAATGAATTTATTTTAGTACCCCTTCACCCAAAGTAAATCATAAATTTTCTTCCACTCTTTTAGCTCTGTGTTTGTGTATATTTATTTTTAAGTAATTGTGATCATGTGGTGTAATCATAATATGCTAATTGTTTTTAAATATTTTCTGATTTTAAGACAGTAAACCCTTATTTGTAGAATATTTGGGAATTGAATATATGAAGAAAAGCATGTTACCACTGTTACCTTTTCATGTATTTCCATGCTTTTTTTTTTTTTTAGCTTTAAGGAAGTATTTTATATATAATAAAATTTGCCAATTCAAGTATATAATCCCATGAATATTGTCAACGTATAAAGTCATGTAATGCCTGCCACCATAATCCTGACATAGAACATTCCCGTCACCTAAGTTTTCCTTTTCCCCTTTGCAGTCAGTCCCCTGCCTCTATTCCTACTCATTGACAACCATTGATCTGCTATTTGTCACTATTTTTGCCTTTTCTAGAATTTCCAATAAATGGAAAATCATATTTAGTCTTTTGTGTCCAGTTTCTTTTACTTAATGCTTCTGAGATAGTCCTGTTGTTGCATGTGTCAGTAGTTTGTTCCTTTTATATTGTTTAATTGTATTGCCTTGTATGGTTATACCATAGTTTGTTTATTCTTTGATTAGTTGATGGACCTTTCAGTTATTTTTTTTTTATTATTATAAATAAAGCTGCTGTGAACATGTGTATACAAGGCTGTGTGTAGATAAAGGTTTTCATTTCTCTTAGGAAGATACCTGTGATTAAGATTGTTGTATCACATGGTAAGTGTGTTTAACTTTGTAAGAAACTGCCAAACTGATTTCCAAAGTGGGTGTGCTATTTTACATTCCCACTGGCAATATATGAGGGGTTCCAAGTGTTTCAAATCCTTGCTAGTACTTGGTATTTTTGTTAATTGGTGTTGTTTAAGGTTAGCCTTCAGTAGATGTGGAGTCCTGTATCATTGTGGTTTTAATTTGCATTTATTTCTATAATGATTAGGGATACCAATCTATAGTTTCCTTTTTGTGGGGTAATGGTGGCCTTACAAAATGAGTTGGGAAGTCTTACTCTTCCAGTTTCTGAAAGAGGTTTGTATAGAATTGGTGTTAATTCCTTAAATGCTTGTAAGAATTCCGTGAGGGGCCCTTGGGTGGCTCCAGTGGTTAAGTGTCTGACTCTTGGTTTCGGCTCAGGTCATGATCTCACAGTTTGTGAGTTCGAGCCCCACATTAGGCCTTGCGCTGACAGTATGGAGCCTGCTTGGGATTCTCTCTCTCCCTCTCTCTGCCTGTTTGCCTCCCTCTCTCTCTCTCAGAATAAAGTAAAATTATAAAAAATATTCTCCGGTGAAACTGTTTGCACCTGACATTTCTTTTTCAGAAGTTTTTAGACAAATTCTATTTAGTAGTTAGGGGACTATTTAGAGCTTTGGTAGTTTGTGGTTTTCCATGAGTTGGCCCATTTTATCTTAGTTGTTGAATTTATGAGTCTGAAGTTGTTTAAATATCTCTTTATCCTTTTAATGTCTGAGGAATCTGTAATGATGTCCCCTTTCATTCTTGACACTGGTAATTTTCTCTTTATTATTAGTCTTGCTAAAAGGTGCATCAGTTGTATTTCACCTTTTCAAAGAACCCATTTTTTAATTAAGTTGTTTTCAAAGATTTTATTAAAGATTAATCTCACCCAGTGTAGTGCTTGAACCCACGACCCTAAGACCAAGAGTCACATGCTCCCCCAGCTGAGTCAGTCAGGCTCTCCTAATTGAGTTGTTTTCTAATTGTGGAGATTTGAGAGTTCTTTGTATATTCTGGATGCCACTGCTTTATCAGGTCTGTATTTTGCAAGATTTTCTCCTATTCTGGATTATCTTTTCTTCTGTCACAGAGCAGATATTTTTTTATTTTAACAAGGTTCAGTTTGTAATTTTTTTTCTTTCATGCATCCTGCATTTGGTTGTCCAAAAAAAAAAAAGTCACTGCCAAACCAAAGATCACCTAGATTTTCTGTGTTACTTTCTATTTATGTATGTGTGTATGTATGTTTATTTTTGAGACAGACAGTGTGAGCGGGGCAGGGGCAGAGAAAGGGGGAGACATGGAATCCGAAGAGAATTCGAAGCAGGCTCCAGGCTCTGAGCTGTCAGCACAGAGCCTGATGCAGGGCTTGAACCCACAAACTGTGAGATTATGACCTGAGCCGAAGTCGACGCTCAACTGACTGAGCCACCCAGGCACCCCTCCTGTGTTACTTTCTAAGGGTTTTACAGCTTTGTGTTTTACATTTAAGTCTAAGTTTCCAAGTGGTTATTTATTTTTATTACTTATTTCTAACCCAAGTGTAATCATAGAACTCTGTATACAATTTCAGTCCTTTAAAATTTGTTGAAACTTGCTTTATGACCCAGGAAATGGTCAAATGTTTTAATATTCTGTGTGTTCTTGAAAAGAACATATATGCTTAAATTGTGGTGTTCTATATATGCCTATTAAATTTTAAATTATCGTTAAGAACTCCCACACTTTCATTGATTTTTATCTCCTTCTACACTTTTATTTTTATGTAGCAAATGAGAGAGTTAAAGTGTTACAGGCTATGATTTTTGATTAATTTCTTAAATTTCTCCCAATTTTTGTTTTATATATATTGAGACCATATTATTGAGAGAAAATATACATGGATTTTATCTTCCTGGTTCAATAAAACTTGCATCATTATCTAGGGTCTCTCTGTCCCTAGTCATACCTTTTATCTTAAAACCTATTTTGTCTAATATTGACATAGCTACATGTAGTAAATATTGTGAATATTGGGATGTTCTGCCCAGATCCTCCCTCAGGACTGAAGGAATATGTCCTTAGCTGCTGCAAGTGCTGTCAGATGACTGCCTTCACCCGTCAGCCCTCTATAGGAATTGTCCTCAACTGATGGGAATCACTTTACCCAAGGCCCCTTCCCCCTGCGGACAGCCTGCATCCTATGACCAGTCAGAGCAGTTTCTAAAGGTACAGTCCCTTTGCCAATGCTCCCTGTCTCTCCACTCTCACATGGGACTCCAAATGAACCTCTTCATTTTCCTTATCTCTTCTCTATATGCTTCTTTGTGGGTGTTTCTCCTAGCCTCTCTTCCAGTTCACCAACTACCTAATCTGTTAAACCTAGTTCCATAATTTCTAGTGGTGGTGGGTTTTTTTCCCCCCTCAGTTGCTTCTTACAGTTGTTTTGTACTGTGTTGCATTTTAAAGTTTGGCTGAGATTTATCTCTATAAAGATGGTGGTTATAATTGTTCTATGCATGTAATGATTTCACTAGAGTCCCTGTAAGTATGTTTTTTCTGTATCATTGATGCTGTGTCTCCCAATGTTTGCTAATTTGTGGAACCTTTTGAGAAATTGTTCTTGGAAATAACTGAGAACTAAGAGGATGCTAGCTTCCTGCAGAGTAAGGCTTAACTTGCTTTTGTCAGGACCTCAGTGTGCTAGAAGCCCAAAGAGCAAAGTTTGCGGTCCTCCAAGTTCATATCCTCACTCCAGAACAAGCCCTTTGGAGATTTAATGCACAAGAGTGATAACTGTAGGCACTAAACTCTGCCCTGCGTTATTTGGCACTGCAGTCCCCCAAGTGGCTCTGCCTCTGCTGCTTTCTACAGTCCAGGGAAAACGCAGCGGTAATTTGGGATATGGAGGATGGAGTAAAGAGGGGAATGGATCTTGCTAGGTTCAGAGAAGGTATACCCATCTCTTTCCTCTTCCATCACTGGCTTGAGGAAAAATCCAACAAAGATGCCTTTGATTGGTGTTTCCTATCACATGGCTGTATTATGACTAGATACATGATACAGGAGAACGAGTTAGCATTTTACGATTTACAAGTGGTGGTGTAGGCAGAATTTTAAGATGACCCACGTTATCCCTGCCCCCTCCCCCCACGTGTTGCATCTGTGGTTATGTGATGTTGCATGGTAAAGGAATTTTGTGGATCTAATTAAGGTCCCAAATCAGTTTATTCTGAGTTAATCCTAAGAGTGATTATCCTGTTGTAGGTCTAATAATTATGTGAGTTCCTTAAAAGCAGAGTTTTCTCCAGCTGGTAGCGTAAGATGGAGTCAGATTGCAAATGTGAAAAAGATTAAACATGCCACGGCTGCCTTGAAGATGAAGGAACAGGTCCAAGAAGCTGTGAGCAACCCCCACCCCTGGCAGCCAGCAAAAAAGCAGGGTTCTTGGTCCTACAACTACAAGGAACCGAATTCTGCCAACCACAGGTATGAGCATGAAAGATACCAAGCTCTGGCTGAGAAAGCAGCCAGCCAACACTTTGATGTCAGCCTAGTGAGACTGAGACTAAGCAGAGAACCTACCATGCCATGTTGCCATATTGGCCGCCTTACTACACAACCGTGAGATAATAAATGGGTGTGGCTTAAGGCATAAAGTTTGTCGTAATCTGTCATGCAGTAAAAGAAAATACAGGAGTCAGTCTTCGCCTTCCACCAAGATTCACAAAGTGGTGAAATTTCACAAGCACAAAGGTTTGGCTACTAGGTGGCCAAAATGAGTAAGATGTAACGGGAACCACAGACTACTTACGATAGGCTGTTCAGTTGTGTAGTTTTGTGGAAACTGAGAAGAAATCATGGCCCCCAGCTCTTTATGCCCCAGCCTTCTGGGGCAGCTGATGCCACCATGTACCCAACAAGGAAAGATCAGTGGCCTCGAACGTTAGCTATAGATCCCTTCTGAATAGACCTCTGATTTGACCCAAAATTCAGCAAATTATATACTTACTGCATTCTATAGTGAATTAAATCACACAAGTACTAAAGAACAAGTATATACAAAATCTTTATAAATTCACTTATTTCACCAAAAGTATACAAGCAGTATCAATTCACTGAGACAAAAATGAGTATTTTTGTTCTCCACAGGTCACTGAAGTCCTTGTACAATTCCAAGAAGCTATTCATAGAAACGGAACTAGGTTTGAAAACAGTACTGTGTCATGTAAAAATTACAATTCACTGTTGAAATCAAACATTGTGAATAATGTTAAGTACCTGCTATATAACACTTTATCCAATAACAGTATTAACTGCTTGCTAAATAAGGCTTTGATTTATAAAATGCACGTTTCCAAAACTGTTTAACATCTCTACTTATAAATTAATTCACAGGATTCCTATAGTTGCTTTTTAGCTTCAAATGGATATTAGCGAAACTAATACGAAATGATCCCCTTTGCAAACAATGAATTTACTTTCCTTCCTAAATGCAAACATCACATGAAATTAGATTACAACCTTTTTAACCTCTCCTCTAAAGGGTCTGTGACATGAAAGAGGAGACCAATGCCTTGTTTACCAACCTGGAGACATCTCTTGCCATCAATTCACTGAGTGGCCCCGACCTCCAGGAACTCAGGGCCTGACATGTCTTTTACATCCAGCACTGTATGCATAAGTAAAGGAGAGCAAACAAAGGACCAGAAGGCCCCGTGTGAGCCAAGCATACTGAGCAACCACACTGTGCTTCTGCTTTACTCACTTCACTCATGATCTGGGTACCTGGTTGGCAGGCAGTAGATGGGACATGTCACACACAGATCTGAGTCCTCGAATAATGTACCCTTTGCCAGGTTTTTGTCCCTTTGTGGAAGAAAAATGGAGTAGAGAGGAACATAGCTGCCGGTAAAAGTTACTTTCCCCTCTCTCCATCTTCCTTATGAAATGTACTATTAAAATGGTTTTTCTCTCTCCTTGCACCAATGGAAGAAATGAAGTTCTGTAGACACCCACAGTTAAGAGATCCTCCAGATCCAGCAAACAAGACCCTTAGGACATATGAAACGGATTCCCATTAAGACCAAACTGTTATGCTTCAATTAGGTACCAGGCTGGCATCTTGATACCTTGGTGAGGCCTAAATTTTACCTTCCTTGAGACTGTATTTCAGCCACTTGCCTGTTTGGAACAGGAGTAGGAACAGTCAAAAATATTAAATTATAAAAGGCAAAAAATTATTAAAGGCAAAGCAGCCTCATGTCAGCTTATCAGCTCATTTGGGAATATCTTTAAAAAAAGTACGACCCCTGTCCTACATTCAGGATTTTGTCACTTATGTGAACCATCTAAATCCTATCTTATTAGAGTAGCTCGAGTTTTATCAGGCTATACCAGTATTGGGTGAGGTGAATCTAAAAAGAAAATCTCCTAAGTAAGCTTCTCTCCTAAGGAGAAAAGAGGTGGCAAAAATTCAAGTGTTAATTTCCCTTTTCTGGGAAGAATTTTAGAAAAACTCAATAGCTCATCTTTTGAGCTCTACCAGCTCCTTATGAAATCCTCATAGCATTAGAATCATCTAAAATACAAGAGGCAGAAAACATATTTACAAAACTGGGCATTCTTTAAAAACAACTCTTGCTAATACTGGGAAAACCATGTAAAGGAAATGTCAAAAGAGGGACAGAAACATCCTTGGCAAAGTGAGGAAAGAGAATACCAGGGTACAGCATCTAATATACATTTTTAATGCCAGAAAATGGTGAACCTAGGAGGAGCTGAGAGGTGGCCTGGTCCCTGAAGTGGACTGCTCAGCTATCTGCGGACCTAAGGAAGTTTGCAAGTGGATGACTGTGCACACACCGAACCTTGCGAACTAACTGGTAGCTGTTCTCATGAGAGAGCATAACCACCTGGCAAGCTTAAAGGCAAGTGTTTTCATTCTTTTAATTAAACAGGCTGTGTTAAAATTCACAACAAAGCCGGCCCAGAACCAAGCAGCCCGCTGTGATGTAGTGCAAATCTCACGGTAACGGAAGGCCATCGAGAGGCTACACATTGGTTTCCAGTCCTAGCAAGCGTCCCATTCTCTCCACGTTCTTGTCAATTGTAGCCTGACAGGTTATCTCCTTGGCACATTCCATAGGAAACCAGCCTCTCTCTCCGTCTCGCAGTCGTTCCCCCTCATACCAGCCTGCAAACAGGAACAGAGTCTTCATGAAGCAATGAGTGTCTGGATGAATCTGGACCCTGCCTGGCTCTGAGGAGGATGTACCCCAGCTTGTGCATGACGTGATGGAAGGTGAGGAGAAAGTGCAGCATAGGGAAGGGCCTCAAGGAGGAATGAATGACATACCCGAGGTGGCACACAATCAGGAACCCTGAAGGGAGAAGGTTGAAAAGAGCCTGGGAGCTTGGGCTGGGCTGGAGAAGGGGATGCTGTGCATAGGTAGGGGCAGCAGGAAAAGGATTTTTTTTTTTCCTTAAGTGAGGAAGGAAGAACCTCAAAATGAGAGGTCACTGGGGGAGTAGGAAGGAAGGGAAACATGGTTCCTTTTGAATAATACACCATGTGACTGCATTCCTATTCAGAAACAAAAGCAATGGTGTAGCTACAGGAAAGGCAGGAGCAAATGAGCAAACAAACCAAAGGGATATGAAATATGAGCATTAATAATGAAATGAGACTCTTTGGTTCTATGGCACCCTGAATGCTGCACCAGGAGTATCCCTAAGAACCCCCACTTACCATCGCTGATACGTTGATAGATGAGAACCACATCCGCCACCTGTAGGGAGAGTTCGTCTGGCTGTTTGGCGGTGAAGGATCTAATGATTTCTACCTGGGTCAGTGCTGCGGGGGTAAAGGGGACATACTAAGCTCCCAGTAGCAGAACAGGTACAAATCAATACAGTATATTTACTCAATCTTTCTGTGCAATTCAAGGCCAGCTTGACAGAAACAAGTTAAGTTTCTATCAAGCAGAAACTCTGTTCCTCAAACAGTCTTATTTGGCTAAGAGCTTTAGAACTTTAGAAGCTCAGGATCAAGAGAAGCCTTTTATGATGCATGCATCCCCTCAAAAATAACCTTGATAAGGAGCCATTAGTCATGTCACATAATAAAGCAGACAACAGCCATTGTGCATTGGGGAAACTGAGGCCAGACAGATTAGGTGATGTGCCACGGCCATGCAACTAGTGATAAAATCTGCAGTACCCCCATTCTCCCGGCTCCCACCCAGGTGTTTTTCCCTAGTTCACCAGCACAGGAAAGCTGCCAAATAAGGTCAGAAATAAAAGGAGCTCCAACTGAAAGTCAAACAATATTTCGAGTTCTCCCAACATGCTGGCTCATAACAATTGTAACTTCAGTGACTTGATACTGACATGAGTTCTTAATTTTTTTTAAATATAAAACTTGATTTTAGGCAACTTTTAAACCAATCACTTTAGCTTTGGCTCTAAGCTTAAAGCTATGATCTCTGAGTGCTCCAAGCTAACCACTGTGGCTGCCCTAGTTCTTTCGTTTTGACCTTCCAGCTAGAAACATCCAGAAAAACATAAAATCAAAGTCAAGGTGCTACTAAGCACATGACACCACCCTTTATTTACTGCATCAGTTTCTACTTCCCTAGAAGAAGGAAATGTATTTTCTTAATGTTATCACTTTAATAAATAAGGTCAAAAGGAATGGTAACATAATTTTCTTTAAGATTAAAAAATACATTCCACTTCGATTCAGACTGTCAGTATGGAGAAGGCTTAAACGTGCAACTCCTGCCCACTAACAACTGCTGAAAATCGAAGAGGTTTATAGTACAAGCAGAGCTTTCAATGTAAGTTACTTAACTTAATCCTGACAATATCCCTGCATTGTATATAGGGATACCCCTGACTTGCAGATGCACAGGCTCAGGAAGGCTGTGCAACAATTGGCCACGTTTATGCAACAAAGAACTGCACCTTGGATTTGAATTCAGACCCCCTGACCTCCAAGGCAGGGATCACACAGTTCTGACGTAGGGCCACAGGAAGGAAAGCTTGGAGGAAACTTACAGCGTGGGTATTGTGGCCATTAAGCACTAATAACCCAGCATCCAGCAGGGGGCACAGCCCCTCCACATTCCAGACCAGGCTGCCCTCCAGGTACTTACAGGTTCGGTCCAGAGGTTGCTTCCCGCTACTGTGTCCCAGGGCGGTGATCCAGCGGGCTCGCTCGCTCCTAAAACACACAGAGCATATCCAACTGAGAGATTCAACATGTCTGGACACAGAATGCAAAGCCATTCCCAGAAAACAGGGAGAGACTCCCCAGTGAGTTATGGTGGTGTATGAGTTATTTAAAAAGGATAACCTGGGGAATCTAGGCTGAAAATTAGTCAACACTGTTAAAAGATTCTGAATGAATTTGACTAATCATTGATCAAACAGAATTTAAGTTTAACATTTTTAAATTTTTTTAATGTTTATTTTTTGTGAGAGAAAGACACAGAGCATGAGCAGAGGAGATGTAGAGAGAGAGAGACACAGAATCCGAAGCAGGGTCCAGACTCTGAGCTGTCAGCACAGAGCCCGATGTGGGGGCTCAAACTCAGGAACCACAAGATCATGACCTGAGCCGATGTCGGACGCTAAACCGACTGAGCCATCCAGTTGCCCCTCAACATTTTTTTAAATTTAAATTCAAGTTAGCTAACATACAGAGTGGTTTTGGCTACAGGTGTCGAACCCAGTGATTCATCTCTTACATATGACACCACTATTTAATAAAGAGCTGATTACACTATCACATAATCACATAAAGATATTTAGTATATTCAATCTGATATTTTAACATTTCAAAAAAGTGAATTTCATTTAAAAAAAAACTCCTAGTGGGGCGCCTGGGTGGCTCAGTCGGTTAAGCGTCCGACTTCGGCTCAGGTCACGATCTCACGGTCCGTGAGTTCGAGCCCCGCGTCGGGCTCTGGGCTGATGGCCCAGAGCCTGGAGCCTGCTTCTGGTTCTGTATCTCCCTCTCTCTCTGCCCCTCCCCCGTTCATGCTCTGTCTCTCTCTGTCTCAAAAATAAATAAATGTTAAAAAAAAAAAAAATTTAAAAAAAAAAAAAAAAAAAACTCCTAGTAAATCAGTTTCTCTACACTCTCTTCTTTCCCCACACTCAAACCATTTCACAAAGATGAGAAACCTGACCTATTTAAAGTTGTGTAGTTCTTTATACAGCTAATACTGCCAAACATGAGCCTTATTGAAATAAAAATTCTTTGAACGTTTTTAGACTGTTCACAAATGCTTAAAATGGCTTAATGAATACAGCCAAAAAAATGTTGAGGGGAAAAAACAAACTGGGACTTTTTATATAAAGCCATCATTACATGAAACAAAACAATTATTTAAAGGATCAGAAGTTTCAGATAAGCATTATTCCATAATTCAGTTATCCTCCGAAGGTCCAGTATCAAGAATGCAATTAAGTAAATAAGGCTCACACACACACTTTAAAATCTTTGAGGCACTTAGTAACTAACCCATACTACATAGCAGACACAAGCATGTGACATCCATTACTTCATGTAATCCTCCAAAAGCCCATTTAAAGGATGAGAAAGAAGGCTGTGTGGAGGTCCCAAGGCAAGTGATACAAGTCGTCAGTTTTTATAAGGCACTCCACTGTCTTAAGAAGGGGCACCTTTATGCCCGTACTTGAAATACATTTTTTTCTCCTGTAACAGCCTGTACCTAAAGATGGTTGTCACCCTTGCCCCATCTTCTCCGCCCCTCAAGCATCCTTCCACACAGACTGCTTGTGAGCCTGGGGCATGCCACGCTGTTCCACACCCTTTCCTGCCCGTTCCCACTCTCAAGTAGAACCTCTGTTTCCACCCCTCATACTCATCATTAATGAAGAACATCCATAAAACAATGCACTAATCTTAAGTGTATACAGATCTGTGAGTGCTTATGTAGGTGCACCCAACACCTTGTGTCCCTTTCCCATCAATAACCTCCCACAAAGGGAACCACCACCAGAGACTCATTTTACCTGTCGTGTACTTTATAATGGAATTCTTCAGCATGCCCACTCAATCTTGCAAACACAAGCCTCACCTCCTCCAGCTGGCCTCCTCTGATGCAGGAGCCCACACCTCCATCCCCATCCAGTCTGCCAATTCTGCTCCCACGCACTCCTCTGCTCAGCCCTATCCCGTTGCTAGCCAGCTGGAAGCCTCACAAAGGCAGGCATCTTGCCCTTTCAGTTCACTGCCGTATCTCCAGAACATAACCAAGGCCTATAAAGATCTGTTAACCGGATGATCATGACCACTCATCACATACTGACCCCCATTTAGTGGCTTGTCTGTTTCTCTTGGCCATAAACTTCAGGAGGTAAGGCATTGGGTCTTGTTCTAAATAGTTCTTAGAGCACTTATGTGCCAGCTGTGCTACTTTTTTGTATTTGGTGAGTACCATCTAATTTAATCTTTATGACAATACTGAAATTAAATATTACCATTCTTCCCCCCACACCCTCCAGAGGACAAAGCTGGAGTGTTAATAAGCATTTGCTCACAGTGACACAGCTAAGTGATGGAGTCAGAAAATAAGCCAGGTAGGGGTGCCTGGGTGGCTCAGTCAGTTGAGCATCCGACTTCAGCTCAGGTCATGATCTGACAGCTCGTGAGTTCGAGCCCCACGTCAGGCTCTATGCTGACAGCTCGGAGCCTGGAGCCTGCTTTGGCTTCTGTGTCTCTCTCTCAAAAATAAAATAAAAAAAAAAAAAAGAAGAAAGAAAAGAAGGCAGCCTGGGATCTAGAAGGTGATGCTCCCTATCAGGTGCTCTCAAAGTAATGAGGGAAGTCAGGAAGGGTGGAAACTGCGATGTGCTGAAAGACAGACTTAGTTAAGAAAATGAGGCTGAGCCCTAATCAAGCTGATGCATCAGGTAATAATGTGCACAATTTGTGTAGAAACTGATGATACAGCTTGCTTTAAAAAACAAAACAAAAATAGTATAGGACACAAAGGGCCTCCGGGTGGTTTTATAAGGAACAAGTGGTTTTATAAAGCACAGCCTTCTTTAAAATAATCTTAAGCCAACACTTAAATCCTTGATATCATCTCTGTCAGATATAAGATCTATTTTTTACTCGGGCTCAACTGGAAATTTCCAAAGTACAAAGGTAACTGAAAACTAAATAATACTGTACAGATGGAAAAATTGTTCACCAAGAGACATCTAAAATGATCCACGTGCCATTCCCAAACAAGTCAGCCTCCTCCTTGCCTTACCGTGTGTCTTCACACGGCCCTGACTCCTGTCTGCGGCCCTTCAGTTAGACTCCCAGGCACAGCCCGCCTCTGGCACCGAGTGGCCAGTTTCAGTGACAGGCCTGACCCTGCAGACAGTTTCCAGAAATCCAGATGAAACCTTTCACTCGTGTGGCATGCTGCCTGGATGCTAATGGCATCCCTTAGACACGGCGGCCTCTCACAGAGACTCGAGAGGACAGAACAAGACACTCCTTGTTGCCCTCACTGAAAGGAGCCGCTTCTTGACATGGCTTCAATGAAGCCAGTCCCACCCCCTCTTACATGCCGTCAAAACCGCACGACTTTCCCCGGGGCCTCCCAGAGCCCTGCCAAGGAGCTGCTTCCCACTATGAAGCAGAAAGCACTGCCTCCCTAAAGCAGGGAGGAGACTCCCTCAATGTAAGAGGGAATTCTGAGAACAAGAAAAGCCAGGGCACAGACCTACCCATTATTAAACTGAGATATCAAGCCCAGGGCTCACTTGCAGACAGCTATCTTCTCCAGGGACAATATGAAACAATCAACATGAATCCACAGTCCACCCCACACCCCGTTCGCAGACTTTTCCCTTTGCCCAAATAAAGTGAGAGAATAAGTAACGCCACTCATGTGGACCTGGGCACATCAACGTCCAAGACACCCGAACGCTGCTCCCTTAGACCAACATCCACTGAGCGCCTCCTGCCTTTGCATGAGCCCTGTGCTAGGATGGGGTTGCAAAGTGAGTAAAACAGGGTCTCTTGCTCTCCACAGCCTTCAGTGTGAAGGAGCAGAGAGGGAAGCAAACAAACACAAAATCCAGCACAGTATGCAGTGGGCTGTGGCAGAACATTCTGCTTAAAACACATGGCACCCAGGGAGAGAAAGAAGACTGAGAAGAGACGTTCCACATAAATATCTGCAAGTAGAGTCCTTTCCTAAGACCCGTGTTCTTCATGCACAGCATAAAATTAAGCACCTGCAGTTCCCTACTCAGGAGTCAGATGTGGTAGCATCATGGCCTGCCTCTCATACAATTAAGCACAGTAGGCTTAAACTTAATTGCATAAAGGTCTAAGTTACAAAGCTGGATTTCTCATTGAATGCCAGGCATCTGCTAGAAAAGACAGATACGTACTGAGAAAAATGGGAGAGTAGGCTTTGAAACAAAGAGGCAGGGCTGCAGAACAGACAGGGGCTGTTGAACCTTCTCTGTGTCCCTCTTACAGTGGCAGCTGGCCAGATACCTTTTGTGTTTCTTGTCACAGCCTACAAATTTACCTGGGGTTCCTTTTGAAACTCCTACACCCACGGCCTTTGGGGGAAAGTCCTTCAAGCCTTTGTAAAGAGCAGGTTTGTGAGGATGGTTGTTTTTGTTCGTTCCCTCACACACTCAGTTCAACCAGATGAGTTCTGATCCATGAAAGAAAACCCACAGGGTAAAAAAATGTCATGATGAATGCTGTGCATCAAAATCTTACAAAGCTGGACACATGTTCACAACTTACCTAATTCAAAAATCTAACCAAAGCAAAGCAATTCCCTTAGCCCACTAAGAGGGTTCTAAAATTCAGATTTTGTGACATATAATTAAGCCAATTATTTCTTGAATTATGTTTCCTCGATGATATGAGACCCATGTCATCACCTGTGCTCCTGTTGAAGTGGGGCTGGTGATGACGATCACAAAAGATCAAGTGCTTTGAGGGGCACTATGCAGTGTAAGAGATCATTCCTGGATGTGGATTCCAGATTCAACGAGGGGAAAAATACTACAACCTATGATAAATACATTTTTGCACATAAATTACCATCTATTGTGGATTATTTTTTTTTTAGAGGATGAAGTACAAGAGCATGTCAGACATACTATGTACAATTTTATTCCACTTACTTCCTGTTGTTAATTAAATCATTAACAGAAGCAGGAAGGCCGCAGACTCCCTGGCAAACAATGCGCCTTTATGAGGAGGCCCAGGAATTGGTCGCCTGGATGGCTGACAGGACCAGCCACATTCACAAGGCTTCTACTTCTTTCAGTGAGGGAGAAATTTTGAGAAGGATCTTTGATTATGGTTTAAGGTGATTATATCCTACAGCTCAACACAATGGGTAAAGAAAATGTGCGTTTGTCACTGAGCATGTCCTGATGTCTCACGGCTGCATACACGGAGCCCAAATGCCATTCACATTCCACTGTAAACCCAGGAAGCCAAGGACGCCACTTGCTGCAGCCTCTGGTCTGTGCCAGCTGCAGCTGTGTGTGCTTCCTCTTAATGAAGGCAGACAATGGGGGCTCTCCGGCTCCCACATTCCTCTAGAAAGGCCCAGAGGGAGAAGAATGACAGCGGTAAAATATTCGTCCTTTGTCCTTTTATAAAAGATAAGCTTTTGTACTTTTCACAGACTACTGTCTCATTAACAATGTGACTTAAGATTTTGAACGGCAGACAGAGATAACACCATCTACATGGGTTAGATGTACATCCTAAGAAAATTTTAACCACATCCTTTATAGCAATCTTTGAAAAACAAGCGGAACGTAGAGAACACTTGCCTCAGCAGCACAAAAAGGACAGTGAACAAAGACTGACAGGGAAGCGATACTTCCCTACACATGGTTACTATTTATTCTACCTTGCCTTCTAGAAAAGCTAACTAAATTATGGGTCAGTCCCAAAAATATGTATTGGGAACTGGCCACGGACAAAAGAGACAAAAGACAAAGCTGGAGTTCAGTGTAGGGATTAGTAATAAAACCACGCAAAACTGGAGAGAAGGAGAATCATTAGGACACTACAGGGTGTCTCAAAAGAGAAGCGATACACAGGTTGTCCTCGGGAATGTGGAAAGATGCAATGGACTTTTGCACAGGAAGAACTGGCAGATAACAGATTTGTTCAGACCTGGAAGAATCACAAATGACACCAGTCTCCAGATTGGATCAACTCGAAATGGTGCCAATGGTACCACTTTACCACTTACAGAAATGTGTGTTTAGGGAAAGCAGTGGGTAGCTGACTGGCTCAGGTAGGCTGCATTTCTGATGGGAGAGCGAATAAGGATGGTTAGAAATGGAAAGAAAGCTAAGAGAGTACAGATAACAAGTGAAGAAAAAATCTCAAAAAGGGAGTCAGGGTGAATGAGCTGAACAGTCAACAAAATGAAATGACACTGGAGGTAAAGAAAGGAAGACTGTTGAATGGGGCAACTAGGAAGCCACTACTCATCTTTCGATGGAACAGCCTTAACAGGGACGCAGAGGAAGAAGTCATATTGAAGACCCTTAAGGAACAACTTAACATGGTACTAGCTGCTCAAACCTAAAATCCAAAACATCATCAATTTGTCTCTCACAGCCACCCCAACTCATCCAATCCGTAAATTCATCCTATTCTCTGCCTCCGAAATAATCGTGTTTCTATCTCCCCTCTCAGACCACAGCCCAAGCCACTGCCAGGACTCCCCTTTACTGCAACAGGACCCTATTTGCTCTCTTCTGCCCCCATTCCAATCTTCCGGAGAACTTCCTGCCATGACTTAAAAGGCTCTACACGCTTCTCAAAATACGTGTGGTGAAGAACCAGTCCTCACCCCCCACCTCAACCTCCTATCCCATCCACTGTGAACCAAGTGTTCTTAGAAATACAACAAAAATGAATTAACTGGTAAAATAATCACATGCTTTGATGATGGAGAAATGTCGAAATGCTCTAAGTTCTTAATTCCTTCCCTCATGCACAGGAGGTTATGGTTTGAGGACTGATGGCCCACGGGCCATACTGGAATAGCTCTGCTCTGAAATGATCTGGCCTCTGTTGGCCTCTTGACCACCCACTCTCTCCTTGGTTTATTCTGACCTAGCCATTTTCACGATGTTCAAGCCATGTTTGACAACATCAAACTCGTTTCTCTAGAAGTTTTGCATTTGTTGTTTCCTTTGCCTAGAACATTCTGGCCCTGCATTTTCCCACAGGCTGACTTCCCCTTGTCACTCAGGGTTCAGTTCAAATGTCACCTCAGAGAAGTCTTCCTGCACCATCTATTCTGTTTTTTATTATAGAATTGAAA
The DNA here is from genome assembly GCF_018350215.1 of Panthera leo. Lineage (NCBI taxonomy): Eukaryota > Metazoa > Chordata > Mammalia > Carnivora > Felidae > Panthera > Panthera leo. Next base: position 109,988,160 of record NC_056687.1, read on the forward strand.
CAATATGATGCCCTAAATTTACCATCTGAGTTTTCGCAAATGTTTTTCCTTTTTAGTCTATGGACCTAAGAATACAATTCACGTTTTAATAATTTCTCACATTTAATAGCAAGTGGCGGGGCGCCTGGTGGCTCAGTCGGTTAAGCATCTGACTTCGGCTCAGGTCATGATCTCATGGCTCGTGAGTTCAAGCCCCGCGTCGGGCTCTGTGCTGACAGCTCGGACCCTGGAGCCTGCTTCAGATTCTGTGTCTCCCTCTATCTCTGACCTTCCTCCGTTCATGCTCTGTCTTTCTGTGTCTCAAAAATAAATAAACATTAAAAAAAAAAAATTGAAATAGCAAGTGGCTTCCTGGAGTTTCCCTTCCAGGGAAAAATGGCCAAATGGCAAGGTAGGGGTGGACCAGTCTGACTGGTGGCATCTCAGTAGGAAGATTCAAATTTGTTACCAGAAAGAACACTAGATTCAGGAGGGTCAGGGTCTAGTCCCAGCTTTGGCAACAACTCACTTCCTGTATGACCTCAGGCAAATCATATCACCTTTGTCTCATTTTACATATGGGAGAAAAAATGAGGGAGGTGGAGTACCAACCAGTAATTAGGGCCACCACATATTTTACTGTCTAAACAAGACACCTTTGAGAGTCAAAGCGGGTGCTATTGTTAGTTGTGCCAGAACAGACATTATACTGATCCTGAAGAAACCAAGATGTATGGTCACTTTACTTCAGCTCAGTTTTATCCTTCTCTAGAAACCCCTATGGGACCCTTCCTCATGTTCTATGGCTGGCTCCATTTGGCACATCCCAGATGCTCAATGTTTACCCCATTTCCTTTTGGGAAGCTTTTCTACATTCTTTATGTAATCAAAGTTATTGATCTGTTCTACAATTTCACCGTTATAATGACTGAACTGTTGTGTCAAACAGCTGCACCCCTCCTGCTGATTTTACATTCTGTATATCCCCACATGATCTCTGTTGACAACAGTTTTTCAAAGAAGGTAAATGTTTAGGTATGAACCACCTCCTTTTTCAAACCAAAGAATAAGTAGACAAAGGATATTAGTAACTAGTATAAAGTACTACAGATATTAAAAGGCCAAAACGGTGGTGAAAACCTGGTTTTCTCAACCAGTTTGCTAATAGGCCACCTTAATCACACATAACATACAAGAGAAGAAACTTCAAAAACATATAGTCACCTATAAATTTTGCAAATCTTAGAAGCAAAGAAAATATTCTACGTAGACCAAAACTGATTGCTCAAAACCATTTCGGCCCAGGGCTGACCTGCACTTTTTCCAACATGGCATATAATAATTTGCTAGACTTTTAAACAGTGAATTGTTTTCTGGGGTTTTTTGGTTTTTTTTTTAAGGAAAGTACGTCCTGGCTGTAACATTTTCTTTCAATACAAATGCTATTTTATGCCTTGTATGCTTAAAGATGTTTGTTTATTTACTTTTCAACTGATACCTAAGTTGGTGGTGGAGGGGAGGAGAGTGAGGGAGTCACTCCTGTACCCAAGGAGACCTCTGCCTCTCTGGAATGTTCTACACATAGGAGTCAGACCCATGGCTCATATCATTTATGGGTGACAAAACTCAATATTCTGGAGAACATTTCTGATTGAGGAAATGAATATACCATTCAGTCCATGGCAACATCAAAAGGCAAGAAGGTAAACAAATGCTACAGAATGTCCCAGAAAAGGATCTAGCCTTGGTATAAAAAGAACTGGACGTGTCGGTTTACTTCCTACTTTGCTGGAATAATCTCAGAAACAAGTGGTGGAGGTTACATAAATTATGAAAGAGACAGTCAGGAAAAGCTCTGCTGATACGTTGGCAAGACCTGAATATAGAACAAACAATCCGAAAAAAGAAAAAGAAAGAGAACAAACAATCCTTATAAACACAGAGGAAAGGAAAACACAAAGCAAAACCAGCAACACTTTCACCATTACTAACTAAAACTGACAACTGAAAATCTGTTTGAGAATTCTCTAAAATCTCTGGATAAGCACTCATCTCCAAAGCCTTTAAAGACTTTTCACCCTTAAAATCATATAAGATCCAAAGCTTAGACATACTAAATTCTCTTTTAAAGAGAGGCTTCCCCAGAGGAAGGCTGGGTCTGTCTTCACTGGACAAGAGGTTTAATCACTTCCAGAGTTGAAGAAATGCCTTCCTGAGCCCTGGTCTTACGTGTGTCTCATGCTGGTCATCTGCACAGACCAGCAGTAGCACCCACCCAGAGGAGCAAATACAGGAACATGCCTGGAATGCTGCAGGCTCCTTCGGCAATTTCATGGAAGAGCTCCGGGACCTTAAGAAAAGGCATTTCTTTGTTTCATAAACAAACATAGGATGAAGCTCCTTTTCTTACTCCCTCTGCTAACTCTCAAGTTCATTTGGAATACTCTATTTTGGCAAATTTTCAAATCTCAAATGGAGTTTACATCAACCTATCCCTCTTGGTTTTCTTTAGCCTTTGAAAAGTTACTTCTAGTGCCAAAAAGATATGAAATGATCATTGAAAACGTTTTATATGGATGCTTTATAATTGTAACCTTTTTCTGATGTCTCTCTTTAATGACCCAGAAACACTGTTAAAATACTCTCAAGAGGTAGGGACACCTCTCTGGGTTTACTTTCATTAAGATTTTGCTACAGTCTCGGGGTTGTTATTCACCAGCTGCTGATCCATTTTAATTACACCACCTGGGAACCTTGGCAGATTTGGGTGGGAGGTATGCGTAGGATGATCCCTGAGGATAAAGAGTGAGAGAACTTCCCCTTTCCTCTACTGTTCCACCCAACATAATACCGGCCTGTGATGACTGTTTCAAGAGGAGGTCTCCAGCTTCCAAACAAATAAACCGGTCAACTGTCTCTAAATGGACCAAACCACGGGGGTAGACTTGAAAATTAAGCTCGCTTGCCTTCATCCATCCAGTGTGAGGACAGACTGCACCATGACCACTAGTACGCCAGCAGACACACACAGCGGGACTCTCTATTTAGCCTCGGCATCAACTCTGATAGGAAAGTGGATTCATTCATGTTTCCCCAAACCGAGTATCTCTTTTGATAGAAATCATCAGGCCTTTTGCTGTCTAGCTGAAGGTGGGTGACTGCAAAATGGCCTTAACTCCTTTATCTGGGACAACTTACAGCCTACATGGAAACTACCAGGTGTCAACTACCCATGGCTCATGGGTCATATCTTTATCAATGATTAAAATAAAGTGATTTTTACACCACTTTCTAAATATAAAAGCACACCACCTAAAGCACAATGCATCCATCAGGATTCATGAAGATGAAAATAATAACACCCATCTCTCGAGATGTTGAGAGGATCACAAGGAAAAGATGAGATTCTCCATGAAGCACCTAGACCCAGTGTGTGGGGCATAATAGGTACTCAGCAAAAAAATACATAGTAGCTACTGTTCACCAGTTTTTTAGAGAGTCTCAGACCAAGGGTAATTAATTAGGGAAGAATGACACCAGATAATTCTGAAACCATCCCTGTCCATACTTACTGTGTCTCAGCCCCTAGCAGCATTTCCACTTTCTCACTCGCATGGTTACTCAGGACTGTCAGAGTAAAGAGGTGGCTGGCAGAGCTCTGTCTTGAATAAAGCATTGTAGAACTGTTCTTCCCTGGAGAAGAATTAAGCTCTTCGTTGTCACAAGATTCCACCAATAGCTGATCTCTTAAGGAATAATCATTGACGTTGTAACTTTCTTCACTAGAAGGAAAAGGGAAAAGAACATGTCAACAATTCAATGGGTAAGACTGTGACACTGTCCATTTTCAAGTCACATTCAGGGAGAAGGTGATGGGGAGGAAGGAAGGATAGGAGGAGAATGATTTATTTAAAACTTTTTTAATGATTATTTTTGAGACAGAGACAGAGCACATGTGAGGGAGGGGCAGAGAGAGAGGGAAACACAGAATCTGAAGCAGGCTCCAGGCTCTGAGCTCTCAGCACAGAGCCCGATGCGGCGCTTGAACTCATGAACCATGAGATTATGATGTGAGCCGAAGTCAGACGCTTAACCGACTGAGCCACCCAGGCATCCTGAAAATGATTTATTTTAAAATATGAACTAGAGGGGCGCTTGGGTGGCTCAGTTGGTTAGGCAACCGACTTTGGCTCAGGTCATGATCTCAGTTTGTGAGTTCGAGCCCCACGTCAGGCTCTGTGCTGACAGCTCAGAGCCTGGAGCCTGCTTCAGATTCTGTGTCTCCCCCTCTCTCTAGCCCTCCCCTGCTCATGCTCTGTGTCTGTCTCTCAATAATAAATAAACGTTAAAAAATTTTTTTAAATGAACTAGAATCTGAATTATATATACTGATTATGAATCAATATAATCCTCCCGAATTAAGCCTGTTAATTACTATTTTTCTGCAATGTATAAATTGTATCTCAGGTTTGAAAGCAATATTAAAAATAATGCTGGGGAAGGGGCACCTGGGTAGTTCGGTCGGTTAAGCATCCAACTTCAGCTCAGGTCGTGATCTTGTGGTATGTGAGTTTTAGCCCTGCATCGGGCTCTGTGCTGACAGCTCAGAGCCTGGAGCCTGCTTCGGATTCTGTGTCTCCCTCTCTATCTGCGCCTACCCAGCTTGTGCTCTTTCAAAAAAATAAACAAACATTAAAAAAAAGTTTTTTTTTTTAAATAATGCTAGGGGCACCTGGGTGGCTCAGTGAGTTGAGTGTTGGACATGGGCTCAGGTCATGATCTTGCAGTTTCTGAGTTCGAGCCCATTTCAGGCTTTCTACTGTTGGCCTGTCAGTGCAGAGCCCGCTTCAGATCCTCTGTCCCCCTCTCTCTGCCCCTCCGTGACTTGTGCACTCCAAAAAATAAATATTTAAAAACAAAACAAATAATGCTAAACTCTAGCTTTCATTTTACATTATCCTGGAACTTGATAATGTATTACAAGTGAGACACACATGCATAGTGGTAATGCTCGAACAGGCACACTTCCCTAGTCTTCCCTCTGTCCGCAGAATAAAGAGGGAGCCCCAAACCTACCCATGCTCTGGATAACAACAGCTCAGTCCCAGCCTCCAAACCACCTGGCACAGGAGGGAAGAAGAGCCTTGGAGATCTGCCTAAGCCATCCTTCTAACACACACAGCCTCACCACCTGCTTCAGAAACCACCAGGACTGATTTCTCTATCCCTGCTTATGCCCATGATCCCAGTATTCTCCATTCCCCTGGAATCTCATCCCCAAAGCACTGTGAACACACCTAATCTGGCTCTATCTCCCTGAGCTCCTCAGCTTGTTCCTGAACCCCTTCTGTGTCCTCCAGAAATGGACCTCATATAGGGAATCCAGCAAAATCTTATAAATCCTCAGCTCTGCCTTGAACCCTCCCTTTACCTTCTTGCCTTAACAGAAGCTTGGCTCTCCCTAGAAAACATGGCCTCCCCATAAGGCTTTCTATCAGCTGGTTTCTCATGCTGCTGCTAGACAGTGATCACTTCTTCCTCCCAAAAAGTCCTTAGCTTTGAAGCTCATGCTGTCCGGCTCTATCTCATAATCAAAGTCAAGGAAAGACTCCCAGTTGAGTTACCTACCCTTATGAGTTTAGTTGCTGGCTCATGGTCCCCCTACAACACTATTTTCTTGAATTTCCACACAGGGGAGACTTCCATTACACCGGCTTGTCAGTTCCTTGACTTCCCCTTCCCCAACCATCTTACCTTCTGTCCTTCAGCTACCCCACCATCGTCATACCCTAGACCTTGTCATTGAAATCAACTGCAATGTCTCTGTAATCCCAATGTCAAACACCCTCTCCAACCATCTGTCTCTCCTACTCCCCTCTTCTAATCCTCAACCCCAATGATTCTTTTTTTTAAATTGTTTTTAACGAGTATTTATTTTTTAGAGAGAGAGATTCAAAGCATGAGAGGGGGAGAGGCAGAGAGAGAGGGAGACACAGAAACCGAAGGAGGCTCCAGGCTCTGAGCTGTCAGCACAAAGCCCAACACGGGGCTCAAACTCATGAACCATGAGATCATGACCTGAGCCTAAACTGGACACTCAACCGACTGAGCCACCCAGGCGCCCCTCAACCCCAATGATTCTTTAGCCCACTGACTCTACCACCTTTCCCCTGTCCTTGAACCCTTTATGCTTACTAGATTACCCAGCTTGGATTTCTAGGGATGTAGTTTGAATCACCACATGTATACATGCTCATCTCTTTGGCAAATCCCAACCCTGGTTAGATACAGCTCTCCCTCTATTCCACATCTGTGCACTTGCAGCTGAACATGGGAAAGCTCAAGAAATAACTGCTAAATAAATGGATGACTATGCAATATATTCTAATATATTCTAGGAACAATATCGAATATTCACCTTATTTAATAATAAATGCAAATGTGTGAACTCAGGGGAGCTATGAGAAAATGAAACTCCTCATGCCCAACTACACTAGGCATTTCAGGATTGGCCGCTTTGCTCAAGATTTCTTAGAATTTCTTTCATTCAGTGGCGGACATCTACCAGTCAACCACTCCCTTGTAACTCTCCTTGGGAAAATTTATAAAATCTTTTCTAAAATTTAGTTTGGTATTTTCTCTTCAAAAGACAGCACACAGTTATTATCTATAAAAGCAAAATACTGCCTTCTGATCAAGTCTACTTGTTGCTACGGTAATAATCTGTATTAACTGGAAGTTCACATGGCAGGATCATTTCCAAAGCTTTCCTGAGACTGCCTGCAGACCAACACAGCCAGAGCCAGCACATATAAAATATTTCTCATATCAAAATAACGTTTATCAAAGTTCACATGATTTTCATCAAAGGAGAAAGCAGAATAATACACTTTACAAACAAGTAAGGTTGTATTTTCAAAAGACCATGTTTACAAGAAACAAAGCAATTTTTGGCAGAGCAGGGAATGCTTATAAGGTTGTCTAGAGATCTTAAACATGAATTTAACAGCTCAGAACCCAGGATAAAAACCAAACCGCAAAAGAACAAAAGCAGAGCCTCAACATCATCAAAAACAAGAGAAAGAACAAGAAGAATGAGGGCCTCCTTGTTGCCATCCTCTCTCTGTAGCTCTAGTTACTCTTTTGGTCCAACTCACAAGTTAAACAAGATGACCTGTTAGCCAAAGACACCCATTTCCAGTTAAAAGGAATTCTGTTTTCTCAGAGAAATCCAAGCATCCTAATGTTGCGTATATGGGTGTTCAGGTAGTGCCCTAACCAATGACACTGTATAGGTATTCTTCATCTTTCTAAAGAAATAGAAGGCAAAGAAATGTATGTGCCATAAGCCCATCATTCAAGAGGACTCAAGTTCCAAAAAGTTGTCGGCAGTAAAGTGGTTCCACCTATTCAAGACCAAGAGGTCGCAGGAAAGCCATGTAAACTCTTATGAGTTAACTAGTTAAGTCTTTCTTTTCCTCTTAATTTTCTGAGTTCCTATTTTCCCCAGTGTTTGTGTCAGTATCCGCTAATGTGTTGCAATGATGCTCTGAATCTTTGTCTTTTGGAGGCAATTAAAGCCAGAAAAAGTAGAAAAATTAAGAGTTTTTTAATTGTTCTCTGGAGCAATGACAACTACAATGCCATGAAGAGTTGGGGTGACTATGTGACCTAGTTTATGCCTGTTATCCTCTCAAATGTCCAGTTTGGAAGATAAATTGTGGCCACTTTATTTTATAGCTATGTGGCTTCACCTCGAGGTATCCATTTCTATACATCTGCACATTTGTGTCACAGAATAGGCCTGAACAGGGAACTTTTCCCACTCTTTGAATTTCTTGAATCCAAAATAGGACACAGGAAACACATTTGCTCTTTGTTGTTGTTAACTGATCCAATAGCAAGCATCCAGTATTACTTCACCTAGACCTGTAAACTTCATTACACAATGTTTACAACTTCTTCACTACTCTTAATATGTTTATATTTTAAAAACCTTGGTTTCATTGAACAGTAAATCAATTATTTATTCTCACCCTCTGTTATTCAAACCAACTGAAACAAAAACTAAAAAGCCATTCCCTCTTGCTAACACATCTGTGTTCTCTCTCACACACACACACACACTCACACACTCAATCTCATAAAGGTTCAAAACAATCCTACTTTCTCCTCTGAATCTGCTAACTATTGGATAAAACTCATTCTCCTAATGTCAGTCGGCACCTCTCTCTCATGCTAATACAAAAGGAAAAATCTGTGTTAAGATACGTGCCTAAGCAGAAGGAAGAGGGGAGAATCCATAGCCAGATGCAGCTATTTACAAACCTACTTCCCTCCTCTGCTTACTCACCCATGTCCAATAAGTATAACAGAGGCTAAGCTGGGGTGGGTAAGAAACCCCTTTCCTGAGGGAAGTTGATGCTAATCAGACTTCCCCATGTTTGTCTCTATCATTTAACAAACATATGGTTTACATAGTCTCTGAAACAATTTGGATCATGTAATTAGGAAGTTAAATTGCACAGAAAAAGGCAAATGGAAAAACCACCTTTCCTTGCATGGAGAAGTTTATATGTAGACTTCCTTTGATTGTCTTATGTGTGCTCCAAGTTTGCCAGCTGCTCATCAAGGCTGTCTGCTTTGTGCAAGCAGGACCCCTATCAGGTGCAGCAATCACATCTATAGAAGTCCGTTGCTCTGCCATGTAAACAGTGACGGATCTCTCTGTTGAAATCTACTTAAAGTCCTAGTAACCTCTGCTGAGATTCCATTCTTTCCTTTTTTTTTTTTTTTTTTTTTTTTTTGTTTTTTTTTTCTCTTCCCTTCCCTTCCTTTTTCTTCCCTTCCCTTTCTCTCACCAGATAGAGAGCTATCAGTAGAGAACAGGATCTGGTGGTAAATACATACCTCAATTATTCTTCCCTCAGGAAGGCATTCTTTTGTTAAGCAGTTCAAATAGTGTTTGGTCCTACCATATGCAACCTAACGAAGTGGGTTAAAAGATGACATACCTTATTGTGAATAGTGGCTTTCTTAAAAAGATTATTATGGATCACTTTTAACTTTCTGCCCCATCAATTTCTAGAAAGGCTGGGATTTTTCATACTAGGCCTCTATTTATTACTTTTAAATCAGGATATTTCACAACTGCATACAACAGGCACTTTTTTTTTTTTTTTTTTTTATTGTTTATCTATTTTTGAGGCAGAGAGAGACAGAGCACCAGCAGGGAAGGGGCAGAGAGAGAGACCACACACACAGAATCCAAAACAGGCTCTAGGCTCTGAGCTGTCAGCACAGAGCCCAATGCAGGGCTTGAACTCACGAATCCGTAAGACCAAGACCTGAGCTGAAGTTGACGCTTAACCCACTGAGCCACCCAGGCGCCCCAACAGGCACACATTTTTAAAATACCAAAGCCACATATATACATATGCATTAGTGAGTGTAGCAGGACAGATACCAAGCTCAGCACAGGAGTTACTCTGGGGAGGAAGAGGAAGATGGGATGATGGTGGAGATACTATGGATGTACCTGCAGTATTACATCAGGGCTTTTTTGTTTAAAAAGGAATGATCTGACAGTAATATGGCAAAAAGTTAATGTCTATTATATCTGGATGACAGGTATGTTAGTGTTTGATAAGAAAAACAAAGAATAATAAATGCATCGTGTCTGTGAATGTTTAAGGGTACAGTTGAAGTGACTATTGCACAATGGAATTTTTCTGGACCTACAGAAAAAGGATTATTTGCAGATGACATCATTGCCTGAAAAGATACTACAAAGTAAGAGTGAATTCAATAAAGTAGTTGCGTTGAGACAAAAAAAACAAAAAAACAAAACAAAAAGCTTTTCTATATATGACTGACACATGGTTAGAAAATGTAATCAAGTAAGTCATCTTATTTATAAGAGCCACAAAACCCATAAAATATTTAGGATTAAACCTAACAGGTTTCTGCTATATGAAAACAGTTTCTGCTATACTTCAGAAGAAAGCCTGAGTGGATACAGAAGTTTGATATCAGATATACAGAGGTTCCAATTCTTTCTAAATTAAAATAGAACTTTATCATATCACAACAAAGTACAAACAGGGTTTTTTGGGATGTGGTGAAGAATGGGAACAGTCAAGCTGATCGTAAAACGTACAAAAAATAAACACGTAAATACAGTCAGAAAGATTATGGAAAAGAATGAGAGCCATCCAGTCTTATGACATATTAAAAGCATATTGTAAAACTACAGTAATTCGAAGACTGGGCCTGGGGATGAATTGACAGATGAGTTAGTGAAACAGAGGAGTGGGTTCATGAACTCATCCAAACACATCTGGGAATTTAGGACATGGTAGAGGTGACATTTCAAATCTGTAGGAAATTGACAGGTTAGTCAACAAATAATAGTGGAACATCTGAAGAAACATCTAGAAAAAAAAAATTTGGATCCCAATCTCATTCAGTAACCAGGATCATCTCCTTGGACCCAAGCTCTGGGTCCATTAAGAGTCATGAGGAAGAGGTGGTGACAGAACAGGTCTTTCTCCTAGGCACAGACCCATCTGGACTTGCCTTGTGATTGGAGGTGGGGGGTACTCTTAAACATGCAAATACCTTAGAGAGAGTTCTCAACTTAACCTTTATTAGCAAACCTTTTACTTTAAGTACATAATAAGGATGACCAGGAATGGGAAATAGGCTAGTTGACCAAGATGGAGCCATACATATGAAAGGAAAGATGTGATGGGGGAAGTGAGGGGAAGGGTTGATTGTGAAGGCCAGCTTTCCCACAACCCACTGCTCCTCAGCCCTAGGAGTTGTCTCATATTTTACCATGCCATTGGTATGGGACTTTCTTTTATAGCCAAAATCTGACAGATGGAAACCCAACTAGCACCTCCAATTCTTCTTTTCATAAAAGAGTTAAATTTAAAAGAATTGATGCAATCAATGAATTATCCAAAACAATATGATTTTTTGCATACATCAAGATAGTTATGTTTATTTTTTACCTATGCAGTAAGTAGCTCCAGAGACTTCGTTTAAAACATGCACACAGTTGCCCTGTCCTGAAAAACCTTCATTTGAATCTGCTGGTGCAAGACAGACGTCTCCTGAGCTACTCACTGCCTGCATTTTTGGTTTCTCAGACCCTGTGCCTACGTGCCAGTGAAACTGCTCCCCAAGGCCAGCATGGCCCAGCATCCCACCAAACCCAATGACTTGAATTTCACAACTATTCTTGACATCTACAAAATTTGATGATGTGGAGTACTGTGACATCTTGAAACTCTACCTTCCTCTTCTCATGCCTGTGTAACATTTCTAAGTCATCCTCCTTTTGGGTCATTCTCCAAGATCCTCTCCTAGACCCCTGCTGTTCTCTCAGGATTTATAATGGCTCTGCCATTCTCCCCGCCTGTTGATTCACACGACTGGATGAGGTTTGATAAAATCAGAGTTTCTTCCTATTTTCCTTTAAGACACACATATGAATTCCTCTGGTGCAAATTTCCATTAATTTCTCTTCTCCTTCCGAAAACATGATTTCTAAATCCCCATATCTGATCTTGTGCTTAACTAGAATAAAAATACCCTAGTTAACATTTCTGGAATGGAGACTATTGGTCTATACTGAAATTTATTTTGAGTTAAGAGATTGAAACATTATGTCACATGACTGACATTGATTTTACTAAACTTTAAAGCTTAGTTTTAGAATAATACAGACAAGTATTTAGTGAAATAATGTGCAATTTTAAAGTAATGAAGTGTAGTACAACAGGTAAGAGTAGAGACTTGATTTAGAATGCCTGGTGAGAATCCCAATTCTATCACTTACTCACTTCATGATCTTGAGCACATTACTGATCCCCTTGGTGTTTTAGCTTTCTCATCTGTAAAATGGGGATAATAATACCAATCTCCTTGGATTGTTGTGAGAACTAAGTGATACAGTAATATATTTATTACTTGTAAATATAAGTCATATATTATTTTGTTGGAAGTAAAGTTCTTACAGTCATGCCTGACTCACAACCAGTAAATGTTAGCCATTATTTTTAATTTTCCTGACAGATCATGCATTTCAATTGCTTGACATTTTGTTCAAGGCTTGATAATTGCATGCACTTTGCAAATGGGCAAGTGAACAGAGCACAACTTGAACTAAATACGTATCTCAAGAAATTCATAATGTGGCAAGTACTCCAACAAAACAAGGCATGGTATTTATCCAGAAACCGAGTTCAGTCTTACTTGTTCAGTCCTTCAAAATAATTCTGAAGACTAACAAACATGCCATATGCTTGCTATTTCACTGTCAAGAATATAACAAATAGTTGTAAGGACCACACTTGTTGGTAAGATAAGGATCTGCTGTGATTCATGGTCACCAAAAAACATGACTAGTGACGCATCACAGGACTAGAAAGGCCTCATTCCTCTCAACACCGATCTCCAGATTCCACAGCCCAGGACCCTGTGCCCATGGGATGCCCTGAACCCATGGTCCTTAAAAAAAAGGAGATGGGCAAGTCCAAGAGGCTGTTACCACCTTCCTGAAGCTTTCTCTCTGGCATAACTAAACTAAGCAAGCTCTAAAGAGCAAGTAGGCAGCCTCTTAAATTGGCAACAGGATTACTACAAATTACTAACTAATCTTCATATTCAGGTTTACTTCCACTGGCTTCCTTGAATGAAAGGAAAAAAATACACCGAATTCACTTTTTTCAGCCACAAACTTATACTGTCTCCTAATCAGTTGTGAGGGATATTGCAAGACAATTGATACTAGAGAAGTGTACACATGAGTAACATCAACTTATAAAGGAATAAACGTAGATCAATGGTTATCCTTGCCATCTGACATGAACGGGGAGGGAGAGGCACTGAGTTAAACACGTGTATTTCTAAGATCATGTATTGGAGGCCATAAATCATGTCTGACTCCACAGTGTACCACAACCTTCAGATGTATAGCAATGGCTAACGGTCTCAAACCATTTTTTAAAACTGTAAAATAATCTAGAAGAAGGGCAATAACTTAATTTGTGCCAAGATCCTTAGAGAAAAATACAATGACTAGGAATAATAATGATACTCAGCATGTATCAGTCACTTAGCAGAGACTATTTGCTGTCTTTATGTGCATTATCTTATTTAATTCTCACAGAAATTCCATGAAGATGATGAACCGTTAGACCCATTTTCCAGATGATAATACTGAGGCTCTAAAAGATTAACAGTAATTTGCCCAAGGTCACATGGCCAGGATTTGAGCCCAGTTCTACTCAACCCCAGACATTGATATTGTGCTTCCCAGTCACCACAGCTTTCAACATTGAACAGCAGTGTCAACTCTTCCTACAAATTAGAGGAAATGATACTCAAACCACTCAATCTTTATCCAAGATTCTCCTAAAAGTTAATTTCCTGAGGAAGAAATTTATCCTGCAGAGGAAGAGAGACAATGTCAGGTGACTTGAGCTCTCTATAATAGGAAAGACTTCAAAATGGAAAAACTCAAAACGAGGTCAAGCCAGGCCGTGACCCTTTGCAGGGAGCCTGCACAGCTTTAAGCCACTGGGCATTCAAACTGCTTGGGAACACTCAAGTTCTAACTTAAGTCCCTGAACTTGTGGATCATGATCTGGTAGTAATCCATTATAGAAAATCCTTTTTTAAGCCCTCAGGATTTGTAATGTGTCTTAGAGTTCAAGTTATGTCAATATATGTAACATTTATGGAACCAGGAATCAGGAAATGAAAACCTACTGCCTTAAATGTCCTCAGGAAGGAAATGTTACAAAAAGGAAACTCTCTTCCCTGTACTCTGATGCTAGATTATCTAAAACGCAGAGGAAAGCTCGCAAATGCAATTTGGTACCGGTTCTAATTTTCTCCTAAGATTAGTAAGGGTGTTTCTCAAAATAAAAGGTGCAAGCTTCTAGGCTGTATTTCCCCAATGACATTACAGGATGAGGAAAGGTGAAAATATTCTAGAAAAATAAAGTTAAAACATAATGCACATAAAGAAATTGTTTAGAGAGGAGGCTTTGGAGTCAGAGACTCATTAGAATCCTGAGTCTTTTCTGAGAGACCTTGGAAGAGCCTTTCTCTCTCTGCCTCAGTGTCCACAGTCGTAAAGCGGAAATACTAATACTACATTGCTATAGCAACTCGAGAGTATGTTGCATATGCACTCTGAGTACTGTACATGCTCAGTAATATGGGTTCTTGTTATCATTATTACTATTACAACTCACCTAACTGCAGGGAGTACCCGAAAACATCAGGGCCGGATCATTCGTGGGCAGAGAATTGAGAAGAATGAAAACACAAATCAGAACATGACTATACTTACTATACTTTCTTGTTATAGATAACAAGACTAGACTAGATTTCTGCATTCTTTTGGTGTTGTGCAGGACACCCAGACCCGGGCCATATATCTGTGTGCTTCAAACATGCTGGAGGACACATCTGGGCTGGTGGGAACAAAAAGGTACTACCAAGATACTCACATGAGCCACAGCTGGATGACTAACACCAGCCAAAAGGAAGTGGGTTCTAAGTCTCCAATCACTTCCGGCCTCTTTGAACTAATGCCCCACCCCCTTCCTGCATTTATCTGAAAGGCAAGGCATTAGTTCTTTTACAGAGCTCTTCTTTTATTCCCCACACTACTTGTATGTTAGTGTTCTGTGGAAAAGATGATTTCCCAGTTGTGGCTGGAACTGTCTATCATCTAATCTGCTGTCAGCCTCCCCTGCTTCTTGTCTACCAAGTCCCAGTGTGTCCAGCCGCAGGGGGTGCAGCATGGCTGAACCTGAACAATCATGGCTCTCCTGTTCCCCTTTGTCTTATGCTGGCGTTCCCAGCCTCTCTTCTACTGATGACAAGTCTTGTGACCCAAGACTGACCCATGAAACATAAGAAGCCTCCCGGGCACTGTCTGGGAAAGGTTTTCCTCTGCTGATAAAAAAGAAAAGCCACTTAAGGAAGGAGTCCCTTTGGTCAGCCTTTCCTTCTCAGCCTTGCCTCCCTGCTAGGTGTTTGAATGAAATCATGATGTTTGGACCTGCAGAAACCATCTGCAGCCCTGAAGCTATATGCATGGGGGCGAAAAGTGAACAGAGCTCGCTGCATGCAGGTGAAGAAGAGATGGGGTTGGGTTACTCACGACCCTGGACCCAGACTGCCTCCCCTTAGTCACATGTTTGCCTACAGAAGTAAATGTCTTCGGTGTTTGAGCCACTGTTATTTGAAGGTTCTGTTACATATAAAAAAAAGCTTTCCTAAGTGATCCAACATTGAATCTCTCAAAGAGAAATGGAGTACACAGGGTTTCCCAAGCTCACCTGACTTGGGTGTGTGTGTGTGTGTGTGTGTGTGTGTGTGTGTGAGACAGACAGAGACAGAGAGATAAGTGAACAGTTTTTTTACTTAAACTCCTTGGTATAACTATACTTTTACTTACAGCTCAAAACATTAATTGATACAATAGTACAAAATAAAAGCAGGTCTGAAAACACTTCCTCTATAAAGCAGTTTTGCAAATACAGTCCTAAATGTTTTTGAAATTGAGGTTATGTGACATTATTGGGTAAGTTTATAGGTAAAGCTCAGAGATATGAAAAGCCACGTGATAAACACAGGTCCAGATTTGTATTTGCCAAAGTTAATTAAGGTTAATATATAATGGGACACATGGGTGGTGCAGTCAGTTGACCATTTGACACTTGATTTTGACTCAGATCAGGATCCTAGAGTCATCGGATCAAGCCCTGTGTCAGGCTTAAGATAGCTTCTCTCTCTCTCTCTCTCTCTCTCTCTCTCCCCCTTTCCATCTGCCCCTCTTTCCTGCTTGCACTCTCTCTTTGAATTTTTTTTTTTTTAGTGTTTATTTTTGAGAGAGAGGGAGACACAGAATCCAAAGCAGGCTCCAGAGTCTGAGCTGTCAGCACAGAGCCAAACATGGAGCTTGAACTCACGGACTGTGAGATCATAAGCTGAGCTGAAGTCAGACGCTTAACTGACTGAGCCACTGAGGTACCACTCCCTTTCTAAAATCAAATAAACAAACAAACAAATAAATAAATAGGAATCTGTAATGGAGAATACAAAAAAAAAAATCATCTTTTAAAATAAGGGAGAATTCAAAGTAATTTTAGCTTGGGGATGGAATGCAGGGGTCTGCCCATTGAGTAATGCATTCACTCAAACTGTTTATATTTACACAATCAGTTCCAATTTAACAGATATTTATAAATGATCATTATGGGCCAGGTGCTGGGCTATGCACTGAGGATACAAAGGTCAACAAGACAGATATGAACACCCAGTAACACAAATGTTACCACAGAGAAAGTACAGGGTTTTATGGGACCATAAAGCAACAGAACTGAACCCACTCCAGAGGACTGGATCATAGCACCCAGGGGGTATGACAATTAACTGAAGACCTAAAGAATAAAAAGGGCTTTGCCTAGAAAAGGCTTGGGTGGAGTGGATCAGTGGGGAGGGAGAGAATCCAGGCAAAGAAACATGTGCCAGGTCCTGGTGGCTAAAAAGGGGTTCAGTGAGGCTAGTGCAAGGTAAGGCCATAGAAGGGCCATCTACAAGGATGAACTGAGTAGATGTGCCTTTCAAACAGCACACTCTAAAAAACTAAAATAAGAAGATAAAAAGCAGACTCTGGCTGTGGAACGTAAAGTGGACGGAGGATGGTGGCAGGATTCCAGTCAGGTGTGTGTCACAGGTGAATTCAAGGTGGCTCCACAAGGGCAGTAGCCCTGTGAGAGGAGAAAAGCAATTTCACGGGCTGCTTATGAGGTCAGTATTGGCTGGATAGGGGAGCACCTGTGGACAAGGAACCAAAGTAATCTCTTGGGTTTATTGAGGAGCACCTGGATGCATGGAGGTGGCTTGAACAAAGGAAGGGGAGACTTTGGACAAGGAACAGGTGTGAGAGAGAAAATGTGGATGAAGGTGACCTAGGAGCCCTCAAAATATAGGTGCTCAAGTCACGTGACCATGAAGACATTCCAAAATTATGAGAAATGGCATCATCCATCGATGTTAAAAAAAAAAAAAAAAAAAAAAAAAAAGGTGTGTTCTAGAACTGGCTTATGGCACATTTTTTTTTTTTTATCTGATTATAATCATAATTCAACAGTGGTGATGGTCTGGGCAATGTAGAGAGCTGAACTGTGTCCTCGAAAAGTCTAGCCCCTGAGACCTGTACATGGGACCTTATTTAGAAGTAAGGTCTTTGCAGATGTAATCAAGTTAGGGTGAGATCATCCTGGAGCAGAGTAGGCCCTTAATCCAGTAACTGGCGTCCTTATAAGGACAGAGGGATTTTGAGATACACTGGGACACAGACAGAAGGCCGTGTGAAGACAGAGGCAGAGACTGAAGTTGCGCTACTGTAAGCCAAGGAAGCCCAGGGGCCACCAGGAGCTGCAACAGGTGAGGCAGGATTCTCTGCAGAGACTTCAGACGGAACATGGAACTGCGAGTATTTTTATTTCAAACCTCTGCCTCCAGAATTGTGACACGATCCATTCCCATGGTCTTGAGCCATCCTGTTTGTCACACTTTGCTACCGCAGCCGATGAAAACGAACAGAGGGGGATCTGCATTTTGTCTCAGAAGAAATTGGGAGGGGAGACTGAAGCCAGATATAAGGCACTGAATGAGAATAAGGTGGTTAACTACCTTACAAAATAACGCTTTGGCTGGGGAGCCTGGGTGGCTCAGACAATTGAGCGTCTGACTTCGGCTCACGTCATGATCTCGCAGTCTGTAGATTCGAGCCCCGCATCAGGCTCCGTGCTGACAGCTCAGAGCCTGGAGCCTGCTTCAGATTCTGTGTCTCCCTCTCTCTCTGCGCCTCCCCTATTCACACTCTGTCTCTGTCTCTCTCTCTCTCTCAAAAAATAAACATTAAAAAAATAAGGCTTTGGAGAATGTGAAGTGTTTAGGTTCAGTTTTTACATTTCAAAACTAGAGACCAGACTACAGTTACTTGGTCTCTAAGGTTGTTCATGGGTATAGTCTAGCCTACACACTGTAATCGATCATCATAAATAAGTTATTATAAGGCACAAATGAGTTATTATTCATTAACCTGGCAATCTATTCCTTTCTTACAATATTCCTGTCACGGCTGTGTCAGGTCTGATAGGTTTGCACACCTTCACTACTGTGCTGGTTCACAGTCTGCCATGACTGTGGTACAGTGGTTCCCCGCTGGGGGCAATTTGGCACCCCAGGGACACACGACGATGTCTAGAGACCTTTTTGGTTGTCACCACTGAGAAGGAGGTGCTGCTAGCAAGGAGAGGCCAGGGATGCTGCTAAAACAACCTACAAAGCACAGAGCAGCCCTTGTGACAAAGAACTGTGTGGCCTCAACAGTGCCGACTTGAGAACTCTGCTCTAGAAGTACCCACATACCCCGCAGTCAAAGCTTCAACCACCGAAGAATTTACTTTCTCATCCAGAAGAGTCTATCTGGTCACATATCCTGCAGGAATCTGGTAGGACAGTCTATGAATACAGTGATCTGCAAACATCCCAGGGCTAATGGAGACTTTAAACTTCCTCTGATATTTTATTTGTTTTTAAACGTTTATTTTATTTTTTTAATTTTTTTTTTAACGTTTATTTATTTTTGAGACTGAGCGAGACAGCATGAACAGGGGAGGATCAGAGAGAAGGAGACACAGAATCTGAAACAGGCTCCAGGCTCTGAGCGGTCAGCACAGAGCATGACGCGGAGCTCGAACTCACAGACTGCAAGATCATGACCTGAGCCGAAGTCGGACGCTTAACCGACTGAGCCACCCAGGCGCCCCAAACGTTTATTTATTTTTTGAAGGAGACAAAACACAAGCATGGGAGGAGCAGAGAGAGAGGGAGACAGAGAATCCCAAGCAGGTTCCGTGCTGTCAGTGCAGAGCCGGATGCGGGGCTCAAACCCATGAACCGCGAGATCATGACCTGAGCCGAAATCTAGAGTCGGACGTTTAACCCACTAAGCCACCCAGGTGCCCCATAAACCTCCTCTGATATGCTAGAAAAGGTGAAAATCCCTGACCTACAAGACAGCCCCACGGTCGCTAAGTGCTCTGCAAGCGCCAGCACTAATACACGCACCGTGAAGCGGAGGAGGCCACACACGAGGCAGTCTGTGGAACGAGCTCAGCATAAACCATCTGCCAGACTGGGTCCGAGGAGGAAGAGTAACTGCCCTCCCCCGGTGGCCAGGAGCCTCCCTGAAGCTGAAACCCACTGGAGACCCAGCAGCTAAGCCCCTTGGCTGAACCCTGGCATTATAATTAGGCAGTGGGTGGCTGCATGGGTCCTACGAGGCTGGCACACGTAAGTATCCTTTATCTGTACCTTGTAGCCAAGCCGAAATTATTGCCTTCTTCAAAGCTGCTGTATCTCCTTCGCTGCTGCCTCTGGCATGCGAAGCATTTGCACTTGCTTCCTTGAAGCAACAGTGTAAATATGGCTGCGCATACTGTACATTTTTAACCAAGCCTGTTTATCAAGTCTCTGTGGTCTGCTTGTCACCCTCACCAGGTATTCGGGTCATAAACAACTTGAGCCTCCGATGCTATTCTCCTTGTCAAGAGCACCTTAGAAATATGATGAGCTAACTGGTAAGGGCAAAAGAAATCCCAGTTTGGGTAAAGGCAAAGTTAGGTACCAAGGCTGGCCTCTCCCGTGGCGCTGTAGATTTTGTTGTTTCATTTACTAATAAGACAAGTTTGAACATACCCGAGCAAATAAATGTGAGAGAGCTAGGAAAGCAAGGTTCCTTATACAGTAATGGCAGAATCTGCTGTGGAGGACAAAGTACACTGCTAAGTAGAATGGTATATACCTTAATTCTGAAGGTCAAATGTCTGCCTTTATTGGGTAGTTCTAGTCAAGTTCGAGAGTAAAAGTTGTATTCTACTAGTTTAAATACCCTTAATGTTTTCATCAAGTCACTGAAGACATCATTATCAAAGGTACATTTATATTTAAAATTGGCTTCATACTGTCAATGTATATTTTATCATTAAAATAAGAAGTTTAGCTAAAGCTTTTGGTCCATTGAGACAGAACAAATATTTCAACAGCTGGAAGATGTTAAATGTCCAGAGCAATGGCATTTAAAGAGTCCCACAGAACTACTTGCCCTAAAGACAAGACATCTCAAAGAAAGCCTGAAGAAACATGCTATCTCAGAGGATACCAACAAAACACAAAAACCTGAAATTATAACCCCTCTCCAATTTTTATTTATAAAAACCTACTCAGCTATTAGAACTATTTACACTTCCGCAGGTATGAGAAATCATTTCTTCTTGAAGTTACGGAAACACTATTTTCCTAAGTATGAAAAACACTAATCGACATCTTTATGTATTTATCATAGTCATATGATGGCTTTTCATCGTCTTCAGCTCAGCTAGACAGCCAAGCAAGTGAAATAAGTCATAATGCAGTCTGATTAAAAGGAGCAAAAAGGAAAGCTCAAACTCTGTTTTGATTTAGTTTGAATTTTCAAGCTAAACTGTCAGCAACTCAGACGGAGAATTTAACTATCTCATGATACATCTGTACATTTATTTTATGTATCCATAGAAGTCTGCTACCATGATTCTCTTCTTCATCTTGTCTAAACTGGACTCCATTTACTGCCCACACTCCTATTATATGGCAGTAATTCAGCCCACCATCCTGGTCTTCCTATGTGGAAACACACCACGGATGTATGTTTCTCCCCTAAGTTCATATTCTAGAAAATACAGAATATTTATGAAGGACCAGTAGAAAAATACTTTACAATCCTATATACATTGAATACACTTATGAAGAATGTTTGCTAAAGGCAGAGCCGAGGGGAGTGTGTGTGTGTGTGTGTGTGTGTGTGTGTGTGTGTGTGTGTGTGTGTGAGAGTAGGGATAGTTAGAACAAATAGTGTAAAAAAAAAAAAAAGTGTGTACAGTATTCCTCCCGGATGTCTTCCTACAACGGAACATGAATATACAACCAAAAGTCCAAAGTAAGAAGGGACATTCTGCCAAATGATTTACTTTAGTCCCTTCAGAAGGAAGTACTGGTGTACATTTTCCCAGTCACAGGGAGACTTTCTAGACCAGAAAACGTTAAGAGCAGTGGATTTTAAATTAAGTTACAAACACTAGAGTTGCATCCCAGCTTGTTCTGAGCTGGAGCTACTTTGATCTGTTTGTTTTATAAAACAGTTTTATGGCAGACGAAGTTTGAAAAAAGCTGATGGGGAATAATAAGAGTGCTACCTCCCCAGGGATTTGGTGAAAATCCAGCAACACAAATGTGTCAAATGCTCAGAACAGTGGCTTGCACACTATAAAAGCTCAACAGAGGTTGGCTGGGATGATGATGTTGACAATGATTTGAGTCTTAACTGTGGATGTAATTTGAAGACAATGAAACATGGTTTCCTTCATGGTTCCACATGTAGAAATTATGCGTCTAACCTCACAAGTTTTAAAGGATAATCACCCCTAAAAGGCATTTGAATTACAGAGCCTTAATGCTGGATGTACAGCCAGCAACCTCACAAAAGGGTTTACCTCTTCTTCTTGGTGATAATGAGTACGTCGTTAAAAAGGAAGAAGTAGACTTGCTGTTTAGATGTCCTTCTTGAGAAGAGCACCGTGTCTTCCACGTAGGCTGTCAATTCACCTCTTTTCACCAACCACCGGGAAGAGGAGACTAGAGGAAAAGGCTGCAGAACGAGAAAAACTCAGTGTATGAAGCCAAATTAAAGTCCTTTTAAGACTGTGGAAGGGAAAATAAAAACTCACATCGAAACAAATGATACATATCATGGGATACATCATTACTTGTAAGTATATAATAGTGAAATATAATTATTGAAGTACATTACATTCTTCAAGAGAAAATAAAAAAAGAACAATTATTTTACAATATGAAAAACCTAAAACTCACTGAGAAAATTTTATTGAGTCAGCCAAATATTATTACCCTTCCATTAACTCTCACCTGAAAAGGAAGACTGACAAGGAGTCCCTTAAAACTGAAAAGCCACAAAATGAAATCCATCAGTATCAACTGTAGTTACTTTAAATACCACAAATCAGAATCTGAATATACGATTATTGTAGTTAAGAAACGAAAAAGATCTGCATTCAATCTATGAACTAAAAAGACTTTATTCAGCGGTGCCTGAGTGGCTCAGCTGGTTGAGCATCCAGTTTCAACTCTGGTCGGGATTTCGAGGTTTATGGGTTCAAGCCCCACATCAGGATCTGCACCGACAGCTCAGAGCCTGCTTCAGATTCTCTGTCTCCCTCTCTACCCTTCCCCTGCTCACGTTCGTTCTCTCTCTCTCTCTCTCTCTCTCTCTCTCTCTCTCCCTCTCAAAAATAAATAAAAATTAAAAAAATTGTTTTAAATAAAAAAATAATAACAAATAAAAAGACTTTATTCAAGGGGTGCCCAGGTGGCTCAGTCGGTTAGGCATCTGACTTCGGCTCAGGTCATGATGGTCTGTGAGTTTGAGCCTCAAGTCAGGCTCTGTGCTGACAGCTCAGAGCCTAGAGCCTGCTTTGGATACTGTGTCTCCCTCTCTCTCTCTCTCTACCGTTCCCGCACTTATATTCTTTCTTTCTCTCTCCCTCTCTCTCAAAAATAAAAATTAAAAACAAATTGTTGTAAATAAAAAAAATAAATAAAAAGACTTTGCTCAAGGCGTGCCTGGGTGGCTCAGTTGGTTAGACGTCTGACTTTGGCTCAGGTCATGATCTCGTAGTCTGTGAGTTCAAGCCCCACATCAGGTTCTGTGCTGATAACTCAGCCTGGAGCATCTTTGGATTCTGTGTCTCCCTCTCTCTCTGCCCCTCCCCCACTCGTACTTGGTCTTTCTCTTTCTCTCAAAAATAAACATTAAAAAAAATTTTTTAAAAAGACTTTATTCAGAAAGAAAAACTCCCCACAAACTATATTTTGTCTACTGATTACCTACTTAGCCATATTTTGGAGAACACCAGTTCTTAAGTTTATAGCAGTTTTCCTCATGGAAATTCATCTCTGAAGGCATCATGCCACTTTCTGACTGTGAAAACAATGTTTTTCCAAAATAATCCATCTTAATCTCATAGAAAAGGCTCTATCCAAGGAATTACATACTGCTTTTTCTTTACCCAGCACCTAGTTTCCAACTGGAAAACTCAAAGCCAAAGAACAATCCTTATCCTTGGGTGCTTTTTTTTTCTTTTTAAAGTTACCATAAATGCTTACTGCCAAAAATCTGATTAAAAAAAAAAAAAAAAACTGTATCCATAGAATAAGCAAGAGTTCTTGGACACACAAAACATAACGGTAGTACAGTAGTATGGTCCAACCAAATGTCATCCTTTTCAGAGAACAGTGAATAAAAATAGCTAGAGGAAGATACTAGAGAGGAAATAAGAGCTAAGAAAGGATTTCACTTTTTTTTTTTTTTTACTTTTATAAAGGGACTTTTATAAGGAGGTTGCTCATCAGTTACATACTATTTTCCTGAAGGTTTAAAAGGAAGATGAAAGATTATGGCTGACCTCAAACTTTCAAAAGCTGGCTATTAAGGGAAACTCATGGAGTTTCCAGCCCCCAAATTTCAAATCAAACGATTATCCAACTGAGATGGCTGAGACTTTAAAGACCAAAGACAGACAGAGAGATGCTTAGATAACTCCGGAGGACCCCACCAGCACACCCAAGAGGTCACCACAAGGGATCGCATGTCGGGTTTGGTCCTGGGAAGGGCTGCAATTACTGGGAGCCCAGGGCTTTCATTGTATTTCGTGTAACTCTACAGGATAAACCAAGGACAGTGTTGTGGTTAAGTTCCAGTATACATGCCACCCTACTACTGTTCTTGGTGTAGGAGATGGGAGAAGAAAGTTTTTTTAAACTGCATTGTTTTTAAAATAGATTGATTTTTATGGATTCCTCCTATTCCACTAGGCAAAAATAAATGTCTAATAAAGATCTAAAACCCATAGTGGCTTTTAAGAAGTCAATGCTTTTTTGGAAAATAAAAATCTAATGTTATAAATGTTTTTTGTTTCAAAATTTATTGTTAGAAGATTAAACTCATATTTTTTAATTTTTTTAATGTTTGTTTATTTTTGAGAGAGAGAGACAGAGAGACAGAGAATGTGAGCAGGGGAGGGGTAGAGAGAGGGAGACACGGAATCCAAAGCAGGCTCCAGACTCTGAGCTGTCAGTACAGAGCCCAAGGTGGGGCATGAACTCATGAACCGCGAGATCATGACCTGAGCCTAAGTCAGATGCTTAACAGACTGAGCCACCCAGGTGCCCCTCAGACAGTTTTGTGTTGTTTTTTTTTAAAGGAAGAAACTATTGAAATGATCCAAAGAAAAGAATCCAAACAATCCAAAGTCAGAATAAATGAATTCCTCTAGTTAAGAAACTCTGACTAGAACCAACATTGGAAAAGAAATCCATGAATAAAAATATATCCTTAAAAGTACTGAAATAATTCCTATGGAGAAAAGAGTTTCCATTCTTTTTTTTCCTAGAAAACTTGTCTCAGCATAAAATTTAACTGATTTTATGGGTCAGTGAGACAAAGAGCCACTGAAGACTAAATTGTTTTTTAGTTGAGATAAAATTCATCATTTAACCATCTTAAAGTGTATATATAATTCAGTGATTTTTAGTACATTCACAATGCAGTGCAATGATCATCACTACCTAATTCCAGGACATTTTCATTACCCTAAAAAGAAACCCCAGGGCACCTGGGTGGCTCAGTCGGTTGAGCATCAGACTTCAGCTCAAGTCATAATCTCACCTGTGAGTTCAAGTCCTGTGTCAGGCTCTGTGCTGACAGCTCAGAGCCTGGAGCCTACTTCACATTTTGTGTCTCGCTCTCTCTCTGCCTCTCCCCTGCTTGCTCTCTCTCTCTCTCTCTCTCTCAAAAATAAACAAAGATTTAAAAAAATGAAACCCCACATGCAATAAGTCGTCACTCTCCATTCTGCCTTCCCATCTTCGGCTCATGCCCTGGCAGTCATTAATCTACCTTCTAACTCTATACCTTGGCCTGTTCTGAACACTTCACATCAACAGAATTATATAGTACAGGACTTTCAAGTCTGAGGTTCATCCATGTGGTAGCATGTGTCAGACTTCAGTACTTCATGGTTAAACACTATTTAATTGTATGAATATACATTTTATTTATCGATTCACCTATTTTGTTGATAGACATTTGGGTTGTTTCCCCTTTTTTGGCTATTATGAATAATGCTGCCATGAACATTCATGTACAAGTTTTCATTTGAGCAAATGTCTTCAATTATTTTGAGTATATACATAGGAATGGAATTGCTGGGTCATATAGTAACCCTATGTTTAACTTTTTGAAAAACCACCAAACCGTCTTTCATAGCACAAAGACTTTTTTTTAATAATAGATATACACTTTTAAATTTTATTTAAAACCAAGTTAGTCAACATATAGTGTAGTATTGGTTTCAGGAGTAGAATTTAGTGATTCATCATGTACATATAACCTCCAGTGCTCATCCCAACAAGTGCCTTCCTTAATGCCCCTCGCCCATTTAGCCCATTGCCCCATCCACCTCCCCTCCAGAAACCCTTAGTTTGTTCTCTACATTTAAGAGTCTCCTGTGATCTTTTTAACACCTTACGGTTCTGCATTTTGTCTGCTATATCCTAGACTTCTACTTATTAGCAAGGCCCCCAAACAATGACCAGCAAATCCATCACCCACCAATACAACACCATCCCACTCAATTACTCTTAACTTACAGCTTATGGTGTGGCCCGACAATCCTCTACTTCCCCATGTATTTATTTATAAGGCCAAACTTCCCATGACAAGCCAAAAAGTAATCCTCCTCAACTCTGTGGAGGCAACTTCTAGAGAAAGCTGTGGTCTAGTGGAAAAAACACTGGATTTGAGGCACAAACTGGTCTCTGATCTCAGTTTGGTGACCGACTTTTTCCCTATAACCCTCATTTCCCTTCCTCCCACCAAGGTTGTTAGATGAAAAGCCAAATCTGTCTAAACAGTCTCACATCCTATTCACTCTCCAGCACTGCAACATGCCCACCAGGCCTATGAAACTATTCCAACCAAGAATCTGAATGATATTTACTGCTTGCCTCCTATGAAACAGAACTGTTCCAAGTCCTTCACATCTAGTAAATTAATTTTATCCTCACAAGAACTCCAAGGGCAAGTACCATTATCAGTCCCATTGTAAGGTTCAGAAAACTGAGACATAAAGCAATGTCCAAGCTCATACAGCTGTCCAAATTCTAATTTGGAATTTTCCAATGGGTTTTCGTCCTTATCTTTTTCTTTTTAATGTTTATTTATTTTTGAGAGAGAGAGAGAGAGAGCAGGGAAGCGGCAGAGAAGGAGACACAGAATCTGAAGCAGGCTCCAGGCTCTGAGCTGTCAGCACAGAGCCTGACTCAGGGCTTGAACCCATGAACCGTGAGATCATGACCTGAGTTGAAGTTGGATGCTTAATGGACTAAGCCACCCAGATGCCCTGTCTTCCTTATCTTTTTCTTATCACTTTGAGTTTATATGTTGAAAATATTAATCTACTATCTGATATGTGAGCTGCAAATGTTTTTCCAGTTTGCTATTTCTCTTTTCACTTTTTTATGTCTTTTATTTTTGCCCTCTATAGAGAAATCTTTAAATTTTTTCATACAAATGAACTCATCAATTTTTTTTAATAACTTCTGGACTTGGGGGGCACCTGGGTGGCTGAGCCAGTTAAGTGTCCAACTCTTGATTTTGGCTCAGGTCATGATCTCACAGTTTGCGAGTTCGAGCCTCGCATCAGACTCTGTGCTGACAGTGTGGAGCCTGCTTGGGATTCTCTGTCTCCCTCTGTCTCTCTGCCCCTCCCACCCCTCAAAAACAAAAAAAATAAACATTAAAAAACAATGACTTCTGGATTTGGAATAAGTTCAAAAGGACTTTCCCATGTCGCTAAAGTGTCACTTCCCTGCCTAGAACTTTTCACTCTCTCCCAAATGACCTTGCTCAGCTGCTCCTCTTGGCACACAAGGTGCCACATGAGCTGCTTTTTACTGTTCTGGTTCTGCCTTACTCCCCCTGCACCTCATGCCTACCCACACTGGACACATACAGTTGCTGGACTACAGCAGCTGAAGCCATGCCCTGTGCATTTGCTCCTGCTTTTAACTTCCAGAAGCCTCTTCCTAACTCGCCTTTCAAGATTCAGCTCAAACATAACTCTGGGATGAAGCCTAGCCTGACTGCTGCAACGTTGTGCTCCCCACCCCTCTATTCCTCACAGGTAGGGATGACCACCCCCTTCCCATGAGAGTGTTCTCACAAAAAAAAAAAAAAAAAAAAGTGAGAGAAAGAGATGGGGAGGGTCAAACAGTAAAACAGACTCTTAACTATAGAGAACAAACTGAGAGTTGCTGGACAGGAGGTAGGCAGAGGGATGGGCTAAATGGGTAATGCACATTAAGGAGGGCACTTATTGCGATGAGTACTGGGTGTTGTATGTAAGTGATGAATCACTAACTTCTAAGAACAATAAAAATAAATAATAGTAAAAAAAAAAAAAAAAAAGCCGGGTGCCCTCAACTGTCTTCATCTACTGTGACAGCTGTAGACTTTGCTGACTCCTCTGTAATTCTGTAGTCTCCTATTAGACTGTTAGATCCTTGAGGGCAGGGATCATGTTTTGGTTTTCATGCTGCCTTCCACAAAGAAAGTGCTCACAAAATTTGATGAAACAATGTATGTGCTTGGACAAATCACTGAACTTCCAATATCTATCTTCGCATCTTTAAAATGAACTGAGGGGCATCTGGGTGGCTATCGGTTAAAGCGGCCAACTTCAGCTCAGGTCATGATTTTGTGGTTTGTGGGTTTGAGCCCTGTATCGGGCTCTGTGCTGACAGCTCAGAGCCTGGAGCCTGCTTCAGATTCTGTGTCTCCCTCTCTCTTTGCTCCTCAAAAAATAAACAAACATTAAAAAAAATTTTTTTCATAAAAAATATAAAATGAACAGAATAAAAATGTCCATTGTTGTCCATAAAGTGTTACAGAAATAAGATCCTAAGATTTTAAGAGTATTTCTAAGTGACCTGAATTAAGCACCTCATTATAAATCAACACATAGATTATCTTCCTTTAGCCTCGCAAATAATATTAAGCATTGAATCAAAAGAAAACAACCCAAAATTCATGAACTTAATTGATGTTAATCATTTATTTTTAAGGACCCTTAGGGTAAGCATTTTTCAATAACAAATTAATTTTGGGTTCTAGAGAAATAGACCTTAAAGATATCTTAAGCCAACTGGGGCACCTGGATGGCTCAGTCAGTTAAGCGTCTGACTTCAGTTCAGGTCATGATTTCTCGGTTCATGGGTTCGAGTCCCACATCAGGCTCTGTGGTCACAGCAAGCCTGGAGCCTGCTCTGGATTCTGTGTCACCCTCTGTCTCTGCCCCTTCTCTGCTCACGCTCTGTCTCTCTCAAAAATAAACCTTAAAAATATTTTTTTAAAAAAGATTATCTTAAAGGGGCACCTGGGTGGCTCAGTCGGTTAAGGGTCCAACTTCCACTCAGGTCATGATCTCGCAGTCCGTGAGTTCGAGCCCCACATTTGGGCTCTGTGCTGACAGCTCAGATCCTGGAGCCTGCTTTGGATTCTGTGTCTCCATCTCTCTGCCCCTCCGCTGCTCGTGCACTCTCTCGCATGCTCTCTCTCCCTCTCTCTCTCTCTCTCAAAAATAAATTTAAAAAAAATTGTTTTTTAATAAAAAAAGATATCTTAAGCCAAGTGATTTTCAGTGAAGAAAAAAAAATTGTTAGGTAAAGAATTTATCGTCTTTAAAAATCAAACTGGTTAGGGACTTATAATCTGTAAAAAAATGGGCAGGGCAGGGGGTGGTGGGGAGGTAGCACCTGGGTGGCTCAGTCAGTTAAGCACTCAGCTCTTGGTTTCAGGTCATGTTCTCAGGGTTTGTGAGTTTGAGCCCCACATAGGGCTCCAGTGTGGAGTCTGCAAGTGATTCTTTCTACCCCCATCCCCCACCTCTCTCTGTCACTCCCCCACTTGCTCGGTCTCTCTCAAAATACATAAACTTTAAAAAAAGAAGAGATAAAACTTTTGATTTCTAGACATATTTTCTAAAATACTTAACAACAAATTACAGAGAAAAACAAGTTCGTTTTTGAGGGATGGGGGAAAGATGGGTTTTGAAATTACCATAAATTTCTGTAGAAGATATTATAACTGAGTGTGTGTGTGTGTGTGTGTGTGTGTGTGAGTTTTTAGCAAGTACCTATCACCTTCTGCTCTAAGAATTATGGGTCATGTTCCGACATCTAAATAGTTATAGTCACAATGTTCTAGTGAAGGAGTTTACACTGATCTGCAAGTCAGGATATATGGACCCTAGTCCTGATCCTACCACCATTAGTCCAGTGACCCTGTTAACAATGAAGTATTCTCTGGGCTTTATTTTCCTTTTTTATACAAATAAAAGCATACAGTTACACTGTACCAGTGTCTCTATAATAGCAGAGAATCTGCTCTCTGCATAAGGCTATGAAATGATGATCACTGTATTTCTACTGCACAATTTAAGAGCACTTTTACTATGAAAAAATATGACCAGTCATTTTAAGTTGCTTCATTAAGTTTACAAGTTACAAAACAAAATAGAATCACAATCGTGAGCATTCACATCCACTAAGAACTCAGTTGTGAGCCAACAAAGGACTGGGACCTCTATTTGCCATTAATGGTCATTTTCTTTTCCACTCATCCTGTCATCCACTCCTAAGTGGTATCAGACAAGCAGCAATAGGGAGCGCATATTCAAAAAAGAATTATGGAAGAAAAACAAATTTGAAAAGAACTTTCCACTAACAACCTTTGTTTGGCAAACTGGAAGAGGAGTGTCCTTATCTGATTTAGGAGAACACGTGATCCAATTCACGGGATACCACTGTTTTGCAGGACACTTTGAGAATACTAAAGAAATCACCTTTCCATTCCAAAATTCTATTTTTCTTAACTACCTTTTTCCCTAAATTTGGCATCTTCCTGGGGGAGGGAAGTGGGAGGGAATGTGCTAGTTAGATAACATGTAACCTGTGGCCTGGAGAAAGGCAACTTTATCTGGTGACCATAAGCAAGAGAGCTGCCTGGTCCGTCTGCATCTATCTCCCTTGGTCAGTCCAGTCCCTCTGCAATCAATTTATGGCCCTTCTTTGAAAAGCAAATTCCTATCTACTCTGTTGCCCTCAACTACCTCTATTTACATAAGACATAGGCAAGAGCAGCAATAAATCTGTTTATGAAGAAATACGAGAATACCTTAATTTTAAATTCCAACTGGGAATTAATGGTGTACATCATTTCAGTCCTTTCCATCTTCCGAGCTCCTTCATTGCACAGTCGAACCAACTGGGAACACAGAATAATAAGGAGGGTTAAGAGGTCAAGGAGAGAAACCTTAATTTCAAATGCAGATCTCTCACAGGAAATAATTTGCACTTTGGAAGCTCCAGAGACTCATTTCTGACAGTTAAAGAACTCACAGTTTTACACAGTTAAGACATTGTACCCCATTAGAGGTGGTGTATTAAGATGTGAGGACAGAGGGGGAAAAAAAACTCCTGAAAAGTCTGGGAGGAGCCCTCTGAGGGCTCTCCCACAGTCTGATCTCGGACCCTTCAGCTCCTTTCCTCTGCCCCTCCTCCTCTCCTTTGCCAGGGAAACCAGGGAAACCTCACACAGCCCCAGGGAAGATGCGCAGTCCAAATGGCTGGGGCAGACTACCAACTTCAAAGGCAAAGTTTAAGCAGACTGTTACCTGTAAAGCATAGGACCAGAGCACAGGATGCTAAAAGAGAGAAACCTTCGGTGGCAACTACTGGTGAGTGATTTCTTCAAGGATAGGAACTTCAGGGTAATTAGAACTACTGAATTATCTACAAACTGAACGCATTCAAAGTCCTCTGATAATAAGATTTATTTGGTCTTGGTTCATAGTTCCCAGCACACAGTCCCTACAGTCCTTATAATTTCTATTTACAAGAGCCACAGGGGCATTTTTAGTTATAATATTTACTTCTGTTCCCAGTTCCCAAAAGCTCCAGAGCGATGATGGTGAAATGGGTGTCTTCTTATTCATCAGAAGCCCCTTTCAACCGCATCTGAGTTTATGTTAATGAAGTAGCTTTCAGAAAGCCCTTAAGGATAGGGGCCAGCTGCCAGCAGAGCCAACCAAGTGATTACAGAGAGGGTTGTAACTTGCAGCCCTACCACACCCTCCCCCACCAGACTTCTGGGGAGGGGAGAGGGCTGGTGATTGACTATGAAGTTCAGAGAACTCCAGGTTGGTGAACAAGAACACATCTACATACTGGGAGGGTGGGGAACCCCACACTCCATGAAGACAGAAACTCCCGTGCTCGAGACCCTTCCAGACCTCATCACAGCATTGGTCTAGGCAGAGTGAACACCATGAGCAAAGGGTATACGATGGCAAAGTGCTGGTGTGCCCGAGAAAGTATAAGATCCTGACACATGAAGATGGCACAAGATGGAACTAGAGGCCAGGGTCAAAGCACACAAGGTCTTAAGGCATCTGGATTGTATTCCAAGTGCAAAGAGAAAAGTCTTACCAGCAGGCTTTCAGCAGGAACGTGATATGATGCAATTTATGCTGTGATCATATGCTTTTCACAACGTATTTATTCAACCCCCTACTGATGGACGCTTAAACAATTTATGATCGCCTAATGCATTTCTAGATTTGGAGGGTACCCCAATCTTCAGTTACAGCTTATCTTTAAGTCTGAACCTAAAGAGTTCACTGATGCAGGGAATGATGGGTATACCTGATCATGGCTAGGAATCTGAAACTGCACTATCCTGAAAGGATTAAGACATGTCAGAGTGAAATCTAACTAGGCAGCCATGGCTCCAGACATTATTATAATTTCTCTCGTGGAGTATGTTCACAGTTCCCAAATCTACGTTCCCAGACTCGGTCTGTCCCCTAGGCTCCACCTCCACCTAGAAGACATCTCTTCTTGGATGACTCACAGGCATCTCAAACTCAGAATGAGAATAACAAAACCTGACCATCACCTCCAACACTCACTCCCTGCAGCTGAAAAACCTAGCCCTCACAGCTCTCAGACACCGCCCTCTTCTTTGTGCTCCATATCCAAGCAGTCATAAAGCCTCCTTAATGCTGCTGTTCCACGGTCCATGACCCTCTCTTTGTATTGTACCCGGAACTCAGGCTCAAACTCCCTCTTCCCTACCAATTCTCTGCCATCCCTTGCTGCTACCCTACTCTTACACATCCTCCAGATAATGCTGTCAATCTTTTTAAGTTCAAATCTGATCATGAAATGCCTTGGCTTAAAAGCCTTAGAAAGATCCCCTTGGTTTTCAGAATTAGGTCCTAGTAAAACCATGATCTGGCAACTGCTTATTGACTGCAAGCCTGTTCCCACTCCTATCTTGGGCCTCAGCCCTGCAAAATTTCTGGATAAAGCCCCACGTTCCATCCTGCCCTTGCACTTTTGCATGTGCTTCCCTTTCCCTCTGCCTGAATACCCTTCATCCCGCTCTGTCCAACCAACTCCTTATCTACTAGATTTATACCCCCCTACCTGTCTTTCAAGACTTATCTGGGGCATTTCCTCTCCAAAAAGAATGAAAAGCAGAGATTGTGAAATCTCCATTATTTGTAAACCCAGTGCCCACAACCCAGCACCTAAAAACACAAGGAACATTCAGCAAATGTTTCTGCCTGAACAAGCTGCCTTCAGAGGCAGTTTATAAATCACTTAAAAAGAAGGTGGGTGGGAGGAGGGAACAGCTTCTTTATAGCAATCCTGTTTTAAAATGAGAGGGGTGGGGCGCCTGGGTGGCTCTGTCAGTTGAGAGTATGTACGACTTCAGCTCAGGTCATGATCTCACAGTTCTTGGGTTCAAGCCCCACTACGGGCTCTGTGCTGACAGCTCGGAGCCTGGAGCCTGCTTCGGATTCTGTGTCTCCCTCTCTCTCTGCCCCTTCCCTGCTCACACTCTCTTTCTCAAAAAATAAACATTAAAAAAATTATAAAGTCTACTTTATAAAAAATGAAATAACATAAAATAACATAAAATAAAATAAAATAAAATAAAATAAAATAAAATAAAATAAAATAAAATAAAACAAAATAAAATAAAACAAAATAAAATAAAACAAAATAAAATAAAATAGGGGAAAATGGCATTATTAAGTTTGGGTTATCATCTTATTTCTTAAACTTTCAAATATCGACTCCCTCAGCAAAAGATAAGAGTCAGCCACCATGTCAGAAAACAATTTTTAGAAGGCATATTAAAAACAAAAAGGTTCCCAAACTGTCTTAACCAACAGTCTCATCAGCAGAGCCCATTTTAACGGCTATTTCAAAAGGACAAGGACTAATGCAGATATGTGTGCTCTGGTGTTTTTGATTAAAATCAAGCTCAGTATATTAAAGCCATGACTTCCTTCAGCAGCTGTTAAAGCTTTATTAAATTTAACTCACTAATTTCTTTAGGACAAATTTATTTTTTTTAAAAAAGCTCAAACACTCTAATAAGGAAATATAAATTGAAAATAAAATATTTTCAGTCGTTCAAACTTACAAAGATTAAAAGAATATCTGATGCTGAGAAGTGTGCAGTAAGACCAACATTTACATATCAGGGTGGCCATGAACATAGGGACAACCTTTTATGAAGGCCCTTGGGGGCCTTTAAAAAATACCTACATTTTTTCCAGTAAACCCAGTTCTAGAAATTTATCTTTAGAAATAATCAGATGAGCACAATCACTGATGCAAGACAATGTTCTAGGCAGTACTTTGTAGAACAGTAAGTCAAACAGGTACCACACAAATGCATTTTTCAGTGTACGTTTATACCATGCACCGGTATTAGAACAAACATCCAACTGGGAGGATGTATAATAGAATGACAACAGTCATCACCTTCGATAAAAGTACTGATATATTTTTAGGTCTCTTAAATTTTCTAAATATCCTAGTTTATTTAAAAAATATACCTCTGTAAACCTGAAACGCATTCTTACAGAGCAGTACCTAAAAGGCATAACAGAAAACTTATGAATCCCTCCCTTCCACACAAAGCTTGATGTGTATGATTCTGCAACTGTTTCTACATACCAATAACATACATATGTGCGTCAACACATTGTATTATTTAGATGTTATCACACCATTTGTACTGTTCTGCAACTTAATTGTTCCTCACATAACAATATAGCTTAGGGATCTTTCCCTGTTAACAGATAGATACATCTACCTTGCTGCAAATGGCTGAAGCAGTAGTTATAGGAGAAGAGTGAAGAGACTTGGCTATTTTGCCACTAGGAGAACAGCTTATAATTTAATAGTATCTCCAAACAGAGGTAGCATTTTTGTGAGGTAAGAGTGAAAGCAGTTAATCTTTTCCATGGGAGAGTAAATGGAAGAGAACGGCAGCAAAGACTTCACAGGCCTAAGAAACTCTCTCTCGACCACCACTCCTTCAACACCAGACATCATTGTGTACCAGCTGAACTTCAGATTCCCTGGAAATTGTCCTCCCCCTAGCTCCACCCCAGCATGTGAACAGAAAGTCAGAAGTAAACAAATTGTTATTGAGGAGAAACATCTTTCTTGCTTTTGAGTTGTTCAACTAGGCCAATAAGATTTTCCAAGGCCCCAAATTCGGTAAGCTGTAACTCTCATTCCAGCAACATGTATGAGGAATCTCAATGACATTATTCACACTATAGAAAAAACAAAAAACAAAAAAACAAAACAAAAAAACAAAACAAAAAAACTTCATTACATTAGCAGTTTAATTACCAGAGAAGATATTACTCATGTTTTCTAAGAATGAGTAACTATCCAGAGACACTTGTCCAGGGGCCTTCCACAGAGTCTGGCTCTAAAAACTTGGACCTTGATATACCAAATTTCACTCTCTAAAATAAATACTGGGAACCCCCAATTGCTTTCTTTTTCGGATAAAGCAAACAAGTGAAATTCTGCATTTTAAATTTTAAGAAATTTGTTAATGTTTATTTTTGAGAGAGAGAGAGAGAGAGAGAGAGGGAGGGAGAGAGTGTGTGAGCAGAGGAGGGGCAGAGAGAGAGGTAAACAGAATCCAAAGCAGGCTCCAGGCTCCGAGCCGTCAGCACAGAGATCGACATGGGCCTCTAATTCACAAACCGTGAGATCATGACCTGAGCTGAAGTCAGATGCTTAACCAACTAAGCCACCCAGGCACCCTGCATTTTAATTTTGAACAATAAATGCTCTATATGTACAACCTTTTTGTTGAAAATACTGATACTGTTTTCCCAGAATCTGAAACTCCTCATCAGTAACCTACACAAATGCAAAAGAGGATTAATTTCTGAGCTGACTATATTAGTGGTTTTAGTTACCACACAATATTAGGAGACTAGGGAAATGATGCTGATGTTCATAACTTGTGCTCAAGAGAGAAAAAGAAATGCAGAGAAAACAAGCCACGAAGACAGCATTTCTTCAGAGTGCCTTTTGTATGCTAATAGTATCAGATTAAGGCAATTCACTGATCCCTTACATTTTTGCCAGCCTTTGCTACAAGTACCAGTGTCAAACCCAGTGAACAAGAGATGCCTGAAGGAATGTTGTGGCTTACTGTGACTGGGATGTGAAATTCTTGGAGACATTAAATATCATTCCTAATTCAACAACTACTACTGCCTTCCTCTTTCCCCTTCTGTGTGAATTATTTTTTAACTTCTCAGTAACAACCAAATAAAATCTGAGAACATGTCCTTCAAATCCAAGGTTAGAACTTCTCTAGCAGCTCCACCTCAAGACTGTCTCCCCTACTGCCTCCAAGGAGGTAGCACGGGATATGGGGTCCAGAGGAGAGGCCCATGGGCAGGAGGACCTTAGGTAACCCATGTCAGGCTAAGTTTCTTCACTCGGTGTTTCCCAACGTGGGTTGTGCAGACCAATGATAGGGCCAGAGATGAATTTAAGTGGTTGGCAGATTGCTCTGGTTTAAATTTCTATACCCCTCCAAGCTCATATGGTGAACCCCTGACCCCCAAAGGTGATGGTATGGGGCAGTGGGGCCTCTGGGAGGTGCTTTAAATGTCATGAGGGTAGAGGGGGTGCCTGGATGGCTCAGTCAGTTGAGTGTCCAGCTTCGACTCAGGTCACAATCTCATGGTTCGTGAGTTCGAGCCCAGCATTGGACTCTGCAATAGCAGCTCAAAGCCCGCTTTGGATCCTCTGTTTCCCTCTCTCTCTCTCTGTCCCTCTCTTGCTTGCTCTCTTTCTCTCTCTCTCAAAATTAAATAAAAAATATTAAAAAAAAAAAAAGTCATTAGGGTAGAGCCTTCATGAATGGTATTAGTGTTCTTAAAAAAGAAGCCCTACTACCCCCGTAGTCCCTTTGACCATGTAAGGCTACAAGGAGAAATCTGCCACCAGAGAGGACCCTCACCCAACCATGCTGGCACCTTGATCTTGGACTCTTCAAACCTCCAGAACTGTGAGAAATAACACATGCCTGTTGTTTAAAAGCCACCCAGTCTGTGGTATTTTGTTACTGCAGCCTGAATGGACTAAGGCACAGATAATCTTACTTTTAAATACAAAATGGATGTTGGTGGCTCATTCGGTTGAGTGTCCAACTTCAGCTCAGGTCATGATCTCAGGGTTCGTGAGTTTGAGCCCTGCATCGGGCTCTGTGTTGACAGCTCAGAGCCTGAAGCCTGCTTCACATTCTGTCTCCCTCTCTCTCTGCCCTTCCCCTGCTCATGCTCTGTCTCTGTCTCTCAAAAATAAACAGGGGCCGGAGGGGAAGGGGGAGGGAGAAGGAGAGGGAGAAAGAAAGAAGGAGAGGGAGAAAGAAAGAAGGAGAGGGAGAAAGAAAGAAGGAGAGGGAGAAAGAAAGAAGGAGAGGGAGAAAGAAAGGGGGAGGCAGGGAGGGGAAGGGGGAGGCGGAGAAAGAAAGAGGGAGGCGGGGAGGGGGAGGGGAGGGAGGCGGAGAAAGAAAGAGGGAGGCAGGGAGGGGGAGGGGAGGGAGGTGGAGAAAGAAGGAGGGAGACGGGGAGGGGGAGGGGAGGGAGGCGGGAAGGGAGAAAGAGAGGGAGAAAGAGGAGAAAGATAAAGACAAAGAAAAAAAATGGATGTTAGAAAAATAAATTAGCTCACAAAGCCCATAATTTTGTAGGTACATCCTCAAGGATGAGGATATGTAAAATGCAGTCAACTTAAACCTGATTAAAAGAAACCCTCAAGTGTACCTCACAGTAAAGTGGTGCAAAAGTGTACCAGACTCTATCTAAGGTGATGAGGTAGCTCCAAGGGTTCAGGAAGCTTCTGCTGCTATCATGATCTCTGCCCCCTCTGCTTAGCTCATACGGTATCCTGACTCCTACATCTTCCACAGCTTTCTCTCAGCTAGACATTCCTATTAGCATTTAAAAGGTACCCACAGATTTTTTAATCTGTAAACAAACAGAGACTTCCCACACTTTTCTTTCAGCTACAGCTCACTGGCAGCCACCGTGTTGCAACAGCCTGCTACGCTTGCCAGCCGGCTGCAAATCCATGCCTCCCACTCATTCCTAACACACTGCAATCCGGCCTCCCCACCTGCCACTGCGAGGACACAACCCACCTGATGATAAACCCATGAATGCCTCACTCATTACGCACTGTATCCCCTAGGGGCACTCGACAGCGCTGACCCTCCTTCCACCAAATCATCTGCCGTTTGCCAGGCCATTACGGTTTTCCTCCTTCTTTGGTAAGGTTTGGGTTTTAAGTGGCCTCTGTGACGAATGGTGGAGTTCCTCATGGTTGTGCCTCAGACTCACTATTCTTCTTACTGTACACATTCTTCCTAGGAAATGTCATCCACTCTCCCAACTTCAGAACCCATCCTATGCCCATGCGTCCCAAATCCAGGTCTCCACTATTCAAGCCAACTTGGATATTCTGTAAGAACCTCTGTTATAACCTATCCAACATGGAAGTCAGCAGCTTCTCCCTATGTTTCTATTGTAAAGGTAAATAGGAACATCCATGTAGCTGCTCAAGCCAGAGACCATACTCCTTGACTTCTGATCCCAAATACACTCACCCAATCAATCTCCGTGCTACTTCCTCAACATTCTATTATATATTGCTTCTCTCCATCTTACTGTCATATCCATAAAGGCCACTGTCACCTCTAGCCTACTCAACTACAAAAGCCTCACAACTGGTCCCATCCCCATTGTCACCTTCACAACACATGAATTTATAGCTTCTGTATCATTTGAAGAGAAGGTCCACATGTCCCTAACATGGCTTCTTGGTATTCTTTCCTAGATTGGACTCTATAGCCACATAAAGAACATTCCAGCTCTTCCAAAGCCTCCAAATACTTTCTCGCTGTTGGGTCTCTACACACCTGAGACATTCTCTTTCCCTCCAAGCCCTGGCTCCCAGCAAGCTAAGCTTGCTTTAGATTTCAGCTTAAACATCACTATGTTCTTCCCTACCATGCCACTCACCAGCCTTTATTATAATTCTTATTTAATGTCCTCCTTCCCCTTTACACAGCACAGTCCACAATGGCATTAACCACAACTGTCTTATGTACCCATCACCATATTTTCAGGGGCTGGCTTCATGCCTGGCACCATAGTTGATACACAGGAAATAGCTGTTTAATGAGAGAATGAATAAACAACTATTCAGACACCGAAAGAAAATGAGGTATCTATTGGCCCTTACAGCAAGACTGTCTGAAATAGTCAAAATACTAACTTCACTTTGTCTTTTAGCTACCTAAGGAACTCCGTGCAAATGGCTTTGAGAATCTACCAGTATTTGGCACCAAAGCCAGACACATACTCTTCCAAGGTGTTGAATGGTTTACTGTGCGATGAACTAGCTGTTCCACAGTTACCTTGCTCACTTCCTTTAAGGCTCTTTTGCAGACTTCATACTTCGGAGAGTCCTTAGGTGTTTTCTGACAGATAGTCTGCAATGAAGTAAAAGAAAAACAAAATCAAGGTCCAGCCACATCGTTTTACTCACAGCAAACTCAATAATGCTGAACACAACATTATGGACACGTATGAAGATGATATTACAATCCAATTACAAAACTAGGAAATAGTCATTAGATGCACAGGATCCAAGTAAATCCAGGGAATTATTCAATATGAAAATAGACTTCAGAGGTAGATGAACCTGGTTTCAAATCCAAGTTCTGTCCCTTACTAGCTATTTGACTTTGGGCAAGTCACCTACCTAGTCTCTGTAAGCCTCAGTTTCCTTATCTCTAAAATGGGAATAATGCCAACCTCGTCACAAAGCTGTTGCCAGGATTAAATGAAAATACATGTAAAGTTTTCTCTATGAGTGCCTAGCATACGGTAGGCCCACAGTGAAAGACAAAATCACTTTAGTTATTACCATCATCATCATTATTTAGGGAAGTATGTTTGTAGATAATACAATTGAATAAAAAGATCAAGAAAAACAAGCTGATGGATTTTCTCTTGATATACTGACACGTAATTTTTGTGATGCTGAGATTGACTTTAAAGAGGGTCATTTCAAGGTAGGTACACCGAATTACAAATAGTTTTTGAGATCATATTCATGCAAAGCCAATGGAACCATTTAAATTGTTAAAAATGTTCATCTCAATTAACAAGTTTAACTAACACTCCTAATGAACTAAAATGGAAGGGACAATGCTTTAAGTACATTTAGATTCTGCCCAGGTGGCCAGATTCTGACGTGTAGGAAACTATTAGGGCAAGAGGCACCAAACAGAAGTGGAAGGTAAGTTGGAAACTGGCAAACCACTGGTACCTTGAATGTGGGTAAGCACTAGGCTTACAAATCCAAAGGTCAGGTGTCAGGATTCTTATATGTACTATGTGAAAAGCAAAGAGTGAGCCAGGGGGTTTATGTTAATGGTTCTCAATTTTTTTTTGACTATGACCCCCTGTAAGAAATACATTTACATTAGCAATCAGTACAGGTATACACAAAGATGAAATAAGGTTTTATTTGAAATAAAATTTAATGACATTATGATCCGTGTACATCATGTACCACACATTCTATTTCATTTTTTTAATAAACACTACTTGTGATTCAAAAATCAATTTCATGACCCGCTAATGTGTACAGAAGCAGTAACCAAACACTGCCCTGAAAGCAGGCATCCTGAGTCCTGAAGTGTCTAATTTTATGTAAAATTTTGTGACTACTGAATTTTCTAGGGAGAATGACTATAGCTTTACTCATCTCAAAAGGGCCTCTGACCCAAAAAGTTTTGAGCCCACTGGACAATCATGGCATTTACGTTCAACATAGTATGTTAGATTCTGAGTCCTAATCTATTCAGTCAATTTTCTCTCAATTAAACAGAGAAAATATAGAAGGTCGAGAGATCATGGCATATACAAAATCTAAAGAAATATGGCTAAAAGACATTTTCAGAAGAAAAAGAACCCTGAAAATTTGTAACACTGCAGGAAATGTTGCATTTACAAAGCACCCATTTCTCCTTTTAAACAACAGCAAAATTTGAAATATTTCACTTAGATGGATCAAAGTTTCAAATGTTTATGAAAGTGTGAGAGGGGCGCCTGGGTGGCTTGGTCAGTTAAGCGACCGACTTCGGCTCAGGTCATGATCTCACGGCCCATGAGTTGGAGCCCCGCGTCGGGCTCTGTGCTGACCACTCAGAGCCTGCAGCCTGTTTCAGATTCTGTTTCTCCCTCTCTCTCTGCCCCTCCCCTGTTCATGCTCTGTCTCTCTCTATCTCAAAGATAAATAAACGTTAAAAAAAAAATTTAATAAAAAAAAAAAAAGGAAGAAAGTGTGAGAAATCATATGAAATAAACTCTTTAAATGACTTTTTACTTCTGAGAAAATCTTATGGAAGAAAGTACAACAGCTGCTGCTTGAATGTATCTTTGCAAAGTTCACAATTTTTACGTAACTCAGGACAAGCCTATGTACTATATATATTAATTTAGTCAAGAAACACGGAATGTTGGGCGCCTGAGTGGCTCAGTCAGTTGAGCATCCGACTTTGGCTCAGGTCATCATCTCACAGCTCATGAGTTCGAGCCCTGTGTCAGACACTGTGCTGATAGCTCGGAGCCTGGAGCCTGCTTCAGATTCTCTTTCTCTCTCTCTCTCTCTCTCTCTCTCTCCCCTCCCACCCCACTCTCTCTTTCTCTCTCTCTCAAAAAATAAGCATTAAAAAAAAATAAGAAACACAGAGTGTCTGTTATTGTCAAACTTAACATTTACTTCTTCATTTGTTTTCATGCCAACCCTGCAGGTACATGTTATGCTTATGCTTCAGATGAAGTTAGGCAGTTTGCCTGGCATCACACTGTAAGTGGAAGGGACCAGAATCTGTGCCCAGATCTGTCTTACTCCAAAAGCCACAGGACTTCTACGACGCCAAGTTTACACGTCAGAGTCCCTTCTCTGGAAGTGCTGTGGGTGTTCGTGGGGAAGAAGATACATCTGCTCGGGAGGGCACTGAGTAAGGCTTTAGTGAGGAGCATTAGGGCCAGTGCTTGGAAAATAGGCTGGCTTGTGTTGTGAGGCTGAGAAGCGGCAGCCAACAGCAACGTGAAAAAGGTACAGAGCGGGTAAGTCCAGGAACAAATGTGGATGGCATCTAAAAATAAACCTTTTTTAAGCCGAAATTTGGTTTTGATAACCTGGCTGCATTCTATCCTGAGACATGGTAAATACTGAAATATTGTTCTCAAAAAAAGAAAAAATTAGAGAGCCACATTTTCAAATTCTGCAAGTCTCCCGATATTTACAAGGAGAGAAGTTCCTAAATCACAAGGGAAGGCTATGAAGGTAGTCAACTGAGGTGAAGCTGGAGAGCAGCAAGGTGTCAGAAAATTCTGGAACAACTACCAAAAACCTCCCCAAACCAAGCAGCACAGCCAACAAAGTGATTATAATCACACACTTTTACTCATTGCAAAGTGCCAGTGCTTTTAGAATATCTCTTCAAATTTGTAACGGAATATGGAATATGGAATTTTGTAACCTTAAGCATAACTTTTGGCAGTATTTGTATCCTATGTTTTGACGTGTCAAAAAATCAAGTATGTTAAAATTGACATGAATATTATGATCCAATTTTAAAGTAAAACTACAACAAAATACTTCAATTGGATCACAAAGACACTATTTGGTCCATTAGCTGGTTGGGAGCTGAGTCGGGCCACCTGGTTCTCCTGTCATCGCTGCTGCTGCTGTGGTTCCGGCTCAGCCAGCGTGCGGGACCCCCTCCTGCCGGACACCTCGCTGTCCTCCCCGCTCTGCCTCATACCAGGCAACCTTAACTCCCTTCTCCCAGCCACATCTTGCCACCATTCAAAATCAAATCCTTGTTTTCTTCATGAACGTTCCCTAAAATAAGAAGGATGCCGAGTTTCGTCACTCTCCTTTATGCAATACAAAATGGGGGCAAGTTCGTGCCTTCTAGTGCCAAAGAGTGTGTCTCATTCCCATGTAAAGCCGAAGTGCCTCAGCACCCTGAAACACTACAAGGAAGGGATCTTAGTGATCAAGCTGAGGAAACTGAGGCCCAAAGAAAACATTAAGTGACTTGCCCAAGGTCACATGCCAAGTGGCTCGGCTGGAAATGGAATCCAAGCCTCTTGTCTTCAATAAGCCAATATATTTTCCCATTTCAAAAAATGAGTGAGTGATGTAATCTGAATTCCTCAGAGTGACTACACAAGCCTAAATTGAAGATGATTTCCAACGATATTAGACACAAATGAGACTTTCCAACTGAAGGGCACCTTCTCACTTTACTTGGAGGATTTTATAAGAGGGATATATAGTACATTGATTTCAGTGAAAGCACAATAATCTTCTTAATCAGATTTATAGCAGCACAGCTCCCCACAGAGGAGAGAGCCACCAGGTCATGTCTTACGTCCATCAGCAGGGGCAGGCGAGTTACCCTCTGCATGGGGAGAATGAGGAAGGAGATCATGGGTAAGTTCCTACAGTCTTCGTGGGACTCAATTCGTGACAATACTTCTTTAAAAGATGGGTTGGTGGCTCTGAGAAAGAAAAAGAAAGAAGGAACTTCAAAATATTTCCTCTTCAAATTAAAAAGTAAAAATATATTACAGGCATACCTCAAAGATATTGTGGGTCTGGTTTCAGACCACTACAAATCAAGCAAATACTGCAATATAGCAAGCCAAATGAATTTTTGGTTTCCCAGTGCCTGTAAAAGTTATGTTTGCACTACACTGTGGTCTGTTATGTGAGCGATGGCATTATGTCTTTAAAAAATGATGTACATACCTTAATTATACTTTGTGGCTAAAAAATGCTAGCTATCATCTGAGCTCTCAGTGAGTCATAATCACTGACCACAGATCACCATAACAAACATAATAATGAAAATGTTTGAAATATTGTGAGAATTACCAAAACATAACAGAGACAGCAAGTGAGCAAATGCTGTGGAAAAATGGCACCAACAGACTTGCTCGATACAGGGCTGCAACCAACCTTCGATTTGTAAAAAAATGCAGTATCTGCAAAGTGCAATTAAGTAAAGCACAATAAAACTTGATGCCTCTATAAAATGTGATAAACTCCTATATGATGATTTTTTAATACATAAAACAACAATTACATAAATAGGCACAGATGGCTTGTCTGCCTTTTATAGTGAAGACTGGATATGAGTTTAAGGCAACAATATGAACAATATGTATGTGCTAGAAATTTATAAAAGTATAAAGCGAACAAATGAAGAGGCAATGGTTATCACAATGATGAACCTATCTGTGAACATATGAATTATAACCAGCATACAGACTAGATCTCATTAACTGATAATCTACATACAGTCCATTAAAAAGATAACAAATGATATGTTTTAAGTCACTTCTCTACCCCCAGATAATAATCTAAGAAACATCAGACTGGATTTATTTACGAGGAGGCTCCTAGCCTTTTTCAGAGCTTCTAACA
Source organism: Panthera leo (assembly GCF_018350215.1). NCBI lineage: Eukaryota > Metazoa > Chordata > Mammalia > Carnivora > Felidae > Panthera > Panthera leo. Next base: position 110,032,341 of record NC_056687.1, read on the forward strand.
CAGAAAATTTTCTGGCCATGTCATCCAGAATATTTCTCCCCTCCCAGTGACATAAGAGCAGTGATAATATTGCCACATTTTCGGAACTTAGCAAGATACACGGACATATATGATCTCACGTGGAAACAGCCCTACACCATCTAATGAAGGCCAAAAGCGGATTCCAATAAGAATGGAGTCTCAGGAAGATCCTCCACTTGCCGAGTAACAGACCTATTATTTGGTGAAGACAGAAGTCAAACCAAGGCCTTCTGACTTCCGGTGGGTGCCCTTACCCCAGGATCACTCACTCTCTCACCTCACTTTACCTCAGAGGTGTTCTGGGGAGTTCCCCTGTGACTTACAACATGGAGGGGAGGGGGGATGGCATTGGATACTGTTAACCCACATTGGGGGATGGGGGAGGCCAGGAAGCAGGGCAGTGGCAATTGTGACCCCCCCATTTTTTTTAACGTATTTTGCAAATTACATGTTTTGGTTCATAAGCCCGTACATACCTCGAATAGCAAACTGAAAGAAATTACACAGAAATGTTTTATTTTCATTTTCTCAAATTGAGGAGTTTTAAGTTTCCTTTCCTGCTAGCTTTAAAAAAAGATTCTTGGAAATGCAAAAAATAAATAAACAAACAAAACTGTAATTCAGTTGCATATTTAAATCCCTCAGGTCACAGGACCCCTACCTCCAAAGATTCTGATTAAACTGCCTGGGACGGACACTAGGCATTCACTGCATGTTTGCCTCTTTTCAAAGATTCTCAAGCATTCCCAACGTGCAGCCAGTCACTGCCCTACATGTAAATTCACAACATTTGCAACAAAACCCCTGAAAACACAACTACGACTTTCCATGTGACAGCTCAAATGGTGGTATCATGAAGCTAATTTAGATACAGTCTTTATTTTTCCTTAAGACTTTAAGTGACTTCTATACCTAATGTGGGGTTCAAACTTAACAACCCCGAGATCAGGAGTCATGTGTTCTTCCCACTGAGCCAGCCAGGTGCCCCTAGAGCTTTTATTTTTTAAGAGTTACATAATGTACAGCAGTACCTATTCACTTTTTTTAAATCCTACAAAACAAAATGAAAACAGAATTAAATTCAGCTCTAATTCAAAGCTCTGTTTTCAAACTTGCATTTTCTAACAGTTACATGGCAACCTCTATTATCAGCAGTAGGGGGATTAAGAAAAGCAAGGGGTAAGGTTATGCACCCAAGAACGTTTGTCGACGTCTGGCAACATTTTTGGTTGTCACAAATGGAGTGAGGGGCATCTAGTGCACAGAGGCCAGGGATGCTGTAAAACATGCTACAGGGGCGCCTGGGTGGTTCAGTTGGTTAAACACCCAACTTCAGCTCAGGTCATGATCTCGTGATCCCCGAGATCAAACCCCACATCAAGCTCTTTGATGTCAGCGCAGAGCCCACTTCAGTTCCTCTGCTCCCCCCTTTCTCTGCCCCACCCCTACTCATGCTTTCTCTCAAAAATAAATATTTAAAAAACTTCTTTAAAAGACGAAGAAAAAAAAAAAACAAACATGCTACAATGCACAGGATAGCACCCATGGCAAAGACTTATCCAGACCAAAATGTCCACAGTGCTGACAAACCCAGCTTTGTACTTAAAAATCTCATTTGGGGTTGCCAGCTGTTGGTTTTCCACATGCCCATGTAAGAGTTCATGAGGCTGTGGAGGGAGAAGGGGCACTATCAGTCCTTCCCACCAACTTGGACTTCAATGGACTGCTTCTTCCAGCAGCCATGAGGTAATAATCATCACCAGCCCAAATCACTCCACAGGGGTTCACACATCCCACAGAAGCTGACCAGAGCTCCATGCTGCGGTCATAAATGCCACAACCCACAGAGGGGATAAGAGTGATAACAGCTGTCAGCCCCCAAACCGGGTTTATGGCAATGCACAACTGTGCTATAAAACAGCTACTAGAGATAAACAGGGTCCCCCAAAATAAAATAAGACATTATTGAACAATCACTGACTTTTAAGAGTAAAGGAATATCTATCACATCAAAACTCTCAGTAACCTAAATAGGCCAAAGGGAAAAGGTGAGGAGGCAAATTTAAAGCCAATTCTTTTTTGTTGCACAATTAAAGCCTTTAAGAACATTTTTTCCCCTTTTCGCCTCACTTCTAACTACCCAGAAGGGGAAAATCAGCAACTCTTCTTAAAAAAAAAAAAAAAAAAAAAAAAAAAAACAACAACAAAAAACAACTTAATACTGAGTTGTCATTTGAATGGAGGAAGATTAGAGTAACAGAGAAACTCTGGATCATAGGCAAAACAGGAGTTCAACTCAAGAACTCTACTGGCCTGAAGCAAACTACTTAATAGCCAGGTAATGGCTTAGAAAACCGGAGAGTTTGGCATGACAATCACTCCTGTGTTTTGCAGCAATTTAAAGAAACAAGGAAAACAATAACAGAAACCCCTAATTTCATAATTGCTTTAGAGAGAAAGAGCTCCACAGACTAGAATTTTCTACTCAAACACTTTCACCCTGAAAGCCATCCTGGGAAATTGCCTATCAGGAGGCATTTCTAAACATAATATAAGATATCAATTCATTTCTATCTATGTGACCTAATTAAAATGAGGTGAGGCTATTGAATGTAACATTCATCATCTCTTACAACAATTTCTGTAGTGTTCGTTGTTGGTAGACTTCATTTGTGCAGTATTTCACATATGGGTCAAATGTGGATGCTGTGTGCTTTTCCACAATGTCACTTATGTCATCTATGAAGATATTATTCTGATGTCTTGCTTCCAACTCCATAAAGAACCTGAAAAAAAAAAAACAACAAAGAAAAGCATTTACATTTTCTTCCATATAGTTAAAAAAAAAAAAAAAAAAAAAAAAATCAGGGGCGCCCGGGTGGCTCAGTCAGTTAGGTGTCCGACTTCAGCTCAGGTCATGATCTCTTGGTTCATGAGTTTGAGCCCACATCGGGCTCTGTGCTGACAGCTCAGAGCCTGGAGCCTGCTTCAGATAGTTTGTGTGTGTGTGTGTGTGTGTGTGTGTGTGTGTGTGTGTGTGTCTCTCTCTCTCTCTCTCTCTCTCTCTGTCTCTCTACGTCTCCCCTGCTCTCACTCTATCTCCTTCTCTCTCAAAAATAAACAAACATTAAAAAAAATTTTAAATTAAAAAAATCAAAGATGATTCTCATGCAATCTTATTATACAGGGTTTAAAAATGTCAACAGTGCACAATACCATCTCAAAGAGATACAAGAAAAAACTATAAAAAATTGTCGAAGTTTAAATCTATCACATTAACATCTTACTACTTCAAGTGTTCAACTGGAAACACTGATAACACGGGTCCTTTTTGTGCTTTTAGGTATATTTTAGAACGTACAAATTTCACTACTTTTTTCTAAGTATTCCCTAGATATTGGAGGAGGAGGTTCATGTTTCCATATTTTATTGTACTGAAAAGTCTATGAGCAAAACATCTAAATAAGTACTTAAAAAACAAGTCTGAAATAAACCTAATTCTGTGTGCTTTCTCTGAAAATAATCATATTTTAACTCTAATGATATGCATGACATTTAAATGTACTCAGAAATTATTCAGATTGCATTTTAGGGTTGCCAGATTTGGGGTGGGTGTGTGTATCGACCCATTTATCTTGTGTCAAGTCCAGTGAAAATTACATTTCAGATAAAAGAGTCATTTTTTAGTACAGGTATGTATAAAATTAGTGCCTGGGACATCTTGAGCATCCTGTATTTTATCTGGCAACTCTAGAGGGCATCCACATTTTACAGCACATCAAAATCAGGTATTTGAAATAGGTTTCTACCCAGAGCATTGCTGCTCAAAATGTAGTCCACAGACCAGGCATCTAAGGGCTTACTAGAAATGCAGAATCTCACCACCTACCTCCCCCAGTCTGAACCTGCCTTATATCAAGATCTTCAGAGGATTCAAAACACACACTAAAAACAGAGATGAACCTCCATAGAGCACACTTACCGTCCAAGTTCGGAGGGATAAGAAAATCTATTAGAAATAACTATCACTGTGTGACCAAAGCATCTTCCAAAGAAAGTGTAATGAAGGTGAAATCAACAGTAATTTCTAACACTGACGTCTGGAGGTCAAGGATACAAGGGAATATGGTTTTCAATAAGCTCTTAACTAGCATTCCTCACATCACTTCTCCTAACCAGTGGACTCCAAATACAGAATTCAAGGCTGACGGTGAATGAGACAACAGAAATGTATACAAGATGATTAATAGTAAATATAGGCTAACATTTTCTCACATTTTCATCTCAGTTATTTTCAAAGAAAATCCTGGCACTCAGCAATAAGGTGAGATTTTAAAAGGTCTTAATTTTATATACTTACATGTACATTAATCTCATTGTAGTATAAACTGTGTTTGTCGTCATTACATATTTGATTTTTTAATGTTTTCATAGGAGCTTAAAAGATGAAGAAATATACCTTAACTCATAGAAGAGTAAAACTATGTATACCCTGAGAAAGTACCCGTATTTTTATTTCCTTTGAGAAGGATTTAGGGAAAATAATTAGTAGGATTCCCATCCACAAGATTGTAATTGGCCCAGTCCCCCAAGCCCTTGTTTAAAACAGCAAGAGAAAAAAACTTAAAGCACACTTGGCTGGGCTATTTGGCTTTCCTTCCAAAGGTGTCAGGGTTAGTATGCACAATTCTTACATAGTAGGTCAGAAAATACACCAGTATGTTCCAAAATAGCTGCATACTGCTTTGTCAGGACTGATTCTATTAACATTCAAGGAAAATATCAAACCCTCTCCTAAAAGTTTCAGCAATTGCAAAAACAACCAACTCCAAACTCACATGTTTATTAAAAGATATTTAAAAGCCATGTTTCTCAAAAGCTATTTTCTATAGAGACTGGTCCCTGACTTCAAGAAATCTATGCTACATTGGGAAGGTAAGTCTGATAAACATAAATGATAAAGACAACATACTTGCATAAAATCACTTGTTGGAACATACATGCCTAGCAGGGGTGGTGTCACTGTTTCTTTAATTACATGAACTATAAATTTTTTTATTGGGGCAAAATATATGTAACATAAAATTTACCATTTTAACCATTAAAAAAATTTTTTTTAATCTTTATTTATTTTTGAGAGAGAGACAGCATGTGAGCAGGGAAAGAACAGAGAGAGGGAGACACAGAATCCAAAATCAGAATCAGACACAGAATCAGACTCCAGGCTCTGAGCTGTCACTACACAGCCTGACGCAGGGCTCGAACTCACAAACTGTGAGATCGTGACCTGAGCCGAAGTTGGAGCTCAACAACTGAGCTCCATTTAACCATTTAAGGTACTCCATTTTAACCATTTTTAAATGTACAATTCAATGGCATTAGTCATATTCATGATGTTGTACAACTATCGCCCCTATTTCCAAAATATTTTCATCGCCTCCAACAGAAATGCTGTACCCATCACCTAATAATGCTCTATTCCCCTTTTCCCCAGCCCCTGATCACTTCTAATCTACTTTCTAACTCTATGCATTTGCCTGTTCTAGATATCTCATGTAAGTGGAATCATGAAATGTTTGTACTTTTTATCGGGCTTAATACCCTTAGCGTAATGTTTTCTGGTCAATCTCTGCTGACAGATGTAACAGAACTTCATTCCTCTTTATGGATGAATAATATTCTATTGTGTATATATATATTATGTTTATCCATTCACCTGTTGAACATTTGCACACGAGCATCTATGGGAGTCCTTGTTTTCAAGTCTTTGGGGCTATATATCTAGAAGTGGAACTTCAACCTGACCGTCTCTGCCAATAATCATATATATCAAGAAATGATAGAATAATGCCAAGGAACCACTACTGAAGAAGCTGAGTTATATGCCAAGGAGAGATTATTTCATTAAGTGAAAGCTGAATAGGAAATGATCCTTTTCTTTCTGACACTCACAGAGGAGTAGCCCATGGGCGGCACAGAGCCAATTAATTAGAACACATGACCTGTAACAGAGGTCAGGGCGACTGAGAACATGGTAAACTCAGGTGAGGAAAGGTGCAAGGAGGGTCATCACTAACGAGGATGACATTACTGGAAGCAGAGGGGCAGGGGAGACAATGTAGATACTGGGGAACTGGCGTTCATTGAGGCTGAGGTGTTGACCACAGGAGGGCCAACGGCAGAGAATGAGGGCTGAAGAGCAGGTCAGAGCTAGACTACAAAGGTCTGATTATATGCTGAGGAGCTAGGGCTTTATCTGTGGACAGCGGGAACCACTGGAGGTGATGACGGCAGTAATAAATCATCGAATCAGAGAAAAATTGGGGGCAGAGAAGGGATAGATTACAGGTGAAGAGAAAATGGACCAGAAGCAGACCAGTGAAATGGCCAACATGGCATAAGACCTGACAGTGGGAAATCAAAGAGAGAGGACACCGATTAGGGTAACAATGTGAGGGAGAAGTTCACAGAATGAAGATAATTCATCAGATGGGAAGTCAAGGAAGATGCTGGGGTTTCCCTATTCAAGGTCTCCCCCTGGGCATCATCAAGGTGGGCCATTAAATCATTCACAAAGACAGGGATTTAGGAGGAGTGAGGAGAGGCAAGAAGGAAGCAATTTCATTTTGCCTTGGACATGTGAAACGGACAGCTGAAAATACACATCTGTGAGAATTCAGAGCCACAGGAATTCTAGGTCGTGTGTAGTCAAGTAGTTCACTTTTAGCTGGTTTTCCTATAAATGCAAAATACTTGATAATTATTTTAACTCCAACTCTCTTTCAGGAAAATGTTCAAAGACAGTTGAAAAAATAAGAAACTACTCCTAAGGTCATTATCGTGCAAATCTAAGAAATAAAGGTCTTAGAGGCAAATATCCCTTACAGTTTGTCTTTAAGTAACTATTATAGTCTGAAGGAATGCAACTACATAACCAAAAACAACAGTAACTTGGCTTTTCCCAATGAAAAGGAAAATTCATTTATCACAGTAAAAGCCTTGCCAAAGTACAAGATTAAAAACAAAGCACTAATGAAATATCTGTTTATGCTACTCACTTTCACATAAACCAAGCCACCCATCTTTTATTTTGACAGTCGCATAATTAAGACCTAATTTAAAGCTTCCTATGTTAAATTATCTATTGGTTATTTTGGCAAATTTGCATATTTTACTAAGCAAGCTGGGCTACAAAAAGACCAAGAAAGTTATTACTGAAGAATGAGGTATTATTTCAATAACCAAGGATGCTGGAGATCCAAATCAAACCTGAAGCCAAAGTAAAAGCATGCTGGTTCCCTCAATGAAATTTAAATGAGTTTGTGAAGTAATTTGGCTTATTTGAAGGACAACATTTTAAGGGAAATATATTTCAACCCTATGAATTGTTTTTTTCTGGACAATATTTCCTCTTCGTTGCATTACCAAGATGATCGTGTTTTATAAGCAAACATGTTACACAGTCTTCCTCTCTCTCTCTCTCTCTCACCGCCCCACACCCCTCAATCAAAATTCTGATCTCATCACTAAAGTGTAGATTTTAAGAAACCTCTGATGGACCGACCAGAAAAGGCTTCTGGAAACAGCGCCTCCTGACCAGAAACCCAAGGTAGCCCTGTTTGACCTTTCGAGCACCAGCACAACCACACCCACGTTTCAAACGATTGCAACCTGCCCAGGTGAGCTCCCTAGCTGTGTAGACAATGGTCAGACCACTGAGAACACCACGGTGGCCTCTCAGGAGCTGGAACTTCAAGATGACTTAATGACAAGTCTATGCTAGAAAAGCTTAATCATGACCTATATCCTTGACTCTAGTATTTTCCAGAACTGCTAGGACTGCATTTTCTCTAGGATTTTTGTGGTTGCTTCATCAAGTGATTGTCTTAAAAGTGGCACCACATTTTGGGCTAAAAGACAAATTCGACAATGAAGGAGGTGTTTCTCATATACCCAGCACATGCACTTGTTAGCTTCACTTTTTCCCTTCTGTAGTGGGCAGAAAAGACACAAATGTGAAGTATAAATGTCTATCATACTAACAGCCTTCTTAATATTCAATTGGTGGGGCACCGGGGTGACTCAGGTAAGTGTCTGATTCTTGATTTCAGCTAAGGTCATGATCTCACAGTTGATGGGATCAAGCCCCACGTCTGGCTCTGCACGGACAGCACAGAGCCTGCTTAGGATTCTCTCTCCCTCTCTCTGCCCCTCCCCTGCCTGTGCTCCCTCCCTCTTAAAAATAAACAATTTAAAAAATATTCTGTTGGTAATGTAATTAGCATGTCAGACTTGAGTGTTCCTGATAGCTCTTGAGGGCTGTACAGTAAATTCACCAATCTATACAGGAGATTACAATTTATTTAATACAGACAACAAATCAGATTCAAGCAGTCACCACCAAATCTCCTCCCATGTGTCCAGCTCAAGGTGAAAGGCTTTGGTAGATGTCAAGGAGCAAACAATTGATATTCATGATCACCAAGCCCAGTGCTACATGTTTCCCATATACTGCCTCATTTAATTTAATCTTCAAGCCTACTTTATGAGATGCCTACCATACCCATTTTAGAGATCAGAAAACCAAGGCTAAGAGAGTTTATGACAAAAACTAAAACAATGGAGCCTCCATCTGAACCAGAGCCACAGCCTTCCGGAGCCCAGTGCCCATGCTCAAAGCACACCTACTGCTTCTGCTCACAGATGCCCACTGAGCTTGTCTGCTACTACCAGCCGTCCTTCAATCTAGACATCCAGTAAAAAGACTGACAGCTGGAGCTGAGAAAGAACTATATTATTTTCCAAGAAGACCAGCTGTCGAATCATCTCAGCACGTAAATCACACACATCAACACAGTGAAGACTTGCACCGTTGATTTATGCTGTGGCAAGATCTGCGGGGCAGCGGACGAACTGTCGACCACCCCAGGTACAGCCTCCAGGGAAGACAATTAGGAAGGCCACAGCTAGTGATGGATTCTGGTCCCCGCCGACACAGCATAAGCAAATGCTGGTTTCACAGAAGCCCTGTGAATCTCCGAGTCATTCCTTTTTGCCCTCCTTGTACCCTGCTGCCCTCCACATTGCCTAACAAAGTCCCAATCAGCTTTCAAGTCTCAGATTAAATTTCATCTCCTTTCAAGAAGCTTTTCCTGACCCTCTGGGCTGCGTTGCTTTATGTTCTTTATAAACCCCTCCGTTGGTATCCCTACTATGATCCCAATTAATTATATTATGATCGTGTTTACATTTGCCTCTCTTAGCAAGATCTAGAGGACAGAGGCCAGGTCTCTTGTGTTCAAGTACCTGACTCTAACTGTAGTACGACCAAAAACCTGACCATAGTACCTGAAACACAGTCAAATATTTGACATGAATAAATAAAAAATTTAAATTTTAGTTTATTTAAATTACAAAAAAAATATTTAAATTATAGTTAATACACAGTGCAATATTGGTTTGAATAAATCAAATTTGTGTTTTCAATAGGAAATGAAAGATGAAACAGGTTCAAGCAATTTTGTTTTACCAAAAACCTAACACCCACAAATTGGTCAGTCTCTACACATGCTTTACTCACTGATGTATCAAATGAACAAGTATTTTTGGACCACAAACTGGGTTCCCAAAACTACAGCAGGGCACAGTGAGGGCCACCAACCAATGAGGATACAAACTCCCTGCACAAGCTTTTAGGGTCCCGTCAAGTAGGATCACCCAGTTGAGATGGAGGCCAGTCCTAGTTTCTTCGCTGCCAGCTGCATTCTCCGAAAAACCTGCCTGGACCAGCCCCTCCCCCACCCAGTTCAGGGAGGATTCTCGCTTGGCTAAGAGGCTCAGCACTCAGCGCTTTAGCTGGAGAAGCGCAGAAAGCAGGGCTCTGGTTATAATCAGCGCTGTCCCGTGCCCTTCCTGGAATGGCATCCTTTCAAGGTACTTTTCCTTCATTAATATCCATCTGCCTAACGCAGGCTCAAATCATTCTTGGACTTCTTCCTCACTTGAATGAGCCGTCAATCTTAACAGCTGCAGTCTCCCACCAGAGAGGGTCATATTCACTTATGCTGGAGACATGTAACATACCAGGCAGGTTTCACATGTCTAAGTCGCTGTTATATAATAAAATATCTTCACCAAACAAAGAAATATTCCAGATAAGTGGCAGCAAACTATTTGCTTCTGGAAATACTTTCCTAACAGAGCACCAACAGAACATCCTGTACTGTACCAAAAATGAATTTATATTCTGCTGCAGACAAGTGAGCTTTGGGGCTTGTTCGTTTGGGGCTTTTTGGTGGTAGTCATTTTGACGCTAAAGATCAGCGTCAATTTCCTTTAATACTACACTGGATTGGGGATGGCAGTGCATGACAAGAGCACCACCACTAACCCATGGCAGACGTCACAAACCAATTGTGGCACTCTGCCCAGACCCAGAATCTGCACTCCAAGCAGCCATTATCGATCAATCCAAATTGATGAATAAGGTGAAGCCCATCTATGAATCCTTCACCAGTCTAGCAACGATGGAAAAGTATGTTACTTTGACAAAAATATAGGGCTGCTGCTTCTCAGACTACCCTACATTCTGATGTGGTAAAGGTCTCACGAGGTTTCCTCCTTAGCAGACTATGATACATATATCTTGTCATGTTCTATTTTAGCTTTTTCTTCTGAAATGTTATCTCTGGACTGATAAGGGATAAGGGTTGAAATTAAGACTGATTGGGAATGTGAGATTTAAATAAATAAATGAATAAATAGGTTATATATATACATACATACATACATACATATATATAATCTCCTAACAAAACTGTTCTGGTAAACCTAAACCTAACTCTCATTCTGATAGCTGCTGCTTGGTCCTTAAAATCTCTAGGATGGTTTTTTTTAAGAGATTCTTATCACCTTGTGAAAACCTTTAAGATCAGCCTAGGCAGAGAACAGAAGAGACTGGGGTGAAAAAGAGAAACTAAGGGTTTTCCTACCCTCAATACCACACAACACAGAGCTTTCTTGGGTTTAAATCCAGTACCCCCAGGCACCTTCAGTTCAAGGCACCTAGCAATCCCAAAACAACGAAGGTGGAGCTAGGGCCAGGGAAGAAAGACGCAAAGACAGACTGCAGAGCTAAGGGCCCCCCACCCAAGACCACTCCACCTCAGTTAAGGCTCCCCTTTAATTATTTTTTCCTCTCGCTGATGATGTACATGCTCAAAAGAAATGTTAAATGGACCATACGAAGATAGGAAAACAGTGCTTTAAAAGTTCTTGCAATTTGAATGCCATTAGGCTGTTTTCACTTAAAAATGAGAATTTAAAGTCTTTATCATCTGAATGTTTCACAAAAACATATTGGAGAGAAAAGGGCTTGTTCCCATGGTAACTTACTGCATACTTGATTCTTTTGTTTCAGGGCTACTCACATGCATTCATCCATATTGTAATTTCTCCTGGAATGAGGATAACATGCTAATGAATGACAGAAACCATTCTTATCAAAACGTCCTTAGAAGATATCAAAGCTGCTGTATGAACTGGCCTGTGATGCCCTGGGTTATTATACTTTTTAATTTTTTTTTTATTTGAGCACAACTATTAATTTCCACACAACAGAAAATCATTCCCAAATTTTATATATGACCACAGAGACTGAGACCAAGTATGCTTGGTTCACCATTGGCTCTCCAGGAGCTGGCAAGGAATGAGCACTCGATAAATGTGCTGAATGAATCAAACCAGATACCTGCTAGTCCTCCTTGCCCCATTGTTCAAGTACCATCTCCAAGGAGAGCAACAGGGAGTGATAATGTAAAGCAAGTATGCACCAAGCACGATTTAATACGTACATTAAATTAGCAGGGTCCTCTCGGCATGGGTGGGCTGTGGTGAGATGGCTCTGAATGGCTCTACTGGTCAGCAAATATCAGGGTAAACACATGGCTGGTTAGGCTTTTTGCACAGCATCTAGGATACCGGGCTTGTAACCTCAAGAATAATTTTGCTAATCCATCGCCTGGCAAAAATCCTTTGAAAACTCAAAACCTAGGAAAGATTTATGACTTCTGAGGAACTGTTTCCTTTTATTAGATGACAGTTACATAACCGATTCTGTGACCCTTTTACTTTGGCTGCCTGGAAGAATAAAGCTGTGTTTAACCCTCACTCCTAGTAACGCTAGGCAGGAGATGTAGCTGAGCACCTTGGCTATCATCATTGCTGCCTTGTTTTCTATTTCTCGCTTAAACAGCCACATTCATCTCCCACTCAAACATGTCATTTACTGTAAGGTGCCTTGAGCCTTCTGTGGACGCAATTGGGAATATAAATTATCAATTATAAACAAACCAGGAAAACATGGATTCTTGGTGGCTGATGGGAAACAGCCACCAAGAATGAATTTATAGAACACTGGAACAAAGTCAAGTAAAACAAAACAGTCTTCATGCTGAAGCCCCCTTTCCTATTGTGGGTTGGTAATTCTGGAATAAAACCAGCACATGAAAGGACACATTTCTCTTCAGGCACTATTTCCAGATCCTTTTGCATGGTGCCCACAGTATTTCAAGTCAGAATTCAATCCACAAAGAAGAATAACATTTGAAGTAAGCCCCAAATCTTTGTATCTTTGTTTTTTATTAATCGTGTCCCCAAAAGTTGTCTTCCTAAAGAAATACGTCCTATAGATCCCATCAATTTCATCAAGAAGAAAAAGGGACCAGGACACAATTTAGGAAAACTATAAAAAGGTCAGTTTCCAGGGCGCCTGTTGAGCATCTGACTTTGGTGACGTGAGTTTGGCTCGTGAGTTCGAGCCCTGCATCGGGCTCTGTGCTGACAGCTCAGAGCCTGGAGCCTGCTTCAGATTCTATGTCTCCCTCTCTCTCTGCCCCTAACCCACTCGCATTCTGTCTCTGTCTCTCTCAAAAATAAATAAACATTAAAAAAAATTTTTTTTTTAAAAAGGTCCGTTTCCTAAGGCAATAACACCCTAAGAAAAATGATCCTTGCCTACGCAAGAGAAATAGAATTTCAAGTCCTCTCTGACATTTTTCAAACCTGTTGCAGTTTACACAGCAGCTGGCTCCTGTCCTCCCTCTTCGGACAGCCCTCTCTGAATTTCAGCAAGGATTTTTTAAATGCTTTCTTTTTAGACGGTTATTAGCACTGGTTAGCAAAGTATCCAAAGGAAAGGATCTATGGGATAAACAAATTCTCATTCTGGCTCTTAAGTGGATTTGAGATAATGATAAATTTCTGTTTCTTCATTTAGTAAAACAAAATGAACAAAATGAACAAATGAATGGAGAAGACTAGGTCAACCATCGGTCCCACCACACGCCATAATCAGCCCACGCAAGACTACCAGCAAGCATCACAGCAAAGAGGTAAACATGCCAGAAAGAAGGGAAAAGAGCCCACAGTCCAATGGTAGGGGAGCATGAAGGAACAAAAGGAGGGAACATGAGATGATTAAGCCTCCAAATCACCTCCTCAATACTAAACACCAGGGTTCCTGCTTTCTCGTTCCCAATATTAGGGATAGGTGGTGATCTCTTATCTCACAAGTAAATGCTATTAGATAATAATACCTACAGGTGAATAGACGTTCAGATAAGGTCAGTTTCACACATTACCTACTGGAGCAAGGCTAATTGTATACCATTACATCGCACCTCTGGAAAACGAGTGCAGGTTCAGGAGCCAGATGGCCTAGGTTCAAGTCCCGGCCCCCTCTTTTACTAGCTGTGTAACCTTAGGCGACTCACTTAACATCAGCAAGTCCTATTTCCTCATTTGTAAAATGGGAATAATAATGGTATGACCTCATGTGGTTCTCATGATGACTGAATGAATTAAACCATGGTAAGTGGTTACAATATGGTCTGGCACACGGTACACACTCATTACCATTAATTATTATTATCATTTAAAGTGCAATAAATGCCTTTCCCTCCTATATGAATTCTGTGAATTCACACATCTTTTAAATAATGCCAGTAAGCTGTCTTGCTTTTCCAGTACAGTCTGTTCAAAGACAGCAAACCCAGCTCCTATATTTCCATCAATTAAGTCCCAGTGGGCAGATATAATAATCCTACCATACACCAAATAAGCTCAAAATCACAGATATGCGTGTTCAACAACTTTTGAATTTTTTTTTAATTTTTAAAAAATTTTTTAATGTTTAATTTATTTGAGAGAGAGAGAGAGAGAGAGAGAGAGAGAGAGAGAGAAAATGTGAGCACAGGAGGGTCAGAGAGAGGAGACACAGAATCTGAAGCAGGATCCAGGCTGTGAGCTGTCAGCATAGAGCCCAACGTGGGGCTCGAACTCACTAATTGTGAGATCATGACCTGACCCAAAGTCAGACGCTTAACCAACTGAGCCACCCAGGCACCCCTAAAAATTTTTAATAGATACTTATCAATGACAAAACTAGGGGAGCCTGAATGGCTCACTCGGTTAAGCATCCGACCCTTGATTTCGACTCAGGTCATCATCTTATGGTCATGGGATCGAGCCCTGTATCAGGCTCCATGCTGGGCATGCATGGAGCCTGCTTAGGATTCTTACTCTCCCTAGCCCTTTGCCCCTCCCCCACACACACACAAGCTCTCTTGCACACGTGTGCTCACTCTCTCTAAAAAAAAGAAAAGAAAAAAAAAAGAAAATTAGAGGAGGATCTCATTGGTCCTTTTTAGGACCTATGTTTTGGTACTAATTCAGTGAGTTACAAACGGGAAAGCAACAAAGTAGGGCAAACTAACAACTTTCTGCCAAGAAGTAGTAGAACATTTTTTTTATACTGTGAGGAAGAAGTTATGTCATGTCACAATTATGAGGCATTAAGCTAGGCAAGGCACAGACACACTTGGCAAAAACACAAAAGGCACTGTGTTTATCTGTAGAACGCCCTGTAGCAGGCTGAATCATGGCCCCCAAGGATGTCCATGTCCTGTGAATATGTTCTCTTACACGGTAAAAATGACTTTGCAGATATGATTAAGGATCCTGAGGGGGAAGTCCTCCTGAATTAACCAGGTAGGCCCAATGTAATGTGAAGGGTCCCTGTAAGCAGAGGACAGGAAGATCAGGATCAGAGAAAAGATGTAAGGATGGAAGCAGAAATCAAAGAGAAAAACAATAAACACAATGCACTTAGCTTTAGAGATGGAAGAAAGGGGCATACGCCAAGGTATGCAGGTGGCCTCCAGGAGCTGGGAAAGGCTCAGAAACAGATTATCCTCTGAATGGATAAAGAAGATGTGGTATGTATATACAATGGAGTATTCGACAACCAAAAAGAATGAAACCTTGCCACTTGCAACTACGTGGATGAAACTCAAGGGTATTATGCTAAACAAAATTAGTCAGAGAAAGACAAATATCATATGACTTCACACATATGAGGAATTTAAGATACAAAACAGACGAACATAAGGGAAGGGAAGCAAACATAATATAAACAGGGAGAGGGACAAAAACGTAAGACACTCTTCAATATGGATAACAAACAGAGGGTTACTGGAGGGGTTGTTGGGGGGCGGGGATGGGCCAAATGGGTAAGGGGCATTAAGGAATCTACTCTCGAAATCATTGATGCACTATATGCTAACTAACTTGGATGTAAATTAAAAATAAATAAAAAGTAAAAAAAAAAAAAAAAAAAAAAAAAAAAAAAAAAGCACAGATTATCCTCTAGAGCCTCCAGAAGGAACTATCCCTGGTGATAC
Organism: Panthera leo; assembly: GCF_018350215.1. Lineage (NCBI taxonomy): Eukaryota > Metazoa > Chordata > Mammalia > Carnivora > Felidae > Panthera > Panthera leo. The sequence goes on from NC_056687.1 coordinate 110,048,102, forward strand.
CTCGACTTGAGAAAAAAGTTGTGTTGTTTTAAACCACTAAGTTTGCAGTAATATGCTACAGCAGCAATAGGAAATTAATATATCCCCTTAATCCTTTTGGAATCTGTCATCTAACCTCTGTTCCTTCTCCAATATCTAATATCCACTATCTGTAAGGAGGCCCCTGGATTATTCATGAGGCTGACTTTAGAGGTTCATCAATTCCAGAAAGCAGAAGGTTCAAGACCCAGCTCCCTCTCCTATTCGTTCATTCCACAATTACTTAACTGAACACCTACTATGTGCCAGGCTCTATTTTAGGCACACAGAACACACAGCCCAGGGCAATTCCAACAAAAATCTCCACCTCGATAGCACTTACAGTCTAGTTCCTAGGGGGTGAGCCATCCCTGCTCTGCTCCTTCAGGGCCCTCCTGGAGGACTATACAAACAACTGTTAGCACCACTGATGAGAAACAAAACAAAACACTGTCTTTTTAAGGTCCTCCAAAAGACACTTCAAAAGGTAAGAGATTTTCGTATTAGGTAACCATCAGAAAGGAGGAGGGTAATGGGGAAGTGAGGGAATGGTAGGAGCAGAGATGGGAACTCACAGCTTGTGCCCAGGGAAGGTGGTGGTGGACCTCAGGGTTTGTTAATGGTAGACTTTCAGAGGAGTCAATGACACAAAGGAGTTTAGGAACCACTGGCTTTATATAATGAAAACAGCTCACACAGAAAGACACACAGAAATTGGGAAATCACTAGAAGATGAAATTTTAGATGTAGCTTGAGCCGAGGCTGTGAATAACTTGGGAGTCCTTGGTAAGCAGTTTCAATGCCTTAAGTAACAGAGGACTATGGAGACTGCTTATATTTTAGGCAAGTAACCAGGAGGTAGCAGGGTAAAGAACAGGATGTAGAGCTGAAGACTCAACTGTGGTGTGAAGAAGCAAGGAGGCCATCCACAGTCTACACACATAATCCACTTAGGAGAAGAGAAGCCTGGCCGTTCCTCCAAATGTCTGAGAGTTCCCATATCACCCAGCAATCCCCCTCCTAGGTATATACCCAAGAGAAAGGAAAACATATGTTCACACAAAAACCTGCACCCAAATGTTCATGGGCAGCATAATTTATAATGGCAAATAGGAGAAACAGCCCAATGTCGACCAACTAACAAATGGCTCAATAACATCCAGTATATCCATATGATGGGATATTACTCTGCAACAGGAAAGTACTGACACATGCTACAACATGGATGAACCTTGAACACGTTACGCCAGGTGAAAGAAGCCAGTCACAGAAGAGCATATATTATGTGATTCCATTAATACGAAGTGTCCAGAATAGTCAAATTCATGGCTGTTCTGGAGATGGGGAAGTGTGGGGGGAAATGGGGAATGAGCGCTAATGGATACAGCCTTTCTTTTTGAGAAAAGCTCAGAGAGCTTTGCTCAGCCTGTGAATACACTAAAACCACCAAATTATACAACTTAAACAGATTATTTGTATGGCGTATGAATTATTCTTTCAATAAAAAGGACAGCAGCTGGGAAATGGACAGAAGGAAGGGGTCAAAGCTGCTATCTGTTAATTGTGTTCATGCATGGAGCGTGCTCTTTTCCTACTTTCCCAGACAGTGATTCTGTATGTGTTTCGTCTCTTGTCAAGTGACTCTTACTAAAAGTTCCAGGACTTAAACAATATAAGCAAGCTGTCCTGGCTGAGGCAGGGCCAGAAGGCCCAGAGTCCAGTTGTTTGGCTTCCATGACACCCAACTGGCCAACCCCAAAGTGCCTTCCGGAAATTCCAGGCCCCACAACAACACAATCTGAAACCACTCCACAGACCCAAAGGGCTGAGAGATGTGGGAGTATTAAACATCTTTGCAGGCTCAGTGAGAGGGAATCTAGCCCAAACCTCGCTAGCCACACCGGGGAACTGGAGACAGTACGGGCACACCAAATCGGCCCTGCCCCCCTGCATTGGCCTCTGACCCAAATAACAACTGTTAACCTTTTGCTCCCTTACCATACAAGATTCCCTAGTGAGAGAGAATAATGGTTTCATTTATAGAAAGCTAAGAAAGGTTTGCTTTTACAACCTCCCGTAAGACCTGCAGAGAGGTCCAATGATGGCAGTTTAGTCTAGAAGAGTCAAAATGTTCCAAAAATTTAACCTAGCATTTGACCACAACCAAGATGCTTACTACCTTTAATAATGACAAATTTCGGATTACAAAACACATTATGTATTCCTTGAGGGAAATTTCTACAGTAGATGTACCTCTCAAGTCCACATGTGATGCTGCCAGTAATTTATAAACCATGCACAGTCACATTTCACCAGTTTGTGTTCTCTTTTATACATGCACCCCCTCCTTCTCTTATTTCCCTACCAAAACTCTGGCCCCAAAACACACGTCTTCTGCAATGGTATTTTTCCTCTTCATGATGCACCCCCCCCCCGCCATCCCCTCCTTTTTTTTACCCTGCTTCAATCCACTTTTAAGAACCTACCCAAATCCCTTCTAAAAAATCTGGCCCTTTCATCCCCTTCTAAACCATCAATGGGAGCCAGCTGTCCAAACCAAATCTCTAACTGTTGGCTTCTCACCACAAAACTCCTTCTAAGAAAAGCCCATGGATGCACACCTCTTCTTGGTTCCTTCCCATCCACCTGCCTGAGACACTTTACAAAGCCAGCCTATATGCCCGTACCCACCTACCTACTGTGGAAGGACAAAGCCATGGCAGAATCTTCTTCCGTTGCTTGCTAACAATGCTCATGCAAGATCACCACAACTCTGTCATTCGCCAGAATATGCAGTGGCTAGACTGTAGAGAGGTAACCACACAAGTCTGCAGGGAGTTTGTCATGTTCCGGTCTTCTTTTTTCTTTATTGGCATCTTAATAGCTATAGTGGAAACTCCTGCATAAAGCTTAATCTGGACTTTGGCCAATATACACAGGCACTTGCATTTGATCAATTTAGCATCAAAGAGTAGCTCCCAACCACACTCTCCATCCTCACTTTCTGCAAAAGCAGAGCCAGCTCTCAGCTAGTCGTAGGCGTTTGAGAAGGACTAAAGAGACCGCCTACTGTAGTTTACTCAAGGGAGAGCTGCACTGTGATCCCTTTGTAGGGTGATGGTCTCCACTTCGAAGGAATGCGAGAGGCTACTACCCCCGTGGGAGGGAAGGATGTGCTACTGAACAGCAGGACTACAGGATCCAGGTCCTGCTGCGGCACACGACTGATCAATCACTCAAGTTGTCAGCAGCTTCTCTAGTTTTCGTAGTCCATCTGAAACTGAAGAGGGCTTGGCACTAGTGGTAGCAAGGCCAATGTGAGTTTCAACTACAGAATTATCATCTGCTAGACCTTGTATAGGGCTTTACAGCTTCCAAGTGCTTTTATACCTTCCATTCAACAGTAGTCCTTATTCTAAGGGCTTTCCTTAGAACTCATTAGAGCTATACAAAGTAAATACCCACCAGCCTCTTTCTAAAACAAAACTTAACCAAACATACAGTAGAAAAAAAAAAATTTGGCAAACTAGAAAACCATAATTAATCTATAGAGAATTGTTCCATGAGAAGTGGTCCCTGAAACAAAAAAATCTTTTGGAGGTTTTATGATTATTATGAATCAGCAATAAACTAAATACACGATGCTGAATTGACTATGTTATCTCTAGGAATTTTCCAAGAACTCAAGACTTTTGTAAAATGTCATTTCATTAAGGTTTGCTTTACTTTTACAAATTTTCAGGTCTCTGTATATTAATTCCTTATATGTTTTTGTTCTTGTTGTTTAAGGTTAGCTTGAAGAGAGTCGCCTGGGTGGCTCAGTTGGTTAAGTGTCCGACTCTTAATTTTGGCTCAGGTCATGATCTCACGGTTTGTGAGTTTGAACCCTTCGCTGGGCTCTGCACTGACAGTGTGAGACCTGCTTGGGATGCTGTCTCCCTCTCTGTGCCCTTCCCCTGCTTGCTCTGTATCTGTCTCTCAAAAATAAATACTTAAAAAAAAAAAAAAAAAAAAAAAAAAAAAAAAGGTTAGCTTGAAGATAAATAAGAGGGAAAAAAAAGATGGAAGTATTTTATTGCCTTGGAAAGTTAATAGACACATGAATCAATGCCTGCCCTTCTCTGACAGTCAAAATGGCCTTACGATCCGCAGCTTTCCCACTGCAAGTTCTCAGTGACAACCAACCTTGGCTCAAATGGTTTGATTTAAGTGTAGCTGCAGGTGCAGAGACAGAGGCCAAAAAATCTAACCACCACCTTTCATAGAGACACCTTTTAAACAGGATGAAAGTGATGCCATCACTGTTTCTTAGACGTTCAAAACCCGAACTTTACCCTTGACTTTATGATACAGGGTAGTAAAATTCAGGTTTTAAAAAAGTAGACACTGAAAGCATTCTAGGTAGGAGCCCCTACACCGGAATATCGTGATTTGCATGCAGAGGGCATTTTCACTACATCTAGGACCTCCAGAGATTCAACATAACATAATCGTCTCCCTCATCTATTTTCTCTGTGTTTATACAAGATATATTTCTCTTATCAACGTATTTTCTAATTTTAACTATTTCTCAGTTTTCTGTAGTTGCCTTACCTTCTTACCAGACTAATACCTAGGAATCAACTCGTTTAACTTTTTAAATCAGACAAAATTCAATTGTGTATTGCAAATATACAAGAAAGGCGAAAGGCACTATTTTTACTTCTATGTTAATACCATATAAAAGGCAAATCTATCTGATGCTTTAGCTGCTCTATTATCAAAAAACTGACAGGGTAGTATAATTTAACCAAGTACCCATTTAATTTTAACAGACTGAAAAAATAAAGATAAGCATGTGTTATTGAAAATTATACAAGTGTATTTTCTTAATGCCTCAAATTACATACTATTAACCATTAGTCAGAAATGTACTTGAAATTCTTTATGCTTAATTTCCTTAAGTCCTGGTGACAGCAGGCACCCTAACACATTAAAACACATTTTCCCTTCCTCTGTCCTCCAACACCGCTAAATTTATAGAGGTCTCTGAGGAACTCCAAGACTGTGACTTGTGTGACACTGTGTGACACGAGCACAAGGCCAATTGATCTTATCAGGCTAATTTAAACCAAATGATCAACAAAATGTGCATTAGAGTTCTCAAATGGGTGGCTGATGGGTTGAAACTGCCCTACACATGTGTATTTAAAAAATCTGAATTAACTCCCAACGTTTAAAAATCAAGAGACTGCACCCACCCATTCTAATTTCCCACTTTTCTTGAAATATCGGATCACAACGCAGAGTTCAAACTCCCCCAACAGTCACAGTGGCTGGAACTGCACTCACACCTCTTTACAGCGACCACCCCCGCCCCCCAGCACCAGAACCATCCTGTACCCATCCTGCTTCACTCAGCTATGTGATCTGGCTGCCAAGGCAGGCATTTGAATTTGTCCCCCTTTAGAGAGGGCTCTGAGATCAGGTTTGGGTCTGAATTCTGGCTTATCACTTAGTATCTGAGTATTTACCACTCTAGCAATTTATTTAGCCTCTCCGTCATCTGCTAAAAAGGATATAATACTATCTCCCGCAGAGATTGTGGCAAGGGTTAAATAAAGCACAAAATACACAAAGGATTTAGCACAGCACCTGGCACACGGGGCTGCTTAAATGGTGGCAGGTGTTATCACCAAATGACAAAGCACCAAAGGATACTTGACAAGATGTAATTTCCATCCAAGTCAAATCACTATTTCCACCTCCTCAAATTTATGTATAATTAGAAGCTAAATGAGTTTTAGGATTCATTAAACTTCTGCTTCCATTTGTCAGGAACCTGTAAGGCCAAACTCCACATATGTAGAAAAAATAAAAACCTCTGCAACTTTTCATTCAATTCCTAAGAAAAGCAACATACTGTTCATCAGGAATAGTTTCATACACACATCAATGGTTCCTCATTAACAGAAAAAAAAAAAAAGTTTTTATCAACCTATAAAATATTATTTCAACTCTGAGGAAGAATTAATTGCTGAAGTTAACATCAAATTTAACAAGTATATGGTTATAAAATGTTTGTCCTTCATTATCAAGGCTTTGGAGTTTGCAAATTGCTATAGCTGATATCTCCGTGAGAACTATAATTAATCAAGAACATTTACACTTTGATTACAGAAGGAATAAAGGAAGACAAATTATACTCAACCATCTCCTCATAATCTTAATGCAATCTTGGAGAACAAAAATCAGTGCAAAAGTCTTGTCAACTTATATTCATAACCTGAGCCAGAAGAAAGTAGATGAGAAGCTAAGTCCAATTATTTATAACATGCTGGCAAAAGTCCAAGGCACGACCATAGTTAAATGTTAGAGGGGCTGGGGAAGGAGGGAAAAAGAATCCATGGAAACTTTACTAATAAATTCTCTTGCAATGGCATATTTAGGTATTAACAGCACCTGGCTGAACACATGACATTCTGATGATAAGTAAACTGTGCTGTAAAGCCTTAACAATTTTTCAAATGTTGATTTTGGCTACTGCCTATCTGAAAATTGGTCCAAACATGGGCTGAATTAAGATCCTTATGAGCACTTTGCTTTAAAGTCAATAGTAGTAAAGCACAGCCTAACCCTTACACCCTATGCCAACACATGAAAACCAGGTACCTTATTGGTGCAATAGATGTTGTTATAAAGCTAGTATTTTTGTAAATCAAATCACAAACAAATGGCCAAACAAAAAACCCTGCATGGTTCATTTGGTAAAAAGGCAATTTGGGGATGGAAATGCTGCCACTGAGAAGTTTTCCATTCTATTAAGTCTAATCTTAGACCAACCATTCTTTAAACACCTATCTCCGCCTTCAGCAAACAAATGAAACCAGGAAGAAACACCTATATCCGACTGTCCCAGTAAAACTTCAACAAAAGCATCTTGCGCCTTTTTGAGTGAAGCACTCAATCCTTCCTTTCTCCGATTAGCAGGAATACCAATTACCCCAATAACCCTTTGAAGGCCCAAGACTAATGGGTTCTGAAGGTGCATCCTTTATACACTGATCACACAGTGAAGTGAACCTACAGCAACTGCTTCTGGTGCAGAACTCTGCAACCTACAGACACAGTACAAAATATGGATCCTCCAAAAAAAACCTTCCATCTTGTGGAATCCTTTTAAGTTTTTTTTTTTTTTTTTTTTTAATGTTTATTTTTGAGAGAGAAAGAGAGAGCATGGGGGAGGGGCAGAGAGAGAAGGAGGATCTGAAGGAGGCTCTGTGCTGACAGCTGATGCAGGGCTTGAACTTACAAACCATGAGATCACGTCCTGAGCCAAAGTTAGACACGTAACTGACTGAGCCACCCAGGAGCCCCTAAAGTAATTCTTAAGGTATACTGATTTGTTTCCCCTATAAACACAGAAAGAAAACAAAAAGCAAGCTAGATACCACTTGGCTTCTAGCCACACCATTCCCCTAGGTCTCCTTCAACCCCGTCCCCACCACCATCAGCTGCTCCTTCTCAGCCTCCTTTGCTGGCCCTTCTCCCATAATCCCAGTCTCTTAGTATTGGAAAGTCCCAGGGCTTCGTGCTTGGCATTCACTCCTGCATCTCCATCCTTTCTGGAGAAACCTCACCCAACATCCTTGCCTGAAATCCCATCTAAATACCAACCCCTCCCAAACATGTTTCAAGCCATCAAACTGCCAAATCTAGACTTAGATACCCAACTGCCTGCTCAGCACTGGCTCCCTAGGGCATGTGAGAAAAATAACCACTTAAAAACTCAACACTACAATTAATGGCAAAACTGTGGAGAGAGTAAAAAGATCAGTGGTTGCCATGGGCTTGGGCAGAGGGAGGGGATGAATAGACAGAACACAGAGGATTTCTGGGGCAGTGAAACTAACCTGTATGATACTATCATGGTGGATACGTGTCATTATACATTTGTCAAAACCCACAGATTGTACAACACCAAGAAGGAACTCTACTGTAACCTAGGATTTTTGGTGAAATGATGTGTCAGCATGGGTTTGATGATCACAAGTGTATCACTCTGGTGAAAGGTGTTGATAGCAAAGGAGGCTGTGCTTGTGGGAGATCAGGGAATATGTGGGCAATCTGTATTTTCCACTCAATTTTGCTGTAACCTAAAACTGGTCTAAAAAATAAAGTATATTGAAACATCAGTGAATGAGCCAAATGAAGAGACACCTAAAAGTGTATCACTTAATCTGTTCCTGTGTATCAGGGTGTATTCACAGCATCCTAGCTAGAAAAGTATACAATGCTTTTTCTAAAGATCTCCAGAGGGAGGAAGGTCCTCATCACCCTTTAGTAGCAGTGACATCAGCCAAGAGTTTACACTTACCTCCATCAGTGGAGTCCATAGACACTCTGTCTCTTCTCACGTGGTTAGAAGTTAAGACGAGTTTTATGGGAGCTTCTTAACCAACCCTGATCTCTTAGATCCCTTGACCAGTAGTATTTTCCACAAGTCCTTCCTGGCTACTGGAGGAAGAGCTGACCAGTGGTAAAGACATAACTCACTAACCAGAACCACACTCCAGACTACTCTTTTTTATAGAGCAGGAAGCAAAATGAGTAAAAGCCACACACCTGCCACATCTGAATATTCAACCTGTTCCCCTTCATTTCATCTTTTCCTAGCAGCCCTCCAAAACTAGGGGAAGGGAGTTTTCAACTTAGCTCTTGAAGAGGAAAAAGAAGATAATCATCCCAACCTGTATTTACAGAAGTAGCCACTAATTAGGTATTATCAGATAATGAAGAATCATCCTCACAGCTGGTGAACATCAACACATAATTTATTCCCCAAATTGGGATACCTTTTGAGAGTGAAATGGGGCAATTAATAATCCCACCTGTACAAATGAAATCATCCTGGGCAGATGAGAATGTGCAATTACCCTAATAATTTAAAGAACACTTACCGAATACCACCAACTATTCCAACTGCTTTTCATGTATTGACTAATTTAATTTCCACAACAACCCAAGAAAATAGGTACTGTTATTTCCATTTTTATGTACGTGCATACTGAGGCACAAAGATGTTAAAAAGCTTGCCCAGGGTCACACAGGACATGCAGGAGAACAGGGATTAGACCCCAGGCAGACTGATGACACTCTTGGTTAGTCACCATGCCATACTGTAACACTACTTTAGCAACATTCTAGAAGTCTCCATTTTTACAGCATTTTAGAATTAGAAGCATTTTAGAAGCAATTAAATCTTAATCACAGTTTTTCACAGTCCTGAATTATTTCATTACTGGGCAATTTCCTTTCTCTTACATCCAACTGAAATTACTCCTGATATACCTTAAGGTGGAATGAGAAAAGATAAACCCAACTAGAGCTAGCAAGGAGGTGGCCACTTAAGTTTTGTATGTATTGATGATTCTCATTACTTATGGTAGTTATGTTCTATAAAGTTACTGCAAACACTGAATTAGCGAATACTGAACCAGTGCTCCTAGTGGAAATACGGGGTTAGCTTTCTATAAGCCTCTCATCACAGCATTTTCATCAACTGATCAATACATAACCTTATTTTATGTATGCTTCTGTTTAAGGATGTTTCCTTTAATATTAATTCCCTAGCATTGAACTTGTGGCCAACAACACTACAACTCATGCCTGACAAAGCTTATCCAACACAGACATTTCTCCATAAGGCACAGAACAGCCTTCTTGCACCTAGAAACTCCAGATAGCACTTCAGCACTGTATCTTTCGGGGGCCATTTTAAAGAGCAAGATCACCAACCAAAAAGGCCACAAAAATGTGAAAAATGTGGCATTAAGTAGACTGCGTGTCTGAACGACTGCAAAAGCACAGCAAGTATTAATTCTGGGCTACAAATAAATTTGAGTGAGTAGGCAATTCGCAAATATGGAATCCACAAATAAAGAGTGTCAACCGTACACATCACTCACAAACTTCCTGCAGCAGCATAAGTACAGAGACTTCAACACTGACAGGCAAATTTGAGCGCAAGTCCCCACTCAAATACCCACTGGTTGGGTGACTGTGGGTAACTCACCTCCCTCTGAGCCACCTTTTTCTGATCTATAAAGTAATCATGGGGGCGCCTGGGTGGCTCAGTCGGTTAAGCGTCCAACTTCAGCTCAGGTCACGATCTCGCGGTCCGTGAGTTCGAGCCCCACATCGGGCTCTGGGCTGAAGGCTCAGAGCCTGCAGCCTGCTTCCAATTCTGTGTCTCCCTCTCTGCCCCTCCCCCGTTCATGCTCTGTCTCTCTCTGTCTCAAAAATAAATAAACGTTAAAAAAAAATAAAAATTAAAAAAAAAAGTAATCATGCCTAAACCTTCTCTTCTTTGGGTCAAATAATAGCAATTTTAATAACTTTGTATCTTGAGTTTTACTTTACATTTCTAACCGTTTTTCACACAGCCAAGGCCCCGTATTTCTCATATGCTATGGAGTCGAGCTAAATAGAAGAACCTGGTTCTGATCTAACTGAAGCAAACGAAGTGGGATAGGCATACTGACTCTTCTCAGGGAGCGTAAATTTAAACTCCAATAAGAGAAAAAGGATGCAGAATAGTGTATAGTCAGCATGCTAGTTCTTAAGAAAAGAGAGACAACAAGAAACCATTCGTATTTGCCTATACTTACATAAAGAAATGCTGGCAGAAAGGGTGCCTGGGTGGCTCAGTCGGTTAAGCTTCCAACTTTTGATGTCAATTCAGGTCATGATCTCACAGTGAGGTTGGTGGGTTCGAGCCCCGCATCTGGCCCACGCTGACAGTGTGGAGCCTGCTTGAGATTCTCTCTCTCTCTCTGCCCCTCCCTCACTCACTCTCTCACACACTCTCTCTCTCTCTCTCTCTGAAAATAAATAAACTTTAAAATTTTACAAAGAGGGGCTCCTGGGTGGCTCAGTCCGTTAAGCGTCTGACTTTGGCTCAGGTCATGATCTCGCGGTCCATGAGTTTGAGCCCTGCGTCGGGCTCTGTGCTGACGGCTCAGAGCCTGGAGCCTGTTTCAGATTCTGTGCCTCCCTATCTCTCTCTGACCCTTCCCCTGTCCATGCTCTGTCTCTCTCTGTCTCAATAATAAACGTTAAAAAAATTTTTTTTAAATAAATAAATAAATAAAATAAAAATTTACAAAGAAATGCTGGTAGGAGAAACAAGACATATTTCATGGTAAAAGAGTGTGGGGGTAACAGGGTCAATGCGAATAGGAGGGTGAGCAAGGCATCTCAGTGCACAAGTCTATACTATTGATACTGTTTGCACTTTAAGCCATGTAAATACATAACTTACTAAGAACACAATGAAATATCCTTTCTTGTAAAATTAGGAATCAAGCAAGAGTCAGACTTAGCTCTGATTCTAATCAGCTGTGGGACCCAAGGGGACTAGAAGTTACAGAATGGGATAGATGGCCTCTAATCTGCCCCCTCTATCCTACACATGCATGGAAATAGTTTATTAAACACAAAACAAAGTAAAAGTGTTAACCAAGCTCGGCTGTACCACAGCGATTACCAGGAGAAACAAATTAATAGAAAGTGGGCTAGATCTTAGTCAAGCTAATTATCTAACAAGACAGGTTTCACAATTTCTATTTCTTATTTTAAATAAATTATCTGACAGTTTAAAAAACAAAATCGTAATCATGAGTTACAGAAATTTTAACAAAACTAAACATTATCTAAGAACATGACGTAAAAGGAGTTTCTAGTAAAACAGAAATCTGATGACTTTTCCTTAAGCTAGATAAACTGACAATATCCAAATCCCCCACATTTATAAATCACTCAGAGGTAAGGAAGGCAAAAAATTATGTATTCAAACTAAAAGCACATTTAGTATTTTGAACTGTGATAGACATAACCCAGGCTCTGTTTTTCTTTAAATAAAAATCTTCATACTATAGTTAAATGATCAATTTATTACATTACAAAACGTTGGTTTACTAAGCCCTATTCTATATATACCAGTTGCCCATTTAATGAAGTTAGTTGCAAATATAAAGTAATTAACATATGACTAGTATGTTCATATATATGACTGTATAGTTCAAGACTAAGTTAAATTATATTTGAATTAAAAATCTATTAAACTAAACTATTAAATAGCAGTAACCTTATGAGATCAATCTAGTAAGACAGCATAAGGAAGAATAACTAAGGGTTAAGAGTGACTTCCCTGTTTCCCCAGGCTGTGCTGAGGTCCTGCTTTGAGGGGTACCCCATTTCTCAGGTATCTGTTCCCTGTGTGCTTACCCCAGCAGATCACCAGGACAGAAACTATGCCTGTCCTATTCAGTATTATATTTCCAATGCCTAGCACATTGCCTGGTACATAGCAGGTACTCTATAAATTATTCTAAAAAAAAAAAAAAAAAAAAAAAAAAAACCTCACCCTAAAATATTTTATCAAAGAGGAAGATGTAATGCTCAAAAATCTCATATTCACAGAAATGACTATTTCCCTAAGAAATTAACTCCATAAGTCATGTGGAACAATTCATTTAAAATAGGAGGAAAAAAAAAACAAACAAACAGGGGAAACCCTGGCTTACTGGGGAGTACAGGAAGAGGGAAAAAAAAACATACCTAATCTTATTCTTCATTTGAGAATCTGGCTATTTGACTAAAAGGAAATAAATAGGTACTGGTGCAGAACAGTGTGTAAGGTAAGCTATCGTCACATAAAAAATATCATACTTGTACATGCAGAGAGCATCTCTGGAAGCTATACAACAAACCAGTTGTACTGGGGGACAGACTTCTCACTGCACACCCTTTGGCAGAATTTGAATTTTTTACCACATATATTATTTTGAGTGGTGATGGGCAGGACCTCTCACCCACTATTTCTTGTATTATAACAGAGTAGCCTCCTCCAGATGATCAACATCTAGCCAGCCTTGACGAGGAAAAAGCATGCATTTCAAATGGATCAAAGCAGTTCTAGACAAATTAAACCTTTACTTTGTCACGCTTTGCCTAATTGAATTCCAGGCTCATTAAAAGAAATACTGCCACTAAGATAATCAAAATGTTATGCCACGTTGTCCTCAGACATGGTGTTCAACAGTTTGCAGAGGAAAGGAACAGGCAGTTATGCTTTTAGAGCCCTCTGCCCCATCTGTTTTTCATAGCTTGGATGTTGACTCTCAGAAAACTGTTTTCATATATTATCTTATTAGCAGGTTATTCACATCTTTACTTCTTCCAGCCAATCTTTCCCACATTAAAAAAAAAAAAAAAAAAAAAAAAAAAAAAAAAAAAACTGGCCATGTGTACAGCTACATTTTTCCATACCATCCCCAAAAGGCTTTTACCACTTACCACATCCAGGCCCTAATGTAAGTCAGACTGTGAGCCTAAGGTAATGTTTGCAAAGCCCACCCTCATGAGCCTCACGAGACCAACTTTCATGAATTCATACACCATGGGGAGAATACACTGTCTAGCAAAAGCACTGGTAGAAATAAGTAATTCTCCAGCGTGAGTTGGTGAGAACAGACTCCTAAGTGGACAAGCACCTCAGGGCCCCAGTTTTAGACTCCTTAGTTAGTCTGATAAACATTAGCTCCATGCTGACGGAAAACTCACTTTGCAGCTAACATGTGGAAGGATGAAGTGATCCGCTTACAGACGAGATTAGGATTCCTTGCTCTAGTCTCAGGAGAGACAAGTGTGATCAGTAAGAATTAGACTTCAAAATTAAGAATCAGTTCATGCCAAGAAAGTCTGCAATAAAACAGACAAAAGCAAGCCAAAGTTTCTCCAGCCTGAACATCTGAGCTTCCAAACACACGGGGTCTTCAAAGAGTCCAGAAGAATATGTTTTATTCAACAATATGTGGAGGCAGAGTGTTTTAAGTTTAGATCACTACACGTTCCCCCTTCTCTAACCGTTGGAAAGGATACTTAATGTGCAAAAAAGCAGAACCACCCTTAGTGTAAACTGTTCGGAAATGTTAGTAAAATGACATCCTGACCTCTATAGCTATTAATAAATTGGTTAACTGATACTCCGATATTCTAAATTAATAAAGCTATATTCTGATCACAAAAGTAGTTTTGTGTTAGTAAACTGGATATTGGCCAGAAGACTGAAAAAGAAAAATAAAGGGATAGGCAAGGGCCCAAATAAAGGCATTTAATACAGCGATCCCTATGGTTGGCATAAACACAAATAAGCCAAACCAACTCTTCCCTGATATTTAATGTGGCTTAAAACCTGCAAAACATACATTCCCAGATGACTCCACCAGATGCTCCAAAAATTAGACATAAAGCAGCTAAATCTGTGATAATAGATTTAAAAAAAAAAATAGTCCTCCTGATGATCTTTAACTTAACGCTACTTACTGAAATCTGAGAGAATAATTTCATGGCTTTAATCATTTCTGCTCCCTTTTCAATAGAATAGACTCAACTAAAATTTCAACTTGTGAAAGTGGCTATAAAGATGTCCTGGAGGGGCACCTGGGTGGCTCAGTCAGTTGAGCGTCCGCCTTCAGTTCTGGTCATGATCTCGCAGCGTGTGAGTTTGAGCCCCGCATGGGCTCACTGCTGACAATTCAGAGCCCACTTCAGAGCCTCTATCGCCCTCTCTCTGCCCCACCCCTGCTCATACTCTCTTCTCAAAAAATTAATAAAAACATTAAAAAAAAAAGATGTCCTGGAAAACATCTTATTCCTAGCATATGTTTCAAAGATATCTACACACACACACAAACACATACATACATATGTGTAACGAAGTGTTGTGCATCAAACATACACAAGATGCAAGAGAATCAGAAGTAGGAGTTCCAGAACAGGACAACTTCAGCAGATAAACACAAACACTGCCATTGTGCCCTGTTCTGGTTGTTCATATCACTCTTCTCTGCTAGAAAAGAAATTCCAATGAACTCTCGATACAGAGACAGTTTTCTTGCTACAAAGGGACCTTTGTTTGAAACCCCCACAAGTGACAAGGTCAATCTTAGCCAATCTTGACGTTTCTATGGAACCTTTCCACCAAATTTTTTTCCAAATTCAAATCATTTCCTGAAACCTTTTTGAAATCCAAAGAAAACACTGTATAGATAAAGTATCAGTTAGGTTCTTTAACAAATACCATTCATGATACACATTTTCCTCAAGATATTTTTCTACAAATATACTTGTAAAATCTAAAATCGCAAGGCTTGTGTGATTTAATCCCCATCCTTTAAAAAAACACACTAAGAATATGGTAATAATATACTGAATTAATATTTAAAACAGTATTAACCTGTCTTCTTAGCATATAGAAAGTGATTTCAGATTTTTTAATAAAATCCTATTTTCACAGCTTTTACACAAAGCTGACATTTTAAAAATTAAACTATTTTTCTGCAAGGTTGCTCAGTATTTACATTACCACCTACGGGACAAAGAATTCTTTCATTTAAGTCCTAAGAAAGACTTGCAAACTCATTTTCTATGAAAGTTTACTCTGAAAACATCAGACTTTTCACAAAGAGGCAGCAAATAATCTGAATTTAGACAGCACTTTCCAAACATACATTCTCTTTTCTTCCCCACATCATTGTGAAAGTAGTTGAAGGACCTAACAAAAACAATTTGAATGTTTTTTTTAATTTTATTGAATAGTTGCATATTAGGGCTTCTGATAAGATATAAATTATAAGATTTTCATGATTAATTAGCTTATTTCTAGAGAACACAGTCAACACTTCAACCATGGAGCCACATTCAGAGACTGCCAAGGATAAAGCTACTGGACAGTTATCCCTGAGGGAACGATGATCATGGGGAAATAACAAGATGATGTCTATGATGTGCCATGCACGGAGCAGTGTCAAAACACTAAATGCTCTTTGCTTTTAAGTTCTCCACATTCTAAGAGGTCAAAGACATGCAAATAGGAGATAAGCATCTAATCACTCTCTACAACTAGCGCCAAAAGTGATGTATACCAAAAAGAGCAAATCCTAACTATTTTCCAGATGGGCAATCCCTAGTAGAGGCCCTACACTGAAACCATAACTGTGCTTAAAATGTATGTGTAGTTCTGAAAAAGTGGTCTAGGGGAATGCATTCTAAAGAAGCAAAAAAAAAAAATCACTAGTTTCCATTTCTTTTAAGTGAATGATCTTAAACCAATTCACATAATTTGGGTTTCAAGCTCCTGCAGTAAAGAAATGATGGTATTCCACAAGACTCTATAAAGGATTAAATCAGAGAAATAAGAAAAGCATTGGAGAAACAAAATTGATGCCCAGGTGCTAATAATTAATGCACAGCGTTTAGAGGTAACATCTGACAATAAATGAGCAATAAGCAAGCTTAAAGGAGTTTGCTTTTGAAATTTAATTCGTCAACCATCTTCCTCGTGCTTAAATCAAGTGCTAGATTTAACTTGGCGAGATCACAAAGTTTACATTAAAATCTTTTCCATCGGCCAGAAAAACTGTGTGGTCCTGCTTGTTTAACTCAAAACTGGCAAGAGTCAAAAATCCATGTAATGGTTCAAAATCTACAGCTGTAAATGCAATGCAGATGAAGTACTGCAACTACACCCTAGCCATTGTTTCTTTTTCCATAATTCTACTCTAGTTTAAGATTGATAACAGCTAATGACTGAGCCTGGTAACACTTCCATCTGTCCCAACCAAGATCCTGGTCCAAGTTTAAATCTCTGTGTGACAACTCAGAATCCACAGACTCTCGGACCTTGCAAAAGCAATGCAAAAAGGCAAAAAAGCGTGTAGTAGCCCCAACCATCTGCAAAAACCAACCAGGAGAATGGCCCAATTGGCAGCCGGAGCATGTTAGGGTGTGTTTTGAAAGAATGTTCCAAGGAATCCACTGCTTACAAGACAAACACAATGCTGAGAGGAAGCAAACAGCTCAGATTTTAGTCCTAACCTAAGTCAGAACTAACATGCTTTATGATCAAGGAAGAATCCACTTATTTTTACTTCATTCAATATCAAAATGAAGATGATTGTTATAATGTTGTAAAACATGCCACGATCATCTTTAAGAAGAAACTCATGCAAACCATTGTGCCACAATCCATAAAACCTATTCTTTAACCTAGTCCTTAAACAATGACAGCAGAGGCAAATATAGAGAGAATATCATACAAAAGTCACTAAATAAGTAATTCAGAGACATTTCATAAACCAGATAGAGATGATCAAAATAACAGTACTAATATCAACAAAATCACTCCTACCTGAGTTTACCTAGTATCGCACCAAGTTTAATTCTCATACCAACCCTATGAGGTTAGATAAGCTACGGTCCGCATTGGACAGAGGGAGAACTAAGATGTAGAGATAATAAGTATTTGCCAAGGGAAATAAAAGCAAAAATGAACTATTGGGACCTCATCAAGATAAAAAGCTTCTGCACAGTACAGGAAACAATCAACAAAACTAAAAGGCAACCAACGGAATGGGAGAAGATATTTGCAAATGAAATATCCAATAAAGGGTTAGTATCCAAAATCTACAAAGAACTTACCAAACTCAACATCCATGCAGAAATGGGCAGAAGACATGAATAGACACTTTTCCAAAGAAGACTTCCAGATGGCAACAGACATATGAAAAGATGCTCAATATTGCTCATCATTCGGGAAATACCAATCAAAACTACACTGAGATACCACCTCACACCGGTCAGAGTGGCTGAAATTAACGACTCAGGAAACAACAGATGTTGGCAAGGATGTGGAGAAAGGGGAACCCTCTTGCACTGTTGGTGGGAATGTAAACTGGCACAGCCACTCTGGAAAACAGTATGGAGGTTCCTCAAAAAATTAAAAATAGAACTATAAGCCAGCAATTGCACTAGTAGGTATTTATATAAAGGAGTGCTGATTCATAGGGGCACATGTACCCCACAGTTTATAGCAGTGCTATCAACAATCGCCAAATTATGGAAAGAGTCCAAATGTCCATCAACTGATGAATGGATAAAGAAGATATGGTGTATGTATGTGTGTGTGTATATATATATATATATATATACACACACACGTACACACAGTGGAATACTACTCAGTGATGAAAAAGAATGAAATCTTGCCATCTGCAACAATGTGGATGGAACTGGAGGGTATTATACTAAGTGAAATAAGCCAGTCAGAGGTTCTGGGGGTTCAATCTAATTCTTTCTTGGATTTCCTCACTACCAGTTTAGAGTTAACCTGTTCAAATTGCCTGAAATAGTTACTTGAGAGTCCATCTGTTTTCAGGTTCCAAAATATTGCTGTCATTGTCTCTTCTTTTTAAATTTTGGGGTTTTGTTTTGTTTTGGTTTTTTTGGTCTGCTTGTTTTATTTGCTTGTTTTTGATCCTTGGGGGTTTATGTTCTTGACTATTCTATCATTTTTGATGGAATTTCAGGAAGGAATGAACTTAAGGGCATACGTCTCCTCAGTCATCTTTAACTAGGTAGCATCAGTTACAAAGACTTACAAACTCTTCAGACCTCTCACTGCTTCTCCACAGCCTTCCCTGAAAGGACTGGGGCTATTATTCAGACACCTGTCATCCTTCTTCCCCTACTTGAAATGATACTTAAATAACTACATATTTCTTGTACTATTACTTCAGACACTGGTTATTACTAAAAGCTGAACAATGTGGACTAAAATATCCATGCTATTGTAGAGTACTTGAGGTGAATTTCAAATCAACTTCTTTGTTTCCTTATCTCAGGACGGAAAAAGCCAAAGCATGTCATAAAAAGTAGCTTCTGAGTGTCACTGTCTTTCAACTATCACCTGAAGAAGTTGGGTTTTAAAAAGAAAGATTTTTTGTTCCATGAAGATAAACAGGGCAGTTGCTTTATTTACCAAAGATTCTGTGGTAAACTTCTATGGAGTAAAAAAAAAAAAAAACAAAAAACATTTGCTGACCAAAAACAATGGCAATAGCCAATACTTCAGGTTCTACAACATAAAGAGTTCCATATTCTCTGGCCTAGTTAAACTTAATTATGTTTTCTTGTAAAATTTAGCTTTAGGGGCGCCTCAATGGTTAAGCGTCCAACTTCAGTTCAGGTCATGATCTCAAGGTTTGTGGGTTCAAGCTCCACACTTCAGGTCCTCTGTCCCTCTCGCCCTCTGCTTCTCAAAAATAAATAAACTTCAAAAAGAAAGAAAGAAAGAAAGAAAGAAAGAAAGAAAGAAAGAAAGAAAGAAAGAAAGAAAGAAAAAAATAAAATTTAGCTTTAAAAATTAGGAAGGATGAAATGCTAATATTAATACTATAAAAGTTTTTAAGGTTTACTGTTAATGCATTAAAGTTTAGAGTTTTTAATTACCAAATAGGAAACCTACTTTACAACACAGATATGCTACACCATTATTTGAGTAAAATGTCAACTTTTGGAACATAAAGTCATTTCACAAAATAATATTAAAGCATATATATTGAGAACAGTATTTAGTGTCCCCTGATATTTCAATTTTCATATAATCTGATTAAAATCAGGAAAAAGAATCTTCTAGAGAAGCAAGTGCTGGGTAAGTACTATTTTGTATGTTTATTATTTTTGTAAGTTACTCTTCCACACAAGGCAGAAACTGAAGAGTTTGGCATTAGCTGCTCATCATATCTTGGGAACAAATTCAGTTCCTCGGGACACGAAAGCACATTGATGGATATTTTTATTTTACTCTGTAAAATTGAAGATGGCATAGTTTTAGCTTTAAATTACTTCCTAAAGAAATGCCAATCTCTTAACTTTGGAATGTGAAAAAGAAAAGTAAGCATCTTGCAAAGTTCTTTAGCAGTATATTTTTATAGGTTACAAATAATAGTATATTCTATTATTGAAAAAATTTAAATCCATCACCTAGAAATTTATAATGAAAACTCAGCATTGGGAGTACAAACACATCATTTTATAAAACATCAAAACAGGGGCGCCTGGGTGGCTCAGTCGGTTAAGCGTCCAACTTAGGCTCAGGTCACGATCTCGCGGTATGTGAGTTCAAGCCCCGCATCAGGCTCTGTGCTGACTGCTCCGAGCCTGGAGCCTGTTTCAGATTCTGTGTCTCCCTCTCTCTGACCCTCCCCCGTTCATGCTCTGTCTCTCTCTGTCTCAAAAATAAATAAATGTTAAAAAAAAAAAAATTTTTTTAAATAAAACATCAAAACAAAGGCTCATCTACTTTTCATTTTGCAGAAATCCTTTTAACACAAAACACCTTACTTAGAGCATAGCATTTCTAAAGACAGCCATAGGGTTGACATTTAGTCTTTACTAAAGGCCATTTCTTTTCCTGAAAGTATGTCTTTTACCATCAATAGATCTTAAATGTAAAAGCAAGAATTAGATCATATTCTGCTGCAAATGTATGTAAATCAATCATACTTGTAGGTCTTTTCCTATTAATACAGAAATTATCTATAAATCATTCTAAATGGACATAGATACATGAAAGCATCTTTGGTCCTTAAAAGACAGGAGGCCCATGAATCCAGAGGGGTTTCACGAATCTGAGTCAGAAGGAAGTTAACACAGTTAAGTAAAAGGCAGTAGGTCCAGAGCTGGGAGGTCAAAGGCTCTGCACTGGCATGGACCCAAAGGCATAAATTTAAAAGATTCAGCTCTAATCATCACCAAAGGAAAAGAAAAGAGGCATTTTCCTAGGAGGGGACAAATATAGGATCAGCAGGAGTCCAGCTACCTCCTCACACACACAATGCAAATAGTTGCCAGGCCAGAAAGGGTCACAGGAAGGCATTAAAAAGAAAGCCAAGGAGCCTGAGAAAGATCAGCGTCATTCTTATCCTATTTACTTCATTTCTGTCCCAAATCACAGGCTCCTTAAATGTTTTTGTGCCAAAATTCTGACACTGGCTTTCTTTTCCATTCCCTTTTACCCATGCATCTCAAGGAGGGCACACCTGGCATCTGGATGGGACAATTCATGAGTGTCTGGGTCAGTCCTACCAACAGTAGGGTGCCTGGCACTTCTGTCCCCACCTTCAAAATGCCAGGAGAGTCTCCAAGTCACTGGGGCAATCAAAAATACGTTTCCAAATGCCCTAGTAGGTAAATACAACCACTGCCACCACTTGAAAACCAACTGTTACAAGTTCCAGTATCTCACTTAAACCCACAGTGTGGAGAACTAACTCAAATCTACATTTCCAGTCAAGATTTTTCTGGAGTTCTAATCCGTTTTTCTCCTTTCAAGTTGATGTTCTCCCCTCATGCTCCACTGTCACTTCAAAACTGGTCCCAGCTGAATTCCTTATCTCCCTCACTAAGCCCCAACCTATTTGCCTTATATCCTAGCTAATACAACCACTGTCCACAGTCAACCGGGCAGACACCTGTGGGAGGCAAACAAAACTCCTCTTTCTCACCAAGTCCTCAAGACTCCATGTTCCAAGTATCTCTCAAGTCCTTCTTCATAGGGCCCCTCTGTTTCCCATCATGTCCAGCTGTATTACTGCAGTGGCCTCAAACCTTCCACCATCTTTACATCCTCTCTAATGCAAACACCATACTGTCATCTCCTGGGCCACCCTGGCCGTCCCCTACTGGATCACTCCATGTTTCCACACAGCCTTCAGGAAACTTTGAAAACTCCTCAGCTGGGCACACAAAGGCTTTCACCATCTGCTCTCACCCTCACCAGGGACCCTTCAGCCCATAACCTCCAGCGTGACCCAGGCCTATCCATTTCAGGGGCAGGGCCCTGCTCTATGATTCCTCCGCGCACACACTACAGATGTGCCACCAGCTACTGATGATCCTTGGAGACCAAGAGACACTGGGTGGATGCCAGCAGAAATGCTCTAGAACCCAGGCATCTTGCAGAATAGGAGGCTCCACAAGTGATGACTGAAATGAGCAATTCTTTACAAAACAAAGAACTTAGTAGGGAAATGCCACTGATAAGCACTCACACCCAGAATCGGAATGATCTGCCTGCTTTCATATAACATTTTCTTACACAGAAAGGCTTCTTAGTGTTATTTATCGGCAAGCAGTGAAGAGCCTGAGCCACTATTGAAGTCACAAAGCTTGTTCTGACTTCAACTCTAGCTACAATTTTTCATGGAAGTACAACAATGAAGATAGTCTTGATTATGCCACACTGAGCAACACCATGCTTCATCAGTAATCACTAATTTGAACACCAGTCATTTGCTTTATTCAACATTTTATTTAGTATTTCCTTAGGACTGGAAACTCTTTCATGGGTAGCACATCAAGTAGTTATCACATTAAAATTTTTTTTTTAATGTTTATTTTTGAGACAGAGAGAGACAGACAGAGCATGAGTGGGGGAGGAGCAGAGAGAGAGGGAGACACAGAATCTGAAGCAGGCTCCAGGCTCTGAGCTGTCACCACAGAGCCCAACATGGGGCCTGAACTCATGAACTGTGAGATCATGACCTGAGCCAAAGTCAGATGCTCAACAGGCTGAGCCACCCAGGTGCCTGAGAAATGAAAACTTTTTAATGAAATTATAAAAGATTTCAATTTTTTAAAAGATTGAAATTAAAATCACAAAATTGTAATCTATAATTTAAACAAAATGACTTACTTATTTCATGATTAACCAGATATAGATTTTTTTTAATCCCCATTTAATAAATAAGAAATGAGGGGGGAAGGTTTAGCAACCTGTTTAAGGTTAACCAACTACCAAAAGGAAAGGCAACTGCTGGAGCCCAGGACCCTGGTGAACTACCCTGATAAGCAAGAAGTGCTTTGGGGGCCCAAAGAAGGTAAGGACCCAAAGCATCCTCTGCCCAAGAACTGTTGCTGTCTACAACAGAATTTACTAAAGGCTTTCTCTGGAGTCATTTATACACTGCAAGAAGCTGACTGATGCCCACACAAGTCAAAGCACAATTCCACAGAAGAATAAAAACATGCCACTGTGGTTTTCAGAAAACATATTCTCATTGAAATGATGACTTACATTTTATAGTTATCAAAACAGTATTAATTCTTGATAGTTGTGTATCTAAAACAGAGCTCTGGTTTTATAGATCAACCAAAATACACGTTAAAATGAAGGAGACTCACTTGGAAATGTGAATACCTTTCAAATAGGAACACACCATCTAAGGCTCTTGTTCTGACTCTTCACTGAAGGAGAAAAGAGATGTCCCTTTCTCTTACCAAAACTGCTAAGACTACCAAGAGGACCAATGGGCTGAACACAAGCAACAACCCCACGTCTAAACAAGGATTTCCAAGCCGTGGTGCATGCCCCCACCCACACACCACGGGCCCACTGCCTTCTCAAAACACGTTCTTTTTAAGTATCCACATCAGTATCAAGATTACCAAGATCTTTTCCTGTGGCAGAATTTGGATTCTGAGGTTGTGTCACTTCCGTGAAATTTTGAAGATCTCATGGATCTGACCACAAACTCCAGCACTCTGAAGTAGCCTCAATTCATAGGCTTACGTGTTCAACATGAATGGTCAATCTTGTAAGTTCAAAAGGAAGATCTACTTGCACACAGTGAAGGTGCCAGTGGGCATGAGCACGTTATCATTACTGTCTGCTTGGCTCTACCCTAACGTGACAAATAAACAATGTCCAGATTCACAAGAATACTCCCTACCTAGGACAGATCCGGTTTTTGTGGGTACTAAAGCAGGTACAACACACAGGCACAAAAATTAGAAAAATAAATAGGCACGGGGCACCTGACGGCTAAGTTGGTTAGGCGTCTGACTCTTGATTTTGGCTCGGGTCATGATCTCACAGTTCGTGGGATGGAGCCCTGTATCGGGCTCTGTTCTGACAGCGCAGAGCCTGCCTGGGATTCTTTCTCTGTCTCTTTCTCTCTCTGCCCCTCTCCCACTCTTTCTCTCAAAATAAACAAATAATCTTTTTTTTTAATTTTTTTTTTTTAACGTTTATTTATTTTTTGAGACAGAGAGAGACAGAGCATGAACAGGGGAGGAGCAGAGAGAGAGGGAGACACAGAATCTGAAACAGGCTCCAGGCTCTGAGCTGTCAGCACAGAGCCTGACGCGGGGCTCGAACTCACGGACCATGAGATCATGACCTGAGCTGAAGTCGGACTCTTAACCGACCAAGCCACCCAGGCGCCCCTAAATAAACTTTAAAAAAAAACAAACAAAAAAAAAACAGGCACAAAAGCAAATAATTAATTAAAGCTTAAAGCTTAAGCTTCATTAATTAGACGGTAAACCCACCTTTGAGCCAACTATTTAAAATTGCCAATATTCAACCATTTTGACCTAGCAAAATAGCAACTCAGGATGGCTCAGCTTAGCCCACTGGTGGCACATGGCTCCAGTACAGGCTCCGTAGTTCACTCAAAAGAATACAAGAGCTCATCACTGGTATACAAGCTGAGATTCCTACACTCACTAAAACTAATAATGGAAACTCCTCTAATAGTATTTATGGAATCTTAACTAGGGAAAACCTAAAGAAACCAGCAGGTCACTGTGACTACATTTTCAAAATAATAATTACATATATGAAGAAAAAATGTGAAAATGTAGACAAAAATAACGTTTGTATTTGACTAGTGTGACTGTGAGTCATTTTTTCCTGCACAACTAAAAGTTGTTCTATTATTGGTATAATTTAAAAGGAAGAATAAAAGGACAAGTGTGAGGAGAACAGGGAGGGACAGAGGAGTGAGAGACAACTCATTATGCACTTGGCATCCATCTAGACATCAACAACCTGAAACATACCTTAAAATTTATTTCAAGGAATAAAGATAAAAGCCAATTAACTCCATGAGAGACCTCATACTTCTAAAGGTCTTGTTTGAGGTAACACAGATGTTCGTTAGTAAGGAATGTCTTGGCCTGACTAAAGGCCAACTAAGGTGAACTTACTTTTTGCTTGCCTCACACACATCCATAATGTTGGAGAAAAGATGGTGACTCTCTGTTTTGGTCATCGTATCACTCAGTTCTTTAGAATTTTTAAACATTCGTATCAAGATCTCCAAGCTGAGTAAATATGAGTGTTCAGAGGATATGACTTCAAAGATAGCCTGGTAAAGAGGGGAAAAGAAAGATATCATTAATTCTTATAATTGAAGAACTAAAATAAGTTCTCATAACTCTCCTATAAAAAAAGACATATCTTGAAAAGCAAAAAAAGATAAGCATTAAGGAAAACGCATCACCTAACTACTGACTTCATGTAAAGCATGAACATCCAAATCTCAAGAAATAGAGTCACTGCCGACAGTGTAAAAATGAAAAAGTGGAAGCACTTGGATGACTTGAGATTGCATCCTGAGGTCATGCTTTGCCAAGGGGTAGAATCTATGGAAGAAAGCTAGGGCCTGTCATAAAATCTCAGTGTGACATTAATTAACCTTTGGGGTCATCTCCTACAGCCCTGTTTTCAAAGTAGACTGCTCTGGGACAGTAAGGATTATAGACATCACTTGAGATTCAGAGAAAATTTCTTACAAATACATTTCTTTGCTCTCCTCTTGTGTGGGCCTTTTCTCTCTCTATGTTTCAGTCTAACAAATTTGCAGTCAATAACAGCAAAGAGTCTGGGTGTATTAAAAGAGCATGACTGTATTCACCCTTAAAAGGTTTTTATCAGCCACAGGAATTCTTTTATATTAAACTCATACAACTGAAAGTAATTCTGTTTATTCAACAAGCCACCCTCTCTGCTCTCGTCAATATCTCAAGAAGGAGCGAAGGACTGTCTGCGGAAATGGTTGGTGTCAGGCATACAATGGTTACCTGGTAAGTGTTCATAATGATGAAAAGCCAGCCCGCATAAGTGAATAGGCACCTACACCCTGTGTAAGGAATTCATCTAGCTCATTAACAAAAATCACTTCAGGGGCTCCTGGGTGGCTCAGTCAGTTCAGCGTCTGACTTCGGCTCAGGTCATGATCTCGTGGTCTGTGGGTTCAAGCCCTGCATCGGGCTCTGTGCTGACAGCTTAGAGCCTAGAGCCTGCTTCACATTCTATGTGTCTCTCTCTCCCTGCACCTCCCCTGCTCACGCGCTCTCTCTCTCTCTCTCTCTCTCACACACACAAAAACAAATAACATTGAAAAAACAAAAAAAAAAACAAAACCACTTCAGATCCTCCAAGAATCACAATACAGGGATTCTTCCTGAGGTTGGGTGGTAAACATCCTTGCAGGCTTGAGATTCGCATCCTTCCCCAGAGATCTCCCTGGTAACACTGCCATCATTGCCTTGACCTCCAGGGCTCCTCCCCACCTCCCCTCAAGCCCCTGACCCAAAACGCACAGGAGATTCTTCCCATAAGGCCCTGTGCTGTGGCTGAGACTAGGTGGGAGCAGACAGGCACAGGCACGTGGAAGCCCAACTGCTGGCTGGGCCATATTTTGTAAGTCAGCTTAGTGGTGCTGGTCTCAATGTTCGCCTCCCTTTTCAGCATCTATAAGCTTTAAAGGAAGTCTTACTTAAAGGTGTTGGTCTAGCCTCAGCTGTGCTCCAGGCACTTAAGTGATGTAATCATCTAATGAGTAAAGAGTGAGGATATTAAGAGTCTCACTTGACCTGAATCTTGCATAATTCTATTCAGTCAATACAATTATCCTTAGGAAATTCAATGCAGACTGAAGAAAATTGTCACTTCCTGACCAAAAATAGTGGATTTCAGGTTGTTCATAGATATGGTAACTTGGAATGACAAAATATTTTCAAAAGCAAAAGCTTTTGTAATCAAATGCAAAATACTAAGATTTGAACAAAAATATGACATGAACGATATAGAATAGGTCACGTGAAAAGATGAATAAGTGGCAGTTTAATATAATAGATTTAATATAATAACTGCTAAAACATCCTGCAATAGAGCCATCAACTACTTAAAAGAAAATTGGGTTAAACTTTCTAAAAATAGCCATATAGGAATAGAAAGAAACCATAAAGTTAGATTTGCTGCCATCACTAGTTTTTTATCACAAATCTGAATATTTTCAAAATATAGCGGAAAGAAATAGGCTGAAATAGGAAAGGTTTAAAAGAACACAAATGTTCAAATCAAATGGGCTTAGGACCCTAGAGTAGCTCTTGAATTTGTCCACAAAGAAACACTGTTTATGTTGCGATAAAGAAAAAAAAAAAACAAAAAAACATATCACCTACTGTCCAAAATTTGGACAATAGCTTTTTTTTAAAAGGTGGAATTTAGAAAATGGAATACTATATACATATTAATACTACATTAATATATATTAACCTACATAAATCCCAAATATAGTGCTGAATGTCAAAAGCAAACAAAAAACATGTTCAGAATAAGCATGTATCTACATTTTAACACACACACATGCACCCAAATACATGTACATAAATATATGTAATACATGACTTAAAAACACAATTTGGATAGATACACATCATTTCATAATTACAGTTGCCTCTGGGGAGGAGAGGAAAAAGATGACAACTGAGGAGAAAAGGAATTCTACTTTATTGAAAGTCTTGTTGTCTTTAAAAAATAGGAGTAAAAAGTATAAATGTAATATATTTGTTAATTCTCAGTGATGGGTACACCAATGTTATATACTATTCTTAAACTTAAAAAAAAAATGGCACTATAATGTACCCGTGTATTTTTGTGTTATTTATGCCCATGAAACAAAAATACAGTGCATGTCCTTTGTGCAATATTTGTGTGTGTATATGTATACACACATATATACACAAACATATATATACATGTTAATATGCATAAAACAAGAGGAAAGTGTTTTGAGAACTTCACAATATTATTACAATGAGTAATTTCCTTAAACTACATTTATTCAAACTTCAAGTTGTAAAATGCTATTACTATCAGTTTTATTTTTATTAAGTAAACCTTTATTTTGGTACAAATTTAATTTATAGAAATCTTGTAAAGAGGGTTCAGAGTTCCTGTATTTCCTTCATCCAGCTTCCCCTAGCCAGGGCACATGACACAGCGAGGGCACATTACATTTTATCTGTAGACAAATTTATGTACTTTACTCAGATTTCATCAGTTTTCCCACCAACATCCTTTTTCAATTCCAGGACCTAACATCTCATTCATTTTTCAACATATTTCTTTCAATTTAAATACCTCTACTAGGTGCTTTGTTATTTAAGTTAAAATGACATTAAGGTATTTTAAAGTTTTCTTTTCTGGGTGCTTACGTGGAGCTTTATTTGACAATGATCACATACCCCCATGTTAAAAGAACAAAACGAATACGTTTTTGAAGGAAAACACTGAACCAGTGAACACAGTAGATGAAAGCACACACATTCCTTGGAACTCTAAAAAGTATCTGCTTGGGGCACCTGGGTGGCTCAGTCAGTTAAGCATCCAACTCTTGATTTCGGCTCAGGTCATGACCTCATGGTTCATGAGTTTGAGCCCTGCATCCAGCTTTGCACTGGCAGTATGGAGCCTGCTTGGAATTCTCTCTCTCTCTCTCTCTCTCTCTCTCTCTCTCTCTCTCTGTCTCTCTCTTGCTCTCTCTTGCTCTCTCTCCCTCTCTCTCTACCCCTCCCCCACTCACACGGTCTGTCTCTTGAAATAAATTTAAAAACTTAAAAAATATATCAAAAATATAAATAAAAGTATCCGCCAGTAGAAAACATACCTCCTGTCTCTTTCTTTCCTCCTGGCTAACTGTCTGTGATAATCCATTTCTTTTCACCTAGAGGAAAAAGCAAAAGAAAGTTGAGCTCATTAACTTTAACAATTTATCACGTAAGGCATAACTCCACACCCTTCGAGAAATGAATTATAGGAAACTATGCAAGACATATGAATTAAGCACATATTAATTTCTGGGTCCCTCATGTAATATTGAATCATATTAATAAACTAGCATTAACACAAAAGAACTGCAAAGCGTCTAGAACACTCTCCTATCAGGTTTAATTAATCTGCTCTAGTCTTAGGTCTAGATATTCCTAAAATACTTCTCAAATTAACTTCACAAATCATAAGTGAAGAAACCTAACAATAAAGCGAAGCCATCCCTCAAAAGTTTACTGCCCAAGACCGCACACTTAAAAAGTAACTTTAATTCTATATTTCACCAAGACTCCACAGAATACCCGTGCTCTTCATAGAAACCCAATCAAACAGGAAAACAAAGTCCTCTCTGTCCAAATTTCACATATTTAAATTTGCCAAATAAGGATGTTAGCCTGATGTTCTTTGGACAAGCAACAGTACCCACAAGAGCCATGAACGCCGGTCTCATACCGGGAGTAACGCAGTTGCAGCGTTAGATAAATCACTGCAGTCCCTACCTAAATTACAACCCATTTTTATTTGATTACTGCAGATTCTATCATAATGCGGTTTCTAAACCAAAGAGTAGAGGCTGAACTAAGAACTCCATGAAGGCGGGGCCTGGTGTGTTTTCTGCTACACCTGACACTGAGTCTGGCACAGGAAAGATACTCGTGTTTTTCAGCTGAAGATTAAATTAGCAAAAGAGGGGCGCCTGGGTGGCTCAGTCAGTTAAGCGTTCGACTTCAGCCCGGGTCACGATCTCGTGGTCTGTGAGTTCGAGCCCCAGGTCGGGCTCTGGGCTGACGGCTCAGAGCCTGGAGCCTGCTTCCGGTTCTGTGTCTCCCTCTCTCTCTGCCCCTCCCCCATTCATGCTCTGTCTCTCTCTGTCTCAAAAATAAATAAACGTTAAAAAAAAATTTTTTTTTAAATAAATAAATTAGCAAAAGGTCAGGCATACATACAAGTTGACCAATTAAATTCTGTGCTTAAGAGAAAGAAGGACCGCAAGAAAGGTGAGTGCCCTCCCCTTTTCTGAGAAACTAATAGCAATAAAATATTAACACAGGTCTTCAAACATTTTTGTTTTCATACTTCCTAATAAAGTTTTCTTAACCATGTTCCCCTAGATCATTCTTAAGTCGACATCTCAAAGTTTTCGTTGTGTATTTAAAGAATTAAAAAGATGGGGCACCTGGGTGTCTCAGTCGGTTAAGCATCCAACCTGATTTCAGTTCAGGTTCCTGAGATCAAGTCCCACACTGGGCTCCATGCTGACAGTGTGGATCCTGCTTGGGATTCTCTCTCTCCCTCTGTCCTTTGCCCCTCCTCACTCACATGCGCTCTCTCTCTCTCTCTCTCTCTCTCTCAAAATAAACATTTATAAAATAAGAATTAAAAGATATAGTTTTCTGCTAATTGTAAATCTAGACATTTTAAAACCTGTTGCCTACACTGTTTTCAATGTATCCAGTGGAATATAAAAAATATAATGATGTGATATCCACCACCATCCATTTAAAGATAAATATACTTTCCATAACAACTGGAGATTATTCTTCTTTCTCCATAAAAATCACATTTCTATGCCAATTTCCCTCCCAAATTTCCTAATGTGATTCTATGTGTTAGGGTAGCTGAGGAATTACACTAGTATACTTTGATGCAAAAGTACACTTTTACATTTAATTTTCTAAAATATCCTCTGACCAATGAGTTTTAAGTATAAAAGACCCTCTTCTGGATTATATAATCACCACAATTATCATTAATAACCTATGATCAAAATAACACAATCACTTCCAACTTTAATGCATTAGACCCTAAAAATGAATTTTACTGAGAATGCAACCCTTAGTAAGGTGGCGACTTTATGGTGGCTTCATTAAAAGAGGCTTCCCTAAAACCAGTATTCTAAAAAAATTTGTTTTTTAATGTTTATTGATTTTTTAGAGACAGAGAGAGCATGAGCAGGGGAGGGGAAGACAGAGAGGGCAACACAGAATCCAAAGCAAGTTCCAGGCTCTGAACCTTCAGCACAGAGCCCACCGTGGGGCTTGAACTCACTAACCATGAGATAACGACCTGAGCCAAAGTCAGAGGCTTAACCGACTGAGCCACCCAGGCGCCCCTAAAACCAGTATTCTAAATTGACCCCCTGTATCTTGCGCCCCAGTGGTCTGACACATTGGAACAAGGCACCACCCTAAGATATGAGATGGAAAAGAGAGACGCCTTTCTTTAATAAAAATGCAAAAGGGCAACTGTAAGAGAGGAAACCGGGAAAAAACCCTGGGGTAACACTGTGCACATGCAGTCTCAGTGTTAGAAAGGAGGATCCCTGGAACTTAAAGATCTGGAAAATGGTATCCCTGTCCACTCTGCAGAGTCTCCATGAATCCCTGCTGGCGCAAGCCCTGTGTGAAGGCCGCTGGTGCACAGTGCCCTACATGGTGCTGCCGTGGAAATGAAGACAGTCACATGTCACAGTCTCCAACCTGACTTTTGGAAAAGGACAAAAAACAGTGCAGTCGTGTAGAAAGAGTCTTAAATCAATAATGGTAAAGGTAGCAATCACTGACTGAACATTTATTGTGTGCCTGGAAGTGTGGAAATAAGCACTTTTATACCTCTTTTCCCACTGAATCCTCATAAAAACTCAAGAAAGTCAATACTATTCTTATCTCCAATTCAGGTTTAAGATCTGAGATCACATAGCCAACAGGTAGGAAGGCCAGGATCTGCCTTCATGCCTGTCTAACTCCAGAGCTCATGCTCTCCATCATGATATTATATGGCTGAGGGACTCCTGCTCTCTCCGAGAGGCACCTCTTTTCTAGTGTTGGGCAATCATTACTAAGACTCCTTCTAATGCCAGGTCTGTAGCAAGTCTCCATATGTTCTTTTTCATCCACCCATACTGTGGAATGTTCTTAGCCTTACCCACCATCCTGACCCTGGGTCAGCCTGTCAGCAAGAATTCATGGCTAAAAAGGCTTCTTCATCCATTTTATAAGGGAGGAGACTGGCCAGAAGAATGAAACCGTTCAGCACTGCTCCCGTTTGGTTAACCCTGAGCAGGAATTTCACAGGATTTCCTTCCTGACACACAGTCCTGGCAGATCGATATCCAGGCACCATGCCCACAATCTCTGCAGGTGAGATCACCAGAATCGCCATGCACTGGCATCCCTGTCCAAAATTATTAATGAGTTCAGACCAAGAAATCTTAAGAGAAAGAGAGTGAACCACATGTGCGTTGAGACCCATACTGATGACAGCTAGTTTACTGAGGGATTAACAGTACTTCATCGTATCAAAAAGAAAAGAAAAAAAGATCCCTAGCTAAAATAGTTTTTCTTTAGAGGGGGAAGAAAGGTAGTGTTGAAAAGGCAAAGTGCTAACTCCCAGAATTATCATATTTCATTAATACTAATACAAACAATGATAAAATACTCCTTTAACAAAAAGTCATCAGTAAGAAACCAGCAACCCATACAAAACCACGGAGACAGAAAAGAAAAGAAAAGAAAAGAAAAGAAAAGAAAAGAAAAGAAAAGAAAAGAAAAGAAAAGAAAAGACAAACGATTCTAGGGGAGTGTTCTTGGGTCATAATTAAGAAATCTGAAGTGCAGCATATTGGAGAAGCCTGAAAGTTTACTCCAGAGAGTTATGACAGACCAAGCCCTCCTGGCTGGCTGCCAGACCACTGCTCTGGGGCCTGCCCTCTTATCCCAGCCCTTCTCTGTTCAGGGCAGGCTAGACAGCTTCTCCCTCCAGAGCCAAGAGGAATCATTTTGTCCACCTGAGACCTCTTTCTACATTCAACTCTAAATTAAGTAGTACCTGAGAGCAGATACCTGGATGTAGAAGGTCATGAACAGGCCAGGTGCTTTCAGAGACTAAGGAGTGTGGAGAGATGTAACCAGACAAAGAGAGGGAGAGAATGATATCAAAGGAGGCTCCATGGAGACTAGCAAAAGAGTACAGAATATTAGGGTAGAATGAACACACTAGAGCAAAAGATCAAGCAGAAAGAAACAAGGAAGGAAAGGAGGGGTGGAGAGTAGAAAAGGAAGGGAAATGAGGAGAATATGAAGAGTAAATACCTCTAGAAATGTTCTAATTCAAAAACAGCAACCTTATCAGTAAACTTAAGTAAACTCACTGAAATGCTCAGCCTATTTTTCCCCCCCAAGGGAAAAAAAATGCATAGAAACATATATTTATACCTATAGTTTTTTAAATTGACCTGTTTTTTGCAGTTTGCACATCTGTGCCAAGAGAATCTGAAATATTATCAAGTTCATCATGTTTCTTCAAGTGTTCCCCGTTTCCATGTGTAGAAAAGAAAAAAAAAAAATAGTATAGCAGCCTCTAACACCTGATTCCTGTGTGCTATCCTAAATGAAAAAAGAATTAAAATTGTACAGGCCTCTTCTATATTTTAACCTATATCTCGTACTGGTAGTTCTGGTTGAGTACAACTGGGAACACACAGACAGCAAAAGCAACACTCCTCTAAATGTCTGACTTCATTCGAGCTTTCTTATTCCTCACTGATTTAAAATTTTTAATTTAACTATGTCATCAGTAAATAAAACTGAAAAAGTAGTTTAATGAAACACTAAGAACTGGATTCAACCTGGGGTTCTTGATTTTGTATAACCTAACAGTTCACCTAATCTAATCTGCTATGGCAGATTCCAGACTCTAAGAAGAAAGTATGATGCCTGCCATTATCTTCAGTATTTTAAATAGATAAAAATTACTTCAAATAAAACAAACACAACTGAGCCCAAATCTATAGTTTGTGGGTTTTTTTAATGTTTATTTATTTTTGAGAGGGAGAGACAGAGCATGAGCAGGGAGGGGCAGAGAGAGAGGGAGACACAGAATCTAAAGCAGGCTCCAGGCTCCCAGCTGTCAGTACAGAGCCCTAAATTGGGCTCGAACTCGTGAACTGCAAGATCACGACCTGAGCTGAAGCTGGACACTTAACCGACTGAGCCACCCAGGTACTCCCCAAATCTATAATTTTAACATAAGTTACAAAATATAAATGTATGTATGGGGCTTATCAAGACAGTGAATGCAGAGAACTCATTAATGTTATAATAGTTTTACATTCATCCTTATGATTCTATTTATATATACGTATTTATTGCTGTAATCAGTATTGAAACTCTTCACTCATGATCTTTCTAAGGGATATAATTTGCATATTCAAATGAGATGGAAATTGACAATTGGCTAAAACTAATAAAGAACGATACAAGATACTTCATCTATGGAAATGATATTGTCTAGTTAGATCTAAAATGTAGTTTTTGAAACTGATAAAAAGGTAAACTCCGTAAAGTATAATGCCAGAAGTTAATTATTAGATACTCCATCTAAAATTCATGCCTGGCTCCTTCTTGATACCTTGCAGGCAGGTTTTTAGCACTTAATTCCATTCCTGTACTCACCATAGTTACAGGAGTTTTCACCTTGCAGAGAATTGTGTCCAGAAATCCATAAACTTTGCACAATTATTCCTTGGCCTTTGACTTCATTGACTGGAATAGGTTATAAACCAAGTTCTCTAACTCCCAAACAGAGCCCTGGTATTGCCATTTATACAGAACCTATCTACAGCTGGTCCGATATCTGTGGGGGAAGCTGACATTAGTAACACCAATTTCTCAGCCAACTAGATGATCATTTTCCACGGGGTATGTTCTCAGGCCCTCCATGAGTTGACACTATTTCTAGATAAGATGCAGGCACATTCTTTCTACTATGTTTCCCCACCAGCCAGGGAAACCAGAATGGGAGGGCCCCAAAAGACTGACTGACCAAAAAGGCTCAGAAATATAGCTGGTGAAAAATTAGAACAGGTATTTATACTCCAAGATCACTCTGGCTCCATAAAGCACTAATGTACATTGAATACTCAACTTGAGCTAAGACCTTTGAACTTGTTGGAGTTTACCCACTTGCTGAAAATCATCTGGTTATTCACGCCTGTTGGTGATTCCCTATTCACAGGCTTTTGTTCTCAAGAGTTCAAGAGTGGGAAGGGAATGAATTGCCAAGTAAAATTATACCATGGGACACAATCACTCCCAGGTCCTTTCTACAGACTTAACACAACCCATACAGCCCCTGAATTATAAATGAGCTAGAGTTCTTTCACTGTAAATAACATGGGAACGGCTGCCCCCTGAGAGTATGTCTCAAGTCCCTAAAATGAAAAATCTGCGCAGATCCAGAAATAGTGTCCTTGCAACCAGGCCTGTAGGCTCTCTCTAGTCCCACCTCATTCATATCAGAAGGACCCTGAGAGATCACACTACCCAAGCTACGAGCTGCCACAGAACATCAGTCTAAAGGGTCAGAGATCTAAAAATACATTAAAAAAAAAACTAAAAAATAAAGAGACATCTGTGTAACCAAAGATCAGATAAATGAGATCAAGAGGAAGACAGTGTCACATTTTTAGGGAAGGGTGGGTAAATAGATAAAACACTATTTTAAAAAATGAAGAGGTAGAAGACAATGGTCCGACTAATAAAATCATAGGCTTGATTTTAAAAATATGTCAACTAACATGCCAGGGACCTCCTAATTCATTTGTTCAAAAAACCAATCTCCTCTCTGATCTACTGTAGTAATAATCCTGTAATCCTCACCAAAGTTCTTGGATCTTAAGAAGCAGCAAGCAGCCTCCTGGAGGTAACCTCAGGCCTGCTAAATCAATGGCAAACTCAGATAAGGCAGGCCAGGGCTCGAGGTTTTCTCTCCTCTATGGCCCGTGTCACCTTCTACAGACAGAGCCAGCATTCCCGAATGAACCCGAATTATTTCAATACAGATAGGAGGCAGAGAGTACAAACCACAAGCAGATAGGTAGTTAAACGTACAAGAATGAACTGTTGTCCTTTGTACAATTTAGGAGATAAGCACACATTACTTCATCGTAGCCAGCCAGCCCTCACTAGCTAGCTACCTGTATCCGGCCAACTCCTAATGCAATTCTTGTTGGCCCTCAATTTACTTCTCAAACGACTGCTGCATCAAATGCTCACCATGCACCAGAACTTGTAACACCTAAACCTTATCACAACCATGCAAGGAGGCTGGCTCTAACCCTATTTTACAAATGAAACGCAGAATCACGGAAAAGTTAAATCATTAGCCCTAATATTATTGCAGTAAAACCGGGATGCAAACCCAGTCCTGCCTGCTCACCCCCCCACCCCCAAGGCTGTGAGCTCTTAACCATCACAGCACCCTGCCTTCTAACACTTCTGAATTCCTGGCGGTTGTGATCTGCAGCTGTTCATCCCCTAAAACAGTCCTCCTCCTGAATGCCCCAGACACCTCACCTCCCACTGGGTTCCCAGCTTCTGCTGCTCTTGAAAGCTACCCTGTCAGCGGGGGACCCTGCAACTTAACTCTTTCATTAGTCTTGACATGACTCCTGCTAAAAACATTCCTCTCTTTCACTTGCAGCTCTCACTAGCCTCATTCCCCTATGGGCTGCTGAGCGCAGACTCCAGCGTAGTCAACCTCTAGCCCCCAGATGAGAAGCAGCTCTCCCGTATTGATCAACAATTAAGAGAAGAAAGTGAAGTTAGGAAAGGCATGAAAAGCTAATGACATGAAATAGAAAGGATGGAAAGGAAGCTGACTTTAGAAGAGAAGGGCAATTCTCTAAAAGCATTTAATAAAAGGCAAGATGTTTAAAAAGTAAAACGTTTAACACAATCCCCAGAAGCAGTGCTCACAGTGGTTAACCGGCAAAGGCCTGGAATTGGTGGTAAAGTCAAAACAGATTTAGCCTTAACTGGCATGTTGAATGTTGAAATACGGAGAATCTACCTGTATTACTTCTGTGATTCAAAAACATTGTTTGAAAGAACTTAATCAGCTTTAGATTTTGAGTTTTATAGTGAAGACCGCAGAACAAACTAACAACTGACAACAGGGAGTTGGGTAAAAGAACCAAATATCCACTTATTTGATGAAACAGGCTATGGGCTTGAAAAAAAGTTCTTGTAGAAGAAAGTTTAAGGACATGAAAAGTCATTCACAGCATGGTTGAGAGAAAAAAAATGAGTTACAAAACAGTAGATTTAAAGACATGAAGCGATATTTATATTGGTAGGGGGAAATATGGGTAACAAGGCAATATTAAATTATTGAGCTTTTGCTCAAAAGAAAAAACTCTATACATATATACATTTTTTTTTTAAAGTCTGCGAAGTTCTATATCAAAACGTCAATAATGATGGGGAGGGGAGAGATTTCAACTAATTTTTATTTTCTTCCTTTTGTCTACTGGTACTTTGTAATTACAGCCTCATTTTTAATAAAAGCTAAAATATGTTTCAAAGTCCTCTCTCGAAAGGAGGAAAGCAAGCACAGCAGGCAAATGGAATGGTTCCAGGGTGTCAATATTACCTGCGTTCCTTTGTTGTTGCCCACAAGGAAAGCTAGAGGTGTGGCAGGTGACCACTAGCAGATAAAAGAAGCGAAATAGCTAAGGGAAAGGGAGGCAACAAGAAAGCAAGATTTCAATCAAGCCCAAACCACGCAGTGGCTTCTGAGGCAGTGATGAAAGTGAGTGAGGACAGGCAGGGGTGCAGGTGTGACAGTGGTGATTGGACTCAAGTAGTAGGTAACTGAGCATGAGCACCTCTGACTCATAGTGAAGGCGCGAGTCAACACGGGCTGACGAAGGCAGAACAGGGCTGAGGTGCGCTCCTCTTGCAGGGCAGGAAAACTCCCGTTTGTGAAGGTGGTGTGAACATTTCAGTGGCTCTTTCACTTTTGTCTGTTGTTTTTGTCAAGTGGCAGATGGAGCGGAACGATCAACTCCAAAACAGTAAGTTACTTAAAACAACACTGACGATAAAGTTAATTTCCCAGACTTGCAATAAAAATCTAACTTGAGCAAAACCTGTTCTGGAATATTGGGTAAGAAAGTGAACTAACTGATATTTTACCTTAGGTGTACAAAAAGCATGCAATGTTTTCATCAGACAGGGACTGTCTCATGGTATGGAGGAGATCTGAGACACAGGCACAGAACTACCACTGTTGTTCTTCCTTTACCTATATGTCAAACGCCATTCAAGCCATATTTCATACTTCTACTGCTTTTATTTCCTACTCTTCTGCCCACCTAGTTGTAGTCATATTCTCTAGAGAAAACTTCCCTGACCTTTATGGCTCTCTATAGTATCTATCTGGGTCATTCATTTTGGCATCGTGTCCTACATTCTTTCAGAAACATCATTTAGATATTTCATTTCTATTGTCTTCTGAACCAGCTTCTAAGTTCCTACAGTGCAGGTACTGGGATCTAGGCTTGCTTTGTTTGTTCCATTCACTACAATGCAGTGTTAATATCAATGGATTTTGGAATCAGACACCAGTGCTTTCCAAACTACAGGTGATTGACACAATCAAGTTCATGGATTTCTGGTCAACATCTATTTAAATGTAATAAAACAGAAAGGACAGAAAACACCATTGTGTAATGCAAGTACTGAGGGTAACTTCTAACTTTTGACATGTACACACAAACACACACATACACACACACACGATTACAAGGTAAAATGTATTTCTCGTTATGCTCCACCTCTGATAGGCAGCATGTTTGCAGCATCAATTCCACCATGTATAAATTTACGCTAGATACGTGAGTCATGTTGCTCAACAACATGTCGGTCTCACAGACCCCTACAGGAAAAGCTGTTCTACTCACAACCTCCACAAAATAAATGACCCAAGGTGGCCACATTGACCACCATAATGCATCATGGAGGCCAAAGCTGACTGGAAAATACCTAATTAGGCACCTTGAGCCAAACAACAATAAATGTTTAGGTGGCCTCTTAAGTGGGGGGAAGTGCTGAGCTAATATGATCCAATATGATCCTCTCAAGAAACTGAACTGGGTAGTTATATATGGAAGCTGAAAGGATAACATGAGGTGGGGGAGGCCCATCCCAGGTGACCTCAAGTCTAAGTTACCAGAACTCTGACACTGAGTATGCAGGAACTCTTGGGAGAAAACACAGACACAGTAAAATGGGACAATAAGTTCATGACAAGAAGTGAGCCAACAGGCAGATAGTTGCTGAGTCACATGATCGGCCAAATACCAGAGGTAAGTAAATATAGTTCCTGCTCTTCCAGAGCCCTACGTACCTGTATCCATGATAACGGGGCACCTGAGAGGCTCTGTTCTAGGTAATAACAAGACCCTAACAAAAACAGTAGGAGACTAACCATATTTAACATCTCACAGTCTCAGTCACCTTGAAACAAAGTAGAGAAACAGCACTGCCCTCATGGTATTGTCCTAAGGACTATATAAACTGTAATGAAATGACTTAGGACAATCCTCAGTGCACAGTAAGTCCTCTGCAAATATTTGGTCAATAATTTAACTGTATGTAAACAAATTAATATCCTAATTGTCCAATGGCAGGTCCCAGAGCTACAGCTCTCCGGCAGGTCAGTCACTGCACTGCCTGCTCACACTGAGACCTTGAACCCATGTGGCTAGAAGGGCTCCCTGTTGCTCAGTTGAACAAACAACAATCACACTCCTCTGCCTATCACTACCAGAAACAGAGTTTCCTGCCACTTCAAAATGGGAACCACTCCATTTTTGTGTTATTGCAGTTGGATGGGTGGCAGTGTTTCTCTCCCACGCCAAAAAGGAAAATAATCTTCAATTTCCTTTCACTGACAACACTACTTCTGTAGAAGCTGTCCATTGGCTTTATAATCTTTTATAGCTTCAATTGAAGATATTCAGATAGAGTGCCATAATAATGCTAAGACCTAATAAGAGTACAGACTAAAGTAGAAAATCCAGACTATCAGTACTCTGGATAAATCAAATTTTGAAAAAACACATTTTTAAGCACAAGTTCCATATCTAAAGATTCAATAGTAATTTTTATAGTGATGACTTCTTCCATCATCATGAAGACAAATCATTCTGTGGATGTGGCCTTGAGGCAACAGTCCCATCATCAGACTAAAGGAGGAGACACCAGAGGGCACATCTTAAAATCGAGACAGTAAATGCAAGAATCTGACAGATGATTTCCACAATCCAAGGCTCAGTATTCAGAACTCCTCAAAGTACCTGAGGCTTCCCTCCTTTTACCTAATTGTACTATGTTTCTACAGAATGCTATTGTTCTTGCATGCACCCTATGTGCAAAAGAAATACCAAGTGAAAAATTAGGTTGCATCTGAATTTGATTTCATAGCATGCAAACACCTACCACGGGCTAACACAGTTCTAAACCGTGAAGATGTCAATTTTCCCCAATGTATCAAAGACATGTATTAGATCCAGGATGCAGCCAAACAACCATCAATAATTTTTTTTAATAAAAATTAAATATAGCCTCCAAGTGGTCCCTAAATAGGAAACTTCCTTGTTGTTTTCACTGATGCATAACTTTCTACTATTTTCACTTCTAGGATTATTTTTCTGAATTTATTCATTCATTTATACATTCATTCATAAATTCATTCAGTAGTTACTGCAAGTCTTCTGTAAGTCAGGCACCATTTCATGGGCTAGGAATAGACCAAAAAACAAAACGGACAAAAGCCTCTGCCTTCATGTACCTTTTATTCCAGCAGAGTAGATGGGCAATTAACCAAAAAAGTAAATGACACAGTATGTTAGAGAGGTAAGTGTCATAGAGAGGATAAGAAATGTTAAGAAAGTGTAAAGGAGAAGGTAAGGGAGAAAGCCATGTGGCTCTGTGGAAGAATAGTTACTAGGGGCGCCTGGGTGGCTCAGTCGGTTAACCGTCCGACTTCGGCTCAGGTCATGATCTCATGGTCCGTGAGTTCAAGCCCCGTGTCGGCCTCTGTGCTGACAGCTCAGAGCCTGGAGCCCACTTTGGATTCTGTGTCTCCCTCTCTCTCTGCCCCTCCCCTGTTCATGCTCTGTCTCTGTCTCAAAAGTAAATAAACGTTAAAAAAAAAAAATTTTTTTTTTTAAAAAAAGAAGAGTTACTAGCAGCTGGGCAGACCACAAATGCAAAGGCCCTGGCGCAGAGTACACCTTGTATTCAAGGACCATCAGTGAGACTGAGCAATGAGCAAGATGGCGGAGATAAGTCCAGAAAGGTAACCAGGACAGATTATACAGCTTCAATGGCTACTGTAAGACTTGGCCTTTACTCTAAGTGGAGGTGAGAACACTTTAGGGTTCAGAACAAAAAGCATCTTGGCATATTTTAACAGGATCACAAACAAACAATATAATTATATGCTCCTACATGGAGGAGAGATGAAAAGAGGCCCCAGTAGATGCAGGAGTTGAGCTGAAAAGCAGTGGGGATAATCCACTTCTATGCCGGACAGGGCAGAACAGCAGAGTAGCTCTATTCTGAAGGTAAAGGCAACAGGCTTTGCAACAAATTTGAAGAAGGTTATGGGAGAAACAGAAGACTGAGGAATGACACCAAGGCTTTGGATGTTGGCAAATAGAAAGATGGAATTGCTATTTGCTGAGAAAATAAAAATAAAAGAGAGTAATCAGAAGTGAACTTTTGGACAGGTTAACTTTGAGAAGCCAATTAGATGCCAGAAATGAAGCTGGATATCCTTCTCTGAAAATTCAGCAAAAGGTCCAGTCTAGAAATAGACACTAGAAGTCATCAGAGCATGTGATGTATTTAAATCCACAAGATCAGATGAGATCACCAAATGAGTGCACATAAGAGGCCCAAAGATGGAGCCTCAGGAGCCTCCAACATTTAGAGATGGGAAGAGTGAGGAAGAGCCCACGAAGCAGAGCAAGAAGCTCCAGTTGCACCAGTTTTAACTCCTCTGACCCACTATCACCCCAGAGGGTCCACGTACAGGATGATTTCTCTGCCTGAGATTCCTCAATCCTGTGCCTGTCCCCCACCACCAACTTTACCCAGACACCTATGTGGACACACCACTGATGGCAGGCTCCTGTCCCTTCCTCTCCCACCACCTATCGGTTGACAGCACCTTGCCCAGACAAGTGCCCTCCCCCATAGGATCTCAGAGCACCACAAACCCGTCCTTCATGGCATTAATACAGTTGTAATCCTGTCATTTATTTGTGGGATTATTTGATACTTGTCTCACCATGAAAAGTGTCTGCAAGGACATGAAAGCAAGGCGGAATCTGTTTTGCTCTATCTCCGAGGTCTAGCACGGGGCCTAGAATACAGCAGGCTCTCCATAAAGACCAGATGAATGAAGGAATCATTCATCAATCTCTCTCCTTGGTTTTCTGCTCAATGAAATAATAAGACCTTCTTTGTATTGGGTCCCAAGTCTAGGTTTCTGCTTGAAATGCCTTTTTGTAGTTATGCTGACCAAAATTTAATATCCCTGTGCTCATCAATTCCCACTTTCTTGGAGCACCTGTCTCTTGTGTTCTGCCTCCCTAGGGGCGTGGTGCATACACACCCACAATTCACATCCCATTGTTCTCTCAGGAGAATCAAGAACATAAACACTGGCATATCTACTACTCAATTGCCCTTTCATTAATCAGCTTCAGCTGGAGCAGTTTATATATCTATATATATTCTTCAGAAAGAGTTATACAGCTCAAGTTCCAACTCTGCTATAATTCAGAAAAAAAAAAACTTCTAAAGGTGATATGAACAACATGGAAGCTACTCGATATATAGAGAGCTCAAGTAAGGTGTTTCCAGTATTTAGAGATTAAAC
Source organism: Panthera leo (assembly GCF_018350215.1). NCBI lineage: Eukaryota > Metazoa > Chordata > Mammalia > Carnivora > Felidae > Panthera > Panthera leo. Next base: position 110,090,643 of record NC_056687.1, read on the forward strand.
AAGAAAAAAAATCCTCAAACTGAAATTTAAAAAAAAGAAAAGAAACAAAATTATAAACAAATATTTACAGGGGCGCCTGGGTGGCTCAGTCGGTTGGGCGTCCGACTTCAGCTCAGGTCATGATCTCACAGTCTGTGAGTTCAAGACCTGCGTCAGGCTCTGAACTGACAGCTCAGAGCCTGGAGCCTGCTTCAGATTCTGTCTCCCTCTCTCTCTGCCACTCCCCAGCTCGCACTCTGTCTCTCAAAAATAAAATAAAATAAATTTTAAAAAATATTTACATGTAAATTTGTGTCTGCATTTTTAAAGACCTATGCCTCAAAGTTTTTATTATATTCTCAATGCACGTATAACTACCCAAAAGGAAAGACGGCAAAACAGATATCCATCCTATACAATAACACAGCAGCTAGAAAGAACAGTGAAGATCATCATGTATAGACATGAAATGACTGATATGATACATCACTCAGAAAAAAAGCAAAATTGTGAACACTGTACAGTATATATTTAAGTAAACACATGTGATCTTTATATTTCCCTTAAATGTGTATGTGTGGATTTTGAGAAGAATGTTACCAAATTAAGAACAAAACTGCCTAGGGACGCCTCGGTGGCTGTCATTTAAGCATCAGACCTCAGCTCAAGTCATGATCTCACAGCTCGTGGGTTCCAGCCCCGCATCGGGCTCTGTGCTGACAGCTCAACGCCTGGAGCCTGCTTCAGATTCTGGGTCTCCCTCTCTGTCCCTCCCCAGCTTGCACTCTTTCTCTCTCTCAAAAATAAATAAACATTTAAAAAAATTTTTTTTTAAAGAATAGCACTACCAATAGAGAAGGGGAAAGAGATTGGGATTGCAGATATGACAAAAGAGATTTTAGTCTTACCTGAAGACTAAAGAATTCTTTGAATTCTTTTTTTACATGGAGAATGTATTATGTGTTGCTTACATAAGTCAAAATTAATTTTTAAAAATGTTAAGAGAACCCCATAATCTAACTGTACTAATATGGCAGGAGCATATAGAGCCTAGTCCCTGGCTCAGCTAAGCAGGCCCCCAGCTCCAGGTTCCTCAGCTAGAACAGGATCTCTGCTTGGGTCTCAGGTCCAGGCACATGGACCTCTATTTCTGTATAAAGATACAAATATTCTGTATTTCTGTATAAAGATACAAACATTTCAGGAGACCTACTGCCAACTTAAAAGCGTGGACAAGTAGATATCTAAAGCCCAGACTGTTTCCACTATGAGCACTAAAAGCAAGCCAGACATGAAAAATGAGCATGTTTTTTTCTATTTTTTAAAAAACAAAAGATAGGTATGGTAAAAGGCACAAATCCCCATCTTAGGTAAAAAATAATTTTATGAGACTGCTATGTTGCAAAAGGTAAATAGAAAATTATATGACTGAAGATTATTTTATGCAAGTCACTGAACTGAAAATTAATTCAGACACGTGTGAAAATGTAAGGAAAAAGAATGCAATTTTCTATGACCTCTCCATGCATTAAGTATTTCTGCAAACAGGATGATATTCAGGTTTATCACATCTGTGGAGCTCTGTTTTTTAGTAGAAAACAGTATGTCTCTCACCATGAACACAATATAAATTCTAAAAGAATAAGTCCCATCAGATAAAACTGCTAAGTCTCCAAAGTGTCTGTTATATATTCAACTGAATGAAATTACACGTATGTCAAAGTCACCATTTTTCAAATCGTCCTTTCTCGTTTGGCAGTTCGCAAAAGCCGTCCAGTGGCAAACTCTGTGCATCTTAAGAGCAGAGCCAGGGCTCAGAGACTGAAGTCCTGACATCAGATCTCCCATTATGCCGTTGGCCACACTACGCACAGCTGAACACTCTGATGAAAACAGAAAAATCAGTTCCTCGCTAGCATTTAGCATTTCTGAACAACCTAAAGAGATACTCAAAATGATTCAAGATTACTGATAAAGCCCCATGTCAGCAAGTGCAAATGAAGAGTGCAGAAGAGGATGACTATATTAGGTGTTGAATTCCAGCAGAAAGTCTGCCTGAGTGCTTGTTTTTGCCTGCGGAGTCTGAACGCCCTTTTCAAAGGTACCTGGCATGTCAAGGTGATGGAAATTACACAAACACACCCCATGGCAAATAAATGGGGTCAGGGCATGGCTGGTGAGGGTGGCTTTGGTGCTGTCGCTGATCTTGACAAAGCAAACACTGGTTTCACAACCATCATTTTTTAGTACATGCACAGTGTGTGATCTCAGGGAAGGGAGGGGTGGTTGTGATAAAAAACGAAAAGGCTCCAGTCAACATCTATCTTTTGCTTTTGGTAATATTGTAAATGCTTCCAGGATCCCAGTAAAGGATGAACTTTAGGGAAATCCTGAAGCTCGCGTTGCGTCCAGGACTCAGCTGGCTACACACCCGGCACTAACTGTAACAAGCACTCAGTGTTCCATCCCAGACTAATAATATCATCAATATTTCTCTTCGGACCTCAGGCTTTTCCTAGGGATCCAAGAACTGTTGGCTTAGTCCTCATGCTGCCATTTTAGGTGAGTCACAAGCAACATACCTGTGTGGGGCAGGTTCCTGGTCTCTGGGCACAGATCCCTAGAGGTTAAAAATGGCTTCCCTGGCTCAAAACCTCAAACCCTTTGCACTTCAAAACTGGGAACCGTAATAACTGAAAATTATATCTCATGTATTAGTGTTCTCGAAGGCCTGAAGAGCAGCACAGAGTTATATTCCCTGGAATGCAGACATTCTATATCTACCTACTTTGTACCTACTTGGAGAGGTCTGCCCACTTTGACAATCAAGTGAATGAAGAGCAAGCCTGTCACCGTCTTATGAAATTAAGGAGCCCAGGTTGTATTCCTGACCACAGGACAACGGCCACCTCTACATGGAGAACCTGCTGGCACAGCCACCAATGCTGAGTTCATCACCATCAATTCACCTTAACCCGACTGGAGAAGTCCGTGGCAGCTAGACTCTCTATCCCACTGAGGCCCAATTAAATGTCTCTTACACAGTTCTAATTCTCCCTCACTGCTAGATAATCACAACCCTACAGTTAAACCTGTCCCCAGCAATGTAAACGGGGACACTTGTCACCTGTGTGATTGTCCAGTAGAATCAAAGGAGACACATAAGCAAGCACACTAAGACACTACACTATGGACTGAAGGCTTAAAGAACTGTGTAACAACCATAAATTACTGCAAACTACTGCACTTCTAAAGAGCCTTTTGCATACTGAATGCTTCTTACGGCCAACTGGTAAGAAAGGTTTCATCATCCCAGGAGGCATGCAGGTGTTTGCAACAAAGAGATTTTTAGAAAATAGAACAACCAACAACAGCCAATGCACATGTGTGCTCACACACACCCCTCCCAAGTAGAAAGTCAATAGATGCCAAACTGAGACTTAACCTTTTGCCAGAAAACCCCTTGTCCTACTCTCTAGAATCAAGGCCTTACTCAAAGAAGAGTTTTGTGTTAAAGTGATATATGCAAGGGGCACCTGGGTGGCTCGGTCAGTTATGCATCTGACTTTGGCTCAGGTCATGATCTCATGGTCCATGAGTTGGAGCCCTGCATCGGGCTCTGTGCTGACAGTTCAGAGCTCGGAGCCTGCTTTGGATTCTGTGTCTCCTTTCTCTCTACACCTCCCTTGCTCGCTCTCTCGCTCAAAAATAATAAACATCAAAAAAAAATTTTTGTAAATAAAGTGATACCTGCAAGATTAGATGCAGGTTACCCTACTAATTTGGCACATTAGAGGAAAGCATGGAAAGAGCAGATGTTTTCTGAAACCCACTGTAAACACTGTAGCCCCTCTACAAGGAAGGATTAGGGCAGGAGGTCAAATGGAGAAATGGAGGTGCTGATCCCTTATGGAAACATCCTGACATTGGTCATAACTCACAAAGCTTCCTCTCTTTAGGCTCCTAATCGCAACTTGGACATACCAACTGCTAGGCTTTTTAAAACAGTAATGACCACTTTCTGCCGCTGAAATATCTACTTTCCTAAAAGCCAGAGCTGCTTGCTTGCATCTCTTTAGTGGACAGAAAACCCACGTGGGAAGGACAGAAGAGAACTTCAGGGCAGTACTTATTCTGGGAAGGCAGAAAGGAGCAAAGTGCTGGAGATGAGGGTGGTTAACTGGATCTGCCTTAAGAAACAGAGATCTGGATGTTAAAATGGTAACATTTGTTCAATGTGGGTGGCAGGTACCCAGAAATCTATTACACATACTTATTTTTAAGTTTTTCCGCATGTTTCAAGTACTTTATGGTAGAGAACTAAAGTAAAATGTTTTAAATGTGAAAAGGAGACACAAAAAGCATAAAGGAAATGCAATCTCGTGCCTAAGAATGGGAAGAGGCGAAGTCCAATGCTGCTTTGATTAAATGTGATTGCCAAGCAACACAATAAATATACACAAGCCTCCTGGAAACACCGAAATCCAAGATAACACACACCAAAGTTAGAAGCCACTTTATAGCTTTACATTTTATCACCAGAGAGTCTTTTGACAGCAGTCTTGTTAACAAAAGGCACATCGATTTATCTTTGGCCAAATGAAATGCAGGCCCATATTTGAAGCTGTACGGAGTAGGTCCTGGAGTATTATTTTAATATGCATTCGTTAATCTAGATGAAAGCCAAATTTCAGGGGGCGGAAGTACAGCAGCTTGCTCTTCAGCACTAAAGCTAGGTTGGATCAGAGTGTGAGTGACACAGAAACACACATTTCTGTTTAGCGTGCAGAGAAGAACAGCAAGATTTAGGCCCGTGCTAACAAATGCAGCTGCCGCCACCACAGAGGAAGAACTCAAAAAATCCACAGCTTTCTTTTTGAGGATCCTCGACCAAATGGCCCACACCAACAGTGGAATGACAGCCATTTAGAGTTAGCATGGCCTCTAAGGGCCTGTCACCAGTTTCTCCACATATGTGCTCAGGGATTTACTATCATGAGATCATTAGACTAGGGTGTAAGGCTGCCAACACGCTGGTTCTGTGGATGGGTGTGACCATCTGACCACATGCAAAAATCACAGAAACATCACAAAAGTTCCAAAGCTGTTAGCACAGGAGACAAGACTGGCCCATAAATCCTTTGTTGGCCTCACACATCATTTTTCTAAAATTTCTAAAATTGAATTAGGATAATAATCATAAAAAAAAAAAAAATCCGGATTTCAGCTTTCTCTTTTCTAAATGTCAGAAGATCTGGCAACACAGGGCTGGCGTCTGACCTAAGTGGCCGCTGCTCAGGTTCCATCAGGCCTGTTCACCACAGTCCCCACCAGGCCTCATCCTCCACACTCACCAGCATCAGTTGTAACACCACCTGCCCTTTTAATCTGAGGGAATTTTAATTTAATTTTAATTCAGGACATTTTAATCTGTGGAATAATACTAAGGGAGCCACAGCTTGGAGGCACTGGAAATGAATAAATTCTCCTTAGAACAGAATTAGGGGCTGGGAGGGAGACAGGGGGAAAGGGCTAGTTTTCTAGAATTCTGAATTCCAACAGGGAGTAGAAGAGAGGAGAAAGAACCTGACCAGAAGTCATCCTCGTCATCACCATACATCCATTCCCATATCCCTGTTTATGAGCTCCAACATAGACAACTCCTTTTCTTATACTGGTGCAATCCCTAAATATACGATATTCTTGACGCTGAACAATGCTCATTTCAGCTTAAGAGGGAATCGCTTCTGCTCCCACATTGCCTAAGGGACTCACAGAGGTGTACTGGCTTGTTTTTTGATGCAATGCTCCCACCACCCAAGCCAGCCATGGGAATTCCTTTCTACTTGGTAATGCATCAGATGCCCACAGATGCTGTGCCCAAACTCCTATCAAGTAAACTAAGCTGCACACTGTGACATTTGTTAAACCAGGAGGAAGAGAAATTATGGCTATAAACAAAAGATGTTTGATGCAGAGAGGAGAAATTACTCATCGACACAAAATAAGTATCAGACAGGCTCACACAAAAGATGCACAGAGGGATATGGAACAGAATGCCATTCATTAATCAACTGCAAGAACATATAATTGTGTCTATATCAAATGAAATTTCCAAGGAAAAACTGTCATAAACTCCCTATTGTGCATAGATACACATACACGTTACTGTATATATAGCCATAATTACGATAAAGTTCAGGATAGATTAAGTTACCTCTACATACATACTACATAAAAAATAAAAAATAAATAAAAATTTAAAAAATTAAAAACAAGAAAAGATACTGAGCAGGAAAAGCTTCCAGAGCATAGTATGTTAGTGTCAAGTCACCTTATTTTATCAAAACCTGATTTTCCCAATCAGAAGTGTTAAAGTCCATGTTCTCACCAGTGCCTGAAGACTTTCAAGACCCATTTCACAATCTAAAAAGAAGAGGAGTCTTTCTCTTCTGGGTTACAAGATCATTGGCAGAAAAAGTTAAAACCACATCCAGACCTAATTTTCCACAGCTTGGTTTTTTCATGCCCACAGATCGGAAAGAAAAAGGTAAACACTCACCGCAGAAAGCTGGCTCCATGTGGATCTCAGTGGCTTGTGGTGAATCACAATTTTTTCATCTGACTTCTGTTCTTTGGGCTCCGACTCTTCATCAGAGTCAATGTCAAGAGCCTTTTCTTTGTAGTTCTGATACAGGACAGCATTTTCTGTTAAGAAATACAAACCCTACAGGTCACTAATTGCCCCCGTCTTTATGCTAGTTTTTCTAAACCAACATCCATATTTATACAAGGTTTGGGCTCCATTTTAATGAACAACAAGGAAACAAATGGATTTCATCACTGAAGAAAAGTGATCACCAAAAAGTGATTTTCTCACTCACACAGCTCTGTCCCCAATTCACCTATAGGGGAATGGGAGGGATCCATACATGAAATACCAATGGAAGCAAAGTTTCCATGTTTCTGTCTACCACCCACAGAGGATAGCCATGCCTATTACATCACTGTTTTTCTTTAGGTTAAACTGAATTCATAACCTACCTTTCTTTCAAAGCCCACCACCATTCATTTACCTATTTAACCCACATTTATTGTATATCTACAATGTGCCAAGGGCTGAGAGTAAATGGAAAATAAAAGAAACTTCTTGTGCCCTCATAAGCTAAAAATAGGAAGAGAAAAATATTCCAAGTCACTCACTCATTTATTCATTCAACGGATATTTATAAAATGCCTCCTGGATGCCAACAACTGCTAGGGATACAATGAACAAAAAAGATAAAAATCTCAATCTTCATAGAGCGGACATCGGAGTGAGCAAAGAGTGATAATAAATAAACAAGTAATTTTTATGGTACGTCAGATGCTGATAAGTGTCATGGAGAAAAGCAAAACCTGGAAAGGAGGGGAACATTACAATGAGGGTATGTAGATTTTAAATAGGGTGGTTTAGGAAGGCCTCACCAAAGTGATATTTAATCTAAAAAAGGTGAGAAAGCAAGACATCTTACAGCTGGCAAAAGAACATCCCATCAGAGGGAAGAGCAAGTACAAAGGTCCTGGGACAGGAGTCTGTTTGGTATGTCTCTACGTGTGAGGACCAGCAAGGAAGCCTATATGGGTGAAATAGGGTAAGGGAAGGGAGGAAGCTTAAGAGATGGGGGCTGGAGATGAAGAGAGGGCAGATCATGTAGGCTCTTGCCTCAATGCCATAGAAAGGACTCTGGTTTTCAGTCTGAGAAGACAAGTCACTGTAGGGTTGAAGACAAAATAATCTTGCACATATATGTACCTATAAACTGAATGATTTCTATATGGGTGCTTGAAGAACAGATTCTCAGCAGGGTGTGACCTCTTGTGGGTGGGGTGGGGGGTGGGGGTGGGCGGTGGTCAAACAGGTGTTACTGAGAAAAATCTAAGATCTGAAAGCTGAGAAGCTTCAGAGCTAAAGGAAAAAGTATATGCAAAAGCCCTGAGGCAAAAAGAAACGTAATACCTTAGAAGAACAAAGGAAAAGTCAATGTGTAGAGTATGGGTGTCTAGTGGACAAAGGGTGCAAGGTGGGTTTAGGGAGGTGAGCCAGATAGTCTAAATCAAGCAGAGATTTGCAGGCGATGTTAAAGAACTGGATTTTATCCCAAGTACAAAACAACTGAATTTCTTCCACACTGCGAAGATTGTATTTTATCCTGATTACAAAGGGAATCCATGGAAAGGAAAAGATTTGATTATATTGTTGGAGCAAAATACTAGCTGCGTAGAAAACTAATTAGGATGCTATGCAAGAATGGAGATGGGCTATTGAGGATGGCCTGGAGATGGGGGTCAGAGAAAGGGAGGTGGTAAGGATGTTTCCAGGATGTTTCCTACATCTGCAGGTCCCAACAGCTGCACAGTGGGAGATGGGAACGCCTGAGGAGATGTAGCTTTAGAGGGAAAGATCATGAATTTGATTTGGGACCTACTGACTTTGAAATGCCTTTCCCACCTACGGAAGAAAACAGACATCTGCCTCTTCATCAACTACAGCATGTTCTATATGCATCATGACTAAAGTAATACTGGAGTCGATGCAAGATTTTACTGTTCTCTGATGGTTTTACATACGTAAAACAGATTATGAGGGTAAAGACTGCGTTACCACACCTCTGTAGTGTTCTCTAAAGTACCGGTGGTTGGCACAAAACATGCGTAGATTGTTGATAAGATTACTCACTCATTCTCACAACAACAAAGGCAATAGTATTATTGGCCTCATTTCATCCATGAGGACACTGAGTCTTGGTGAGGTTAAGATGCTTGCTCAATGTCACACAACTGATGAACAGAAACTGTACGATGACAACCCAGGTCCCTGGCTGGCAGGTTCTCACCACTCTACTGCACCTCATCCTAAGCTACATTCTTCTTAGTCATTAACTCTAAGAATCCTGTATTCCTCACATACGTATCTGTGAAAATTTCCAGGCCATCATATTGAGAAGAGACCAAAGAGCGCACAGAGACAGCTCCTTATAAAAGGAAACAACATACAACTACATATAAAAAATAAAAGTAAAAATAAAAATAAAAAGTCTGTCCTCGGACTTAAAAAAAAAAAAGCTCAACATTTTTAACCCTTTGAGACAAAGGTCCCAGAATCAATGTCAACTTCTAGAAGATGCAAACCATCTCTCTAAATGCCTATTAGGTAGATACTCTGTTTACTTCATGGTCATAAAGTGATTCAAGAGTAAGCAAAATGGACTCAGGACCAGTTATCTGCCCTCATACTGGCTATGTGATGGTGGGAAAGACACTAAACCTCTCCAAGCTCCCAGTTTCTTCAATTATAAAATCAGAGAGATGAATTTGCCCAAACCAGCTAAAATATCATATATTTTATATATTCGTTGCACCTCAGATTGGTGCTACGAATACATTTTTATGAACTGGTCATGTTTAAATGCTCCAAGAGAATGGATTTTTATAAGAATTACATAGGGAAATATTTTGTAATCACCTAAGATTACGTATTTTATATCTCTGGGTGATTTTACGGTAGATTTACTTATAGAGAGGCATACCCTTCTTCATTACTCTTGAAAGATTAGAAAATCTTAACATTTCAAAGCATGACAGAAAGTAACTACCTTCACCTCCAGCATGTTCCTCCCACCCCAGGAAGGCTGCAGGTGGGGCTGTTTGCTTTGTGCTCTTCCAGTTACTTGACACTTGACCCGTCTGTATATACAAAGTCCTCTAATCTGATTAGGGTTTGAACACCTGGCTGAGCAGCTTTTGTTTTTGTGATCCTTCACAAAAATACTATACGGGTTACAAATTCTTAGGAATAGGTTTGTATCAGCCGGGACAGTTAGAGTTCCCCCAAGCTGAAACTTGATAGGTAAATAGGAAGTCAGTAATGATACTAAAATTTGGAAATACGGAGAAAAGAATATTAAGTCAAAGGAACTATGACTTAAGATTTAAGTGCCAAACTCAGGATTTTTAACTCAAAATCTAGAGCCGGCTCTTACTCTTTGTCCATTTTTTGAGGGAGGCGGGGATGGAACCAGGGTAGATAAGAATTAAAAATCCAGGATGTTGGCTGACAAAGTTATCAGCTTACAAAGAATGCCGTTAATTCCATTTACTGCTGGTATTACTGGATGAAAATTTAGCTTAGTGCAGAGATTCATACTGTATAATTTGGGAAGAAGTTGGACATTTTTCTCATGTTAAGTGTTTTTGTTACTGCGGTTGGATTTCAACTTATAATTGATATTCCACATTGAAACAGCAATAAAAGTCTGGAAAATCAAATGCTTACCTTCCCCATCAAATGTTCCTTGTCCTTTCAGCATTTTTTTCTAAGAAACAAGAAAAGCAAAAAAGGAAAAAGCAAAGCAAACTATGTATGAATGAGCCAAACAGAAAATACAGCTATTTTAAGAAAATTACTTCTTTTGTTGTTACATTCATTAGATTTCCAAAACCATACAGCAGACGATCCCTTGAGTAGTTCACTCATCTGTCTACTACAATTCACTAAACTGGTAAAATAAAATGTACAACATCCCACAGACCCAGCAAAACAGCTTGAGAATCCTCAAAAGACCAGCAAGCAGCTCATTTCACTACTGGTGATTCACCATCACTGTTAAACTGAGCTGTGCTATACTTGCAGAGTTGGGGGGTAGGGGATAAAAACCACCTAAAATGTTATGTAATTTCTCTAAGGCCATGAGGTCGAAAATAAAATAGCCTTACTTGTCTATGACATATTGACATTTGTACAAATTGGTTCCACTTCTCTGATTAACCAAGGAAAGTTGAGGCTGCCAAAATGAATTTCTGCTGAGATCTGTCTTGTTTCTGGACAAAGCAGCACATACACACTCCAAAATGTCCTTCTTTAGTTTTCCCTATCTCTTTATGTCATATTTGGCAGTATTTTAACCTATGAAATTTCTAGGCCTCGATCAGGGAGCAGAGTTCACTTGAATCTGAAGTTCTGAGCTACCAACTTGTTAAATGCTCTCAAGAATAAATGGACACAACATGGGAATAAAATACAACCACTGACAGTGGCGACAGAGACAAGCAACAACAAAGATGACAAACATTTGTAACTTTTATGATTCTGGCAATTAATTTTAAAACTCACATTTTACCTGGATGGCATTTACTATGTTATCACTTCTCCAAAAAAAATTCAGTAAGTAATTAGCATGAATTACTTTCAATAATTAAAATAATCAATATGCTCAAAAGAAATGGGTAGTTTCCTGTCTCAGCTGTGATGAATCAGCAACCCCTGACACCTCTAAACAAGCCCCAGACATTTTGACCATTCAGTCAAGAGTACCACACCCGCTCTCCACCTCCTGTTCAGCTACCTGTATTAAAAGTGTTCAGGACTCACTCAGCCAGTACCTAATTTGCTGTATTTCTTTTTCACATTTGTCCCCCACATTCTGCCACTCTGCCTGAGTTTAGAAAGTTAAAACAGTGGTAAGAGTTTTACTTCCTCCCACCAAGCTGCATTAACCTGGCTGTGACTGCCTGCAACAGAATGGCCAAGAGATAGATGTGCACAGGTCTGATCAACAAGAGAATTAAAAGAGAACAATAACTTCTGGTTTCCTCTGTGCCCCTCCCCCCACGCCCAACACCTTCGCTTTTGGCTTGGTGAATGCCTGGCTTAATGAGTGACACTCCTGCTCACCCTTACCTTTATCCTTCCCAGACTGGAAAACTTCTCCTTGTCTTCCATCACTGCTTTCAGAACAGGCTGGGACATTCTGTTCTTCTTCTTTGAAGTGGTAGGACTGTCAAAATCAAAGCCACTGACCACCGCCCGACGATAGGACGTGGAGCGCAAACCTCTCCGCAGAGACCCTGGGCTGTCCACGTCGTTCTCCGCCTCACCCTCATCGTCTGCGGGGCCCAGAGGTGCTCCGAGGCCCTCCACCATGCTACGCACCTTGAGGAGTCTCCTGTGGGGCTCCACATTCTGACTGTTGGATTTACTTATTTTAATTTCCGAGGCCAGGTTCTTTGGAATGATTTGCTGCTTCCCCACTTTGAGGGCAGCAGGGCTATTTGTGCTCAAAACCACTGAAGGATTCTCTGGGAGCTCGTTCTCCTGTGAGGGCAGCCTTTGGAGGGGGAGTTTTTGTTCCAAAGACCTTTTCTGGGGCGCAGGAGAGAGTTTCGAGGGTCCCGGCTCAGGATCCTTAGTCGTCTGGCCGGATTGCGACCCAGAGCCTGGGGAGTCGATATTAGGGATTAGCCCATTTGCAGCAGGCAAAAGCAGTGGGCTGGTGGTCAATCCGGTCAGGTCTCCCTCCCGGCTACAGCAAGCGGGAGAGTTAGGAGTCCGCTGGGGGCGCAGCGGGTGAGGCATGGGCGAGGTCACTGTGCCATTCGCTGGGGATTTCGGGGAGCCCCCTGAAAACGCTTTGGGAGCCTGGGGAGACTTGGGACGTTGGAGCCGAGGAGAAACAGCTCTGTATTCCGGGGAGACTGTCCTCCCATTGGTCACCACCCTACGATGAGTACAAAGCAGCAGGGGGGTCCCCTGGACGGTCCTGCCCTCTGAAGCGGTGGGTACCTGGGTAGGAGTCTGCATCGCGGGGAGCGTCCCTCGGTCCTCCACTGGGAAATCCGTGATCAGCAATCCGCTGGGGCTCTGGTAGGACTGGGGCCTCGGCTTGCTCCGGCCCAGCAACTGAGGCTGAGGAGTTGACCGCCTCCGCCATAAAGGGGTTAAGCTGTTGCTAGAAAAATCCACATCACTCTCGCTGTCCATAGCGGAGACTCGGAGGTCAGCCCGAGAGGGAACAGCACCCAGTTAGTCTTGCCTAAAGAGGAAAGAAGTCATGGAACTTTGCCTCCGGACAACTAGACACGCCTTGCAAACACGCGCGCTCCGAGTCTGGCAGTCACCCGACTGCTGTGCGCGATACAACTGCGTGTCAATTAATTACCCACCCTTTCTCGGGCAAAATCTGCGCCCACCTCGCTGCGTGTTCCGGAACAGAAATCTGGGCTGTACCCAGGCGGAATAATCCAATTACCTCCGCGTCTCTCCAGCGTCCAAAGACCACCCGCACGGAAAAAGCCCGCCACCAATACGCAGGGTGCAAGCTGATGCACAGGAAACTTTGCTACGAGTTCAGCTTTCTTGGGAAACTCGCCGCGCGACGCTTCCCTCCACCGCCATCCAGCTGCCCAGCCCCGTCGTTGGTCCCCTCTCGCTCAAGCCGCCTGGCTCCTGGGCAGATTTACCTTTGGGACTTTACAGAACCCAGGGCCAACGAGCGCCCACTGCCCCTTGGGTGGCCCGGGTCTCAGATCGAATCACAGCAGCGGGAGATCTGGAGACCACAGCAGCCGACTGGGGCCATCGGCTCCGCCCTCAAGCTTGGTCCCGCCCTCAGCCTTGGCCCCGCCCCAGTTTTAGCCACTCTTAGACCCGCCTCTGTCTCAGCCTGAGCAAATCCTGCTTTCCCGCCCTGGCGTATCTTCGATCCCCTCCGGTCTCTGTTTTTTTTTTTTTTTTTTTTTTTTTTTTTAATTTTTTTTTTCAACGTTTTTTATTTATTTTTGGGACAGAGAGAGACAGAGCATGAACGGGGGAGGGGCAGAGAGAGAGGGAGACACAGAATCGGAAACAGGCTCCAGCCTCCGAGCCATCAGCCCAGAGCCTGACGCGGGGCTCGAACTCACGGACTGCGAGATCGTGACCTGGCTGAAGTCGGACGCTTAACCGACTGCGCCACCCAGGCGCCCCTCCGGTCTCTGTTTAAAACACTTGAGCACACGTGGGCTGGGTGCCGAACTCAAGGGTTCCGGACCGGGAGCTGTGGGCGCGCTAGGCTGTTGCCAGGAGCACACCGTGAGAAAGAGCGTGGGAGCCATGCGGAGTTGCAATTTAGAAAGCCCTGGGGCAGGGTTTGGGGGAGGGGGTGGTTTAGGGGTCTGGTCCTACGCAGAGTAGAGTTTTGCGAAATGCGTGAGTTGGGCTGCGCGGCTCTAAACGCTGAGAGCCAGTGCCCTCTCAGCATTCGGGTGGTCTTAAAACACAAATCTGATGGCCTCGCTCCCCTGCTTAAAATATAATATAGATTGATAGATATGCTTGCTTGTGCTTAGAGTATTTCCGGAAGGATGTGTACCGGCAGCTCGGGGGAGGGGAACTGGGTGGCTAGGAAGCTGGAGGGAGGAGGAGTTTTCATTCAATAATATTGGCCCTTTAATGCTTTGAATCGTGAATTTTACCAAAATTTATTTACCAAAAATAAATGCAATTTAAATTACAAAAAAAATTGGTTTCCAAGCATACATAGAATAAAATTCAAAATTCTCCATGACTTACCAGGCACTGCACGACCTGCCTACCTCTGTGGCAGTTTTTTCTCTCAACACTTTGCTTCACTATTCTTAGGCCACACCCACTTCAAGTTTAACCGCCTCAGAACCTGCCCCTTTGTTTTTCCTTGACCTTCTGACCCGTTCCTCCGTCAGAGAGGACTTCCCTGACCCCTCCTGAATCAGATCTTGGCCCTGCTTATTTTCCCAGCCACCTGTTCTCTTCCTTTTCTACGGTTCATGACAATGTGCATATATACATTTATTTTTGTATTTGTTATTATGTTTTGTCTTCTTTAGACTGTACGCTTCCAGAGGGCAGGAGCCATGTGGCCATCCCTCCAGAATGCTCCCTTGCCAAATAGAAAGTTGTTTGTAACCTGGCCAAGCTCCTGCTATGTCCGAAGAATAAGGCAAACTGGAGAGGAAAAATGACCATAAGATCTATATAATCAAGTCTATCAGCGAGACATATGGGCTGCTCTCCAAGTTCTCCCAGCATTCATGCATCCAGCCGGGATATAGTGAGTATCCACTGTGTGTGTTAAGTTACTCATTTTTGCCCTAGATACATTGAATGTGATGGCCAAAAATCTTGAGAGGCAAGCTCTGGGTTGTGAGATGAAGCATGAAGTTTTTCATGTTTTATACTATTCTGTATTACCAAATGCTGTATGTTGAATATATATTACTTTGAGCTGAGATATTTCTGTAAACAAGAAATGGCATCAAAAAATTTTTAAAAGATAAGTGTAATCTATTTCTTAAACTTTAGTTAGTTAACATACAGTGCAGTATGGGTTTCAGGAGAATTCAGTAATTTGTCACATACATAACAAGGCCCAGTGCTCATCACAATGCTCTCCTTAATACCCATGACCCATCTAGCCCATCTTCCACCCACCTCCCTTCATCAGCCCTCAGTTTGTTCTCTATCATTAAGAGTCTCTTGTGGTTTGTTTCCCTCTCTTCTCTTCCCAGCCCTTCCCATATGTTCATCTGTTGTTTCTTAAATTCCACATATGAGTGAAATCATATTGTATTTGTCTTTTTTGATTGACTTATTTCACTTAGCATAATACATTCTAACTCTATCCACATTGTTGCAAATGGCAAAATTTCATTCTTCTTGATGGCTGAGTAATATTCCATTGTGTAAGATCCACATCATCTTTATCCATTCATCAGTCAATGGACATTTGGGTTCCCTCCATATTTTGGCTGTTGATGATGCTGCTATAAACATTGGGGTGTGTATACCCCTTTGAATCTGTATTTTTGTATCCTTTGGGTAAATACCTAATAGTGCAATTGCTGGATCATAGGGTAGGTCTGTTTTTAGGCTCTTGAGGAACCTCCATACTGTTCTCAGAGTGGCTGCACCAGTTTGCATTCCCACCCACAGTATAAGAGGGTTCCCCTTTCGCCACATCCTCTCCAACACCTGTTGTTTCTTGTGTTAATTTTAGCCACTCTGACAGGTGTGAGGTGGGATCTCATTGTACTTTTGATTTGTATTTCTCTGATGATGAGTGATGTTGACCATCTTTTCATCTCTTAACCATCTAGATGTCATCTTTGGAAAAGTGTTTATTTGTGTCTTCTGCCAATTTCTTTAAGTGTTTATTTTTGAGAAAGAGAGAGCCAGGAAGGGGCAGAGAGAGAGGGGAACAGAGGATCTGAGGCAGACTCTATGCTGACAGCACAGAGGGTTCAGACTCATGAACTGTGAAATCATGAGCTGAGCCAAAGTCAGATGCTTAACCTACTAAACTAACCAGGCACTCCTACCCATTTCTTAACTGGGTTATTTGTTTTTTGCGTGTTGAGTTTAATAAGTTCTCTTTAGATTTTGGATACTAACCCTTTATCAGATATGTTGTTTGCAAATATCTTCTCCCATTCTGCTGGTTGTCTTTTAATCTTTTTGATGGTTTCCTTCACCATGCAGAAGCTTCTTATCTTGATGAAGTCCCAGTAGCTCATGCTTGCTTTTATTTCCCTCGCCTTTGGCGACATGTCTAGTAAGAAGTTGCTGTGGCTGAGGTCAAAGAGGTTGTTGCCTGTTTTCTCCTCTGGGATTTTGATGGTTTCCGGTCTCACATTGAAGTCTTTCATCCATTTTGAATTTATTTGTGTGTATGGTATAAGAAAGTGGTCCAGTTTCATTCTTCTACATGCCACCATCTAGTTTACCCGGCACCACTTGTTGAAGAGACCGTCTTTTTTTCCGTTGGATATTTTTTCCTGCTTTGTCAAAAATTAGTTGGCCATGTAGTTCTGGGTCCACTTCTGGGTTTTCTATTTTGTTCTATTGATCTATGTGTCCGTTTTTGTGCCAGTACCATACTGTCTTGATGACTATAGCTTTGTAATGTAGCTTGAAACCCAGAATCGTGATGTCTCCAGTTTTGTTTTTCTTTTTTCAGGATTGATTTGGCTATTCAGGGTCTTTTGTGGTTCCCTACAAATTTTAGGTTTGTTAGTTCTAGTAAAAAAAAAAAAAAAAAATTAAGAGACTTAAAAAAGAAATACAGCTAATTACACAATCATAATACCCACTTTTTAATACAGAATATGTTCAATACTAACATATATTACTTTTTATATTAGAAAAGTATAATTTAAAAATGCTTAACTGATGATAAATAAAGTGTTACCTAATTCAGAATGCAATCTGTGACTTATGTTAACAAGTTAAAAATCATGGTATGAGAAGCAAGCTTACCTTCAACCTACGTTGTGTCTGCAAACAAGTGTAGCAGAGGATTGTGAAGAAATCACGGGGCTTTCCTATCTCATTTCCAAGCAACAGCTTCATTCCCACCAAAACAGCAACAGAAGACACCAAACTCTGTTCCTTCAATAGGGGAAGTTTGGAAATTCACAGACTTACTGCCTATTTTAGCCTCCAATTTATCATTTCCAAATCAAAGAGAGCTTCAATTGTACGCACCACCAAGAAAGGACAAAGAGTTGCCAATTTAACTACACAACATGTTATCATATAGGATTTTCGTGTTTTTCCTTATTAAAGACTACTTTTAGACTTGGACATAGATTTTTTTTATAGTAATATGCATATATAAAAAAGAAATATAAGCAAATTAAATTAAGTATTTCTAAAAATTTTGTACACTAAATATAATTCTGAATCCCTTTTCATACAGAACATCAATATGTGTTTTTGCACACAAGAGAAAGGGCAGCATTTCTTAAAAGAATTTCCTAGTCTTGTCTCTGGAATTTGCTTCCTAGCCACTAACACTCATTCTGCAAGTTTGATGCTGGGGCCATCCTGTTTGATGCCATTACAAGCTCTGCAGTTTTTTGTTTTTTTTTTATGTTTATTCATTTCCTTTGAGAAAGAGAGAGCAAGCAGAAGTGGGGGAGAGAGAAAGAGGGAGAATCCCAAGCAGGTTCTGCGCGTCATTGTGGCACCCAACGTGGGGCTCGATGTCAGGAATCGGAAGATCATGACCAGAGCCGAGATCAAGAGTTGGACGCTTAACCAACTGAGCCCCCCTCACCCCGGTCCCCCTCTACAGCTTCTCTTTTAATGGCCACAAGAAAGTTTCTGACAAATTAAATTCCATGCCTTAATGATAGTCGTATATAATACAAGAATTGCTTTTACCAGCCTCTTGTTGCTTTGGAATTTCTTTCACCTAATTTGGCAATTTCTCTCGCCTTCAGTAGCATCTGTTATCATATGACTTTGACACGTGTAGTACTAAATTGCATAGACCTCAGTGAAATGATGACAATTCGAGCAGTTGTGACCATGTTCACAAATAAAGAGGCAATGCCAACTATATCATGACTGCCATCTGGCCATTGCTTATTTCTGAAGTAAGACATGTACCAGTTCCAGAGACATTAAAATGTGGGGCCAAAGTGCTTCTTAGAATTGGAAAAATATATACATTGAGCTAATGAGGAATGATAGGTTCCAGTGGTATATATATTATTTTTCCATTTTTAAAAATTAATTTGTCCAGTTCTATTGAGTTATATTTGACATAACATTGTACTAGTTTAAGGTATACAGCATAATGGTTGATATATGTATATATTTCAAAATGTTTACAAGTGAGTTATCATGCATTACCTCACAGTTATAACTGTTGTGTGTGACGAGAACTTTTTCAATTTGCTGCTAGCAGCTTCCAAATATATAATAATTAACTGCAATCATCATGGTGTCCTTTATACCCCCAGAATTTACTTATAAGCACAAGTTTGCACGTCTTGACCACCTTCACTCCTTACCCCCGATGATATTAAAATATTCAATGGTACAAGATACCAGAGGCTGAGATACCAATTATTGTTATATGTCCGAAATCAATTTGTATTGATCACTAATTATATGCCTGGTATAATAATTGTGCTAATTTAAGTGTCCTTTGTTAACTAACTATATCTAAAACATTAAAAAATAGCAGGAGATACCCAACCTGAATTAGATGCATGGGAAGCTCCCTGTTCCCTGAACACCTTTGTAAAGAAGCACAGATAGAACCAGGCCAGAAGAATAGGTACACTATTGTGAGGTGGAGAACAAAAGAAGGGTATCCCAGAAACATGTCCCAGCATGAGCAAAAACATGAAAGGATGGCTGGAAAACAAATATTAAGTGCCAACTGTGTGTCACACATTGTCATTATTACGTAGCATTCAATCTCTCTCATTAATCCTGTCTCCACTTAAATATGAAGTGCTGAGGGTCACAATGCTCTTCTCATACTATTGGGGAAGTGGTTGAGTAAGAATCCCAACTTGAGGGGGCGCCTGGGTGGCTCAGTTGTTTAAGCGATTGACTTTGGCTCAGGTCGTGATCTCACGGTTTGTGGGTTCGAACCCCTCCTCAGGCTCTATGCTGACAGTGTGGAGCCTCCTCGGGATTCTCTCTCTCCCTCTCTCTCTGCCCTCCCCCCACCCCCGCCACTTGTGCTTTCTCACTCTCTCAAAATAAATAAATAAATAAACTTAAAAAAAGAAAAAAGAATCCTAACTCGGGTCTGTCACGGTCAGACTTCAGAGCCCACGAGCTCCATATACCAGAAACTAAGGTCACAAGAACAGAGAGTTTATAGTTAGAAGTTGTAGGAGATTCATGTGGCTAAATATGGTGAGAACCGAGTGTGGCCTGTGGCATAAACTAAGGGACCTGGATTTTACCTGGATGGCATCTGACACTCTCTGAAAGTACTTAAGCTTCTGTATCCTTTAAAACAATACATCTATCAACATTCAGTCTCAGAAATAAAAAATAAACAGCTTTGTTGGTAGATTTTAAAAAAAAATCTACCTAAGCCCATAAACTCTGAGGGTGATCTTAGAGAAAAATTAAAGAAAAATATTTATAAATACATAAGAACAAAGCATTAATATCTATATCATTTGCAAATCAGTAAGAAAAAGGTAACAATGGAAAAATGAGCAGAGTGAGAATGTAGGTTTCAGAGAAGACACAAATATACATGAAAATATATGCAGCCTCAACAGTAAAGATAAAATGAAAAAAGTAATGAGATCATAGTTCTTCATCCACTAGCTCAACAACAACAAAAAAAAAACGTTTTTAACCCACTGTTAGCAAAAGTGCAGGGAAAAGAGAGTTTCAACTCATTTATGGTAAGAATGTAAATTGGTGCAGCCTCTCTGGAGAGCAATTAGATAATACATACTCAGAACCTTGAAAACAGGCAAATGTTTGATGCAGGAACTCCACTATGCAGGATATAATCTTGAGGAAATTATCCTTGAGGTACGCAAAGAAGTATGTTCAAGGATGTTCATCAAAGCATTTCTTACTGTGGCAAAAAATTAGAAGCAGACTAAGTGTTTATTGGGAGGAGAGTCGTTAATAAATTAGGGTTACAATGCAACTACCAAAAATAGTGTAGATATACAATTATTCATAAAAAATTCAAAATGTTAAGTAGGAAAAAATGCTTTTACAAACGTGTTTAAAAATGCTGGTTTTAAACACATCATGCAGAATGTCCTCCTTGGCATTTTTAAACATGCAAATAGCTACGTGTATATACGTCACATCTGGATTTGGAATATTTAAAATGTTAGCATGTCCACCTCTGGACAGCAAAACTTCAATTATGCTTTGCTGTGCAACCAACCACCTTACCATCAGTGGCTTAAAAAGCCACTGTTGTTATTTATGGTTTCTCACCATCCTGTGGGCTGGTGCTTGGTTCCTCTGCTGGCCCCCCGGCTCTCCTGTGTTGCTGCAACCAGCTGTGGGATGGGCTGGATCTGGAGGACCCAGATGGCCTCACTCACGTGCTTAATGGTTGGTCCTGGCAGTTAGCTGGGGCCCCTCAATTCTCTCTTTCTCGTACCTTAACCATCCCGGACAGGCCTAGTACCCCCTGTACAATGAAAAGATAAAGCCAAAATGACAAGGAAAAGTCTCAAAGGAAGTTTTGAAGATTGGTTCTTACTAGGGAAAATGTTCTTAAAGGGAGACTTTCTTTTTTTTCAATTTTATTTTTTTTTACATTTATTTATTTTTGAGAGACAGAGCACAAGCAGGGAAGGGCAGAGAGGAGACACAGAATCCAAAGCAGTCTCCAGGCTCTGAGCAAGTTGTCAGCACAGAGCCCAACACGGGCTTGAACCCACGAACCATGAGATCATGACCTGAGCCGAAGTTGGATGCTGAACTGACTGAGCCACACAGGCGCCCCAAAGGGAGACTTTCTACAACACGTATAATATTGATTTGTATATTAGGCTTTTTTAAAACATTTTTTTGAGCACTCACGATATACCAGGCCCTCTTTGGAGTGCTTCGAATGTATTAAATAACTTAATCTTCACAATAACCTCATGAAGTAGAAACTACCATTGTCTACATGTTATAAACGAGGAAACTAAAGCACAGGGAGGTTAAGTACCTGTGCAGTCTGGCCTCAATCTGGCTCATAACTATCACACTACTGTCATACTGTTTGTGACTCTGTTATTCATTCATATTCCCATTTTTCGCAAACAAAATGTAAGCACCCCAATGTCAGACTGGTTCTTTCTCTATCTCCTCAAGTTCTTCAGTAATGAACAGATGGATGATATGTCCCAAGCAAAGGACATGCAGCAAAGGGCTGTGAGAAGGTGGAAGAGGGTCAGTAAAGTATCCTCCAGACTGAGAAGGCACTTTCAGACTGGGAAACAAAGCAAGTCACTCCATACCATTCATAGAGTTTTATCAGGGTAACTTACTGACAGAAGGATCACACGGACAGACCATCCACCGTGCTACGCAGCTATTCTCCACCCCCACTCAGACTTTAATCCACAGGTTTTCTAGAGCAAGGGGCATGATGGTGAGGTCAAAGCGTAGTTACCTAAAGGGGCACCATCTGTGCATCAGAAGGGCTCTAGCAGTTAGCTCGAGTGGAGCCTTGTGCGTGCGGTCATCTCTGCTAGTTACCCGAAGTGGGGTCTTCTGTGTGCTACTTTAGGGAAGATCAGAACAATCCTTCCTGCATTCCCGTCAAGGCACACATGAGCTTCCACGGGGCCTGGAACACGTGGCCCTGAGGGAGGTCATTGCATGGGCACGGAAATGATGGAGCACCCAAGATGGAGTCAGTGTGGTCAGCACCCCTCCGAGGGAGCATCCAGTGAGGAAGATAAACTCAAATGCCTTTGTTTGTTTATTTATTTGTTTACTTATTTTTAATGTTTATTTTTGAGAGAGAGAGAGAGCACGAATTGGGGAGGGGCAGAGAGAGAGAGAGGGAGACAAGAATCCAAAGCAGGCTCCAGGCTCTGAGCTGTCAGCACAGAGCCCAACACAGGCCTGAACTCATGAACCATAAGATCATGACCTGAGCAGAAGTCACATGTTCAACCGACTGAGCCACCCAGGAGCCCCTCAAAGGGAAAGTTTCGGAAATCGAAGTCGATCAGCAGTCCTGGTCATGAATTAATATTTACTTGGCTTCTGGTTGGTGCCAGGCCCTGGGCTAGCCATAGATACAGTGGTAAAGAAAGTCCCCGCCTGGTCCTGCTAACAGTCTATGAGAAAAGAGCGATCCTTGAGGGCATGTAACGCCAACCCTGCTGCTCACGTGGTGCCCTTTCAACTAGTGCTTTCAGGTGTGGTGGGCACGGAATCCAACTTTCAGGGCTTGTACAGAAAGCAGCCAGTGTGAAAACTCAGGACAGGCGCTTAACTGCTAGTGTGGGAATTTTGACAGGAAAACGGAGGAAAAAAAGGCAGTCACTTGAGGGAAAAGGAGAAATAAGCAGTTTTATTTCAAGACTGGGGACATTTGGCTGGAAGTCAGGAAGCTGGGTTTCAGCCTGTGCCTGCCACTTTCTTCTTGTGGGAATGAGGACAAGTCATTTCATCTCTAAGACCACAGTTTCTTCATTGTCAGATGAATTGTCCCTCCTTCTCAGCACAGTCTGGAAAACACTGGTGTAGATTAGAGTTATTTAAATGTGGCCAGTGTAATGGTTGGGGGAAAGGGAGACAGGGAGGTGGGGTGGGGATTGGGGAGAGATCTAGACAGATAATTGTACAAAAACTTTCCCCTTATCTTGAACAGCAACTAATTAGAATAAATTTCTGTTATTCTAAATCTAGGGTTAAAAAAAAAATCATAATGAGAAAAGGGTTTCATCAAGTTTAAAAGTTGGTGAAAATGGCTCTGAGGACTCTTCTTGATGGGCCTCAAGGAAATAGTAGAAAGACTCACTCAAGAGAGAAAGGGCCTCTTTTTCCTAGTCCTTGTATTCAGTGTCCAGTCCACTAATCCACGACTGCAGTAAGAATGATCACTCTTAATATATTCACCCTCCAGTGACGGTCAATTAGGAAGCTCTACATTCAGCCACAGTCTATGATTAGGATCCCGGGTAAACCACAAGGGCAGTGTGGAGAGTGACTTTCAGAACTGGTCAGGTCCCAGGAGCTATTGTTTTATTCTTTGAATTGCAGGGATGAGCTAAGCAATTGGGCAGCCACTTTCTTCCATGGGGTCTAGTTTAAGGTCACTGCATGACTTGAACAGACTCTTCACCTCTCAGTACAGTACTCTCCTTGGTGGTTTGGCTTTTTGTTTTCTTTTTCTTTAAAATTTGAATATGTTTATATGGTAAAAATTATACAAAGTAAAAAGTTTCCTACTTGGCCCTCTAGATGCATCCACTGTGAACAGTTTGTTATATTTGATAAATTGTCAAATTTATGGTGGGACATAAGCAAACATTTAAGGGCGCAAGGGTGGCTCAGTGGGTTAAGCGTCTGACTTCGGCCCAGGTCATGATCTCACAGTTTGTGGGTTAGAGCCCTTCGTCGGGCGCTGTGCTGACAGCTCAGTCTGGAGCCTACTTCAGATTCTGTGTCTCCCTCTCTCTCTGCTCTTCTCTATCTCTCTTTCTCTCAAAAATAAAGATTAAACAAACACATATCTGCACATATGGTAGACACACACACAAACACACACAAAAATATCCTGTAACAACATTCTATACCTTATAGTTTACCTTGGATATCATTCCATGCCGTATCATTCCACTACTTCTAGAACTACCATGTACTTCTCAATGTCTGCATAGCCTTAGGTAGAATCAAATAAAATTGTCATGTTTGTAAGTCATAAGCAAATACTGACAATTTCATATGGTTCCACCTAATATTATGTAATTGATTAGCAAATTTCCTGTTGATAAATCTTTAAATCATTTCTTTGCAAAAGCTAAGCACCAATAAGGAAAAAAGTGTTCTTTCCAGCTCTGAATCTCCATGATTCTTTGCTTCGTTCCCATTCTTCAGTGCCTGGAATATGTAGGGTAGTAAAAGAGAAACTTTATTGAATAACAATGCAGGTATGGTTTAATTCTATCAGGTGTAATTTGGAGTCTGCTCTAAGCACAATCTTGATGGTGAAATATGATGAACATCCTCTAAGCAGAGTTCTACTCCTTTTTGGGGAAACTGGGGTAAGAATGCCATCATCACTATCACTGATTTCCTTTGGTAATAAGTTCCCAGTGTCTATTTCCTCTTCTTTTCTGTCCTTTCCTAGATCCTGCTCTTTCTCTGGATCATCAACACAGAATGTAGAATCACAGCTCTTGTTTCATGAAGTTTGCTAAGTAATTTGAACAAAGAGATATCTGGATAGGCCACACTGTTCCTTTTGTGTGAAGAGTTTGGTGTTTGCAAAAGAACTTGAGATTAAAAAACAAAATCTGTTGGGTACACGCCACTTTTCAGGTAAAACTGTATCAGGAATCATGTGGGGACACTTAAAACTAGCCGATACTTTCAAGTTTTCTCCTGCCCAGATTAGTTTGGAAGAAATCCAGTCTTACTATCTCAAAAATTCAGCAGGAAAAAATAGCTGAAATAAATTAAGCCCATGATTACTAAATTCTGTGTTTACCTAGACATTCTGGCATTGGATTTCAAAGGCAAAGCTTTTTAGAAGTGTTTTTTAAACTCAGTTTTGCCATAGATTTTAAATTGGAAGAAAAATGGTAAACTAAACACATTTGAGCTCATTACCAAGCTACTCTCACCAAGCAGCACTAATAGAATTTGAAAAATGCTTTCCAGAATTGAGATCTGCCACCTAGCAACCACTTTGAAATGCTTCCTGTGCTGGCTCAAGACTACTCAAAATGCCCAATTTTGAAATTGGTGGGGCGTTTTGCTGTGCATTGGCCACAGTCATTGAACAGGGGATTAGAACTTGGTTTTTAGGGCATGCAGATTAGAAAGACTGTTTAACTTGACTGCTTAACTGGGTTTTGAAATAGTGTTGGAAGATTAAATACAGATTAAAGATCGCATCAGGCATATTATACTAAAAAATTATTATTTATCTGAAATTCAAGTTTAACTGGGCATTCTGAATATTTATTTGTTACATCTGGTAACCCAATTTTGGGGAGACGTTTGTAGTGCAGAGCAGAGAAATGTTTATAAAATATATATCACGTGTGTTGACTTGATCCCTCAAGGCTGCTAGCTTTACAGATCTCAAATATCTTATCCAGGGCACTGGTTAGTGAGCCTACAAGGGAGCCTGAAGTGCAGGTGTGGGCAGCACAGGAGCTAATGGAAAGGAACAAGAAAATCACCCTAAAACAAGGGGAGGACAGACAGCAAAAGGGGTTAATAGTGCAGGAGCAGGATGCACCCATGGAGTGTAGTGCTGTGTGGTGAGGAGAGGGAACTGTCTAGAAATCTGGGAGGAAGTTCAGGTGGCATATCAACATGTATTTTATTTTATTTTATTTTATTTTATATTTCAATTGAAGTATAGTTGACATAAAATATTATATTAGTTTCATGTGTAAGGGTAGTGATTCGACAAGTATATACACCATGAAATCCTTACCACGGTAAGTGTACTTATCATCTGTCACCATAAAAAGTTATTACAATATTATTGACTATATGCCCTATGCTGTGCTTTTCATCTCTGTGACTTATTTATTTTATAACTGGAAGTTTGTACCTCCTAATCCCCTTTATCTATTTCACCCATCCTCTCCATCCTGTCCCCCTCCCCTCTGGCAACCACCAGTTGGCATTCATTTTGTTTCTAAGGGGAAGAAGGAGAGGAAGTGAAGCCCTCTGCATAAATGTGCACTCTGAAGCTTGGGCTGTGGGAGGGGTGCAAACTGGGCATCCATAGAGGGCACTTCCACCTCCAGGCAGCATTCAGACAATTTCAGGTCACTTGCAATAGCACGGACAGCCAGTCTGGGACTGCAAAGGCTTTGTCAAGACGCTGTTCTTCCAGCTTCACCTGGCCCAGTTCTGAGCTTGGCAGAGGCTGTTACTTTGTCTTCAATCTAGATTATAGCACATCATCCCCACCCCAGAAATCTGCAGCCCCTGATTAATTTACTGCAGCAGTACCAAATAGTTAAAACAGAATGCATACATAATCCCTGTGTGTTTGCACACGATTGAACATCTCCTGAAGGACACACAAGAGGCTGCTAACTGTGGCAAGAGGTGGGGATGAAGAGTGGGTTGAAGTGAGCGGGTCCTGAATGCAGTGAGGTATACTTGCTCACATATCTTTGTACTCATTGGTTTATTTTTCTATGTATCACATTATATTTAAATATATTTATATACTAAATATATTTATTTGTTAAATATATTCATATATTTAATTATATTTAAGTATAAATCAATGACTAGGACAAATTCAGTCTAGAATCTGACTTATGTTTAAACTACTTTCCTCTCTGATTTAAAATGGCTCATTACAATAAGGTGTTTTTAAATTAATTTCTTTATATTAAGTTGCATGATTTGTATCCGTTAGAGAGGTCTGGGATCTGACATTTCAGCCTGCTTTCTGGAAAATTAGCTGCTGAAATCAGTGACAAATCAACGGCAACCCTTTACAAAAAGGTTTTGCTCGTATTTTTAAATGTTTACTCTGAGTTTTGTGCCATGCTGTTTTTATGTATAGACATATAGAAGCTCAAAATGAAAGTCTGATAGAAACTAAATAAGAGTTTTGTATATTTTTTAAATAAAAGCAATATTGAATCTTACCTTGTATGTTCTTAGGCTAAGAGTCTTTGTCCCTTTTGTTCAGTAATGGATTTCTAGGACTTAAATTAGTTTTGGCACATATTATGTGCTCAGTAAATTGAATGAAGGTATACATGATCACTGGAAAATTCAAACATTACAGAAAAATATGATATTGAATGTGTGATTTTCTCTAGTCTCTTTCCTCCAAATAATCACTTATTTCATTCTCTTAAAATAAAAAAAAAATTATTTCTTAATGAGTAAAAGTTTCATTATTAACATGTTTTTAAAAACTAATTAGTTAAATGATACCATATAGAATCAACAACAGAATGCAAGAAAATGTTTGAGACTTGCATAACTGGCAAAGGACTAGTATCTATAATATGTAAAGAACATATTCCAATCAATTAGAGAAGCTGGCAAACTACTTGAACACACATTTTATACAAAGGTAGCTCCTAATAATCAAAGTCATATGAAGAGTACTCCGTTTAGTCACGAGGGAAATGAAAATGAAAACTATGCAGTCACCAGATTGGCAACAATGTTGAGGTCTCACAATAGTAAATGTCAGTAAGGGTCCTGAGCAATAAGA
Organism: Panthera leo; assembly: GCF_018350215.1. Lineage (NCBI taxonomy): Eukaryota > Metazoa > Chordata > Mammalia > Carnivora > Felidae > Panthera > Panthera leo. The sequence goes on from NC_056687.1 coordinate 110,118,128, forward strand.
GCTCTCATATATTGTCTGTGAGTGAGAAAACTAGCTAATCCAGTATAGATCACTCCTTAGCATTATCATTTAAAGCTAGAATACACAGCAATTCCACTCCTGACTATCCAAGAGAAGTTCATTAATACAGCAGCAGTATTTGTAATATCCCCACATTGGAAACTGCCCAAGTATCTACCAGCAGAGGAATGGATGTAAAAAGGTGGTATAGTCCCACTACAAAATTCTACATAGCAATGAAAATGGAAAAAAAAAAAAAAAAGGCATCTTTAGAATAAGACTCACCAACAAATAGTTGTTATAGAGGTTTTTCTAAGGGTTTCCTTAGGGGATCAGCAGGTCATTTCAGTGGACAGACTCTTCCCAGCGACTCAGAAATGTCCCAGCACTGGGATATTCCCATAAACAGCCTGCTTCACCTGAGGGCTGCAGTGTTATGGGGGTAGGGAGAAAAGGTTCATAGAGAGTCACTAAAGGGGTTTGTGGGTGAAGGGGAGACAGTGAAGCCAGGAAACATTCAGACAGTGGCATAAAGTCCCTGACATAGAGATCAGAAAAAAGTCTTGGGCTGAGGCTACTAGAATCCCTTCTGGGGTCTGTGCACTGGGGCTCCCAGGCCTGGCTGTGCATAAAGAAAGCTAGTTCTGCTGTGATAGAGATTCTCGAACATCTAGGTAGAAAGGGGCTGTAGAAAACGCTGGTCGCTCAGACTGAGGAATCCATAGAGGCAGAGGCTCTGGGTGACCTGCTGGTTCCTTGCCCGTGGCCTAAGGTCCTTGCTGCTGTTCTTACTGCTGCTGTTGCTTCTGACGCTGACTGTCTTTGGCCCAGCTGTTCTTGAATCCCATCCGAACTTGAGCTCAGCTGAGGTTGAGTGTTTCAGCCAGTACCTCCTTTACTTTATAAGTTGGCTATCATCTTCTCAAGGTGCCTCTGACTCCTGCTGCTGTCTCCTATTATAGCGGTGTGTTCCTAACCCTGCCTTCTGATCCTGCACCTCTCTGGCTCTCAGTTTCCACATCAGAGAGCCATGAGTTCCCGAGGTGCTTTCGTCCTTTGTGTCTGCTATTTCTGCCCGTAATCATCAACTTGTTTGAACTACCATGAGTTTGTTCTACAGACATGAAGAAACGTGAATTTTAGGAGGTTTATGTAAGTGGGTTGAAGCTGGAGTTGGTAGTTGTAAAAAGACAATCAAATCTGAGCTCCACCATTCTCCAGGGGAGTCTGAGCAAGTCCTACATCTCCCTGAATTTTATTTTCTTATTTTTAAGTGGGTCTAATGGCTGTGACAATCACCCAAATTGGGTGTGAGCATGGAATTAGAGGGCACCTGTGAAAAATACTCTAAGCTCTGTACAAGACAAAGGTGGACATTTTATTATTGATTTACAGGGGCAGGATTCTCAAAGTCAAGTGCAACTGAGAAGAATTTTCAGCGCACTTAAGATCGGCTCCTGCCTGGGCCACCTGAGTCCTCTGGAGATTCTCATTCTGCAGTCTGCAGCAGGACCCATGAATTTGCATTTTATAAAGTATCCAGGTGATTTTGATGCAGGTAACCCTTTGACCTCACGCTGAGAAAAATGCTAGTTTCACTTCGGTTAATATTAACTGTTTCATATATATATATATATATATATATATATATATATATATATATATATATATTATTTGTTCAAAGAAATTCTTAGTATTTCCAGATGAATAAAAAGGATTTAATATTGAATAAAAGGGATGCCAAAGAAGTTCTCTTGGAAGACTGGAAAGTTTTTTTGGAGGACATGATAAATAGAATTTGAATAAGCAAAAAAAGATTTCCTGGCTCCAACTCTAACATGTGTATGCATTCATGATTTTTTATGAGATATATATATATATATATTTCATTATTTTTATGTTGGGTGGTTGATCATTTCCTTACTGAATTTGAGCTCCTGGCATATCTAGAAAAATAGCCCTTTGCTGATTATATGCTTTGCCAGTCCATTGCTATAAAAATCTAAATAAAATGTTTTGGTATTTTCTTTTATGTCAAACTTGGAAAGGCCTATCCCATTCTATGATTATAAAAATATAAAACATGATTACCCATGTTTTCTTCTGGGACACTGACGGCTCACAGTGGTGGTGGTGCTAAGATCCAGATCTTCTTGAAAAGGGTACTGCCTGGCTCCCGGCATGGCAGAGAAGTCTTTGAACTCCTGTGCTCGTGAAACTTGCTGGAAACCTGCCCTCTAGGGTGCCAGAAAAAACTATTCATAGGGAGGTGTCTTCCTGGAGGCATTTTGCTACAAAACTACCCAAGGGAGGTGGTAAGGCAAACTTCTGACCAAGAGGAGCGGTTACAGATTGTACATTGCAGGAGCTAAGCATTTGGAGGGGCTGAGAGTCTCGCAGGAGCCTAGTGCTGGAGAAGCTAACAGCACTGCAGGAGGCAGAAGACCTAGTAGGCACAAAACTTACGAGGGAGGATGCATGAGGTGTGGGTTGGGGAGCCGCTGACCTCTGGGTGCTGTTGGTCACTATGCACCGCAGAAGCTGAATCCTCAAGAAGCTGTAAGTGCTGGAGTCTGGTGCTGAAGAAAGCCACCCTTTACGCTACAGGAGGCTGCCTAACAAGACACCAGAACCAGGAGGCAAATCCTTTTCTTTCTGCAAAGTCTCTCCAGCTCTCCACTGATACAGTTTCAGCGCCAGCTAGCAAATAATATTTAAAGGGCTCAGGTCCATTTTCACAGGATAAACTTGGAGATGAGGCGATCAGTAGGTAACCAGCACACGTTTTCATGAATTCTTACTGAATAATAAAAGCATTTAAGGGTATTCATTTTGTTCTGAGTGCAGTTGTGTGCAATTCTCATTAAATTTTGTGTTGTTGTGTTTATATGTCACTCCTGTTTCCTAATTAGCATGTCATTGATGCTTTTGCTTTCTGTGAGTCAATAATTACATACATTTTATTTTTAGCTAACAGGTGGATTTTTATTTATTATTTATGTTTTCTTGCTGCATAAGTATTTACACATCACATTGCAATAAAAAAAATGTGCCTTTACTAGTTGTACTATTTGAGATCTATTAAGATTTGCTTTAGAGCATTTTTAAAATGTTTCATGGGTTTTTGAAAAGAATATAGGTCTGTATGGTAAAAGCTCAATACATATACTAAGTAAGCTTTAAAATTGTATGTTATATTTAAAATATACATTATATATAATATGTATATTATATATAAATATACATTTAATATGTATATTATATATAAATATACATTTAAAATGTATATTATATTGTTAACTTAGTCTTTAGAAAACAGATCAATGTCTCTGATTTTTTTTAATTTTTACTTTAATTTCTCATAAATTTTATTTTGTATATTTTTGTGCTATGTTATTTGGTATATATTCATTAATGTAGATTGGAAGAGCATATCCAATTTTTGTCATAGTATATTTGCCTAGGTATGTGGTACATAGCAGATATTCAATAGACACTTATCTAATGATGGCCTTAATTTTTAAAAAAATCCTTTTTGAATACTATTTGTTTATTAGCATCAATATCATATCACTTATATTCTTAGAATAAGCTTTAAAATGTTAGCCAGAAAGAAGTGTATTCAAAAGATGGCAAGATTAGCAAAACTGTAGATAATTACTAAAGTTGGATGATGATACATGAGAATGAATAATACTATTTTCCTTTTTTTATTGCTTGAAGTTTTTCATAGTCAAAAATTCAAAATTATTCATACATAATTACTTATTAATTCTCCTCTTTGTAGGATAAATAATTACTTATTAATTCTCCCCTTTGTAGGATGAAACAGTTATTCCTTCTGTTCAGGTTTGGGTTTTTTGGTTTGTTTGGTTTTTTTTGTTCAGAGTCAGAGGATCCTTCATAGAAATACAAGGCTTGGGCTACATTCATCATGTAAACTGACATCCAGTATTTTCCAATATTCATCCAATATTCTCCATTGTGTCCCCCGCTTAAAATACTTAAAGGTTTAGTCTGCTTGTTTGTTTAATTAATACTTGAGCCTTAAAACGACTGCAGGCCTGGCTGAAAACCTTAGTGGCAGCCGTGAGAGAAACGCAGAGCCGGAGCACTCAGCTCAGCTGTGCCCCCATGGAAACTATGAGACAATAAGTGTTTTAAACCGCTAAGTTTTGAAGTGATTTGTTATGCAACAGAAATCATTAATACAGCACCCAATATACTTCCAACTGATTCATTTTCTATTTGAATCTACCTGAGTTAAATTAACCTAAATTAATTTTTGTTCTTTGGTATCTTGTACCTTGACTGATACAGATGCTTACTACATTTTCTTAGTAATTTTTTAGTCTAATTTTTTCTCACTACTCAGTCAACTAGTATTTATGAGTACTTTTTCAAAACTGGTATATAGTTGATAGATTCTGTAGTTCTCTTACTCAAGCATTTTCAAATGCAATTCAAACTAAGAGATGCATTTTATTTTATTACCCAATGACATATACACATGGGGACACATACACACCAAATTTCCTTACTTTTAATATATGCTGTATTCTTTTACATCGATATTCTGTTCTCTTTGACTCAAAAATAAACGCTAGTTACAATGTACTAAATCAATTTCATGACTGACTAATAAGTCAGTGTTTGAAAAACATGACTATAAACTATCCTTTCTCTTTCCCTTTCTCTCTTTTTGTTTTACCATTTTGAGTTGTTCAAGATACATCAGAGTCCAGTCTGTTTTCTTTTTTTCTTTTTCCTTAGAGAAGTAATCTGTTTGTTTGGTTGTTTTCCCCACCTGGGTGCCCTTAGAAAATGTTTTCCTTTATCCTTGAAAGTAATTTATTTTTTCAGATATTCCACATGTCCTTTCCATTTGAAAAGTGACATGTTTTCTGCATTCAGGGATATTTTCTTCTATTTTGGAATTGGAAATCCAAGTTTCTTACCTTCTTTTCCCCCAGGGCTCAGGTATTTATCCTTTGACCTAAGGTCTGGGAGAGTTTCTTAAATAACCATGTAAATCACTGACTATGTTTTTAGCAATATCTAATAGGTTTTTTTTTATTACTGACATGGTGTTTTAAAATCAGATGGTTGTTTTTGAATCTATACAAGCTTTTTCTATTGTCAGATTGTATCCATGCATATTTGCAAAACATATCTGAGAAAGTACATTTATCTAAATATATAAATTACTTATGTGTAAAGATACTCATTAGAAACATGGGCAAATGATATGAACAGACACTTGACCAGCAAAGATGTACAGATGGCAAATATGTACATAGAAAGACGTTCTACACCACTAGCTATTAGGGAAAGGCAAGTTAAAGCCATGGTGAGACTCTACTACACCCCTACTAAATGGCTAAAATTAAAAAGAATGACAATACCAAGTGCTGACAAGGTTACAAGCAGATGAAACCCTCATAAATTGCTAATGGAAATCAGTGTGGCAGTTCCTCATAAAGTTATACACGTTTGTCATATGATCCAGCAATAGTATCACTCCTAAGTATTTAACCCAGAGGAATGAAGACATATGTTCCTGCAAAGACCTGTATATGAATGTCTTTAATAGGTTTGTTCATCATAGCTTCAAACTGGAAACAATCCAAATTTCCATCAACCAGTGAGTGAATAAACAAACTGTAGTGCATTCATAGAATGAAATAGAACAAATTGCATAGAACAAATTGCATAGATAGAACAAATTGCATAGAATGAAATAGAACATGCAACAACATGGATGAATCAATCATTATATTAAGTTAAAGAGGCCAAATACAAAAGGCTATATACTATGGAAAAGGCAAACCTACAGAGATAGAAAAAAGATCAGTAGTTGCTAGAGGCATCAGTATGGGGGCAGGAAGTAGACTGCCAAGTTGCTGGAAGGAACTCTGGGGTGATGGAAATTTTCAATACCTTGATTTTAGTGGTGGTTATGTGATTGTATACATTTGTCAAAATTCATGAAGACTGTAAATTTAAAAAGGGTGAATTTTACAGTGTAAATTATACTTTAATAAACCTGACTTTAAAAATAGATACACGGGGCGCCTGGGTGGCTCAGTTGGTTGACTGTCCAACTCTTGATTTTGGCTCATGTCACGATCTCATGGTTCATGATTTCGAGCCCTGCATCAGGCTCTGTGCTGCCAGGGTAGAGCCTGCTAGGGATTTTCTCTCTCCCCCTCTCCCTGCCCCTCCCCAGCTCTCTCTCTCTCTGTCTCAAAATAAATAAATAAACATTAAAAAATTTAAAAAAAAAAACAGATACAGAAAATTGGGAAGTTGTTTTTCCATCTGGTAAAACTTTCCCTGATCTCAAAATGTACTCATTTATAGAGACAATGTCTTTTTGACCCTTACAGAGATTATGAAAGAGATTTTTTTTAATTTTGTTTTCTTGGAATAAATTTGCTTCCTAAGGAATATTTGTTATGATTCCTCAGAATAATCCCTTTCTTTTGAACTTTTGGTCCTTCATTTGATTATTGATTTTTTTTTCTACTCAAAGAGAGCAGAATTAGAATTTGCTGGTTGAAAAGTTTGTCTCCTGAAATATTTTAATAAAAGGAAAGGTGGAATTTTCCATTTTTCTGGGCTAGATTGGGTATTCAGTTGACTCTGCAGATGGCGATTTCTGGAAAGTAGCTCTTGACGAAGTAGTTACTTCTTAGCCACAAGTTAGAGCATTTTTGCCATATGGAGTCCAGGGTCAGTACCAGGGTAGGCTCGATTGTTACCATATTGAGTGCACCAGCATCGTGGGTGGGCAAATTCATAACCAGGCTTTAACACAAGGATCACAGATTAACAAATCTACAGAGGCCAAAAGGTAACCTACCTGTACAAAATAATCCACAGAGATCTGCGAAAACCTGGAAAATGCTTGCCTTGTCTAAAAGGAACAGCTGCTGCTCAGCCCCAGTCTATTGTTGCCATGTGGGAATGTGGGTTTAGCTCTGCCAAAGAGAGCTTCTGATTTAACACAAGCCAGAAATCCAGATTTTTTTATGCAAATTTCCCATTTTTTAAAAATGTTGGCAACGAATTCTAAATTTTAAAAATACTATGTGGACCAATATTGTGTGGTCCTAACAAAACCCATCTGTGGACCAGTTTGTAACCTCTGCCCTAAGAGCTGTTCCAGAGGAGGCCAGACATTCAGAGAGGGTGATGGTAAATTGAGGTTTACTCACCCACGACCTAGAATAATTTTATGGAACGCTGAACAGCCTCATTGTCTATCACAGTGGTTATTTTGGGACATAACAGATATGCCTTTTAAAGGCATCACATGGTCATAGTGATTGCATCCTCAGTATCTGTTCTGACCCTCCCTTCATGCAAAATAAACAGGTGGTTTGTGTGGGACTCCCACCCCCTTCCAGTATAATATCCTCTTCACCCTCAATAGACAGTAATCCAGGCCAGTGCCAATCAGTGAACAGCATCTCCTAGACACAGGGACCAGACCACAGTGACTTTACTGGACAAAGGTTACAGATTTTAGAGTAGAAGAGCCCTTAGAGCTCAACCAGTTCAGTCCACTTATTTTCAGACAAGGAAACGAAACCCTGACAAATGTTGTGATTTGGTGGAGATGTGTAGCTGCCTGGAAGAAGAGTTGAGACTCTAACCTCCAGGTAGAGTTGAGACCATAACCAGTTTCCTCACACTACCCCCTTTATTTAAAGTCATCATGTTGTACTATGGGTGCCCCGGTGGCTCAGTTTGTTAAGCGTCTGACTCTTGATCTCAGCTCAGGTCCATGGTTCATGGGTTCGAGCCCTGCATTGGGCTCTGTGCTGACAGCATGGAGCCTGTTTGAAATTCTCTCTCCCTCTCTGTCCCTACCCCACTCGTGTTTACTCTCTCTCTCTCTCAAATAAATAAGTAAACTTAAAAAAACAAATTCATTATTTTGTTTTATAAACAACTTTCTTTGAGGTACTTTGCATTGATTACTCTCTTGTAACCATTATCATTTATATAATTTTATTAGACTACCTGATTTCTGCAGTATTACCATATGTCATTACTGTATGCCTCCCTTCTCTGAACTCAAGATACATCTCAACATCACTCATCTTACAACTGTGTCAATCAAGACTCTTTTAGTTACTAGAGGCAAAAAACGAATCAAACTTGCCCTAGCCCAAACCCTTTTTCTTTGAAAACCGAAAGCCTATTGGTGGCACTGACCTTAGGCACTGCCAGATTCAGAGGCTCAGGTGTCTTGGTCTCTTGGTGTGCTGGCCTCTTTCTCTTCTGGACTTGACAACATCCTCTGTGCCACTGGGGAAGATGGCTGCCAGCAGCAGCAGGCTTACCTAATCATAATTTAGTAGCCGCATAGAGAAGTACCTTCTCTTAAGCTTTGTATATCAGCGTGGGAGACAGACCCTGATTCCCCCTCTTTGTGTCCTGGGTCTGCCACCTTGGACCTAGTGTCCAGAAAAGTATGCTACTATTATCCAGGTCCAGATTAGATCTTATTTCCACCCCTGCCAGGGGAAAGGAGGAGTTCCTGTGTTGAAAGCCCTCACGAGGACATCGAGTTAGGGAGGTGTTCCCTAAAATAAACAAGTGGGAAAGAAGCAGGATGTTTTTAAAAGAAGAATGGGGATGGGCTAGAGTATTGTTATTTGTTATTTACAAATACCAGCTATAAGAGTCCACTGAAGCAATTAAGTAACCAACATCGTTGCACACTAGTGTGATTATGTTTAGGAAATACAGTAGGATTCTGCTCAGTCCCGTGCTTTTGGGAGATAGGCTTGGTTGAGGTGCAGGTGAGTGTACCCAGTGATGGCAGGGATGTTATTTATGTGCAGAAATGGAGTACTTTAAGAAGAGACAAAGGCTGCATCAAGGACAGATATGACCTGGGCTGATGAGAGTTGGACATAAGGTACAGGGATGTTTTGATGAGTTTCACACAAAACAAGCTTGGTGGGTCTTTTTTTCTTTTTCTAACGTGTATTTATTTTTGAGAGATGGCAGGGGACAAGTAGGGGAGGGGCAGAGAGAGGGAGACACAGAATCCAAAGCAGGCTCCAGGCTCTGAGCTGTCACCACAGAGCCTGAGGCGGGGCTCAAACTCACAAACTGTGAGATCATGACCTGAGCCGAAGTCGGACGCTTAACCGACTGAGCCACCCAGGTGCCCCTTGGTTGGTCTTACCACAACAGCAGTAACTTCCCTACAAGCGTGTTTTTAAGTCATTAGAAAGCTCCTGACAACCAACACCCCATTTTTACAGATGCCAGACCTAGAGCAATTGCTAGGGAAAAGTGTAAATTGGTTTCAACTTTCTGAAGTTTACAATGTGTGTGCCCTTCAACTTAGCCATTCCTCTTCTCAGGATTTGTCCTAAGGAAATATTTATACATGGAGATTGTGCTTTAAGCTGTTAATTGCTGTTATAAATGGCTAGAAGATGGAAACAACCTAAATGTCTCATGATATAAGACTGGGTAAGCAAAGAAATCATTACAAATGCAGACAAAGGAATACATTGCAGATATCTAAAATGCTGTTGTGAAAGAGTATTTAAAGAGATGTAAATCTGTTTTTAATACAATGTTAGATGAAAAAAACGACTTCCAAAATGGTTTAATGTTAGCTAACTTTTATTATGCTCTACTATATACCAGCCAGTTGTATTATCTTATTTAATTCTTACAATTCTATATGGTAGGCATTATCATTTTTCTCATATTACTTAACTTCTTTGAACTTCATTTCCCTATCTATAAATGCCATATGGTTGAGACAGTCAGTGGCCAGTCACATGTCTGGATTCAGAGCTGGCCCTGTTACTGTCTATGTGACTTTGGACAAGTTATTTTTTTCATCAAAAGGCGCATTAAAAATATGCTTTATATTGCAAATCAGCACTCACATGCACACACAGACACAATATAATGGAAAAATTTGCAAACTAATACTTATTACCTTGCATGTATTCTGAGTATTTATTTTCTATATAATTCCATTCCATTCTATTCTGATCTACTTTATTCTATTCCATTTTATTTTAATTAAGTTTAAAAAAAATTTAAAGAGAGAGAGGGTTGGGGGAGAGAGAATGAGCAGGGGAGGGGCAGAGAGAGAGGGAGAGAGAGGGAGAGAGAGAATCCCAAAAAGGATCCACACTGTCAGCTTGGAGTCTGATGCAGGGCTCAATCTTGTGAACCACAAGACCACGCATGACCTGAGCTGAAAACAAGAGTTGGACGCTTAACTGACTGAGCCACCCAGGTGAATTTTATTTTTTGAAATGATTTGTATAGCCCACCAAACATAGCCCACTAAAGGTATCATGCCTGGTACTCAATAGATGCTCGGTAAATGGCAGCTATTATTCTTGCTGCCATTATTATTATTATTATTATTATTATTATTATTTTTGGTAGTAGCATTGAGATAGTGACAGCAGGTAAAGGCAGTATCCATTAAAAATAGGAGGAAAGTGGGAGATTCAATTTATTTGGATCTTACCATATATTCAGAGTGTGGAAGTAGTCCACAAATACAAGGCAAATTGCTACAATTACCATAAATATAACATATTTAAGAAAACACTGGAGTTTATTCTGTACTTCATAATAAGCTCAATTTTCAGTCATGGCAGTAAAGCTGGAAATTTGGCCTAGGGAGGCAGCCAATATTAAAAGAAAGGAATCAGAAGACTGGGTTGATTGACAAACTCCAGAGATATTAGAACTCTTTCAGTGACAGGTGACACAAAGTCAAAACCGGGCTAAAGGAACAGAGAATTTATTGACTCACATAGGAAAAGTTTCAGTAGTAGATCTACTGGCTTCAGGTACTGTTGGATCCAGGTGCTCAGAAAACGGTTTTGTCTATCTTTCGGTTATACTTTATTACACTGGCTTCATTATCAGGCAGGTATTTCTTTAACAGTGGCCTCTGGCAACTGAAGCTTCCCATTTGGAAGAAAAAGTCTCTCCTGCCAAGTTTCAATAAAAGCCTTGCACCTGGCTCTCTTTGACTCACATTGTATTCCATGTTGAACTCAATTGCTCTGGCCAGAGGGATAAGTTGCTGTGACTGACCAGAAACCCCAGAACCATATGGACTAAAAGAGAAATAGGTGGGTTGCTAAAGGAAACAGGATGCTGCTACCAGCAGCAGGGAGAAACGATGTGGGTGTACACAAAATAAGAAATGTCCACTGTAGTGAGTTATAGTTCAGAGCAGACCGAAGGTCAGAAGTTCACGTAGAAAGACAGTAGGCCCCAGAAACCCTTACAAAGTGAGTAGTCATAAGGAGCTAAAATTCAGGCATGAACCACAGACAAATGCTTGAGCCACAGTAACAAAAAAATTCAGAACTCCAGTAACCCTTACATACTTCACCTGTCTGGTGTGTGCACTGAGTGTCCTCCTGACACGAGGAAGGAAGAGATCTAGAGCAAGGGAACTGCATTAAACTAATGAATATGATTTCATTTAATTAAAAAACCACCAGTCCTCAGGCCCCCCCGGGAGTGTCTAAGTTCATACAGCTGGAAAGTGATGGAGTCAGTATTTCAACAGAGCTTTGCTTACTCAAAGCTCACAGTCGTTACCTCTGCCTGAATTTTTTCTTCCCGTATTTTTCTGACTGGTGAATTCCCAGTCACACTTAAGACTCTCGAGACTTCTGCATCCCTGGGCTCCCATTACACTTAATTCACACCACCATTGCAGAATCTTTTAACTCATTACTGTAATTAGTTTTTAACATACCTGTCAGTGGTGCCTAAATTCATTCATCATGCAACCCTATTGGTCAAAACTCGGGGCAACCTCTTCTATATGTATTTTTATTTATTTATACTTATATATGTATAAGTATGCACATATGTATACGCATATATATATGTATGTACTTATAAGCATGCTGGGTACATATTTATAATGGTGAAGTTAGTATTAATGTCAGTGAGCCGCTTGAAGGCAGTGGCTGTGTGTCATTTTATCCAGTGCTTAGTGAAGTGCCTGATATACGCTATGGCAACAGGATTCTCAAATGAAAAATTCTGAACATACACTTTGATACATGGTGATGATACAATTGTCCTTTAAAGCTAGACACTTGCTGCATGTTATTCCAGAAAATGTAATCCTTATATTAGCTTTAACAGGTAGGCACTACTTTCCCCATTTTACAGATGAAGAATCTAAAGTTCAGAGAGATTAATAATGTCTAAAGTCACATGATAGGTAGCAAAGTTCACATTCTAATCCAGGTCTCCAGAGCCCTCGATGATGTTTAGCTGAATACTACATTCAGATCTAGTTTAACACATGAACTGCCCATGCATCAGAATATTTTAAGTTGATGCAGTTCCGGAAAATTCAGAATTAAATAATTAATATTAGATAACCTTGTATTGTCGACACTTTTCCTAGTTGCATGCTTTGTCTTTCTAGCTAGACTGTAAGGTTTGTGCGCATGATTGCTTTTTTCTATCCTTCCTTGCCTCGCCCAGAGGCTTAGCAAATGTTTTCTGCTGGGTTATTTTTGAGGCAGACCAGGAAAAGGTGTGGGGGAGTGGGGCTGTGGGATGAAGGATGTAGGAGCAGGGCACGTAGCATTTATAGCGAGCCTGTGCTCAGTCCACACTCCACACACCACACGGCATAGGCCGCTGAGCATTGTACTAAGTAGCCATAGAGAAAACTCCTACTCCCAATTGCTTCACGTAACAGAAGTATCTAATTGAAAATAGAGACTTCCACAAAATATTAGAGACTAGGATTTCAAAACTCCATTATTTGGTAGTAAGAATAGCGCAGACATGATCACTCTGAGTTACTTAGGAAGTCTTTCAAAAAAATTCTTCAAGATTCATTCCCAGTAAAAAGTTGAAACATAAAACAAATGGACAGATGCCAGTGAGAAAATTGTGTCTGCAGTGTTGACTAGAAGTTAGGAAAAGCGAAGGGGCTTTCATAATGAGATAGAAATCAATGGTGAGTAGACATATTGTCCTGTTTTAAACGATACAACATAACAAATATGAGAACCAGAAAAAAAACCTCAAATGACATTAAATTCCAGAAATGAGTGTTTTAATGTGCTCACAGCATTTCCCCCCTGCCACTAAATCATCTCTATTAGACAAGCCACCTACTTGGAAATGAACTCATTTATCTATTGTGTTTCAAAAGTGAAGTGATGCTATAAACTCCTTTTAGATAGAAAATTGAAGAAATTCCTTTGTATGCATAAGCCTGAGAACAACCCAGCTGTGCCCTCTAGTGATCATGGGGTCCTGTTGCTTTATTAGGAGACTTGAAAACCACTGAAACAAATTTACTCTGGGTGCCTCTTCTATCTTAGAAATTAGCTTTCTAGAGGGGATGATTGCTACTCTGAAGATAAATGCAACTAGGAGACGGGTATAATGAATGTAAAACAAAAAGTTCTTTATTTTTGTTCTCTGAAGCTCCATTTTTCTTCACGTATAACTTCCTTTATAAATTTGGGTCATTCGTGAAACTGATATCTTCAATTCCACACTAGTCAGTTACCAGAGGGTTGGATTTAAGTATAAAGAATTCCTCACAGATACAATATTGCAAGTAAGTTGGATCAAGTTAGGGCAATAATTTCTAAAAGGCATATTAACCTTCCTTAATACCTGTTATGATATATGATTTGGCAAGAACTCTGTCAGGGTGGAGGAATTTTCAGTCAAATCTGACTCTTGGTTCAATTTAATTTTACCAGGAATATATGTGTATGTGTCTCAACTTCTTTGCTCAGTTGTAAATTCCTTGTAGATAGGTCTTGTATCTTCTAGAACTTGGTATTTTGCGCCATGTTTCAAAGTATCCCTAAAATATGGAAGGTTTAAAACAGGTTTTTGGAAACAATCACCAACTTAGAAAAAAGTAGCAAGAACAGTTTTTTGTTTGTTTGTTTCTGGACAACTTAAGGGAAAGTCGCAGATATAATACCCACTCTTCACTGAATGTTTTAATGTGTATTTCCTACAAATAAAGACACTGTCCTACATAACCCTAAAGGCATCCAAATAAAAAAAAAAATACTCGGTATATTACTAAACCAAACCTCAGAGCTCATTTAAGTTTTGCCAATTATCCCAATAATGTCCTTTATACCTTCAAGCTCATGTGTTGTGTTTAGTAATTTCCCTTGAGTCTCCTTCGCTCTGGAACAGTTTTTCAGCCTCTTTTCACTTTCATGACTTCGATAACTTTTAAAGATTAGCCAGCCACTTACTTGGTGGAATGTTCCTCAGTTTGAGTTCGTCTGATGTTTCCTTAGGACTAGACCTAGGTTATACACCGTTGGTGGGAATATCACAGAGGTGACGCTGTAGTCTCATTGCATCCTGTCAGGTGACTCATGATTTCAGTGTGCCCTGTTATTAATGCTTTTCATTTTCATTAATGCTTTAATCAAGTGATGATGTCTGCCATGTTCCTCCGCTAGAAAGTTACTCTTTTCATTTTGTAACTTACAAGTGCTTTATTGCGAGTTCTTTTAGACTATGTAAATATTTCATTTTTCATCAAACTTCCAATGTATTCGTTTACATATATGTCTTTAGATTTATGGTTTAGATTTTATTCCATTGAAGTCATTTAGTGGTCTCTTAATCTCATTATTTATTTTGTTCAAAGTTTCCCCAGTGGGGCGCCTGGCTGACTCAGTTGTTTAAGCGTCTGACTTCAGCTCAGGTCATGATCTCACAGTTTGTGAGTTCGAGCCTCCCCCCACACCCACCCAGGCTCTATGGTCAGATCAGAGCCTGGAGGCTGCTTTGGATTCTGTATCTCCCATTCTCTCTGCTCCTTCTCTCCTCGTGCTGTCTTGCTCTCTCTCAAAAATAAATAAACATTAAAAAAAAATTCAAAGTTTCCCCAAATCGGCCAATGGAAGCACCGACAAATTGACTTTTGTGTCCTTTTGACATGGTTTTGTTGAGTTTTTTGTTTGTTTTGTGTCTATGTGTTTGTATTGATCATCTCATACTCTCCCTAACCCATCCCTGGCATCAGTCATTTTTCTAAGGAAATCCTGGATATTTTTAGTAGAGAATGGTATTTAGATACCGAGATCTGGGCCCTATGCACCCTTGTTGCCCTCCCAGAAAACTGAGCTGAGGACTAGATGTGTGTCCATGTAACATAAATACCCCCACACATCCGTACTTATTTTCATATTTATTGAAAACCATGATTCCATACTAACACCTCCAATTCCAGTCTGTCACAGTTCAATTTCTCCCTTTTCTTTGTTGTGGTTCCCCTCTCTGAGAGTGAGAAACTTGGTGTTCATTTTTCTTGATATATTTGCTTACTCGATTTACCTAAATGTTGCCATGTTACATTTCACCTGCCATCACACTCTGGGGCTGACACTCCATGTCTGCCTGCTCATACATGTTTGCTCTCCTAACCCCAGGTCCCATAACCCATGCAGGGTTCACCCTCTGCACTCCGGTTTCTCATTTAGAGCTGTCTCCTTGAGTGTAAGCCCTGCTCACCTTGATCAGGCTCTGACACCTGTTCCAAGCTCCCCTTCTCTCCCCATGCAGGGATCCCTCCTGATGCCGCCTGGGCTCCTATACCTACTCTGTAGTTGTTAGGGGAGATCAGCAATGGTCCCTACAGCTTTAGGACTGAAATTTCAGGAAAGAAAAGGAAGGAGGAAGGAAAAGAGCTTTTCTCTGTTTTCTTCAAATGTGTTTGAGGGAATGAATGGTATATTTGTTTCCTAGGACAGCAGTAACAAATTATCACAGGCAGGCTGGCTTAAAATGGCAGAAATTTATTGTCTTGCCGTTCTGGAGGCTAAGCTGTTGGTAGGACTGTGCCTTTTCTGAAGGCTCTAGAATAGAATCCTTCCTTGTATCTTCTTAGCTTCTGCTGGTCACTAGCAATCCTTGGTGTTCCTTGGCTCCCAGCTGTGTAACTCTAATCTCTGCCTCTGTCATCACATGGTGCTCCCTCTGTGTGTCTGTGTCTCCTCTCTTCTAAGGACACCAGTCATATTGAATTAAGGGCCCACTCTACTTATTAACTTAACTAATTACATCTAATTAAGAAATGAATGGAAGAGTGGTATTTAGAAACCAAGATCTTGGGTGCTAGGCATTCCTATTGTTTGGCCACTTTTTTTTTTTTAATATATATAAGTTTATTTATTTATTTTTGAGAGAGAGCACGAACAGGGGAGGGACAGAGAGAGAGGGGAAGAGAGAATTCCAAGCCGGCTCCTTGCTGTCAGCACAGAGACTGATGTGGGGCTTGAACCCACAAAAACCATGAGATAATGACCCCAGCTGAAATCAAGAGTCAGGATGCTTAGCTGGCTGAGCCACCCAGGCTTTTTTGTTTGGCTTTTTTTTTCTTTTTTTCTTTTTTTTACTTTTAAGAAAAGTCTCTTCTGCCTGACTTGTAGATGCTTAAGTTCCTTACAGCTCTGTCCTGGCCCCCCTTGTCTCTTTACCTGCAACTCTCTCAACCATTCCCATGGTTTCATAGAACATCTCTACAACAACTTCCAACACTAGATTTCTATTGAGTTTTTTCTACTGAGTTTTTCAACTTAGACCTCACTTCTAAGTTGCAGACTTTACACCACATTCTACCTATAACCATTACCCACCGCCCGCCCCCCCCCCCCCCCGGCTGTTTCACTTGTTCAAACCAATTTTTATTTTTATTTATTTATTTATTTATTTATTGCCCCAAGTTTGCCTTCTTTTTATTTTTAAATATATGAAATTTATTGTCAAATTGGTCAAAACCAATTTTTAATCCTCCTTACCTACTTCCACTCCAAACTCACCTAGTCCCATGTCTTCCATCATAGGTAAGTAGCCCAACCCAAAGAAGCCACTTATATTTAACCCTCTTTCAAATATTCTTTTCAAACCGTCACTACAAATTCTCATATCTTCTGCTTACTCTTTCTGTTGTCTTTTCATCTCAGTTACCCTTATCCTAGTTAAAACCTCCATTATCTCTCAGCTGGCTGACTGTATTTGCTCCTAAATTCCAGCCCCAATTCTTATATTGTCCCCTCTAATCTATTCTCCACAATACAGCCAGGGTGATTCTTTAAATAAACAACTTTTTATTATTATAGGTGTTTTTAGTTATGCATCAAAGAGTAGAAAAAATAGAATAATGACCCCCCTATACTCATCAGATTCAACCATTACCAGCATCTTTCCACACTTCCTTACTTGCTTCAACTTTCTTTTTCTTTCTTTCTTTCTTTCTTTCTTTCTTTCCTCCCTTGATACTTTCCTCCCTCCCTCCTTCCTCCTTTCTTTCCTTCCTTCTTCCTTAATTCCCTTGCTTCTCTCTCTATTTTTGTGAACATATATTTAATAGGAAATTCCTGATATTATATAATTTCACCCTTAAATATTTCATAAAACATCTAAAGCAATGAAGAATATTTTCTTAGATAGCCATAATACCATTATCACAGCAAGCTACATTAAACCAAATTAAAAATAATTTCCCAAATCATCTAATCCTCAGTCCATATTCAGGTTTCTTTAATCATCTCAAAAATGTCTTTTTTACATTTTGTTTGTTTGTCAGATTAATCATTTAAAAATATGGACCATGTTCAAGAGGAGATAGTCCCATTCTTTCCAGGTCCCCTCCCTTTTACAACTAAAAACCCTGGACCTAACAAACCAAACAAGCATAGGAAGATTCTGAACACTGGAAAGAACAAGGCTGATGCTCTAGGGATCTCAGGACTTGAGCAATGACATGGTGATGAGTTCCCTGAGTTTCTTTCTTGCCTCTCTTATGTTTCAGATAGGTTATTGCCTCACAACTGGAACTGTCAATAGGCATAGACAAAAAAGCTCCAAGAAAAACCTGTTCCCTTAGCCAGAGGATCAGGAAAGTGATGGCCTCACAACAGAAAATCTTTCTGGTAATACCTGCCCTATTCCAATCAAATACCAACAGAAAAATTGCCTGCCTTCCTGTAGTTTCAGGGGGGCCAAACAGGAAGTAGATCTTCCATCCCTCTTTTGTCTCCATCCTGCCCTCCTCCCTCCCTACCCCTTCCCCCCACCCTATCCCCAATAGGTGTGGTGCTCTGATTTCTTCTGCTGGGATAAAGTCAGCGTAAAGTTGGTGAAACTGAGTGGGGAGACGATTTTCCATCTCCCCACTCAGCAGAAGCAGTTGGTTCTCTGATTCCCTAGCCTGGGTAGCGTTGGTGGGAATCAGTGAGGAGCAGATCTTTCCACCAGAAGCAGACATTGCTGCACTTCTCCTGCCAAGGTAGTATCAGGGAGGTCCAGTGGCAAGCTGAGCATCCACTCCCATCTGGCAAGAGACTGAATGAGTCAGTACTTCATTATCTCCCACCCCTGAGTATCAGCAAGGCTTAGTTGGGGGCCAAGCCTCTGCCCAGATGCTGTAACACAAAGCTGTGTGACTCAATCTTCAGTTTTCTTCCTCTCTGCATGTCAGCAAGGCCCAATAGGAGCTAAGCTTACACTCCCATTCAGTACAATGAAACAAAGCTAGTTGGTACCCTGATTTCACTGGGAAGGTGTCAATGGGGCTGATAGGGGAGCTGATTTTCTACCTCCCCATCTGCAACAAGGTAGTATAAGTGGGTGCCCCACTTTTGTTGGGGTGCTGTTGGCAGGGCTCATTAGAAAGCTAAGCATGCATAGCCACTCAGCCATTGCACTATATCTCAACAGGGTGACTGCTGGCTGTAAAAGAAGATTAAATAGGATTCTGAGTCTCATAATATAATATCTAAAATATCTAGGATATAATTGAAAATGAAAATCACTTGTCACACCAACAAATCACAACTTGAATGAGAAAAGAATATTAACAGAGGCATACACTAAGATGTTGGACATAGATTTCGGAATGATCTGACACAGATTTTTAAGCAGCTGTCATAAAAGTGTCTTAAACAATACCAAGTTCTCTTGAAACAAATGGAAAATGGAAAATATCAGCAGAGAAATACGTCCTAAGAAACAACCAGATGGAAATCATTGATGGAAAAATACAATAGCTAAAGTAAAAAGGCTCAATAGTAAATTGGAGAAGGCAGAGGATAAAATCAGTGAAATTGAGGACAGTTAGTAGAACTTACCCAGTTTGAACACCAGAAAGAAAACAGACTGAAAAGAATTAATGAACAGAGTCTCACAGACCTGTGGGATAATAACAAAAGAGCTAATATTTATATCACTGGAGTGCTAAAAGGAGATGAAAGAGAGTGGGACTGAAAAGTATCTGAAGAAATAAAGGCTGAAAACTTTCCAAAGTTGGCAAAAGATGTAAAAATGATTCAAGAAGGTGAGTCAAACTTAAATAGGATAAATGCAAAGAAACCTACTCTAAGACACATCATAATTAAACTTCTGAAAACAAAAGACAAAGTCTTCAGATATGGATCAGATGATGGCATGCTTCTGTTTCAAGCTTCCGGTGGTTCCCCTGTGCCCCTGATCCAGAGCTAGGCTTTATGATGGTGATTTGGGACTCCTATTATTCAGTGCTATTTAGAATACCAGAGGTCTGCGGCGCCTGGGTGGCTCAGTTAGGCGGTTAGACGTCCTACTTTGGCTCAGGTCATGATCTCAGGCTTGTGAGTTGGAGCCCCGCCTTGGGCTCTGTGCTGACAGCTCGGAGCCTGGAGCCTGCTTCTGATTCTGTGTCTGCCTCTCCCCCGCTCATGCTCTGTCTCTCTGTCTCAAGAATAAACAAACATTAAAAAAAAAAAAAAAAACTTAAAAAAAAAAAAAAACTTAAAAAAAAAAAAAGAATACCAGAGGTCTAGCCACAGAAAGAGCCAGTGGCTTGCTTTAGTTCCCAACCATAAGGCTGTGCCTGTGTTCTCTCGTCTCTCTGGTCCCAGCTAAGCTATAATCTTAGGCAGCAGGAAACTTTTTTAAGCCTCCTTTTACAACTAAAGAGACCCCATCCATGGCACTTATTCAAGCAGTGAGTCTGGCTCTGCGTGCTGCATCCCCAACTTACCACTTAAATGAAACTTTTTAAGTCACCATTCCCTATCAGGAGACAAACTCCCCACAGTCACTGCCTGCTTCTGACCCTGGAATCCAACAGAACCTTGAATCCACTCACAACTTTTCATTTCTGGCACATGGACATGTTTATCTGATTGTACATATTCTACATTTATTTATATTCATTCACTCTGTGAATAAATATTTAATGGTACATAGTATGTGCTTAATATTTGGGTGGGAAGAACGTATATCAATTAGACATAGATTCTGCCCTAAAGATACTTAGAATTTGGTAGCAGAGATAACAGAGGTACATGCATTTTAGAGTGCTTGCTCTATGTGAAGGGCTATGGGGGCTAACTCATTTAATACCTGTAACAACGTTGTGAGGTTAGTGCTACTATTATACTCTCCCATTATTTTCATCTTGTTTAGAGAAATGCTGAGGTAAAGTGACTAATTCACCCAAGGCAACACAGCTTGTTTATGGAGGAACCAGGAAACTGACCAGTAAAAGGAAATCAATCTAAGTCTGGATGAGTGAATTATAGGCCAGTGCACTTGGCTCTGATGCAGCGGGCGATAAAGAACTTTTGAACGATGTAGAGCAGGGATGTGATCAAATAGCAAAAAGGTCAGTGTGATTTTAGCAAACATGCAGGGTGGTTCAGATTAGGGGAAACTTTAATGAGGACATTATGAGGCAATGGGGGCCCAGAAATCATGGTAGCCATGAGAGTGGACTGGAAAGTAGAGAATAACAGCATTTAGTGACAGATTAGAAATAGATGTAAGGAAGATCAAGCATCATTGGAAGGGATGTCAGACTTTCCTGGATGTGAGCTTTGTTAGAGTTTTGCTATTCACTAGATGTGTGTACCTTTGACATGACATTTTTCTTCTCAATCCTGTTTGTTACATTTTCAAATGAAATGTGATGAGATTGGATTAGAGGCTCTGAAGTAGAAGCTACTATGGTTGGTTAAGCGTCCGGCTTCAGCTCAGGTCATGATCTCACGGTTCGTGGGTTCGAGTCCCATGTTGCGCTCGGTGCTGACAGCTCAGAGCCTGGAGCCTGCTTTGGATTCTGTGCCTCCCTCTTTCTCTGCCCCTCCCTGCTCACGCTCTGTCTCTCTCTCTCTCTATATCTCTCTCCCTTTCAAAAATAAATAAACAATAAAAATAAAATAAAATAAAGTAGAAGCTACTATGTATTATTGTATTTAAAAACAACAACAACAACAACAACAAAGCATTTTATAAAAATTTGAATTAACTGTCTGGGGTGCCTGGGTGGCTCAGTCCGTTAAGCGTCCGACTTCAGTTCAGGTTATGATCTCACAGTTCACGAGTTTGAGCACTGCATAGGGCTCTGTGCTGACAGCTTGGAGCCTGCTTCAGATTCTGTGTCTCGCTGTCTCTCTCTGTCCCTCCCCCGCTCATGCTTTCTCTCTCCCTCTCTCTCTCTCAAAAATAAACAAACATTAAAAAAATTTTTAAAAATTTGAATTGACTGTCAACATCTGAACATTGGGATTATACACAAATCTGTATTTCTAGCTTTTCTTGAAAAACCGGAAGAACTGGTAAGACTAGGCTCCTGATCTCATAGAAAGGTAATGTGCTTTGTCCTGAGTAGCAGCTCTCCCTCCAGTGAGGCCACCACAGTCTTGCCTTCCCAACCCCTCCCGGATCCTATACGTTTGCTTCAATCACATCAATCATATTGCCTGTCTGGGCCCTGTAAACATCAGGATATTTTTAGCCCTGGGCTATATGAGTTTCCAGTTTCTTCCATTTGTAAATCTTGTCAATCTGTAACTCTCCCACAGAGTTTGTAACAACAATAGATAGGTTTAGGAGCTTATTTTGTGCACTATGTTCTAAACACTTCATGTATATAATCTCATTTAATCTTTAAAATAATTTTGACAGCAAAATTATTTTTATCATTATCCCCACATAAGAAACAAAGTCCCATAGAGGCTAATTTGCCCAAGGTCATAGGTGACTAAGTGGTAAGTCAGGATTTGAACCCAAAAGCCCGACTCTAGAGCTAATGCTTCTGACTATTCAGTTCTGCAATGAGAAGTTCATGAGTTTTGGAAAAAGTCTAGTTGCACAGGATGATGATTGTCAGTGTATCATGACCTTGAGGGGGATGAAGATAATCGAGATACTTCCTACTCTGGATAGAAAATCCTCAGCCAATGTAATTCTCCATGCCAATCGTCAGCCCAGCAAGAGGGACCCAAAGTGGTCCTAGTGGTAATGAAGAATTAAGAAATGGGACTTTCAAAAATAAAGTCTTTAAAAGGATTTAAGAATTAAGTGGGGAGAGGGTGCCTGGGTGGCTCAGTTAGTTGGTTGAGCATCTGACTCGATTTCCACTCAGGTCATGATCCCAACGTTGTGGAATCCAGCCCCATGTCAGGCTCTGCACTGGGTGGAATCTGCTTAAGATTCTCTCTCTTTCTCCCTCTGCCCCTTCCCCCCCCCCCCCAAAGGCAGGGAAAATAATTAAGGGGGAACAGAAGCCAGAGTAACAGCTTGAGGTGGGGGAAGGGTAGCATAGTAAAGCTAGACAAGTACTAGCCCTTTTCTTCTAGAAGAAAGCTATGAGTACAAACTTAGGATTTGGACTGGAGGT
Source organism: Panthera leo (assembly GCF_018350215.1). Taxonomy (NCBI): domain Eukaryota; kingdom Metazoa; phylum Chordata; class Mammalia; order Carnivora; family Felidae; genus Panthera; species Panthera leo. The sequence goes on from NC_056687.1 coordinate 110,140,836, forward strand.
TGGGCAGGTGAGATATTGCTGTACACCCATCAAATCAAGTTTACAAACTATGAGGAACAAGTTGTTTTTACAAGACTATTCAGAATGTCACTGGGCAATGGAGCTCCAGAGAGGGCTTAATGACTATTTTAAATTGCTGACTTATTAACTGATATCCAGTGTTACCTAAAATACATTTTAATAAAATATGGAAAAATGTACATAAGTCTTGAGGAACTTGTGACCTATGAAAAGCTTAAATATAAAACCATAATTAGCATATTTTTCCTAAAATGTAAATGTAAGCATTTTCCTTCTTTATCATAATTTTCCTTTTTCTTTTCATTTTTTATTCCTTTTGTGAAAAAAATAGTACAGGAAATTATCTAAAAGTTATGTAATCAGGGGCGCCTGGGTGGCTCAGTTGGTTAAGCATCTGACTTCGGCTCAGGTCATGATCTCGGGGTTTGTGAGTTCGAGCCCCTCGTCGGGTTCTGTGCTGACAGCTCGGAGCCTGGAGCCTGCTTCGGATTCTGTGTCTCCCTCTATCTCTGCCCCTCCCCTGCTCATGCTCTGTCTCTTTCTGTCTCAAAAATAAATAAAACATTTAAAAGAAATTAGAAAAAAAGCTATGTAATCGTTAAAGGCAAATGGAGCATATGTTTAAATGGTAAGTATAGTCTTTTATAATTACCTGGGCCAATTGAGATGTGGATGAGATAAATGGCTTATCTGCTATGATACACGTTTCGAAAAGTTGATAATAAACTAAGTTTAGAACTCTGTTTTATTTTTCCACTTAGGAAATATTTATTAGGCACCTATTTTATGCTGGGATTTAGATGCAAAGCAGAGAGAAAAAGATAATGTGATAAGATCCAGTACAGGCTTCAAGGAATTTATAATCTGCTCCAGGTATCTAAGGCCTGGCGACAGCGATTGACTTTAGTTTGGCTGTTTTGAGGTGGATGATTACCTTCTGCAAAGTGTGGATTGATCCACTGCTCCAAAGTATCTTCCCCTATTTATCTGACACTGTAGGCCACATACGTCAGGGTGAAATTGGGCAGAACCCTGAGGTGGTATCAGATCTCCAATCTGATACATTAAACAATACCTTTCACTCTCTTCTTTCAAAGTGTGCAAATATGTTTAAGTTATAATATTAAATTTCTGTTTTTCTAATCAATTCATAAAATGGAAAATGGTTGAGCCAGTTCTTCATAAACTGGCCCTATTCTTTACTTCTGTTAAAACTGCTTTTAAAAGTACGTAGAGTATTTTCATGGCAGTGCTCATGGCTTATGCTGACTGTTTTTTACTTCAGGAAAGGATAAGACAACTATAACCAGCATTGGGAAGGCAGGAATTTGTGAGAAATTGAGATAAGATTTTAGACCATCTCCTATGAGCAAATACTACCAATTTTGAAAAATACTGTGATCAGCTGATATATTCAAAGGGTGGCTTGGCCTGATTTCCACCACTGTCTCCAAAGCCACTGTAAATAAATTTTCTGGAAAATCTTTGCAAAAACAGTGGGTTTGTTAGGCAAATACAGGTTCACAAAAAGTCCCTCGATACCCTCTTCCAACCAGAATGACTCCTTTGAGTGCTTCCTGCATAAAAATTCCGGAGCAGCCACCAGCTAAAATTCATTTTACAGAAGCTTGAAAGCTGCTGCCAAGCCCAGACCCTGAACTTGTCCTGGTGCTACCATTAGAGCTGTTCCTCAGGGTTAACAAAACTCTTGTAACACGCAAGCCCTTCTGCAAGGATTAAACCAATGATGTGCAGTGAAGGATGGATTGGTTTAAGCAATATGGCTAGGAAGGCGAGAAGAGAAAGGTGTTCTGATGGTGGAAAAGAAAGAATGTGAATCTTTGTGCACCTTGAAAAGCAGGGCTGCTTGGGTGTGGGGCTGTGTGAAAACACTCCAGGAAGAGTGGGACCAAGCCCCCAAGACATGTTTTTTTCATTTCAGAATTTTGCCTTGGGTAAGGAGTAACAGGGAAACAAAGAGAGCTGGCTCTTACAGGTTAGTTGGACATTCTCCCCAAATAGGAATGTGGTCATTCATTTAGGCTCCCTCACCAATTTACATGTACACTTGGGCAGTCACTCCATTCATGTCAGTGTTGATCTCACCGGAGCTGCGTTCTCCTCTGCAAAATGAAGGCCCTAGATTTCTTGATCTTTACTACTTTTTCCAGCTCTGTAGGTATATGCTTCTAGGTGGGAACCTTTGCAGTTCACTGAGGTCCAGGGGAGGCCAGTGATGTCCAGACCAGATGTTTGGAATGATTCTGTTCATTAAAAATGACAAAGGGTTGTTCTGATATAAGAGAAGAGAAAGAAAGAAGAAAGAAGAAAGAAGAAGAAGAAATTTTGAAAGAAGAAGAGGAAAGAAAATGGCTTGGTGTTCCCAGCTTTGAGCAGACTACATTTTGGGAGCAAAGTGAGGCTTGTTTGGCTAACCGTGTTCAGAGTGGGGGGGATTCTTTATTTCATCCAGTGCCTTCAACTACACAAAACTGGCTAATTGCAGTGGATTCACTGCAATCATCAAAGAAAACATGGTTTAAAACTTAAAGGGTGAGATCAGCTATAACAGAATAATCTGTTTCTTTTTGTTTGAGAGAAAGCTAAGCTTTGTCATTCCTTACATAGAATATGAGTTCTTTACATTGTTCCTATAAACAAACCTTTTTTTTTATTCTGAGAAATGAGAAGTGTCATATATGAAACTCTGAAAATTATTGACTAAAGCCTCATAGTTTTACATCTCAAATATTTCTGTGCTATGTTAAATCAAGGATGTGTAACTAATATTGTGAGAATATGGCAAATGGGTTGGGGAAGGAAATGGTTTATAAATTTTAGAGTCACTGTAATTAATAGAAGGAAATACATAAGCTATTTTCATGTAATCAAATACACATGAACAGTTTCCAGTTGCATCATAGGCGTGGATTTGAAGGCAACATGGAATAGGGAAGGAGCCAACTTTAAAGATGTTTATTTTTTCGACATATGAGGAACATGTGGAATTAACTATATAGAAATATACATCTGAAAGTTAAATAACTACATCAACAATATTCAACTCCTTGAGGGCAGAGATGGTTTTATTCATTTTTTAATTCTTAGTACTTCCAACAGTCCCTTCTACACAAAGAGCATTTGGTACATTTTGAGAGAGGAAGGAAAAGTTTTTCCTAATAAAAGTTGGGAAAAGGCTTAACTGCCTGAATCTGTGGAAGAACTAATCATTTTCAAAAAGTGGTAAAAATCCACAAATAAAAACCAGATCATTTTATTGAGCACAGTTGAAGTTACTCTTTGAAAAAATGTTTATTCTTTGACTCGAATGTGCTGGAATGTACCAGGGCTAACACAGTTAAGAAGAGGAATAAGACACTCCTTGCTCTTAGAAAATCTTTGATCAAATAAAGGAGATAAACCAGAAAATGGTGACAAAGCTATCTAGTGATATAGATTTATTATGTTGCGTAAATATATTAGAGGGAGAGATTTTGTCTCATGGCATTTACTGAATGCCTATTACATGCTAGGCATTTACAAAATCATTTCTCTCACAAAGATGGGCATTATTATTCGATTCTACCTCACAGGTGTTGGAACTGAGGCTCAGAAGGGTATGCGAGTGTAGAAATCAGAGCTGTCACTTTGGGCTAGATGTATGGGGCTCTGGGGCTCCCTAGCTCTCTTTTTGCTGCAAAAAGCTTGTTTGCATTTGGTTCATGGCTGGGAGGAGGGCTCCAGGGTGGTTAAAAAGAAAAAGCTGCCTCATGGCTGCAAGGAGAGGCTCAGGCAGATGGTCTGGCCCTAGGCGGTTGTCAGGGCCCCTCGAAGGCTTCTGGGCTCCGGAGACTCCTAGTGGTGCTTGAGGGGGAGCCTTTCAAAGAGACACTCGTTTAGCTGCCTGGCGGCAGTCCGCGCAACTACTCAGGTGGTCGCTATCTCCTTGAGAAGTTTCGCCTCCCCACGCAGGAAGTGGCTCTCCAGGAAGTCCCAGAGCTGGGGTCTGCGCGGGAGGAGCCCGGAGCACGCAGCTCCAAAAGGGTCTGCTTCGGGCTCTTCTCCAGAGCCACGCGGTTCCCCGGCATCCGGGGTTCGGGCCCAGGGCCTTGGGACAACTGCACGTCCAGGAAGAGGGCGAGGCTCCGCGCCGGTTCTGCATCTTGGAGGGACGCGCGGCCCTCCCCGCTCCTCCAAGGCCACTGGTGGAAGAAGTGGCCCTCGTGTTCCAGTTGCACCTTCGCAGTGAACCGAGGCCCAGGGAGAGGTAGGTGGAGGGGCCACCGTGGTGCGCTGACCAGGCGGTCGGTTGTCGAGACTCCATCTCGGTGGAATAATTCTGGTGAATCTGGGAGCCCATGGCTGAAGGGCAGTGAGGAGCTAAGCGCAAAATCCGGCGTTGGCCGGTCCCGGGGGTCGAGGATGGCTGAGAAGATGGTTTCGAAGGCTGCGACTGGAAAAGAGGTTGCAGGGTAGTGGGAGGCTGGAAAAAGGGGCGTCCCTGGGTCTGTTCCATCCGAATACGGTTGAAGCAAGAGACCGATCCTAGGGGACCTCTGGCACACTTCTGTGGGTCTCTTTTAACTACCACACAGTGTCTTTCTGTCATATCAGAGGAGGCTTGTGCAGGTAGTGACCTTGGGGCTGAGCCTTAGGGACTTTGTTCATAGCGTAGTCCTGCCCTGTGAAGTTTCCCCTTGGTGTCAGTGCTCTATGGCCTGCCCTCCCCTTCTCCTGACCCATCCTAAGTAAGGTCAGCTAGAGTCCTCTTTTGAGAATTCTCAAAAGGAATTTTTAGAAGAAGCAGTCACACTGGGTGTGTAGGAGCTGTGGGAAATGTGTACTGGGAATTGTGAAACATCATGTTCCTCACCACGTGGAAGAAGCTGGACCATAGGAGAGAAAATGAAGCTAATACTGATGTGCCAATTACAGCAGAGATGAGAAAGAGGGACGGGGGTGGGGGGCAAGATGATGAGGTGGTCTTTGAAGGCAATATCAATTTAAGTTAAAAAAAGGAGGAAGTATAAAAGCATCTCTCTGTCTGGGTTCCTGAGAAAGCAGAGCCTGGGGCGGATCCAGCCTTAGGGGGTAGACACGAGAGAGAAAAGAGAGACAGGAGAGGAGAAGGACACATTGAGGATGTGGTATTGAGCTGTCCGCCACTTGATATTCAATAACAATGATTTCTCTAAGTTGGAAGGGGAGGAATTTATCCCCTGACTCCTATTTCCTAAATGTCAAAGGTATGCCTGATGGGGTATTGATGCTCTGCTCCTCTGAGTTGTCACATGTTTGCTTAGGGGGTTCACAGTATCAGCTACTACAAGGAAGCCTCGGGCAGAAGAAGATGTATGGTATAGGCCCGAAGTGAGGTGCTAATGAGTTGTGTGTGTGTGGAATTGGCTAGAGTCTATGCAGAGATGGTAGTAATACTACCTAGTTAACATGGTTGACATGAGAATTAAATGTTAATGTAAATAAAATACATAGAACAGGGAAGGATAGCTAGTTAGCATTAGTATTGGTAGACATTAACTATTATTGTTATTCTCCTACTGCTACTACCACCACCAAAGGTTTTGCAAACGAGTAATGTTACCTTAAGTGTACATAGGATGGGTTAGAATCAGGGAGAAAGTGGAGATGAGGAGACCAGTTAGACCCAGGAACACACAGTTGAGTGTATTGAATGAATTAATCAGAGGACTATTGAAATAGTTCAGGTGAGCAGATAAATAAAGCAGATTGTTATATATTTTTAAAAATCATGTGGTCCTCTAGACCTGTCTTTGCCTTTTTTGTTTTTGTTTTTTTTTTTTAAACCACATAGGCATAGAAGAATATTTCTGTACCAGAAGAGTATCAGTGCAAGTATAAATGGCAACTAATTCTCAGTTTTGAAATCAGGGAATAATAGGGAGCAGTAGGGATTGAGGGAAACTGGAGACCATATGCCCTGTGTAAAGGAATAACCATTTCTCAGCGGCAGTTGGTTAATGCCATATGAGAAATCAGGCCAGATGCTGCCAGGTCTTCTGATATTTGAAAGGTAGCTGAAATCCTGAGATTTGTATGAAATCATCCACATTTTAAAGGAGGTTCAAACGTTTCTAAGATGTTATATCAAAGAAAACATACCTAATGGCCTCTTGAAAGCCATGGTTGTTAATTTGCAATCTTTCTGAGGACTGGGGAGGGCATAGAAGCCAGATTATAAGGCTGTGACTTCCTAGAGTACAGAAACCATGTCTTATTGAGATCTGTAAACTCAGTATTAATAGTACCTCACTGACTCAGGTATCAGGAAAGTGGTCCTTCCCTTATAACTTAGATGGGAGACAGACACATGAGCATATAATTTAATACCATGTGATAAATTCAATGATGGAGATGTGTCCAAATATTATGAGAGCACAGAAGTATGGTAACTAATTAAGAAAGCCTGTATCCAATAAACTTCTTGGAGGAGGTGATACAGCACCTCCTTTTTTTAAAAAAAAAAAAACACCCAAACCCCAAAACCTAAGAAGATCACACACATTTTTTTCAGTATTTGCTTTATCATTCAAAGTGGTTAAAGCAAATATTGAAATTTACAGAAACATATAGTAATTCTGTACATTATTCAGCTTCATGCCATGGAAAACAATAAATGCATTAAATTACACTCAGTAGTAAAAATGGGCAACCAGAAAAAGTGAAACAGTGAAATATTTTATTTTCTTAGAAAATAACTTCATCATCTGCCAGGAAAAAATGTTTCAAAATTATAAGAGTGCTTGTTCAGCCAACATTAAAGGGGATTGACATATTTATTCTCTTATTTGCTTCTCAGACTTGGAAAATATGGTGGGCCTTTGATCATCAGATAAAACTGCCTTTAGTAAGAGACACAGATTTTATCTTTTGGAATAATAGAGAACTTTTATATGCATATGCAGCAGTGAAACAATTAAATGTATTAGAAATGCCCTTGCAAATAGTTCAGAGATATGGTTGCATTTGAAAATTTTTAAGATTTTTTAAAACTTTATTTATTTATTTAGAGAGTGCGCATGTGAGTGGGGGAGGGGCAGAGAGAGAGGGAGAGAGAATCCCAAGCAGGCTCTATGCTATCAGCATGGAGCCCACCAGCATGGGGCTTAATTCCAGGAACCACAAGATGATGACCTTTACTGAAATCAAGAGTCAAGAGTCAGATGCTCAAATGACTGAGCCACCAAGATCTTTTTGAAATCTGAAAATCTGTTTTAATTTTGTTATTATGAAAAAGACAATATTTTGTTCTTGATAGAGGTGTATCCCATTAAAATGAAGCCCGAATAGATGTGTAATCACAAACTTGCTAAATTCGTTTAATTAACATTTTCTCAATCACTAACGTGAACAATGTGGAGAATCTGAAATGGAAGAATCACATTGTTTTAAGTCAGTTACTATAGTATTTTAAATTCTATTTATATTTCTTTTTTTTTGATAAAAGATCTAAGACAGAGGCGTATTAGAAGGAAATACGTACCTTAATGGGGAGAAATCATCTTTGGGATTGGGAAACCACCTAATGTGCTTTAGCCACTCACCGAATTAGTTCCTGGTACCATCACATGTTAGTAATTTTGGCTTTGGCTAATTAGTAGTTTATGGTAAACTAGACGTGACATAGGGTAGAATTGGGTTTTGAACCATTGAAAAGAGGGCGAAAGGATTTTAAAGCAGCTTACTGGTAGAAATGAGTCTCCAGATGACATGTTTAAGATGATAAAAAAAAAAGAACAAGCTGTTCTCAAATGCTTGAGAAATAAGGACTTAAACAGATGAGCCATGCATAAATTATTTAAACCTTTTCTAAATCTTGTCTCATTTGGAAGGAACCTGAAAGATTATTCAGTGGCATTCAAATTTCACTTGAGTGAATGGAGGCCTAGCCTCCATTCTCTTTTTTCCCCCAACGCAGTTTTCCTTTGAGAAACCAGCCAGATGGTAAGCATGGAATTGATCTTATCTGACTGATCCTGGGGTGAGCCCTGAATGGTTTAAGCCAGTGGAATATTATCCATGACATAAGCTGGATCAGACATAGTGAACTTCTACTGAGACTGCTAGAACACAGATCCACTCTTCTCTCTTTGGCACCATTGCCACCCGTTCTAGTATCATGAGGGGAGCCATGCTGAAGAAAGATCTGATCCAAACAGATGGGCAAAACTGGAAATTGGCAGACAAAGCCCTAAGGATACAGTAAACTTCAAATCTTTTGATGCCTAAAGACAACATTACCCTTGGACTTTTTAGTTGCTTGGACCAATGCATTCCTTTATTGTTGCAGTTATCTGGGGTGGGGATTCTTTCACCTGTGATTGATATTTGACACATTAGATGCTGACCAGGAATAAAGAAAAAGCCCAGTTGTTAGAAGATGATTCATGTTGGACACCAAGCCTCAGCAATAAGACCAAACGCTTCTTATGATTTGGGTGACTTGAGGTGAGAGGTGACCCGATGTTGAATCCCAAAGTACTGGGCAAGAACTATTTAAATGTCTTTTATTCTGGGGCGCCTGGGTCACTCAGTCAGTTGAGCATCTGACTCTTGATTTTGGCTCAGGTCATGATCTCATGGTTCTTGAGATCGAGCCCTGTGTTGGGCTCCATGCTGACAGTGTGGAGCCTGCTTGGGATTCTCTCTCTCCTTCTGTCTCTGCCCTCCCCCCACTTCCGTGTGCTCTCATGCTCTCTCTCGCTCTCTCTTTCTCAAAAGTAAATAAAAGAAGTAAAATTAAAAAAAAAAGTCTTTTATTGAAAGTTAGGATTGTTTCTAGAATTTAGAATGAAAGTTGAACCTGTAGATGGCAACAAATTTGATGGGAAGAAGATGGGCTAAGAAATAGCCTGGGCCTGAGTCCATTTATAGCACTCCTGAAATTGATCTTTTCTAGCAATTGGGGACAAAGTTTTTGAGTAGGACCTAATTTTGGTTTTATAATGTAGGACAAAGGAAAACATAATTGCATACAAATATATTAATTGACTACTTAAAAATAAATTTCCTTTGTAGCCGATATCTCTACCGATAAGTGAAGCAAATCTGTGATGATTCTTTATTTAAATTGGCACCGAGAATGCACATGAGAATAATACAGTGATAGTTACAGTTAGAAGTTAAATTTCTTTGCTGTCCTCTTCCAGAGAGACTATACCTATCTTGTTTACTGTTATGTTCCCAGTATCTAGTACAATTATTGTTTGGCAAATTGGTAGGTAACTGGTTGTCTACCTATGGATTCCCTGAAAGCTGACCATGACATAAGAACTTGAGGGGAGGTGGTTTATTTGGGATGTGAACTTAGGCAGCCAAGCAAGGGAGTAGGCAAGTGACTAGAGAAAGGAAAAGAACGAATAAAAGTTGTGCTAATAAGCCATCTGTCATTGTAGGCAGCAGGAGTTCAGTCCCACTGGGATTGAGTTCAGTCCCACTGAATTAGATTTATTCACAACCAAAGTAGTATTAACCAATATACTTTATGCTTTGTAGATATTATGTATATTTCTTTTTTGATATATATAAGATCACAAAAGAAACCCATTTATTCTACAATGTGCTGAACAATTTGTTGAACTAGAGATTCTAGGAGTCTGAGAATCCTAAAATGAACCATACACACCTCATCTACACTAAAAGAAAAGTAACAACTGGGAAGAAAACAATCTTATCTCTGCTCTTAGAAGAAAAATGACATGAATGTTTGGTCTACAGAAGAGCAAATCCCTTTAGAAGGTCCTGAGTCTAGCACATATGAAGGTGGGTTTTATACACAAGTTTTATTTAGGACATCAAAGAACTCAGGGATGGTGTCAGGAGTCCATCAAGAAATGCTTTGTATCAGCAATGTGTGCTTGGTTTTTGTGTGTTCTAAAGATTTTTTAAAAAGTTTCTTTTACTGTGTATTTATCATCTTAATTGTGATGTAATGCTTTACAATGACATCGTAAGATAAACACTCCTGTTTTTTCCTCTTCTTTTTTCTGTAACTATTGGGAACAAGTTTAAAAAGTAAATAGCTTGAGGATGTCGTTACCTACATTATAAGGCTTTTTTATTTTATTTTTTCTTTTGTTAAATAGAAAATTCCTGTGCTACTTTCAGTATGCTGCTATAAAACCCTGTTTATTTACTGCTTAATTTTCTATTTGACACTTTCATGATACTTATTAAAATTGAGAAACTGCTTCAAACGAATTTGTATTTATATATACCATATAGGATATTTCATGTAAAAGCAGATCATTTGTGAGAAAGCATAAGAAATTGACTTTATGTATGATTCTGATGAGAAACTATGGTGTTTAATGTAGTTTTACAAACTTTTGAGTAATTTGTGTTGGCCAGAGATTGTGCTAGACACAAAATAATAGGTTGAATATCCAGCTTTCATAAAAAGCATGGCAGATGATTCTTGTTATTGGAGAGGCAATACCAAGAAAGTAGTGTGAGACTTAGCTATCTTTCCTGCAATTGAGTTCTGAGAAGGCAAATCTGAAACCATGGGACTGACAACCTGATATTTCAGTCTCACTGCCAGGGGTACATTTATCCCAGGTAAACATTGCTCATGTAGGTGTTGTGCCAAGGTGGTGGGAATAAGAGGAATGTTTACCAGGAACAATAGTTACAAGTAATAGTTAAGTAGGAAGCACAAGTAATAGTTAAGGAGGAAAGGGAAGTCGCAGTGGGGCTGAGCTTCCTGTCTGGAGGAGTTTAGGGCAGTAAACAGGAAATTAGTTTTGAGATGAAAGCAGGGAGGGTTGGGAAGAAGTTAAGTTGGATCAAGAGAGTGAGTGTTAAACCTCTATAAATAGTAGGAAGATTAAAAGCCCACTTCCTGGGGCACCTGGGGGGCTCAGTCAGTTAAGCGTCCAACTTCAGCTCGGGTCATGATCTTGCAGTCCGTGAGTTCGAACCCCATGTCAGGCTCTGTGCTGATAGCTCAGAGGCTGGAGCCTGCTGTGGATTCTGTGTCTCCCTCTCCCACTGTCCTCTCTCCCGTTTGCACTCTTTCTCTCTCTCCAAAATAAATATAAATAAATAAATAAATAAATAAATAAATAAATAAAGTTTAAAAAGCTCACTTCTTTAGGATGCTACAGGAGTGAATCTGATAGTTCAAAATTGCTATTCAGAGCCAGACATCCAGACATCCTCCACAAATCACATAACTGAAAACCAAAACAACGAAGGCAATCTAGCCGTTACTTACAACATGCCAAGTAGTTTACTAGATTAAACTGTTTTTCCCAAAGTAGTTGTAGCAATTTATATTCCTACCTGCAGTCTCTGGGGATTCCAGTTGCTCCACATCCTCACCAACATCTGGTATCATATCTTTTTAGTTTCAGGATTATCAGTATTAAAAAAAAAATCTCATGTATCTCATCAGGAGCAGGGTTGAGAACGAATTTCCTATAATCTGAGAGAATCATACTAAATAGATGAGAATAAGGACTGATGTTTAAAATGATCCTGTGGGAATATTACTTAACCTCTTTGTGTTAGATAGTCATTTATGAAATTAGGATAATGCTTCATAAGGTTGTTGTGAAGATTTAAATGTGTTAAGACATGTATAGCACATTATGTTTGCAGTGTTAACTATTATTATTGTATCTTTGTCACAGAGTCTACCAAGTAGTGAGCAAACATTTCTGGGTACATTCTTCCATGGGCTGTGCTCACACTCCCTAAACACTCCCATATTCTACAGTTTAACTAGTCATTCATCCATTCATCAGGCAGGAATATCATAAAAGGCACCTTTTTAGTCATTATCTGACAATGCCAGACAGACAAATCCGTGAGAAAAAAAATGGATAGGAGGCAAGGGAAACTGAGGATGGGTTATCTTCATAATTTCCATTGCTTATAAATATCTTCACAAAAATGTCAACAGCCAAAGATACTAATTTTCCTGCAAATTCACAACACTGGCTTAAGAAATATTTCTCTTAATTTTCTAAGAAGTAAAATGGAGGAAATAAAATTTAAAAATCACTTATCATTGCACACACACACATAAAATAATTTCTACCTATTTATACGGCTTCAGATACAATTTCAGAAGTAAGAAGACCTGGTAGGTGCTGTCCATGGAATCAGTGTAGGCTGAATTTTAGCTTATGAAAGTAAATTACTGTTTGTTTGCTTTTTTTTAAATTTTTTAATGTTTTTGATTTATTTTTGAGACAGAGAGAGACAGAGTGCAAGTGGGGGAGGGGCAGAGAGAGAGGGAGACACAGAATCTGAAACAGGCTCCAGGCTCTGAGCTCTGAGCTGTCAGCACAGAGCCCGACATGGGGTTTGAACCCACGAACCGTGAGATCATGACCTGAGCCCAAGTCGGACGCTCAACCGACTGAGCCACCCAGGCACCCCAATTACTGTTTTTTTTAAGTTTATTTATTTATTTTGAGAGAGAGAGAGAGATTGATCGATCAAGGTAGGGTAGGGGCAGAGAGAGAGGGGGGAGAGAGAATCCCAAGCAGGTTCTGCACTGTCAGCACGGAGCCCGACTCAGGACTCGAACTCACAAACCATGAGATCACAACCTGAGTGGAAATCAAGAGTCGGAGGCTTAACCAACTGAGCTACCCAAGCACCCCAGAAATTACTTTTATATCAAATCAACATATTGGAAAAAATATAACCTGAAATATGAATATAATTAGAAGCAATAACTATCCATTCCAAGCATAGCATTATATCAATTGTACTTTTTTTTTTACCTTTTTTTTTTAACATATTTAAAAAAAAAATGTTTTTATTTATTTTTGAGACAGAGCATTTGCAGGGGCGGGGCAGAGAGAGAGGGAGACACAGAATCCGAAGCAGGCTTCAGGCTCTGAGCTGTCAGCACAGAGTCCAACGCGGGGCTCGAACTCAAGGAGTGTGAGATAATGACCTGAGCTGAAGTCGGATGCTTAACCGACTGAGCCACCCAGACGCCCCTATTTTTTTAGTAATCTTTACAACCCAATGTGGGGCTTAAACTCATGAACCTGAGATAAACAGTCATATGCTCTTCCAACTGATCCAGCCAGACGTCCCTATCAATTGTACTTTAAGGCAAAAAATAGCATATTTTGCTTGTGGTTATTCAGAACTTAGGAGCAAATAGATCAAGTTTATTTTACTTCTGAGGCAAGGCTGTTAAAAAGGCAACAATTTTTATTTGCCACCTATTGCATAACCAAACAAAGTACCTTTGGGTATGCTAGAGTCAAACATGCATTGTCATGTATTTCACTCCAAGTATTTAAATATTACTTTGTAAATAATTCAAACAATATATAATATTGTAAGAAAGATATAACCTGAAACCCTACCACTATTAATATTTGCACATACTCATTTGAATGTTTATTAAACTCTAGAAGTTTATGTCTCATTTTGTTTTCATTAGCTCTTTGGGCCACATAGTTAGATTCAGATATAATACCTTAGAATAGCCACTGTAGTACATTTATTTGCTGGTTGCTTCCTTCCATTAATTCCTCCCTCTTTTCTAAAAATACTTCAAATTTCCCATACCTGTGTGGATTCTTGTGGCTCCAGGTCACCGCAAGACAGCATATTAGCCCGGTTGGGTACTGTTGAGCTAGGCCAATCAGAACCGAGAAAAAACCCCTATGTTCTGGGATACCAGTCATGGAAAGAGACTTTCTCTTTTCTACTGCAAACATATAGCCTGGAGACCTTCTTGAAAGTTCAAGGAGAATGCCGGCTGGAAATGGAACAACCACAAAGGAAATATTGCTAAGAAATGAGAGCAGTAACTATATTCCAGTCATGTTGTTTTTATCACTGGATTAAGCTTCTTCTGAAACAAAATCTAGCATTATCAATTATGTGAGTCAATAAATTCCCTGTATTGTTTAATCCAGTTTGAGATGGAATTTTAGTTATTTGCAAGCAAAGTCATCCTGATGAATATGCTGAGCTACGGGTATTTTTACCATTTTTACGTAACAGCTCCATGATGGGAATGGCCAGGAGATCTGTTCTTGCGTGTAGTCTCAGCTCTTGCATGGAACCACTGCTTCTAGACTGTAGAATGCTATATGGATAGATCACCGAGTTTTGTGTTAGGGGAAGTAAGTTTTAGTCTTTATTCTGATATTTTTGATTAAGTTAATTTTGTAATTCACTGAATCTTCGTTTATCTACAATATGAGGAAGTGGGTTTTCACTATGTTCTTTACCTGTCTATCACAGCAGAGCCCTTTTCAAAAGAAATTTTATATGGAGCCCTAACCAATAAAACATCCAATTGTGAGTTGCAAGAAGGTTAATTATTTTTCTCGTTCCTGTATAGATAGCACTGCCATACATTTGACAAATTGTATGTGTCCAACGAGTAGTTGTTGGATAAATGAATAAAAGAACTCCTGTGTTGGAGGGATGCCATGGAGTCTGGACCCCCTACTTACTTGGCCTTCCCCTCATTCTCCTGAGCTGTCCTTGAGGACCCACCAGTGAACTCCAGGGCTTGGCAGAGCACAGTCTGAAAATAATGACTAAATGATCTGTGAGGCTCTTCCAGTTCTAACATTGTGTGATCCAACCTAGTGATTCTCAGCTGTACCAGTATGGTAATGCATGTTGATTGTGTCATCAGAATTATATTCTGAGAGGTTTCAAATTATTTTTCCTATCCTACCATGATTTTGTTTTCTCTTACGCTGATCAATTAAGTACTGTTAATTAGTCATGTACTATTTTAATTAATCACCACTTGATTAACATAGCTTTTTAAAGAGCCTACCATGCCCAGGCATTGTGCCTGCTGGTAGAAGGGTGAACAAGATGGAGTGGCAGATATGGTCCCATTGTCTTAGGGCCTCCATGGATGTATATTAGAATATCTCAAAAGGTTTTCAAAATCTTGATGCTCCTGGGTCTCACCCCCAGAGAATCTGATTTAATTGGTTTAAGGCCATGGCTCAGAATGGAGGTGGGTGATTTTACTGTCCAGGGGTGAAATATCTGGAGACATTTCTGATTCTCACAACTGGGGAGAGGGGTATTTCTGGCATCTAGTGAACAGAAGTCAAGGATGCTATTAAACAATAGACAGCATAACTTCCCAGCAAATAATTATCTAGTACAAAATGGCAGCATTGCTGAGGCTGAGAAACACTGGTCTAGGGTTTGACCTGGTGATTCTAGTGTGCACTTAAGGTTGCAAATCACTCTTCTAGAATCTCCCAGGAAAGGGTGTTATGGTGGATGAAGGTTCTGTAGCAGTCTGTGTGATTCTCTATACCTTCCCTCCAGCCAGATTGAAATTCATGTTTTAAATATTTGGAAACTCCCAACGATGTGCAGTAAATTTGAAAGCTAAAAAGATAAACAGGATATGTTCTTAGGACTTAGGAGAATTATAATCTAGAAGAAAAAAGACATTCACAATCTATTTTACAATGGAGAGAGATGACTGGATTGCTGGAGATTTCTATTTTTTTTTTTTTTTTTGCTTAGTTGTAGCTTCTAAAATTTCTAATATGTTTGTACTAAAGTAGTAAAGTGGTAAAAGTAAAAGATAATATAAATACATAAAAATTATGTAAATGTAAAAAATAAGAGTATATATATTACTGTTTTTAAAGTGAAAAAAGTATGATCTCACAATGAGTATTGTTATTTGTCGAATGATGGCTAATTGAACAAATTAGCCCTTGCAAAAAGGCTTATTTGGAATGCATTGACTTCTCCATTCTGAGGTAGTTGAAGACAGATTGGGCAACTATCTAGTCTCTGTTTCTCTCTCTCTCTGTCTCCCTTTCTCTCTGTCCGCACATTATCTCTCTCCACTCTCTGCATGTATGCATATGTATTTCAGTGTCAGACATCGTTGGTGAAGCTAACCACACTCCCTCTCCATAATGCATTTATGAAGTTGTGTGAAGTTGTGTGAAGCTAACACACACTCCCTCTTCATAATGCATTTTTCTTTGGGGTTTCAGGGGATAGTTTCATGACAATGAGGAGATATAAGGGGGCAGAATTTTATTCTTCCTTCTGTGATACCTATGTGTTTGTGTGTGTGTGTGTGTGTGTGCGTGTGTGTGTGTGTGTGTGTAGGAATGACTATGTGTATAGGAAACAGATCTGAAGAGAGTTAAGGGCCTTGGTTTTTTGGCAGAAGTGGATCTGATAGGAAGTCAGTACATTTTAGGTATATGTAAGACGAAACGTTTGAGGTATTGTGATAGTGGAGATAGATAAAAAATTGACAAGTAAAACTTTTAAAACTAGCATTTTTGAGCCTAATCTAAGCCTTACCAGGGGTCAAAAATATGTCTATGTGATTGTGAAATTAAAAACAAAACAAAACAAGACCCAATCTCTCTACTCGTCTTAAAGGATGGGAATCTCTGTATTAGTTTAGGTGCTTTCCAGAGTTCTTTCTGTTAGAACCACGTCTGGTATTTAAATTTACTGGTGGGGGTGGGGGTGAAGAAAGAATGAATGAATAAAAGAGAGAGAGGGAGAGAGAGCATGTGTCAGGCAGTCCTTGGAGATCAACATAAGAGTTTAAAACACTCAGAAAAGCTGCTTGCTATTTTCAAAATAGGTACTTTGATCATTGTTTCAGTGGGATTTTAGAGGCTGGGGCAGGACTGTGTGGTGTTACGTGCTTCTTGCTTCTCCACATTTGCTCATTTAAGGCTCAGCTTAATTGACATTTTCTCCCAGGAAGTCTTCTTTGATCATGTCAGCACAAAGGACTTTGACAATTTTAAGACATGCAAAATAGTCACTGTTACATTATTTATTATTTTTAACAGTGAAATTCTCCTTAATTGGTTGCAAACTCACAGAGGCAGGACTTTGTTCATGTCTCCTCCCAGCAGGCCAAACCCGATGCTTTGGCATCAGAGGTCCTCAAAAAAGGTTTGTTGAAAGGGATAATTTTGTTTGCTTTCCCTAACCCAATAATAAGAGATATGATGCAATCCTTCTTCATTCTGGCTCTGATTGTAAGAAGCAACCACAACAAATTTTTCTATAAACCTCCCCATTTAGATGTAGTAGTTCAGTGTGCAGCCTCTGCAACCAAACCAGTAAAGGACACTATCTATTAATGTTAGATATCCACAAATGTTTCGGTTTCAAATACTTTCCACTGTTTTTTTTTTTTTTTTTCGTTCTTTCACCAAATGAAATCTTTCCATGTTTTAGCTCTAAAAGAGATTAAGCACATTCAATCTAATTATGCAACCTACTGACAAAAGCAATCTAAATGTGAAACACTCTGCTGGTTGTATTTCACAGTTGCCATTGGAAACAGAGACAAGTTTGGAAAACTGTAAAGTCAAGTCTGAGCCTTGGCATTAGCATGCTTCTAAGGGAAGGCATTTCCTGGGTCTGTTCTTTCTTTCCTTCATTCTTTATATGCATGCTGGGTGTGTCCGGTCAGGCTCTACAATTAACTGAAAAGACTGTATCAAAGTAGGAATACTACATACATTAAAAGACGGACAAATGCTCTAAAAGTTAAACCAACAACAAACAAGCAAAACCCAACTTGCCAGGGAGTCTGAGACTTGGTATTTTACAAAGCTATATAAAACACAGTTTATCTGATGTTAAGGAATACCAGTTGTCACGGTATTTACAAAATTCCTAATTCCATATATCCGTGGTAACTCCTCAGGCTAACATTTCAACCTTATGTATTTCAGTTGTTAGTTGCACACTTTGTCCCTCACCATGGTACTGTTTGTTATATTCAGATACAAAGATGTACTATTTCCAAAACAGGTTTCTTAAGTATTTTCATTTACTTTAGGTTAAACAATGAACGGTGGGTTTCTTTCTAAAAATAATTTTGCTGATTATTTTGAAATATAGGCTGGGTTTACATGATAGCTACAAAACATTTTGGAAGTGGAAGAAAGAGTGCTGGTATCAGTGTGGGGAACATTAAGATGCACAAAATGGTTTCCTTGAAATGAGAGCACTCAGCCATGTAACGACAGCCGACAGCCGGTTTGACCAGACAGCCAGTTTGACCAGTTTCTTTTTCCCTCAACTCTCCAGGCTCTCACGTGTGTTATCTGATTGGAGAGTCTTGCAGCTGACTGACAGGTATGGCAGACCCCTGCAGGACAGCTCTTTGTAACAAAAACTGAGCTCTGTGTTAACCTCTCTGTCAACTCAGAGCACCCAAGCGTTAATCCAAGAAGCCTGAACTGTTTTCCTGAGTTCCTCACCTCACAGCAGTCCCTCTACCAGTGTGTGCTGTAGGGAGGAGATTCTCTCAGGTCCTGGGTACCTCCCCTTTTCTTCTGGCTTGTGGTGCTGAGATCCCAGAATGCCTTGAGGCAGGGCCCACCCAAGGGATTGCTAAATAGACTTCAATTTACACAGATCTTGAAATCATTAAAAATCTGGTTTCTACATTCTATTTCATGTCCCAGACTTGTACTATTAGCCTCCACCCAAGACCTCCCAGCTGGAATCACAGTGCTTCCCAGCTGTAGGATTAGCATTGACTGCTTCCATTCATTCACTTACTTATTCACCCATCTGGTTATCTATCGGTATCTTCATTTAACCAGTTTATCTGCTAATCATTGCTACAGATGGAATGTTTATGTCACCCCAAAATTCATATGTTGAAACCTAATTCCCAGTGTGTGGGTATTTGGAGGTGGGCCTCCTGGGATTAGGTCATGAAGACAGAGCCCTCATAAATGGGATTAGTGCCCTTATAAAGAGACCCCAGAGAGCTCCTTAGCACTTTCTACCATGTGTGGACATAGCAGAAAGTCTACGCAACAGGAAGAAGGCTCTCACTGGATGTCAAATCTACCAACACCTTAATCTTAGACTTCTGGCCTCCAGAACTATAAGAAGTAAATATTTGTTGTTTATAAACTACTCAGTCTACAGTATTCTGTTACAGCAGTTCAAACTGACTAAGACAGTCTTGCGTCATATACTGGGCACAGTGCCGTGAATACAGTGGTAAACAAAAGTAGACACAGTCCTGTTCACATAACTCTTATAGTCTCCTGAGAGTAGAGGATAATCATCCCCAAGAAATTTAAAGTTAAAAATGAGTTAAATTCTTTAAAGAAAAGGTAGATGGTGCTATGAAAGACGATACCAGGTTAGGGAGTAGGGAGGATGGGCAGCAAGGCTTTCTCCCAGAAAATTTCCAACTTGTCTGAGATGAGTTGGAGTTGTGTTGCCAAAAGCACGAGGTGGGGGTGAGGAGAGCATTTCAGACAGAAGGAGCCATGAGCAAAGCTCCTCTGGCAGAGGAGGGTCAGTATTGCCTGGGAACTGAGATAAGGACAGTATGACAAGAGCGTGGAGAGTGAGAAGGAACAACAGGGTGGGAGAGGATCTGAAGGAAGCCTTGCAGGTCATTCTGATTCTGATCAGTAGACTAAGAGAAATGATTAAATCCTTTAAAGCATGACAGCGGAGGGGCACCTGGCCGCCTCAGTCGATGGAGCATGTGACTCTTGATCTTGGGGTCATGAGTTCAAGCCCCACATTGGGTGTAGAGATTATTTAAAAAATATTAAAACATGACAGTGGAATGGCCACAATTATGAATTTTTCTTAAAAGATCACTTGGTTATTGTATTGAAAATGGATTAGAGTAGAGGCAGGAGTGAGATGGGTGATAGTAGTCTTGGTGTAGATGAAACTCCCTAGACCTTGGTGGTGTGGATGCAAGTAGTAGAGTATAGGCTTGAGAGTCTTTCTGAGGCAAATCCATTTAGATTAGTAACAGTAATTTACTACTACTAATAGTAATTTGGCATATGGAATGTGGAGAGGATTCTGGGGCTGCAGAACTTTCTGACTGGTGCAGTTATTCACAGAAAGGGAGAACTGGAAGAGACTGCATGTAAAGGAGAAGATTATGAAGTCAGTTATAGACATTTTGAGTTTGAGACATTTAACTAGAGATGTCGTGTAGGCATTTGAATATTTAAATCTTAGTTTCCAGGGAGTGATCTGGAAGGGAATTACACATTTATGGATCACTGGTGTATTAGCGGTGAATGCATCCATAACTATGGCTGAGCTCTCCTGAGGAGAGAGGGTGAAGTAAGTTAGACAAGGGGACCTAGGACTGAAGACTATGGTATTCTAACATTTAATGGTCAGACAGAAGAAAATGAAATTATCAGAGATTGAGAAGTGTGGTCAGAGAAATGAAGAGAAAACCAAGAGAGAATAGCATAGTGGATATTCTCCATTTGTCTTTTTATCTTTCTCCGTACCACTGAACAGTGTAACCCATGGTCCCTTGCCCCTGGCTTGATGTTGGGCTCGGCCAATGAGAAAAGAGATCAGATACATTTCCCTGGTTCCCTTCCTCTTATGCTGTAGTTTTACAGTGGTGTTATTCTATAGTTTTTATGTTCGAGTGAGTTGAAGAGTATACGAAGGGCAAAAGAGAGAGAATTAGAGCATAAGTATTAATACATTGGTGAGTCTTAAGGCCACATTTTGCGTGGCTGTAAGCAGAAGAATGTAGCCACTGTCAAATCGTAGCACAGCAGATTGGCTCTCATGCTCCCCTATGTGCAAAATGTCTTTGTGTGTGCTCTCTCTTTATCCTGTTCTACATCTCCCATATATTCTTCAATTTACTCCAATCTGGCAACCTAACCACATTTTGCATAAAGGAGAATATTCACAAGAACGTAGCTGGAGGCAAATATGGGCTCAAAGAAGAGCTAAAAAACCACAACACAAAAATCTCTAGTCAGGTCAAGAAGTATATTCATAGCTTTAGGATCAGCACCAAACTAATTTGGTGGAGATATGAATTAGTTTAGTTGCTGTAGTTCTAGGGTCTGGTGTATAATAGGAGAGATTTGCACACATACCAGAATTACCTGAAATGTGTTGTTGTTTTCCATTCCCCACCAGAGTGGCCCAATGTGTATGATTAGGTGACTGCTTGCCTACCTTGTCTGGCTCTCTGGGTAGAACCGAGTCCATTTAGTCCTAATAATTATCTTACACCAATGGCTAGAGGGTTATTAACTTGCAACATTCTAGAGCAAGCCTGTATTTTGGAATGAGAACGCTATAAAGTGTTCTGTTGAGTTTATGAGAAGCATGAATAATAAACTAATCCTGAAATTAATATTCCTATTTTCTTTTAAGTTTTGCTGAAACTTTTAGCCAAATGAAGTTATACATTTTTCTTTGATCTTGTTTTATTTTCTTGGCTTGTCTGTGTCATTCTGACACATATCTCTTACCTTGTGCCTATCTGTGCTAGGAAAGTTATATTCTTGGGTCTGTGCCTTAATTACTGAGGTAATTAAGATGTTTTTAAAACATATTATTGCTTTGAGTTCACTTTAAGTATAAAAACACTATTAACTATCTTTAAAGAGGGTGGCTTCTATCCAGGGATTTCTGTTAAATGCCTTCTGCTAATTCCACTTATTCTCCTGAAAATGGCTTATTTTTTCATTTGCTGGATTTCAACTTTTGGCTTCTTTCTGAACACTCTCTATTGCCTTCCTGTGCTACCTACGTGTTGCAGTATGAGATTTATTTCACTTATTTTGTGAGGGAAAAGTAATTCGCAGTTTGGGTCTGAGCTGAAAAAGATCCCCATTGGGCAAGAATAGCAGTGCCATGGTAATTCCAGCCTTAGTCTACTAAACATCCTTCCTGGATACAGATGCTCAGGAGTTTAACTGTTTTGGAAGCAGTATCATGTGGTTTACATAGATGCCAACATTTAGATATATACAAAGGATCTTTTAGCAAGGAAGAATGCAGAGGTGGAATTTAGAGCTGGATTAAAATTCAAACCTGAAAGCTTTTAATTCCAAATTCTTCAGCTTCCTAGAAATTTTATACTTGGGGATAAACTATCCTTGGTAATTTTTAGGCTGTGAGGGCTTTTTCTGATGATGGAAGCCTATAGGCCCAAGGCTACCTATACAGAGTGGGAACAAAATAGTTGTGGATTTGGATTGGAAATTACCATCCTGGCTGAGCAGTCCTATTCTTGTTTACCCCATGGCCTGAACTCTAGATTGCACTCAAGTGTGTCCTCCCTGACTGCTCTGCATTAGCCGAAACTCACTGGATTCTACTACTTGCCTACCCCACATTATGTCATGGCTCCTCTGATTTATGACAGTTCCCAGTCTGAGCCTTTCACTTCAAATCCTGACCATTGCCACATCCTACATGGCACTAGCAAGAGGATATGACATCATGGAAGGGCACAGAGTTGGGATAAAATTACCAGGTACATTAGCACACTAAAACAAATAAAATATTATTAATAGTAGTTTACATACTCTATCCTTACCTATGTACATAACGTCTATGAGCATGAAGTTTGTAGGCACATTTAACATAAGCCATTGTGTGACGTGTCCAGCCATGCTTCAAAAATAGCAAGTAGAAGACTTGAGATACACTCTCAGCTTCTGAAAATGACCTCATTCTACACATCATGGGCAACAAATATATTTTTGTTAAAATTAAGAAAAAAAGAGATTAGTTATATCTTGGAGGATGTCATAACTAAGCAAATAAAGTTTTTGCAGCCATTTAGAGATTGTGAAAAATTGAAAATTTCTCATCTTTGAATTTGGGTATTTAGGAACTGGTGTAGAATATATGTGTATATATTAGTATTCTATTTTGTTTTAGCAGCAATTTATTTATTTATTGATGTTTGTTTATTTTTGAGAGAGAGAGGGAGACACAGAATCCTAAGCAGGCTCCAGGCTCCAAGCTGTCTGCACAGAGCCTGATGTGGGGCTTGAACTCACAAACCAGGAGATCATGACCTGAGCCGAAGTCAGACACTTAACTGACGGAACCACCCAGGTGCCCCTAGCAGCAATTTTTTTAAAAAGGAAATTCTGTCTGGAAACCCAACATGGGTGGGGTAGTTGCTTTGGTCGACAGAGTGGGAGTGAGATTGAGCTCTACCCACTTACCTTCCCTCTTCCCCTTGAGGGGTTCCCAGGAACTTGGTCTGGAAATCACTGGACTAGATGATCCCATGATCCTTTACACTTTTAATGTTTTATAATTCAGTATAACAAGCTTATTTGGACACTGTCTGAGGCTCAGTTCACTTCAAAAGTTTACATAACTGGTGAGCAACAGAGGTGGGCTTTGATACCAGATAGTCTGATTCCAAAGCCGGCAATCTTTTTTTTTTTTTTTGTTAATGTTTATTTGTGAGAGAGAGAGAGAGAGGGAGGGAGGGAGAGAAAGTGCAAGTGGGGGAGGTGCAGAGAGAGAAGGAGACAGAATCCAATGCAGGCTCCAGGCTCCGAGCTGTCAGCACAGAGCCCCATACGGGGCTTGAACTCACGGACCGTGAGATACGACCTGAGTTGAAGTTGGACACTTAATCCACTGAGCCACCCAGGCACCCCCCAAAGCCCACAATCTTAACCACATAATGTACTGACTCCAACAGTGTTACTGCTATTTTTTCTATCTAAAATGTTAATATACTATGTTCTAAGATCACTGAGGAACAAACGAGCTTCACCTATTTGTGCATGAGTGGTATTCCTTTGGGTATGCCCATACAGATCTTGTTTATTTATTACCACATAACAAATTACCCCAAATTCTGTGGCTTCAGATAATAATTTATTTATTCATGGCTTTGTGGTTTGGGGATTTAAGCAAGCTTTGACTGGGTGATTCTTCTGCTCCACATGGTATTGACTGGGGTTATTTAGTGTTAATGCAGTGGTTTTGTGGTCTGGCCTACAAGCCTTACTCACATGCCTGGGGCCTTAGTAGTAATGGACACAAGGTTACACTCAGTTGAGTCCTTCTCCTTTCCAGTATGGCCTCTGGCCTTTCTATTTGGTCTTTTCATCAGGGTGATCAGCTTTGTCATGTGGTTGCCCAGGGTGCCATATGTGAGTCTTCTAAGAGAGAAGATGTACAAGCTATCAGTCTCTTAGGGTCTGGTCCCAGAAATGGTTATAGCAATACTCCTACCATATTCTATCTAGTTAAAGCAGTCACAGAACCTACCTACATTCAAGGGATGGGGACACAGATCTAATCTTTTAACAAAAAATGTATTGGAGTATTTGAGGCCGTCTTTAATCTTTCACAGACTCAGCTGAGAAAGTAGTCTGTCAGAGCACGGCCAGCAAGTGCAAATGGGTTGCAGTCTGGATTTATATATTTTCCCCTCTGGTTTCAGGGATTTGGGAATTACAGTATGCTAGAGGATTTATGAGGCAATTCACTTAGTCAACCAAGTGTGAACATTGTTCTTTATCTTTGAGAGGGAAAAGCTGAATATAGGAGATGCTAGGGCCTATTTAAAGAAATTAATAGTTGCAAGAAAAGTGGGAAACCAGTTTGAATAACTATGGCAAGGTCAGAAGAACAAGATAGATATCATTTTAGGGCAGAAAAGTTGAAGGTTAAATATTCTTTTACTGAGGCTCAAGACATTACCTGATTTTCAAGGATTGAACTCTTGGGGTGGAAGAAGGAAATTTTCCAGTGTCTTTTTTAAAAGGTGGGACTGTGATAACCTTTGAGAAAAGAGGGCTAATTATGTAAATGCTCAGGATTACCCTGAAAGGAGAGGAGGTAGGAAGAGCGGGCCTATCTTTGTATTTAGGAATGTAAAGTGGAAGGTACAATGAATCAACTGAGATGGTGACAGCTACCAAATGAAAGAGAGGAGCTATTTGGGGCTTGAAAGGAGAAACAGTAGATTTATCATTAGGAATTAGTACAGGTAAGTTAAGCTTAGACATTTTGGAAGGGATGTGGGGGAAAGTGAAGGTGGAATTGAATGTGAGCTGTAGCGAGAAAGTAAGAAGGAAGCTCTTGCAGACGAAAGGAAACCCTGAAACAGCTTTGTAAATAGAAGAAAAAAGGAAGAGGGAAAAGCCTATAGTGGAACCAGTGGACAGAAAGACCCAAACGAGTGAGGCCAGCAGGACGGGGGAGCACAGAACAAAGACCCTAGAAGCAGGAACAGAGTTGGAGGAAGTGGAAGGATAGAACAGAAGCTGAGATTAACTGGAGACAAAAGAGAAGACTAACAGTTATTGAATTACAATGTCATAACTTTTTTTTACTGTGTTTATTGTTGTTATTATAATTCTTGTTACTTCCTACTTTCCCAGAGTAGTTGTTTCAAACCTTTTCCACTTTCTAAGCTTCAGTATTATTCTCAGCCAGTGACAGCATCTCCTGATCTGTTAGGAAGAGTGAGATCTTCAGAGAACACCATTAACTTCCCTTCAAGTTTATATCAGATTGTCTGTGTATTTGGTAATTGTCTCTCTTCTTTATTCTAATTTTAAAATGTCCTTTTTCAGGATACTCTTGATGCCATTTTCTCGTGTCTTCTGTAGCAATCAGTTCTTTAATTATCCATTTCTTACTCACATATTCAGTGCCTCCTACTCTTCTGACTTCTTTCCTTCTGAAGAGAAGCATTTTTGTGTCTGTCTTGTGCTGAAAATATCTTGTCCCTCCATTTGCTATTACAATGAACTATACGTCTTTATTCTTTTCATTTTTTTACTAAGCTTCTTACAAAAGAAGTCTGAGTCTATTCAGTCCACAGGTTAAATACTTAAAGTTTTAAAGCAGGGAAGAAGAAATTTAACTTTAAAAAGAAAAGAAAATCATGCAGAAGCAATTCTCTTTTTTTTTTTATTAATTAATTTTTAAAGACCTAGCAATTCTTGCTGTGCTTTAGCCAAAGATGAAGACAGTAGAGCCTGTTTTTGGTGTTTCTTGGTAGGTGAAGGAGGCAGAGATAAAGGGTGGATAAAATGCATCTGCAGAGTTTATAAAGATTCAATTCCAAACAGAAAAAGATAATAGGAGAATCATAGTTAGGCTTAATCTGGTACTGTGGAAAATGAAAAATACATAAAAAGTAATACACATATATGAAAGAGAAACAGAATGAGGGGAATGTGTGCATGTGTGTGTGTGTGTGTGTGTGTGTGTGCCTTTAGATGGGTGTGCATGTGTGTTTTATAAGAAAGTGATAGACAATATTTTTGAAAATTTGTCACTTTGAAAGATAAGTTATAAATATATACTGTATACAGTAAGTATTTATCTTAAGTCACATAATCAGATCTATAAGAATTAATGCATTACTTTATTTCCTTTAAATCAATTTCTACCCTAACCTGGTTTCTCCATTCTGAGAAGTTGTTGAGGAATGCGGTATCAATCCTGATTGTGATTCTCTCCGCTCTCCAGGATTACCCAGGAATCCCGAGGCTCATACAGTGTTGAGAAAATGAAGGCAGGGTCTTGACTCTCTAGTACATTGTGGTTGCTGCTGATATCCTCATGACCCAAGCACTCTTGGGAGTGTCTGGTGTATAATAGGAGAGATTTGCACACATACCAGAATTACCTGAAATGTGTTGTTGTTTTCCATTCCCCACCAGAGTGGTGCAATGTGTATGATAGGGTGACTGCTTGCCTACCTTGTCTGGCTCTCTGGGTAGAACTGAGTCCATTTAGTCCTAATAATTATCTACACCAATGGCTAGAGGGTTCTTAACTTGCAGCATTCTAGTCCATGGACTCTTGAAATTCAGCAGTTTTGTTTTTCCATGCTATGGGTTGAACAAAACTCATCTATGGGCTTGCCATTTGCCCTAGGGAACAGGATGTAGATCTTCTAGACTCTCTCCCCTTCTGAGCTACTCCTCCAAAATCCACACCCCCCAGCATGGACACATGGGACACCAGACTGACACTTCAAAGGGACTCCAGAGGAACTAGCACACCATATCTGCTGAGTGTAGACTTTCACAAAATATTACCTTCAAGTAGCTTTTGCTCCCAGATCTATAAATATCCCCATGGGGTCTGGCTCAGGTTTCAGGATAGGTAAGAACTATAACATGGACTCTGTTTACTCCTGAAGCAGAATAAAAATTGAGCATAAACAAATAAATACAAAGATATAAGTCATTAGGTATAGTTCCTTACTGCGTCCCTTGTATCTGACAGATGCACACCCAATCTCTGGGGTCTTGGCAATCCCTGAAAAGGGAAATGTCCACCAGGTTGGAGGGAGACTCACTGCCCTTTATATTTCCAGCCACATCAACACCCTGAAATAACCTAGTCCTATAAAAGTCCATACTTCAGCTTCTCCAAGAAGCCATGTGAACCAGATAAAAAAAATCTGGAGTCCAGGCCTTGAAATTGTTGCTTTGCCAGCATGGGGACTTTCTCTTCTTATCTGAATTTCTCATTTAAGTCTGTTTAGGGACTTTTTTGTGGGCAGGCCTGGCGGTGGCCACCACACTGAGGGAAAGATATTAAAAAAAGAGCCTATCTACCTTCTTGGAAAAGGGGAAGGGAAAATACAGAAAGAAAAAAACACACACATTCATACAGTAATAACTTCTGCCAAACATATATAAGTATATTTTACTATGTAGGAGAGCAAATTAAAGTATGTATGTGGAAATGTTCTGATAAATGGACAGTTGCCCTCGGATATATTTGATTTCTGTTTTTCAAATTATAGTTTCCAAATATCCTGAGCAAGGTTTATGACAAAGACATAACTTCTATTTAGACAGTTGGATTTATAGTAGTTTATTTTAATCATCTATTTTAGGAATTCATTTCTGGCATAATGAATAAGATAATGTCTTATTCGGAGCCTGAGTTTTGCTCACTGAAAGAAAAATATTGTCAAAAACCAAAATTAACTGGAATTATATGCTAGGATATTGGCTACAATAATTGCTCAGTCTATACTGCATGTTTTCTTTGAAAACAGCAAAGTGTGATTGATGAGATTTCTGTAGCACCTTTACTCTGGAGCATTTAGGGAAATAATAGAGATCAGTTGCCAAGCTCAAATAATTATCTATAGACTAAGCAATTATGTCTAATCTTCTTTTATAATTAATACACTTCATTTATGATATAGCAACACAGTCCTTAATATGAAATTATGCTAATGTACTCACCAGTCTCAGTAAGGCATGAGCTATGAGCTTTTCCTCAGATGGCATGGAAATAGCTTTATTTTGAGAAGTTCATGTTTCTCCACAGCTTCTCTTGTGACTAATTTCATATATCTTTGAGTTAGCTGTTGGTCACAATGTTGTCCCTGAAAGTCTATTTAAAAAGGGATCAGAACACATCAGTCTGTTGAACTAACTGGAAGTTAATTTTTTCCCCTGATGTACATTTTTTGAAGGGCAGAGTATAAAGAATGAAAAAAGCACTATATAAAAAGATAATGATTGATAATCTTTTATATATGATGGAATACACAAACTTACAGATTTAGTAATTACAACAAATTCCAATCATACTTTGATATAACACGGTGTAACTGCAGAAGTCTAAAAATAAAGAGAAGATTTTTAAAACAGAACCACAGATGGCTCAAAGAAATGACAATTATTCTAATAGCAAACTTCTCAACAATAGTAACAGATTCAAAAAATGGTGGAACGATTTATTTAAACTTCAGAGAAAATAAATGTTCATCTAGAATTTTAACCTTTGCTAAATTAAAACAAATAATGTTTTTTATTTATTTCTGAGAGAGAGAGAGACAGAATGTGAGTGGGGGAGAGGTAGAGAGGGAGACACAGAATCCGAAGCAGGCTCTGAGCTGTCAGCACAGAGCCCTATGCAGGGCTTGAACTCATGAACCATGAGATCATGACTTGAGCTAAAGTTGGACACTCAACCAACTGAGCCACCCAGGCGCCCCATAACCTTTGCTAAATTTTAAAGAATTAATAGAAAATAAAGACACTTTCAGACATAAAAAAAACTTGAAAACAATTGCAACCATTAGGTACTAAAGGAAGATTTAGAAGATGTGCTTGAGAGTACAGTATTCCTTTTTGTGTGTGGGGAGGGGTGTTGATGGAAATGTTCTAAAGTTGATTGTAGTGACAATTGCACAACTGAACATTCCGAAACCATTGTCTTACACACTATATTGTGTACAAATGGGTAAATTATATTGTATGTGTAGAGGGTTGTGTAGAGTGTCTCCCAAATTCATGTCTACCTGGAACCTCCGGAGATGGCCTTATTTGGGAATAGGGTCTTTGTAGATGTAATTAAAGATTTCAAGATGAAATCATTCTGAATTTAAGGTGAGCCCCAAATTCTATGACCAGTATCTTAATAAAAAGAGGACGAGACAACAGACACACAGAGAGAAGACCATGAGGCAGATAAATTACATTGCCACAAGCCAAGGAACACTGGAAGCCATCAGAAGCTGGAAGAAGCAAGCAAAGATTCTCCTCTTCTGCCTTTGAAGGCAGTGTGGCCCTGCCAACACTTTGATTTCAGACTTCTGGCCTCTGTAGCTATAGAGAGAATACATTTCTATCATTTTAAGCCACTACATTTGTGGTAATTTGTTAGAGCAGCCCCGGGAAACTAATCCTGTAAGCTGATATATATGATTTTCTTGAAGAAGAAAGTAAATTGTTCTAGAAAGAATTCTGAGATGCGGAAGGACTGATGAGCAAGGAACTTGGGAAATATGTGAGTGCATCTGGAAAAAATAATTTTATGGCATCAATATTAATACTTGATTTTGGTAGTTAAATTAAGATAGAACATAAATATTCAGCAAAATTAACATGTAAGATGAGAGGAATGTGATAAGAGTTCAATGTGAAATATTTGTGTTTGGGAGGAGGTTTTAAATATTGAAAAAAAGTTTAGATGTTAAAATAAGTTTGCATGTTAAAAATTTTAAGTTAACAATTAAATGAATAGAAAAGCATATATACTTTTGAAAACTAAAAAATGGAATTAAAAAATTGAAACTTACCAAAAAAGAAGAGGTTAAATTATCCATTAGAAGACAGAGATCGTCAGGTCAATTTAAAAAAAAAAGTAAAAATCTAGTATATGCTGTCTCCAAGAGGAAGCTCAAAAGCCAAAAGACACAAAAAGTGCAAAATGAGGGATGCCTGGGTAGCTCAGTGGGTTAAATGTCTGACTCTCGATTTCAGCTCAGGTCATGATCTCGTGGTTCTTGACATCTGGCCCTATGTTGGGCACTGTGCTGACAGCACAGAGCCTGCTTGGGATTCTCTCTCTCCCTCTTTCTGCCCCTCCCTGCATTTGCTCTCTCTCTAAATAAATAAATAAACTTTAAAAAAAGTTCAAAATGAAAATACAGAAGCAGTTATAAGGTGATTAACTATTTTGGTTTGTACCAATCTCTTTGCTTTTGTGTATGTTTGAAACTGTTAATAGTAAAAATTCAAGTCAAAGAAAAAAGGGTATCATTGGAGAAATGACAGATATTTAAAATATAGTGAAGAAACTCCTGTGAACAAATTTATGCCAATGAATAAAAAAATTACAGACAATTTACTAGAAAACAAAATATAACTTGGCAAAACTCCATCAGGAATAATAATAAAAAACCCTTAGTACTCACATAACTATTAAAAATTGAAGCAGTAATTAAAAATATCCTCACAAAGAGTGGACACTAACGCTTTTACTAGTGAATTCTATCAAGCCTTTATGGAAGAGTTAATTGTAATGCAATTTAAAACTTTCTTTAATGCAATTTAATTTTTTTTTTAACATTTATTTATTTTTGAGACAGAGAGAGACAGAGCATGAACGGGGGAGGGGCAGAGAGAGAGGGAGACACAGAATCGGAAGCAGGCTCCAGGCTCTGAGCCATCAGCCCAGAGCCTGACGCGGGGCTCGAACTCACCGCGAGATCGTGACCTGAGCCGAAGTCGGACGCTCAACTGACTGAGCCACCCAGGCGCCCCTCTTTAATGCAATTTAAATGCAATTTAAGCCTTTTCTAGAGAATATGAAAAGAGTAAACACTTCTCAACTCATTTTATGAGGCTTGTAAAACCAAGCTAGGATATTAAATAATGAAAGAAAATTATAGAACAATCTTATTCCAGAACACATGTTCCAAAACTCCTAAACAAACTCCAGCAAACAAAATCCAGCAAAGTGAAAAGCGTAGTGTGAAAATACAAAAACATGTTCAAGTTGGATATATCTTTTAAAATATCATGTACTACTAACTGGGCTCCTGTAGTTTTTAATCTGTTGCAGGAGCTCCTCAGGACCTCAGACCTTTCCTGATTTCTCTCTCTGCATCTTGGCTAGTGGTCTCTCTGCTTGAATCAGGCTTTGTTTTCAGTTTCTACCAGGATTTGGCAAAAGCCCCCAGAGCAGAGAATAGCCAGTGACCATGGTCAACATTTCACATAGGAAAGACTCTTCTATCTTTGGACTTTTAGTTCATTCAATCCTAATTATTTCTACAGTTCTTCATTTTCATTGTTTTTTGGTACTCGGCTTAATATATTACAATTTACCCGTTTACTGTGTATGGACACTTGAGTTATTTTCAGTATTTGACTATTATGAATAATGTTAGTATAAACACCTGGCACATGTCTCTCAAAGTGCATGTAGGGGACACACCTAAGAGTGGAATTGCTGAGTGACGGGATATGTGTATGCTCAACTTGGATAATGTCAAATGATTTTTCCAATTGTTGGTCAATTTATGTTCCCACTGATGGAGTGTTAGAACTTTCATTGTTTTTATTCTAGCCATTCTGATAAATACGTAGTGAGAACTTATGTTTTTAATTTGCATTTCTGATTACTAATGGGATTGAGAAACTTCATTCTATTTAATGGCTGTTTGGATGTCCATTTTTAAAAAATTAATTTAAGGAGGGCGCTTGTTGGGATGAGCACTGGGTATTATATTTGACTGATGAATCACTGGGTTCTACTCATGAAACCAGTACCACACTGTATGTTAGCTAACTTGTATTTAAATAAATTAATTAAAAATTTTAATTTAATTTAACATTTATTTATTTTAAAATTTTTGTTCAAGTCTCCTGTCTGTTTTTCTACTGTGGCCATCTCTCTTTCATATTGATTTGCAGAAGTTTTTAATGTATTCTGAATCTGAGCCCTTGGTTACAATTATATATTTCTATCATTCTATGACTTGAATTTTTGCTCTTTAATGGTGTTTTTTTAATTAACAGAAGTTCTTCATTTTAATGTAGTCCAGTTTATCAATTTCATTCTTTTTAGTTATTCCTCTTATTTAATTTTGACGGGGTCAACCAAAATAATGTTAAATAGAAGCAGTGAAGGGCGCCTGGGTGGCTCAGTCGGTTAAGCGTCCGACTTCTGCTCAAGTCATGATCTCGCGGTCCGTGAGTTCGAGCCCCACGTCGGGCTCTGTGCTGACAGCTCAGAGCCTGGAGCCTGTTTCAGATTCTGTGTCTCCCTCTCTCTCTGACCCTCCCCCGTTCATGCTATGTCTCTCCCTGTCTCAAAAATAAATAAACGTTAAAAAAAAATTAAAAAAAAAAGAAGCAGTGACAGCAAATATCTTGGTGTTGTTCTCAATCTCAAAAGGAAAGTGTACTTTGAGTTCTACATGTAAGGAGCTTAGAAGTCACCACTCTGTCCTAACAACAAGTAAAAAGCTGAACAAAATGAAAAATTGACAACTGTTCTTAGATCTGAAAGAAAAGTGAAGCCTCAAGGCAAACGACTCTCCCCCCAAATCAGAGAGACCAACAAAGGGATACAGAGAATCACAACATACCAGAACAGAAATCTCTATGGGAACCAGTGCTGTGGAAGGGAAATCTGAACTACAATTGATGAATTGCTGGTGGCTAGGTGAGGGCAAATCTGGGAGTCAAAAACTCCAGGGGACTCAGTCCTCGTTGAGGGGCATGCTTTTGTGGTTGTCTCCAGGAGCTCACACAAGGTTTTCACAGTAAATGTCAGAGAAACATTTCCTGTTGTTTCTAACAGAGGGAGGGAAAAAGAACCATTTTGGAATATGACTGAGTAAGTAGCGTGTTCTTCACAAGGCCTGTTCTCCATTATGTACAGTATTTTCTGTATGTGATTAAAGATATCACCTTCTATCTTTACTTTGCAAAGGCTTTCTTAAAAATTATGATTGGGTTTTGAAGTATATCAAAGGGTTTCTTTCTATCTTTTTTTTTTTGGTAATGATTGAGATATTTGTATGGTTTTTGATTTGTAGTTTTATTTATTTATTTTGAAAGAGAATGAGTACAAGTAGGGGAGGGGCAATGAGAGAGGGAAAGAGAAAATCCCACGCAGGCTCTGCATTGTCAGCACAAAGCCTGATGTGGGGCTTGATCTCACGACTATGAGATCATGACCTGAGCCGAAACCAAGAGTCAGATGCTTAACCGACTGAGCCACCCATGCACCCCTAACCTGTAGTTTTAAAGAAAAGCTTTGCAACTCAAATTTCTTGGTTAATAGCATTTTTCTTCAGCTCTTTGAAGAGGTCACCCCAATGTCTTTTGGCTTTCATGGCTTTTGAAAAGTCAGCTCATAATCCTTTTCTTAGAATTCTTCTATTTAAGAGGTCCGTTTTCTGTGGTTGCTTTAAAAATAAATTTCCTCTTTATCTTTGACTTTCAGCAATTTGTGTGGGAGTGCATTTCTTTGTGTTTTCTTGCTTGGGTTTAAGTTTCTTAGATATGTAAATTAAATCCTTTTATCAGATTTTTTTTAGTTTTCAACCATTATTTTTTCAAACATTTTTTCTTATGTTTACAGCTACTCATGTGTTAGACTGCTTTTCATTGTTTCAGAAGGTTTTGTGGTTCTTTTTACTTTTCCTTCAGTCTTTTTGTTTTTCTTCCCGGTTTTCAGATTGGGTAATTTCTTTTTCTCTTTCTTTCTTTCTTTTTTGTTATTTTTCAATTCTTTTTATTATTTATTATTTTTACTATATTGTCAAATTGGCTAACATACAGCGTGTAAAGTGTACTCTTGGTTTTTGGAGCAGATTCTTGTGGTTCATCGCTTACATACAACACCCAGTGCTCATCCCAACAAGTGCCCTCCTTAATGCCCATCACCCATTTTCCCCTCTCTCCCATACCCCCCATCAACCCTCAGGTTGTTCTCTGTATTTGAGTCTCTTATGGTTTGCCTTTCTCCCTCTCTGTTTGTAACTATTTTTTTTCCCCTTCTCTTCCCCCATGGTCTTCTGTTAAGTTTCTCAAGATCCATATATGAGTGAAAACATGATATCAGATTGGGTAACTTCAGTCGCAGTCTTTAAGGTCTCCTTGTTTTTCTGCCATCTCCAGTCTAACTGTAGTGCCCAGGCTAGGGAGTTTATAACTTGAATATTTATATTCTTCAGATTTAGAATTATCATCTAAAAACTCATCTTTATTTTTGAATGAGATTGCCAGTTTATTTATTCACTGATACCATATTTTCTTTCAATTCTTTTAAAATATTTATAGACCCGATAACCCTCTCTGTGGTGAGCCCCATAAATTCTTTAGTACTTGGTTCACTGCCAAGTTTTTTAGGTATAAGGGAAGCCCACAGAGGGCTAGATTTAAAAAGCAGGACAAAAACCTAAAAACAGGGTAGAAAAAGCAAGGGAAGCCTCTAAGGATACAAGTCATTTACTGCTGGTTTTTTTACCTTGGGGTCTGTATTCTGACCTTTAGGTTTTCTGGAACGTGATTTTTCCCACAGTTTGGAATGTTTTTAAGAAGAGTGTCAAATTCACATATCCAGCTCAGCTTTTTTCCAGAATAGATTTCTCTCTGCTTTCTATCTTCTTTGCAGTGTCCCCTGGCATCCTGTAACATATAGTTTAGTTATCAGTCACAACTTAGGGCAGTTTATGTTCTGAATTTGGCTCTGTTGTTTTCATGCTGTGAATTCAAAATTCTTAGCTCTTCCAGTACAGGTGATTTCTTAGTGATTTTTAAGTAGTTTTATATAAAAATTTTCCCATTTTCCCCCTATTTTATGATTGTTACCTGTTGCAGGTTTATGGGATCACTCTTTCTTCCATCATTACTGGAAGTTGATCTTGAATTAACTTTGAATACTCTCAGTTTTTTTTATTACCTGAAAATATATTGACTTCACTTAATTTTTAAAGAATGATATTGTTGTGTATAAAACTCTACATTGGCAGTTATTTTTCTTTCAGTGTGTTAACACAGAGTTTTTACTGTTTAAGCTTCTGTTGTTGCTCTTGGAGAATCAGCTGTTACTTTAAATTACAAACACTGTTTCCCTCTCATTTGATACAGTGCCTATTGCTGTAGTCTCTTCCATCACTTTTCGTAGCAAGTATTACTGTCTAAACTACTGTATATTTTTCATTAAAAGAAAGTTTTAATAGATGGATCCCTCTCACTTAAAATGTAAGGTCCATGGAAGCAGGAATTTTTCTACTATGTTCACTGTTCTACCCTCAACACAAAAAGTAGAGTCTGTCACATAATAAACACTCGGTAAATATTTGTTGAGGAGATGATAGAGAAACCTTGTCCATGTTCTTGAGAGAGGCTAGTCATAAGTTCAGCTCTGCTTAAGGAATGCTTTTCTTGGCACAAAAACTCAGTGGAATAGAATAGAGATCAGTGGAATAGAATAGAGAACCCAGAAATGGACCCACAAACGTATAGCCAGCTAATCTTTGACAAAGCGGGAAAGAATATCCAATGGAATAAAGACAGTCTCTTCAGCAAGTGGTACTGGGAAAACTGGACAGTGACATACATAAAAATGAACTTGGACCACTTTCTTACACCATACACAAAAGTAAACTCAAAATGGATGAAAGACCTAAATGTAAGACAGGAAACCATCAAAATCCTTGAGGAGAAAGCAGGCAAAAACCTCTTTGACCTTGGCCACAGCAACTTCTTACTCAACACATATTTGGAGGCAAGGGAAACAAAAGCAAAAACGAACTACTGGGACCTCATCAAAATAAAAAGCTTCCGCACAGTGAAGGAAACAATCAGCAAAACTAAAAAGTAGTCGATGGAGTGGGAGGAGAAATTTGCAAGTGACGTGTCAGTTAGTATCCAAAATCTATACAGAATTTACCCAACTCAACACCCAAAAAAACACATAATCCAGTGAAGAAATGGGCAAAAGACATGAATAGACACTTCTCCAAAGAAGGCATCCAGATGGCCAACCGACACATGAAAAGACGCTCCACATCACTCATCATCAGGGAAATACAAATCAAAACCTCAATGAGATACCACTTCACACCTGTCAGAATGGCTAACATTAACAACTCAGGTAACAACAGGTGTTGGCAAGGACCAGAGAAAGAGGATCTCTTTTGCACTGGTGGTGGGAATGCAAGCTGGTGCAGCTGCTCTGGAAAACAATATGGAGGTTCCTTAAAAAATTAAAAATAGAATTACCCTATGACCCAGCAATTACACTACTAGGTATTTACCAGGGGATACAGGTATGCTGTTTCGAAGGGGCACGTGCACCCCAATGTTTATAGCAGCACTATCAACAATAGCCAAAGTATGGAAAGAGCCCAAATGTCCATTGATGGATGAATGGATACAGAAGATGTGGTGTGTATATTTGTGTGTGTGTGTGTGTGTGTGTGTGTATATATATATATATATATATATATATATATATTCAATGGAGTATTACTTGGCAATCAAAAAGAATGAAATCTTGCCATTTGCAACTATGTGGATGGAACTAGAAGGTATTATGCTAAGCGAAATTAGAGAAAGGCAAATATATGAAATCACTCATATCAGGCCTTTAAGATACAAAACAGATGAGCATAAGGAAAGCAAGAATAATATAAAAACAGGGAGGGGGACAAAACATAAGAGACTCCTAAATATGGAGAACAAATAGTTCCTGGAGGGGTTGTGGGAGGGGGGGGGATGGGCTAAATGGGTAAGGGGTACCAAGGAATCTACTCCTGGAATCATTGTTGCACTATATGCTAACTAACTTGGATGTAAATTAAAAAATAAATAAATAAAAATACAAAAAAAGGAATGCTTTTCTAAGTTCCTTAAGGAACATAAGTCAAGACTGATTGTGTAATGTTTTTAATAAGATTCAAGTACAAAGGGAAAAAGCACTGATCTGTTGCAGCTGGTGAATATAATACTAGTAACTAAAAAACAGTAAAGCAAAAATTTTAAAAGTTTAGCTTATTAAAGAATTACCTGAGGATGCTTAATAAAACAAAGGTTCCTGGTCAGTCCCTTTCTATAGAATTGTAAGTCAACAAGGATGATGTGATACTCAGTGAGGTGCATTTTACGCTGCCATTTCAAACTTGGAGAAACCTTGGCCTAAAGAATAACAATTTGTTCCTTGAATGAAGCATTGCAATGAGTAGTTAGTAGCTGAGTATGGAAAACATTTTCCGTCCTGACCAGAGCATATCCTCCTTCAGCATCCACTTTCTAACCTCCATAATAATTTACTGGAATTTTCAGAAAAAGCCCAACTTCTTCATGCTTTAATTTTCTTCTCTGTGAATTAATTATGGACTCACATTTACTATTTCATATTTACAGAGTGCTGGAAGTAATATTCCTGGAGCAGAATCGAATACATTAAAATATCTGATAATAAATAGAGATTCCACTGGAGAGGAGCTTATGGGATCATGCTTCATTCTCTTAGATTTGCAGTATTAATATGCTCACCATCTGTGTTCAATCAATATTTATTTCTTTTCATATTTGAATGTAGTCCCAACTTGGAGACAGAGGGCTAAGAAATGCATTCTAAAATTGATCAGAGAGAAAATTAGCTACCTAACCTCATGACTATTTTCTGTTGACCTGTTTACTTTAGTCTCCATTTCAGTAATCCACAAATTCTTGCTACTACCTGATACTTGAATATAAAGCATTAAATTGTTGATTACAAAGATTTTGTTTTTAGGGGTCAGGAAAGGGTCAGGACATCCTGGTCTGGATTTCATTCTTTTCTAGACTTCCTGTGTAACTTTAGGCTTTTCCATCTGCACTCAGGTTCCTAGTATAATAAAGGAGATATTTCAGTCCCTTTCTTTCATTGGTATGTAACTGCGTTTCTAATAGCAACTTCCCAGTAGAGGTGCAGGTGCTTATATTAAGAAAGGTCATTCTTACTACCTCTTGAATTTGGAGTCATACCTTTAGGAGAATAAGCTTTACACTTTTCACTCAGCATACCCTCTTGTTTTAATTTTTAAAAGGTGGAAGTCTTTCCCCAAAGCTGTTCTAAGATTTCTTCCAATCTATTGAATTGAGGCATCTACTTTTTGAGGATCTGTAAGGATGGGTGTTACAGTTTTTAGTCATACAGTAGTTTTCCCATGTACCCCTCCCAACTTTATATAATGGACCCCTTCACCATTTGCTTGATATTAGCAGGTAGGAATGAGACCCAGTCTTGTTTAATTGGAGCACCCATTCCCTTGGCTACACAGATTTGTTCAGAAGGTAATTCATGACATCAAACAACCAATCAGACTCATTGGTCTATTTCTATTGGAACAAGGGTAGAAAATTGTTTCTTGCCTCTCTGGTCCCCTTGCTTGAAGGATATGAAGTTTAGACCACTGGCAACTGTCCTGCTTACAATATTATGGAGTCTGACAACTATAGAGAATGAGGCCCACACTCAGGTGGAAGCAGAGTTTTTACCTGTGAGAAAGGATCTTGATGACCTGGTCCTGGATATATTTACGCCTGCTGGGGCTGCCCCTTCCCTTCCTAGTTATGTAAGTCAATATTTTTTTTTTCCTTTTGTTACCTTAAGCTAGTTGAACTTGGTTTCCGTTACTTGTAACTGAAAATGTCCAGACTAAAATGAACGACAACAACAACAAACAGAAATGGAGATTTTTAAGAAATGCAGCAATTTAGTAATCCCTTGAAATATGTAAATGAGTTTTTTGTATATACTACAGGTTTAGACATTTTCTTTTATAAGTTGGTTTTCTGTCAGGATTCCATTACGCCTCATTTAGCTGACAATTAATTGCTATATCTTGATTAGAGATATAGGGACCTCTCATAATAATATGTTAAGGCAGATCCCAGAAAAACAGCCTTCCCAAAGTCTTTCATAACCTGGGTACACTGTCACCTTAAGCTTAGCAAGCCAAAAATCATTATGGAGATGGATATGTCCCTTTCTTAAGGGGAGAGTTGCAGAGTAGCTGAATAGGTTTATTCTTTTGGGGCAGCACCATGATTCCTAGCTCTAGTTTCTAATACTTTAGGGGGAATTTTGCATTTGCCATTGGAGATATTATGTCAGTGCTTACTAGTGAGATGAATTAAAGATAAAGTTACCTTGTCTTACACTCTGGGACACTTTTAAAAGTAAAAGGAGCTTCTGTTAATAATTAGACCTAGGACAACAAATGCACACTGGGGACATTTTGAGAAAAGAGAGATACAGAGTCATGATAGGCAAAGATGATTGGCTCTTTCTCGAGAGTAGTAATTTTTAAACTGGTTCCACATTGGATTTGTCTGGGAAAATTAAAAACAAACAAAAAACGTAAACCAGGTCTTTCCACCCAGGGATTTTGCTTGACTTGTCTATGGTGGGATCTGGAATTCCACTTAAAAAAAATTCCTCTGGTGATTCCTTTGCGTTAGCCAGATCTGAGAACCATAACACCTTAGCCTGAGTTTAACTCTTTTAGTTTTAGTATACACGTATGTAAACCTGACACTCAAAAGGTCAGGACCTGGTCTCCCTTCTTTCATTAGCTAAGTTGGTGATCTTGGGCAAGTGATTTTCTGGTTTTCAGTGGCTTTATCTGTAGAAAAGGGGGCTTAGAATAGAAAAACTCTTAAGATCTATTGAACTCCTATTCCACAATCCTGATCCTGTTGAAGACTTCTTCTTTCAAGGGAGTAAAAACTCTTGAAATCAGAACCTACTTCCTTCAGTCTTGGATCATGACAGAACATTACTCAGAGGAAGGATAAATCAAGTTCATGTTTTAGAAGCCAAGGATTTGTGGTATAAATGAAGTGATAGAACATACCCACATATTTCTTCCAGTGCTATTTGACAGTGCTTAGCTGTTTTTATGCCAGCTGAGAGGATGTAAGGCCTGCAACCCTCAGAGAGATTATGTAATCTCTGCAATCTAATCCAGTATAATATCCAGCAACCAAAATGTTGAAGGACAGGATTACTTTTCCCAGAAAGAATTTTTATGGTTTTATATAACAAGGCACTGCATCGGGTGTGTCTTGTTAATGACCTAATTCAATGTGTTCTTATGTCTATAAATGGAAACAAACTGAGGGATACACAATTTGTCTAAAATAGAAGGCCTAGTTCAAGGTGTGAAATGTAATTTGTTAAGTCATTTTACAACTCAGTTTCTCATGCCCTTTAAGAACAAGATCCTTTAAAGCCTTATACAAGCATCAAATTACTTTGAGAAATATAACCCTGTTAAAATCTTCTCACCTCTGTCTGTCTGCTCCTTTTTGCCCTGTCTGGGTTAATGTATCAGGCAGGACATACTATATCTGCCCTTTTCTACAACACTCTGTTGTACCTTTTCCTCAAACTTGCCAGTTTGCAATCCTCCTTTCCCTTAAATGTTATTTCCCTGCTAGTATAGCGTAGTTCCTAATAAATATAAATGAGACGGACCATCTCAGCAAACGTTTAACTCCTGAGTTACTCATATACAGACTATTTGTCCAAAAGGTGAATTAATTCCTACTGGCTCTTCAGTGGACTCTTAAGATTAAATGGCTCCAAGTTTTTTTTTTCTGGATCTCTAGCTCAGCCTGTTAGAACCCCAGAAGTGAAACATGTTGCAAAATAATGTTCTTTGTGTACATCTCAACTCCAAAGACAAACTCCCTTTCCTGGATTGGTGTCAGCTAAGAAGAGGAAAACAATCATATTTAATTAATTTGCATTACTGTATAAGTGGCTAATTGATTATGTGGTTTCAATAGGACAAGCACCTTATGCATTCTGTTTAACTACTTACAATATTTTTTCTCTTCATGTTCTCTGTAAACAGTCTTATGTTTTTTTCCTATAACAATTTGTTAAAGCAAGTTGAGTTTGTATTTTGGGGTTGTTGGTGCACATTTCCACATAAAGTGGGGCTGTAAAATAATGATGAGCTGATCAACCAGTCTCCAAAAAAAATCCATTTAACTCTTCTTGTGCTGTATATAAACAAGACTATTAATAAATATTGAATACGTGAATAACTGAATAGATAACAGGCAGAAAGGAGGGCTAGTCTACAGAGATCTGAGGGTGATATTCAGTGCTTATCCTGGGCAAAACACTGGCCCTAGGCAAGACTATAATGCTCACAAAGTGTCTTTTGTATCATACATCCCTATTTATACTTCTTTTCAACCTCTTCAGGACCACTCTACAGTCCCTTCCTAGGTTCCTAACTATAGGTTTTTTTTTTTTTTTTTAACCTTTTCTTACTTATGCAAGGTCTCCTTGTTCCATTATTGACTATTTCTTCCCTACTCAGATTCTTCAAACCTCTCAAATAAAATCTATCTTTTCTGAAATTCTTTCTAAGCACATTTTAGTATAAAAATAATCTGATTTAAATATTATACTCCAAGATTGTGGCACTTTTTTTTTATTGTTTATTCTTGAGAGAGAGAGAAAGACAGAGTGTGAGCAGGAGAGGGAGACCCGGAATCTGAAAGGCTCCAGGCTCTGAGCTGTTGGCACAGAGCCAGACATGGGGCTTGAACTCATGAATTGAGGGATCATGACCTGATCCGAAGTCAGACGCTTAACCAACTGAGCCACCCAGGTGCCCCAGGATTATGTGAACTTTAAGGGAAGGAAGGTATGTGTTAACCTGAAAGTACCCCCTTTACTGTCTTTACAGAGGCTTACCTAAGGAATGGAATTCATTTCACTGTTTTTGTGGGTTTGGACTGTGAGTCTTTGAGAGATGCTACTCTGGGGCTAACTTTTATGGGTTACAACCCAACAGAGTTAGACTTCATCGCTTCTTCAACTGATTACATGAAATAATTGAATTAAGTAAAAAAGATGAAGACTAGAGACATAAATGCATTTGGTACTTATTTATTTCTTACCAGACCTATATCCCTTAGTACAGCTCTATTTAAAACTCTAAAATCTGTCTTCCTCCTCCCAAGATTGGTCTTTTATCTAAATTCGAAAAATGTTGTGAACCTGGAGCAGGTATATTTTCTGAGCATTCCTGAAAACAAAATTCCATTATAAAAGTAGTACGATCACACTGTAGAAAATTTGGGGGAAAAAAAGGGAAAAGGAAATAGTACCTACAGTAGTATTATCCTGATATAAATTGCTATAAATGAATATGATACTGTTTTGGCTGTTTTATCTTCATGTTTTTTGCTTAATAAAGACCTATTAATTATTATATTGAACGCTTGACCTCAGATAAAACACTTTATTTCTTCTTTCACAATATCACAGTGGCTCTCAGGGTATTTGGGATCTAAGGAGAATGATTATTTAGTAGCTATTTTATATGCTTCGAGAGTTTATATGTCAGAATCAGACTGTCATATAAATTGATGTTATTATCTGTTAAATTCTGAAAATCCAGAATCAAAGTCTGAGTTTATCCTTAGAAAAAATGATAATTTTGAAAATACTAAGTAAATACAATTTCTTAATGAGATACCATTGTAATGTTCATATTTTCTGTATATTTAACATTACATCGTATATTTGCCTCTACATTCTTGTCTGGATAGCAAGATGATGTGTCAAATTGCCTTGTCAAGACTTCTCTATATGATGTAGTCAAAGATACTGGGGTAGGTGGAGAGACCCTCTTATTACCCTTTTTGGACCCAGTTTTTTCATTTGTAATAATGGAACTGAATTAGATGATCTCTAAAGTTCAGTCCTATTTTACCAATAGATTATGTAGAGTTGAGAACTTGAAATTTCCTTGATTTAGTACAGAGTTATTTTGGGCAGAAATGCCTTTTGTGTTCTCAAGACATGACACTAGTCTTCTAATATGTTTTTAAGTATCTGCTGAAAGAATTTTGAAAAACTACATATCTTCTTGCTCATATACATTTGAAATTTCTCTTGATAATTATGAATAGTCACAAAGTATAACATTTCCAGTATAATGTAAATATTGACCTTTAAAAACTCTGTAAAAAGCACTCAGTATTACCTAACGGCCACAACAGTGTGTTACTAACTACAATCCATTCAAAAATTGATGAATAAACTTCAAACCAGAAATTTCACCTTTAGTTTGCCTTGTACTTGTATTTCTATTCTATTCCTCTACAGAATTTTATCCTAAATTACATTTCATGCTTAAACATAAATTTTTAAATTAATTTATTATTTTTAAATTAATTTAAATTAATTTTATTAATAGATTACCTTTTAATGAAATTATACTATATGCAAATATTTTTTAGAAAATTTATGTCCATAAGAGTCTATTAAATGAGTTTTTATTATAGTTATTAGCATATAATTTAGATAAACACAAATATATTATAAATTTTGACAATTATTATAGA
Organism: Panthera leo; assembly: GCF_018350215.1. Taxonomy (NCBI): domain Eukaryota; kingdom Metazoa; phylum Chordata; class Mammalia; order Carnivora; family Felidae; genus Panthera; species Panthera leo. Next base: position 110,184,329 of record NC_056687.1, read on the forward strand.
AATAGGTTTCTTAGGGAGATGGTGGAAATTTTTACCAATGATCTATATAGACATGGATGAATATTACTGCTAGAATGCCACAGGATTGAGCATTAATTCTCTAATTTTCATATTTACAGATGGAAAGATTATGTCTATTTAAATAGGTAGGAATGGAAGTTTTGTTGTAACATCTTCACTCAATTTGATTCTATTGATTCTGACTAATATAATCTCTTATTAAAAATATTTTTAATCATCTATCATTTGATAGTTTAGTTTCTTCTTAAATTTTTTCAAGGCAAGGATTGCTCATTAATTGCAATAAATAAAGAAATAAAAAAATAAGTAAAGATTTTATATTTCATTGTTAACTTTCTCAACACCTACACCAGTATTTCAAATGGTGTCTTTGGTGCTTCAGAGGTTTTGACATCGCAAAGGCAATGTTATTGTGAGGCAGAAGAAGGACAACCATAAAGGAGAACCATTTTATTTTATTTTATTTGAGTATACTTGACACAAAATGTTATATTAGTTTCAGGTGTACAACGTAGTGATTCAACAACTCTGTATGCTCTGCTCTGCTCATAAGTGTAGCTGCCATCTCTCACCATACAACTCTATTAAAATACCATTGATTATATTCCCTACACTGTACCTTTTATTTCTGTGACTTATTCATTCCCTAACCTGGAGTCTGTGTCTCCCACTCCTTTACCCCTTTTGCTCATCTCCCTACCTCACTCCCCTCTGGCAACCATCAGTTTGTTCTCTGTTTTTGCTTTTTGTTTGTTTATTTTGCTTTTTGTTTGTTTATTCTTTTGTTTTGTTTTTTAGATTCTACATATGACAGATCATATGGTATTTGTTTTTTCCTGTCTGACTTATTTCACTTAGCATAATACCCTGTAGATCCATCCATGTTGTTGCAAATGGCAAGATCTTATCCTTTTTTATGCCTGAGTAATATTCCAGTGTGTGTGTGTTGGGGGGGACATCATCTTTATCCATTTATCTATCAATGGACACTTGGGATGTTTCCAAGTCTTGTAATTGTAAATAATGCTGCAGTAAACATAGAAGTGCATTTATCTTTTCAAATTAGTGTTTTTTTTTCCCCCACCCAATAGTGGAATTATTGGATCAGATGGTATTTCTATTTTTAATTTTTGGAGGAAACTTTATAGTGTTTTTCCACAGTGGCTGTACCAATTTACATTCCCTCCAGCAGTGCACAAGGGTTCCTTTTTCTCCACATCTTTGCCAACACTTGTTATTTCTTGTCTTTTTGATCTGGCCATTCTGACAGGTATAAGGTGAAAACTTACTGTGGTTTTGATTTGTATTTCCCTGATGATTATTGATTTTGAGCATATTTTTCATATGTCTGTTGACCAGATATCTGCATATCTTTGGAAAAATTTCTATCCAGGTCCTGTGCCAAGTTTTTAATTAGATTATTCATTTTTTTGGTGTTGAAGACCCATTTTAAATGGATTTCTGTAAATCTATCTTTGTCTCAATGCATCATAAAAAGTCTTAGGTTGCCTCAGAGCTACTATATCCAAGTCTGAAAACAGCCAATGCAAATCATTTTGCTATGTACATTCTTAACTATTTTTCCTACTGTTATTTATTTATGGATAGCATTTTGACTGTGGTAGAAATAAAGTACACTAAAAATTATAAAGCTTAGAAATAAGGAAAAAAGCAATGATAATCGTTTGGAAATTGATATTTTCATATTAGTGATGTTATTGATATTAAGTTAAACATATTTAAACAAACCAGAGCCCTTTGATCAAATTCCTTATGGTTCAATTTGCAACTTCATTGTACATTTTTACATATCTCTAGTTAACATATCAAGCTAAACTGAGCAATTGATGCTCATCATCTGTTTACTACTAAGAGAACAGATTCATGCTTTGGACCTACTATTTGGTGCAATACTGAAACCTTTTGGGTCATACATCAGGAAAAGGGGTATAAACAGTGTTTCATGACACTTAACCCAAGTATTTTTGATGCTGTAGCCTAGGATTTCTCCCAGACTTAGCATCGTGTTTGACACATGGTAAGAGCTTCATAAGCATTTGATGAATTGATTGAAAGTGCAAAAATAGATTCTCAAGTATTAAGTACTCAAAATTGTGGTTGTGGGCATTTGAAAAAAAGTCAGTTTCATGAAAATAACTCTTTTTATACATTGATATGAAAGATATAGAACATGATGACAAACAAATTGAATAAAAGGGCCTACTGGTAGCAAAAGCTTGATACCCATTACCTATAATAAATAAATGGAATCCATTTATTTCTCTCAGATAGTTCATATTACCAATATTGTAGTACCAATATTGTATTCTTTACTAGTGAAACATAACCTTAATTAACTTTATAAAATACAGTCTAAAAATCCTTAAGTGAATTAATATGTTAAAGGGTTTAGTGTCAGCTATCATTACTGTGGTTATTACCCCTTCCTTGTTTTCGTAAGTGGAAAATAATCTTTTCATAAGTGAAATACCATCCTAATGGCCAAATTTCCATGTCTGTGTCAGTTGAACAGGCAGTGCTGATTAATGTTGAGGCATCATCTAAATTCCTTTCATTCTTAAAATTATTTAAGTACTATAATTTCTGTGGAGAGTTAAAGTTGTGAAGAGAAAAAATTCTAAAATGTGTGTGTGTGTGTGTGTGTGTGTTATAATGTATAACGTTGAATAGAACACAATTCACTGGTATTTGGAAAATGATGTCTTATTTCAAAATTTGAGTAACAATTAGGTGGTACAATAACTTAGGGGAAAAAATGAGGTTTCATGTTCTCTAGTTTTCCAATTAAAAGGAGCCCATTTTGAAGTTCAGAGAAAGTGTCAGTAAGATCATTTCTCCTATGTGAAAATCATACAAAGCTTTTCGGAGTCACATAGGCCAGGAGTCAGGAGTGCAGCTGAATGACTTCGCTTCACATCTATAAAAGCTGTTGTCTGCTTTAAAAGGAAAAGCTCTCAGCATGACTTTAATGTTGCATTTCTGAAATACAGCTTGAAAAGCTCTTCTCAGGGCTGAGCAGAGCATGAAGGTAATGGTTATCATTTACCTCAGATTTAAAGAAAAGAGGCAAACTGATACAAAGGCCTATTTATTGTCTTTAGGCTGTGCTTTAAAGAGCCTTTAAAATATTTCATTAAAATCTGCTTTTATTCTGCAGTGTTACCTATATAGCGTTAATGTTTTTCTTGTGCTATTATATTCAACCACCTCTCTCTGAGGTCTGATAGTTTAAAAGGATATTTGTGCTGCAGAATTTTTGCCTAAGTAAAAATCTAATTGGATAAAGTATTAAAGATAACATTTACCAGAACTCATATATCCTAAACTGCATGCTCAGAAGAGCAAGATACAGATAATGCCACCAATTCAGTTTTGATGGTTCAGAAGCATTTTCCACCCCTCTAGTATGCTGGAACTGGCTTGCACTGGCTTGTGAGAGCTGTTAAATTTTCAGGAATCACGTTGGTAGCTTGAAATTGATCCTGGAGGGAGTATTTATACCATGGAAACCAGCAAACGTTACAAACCAGGACTTTGTTTTTCTCCAGATAGGCCAGTTCTTCAACATTAACCAGCATATCACTACCTATGTGTGTATTACACACACATACACACATACACAGAATTTATATGGTTAGGGGTAAAAAATTCAATGATTAGTATTCAATTGGCTATTAAAATTCTCTGACAAGTTGTGAATCAAATACACTATATTCTTCAGAGAAAAATATGAAGACTGGACAAAAGACGAACATCTCATAGAGAATTTATAAACTGGTATTAGAACATACAGTTCTAGATTTTCTCTCCAATTGAAAATATGTTCAGTGAAAATGAATAACTGGTTTATTATCTTCATAAACAAGGACTCCATTTACAACGGAGCAACTGTCTTTTTTCAGGGAAATTTCTTATAAGATTCTTCCTCTTGCCTCAAAAAGGAAACCAAACTTAGACTCAATTCCCATTTAATGTGAGGCAATGTTTCTTGGCAAAGCAAGATAATTGTAGTGCTATTCTGCCAGTATAGAATTAGCCTCAAGGCACTTTGTTCCTAACACTGTTGCTTATATTGTTCCCAGTTATAAGGGCCTTTATTATGCCTAATGTAATATGCATACACAAGGAAAGTAAAGAGTCAATATTGGTAGTGGTACTATGAGCTGAACACATTTGCTGCCTGGACAGTTATGTGCGACAGGACTGTGTGAATTAGTTGACATTAGCATCTATTCTCCCTAAATAACCTTCAAAATGTAATACTGGGAGTCCTCTCTTCTGACCCAGAGTTCACATGTTAAAAGTTTTTGATTTCAGAGACTTCTATGCAGACCAGTACAGTCCAAGATTCTCTTACAAGGCTACTTATTAAGAAAACTTAGGAGACTCAGGTCATATTTCTCTTCATTCACATTATTATTTTTTTCACACAGACTGCCTTGAGCAATAATAACTAGAGCTTTATCATGGTCTTGTATAATTTTATTCTTTAATAAACCAGATTTTAGTTATGGCAGAAAAAAACCATATAATTATTATGGTAATAAATTTTTCACTCATGATTGATAACAGCCACCTATAATTATATGATAATTTGTCTTATCGTTAGTAAAGGGTTTTTAAATTTCATTTTACAGGATTTAAAATAAAATTATGTAGTGTATAATTACATTTGGTAAATGTTCCATTCATTTCTGAATAGAATGTATATTTTCTATTTGAGGGAGCTCATATTAAGGTTTCCTCACATGATTATGGTCTTGTCAGTTTCTCTTTTGATTTCTGTATTTTGAAGACATACTTGAATGTTTTTACTTCTTGGTGAATTACTTCCTTTAAACAATCTGAAATATCAATGTCCTTTTTAATGTCTTGAAATCTACTCTTTTGCTCTTAAATATTAATATACCAGATTTCTTTTGTTAATGTTTACCTGTTACAGACTTTTTTTTTCATCTACTATCTTAAATCTTTTGTGTCATTTTGCTTAAATGGGTCTTTCATAAATCATATAAACTAGATGGAAAATTGAATTATATCTGAGAATTTGCCTTTTTTTTAGAGGTAAATTTAAGCCACTCACTTTTTTTTTATTACTGTTAAGATTGGACCTATTTTTGCCATATCATGTTTTGTACTCTTTTACCATGCTTTTTATTCTTTGGTATTTCCTTTTCTACTTATTTTTGGTTGATTAATTATTTTATTTTCCCTGCCATCCATAGTTTGGAAGTTCTACATATTTTAAAATAAGTTATGTTTTTAGGGGCTCCCTAAAATTTCCTAAATTTTTGAAAATTTTGATTTTAAGGCAAGAAGTCATAAACATTCAACTTGGTAATGTTTTTGAAAGACAATATTTTTTTTTTTTTAGAGCAGTTTTAGGTTTAAAATGAAATTGAGTAGAAAATATAGAGATATTCCATATAACTCCCATTCTCACACATGCACAGCCTCCCCCATTATTCACATCACTTACCAGAATGGGACCTTTATTGCCAAGGATGAGCTTACACACACACATTATAATCACCTGAAGTCCATAGTTTACTTTAGGCTTCCCCCTTAGTGTCACGCATTCTGTGGGTTTTAACATAAGTATAATGACATGTATTCATCATTATAATATCATACGGAGTATTTATACTGCCCTACAACTCTTTCGTGCTCTGTCTATTCATACCCTCAGCAACCACTGATCTTTTTATTGTTTTCATAGTTTTCCACTTCCCAGAATGTCATATAAGTGAGATCATATAGTATTTAGCCTTTTCAGATTGACTTCTTTTCCACAGAGTATGCAGTTAAGGTTCCTCTATGTCTTTTCATAAAGTCATTTCCTTTTAGTACTGAATATTACATTATCTGAATATAGCACATGGATATGTGTCCATTCACTTACTGATGGACATCTTAATTGCTTGCAAGTTTTGCCAATTATGAGTAAATCTGCTATAAACATGCATATGCAGGTTTTTATGGGGGCATAAGTTCTCAAGTTCTTTGGGTAAAAACCAAGGACTATGATTGCTTAATCATATTTAAGAATGTGTTTTTAGTTTTGTAAGAAACCTAATTGTTTTCCAAAGTGACTGTGGTGCATTGTTCCGGTTTTGGCCATTTTAAGAGGTGTGTTGTGGTATCTTGTTTTAATTAGTAATTCTCTAATGTCATGTAGAGCATTGTTTCTTATGATTATTTGCCACCTGTGTATGTTCCTTGGTGAGGTGTCTTAAAGTCTTTGGCCCATTTTTCAATCAGATTGTTGTTTTCTTATTGTTGAGTTTTTTGAGTTCTTCAACTTGATGATTTTTTTTTTAAATTGTTTTAAATGTTTATTCATTTTGAGAGAGAGAGAGTGAGTGGGGAGGGGCAGACAGAGAGGGAGACACAGAATCTGAAGCAGGTTCCAGGCTCTGAGCTGTCAGTACAGAGCCCGATGTGGGGCTCGAACCCAACGACCGCAAGATCATGACCTGAGCTGAAGTCGGATGCTTAATTGACTGAGCCACCCAGACGCCCCTATATTACTATTGACTATTTCCTTTATGTTTATTAACTGTTTTGTGTATTTAGGTCTCTGACGTTGGGTCCATAAATATTTATAATTTTTATATCCTTTTGTTGGATTGTCTGCTTTGTTATTATGTAGTATCCTTCTTTGTCTCTTGTTATAGTCTTTGTTTTAAAGTCTGTTTTCTCTGACATGAGTGTTGCTACCCCAACTTTCTTTTCACATCCATTTATATGATAAATGCTTCTCCATTCCTTCACTTTCAATCTGCATGTGTCTTTAGGTCTGAAGTGAGTCTATTGTAGGCAGCATATAGATGGGTCTTGTTTTTTTTTTTTTTATCCATTTCATCACTCTATCTTTTGATTGGAGCATTTAGTCCATTTACATTCAAAGTAATTATTGATAAGTATGTATTTATTGACATTTTGTTGCTTGTTTTATGCTTATTTATGTAGTTATTCTCCATTTCTTTTCTTTCTTTCTCTTACCATAGCTTGGCTTTGTCTACTGACACACTTGGGCTTTTTATTTTTTGCATATCTATTATTGGTTTCTGATTTGCGGCTACCATTTGGTTTGTATATAATATCTTCTCTATATAGTAGTCTATATTGAGTTGATGGTCACTTAATTTTGAGCCCATTTTTTACTCCTTTCCCCTTAATGTTTTAGTTATATAGTGTCATACTTTACATACTTTTATTTTGTAAGTCCGTTGACTCATTTTTACAGACGCACTTACTTTTACTGCTTCTGTGCTTCCTATTTTCCTTAATCTTGCTTGTGGTCTTTCCTTTTCACTCAAAGAGTCCCCTTTAACACATCTTGTAGGGCTGATTTAGTGGTCATGAATTCCTTTAATTTCCATTTGTCTGGGAAACTCTTTATCATTCCTTCTATTCTGAATTATAGCCTTACTGGATAGAGTATTCTTGTTTGCAGATTTTTTTTCCTTTCAGCACTTCCACTATATTATGCCACTCCCTTCTGGCCTGTAACATTTCTGCTAAAAAGTTAGCTCATGGCCTTATGGGGTTTCCCTTGCATGTGACTGCTTTCTTTTCTCTTGCTGCTTTAAAAATTCTCTATTACTAGGTTTTGCATCTTAATTACCATGTGTCTTGATATAGACCTCCTTGTGTTGATTTTGTTGGGGGCATTATGTGCCACCTGGATCTGGATTCCTGTTTCCTTCCCTAGATTTGCAGTTTTCAACTGTTATTTCTTTAACCTTTCTGCCACTATTTTTTTTTTTTTTCCTTTTCGCCTTCTGGGATCCCTATAATGCAAATGTTATTATGCTTGATGGTATTACTGAGTTCCCTAAGTCGCTTCTCACTCTGCTTATTTCCTTTTCTTTCACCAGCTCAGCTTGATTACTTTTCCAATACTCTGTTCTCCCGGTTGCTGATTTGTTTTTCTGCTTTGTCTGGTCTGTTATTTATTCCATCTGTTATATTTTTGATTTCATTTATTGTGTTCTTCATCTCTGATTGGTTAATTTCTATTTCGTTGTTAAGGGTCTCACTGATGTCCTACACTCTTTTCTGAAGTCCAGTGAGTATCTTTATGATCATTACTTTAAATTCTGTCAGTTATATTACTTATCTCTGTTTTGCTGAGAGGTATTGCTGTGATTTTGTCCTATTCTTTCATTTGAAACATATTCCTCTGTCTTTTCATTTTTTTCTCTGTGTCTATTTCCATGTGTTAGGAAAGACAGCTATGTCTCCTGTACTTGAAAGTAATGGCCTTATAAAGTAGAGGTCCAGTAATATCCTGCTGTGTAGTGTCCCCTGTTTACCAGAACCTAGTCTTCAGGAATGTCTCCTATGCGTGATGTGTGTGCCCTGCTGTTGGGGTTGAGCTGCCTTTTCCTTTAGTCCAGTCATCTGCAGTTGCTCTCTTTGCCTTTTGTGGGCAGGGTTAGATCCCTGTGGTGTTACAGGGTCAGTCTGGGGATGCCTTGGCTTGAGTTGTGTCAGACCAGGCATTTGCCAGGGTCGTAGTAGTGCCAAGTTGCAGGGTACTTTTTCTGTATTGTCCCCCGAGAAGCTTTCATTGCTGCCCGATGCCTGTAGTCAGACTAAGTGTCTGTCCCTTCCCCACTGCTGGGGCCTCTGTGTCACTGGCATGTGTGGTTATCTTTCTCTCTCTCTGGGCCAGGAGTCACTTTGGAGTGGTGCTGGCCGATATAGGGGCTACTTGCACACTGCCAGGCCTGTGATACCACCCTGTGTGGACTGTGGCCAGAGCATTGTGGAGTGGGTGGATCTGTCAAAACACAGTGGAGTGGGGCTGTTTGGTGGTGCTTTGCATGCCATTGGTCCTGTGAGAGAGAGACCCTACACTGCCAGGACTGAGGCAGGCTGTCTGGAGGGGTGGATCCCTGGAAACACAGTGAAGGGGGGCAGTGCAGTGGGGTGGCAGTGCTAGCAAGCTTTGGGTACCACTGGTCTGTGGGAGGGGCCCTGCAGCTCCTGGACTGAGGCAGGTTCTCTGCAGGGGTGGATTGGAGGAAGCACAGCACTGGGGGGTGGGGGAGGGAATGCTAGCAAGTTACGTACCTAGTCCTCTGGGTTGCCTTATTAAAGCTGGGGGGCAAGGGAGGGAAATGGTGCCTGCCAGTTCCTTTGTTCCTGGAGGAGTTCCCAGAGATTTCTGTCTCTCCAGGACATACTCTGAGATTAATAAATATGTCTACCTCCAGTATGCCCCAGGCGTCTTTCAAACTGTTTATATGCTGACTCTCCCTGGGCTGTTTGTTGTACTGTCTCTTTAAGAGTGGGACTCAGTTTCCTCTCTTTACCAGCTGCCCCAGAGTCAAGCCTGCTGAGTTTTTAAAATTACAGGTTTTAAGTCTGCTGGTAGTAAGAACTCAAGAAATTCTGCCCCTCTGGTTTTCAAAGCCGAATGTTATGGAGATTCATCTTATCTGTGCAGGTTCTCCAGCGTGGGGGTCTGTTTCTCTCCCCTCTCCATACCTGTGGCATCCCTCCCTCCTGCAGACGGTCCAGATAGTCCACTTAGTTCCTGGTGGTGTCTGTTCTTCCTAATCTCTTTGATGTGGTTTTCTTCTCTGCATTTAGTTGTGGAGTTTATTCTGCCAGTCTTCTGTCCTTTTCTGGGTTATTTACACCAGTGAGTCTTACATAGTTGTATCCATGGGAGGAGGTGAGCCTAGGGTCTTCCTACTGTCATCTTCCCTGGAAGTGTCTTAAGTCTTTTTATTCTACTACAGTCCCTACTCATTTTAAAAATACTATTTGTTTATTGAAGAAATCAAGTTGTTTGTCCTGTAGAACTTCCCATGTTTTGGGTTTTGTTAATTGTATCTTTGTGGCATTAATATGTTTTTCTGTCACCTGAATTTCCTATAAACTAACATTTGATCAGCTACTTGATGAGATTCAGACTGTATTTTTTTGCAAGATTAATACATAAGTGGTATTAGATATGTAATACAAAATAGTGTGCGCTCTCTTAGTAATGTTAAGATCAATCAGTGGGTTCAGGAATTGTCTGCCTGATCCATCCATTATCAAGATCCAACCTTTTATCTAGTATTTTTAGCAGCCATTAATGAATGTTGCATTAACCATTATTAGGGGCGGAAAAATGTTGATTTATTTTCTAATTATAGAAATGATTGTTCTACAAAAGAGAACTTTCCCTTATCAACTTTTTAGTTACCCTGAAATAGTTTGTTCAGAAAAGATAAGATAAATGTTCATTATTTCACTTTATTTTTCAGTCTTTAGAATTAAAACAATGATGGTTGTTAGGCGTAGAATTTTGGAGGTTTATTATGAACTCATGGATTTTTATGTATTTGATACATAAAAATGGATATTTTATGTATTTGATTTGATGTGTTTTTATCCATTATAGTCATGATTCATTTTTGATGTTCTAATTTCTTTAGAACAATGGTATTCAAAACTGGCTTTTTTTTTTTAAGTGTATTTATTTATTTTGAGAGAGAGTGAGAGCATGTGCACATGAGCTGGGGAGGGGCAGAGAGAAAGGGAGAAAGAGAATCCCAAGCAGGCTCCTTGCTGTCAGCCCATAGCCCGCCCTATGTGGGCCAGCCCCATGAAACCGTGAGTTATGACCTGAGCAACAGTCAAGAGTCCAATGCTTAATCTACTAAGTCACCCAGATGCCCCTGACTGTGTCTTTTTTGAAATGACACTAATCATCCCTGATAACTGCCTTTCTTTTTAGCACAGCAGGATGTCCCAGGCTTATCTACTGTATTTTCTGCCAAGCCTTACACTGGGTATTAGTCAAGGAACCTTGGTTTCTTTTGGTGGGAAAAGGTGTTTAGAGACCACAATCTGCTATTGGGAGTACTCATTGCTATTGGCTTATCATTGCTTCAATGCCTTTTTAAGTAGGTAAAAAATATGTACCTATGGATATTTCCAGTTTATTTATTTATTTTGAAGTTTTTATTTATTTATTTTGTGTGAGAGAGAGACAGAGAGTGTGTGCGTGAACAGGGAGGGGGAGAGAGAGAGAGAGAGAGAGAGAGAGAGAATATCCCAAGCAGGCTCTAAGCTGTCAGTGAGAAGCCAAATCAAAGCTCAAATTCATGAATCCTGAGATCATGACCTGAGCTGAAATCAAGAGTCAGACACTGAATTAACAGAGCCACTCAGACGCCCCAATATTTCCAGTTTAAAAGGCATTTTTCTTGGATTTTTAAAGCCTAATATTACAGACTTTTTACTTTATTCTATTTTCTATTTCCACTAAAATCTTCATTGTTAGTGCCATTATTATAATCTCTTATTTGCTTTTCCTCGCATGCATAATTACTTACTCAAAAATAGAAATACCACTGGAGCTCCTGGGTGGCTCTGGCTGTTGATTTTGGCTCAGGTCATGATTTCATGGTTCATGAGTTCAAGCCCCACATCAGGCTCTGTGCTAATAGCACAGAGCATGTTTGGGATTCTGTCTCCCTCTCTCTCTGCTCCTCCTGCCCCCATCTCTCTCTCTCTCTCTCTCTGTCTCTCTGTCTCTCTCTCTCTCTTAAAAATAAACTTAAAAAATGTCAAAATAGAAATATCATTAAAATATGTATGTTTTTATTGTTATTTTGGAATAATTATGTTTTTATAATGTTATTTTGTCATGAAAGCAGTATAGTCTCATATTTCAGAAATGTTATACTTCATTTAAAATTTTCTTTCTTTTGTTCTATTACTATTCTATTTACTGCATTAGATACAATTTCTTGTACTTTTTTTGATGCCTCACTTCAATTGTTGATTTTCTTAAAAAAAAGAAAAAGCTTATGTGTGTATTTGAGATTCCCTTTTACTTTGTGAGTGTAAGTGCTATACTGCTTGCTTTAGCCTATCTTGAGTAAGGCTAAAGGCAGCACATATTGCAGGGCACGGTATGCTAGGAGCTAGAAAGATTTTTCTCTTCTTTGTCAGTCTTGGTAACCACCTGAGTTTCTCCCATTTTCTTCCTAGCACTTCCAGGCACCGTTCCTTCCATTGTCTGTGGCTCATTGTCCCATAATTGGTGCAGGCAAGAAGGAGGAGTGAAGGCTGAGTGGCATGTCGCAAACTGGGTGGTTGTCAGCTTGGCACTCTTCCAATTAGTCGCTCTGATAATTGTCCCAGAGTTAGCTCGCCATTGGGAAGCTTGAGGGAACTCTTTAAGCTTTCCTGCTTTATTTGTAACAGATCTCTCTTTTGCCTGTTTTGGGTTGTGCTTTCATCTTTCAGTTCAATCCTATCTACCTTTTTGTCTTTCAGAAACTTAGTACTTTTGCTCCTCTGGTATTTCTGTTTTTCCTTTGGAAATTTTCAATGCATATTACTTGTTTACCATAAAATATGTATTTAAATATATATGTCATCATATGGAAATCTATAAAATGCTATCCTATCATAAGGAAATATATCGTATGTTATCACATGGAAATTTTAAGCATATATCCAACATATATTCAAGAATTATGGTAATCTTGTTTTACACTCCATCCTAAAACTTTTTTTCCCGGATTATTTTATAGCAATTTGTATGCAGGTTTTATGTTATTTATTTATTTATTTATTTATTTATTTATTTATTTATTTTTTGGTCTAAATATGTCCTATCTTGGCCATGTAATGGAATATCTTACACAAAACATTCTTCTCTTCTTTAAAGGACTCAAACATGAGTCCAGAGGCAGTTGGGCTGTGATCTTCTTTGATAATGAATGCTATCATCCTAGGGTCACCTCTACATAACAAATTGCTACATACCAAATTGCCACAAATTTAGTAACTTCAAACAACACTCACTTATTATTTCATGGCTCTGTGACTTAGGAGTCCAGGCAGTCTCCACTGTGTTCTCTGTTTAGGTTTCACAAAGCAGAATCAAAGTATCAGCCAGACTGGACTCTTACCTGGAATCTCTAAGGAGGAATCTGCTTCCAGATTATCCAGGTTATGGGCAGAATTTACTTTCTTGTCACTATAGCACTGAGATCCATATTTCCATGGTGGCTGTCAACTGGGAGCCACTCTCACTCCTACAGGCCTCTCTCTGGACCTTGAACATGGTCCTTTCCATCTTCACAGCTAGCAACGGTGCTTAAAATCCTTTCTGTGCTTCAAATCTCTCAGACTTCCTCTTGTACCACTACCAGACAAATTTCTCTACCTTTAAAAGTTTTGTATGATTAGATTAGGCCTAGATTAGATTAGGCCAATTTTGATTAACTCAAAGTCAACTGACTAGTAACTTCAACTACTTCTGCAAAAACCTTTGCCCCATGAGATAACTTAATAGCGGATGTGCTAGCTCTTCATATTTGTAGCTGTGAAGATTAGGGCCAGATGTCCTCATGAGCCATCTTAGAACCATTCCTATCATAGTCCTGCTCATTTTTACTTCACTTTTGCCTCTTTTGGGATGAGTTAGCTTTCAAAATCTCCTGAAACATAGGCTTCTGGTGGACTCTCCCCCTCTGGCATGAAAATTGGTCCGTATGTATCAGGACTTCAAATTAGGCTGTAGTTGAGACATATATATAAGATGGGTACATATTTCAAAGAGCTTTTGAATGTTAATATGATTCTCTCACTTGGAGGAATGCTTAAATCTTCCTCTGTGCAAACTTTTAGCTCTTTTTATAACATTGCATTCTCTTGAGGAGAAGATTGTTATTGAAAGAAGTAAGTTCAGATACTTAGAGTTTTGAAATATGCACAAAAATGTATTTCTAAATCTTTTCAAAATGCCAACAGTTCTTGATAAATAAAAGGTCATGTTAATTCTTCTGGCATTTAAATAAGCACTTTTAACATGATTAATTGACTTGCCATTTAATACATGATTGTACTTGTGTTCTATTATTATATGGAAATACTGATTTGGATCCAGAAGAATATTAAACAATTATTAATTGATTCTGATTGTGCTCATCTCTGCATTTAATTCCCTCCCATGTTTAATGAAATAAAATAACTTTGCTTTTGTAAAATCTAACCCAGTTTGCATTTTCACTTACACTTATGAAAAATAAAGATTCAGAAATAGTCTTATGATATAGATGTAATAATAATACTAACCATTTCCATAATCTTGTGAAAGTTATATGACCAACTATGTCCAAAGGACAAAATAAAAAAAAAACCAGTATTTTACTTTTCAAGGAAGAACAATTGCAGAAACTTAACTTTTCACCCTTTACTCTCTAGAGATGGTTTATGCTAATTTAGAAAGTGGAAATTTTCATATCTTTTTCACTTCCTACCCTTTATATTAGGAGGAATAAAGTAGATGAATTTGTTGAATAGAATACAAGCTCTCTTTTGACCCTGAATCTCTTTGTAATATTTAATTCCTCTTATTGGTGCCCTATTCTGCCCAGGGAAATGGAACCTAGGACATTGTAATTTCATCATTATGGTGAACATTTCTTGACTTTGCCCAACATTTGTGGACTGTTCCTTTCACAACGATCATTAAATTTCCTTTGGGGAATTCTGTGACACCCTTTGCCAGTACTTTAGTCTTTGTATAGGCATCAGATCCTCTCTTCCTGGACAAAAAAAAAAAAAAAAAAAAATAGTTGAGACTGATTTATTCTTGGTATTCATACTCTCAAGAAACAGTCTAGTAATTACTACTACTAAGATCCCTGGAGCCTCCCAGGTTCCTATCTTTTCCTGAAGCCTTGTTCTACAGCTTTTCCTTCAATTCTTTGAACTATCCCTATAGACTTTCAGTATATTTCTTTTTTCACCCTTCAAGTTAGCATGAGTTACTTTTCTTTGCTTGCAGTCAAAGAAACCTAATTGATATATTCATTAACTGTATAAAAATTCAATTCTATATCCACTAAAGTTATCCTATATTTATCATGTTACTATCCTCAAAGGCCCCAGTGTCCCAAGTCAGTAAGAACTCAGACTGTGCCAAATTTTTCCCCCCCTGCTGTTTTGATACAATTGATCAGTGTTCAAATGCTAACACATAGGGAATATTTGATAAATTTTATTGTTTGCATTAATGAAATCCCAAACAGTAGGTTTGACTATCACCAACAGAAGGACATGGAGGTCAACTCCATGTTTTTTGCATGTTAACCATGTTTGGGAGGGAATTATTAAATTATCTGGCATTTTGAAAAATTAGTATTGTGTTTGAAAGTCAGAGCTATTTGTTGAGTAGCTCAAGGCAAGCCAGTTCCAAGAAAGTATGTTTGCAAAGGGGACAGGCAAGGCTTTCTTTATATTGTGGCATTTCTCAGATATTTCTCCATATTTGACTTGTATTTTCATATATTTATACCACATTCATAATTAAAAAATTTTTTTGAGTGTTTATTTTATTTTTGAGAGAGAGAGAGAGCACGAGCTGGGGAGGGGAAGAGAGAGAGGGAGACACAGAATCCAAAGCAGGCTCCAGGCTCTGAGCTGTTAGCACAGAGCCTGGTGTAGGGCTCAAACCCACAAACTATGAGAACATGACCTGAGCCAAAGTTGGATGCTTAACTGATTGAGCCACCCAGGTGCCCCCACTGGTGATTTCTTAAGACTGCTTTAAGATACTCATTATTCCTTTATGCTATAAATTATACAAAGATTATGTGAAATTTTAATTGCTTTTTGAGAAAATATGTCTTTTCTTTGGTTACTATATGTTAGTATGCCCTTTTTACAACTTATTGAAACAAGTTGTGCCATTTCTGTTTTGCTTAAAAAAATTAAATCCCACTTGATAAAGTATATATTTCATGGCACAAATGGATGATTTTGTTGGTTGTTAACAGGATGGATGGCTATAAAAGGTATGTTATGGAAAGAATGCCAATTCAAAGGGATATAGATAGCAAAGAAATAGGGAAAGGAAAACTATTAGAGAGTAATGAAATATTTTTTAAAAAAATTGTTTTGTGTTTTATATTTAAGAGAGAGAGAGAGAGACAGAGAGAGAGAGAGAGAGAGAGAGAGAGAGAGACAGAGTGTGCAAGCAGGGAAGGGGCAGAGAGAAAGAGAGAGAGAGAGAGAGAGATGGAGACAGAATCTGAAGCAGGTTCCAGCCTCTGCTATTAACACAGAGCCCGACGCGGGGCTCAAACCCACGAATGGCAAGATCATGACCTGAGCCGAAGTCAGACACTCAACAGACTGAGCCACCCAGGTGCCCCAAGTAATGAAATATTTTTGAAAAAAAAAATGGAAAAGCTTGAAGCCCTCAAATAGTCTAGGGACCTACAACATGTGGCCAGTGAGTCAAATTGAACCTCAAATGTCATTGCCACTATTTGTTTGGATCCCTATCTCTGTAGGATTCTAAACATTTTCACTGAACCCCTTTCTTTCTCTGGCTTTAATCCCATTATTGAAAGCTGTAAATGATGAATTCTAGGACAGTAGCATTAGTCTGGTGTCAGGTCAACTCTTATTCTATCCTGACTTTGCTCTTTTCCACTAGCTGGATTCTTACCATTTGTTTCTCCCATATGCCCAGTTCTAGAAACTAGGTCATTCTTTGGTTCTAGTATCAAGGATAATTTTAATTATATATAGCAGAAATTGTGACTACAGTGGCTTAAAAAGTAGGAGTTTGTATTATGTACCACATACCTCACATAACAAGAAATCTAGAGTGAGACAATTCAAGACTGGTATGTTGCTTAACAATGCTGTTAGACATTCAGATCTTTTCTTTTTGTTTGAGTATCTTTAGCATCTTTATATATACGTGGTTTCAAGATGACTGTCACACTTTCATATATTCAGTTTGAGCTTAAGGCAGGGAGAAGAGTAAATGAAGTATTGCTGTTTTAGGAAAACAAAGCTTTCTCAATGCCTCTCCTTCCCCTGCCCTCAGATATCAACATATGTTTCACAGAACCCTAATGGCATACAACAATGAATGCTTATATACCATGCTATGGGATATAGCTAATGAGGATTCGGCTCACTTGGGTGGTTCTGCTTAGCTCACTTATGCATCTGCATGTTAGGTGAAGGCTGTGCTCTAGGCTGGACTAGACTGGCTTGTTTGAAGCACCTTAGCTGAGACAGCTCTATATCACTGGTTTATTTTCCTCCTTTCGGAACTAGTGAACTATCACAGGCAGAATAGAAGTGTAAGAGTGAGCAAGCAAAAATGTTCAAGGCCTCTTGAGATCAAGGCTTAGAATTGACAAAGGTCATTTAATTGGCCAAAGTAAATCATGTGGATGAGCTCAGAGTTGGAATGGGACAACACAGGAAATGTACAAAGAAATCACATGGCCATAGGGGAAGTGAAGAACTGGAGCCTTTAATGAAATTTTCCACTGGCAGAAAGATGCTACACCATTCCTAGCTATAGAGGAGTCAGGGCAATAAGAGCATTTATTGGATACATTGACATTGAAATAATACTTATTTCTTTCCTTCCTTTCTTATTTTTTCTCTCTTCTTTTCCCTTCTCACTCTCTTCTTCTTTTCCCTCTTCTTCCTTCTCTTTCCTCTTCTTTTTGTAAGGAAAGTGGTACAAATGGATATTGAGTAGGCAGCCAACAGTGACAATCATCATTCTTTATATTGTAAATCTTTGGTATAATTGCTAATGGATCTCTCTGACATACTACCTTTCTTGACTTCTGCTCATTCTATTTCCTGCTACCAAAACTCTAATAGTGAAGTTTATCTCCTTGCCAGATTTCCCACTTGTTGCCTCCTGCTGTGATCCCCTGATGTCATTTCTTGCTTTCTGCTGGGAGTGTCCTGATTGCCTGGCCATGAAGCAAGGGGTTTGTAGATTTTAGTCATGTCTAATATCCCCATTTAATTTTGATAGATATTAAGTAAAAGAAAAATGTAATGATATTTTTGTGGATGTTAAATATAGATATCAAAATTATAATCTCATTTGACTAAATGTGATAATCAAGAAATGAGATGAGATGAACAATAAAAGAGTAGATGAATTAAGACTGAAGATATAAAGCTAAGGCAGAAAAAAGAATCCGAAATCAGTAGCTATAACTAAGAGCTTAATGTGTGCGGGGTTTCTTGAATGCAATGGTTATTGACTGAAATCAGCAGAGGAAGTAGAGTGGAAAGTACAGTGGGGAAGTGTGAAGGTTGATGTGGCCCAGGAAGGATAAGTCAGGAAAAAAATGGTGTAAAATCCCAGCTGGAATCAAGACTTGGTAAGCTAGGTTTGTTTCTGTCATTTTAGAGACAATTGTTGAAGCAGCTTGGAAAAATTTTTAGTGAACTAGACTTTGATGTTGCTGTTTATGTTTTTCTTATAAAATCAAAGCTGTCTATCAAGTCTTAAATAATATGTTCTTGTAATATTGGCTCCATGCTGTTCCCATTACTTTGGAGTATTTATAGCATTTAGATGTAAGTGTGATTATTAAAACCAAGGCTGATTTTTGGCTATCAAACAGAGCATTATATGCCTTAAAAGCTGTTTATCAAACTTACCGACCAAGAAGTCTCTTCCACTAACTCTCAGAATTTAAGATAGTTAAAGTTCCTTGGAATTCTGCCTATATCCAGTTAAGTATGTATGTGTTTACAGTATATATCTCGATTGGAAAGTGTAGCATAAAACAAAACAAAAACACTAACTGGAACATGGGAGACCTGAATACTGCTATCCGCTCTCGTGCTATTTGGATTCATGAATTCGTATGAGACACTTAATGCCTCTGAGCCCCAGTGTACACATCTGTAAGGCTGATTATAGAATCATCATTCTATTACTTTATTTTTAAGAAATTATATGATTACAAATTAATGTTAAAATAAGCTCATAATAATAAATCCAAGTAGTACTAAAGTTGCAAAGGTACAATACTTGACTCTTTAGTCCCCAATTTATACTTTTTATTCACCAGTTAAAATCTCTCTTCCCAGTAACTTGTAGACTTTCAATAATATGCCTGTGAGTATGGGAATTCTTAGGCCCAGATGGAAAATGAGAGTAGGCCCTTGTGCCTCGCTTCTGGCACCGAGCTGGCACATAGTGGATCCTCTGTCAAGGACTGACTGATGCCTGAGTGCCTTGAACCCTGCGCCTCAGGTTCTGCCTTACAAACTGCCTGGTGCTCAGTTTTTTTTCTTCTCCTGTGTCCTGGCTTTTTTCTTGGCTCCCTCACTGGGGCTTTGAGCTTTTCCCTTGAATCTCAGTCTGTGGCAAAGGTTCTGCTAACTGCTGATGGATTTTTTCTGAAACCAAGTACAGCTTCCCATCGGGTAGCAGTCTGGTGCCACTGGGCACACCCAATTCTTGCCTCATAAGCAGTCTCCTTTTTGCATTATCGTCGACTCTTGAAGTGTGGTGGTGACTGTGTCATGAGAAAGCATATAACAGTATGGGTATTTTTTAAGTCTGCTGTGTTTTCTCATGTGTCTGCTGTACAGTTGGACTGTAAATGGGCACCTCAGACCAGCACAATCATTTGGAAGCTATGACATAAGTACAGTGGGGTTGCAATTTATTGGCTCTCAGTTTTCCCAGCATGACCTCAAACTATTACTTAGGTCTTTATAAAAGCAAACAGACTGTTGGCTGCCTGCAGGTTCTAGTACAGATGCCTAAAGGAACGACATAAAATATGTAGCAGATTAAACTGTCTAGAGGGGACTCCATGTGGATTTTGAAACCATCAGAATATCCATGAGCTTCCTCAAAATAACTTTCCAGGAAGTGATGTTTGTGCCAGCAAATCTACTTTTCTGACAGACTATTGTAATAAACACACAGGGCCATGAAAATGCTCTTGCCATATTTGATTTGAATTTAAAATTTCATTAAATACAAATGGTATTATGCTAAATGTTATTCTTTTGTAAAGTGCTTATTTCTCTCCACATTATGTGATAGACATTTATGTATGTTGATACATATAACTTTAGTTCTTTAATTTAAACTGTCATATACTAGTTTGTCATATGAATATACTGTAGCATTCATCCATTTTCTCATTGAGCTGTGAGCATGAGAGTAGTTATTGCTTTATACCACTAGCTATTGGGACAGTTTGTTATACAGCCTTATAATGCAGTAGCTAACTAATACACAAGGTATGTACACTAACTTCATTAAATATTGCCAAATTTCTTCTGAAGGTGTTTTTTTCCCCCCAGTTTTACAGTCCTGTGATTGCTTCTCAACATACTGGCCGAGTCTTTTACATTTTTGTTAATTTACTTTGATGGTTAACAATTTTTGTTAATCTTACTGTTTTAATTTGCATTTTTTAAGTTACTTACTTAGGGACAGGTGGGGGGAGAGCATGCATGTGCAGGGAGGGGCAGCAAGAGGGAAAGAAAGAGAATCCCAAGCAGGCTCTACTCCATCAGCGTGGAGCCTGATGCAGGGCTCGAACTCATGAACCGTGAGATCATGACCTGAGCCAAAATCCAGAGTAGGATGCTTAACTGCCTGATCTACCCAGATGCCCCTTAATTTGCATTTTCTGACTGTCAGTTTGATTATCTTTTCACATGTTTGGTACCTATTTAGATTTCCTGTTCTGTGACTAGTATCTGTTCAAATCTTTTACCTATTTTAGGCTTGATTATTAATGTTATTTTTATTAAATTTTAGGAATTCTTATATTTATTCTGGTTACTTGTCTTTTTCCAGTTATATGTGTTTCAAATATCTTCTCCTAGTTTTTAACCTTTGCTGCATTGAAGTTTTTGTTAACCTCAAATTTATTCATAACTTCCTTTATGACTTGTGTGATTTATATCTTGTTTAAGGAATACTTTCTTATAAGGTCATGTAATATTCTATAGTCTCCTTCAAATGTTTATAAATTTGGTTTTTAATTTGGTTTTTAATCCTTTGGGATTTATTTTGGTATATGGTATAAGGCAGGCATATGATTTCATTTTTTCCTTTTGGATAACCAATTGTTTTAGTCCCATTTATTGAATTATTTGCAATACCGCCTCTATCATATCGAGTACACATATTCCTATGTGTGTTTCTAGATTGTTTTCTGTTCCTGGTCTTTTAGTTTTTCCCAATGTTAATGCTCTTCTAACTTAAAGGATAAAAATTTAAAATAAATATTTTAATATTGGCTCTTTATCCTTTATTCTTTAAAAATGTTCTTTGTTATTCTTACTCCTTTGATTTTTCATAGGATTTCAGGATCAGCTTGTTCAGTAAAACCCTGTTGGGATTTAGATTGGAATTATATTAAATTTAAATGTTAATCTGGGGACACTTAACAGTTTTCATGCCTTGAGCCTTGGCATCTATAAATATAGTATTGCTATTTTTTTATTCAGATCTTCAATAATCAAAATTTCTCCATAAAGATCTTACATAATTTTTGTTTTATTTTTGGATACCTTTTAGATTTTATTGCTATAGAGAATGGTATCTTTTTCTGTTACACTTTCTAATTGCTTGTTAATGACAGTAGACAGGATTATTTTTGTTTGATTTTATATTCAGCAACCCTTCTAAATTCTCTTACTAATTTAAATCATAAGTCTGAGAATTCTCTTGTATTTTCTGTATAAGGCAACTATATTGTCAGCAGATAACTATTTTGTTTATTCCTTTCATATTATTCTCATTTCTTTTTCTAGGTGTTTCAATAGGATGTTGAATAAAAGTGGTGATGAGTGTATTTTTGTCTTGTTTCTGATATTAAGGGAAGGTCTTTAAAGTTTGTTTGGGTTGTTGATAGGTACTGGGTATGCTGGTCATCTGTATCTTTGTTCTCAGATCTCTTTACTTTTCTTGTAAACTACATCTCCTAGATACTAACAACTAGCTTTTGGCCAATAGAATGTACTGATAGAAGACTGGAGTGGAAGGAAGAGAGAAGTCACAGAGTTTTTACCCACCTCTTGATGTACCAGAGCTTTATCTACTACATGATACCACCTCCTACTAGACAGTCCTGTGTTTTGTGGTCCTAGTCTATACCAAATGATCTCCATGTAGATCCAGCTGCCTGATGGCCTTATGTCTTGGGCTCTACTTACGCAACCTCCTCCTTCTGTTCCTCCTCTAGGGATGTAACTTCCTGCTTCACTAATTTCTGTTACCTTTTTGGTTTTCAGCTCTCCCCACATCTCTGTAACTAGTTCTCTAAGTTAAATTCCTTCAGTAGGACTGTTTGATTGAGTTCCATATTTCTGACTGTACTCTGACTAATATTGGTACTGAGTTGCTATGCGAGCAACTTATTGAGAGGTATATATGTTACTTCTTTTTTATTCTCTTAATGTGCTATATTAAATTTAATAGGCTTCTTAAATATAAACCATCTTTGCATTCCTTGGATAAATTCTATTTGTTCATGATGGGTTTTTTTTTTCTTTTTCAACATTGCTGAATTCAGTTGTTTGCTACGTTATAAAAGGATTTTTGCATCTACGTTCATGAGTATAATTGGTCTATAATTTTCTTTTTTTTTGTATTGCTCTTATCTAGTATGATAATGAAGTTTCTATAATCGCTGTTAGTTTAAATTTTGTGCCATTTAAAGGGAATTTATTATTTGTTTTAGCTTTTAAGATTAATGCTTCATTAGTTAGAGTAGTCATATAATGAAAATAACTATTCATTAGTTAGAGTAGTTTGATGCTCTAATTATTTTAATTGGGACTTAAATTTTCTCCATGTAGATTATCTTTCTTTCTTTTTTAGCAATTATAATAACCTTTAACAAAACATAGAATGGGTTTTATCTTTTTTACATAGAGTTAAGATAGTCTTCTGCTAGTCTCTCAGTTGTGTCCAGGTATCATGCCCTCTATTTAATCATCATTTAGGGAAATGGGAGACTTTTCCTCAAATGGCTCAAAAGGTTTTATTAATGTGAGAAATTTTAGAATGGCTATTTCATAAAGTATTTAGAACATTCTCATAGTGAGTATTATAGGGAGGCTATAGGAAAGTGATAGTATTTTCACTTCTTTTAATCTCCAAACATCACTGAGTATAAATGTATTAAAATATTGAAACAGTTTCATAGAACCGTTGCTAAACTATCAAGGCTGGAAATAATTGGCTGATTTGTACCACTATCTGTGGGCACATACCAAGTGCCCATGTAGGAATGGAACTTTTTGGGGACCCTCTTACCTGTTTCACTGCTTTATTTGTCTGTTTTTATACCAGGTATGTTCAAGTGTGGATTTACTTTTATCTGTGCTGCTCAAGAGTCATTGTGCCGGGGCACCTGGGTGGCTCAGTTGGTTAAGGGTCCGACTCTTAATTTCAGCTCAGATCTGAGATCCAGCCCCATGTCAGGCTCTGAACTGTATGCACACTGTCAGTGCAGCATCTGCTTGGGATTCTCTTTCTCCCTCTCTTTCTGCCCCTCTCACGCTCATGCTCTCCCTCTCTCTCTGTCTCAAAATAAATAAACAAATATTAAAGAGTCATTGTGTATATTGTATGTAAGGACATTTTTCTGCAATTCAGAAAATTATCAGCATTGTATTTTCAGCTGTTGCTTCTTACTCATTCTCATTGTTCTTTGTGTCTGTAACTCTTATTCTCACGTTGAAGCATTGAGTCTATCCTCTGCAACTCTTCAATCTTTTTCATATTAAAAAAACCTCTTCATATTTTTTTGCAAGTTCTTGTTAATATTTTCTATACTATCTTCCAATTTATTAATACTGTCTTTAGCTAGGACTTATGCAATCTATTAATTTTCTAATAATAATGATTAAAATTTTATTTCTAGGATTTCTAAATGCTGCTTCTCCTCTCACTCATATTCTGCCTTCCTTTTCTTGCTCCCTTGTGCTTTTTCAAATCTCTACTGTCCTCAATGCATAGAAACTTGTTTTGTTACATAGTTTTTATTTTGGCTCTTTTGGGGGGTGAGGAGATGTTATTCCTTTAAAATTTTTTTTGAGGACTTAATTTTTCTAGAAGGCTTTTCTGTTTTTGCATTTACTTAAAATTGAATCTTCCCATTTGTTGAATGATTTTAAATTATTTTGATTCCTTTTCATTTTATTATATTTATGTGTGCTAGAGTTTTAGTTTGCAAGTTCTGTTGTGTAGATATTTCTTGTGTCTCCCTCTCCACCTTACCCCCTTCCCTGCCATATTCCTGCTTCTTAGTGTCTGGAAATTTACAGTTGCTTCTACTGGTCTCAGCAAGATCCTCCATTAAAAAAATAGTCCTGTGTTGATGGATCATGTTTTGTGTGAATAGATGTTACAGATCAGTTTCCTGGGAAGTAAGAAATTTGGTCCAGCTCTTGCTGCTGCTTCTTGATCACTCGAGGCAGTGACTCCCTAAAGGCCTCGGCAGAGGAGATAGCACTGACTTTGGTCAGTTAATGGTGGGACAGTCAGGATTGGCACAATAGGTCTGTTTGCTCTGTTTCCCCACAATTACTGGGGACGTAAGCCCAGCTACCACAGTAGAGGTAAAAATTCTCTGCCTATTATAGGTCTCACAGCCACTGCCTACATCCTTGTATTTTTGTTCTAAAAATTTCCCCTTCTGTGGATTTATGTGTTTGTGATAATAACTATATGTTTGTATATTTTCTTGTATTATGTCTTTGCTATTTTGGGGTGGAGGTGGGAGGTGGAAGGTTTTCCATCTGAAATCACGGACCATCTTGACCAGAAAGTTCAGGTTCATATTTTAGAAAATTAAGTCTGGAATGAGTGTGGTTTTTAGAGGCCATTGAAACTTGATATACGAGTTTCATTCTGAAGGATTCCAGGGGAAAAAAAGATAAAGAACGGTCTGTGAAAGGAAAAATAGAGATATTAGAGATATTTAGAAAATGGTATCCAATTAGAGATGGAACAGGGTTCTCAACAGAGTTATACCGCCCCCTAGGGGGTATTTTGGAAATTGATGGTAATGTTTTTGATTGTCAGAGATCATGAGGGAGAGCCTGTGATATTAAGTAGATGGGAGCCAGCTGTGGTTAATGTCCTGGAATATGCAGAACAGCCTTGAACATTGAAGGAACATCCTGTGTCCTGAATGACTTTCATATCTCCCAGATATTCACCTATTTAAAATTATGTAAGCGAAGAATCTATTTTATATATTATTACTAAGTTTTTTCCACAAACAACTGTCATCTTAATTCAGTGAAGCTTATACTTCATTTTTTTGGAACTTAATCCAGAATAATATACTATTTCAGAAAATCAGTATACTGACAGCAACAGTGCTCATGCTACATAAATCTCCAAAATTGGAAATCTGGACCATTTTGTCATCTGTGACTTTCATGTGTAATAGAGAAAATAGATTATTTTGAATAGATTAAGGATTAAATATCATTTAACTAATGGAATCACATGATATGTGAGGATCTCATTAAATTTTACTAGTAAGTTTCTTCAAAGAATTTTGTAGCATTTCATATGTTTTACTAAAATGCTTTTTCTTTAAAGAGTTTCATAACATTCTATATACTTTTTATGTGTGTCAAAATGATAAATCTATATTTTGAAAATTACATAATAGAGTTAGTTACTATTTTGGACTGCCTGTTGCTTCTCAACATTAATATTGTCTCCAGAGGCCTAGCATACTAATTCTCTTTAGTCTTTAGTATTAAGTTCCTTTTTAAAAAACCATGGTCTATTCTCCATCCCTATCAAAGGCTATGCCTTCTAGGTAGCCCAGAAAATTGTAAATTCCGTAAATTTCTAAATTCTGAGATTAAATGTACGCTTCAATATATGAAGAGATCTCAGGAGAATTTTTTGTGGTATTTCATCCAATGTCATAACAAAATGGTTATTTAACACTACACTTATAAATATAGTCTACTCACATGTGAGAGTATCTTACTCATTTTTCCCACTCTGACAGTGTGTAATTAATCTTGGCATTTATTCCTACTTCATCCAATCCTATTTCCTCTTTGCCTTTTGTTATACAAAAAATTCCAGTCCATTATTACTTATCTTTTGTTTTATTAAAAATTTTTTAAATGTTTATTTATTATTGAGAAACAGAGAGAGACAGAGCATGAGCATGGGAGGGGCAGAGAGGAGAGGAGACACAGAATCTGAAGCAGGCTCCAGGCTCTGAGCTGTCAGCACAGACCTGACACAGGGCTTGAACTCACAAACCACGAGATCATAACCTGAGCTGAAGTCGGATGCTTAACTGACTGAGTCACCCAGGCACCCTGATTATTACTTATCTTAATAGGTTTTACTCTAGAACTACTCATGCTGCTGCTCTTTTTTTCCCTCAATCCACTTTATAGAAATGGCTTCTGATCATCTTACTTTTCTTAAATTTAAATATTTTCATTATAAGTAGATGCAAGCATCTGGGTACTTTATTATATCTTCTATTACAGTGGTGCTCAAGAATTTATACTTTGAAATATATATGATTTTATCATAAGTTTATTTTCTTTCATTTGTCTTTCATATTATACTTAAGACTTGACACTGCTTGTTTTTGATATTGTTATGGACTGAATTGTGTCCCCCTAAAATTTATATGTTGAAGTCTAAACCCCCAACTACAGCCCCAAATGTGACTGTATTTGGAGATAGGAGCTTTATTTTTTTAAGTTTACTTATTTATTTGAGACACAGAGAGTGAACACGAGTGGGTAAAGGGAGAGAGAGAGAGAGGGAGAGGGAGAGAGAGAATATCCCAAGCATGCTCCACACTGTCAGTGTGGAGCCTGATGCAGGGCTCAAACTCACGAACTGTGAGATCATGACCTGAGCTGAAATCAAGAGTCAGATGCTTTACTGACTGAGCCACTCAGGTGCCCCAAGAGAGATAGGGTCTTTAAAGAGGTAATCAAGGTTAAACGAGGTCATAAGTTTGGGATTTTTTTAAGGAAAGGAAGAAATACCAGAGATGCTCATGCATGGAGAAGAAGCCACATAAGGACACAGCAAAAAGGTCAATCATCTGCAAGCCAAGGAGAGAGGCCTCAGGTGAAAGGAAGCATGCTGGCACCTTGATTTTGGATTTCCAGCCTCCAAAATGTGAGAAAATAAATTTCTGTTGTTTAACCTACCTCGTCTATGGCATTTTGTTATTGCAGCCAACCTGTTATGTGTGAAATTATCTATGATGATCTCTTTCAGGTAAGTTTAAAGAGTATTGCAAAACATGTTATGAAAGGGGTTTGGAAGAGTCATGGACCACTCACAGCCACATGCTCTCTTGTATTTCCTAGCCCCTGTGTATCTAGGTGGGGTCATAAACAGGTTATGACCTAAGGATTGTGGGCAGAAATGACTCGTGTTCCTTCTGAGCTGAGCCATAGATGAGTTAGGGTGTGATCTTCCAGCTGTATTTCTTTACCTGTCACAATAATCAGCAGGGCTCTATGTTTAGATGATGGAAAACAAAAAGCCGGATCTCTGAGAGAAATGCTTTTGAGACTTGTGAAAATCAAAATGGACATCATATGAGCAAGAAATACCACTTTTCTCAGGGTCATAAGGATAATTTGTTAAGATGGAATAACTTATTGTTACACTGACTATACACAATTTGGTGTTGCCATTATAAAATCTAAACTATGTGCCATTGGCTGTACTGTCATACAGTGGATGGCAAGAAAATTTTTGTTGGGGATGGGAAGGGAGTAATCTATGTCAAGCAGTGTCAAAATATGTTAAAACTATCATCTTTGGAAATAGACAAGGCTAGTTAAGTGCAAGGAAGTGGTTGGAAGCTATGGGTTCCATTCAGCAAGGTATTACAAAAAAGAGATGAACTGGATAAAGAATCCTGGTAAATAGGGGAAGTCCATGGTCTTGCATTATTGGAAAAGTTAACTAATTTGAAATCTTAATGGTAAGAAATAGTTAAACAAGGCATTCAAAAATAAATGCCCTGAAAATCTCTCAAGTAATGAAAAAACTGCAGAGAAAAGATTAGGAGTACAGTCCCCCCACATATGATATTGTAATTTATAAGACATATATATTAATATGATATATTAATATATATGGGGAGACCATACTCATAACATATATATTATCTGAATGTTACCTGAATGAAATATATATTGGTCATAATATATATTTCTCATATATATTTGGTCTTTACCCATAGTTTCTGGGAGTTGGTTGTCAGGAGAAGCAGCCATGAGCTAAGGGTTGGAACTTTTAGTCCCACCACCTTGACTTCTGGGGAGGGGAAAGGAACTGGAGAACCAGTGGCCCATGATTTAATCAATCATGCCTGTATAATGAAGTCTCTGTAAAACCCCAAAAGGTTAGGGGTTCAGAGAGCTTCCATGTTGGTGCACATGTGGAGATTTAGGGAGAATGGCACACCTGGGGGGGGGGCATGGAAGCTCTGCAGCCTTTCTGCATACTTTGCCCTATGCATCTCTTCCACCTAACTGTTCCTGAGTTACTGTCTTTTTATAATAAACTCGTGATTTAGTAAACAAAATAGTGTTGTGAGTTCTGTGAGTCTCTCTGGAAAGTTAAACCCACATAGGGGGTCCTTGAAACCTACCATCTATAGCCAGTTGGTCAGAGAGCACAGGGGACAGCCTGGTCTTATAACTGGTATCTGAAGTGTGTGTTGTGGGGTGAGGCAGTCTTGTGGACTGAGCCCTTAACCTGTGGGATAGGATGCTATCTCCAGGTAGATAAGGTGAGGATTGAGTTGCTTGGTAGTGTGGAGAACCACCCCCATCCGCACCATTGGAATTGATTCCAGAATCCTTAGTTGGTGATCAGAAGTGGGATCAGATTCAGAATATTACCGTAATTAGCCCAGCACCTTCAAGGTAGCAGTCACTATGTTAAAAACGAACAGAAGCTACCTCATGTGAATGAGAGAAAATAAATAAATATTGATGAAATCTCAAAAAGAACTAAAGTTGAGTATATCTTTATATTTATTGGCCATTTGAATTTCCTTTTCTATACATTAGCTATTTCTATTTTTGCTCATTTTTCTCTTGGGCAATTTGATTCTTTTTAACTGATTTGTATATAGTAGATATTATTTTTTGTTTCAACATGGGCTCAAAATACATCCTTCTGTCCCTTGTCTTCTGACTTTATATTGTCATTTTTTTAATATAGAAGTTTTACTTTTTTCATGTGGTTTAAATCTGTTAATCATTCATGTTATGGATATTAAAACTATTTTTTTAAGTGTTCTTGGATTATATATAAAAAACTTTTTTTCTGGTTTTATTGGGTTGGCTAGCCATGTAGAACAATGTCAGAGAGTGGCAACAATAAAGCCACCATTGCCTTGTTCCTAACTTTAATTGGAATATTTCTCAAGTTTCACCCAAAAATAGTATATTTACTCTAGAACATATTTGCTTTGAGTATTAAATGATGTCTTCAGCATAGAAACTATAAATAATAGCTCTTATTTATTATTTGTCAAACTACTTCTCTGTCAAATTCTCTGTCCCAAATCTCCCTATGCATAAATGAGGAATTGGGACTGAATAATCTCTGAAGTTCATTGTAGCACAGTTTATCTTAAAATTCCAAGATCAATTTTTGGAAAGTCTCATGTCATTTCATCAATCTAGAAAAAATCTTCCATGTGAAATAGAACACTTAATCACAAACACAAGGGAGCCATCTCAGTAACTCATATTTAGGCATGTAAAATAGTCTGAGACAAAAACTGATCTTAATTTTGGTATATTTCCAGTTTCTTTATAAAGCTGTTTGGCAACTTTCATTAAAGGGAAAAAATATGAAGTGGAGGGGAAATGAAAATGGAATGATGACTGGAAAATCACGGATGAATATGGCAGTACCCTGGTTTCAGGCCAGTTGTAATCCAGTCAGTCTTGGAGTAAAAGCAAGTGTTATCATTATTATAACTTCCTTTCCAATGGGGTGGAAACTCATTGTCCAGGGGGTAGAAGGAGGGAGAGTCCCATAGTGGGAATAAAATGATTAATTCCCTATTTCCTATAAAGACACATGAAGTAGAGGGAGGAAGGCAATGCTCACTGGGAAAAGCCATTGAAATCGCTAAAGAACGAGAATGGAGAAGCATCCAGAAAAGTGTGCTGAGCAGAAGAGCAGACAAAGATTGCAAGAAATTGGCAGGGAGTCACAATCGATGAAGCCAGAAAGGTACACAAAGGGCCTGGAGTGAGTCAGACGTTGTAAAAGGAGTTATAAGGGAGGAACAAGCAAGCATGCCTGTGGGCCCTGGGACAGGGGAGGCTGAGGAGAGTAAGGAAAGGGTCAAAACATAGCAGCTTCAAAAATACAAGTTCAGAACTAGTTGCAGAAGCTGCCTAGAGACAGAAAGCTGCTCAGCACATTTTCAGGGAGCAGATTGTGGATGAAAAATGCCAGCGTTTTATTAGAGTACATGTCATCATCTAAACTCCAAGGGGCAAGGGAAGTAGGTGAAGGATATAGTGGAGTTAAGAGCTAAACCACCTTCACCGAACCAGACAAGACAAAGGCTGTGATAGGGGGTAGGATGGGGTGAGAAGCAGGGTGAAAACAACTCTCACGTTGTTCTATATTGGAGGACTGGGGCAAGAGGTTGAATGGAAGCCCACCTACCGCATGCATAATAATTTAAAACTTAAACATCAAGCTCCCAAGCTGTCAAGCAAAATGTTCTATTCACCTGCCTTGACAAATATACCTTCTTAAAGACATTGAAGACCACTTCACATTTAGAATTGGACTTGGAGTTAGCCAGCAAGTGTTCGTGCTTGGAGCACCGCCGACCCATGTACCTAGGGCTTTGGCCTATACTCCTCTGACCCTGTCACCCGCCCGTTTCATCCCTCACTCTTTCCTGCACCATGAGGGCCTGACTTGCTAAGTTTGTGTACTCTCTAGCTCATATGCCTCTGAAATAGCACCCTTTGCTCACTCTTCAGGCCTACCTACTGCTTTGGAAGAAAGACCTGAGGAAAGGCTCATGTAGCTCTTGGAAGGCATTTGAGGCCTTTGAAAAAGGAACTCCAGGTCCTGTGCATCCAGAGCTTGGTCTCTGGACAGATGATTCCTTACCCCTTAGAGTGGGGATGACCAGAGGAAGGCCAGAATGGATGTCTCTATAGCATGGGGATCAGGACATGGTGCCCTCTTGCCCAGGTGTAATGGTAGTTCTTGTTTCTAAAACCTGTAAAATGAAACTAGGAATTCTTACAGTGAGAGGGAAAGAAAAAGTTTCTGTCAGAGCAAATTTCCTACATGGAAGGCACAGGTATTTGATTTGTTGACTCTCAAGTTTTCTGGACATTACCTTGCATTACCTTACATTAGGTTCTAGGCTTTCTTGGTTTCCACCTGGGTTTCTACCTTCTTTCTTGGTTTCTACTTGCTGACCATCAGGTTGAATGTTTGCTGTGCCCAGAGATGAGAGGGAGCCAAATATACACACATTGAGTCAAGTATAGACAGATACATGTGAAGCCTGGATTGCAGCAGTCTTTAGTATATAAAGATAAAATTTGTGTCTGAGGGTGATGGGCATTTTTTTTTTTTTAATTTCCTGAAGAGGCTATGGGTGTGTGTATCTTTCTGAATCAAGAATTGGTATCAAACAATGCTTTGATCTTTCACACTTTTTGCAGAAAGCTTAAGGTTAGGATACCAGGCACCCTTAGAATGTAAATGGATTAGCTTACAGGTTTTTCAGTACTCTGCAGGGGAAGATGAAATATAGGATGAAGAAAGTCATACCTTTGACTATTTGGCAGAGTTCTATTTTAAAGTTCTTAGATACATGAGCTTTTCATTTCTGAACAAAATCAGAATCTAGTGAAGACTCTGAACCAGTTTTCAACAGCTCAAGTTTAAATTTAGGTCTCCTGAAGCATGGGAGTGCCTACAGCCTGGCAAAGCATCAAACACTCCCACATAGAGCAGTTAGCCTGGGTCTCCGCTGGTGAAAGATACGGTGAGGCCAGTTGCCTGGAGCTCAGTGTTTCTCAGCCTCAGCACTATGGACATTTTGGGCCAAATAATTCTTTGTTGTGGGAACCTGCTCTGTGCATTGTTGGATGTTTAGCAGCACCCTGACCTCTACCATTAGATCTCATTATGCTGTGTCTCCTCCCCCCAGCTGTGACAATGAGAAATGCCTCCAGACATTACCAAATGTCCCCCAGTGGTCAAAATCACACCTGATTGAGAACTATCCAGTAGCTGGTTTATTTTCTACTCTCTATCTCTGCATTTTAGACAAGAAGAAGGAGAGAGAAACCTGTCCAAGGTAATAGATAGCTACTTTTGGTTTCTGAGTCGAGAGGAGAGGGGAGGAAGGGGAAAAAAGTTCTTTTTGTGTATCTTTTGTACACTAGATGAGTTCTGTTTATGCCTTCACATAAATTTGGGCTTCCCAAACTGGAGTGTGGGCCAGGGCTAGGCTAAATCAGAAGTTAAACATTATAGTATAAATTTTCTTTGATGTAAATATTTAAAACGTGAATTTTTACATTAAACTACATGCATAAAGAATAGAATATGAAGTGTGTATAAATAGTAAAATTAAACTATGATGTTTGTTTTTTTAAGCCACCTGGGGTATGGTATTCTGACCTAAGACTAAGATAGGCTCTTTGGTAGAAACATGTGAGAAACATGATATCTGCTAACTACTTTAATTCTTTGAACTTTTCTGTGAATCAGGTAGGCATACTTTTCTTATTTATTTATTTTTAGATAAAGAGACTGAGGATCAGAGAGGTTACGTAACTTTTCCAAACCTCACTCTGCTAGTATACAAACATAATCTCAACTTAAAATTGTTTTTTAATGTTTATTTTTGAGAGAGAGTGGCTGAGAGAGAGCACGTGCGCAAATGGGGAAGGGGCAGAAAGAGAGAGAGAGACACAGCAACCGAAGCAGGCTCCAGGCTGTGAGCTGTCAGCACAGAGCCCAACGCAGGGCTCGAACTCACCACGAGATATGACATGAGCTGAAGTCTGCCACTCAACCGACTGAGCTACCCAGGTGCTCCTATAATCTCAACTTTTTAAAGTCTAACTTCAAATTTAAAATTTTTTTTTTTTTTTTAATTTTCTGAGGGCTTAATAACAGAATTAACTCTGGGAAAATTTTTGAGGAAGATGAAAATTTGTCTATTCTTTCTCCCTCTCATTTCTGTGCTGTCTTTATTTTTTCCTCTTATAACCCCCTTCCCAGCAATCCAAACACCCTGTGCTCCTGCTCTGAGCATGAACACCCAGTAGTGTGCTCCTTAACCATCTCAGGACTATTTGCTAACTGGAAGAAATGGCTAGTATTTCAGACTAAATAGGGGCTCTGCTTGGTGGTGATGATGGGGATGACAACAGTAAATGTGGAAATTAACTTTGAGGACTTCTGGAGGTTGGGGGTCCTACTGTTTATGTGGCAGGGAAGCCCAAATTGTCTTGAGTTTTCTAGGAACCCCCAGATGAGGAAAAACAGGAGAAAGTACCTAGTAGCCACAAACTGTACTTCCCTGACTCCTTTGTAGGACCCTTCCCACCTTACTTTTAATTTTCCCCCTCAATCCTGTGCTTTCACCAGAGAATGAGAAAGACTAAGCTGCCTGGTGTTCTTTGGCAGGGACACTTCATATTTAGACAGAGTTTTTTAGTCTGTTTTGTTATCCCTCTCCCCAGCCAACTCCAGAAATGCTTGATTTGACTGTGTGAAAGTCATGCTAATTTCAGTCATTTACGTAATACTTTGCCATTTATGCCAAATTGCTGTGTAATGCCACAGTGATTATGCACATCATTACATATGTGTCACATTAGCCTTGTGATGGGCTTTATTCAATTAAAATGCTAAATCATGGTCAAGATTCTTAGACTTCATGGCTTGTTGCTTATATGATATCATCATTTCATAACTTAAAAAACTTACAATATTTCCATTGAGAGAAAGTTTGATAGAATATATATATATATAACTATTCCTTCCAGTCTCAGTATGTCAAAATTGACAACATGTGTATCATTGCCATTTTGGGGGGGTCTTTAAATTTACCTTTTTGACTTCTCAATGTAGATTGTCTCCATAAGTTCATCCTTTTGAAATATTTAAAAAATAATCTGTTTTAGAAGGGAGGTGTGTGTGGGGATGGGTTAAATAGATAATGGGGATTAAGGAGTGCACTTGTGATGAGCATGGGGTGTTGTATGGAAGTGTTGAATCACTATATGGTACACCTGAAGCTAATACTATACTGTATGCTAACTAACTGGAATTTAAATAGAAACTTAAAAAGATATATTTTAAATAAAAAAAAGGCATACCCACTTTTTCTATGGATCAACTAGCTTTTTCTTTTTTTTATTCACCGTAAGTCTTCCCCCATATGCGTAATATTAATGTATTCAAAAGAATAATTGTTTTCCTCAGAACGCAAATAGCTTCTTTTTCCATAAAAGTAAAACCTTAAAAGATTTACACTAAATGTTAATAGCACTTATCTGTAAATCGTATATTGTGGATATTTTTTAACTTCTTTATATTTTTTTGGTAACGTAAGTTTTTTTTTTTTTTAACAATATGCATTTTGTTTCATTTATCTCCCGGAAGTATTCTTTTAACACTGGAATCTTTCTTGAATATATGTTAAATTGTAATGTTCTAATTGACTTCTTCATTTAGTACACTCTTGAATATTTTTAGAAAACACATGTGATATTTTAACCCTTTGATCATTTTCCTTTGGGAGTATAAACATAGTCTTAAATCTTGTAACTATTGTGTATTAAAAAGCTACCAAGTTCTCATCCTCCATGTTTAATACATTTCAATTCAATTCACCAAATATCCTCTCCATCCCATACCCAGAAACACCATGGGCCCCAGTCTTAGTCCACCATTGGATTCTCATCTCCTTTTTTTTTTTTTAAACTTTATTACTTGTTTTTTAAATTTATGATTTTATTTACTCTTTTTTTTTAATTTATAAGGTTCTTCACATTATTTTTTCAAAGTAGAAAGGTATAGAATGTAGTAAGTTTCTGCCCTGATACATCAGTGCTTACAAAAATTAAAAAAAAAAAAAATCACTGTTATCTGGATGCTTTGTGATGGAACCAGGAGCAAAGAGCTGCTGTTCTTTATTTTTCCCATGTGATGTTCTATTTGCATTCTGGAGGGCTTTGTGGAAACAGTTGGACACTTCAGCTGCCATGGGGCAGCTCAGAGCTGCCATATGATGACAAGATTTTGACTTACAGTTCAATTCCAGATTTCTCCTAAAGGAGAAAAAAGGGGAAAAAGAAAGGAGAATGAAGATAAGAGCAGGCTAAGATGTGAACTTATGTTTTGGACAAAGTTATCTAAAAAGCGCAATGTCACCAGTAAAACTATTTTCATTGTAAATTAAATTACTGAGCTGTGTTTTGCACCCCTCTTTCTTAACTGCTGACAGAATCCTAAACGGTGATGCCATGACTGATGGGTTTAGGTGTTTAACCATTGTGTCTCCTTAGCAGGGGTAAAAGATCTACCTCTTGTCAAGGTTGTTTGCAAGTTTTAGACAGATTTTTAGAGTCTGACTTGAGTACTATTCTCCACTTTGGCTGCAGTGATCAAATTTGCCACTAGACAGAGCTGTTTGTCTTATTTTTGACCTTGCAGAGTTCTGGATTTGCAAGAGAATTGGAGTCAATGAAAAGAGAAAACTGTAAGTGATAATATTTTTAGAGTATATACTTCGTGACTTTTTTCCTGCTAGTAGTACATAATTTCCAGATTGCCCACTGTTATTACCACTTAGGAGGGTGCAACTCTGTTTTCCACTCACTAGGAAGATTTCAGTAGCTAATAGGGAATTATCAGGATGTATTATTCAATTTACTCATTCTTTTATTTTACAGTACCTAAAGTCAGAGTGACATCCCAAATTCTGAACTTTTTCTGGAATCTTATTTTATTCTGTGCTCTTTTCTATGAAAATTATCCATTTTACAAGCACAAATTGTGGAATTACAGTAGTGTGATATTGTGTATGTTATATTTTATTTGCACAGCAATTGTCTACCAAGATGTGAAATATATTGAAAATTTTATTAGATCACTACCATCTAGTTGATTCTGAGCCCAATCCACAAAGCGCTGAATTCTGGGGTTTGGTTAAAATCATAGCCTCGGGGATCTGAGGAAGAATCTGGGCAGAGAACCCAGATCAGATCGTTAATCTTCATATACATGAATCATCTTTACTCTTCAAGGTATACAACCCCAGTCATCCCAAAGAAAAGTTTGTTTCCTAGACAAGTAGCATCAGTAGCCCCTGGGGACTCATTAGACATGCAAATTCTTTGGTCCTACTCCAGACCTACTGAATCAGAAACTCTGGGGATGGGCCTTACAATCTGTGTTTTAATAAGCTTTTCAAATGATTCTGATGTAGGTTAATGTTTGAGATCTGCTGACATAGAGAAATAGCTTCCGAATGAAACAGAGAAATTAAATTATGAGAAAAAAAGAAGCTGGATGAAAGAGAAATAATACATGAAGCAGCAGAGAAAATCCAAGAAGCTATTTTAATAATCCCAAAGATACAAAAGAATATTCTGAAGGAGATTAAGGAAGAGCTCCTGGAAATTAAATATATAACAAATGTTCGATTAGAATAAATTAATTAAAATTGCAGGGACACCTGGGTGGCTCAGTCTGTTGAGGGATGGGCTCTTTATTTTGTCTCAAGTCATGATCCCAGGGTCCTGGGATCCAGCCCTGCATCACTTCCCTCTCTCTCTGCCTCTACCCCTCATCCCCACTTGCAGTCTCTCTCTGTCTCTAAAATAAAAATAAAAAAGGAATAAAATAGCATGCAAAATAAAAGAAAACCTAATGAAAATAAAAATTTGATAGAAGGGTTTAAAGATAAAATAGAAAAAAACCCACAACTTTTAAAAAAGAGAGTTGAGAAATTGGAAAGAATATGCAAGAAATTTAAAGGATTCATACAAGACCTCCAAGATCTACTTAAGAGGTGTTCCTTAGACACTTAAAAGAAAGTATCAAGTAAACAGTATAAGAAAATGTCTCAGAGTTTTAAAGAAACAACAGAAATAGCCCACTCAGAGTGCAGCCAAAGCACATTAATATGAAAGTTCAAAATACTTGATGAAAGAAGATTCTAAAAGTTTGAGAGAAAAGTCAAAAGTCACATAAAAAGGATGAATAAAATCAGAATAGCATCTGAATTCTCGTTAGGAATACTAGAAGTTAGAAAGCAATAGAACACAACCTTCAAAAATTAAAGTGAAAAAAATTAGTATTTTAGAATACTGTGCCCAGCTAATCAGAAATACAGACAATTTTAGGTATGCAACAACTCACAAAATTTACCTCACCTGTCTCCTTTCTTTTGATATAACTGGAGTATATGTTTCAGCAATGTAAGAAAGTAAATCAAGAAATAGGAAGACATGGGATGAGGAAATAGTGGATCCAACACAGGAGAATGACAAAGGAATTTCTAGGATAATGATTGTAACTACCTGTCATATTGGAGCAGGAACATGGGATGGGGTCTCTACGGAAAAAAAAAAAATGTACTCTTTGGTCATCCAATGCATTTGATCATTTGGAAAATATTATCACTAAGCATTTGAAAGATCTATCATGTTAGTGATTGGTCATAGAAAACTAAGCAAATTAAAAATGAGGCAATTACTAACTTCAGGAGAAAACAAAATTATATAAAAGGAAACAATGCACATAATGCTTTGCTCAGCAATAAACATTTATTCAATCATATAAATGTAAATGCTCAGACACTTTAAAAAATTGAAAAAAAAGGGATGATTGACTATAGTGTGAAAAATGTCAGAATTAAGTTAAAGGGAGGTTAAAAACAAATGTGGATTGTTTTTTTTATACCATTTTTGGTTCTATATTTAGATATTTAATTCAACCAACTTCAGTTGGGAATCATAAAGATTCCAGGTGAAATTGTCAAACTGGCCACAAACTGGCTCAGGAAAGTCTTGGTGACCTACAATGGTTTTTAAAGTGTGGTCCCTAGACCAGCAGCATTTACATTACCTGGAAGTTTGTTAGAAATGCCAGTTATTGGGGCCCACCCAAGACCTACTGAGTCAGAAATTCTGGGTTTGGTGACCAGCAGTAACAAGCCTTGCTTAGCAAGGTGATTCCGACACATGCTAAAGTTTAAGAAAACTTGTTTCCTAGTTGGGGCTGCAAAACACTATTTAGAATTGATCGGGTTTTCTAAATTGTTAAAGATACAAAGGAAAACAGATTTAGGTACCAAGAATGTAGCTGCAGCTTACTAGCATTTTCTCTGATATAAAACATATATTCTCCATTATCCCATCTCTTATTTGATAAGATGACTTATAATTTGGGGAGAGTGTTAACCCTTGCTAGATGAAAAATTGAGTAAATAACAGTATCTATGATTATTTGCCAATCCTTTGTCTATTTATATAAGACTTGAAATAGAATCCCTAAAACATATTTGTCTTTATTTTGAGTATCTACATCACTAAAGCCCTGCGACATGCTGACCAGTGCGACATGCTGACCAGTGCAGTGATGCTGGCATCTTCTTGATGTATATTGATGCACAGTCTTACTGACTTGTGCCTGTAACATTGGTCGACTTTCAGGAGGTAGAACAAGCTTGTAGGAGGGCAATAGGAGGTGAAGTCTGAGGCATTGGAGCTCTGGTGGGGGTGTGTGTGGTGTAGACTTTGTCAACCTTATAGTCCATTGTAAAGATGTTAGCTTTCATTTTGAGTGATATGAGAGCCATTGCAGAGTTTTGAGCTGAGGAGTGATAGCACCTGACTCATCTGTTGGGAATTAAGGTATTCATTCTATCTCTTTCACCCCTGTAGTCAATCACCATGGCTATCAATTCTAGTTTCTTTCTATTTCTTAGATCTGTCCCATCTTTTTTTTTCTTTTTCCTTTTTTTCTATCATCATCATTGTTACCACACTAATTCAGGAAACCTTAATTTTTACTTGCGTCATTTCTATAACTTCTTAGTTGGTTCTCCTGCCTCCTATTTGCTTCCTTGTAATTCATTGTCTATAGTGTTCCCTGAGTAATAACTCTGAAAATCTGATAGATTTACACCTCTGGTTAAGGCCATCAATAGCCTTTTCCTCCCCTGAGAATAAATCCCAAACTCCTCAACATGACTTTGATGGTCTCTTCCTCAGTATGCAACTTCAGGTATCCCCTATCCTCCTAATTCACATGATATGCTCTGGCCACACTGAACTGTTGTTCCTTGAATACATAATATTCTTTTTTTGCTTTTGAACGTTCACAGATCGTTTAATCCAGGAAGTCTTCTCTGATTTTAAAAATCTGAATTTATTTACCTTCTTTCTGCTCTTTTTAAACAATTAAATTAGGGGTGCCTGGGTGGCTCAGTCAGGTAAGCGTCTGACTTCGGCTCAAGTCACGATCTCATGGTTCATGGGTTTGAGCCTCATGTTGGGCTCTGTGCCCAGTTTTGGAAGATTGTATGTTTCTAGGAATTTATTCATTTCTTCTAGGTTGTCCAATTTGTTGGCATATAATTTTTCCTGGTATTCTCTTATAATCTTTTGTATTTCTATGGTGTCAGGTGTTATTTCTCCACTCTCTCATTTCTGGCTTTATTTGGGTCCTTTCTCTTTTTCTTGATGAGTCTGGCTAAGGGTTTGTCAATTTTGTTTATATTCTCAAAGAACCAGCTCTTGGTTTCATTGATTTTTTTTCCTTTTTTTTTTCCTTGTTTGTCTTCATGTTATTTATTTCTGCTCTGATCTTTATTATTTCCTTTCTTCTACTCACCTTGGGAATTGTGTTCTTCTTTTTCTAGTTCCTTTAAGCACAAAGTTAGACTGTTTCTGTTGTTGTTGTCTTTTCTTGTTTCTTGAAGCAGTCTGTATTGCTATACACTTCCCTGTCAGAACTGCTTTTACTGCGTCCCAAAGATTTTGGACCATTGTGTTTTCATTTTTATTTGTTTCCATGTATTTTTTTGAGTTCTTCTCTGATTGCTCTGATTGCCATGAGTTTTTTAGTATCATGTTGTTTAGTCTCCACGTGTTTGTGTTTTTTCCAGTTTTATTTCTTGTAATTTATTTCCAATTTCATACCATTGTGATCAGAAAAGACACATGGTATGATTTCAACCTTCTTAAATTTATTGAGGCTTTTTGTATGGCCTAATATGTGATCGGTTTGGAGAATATTCTATGTGCTTGAGAAAAATGTGTATTCTGTTGTTTTTGGATGGAATGTTTTGTATATACTGTTATGTTCATCTGGTGCAAAGTGTCATTCAAAGACATTGTTTCCTTATTGATTTTCTGTCTGGATGATCTCTCTGTTGATGTAAGTGGAATGTTAAATTCCCACATTACTATTGCATTACCATCAATTTCTCTCTTTATGTTTGCCAATATTTGCTTTGTGTATTTAGATGCTCTAGTATTGGCTGCAAAAATATTTACCGTTGTTATATCCTCTTGTTGGGTTGATCCCTTTATCATTATGTAATGCCCTTCTTTGCTCTTGTTACTGTCTTTGTTTTAAAGTCTATTTTGTCTGATACAAGTATTGCTTCCCTGTTTTGGTTTGTTTTGTTTTTACTTTTGTTTGTATTGTGAATGTTTTTCCATCCCCTCACTTTCAGCTTGTGTGCATCTTTGGCTGTGAGGTCCTTTTTCTGCTCTTGTACCACCATTTACTTCTCCTACACTGTGTTTGTCATTCTGTATTCCAGTTGTTTCATTATCTATTTCCTCATTTCACATTTATGCTTGATGAGGACTTTTTTCTTTCTTTTCTTTCTTTTCTTTTTTTCTTTCCATTTTATCCTCATTGCTGCACTTCCTGTGACACATAGAATGTGCTCAGTTAATATGGAGTGAATGCTGAATGGAATGGATGACAAAACTGGATGGATATCAGTACTTTAAGACGCTTAATGAATTCTTTTTTGTCACAAGAGACCCTCAAATATTTGTTGTATGTATGAGAGATGGAATCAATAAATAAAAGATTATTTTGATTCTTTGAATTCTGCTTATTTCCCTGATTGTCCAAATGGTCATCAGTAATGGTGATGTGTAGCCTCCCATTGGTCATATACATATGTGGAGCAGGTAATGGCTAACACAATATAACCTTCTAGTTTTTGAAGCATCTCTCACTTTGGATTTTCCCCAACTTCAGCCCTGGAGGCAGTGATGTGAGCAGCACTGATGTTGGCCAGCTTTCGACTCATGATTAGCTTCAGAAGGCTAAAACAGTGGTGACCTAAGTGGTGGGAAGCAGAGTTAGTGACTTCAGGGAATGCCAGTAGTTTCTACAGACAAAGAAGAAGCTAGGCTCCAGTTACAGCACTTTTTCCTTCACTTAACTTCTAATGCAGCAGAAACCTCAGAAGTGAGTGGATACTGAGAGAATTTGTTCACAATTAAATTTGAGATGCACCTTGTGTCTTCTAGAAATAGGTGTATAGTTTTGTAGAACTTGAGGTCCCTCAGTTCTGATTAGATGGGTATATTTGGTTCGTGACTTAGCCACTAAATATTTTGCAGAGAAATATTATTTTTTGAAACTTTTATTCCCAGGTTGCTGTGACCTAGAGAAACATGGGTTATATCATCTTACATGTAGTGCTGTTGGATTCCTCCCCAAATCACCACTTGACCAATTAATACAGCAAAGCTAATTTTTTAAAGTTTATTTATTTATTTTGAGAGAGAGAGCAAGAGCATGGGCAGAGAGAGAGAGAGAGAGGATCCCAAGCAGGCTCTGCACTGCCAGCACAGAACCTGAAGTGGGGCTCGAACCAACAAACTAAGATCATGCTGAGCTAAAATCCAGAGTCATATGCTTAACTGACTGAGCTGTCCAGGTACCCCAAAACTAAATTTATTAGAACTGACTGTAGAAAGGTATCAATCTTCTTACCAGTCCTAACAGTGTCTCAGAAGGAGGGAGTCAGAAGTGGTATAATTTTAGGGCTTTCACGTCAGAACTAAAATGGTTTGAGGTAGGTCTTTCAAGATGTGGAATTAATTTGGATTGGGCAAAGTTTGTGCTATTATAGTTTGTGATTAATGGACCTCGTGATTCAGGCTCTTTAAGCCCTGATAAGTAAACTTGGTATGATAAGCAAGTGTTTGCCAAGGTGAGCAGATTTTTTCACTGATAATTGATCTGTGGGAATTTCCTGAAGCAAACAGTAAAGATTTTTTTCCTTTTCTTTTTTCCACCCCTAATTGGTTTACAGCTTTATCTTTCCCAGGCAAAGTTTCCTGGAACAAACAGCTAATTTATGTTGACATAGTTAGTTTATATTCTTAATTAAGCCATATTAACACAGATGGTCTTAGCACTCATATCTTTTAATTGTTTTCATTCTTGAATACCTTGAGACGTTTATGTGTCTCAATGGCTTTCAAGAATAGGTTTTGAAAAAGAGAAAGGGTAAAGGTATAAAGCCTGAAAAGGGAGAAGAAGCACTACTGAATGAGAGAACTATGGGCAGCATTGAGAAAATGAGAGTGACAATTACTTTTGTACAATTTTGTTTGAGGTAAGGCCCTAGCTTCAGCCTAAAAAACAATCAAACACAGATTTGATCTTCCCTTTCAGAGACATCACCTGTAGAAACCAACCACTAATTTTTAAGAATTATTTTACTTTATTTTTTTCATCATAATAATTTTACTGCTTAGTCTTCACCCCTATTCCCCCCATTCTCCCACACCCAGCTCCCCTCTGTTAAGCATCTGTTTGTTCTCTATAAAGTCTGTTTCTTGGTTTCTCTCTCTTATTTTCCCTTTGCTCATTGTTTTGTTTGTTAAATTCCACATATAAGTGAGATCATATGGTATTTGTCTTTCTCAGACAGACTTATTTCCCTTAGCATTATACTCTCTAGCTCCACCCATGTTGTTGCAAATGGCAAGATTTCATTTCTTATGGCTAAATAATACTCGATTAAACACACACACCACCAGCAGCACCACCACCACCACATCTTTTTATTTTATTTCATTTTATTTGAATCCAAGTTAGTTAACATATAATGTAACAGTGATTTCAGAAATATAATTTAGTGATTCATCACAGTACTTATAATACCCAGTGCTCATCCCAAGTGCCCTTCTTAAAGTCCATCACCCATTTATCCCATTCCCTCGCCCAACACCCCACCAGCAACCCTGTTTGTTCTCTGTATTTAAGAGCCTCTTATGGTCTCCCTCTCTGTTTTTATCTTATTTTTACTTTCTTTCCCCTATGTTCATCTGTTTTGTGTCTTAAATTCCAATATGAGTGAAATCATACGATATTTATCTTTCTCTGACTGCTTTCGCTTAGCATAATACCCTCCAGTTCCATCCACATTGTTGCAAATGACAAGATTTCATTCTTTTCAATCGCTGAGTAGTATTCCATTGTGTGTATGTGTGTGTGTGTGTGTGTGTGTGTGTGTGTGTGTGTGTGTGTGTATACGCGGCGCATATATATATATATGTATATATATATATATATATACATATATATATATATATATATATATATATATATGGCGCGTATATATATATATGCGCCACATCTTTATCCATTTATCAGTTGATGGACATTAGGGCTCTTTCCATACTTTGGCTATTGTGATAGTGCTGCTGTAAACATTGGTGTGCATGTGCCCCTTCAAATCAGCATTTTTGTATCCTTTGGAGAAATACTTAGTAGTGCAATTGCTGGGTTGTAGAGTAGTTCTATTTTTAATTTTTTGAGGAACCTCCATACTGTTTTCCAGAGTGGCTGTACCAGTTTGCATTCCCACCAGCAGTGTTAGGAAGGTTACTCTTTGTCCTCATCCTTGTCAATGTCTGTTGTTGACTGAGTTTTTCATTTTAGCCATTCTGACTGGTGTGAGGTGGTATCTCATTGTGGTTTTGATTTATATTTCTTTGATGATGAGTGATATTGAGCATCTTTTCATGTGTGTGTTAGCCATCTGGATGTGTTCTTTGGAAAAGTGTCTATTCATGTCTTTTGTCCATTTCTCACTGGATTATTTGTTTTTGGGAGTTAAGTTTGATAAGTTCTTTGTAGATTTTGGATACTAACTCTTTATCTGATATGTTATTTGCAAATATCTTCTCCTGTTCTGTCAGTTGCCTTTTTAATTTTGCTGATTGTTTCCGTCACTGTGCAGAAGTTTTTATCTTGATGAGGTCCTAGTAGTTCATTTTTGCTTTTATTTCCCTTGTCTCTGGAGACAAGTAAGAAGTTGCTGCGGTTGAGGTCAAAGAGGTTGTTGCCTATTTTCTCCCCTAGAATTTTGATGGCTTACTGTCTTATGTTTAGGTCTTCCTCCACTTTGAGTTATTTTTGTATATGGTGTAAGAAATGGTCCAGGTCCATTCTTCTGCATGTCACTGTTCAGTTTTTCCACCACCATTTGCTGAAGAGACTGTCTTCTTTCCATTGGATATTCTTTCCTGCTTTGTCAAAGATTAGTTGGTCATATGTTTGTGGGTCCATTTCTGGGTTCTCTCTTCTGTTACGTTGATCTATGTGTCTGCATTTGTCAGTATCATACTGTCTTGATGATTACAGCTTTGAAATACAGCTTGAAGTTTGGAATTGTGAAGCCTCCAGATTTGGTTTTCTTTTTCAAGA
The DNA here is from genome assembly GCF_018350215.1 of Panthera leo. Lineage (NCBI taxonomy): Eukaryota > Metazoa > Chordata > Mammalia > Carnivora > Felidae > Panthera > Panthera leo. The sequence goes on from NC_056687.1 coordinate 110,228,982, forward strand.
TTGCTTTGGGTATTCGGGGTCTTTTCTGGTTCCATACAAATTTTAGAATTGTTTGTTCTAGCTCTGTGAAGAATGCTGGTGTTATGTTGATAGGGATTGCATTGAATATGTAGATTGCTTTGAGTAGTACTGACATTTTAACAATGTTCTTTCTTCCTATCCAGGAACATGGAATCTTTTTCCATTTTTTTTGTCTTCTTCAATTTCTTTCATAAGCTTTCTATAGTTCTCACTATATAGATTTTTCACCTCTTTGGTTAGATTTATTCCTAGGTATTTTATGGTTTTTGGTGCAATTGTAAATGGGATTGATTCCTTGATTTTGCTTTCTGTTGCTTCATTATTGGTGTATAGAAAAACAACTGAGTTCTGTACATTGATTTTATATCCTGCGACTTTGCTGAATTCATGTATCAGTTCTAGTAGTGTTTTGGTGGAGTCTTTTAGGCTTTCCACATAGAGTATCATGTCATCTGCATAGTGAAAGTTTGACTTCCTCTTGCTGATGTGGATGCCTTTCATTTCTTTGTGTTGTCTGATTACTGAGGCTAGGACTTCCAACACTATGTTGAATAACAGTGGTGAGAGTGGACATCTCTGTTGTGTTCCTGACCTCAGGGGGAAAGCTCTCAGTTTTTCCCCATTGAGGATGATATTAGAGGTGGGTCTTTCATTTTTTTTTAACATGAAATTTATTGTCAAATTGGTTTCCATACAACACCCAGTGCTCATCCCAACAGGTGCCCTCCTCAATGCCCGTTACCCACTTTCCCCTCCCTCCTACCCCCCATCAACCCTCAGTTTATTCTCAGTTTTTAAGAGTCTCTTCTAGTTTGGCTCCCTCCCTCTCTAACTTTTTTTTTTTTCTTCCCCTCCCCTGTGGTCTTTTGTTAAGTTTCTCAGGATCCACATAAGAGTGAAAACATAGGGTATCTGTCTTTCTCTGTATGACTTATTTCACTTAGCATAACACTCTCTAGTTCCATCCATGTTGCTACAAAAGGCCATATTTAATTCTTTCTCATTGCCAAGTAGTATTCCATTGTGTATATAAACCACAGTTTCTTTATCCGTTCATCAGTTGATGGACATTTAGGCTCTTTCCATAATTTGGCTATTGTTAAAAGTGCTGCTATAAACATTGGGGTACAAGTGCCCCTATGCATCAGCACTCCTGTATCCCTTGGGTAAATTCCTAGCAGTGCTATTGCTCGGTCATAGGGTAGATCAATTTTTAATTTTTTGAGGAACCTCCACACTGTTTTCCAGAGCAGCTGCACCAGTTTGCATTCCCACCAACAGTGCAAGAGGGTTCCCATTTCTCCACATCCTCTCCAGCATCTATAGCCTCCTGATTTATTCATTTTAGCCACTCTGACTGGCGTGAGGTAATACCTCAGTGTGGTTTTGATTTGTATTTCCCTGATGAGGAGTGACGTTGAGCATCTTTTCATGTACCTGTTGGCCATCTGGATGCCTTCTTTAGAGAAGTGTCTATTCATGTTTTCTGCCCATTTCTTCACTGGATTATTTGTTTTTTGCGTGTGGAGTTTGGTGAGTTCTTTATAGATTTTAGATACTAGCCCTTTTTCCGATATGTCATTTGCAAGTATCTTTTCCCATTCCATCGGTTGCCTTTTAGTTTTGTTGATTGTTTCCTTTGCGATGCAGCTTTTTATCTTCATGAGGTCCCAATAGTTCATTTTTGCTTTTAATTCCCTTGCCTTTGGGCATGTGTCAAGTAAGAAATTGCTGTGGCTGAGGTCAGAGAGGTTTTTTTTTCCTGCTTTCTCCTCTAGGGTTTTGATGGTAACCTGTCTCACATTCAGGTCCTTTATCCATTTTGAGTTGATTTTTGTGAATGGTGTAAGAAAGTGTAGAGGTGGGTCTTTTGTATGTAGCCTTTATGATCTTGAGGTGGGTTCCTTCTATCCCTACTTTCTTGAGGGTTTTTATCAAGAAAGCATGCTGTATTTTGTCTAAGATTTTTTTTTTTTGTATTTACTGAGAGGATCATGTGGTTCTTATCCTTTCTTTTATTAGTGTGATGTCTCACATTGACTGATTTACAGATATTGAACCAGTCCACATCCTAGGGATAAATCCCACTTGATCATGGTGAATAATTCTTTTAATGTATTGTAGGATCTGGTTTACTAGTATCTTATTGAGAATTTTGGCATCCATATTAATCAGAGAAATTGGTCTGTAGTTCTCCTTTTTACTCAGGTATTTGGTTTTTGGAATCAAGGTAATGCTGGGGTCGTAGAATGAGTTTGGAAGTTTTCCTTCCATTTCTATTTTTTTGGAACAACTTCAAAAGAATAGGTGTTAACTCTTATTTAAATGTTTGGTAGAATTCCCCTGGAAAGCCATCCAGCCCTGGATTCTTGTTTGTTGGGAGATTTTTGATTACTGATTCAATTTCCTTACTGGTTATGGGTCTGTTCAATTTTTCTACTTCCTCCTGTTTCAGTTTTGGTAGTTTATATGTTCTAGGAATTTGTCCATTTCTTCCAGACTGCCTAATTTTTTGGCATGTAATTGCTCACATTTTCCTTTTATTATTTTTGTTTCTGTGGTGTTGGTTGTGATTTCCCCTCTTTCATTCGTGATTTTATTCATTTGGATCTTTTCCCTTTTCTTTTTGATCAGTCTGGCTAGGGGCTTATTGATATTGTCAATTCTTTCAAAGAACCAGCTCCTAGTTTTGTTGATCTGTCCTACTGTTTTTTTTTTTTTAATTTTTTAATTTCCGTATCAGTGATTTCTGCCCTAATCTTTATTATTTCCATTCTTCTACTGGTTTTGTGCTTTATTTGCTGGTAAGCTTGTGTATTTGAGACTTTTCTTCCTTCTTTAGGAAGGCCTGGATTGCTATATACTTCCCTCTTATGACCACTTTTGCTGCATCCAGAGGTTTTGGACCGTCGTGTTTTCATTTTTATTGGTTTCCATGTACTTTTTTTTTTTTTAATTTTTTTTAATGTTTATTTATTTTTGACAGAGACAGAGCATGAGCCAGGGAGAGGCAGAGAGAGAGGGAGACACAGAATCCGACACAAGCTCCAGGCTCTGAGCTGTCAGCACAGAGCCTGACGTGGGGCTCGAACCCACAAACCACAAGACCATGACCTGAGCCAAAGTCAGATGCTCAACCGATTGAGCCACCCAGGTGCCCCAAGCTTCCATGGACTTTTTAATTTCCTGGTTAACCTGTTGTAGACTCTGGGTCTAAAGTTCTCTCTTGTCTAGCAAAAGAGTGGGATGCAGGATTGAAAGCAAGAGATGGCTAATGTCCGAGAAAAGACAAGAGCCCCAAATAAGGGTCCTTGCCCCATTTTTATTAGGATCAGAAGGCTTACAAACATGGCGATGGATGTGTACAAAGGGACAATGAATCTGTGAACATTAACTTGTGGATGTGAGGGAAAGGGGGTCTTGAGAATATTTGTGGTTATGGGTTTGGGTTAATACAAAACAAAATCCGGCTCCGGGCAGTTGGGAGGAAGATTGTTTACAGCAGACATGAGGTAGCACCTCTGTTTATCTTAGCTAGCCTAGGGGATGAGACAGATAGGGGGAGTAACCTCAGGGTTGACAGGGCACCTTTTCTTTTGTTAACCATCTCTGCTCTGGGCTGCTTTGCCTGCAGCGCAGCGCTCCATAGTTCAATTCACCAATTTACCTAACCTGGCCCTATCCTCCTGTGAAAGCAGCTTTTCTGCTATGGTGCTAAATTGGGGGTGCTTCCACCCTGAACATCTAATCTTGTTTATTTCATACACCTATGTATTGGACAACTTTTGCCATTCCTATTTTAGGCCTTTCCCTCTCCCTCTCTATTCTGGGGGCTCTGCACCCATCTCTACTTTGGGGTGTCTTTGTACCTTCCTATTCCTGGCACCCTTGTGCCTCCCTATTCTCGAGGTGCCAGTCTGGTTTACCCATACTTGGGTGTGAGCATTTTATGACTTTGTGTTTCTTTATGCCTTGTCAACCCCTTAGTGTAAGCCTGGGGCATTCCTAAGCTTTTTCCCCACATTAACCTATTCATTCATTAAAAAAAAAATTTTTTTAATGTTTATTTTTGAGAGAGACAAAGCATGAATGGGGGAGGGGCAGAGAGAGAGGGAGACACAGAATCCAAAGCAGGCTCCAGGCTCTGAGCTGTCAGCACAGAGCCCAACTTGGGGCTCGAACTCACAGACTGTGAGATTATGACTTGAGCTGAAGTTAGATGCTTAACTGACTGAGCCACCTAGGCTCCCCTCCATTCATTCTTTAATAGGATGTTCTTTAATGTTTCAAGTGTTTATGGTCTTTCCAAATTTTTTCTTGTGGTTGATTTCGAGTTTCATAGCATTGTCGTCTGAAAATATGCACGGTATGATCTCAGTCTTTTTGTACTTACTTAGGGCTGATTTGTGTCCCAGTATATGGTCTATTCTGGAGAATGTTCCATGTGCACTGGAGAAGAATGTATATCCTGCTGCTTTAGGATGAAATGTTCTGAATATATCTGTTAAGTCCATCTGGTCCAGTGTGTCATTCAAAGCCATTGTTTCCTTGTTGATTTTCTGCTTAGATGGTCTGTCTGTTGTTGTAAGTGGGGTCTTGAAGTCCTCTATTATGGTATTATTATCAGTGAGTTTCTTTATGTTTGTGATTAATTGATTTATATATTTGGGTGTTCTATGTAGGGGGCATAAACATTTAGAATTGTTAGATCTTCCTGGTAGATAGACTCCTTAATTATGATATAATGCGCTTCTTCATCTCTTCTTATAGTCTTTACTTTAAAATCTAGTTTGTCTGATATAAGTATGGCTACTCCAGCTTTCTTTTGATGACCATTAGCATAATAGATGGTTCTCCATCCCCTTACTTTCAATCCGCAGGTGACTTTAAGTCTCACATGAGTCTCTTATAAGCAGCATAGAGACGGGTCTTACTATTTTATCCATTCTGATACCCTATGTCTTTGATGGGAGCATTAATCCACTTACATTTAGAGTGAGTACTGAAAGATATGAATTTAGTGCCATTGTATTTATTGCCTGTAGAGTTGGTGTTTCTGGTGATGTTCTCTGGTCCTTTCTAGTATTTGTTGTTTTTGTTCTTTTTAGTTTTGTTTTGTCTTTTCTCCACTGAAAGAGTCCCCCTTAAAATTTCTTGCAGGGCTAGGTTAGTGGTCATGAACTTCTTTAGTTTTTGTTTGGGAAACTCTTTATTTCTCCTTCTACTTTGAATAGCTGCCTTGCTGGATAAAGAATTCTTTGGATGCATACTCTTCTGATTCAGCATGTTGAATATATTCTGCTACTCCTTTCTGGTCTGCCAAGTTTCTGTGGATAGGTCTTCTGTGAACCTGATCTGTCTTCCCTTATAGGTTAGGGACTCCTTTTCCCATGCTGCTTTCATAATCCTTTCCTTGTCTGGTATTTTGTGAATATGAATATTTTGTGTATTTGCCTTGGTGGTGGTTGGTTTTTGTTGAATCTAATGGAAGTTCTCTGTGCTTCCTTCCCAAGATTTTGATGTCTGTGTCCTTCCCAAGATTAGGAAAGTTTTCTGTTACAATTTTCTCGCATAAACCTTCTGCCTCTTTGTCTTTATCTTCATCCTCTGGGACTCCTATGATTTGGATGTTATTCCTTTTTAATAAGTCACTGAATTCTCCAAGTCTTGTATTGTGACCTTTTGCCTTTGTTTCCCTCTTTTTTTCTGCTTTATTCTCCATATTTTTATCTTCCATATTGCTGATTTGCTGCTCTTCTTCATCCATCCTTGCCATCATGGCATCCATTTGAGATTGCCTTTCAGTTATAGCATTTTTAATTTCATCCTGACTAGATTTTATTGCTTTCATCTCCACAGAAAGATATTCTCTGGTGCCGTGTATGCTTTTTCAAACCCCAGCTAGTATTCTCATTATCGTGGTCGTAAATATTACCATGTCGTGGTCAGACCTATTACTTATATCTGTGTTGATTAAGTTCCTGTCTATCATTTCTCCCCATTCTTTCTTTTGGGTAAATTCCACATTTTGTCATTTTGGAGGAAGAAAAGAAATTAATAAAATTTAAAAAATTAAAAAATTGAAAAGAAAACAAAAAAGAAAATAAAGGAGGCTAGATCCTAGGTGTGTTTCAGTCTGCTGGTTGAAAGAAGCTTGATAGAATAGGGAAAAAAGGGAAGGGAAAGAAAAAAAGGGTAAGAAAAAAATTAAAAATTAAAAAAAATTATATAATAAAACAGAATAAATAAAACAAAATGAATAAAAAATTAAAAAAATAAAAAATAATTAAAAAACATAGAAATAAAATGTTCTGTTTTTGTATCCAAGAAAGAGAAAGAAAAGAAAAAAAAGAAAATAATTTAAGCAAAAACAGAAGCAAAGAAAACTAACAAATAAATGAACCAGCAAACAGAATGGAACCTGAATGAAGTTACATCCAGTTTCCCCTAGAACTAAAACTATAAAGCACTCTGTAGTCCTTATACTAAGCAGGTGGAGTGACGTGTGCTGGTCTTCTAAGGGATGTGGTTGGCAGGCACAGTTGGGTGGAGCTTGGTGTCACGGCTCTGTTCTCCACTAGATGGGACTGCTTAGCTTACTGGGGTGTATCAGTGTGCACATGCACATGTGTGTGGGAGGAAGAGATGGAAATGGCTTCACCCAACTCCCTAGTCTCTAGTGCAGGAACTTTGTGTTCTCACCAACCTGTCATCAAACACCCCTCCTTTGTCTCCGGCTTCTGTCCACTCCTCCTCTACCCTGTTCATGTCCAAGCTGTCTGTCTGCTAGGTTGTACCTCCCTCCAGAGTTTTATCTCAGGTCGGCTTGTATATCAAAACACCACACTTCAGAGTTCCCCTCCCCTGCCACCCTCCACCCCCCCCCCCGCTTGGATCTGCACTGACTCTCTGGGGGAGGGTCTCACTGAGCAATGGCAGGGTGCTGGCTTTCCCCAAAAAGCGTTCATGTGATTGCATAGTGGCAGAGGTCCTGATATTATGTCAAATCACAACACATAGCTGGCTCTAGCTTTTACTGCACTCTGGCGTCTTTGTCCCAATACCAGCAAACATGGCTGCTCTCCGGGATTGGCTGGGACCTTTGCCAGGGGGGAGGCCCTATGGCCTCTACCAAATGCACTCCAAGTAGGGGAACTGTTTCTTCCCATGTGGTACACAGACCCCCTCAGACCATGCTGTCTGCTCCTGGGGATTCTCTCTATTTCTTCATCAGAGCACCACCAGGCTCTGAAACTTCAGAATCTGTGCTCCACTGTTTATAGAATCTTGGTGGTATTGAAACCCTTTCCTTTCTCCCTGTCAATGGTTTTGGGGAACAGACTTCTTATTCAGTCCCCTGCAAGTGTTTTCACTTTTTCTCTCTCTTTCTCTCCAGTTACTTTTGGGAGGAGTGCTTTTCTTGCATGATCCTGTTGTGCTGCACTCTCCCCCTTTCTTTGTCCTCTCTTCATGAAAATGACTCCCTACCCCATGTGATTTTTCTCTTCCCCAATTCACCTCTCTGCACTGTGTATCTGCTGAGTTCTGTGGCTCAAGTTATGCAGACTGTTATATTAATCTTCACATCAGTTTCCTAGGTGTTCAAATGGTTTGGTGCTGATCTAGTAATGTTTCAGGGATGAGATGACATCAGCGTCACCATGCTGCTCTGCCATCTTAACTCCTTTCCACACCACATCTTTATCCATTTATCAATTGATGGATACTAGGGCTGCTTCCATACCTTCGCTTTTGTGAATAATTCTGCAATAAACATGGGGGTGCACATACCTCTTTGAATTAGTGTTTTTGGATTTTTTGGGTAAATACCCAGTAGTGTAATTCCTAGTTTGCAGGATAGTTCTATTTTTAATATTTTGAGGAATTTCCTTACTGTTTTCCACAATGGCTGTACCAGTTTGCATTCCCACAAAGATTCCTTTTTCTCCTTATCCTCACCAACACTTGTTTACTGTGTTTTTGTTTTTAGCCATTATTATTTTTTAAGTTTATTTATTTTTGAGAGAGGGATGAGAGAGAGAATGAGTGGGAAAGGGGCAGACAGAGGGAGACACAGAATCTAAAGCAGGCTCCAGACTCCAAGCTGTTAGCAAGATGACACAGGGCTTGAACCCCCAAACCACAAGATCATGACCTGAGCCAAAGTTGGATGTTTAATTGACTGAGCCACCCAGATGCCCTTGATTTTAGCCATTCTGAAAGGTGTGAGATGATATATCATTGAGGGTTTCATTTGCATTTACCTGATGATGAGTGATATTGAGCATCTTTTCATGTGTCTGTTGGCCATCTGTATGTCTTCCCTGGAAAAATGTCTGTTCATATCTTCTGCCCAATTTTTAGTTGGATTATTTGTTTTGTGTCAGTTCTTTATATATTTTGGATGTAATCCTTTATCAGCTATGTCATTTGTACATATCTCTCCCATACAGTTGGTTACCTTTTAGTTTTGTTGGTAATTTGCTTTGCTGTGCAGAAACTTTTTATTTTGAGGAAGTACTAATAGTTTATTTTTGCTTTTTCCCCCTTGCCTTAAGAGACATATATAGAAAAAATATTTCTATGGCTGACATAAGAGATTATTCAGTGATTTTTATGTTTTCGGGTCTCACATTTAGGTCTTTAATCCATTTTGAGTTTATTTTTGTATATGGTGAAAGAAAATGGCCCAGGTTCATTGTTGTATATGTGGCTGTCCGGTTTTCCCAATACTACTTGTGGAAGAAACTGTCTTTTTCCCATTGCATATTCTTTTCTCTTTTGGTCAAAGATTAATTGACATATAATTGTGGGTTTATTCCTGGGCTTTCTGTCCTATTCTGTTGATCTGTGTATTCATTTGTAGGCCAGTATCTTATACTATTTTAATTAGTACTTTTTTTTTAATGTGTATTTTTGAGAGAGAGAGAGAGAGAGAGAGAGAGAGCGAGCAGGGGAGATGCAGAGAGAGGAGACACAGAATCCAAAGCAGGCTCCAGGCTCTGAGCTGTCAGTACAGTGCCCGATGTGGGGCTCGAACCCATGCACCATGAGATCATGACCTGAGCTGAAATTGGATGCTTAACCGACTGAGCCACCCAGGCACCCCTACCACTTTGTAATGTAACTTGAAATCTGGAATTGTGATACCTCCAGTTTTGTTTTTCTTCTTCAAGATTGGTTTGGCTATTTGAGGTCTGTTTTGTTTCCATATGGATTTTAGGATTATTTGTTCTAGTTCTGTGAAAATTCTATTGGTTTTTGATAGGGATGGCATTAAATGTATAGATTGCTTTGGGTAATATAGACATTTTAGCAATATTTCTTTTTCTGCTCCGTGAACATGGAATGTCTTTCCATTTCTTTGCATTGTCTTGAATTTCTTTCACCAGTGTTTTATAGTTTTCAAACTATAGGTCTTTCACCTATTTGGTCACATTTATTCCTAGATATTATTTTTGGTGCAATTATAAATGGGATTTTTTCTTAATTTCAGTTTCTGCTGCTTCATTATTAGTGTATAGCAATGCAACAGATTTCTGTACATTGATTTTGCATTCTTTAATGAATTCATTTATCAGTTCTACTAGTTATTTTTGGTAGAGTCTTTAGGGTTTTCTATATATAGTATCATGCCATATGCAAATAGGAAGAGTTTCACCTCTTCCTTACCAGTTTGGATGCCCTTTATTTCTTTTTTTGTAGCCTGATTGCTGTGGGTAGTACTTCCAGTACTGTGTTGAATAAAGTGGTGATGGTGGACATTCTGGTCTTGTTCCTGACCTCAGGGGAGAAGCTCTCAGTTTTTCACCATTGAGTATGATGTTGGTTGTGGGTTTTTCTTATAAGCTCTTTATTATGTTCAGATTGTATTCCCAACCACTGCTTTTAATCAATTGAGATTGAAGTCTTCTGTCTCACTTTAGATAGATACAACCCATAGAAATAGACATTTCATGGATGATGGTGGTCTTTGTGATAGTTCCTCACCTATTTATCTTTCACAATGCAGCCATTTGAACATTGTGTTGATGAATGAAGGAGTTAGCAAGGGGAAATGATAATGTAGTCCTATGGCAAAAGAAAAAAAAGATTCATATTCTGGTGTTAAAATGCTTGTGGATATTTGACTGATCTATGCTCAGTGCTTTGAAACAATACCTCTGGTTAGTAGCTTAGGTAGATACTGTCACATGGCTTAATGTGTGAAGACAGTGGACATTTGCAAGGCTGCATATTATAGCAATTAATAATAGGTGAAGCTCTGCGGTGAGATGGAATTGGATATGAATCCTGATCCTAAAGGTTTTTTATTTTGTGACCTTAGGTATGCTACCACTTAGTAGGAACCTAAGTTTTCTCATGTATACAATGGAGATAATTAATAGCTACTTGTTAAGATTGTGGTAAAGAACAAGAACAGCTATGTAAAACTTCCAGCCTAGTTCATAGTGTGAATCAGTAAATGTTAGCCATTGTAATTATTAAGTGTAAAATATGCTTTTAGGCTTATTTGAAAATTAAAGGCCTAGAAACAGATTCAGAGAACAGCAGTCTGGAGGGACTGTCAGATGTCCTGATCTAGGATCTTTGTTTCACAGGAGAGGAAACGAAAGAGGAAAAGGAGAAAATAATTTCCTGGATGAAATAGCCAGTTAGCGGAAAGGCAGGCATCACATTTCCATCACAGGCCAGTGTTTGTCTACATAGGACAGCTGTAGGAAACTTGCCTTTGGAGTTCTGTTTGATAACCACTTGTACAGAGCCTTTTGTTCACTGTGGATAGTTAGAATTATGGTCTTATTTGCAGTTTTTCATTAGAGAGTCAGTCAAAAGTGGTCAGAGATAATTTGACTCTTGGAGCTCAGATCCTGTGGTATGGTGGGCACACTTTCATTGCTTTGCAATAACTGATATCTTTAGAGTGTGAAGTAAACATTTAAGATTTAAATAAGCCCTTATGTGAATGCTAAGCTTCTCATTTGTTGACACATTCTTCCGGTACTCAGCAAATATTCCAGCAGCTTCTCTTGCCAAGGAAATACCAAATATTTTTGAAAGATAAAACAGCTGAAAATATTAAGAACCTGGATTTTTAAGAGTACTTCAAAATAAATGATGGAAAAACCTCAAAAGTTATTATACTGTGATGTTACAAAAAACCTTTAAGAAATTATAACTTCTTGTCTTAAATCAATAAAATATTATTTACTACTTACTTTGTACAAGGCACTGTAGGTGATTTAAGAACTTGTCTTTGCCTTTGAGGTACTAACAATTTAGTAGGAAAGATGAAATGTAAGTAAATCCATCACTAGTTACATAATAAAATGGAACTTAAATAACATTTGTGGATGAAAACCAGAGAGTATTGGTAGGCAGAACCTGATGAATTGTCAAATGAATGGTGCCGTGGACATTTGCCTATTTACATTCCCCTTGTTTCAGTGCTTGATTCTGGTTTTGGAATTATCTTTTCCTCACAGTCTTGGGGGTCTATAAATCAATGTGCTATGCATTTTCCTAACCAAGGAGTGATATCGGGAACCAGAGCATGCCCACTGAACTGTCTTCCAGAATGTGACTCAAGGGTTGAAATTGCTGATGAAATTGTTGACCCCTTTGGCTGACTTGGTTGCTTTGTTTGACTTTGCTTAGTCATGAATCTCTAGACTTCTGGTCAATTCCTATACTGTTGCCTTGGAATAAACTCCCTTTTTTTTTTTTTTTTTTTTTTTTTTTTTTAAATCAGACTTGGTATATGTGGTAGTGGCAGATAAAAGGGAAGGAGAGGCTACTCTGTAGATGTCAGGGAAGAGAGGAGGTGACATTTAGGTGGACTTGGAAAAGAGATGGAGGTAAATTGAGTGAAAAGACATTCAGTTTGTTGATATCCTATTATTGCTAATTCTAGAATACTATTAGAACCATTTCTGTGGTTTGTAAACTAATTAGGAAGCTTGTTCACAAATCCTGAGGATTTAATCCTTTACCAAGGGCAAAACCAAGGCAGTAGAGTTGGAAACCATTTCAGGTTCTTAGGTTAGAAAATAGAATTGGCTGTGAAAAGACGGGCTAAAGATGCAACTATAGCTGAGATGAGGCTTAGGTCCACCATGGAAGTAGCTGTGGTGGTCTCTTCTCCCTGTTTAAAGTCTGTTTTATCTTGGCTTTGTGATAATCCATGTTTAGTAGTGGGATAAATTCAATATTTAGTCTATCAAAATTCAGTAAAATGTAACCTATACTTTCTTCACTCAACAAGATAGAGTATTTTGAAATCATATTATCTCCATTCAGCAGTTCTTATTAATATGTGAAACCACATATGGTGCTTATAAAGAACTCCCAGACACCAGTGTATATAATTCCCCAAATTCACCTTACATTTGAAATAGTTGTATTCCTTGATTAAATAATATGTGTTAAATTCTGTCTGGAGATACACATCCACTTCCTGAGCCAGTAAGAGATAAATACCAACATACTGGGCTAGAACTTGGTCCAATCTATGCTCTAAAAAACTAATTTTATTGTTGGCAAAATGTACTAATGAACTGGGAAAAGGAAAATAGGGAAATGATCAAGGTCCATCTTCCCCTTTTCTGTTTTATTTTTCTAAACCAAGTTCTCCTTAAATTCCAGAAGAGGAAAATATTTTTTCTTAACATGATTTTTGAGGGAAATAAGTGCATTTCTGCTTTTGCTTGTGGAATTAAAATATTCCTTACCTTGATTTTTATAGCAAACTGGTAATGCGTACATTTGAATTTCTGGCAAGCCTTAGAAAGTAACAGTATACTTGTTTTGCATTTATTCCTCACTGGCTGGATGAATTTTTAAAACATGAGGTAAATCAAGTGGGAAGATTAAAATCATATGGTTTTGCATAGACTGTCAGTAATGAGGATGAAACTGGCATTTTTCCATCTGCTTATTTGATTATACATTTTGTACTTCTTTTTAAGACCAAACTAGAAGAGTTGGAAAGTGTTGTTGAAGTCCAAAATGGAAAGCACTTTTTAGTCATTTTTATAATGAATTGTGAATCTTTAAAATGTGTATGTTCAGACTGTTGGGACATGATCAAGTAGGTTTTTCTTTCCTCAGAGAGTTTATTCAAAAATATGTTTGTGGCAGAGGCTTTTCATTTAACCTATCTAAGGGAGATCTTTGGGAATTGTACCGTTGTCTGCTTGTGTTGCCATAGGATTGCCCATCTTTATATCTTCAGAGAGATAACTGCTTTTCAGTGAGGGAGCAGAGAGAACGTGGGCTTTTATAGTTAGGAAATAATGTATCTACATCTGATTCTCCCCTGATTTTTGTTTTTCAAATGAAATTGAAGTACTTTTATTTCCCAAGGGTTATTAGGAGCATTAGAAGTGATGAGTGCATCAAAAGCCATTTAGTAAATGATAGTAATTGTTACATAGATGTGATTGAGAAAAGACATTTTAACATGTAAATATTTCCTGCCTGACTTCCTGCTTACATTTCTGTTGGCTTTCTGTCTTTGTCAGCTCAATCCCTGGATCTGTTTGTAATATAAAAGTAGAAAAAAAAAGGTAGAAAAGGAGGTGATCTAAAGTAGAAGAAAAGGAAAAAAAAGAGGTTGAAACACAATGTCTGCCACTTCATTTCAAAGAGCTGAGGAAGTTTGGGGGTGCAGATAGCGACTTGGGTGGGCCTCACAAAGAGACCTGTGGTTTATTGAGGTAGAGGCCCTCAAGCAATATTGTCCAATAGAATTTTCTGCAGTTATGGAATTGTTCTGTATCTGAAATGTCCATTATATAAGGTAGCCATTGGCTACATGTGACTGTTGAGTATTTGAAATGGCTAGTTTGAGTGCAGAACTTTAAATTTCATTTCACTTTAATTAATTTAAATGTAAATAGCTGGATATGGCTAGTGGCTACTTTATTGGACAGTACTACTCCGGACAATCTAGAGGATATGAGAATCTGAGAGAAGGAAGAATAGGGGAGGAGGCTTTAACAAACTAAGGACTAACAAGCTAAGGTTCTAACAGCTAAGGACTCAAAGATGGCTGGGTCACAAGGGGCCCTGATTAATATTATGGTTATATGGGTAATAAAAACTTCCTTTCATTAGCATGATGATAATTTAAGAATTTTATAGACATAAAACTCCTAAGAGGTTATTTATATAAATTCATTTTAAACACATAGCCATACCCACTGTCCTCATCTAGAATTCAACTTGATGTATAAATAATTCTAAATATTTTATTTAGGAAATTAGAACTAATTATCTGTAGGCTTTATATTGCGTAGCAAGATTCATTTTCTCAAATGATGATAACCACAACCACCAGGACCTATTTTTTCTCTAGCAGTTCAGCAGTCCAACAGATGAACCTTAGAAATGAATAAGAAATGGTGTGTGTGTGTGTGTGTGTGTATACATATATATATATACATATATATGTATATATATATGTGTATATATATATATATATATATATATATAATTTTGTATTGCATATTTATCCTTTATGTTTTCCTGTATTTGCCTTGGAACTGATAGCCTTGATCACCTTCCATTGTTGAAACTAAAAATGCCAGATAAATGTTTTCCCACCCTCCCCTGCAGCTGGGGTGTCAATGCGTGTCCCTTAACCACTGTTTCTGAATTGGAATTGGAACTAGAGACACAGCATGAGGAGCACGTGGGGAATTCTGATGGTGGTAGCAATAACAAGAGTGAGTCCTGAGGCCATGGCAGATGTCAGAGACGGCAGCAATGCTGTCCTCACTGACACCAATTCTGCAGAAAGATTTTGGACATAGTTCCCGCTTGCCTAACCCCAAAGCTGATTCTTCCACCATGACTAGGAAGCTACCCAATATCCTTTTAATGAATTAATATTCCACTTAAACTTGGCAGAATTGGCTTTTGCTGCTTACAAGTAGAACCCTGACTGAAACAGATACTCAAAGGGGTCTGTAACCCTGAAATGGTTAAAGAGTCTCCTATAAACTCTCACTTATTATGACTCTGAGACCATCACAAGTGGTATAAGTAAGACAGAAACACAAAAATCCAGAGCTAGAGAAAAGGTTTATACTTCAAGTTACAGCTAGTGTTTGTTCAATAGTGTAAACTGCCCTAAAATGCAGACAGAAAGAAAAAGGGGTGATAAGGCTTACTTATGCATCATTGACTTATAAAGGAGAATATCAAGATTCTGAGTTATCTCCATTATAGTGAACACCTTAATAATGAAAGAACCAATTCCATCTAAAGGCTCATGATACCTGGAGTCTGACACTTTACTTTCCTCTGCCCAAACACTTGAATCCAATGATACCTAGTTTTCTCCATCTTCTATTCTGTCTCCCCAAATTTGATATCAAGGATATTTCTAGTCACTACTATGACACCCTATCTAAAAATACAAAGTATTCAGACATATATTAACCTCAGTCTGCAATTTGACCATGCTTCTAGATTTGTGGAAATTAGTACAAATATATAGTCAGAGGATTCATTCTTAGAAATTGGTATGTAATAAATAGGTTATGAAAGTGCAATTTCCCCCTGCATATTTTAATGAGAGTTTCAGCTATAAAGCAGATTGGGCTAGAATGTTAATGATGTTAAATAATTTCACTTGGGACTAGAAGTCTTAGATATAATCTCTTTTTCACAAACAATGATAGTGTTTTATTAAAGGAAGTATATTCTCCCATCATTTGCTGTGTTTATACAACATTAGCATTGCTGAATATTTGACATATATATCAAAGAAGGAATAATGAGCATTCCTTTCTTGTCATATAATGAAAGTTATAATTTGCCACATACTTCTTATTTAATTACGAATAAATTCAGAAGTGTGTGTTATGTTTATAACACACATGTTCTCAAACACATTATAAACTAAAGTCTCCCATATTCCCATTCTTTCCCAAAATGGGAAAGAAAAACATCAGGAAACTTGGAAAATATTTTTTTCTTTAAACATTTATTATGAAAATTTCAAATGTACAAAAAATTAAAGCCAATAGTCTTGTGCACCCATTCTGATTATACAGCTTTAATGATTGTCAACATTCAGCTGTATTTATTTCATCTGTTTTTGCATTCCTGCCACCTCACCCCACCTTTTCTTCTCTTTGGCTGCAGTAGTTTAAAGTAAATACAAAACATCATGTCATTTTGCTCCTAAATATTTTAACATGAATTTCTGAAAAAGTGAGGACATTTTCTAATATTGCTAATATATTCTAATATGGAAATATTATAGTTAATAAAATTAATAAATAATTGCCTAATATTGCTTAATACCCATTCTGTATTCAAATTTCATTGATTTTCTTAAAGATGTCTTTTTGTATTCCTTTTTTTTTTAATGTTTATTTTTGACAGAGAGATAGAGTAAGTGAGAGAGACAGAGCATGAGCGGGGGAGGGTCAGAGACAGAGGGAGACACAGAATCTGAAGCAGGCTCCAGGCTCCGAGCTGTCAGCACAGAGCCCGACGTGGGGCTCGAACTCACAGACCGCGACCCCGAGATCATGACCTGAGCCTAAGTCGGACGCTCAACTGACTGAGCCACGCAGGTGCCCCATTTTTGTAGTTCTTTTAAATTAGGATCTAAACATGATAGTTCACACATTGTTTATGGTTGTTATTTATCTTAAGACCAACCCCCTCCATCTTCCCCACAACCTTATTTTTTCAAACCCTTGACATAGTGAACAAATCAGGTCTATTGACTTACATAGAATCCCTCTATTGGATTTGCCTATTACTTCTTCATGGTACAGTTTAACTTGTTTCTCTTATTGTATAGACTTAAAGTTAGATCTAAAGTCAGATTCCATTTTTTTTGACAAAAATAATTCATAAATGGCATGTGTACTTCATTTTGTCCAATTAAGGA
This sequence comes from Panthera leo, assembly GCF_018350215.1. Taxonomy (NCBI): domain Eukaryota; kingdom Metazoa; phylum Chordata; class Mammalia; order Carnivora; family Felidae; genus Panthera; species Panthera leo. The sequence goes on from NC_056687.1 coordinate 110,245,918, forward strand.
AGCAAATAATATCCCACTTTTATGATACTAAGATTAATTCATGAGTTCAGGGGTTGATGCTCTGATCCTTTTACTATAAATTATCCTTCAGTGTATTCCCTAATAATTTTGGCATCTATTGATGACTATTGTCTGAATCAGATTTTTAGTTAGGAATCACAAAATGTTGATTTTCCAACTCTCTTGTTTCTTTTGCGTTTCCTAGCTGGGATTCTTTATAGAGAACTTCCCTCATCCATGAATGCTGTGTGGTTATTCTGCTAATTCATTTCAAAAAAGGCAGGATGGGTGCCTAATTCTCTCTTTTTTAAAAGTTTATTTTAATTCCAATATAATTAACATAGAGTGTTACATTAGTTTAAGGTTGGAGTGATTCACCAATTCTGTACATCACTCAGTGCTCATCGTGATTAGTGCACTCCCAATTCCTTTCACCTGTTTCATGCATTCCCCCCTTCCTCCCCAGTAACCTTCTAGTAACCATCAGTTTGTTCTCTATATATAATTGAGAAGTCTGTTTTTTGATTTGTCTCTTTTTTCCTTTGTTAATTTTTTTTCAATTTTCTTTTTCTGACTGACTTATTTATCTTAGCATTATACCCTCTAGATCCATCCATGTTGTTGTAAATGGCAAGATCTCATTCTTTTTTATAGTATATGTATGTATACCAACTTCTTTATCCATTCATCTCTTGATGGTCTCTTTGGCTGCTTTCATAATTTGACTGCTGTAAAGCTGCAATAAACATAGTGGTGCATATATCTTTGCAAATTGGTATTTTCATATTCTTTAGCAAAATATCCAGTAGTGCAATTACTAGATCATATGGTAATTTTAGTTTTAATTTTTTGAGAAGCCTCCACCTTGTTTTTTACAATGGCTATGCCAGCTTACATTCCTACCAATGGTGCATGAAGGTTTCTTTTTTCCTCCATCCTCACTAACACTTGCTATTTCTTGTGTTTTTGATTTTAGTCATTCTGACAGGTATGAGGTAATTTATCATTGTGGTTTTCATTTGCATTTCCTTGATTATGAGTGATGTTGAACGTCTTTTCATGTATCTGTTGGCCATCTGGATGTCGTCTTTGGAGAAATGTCTATTCATGTCTTCTGCCCATTTTTAATTGGATTATTTATTCTTTTGGTTTTGGGTTGTATAAGTTCTTTATATATTTTGAATACTAACCCTTTATCGGATATGTCATTTGAAAATATCTTCTCCCATTCTATAGGTTGCCTTTTAGTTTTGTTGATTGTTTCCTTTGCTGTGCAGAGGCTTTTTATTTTAATGTAGTCCCAATAGTTTATTTTTGCTTTTGTTTCCCTTGCTTCAGGAGACATATTTAGAAAAATGTGGCTATGGCTGATGTCAGAGAAATTGCTGCTTATGGTCTCTTTTAGGATATTTAATCATTTTTCTTTAATGATGAATTTTCAGAAGAAAGATCTGGAATCAGAAGCTGATTCTCTGGTACATCACCATTCTCCTTTCAGGACCAAGACATTCATTATACCAGCTATGGAGAAAGCTGGATGCTGCAGACTCACAGTTGAGCCCTCCATAGGAATGTCCTCAACAGAAAGAGCTGTTTTACTTGAGGTTATGTACCACTCTCTTGCCTGGGGACACCTAGACCTAATGACTCGTTACTGGGATTGGTGTGTGTGTGTGTGTGTGTAAGTAGGTATAAGTCTTGACCTGCTGTCCTTAAATTGTGACAAATATGAAATACATAATGCTTAACTCCCACATACATAATGCTTAAATACATTATCTTTATCTTTGTCATGTTGAAGAAAAGTTACAGTGATCCCAACAAATGTCTTGTTTGGAATTTCTTATAGTGCTAACCACACAATGGCATGTTTACTTATAATGTGTTATACTCTGCTGTATTGATTTGGTAATAACAAGCATGTGAACAAAATCATAATTAAACTGGAATGAAATTGATCTTTAATACATAATCTATAAATAAAGTAGTAAGAAAATAACCTTATATACAAAAGAGTATATAATGATGTGTTGTTTGTAAAAGAACATGGTTTTTCAACATGAAGTTTATTTGTATTTCATTTTCATATACTTTAAGATAAACATTTTTACTATATTTGTTCACAGTACTGCATCCTCCTGATAATCATATGATGTTCTTTTTAATGGAATTGTCTACTGACTAACATTTCTACATCTTTAATAATAAATGTAAAGTTAATGCTAGGAAGGATGTGAATCTGAACCTTCATAGAAAAATTAGCATTATTCTCCTGTCATTTTAATTCCAAGAGCCCTCTACTTTTTTGTCCTTCCATGATATTTGGCAATAAGATAGGGCAATTCTTGTTGGACTGCTTCACAACACCCTTACCCCTGCCAATATCTAGCAGGGTGAGAGGAGGTGACAAAACAAGGAATAGGCAGAGTAGGCGGAACTCCTACCTCAGTCAGTGCAATTCCACTTTTTACTTGTTTTGTATACTTGCATTTCTTGCAAGCTTTCATTTGCAAAAAATGTTCCTGTGCTAACTAACATCATTTTGAAAACCACTCATAAAGGGCATAGGTGCTATAAGAAATATTTAAATAAATAAATAAATAATGACATTGCTTTACTCACAAACTAGTGACTATTTTAAAAATGTTCTCTCTACTTTCCATAATGCAGATGTGCACGTGTATCTCATATTATTAGCTTGCTGATTCTTTGCTAGACTGCATATTTTCTCATTAGAAAGTTTGTAGTACTTTTTTTTTGATCAAAAAATGGCCCCCAAATGTAATGCAATCATATTCATCTCTATTTTAAATTAAAATCATTATTTTCATAAAAATATTCAAATAAACTATCATGTTTTAATATACAATCAAAATATTTTATATAGCAATAAAGGGTACAGAATATACTAGGTTGGAAAATCAACAGCAAAATTTGTGCCTATTATTGCTACCTTAGAATTTCTAATTGGATGTATAGGATCTGTTAGCTTCAATTTTCCCCTTTCCCCTTTTTTCAAATAAAATTGTTTTTGCATATATCTTTCTCATCTGAAACCCTAGGGCTGTATCTTGATTAGTCTAAGTGAGGATGAGTACATAGAATACACCCAATGTTTTTTTTGTGTCTTAGGTTTGCCCAATTTGATAGAATGAGCATCTTATAATCTCCACCTGGGGGAGATGTTTTCTTCACTTCCTGTGGTAGTGTGATTAAGGATGCTCACTGTTTTAGTTCCTGCTGGCTACCAGCCATAGCCTTGAGGTGGACTGGCCTCAGAAAGTTGGGAAAAGCAAGGCCAGCAGAATAGAAAAGTGGAAAGAGTTTGTATACTTATTAACATCACAGGCTGCTGTATCAATCTCTAGACTTTTCTTTATATAATGTAAAAATGTTTCCTATTGCTTAACCCAGTCTTAATTGGCATTTCTGTTATTTTCAGCAAAAAACCCCATAGCACCCCTCCTCAAACAACAAAAAAACTGCCAGGCAGACAAAATGGCATTGTGGGTATAATTATAGAAGTTAATCTGTTATTTTTGTTTTCAATGTTACAGTAGAATTCTCTTAACCCTATTCTGTGTTTAAATTCAGTTCTGGACAAACACATTTCTGGAAATGCCAGGGAGGCCATGATTGTGGAATTTAGGGAGAAGCAGAAATTGATACAAGGCACTGAAGCCTGGCTTCTGCCAGTTTACTCTGTCATCTTGCTTTTTTTTTTTTTTTTTTTTTTTTAATCTTTCCTCACCTTGACTTCCTAGCCCCCAGCATCTGGCTCACACCTTGCATTGGTTGCTCTCATTAATATTGGATCCATCAGTGATTGGGCAACTCTATTGAATACCAAAATTTTTTTTCATGTTTTACTTTATTTTGTTGATTCAGTGGTTTTAACATATGAATTGGTTATCTGTGTCAGAAGGAAAACTAAAGATACTGGGGGAAAATTTAGATAATGAAGTAGGAAATAAAGCAATAGGTAAGTGCATTTGCTGCAGATTAAGTAAAACCAACAGTGAGAAAAACAATAAGGATCACTGAAGGGAAGAATAAGGTAATAGAGTGTACCTGTGGAGCTGAGAAAGAATTTCTTTTCCAGACAATTTATTCTTATTCAGGCTAGAATAGTTTAAAAATATATACAATTTTTTCTTGAGAAAATCTCTTAAGAAAATGTGTTGTCATGAAATCATCCTCCCTGTTACTTAGCACATTTTTTAGCCATATCGTCAGCACTGGCTGGAAATACCATTATATGCCCATTCCTCACCTTTTTTGCTTACTTTACCTGCCTCTGTGTGTGCCCTCAACTACTCTCATGACTTCAAAGCTTCTATTAAATGGAATTCTCTATTGACTAGTATTTCAACATCTTTAATAATAAAATGTAAAATTACCGTTAGGTAGTGTGAACAAAATCATAATGAAACTAGAATTTCTAACTGCAAACCTTAGCTTTAGCCAAGATGTTTTCCCAGCTCAAAATGTATTCATTCAGCTGTTTGTAGGACATTGCCCCCAGAATTTCTGCAGGCATCTCACTTTGTCATATCCCAAAACAGAATCCATTGTTTTCTCAGTAACCAGCTCCTTCATTTCTTCTCTAAGCAACACTTAATGACTATGTAATGTGTTCAGGCTTTGTCTTAAGAGAGCCAACCCTCCAGAAGTATAGAATAGTGAGAAAACAGATAACATAAAACAAAAACTATTATTTTGTAGTTAGTGCAAGGCTTGTTATAGGAGGATATGTGATCTGAGATATTTTATATGACTTGTCTGTGCCTCAGTTCCTTTATCTGTAAAATGGAGACAATAGAATCTCTTCAGATTGAGTGCGATGATTGATTTAATCAATATATATGAAGGGCACAGGACACACTAAGTGATCAATAATTATAAGCTATTATATTATTATTATTATTATTATTAATTACATTATACAGAAACTGAAAGCTAAGCCTTAAATGTCATGTTTACTGGTGAAGCATTAGAACTGTTCTGTCATCACTTACATTTAATATTTTTCTGGAAGTGCTTGCCAGTACAATTAAATGAGAAAAAGATGAGGTATAGAAATTGAAGAAAAGAGGCAAAAGACAATTGATTTCAGATGATTTGACTATTGTCTTTGCTCAGGCTGCCACAATAAAATACTACAGGTTGAGTGTTCTAAACAACAGAAATTTTCTCATAATTCTAGAGCTGGAAGTCTGAGATCAGGGTGCTAGCGTGGTTGAGTTCTGGTGAGAACTATTCCTTTCTGGCAAATGGCCATTTACTTGCTGTGTCCTCACATGATGGAGACAGAGAGCAAGCAAAGTATCTGGTGTCTCTTCTTATAAGGGCACCAATGTCATCTTGAGGATCTCACTCTTATGACTTCATTTAAACCTAATTACTTCCCAGAAGTCAATCTCCAGATATCAACACATTGATGGCTTCAACATAGGGATTTTATGGGGATATAATTCAATCCTAGCAACGATATATAGAAGCCCAATTAAATGGCTGACAAAATAATAGAAGCAATAGATTATTACTCCTTAAAGTAGCTGACTACTATATTAATATGTAAAAAGCAATAGTTGTACAACATACAGAAAAAAACATAATGGTAGGATTACATTTAGAGTAACAACCAGAGATATAAAATATTTATGAATAAGCCTTACAACATTTTGTAAAATCTATGTGAAAATGACTACAGATTACTTCTGAGACCTTGTTCTTAGAAATATATTATTATAAAAATACTAGTACTATATAAATTAATTTGTAAGTTTAATATGAACCCAATAAAGATGTAGCATATTAATCTTTGATTTATTTTAAAGTTCACATGGAAAATAAACATAGAATAGCCAGAAAATTATAGAAAATAATACATAACAAAACAGCATGTTATAGGTATTAAATTGTGTTTATTTTATTTAATAAATATTTGGTAGTATTTATTATGTGCTATACATGGTTATAAGTTCTTTATATATATTAAATATTATCATGTAATAATTCTTATAACAAAGCTATCAAGAGGGTGTTACTATTATACCCATTTTACAGATATGAAAACTGAGGCACAGAGAAGTCAAGTAATTTGCTCAAGGTCTCGCAGTTTGTAAGTAGAAGAACCAGGCTTCAAACTCAGGTAATCTGGCTCCGGAGTCTAATGTTCTTAACTAGTACACTGTGCTGCAGTCAATAAAATAGTTTAGTATGAGTATAAGAATAAACATAGAGATAGATAAAATAAAACTGAATTAAGATGTAGACATGAAAATGTATGAAAATGTAGTGTATAATAAAACATACATTTTAAGAAAGGAGAAATGATGGATTATTTAATAAGTTGTGTTAAGAAAATTGAAAAAAAAATAAAGATGGATCTTTACTAATTTTTACCACCAAATTGTATGTGGATCAAAATGTAAATGTAAAAATGAATTGAAACCATAAAAATACTATAAGAAAATATACAGGAATTAAAAAAATAATCTTTTGGTGGTAAAACTTTCTAAACTGCACAAAATTCAGGAGCCATGAAAGAAAAATTTGATAAATTTCATTATGTGAAATGAAACGTTAGTCTTCTTTTTTAAAATTAGTTTTACTTTTGAGAGAGAGAGAGAGAGAGAGAGTGTGTGCACAAACCAGGGAGGGGGAGAGAGAGAGGAAGAGAGAGAATCCCAAGCAGCTCTGTGCTGACAGACAGTGGGGCTCAATCTCACAACCCTGAGATCATGATCTGAACTGAAATCAAGAGTCAGATCTTAACCAACTGATCCACCCAGGTGCCTCTGAAATGTTAATCTTCTAAGAGCACTTCACTTATGCAGGAAATTAATTATTGTCACGTGGTACAAGCATTTTCCAAATTTATCATCTTTCTTTATGAAAGTCAAAACGAGATCAAAAGTAAGTTTTATTTTAAATTTGTTATTTGAAGTAATATTTCTAGGAATATGTCACTTAAAGAATTGGGAAATAAGTATTTATTTAATAGTGTGGTGGTTGGGGAGAGAAAACTGAAAGTATTTGGTATTTGATATTTGAAGTGAAATAGAGCTGTGGATAAGGTACTAAATCAGTGATTCCAGTTAGATTTAGAAATGAATATTTAAAATAAAGATCAGGGATACTGGGTGGCTCAGTCGGTTAAGTATCTGACTCTTGATTTTTACTCAGGTCATGATCTCAGGGTTGAGGGTTCATGGCATAGAGCCCCACATTGGGCTCTGCACTAATAGTGTGGAGCCTACTTGGGATTCTCTCTCTTTCTCTCTCTGCCCCTTCCCCCCCCTTCTCTCTTTCTCAAAATAAATAAACATGAAATGAAATGAAATGAAATAAAATAAAAATCAGAAAGGGTACAAGTATGTTTTCAAGAAAACCTCAAACTTATGCCAACCTGACTCAGAGAAATTCCATTTATAAAATCTTTAAAAACTAAAATATGAAATAACTAGAATTAAAACACTAAAATGAATATAAAATATGGAAGAAAAGGTAGAAAATAATGACTTAGAATCCTGCTACAACACAGCCACCACTATGATTTTGACATATTGAGGCAGGTCTTCTGCTCGGGGTCTCACAAGACTGTAATCAAAGAATCATTCAGGGCTGTAATCTCATCTGAATCTCAGGATCCTCTCCCAAGGTCATTCAGATTGTTGGCAGAATTCAACTACTTGCATTAGGAAGTAAGGTCCCTATTTTCTGGCAGGCTATTAGCTGGGACAACTCTGAGCTTTAGAGGCCATCACATCCTAGCCATGTGGTTGTATGCCATGTCAGCTTACTTTTTCAAATCCAGCAGGAAAATCTCTCTCCAGTCTATTACTAGTAAGTCATATAATTTATCATAACCATAGGTGTGGCTATCCAATCACCATTGCCATGTAGTGTAACCTAAACAAGGGAAGGCTACTCCACCATATTCACAGGTCTCATCATGGGAAGGGATTATATAGGGTACATATACCAGGCTATGAGGGAATTATACAAAGTATATACACCAAGGGGTAGGGATCTTGGGAGCCATCTCAGAATTTTTCCTACCACAGCTACTTTTAAGATTTTTTTTGGTCTTTTTTTTTTCCATTTGTCTATTTATGATGTTTCTAGATGTGAATTTTAAAATTTATCCAGTTTGGAGTTCATTGGTCTTTAATCTGTGGGTTAAATAGTTTCATTTGTTTTGAAAAAATTCTTAGGGATTATCTCTAAATAAAGTTTATGATTCATTCATGTTTTTTACTTTCCTTTGAAACTCCAATTTTTGTATATAATGTTTTCACTGTATCCTTTATGTCTTTCAAACATTTTTGTATGTTTCCATTCTTTGCTTTTATTGTAGGTTATTTTCTTTTTAGCTATCCTCCAGTTCATTAATTCTCTATTTAGCTTAAGTTTGTTGAAACCAAACACGGAGTTCTTAATTTCTGTTACAATAGTTTTTGGTTATGGAGCTCCCATTTTGCTCTTTTTCACATCAGCTATTTAATTTTTTATAGGTTTTAATTCTTGCTACAGTGTTTCTTATGCACTTGAACATAGTAAGTACACTTATTTTAAAGTCTATGACTGTTAATTCTCATATATGGAGCCCCTCTGGATCTATTTCTACCATCTGTTGTTTTTACTGTTTTACATTCATGGTACCTTTTCTCTTCATATATTTCTTCAGTGAATCCCAACTGATGGTCACTTGATGTGGTATTTGAAAACTTGTTTATAGAAATAGTTTAAATCCTAGGATAATATTATCTTTTTTTTCTTTTTTTTAATATTTATTTTTGAAAGAGAGAGCATGAGTGGGGGAAGGATAGAGAGAAAGGGAGACAGAAACCAAAGCAAGCCCCAAGCTCTGAGCTGTCAGCACAGAGCCTGATGTGGGGTTTGAACTCACAAACCATGAGATCATGACCTGAGCCAAAGTCAGATGCTTAACCAAATGAGCCACCCAGGCACCCGGGATAATATTATCTTTATAGAGGAGAAAAAATGTTTTATCTGATTTTTCTGGTTTCAGTTCAGTAGCAATCTCACATATTTTTCAATTCAATTTCAAGTAATAAAAATTTTTTTAAAGTAATTTTTTTTAATGTTTATTTATTTTTGAGAGAGAGACAGAGACAGAATGCGAATGGGTTAGGGGCATAGAGAGAGGGAGACACAGAATCTGAAGCAGGCTCCAGGCTCTAAGCTGTCAGCACAAAGCCCAACGCAGGGCTCGAACTCACAAGCTGTGAGTTCATGGCCTGAACCGAAGTCAGACACTCAACCGACTGAGCCACCCAGGCGCCCCTCAAGTAGCAAAATTTTGTGAGTTACTTGAATGATGCAAACAAAGATGGGTGGTATTCCCTGCTTCTTCTCTATCTCTGGCTCTCTATGACTATTAGAATACAGCCTTTCCAGATTCCTACCTAAAGAGTGATGTTTTATCAGGACCTTCACCTTTGGCTATTGTACTTCAGTGTTTGCTCACTAATTTTATGAGACTTTAAAACTTTATCAGCCTTTCAGCTGAATCAGCAAGGGCAAAAGTGGCCTCAAATGACAGGTTTACCTCTCTGAATTTCATTCTTTCCTTGGATATTGGACAGCCAATTATTCACTATATTTTAGCTTTTCCCATCTTTCAAGTATATTTTGTAACCTATTCAGCTTTTCTAGTTGTTCTCAGTAGGAGGGGCAGATTACCCAGCACATTGTTTTTGAAAGTGAAATCCCTCAACATTTATTTTATGAGATTTTTGTATGACTTTTAAATTTAGAAGTTTCAGTTTTTAGTATATTTTTTAGTATATTCAGTTTTTAAAAAATTTTGTTTCTGTATGCTTGATTTAATTTATATATTTACGTGTGTGTGTGTATTATTTCTTCAGTCCATTTCTAATTAATATTTGACTATACAATCCTCTGTTAATTACTCATAGATTTGCCTAATCCCAAATATTCTTTATTTTTCTTTAATTAAACTTGAAATTACTTATAATGAGAATATATTTTTAGGTTAACTGAGGAATTACTATCAGAATATAATAAATATATGTACTCTAATACCTAAGTTAGTTGCTTAAGCTAGTAACTGGGAATTAATGCGCATTTTTTGCCCACATTTAAAAAAATTATGAAGAAACAAATTGCTAAAGAATATTAGAACATGTTGTATTGTAAACTTCTATGGGCCATGGAAACTGCCTTCAAAATTGATGAGCCAGAAATGAAAATAAGGATCATTCAGATTTAAACTTTTTTTTTTTTTTTTAGATTATTTATTTTGAGAGAGAGAGTGAGTGAGCATGAGTGGAGAAAGGACAGAGAGAGAGGGAGAGAGAGAATCCTGATCAGGCTCTGTGCCATCAGCGCAGAGCCAAACATGGGGCTTGATTCCACAAACTACAAGACCATGACCCAAGCTGAAACCAAGAGTTGGACGGTCATTTGACTGAGCCACCCAGATGCCCCCAGATTTTAGACCAGTACCTGTTTAGTTGAATTTTTAATCAAATGAACATTTTTTTAACTATATAAAGGCATCATATTCAATTTCCCTAAAAGGATTTGCATAAACAGAAAAAATTATGTTTCATCAAAACACTAACATTCTTCTGGGTGAAGATGATTGGAGGACATTTCTAATACCGAAACTGAATACATACTTTTGAAAAGATCCTCTTTTTTTCATATAATCAGGTCTAGAAGGAAATACATTGTTTTTATCCTGAGACTTTTGTTGGCCCTTCTGCAATCATTTAAAAAAAAAAAAGATACACTTGAAACTAAGATAACACTGTATGTTAATTATACTTGAAGGAAAAAAATGGTAAAAAAAATTCTAATTCTCTGTTTATAGTCATATTGTATGTTTTCACTGATAATTATTGTTATAATTATCAGTAAATAATTTTTTAAAATGAGTTGAAGATTAAATAACAACATTAAATATATTCTCTTAAACCAAACTTAACCTATAACCTAAAACTTTTATTTTATTATTTTAGTTGTAGTTGTAATGAGAACTAAGATCTACTCTCTTAGAAAATTATCACATATCCTTCTGTTTTGTTTTCTTTCTTTCCTTTTTTTTTTTTAAGTAGGCTCTAGGCCTGATGTGGTGCTTGGACTCATGACCCTGAGATCAAGAGTTGCATGCTATATTGACTGAGCCAGCCAGACGCCCCACACATATCCTTTTTTATACCACTCTTGTATTCATTAGACTCCCAGCTACCTATACGGGTAAATACTGTCATTATTCCCATGCTACAAATTGTGAAACTGAGGCATGAAGCAGCAAGAGGGCCTGCTCCTGATCACATGGTTGAAAGTCAAACTTAAGTCCTCTGACTCCTATTTCCATATTCCTTCTGTGTCACCATAATTTCTCTTTTTGACTCTCCTCCATTGCTGCCTTAATCAAAAATAATTTGGAGAGAAAAATTTTTGGTAATAAGAAAGTATGTTAAATAGTTTTAGGCCAATGACTTTGTATGTGTATGGCCGTCTCTGTAGGTATTTCTGTGGAAACTAAGTGAAATTTACCAGTATCTCTATAAAAACCCAATTTCAAAGAATTGATGGTATTATATAAGGGTTGCTTTACAAAAAATCTTTACATAGCATAATATAGACTTACAATAGGTAGATATCCTTGACCCGGAACTGTGTGTGTGCATTTGTACATGTGAGTCTGTGCATGCATTTATGTAGTGGCATGTGGTGAGGGGAGTCTGTGGGAGATGTGTTGATAGAATATGGCTTAGGCCATACAGAGCTGGAGACATAAAATAGTCTTTCTTGTTTCTATGTAATTGAATAATTCATAATAATCCATAATATTCATAACCAGAGATATCACTGAGATTTTCTAAAGTGACTGACTTTAACATTTGGGTTAATTTTATCTTCATTCCCCTGACCTCTGATTTATTCATTGTGCATAATAGTTTGTCAGAGCTGGATTTCTATCCCAGCTCCATTGCTTTCTGTTGAATGATCTTAGGAAAGTTAATATAACCTTTCTATGCCTCCATTTATAAAATGTCAATAATAATGGTACCTGTCTCATAGGACTATAGGAAATATTGAGTGAGATAAAGTATTTTAGAAGCTAAGCAGAATGCCTGCCCCCCATCCCTGTCACCAATTATTGTAATTATTTAATCTGTAGTATCAGACCTGGAAGGGATCTTTACAGTGCATTGGTCTAACCCCTTAGTTCTACAGAGTACAAAACTTAGTTACTGAGATACTAAGTTCCATTTCAAAGGTCAAAGAACTGTGCATAGTAGAATTCAAACTCGGGGCTGCTACTGACTCCTAGTAGAAAATGTATATTCCTACTGTAAAAATTATTATATACATTAATAAATGAACAAGTATTGTAAATATTTTTTCAAATAATAGTCAAGATAATTCTATGTCTAATGGTGATTCTAGCATACAGAGAATGAATCAAGTTTTTTTGACTAGATGAGATTCTGAAAGTATTTTACATTGTCATTCCTGTGAATGGTTTAGATAGGGCTTTGAAACCCATGTAACAATCTGTAGGAAAAAAAAGGAACAGAAGGGAAGGTAGTATATAACAATTTCAATGCAAATTGTATGGCCACTCATAAAACAAGGCTACATATATCTGAAAAACTTGAGAATCATGATAGTATACCCTTGATTTTCCCCCCAATTTTTTTTTTTTTTTTTTGCAGATACCCAAAAGGAAAGTAAGGACTGAATGGCTCACTTAAATGAGCATTGAATCAGACCTCCATTATAAGTCATATGCCACTATTTCCCATTTTGAGAGCTAGATCATTATATAGTCTTATCACTGCTGACTTATGGCTTTAGCCATGTTTTTTGTTTGTTTATTTATTTATTTATTTTGAAAGAGAGAGAAGGAGAACAGAAGCAAGTAGGGGAGGGACAGAGAAACAGTCCCAAGCGGGCTCCATACAGTCAGCACAGAGTGCAGCACGGGGCTTAATCTCACCAACTGTGAGATCCTGACCTGTGCCGAAATCAGGAGTCAGATGCTGAATTGCCTGAGCCACCCAGGTGCCCCTAGTCATGTTTGTTTTTACTAGCATCAGTGGGATTTCATGATGTTGGACTGCTCCCTATGACTGTCACTGAAGTTGCCTCTAGTTTGTACTCTCTTTTGGGCAGCTATGTAACGGACAGAAAGCAGGAGAGTGAGGGTAGAAAGAATTATGTTTTGTAGTCTGCTTTTAGCATCTAATTTTAAGTTCTTACGGATGACTACTTTTGCATTAATCCATTACCACAGAAATGCAAATATTACTCTTCAATAGTCAGGTCATTTAAAAAATGCACAATGAAAAACTGGGCTGATGCACGTTTAGAAAGAGTCTGTGCTGTGTCACCAGGGTGTTGAATGCACAAGGATCTGTGTGATTGCTGCTCATGGCATATACCACAGGAGAAAATGTGGAGGCCTGGGTCTTCCTTTCTCTGAAGTCTCCCTCTCAGAGATCCACCAATTCCGTTGACAGAATAATTGTGCCACATAGCAGATATGGCCTAAATTTCTTCCTTTAGTATGGATACGTTTTAATGGTGGGCACTGTGAGAAATGTTAAGATGGACGAAAAGGTGGTAACATGCCTCAGAAATTCTATAGAGTGGGAAGAGAAAGTAATTTTACTGAATTTTATGTATAAGTTGTAAAAGTTAAGATAGGGTGGTCTGTTTGTGTCTAAAAACAGAGTCAAGCCTGTTAACTTCTCCCTCTCGGTAGAAGATAGGTTCACTCCAGTGCCTCCATTCTATTGTTTCTTCAGTTTGTTTATTTACTGTTACACGTATTCAGTGATTAAGTAGATTAAGTAGCATCTGTTGAAGACCTGCTATCAAGCCAGGCACTAGGCTGAGCTCTAAGGAGATGATGAGAGACAGCTATTAATCCTATATTCACAATTCAAAATCACCTGTGATGTGTACTGTATGGAGCTGGAAAGTATATTACAGGGAGACTCAACTCCATTGGGACCAAGTCAGCGGAGGCTTCTCTAAGGATGTGATGTTTGAGCTGAGATACGAGAGGTGACTAGAAAGTAATCAAAGTTGGGTGATTAGAGGCAGTTGGGGGAAGAGATGAAGAGTGACAGGAATGTTTCAGTTTGGGCAAACCTTAGGCTCTGCATTGCTTAACAGAAAAAACGTGTTGTGTACTACACAATACTAATGATGACCCCATACCCTAGCACAGCAAATATCCTGACCTGGCACCATCAGGTTACCCATGCATATGATTTCCTAAAGGCACTACAGTATTTTTCCTCTGGTTCCTTTCAGGTATTTTAGGACTGTTTTGAAAACTTATATAATATGCTTGCTGTGCCATCACTTTTTCTCCTGTCTTTTACCTCAGCTCAAAACTCTTTCTTTTTTTAACCGCTTTTAGAAGAGAAAGTGCAACAGAGGTTTAACTGAGCTACACAATCTAGGATTATTGGGATTTGGCCCGATTCCATACTATTCAATGTATTTGTATTTTGTGAGGTGTAGAATTAAGGTGTCTTCAATCATTGAGTCATTTGCACCAGAGATGCACATATTGTGACCACAAAAACCGTTGGTATAGAAAACTGAACATTAAAATTGTTCCCATCCTCAGGGACGCCTGGGTGGCTCAGTCTGTTAGGCCACCAACTCTTGATTTCAGCTCAGGTCATGATCTCACAGTTTGTGGGTTTGAGTCCCATGTTGGGCTCCATACTGGCAGTGTGGAGCCTGCTTGGGATTCTCTCTCTGACACTCTCTCTAACCCCTCCCCTGCTTACACACGTTTGCTCACTCTCCCTCTCTCTCTCAAAAATGAATAAACCTTTAAAAACTTGTTCTCATCCTCATATATATATATATATGATATATGTATTAAACATATATTTATATAAGTATCATATATCTAATATATATATTTTTTATAAAAAGAACATCATATATATATATATGTATATATATATATATATATATATTTTTTTTTTTTTTTTTTTTTGGTCAAGCAGCTCTTAGAAGCATGACCTAGAATTTCTTTCCCTGCTGTTTTTTTACCCCTCATTTATTTTGTACGTTTCAGCAATTTCTAAGCTGGCTTCAGACCTTGAGCCACAATTGGGAACACTTTTATAAATCTCAGTTGAGAGCTTATAAACCATTATGTAGCTCAGCAAGAAAGCGTGTGACAGAGATGTACAGTTACCTTTCCACTGAAGCTCTGTTTCTTTCCTCCCTCCATCCAGCTGAAGGTAAAAAGGCTCTTGAGGCCACCGAATAAAGAAATGTTCTGTTCTCAAAAGAAGAGGTACACATGTTCTAAGTCAACCAGTATGCTCCCAATGAAAGCATTTCCCAGTAAAAATGGCATGCAAATGTGGAAGCCATGTTTCATTTTTGGTTCAGGCTCTGCCAAGACAGCGAGCTTTCTCACAAGGCTGGGGAGGCAAACACGTTGCAGCTAGAAAAGTGAGAGTGCCTGCTGGAACCACACGGACAATCCTGCCAGGTAATGATGCTGTTTCCCTTTTATTTCTGTTGGAGCTGTAATAAAGCTGGTACTTGTGAGGCACAAAAGCCAGGTTCCTGCTGTGTCTTCCCAAACTGCTTCTTAAAATACTCATGCGGCAGCTGACCATAAAAAACATGTACGTGAATGTCTGGATGGATTTTCAGAACCTTTCTGAAAGCACACACCTGTTTTCAGGTAGGTTCGGTTTATGATGCTTTCGCAGTCGGTTTCCCAAGAGTCATGATTTTTCCCTGTAGCTTGAAGTTGTGTTCTAGCCTGCCTGTGTCCACAGGCAAATCTGTGACTTGGTCAAATTCCTGACTTGGTCAGGAATGCTTCCCTATCCTGGAGTTAATCAGCGGAGGTGGGGAGAGGCTTCAGAAGCCATATTGAGTCCAGAGTTCTATCAAGGCTCTGCTACTAGGTTGATGTTTAATGTCAGTCTTTTTATTAGATATCAGTTTCTTTATCATAAAAGGAATAGGACCAAGTGTAGAAGAATAACCAGCTTGCAGTACAGTCAGCTAGAAACCCACTTGGTTGATTCCAGAACCATGTGGGCATCAGGAAGCCTTTATTCAGGCCAAATTTACATCAATGCCAATAACAACTTGAAGGAATCTTTCAGTCAAAACTTTAAGAACACATCATGAGGATTCATTGAGAATGAATAACTCCGTGCATGTTAGAGTTTTATTACTTAACATATAAAGAAGGGTTTCTGACACCTTGATGGTTTGAAGAACCATTTTCAGTTTTTCCTCTCTAAAGAATCGATCTGAAAGAAACTATATTCCCCTTTTTCCTCTTCTTCTCAAACTTAAGCCATTTTTGAGTTGCTAACATAAACACCATTCAAAACTATTCTGAAATGGGGTAGCACATTTGGAAGTTTGCTTTCTCTCTCTCTTTTTTTTTAAATTCTACTAATTATGAAGAAAAATTACCAGCCCTTATGTTATAACTTAAAATTTCCTCCAAAGGCCAACCAAGTTTTGATGTGGGAATTGCTAAATAGTATATACTTTGCAAAATGCCAACTACCTACTTGTTCTTTAGTCCCCCAAAGACTTCATTTGTGGCTTGGTGCTACCGCTTTCTCTGGTAAACAGCCATCATTTATTGTGTCACTGTGTTACTTAATAATCACAACTCCATGAATCAGGTATGATAATTATCCCAGTTTATAGATAATCAAATGAGGCTCAGAGATGTTGACCAACTTATCCAGCATCTCACGGTTAGGCTGTGACTTACACATCTGATTCCAGAACCAGAAAGCTGAGCTGTCTTCCTGAACTGACCTGTGATCTTTTAAGCTTTCTGTGTTTCTACCTGGGAGTGTGCCCTCTCTGCTTTCTGAGTCATGTTTCTGAGTTGGGTTTTGGTAAGTAATGATTAAAAACTACTTGTTATGAGAATTCTAGCTTCTTGATTAAGGGAACAACTGAAAATAAATTCCCTCGGCAGTACTATGGCAGCCATGACATTTGTTGTGCAACATCATTAACTGTCCTCCCTTCCTGAAGTGACAGTTCAGGATGCTACTATTTAACCTCTCAATACCAATTAACATGCAAGCAAAAAAGAACTTTAACAAAAGTCACTACAAATGTATATTGCAATAATTTTCAAAGTGTGGATAGATCCCATTCCACAGTTTCCATTCTTGCGCTTCTCTTTGATTTGGTAATCACCAGCCACCCAGAATTTTTGGATGAGCCCCTTAGTTAGAAATGCCCCTGGTTGAGTCCCTGTAGCTGATGGGAGTGTGCATGATCATGTGTGGGGTCAGAAGAAGGCGGAGACACCTGGTCTGCAGCCTATCTTCCCTTTACCCATCCTCAGCATGAAACACAGACCTTTACATAGCTTCCAAGGACAGTCTGCTTATTCATCGGGGTCTGCAAACACAGTGCTCAGGCTCTAGGCTGTCTTTCAGAGCTTTCAAAAATGTTTGTGACTAGAAAAAGGAATTAATGGCCCCCCAATACAAAAGGGAAACTGCAAAATGGAAAGGAATACGTTTAAGTAAGTGTTTACACTGTTAACAGGTCAGCCTTATTAATTTTTAAATTTAGTGTTTATAAAAATTTCATTACATGTGGAGAACAAACTTGTGGTCACCAGAGGGGAGGGAGATTCGGGGAAAGGTGAAATAGGTGAAGGGATTAAGAGTTACAAACTTCCATATAAATATGTCACAGGGATGGAAAGTACAGTATGGGGAATACAGTCAATAATACTGTAATTACTTTGTATGGTGACAGATGTTGACTACACTTATTATGGTGAACATCTTATAATATATATCATTATTGAATTACTATGTTGTATACCTGAAACTAATATAATATGTTAACTATACTTCAATTAAAAATTTTTAAAAATTTAGTCACATAGAAAAATAATTTATGGGTTAGATTTTTTTCTTGGTGTAAAAAATGATTGCTTAGAAATCATAGCTCATTATAAATTAAATGACATAATTATAGTCTCTAAGATCATCTTGCTTAATTTTTTCTCTTGCTTATCTGTCTCCTTCTACTAGGATATAAGCTCTGTGAGAGCAGAAACCTTGTTTTTTATTTTTTATCTCCACTGCCTAAAATGGGTGTGGCATATTTATAATTCTTAGTAAACATTTGTTGATAAATGAAACTAACACACACACGTATACACACACATGGTGCGTGTGAGGTTAGTTACTATAAGGGATCCTATACTTAGGAGGCAGTATATGTGTGCTTAAAGGAGGTGGTGGGTAGGGCCTGAGGGTAGGAAGACCCTGAAGAGAATAGGGATGAGATGGGTCCATCCCTCATCTATGTCATCCCTGGTCTCTATTTCAAGTTTGTTATTAAAAATACAATATAAAAATTTGATTTTGAATATCCATAGGGAAAGTCAATTTGGAAGACTTCAGATAGGTTAGAATTTGACAGATTTTGAAGTAAGTTAGAAATCTGAACTCAAGGCTTGGTAAAATTTAGTTCAAGTAATTACTAATTTAAATCTTTGAGGGGAAGAACTAGCTTAGAACTTAAGTAAAATGCAAAGAAATGTTCATTAATTTTAGATTTATCTGAATTTTTTATCCTGAAAGATTTTATTTAGGTTTTTGTTTTTTAGTATTCCAGACTATGTTTTTTTTTTTTTTTTTTTTTTACTATGAGCTTTAATCAGATTTTTAGATGAAAATAATTCTTAGCCTTACTGAAGAACTAAATTTCTTGCTGGGAAAAAAAATAGAGGTCATTGAGATTAATTGTTCCATATGAATGTAATTCTTTTTTAAATAGGAAATAGTAATAGGAAGATTACTTATGGGGAAAAAGAAAGTTTAAATGGTTTATGGCTTAGAGGAATATTTTATGTAAATTAGCTCAAGTTACCTCTGGGCAAGAGATAAATTTGGGCAGTTGAAATGTTCCCAGAGGGTTGGTGTGGACATTTTTTTATAATGTCATTTCTGAAACCCAACAAATAGGTGGATGGCTAATCACAAAACATGTGTCTTGGTAACCTCTTTAAAAATGATTCCAACTTGTATGGAAGATTGGAGGGTTTGTTGGGATTTGGAGCTTTCAGCCTATTAAAAGGGTTGAATGATGATTTGGTTATGCTACTTCATGCCCTGTTGCTCCATAAGAAAATCTGCATTTTCAGTGTTCAAACTGAATCTTGGTCCATCAGCTCTTCAAATGACAAGAATCCTTTCCAACTTGATGAGCACATAGATTCTAATGATCTTGAAAAGAGAATCATATATGAAAAGGAGGGAAAATAATTTATTATCTCTAGGACTTTTGGAAAGGAAAATGGAATGAGGTGAGGCAAGATCGCTGATTTTAACTTTGGCCTTGTCAGAAATGTTGGGAAACTTGGGAAGGAACCTAACTTCTCTAGACTTCATCATAAAATGGGCATACTCCTTTTAACCTACCTCACAGTAAAAACTAGGCTTTGTACATGGTGAAGAAAACCTATATGCCACCATATGCCACTATGTAGTGGCAAAACCTATATGCCACTTTGGCATATTGATTATTTTGAATTAAAGGCACTGAAGAAACAGCAGGTGCAAAAAAGACACTCCAATCCTCTGTTTTTTTCCTGAAAGCAGGGGATAAAACTCTCAAGTGAAAGGTCCCCTTCCTGCACTGGGAGAAAGACACTCATCACCAGAGATGGGTAATTAGGGGCCGAGAAATCATTATAAACAAGCCATGTTAAACTAACTCTGATCGTCTCAGTAATCATTATTATTACTCCAGCTGAAACCCCTTTGTGTTGTCAAATGTTCACAAATTATAGTTTGTTTGTTCAAAAGGTATAAAAGCCGCCTGCTGTCGTTACTTCTTTGGGACTCATTCTCTTGTGAAAGTTTCCATGTACATGTAAAAACTGAATGAGATTTGTATGCTTTTCTCCTGTTAATCTGTCTTATATCAGCCTAATGCCTAGGCTCAGCTGGAGACCCTGAAAAGGGTAGAGGAGAATTTTTTCCTCCTCTAGAAAGAACATGCCTTGAGAAATATAAATGCTATAACACCAGATTAAGTTATGAAGTTGAATTACATGGGATTGCCATTTTTACAGTTGACATAGACCAAATAGAGCCAATTCTATAAGTAAGGTTTTCGAGTCTATCAGAGCCAAATACTATATTTTTGCTAAATTACATCTGCATTAATATCTTAGTAAAAAAAATGGGAAAGTGCTATTGGGAAGAATATCGTATTTAGGAATATGGTAAAATGCCTTTGGCAACCGTTCTATAAACAAATGATGATAATAGAGCACTGATTTTGTGCTATACCCTGAGCTGGGTGCTGAGAATATAAAATGAATGAGACACAGTTTCTGCCCTTAAGGAATCTAAGTAAGTGCCAAATATTAAAATATATCAGAAACTTCTTTTAGCCAAGTTAGAGATCACTTTCTGAAAGATGGGAAGTTTGGATATAAATTAGACCAATTTGATTTTCACATTTAGCTTCTGCAGTGGCTCTCAGGAGACTCCTTCCACAGGACTGAGTGCAGAGGCACCCAAGCAATAGTGGATTTGGGCAATTAAAGAGGCATCTTCCCAGCACAGAGCTTCTATAGCTGAGCTAAATCCAACCAGGATTAGACCTAGACATTTCTCTCTGCATTGTCACTCAAGGGGACTCCCGGCACTGCTCCTGGTTCTCTTTCCACAGCCCTGGGAAATAAATCCTGAATTCAGGTGTGGAACTAACCCAGAAGCTGGGAGTGACCCCAGGTTGCCTTATGCAATTTGTGTAACTGCCAACTCCGAAGTTGGCCAGTTTACTGCCCTGATTTTTTCCTGCCTTCACCAGCTATGACTTGGATCAGGAAAGGCAGATCCTATAATCATTTCTTCAGTTCTCTAAGGTGGGGGAAACTTGATGCTGAATATTATATAACTGAAATGACTAATTGGAGAAATTTGCTGGTCAATTGTGTCAAAAAGTCAAACAGCTAAATGTTCTCTCTTATATCCATTAGTGCCCATCAGTAAAGCCTGTATGAGGTTTAGGTGTCTACTTACTGATGTAATTCTTAGGTAGTTTTAAAAAGTAACACTTGAGCATTTGCAAAAATACTAACATATTTGATCGTTTTGATTTGTATCCACAAGTATATGTTAAGTGTCAGAAATCGAGGTGATCTGGCAAAACAGGTCTCTTTTTGTTTGCTTATTTTTATGAAGAGGCAGAGGTTTATAGCATTTATTTTTGAATTCACCACAACGTGGCACTCTAGTAATTTCTATATCCCTGGATATTTTTGGTTGATGGAGATGCCTTCAAAATATTGGACTTGTAGTAAGAATTCTCTGCCTGCAAATGTGAGTCATTCTCAAAGAACTCTACTTATGAAGTCATGGAGGGTCCAGTTAATTAAGTACGTGGACTACACTTCCAAGGGTGATTTTCTGTGCTTTGCTTAAAACACAAGAGCTAAAAAAAAGTGAATTTGCTTGGTTTCTTAATCCTTATCTTTTCTGTTTCTTTCTTGAAGGTAATCAAGAATAAGAAAAATCAAAATCTTACTGTAATGACCATGGAAACAAACTTAAACATAAGGATGTGAATGTAGAGGTGTGGTATGGAGCAACCCTTTTTGTTTGTGGAAGGTATGAAAGTATACAGAGAGAAGACAATGTGTCTAAGTGCAGAGAAATATAGCAATTTTACTCGAGGAATTTTGATGGATTCTCACCAGATAACTTGGTTTTCTGACATAGTCTACGGGCTCAAAGTACTGGCCTCTTCATCATCTGTAGGCTTGAGATCACACATCACAATTTCTAGGGAGAAATTACAAGAGGCTGGGAAGTGCCAACCTACTTCTCTACCAAAAGAGTATATAAAAGGACTACTGATTGGTACTTTGACTAAATCTAAAAAGAAAGCTTTTATGCACATGTTGTATTTTTATTTTAATTTACAAAGATGGAAACCTAAAATGAAGAGTAACCAACAGTAGCAAGTAGTCAACATGTCCCTTTCCTGACATTTACCTTCATTGCAAGAAAATTTCCCACCTCCCCTTTTCCTTTTCTCCAACATATTTATATTTATAGAAAAAGGAAGTAGTAGGAAGAGAGAGAAACAGAGGAAGGAATTGAGGGAGGAAAACTTATAATATGTTTTTCTTAGCTTTGAGAATTTTGGCTTCATCTCCACTTGTAGTTAAATGATGGAAATGAATGAAATGGCCAGTATTTGCCAAACCAGGACGTTTACCAGGCATTTACCACACACAGCATTTGTAAGAGGTGCTAATTATGCAAGAACTAAAACAAAAGCAAACACAGAAATCAAATAGGTATATTGTTGTACAAATTCATATGGGAAGGAATTTAATTTGAAAGGCAGACTTTGTGTCTACACCACTAGTAAACCATTCTTCACATTTCACACTGTGAACCAGACCTATTCCTTATTGCCATGAATCTGTGAGATACTCTGTGATTTCTGGCATAATTCTTTTGATTTATTGCCAACAAACTGTGACTAAGGGAAGGTCTGTGCTATATTTCCAACATCTGGTTTTAAAAGCTTGAAAAATTCCATATATTCTAAGCTTTCACCCTAACTTCTCTCCTCTCATACTGCCTCTGCTCTTCACATGGAGTATGGCCTTTGGTCCTTCATTATAATTTTATTTTCTAATTTATCTCCTGATGACATTTTCACTTCTACCTAGATTGGACCCAGTAAAGAGTTTGCTCATAGACTTCCATCCTCCTTTGACAATACTCCTCCTTCTGCCTCCTCCATCCTCCTTCTGCCATACTTGTTTCCCAGTCTCCAAGCCCAGGCTTCCTACAACAGAGTATCATGGAAAGCAAATGTTTACCTAAGTCAGGTAGACTTGAATCAAATTTCAACCCTAGTACTAATTAGCTCTTTACACTCAGAAAAATGATTGAAATTTCTGAACCTATAACCTACTCTACAACTTCCAGATAGTATAATACTTCCATCAGGGTGATTGTATGGTTTAAATGCAAAGGCCTATGAAAAATGCCCTCATAATTATACATACTATAGGAACTCAATGCTAGTCTTCCTCCTCTAACTTTATTCCAGATCTGATAGATGTTCCTGGAGAAAGTACAGATTTAAGCCCACTGTAAATTCCTGCCATGTAATCATACATTAGATGATTATTCATTTGTTATTTACTCTTGTTTTAGTCAAGGTTTCTGATTGCCGTCAACAGGATTCACTCTAGACAGTCTGCCTGCTTTCCTTCTCTCCTTTCTTTCTTTCCCTTCTTTTTTTTCTTCCTTCCCTTCTTCCTTTCTTTTCTTTCTTCCCTTTTTCCTTCCTCCCTTCCTCTCTCCCTCTCTTTCTTTTTTTCTAAATTGAAGTATAACATAAATATAGCTCAATGAAGTTTTACATATGTATATGTTCTGTATTCGGCACCGTTATGAAGACACATTACATTTTCAGGAGCTCAGAAGCCTCTTCTTGTGTCCCTTTGCCTTACATACCTCTCTGCTGAGGTAACCACTATTCTGACTTCTATCACCAAAGACTGGTTTTAGTTTTGCCTATTCTTAAATTACGTATACATGGAATCATATGGTAAGTATCCTGTTTCTGGTTTCTTTTGCTCAGCAGTGTCAGTGAGAATCTTCCAGATTGTTATATGTGGCAATAGTTTTTCTTTCGGGGGGGGGCAGGTAATGTGGTATTCTACTATATGAGTATATCACAATTTATCCGTTCTATTTTTGATGGAAAGTTTGTTTTTAGTTATTACGAAAAGAGCTGCTATAAATATTTTACAAGTCTTTTGATACATATGTATATGCATATATGTATGTATGTATGTATATATGTTAATATCCATTATGTATATACTTTAAAATTGCTGGATCATAGGATAGATATAGTGTAAGCTTTAGCAAGTGCTCACACTTGAGCTAGTTTAACCAGAAAGGAATTTATTGAGGATATCAGCTCCAAGGATTCAGTGGACAGTTTCTAAGCCTGAATTTTTAGGAATATCTTCCAGAGCCACGCTGCAGAGTTGGCCTGGGAAGGGTATTGTTGTTCCAACTGATGCAGAATTATGTTATCTTTGAGGCAATTGGAAGCTTCCATTTTTGCCACCAACCCTGGAAACCCCCTACTGGGTTGAAAAGAAGGATCTTTTTGCTGCACTGTGTGGTGGAGGGAATCTGAGTGGCTGACGACTACTACTACTACTTCAAAAAAAAAAAAAAGGACTTTCAGCAAGTCTTCCCTTTTTAGCCTCATCTCATATCTCATGCCTCTGAAGTGCCAGGTATTTCATATTCCTGAGATTTTCTGTAATGAAACAATACGGTGCCTCTTATTTTGGCCATTACAAGCTTATGCAGTTTTCTCAAGATTTTTAAGTCCGTTACCATCCATCCATTTGCTTTCTAGCTTTCAAAATTTTTTTTCTAAAACCTCTGATCTCCTCTTATCCTCTACTTAGCTTTACTTTTGTAGGTTATTGCCTTTTTTCATTTCTTTGTTGTCATTTGGTTGGGATTTCGGGTGGGAATTTCTTGTGTATAGTTCACTACTTTTAACTAGGAATCTTTTTATTGCATTTCTCAAATGATGCTCCAAACTGTTTCTATCCTTTCCCATCTCTTCCTCATCTCCCTACCCCAAGTTTAACAGATGCTCTCAACTTCTTCTATCTCAGTTTACTTCTTCTTCATGTCAAAACTTCTCTGCATTATTTTGAATTTTATGTGGGAAATTAGGAAGAATGATCTGTCCTTTCCAATGCTAATTCTTTTGTTTGTACCCATATCTACCTCTGGGCTCTTGTTCCATCCCATACATACATTTGCTAGCTTGGAATATACATTTTTGGAAATGGGGGTACAACTGAATCAGTGCCATGTGGAGAGTGTATGGTATAGTCTCTTTGAAAGTTGTTTCTAGAACTGTCCTTAGGCAGAATATCTTCTATTTCCTTTAGATTCCTTGAAGTTATAACTGGCCTTGAGCCACATTTCTTCCAGCTACAATTTATGTAATTGGTGGTCAGTCCTTTTAGGCTGCAATGAACTTTATGAAACCCTCCTTTGATGTCTGTGGTCTGCTCCAGTGCTGACTTGTGTGCTGCTCATTACCCTCTGTTAACTTGACTGTTTCATTCACGGCATCTGGAACTGTTGCAAAGCTTTTTTGTTCACATCCAGTATGCTTTTCTTTGTTTCATTGTGGTGCATCTAGCCTCAGCACACTTTTGTCAGACATTATTAGTTAAAACTGAGAACCATCCATTTGGTATCCTCTGTGATAGAATAGAAATGTCAGAGAGGGAGGTTGCAGTAGAGAAAACCATAGCACAGAATGCTGTGCTGAGACAACTAATTTTTTTTTTAAATTTTAATTCCAGTATAGTTAACATACAGTGTTATATTCGTTTCAGGTGTACAATATAGTGATTTGGCAAGTCCATACATCATCTAGTGCTCATCAGGACAAGTGCCCTCCTTAATTCCCTTTACCTATTTCTCCCATCCCCTCACTCACATCCCCTCTGGTAACCAGCAGTTTATTCTTATAGAGAATAAGAGTTAAGAGTCTGTTTTTTAGTTTTTCTCTCTCTCTCATTTTTCTCCCATTGCTCATTTGTTTTGTTTCTTAAATTCCACATATAAGTGATATCATACTTCTCTGATTTTTTTTTTTTTTTTTTTTTTGCTTAGCACTATACTCTCAACAAAACTAAAAGGCAACCTACTGAATGGGAGAAGATATTTGCAAATAACATATCCAATAAAGGGTTAGTATGCAAAATATATAAAGAAGGGATACAACTCAACACCCCAAAAATAAATAATCCAATTAAAAATGGGCAGAAGAAATGACATTTCTCCAAAGAAGACATACACAGATGGTCAACAGACACATGAAAAGATACTTAACATCCCTCATCATCAAAGCACAATGAGCTACTGCCTCACACCTGTCAGAATGACTAAAACAAAAAACACAAGAAACAACAAATACTGGTGAGGATGTGGAGAAAAAGGAACCCTCTTGCAGTGTTGGTGGGACATAAGTTGGTTTTGAAGCCCTAAAACTTACTGGCTAAGAATCCACAATAGTTCTTAGAATCTGGAAAGATCTGTGTTTACTACAGTTCTGTAATTGTGTGTGTGTGTGTGTGTGTGTGTGTGTGTGATAAGTATATATGCATATACTGTAATTTTTAAGTAAACATTTTTTGGAGACCAGGACCTTGGGCCTTTTGAAATTCCAATTATTTGGGAATAAAGTATTCAGGAATTATCTTTCACCTTTTTCACTCCTCTGGCTACTTTCCTTTTGCCCTCACAAATGTTTAGATTCTTTTTATATTTAATAAACTTCTCATCTGCCTTGACTCTTATATCTTCCCCCTTTTAAAATTCAAACCTCTCAAAACAGAAGTTTGTTTTCAGTTTCTATACCCCTTCCTTCTCAACTCCTTGGAATCTACTTTTGACCTCTTATTACTATATTTAAACTACCCTCACTAATAAACTGATGGCCCCCTAAACTTGGAATCCACTGCCATTGTTAGTGTTGATCTCCTTTACCTTCCAGGAGCATTTGTCCTCTTATGCTTCTTCTCCTGCATAAAATGTCTCTTCCCTCATCTTCCATTACATTTTTGTATCCCAGTTTCCCCCTTTTACTGAATCTTTAAATGATGTTTTTCCTCCTTAAATATGTTTCTCAAATCCTCTACCTCCTCTCATATCCATTTCTTCCTGTCCCCATCCCCTGTTCTCTCTTTGTATGTGTGAACATCAACATCAGTTCTTATTTCTCTGGGAATCTCCATTTTGGTATTTCCAGCCGACAGGTGAATTTTCTCACTCAAATGCCGTGCCAGTAACTCACGATGTGTAAGACAAATCTTCTTTTGACCCTGAAAGTGTTTCTCTTTTTGACCTTTTTATTTGAGCATCCTATTCTCAGAAATTCTAACTTATCCCTGTCTCCTCTTTCTGGCTTTCCTATGTTTAGTCAGTGTTCAAGTCCCCATGGATTTTACTTCTCCAGTGCCACTTGTAGCCATTTCCTTCTTTCCACCCCCACTGAAACCTCGTATTTACCCTCACTGATTTTACTTCAATAAATGGATATGTTTTTCAACTGGTCTTATTACCTCTTACAACAGATGAATTCTAGATAGTTCGGTCAGCTTAACTGTATTAAAACACAAATATGAATGTACCTTTGCCTTGCTTAAAACTCCTAGTTTCTGTTAACACTTTTGTTATTTTAGTAATAGAAATTGCCTTAAATAATGGTGTTTGTCTCAAATAACCAGGTTGAGATAGAGTAGTTTAAAGGCTGATTACTTTGGTTGTTGAGTGATGGACTTGCCTATTTTCATCTTTCACTCTAATGGCCTCAAGTTGGGTTCCCTACTGGTCACAGAATAGTTGGCAATCTCTGTCCAGTCATATTGTCTAAATATAACATTGGATAGAGAAACTAAACACTACTTTGCATTTGTCCTTCTTTTAAAGTTTGATGAAACTTTCTAAGATTCACCCCTGGTGGGTGGTTCCCCCATTTTGCCAGCTAGAATGATGTCACATGTGGCTGCCTAAATAGTTAATTGGCAAGGGCCATGAAATTACAACAATTGCAGCATCCCCAGATTCCTATGAGATGCCTCACTGTACATATTTAGACTTATGTTAAAAAGGAAGAAGAATATGGTGGGTGTTGGGTAGGAAATCAACAGGTTTGAACTGCTATCCCTCTCTCATTCTTTTTCTTCCCCTGCTCCTTCTTACTCTTGTTCTTTTCTCTACCATCTCTGCTATTTTCTTTTTCTCTTTCTTTATTTTGTTCTTGATAGTACATATCTAGTGACATCCAAGTTTGATGAAATGTCTGATCTATGAAGAGTTCCAGGGAGAGGAATAATTTTTTCCTGTGACTCTATAACATATTTTGGTAATATCCAATAGATTAGTCACTGCTACACTCTTATTGTCATCTGTAATCTGCCAAACTTTATATACTGTATGAATATTACTCCTATAAGGAGTATGACAAGACTCTTTTTCTCAAAGAGTTTAAGATTGAAGTGGAGATATATTGACAGGTGAAAGTTATGAATTGACAGTACACTTAGATGTCTGTGTAATACTGACATTTAATAGGAAAACATTGACATATGAAATCTAAATGGACTGCAGCAACTTCTTCCCTTTTGGAGTAGCAGTAAATGATGGCAAAATTTGTGTAAGTGAGACAATAAATCTATGTCTCTAGCTCTCTTAGGGATAAGAGGACAGAAATTTTAAAGAGTCTTCCAGAGAAAAAGAGATATTAATAGAGTTTTTAGGGCGAGAAAAGGAGTCAAGCCACATGACAGGACGTTGGGCCTTGGGAAGAAAATGGGAAAGTGAGAGATTCCCAGTGGCAGGGAGTCTAAAGGTTTTTTGATACTAAGGAAATGGAATATTCACTGTTAAGTTGTTTGTGTTTCTATGATTTAAATACCTTTTACCTCTCCAATCTGAGGTACAGCCTTTTTATGTACATGTTTTGGGGGAAAACCAAGGACTCCCATGTGTGGGTGGATATGGAACAGAAACTACAGGTGAGGATGGAGAGACAAGAATGTGTTGAAAGTTTCAGCAAAAGCCACAAGTTAAAGTCAAGACATGGCATTGGAACTCCAAACCAGAACTGTGCAGGAGAAATACTGTCTTGGGACCATACTGTTCTTTTGGCAAGATGTGGGATAGAGAGTTCTGGCCGTTTGTATTTATTTCACAAAAGAGTAGAGTGACCTCAGCTGTCATTTGGATTATACATATAAGCACTCAATTAATTGGAAAAAACTGGGACCAAATTAGGGCCTGCATAAAGTATTCTACAAATGCCATTCCCCCCCTTCCCCACCTCTTTTACTTTAGCCACTGAGGGGAATATGCTGAAGTTAAAAATAAACAAAAGGCACTAGCTTTGGAATTAGGCTGAACTACCTTAGAGTCTTAGCTCTATCTGTTAGTGTGTGGCCTTTGGTAAATTTCCTAACCATTCAGGGCTTTATTTTTCTCACCAGTTAACTGATCATAATAATATCTGCCTTGCAACATTATGCATTGCATGGTATTTGGCAGATAGTATAGTAAGTGCTTAATTAATTATGGCTGTTGTCATCATCATTTCTACCAATAAAATAAAACAGTTATCATGCACTTAGTATTTACAGGACGCTGCTGCTAGCACTTTACTTGCTTTCTCTCATTTAATGCTTGCAATGACCCCATAAAGCAAGTGAAATACCTCTATTTTACATATGAGGAAATGGAGACAAGCTGGTTGGCAACTTTCCCAAGGTCATACAGCGCCCAAGTCAGGGTTTGAAACTGGAAGGAGCCTGTTTCCCCTAACTAATAAGCTATGGAAGACAGTAGTAGGTCCCACCCTGATGAGCTGGGCTTCAGCTTGGCATGGAAGAAGGAGGAAGGTTAGCGAAGTCATGCTTCATTCCTAAACAAGCATGGTGAGGCAAGAATGCCTGTGGTATGTCAGGATGAGAAGAGAAGACATAAGAACAGATGGAGCTGCAGAGGCATGTTCAAAGAAGTAGTGCGAGTGGGGTGGGAGAGATAGTTGGGACTTCAGGCAAGAGGTTTGTAGGTACTGTGGAAATGAGATTGAAGAAAAGTACATCGTTTTGAAATTCTAGATTATTAACAGACTATGAGTGTGTTTTGTGAACCAACTGATTGACTTAAGTTAGCAGAAAAAATGTTACGTCTTAGACGACGTGAGGCCAAATCTTAGTGACTGGATGATTCAGTCCTTAGGTTGTGCAAAGTGAGCTTTTCCTGGGGACTTCATCAGAGAGGTCACATGGGCAATTAGCTGGAACCAGTCTTCAGCAAAAGCCAATAAATGCAGGTTTATCCTACCGATTCCTTAATAAGATGAGTTAATTCCATATACTAAAGGCAAGAAAACACAAACAGGGGAGGGAAAGAAGGGGAAAAGGCAGTCAGTACAAACCAGTTGATCCCACAAAAAAGCTGTGCACATTTCAGGGTCTCTGGTGTTTGCCTGTGTACCCTTGACTTGCATTCTTTCTGCTCATGGCTCCTGTACTCTTCTGGACTGCAATGAAGATGTCAGATCAAGTTAGTTATACCTCCTCCATACTTTTTTGGCTGTATTCTAGGAAACATTAAATTTCAAATTATACACTGCCTTTTACTATTGTTATTGAAGATGTAGAATTATGCATTTGAGCTAAATGTCACGGACAAGTGCGTGTCATTATTCCCATTTTCAGATGAGATTGTGGAGCACACCAAGCCTAGTGTTTTGACTTCATGCCACTGTGATTGGAGCTGACATGTACTGAAATGGAATACTGTGCTTTTACGTTGCATTGTAATTATCTCTTTATCTGACCATTTCTCCCATTTGTGTGTTGCAGTCACAGAGCTCAGCATACTTGTGACTGACACAAAGAAGGGGCCTGGTAGATCTTTACTGGATGAGTGAAGAAAATTTTATTGAAAAGTAGCTGCATACAAACTGAATGTAAAGTATTACTCGATGAAATGTTCAGGAATATTTCTGACATGATCCATCAGTTATCTGTATAAATTTGTACCATTGGTCTGTTAGGATTATTTTCTTTTAGTTTTCTCTCCTCTCTTGATTTCACTTATATACTTGACATTTCTTTCCATCAAGTCTATTCCCTGGATTTTACTGCATCATTACACCAGCAAATGTTTGTAAACTTTGTATTGTGAACAGTTAAAAAATGTTACAGTAATACCAAGGGGATAGAAGTTGACTTTTCAGAATATATCCTATTTGTTAATCAGATTAATTATTTAACAAACCATAAAAATAGCTACTATAATCATTAAAGCCTGATCTCTCTTCTTCCTAAAAGGACTGTCTAAAAGAAGAATTTTAAGTGCTCAGATATGTCCTATACTTGTAGCTGAAGAGACCTTAGGGATAATTTAGTCTTATGATGACAAAGCTTATTTCTTCTCCTTGGTGTTTAAATTCTACTCTGCATTAAAATTGGGAAGCTAATGCTAAGCCATTATTTCATGAAAAAATAAGATCTTAGCTTACAAGGTTATAGAATGCATCAATAGTGTTATAAGATTAACAGCCACATTGAGATTTTCCTTTCTCAAAAATTGCTGCTCGCTCAAACTGGTAGAAATGGCATACTTAAGTAGAAATTATTTTCGCACAAATGTGTCTAACATATAACTTTTAAATACTGAAATCTTTTTTGAAGTGATGATAGATGACATAATAGATTTGCAAACGTTCATTTTCTTTTAACTCTCTTTCCAAAGTCATCTGACATATATGGCCATGCAATCCAAAGAGAAAGTCACAGACACCAGTGGATGTTAAAGCTGGTGACCTGGAACCGGTGCTTATGTAGGTGACACACCATCTCAGCCCATAGAAGGCTCCATTCTTAGCTACTTCCTCCTGAGCCCCCAGATCACTTCTCAGTCAGCTTGTGGCATCTCTTTGTTCCTTCCAATATCCCACAGATCTCAAGGATTAGATTTTATCTTAATTCCTTCTTAAATCTGCCCTGGAGCTTCTGTTCCCTTCAAATAGGCTTGTCAGGGAGGAGTTAGAGTCTTTTAATCTCTTACCTTCTTTTCCATTTCCTTTTCTGCCACACTATAAAATGCAGAAGAGCTCCTTCATTTTATGGATCTTAAAGTTAATTATTAAAAGGATAGAGATACAAGGCAACAAATATCACACACACACACACCGAGTCATTGAGATAAAATATGAGAAAGAGTAACTTGCAGGGCACCTGGATGAAAAGAGGATTTGGTAAAATCCCAAAGGATTTGTTTTCATGTTTATGATGTATCATTTAAGGCATTAAAACCTTAAATCGATAATCAGTCATATATATTTACTATTTAATAATAATTGAAGGAGTTCTTTAATTCTGGACTTGTAAAAGAAAATGCTGAGAATAACTAAATTCATATCTTGTAACAAGAATTATTCACTATTAATTATGGTCAGACTATGAATGGTCAAGGATGTATATTATAGTAGCTATCATGTAAGGAATCCTTATTATTGTAGAAATTATACCAAGTGATAATGATCTCACAAACACCGGTCCTCTTCATAGATGACTTTGCCACCTTCTTCACAGAGAAATAGAAACATGTTGATTTCCTACCATGGCACCTACATATTTTTATGAACCTGCACCCATGTCTTCTCTATTCCTTCCCAGTACAGTTAATAAGGTGTCCTTCCTGTTGAGGCAAATCCAATAGTTCTGATAAATGTTTAACAACCTGGTTTCTGGAAAAAAATCCTGATTCATAATGTTTGTTGATATCCGTGTTGTAAATATTTCTACCATGGCTGATTTTAAGTTACCAATATGACACCATGGAATGATGAATGGAAAGAGAGGTGCACACAGACTCTTGTAAGCCACTACTTGGTCAGTCCTTAATGTCTTCCAAAAAAGCAGAGAGAACGGCGAGTCTCTGCACAGACACCGTAGTCAGATTTGCCCTGTGGATGTATCCTGGTTCTACTCATTAATATATCTATAGTTTTGAATACATCATAACTTTTCTGTACCTTAGTTTCTTAATTGGTAAAATGATGATTAATAAAAACATACCCTTTGGGGTATAGCAAGATTATCCTCCTAATCCATAACAAATCTATGAAGCAGAGTATTATTATTAATCCTTATTTTACAAATGAGATGTCTCCTCCAGCTACTGCTCTAATTTATTCCTTTTATTTAGCCAAATTTTAATCCACTTATTCCTCTCCCACCTACTCTTCAATGTATTCCCATGTAGCATCTTCACCCATTATGCAGACAGCTGTGGCTATTAGAAAAAAATCTTACATCTTACATTAGGTTTTCGGGACACAGACTTTTTAGAGAAAGTTTTGGATATGGGGTTTATTAGAGAGTGCTTCCAGGCATAACTATAAAGGAATGTGGGAGGCAGGATTGGGAAGAAGGAGAGATTGCATAACAGTGATGCATGCATTTGCACCAGAAGCCTTACCCCATCTGGTGAGAGCTCTGGAATCAAGTCGAGATGATCCTTCAGAACTGCTCTGAATTGAGGTGAGGGGGCAGGTTCTTTGTTTACTGCATTAACCAGTTTTTGAAGGGGAGTGGGGGAAATCTCGGGCAGGGAGTTTCCTTTTACCATTTCCTAAAGAGTAATACGATTTTAAGGTCCTAATAGCTAACAAACACATCAGTTATCTGGGGGAAATTAGTACCTGTCATAGAAAAGGGAATCTGTATAGATCTAGATCTTTATGCTGCTCAGATCTATTTGTTTCCTATGGTAAGTTGGAGCATTGAAGACCATTTGCTCCAGGATTCTTACTGGTCTCTTTTCTTGAGAAAACTTACAAAATAAATGTTAATAGCATGAATTACAGCTCCAGCTATTATAGTCATGAGGCCACAACTGAATCTCATTATTTCTTAATACCCATTTTCCTCATCATAGTCACTATGCCCTTCTCATGGTACCGTTGCTGCACTTGTCCATTTGCATTGTCCATTCAAAATTGGGCCGGAGAGGACAAAGAGATGTCCCAATGGATCACCTGAATGCTGAACATATACTTCCCTGTCTGTATTTTGTAAGAGCAGCCCTACTTCCTTCTAATGATCAAGGTCAATTATGTTTGTCAGATGGTAGCTCCTTTTTTTTTTAATTCTGATCTCTTGGTAAATTGGACCTAAGTTGACCAGCAAAGTTAAGTGGAAACCCTGATGTATCTTCTCATGGAAGAGTTTTCTCTTTATGAATTAGGGCATCTATTTCCGCAATGTCTAAAGTTGTGGCAGCACATTTCCCAAGTGAGTCGCTAGGAGAGTTGGTAAGTGAGACCACTTCTGCTTTCTCACCCCTTGGTTTCTGGACCCATGTATTTTACCTCCTGGAGTTAGAGCACCAAATAATGCTCATTGTTGTAGAATGTATATACTATTCTGGTTGATGGTACCCCATCCTTCAAGCATCTCATCTCCATTTGGTGTCTCAGCTGTACCTTGAAAAGCCTGTCCCATTTTTCTATCAGACTGGCAACTTCTGGTTGGATTAGCATGGTATAGGATCAGTGGATATCATGGTCACTGCGACATCTTTTCTGTAAAGTGGATCTCTCGGTTTGAAGTAGTGTTATATGGTATTTGTTGTCAGTGGATTGGCTAGTGCTTTTAAGTTTTTAGATAGTGTTTGGCCAAGGTCCTGTGGGTGGAAAAGGAAAATCCATTCATGAAATATGTGCCAAGTCCAGTCAAAGTAATTTCTGTTCCTTTCAGAGTAGATGGAGTCTAAGGTAACTTGACATCATGGTAGAGGATGGTGCTGTGTAGGGCTCAGTGTTGATTTCTGTTGTGGTTGGATTAAACATTCAGCAGTAGGATAAGTTAGATTGTCTTTGGTGAGGTGAAGCTGATACTGTTGGACGCATGTACCGTTTCTACCCCTATTACCATGGCTACTCCATTTTTGAGCCATTGAGCCAGCACTGGAGTGGTCACTGGCAGAGGCTGACTAACATCAATTGGCTGAGATGTCCTGTCTACCTGGTTGTTTAGTGTTACTTCTATGGCTCTCTGGTGGGTATTAAATTTGATAGAGAAAACCCACAAGAAGCAAACAGCCTTGCAGGTTCTCTAGCTCCTCTACTAGGTGGAATAGAGTTAGATAGCAAATTCAAATTGTGGTTTGCAAATGACCAACCCTGACATCACAAGGCAAATGCAGATGGGTAGGTTTAGAGTTGAGAGATAGATTTCAAAATTACTGGGGTAGTTGAGAAATACTTTTAATTCTTTTAATTCTTAAGCGGTGGCATTATCTCTGTCTTTACCCACTGTGATATTGTTGTTGAGTAATGATCCTGTCCTGGGAGAGGACATCAAAATTCAGGGGTTTCCACATGTTCTTGGTGACATTTAGCGTTCTTACCCCACAAATCAAGAAATCAGTGTGAGGTTTTGGCCAATTACCAAGTATGTCCATTTTCATTATACATTCAGACACTGGGGAAATGATCATGGACAGAGTGGACTTATTACTCTAATCCATACCTAGGCCGTGACTTCATTTATTGATAGCTCATATGTACACTCAGTCTAATATGGGGTCAAGATAATACTTCAGGTCCCTGGATATCAACATCAATTTAGACTCTTACCAAAATTCTTGAAAGATTTGGCTATTACCTTTCCCTGAAGTGTGGTTACCTAGATAAATGGCCTTAGTCCTTTGAGAAAGAACTAGGAAGACTCATTTTATATGCTTGCTGTGGTGTTAAAGGCTTCTTTCTCATGAGAATCCAACCTCTTTTTCAGTCAGTAAGCTCAAAGCCTAAGATCTGGCTTACGTTTGAACACTGGTAAGGAATTAGGACACTTTTTGGGCCATCTGCCCTCAACTCCCCTAGTTAGCATATTTGGTTTCTTAGCAGTATTTTTGCTTTCCATTTATCTTTCCCCTAGAACATCACATTCCATTAAATATTTCCATAACGCTCTGCTGGTCAAGACCCTCTGAATGATTCTCTACCTCTTCATTTATTCTAATAATTATGCCTAGTTTTGATGGTCAATCTCTGGCAATTAGCTTATGTTATTTTGGAGTCCTATTATACTCAGTTTTTATAACAGTATCTTGTACTTTCAACCCTGGGTTCCACAGGATGTTCATCACTGAGCTTTTTGATCATCCCAGTATCTCTCACCAGTATGGTCACTATTGTTTTGTTAAATTGACTGTCCTCTAGGCCTCTCTCATGGATTATAGTTAGCTGATGGGTTTTTTGGATGAAATAATAGAAAAATTCTAGCATGACTACTTTTCTGAGCCTCTTATTCCTTTCTACTATTGACTGCTGTGGAAGTGCGGGGCATTACTACTTTACTCTCTTAGCACTATCTCTTGGGGTATTTGTTAGCATGTTAAATTATGTATCACAGGGGAAGACTGATCCACTATTGATAATCTCTCCTTTATCCAAGTTTATGTTCCATTCTCTCACTTACATCTTATTCTAACACCACCAGGATCCTGTATATACTTCCCTGTCTCTTGCCACTTCATGTTGGTTAGGTCCTAGAGCTTTGTAGGTATATAAGTCCTTTCGTCATTTACAGAGCTTCCTTACAGGATATGTAGTGAACTAGCCCTAGTTATTGACCTGGAGGTGGAGAGGTGGGACTAAATGCTGATTGGCATACATATTGTCTTGTGCCATGGTCAATTTTATGTGTCAGCTAGGCTAGGCTATAGTTCCCAGTTATTCAAGCAAACTCTAATCAAAGTCTTACTGTGGAGATATTTTGTAGTTGTGATTAAAGTCTATAATTGTTTTACTTTAAGTAAGGGTCTACATAATCTGTGTGGACCCAATTCAGTAAGTTGAAAGGCCATAAGAGCCAACTGAGACTTCTCAGAAAAAGGAATTCTACCTGTGTATTGCAGCTTCAGCTATTTCCTGATAGTTCCAGCTTTTTCTTCCTGATAGCCCGCTCTGTGGATTTTGGACTTGCCTGGGAACTCTGACTGATACATATTTCAAGGCAGAAATATTGCATCATCTCAAGAAATGAGGCATTGGTAACCGTAAACAGAAACAACTGATCCAATTCTGCAGGTCCACACGGTTCAAGGACTTTGGGGATTCCAGATTTTCTAGTGTATGTACCCAAATGTCCTCATGCCAAGTCTCAGGTCCCCACCCTTTTCCAAAACTGGTCCTGACCTTGGTATAACATACTTGAGGGGTTAGAGAATTCGATTTTCTCTGTAGTTTCTTCACATAATTAAGTCCTGGGTTTAAACATCAGCTTGTTCTGCTTTCTATATGCAGAGGATGGAAGTTTCTTTATATGCTGCCAAAGACATTGACATTTTGCCTTAAGTTAGAGATTTAAGGCTTTCTTCCTCAGACTTCCATTGCTTAGTGTATTGATAGCCCCTAGCAATGGCTATCTAAATCTGTAATCTTTATAATGACTACTTTAATTTCTCAAACACCTGAGCTATTGCATTCAATAGTGCATTCTCTGCCATAGCATCCAATCCCAGTTCACCATAGCTAACTGTGCTAGTAGTTTCAAAGCTGTAGCGTGCTATGAATTGTCTAATGTTCCACCTACCACCAGTGAGAGAAACTTCATTGACAGTTCTCATTTTAGAATCAAATTTCTAGGACCACTCTTAGCTCTGTTTTAGGTTGGGTTGGAAACAGACTCTGAATTAATATTTGGATGAAAGAAGTTTATTGGGGTGTGTTCTCATGACCAGCAACATCTTCAAGAAGATGAGGGAACAAAACTGGAAAAAGGAAGAGGTTGAAAAGTGATGGGATTTTACTAGATATCTTAGCTGATCCAGTGGAAGCTCTTAAGTTGTTCTTAATTGAGGAACGTATGTTAGTCTTGTTCCCTAGCATTAGCCAATCATTGTATGTGGGCTGACTATTCACAAGGGGTACCTCCTTCCTGAAAGGGTGATCTGAATGGTACACTATGTCAACTGCTATACTTTTGGGGGAAATTTTCTACCAGTGATCAAAGCATTCTTTTTGATAGATTCTGTGATGTCATACTTTCCTGGTTGTCCTCCTAACCAGATGTGAAATATAAGAGTCCTTCAGGCTTGGTCCTGTGTTCCCTGGTCATACCATTTCACACTCTCTCCCTATGTATGTGTTCCATTCATGCCCATGGCTTCAGTTACTCTCTATTTTCTCTCTGCCGTATATTCAACTCATTCCGATGTTGATAAAGGATGCTTTAACCTTATCATATCCAAGAATAAACTTATCTTCCCTTCTAAGCATGGTGTTCTTTAATGATTCCATGATTCTATGAATGACTCTACCACTTATCCAATTCTAAAACCTAGAAACATGGATTATTTATTAGTTATTCTTGATAAATCCTCTCCTTAATTACCATTATTGTATCGACTTCTGAGTCATGTTAGTTTCATGTTTCAAATATTTCTTCAATACAGCTACTTTCGTTTATCCCTACTATCACAAACACCCTAGTCTAAGTAACTTTGTCTCTGCTAAATACTGTTATAGTTTTCTAACTGATCTGCCCTGCAGTTCAAAATACCTCCTCTGCTTATGTCATCCTCCTACTTGGAACTCTTCTCTGACTTTCATAGATCTTCAGATATTGATCAGAAGCCCAAGATCTCCTGTTTTATCTTGGCACACACTGCCCCTTGCTTCCTCTGGGTCAGCTCTAGACTTACAGTTCCTTGGAAGTACCATTCTCCCACCCACTATTAAGCCTTTATTCATTCTGTGCTTTTTCCCTGGAACACTTGTGCCCACACATGGCCCCTTCCCTCAGTACTTAGTCATATTTTACATATTAGTACCAACATCACTACTTCATGGAAATGTTTGAATTAAGTAAACTGATAGAAGAGGCTAGGAGGGTCTTCAAGCATGAAGAATCTCTTCCTATTTGGAATCAACTGAAAATCTGAAAAAGGGTCCCTCGTTGGAAGAGCCCTGGCTCTTGCTTGGGTGGCATCATTGAACATCTCCAGCAAATTGTAGAAGTAAGCATTGCTCTTAACCACTTCCTAATTACTATCATTTGGATTACAAAGACATCCTAAAGCACTAGCCAAATACTAGTTCTTACTAGTTTTATTTCACATAACAAAAGTCTGTGATTCTTATGTGGATAAATATCTTATAAACTCTTTTAAAGCCAAGAGAACTGAATGAAATGGGAGTGGCTACTCTTGTTCTTACTGCTCTTCCTTTCCTTCAAACTGAGCTCTAATCAAGCCTAAATATTTCATATCAGATTTCTGTGCCTGATAAGACTCATGTTTCCTGTGCCTGCAATGTCTGTCCCCTTCTGTGCTCCCATCCACCCCCAACTTGCACATATCATGAGTTTTCAAATCTTCACATTTTCCATGGAAAATATTCTCATTCTATGCCCCAAGCTTCTTCTCATCCCAGGAATCCCTTTTTTTCTCAGAATTAACATTGTCTGCACCTCTCTTATGGTTCATTTATATAATTTTTTTTGTATATTTCAGTCTTATGAGTGTAAGCTTTATTGTTACTATACTGTGGGATCTTCAGAGCTGTGTGTGATTAAAAAATTTCTTTCCTCGCTGCACTCAGAGAAATCAATAAAAATTTGTTGAGTAAATTTAATTTAATGAACAGAAGATTTGATGAGCAGTCAGGAACCAGGGACATAGGAGGACATAGGAGCTGGAGATTGATTGATTAGACAAACAAAATCAGGCAGTGGATTAAAAGCTAAATAAAGGAACTAAAAGGAAGAAAACAGAGACAACCTTCTAAGAAAAGGAGGTCTTGAAATTAAAACTCAACATTAGATGATTCTGTTGAAATAGCTAAAATTGTAAGAATTCCAAAATCAGGTGCAAGTTAGGTGACTCATGTGTTGAGTCATAAAACCTTCTTGATTGAAAGCACAGTGCTGGCTGGTTTTAATTATTACATTACTTTAGGTGGTTTTCCTTTCCTATTGACAGTTAGATGAGGAAAATGGTGTGGACTTTTATTGGGAAGATGGCAGGGAAGAGATGAGGAGATACTTCAACAGTGAAACCAATTTTGGGAAGTGGAATGATAGACTGAAAAGAGGAAACAAATGAGGCAGAGTAAGAATTTTGTCAAACTTCTCATGGATAAATAGGAATGTAATCTCTCACGCAGAAACTTTGAATTCCCAAAGAAAAAGAGGGTACAAAGTAAAAAGATTCAGTGGAGTGGTATTAACTGGGAACCTAGTGAGGCAGAAAGGGTAGGGACAACAAGAAATAAAACATAAAAGTTTTCTGTGAAGCTTTAGGATTTATATTTTGTTATCTTCCATTTGTATTTTTGGCATAACGTAGTAAGAAATTTCTGGTTGACTGAATTCAATTCTCATCCTGATGTTCTGATATTATGTAGGTACAGTTTAAAAATCCCCTGAAAACAGTACTAAATATATCTTTAAAAAGCACTGGCTAATTCTTCTATGTTTTCTTTTGATTACAGTAGTCGCTTTGGACAAAAGGTATTAAAAGTTAGAAAAATCAAACTTCAGATGACTGTAACCACATCATTCAGTCTGTTAGTCCTTACATTCAAAGAGTCAAGGGAGATAAAGATCTTTATTTGACATCAAGGCATACCAATTTTCAATACCTCAGTTCACACTAATACATTTTATGCATGAACTCATCTCTTCATTCATATTATATGCATTCCTTGGTGCTTGTAAAAGTTTCTCAACACAAGACTCATTGTATTCTATCACTCTTACATTCTAGAATGCCAGCACTCAAATAGTAATGATCTCATAGTTGATGAATCAAGTCTTAGATGTAATATGAAAAGGACAGATTATTGCTAGAAGAATAGGGAACATGAAATGCAGTGGCATTTTGAATTACACATGCACAAACAAAAGAGAAGCTCAATTTTATGCAATATCCATGATCATAGATAGGAATGCCTTCCCTTTTCCTTGAAGGCAGCCTTAATAGCATGCATGTTATTTAATTATCAAACCATTAATTAAAAGCATTAAGTATAAGACAAATAACTGGAATGATTATTGGAAAAAGAATTCTAAATTGCAAAGTATTTTTTAGGAAACAAGAAAGCTTTGGTTATAGTTTGTCATTTAGTCTAGTTGTGTCTAATTGTATGAATCAGTTAAACATCAGAAAAGAATGAGAATAGCTCCAGCAAGTATTTTCTTGGTCTATAATGTATATATTGTTTTTATCAGGTATTTTAAAATTTCTTGTTACCCAGCAGCGAAGAATTCCTATTTATTTTTAATCTCAATAATTTTAGGATATGTGTCTTTTCTTTCTATTTCTTTCTTCCCCCTTCCTTTTATGGGCAGAGAAGTTAAATAGAAACATGAGCTTATAGTGCCAATACAAATAAATAACTTTCAGCAGTATCTGAGACTTCTTGGAAAAATAATTCTCAAAATATCTATCATATTGAAAGTCCCAAGGAATCAGTGAAACTGAACCATTATTATATAACAACAAATGTTTTTCATTAGGGTGCAAAGATCATGTGAATCAGCCAGTTGGGATAATTGTTCTTACTGAGGATTAATGGGAGAATTGAATGCACATGGGTAGCACATTGTCCAAGGCTGAACACTTTCTGAAATGACTGTTGTTTTGTGAGTGGTTTTCCAATCCCATATTATTTGGTTTTTTGTTTTAATGTTATTTTTAAAAAAATTATATATGGACATAATTTAAGAGTCAAAAGTTGTACAAGGTTTGTTAACAAACCAGGAGTTTCTTAACTCCTTTTGTTTTCCTCTTCCCCAGATAAAAGCATTTCATTTTCTTTAGCTGATTCTCTTGGTGTGTCTTGTGTCTAAACAACATGCCTTTAATTGTTACTCTTGATTTTTCAGTTTTAGCTATTACCTATTGAATTTCCCTTACATATGACAGGGATTGGGCTTTGTTTTTTCCCTGAGCCCTCACCATCCTCCCCAAATGTTATAACTGTGCTTAGATGAATATTCAACATTTATATTATTATAACTATAAAATGCAATCCACAGCTGAGTCGTGTAGGAAGCTATTATTTTCCTTTTCTACACAACTATTTGTTTTTACTGAAGTCAATTTTCATTCCTTATCTTATTTTTCTTCGTTTCTTAATGCACTTACTGCCAATTCAACCTCAAACTTTTTTTTTTTTTTTTTGGCAAACTTTTTCCATAAAACCTATAAATCTTTTAGGCTTTTAGTCCTTTAGACCTTGTAGTCTCTGTCACCACTACTCAACTCTGCTATTGTAGATTTGACCCACAGGCTGTAGCTTGCTGACTTCTGGTCAAAACCATACCTTGGGATGTTTAGTTGCTTCAGATATTCTATCCATTTTCTCTTTTCTCCAGAGAAGCTTCTCAGTGGGGCTCCTAAGATACTCTTTACACCCATGTCATAGATGTCATCCTGAGGATCTACTTCACCTCCTTTCTTTTGTTGGGTCTCCTGTTACCGGTATTCCATGTCTTTTCTTTTTCTTGGCTAACGCCCTTATTTTAGTGGAAAACCATTTCCAGAAGCTTTTAGAGAAAGGGTGCAAAGCAGATAATACAAATTCTCTATTGACACACAGTCTTCCAAGAATTGACTGTGATGCAAGATGTTTTTGTTTGCTTTTAGCCATGCTTACCATTGGACTTATCAGAATTTAACCAAGAAAATCTAAATAAATTATATGTAAAACATTTTATTTTGCTTATTTTAAATAAGATTAGGAAACAAAAAGTCAAACATGTTTAAGACTTGTAACTACAACACTCTACAGACTCATAATTTTCTTCTTCAAGTGAAACCTTTTAGGAGGAAGAAAGGAAATACTAGAAAGGAGTGTGAGGATGACAGCTCATAAAAAAATGGGTTGGAATTAAATTAATAGGGATTTGTACTTCCCTTAACCTTTGATAGCTCCAAAATGACCTTCACTATGAATCCCATTATAATGGTGGACCAAATGGTCCATAGTATAATTGTGCTATGAATTTTCAGGGAATTAATGTTAATGCTTCCTACAAATGTTTCCCCTGAGCAGATGAGATTGGCTGTCCATTTTTGGGTCTTTCTTAAGAAAGAAATAACTTTACCAACTTGAAATTTGTTGGTAGTACTTAGAGTAATTGTTGATTAAAGTATTGAATAAATTTTAAAGCTGTTGATTTTCTACAAATAAAATCAAATACTTAGCATGTATTAA
Organism: Panthera leo; assembly: GCF_018350215.1. Classification (NCBI taxonomy): domain Eukaryota; kingdom Metazoa; phylum Chordata; class Mammalia; order Carnivora; family Felidae; genus Panthera; species Panthera leo. The sequence continues at coordinate 110,288,830 of NC_056687.1, forward strand.
ACTAAAATATTTTAAATTAAAAAATAAGTTAGTAACAATTAAATTAGAAAGCAACAGTGGAACATACGGTATTGTTGGTGCCAATGAAGCCTAGTTTTTAATGTGGTTTTAAGAGAGCACTGATGTTCCCGGGAGATTGAAGAGACATGTTCACAGCAGAAATGGATCAGAATGGAATTAGATATATGCCTAAGTTCCACGATTCTGTATTGACATACTTTGTGGTTAAATACAGAACCAGGTAGAAATATAGAGCTTCTGAGGCAGACAGATTGCTCCAACTTTGACCTTTGCAGCCCTAGTAGGTTTCTTTTCCTTAATGTTATTTTTATGTCCTTAATTTTAGGTGCAGTATGGATTTAGATGTGTCATGTAATTGTGGCTTTTCTATTGTGCTCATTATAACAGTAATTACCAACAAATCCCAAAACTATTGTGCATATAAGTTAGATCCATCTCTCATGAAAGATTTTGCCTGAACTATTTTTAGTTTATGCATTTCTATATTGTTTGAATCTAGACTTAACATCCATCTCTCTTCTTTCTTCATGGTTAAGGAAGCTATGAAACTCATGAAAACCTCATTGTCCAGAACATGTCTTTCCAGTTTTGATTCTATCTTTGAAAAACTTGTCCTATTCTTCATTTTAGATGGAAGTAATAAAATTCTTTGGCTGTATTTTAAAATGTTATTGAATACATCATGCCCAGCAAACTAGGGCTGTTATTTTTTAAAAATAATGCTTACTTTGGGGTGAAAATCACTCTCATATATGGCAAATTATGGATAAAATTGGATCCTGGTTTTTAGGAAGATTCTATTGACTTATGGAGGCTATCCAAAGAGTCATATTAAGATATATTGATAAAAAGAGTCACACATTTTGATAATATGGCTCAGGAAAATGTAGCCTACTCCCAAGTATGGAAATAAGTAAAGACCATTCAAATGAGAACAGGTAAGGGCTCTTTATTCAGAGCTTGCTACATAGTAAGAGAGTCAACCACCACCATTTTGGCAAAAACCCAAAGGCAGGTAGAGAAGTGGGAAATCTGTATAATGGGAAAAAGGGAAAGATTCATGTATGCCCTGCCTGGAGGCTATTGGCATGGGGAAGTTGGAGGTCAGCTGACTAGAAGTAAGATATCCTATGAGATTGGTTGGAAGAGCATATTTGGCTTTATCCCATTGTTCCTAAGTTAGAGATAGGGACAAAAATTAGGGAAGCTTTCAGTTATTGATCAAGTCCTGACTTTTTGGAGTGATTGTTGCAGAGATTGTGGTGTTCTGCAGGTTGTGGGTCAAAGTTCTGCCTTAATATGTGGTCTGACTGTTGTCTGTATATTCATTCTTGTACAAGAATGGAATTAGATATATGCCTAAGTTCCACGATTCTGTATTGACATACTTTGTACAAGGAATCAGAAATGTCTGTCATCGTATAAAAACTACCAACAATTTCCAAGAACAAACTTAAAATTCAGGCTAATTTTTTAATCATTATATTGTTTTAGGTATTTTTATTCTTCTTATCCGTGAAGTAAAACATAGTGGATTTGGTCCTTTTTTTTTCCAGTTAAGGAGGATTCTTGACAACTCTGTCAAGTAAAAATCAATTTCGGATTAGTTAAATCATGAATCAGTAAAATGACTTAATCTTAAAAGACTTTTCCTTGTTTCAGAGAAAGGATGAAGACAATACTCTCATCTATTTCAAGGTTTGTAAACACGGTGTGCTTTGAATTCCTTATAAGAAACTTCTAGTGAATGGTACCAAGCAAAAGTCATTCTATAAAACTTTCAAAAATTATTTTCCTTCAAATTTAATTCTATTAAATCCTTTAAATATGGAACCCTAAATGTCTACAAAGCCATTTATATGTTTTCTTAAAATTGAAGTGTAATTAACATTATACTAGTTAACATTAGGGTCAGGTGTATAATATAATGATTCTACAATTCTATACTTGACTCAATGTTACCAATGTATTTTTTTCCAAACCAGAAATATCTTTATTGTGCGATTTAAAAATATCCCCAAATGCTGCACTCTTGTCACTGGGATCTGAAAAATCTATTGTATTAGATATGGGTAAATAAAAGATAATCCAAAAGAAGACAAAAAGAGTGTGTACAGGCAAAGTACACTAATGGTAGTTTCACTTTCTTGAAATAGATCATTCTGACATGATAGTTAGCTATAATTAATAAGTGATAAACAAAAAATAAAATGTCAGTCTGCAAGTAACCTTGCCAGACTCCTGATGCTGCTCTGACCTCCACCAATCAGTCAAGCTTATTAGGAGGATCAGACAGCCATTAATATCTTAATGCCTGTGAGACATGCAGCAGACAGAGTTAAAGGGTCTGTGTTAAGGTGTGAATATCCCTTGAGCAGAAACCAACAGTAAAGAAGATGCTTCTCCAATTGTTTCCTCTTTGGCTGCTATTTGTACCTCTTTCAAATAATGTGCTATTCAGATTTTATCATATTAGTGTCCCAAGGAAAGCATTACATATAAATATTATAAGTACTCATTTGTATCTTTTATACTAGAAGAATATGTTAAATGTGCAGTCTCTTTCTGCTTTCATGAATATTCAATATTTAGGTAGCTCATAATTATATACAACACTAGCACCTGACTTACCTTTGTAGCCTCTCAGTTTAACAACAAAGATGTGTATTAGTTTGTTTGCCTCTTTCCCTATGTCAGTTACTAGCAGTGAGAAATAATGAACTCATTCTGCCTAGTATAATATGGATGATCAATAATTAATAATTGGAAAATGTAACTTTCCAGTGCATTTTGACACATTATTGGGCTGACGTCTTAGATAAAATCATTTCTATTTTGAATGTGGCAAATTTACATTGAAGACAATGTGTTCTTGGCATTAGCTCCCAACCCTGAACCTTTGCAGTAAATAAGACAAGGTGTTAATTAAGAGAACTGCCAATCCAAATGAATAATGGAGTGCTGGAAATAGCATGGGAGAGGGCTTGACCTTCTGCCTCAAAGAGGTGCTCCAATGCTGAAGTCTCAATTTTGGAACTGTGACTAGAATAATGAGAATATAGAAAGGGAAAAAATGGATAGAGGGATCTCCATTAACTCTTTAGCTATTCCTAATTAGTTTTCAAAAACTGTCAGGCAATGTTTAATGAAAGGCTTTTCAAGAATAGGAAATGAATAAAGGTCACAATACAGTAGCTCCCCCACTTACCTGCAGGGGATACCTCCAAGACCCCTAGTGGATGCCTGAAACTGTGGAGTGTACTGATCCCCATATATACTATGCCTTTCCCTATGCATACACACCTATAATAGAGTTTAATTTATAATTAGACACAGTAAGAGATGAACAATAACTGATAATAGAAAAACTGAAACAATATATTGTAATAAAAGCAATGTGAATGTGGCCTTTCTGCCTCTAAATATCTTACTGTGCTGTGTTCACCCTTATTTTGTGATGAGGTAAAATGATAAAATGCCCACATGATAAGATGAAGTAGGATGAATGACACAGGCAGGGTGACCTAGCTTTAGGCTGCTGTTGACCTCCTGATGATTCCTCAAAAGGAGGATCATATGCTTCTGGACCACGATTGATGACAGAAAACTGAAACCGCAGAAAGCAAAACCACAGGTAAGGGAGGGCTACTGCATGTACTATTTCTTCAGCCCAAATGTGCGTCAACTAAGTATTAAGGGGGAATAGGTTCTTTGCAAGGGTCTTTTTTAAAAATTTTTTTTAATGTTTATTTTTGAGAGAGAGAGAGACAGAGCACCAGTGGTGAAGGAGGCAGAGAGAGAGGGAGACACAGAATCCGAAGCAGGCTCCAGGCTCTAGGCTCTGAGCTGTCAGAGCCCGACGCAGGGCTCCAACTCACGAACTGGGAGACCATGACCTGAGCCGAAGTTGGATGCTCAGCCAACTGATTTCTTTTTTTTTTTTTTTTTTAATTTTTTTTTTCAACGTTTTTATTTATTTTTGGGACAGAGAGAGACAGAGCATGAACGGGGGAGGGACAGAGAGAGAGGGAGACACAGAATCGGAAACAGGCTCCAGGCTCCGAGCCATCAGCCCAGAGCCTGACGCGGGGCTCGAACTCACGGACCGCGAGATCGTGACCTGGCTGAAGTCGGACGCTTAACCGACTGCGCCACCCAGGTGCCCCCCAACTGATTTCTTAAATGCTGTGCATTAAACAGCAGCATAGAGAGGCAGTTGCCCTCTTCCTGACACTCATCCAGGCCAAGTTAACTCAGCCACCTTGGTCCAGGAGGAGGGTGGGGTGGTAGGACATGGGGCAGAGGCATTCCCCTTGGGGAGGTGATGTCCATGGACAATCCAAAGACATCCACCTCTGACTCCTACACATGGCTTGCAGAGAGACCTGAGAGTTCAGGTCTACTCCTGATTCTAACTTAACAACTAAGTTGACAAGTCCTTCAGGGCTATGGGTCTATTTTGGAGGTCATCGAGAGGAGGTGACCCCTGGTTGCCCCTAGAGCTAAATCCAGGCAATTGGACATTCCTTATCTCTCCTCTTCCATGCCCCAGGAATGTATATTTTTCCAGTTGTTCATACAATGGGAACCATTTCAAGGACACAGTTTTGAGAGACTAATGTGTCATTGAGACCGTCTGTATGGTATCATCTGATCAGATGATCTGACTTAACCCAGTTAACGCCTCTATATAAACTTTTAAGATTCTGGCAGGCAGGGGGCGCCTGGGTGGCTCAGTCGGTTGAGCGTCCTCAGGTCATGATCTCACAGTCTGTGAGTTCAAGCCCCGTGTTGGGCTGTGCTGACAGCTCAGAGCCCGGGGCCTGTTTCAGATTCTGTGTCTCCCTCTCTCTCTGACCCTCCCCTGTTCATGCTCTGTCTCTCTCTGTCTCAAAAATAAATAAACGTTAAAAAAAATAAAAAAAAAAAGATTCCGGCAGGCAGGTGCAGTGGTCTACTTGTCTACCCAAGATAAGCCTCATATATAAGTTTCCTTGCTTATTCAGACTGTCACATCCCAATCTGTAGAGGTTTGCCTCTTCTGTCTCTGCTTGCCCTCTGTGAATATGAGGGCCAGTTTTCAAACCAACACCATTTGAAGGAGATACCCAGTCCCTATTTAGTCAGGGCACTGAATTATATAAATCTCTAAGGTTTTTTAAATGTTTGAAATCCTACATCGTTGTGAGTATTCTACTGAAGCTACTGAATACCTCAGGCCATGAGAATAGAAAACATTTCAGTGAGGCCAGTATGGCAAATGACTCTGTTGCTCTAAGAAAGTTGCTTTGGCTTTGGACAGTCTGCCTCCTTTTCTGGGAAAGCTCCAAGATAAACAGAGAGGAAGACAATAAGACAATGTGAGGAATATCTTACTGTGAAAATGAATGACATTTATTGTAGACCTATTATGGACAGGTGCTGTTTTATATTAAATCTTCATGACAACTTTATGAGGTAAGTGCTATTATTATAATCATCTGTGAGGTCACTGAGGCACCTGAGGTAAAGTAATTTGCCTAGGAACACTATTTTATTTAAATGCCTGGGCTTAGACATGAATCTTGGTTTCCAGGGTGTCACAGGGGTACATTGTGGTCATTTGTTTTCACGTAGACCCTAGATGCTGTGGCTTTGTTTTTTCTAGCTGTTTGAGCTTAAATATTAGCCTATATCCAGACTCACAGAACCATCAGCTGTTTCCACCCACCCACACACCTATGTGGATAAAGTAAGCAGTCATGCATCCAGGTTCTCAAAGCAGGATATTGATTTGTAACGAGGGAAGTGGCCCCTTATCCCCACCTGTGCCCCTAGTGATTTTCCTAACTGAACACCCTCTCCCTAAGTTAGTTGTGAATGGAATTGAAGCTGTGGTAGTAATCTCTCTAGGACTACAGCTTGGCCATTACTGGGTCTTTGGCAAAGATTCATGTTTTGTTTTGTTATCCTGAGCCTTAGCCAGTGACCAGGGTTTAGGAATTTTAGAATCAATTTTCCCTATTCCTGTGTTACAATGTTTGACTACTTTAATTGTCCCTTTTGCCCAAGGTGCCCTATGAATTTGGAGACTCACTTCCTTTCCGTTTTTTAAAATTTTAATAGTACATTTTATATCTAGAGTAGAGTTACCAGAAAAAAACACAGGACACTTAGTTAAATTTAGCTTTTGGGGCGCCTGGGTGGCTCAGTTGGTTAAGCGTCCGACTTCAGCTCAGGTCATGATCTCACGGTCTGTGAGTTCGAGCCCCGCGTCGGGCTCTGGGCTGATGGCTCAGAGCCTGGAGCCTGCTTCCGATTCTGTGTCTCTCTCTCTCTGACCCTCCCCCGTTCATGCCCTGTCTCTCTCTGTCTCAAAAATAAACATTAAAAAATGTAGCTTTCAAAGAATTTCAGAAAAATTCAAGTTTAACTGGGCATCATGTACTTTTGTATGCTGAATCTTGCAAGTGTATCCTCTAGCTAACTAGAAGGGAGGAGAGGGACAAGCTTCTTATTGGGGAAACCATCTTATTTAGTGTATGCTAATTTAATAACACTAGAAGCTAAAGCATTTTTATGGTTAGCATCTGTGGACAGGTGCACAGTTTTCTCTAAGTCATTTGTTGTAAACTATACATTTTAACCTCATTATATCCAAGTCCAAATCTAAACATATTTATTATGGTTCCCACAGTTTGTTTTCGCAAGGTAAGACAATCACCATACCAATTTTTAGGAACTTTCTGCCATCACTTGTGATTAAGGTGTCCCACCAAGATGAATTTTCTTAATGCCAAAACTTCTAAATTTTGATTTTCCACAGAAATATTTCTGAAGGGTATTTCACATTACTTCATCTACTTGAGAGTGATACATTGGACATGACTTCTGGAATAATCAGTGTTAACATTGTAAATACAAATTTTTTTACCCTTTAGTACAGTGACATACCCCCAAAGTCTACTGGTGTGTGTAGGGCTATCTTCCTGTCTACAAACAGTCTCACGGTGATTGTGTACATGCTGCTGTTTGCTCCCCTCTCTGTACACCACCGGGAGACATTTCTCATCAGTATAGTGGGCCTCAACTCCTGAGTTGTGGCCTTAATTTGAAAACAGTTGTGTGGGTGAAGAGCTGAGGAAAACTCATTTATAGACTCCAGTTCATTTGCTTTGTGCTAGCTACTTTTCTTGCACTTACTTCGGAGGGCTGTTTGTACTTCCAGGACTGTGCTTTGTTCTTTATAGATGAACTCTACTAGGTATGTGAAGTGCTACTCTGTGTCTGCCATTACTCCTTCTCCAGATGTGTTCTACAGGATACGAGTTCGACAAAACGTTAATAGGTGCCTCAAGAGAAACTTGTGTGGTTGAGTTTGAGAGCCAGTGAGCTAACCTACGTGAAACCCATAAAAAAGTTAAAGCTGCTTTTCCAGAGATTTTCATGTGCGAATGGAGATTGTAAAGCCCCAGGTGTATCACATGGAAGATGGAAAATTTAGATTTTATCTGTCTATGCAATCCCTTTGGTGGAAGATCTCCCTGGAAATATTGTGACATTTTGTCATGACTTATAGTTGCTGGGTTAGCATGGGAGTTGTACACAGAAATAAAGATCTTAAGCATGACGTGAGTTCCATTCTAAAAACTTAGAGGAGAAAGGAATGAAATGTGGTGAAGTGATTTATAATAGGGATAAAATTAATATCGTTTATGTATTCAACTAATTATGCATTGGAGATAGTTCTTGAAATTAATAGAAAGCAAGTGTACAAATCTTCAGGACATTAATTAGAAGACAGGTTTCTCCTTTAGAACTGAAGGGTTAAGTTTCTGAATGGTAATATATTAAAAGGAAGTAACATGTCAAAGTATAGGAGCCATAGAACTCCTTTCTGCTCTCTGGACAAGTTCTATGAGAAGGTAAAACTGACTGAAGGTTAAGTGGAATTCAGTGCTTCAAACAGAAACTTAGAAAAAAATCCAAATAATAACCTTGTTTCTTTTTCTTCCTGGACTAGCACTTCTTTCTCCTTGTGCTCTTAAAAATATAGATTTTAGATCAGAGCTTTTGCTTTAATCAAGTGTTTTGATATTTTATCATTGCTTTTGCAAATTATTACTGCTAAGTGTTAAAGGACTGCTACATTTTGCAGAGAGGTGCACACTAATATTTGGTTTCAGTATGTATGTCATTTGTCTTTGCCTAAAGACACACACAAACATACAAATATCTTTGTAATAATTATATTATAAAACACCTAGTCGTGTATAACAATGCCTTCTGTTCTCCATTTGTCTCATGTCGGAAATATATTTCAATGGCTTAGCATCAGTGATAAATTGTAACTGGAATATTTAATCTGTGTTTAGATAATTGCAGCACAAACAAATCCCTGACTGCCTGCAGCTATTTTGGCACCTGCTGGACCCTGCATCTTAAGTGATCTGTGTGGAGAGGTTAATTTTAATAATAATAGCTAACATGTCTATCAAACATGCTTCCTAGTTGTTTTCCATGTATTATGTAATTCTCACAACAGTGTGTTTATGATTTTTATTAAAAACATTTTTTTAAATGTTTATTCATTTTTGAGAGACAGAGAGACAGAGCACAAGCAGGGGAGGGGCAGAGAGAGAGAGACACACAGAATCCGAAGCAGGTTCCAGGCTCTGAGCTGTCAGCACAGAGCCTGACGTGGGGCTTAAACCCATGAACTGTGAGATCATGACCTGAGCTGAAGTTGGATGCTTAACTGAATGAGCCACGCAGGCGCTCTATGATTTTCATTTTCATTTTTTTAAACATTTATTTTAAGAGACGGAGAGAGGCAGACTGCAAGTGGGGGAGAGGCAGAGAGAGAAGGAGATACAGAATCCGAAGCAGGCTCTAGGCTCCGAGCTGTCAGCACAGAACCCGACGTGGGGCTCAAACTCACAAACCGTGAGAGCATGACCTGAGCTGAAGTCGGATGCTTAACTGACTGAGCCACCTAGGCGCCCGTCTATGATTTTCATTTTGAAGATGAGACAATCGAGGCATACTTGCCTGAGATCAACAGTAAACGGCAGAGCTGGAATATGCACGCATTAGTAGCCTGTGTCAAGGCTGTTCTTAATAATTATTAAAAATGGAAAGATGCAAATGATACATAGGTGAGTCCATGAAGCTGTAATCCTGCATTCCTAAAATGTTCTCATGGGTTTTCCTGAGGCAGTGTAACAACTGAACTGAGTCCTTGCCTTCTTCACAAAGATGAGAGGAGTAAACAAAGATTTCTTCACTGTGCTGGGCATAGCTGATGAGGTCTGACGTCTCCATTAGAAATTGTGAAGTACAAGCTTGATCAGTAGCCAGTGTTTTTATTTACCGGAGTAAGAACATAGATTATCCTAAAGTCTGGGAGAATGGTGGGCTTTGTCTCATGCTTCTTTAATACCTAGAATGCTAACTATAGAACCGAGTGCTTCGTAGCTGTTTGACAAGGGCTTTCTGAATGCTCCTCACATTATTGATGAAAATGAGATCCAGAGAGCTGAAGTCCTTGACTAAGTTCCCATAGTAAGTGGCAGTAAGTCCTCTGGTGGAGGCGAGTCCACTTCTTTCTCCCCCTAATACATTGATACTTGGTCTTCGTTTCTTAACAGCTTATACAAATGTTAAATCACTGGAATTATTGAAGCTCATATGGATTTGTCAGGCTTGTCATGATCACATTGGAATATACACATATGTCTTCATTAAATGACTGGATCTTACGGGTAATCAAACTGATCTTTCTAGTAGTTGCTAAAGGAAATGGCTGTCTATGTTTGGGCCATATTTCTAGCAGCACTCTTTGGCTTCCTCATATAACATCCTTATCTTAAAGCAGGCTGGAAAATCCTTTTCATACTATCACTAGCAAAGTCTCAAGGGGTGGCAAATTAATGCTTTTCTTATTTCCCCTGTGGAAAAGCTAATGAATTACGATCAGCTGCTCAGGGTTGATAGCCCTACACATCCTATTCTGTTCCCTGACAAAGCAATTTACCAAAGCACTTTGAAAACTTTTTTTTTTCTTTCTGAAAGAAGAACCACTTAATGGGAACCTTCTTATATGTCTTATCAACGTGCATCTGGATGGGTCTCTTTGATTTCTCTTTTCTTTGCCCACTCACTATTACCAGTGTGTGTGTGTGTGTGTGTATCTGTTCTTTTGTGCCTTTGAGTCTTATCCATCCTGCTGTTGAGAAGGCAAAAGTGTAGTCATCAATACTTTCTAATATTCCATTGTGCCTGCCTTTTCCTTTTTTTAGGAGAAAATTGTGTGCAAAATAATTTCATCAATTTTCTGGAACACACTATATATAATAGAGGGTTTTGGCATCACTGACTTTATAGTCAGATTAAACTTGGATTAGAATTCTGGCTCTGATAATTACCATGTGACTTTGAACAAGTTACTTAGTTATTTTACAGTTTCTTTATCTGTGAAATGGTGCTGATAATAAAACTTATCTGATAGGGCTATGAGCATTAAAGGAGATACTGCATGAAAAGTATTCAGCCTGGTATCAGCTTGTAGTAAGCATAAGTGTTAACTACTTACATCTTCCATTCTGAGTGATATTGGGAGTAAGTCCTTTTGGGTCTCTCACATGGGAAGTGTACTGTGGGCTCAAAAGTAAGGCTGAAATATCCCAATATAATAAGGAAAAATACTGAAAGGATAAATCTCTAAGAGCTTCATAAGTGTGTGAATAAATGTCAGTGTCACTGGACAGCCAACTTAGTGTGGTAAATAAATGCACATCACACACACACACACACACACACACACACACACACTCTAGAAGCAAAAGTTGGTGGACAGTCAAAAATGCAAAACACAACATAAAGAAAACAATGTAAAATCTCTTATATTTTGGAAACTAGCATCTTTATAATCATATAGGCTTAAGTATGGCTCAAGCCTTTAGTTCCTCTTGCCACATGCAATGCCTACCTTTGGATTCTACTTATGAATGCTGATATAAAATCTATATTTGTGACTGAAAGCATACATTCATTTGTGAAACATCCCACACTATATTTAAATTATGAAGGTAAGAGGGGCACCTGGGTGGCTCAGTTGGTTAAGCATCCAACTTCAGTTCAGGTCACGATCTCACGGTCGTGAGTTCAAGCCCCGCGTCGGGCTCTGTGCTGACAGCTCAGAGCCTGGGGCCTGCTTCAGATTCTGTGTCTCCCTCTCCCTCTGCCTCTCCTCTACTCACGCTCTGTCTCTCAATAATAAATAAACATTTAAAAAATTTAAATTATGAAGGTAAGAAATGATTTTTATTTGGATAAGGAAAATGGCTTGGAGGTGGGAATATATTCTCTTGTTCTTTGTTTCTCCTGGAGTGTAATAGACAACCTAAACTTGTAGGTACTGCCCCGCCCTCCTCCCTCACCCTTCTAGGCTTTCCTCTAAAATATATTCCATTTTATTTTACCAAGTTCCTGGTTGTACATATGTGTATAGGCTTATTTCAGTACCAGCACCCTAAAAAACATCAGGCATTTTTAGGTCTAAAAAAATTAGATATTAGGCAATGTAGACATTCAAGATCAAGGTCTTTTAAGAGAATTTAGTTGCCCATCTCCTGATTTATTCCTTTTCTCAATTACTTTTTGGAGAAATCACTTTTGAAAGGCTCTAAAAGCATCTGATCTTTAACAGCCTCTTTTCCTCTAGATGGGGAGACCATATTATATAAACAAAAATTGGTAATTATGACTGAATAAAGACTGTGCTTCTGGATTTTGAACAGACTCATAAGTGATATATTGGACACTTGAAATGTCCTCAGGGTTTATGGGAGTGATTTCCAAACCAATTTTGCAGAGTGATAGGGATTCAAAGTAGGACCACTGAACATATCACTAAGAATAGAGGGGTCGAGTTGCCAGTGGGCCAGGGTCTTTAGGCCTCCATCACAGTCTTCAAGGAGAGTGAATTAATTTTTATTTGATTTGCATATTGGGATTCTATTTTTTATTTGACGTATAAGAGTCACCATTTTAAAGTGTACAATTGAGTGGTTTTTAGTATATTAACAAGGTTGTGTACTGATCACTGTTATCTAATTGCAGAACATTTTAATCAACCCCCCAGACACACTCTGTCTGTACCCATTAGGAGTCACTTCCCATTCTCCCCTCCCACTAGCCCCTGGCAGCCACTAATCTACCTTCAGTCTCTATGGATTTGTCTATTCTGGACATTTCGTAAACATAAAATCATATAATAGGTGGGCTTTTGCATCTGGCTTCTTTCACTTTGCATGATTTTCAATGTCCAACCATGTTGCAATATGCATCAGTACTACATTCCTTGTTATTGCTGAACACTCTGTTGTATATACACTGCCTTTTGTTTATCTAGTTGTCAGCTGAGGGATGGTTAGGCTATTTCTACTTTTTGGTTATTACGATTAGCTCACTAGAGGTCTGTCTTCTCTCTCTGCCCCAGCCCAGCCCTCTTCTCTCTACTTCTGTGAATATTATTTAATTCTGTTCATTCCATAAGGCTCAGCCTAGATGTCTTCAAAGTCTTTTGTGACTAATCCAGTTGCTCATTAGATAACACTCATCCACCTCGTGCCTCATCTATCCATTTGGCTTTAAACATGCTACCTAATATTAACTGTTTCGTTCAAAGTATAGATGCTTTGTTTTCTTAACTCTCAGGACAGCATCATATGTAATATTTCTTTTGCTTTCCCAAAGTATATTCTGGTATTCTGATATTGTATGCTTAGGAAATAATCAGATGGTTTTTTAAAAAGATTCTTGAGACACGAATAGGGATTTACCATTTTTGTTTTTTTGAGAACCTCTTATGTACCGGATTCTAAGCAAGGGGGTTATCAGTTACTCCTCAACATAATTCTATGAGCTGACTGTTTACACTTTCTCATTAATTGGAGGAATGGTGGGGAGAATTTAAGCTAAGAGAGCTCTCAAATTACACATCCAGTAAATTATAGATATGGGATTTGCACCCAGTTCTGATTCCACCAAGTTATAAAGCTTCGTTAGGTTTTAAAGATCCCATCCCCCTAAAAACCCTATTTAGAAAAGCCCTTTCAAACATAGTAGATTCTTATACATCTGGAATATTTTAAGTAAAGGAATTCCTACAAGTGGGAAGAAGAATATATGTTTTTGAGATTCTTTGCAATCTAAGTTTAACAGGTGATGCTAAATTCCTCTTTTTCTTAAACAGATGATACTTTCAAAAAAGCTCCAATTTAGAACATTGACATAACTAAAGCTGTCAAATAATTTTCTTATTTTCTTTGTAAGATATTAAAAATTTTGGATCACTGATTATAATAATCTAGTTAAATGTGTGCTATAAAACTTACCTACTGTGGGATAAATGTAGATTTCACACTGAACAAAGGTAATTTTCTTGTGTTTTTACAAGTACATTTACACTCCTTTACACATCACCTTTGGCTTATAATCATGACTCATGGAAGTCTTGACATGTGAATACAATTTATTAACATAATTCATATTTATAATTTCAAAAGAACAAGGAAAGCACCGTGGTGTTGTAGAACTAACACTGTACTTGGAGGATGGAGCCCTGGGATTTGTCCTTGCCTTTTCATAAGGTGGGCATATAAACATATAATCTCTTCAGTCTTTCTGGAACCCAGTCTCTTCTGTTATAAAATTATAGGGTTGGACCAGGTGATCTGCAGGGTCCTTCCAGTTTTAAGGTTAATGATAACCATAATGAGGGAATCCTAGATAACAAACACTATGCTAAAGAAGTTTTGCATGCTCTGAGCTGCCTTTGAGAAAGTTGACAGTAGCCTTTAAATCAATCATAAACCAGAGGGCAGAACTGCAATGGCTGAATTGGAAAGCTTCTTGCTTAGCTTTTGGGTGCATTTTTGACACTTCATGTTGGTTGAAATGACTCTGAGTGCCCTAATGCCACACAAAGCTCACATCACTCTAATCATTATGAAATCGTCACAGATGTGCACTGGAAAGATTTTCTGAGGAAGCTGGAAAAATGAGACCATAAATGCCTTCCAGCTGGCATTCCTAAACGTTCTTCATCTCATCGGAGGCATGTTCAGGTTAATTTCAGTTGATGACTGATAGCTTATCCAAATGTTACTCAAGATAATGTGAAGCGATTTTTCTTTCCTAGTGATGAACTCAGATAAGAGGGTGATTATTGAAAAAAAGTAACTAACATTTCTCAATTGAAAAAAATGGTATCATTACAAAAACACAAAACTAAATTATAACATCTTCTCAAAAGAAGAAAAAGACTCAAGGTCAGAACATAAAAAGCATAAGGCTAATTACACACATGCATCTGGTATACATTCTAGTTAAGTACTGAGGGAGTTAACACCTTCGTGCCCAATTGGTTGAGGTCATGCCATTTACATCATGCTGTTCACGGTGCTGATGATAAGAAATGGGCTGCCTGCTAGCACTAAGTGCCAGATACAGACCATATGGGCACAAGGCAACATGAAATTAAAAACAAAAGAAAACAAAACAGTTTTCTTGAGTCTTAACATCCTTTGATAGCTTAAGACATGCAATCTATTACACATTTCCCTAATTCCTTTAAATTCCTCTTCTAGTCCTGGCATTGCTGCTGGCTGTATTTCAGCTGTGTAATATGAATGTGAAAACAAGCAAAGAGCATGATTACAAAATCACATAATCTAGAATCTAAGTGTTTTACTTTGGATGATATCTTTCTTTAAATGATAGCTACTCTCTTCATAGGAATAGAAGAATTCCAGAAAGAAAAATATAAAATGGAATGACAAGCTGTTCATATATATGCATATAGGCATATTCATACAAGATGAAGTGATTTCTTAAAAGTAGAGATAAAAATAATGGAATCATAGAACGTTAAAGTGATCTCAGAGATCTTTAGATTCACTCTTTTGCTTTACAGAAAAGGAAACTGAGGCAGAGCTATTTGCCCAAGAGCACATGGGAGTTATTGACAGAAATCAATGTATAATTTAGGTCTACAGACTTGTATTCCAGTGTTTTTTTTTAAATCTATGTCATATGTTGATAGAGCTAAAATAATAACATTTCAAAGAATTAATGATGGTTGAGAAATTGTTTTGGTGTCTAACAGACAAGTAGACCTAGGACTTCATAATTAAAAATAGTAAACTTCTAATCTACTCCTGAAATGATTGTTGCACTCTATGCTAACTAATTTGGATGTAAATTTAAAAAATAAGATTAACAAAAAGAAAAATATAAAAATAGTAAACTTCTAACAAAATGATATATATTTTAAAGAGAAATTGAATACTACTTTAATATGATTTTATTTGTT
The DNA here is from genome assembly GCF_018350215.1 of Panthera leo. Classification (NCBI taxonomy): domain Eukaryota; kingdom Metazoa; phylum Chordata; class Mammalia; order Carnivora; family Felidae; genus Panthera; species Panthera leo. The sequence goes on from NC_056687.1 coordinate 110,304,209, forward strand.
AGGTGGCTCTTCTAACCACCCTATGCATCAAATTTTTTCAGTATTGATTTCATAGTCATACCGCACATCTTCTACACACAAACTAAAAATCGCATACTTCTCATGGATTGATGATTGATATCCTCTTTGGTAAAATAGGCCTATGTGAATTCATAGGTCCCTTTTATTTCCAGCAGATTATGGTTCTAAGTATCTTCACAATGAATCATGCCTTTTGAAGCTGTGGTCTTCTACATTCAGGGTACATCAAGATTTAACCTCTGCTGATTTTAAAAAGGCACTATGAATAAACAACTATATAGTGCTGTTTAAAATTACTTTTTTTTGTTAAAGACAGTTTTATAACTTCAAATTATGCCTAGATATTTTAGAACATTGTTCTCAAGATAAATGTTCAGGATTATCAACCTACTATTGATGGAACATTACCTATTGGTGTTTTTCTGTAACTCACACTTAAATGTATAAAATAGGAGGCCTTTGAGACTATTTGCATCGGTGCAGAACTTTCTGTACTCTTTCATATGTGAGAGGCAGTGTGTTTTTAAAAGAATTCAAAGGTAATAAAGAGTATTTATTATTGAGATTGCATCAGTCTTTTTATCTATATTGTTCTATTTAAACTCTATGATTGAGACCAATCTCTGATATCAGAACATCAGGAAGGCAGGTAATAAAAGTGAGGGGATAGTCATGGGTAACAGAACTTTTAGTTACAAAGCAGAGTGAAAAACTGAACTTAGAAGTTTAAATTTAAAGGTACCTTAAGTGATTTATTGAGAAATGTTTTGCTATTCAATTTTCATTTGATTGTAAGCTGCTCAAGGATTTCAAAAGACAAAGAGAAATGATTATTAAAGACCACAGTATTAATTATGACAAAAATCCTTCATTGAATTCCAGAAAGTCATTACTGATTCTCTTTTTTATGCTTGTCTCTTTTTTTCTTTTTAATTGAAATGCTAACACACATTATTACATTAGTTTCAGGTGTACAACATAATGACTCCACAAGTCTATACATTTTGCTGTGCTCACCACAAGTACAGTACCATCTGTCACCATACAATACAATTACAATATCATTGACTGCATTCCCAATGCTGTATTTCATCCCGGTGACTTATTCATTCCATAACTGGAATTGTGTATCTCCCCACAAAAGTCATCACTTCAGTTTTTGTTAAAGCCTCTAGAGCATGGTGGGACAACTGTTCCATTCATTCCAGTGCACATTTGAAAATACCACTGACAATATATGACAAAGATTTTGTGTCATAAAAAAAAGATTTTTTGTTCTCTGACACCATTTTTCAATAAAAGGAATCAGGGCTCTTTGGGAGAAATGGCTGACTCTAGGGCTGGGGCAATGAACAGGTAAGAAGAGCCTAGATCGATCATCTTGTAGTCCCAGAAAGAAAGAGTGCTCAAAAATCCAAATCCATAGTTGGGGGATAGTATGTCAAAGGGACACAGGAGCCAAACTGAAAGAACTCCCAGTTACCAAAACTGGAATAATTTGAGCAACAAAGTAAATGATGTGGTATTGGATTATAACCCAATATATAAAATAAATATCCATGAATACACACTGATAAAAATAAGTAATTGAATAAGTAAATGAGGTAGGGACAAATCTCTCATTCAGAAAAATTCCAAGTAATTTATGTAGCTGCGCATTCTTTAAGGAGATCTATCTTAACTCTCTATCCCTTCAGTATGAGCTGTGTTCAGTGACTTGCCTCCTAGGAGTAGGAGTAGGATAAAAAAAAAATAACTTTACAGAAAAGAAACCTGGCAAACATTTTCTCAGGTGATCAAAGTTAACTTTATCAATGATATGTCACATTGATAGAATGTACCCTTGATATAATGTGATAAGAATGGCCCTTCACCTCTATGGTCTTCTTCCCCAAAACTCAGAATCTCAGCCTAAGAGAGAAGACATGGTACAAACCCAAATTGTGGGACATTCTACACAATACATGACCTGTACTCCTCAAAACTGTCAACATTATGAAAAACAAGGAAAGTCTGAGAAACTTTCAAGACCAGAGAAGACTAAGGAGACATAATGACTAATGTAATAGGTACTCTGCTTTGGATCGTGTAACAAAAAAAGGAAGAGGATAAATATGGGGGAAAATCAATAAAATTTGAATTAAGTATGGCATTAATTAATACCGGTGTATTAGTGGTAGTTTGTTAGTTGTGACAAATACATGGCTCTAATATGCAAATAATAGGGAAAAGTGGGTATGAGGTAGGTGAGAAGTCTCCATACTATCTTTGCGACTTTTATGTAAAACTAAAACTATTCTATGATAAAAAGCTTATTTAGAAGTAAAGGAATTTGATGATTTGTTTTCTAACGTTTCCATAGGTATGTTTCATGCCTTGACTGGTATTTTCTATTTGATTAGGTCTTATTTACAAAGACTTGGGAATAAAAGACTTGCATGATGGCAACAGTTGATATGAGTATCAGATAGAGAAATGGATTGTGTTTCAAATTATGCTGCCCTCTGCCACAAAGCTCAAAGCACTTTATAGAGTCATCACTCATTTTCTAGAGTGATAAAACTTATGAAAGTTGTAAATTGTAAAAGGCTATAAAACGTATACCATAATTAGTATCACTTTGCAATTTTATTATTATTCCTGAGAGCTCAATAATGTGTTGGCTGCTAGAGGAAATTTCTATAGGTTAGAGAATCCTTATCATAAAGGTAAAGCAGGAAGAAAATGGTCCCATTTATCCCCATAAAATAACGCTTAATGTAATTTTAATTTTATAGATGTGACCTTAAAATTAGACGTAATTATTCAGTTTGGTTGGTTTCGCTTGCCTTGGTCAAACCAAGTGTTTCATATTCTAAGTGTCGTATTTGATGATCTATTTTAATAATGGAAGCCAAAACTGATAATATCTTTTGTATGCATATGATTTGACCTTAAGCATGCAGACACGGGCTAACCTCATTAAGGCAAAGATGGGGACAGTAAGGCAAACTTGCTGAATATTTATTTTCTTGAGAACATACTCTATGCATATGAATGGGTGATAAAACATTTTTAATGAATTTGGACTTCTGCCATCTTTTGAAAGAAATCAATGGAGAAAGTGAGAAGAAAACCAGAGCTGGAATGCAAATCCACTGGTTGGAGAGAAGAGCAGTGGCGGGAACCTGCACCCTGCTGTGAACTTTCTCTGTGGATTAAAGAAAAAAAAAAAGCTTTTTTGAAGTATAATTGAAATACCAGTGCAATATAGTGCACATATTTAGAGTGTGCAGTTTGACCATTTTTGACATATGTATGCAACCATGAAATAATCACTACAATCAAAATAGTGAACATTTCCATCATCCTCAAAAGTTTCCTTGTGCCCAGGTGTAATTTTTCCCTCTTGCTCCTGCCTGCATTACCTCTGTCCTCTACTCAGATGGTCACTGGTCTGCTTTCTTTTATTCGAAGTTAGTGTGCACACTTTAGAGTTTTATTAAAATAGAATCATTCAGTACTTAACTCTTTTTGTTTGTGTGTGTTGTTTTTAATCTGACTTCTTTCACATAGTATTATGAAATTCATCCATGTTGTAGCATATATCAAAAATTTGGTCCTTTTTATTCCATGGATACCTCAAGATGTGCATATTCATTACCTGTTTATGGCCATTTGGATTCTTTTCCAGTTTTTGATTATCACAAGTAAAGCTGCAATGAACATTGTCGTACAAGTTTTTATATGAACATTTCCTTCTTTTCTCTTGGGTAGATACCTAGGAGTGAAATGGCAAGATCATATATTAGGGTGTATGTTTAACTTTTTAATACATGAATAAACTATTTTCCAAAATAATTGTGCCATTTTACATCCTACTAGCCATGTATGAGAGCTTCAATTTCTTCATATCCTTACTAATACTTGTTTTAAAATGCGGACATTCTTGGTTAAGCGTCCAACTTTAGCTCATGTCATGATCTCATGGTTTGTGAGATTTAGTCCCATGTCAGGCTCTGGGCTGACAGCTCAGAACCTGGAGCCTTCTTCTGAATTTGTGTCTTCTTCTCTCTCTGCCCCTCCCCCACCCATGCTCCATCTTTCTCTCTCAAAAATAAATAAAACATTAAAAATTTTCTTAAAAAAATGCAGACATTCTTAGGGCGCCTGGGTGGACAGTCAGTTAACTGTCCGACTTTGGCTCAGGTCATGATCTCACAATTTTTGAGTTTGAACCCCCCATCGGGCTCACTGCTGTAAGACAGAGCCTGCTTCAGATCTTCTGTACCCCCTCTCTTCTCTCTCCCCTTCCGCTGCTCGTTCTGTCTCTAAAATAAACTTCAAAAACTGCAGAATTCTTATAGATGTATAGTGGTATCTTGTCATTTTAATATGCTTTCTCCTATCAATTAATGATGCTGAGCATCTTTTCATGTGTTTATTTGCTATCCATATGTCTTTGGTGAAGTGTGTTCAAATTTGCACATTTCCTTTATTGAATTGTTTGTTATGATTTTGAGAATTCTTTATATATTCCTGATTCAAGTTCTTTATCAGCTATATGCATTGCAATATTTTTCTCCCAATATGTGTCTTGTCTTTTAATTCTCCTAACAGTTTCTTTGGAAAAATAGAAATTGTAATTTTGCTGAAGTCCAGCTTATTTTTCTCTATTAGTCATGATTTTAAAATCATAGTTAAGAAATCTTTGCCTAACTTAACAAAGATTTTCTTCTAGAAGTTTCATGCTTTTAAGTTTACACTATAGTCTACACAGCATTTTAACTTAATTTTTTATATGTGGTATAAGGGATGGAGTGAAGTTCACATATTTGCATACGAATATGTAATTGTTCTAGTACCGTTTATTATAAAGTCTATATTTTTCTCAACTCAGTTGTCTTTGTACTTTGTTAAAAACCAGTTTTCTAACAGGTACAGGCCTATTTCTGAAATTTCTGTTCCATTGGCCTATTTTTTTTTTTTCCTCTTGATTCCAACACCATATTGTCTTGATTACTGTACCTTCACAATAAGCATTGGAATCAAGTAGTGTTAACCCTCTTTTTTTTTTTCAAAGTTGTTTTAGACTATTCTAGATTCTTTACATTTCTGTATAAATTTTGCAATAAGTTCTCTATTGCTATGAAAACAGTATGCAGGGATTTGGATGAGGATTGCATTCAAATAGATTAATTCAGGGAGAACTGATATCTTAGTACTGAGTTTTGCAACTATGAACAAGGCATCTCTATTTTGGTTTTCTTTAATTTCTCTCAGCAGTGTTTTGTAGTTTTTGGTGTACAGGTCTTACACATCTTTAGTCAGATAAATTTCTAAGTAGTTCATATTTTGTTACTATTATAAGTGATACTTTCTAAAATTTTAATTTCTACTTGTTCTTTGTCAATTTATATAAATAAAATTAATTTTAATATGTTGATCTTCTATCCTAAAACTTTGCTAACCTCACTTATTAGTTCTGGTAGTTTTGTCCTAGAACCCATTGGATTTTCTATGAATAATGGCAATTTTCCATTTTCCTTTCCAGTGTGGATGCCTTTTATTTACTTTTTTTTTAAAGCCATATTATTACAATGGCCAGAACCTCCAGTACAAGGTTCAATAGAAGAGATAAGACTAGACATTTTTGTCTTGTTCCTGTTGCTAGGGGCATTTTGTCTTTTACTGTTAAATATAATGTTAGCTGTATGTTTTTCATACTTTTTCAGAATGTGGACATATTTTTCTTTTTAATTTTTAAAATTTTTATTTTGAGAGAGGGGGAGAGAGAATCCCAAGCAGGCTCCACGCTGTCAGCACAAAGCCCTAGGTGAGGCTCCATCCCGGAAACCATGAGATCATGACCTGAGCTGAAATCAAGAATCAGGCGCTTAACTGACTGAGCTTCCCAGACGCCCTGGATGTTCTTTTTTATTATTAGTTTGTTCAGAGTTTTTAACATGAATAATGTTTAATTTTGTCAAAAGCTTTTTTCTTCATCTATTGATATGATTTATTTTTTAGTTTGGTACTATGTTAAATTACATTGTTTGATTTTTGAATAGTAAATTAACCTTGCATTTTTGGGATAAATCTCATTTGGTTACAGTGTATTATTTTTTAATATATTGCTGGATAAAATTTGTTAAAATGTCATTTATATTTTTATATCTATACTCGTGAGGAATATTGGTCTGTACTTCTCTTGACCTGTATTCTTTTCTTATATGCATTGTAAAATGATTACAATTAAGTACACATCAAACACCCCACATACTTACCTTTTATTTATTTATTTATTTTTGGTAAGAAAGCTTAAGACGTACTCTCTTACCAAATTGCAAGTATATATGCATGTGTACATGTGTATATGAACTCATCATGTTGTATACTTTAAAATATGTACACATTTGTCATTTATATCTCAATTAAAAAAAAAGAAGAAACATTAACCTGAATACTCTTATGTCTATTAAACACGTTGAATATGTCATTTGGAAACTTTATCACAATAGTACCCATATGTCTTCATTGGTGAATTCTGCCAAAAATGTAAGCAGAAAATAATACTAATTTTCCACAAAGTCTTCCAGAAAATTTTAGAAGAGAGAATATTCTGTAAGGCCAAAATTATCCATTTGTTTATTATTGCTTTTGTTACTTACACGTTTGGTGTTGTATCAAAAAAATTATTGCCAAGACCAATGTCAAAGAGTTTTTCCTTGTCTTTTCTTGTAGGACTTTTATAGTTTCAGGTCTCACATTTAAATCTAATCTGTTTTGAGTCATTTTTTTGTGAGTGTTAATTGGCGTGGTAGGGGTCCTGTTTCATAATTTTGCATGTGACTATTTATAAATTAACTCTAGTGTCATTATGAAATGACCTTCTTTATCCTAAATATTATTTGTTCTGAAATCTCCTTTTCTGATATTCACAGATACTCTTTCTTTTTATTAGTGTTAGCATAGTATCCCCTTTTTATTCTTTTACTTCAGCCTATTTGAGTCTTTATATTGAAAGTGTACTTCTTGGGGTGCCTGAGTGGCTCAGTTGGTTAAGTGTCTGACTTAGGCTCATGGTTCGGGAGTTTGAGCCCTACATTGGGCTCTCTGCTGCCAGTGCAGGACCTATATCATATCCTCTGTCTCCCCCTCTCTCTCTGCCTATCCCCAGCTAGTGCTCTCTCTCTCAAAAATAAATAAACATTAAAAAAGAAAAGAAAGTGTACTTCCTGTAAACAGCATATAGTTTTATTCAGTCTGACAATCTCTGCCTTCTAATTTGGGTGTTTAGATTATTTACATTAATGTGATTATTATGGCTGGGTTTAAATCTATCCTTTTGCAATTTTTCTCCTTTTTCTGTATTTTCTTTGGTTCACATTACTTCTCCTGTCTTATTTAGGATTAATTAAATATTTTTTAATGATTCCATTTATCTTCTTTGTTTATTAGCTCTCTTTGTTTTGTTATTTAGGTGGTTGCTTTACAGTTTGTGGTACATACATCTTTAACTTAATCACAGTGTACTTTCAGCAGTGGTCAGTAAAGTATGGCCAAACAGGCCAAATCCATCCCACTGTTCATTTTTTTTGTAAATAAAGTCTGGCTCTCTTACTTAGTGATGCCACTGAGGTTACTAGTTGTCCACCAAAGTCTGTTCCCCAGCTCTTCCACAGTTAGAATTGTAGTTGGCACATGGCAGCCCCGCTGAGGATTACTTTTTTGGGCCCCTTGGAGTCACGTGTGTCTTGATGGCTACCTCTCACTGTTAGAACGTGAGCCCAAGTACTGGCCTTGCACGTGCTCTTCTCCACGATTTTTCCCCTTCCCATTAGCTCGAATATGAGCCCAACTTCAACTATGCAGATGAGAACATGTCCTAAGGCAACCATTCTCAAACATTTAGTTTTCATATCTCTTTATCTTTTGCAAATTACTGAGGCCCCTAGAAGTTCTGTTTATGTAGGTGATAGCTACTGGTATTTACCATATTAGAAATTAAAAGTGAATAAAATTTAAAGATTTATAATTCATTTTAAAATAACAATAATAAACCTATTACAATTTAATATGAAATGTACGTTTTTATGGAAATAACCATATTTTTCAGAAGAAAAATATTGAGATGAGTAACTTTTAAAAATATTTTTGTAAATTTCTTTAGTGACTTAATAAAAAGAATCTGTGTTCTCATGTCTGCTTCTAACTCTATCTGTTGTGAATGTTGTTTTGGTTGAAGTATGTATGTGAAGACAGTCTAGGCTTATACAAATATACATTTGGAAAAGAGAAGGGTGTTCTATTACCTTTTGGGATAATTGTGGATTTTTTCTTTTTAATTGTCCACCAAAGCTCAACAAATGGTAAAAGTTAGTTAAATTGTGGAATTCAAAACCATGTCAGTGAAGTTTTCATACATTCTTACATTAAGATTCATTAGTCTGTTTTGTACTTTGTATTTCCCTGCATGATGTTATAAAATGGGTTTGTGATGTAATCATTTGGAGAATGTTTCACTGAATTAGGCAGATCTCCAAATGTTGAAATTTTCCAGTAGATAATATCAAAAAATTATCACAATTATTAATATCACTACCAGTTTCATCAGAAAAGCTTTTAAGTACTGGGAAGTGACTATGATCACAATAGTGGATACAAATTTTCAACAATTCTAATTTTTGCTTAAAAGCTTAAATTTTATTATTGGCAGCAAAGGCTCTCAGTTGTTTTCCTTAAAATGATAGACTCACTTTATTCATTTTTAAGAAAGTTTTGACAAATATCCAAGTATATAACTATGGTTTTGTCAACCCTTTTTTCAATTAAAGGCCATTCCATGAAAAAAGTGGATAGTTTATCTTGCAACTCAAATAATCACAGAAGTGGTTTTTTTTTTTTTATGAGACAATCATTATACTTGGATTTGCAACAGAAATGCTTTATGTATATGTCCCATTTTGTCACCCAGGTTATTGAAAAAAAAACAGGTACTCGTTCAAGATTTAATAAGATTAATATTTACTGCTTCTTCAAGGATGTTCTAAATAAGTAAAGTAAATGTGGCTTTTCTTAATGTTTATTTATTTATTTTTGAGAGAGCGAGAGAGAATGTGTGCACATGCACTAGGGTGAGTGGGGAAGAGCAGAGATAGAGAATCCCAAACAGGTTCCACATTGTCAGCTCAGAGCCAGATGCAGGGCTCAAACTCACAATCCATGAGATCATGACCTGAGCCAAAATCAAGAGTCAGGTGCTTACTGGACTGAGCTACCCAGGTCTCCAGCTTTTTGTTTTTTAACTGTCAGTGTGTGGTAGTCAAGAATACAATGAAACCTGGTACAGTTTGTTGTCAATACTTTTTATTACACCATTAGAGCTAATGTCAGCACTAGGCAAAAAGCAAAGAATGTCTTATTATTAGTATCATAATTATTAATAGCATTCATAATATTAACTAATTTATATGAATTATCGATTATCAAGTAATCACTAATTTATATGAATTATTGATAATATTATTGTGAAAATAGTTTTTACCTCATAAATCCTCTGCAAAGTCTCCTAATCCTCATGGAGTCTGTAGACCACATTGAAAACCACTGCCCTGTATTGCCAGAGAAACAAGATGGAAGGACCCAAGTCCCAGAATGATCAAACGGAATAGAGCTGTCTGGTGTCTGGGATGCTCATCTTGAACTGTTAAATCAAAGGGGAATAATTTTTGTCTTTTTAGACATCACAAAATTATTTTTGGATCTCTTTGATGCAGCAGCCTAGGCATACCTAAAATAATAAAAAAACCTTTGAGTAGAGGTCTTTATTCGATATCCTCATGTGGAATATTGCCATTTTTGTGTTTTAGTTCTTATGGCCAACTCTCTTGAAGCCCTTGGAACATGTCCCAGGGATAGTATCATAGGAAAAAGCACTAAACATATCTTTATTGATGCTCTGACTTTGAAGCAGTGTATCTTGATTGTCTCCTACCCTAAAATATTTCCTGCCTATTTAGTATGTCCACTAACCTCTTTGATTCCCCTTCATCAGAACATGAGACATTTATTTGAGAATATTAATCCTGAGGTACCAGGGGGCTGATTTCTAGTTCCAACTTGTTCTTTACCATTTAAACCAAAACACCTAAGATTCTTCATGCAGATAAGACTTTTAGAGACTTATTTTGATATCCCCAAGTTCCTAGGGTTAGTATGTTATTAATTCCTACTATTACCCTGGTGGCTAAACTAATAAGGTATTTCACAATATCAGTAATTGAATTTATAAAACACCTCAAATTGATTTACTAGAGGTGGTTGTTTGAATGAAAGGCAAAGCATTGGTAAATCAGTATGATGATGTTTAAGGCCTGAGTTTGTACAAAATATTCTGAAATAATTGTTACTGAATGCAAACCAATACACATTAGTGAAGAAGTCCTGAAAATGCTCTTGTACTTCACATTATGACATTTATCTCTATTCCCTGAATATCTTGCATATCCCTCAAGTAAAACTTACCTGTTACAAATTAAAAAATTAAAAAAAAGTATTTGGTTAGTATAGAATAATATTTATAGCTCTCACATTTGCTTTGGGTAAGAATCTAGAAACACATTTCAAATAGTTGTTATTTGCTGTTGTCTAGTCATTCACACTGATGAATACCATTGCCTACAAGGTTTACCTTTAGGTCACTGCCATGGATGTAGGTTTGATTTATGTGCTTTCACGTAGCTTTGTTTTGCTCCATGAAATTAAGGTAATAAGCAGGGCTGTGGTATTAAGCAGGCCTGAGTAAAAGTGGAACAAATCAATAAACTCCAAATATATACTCTCTTGGTAACATGTAGTCAACTTGACAACCTCATTTTTACCTGTAACTATTAGTATGGTGTTAAAAATTCCTCTTGAATTTTGTTTATTTTGAATTATTATTTAATTTAGGAATGAAATACTATTTCCAATATCTGCATGTGTTTTAGGTTATTGTTTTCCATTTTAGCTACCTGAAATATGAAAATTATCCTTTCTCTCCCTGCCCTTCCCTCAAATACTGGAGGTGAATAAAAATTGCAATAGAGGAAAACAAAACACAACAAAAAGAAACAAAACAGGAGTAATACTTCTCGGTACTCAAACTCTTTGATGCTAGTTCTGAATACACTTGTAGGTATTCAGTAAATATTTTATAACAGACTGAAGAATGCTATGATACTACAGGATCAGTGAGAGAAGCAGGTAAATTATTCTCCTGTGAGGTCTCCATGACATAAAAATACCAATGTGGCTATTAATATCATAGATATATGTCCCAGATTCAGCAAGTAATGTTCTACATAATAAATGAGTTGTACATACATAGTGAAATCTTTTAGAATAGAGAGTTAGAGTTATAAGGGCCCTAGAGCTTAATTAATAACCATTTCTCTAGTTTTGCTCTGCTATTCCAAGCATATTGTGAATCCTAAGTGAATGCTAATGGACAACACAATTCTATATTGGATTCAATAAGCTGGTAATGTTTTTCCATTATTAAAGGCCTTTCAGCAAGAATAAAAATTTACCAGCTCACTGGTAGCTTTTGTTTCCCTTTAGAATAAATCTATAAAATATATGAAGTCAGTATTTCTTATATCACCTAGGAAAAAAGTTATTAATCTTGATCAAATGAGTGAGGTTTAGTGGCATGGCCGCATTAACTATCCTTGGTTACAAATTATTATTCAAAACTGTTGATCAAGAGCCGCTCATGAAATGCTGACAGGTCACAGGGAAAGGAATTCTCTGCCTGTATGCACACAAAATACACTAAGTGGATAAATTCCTTACTCTAAACACTAATGGTTTGATGTGGCAATGCTGGACTGGTTTTCTACAAAAGCCTTTAAGGACATTCCTGCCCTTATACCTCCTGCCTTATTCTTTCTCACTTGTCCAATCAGAACCCAGAAGTTAAGTAATTCTATGATTCTATTTCAAGAATGAGAAGTCATATTTTATGCTATAGTTGATATGAAAGTGTTAAATGCACATGTGTATGTGTATACGTATAAATAGCTGTGTGTATGTGTGTGTGTCTGTGTAATTAGAAACATGCCAAACTATTGATTAAGTATCAATTCTTGTAAGGAATTGAATATTAATACATTTGACACAAAGGAATGTTAGAAGGGAGAATTAATAGATTTTATTAAAAACTCTTTTAGCAAATATAAAAGCCAAGAGATTAATATCTATGTTTGATGATCAACTTTATGTGTCAATTTGACTGGGCCATGAGGTCAAACATTTAGTCAACATTTAGTCAGACATTATTCTTGGTCTATTTTTATGGGTGATTCTGGATGAGATTAACATTTGAATTGATAGACTGAGTAAAGCAGAATGTGGGTGGGTCCGATTCAGTCAGTTGAAGGGCTGAATAGAGCAAAAGGGCTCACCCTCCTACAAGTAAGAGAGAATTCCTCCTGCCTGACTGCTTTCAAGCTGGGACAACTGTTTTTTCCTCCCTTCATACTTGAACTGAAACATTGGCTTTCCTTGTATCTCAAGCCGACTGGTCTTGAAGCTATACTGTTGCCTCGTCCGGGACTCCAGCTGGCTGACTGTAGATCCTAGGATTTGTCAGCACTCCTTGATTACATACATGAGCCAATTTTTTAGATCTTACTATGTAAGGTAAATAACTCAGAGATTACAATAAATAATGTAGTCAATGATGTGAATATTCATTTTTTGTAACTGGAAATATAATAAGCAAAATTTTGGAGTAGTGACCTAATTAGCCTACAAAAGAGTGTTATTTTATACTTATTAAACCAGTAAAAATTTTTAAAATTTATACCCAGCCTGGGAACATTTTGTTGAAACTAGTAAAATAATCCATTCTCATAGTAATGATTTGTTACAGCTCTTTATGATAGCAATGTGGGAAAATATATAAAATCCAGAAAACTGCTCACATCCATTGACTCCAGTTGTTGAGCATAGAAATTCTTCTTAGGAAAATAATGCTAAAGAGAAAAAAGCTATCTTCAAAAAGGAGATTGCAGTTTTGATATATAACAGTGTAACATTGGAAACAGTTGAATAAATAATACAGAAATGGTTTAGGAACCTAGTAAAATGAGTATTATATATCCACTAAAATGATAATTATGATGATAACATAAAAAGTATCCCTTATAACCAAGCTTTTTCCAGGAAAGAATTTGAGGTCCGTATAATGATACATACATTACTATAATAATTAAATAGGTTAAAAGTGCATATGAGTTTCAGGGGAATTGGAAATTAAGGTAGGAAAAACAAGATCTTGGGCTACAGTTAGTACCCAGCATACCTACCCTATTATCCTATTTGCTTTATTAGAAGTGGGCCACAAATTTAGCTCTGTGTTTCTAGCACCTAACTTGAAAAAAAAAATGTATATTGTCTAAAAAAAGCAATAAGAACAAACCAGCTGTTAAATAGCAATTTTCAGTATGAAGTCTGACAGAGATTTTTGCTATTGAGTTTCTGCAAAGAAGGCATCTTGTAAATGTATTCAATAGGCTCCTACATTTTAGGGGGAGGGGATTATTCTCCCTTCTCCCATGTTTCCATGGAGAAAAAGGAATGTCCACTCCCCACTCCAGGAGGGAAAGCAGGAGAGTTAGACTAGAAACTTCTCTCTCACCCCCTTGTGTGTATAGAGGACTGACTCACCTGATGAAGGAGTTTGGGAGAAAGTATGTGTATGGCTCAGTCTGTTCCTTGTTTGTAATTCTTGGAACCAATCTGTCTTCTGGGAGTCTGAATTTTCTGCAGCTCCAGAGCAAACTTCAGGGTGCACCTCAGCCTCAAAGAGATGAGGGATAGGCTGCAGTTGTTCACCTTTGCCTGTGACTCAGTGGTAAATCTCTCTCATCAATCTTGGGTGAAGCATCAGGGAGCCCATTTTGCCACAGAACCAAGCTCTTCCTCCACGGATGTTCTCAGTGGGAAGCTGAAATATTTATCTTCATCCATTAGATGCCTCTGCCTCTCTTGCAGTTGGTCAGGCCTTGGGTTTGAAGAGGGATGTTATTTATTGGCCCTGGAAGTCCCAGCGCTCAACAACATTCTTGCAGGAGATACTTTGATGAGATTTTTCAGGATTTTTTTGGTAATGTACCCTAAAGTATAAATGATGCTATTTGAGAAATTGTACAGAAACCACTGAGGCTGGAGAGTAATGACTGATGAGAAAGGTGACAATGTGAGAAGAGGCAGAAAAGCAGGTTAGGGACAGATCATGTGTGTAATGAAAATGCATTGGAAGGCTTTTGAATAGGGAACAGCATAGTTAGATTTTTGTTTCAAAAGGATCTCTCTGGAGGCTGAATGTGGCATGAATCAGGGCTGGAGACTTAAAGTTCCACAGACTTGGATTGAGTATGTAGTTTATTGGGAGTGGATTCTAGGAAGCATTGCTAAGGAAGGAAAGGCAGTGAAGTGAGCCAGAGAAGGGAAAGAAGCCAATAGAGGATGCCCTGAAGAGCAACTGGGGCTCAATCTCCATGGAGGACTCTGGAATTCTATAGAACATACCTCAAAGTTATCTCACTTGAGCTACAAGGAAGCTGGAAAGTTTACTCGAACTCTCATCTCTTATTGGTCGAGGGTTATTCCAGGGGGTAGTTAACACCCCAGCACTTCAGATCATGCCTCTGCAGCCAGAAAAGGTCCTTAAACAAGAAGGTCATATGTGCTTACAGTAGGAGATTGTGGTAGAATGGGAACAGTGAGTGCAGAGGGTCAGGCCAAGGGACTAATCCCTTTCCACAGGTTTCTCTGGAAACTCTTCCCATTTAGCCTGTTTTGCTCTTAGAAATTAATTCACATCATCTCCATTTAGAATCCTTCACCAGTTCAACTGATAAAACTCGAATATCTTTCCATCAAAGCTCAAGTTATGACATTCATACTGACATTAGCTCGAAGCTAAATGCATATATTAAGCGGAAATATCCATATGTCTACTAAACGAATCTTTGATCATTTTTGAGTGAAAAAATTGAAAATACAATAATTAAAATTTCAAATGCATTACTGCATTATGGTACTGTTTATATAGTAACAATGTAAACAAGAATTTCTATTTTTCAAAAAAGTTTAAAATTAGCTTATATATATAAAGTTTGTTTGTTTGTTTGTTTATTTATTGTGAAAGAGAGAGAGTGAGAGCAGGGGAGGTGCAGAAAGGAGAGAGAGAGAATCCCAAGCAGGCTCCATGCTATCAGCATAGAGCCCCACGCAGGACTCAATCCCACAAACTGTGAGATCATGACCTGAGCCGAAATCAAGAGCCAGACACTGAACCTATTGAGCCACCCAGATGCCCCCATTTATATTGTTTTTAATAAACAACTTGTTTTCTCCCCAAAACTGAAAAAATGAGGTATTCTGTAAGTAGAGTAAATTTGGAAGATAGTTACTATTAGTGCATGTATCAGGGCAAAATTCCACCCTTGGAAAGATACCAGGACATTTATACCATAAACAGACGTCCTTCTCATTAACCCATTCTTCTAATTGTCCTGTTGTAATTTTGGCTAGACCAAAATGTACTGTTTACATCACTGTGACTATTAACAGCTAAACCATATTATAAACAATGATGACTTTTCCATTTCTACCCAACTTTTTGTTACCCTGGAGACCTTAAATTTTTTTCTGTCAGGGACCTTTTACACATAATTTTTCCTCAGCTTGTAATACCTGTCTTCCTACTTCCCACTTGTTTTACAAATATGTATTATTTTCCCTCTTTTTGAGACAAAAAGTAGCATGCTGTTAAAATGGGATACATTCTTGGTATTGGAATCTGTTTATCTGTGGATAAATATTCATCATCCAACCATTTTTATTGAGTGCCTACTTTGAGGTAGGCACTGTTCCACTCCCTGGGGTTCAAGCTGTGGATAAAATAAAGTCCATATCCTGCATTCTAGTAGAATTCAGATACTGTAGGGTTCCAAGCCAGCCAAGACAATTGCCTCTACATGCAATGCTTTTTGTTGTGTTTTTGCTTTTAAATGAGAAAATTTAATATTACCTCATGTGGAAATATATGCTTATCTGTATTGAGCTCATAAATTTGCAGCTAAAATGCTTACCCAGCTGAGGTTTATCATGTCCTTTAAGCTATGGGTTTTTAATGTGTCAAGTTCTTAAAGTCACTGAACAGAACTAGAGGGCCCTAAATTAGTGCAGACCAAAGCCAAGCCAAAAACATTTGGAACTTTACAGACCAATTAAATATAGAATTAACTAGTTTCAATTCCAAAGCCTCTTAGTGCAGTCACTGTGCTATATACAAAAAGAAATGCTTTATCTTTTAAATTTATTTTTGAAAATAAAGATGAGGTGACATGTGTTTGACAAAACTTTCTTTTTTCCCGCCCATTGTACCTTACTTAAACTAACCCTTTTCCTATCCTGTGGCCAAAAACTTTATTATTATTTTCCAGGAACATGCTGAAAATCTTACCTAGTTGTCCATCATCGTAATCTATGCAGTTTGCTGTCAGTTACCAAATTCTCTACCTGGCTATGGGTGACTGATAACATAGCTGGCTAGTTCAGGAAGGCCCAGATCATCAATTCAGGGCATGTGACAAACAAAATGACACCCGTATATTACTTCTTCCAGAAGAAAGCAGCTCCTCATTACCAGTATTGATTCTGTAAACATGTCGGTGCTGGCAAATACCTTTCTGACAATAACTGCCTAATGAAACTCCGAGAGAAATGACAAGCCTGCCATTAACCTTTGGAGCACCTGATGGTGGTGCAACAAAAATTTATCACTGATAAAAATTACTTGCCAATGGTTTATGGATCATTTATCTAAGAGATAACTATTAATGAAGCAGGTTTGGACCTTGAAGGGTTAAGCTTCCTGCAAGTAAGTTGCTAACATAATCAAGAGAACAATCATTAATCCTAATACTAGAAAAGAAGCATCGATACTTTTGTTATCTTAATTCAAAACCTTTTCCTGGATTCAAATTCAGGGACACATACTCAGCTACAATGATACAGTTTCATCCTAATTGTGCAGTCTCAAATTATTTATTTATTTATTTATTTATTTATTTATTTATTTATTTATTTTTAGTGAGGAACTTCTTATAAAGCCTGACATTTATCAGATTCTTCAGAAATAGTCTGTGGATTTTATTCTATTCCTTCTCTTGTGTTAGTAGAATAAGAAGCAGAGAATGTCATAAAATTTGGTTATCTAGGATTTTATGTTTACCACAACTTTCTAATAATTGAACATAAGTGCTATGGAATCCTGCAAGGTCCTGAATGCTCCTGAAGCATTTCATAAGGTTTTAAAATGTGTTTAATAATCACATTCTTTTCATAATTTTGTAAGTCCCTCAGCTGATGGCTCTTGGCCATCCGAGATCTTATTTTATTATTTTATTTTATTGTTTTCTTAAGTTTTTATTTAAATTCTTGTTGGTTAACATGTAATGTTGGTTTCAGAAGTAGAATTTAGTGATTCATCACTTACATACAACACCCAGTGCTCATCACAACAAGTGCCCTCCTTAATGTCCATCACCCATTGAACCTACTCCTTCCCATAACCGTCTTGGATTTTACAGTCTCCCTCCTCGATTCAGTGTGTAGTCAGAGTTGAGCTCAGGGGTCAATATTTCTCAAAAGTGTGCTCTGAAAATTAGTTGCGTCCAAAATACCTGGGATCTTGTTAAAAATGCAGGTCTCTGATCTCTACTCTGGCCTTTTGGATGGGGACTTGAAATCTATGTATTCTAAAAGGTGCCTCCATTACATTCAGGGTGCTTTAAGGCTAAGTAGAAATATCACAGGGGCGCCTGGGTGGCTCAGTCGGTTAAGCGTCTTGACTTCGGCTCAGGTCATGATCTCACAGCTTGTGAGTTCCAGCCCCACGTTGGGCTCTGTGCTGACAGTTCAGAGCCTGGAGCCTCTTCAGAGTCTGTCTTTCTCTCCCTCTCTCTCTGCCCCTCCCTGCTCACACTCTGTCTCTGTCTCTCAAAAATAAATAAACATTAAAAAAAAAGTCACAAAGAATTTTAATTGTTTTCTTTCTTATTGTCAGAAACCTTCTAAAGCACAAACAATATTCCCAACAACTACAGCTTTACTTTGGTCTGTAGTGATGGGTTGCTATCAAGATTTGTTTCATTATTTATTTGTTTGTTTGTTTATTTATTGACCCCCCTGCCTAAGTCTTAGAGATCCCAGACCAGTTGATTTCTTAATTCATTAGAGGGATGCATCACTTTTATCTTGCAGTTTTGGCATTAGCTTGATAAAAAAAAATCTAGAAATCAATTCTTTTTTTAAAAAGAATTTGATGTTTATTGATTTATTTTTGAGAGAGAGAGAGAGAGAGAGAGAGAGAGAGGTGCTCACGTGCACCAGTGGGGGAGGGGCAGAGAGAACAGAGACAGACTCTGAAGCAGGCTCCAGGCTCTGAACTGTCTGCACAAAACCCAACGCAGAGCTCAAACTCACGGACCAGACTGTGAGATCATGATCTGAGATGAAGTCGAACGCTTAACTGACTGAGCCACTCAGGTGCCCCTACCATGTCAATATTATTATTTCATAGCAATTCAGAAGCTGAGGATTAAACTCACAGCTTCTAGTTGAAAACTTCAGGTTAAACTGAGAATGAAAGGTTTGGATTTCTACCCTTTCTGAGAAAGTAAATAATTATGAAATAATGTCATAGGAAAACCCCAGTATGGACCCATGCTTACAGAAAGCCAGGGCTACCTTACTGTCACACTTCACTGAAAAACAACTAACCACAAATTGTGGTATGAAGAACGATATGTTCTTTTTCTCCAGTTCTTCCAGAAAAATTCTATTATCACTTTGCTAAAACACTGGCAGTGTAACAAGGCTGGGAAATACAAACAGTTGAAAGTAATATTGGTCTGAAGTGGAGGAATAGACACCTAGAGAATTTCTCACTTCAAATTTTTCGTCACGTATTTTGTCAGTTAGTCAACTACCCAATTCTCAGGATGTGGAGATGTGTTTGGAGGGCAATTTAAAGAAACATTAAGAACGAAATGAAAGAAGAAAGAAGCACGTGCAAAAGGGCTTTGTTTTATTATGTTATGAATAAAGTAAGCAACACAGTTTCATGTAATATTTGCACAACACAAAGAAAATTAATGAGAGTTCTCTAACCTTCAGGAACTGTAGAATAAATGACTTAAGCCTTGTGATCTTTCCACTGAAGTCATGGCAGGAGTCACAGTGAGTCTCAGGAACCTGTCACAAATACAGTAATTTGTAATTACTCTTTACTACTTTACTAGAGACTCGCTTCTGTTTGAATGCCCCCCTCCCTGCCCAGAGAAAATATTATATTAATTCACATCCATAAAGATGATAAATTCTACCGTTTCCTATCAGACAGTGGATTAGGCTCCAGTTTAAACCAGGCTGATAGGGAAACGGTCAGTGTTCATTTGGAAAAGAATTACACAGAATTGTGGATATAGTGGTTAAGCAATGGACTGTAGAGCCAGGATGCCTGGGGTTTAGCCATAACCCTGTCACTTCCTACGTGTGTGAATTTGGGGAGAATCCTTAACCTCTCTGGGCCTCCATGTCCTCATCTGGAAAATGTGAATAATAGGAAGGATATACTTTATACATAGTTATGTAGATGTAAGCATTGAGAACAGTACCAGGTACATAGCTGAGGCCATCCAAACCAGTTTTTCTTACCATGAGCCGTTTGTCAGAGTTCCTGCCTCATTGCTTGGTGTTGACTAGGTTACTTTTCTGAGTCTGATTTCCCTAATCTTACAACTGGGAATAGTACTTAGCTGGAGTGAGGATTAGAGGTTTCCTTTTAAACATGGCTTTATACCTCTCATGGCTCTTTATCTGTGTCTTTTGTATTTCTCTTCCCACCTTCTACCTATGATGTGTGTGTGTATTCTAGATTGTTAATTCCTTGAGAAATAGAAGAAACATGTTTATACTCTATGACATATAAGTCAGTATCTTACATGTAGCAGCTATTCAAAAATTTTTATTGGCCAACTGAAAAAAATTAATATTAGTTTAATTTTAGTACTAGAGAATGTACAGAATACTAAATTCTGTGTGGGTTATCTTAGCTTTACATTATGAATTATAAACTACTTCCCAAGAACCTGGATAATCAACATAGTGATGTTTTCCATATCACATAGATACAGGAAGTAGGGTAAGTATTTGTAAAAATAGTAAATTTTTTCTTTTTCCTTTGGTAGTTTGCTATCATTTTTTCCCCCCTCTCATAAGCTCACAACCCCCTGGAAACCAGATGCATTATTTCCATACTTCAAATATAACTAATCCATATTCATTTTAGACATTTTCCCCAGGTAACTGAAACTGCTAAGATGAGCAAGAAGGCCCTGCTGTTACACCTTCAATCAGCTTTCAGAGTGCTATTCAGTCCCAGGGCTGTGCTGTGTTAGAGCCCCATTACCTTGGTACACACATGCTCGTTTCCCACTGTGGAGCTGTCTTGGCACAGACATAGCTTTTAAATTCATGAAGTCACAGGTCTTCAAGTATTCACAATAGTTTATCTTTTGTAAAAAAATATCTTTTAGCTTTGTATTATTTTCCTATGGCCACTCTACAAATGGCCACAAACTCAGTGTCTTAAAACAACACAGGTTTATTGTCTTCCAGTTCTGTAGGATGGAGAAGTCCGGGAGACTTCTTAAACAAGGTGTTGGCAGGGCTGGCTGCATTTCTCCTGGAAGCTCTGGGGAGAGTCCATTTCCTTGCCCTTTCTAACGTGGAGAGGCCACTCACATTCCATGGCTGGTGGCCTTCCTCCTTCATCCTGAAAGCTGGCAACAGCAAGTTAGTCCTCCCATTATATTACTCTGACCTTTTCTTCTGCCTCCTGCTTTCACATTTAAGGACCCTTGTGATTACGTTGGGCCCATTTGGATAATCCAGTGTAGTCTCCCTGTTTTAAGGTCACTTGATTAATGGCCTTAATTCATCTGCAACTTTACTTCCCCTTTGCCATGTGTGGTGACATTCTCATAGGTTCCAGGAGTTAGAAGTTGGACATCATTAGAGGACTATTTGCCCACCACCACTGTTCAAAACTATGTTAGACATCTTTTAAAACTGCACAGATTAGCACACGTTGGAAAATTGATGTTTTAAAATTCTGTTAAGTAATTTTGGGAAATCAGACCTCTATAAGGGAAAGACAGCTAATTGTTGGAAGTACGCTCAGGTATCAGTGCTAAAAGGAGGTTCTTTTCTCTCAGAAGTCTGGTCTCCACAGTGATCAACACAGCATTATCTGTTGTTTTGCAGCCTGTGTAAGAGGGCACTTACCCTGATTCTGGCATGAACAAACAAGTGACAAAACACAGAGCTCTCCTGGCAAACACGCTTTATCTAAAAGTCCACAGACTGAGGAATTTGATACATAATTCAGTCTCCTCCAGCTTAATGTGTATTCCATGCTGTGCTTGGCAACACGCTGGAGAGAACGGCAAGACATCCTTCACGTTGGATGGTTCCAGTGATTGACAAGTTGACTGCAGAGGGTAATGTATGATGAACAGAGAACACCTCAGGTTTACCTAAGTATATCAAAGTGCCTAGTGTCATAAATGAGCTACAATCTGAGTGGGGAGATTTGCTTTAAGTGGAAGCCAGCTTTCTGGATGCCCAATTTCCATTTTAGTATATATAGCTTATGATTAGTAGCATGGCCTTGGAATCAGGCATCCAGGTGCAAAGCCTAGCTTTTTCTTAAGAGATTTGTCATCAGAGACATTTTACTTTTTTAGCTTTAGTTTCTGCATCCGCATCTGTAAAATCAGGGTAATTATTGTTACCATGTAAGATGATTATGAGGAAAAATGAGGTAATGTGTTAATAATTAATATTTTAGTACAGGACTTGGCACACTGTAAGCCCTTAATAGATGGCACTGCCTTTACCTTTTCTCTTTGTAATCTGTTAGATCTTACTGCCTTACATTTCTGCTAAAATATTAGGGAGAATATGACAGGTTGTGTCTTTTTCTTGTGGCAAAAAGCTACTGAATTTTTATTCCATTGATAAACTATTTGTTAAATTCTCTCATTAAATAACACCTTCGTTGAACAGCCTATTAGATCACCTAAGCGAAAGTGAAAAGTTCAGTTGAAATGGCTTTCCAGAAACATGGAGATGAAAATTCTTATTATGTGTCAAATCTCATTATTTGCAAAAATTGTTTATTCCTGCCTGTTTCCTCATCTCTACCCTTTTGGATCTCACACCTGAATTCCAAGTTGTTTCTCACATTGTCTCACATTGTGTGTCTCACAGTTGTGTCTCACATTTCTCACATTGTGTTTCTCACATTGGTCTCTTTTTTGTCTCTATTCCTAATTCACACTCAGAATCCACCAAATTCTAGGAGTCCATTCTGGGTTGTCCCATTGTCTGTATAACAGTAGATGTATTAAAGAGAGAAGAGGCAGCCAGAGAGATAGTTGCTCGAGAAATATGTACAGAGTGATGGGATCTATTTTTAAGGAAGGAATGGATCTTTAGACTGAACTTGATCTCAGTTGACCTTATAGTCAAAAAGACTAGCTGAGCATGAGCTAAGTGAAAGGCATCTGGTCATGGACATGATGTAGAGGCAGGCAGTGTTTCAGGATCAGAGACACCAAAATAGAAGTGGGTTAGCCGTAGGAAGTAACCAGCACTGGGCATTTGGCAGACTTTTCTACCAATAGAATTGAGAAATTCCATATGTAAAGTGATCTAGTAGCTAGTGCAAGGGAGTGAATGTAATAGCCCAAGAATGCTTAGAAGTGTGAGGTGATGGGAAGCCAAGGAATAGAACCTGAGCATGGCAAGGAGAACAGTCTGTTCTAGCCAGAGTAGACCAAATCACCTAGCTAGTGAGGTAGTGAGGAAGATCTAGAAATTCATCTCAAAATGTAGCTTACATTTATAATTTCTTTATATATAAAGTTTTTACGCTAAAGTTATGTGCAAATATTGTGAACATAGTTCTTAATGGGATGATATTACTTCTTAATGTGTAGATATCACATTAAGAACTATTCGTAGTTTAAGCACACCTGGGTGGCTCAGTCAGTTAAGCATCTGACTCTTGGCTTTGGTTCAGATAATGATCTCATGGTTTCACGGGTTCAAGCCCCATGTTGGGCTCTGTGCTGACAGTGCAGATTGGCATCTTGTCTCTTCTCTCTGACCCTCCCCCACTCAAGCTATCTCTGTCTCTTTCAAAATAAATATACTTAAAAAAAAAAAAGAACTATTAGTAGGTTAGCCCATTTCAGTGAATTCCTTTTGTGGTCTTCATGAAACCATCAATTAAAGACTCTATCGTAGAGGTATTCTTCCAGATAGATATATACAATATGTTAGATATCACACTCATTTTATCCAAATACCATTTTCCACAGGGCCAGGTAGGCTTGCTCGATCTATCTGCTTGTTTTTCTTCTTTTTTTACTCTTATTTTTTCCTTTTGCTTTTTTACTTCTTTTTTTTTTTTTTCAGATGTATACTGGCCAATGGGTTCGAGCTCATGACCCCATATGTTGTACACATCCACAGACGCTTAACAGAAAGTCAGGAATAAACCTTATAATTAATGGGTTCTGTACAGTCTCAGCTAGCTACCTTCTTCACTGGACTTGTGTTGATGGGCCCCCTGAATGTCTTTTACCTGAGCTCAGGTGATAAGCTTATTATGCAGCTTGTGTATAATGCAGCTCTTTTATTCCTCCGCCTACTGAATTGCCCCTGCTAGGGGTAAATCCCTCCAGGGCAGGGATCTTTCTCTGCTTTGTTCACTGATGCATCCCAACTGCTAGACCACGGCTAGTACAGGGCAAGCATGTAGATATTCATTGAATGAGTTGCTGTTGGGGAACAGGAGGCTTCACAAGGGTTCATCATTATGGGAGGGGAGGGGAGGTGGGCTAGAGATCAAAAGAAGGTTACACTATTGTTTACCTGGAGAGTAAACATTAAAAGGGTGCTGTGCTTGGATTGCCTGCTCCAAATACCTCATGGTTTTGCTTTCATACTACTTGCTCTAAAATCCTTTCATCATAATCCTAACCACTATTGCATTAACATGTTATCTTGAACATTTGTCCATAGGCACCACTTTTGAAAATATAGTCAGCTGATGAGACTGCGCTACCCCCCCTTCCCACCAACAGCTTAGCCTCTCCTCAATGCAGGACTATTACAGGGAGGTGATAGCCACTATTATTTTGCCAAAGGGCAAATTATTAAAGGAATTATTAAAGCAGAGTACAAAAAAAAACTATTAGTAAGTATCTATTTGTAGGCTGTTGAACATATTAATAAAAATTTCCCAGTGATTAAGCTAAATATTGATACTCCAACATACGAAATTATCAGGTAAAAATGGTAATTTCAGTCTTCCATGTTTCCTTTCCTCCTCTTTCCTTTCTTCCTCTTGCTGTGTTTTCTCTTCCTCCCTTCTGTAACTATTCACTGAGAATATACAGTGTCTACAGTACAGACAAATGTTGGCTTGCAGAGCAGACTAAGTGGCTTGCTGTCCTGAGGAACTAACTCATGGTCTGATGGGAGTATCAGATGTTTCAGACAATAGGATCCTGTATGGTAAGTTCTCTAAGGAGATGTGTGTATATGAGAGGCTGTATGAGTGCAGAGGAGAGTAACTATCTTATGTATTTAAGGAAGGTTTCCAAAGGAGAAACCTTGAAAGATAAGGAATTTCTTCATGAGGTAAAGGAAGGTAAAAGGATTTCAAACAGAGGGAATGTGTCACTAACCGTGTTGGTTGCTCCTCAACCACCATTTCCTCCTTCGGTTTTCCCTTGCCATCAGAATCTTGACATTATTTCTATTTCTGGTGGTTCATGCATCATTTAAGGCTTGGGTACCCTCCAGCTTCAGGGATTAAATCATTATAATATAACTCAATAGGAACAGTTCCATTGCCCTTGTCATGGTAGTTGAAGAAAAGGCCACATCATTTATTTTTATTTTTTTTAATGTTTATCTTTTGAGAGACAGAGAGAAACAGAGCATGACCAGGGGAGGGGCAGAAAGAGAGGGAATCACAGAATCTGAAGCAGGCTCCAGGCTCTGAGCTGTCAGCACAGAGTCCCACACGGGTCTCGAACTCATGAACCATGAGATCATTACCTCAGCTGAAGTTGGATGCTTAACTGACTGAACCACCCAGGCACCTCACGAAAGGTCACATCATTTAATTCTGCCCCATGAGATAGATTTGAGGGAATATTTGAGGGGATTCTGGAACATTCTATGTGAAGATAGGATGGTCTTATCTAGCTTTTATATGCTGTTATGTCACTATATGAAATCTGAAGCTAACAGAGACATTGCCACAGCAGGAGACAAACTTGAGGGGTGAAAAAAGAAAGGCCAGGTCTCTGAAATGGCATTAGGTCATAATTTCTCCAGCACTGGAACCACCAAGCAGAACTGACTCTGATATCTTCCTTGTTATGTTTGATCGTAAATCACTTTATTTTGTAAGTGATTTTGAGTTATGAAATCAAACTGATAAACCATAAGAAGACAAAGTCTTGGTTGCACAAATTATCATAGTTCCACATACTTATGTTAAGAACTTGACTGTGTCTTCTGGATTCCCTATCATGTCGAACTGAGTGAATAAGGGTGAATAAGCAATAATTTTCATGAGGCCAAGATTGGAGGAGTAAGACCTACTCTCACAAGCAGGAGATGCTATTAGGACTTAGAGAGTAGTTTGATTTTGTGGGAAAATGCAAGATGTCCTGGTCTAAATATGGGTGCCAAGGATAAATCTTGCTAAATTTATAATTATGTATTTGGGCCTTTCTGGTAGTGCATAGAAATTGAATCTGGCAGGAAAAGATAGTTTGGACTCTCTGACTTTGCTTTATTTAAGCCAGCAGGCTCACTAATTAGATTCATATAAAAGCCTGTACTCAGACCTTCAAGCTTTAACCCTGAACCACTTGTATTGATTTTGTTCCATGCGAATCATTTTCAGTTTATAGTTTTACAGTGATCTTTGGGTCTAACATGCTCAATACTTCTTCACATACACAGTTTAGAACTCCCTCTAAACCTCAAAAAATATCCTATTTTGGTCTAGTAGGACCACCTCCTTTGGCACAGACCCCTTCGAACAACAGCTTTGCTCCAGCTTTATGCAGATTCTGAAAAGATCCACCAAAACCCCTCCTTTTAGAGCCAGAAAATTGACAAAGCTATTTTTAAAAAGCCTATTCTTTTAGTTTACCAATATCCAACATGTACTTGGTTTTTGAACACATAATTGCAGTAAGTAATTATCAATCTCACTTTTGCAGGGAACATTCAGTTATCTCAAAGTATACATTGCAAAATCACAAAGGGATTATTGAACCCACATTAATTAAAATGGACATAAATTTAGAAGACATACATATACCAAATATTAACAAACAGGTATAATAAATTAAAGGTCAATAGTCATGGTGTTTCTATTCCTAAAATGTGCATTTCCTTAGAAATGTGCTTAGATGTTAGCAGAACAAAACATTGTTTCATGGTATGTTTATAAAGAAGATACAGATTTTCAGGATAACTTTTATAGGTTTTTTTTTTAACATAAGAGAACATTCCTGTAAAATGGACAACTTATTTTCTTCTTATTGTTTCCTAGAACTGTAGGCTAGACTGAAAAGCCATGAGAGCAGAAACCTTATCACTATTGTTGCTTCTGGAATCTTAGTGCTTAGCAAAATGTGTGGCAAAAAATGGGTGTGCTGCTACTTAAAAAAAAAAAAAAATATATATATATATATATATATTTGACTCAGAAGTCTGAATAATGCATCTGATGTATATCTAATGGTCTGAAAGCTCTGTGGGGTGAATGCCACTGTGCTCCCAGAAGACTATGTGAGAGACCAGTTTCTGATTTGACTATGGATTCTTAGAGTTCAAGGGGTGTGGAAGGGTCATCTTCATTGACCCCTCATTCACTCAGGTAAAATACCATTTATTCTCTGCTCTTCTTAGCCTTAGGGTGCTTGTTAAATTACATCATTTGTCTGAGGAATTCTTTTCAGAAGAAAGAAGAAATCTGCATTCTCTGTATGACTGTATTTTCAGATCCATAGTACTTGTCTCTCCTGCATGGGAATGATCCCAATTTTTTTATCTGACTTTGTTCTTGATCCCCTCACCATCTTGAAATTTGACCCTCTCACCTTTCCCTGGAATACGGTAGTCTCCTTAAAAATGTGGTATCGAGGAGCACCTGCGTGGCTCAGTCAGTTAAGTGTCTGACTTCAGCTCAGGTCATGATCTTGAGATCTGTGATTTCGAGCCCCGCATTGGACTCTGTGCTGATAGCTTGGAGCCTGGAGTCTGCTTCAGATTCTGTGTCTCCCTTTCTCTCTGCCCCTCTCGTGCTCACACTCTCTGTCTCTGTCTCTCTCTCAAAAAATAAAATAAACATTAAAAAATGTGGTATCAAGAATTGAACTAAATATTTCTGATGTATTCTTTTTACCCCAATTAAAAAAATTAATCCTAGAGAAAGTTGAAGGAATGTTACATGGAACACTTGCATATTCTTCACCTGCATTCACAAATTTTTAATATTTCGCTACACTTGCTTTATATCTCTCCATATATAGATAAACTGATTTTTGCCTGAAACTGTGATATTAAATTGCTGACATTATAACATGTTGCCCCTAAATACATTAACATGTATTTCCTAAGAGCAAAAATATTCTCTTAGGTAACCACTCTGCCATCAACCCATCCAAAACTTAACATTGCTATGATAATATACAGTCAACATGAAAATACTCCCAATTATCCCCTAACTGTTCTTTATATGTGTGTCTTTCTTCCCCTGATCCAAGATCCAATCAAGGATCATGCTTTGCATTTGGTTGTTACGTCTCTTTAATCTTCTTAAAGTCCCCTCATTTTGCTTTTCTTTGATAGTCTGAAGAATCTGGGACCGGTGTCTTATAGAACATTCCACAGTCTGGATTTGTCTGAGTGATTTTTCATTATTAGATTCAGGTTAAACATTTTCACCAGAATACCACATAGGCAATGTTGTGTCATATCCCTCAATTGCATTAGGTGGTGGATGTCTCATAATAATGGTCTCATGATTAGTGGCAAACATTTTGATCATTTGGTTAAGATGGTGTTTCCAGACCATCCATTATAAAGGTCAGTCTTCTCCTTTGTAATTAATCCACAGTATGTGGGATAATACTTCAAGATTGTGTGGGTGTCCTGTTCTCCAACAACTTACACCTATAGTTCTAGCATCCGTTGATGATCCTTGCCTTCATCATTATTATGTTGACAGTTGAAATATTTCTAATGTTATTCCTTTAATCTTTATAAGCTGGAATTCTCTGTAGAAGAGCTTTGCTTTTCCTGATGTGCTTTGGGTACTTTTGCTCTCCTTTACTCTGGATATTATACTTTCAGTATTGCAGCCTAAGATTATAGTAAATTATTTTTCACAGGTCACAGAGTTCACTCATTCAAAGAACAAATTGTAGTTCCATTTGAACATGTAGAATTTTTTTTTTTTTTTTAATTTTTTTTTCAACGTTTTTATTTATTTTTGGGACAGAGAGAGACAGAGCATGAACGGGGGAGGGGCAGAGAGAGAGGGAGACACAGAATCGGAAACAGGCTCCAGGCTCCGAGCCATCAGCCCAGAGCCTGACGCGGGGCTCGAACTCACGGACAGCGAGATCGTGACCTGGCTGAAGTCGGACGCTTAACCGACTGCGCCACCCAGGCGCCCCTGAACATGTAGAATTTTAAATCATTTATGGTATATTAGAGCATTGAAGTGTAAGAATTAATTAGAAATTCTCGTATAACTCATAGAAGATATTATTCCTTTAGCACCCTAACATATTTAGTTTTTATGTTTTCAAAGCCCTCTGTTGACTTAATGTACTTTTCTGGCCTCTGATTATACTTCTTACCAGAGGTTTATCTACCTTCTGTCACTGAGCTCCAGATACATGTCAAGCAATAAAAATGATCACATAATATTTATGACAACTATTATCATTCTGCCCTTAGCTACAGTCATCTGCCAGTGAATTTTCTCCACATCGGTCCTGTATGTTAACATGTCAGGACATAGGGGTGCCTGGGTAGCTCAGTCGGTTGAGTGTCTGAGTTTGGCTCAGGTCATGGTCTCACAGTTCATGAGTTCAAGCCCAATGTTGGGCTGTGTGCTGACATGTCAGAGCCTGGAGCTTGCTTCGGATTCTGTGTCTCCCTCTCTCTGTGCCCCTCCCCCACTCGTGCTCTGTTTCTCTCTCTGTCTCTAACTCTCTCTCTCTGTCTCAAAAATAAATAAACCTTAAAAAATTAAAAAAAAAATGTCAGGACTTAAATATTTTTATGGTGTGCTAAAATTAAATGAGAATTATAAACACTAACCATAGGAATCAGATGATACAATACTGCAACTTAAACTTTTCTATAGAAAACCCTTGAGATACTGTTAATATTTAAGCATATTAATTAATTAGAAAATGGGCTAGTTTGAAATTAGAATCATCTGGCTCCCCTTCCCCCCCCCCCCCCCCCAAAGAACACAACACAGACTGGAAAGACTAAAAATCATTTATCTTCAAGGACATGCTGATTGGTTTTTTTGTTTGGTTTGGTTCATAAAATCACTTGAATTCTTGGATTGGTGTTTCTCTCCTGAGTGTCATCATCCCTCAAACAAGCTTACAAAAGAAACAGATGTGGCTTTTCTTCCTGTAAAGACTGTAGGAGGCTGCGGCAGTTAAACATGCTTCTCAGCTGTGTCTCCATAACTGCAATTTGGCATAGCTTTTTAATTTATCAAATTGAAAAAAACATAAGGCAAAAATTATGAGTCATTTCTCTCGTTATTATACTGATTACACAGATTCAGCATGAACAAGGCAGATGCTAATTTGTGCATAAAGCACATTCCTTTTGACAGGAAAATATACATAAGTTGTGGTTGAAAAAAGGCAACAGGGGTACTGTTAGAACCATTTTTGGATTTATATGGAAAGCCATCAGTGAAAGACATGAGCTCCTGTGCTATCACATCAACAATAATTTCTAGATACAGAGCATCAGTAAAGGCACCCAAATAAAACTTGTCCTGTGAAGCAGGTGGCTTGGTGACTGGGAATTCTTTCACCAGTGGCAAATCCAAGCAAATAGGGAAGGTGAGTGTGATGAGAGAAAGCAGCATTATAGTCCCGATTTCCAGCACCATTTCTTCTACAGAATTCTCAGTGTGACCTTTGGTCATTCCCTTAACATCTTTAGGCCTCTGTTTTCTCATTTCTAGATTCAAGATATTTGGGTTCTATGCTGCCTTGTGTACCTTTTAGCTATAACATTTGATATATGGATTCTATTTTTTGAGTTATGGAGAATGAGTTTGTGATTTAAGCATCTATAAACTAATATAAATTTGAGTCAGATAACCCCTGTGACAGGTGATTTTCACCAAGTCCCTTTATAAAACTAGAAAATTTGGTATTAAAAGCAACTTCTTTCCTGATAATCTTATAAGTACTTAAGTGCCATAAATTCAAGACCCAGTCAGTGGAACAAGGATGATGTCTGCCAAGAATGATGGCAAAGCAGAGCTTTAGAAGAGTATAAGATTAAAGCTTAGAGTTAGAGGAATTTCCATGGTGATGGATGAATTTCTCCTATTTAGCCTGTATTAAAATCCAGCTCTTCTTTCAATGTCTAGGCAAAATTTTGCTTATGGCATAAAACTTTCTCAACTGCCATTGCCAACCCCCCACTTTCTCATTATTTCCCTACCACTTTGTCTTTTGTCCTTTTGATGTGATCCTCTTCTACAATTAACTATTTACATGTTAATACCTCCCAGTGTTTCCTAAATTTCTTGAGCATCAGATGCTTCTTTTGCACTTTTGTGTTCATTCTTGTCTCTTTACTTGTCATTCTCCCACTCATTATTCTCCCATCCCCCCTTCCAGACCATGTGGGGACCATATAGAGCATACTTAATATGTATTTGTTAAATTGAACATTACTTCAATTGACAAATGTAAATATATATGACAGAGCATCAAAGTCATTGAATTTGAAGAATTTCTTGATCGAAATGATCAAATTGGCCACTTGTCTTAGTGTTCCATAGAGGCCATCTCTGAGTATCAGCCTCATGACTCATAGTAAACATCTCACACCAATTGTAAGAATTAACTCCTCTTTGCTGCAATTGCTATTGCTATGTATTTTCCACTCTTTATTCTCACTATGATTGTAGATAGTTAAGTATTCTTCAATCCCTGGCAGACAAATGGTAAGATTTACATGACTGCGAGTTTCTAGAAGTCAGAGATCATGTCCTGTCCAGCTTTGTGTTTCTAGCACCAGGAATGGCATCTGGCACTAAGTATGTGCTTTCTCAATGCTTATTGAATGGAACAATTCTGACTTTCAATCAAGGTTAGGGTTGGGTGGTGAGCAGTACAGAGAGATTAGCTTTTTCTTGGATTAATTCAAAAGAGAAGCGACTTCCAAGAAAATAGGTAAGGAATTGTAGCTCTCTATGAAGCCCATTTTTTTTTTTTTTTATATTTTCAGACTAATTGACTAGTTCCTAACTAGTCTCAGTTCACCAATTACATTTCTTTTTAATCAACTCACATCAGGGAAGTGTGAGGCACAGGAGATAGAGAGGTATTAAAAAATGAAATTCAACTGAGAAAATTTGAAGATCTAATTGTCTTTATTCACAGATTTACAATTGGGCACCATCCTGTATAACAAATAGAAAGGAGCTTTGAGGAGCTGTATAAAATTTTATAGGCATAAAGGAGGAGGCGAAAGGAAGTTTCTAGTAAAGAGTGGATTGTTTCAGTCACGGTCACCTTTCTTTGGGGAAAGGTGGAATCTATCAGGCAGATTACCTCACTAGTCCTGACCCGGTAATTCCAGATTGGTCAAAGGTTACATTACTGGAGAGGCTGACACAGCAATTAGTTAGGTATTAAGTCTTGGGGCCTAGCACAAGTGACTCCATTTTGGCCCTGTTGTTTCCTTTTAAAACAAACAAAAAACAAAGGGAATTATACTTACCAGATTGGATCATCTGCTTGACTAAGGTTTTTGTTTTATTTTTGGATTTGTCTGGGGTGCTGCTGAAAATAAAGTTTATAACTATTTTTTTTTCTCCTTTCTGTCATGTGATTGAGAACTTTTTTCTACTTAATGATCTGCTAAAAGAATACTGGAAGTTTCTCTCAGTGAATATTTGCCAGCTTACCATATGTGTTCTTAAGAGTTTCCACTAGATACCAACAGAACAAGTGAGGTAGTATTAGTTGTATTACTGAAGGAAGAAAATTAATCTCAAGTTGTCTCAGTAAAATCTGAACAAACTTTTGTTGCTGGAGTTAAGACTTTGGGTAAGCTCAGTAGTAATACATGTTGATTAATTTATTCTTCCGCCAGTCCTCCAGGTCCAAGGCCATGTATAAGGTGGGGTGTTTATCTGTCCAGTAGAGTTTCTACCAGTCTCCTCCTCTTCCATAAAATGCATATCAACTGTACCATCCACCTACATAATGTCTAAATTACAGAAGGCCTCCCTCAGGTAGCATGTGAGGGGACATATGGGAAACCAGGGACTGGGACTGCTGGTGTGTGTTGGTCAAATGCCTAATGCAGAACAATGATGTCTGTGG
Organism: Panthera leo; assembly: GCF_018350215.1. Taxonomy (NCBI): domain Eukaryota; kingdom Metazoa; phylum Chordata; class Mammalia; order Carnivora; family Felidae; genus Panthera; species Panthera leo. Next base: position 110,337,052 of record NC_056687.1, read on the forward strand.
TAATCTTGAAGATATTCAATATATTAATTGCTCAGTTTCCTAATGTGGCATCTATACAGAAGAATATATAGAATATTATTTCCTTTAAATTCTAAAGAGAAAATAGAAAAATATTCCCTCTAAATGCTCTAAGAATAGAGGGGGCTTTGGAATCAGATAAATGGAGGAAATGCTACTTGCTGTATGCTTCTCTGGGGCATTCTTAATGTACATTAGTATATCAAGACGTTTGAGAAATTGTTTAACATTATTATCCCAGCATTCCTAAGCTTATCTGATCATTGTACATTTTCCTTCTCCTTTTTCTTCCCCCTCCCTGCTACTCTTCCTCTTCCTTTTTTTTTTTTTTTTTTTTTTTGGTGGACTATCTATTATTTTCTTAAAGTTTATTTATTTGTTTTGAGAGAGAGGGGGAGAGAGTGAATCCTAAGCAGGCTCCATGCTAATGGCGCAGAGGCCAATGTGGGCCTCAAACTCACAAAACGTGAGATCTTGACCTGAGCCGAGATCAAGAGTTGGCAGATGCTTGACTGACTGAGCCACCCAGGTTCCCTGAAGATCTGTTCTTAGCACAATATTTTAACCTCTAATACCTTCTTCATGAAAACCCTAGACAAGTTAGAATTTCTTTTGAAATAAAGTCAGACTAGCAGAAAACTATAGCATTGTCTAGATGGTATAGCTCTGATGGTTTGCCCTCATGGAATTGCTGTTTGGTGCTATATTCTCGTAAGATTTTTATAAAATTTAACTTTAACACTTCCTACAAAAATATTCTTTCAGGATGTTATCCATGCCAATGCTCACTGCCTCCCCAATGAAGTTGTGTATAACAATGTTTTTAATAAAACTTTCAGTTAATTACTAGAGAAACTTTGCTTCTCCTAAAGAACTGATATTTTCCCCTCATAGACAATGAGCATTATCTTCAAAACACCATCTCCAATTACTTAAGCATCAATAAATGTACAATCTCAGTTAACAAGATATCAGGAGATAGTTTGGTTTAGAGTATGATTAATTCAACAGCTCAGTGACATTCGTGGCAGCACAGCTTCTCATTTTTCTCAGCTCTGCCACCGTTAGTGTCAAAGTTGTTATCAGGCCAACGTGAGTCGTGGTTGTTAGATGGTTGCAGTAGCATCAGGAGTCAAATCTTCATGCAGTAACATCCAGATGAATAAAATATATCAATCTCTCTCTCAGTGTATTCTTGTTAATATCAAAGAAACATCTCCCAGAGGCCTCCCAGTTACCCCCTACCATCTCATTGGCTAGAACCAGACTAGGTACCCACCTCAAACAATTGCTAGCAGAGCACCTACAAGCAGAGTGAATGAAATTACATGAGTAGCTTAGATTAGTCAGGATTTGCTGCCAATCCGTATAGTTACCGGAATAAAAGAAAATTTTGTTAATAAAGAGAGAGGAATAGATCTTGAACCATGGTGTCTACTAGAAACACTTAGAGCATCTCCTTTTCATTGAAAGTCATGCATGTGTCTTTGTGGCCTTTCTCTATGTGTTCTATTTGTTTCTCTGATATTAATTTAAGTTTCTTTTCTCCTGTTCATGATTTTTTTGCATGCCATTTTTGACATGTTATTTCTGATGTTCACTTTGGATGTTTTTCAAAATTATATATAATATATGAAAACTGCAGCTTACATATCAGGTGCAAATTAAGAAATAGAAGGTGAGTGGGTAACTGCTCTGGGTTTGGACATATAAGATTCGTTGACATTCCAGCAGAATAGTTAGAACTTGTCAGTTCAAAGTGACTTTGGTCCAAGCCTGTAAAAACATGACTATAGTAATTGACTTCCCACAGAAGGTAAAAGTGAATATTCTCACATAATTAACATTTTTAATTTATAGACAAGCAATTGGGGTATTTATTGTCACAGGTATAATTTAATTAGCCAAGACAAATAAATTAGATTTTATACTTTTATCAGTATAATGGAATTATAGAGGCTGGCCTGGAAATTTCAAGTCATTGAAGATACCATTTGACCTCTCAAGGAAATTAATTTTTCCAACTGCCATTTTGAAAAGTTATAATTAGATTAAGCTATATCAGTATTATTGATTTATTTATTACAATGGATGCCATATAGGGTACTTTCTTGGGATTCTGGAAAGTCCTTCAAATGCCTTTTTCTTTCTTTCTTGCTTTCTTGCTTTCTTGCTTATTTATTTATTTATTTATTTATTTATTTATTTATTTATTTATTTTGAGAGAGACAGACACAACATGAGTGGGGAAGGAGCAGTGAGAGAGGGAGACAGAGAATCCCAATCAGGCTCCTCACTGTCAGTATGGAGCCCGATGCAAGGCTAGAACCTATGAAACCATGAGATCGTGACCTGAGCCGAAACCAAGAGTCGAACGCTTAACTGACTCAGCCTCCCAGGTGCCTCTCAAATGCCTTTTTTATAAAGTACAACTGCTTGACATGTGAGATGGAAGGTATTTTGGGACTGAGTACATGTCAATTGGATCATAGAGAATATTTACAGGGACTAATTATATAAACTAAATAATAACAAATACAAACATAAAGTAAAATATGAAAAAAACCCTCACTTTTTTCTTGTCACATGGGGCCCTAATTTATATTACATTTCCTTTTGTACAAGAGTCTTACAAGATACAGAATGCATAGTTAAATATATTTGAAAAAAATGAGCATGTGTGGTAATGGGTAATATTGCAGATGAGAGACTAATGTTGGGAAGGCAAAGGTAGACTCATTTTAGAGGGAAATAAATAATGGGGAGACATAAACAATGTATAAGAGTGACGGTTCATAGTGATCTAGAGACAAATGTTTCAGTCATATAAGATGTAAGATAAGTATCTCAAAAGGATTTGTAGGTAAAGAGATAAAATTAAACATAGGGTTATGCAGACTTGGGAACACCTCGTGTGCTTGGTTGCTTGAAGTAAAACATACTGAATTAATATAATTACTTATACAAAGTAAGAAGAACATGTTGGAATCAACAAGAATCCTGGAAGCACAGATATAATAGGAGAAAATTTGATATTCTTATAGCCAAAAAAGAGGGAAAGGAGATGAAAGTGTGAATGTTATTAAGTTATTCCTATGTGATGTATAATGTATGTTTTCTTGGTCTTCCCGTGAAATGATTTTAAAAAGTTGAAATTTCTCATGAATGCTTTGTGGGTGGCTTGTATTTCAGGAATGTGACAAAGGCTGAGTCCTGCTCTCAGGTTAGTTTAGTTGAAACTTGGGAAGACAGCCACTTACGTGTTCCATTAGTTGGATTTTGTTCTGTAAATGGACTTATTTCATGTTTGTATTTATTTTGTTTTTGGAAGAAAATATTCCTTTTGTCTTTCTCCATTGCAGAGGCTTATAATTGTCTTGGGCTCAGCCCTGCTACTCTCTCTCAAGTACTCACATCCGGAGCATATCACCCATTTCACCACAAAGCCAACACTTCTTCAGAAAGGCCCTCCTGTTATTGACTTAGACAAAAATGACACAGGTATGTGGCATCATGGGGAGTAGGTGGGATAGCAAGACATAGCCCGTCTGGTATCTGCAATCTGCCAATAACCTTGATTGTTTGCTTTGGGATAGCCCTTGCTCTTGGATGACTTCCTGTGGTCTCCTTGAGAACCTCTCTGGAGTTCCTTTATGGACTTGGAATGCATGGATTTTATCTTTGTAGTAGTCTTCCTGCTTATTTTGGGCTGTGTGTGTGTGTGTGTGTGTGTGTGTGTATACACATGTATGCGTGTGTTTTAAACACTGACTCTCTGTCCTACTGATTTCAACTTTCTTCCAGAAATTTCACAAAACTTTTGCCCATCAGGGTAATTTCTGCTGTTTTCTAACTAATATCTATTTGTTTTTTATTATTATTGGATTTTGGAAGGAAAGAGAAATATATCCAATTAGTCAAGTCAGCCATTTTAAGCCAAAATCCACCACCAAAGGTATATATTCCTGACATATGTTCAGGGTGTACCTTGGGCCCATCCATTGAACTGGTATTCAGTTTTTTCTTAATAGGTTAACAAAACTAAAATAGATGCAGTTTTTCACACATCATGGTTTCATGTCAAGGGGAAAACATCCACTTGGCCTAAGAAAGCTCTTCTTGGAAATGATCTGAAGTATACCAATTTTTGTATATATATCCCAACTCATGTAATTCTTATTTTGGCTTTAGACATTAACTTAAAAGTGGGCCCTGATTTTATAAACAGCAGTTACTTAACTTTTTGTCATTCTTGATCATGGCGTTTTGTCTAAATATGGAAAGCATCATAAGTAAAAGGAAGATTGATGGAATATGAGCTGTACTTCCTGTTTGCTGTTACTTTTTTACTCTTTTTATTTATTTTTATTTTTTTTAATGTTTTTATTTATTTTTGAGACAGAGAGAGACAGAGCATGAGCAGGGGAGGGGCAGAGAGACAGAGAGACACAGAATCTGAAGCAGGCTCCAGGCTCTGAGCTGTCAGCACAGAGCCCGATGTGGGGCTCGAACTCACAGACTGTGAGATCCTGACCCAAGCTGAAGTCGGACACTTAACTGACTGAGCCACCCAGGGGCCCCTTTACTCTTTTTAGAGCTGAAATCTTAGTCTGACTTGTTGAAGATTTTGTATTGTTGTATAATTAATATACACTGTTATGTTAATTTAGGGGCACAACTTATTGATTCACCGGTTCTGTACATTACTCAGTGCTCACCACAGTAAGTGTAGTCCCCATCTGTCACCATCCAAAGTTATTACAATATTATTAACTGTATTCTCTATGCTGTATTTTCCTCACCATGACTTATTTATTTTATAATTCGAAGTTATGAGTATTGATGAGTACTGCTAAATGCATATTCAAGGTAATAAAGAATTCTCAAGTACACTTAGTAAAGAATCAATTTTTTTGATATAATTTATTGTCAAGTTGGCTAACATATAGTGTATACAGTGTGCTCTTGGCTTCAGGAGTAGATTCCCATTATTCATTGCTTACATACAACACCCACAGCTCATCCCAACAAGTGCCCTCCATAATGCCCATCACCCATTTTCCCCTCTCCACACACCCCCACCAACCCTCAGTTTGTTCTCTTTAAGAGTCTCTTATGGTTTGCCTCCCTCCCTGTTTGAAAGTATTATTTCTTTCCCTTTCCCCATGGTATTCTGTTAAGTTTCTCAAATTCCACATGAGTTAAAATATATGATATGTCCAGTTCCATCCACATTGCTGCACATGGCATGATTTCATTCTTTCTCATTGCCGAGTAGTATTCCATTGTATATATAAACTACAACTTTTTTATCCATTCATCAGTTGATGGACATTTGGGCTCTTTCCATAGTTTGGCTGTTGTTAAAGGCACTGCTAAAAACATTGCTAAAACACATGTGCCCCTGTGAATCAACACTCCTGTATCCTTTGGATAACTTCCTAGTAGTGCTGTTGCTGGGTCATAGGGTAGTTCTGTTTTCAATTTTTTGAGGAACGTCCACACTGTTTTCCAGAGTGGCTGCACCAGTGTGCATTCCCACCGGCAGTGAAAGAGGGTTCCCCTTTCTCCACATCCTTGCCAGCATCTGTTGTTTCCTGAGTTATTAATTTTAGCAACTCTGACAGCTGTGAGATGGTATCTCAGTGTGGTTTTGATTTGTATCTCCCGGATGGTGAGTGACGTTGAGCATAGTAAACAATTGATTTTTAAAATGTTAGAGTCAAAGCAGGCCAAGAATCATGGAACAGGTTTTGAGCGTAGAATTAAAAAGACTTAGAACACATCTTGATACCATCACTCCTCATGGCTCCCCTCCTTTTTTTAACAAGGTCGTTATTTATGTTCCTGCCCTCCTCCAGCTTCCTCCTCTGGGAATAATACCATCCTCCCATTGTTGCTGAGAGTAAATGAAAATATCCCTGGTACTTAGTAAGTGCTCAGTAAATTTAATTGAAATCTGTCATTGCTGCTTCAGCAGTAATTATAATTCCAGCCTCCATTGCTGCTTTCTATCCCCACATTTCTCTCTTCTCGTCCAGCCCTGGTTCTTTCATGTGTTGTGATTACTATGATCTGAAGTGCTTCTTCTGTCACTCTTGTTCTTGCATTTGGCCCTAATTAATCTTTTTCTTGACTTATTCATAAATATTAGATCAACCTTAAAGCCAGAAGTTTATTTTGTGGTTTTTTTCACCTTCCCCCCCCCCCCCCCCCCACTATTTTTTTGGTTCTTTGACTTCTCCTTCAATGTCCACAAAGGCGAAACAGGGCATGTTGGATGGTGTACTTTTTGCATTTATTTAATTCTTTTAGATAGATCATCAAATAACAGGTCAACTGTAGTCCTTAATTAGTAAAATAAAATAATTGTAAAACAGGAAATGTAGGAGTGTTATAAATTGTACTAAAAAGATAATCATAAAATCATGTTATTTATTTATTTATTTATGTTTATTTTATTTTTGAGATACAGGGAGAGACAGAGCATGAGCAGGGGAGGGGCAGACAAAGAGGGAGACACAGAATCCAAAGCAGGCTCCAGGCTCTTAGCTGTCAGCACAGAGCCCAACACCGAATTTGAACTCACAAACTGTGAGATCATGACCTGAGCTGATGTCAGATGCTAAACCAACTGAGCCATCTAGGTGCCCCATAAAATCATTGTTAATATTTTCACTTTTTATATTTACTATACCAAATATAATTTTTAAATCATTTATAAATATAAACCAACTTTTTTAAAGTGTTACTATAAGATCTGTTTTAGTTCTAAGATTGTTAATAATTCTAAAATGGGAGTAATAATAATAAATGGGAGTAATAATAAAATGGCAGATTTGAAGGTCAAATTTCATACAGTGCACTCCTCCCTGCAAGGCACACATGCTCCCTAAAGTTCAGTCTAGATAAACTTTCTTTCTCCCTCAGCTCCCTTCTCGCTTTTGCACACACATATACACATGCAAAATTTCATGATTCTTATGTAATACTTAGGTTGTGTACACAAAAGTTAGTGTGCTCTATTAGTCTGAGGTCAAACAGTAATATCCGATGCAATGTTGAGTTACAAAACTCACACTGTCACTTGATAGGGTGAAGAAAAATTCAAGTAAAATACTCCACACAAGTATTTTTGACTTGATATGAAATTCTCTTCCTACCCTCCCTCAGCATTTCAGGGGAATGGACAACAAAGATTAAATTATTATTTTTAAACCAAATTAAAACTCCTCAACAGGAAGTAAAGGTATTACATTTCACTGTAGAAGAGATAATAAGTATCCAAACTTCCTATTCTGTATTTCACATATCCATTGTGGTAGAGAAACCCAGAATTAATTAATTAATTAATTTATTTATTTATTTAAAAACATTTTTTTTTAACATTTATTTATTTTTGAGACAGAGAGAGACAGAGCATGAACGGGGGAGGGTCAGAGAGAGAGGGGGACACAGAATCTGAAACAGGCTCCAGGCTCTGAGCCATCAGCACAGAGCCCGACGCGGGGCTGGAACTCACGGACCATGAGATCATGACCTGAGCCGAAGTCAGACGCTCAACCGACTGAGCCACCCAGGCGCCCCGAGAAACCCAGAATTTAAAGGAAGGTTTAGAAGAACAAAATTTGGGAGAGGAAAAGAAATAATTTCTACTTGTCATAGATCTGTATGTCAAGTATAGTTCAAACTCCAAAACATTTCCGCAAGCTTTACATATAGTGATATTCTGATAGATTCCTGGAAAAAAAAACGCTCTGATATTTGGTCTATATATAACTTGGATCCTTGTCTTGGATCTAGATGAGTAACTGCTACCAGTAAGTTGGCAGCAGAGTATGAGTTTCAAGAAAACACTTAAGCTGTTTGGTATGTTTACAAACTCTCGACATTTCCATGTGAGCAAAAAATGGTTTAAACAACACAAATGGGCCAAAATTGTCTTTAAAGTTGATCTAATCATTGTCAGTGATTTAAAAATAGATGGAGGAGTGCCTGGATAAGTCAGTCAGTTTAGGTGTTAGACTCTTGATTTCCGCTCAGCTCGTGATCTCATGGTTGGGAGATAGAGAGCCCCATGTTGGGCTCTGTGCTGACAGCAAGGAGCCTGCTTGGGATTCTCTTTAACTCTCTCTCTGCCCCTCCCTGACTCACATGCACATGCTTTCCTTTTTCAAAATAAGTAAACTTAAAAAAATAGATGGAGAAGGCTAAATGCAAGAAGAATAACAGCTGTAGAACATATGTGCTCTATGACTATAATTCTTTAAGTTGTATTTGTACATTGGTATCAAATGTTTTAAGGCTGAAAACAATGCTGCGAGTATAATAGATATTTTGTGTGCCTTTTGGGGTATAGTAAACACTTTTTCTAGGTTTGGTGAATTTCTTACCTTGTACATCCCACTTTCCTAAGATAAAAGCCAGAAACTTGCTTTTCCAGGCTCCCTTAACAGCTAAGATGCAGGTATACAACCTTGCTTCTGCCCTTGCATGCTAACATATGAGGTCTGTTATTGGAGTGAAGAGGGCCACGCACTGGGAATTTCATTGATGATGAGCATAGTGGAGTGTGGCAAGGACACACCCAGTTTCAGAAGCAGCAATGGTGGATGGCCAGCTTCAGGCACCAGATGTTGCAAAAGTGAGGTACAGAGCCTGTGCCCAGATTGCGGGCCACTGAGTTCTCCAGAGTAGTTGTCCTGTTTATTCCTGGTTGTATAGCCTTTAAGCCTGCCTCTTCAGAAGGCTGTGAACTGCCTGATCCCATTTATCTAATTCATTTTCTACTGAAATTGTCAGAATGGGGACACCTGGATGGCTTGGTCGGTTGAGTGTCTGGCTCTTGGTTTCAGCTCAGGTCATGACCTCACAGTTTTGTGGGACTGAGCCCTGTGTTGGGCTCTGTACACTGACCACATGGAGGCTGCTTGGGATTCTCTCTCTCTCCCTCTCTCTGCCCCTCCCCAGCTTGAGCTCTCTCTGTCTCTCTCAAAATAAATAAATAAGCTTAAAAACAAAGAAAAAAACTGTCATAATGGGTTCTATAGTTGACAACTCACAACCCCAATTAGCAAAATTCATAAAATAATGGCATTACTACTGCTACTACTTTATATTTGTACAGAACTTTTGCAATCTTGAAAAAATATGTTTCAAGCGTTGGTTTCAAAATGATCTCTTTCAATTCTCATATCAACTTTCACACTTAGGGTGTGACAGTATTTGTAGTTTTCATTTGTCACACAGGGAAGCTGTGAACTAGTGAGGCTAAGTTACTTGTCCTGTCACAGAGCTACTTGGTGGGGATAGTTGTAGAAAGTAACATCATTTTTGGTTTGACTCTATTGACCTCACCATTATCTAGTTACATAAAGAAGTGAACTTTTGTTTTAATGTTTGCTTAAGCTTCTTGACTTCTTACATGGTTAATAGAAAATATTCCACCAGGGGGACGTTTTGAAATTAGTATTAGACATATAAACATTCTCTGTTACAAGTGACTTGCATCCAAAATCCATTCACTTTTCTCCAAGGTAAATTTCCTCTGGGGGATTACCTAGTTTCTGATCTTCCTCATCTGAGGCCTTCTGGCTCCAGGGATGGTGAGAGTTAAACCTGCATATCAACCTGACCATAGTGATATATTGAAGGAGGAACAGGCATATGATCCAAAGATATGCCATCTAGATAATTCTGTCTCCCCTTAGAGAGGCAAGTTATTTTCTGCTGGTTTTAAACATGAAAGGATGCAGGCCTAGACTTATGGAAACTATCTTATCTTTTTTTTAATTTAATTTTTTAATGTTTATTTATTTTTGAGAGAGAGAGAGAAAGAGAAAGAAAGAGAGAGAATGAACAGGGGAGGGGCAGAGAGAGGGAGACACAGAATCCAAAGCAGCCTCCAGGCTCTGAGCTGTCAGCACAGAGCTCAACGTAGGGCTTGAACTCTTGAACTGCAAGATCATGACCTGAGCTGAGGCGAAGTCAGATGCTCAACCGACTGAGCCACCCAGGCGCCCCTGGAAGCTATGTTGTCTTTATAATGTGTGGATAAAGCCAACCCATGGGAGAGCATTGCTGAGAGATGGATCCTGATGCTACTGTGTGAGGCTCGAATCAATCTGTGCCTGGACATTTCAGTTACATGAACCCCTAAATTCTCTCTGCTGCTTAACAGAGTTGAGTTGAATATTTTTTCCCTTGAAGGCAAGAGTTTTAATTGATTCTTTGTGCTCCTAGCTTTCTTGGGCTTCACCCGTTAGGCATAATGCTAACAGTACTGCTGAATTTCACCCAAAGAGATAGGTCTGCCAGCTAAAAATCTAAATTGCTTTCAAAACTTAATGACTTGCTGTTATGTGGAAGGACTCCAAATAGTATTTTCTCAAGACTAGGCAAAGCTTTAAGGGGAAAGCAATACGTCAGACATTGGGAATGTTTAACTTTCTGAATGTTTCCTGTATAACTGTCCCTCTTTTATTATTATTTAGTAATAATGCTGCCTTTTCCTAATTTACCTCCCCTAAATTTAGAAATTACACTATAATCTCCATTACTAGATTTATATGACAGAAAATGTTCTTAAAGTTTTTTTTAAATTTTTTTTATTTTTTTTTATTTTTGAGAGAGACAGAGACAGAGTGTGATTGGGGAAGGGGCAGGGAGAGAAGGAGACACAGAATCTGAAGCAGGCTCCAGGTTCTGAACTGTTAGCACAGAGCCTGACGCAGGGCTCAAACTCTTGAACTCCTTGAGATCATGACCTGAGCTGAAGTTGGACGCTTAACTGACTGAGCCACCCAGACACCTCAATAATGTTCTTAATGTTTTTTTTTTAAACTACTAATCAATTTATTGAAACTTGCAAATTTGGAAACCTAGATCCTCCTTAAGATTTTGCAATCTTAATCACTTCTAAGTACTTTCATATCTGACTTAAACAAAGTCTTCTTAGTATTTAAATAACTCTTATAAAACTAATATATTAAAGTTAAAAATACAGTGAACTTCATGTTCTAAGTAGTAACTAACCTTAAGTCAAAAGTCAATTCAATTACTCCTTTTAAGTTAGAATTATAAGGCTGTCACTCTAATAAGCCAAATATTACTAGTATATAAAATTTCAAATCTATACACATTCCTTCTTAATCCCTACCCAGAGTTACCTGAACTGTTCAGTTAGAGGGAACAGTCCCCACAAAACTGCCCTCATTTCAGATACCAGGTACAAGCATGGGGTCTCCAGGATTACCCTTACTTTCAACCAGCTGGCAACAAATTTGGGAATTCCCATGATCACTCTTAGGTTAGATATTTTGCTGCAAGGACTTGCAGAAATCACAGAGAGCTATTATCACTTGCAAGGAGTGTACAGGGACAGGACACAAGTTAAAATTAGTCAAAGGAAGAGACATATAGGGCAGAGTCTGAGAGGGGTTCAACCATGGATCTGTGGTCACCCTCTCCCTATGGAATCATGCACAGTGTTACCTCCTCCTAGCTATGATGTGTAACAATGCACAGGAAGTATCGCCAACCAGGGAAGCTCATTCAAGCTTTGGTGTCCAAAAATTTTAATGGAGCTCAATCACATACTGTCTATGTGGCTAATCTTTTGTCTCCCACCCCTCCAGAAGATCAGGCTAATGCCGTTAGTCTCTAGTTACTCTGGAGGTCAAAACTGAAAAGGCAAGGCTCAAAGGCCCCTTACAATTGAATTGTTAGAATCTCTGGTGGCCAAAGGCCCCCAGCAAACAAAGACCTGGATATGCCAGGTGCCTAAGGATCACCTCCCAGGAGCTGAAGGCAGAGGACAGACTCTTTGGGTAAGGTTAATTCCTCACTGTAGAATTCCCAAAGTATTATTTCTTTAGTTTTGATTATCTTAAACATTCTTTAGCTGATTCTAAATCCTTGTGGGTTTGAAAGATATTCCTCACTGTGGAAGGTAATTACTGTCCCAGCAAACTGAGATTATTTTCCCCCTTGCTTTTCACCTGCCATTCTGCCTGAGGCTGTGGGTGTTTTAGGCAATTCTCACCATTCACTAAGACAACTACAATGATTGGTTTTGTCTTAAAACGTTCTAGATTTGCATCACATTTAGAGTTTGCTGAATTAATATTTAGATGAGTACCTTGAGATCCACAAGTAAAAGGTTGTCTATAGGGAAGCAGTGTTTGGACTGTGCAACATGGCACATAATGTTGGTCGTATATTAGCAAGCTCTTTAAGAGAGGAACAATAAATTTTCATCTTGCTTTCACGGTTACAGCAACTGAGACTGAATTCCTTCTAAAGCTTACTTAGCAGCCGCAGTTTGGACATGAAGAATATTAATAATGCTTTGGGGTAATTTTGCAGCATAATAGAAAATCAACATTTGGGGATGCTCTGATTTTTGAAAAACCTTAGAGATTTGTTTCCACAAAGCATGACAACAACATGCAGCTGCCATTATGTGCTCAAAACAAAGGGAAATCACTGTATTTGTGAGGACTTTGGAAGCCTCACCTAAGCACACGGTGGGGCAAGTCCTGCCCAGATGGCTGCAGGACACAATTCATCGTGTTTCTTGTCAGTGATATAGCAGGATGCCCCCCCCCCCCCCCCCCCCCCGGAGTGGGAAGCTCAGTTAACAAACTCTGTGAGCTGTGTCTTTGTGTTCAGGGCAAATAGTATATACTCAGCCCCTTATATCCCAGAAATCTATTGTAGCATAGCTGATTATTTCACAGATTTGCAGATACCTCTCTTTTTCCTTAGAGAAATAATTTCCTAGTAGTGAGGTTTTAAAGAAGTTAGCTAGTTTTATTTATTTATTTATTTATTTATTTATTTATTTATTTCCTGACTTCAAACCCCCATGTTAAAGAAGAGCTTCAGTGTAATTGTGACCTGTAGTAGGGAGTGTCACTACCAAATAGAGCCAACATGTCAACATATCCTATCCAGGTTGAAGTCAACAGAGTGGTATAGACAAGTATACAAAATAATGTGTACTTAAATGAAATAATAACCAAATATATAATGTTTTATATGCATAAAGCAAATGCATAGAATTACAAAGGAAGCCATTTTTATGGGGATAAGGACATCAAAAAGCTAAGTTTGTAATATAGATATGCTTTTTTATTAAAACATTAAATAATAAGACCTACTGTTGGGTTTAATAGCTACCTTAATTTATAAGCAGCAATTACATTAAATGATGTTTGCAACAAGTATAAAGTGACAAAGACTCAAATACTGTTGTTACTACATAAACAAGGAAAAGTTAAATTTTCACTTGGGAGTTTGTGAAAATAAAGATGTCGTGTGTGTGTGTGTGTGTGTGTGTGTGTGTGTGTGTCTGTCTGTCTGTCTGTCTGTCTAGGTTTGGGGGGGTGGATGATGTTGGCCAAAGACCAAATTCTAGGTAAATTGGCTTCAGAAATGCAAACTACCTTCTTTTAATAGGCGCCTCCCTAAACCTAAATGGATCTTGAGAGATGCTTTACACTTTGCAGCTTATCACACTTTATCTCCCTTTGTTATTCTCAGTCTGTTTCCTCAAAACTGTTAAGCAGTAAAGAAAAAGAAAAAAAAAGTACCTCAGGCCCCTGGGGGAACCAAGGGAGATGATTTTGCGCTTAACTCACAGCCTTGGAGGTGGAGACAGTCAAGGGATTAACAAGATGGTGAGGCAGCGAAGAGGAAGGGTTTCCAGAAAATGATAGTAAAACAAACTGAATGCCTGCAGTCTGCAGCAGGCGAGGGGGGAGAATGTGGGAAACTGGTTTTGGAAGGTGAGCACTGGGAAGGCCTATGGTAGTTCCCTTACAACAACAGAGGATTCAGTCATCCAACATATGAATTTTAGCTATTATAGAAACATTGTGTATGTTTGTGAATGCATATTGTGTCTGTCAGTGTGTTGATATTTGTTTGAGCTTCTCAAAAAAAACCAAACAAACCCAGGTGTGGGTATTGTTCCTCCCATTTTGGGTATGAGGAAACTGAGGCACAGAGATGTTAACTACTTGTGTAAGGTCACATATTTTGTAAACAGCAGAGCCAGGCTTAGAATCTAAAGTTTATTCTGGAATACAGAAGGGATTGGGCTGACCAGGCCTAGTTTTGGTGTATGAAGTGTTTATGTCGAGCTTCCAGAATGTCCTGAAATAAATTTTTTAGTCTGCTGTTTTTTTCAGCATACAAGTATCTTATATTATAATGCACTTAAAATCAGGTACTTCAAGGATGAACTTTTGCTGAAGTCACCAAGTGTGTGGATTTCTCCCTGAGCTAGTATTTCACATGCCTCTTAAGTCCAAGTCTTTACAGCATGAAGTGAGAGCACTACTCTAGCTTGTCCATGGGCTTCTCCAAATTACCTGCTCAGCCCCACTTAGAGCTGGATGTGTGAACTAGCAGCGCATGAAGAAGTTCATTAGAGAAAGGAATTGGATTTGATTAATTTTTTTCTAAACACTGATTGACTAAGACAGTCCATTTTGCTAACATTTATATTGCAGTAAAGCTTAATTATGGATTATTTCGCCATAAGGCGAACTAGACTGACATAAAACAGAGAGTGAAAATTTACAGTGCCGTACAAATACCTATTTCTAATTTTCTGCTAATTGCTTTTCTATTTTATTCATGGTTTTAGGCACACACTTTTTAGAAATATGTACAATTGTGTTCCTGAAACAGAAATTTCAGAAAATTGTTAAAGACAAAAATATATCATAAGAAATATGGAATCAGGATGCAATATGACAACTTCTATATGTATTCATTAATTTTACTCTATTGACTTGGCATAAATAGTCAAATCAATAAACAAATAGATAAGCCAGTGTGCCATCTGATGTGGCTGTTTCAGAAAAGTGATTTTGCACTTGCATATCATTAGGTGTGTAGATGGTAGAAAGCTTTTCCAACTATAGGACACTGGCCTAATATATTCTGTCACTAAAGCTTCTATATTGGTTTGCTTTTTAAAGTGTTGGAGTTAGTCAAGTTCATTAAGGATTTTTGCTATCAGTTAGAGAAGAAAATTTTAGTGTGCAAAAGAGTCCAGAATAAAAAGTGGGAAGGGAAAGGAGATGCTGAAGAAGATATTTACATTCAGGGGCAGAAGTCCAAATTTTAATTGTGTGTCCAAGTTCATATTTGGTAATTACTGTTCATGTTGGTTTCTGACATGTAAAAATTGGGATGGATGTGCAAATCAGACAAGCATCAAATGGGAAGTGCAAGCACATTAATCTAGGGTCCAAAAAAATTCTGTTTTACTGATGTATCTTGGGTAATGAAGGATATAAAATCATGAGTAAGAATATATTAATTATAAATCTGAAGTTCTCAAGTTTGCTCACATCTTGTCCTTATTTGATCACCAAGACCTCCAATAAAAATGATTTCCTGGTTTGTAGCAGCACAATAAGGCATTTGAGGAGAGTCAGTGGGTTCAGTTCATCGTTATAATTAGCATCCGGGTTTGTAGTTGTAGCAATAAAAATTCTGGGTTAATGGAACAAGGAACTAACTACTCAGTCTTGCTCAAAGGAGTAAGTGCATGCTTTTCACTATTTTCTTTTAAGGATGGGTTTTTGTGCCAGCATCTTTCTGGCTATTTTTTAAGTTTGTATCCAATGAATGTATAATTAAGCTGATGCTTCTTAACTAGCTAATTGCTAGTTAAACATTTTTTTTTTTTTTTTTTTGAGAGCCAGACATGTTTCAGTTTCCTCTTAGCATTCCTGAATTCAAGTCACTATATTTAAATATATACACTGGAGATTTACAACAAGTCTAGAAATACATTAGAGGCTGGGTGCAATAGCAAAGTGTAAGAATGGATCCACTGTCTTTACAGTGATTCCATTGTGCTAAGAAATACAAAGCAAACAGGTATGAACGGATTGAAGACCAGCTGATACAATAGAGAAGAGAGAATGAGAAAACACTGGGAGTTAAAGATGCCTCTGAGAAGGCTTCAGGGCTGGAAGGAGGCTGCCAGCCCTGAGAAATGGAAAATGTAGTAAGGAGGCTAAAACAATTCCAGGCAGAGAAAGCAGCATGAGCCAACCCATGAATTGATAACGAGCTTGGCATGACAAGCTTTCATAAACTAGAGGATGCCCAGAGGAAAAAGCAGTCCTAAAGTTTGATGAGAAAAGCCACATAAAAGGTAGTCATTATTAGTTTCCAACATTTTGACCCAAACCCATATTTTGCCCATCTGTATGATTTGATCTTGATTTATTGAAACCCTTAGAAAATATCTTCGTTTTCTCTGTCATCTCTTTAGCTCTCTTTGCAAATTCTCAAGTGCCTGCTAATGTCCCACAGATCTTTCAAATCAAATATGTCCCAGCTGCAGTCATATTCCCTCTATTGAATGCCCCACAGGATCACCAGGGAATGTATTAATGAAGCAAAACTTAACTTGAACTTGTTGTAGTAAGGGAGAACATGAACCTGATGGAGTCTTAGCAGTTTCATAGAAGTTGAGCAGTTTCTCCAATCTTTGCAGAATTTTGACATCTAAGCCTATGTGGTTTGAGGATGACCCCTAAAGATGGGAGCTCATTGGAACTGCACTAAATCTCTGGGAGAACATCTTGATAAGCAAACTTCCCCACTTGGGAAGTGGGCTGTTTGCTCAGGTGAACAGACTCTTATCTTTAATAAAGTTATCTGTAGGAATTTCCTAAAACAATTGGTGGAATTATTTTTTTGCTTTACAGTCTTATCTTACAGTTTTTCTGGAACAACGAACTATGTGATGTTGATATAGGTGGTCTACAGATGTGTCTAAATCATGTGGACACAGATGGTCTTGATTCTCACCTCCCTAAACCAGGTCCTACTAAGATGTTTCCTGCTTGAGCCACTGGTAACACCCACCATTCTCCCTCTCTCCCAGGGGAAATAATTTGGTGTTACTTTGACTTCCCCATCCTCTAAAGCAGTCTCTCACCCTCAACTCCCATGCTTTGTGCTTGCTTCCCAAATGCTTTTCCAGCATGTCTTTCATTTCCACTCTTACTTTCACACAAAGGTTAGAGTTTTATTTCTGAAATAAATAACTTCTCTCCTAAAGATTTATAATAGCTTCACCATGCATATGTATATTAAACCATCATGTTGGTTTAATATTCATATACAGTATGCAATATGTATAAATACAACTCCAATATACAATTTTAATTTGCCAATTATAGTTCAATAAGACTGGGAAAAAAAGTTTCCCAACACTAAAGAATAAAACCTGAACTTAATAGCACTGCTTTCAGGACCTTCCCTGAGCTGGTCCCAACCTCTTAGTTGACTTCACACCATTTTTGTGTGTGTGATGATTTCTTTAACACAGCATAGAACTTTCCTGGTTTTGCTTTATCTTACACACTCTTCTCCCCTTTCTCTGCTCAAAGACCAACATACTGGTCCCCTTTTTCCGGGATATTATTCTTTTTGTTTACTTCCTATTTCTCTCAGCCTCTTTCTAGTCTCCTCATTCATCAGTTGTGTTGATTAGTGTCCTGGGATTATGTCCTTGACTCACCACAATTTGTACTTTCTGTCTTCTTTTCAGATGATCTCAGCTATTTTAATGCATGCCATCGTTATATTTGATGGCTCTCCAATCCATATCACTCTTCCTTAACTCTGCTCTGACCTCCAGATGCAGACTCATCCATGCTCCACATATCCTCTGGGGTTCCTGCGGGTATCTCAGATTCAACATGCCCAACACAAACCTTCTCTCACCCTTACCTCAGTATCATCACCCAGGGAACAAAGCTGGGTGCTTTCTCCCTCACCGTCATACCCCATCTCTTACCTTGCCTCGCCAATTTTACTTAGAATTTCTTAGATCTTTCCCATCATCTCTATCCCTCCACATTTGCCCCAGTTTATGCCTTACCAACACCTGCTTGAGATTATGTGATAGCCTCCTAATTGTTCTCTCTATACTGTGCCATTTTCAAATAAAGCTTCATTGAGCCACCTGTGTTTCTAAAATGCAAAATTGCTGTTTCTTAAAGCCCTTCAATGGTTCTTAAGAGCCTACAGAATAAAATTCAAGCTTCTGAACATGCAATATAAAGTTTTCTGTAAAACTGGGTCCCTCTGAATCTGTCTGACTTGATCTATCTGCCTTGTGTTTGCATTTAAGCAATTATAATTTCCTTTTATTTGTTTGCCTTTGAGATTGTATTTACAATGTTTCCTTTGCCTGGAATTTATGCATTCCCCAATGCTCCTGAATAATTTTGTTATTCTTTAAGATGCCATTGAGCATCTTGCTTAGGGAGACTTCTGTGATAAGGTAGCTTAGTCTCTGTATTCTCATAGCACCTGTGACACGCTATTGAACACACTGTAATGAAATGATTTGTTATAGGCTGTCCCTGGGGGATTCTTTAGGACTTTGACCATGACCATTTTGTCTGTTTCAGTTCATCTTCACAAACATACAACAAAAGAGGTTCTTTAATTGTTATCACCTTACATGTGAGTGTTTGACATTCATGGAAATTTAGTAATTTTCCCAAGGCTATGTAGCTAGCAAGTGACAGAGCCTGAACTTGGACCCAGATTTGCCTGACTTTTAACTACTGTGCTATACTGAGATGTTATAGAGGAGATCAGTGTCTGCACATTGTAAATGCTCAATACATGTTATTTATTATTACTAACAAAATACATTTTAATTATTTATTTTTGTATTTCTAATACATGCCCTATTTTAGGGGCTCAGTAAATGTTTGTTTCCTTAAAACAATAGATGGCTTTTGTCTTATTCTCTGAGTTGAATAAATAATTTCTTACACTGTGCTCCAAAAGCACTGTCGTTTATTGCACAGCACTAATTTGAGTTGCATTAATGTGAATTGTTTAAACATTTGTTTCTCATATGGCCATAAACTTGATGTCAGGGTATGTATATCATTTAGATTATTTGCCCATATACCTTCTGTGTGCTCTTTGCACAAAAAATCCTAGTAGAATTAGATTATCTAAGTATAATTTACATACTTAAGTATGTAAGGTCGTAAGTGTATGGTGAGTGATGACAAACACATGTACCCCATCAAGATATAGAGTTTTCATTTTCATTAGCCCAAAGAGTTTCTTTATACCCTTTTCCAGTTAATTTAATATCCCGTTCATTATGGAATACTATCCTGATTTTTTAATCATAAATTGAATCATATAAGTAGAACTTCATATAAGTAGAATCATACAGTATGTATTATTTTGTGTCTGGCTTATTTCGGTCACTTTCATGATTTTGAGGTTTATCCCTATTTGTGTGTATTTTGTACCTTTTCATTGCTGAATAGCATTCCATTTTACAAACATAGCATGAATTGTTTATCCATTCTTCTGTTGATGGACATTTTTGTTATTTCCAGTTTTTGGCTATTAAGAATTTGGCTGCTAAGAACATTCCAATACAATATTTCTTATGTATATGTATATTTATTTATCTGGGGTAAATTTGTAGAAGTGGGCAGCTGTGTCACTGAGTTGGTATATGTTTGATTTTGTGGGAAACTGCCAGCCCAATTTCCAAGTTGATTGTGTATTTTATCCTTCCACCACCAACACTGAGAATTCCAGTAACTCCTTATCTGTGCCAGTCTTTTATACTCTTACTTTTCAAAATTGTATTTATTCTAGTAGGTGTTTGGGGTATCTCATTGTAGGTTTAATTTGAATTTCCAGATAATTAATGACGTTGAACATGTTTTTGTTAGTTTATGGTCCACTGTATATTTTACTTTGTTTGAGTGCCTGTCAAAGTATTTTTGCTCATTGTTTATTGGGTTATTTCTCTTATTATTTTTAGTATAGTGAAGTTGTTCTTTATATATTTTGGATATTGGTCCTTGGTCAATGTATGTATTGCAAATATTTTCTCCCAAGTTGTGGTTTTCTTTGTCTTTTTAATTTGTCTTCTGAGAGATGGAAATTTTTAATTTGGATAAAGTGTATCTATATATTGTTTTCTTTTATGACCATTACTACTTTATTTGTAAGAAATCTTTGCCTACCTCAAGTTCACAGTATTTTCCTACTTTTGCTTCTATTTGTTTTATGCCTTTAGCCTTTATGTTTAAGTCTGTGATCTATCTTAAAATACTGTTTGTATATAGACTAAGGTAAGCATCGAAGATTATTTTTTCCATACGAATATCCAGTTGTCCTAATAGAATTGGGTAAAAATACTTCCCTTTACCTATTGAATCACTTTGGCCTCTATATTAAAAAAAAATCAATTGATTGTATAAGATTGGGTCTATTTTGGATACTCCATTATGTTCCAATATTAGCATATTTGTTTAATTTATGCTAATATTACAATGTTTTGATTACTATAGCTAAATAGCATAGGACTCTGTGCTGACAGCTCAGAGCCTGGAGCCTGCTTCAGATTCTGTGTCTCCCTCTCTCTCTGCCCCTTGCCTGCTCACGCTCTGTCTCTGTCTCTCAAAAATAA
Source organism: Panthera leo (assembly GCF_018350215.1). Classification (NCBI taxonomy): domain Eukaryota; kingdom Metazoa; phylum Chordata; class Mammalia; order Carnivora; family Felidae; genus Panthera; species Panthera leo. Next base: position 110,357,576 of record NC_056687.1, read on the forward strand.
ATAAACATTAAAAAATAAAAAAAAGAATTATACTTCCCAGAGTCAGTTATCTTTTTTTTTTAAGATGAAATTTATCGTCAGATTGGTTTCCATACAACACCCAGTGCTCATCTTAACAGGTGCCCTCCTCAATACCCCTCACCCACCCACACCTCCCTCCCACCCCCCATAAACCCTCAGTTTGTTCTCAGTTTTTAAGAGTCTCTTATGTTTTGGCTCCCTTCCTCGCTAACCTTTTTTTTTTTTTCCTTCCCCTCCCCCATGGTCTTCTGTTAAGTTTCTCAGGATCCACATAAGAGTGAAACCATATGGTATCTGTCTTTCTCTGTAGAGTCACTTATCTTTTAAAGGGATTTTAAAAATCAGGAAAAATAAATTATACTTACCCACTTACTTACTCAGCTTGTATTTGTATGCCAATGTCTATTTCACTTTTGTTTGCTATGGAAATTTTCTCTGGATGGAGAATCCTAAATTGACACTTCTCTCCAGCTCTTTAAAGATGTCATTTCTTTCTCTTACTGGCTTTGTTTCTGATGAAAAGGCAAAGGTCATTTTATTATTTTCCCATATTATGTATGATCTTTTTCTCCCTTGGTTGCTTTAAGGATTTTCTCTTTATTATTCATTGTCAGAAATTTGATTATGATGTGTCTTGGTGTGATTTCCCTTATGTTTATTCTGCTTTTGGTTTGTGAGCTTATGGGACCTGTGTTTATATTTGCAATCAAATTTTGAAAATTCCTGGCTATTGTTCCTTCAAACATTTTTGTGCCCTACCTTGTCTCTTGTCCTTTTCTGAGACACCAATTGCATATTTGTTAGACTGCTTGATGTGGTCTCAGGGTCACTGAGGCTCTGTTCAGTTTTGTAACCTCTTTCTTTTTCCCTTATTTGTTCAAGGTTGTGTTGTTTTGATTGCCAGATCTTGAAAGTCACTGTTTTTTTCTTCTACTGTATCTAGTCTTCTGTTAAGCCCATGCAGTGAATTTTTATTTCATTATATTTTTTAGCTATAAACTTTCCATTTGGTTCCTTTGTATGGTTCCATTTATTTATTGAAAATCTCTATTTCCTCATTGTACTCATAATTTATTTTAGATCTTTGAACGTGAAACATACTTATAATGCAATTTTTCAGTGTCCTTGTCTACTAATTGAATCACCTTTGTAACTTCTCATTCTATTTTTGTTTATGATTTTTCTCCTGATTATGGGTCATGTTCTGCTTTGTTGTATGTCTACACAGTTTTTATTGGATCCTAGATATTGTGACTGCTGTTTGTGAAAGCATGAATTTTGTTTTCTTCCTTAAAGTGTATTCTGTTTTATGTTAAATCCTTAACATATTTGAAGATTAGCTTGATCCTACTGAGGCTTTTGCAAGCTTTGTACGGCAAGCTTAAAGTAGGTTCTGCTGAAGTAGGCTTGCTCTTCAGTAGTTTTCTTTCTGAGGTCTCTTCTGAATGAATGTCCTCAGTGTTTAAGAAGGACTGTCCAGCCAGCTGGTCAGAATTCAGATGTCTCTCAAACTTAACACCAGTCCTGGTAGTTATTCTGGTTATCTATCTCCGGGTAGTTGTTCTCTCCTCAACTTTTTTTGCTTCGTTTCATGTAATTTCATTGCATATGATTGATTTAGTATCAAACCAAAGATCTAAGGGGACTCTTACATTGATTTCTGGAGAATTTTGTCTGACATGGGTCTCTCTTTGCCCTCAAATTCTGGGTGCCTTCACCTCTCTCACCTCTGAGATCTATCTGCCAATCTCAGTGGGGACACTGCTCTGCTTCATTTCTGCCTGTATTCTTTGGTTCTAAAAAATGCCTCATGAAACAATCTGGGCCAGCTGTGGAGTTTTTCTCTTATTTGTTTACCGTCTGTCATGGACCAAAGCCCTATGCTTCCCATTGCTTGGCACCTGAAATTTACATATGTATATATATGTACATATACATATGTATATTTATGTTTTTCACACCCCCTTGTTAGTCTTCAGGAGGGATAATCCAGGATCTGTTAACTCCATCATAGCTGAGCTTGGGAGTCTTGTTAAAATTAAATTAGGTCATAAAAAGTGGCTGCTAATGGTATAAATTTATGGGTTAAAAGGATATTTGTGGTGGGTTAGTGAATCAAAGTATTATTTATTAAAATATGTTTTAAGGGTCTTTGATCACTTCTTCATTCTTGTTATAGGGACTTCTATAGTTGTTTTTTCTCTACTGTCATTAAATAAACACTCCAACTTCTACAATGTCTTCCTTTTGCTCTTACAAGCAAGTTGTTATTTAGCAACAAAGCTGCTGAAGAATACTGCTCATTGATGAGTGTGTGGCTTTCTGCAGTTTTTATTGTGCTAAAACTACTCCTCATTAATCGTGGAAAAAAAAACAAAACCATAGCTTGTGCATAAAAAAAATTACCAGAGAGAGTAGATTTCGGGGATATTGATGGACAGGATGCATCTTGCTAAACTCATCCAGCCCACTGAGCTGTGATGAGCATCTCACTTCATTTGGATGAGTGAACACATGGTGCATCTCATTTAAAAACCAAAACAGTTTTCAGAAATTTATGGTAGCATGAAGCCATAGTTTAATAATGTCCTTTTGACAATAGGCATGTCTGTAAAAAATGGCCTGCATTGACTAAGGGAGGACCTTTGGGGAAGATTTTAAAATGCTGATGTTACAATGACATTGGCCTAGTGAGCAGGCTATTTTCAATGTTTTTGCCTCTCGTGAAGATCTGAGCAGAAGGCAGCCATGAAACCAAGTATGTGGCAGAGAAATAAACAACCTGTAATACCTACCCTGGACTCTGACACTTATCAGATATTTTATGATTAGGGCAAAAAATCTGTTTGACTTTAGGGAAAAATGCAGAAGAGTAAAACTTCTGCAAATATAATGTACGGACATAGGTTTTATGACCTGAGGTTGCTTGGAGATTACAAGCCTTAGGGAAGAAGAAAGTGTTGGTCTTATTCTATTGGCTTTGGAGGTTAAATGGTGGACATTATGAAAAACCAGTTCTGTGCTTTCAAAGCCCTCTGTATACCAGAAAATGGAAGTGGGATACTTTGCTTTTCAAATATGCCTATGACGCCTTTCAAGTCCCCACTTTAACAGACTCTTGAGGAGACAGATTATTCTGAGCCATGTGAACCGAAGTGAGAGTGGAGTACTACTTGAAATATTTTGCTATATACAGTGGTATGCTGGTAAACTGGCCCTCTGAGGTGGGGGAGGAAGCCCTTATTTGTAGTGCTTACTGATTTCAATGGTGTAGATATTTCCACCTCGACCGAGTTCAGATGACCAGATTTTAACGACAGGCTTGCAAAATTGCTGGATATTCATAATTGGCATAGGTTCATATGGGCAGCTCCAGCATACCAGTGGCTATATGATATTCTACAGTACAGGAGAGGAAATGTGGGAGACTTAGAATTCTGGCCCCATTTTTTGTGAAGTATGACTTTGAGAGAATAACCTTTCTGACTGCATCCAGTAATTTGTGATTTATTAATACCATAAAGTGTTGCCGTGAAAATTGTGTGAGATAATGATTGAGTGCTTAACACAATTCCTGAAACACAGTAAGCATTCAATAATTGGTAGCTATTATTGACTATGTAGTTTTGAGATAATCTAGTGCAGTGACATGACAGTTAACTGCTCTTTTAATCTGAGGATTGGGAAAATAGATTTAAAAACTACTATGAATTTTGTAACTTTTTGAAAAATATTTTTTATTTTAATCACAGCAGGTTCTATCTATACTTGAAAAATTATTTCTATGACGTCTTATTTATTTTAACTACAGACAGTGCTTGGATGCCTATGGATTTTTAGATATGTTTGAATAAATTAATGACTTCACAAAGATCAAAAATCTTAAAACCACCATACTGATAATTTTGCAGTGGCAAGTTGGGTAAGAGGAATCCGTCACCACCTATGGAGGTGGGTATACAAATGGATTCCTAAAACCTATAGTCATTGTGCTTCCACAGATGCAGTTGTCCAATCTGAATGTCAAAGTACTTTTGTAGACTTGACAATGGAATTGCAAGTGAGACCAAGTTTTATGTAAATTGGGTGGGACTGATTTCATTTTTCTAGGATCATGTTCTCATGAAGAATAAGTGCTTTTACTTCTATTTCTCAAAACCCTATTTTTTTGAGGAGAATATCAATCTATTTTGACCTCTGAAGAAAATACTGATGAAACTGGCTCATGTAGTAGTTTCTTAGGATGCAAATGTGTTTTTGTCAGAATCCTTGTAGAGTTTTGAAGTTCACTCAATTATTATTATATTTTGCTTATATCAGTTTCAATAAGAAGAATCTCTGAAATGTTAACTCTAAATTAATGAAAATACCATTAACATTTTATAGACAATATTTCAAGAGGTAGCATAAGAATATTTCTAATGCTCTTTTTTTGGTGGAAATAACAAGATCACCTTTTTTTAATGCTATTGTGCCAAGCCTATCAAAATACATATACTACATTTTTATTCATATTTAACAAATGGCTCTGATTGTATTTGAATTCAGGTCTGTCGGTGGTAATAAGACAGCAGCTACAATAATTCAAAATGATACAGACAGCATCCATAGATTTCTGTAGCCTTCCACTTTTGTGTAATCTTAAAGCTTCCCTTCTCAATTATACTGTTGGAAAATCACTGAAAAATGCAAATGGATAGGAGGTTGTCAAGCAGTTATGTGAACTGGCAAGAATAATAATGTTGACAGTTCTCTAATCACTGAGCATACAAAAGCTGACAGGACAAATACTTTCTTTCCACCAATTGACTAAATGTGTATTATTGCTGCAAACTTTAAAAAATACAGGTGAAAACACACCATTCTCTGAGTTGCCCTTTCAAGCATTTTCACGCTCATCATAGCTTACTGACTTGAGGAAAGAAATAATGCTGTTTAATACTGAATTAGTTATTCTGTAATCAGCTGTGTTGAATGCATTATAAAGACACATTTCTTTCTCAGCTAAGGAGCAAACAATGGCCAAATTATCTTATAGAATATCCAGACTAGACTACTTTTCAGAGTCAGTCTATTGTTATCCATTGATTGGGCATCCTCCAGGGAGTCGCCAGGACTATTGCTCTGTCTGGAAAGCCCTCACTGTCTAGTGAGCCAGGTGCTGGACCTGGGGGGCTCCATGTCTGGCTCATTTATCAGAGAGCTGGGCTGCCAATGCAGTGGCGGTATAATGGGCAGGTATAATGGGACAAAAAGTCAAGAAAGCTCACTGAGGAGCAAGCAGAGATGATTCTGCTGTTTGTCCACTTGTCTAGTTTGTCCGTCTCTGATTACTTTTTTAAATACCTGTATTAGTTTCTTACGGCTTTGGTAACAAAGTACAGTAAAACATTGGTTTGCACGCATAATTCATTCTGAAAGCATGCTTGTAATCCAAAGCACTTGTATATACAAGCGGATTTCAAGAACCATTGGCTCAGTTGTAACCATGTGACATTTGGTGTCATGTTACTACTCATATTGCAAGACATTGCTTGTTTACAAAGTTAAAATTTATTAGAAATGTTTGCTCATCTTGAGGATGAACTCACAGAACAAGTTACTCACAATCCAGGGTTTTACTGTACTTCAAGCTGGGTGGCTTAAAACAACAGAAATTTATTCTTTCACAGTTCTGGAGTCCGAAAGTCAAAGTGTTGCTCCCTCTGAAGCCTCTAGGAGAGAATCATTCTTGCCTCTTATGGCACCAAAAGTAACAATAATAAAAATGATGATGCTAACATCTATTGAGCACTTACTATATCCCAGGCCCCACTGTAACCATTTTACTTGTATTGACTCTGCCTTCACAGCTACCCTACTTCACAGATAAGAAAACTGAGGCAAAGAGAAGTTAGGTAAATCATTAAAGGTTGTACAAGAGTTAAGATTTCTCCAGAGAGCTGATTAGGAATGAGAGAGGTAAGGAGGTGGAGGCAGAGAGCTACCCATGGAAGCAGGAAGCATGCCTAAAGGCTCTGAGGCAGGATGGTCTCCTCTGTAACTGCAGTAAGTTCAGCAAGGTGGAAGGTGGTGTAAGGAGGGGGAGAAAGGCAGTCAAGTATCATATCCTAAAGGATCTTGTAGGCCAGTTTAAGATATTTGTCTTTATTTTGAAAGTAATGTGAAGCTATTGATGGGTTTACATAGGACAATGTCTTAACGAAAACTGTATTTTATTTTATTTTATTAAAAAATGTTTTTAATGTTTATTTATTTCTGCGACACAGAGAGACAGAGCGTGAGTGGGAGAGGGGCAGAGAGAGAGGGAGACACAGAATCAGAAGCGGGCTCCAGGCTTGAGCTGTCAGCACAGAGCCTGACACGGGGCTCAAACTCACAAACTGTGAGAACATGACCTGAGCCAAAGTCAGACGCTTAACCAACTGAGCCACTCAGGCACCCACAAAAACTATTTTAAAAGAAAAAAGAACTGAGTTGTAATATGAAGAAAGGATTGGAAGGAGACAGGAGTCTCTGAGAAGGTTAAAAAGCTTCAGGAAGAAGGATTGCAAGAATAAATATTGTTAAAATGTTCATGCTATCCAAAGCAACCTACAGATTTAGTGTAACCCCTTTCAAGATACCAGTAGCATTTTTCTCAGAGCTAGAACAAATAATCCTGAAATTTGTATGGAACCACAAAAGACCTTAATCTTAATGGCTAGAGTGATCTTGAAAAACATGAACAAACCTCGAGGTATCACCATCCCAGATTTCAAGATACACTACAAAGCTGTAGTAACCAAAACTGTATGATATTGGGGACATATAGGTCAATGGAACAAAATAGAGAGCCCAGAAATAAACCCACAATTATATGATCAATTAGTGTTTGACAAAGCAGGAAAGAATATCCAATGGGAAAAAGACAGCCTCTTCAACAAATGATACTGGGAAAACTGGACAGCTACATGCAAAAGAATGAAAATTAACCCCTTTCTTATACCATACACAAAAACAAACTCAAAATGGATGAAGACCTAAATGTGAGGCCTGAAACCCTAAAAATCCTCGATGAGAATACAAGCAGTTATTTCTTTGACATCAGCCAGAGCAAATTTTTCTAGGTATTTTTCCTCTGGCAAGGGAAACAAAAGCAAAAATAAACTATTAGTACCACATCAAAATAAAAATCTCTGCACAGCAAAGGAAACCATCAACAAAACTAAAAGTCAACCTACTGAATGGGAGGATTTATTTGCAAATGACATATCTGATACAGGGTTAGTATCAAAAGTATATGAAGAACTTCTACAGCTTAACACTGCACAACACAAATCCAATAGAAAATGGGCAAAAGACATGAGTAGACATTTCTCCAAAGAAGACATCCAGATGGCTAATAGACACATGAAAAGATGCTCAACATCACTCATCGTCAGGGAAATCAAAACCTCAATGAGATATCACCTCACTCACGTGTCAGAATAGTTAAAAGTAAACACACACACACACACGCATACACATGCACACACACAAGAAACAATGAATGGTGAGAATGTGGAGAAAAGGAATCCTGGTGCACTGTTGGTGGGAATGCAAACTGGTGCAGCTACTGTGGAAAAGAGTAATAGAGTTTCCTAAAAAAATTAAAAATAGAATTACCATACAATCTAGTAATTCTACTACTGAATATTTACCCAAAGAATAAGAAAACACTAATTTGAAAAGATATATACAGCCCTATTTTTATTGCAGCATGATTTGCAATAACCAAATTATGGAAGCAGCTTAAGTATCCATCAACAGATGAATGGATAAAACAGAAGTGGTGTATTTATACAATGGAATACTACTCAGCTGTAAAAAAGAATGAAATCTTGCCTTTTGCAACAACATGAATGGATCTAGGGAGTATACTGGTAAGTGGAATAAGTCAGTCAGAGAAGGAAAAATACCATATGATTGCACTCATGTGCAGAATTTAAGAATCAAAACAAATGAACAAACAAAAAAAGAGACAGACAAAAACAAAAACAAAAACAGGCTCTTAAATACAGAGAACAATCTGATGGTTACCAGAGGGGAGATGGGCAGGAGGATGGGTGAGATAGGTGATAGGGATTAAAAGTACATTTATCAAAATGAGCACTGAGTAGGGCACCTGGGTGGCTTAGTCGGTTAAACAATGAGCACTGAGTAATGTATAGAATTGTTGAATCACTATGTTGTACACCTGAAACTAGTATAAATAACACTGTGTGTTGACTATACTGGAATTAAAATTAAAAAAAAAAAAGCTTCAGGAAGAATGTAATGGTGACTTGAATTAAACTTGTGACATTGGAGATGGACAGATACGGTCACATTTGTGATGACTAGGATGCAGGATTGGGAGCACAGGGCCAACACCGACTGTATTGTGATAATTATCTGTGTAGGTGGTGGTGCCATCTACTGTAATAAGAGAGTGTTGGACAAAGAGCAGGATTTATAGGGAGTGTTGTTGCTTTGGTTTGGGCACATTGAATTTGAGGGTGTATGTGGCATCGAAAAGGCTACATACACCAAGTTGACAACGGGAAATCTAGTTCTGCAGTTGAGAGACAATGTCAGGATGAAGCTATAATTTCTGAGGTCATTATAATAGTGATACATTTGAAACTGCAGGAGTGTCTTTGACCAGATGGAGAGAGAAGACTTTGAGGAGGATAAGGGTTTTATATTGGGTTCCCAGGATCCTCAGTATTTGAAGAATAAGTAGAGAAAGGAAAGTAAGATTGGAAGCAGGGCTGAGAGGTAGGAGGAGATAGATTAGAAGATGTGCCATGATGTGACAGAAGCCCAGAGAAGGGAGAATTTCAAGGCTATAAACATGTCCAGTATTCTGAGTAAGATGACAAATGAAAATTGTTAGACTTAGTAGCATCAAAGTCATTGATGGCCTTATCAAAAATAATTTTTGCTATGCGGAGAAGGCAATGAGTGTATTGGAATGAGCATATTGGTGAAATAAGGAAGCTGAAAAGTAAGAATTTTGTACTATCTTAAAGAAGTTGGTTTGGGAAAGATGGGCCAGTGGCTACAAGTGATGTGAGCCTTGGTGTGTGTCTGTTTTAAATTGGGGATTTTAGTTTAGATTGAACATAAATACTCATATAAAGGATTTAGTGGAGAGAGAGTTATTTAGGGCACAGGATGAAAAGGGGAAATTGATAGCCTGAGATTCCAGAAGTTTCAAAGTGTGGGATTTGTAACAGGTAAGGAGGAGGAGAAGGGTGCCGAAGCCGATTTAGGAAGTTGAGGGAGTTTGTATTTCATGGTTTCCAAATGTTCTGAATGATAGGAGGCGAGGTAATTTCCTGAGTGAGAGGAAGAGGGGCTTGGCATTTTGGGGAGAATGAAACCATTGTTGCAAAAGAGTGAGAAGGCTGCTGTAGAAATCTAAGTAAGAAAGCAGGCTAGTTCAGAGATCTTCCTCTTTGTTTTTCAGGTGTGTTTCCAATGTCTAGGGCAGAACCTGGTACATAGTAACCACTTAGCCTATTTGTTGAAAGAATTTGTTATGAATATGAGGTTTTGAGTTGACCATTGCCTAAGGGGCAAAACACAGAGCTAACATTCCCTCTTTGTCTTTGTTTGACTTTGAGTCCCTTTGTACAAGTTGAAGATCGTTCTTGGTAGACTCAAAAGGGACTACTGGCTTTAGAGATTTCAAATGATGTAACAAAATGTAGCTTTTTCTGCATTACAGTTTACAGCTACCAGAAAGCATTTCCACATCTGCACTCTAGTTCCTTTAGAAAGTCAGTCCATTTTCTGTAAACCCTTCTTTCTTTCAGATACTCTCTTTTTTCTTTTGAGAACTGTTTGTTACAGACACTTCCACCCTTAGGAAGCTTTTGTCAAAGGATTGTTACATCTTTTTAAAAAATGTATCCACATTAAAAAGGGATTTGTCATGAAATGGGTGGCAATTATTTCATGTTTGGAATTATCATTGTTATTGGAAGTGTGGGGCCAAGGGCAGGCTGCTCCAAGATGGGCCACTTTGGCATGAACATTATTTTGATTTAAAAGTAATCAAAACCCAGCAGATACAGGAAAAACTCTCTTCTTTGTCCTCAACTGCCTAATTTTACATTGTAAAGGACAGCCTTTACCAGGAAGAGAGCTATTAACAGACTGCCCTTTACCTAAGAAAATTATCTACAAAATAGGGAAAACTTTGCTTTTCAAAACATCTCCTTTCACCATCCTGCTAATGGCCTTCCTCTCCTTTGTATCCTCTGACCCTACCCCTCTCCTTAGTTCATATAAGCTTCATGTTGCCTCACTGTTTAAAGTTTCCTGTTTGTGTGGATTCCCCATATGTATGCTATTCATTTTGATTTTCTCCTGTTAATCTGTCTCATGTCAATTTGATTCTAAATCCAGATAGAAGGACTAAAGGGCAGAGGAAAGTCTTCCTCCCTGACAGAAGAGACAGTAGCATGTTTCTTACATGCTCTCCCTGTGTCAGTTCAGTGTTACTGTTACCAAATGGGTTTGACAACTTTTGGCACTTCTCATGAAAAATTGATAAGTGATTTGAAAATAATTCATTTTTATCACTATTGTTGGCTAAGTTTAAGTGGTTCAACTTTCAATTTTGTAATACTCTTGTATTACCACATGTTCTGGTGATGTTATTTAGGTTTCTCTTGAAAAGCTTATATTTTATTTGGAATTGAGATTAGCATAATCTACTGGTAATTTTCATTCTTGATAATTAATAACTTAGGATTCACAGAGGGAAATCTACTGACATTATTCCAGGAGCACATATGTGAATACATCTGATACCTTGATTAATTCCTGCATTCTTCTTGTTCTTTTTGTCTAGGTTGATTGGGTTCCTTTTTTCTAATAGTAATTGAGAATCTTTCCTTGACAATATGCTTGTAAATGAAGGTACTTTATTCTCTAGATTGCATTATGAGAAAAGAAAATTTTAAATATTTCATGTTTTAAAAGGTGATACTGGTTCACTCTATAGGACCAGAAAATTCTCAGAAAGGTGTAACAATGCCATCAAAGATAAAATACTCTGAGTATGACTGTCAAATATATTCAATTATGAGAATCATCTCAGTACCCTCGTAATAGCTTTTATTTGGTAGTTTAGAAAAAAATGCTATTCATCATCTAGAATTACCAGCTTTTAAAAATTCCAATGCAGTTTGTTTTCCGCAAGGAATGACTTGTACATGACATGCATTCCAGAATAGAGCCTAATACCTCTTGAATGGCTTGCATATAAGTGACTCATTATGGGCTAAGTGACAATTACTTCATTTTCATCATTGATCAATTCATTTCATCTTTGGTTAGGGAGATTAACCACCTGAGGTGCACCTGTTTGAATGCATGTATTGGGTCTGAATGTAAAGTAACTATAGGAAAAAACAAACCTGTTTCTACATCCTACAGGGACATAAGCAGAGTGCACTGTACATGGTAAATGCTTGATAAACAGTTACTGAGTAAGTGGAAATTTACTGGAATTCTCATTATGACTCGTTTTAGGTGAAGTGCATGTCTCTACTCTTTTTTTTTCCAGATTTACTTTTGTGCTATCAAAATGTCTGTGAGCATTGCAACAACTATTGCTAAAACATTCTTCCATTAAGTGTTTATTGTATATTTAGAGTTCATGTATTATCACATGTTTCAACTAACTGCAAGAAATGTGGAGCCTTTAACTACAGAGAAAACAGTTTTAAAATTCCAATGGCCTTATTAACGCTTAAGACTCTCTATGATGTGGCCTCAAATTGATGCATCTCCCAATGGACAGAATAGAGCAGAGGTCTTGGATTGTTTTAAAAAATTACCTTTTAATTTATTTAAAAAAGATGCTTATTTATTTATTTTGGGGGGGAGAGAGAGAGAGAGAGCGAGTGAGCATGGGCAGGGGAGGGGCAGGGAAAGAGGGAGAGAGAGAATCCCAAGGAGGCTCTGTGCTGTCAGTGTGGAACTGGATATGGGTCTTGATCTCATGAACTGTGAGGTCATGACCTGAGCCAAAATCAAGTCACATGCTTAACCGACTGAGATACCCAGGTGCCCCTAAAAAACTATCTTTTTAAAAAGAACATCAAAAATAGTCACTGCAGCCACTCCATACAAGTTGGGCCTCATCCAAAACCTACTTAGTAACCTCCTAAGTAGGTTCAAAATGACAAGAGAGAGCAGGGAAAGGAGACTGGGTTGGGATCTTTCTGGCAGTTAGGAGGTGGGGCCCGGGTGAGTGTTCCTCCATAGCTTGAACCTACCCATTGATGCCAAGGGACGGAGCACTAGGGCTTTCTTTCCGGTTTGCCCAGAGGAGGGGCAGAAAGGAAGAAGGAGGGGGTGACACTAAAGAGATGTCTGCACTCAGGCATCCAAAGTAGATCAAATTCTTTGTTGCAGAAGCTGTCATGGGAAGGATCAGAATTTTGTGAGGTACAGTGTAAACTTTTATCTTTGTATTGTTCTTAATGATCTATTTCATGGAGAGTGAGGAATCTTAGTGTTTGAGACCTCCAAGATTGTGGTTAGCCCTGGGCTACAACTTACCTCTCTGAGCTTTGTTTCCACTATTTTCCTTCACCACATGGAATCACAAGTCCACTCTCCAACCCTGCTCATGCTTTTCTCTTGTCCTGGAATCCTCTTCCTACTGCATTTGCCGGTGTGAGTCTTACCTCTTCTTCAAGTCCATTTAGTGTTTATTTATTTTTGAAAGAAGGGGAGAGAGGGGGAGAGAGAGAGAGAGAGGCAGAGAGAGAGGGAGACATAGAATCTGAAACAGGCTCCAGGCTCTGAGCTGTCAGCACAGAGCACAATGTGGGGCTGGAACTCAAGAACCGCAAGATCATGACTTGAGCTGAAGTTGGGTGCTTAACCGACTGAGCCACCCAGGTGCCCCATCTTCAAGTCCAGTTTAACTTGAACCTTTTTCTGGGAAGTAATTGCTGCTACTTCTAAAGTACTAAAGAATGTTTTGTTTCTCCTTGTAGCACTTTTCATTGTCTAACTGGTCTCTGAAAGCAGCTGGAGAGCAGAATCTAAGAACCTGATTGATTTTTTTTAGTATCTTCCACACTGTCTTCCTTGTAGGATGTCAGCTCCAAGAGGGTAGGAACTTTTGTTTTGCACATTGCTGTTCCTTTACCCTTGGAACAGTGCCTGGTGCAGAATACACTCTCACTAGACACTGTTTGGTAAATGAATAATAGACAAATATTTGTTGAATAAATGAAAGCTATATTCATAAAGACTGATTCAAACTTGTATTAGATTCTTAAATTGTTCTTTTATGTGTTGCTTCAATAAAAGAGAAACACATTTTATTGAGATTTTAGCATTTCAACTGGTTGACTTGGCAGTTGAATTAATTTGAAGGGAAAATCCACATTGGAGCAGACATTTACAACTGGGCATCTCTGAAATGGGTCTATAATATTTTCAGAAACTGAGACAGACTTTGATTGGAACAGGGAGTATTAAGTAACCTGCAGATCATTGTGAAGGTACTTGGCAATAGATATTTTGCTTTTGTCCCATCTCTGGTTTTTAGAGATCTATGCTAAATTTGTTCTTTTTATCACAGCTGTAGGCACAATTAGCAGATGCCAAGAGTCTGGCTCCAGCAGGCTGTGCACAAACTTCCTTTGGCTGTACTTGTAGCGACAGCATTTGCTGGAGACCAACCTAAGACAGTCTGTAAGATAAGAAGTGAGCTCAGTCACTGATCCTCATGAACGTATAATGATATCAGGTGGTCAGTCTGAGTGAGGGAGGTCTAATGAGGAAAGAGAAATTAGGAGTGAATCCCTTCAAAGCAGTAAATTTTGCCTCAGTGCTTAAGGCCTTACTTTTCCCCAGGGGAATACAACGCAGAAATGGACTCCCTAATTAAGGGCATCAAAATCGAACATGAAAAATTCCTAACTAAACCAGATTTTAACTGATGGTTGATTAAAAAAAAAAAAAGATAACCTTACTTTTTTACTTCTCCATGTGTCTTCACATTCAAGGACTTGTCTGCCCTTTATTTTAAAATTATACATGTCATAGTGGAAAGGGCAGAGAGAAAAAGAGGATACCTGATTATAGAAGGGGATGATTAACAGGAAGATTGGTAAGTTGATTACTAAGGAGCCTGGGGTAGGCTGTATTTTCCATTCCTTGAATCTGCACTGGCCTTGTGATTTGCTTGGCTGGAAGTGACATTGTATGAAATTCACAGCCCAGGCCTCAAGGGATCTTGCAGCTTCTGCCTTTGCCCTTTTGGATGTTTCTCTGAAACTTTCACGTAAGAACCCAATCTAGCTTACTGGAAGGTGAGGGACTGTATGTGGCAAGGAACTGCCGCACCCCCGGCCAAGAGTCAGAATCAAGCAGCAGACATGTGAGAGAAGCAATTCTGGACCTTTTATTTGCTGAACCACCAACTGAATGTGTGAGCAAGCCCACATGCAACCAGCACAGAACTAGCCAGCCAGCTTGCAGATTCATGGAAAACAATAAATCATGCTATTTTTAGGCACTAAGTTTTAGGGGGACCTGTTCCATGGCTAAGGATAACTGATGCACAGCCTGGTTTTAAATTTTACTTTTATTTAGTCTGACAAGTCTTCATTATTGCTTTCTAGCTTCTCAGGTATTTCAGAATAATAGCACTTCATTATTGCTATGTATGTTATATATCTCTGAAATATTCATTTGCGCACTCACTCAGTTTCGTGTTGTTTGAGGATCATGTAGGTGTTAGGAAGGCGTGAGGTGAGACTTTAGAGGTAGGCTGCTAGGAGACCTGTGCTCTTCAAATAAATACGGGGTGACAATTAGAAATGAAACAGAGTAGAACGGGTGTCACACATAGTAACAGGTAAGCATGGTCTCAGGTACCTAAATGTATGTGTGTATGAGTCATAATATAAATCTTTCTGTTACTTTGGGTCCTTATTTTTAAAAGTTTAGAAGCTGCTGGATAATATCATGGGAAATATCATATGCTATCCTAAAAAAATTTTTGTTTTCTCTCTACTTTGAGGTGTTATTAGAGAATTTTAGGCATGGTTGGATGTGTGTTTTTGGGCCGACAGTGCTGGTGGCTGTGTGATGGGTTTATCTGAAAGGAGAATGACAGAGGTAGGGAGACAAGTTAGAAGTCCAGGCTGAAACAGAGATAAGAAGAGTAGCTCTCTTTTAATAAGGCTTTATGAGTTAGGAGAGAAAGGAGTAGACTTGAGAAGTATTTGGGAATTTAAATCAGAAAAACTCTGAGGCCAGTTGGATATGGGGGTGAAGGGAAGGGGGAATCAAGGAAATGATTGATATTTGCATGTTCTGACAGATTTTATGTGGGAAGTAATGTTAAGAAAGGCGTCTGGGATGACTCACAGATTTCTCTCTTGTATGAATGTTATGGCCACCAATAGGGATAAATAATGTAGGAATAAGAGCAGCACTTATATCGGGGAATCTCTTAATTAGTTAGGGGCATGGCAAGGCTGTGCTGTTTGCAGGACATTCAATTAGCAGGTATCTAGACATATGACTTAGAAGCTAGAGAAACAGATGAGACATCATCATATGGTAATGGGAGCCAAGATGATAGATACGCAGAGAGACTGTAAAGAGAGCGAAATAGGGCCAAGGAGAGAACTCTTAAATGTTGGGGAAACCCTGAAGTGGTCAAAGTAAAAGGAGGCCAGGATGATGGTGGAGGAGGAAGGCTAGAACCTGCAGTGTGCCAGTAATCAAGGGAAAGGATATTTGCAAGGAGCTGGGTTTAATAGTGTCCAAAGAAGCAGAGAGATCTAGGAAAATAAAGACTAAACTGATGCTTCAGATTTGGGAATTAGGAGGTCACTTGTAAACATATCAATGGACTGGTGGAGCCAGCAGCCAGACGGCAGTGGGTTGAGCATTAGTAGAAAGAGACAGGCTGCTATGTTAGGATGTTCGAATGAGATTTAAGGGAGAGCTACTCTATGGCTATGGGGTTCAAGGAAGTTTCTGCGTTTTTGATTTGTTTGTTTTAATGCTTAAAGCCCTCGAAGAAGGAAGCAGTAGAGGAGGAGGAAAACATGAAAATAGAGGGCAAGAGGAAATGACAGTTGGAATAATAACCATTATACCCTCTAAAGGTAGTGGCCAAATCCTATTGCTTGTTATTTCCCCAAACTCCCTTGCGTGAGTTATTTCTGTTCATTGCTTCTGCCTTATCATTGTTCCGGCCTCCATCTCCTCTTGCCTAGATTAATACCCCCTCACTGTTGGCTGCACAGACACTAGGATTTAAAGAATTATGGGACACCTGGGTGGCTGAACATCTGACTCTTGATTTCGGTTCAGGTCTGGATCCCAGTGTTATGGGATCGAGCCCTGCATCAGCCTCCACACTGGGGATGGAGCCTGCTTGGGATTCTCTCTCTCTCTCTCTCTCTCTCTCTCTCTCTCTCTCTCTCTCTCTGTCTCTCTGCCCCTCCCCTACTCGTGCACACACACACTTTCTCTCTGTCTCTCAAAATATATAAATAAACTTTAAAAATATTTAAAGAAGTATAAGAATGGTAGCAAATAGGAAAAGTAAAACACTATATGAATTGTCCTTGTTGAACTCTGCCCACCATAACATAGGCTGAGGCACCATGGTGGTGAGACCATTTAATTTTTCTGGGAGGTTTGGAAAACTCAGAGAATGTGGCATTTGAACTGACTCATGAAGGATGAATTTTTTTTTTTTTTCTCCCTGAGGATGAGGACATTTTAAGTAGAGGGATGGCATGTGCGAGAGGGAAAACAGAACACATGGCCAGAAGGTAGGTGGGTGCTTTAGTCTACTTGGGCTGCCACAAGGAACATCACAGACTGAATGACTCAGACAACAGAAATCTATTTCCCACAGTTCCGGGGACTCGAAGTCCAAGACCAGGGTGCCAGCATTGTTGGGTTCTGGTGCACTCTCTGCTCCTGGCTTTCAGATCGCTACCCTCTTGCACGTGTGCTCATTATGTGGTGAGAGACAGAGCCCTTGTGTCCCCTTCTTTTCCTGTTAGGACACTGACTCCAGCATGAAGGCACCTCCTTCATGGCAGCATCCAAATCCAATTATTCCACCCAAATGCTGCCTTCATGGCAGCATCCAATCCAAAAGTTCCATCTCCAAATACTATCACACTGAGGGGTAGGACTTCAATACATGAATCCCGGAAGGACACAATTTAGGCCACAGCACTCTGCTCCTGGCCTTCCAAAATCCATGTCCTTCCATGTTGTTTTTGCCTGCAAAAGGCATTCATTTCATCCCCAAATCCCCAAAAGTTCTAACTCATTCCAGCATCAACTCTAAAGTCTAAGGTTCAAAGTCTCACTTAAATATCATCCAAAGCACGAATGAGTGAGACCCAAGGCATGCTTCACCCTGAGGCAAAATTTCTTGTTAGCTGTGAACCCATGTAAAAAGCGTTCTGAGACACATTTTCCAATGTGGGTTTGTTTGTGTATGTTACCACCACGCAGTTCTATGGGCACCAGTGGAATTTCCTACAATTTAACTCAGTTATGACACTAGCTACCCAGAGATAGCATCAGATCCTACAGGGTAAGGATTCAGTCCTATAAGACTGAGCCTCCCCAACCCTTGCCCTTCAGGTACCAGTTGCAAGCTCAGTTTGTTTTCTTTACTTAGGGCTAGCTGGCTATAAATCAGAGGCTCCCATGACCCCCTCCTTTTGTTTGATTAATTTGCTAGCAAAGCTCACAGAACTGAGAAAAGCATTTTGCTTACTAGATTACCTGTTTATTATAAAAGGATGTAACTTAGGAACAGCCACATGGAAGAGATACATAGGACAAGATATAGAGAAAGAGTGTGGAGCTTCTGTGCTTTCTCATGGCGCAACACCTTCCCAAAGCTCCACATGTTCTCCAAACCCTGTCCTTTGGAGTTGATGGCTTCATTACATAGGCACAATTGATTAAATCACTGGCCATTGGTGACTGATTCAACCTTCTCTCCCCTTCCTGGAAATTAGGGGGTGGGACTGAAACTCTAACCCTCTATTCTTGGTTGGTTCCCCTGACAACCAGCTCCCATGCATTGGCATGGTCCAAAAGCCACGTCACTAACATAATAAGAGGCACCTTCATTGCTGTCATCACAGACATTTCCAATCCAAGGATTTTAGGAGCTCTGTGCCAGAAACTGGGGTGAGAGCCACATATATATTTCTTATTATATATCACATTATCACGCTGTGAAACCAGGTAAGTTTTGGGCTTCCAAAGTACAATGGTGGGACTGAGGATAAACATTTCCATTACAAAAGGGAGAAATCAGAGGGCAAAAGTAGATAATGGGTCCCAAACAAGTCCATCACCCAGCAAGGTAAACTCCATTAGATCCCAAGGCTCAAGATAAATTCTTTTTGGTTCGATGTTTCACCTTCTAGATCCTCTGGGGTGTCAGACCTACCCCTGTGGTTCTGCTGGGTGGGGATGCCACCCTTAAAGCTCCAGGTAGTTCAGGCCCCGTGTATCTGGATGATCCCATTCCTATACCTTTGGCTAGAAGTTGTCCCTGTCTCCCTTGCTCTTAGCTAATCTGGCAATGTCCCTACACACATAACCCTATCATCTCTTTATTGAGTGATAATCCAGCCTTCCGTGTTCTCTTCTGAACACACTTTCTCATTATTTGCAATATGGACAGGATGAGAGCTTTCCAGATCTTCAAGTTTTAGTTCCTTTTTGCTGAACGATTCCTTCTTTATTTCGTCTCTTTCTTTCTACATTTTGATACAAGCAGTCAGGAGGAACCAACTTTAAGTACGTGTTCAGAAATTTTCTCAGCTAAATATCCAACCTCATAACTTGCAAGTTCTACCTTCCAAGCAGCACTAGAACATGAACAAAATTCAGACAAGGTCTTTGCCACTTCATGACAAAGATCGCCCTTCCTTCACTTTCCCATAACATATTCCCCATTGCTGCCCGGGATCATACCAGATATGGCCCCTAACATACATATTTCTGTAACATTTTGTTAGTGATTATAATTTTTCATATATATGTATATATATGAGGTTTATTGTAAGGAGTTGGCTCATGCACTTGTGGAGGCTGAGAAGTCCCAAGTTCTGCAGGCAGTAAGCTAGAGACCCAGGAGAGCCAATGCTATAGTTCTAGTCTGAGTCCAAAGGCCTGAGAACCAGGAGAGCTGATGATGTAAATTGAAGTATGAGTCCTAATCTAAAAGCAGAAGACTGATGTTCCAACTTGAAGACATTCAGGCAGAGAGAGTAAATTCTCTTATTCTGCCTTGTTATTCTGTTCAACCTTCCATGATGGGATACAGCCCACCCACAGTGAGAAGAGCAATCTGCTTTATTCATTCTATTGATTCAGATGTGAATCTCATCCAGAAAACCCTCCCAGACACACCCAGAATGATGTTTAACCAAATATCTGGGAACCCATGGCCCAGTCAAGCTGACACACAAAATTAGCCATCACAGTGTGTATGGAGGGACTTGTGGGGATTGAGGTCAGATGGGCAGGCCTGGAGCCATTTATTAAGAGCACACATTTTAAGCCTCCTCAGAATTTCTCTTCTCTTTTAGCTAGTAAGAAGTCTTCAGTAGCAGTGACACAGGATCAGATTGTGCTTTAGATTTTTAAAATTATTATTAATGGTGGTGGTTGAAATTTCTTCAGAAATTTACCCTAAAGACCCAGAAGTGTGGTTAAGACAGAACAATATAATAGAAGCTCTCAAATCTAGAGTCACATACCAATTTCAGCCCTTATCATTTGTGTGAATTCAGCAAGTTACCCTTTCTACGTGTCAGTTTTTACATCAACAATATAGAAATTTCAGAGTCATTGTGTGGATTAAATGCTACCATGCCTAAAGTACCTAGAAAAAGGTACTCTTTCCCTAAATGTTGTCCCCTATCCTCTATTTAGACACAGTCAGCCTAGATGTGCAGCCTGGATCAGCAGATCATCAGACTTCATCACTATAGGAACCACAGTATTAAAGAATCATATTTCTGTATTTGAAATTTCTTTTTACTATTAATAAAACAGGGTATTGATTGATAGAAGCAAGTGGATTGACTTTGTTTTATTATGAAAATTTTCAAATATGCACAAGAGAGAATAGTTAACAAACTTCCATATACACATCACCCATTATTAATTATAAATATTTTGCTTTATTGATTATATTTATTGCTTTATTATATATATATTATATTATTTGCTTTATTGATTATAAATATGTGCTTTATTTATCTTTCTACAAAGTACTTGAAAGACCCAGACATTATGCACACACTGGTGTGTATCCAAAAAAATATGAAGTGTATTGCTGTATAACTAAAATACATTATCACACCTTACAACAATCAGTAAATGTTCATGTGTTTCTAACAATAATGAGAGTTTGGTGTACTTTTAGAACTATTCATATTTTAGGGGCCTCATTAACAAATGCATAGAAACTAGTAGATAAAGAATAGTTAATTACTCCCAAATATATGTGTAATTTTATCGGTCCCAAAAAAGTGTTATCTATTTAGCTTGGCTTAATATTTGAAATACAAAATTTTGTGTGAGTTAATCATATTCACACAAAGATTTGTGGCATTGGTAACAATTTAAACTTGGAAAATCAATACTATTACAAATACAGATATTGTTTTCACAAGGGAAGGCTTCAGAACATTGGCAACAGGCTGACTTTGCTTGTATTCTCTGCAAAACGTGTGTTTTATGTGAATTAAAAAGCCATTGACATTCAATTCAGTGGTGTGTGTGTGTGTGTGTGTGTGTGTGTCTGTGAGAAAGAAAGAGAGACAGAGAGAGAGTGAAAAGGAGGGAGGGAGGGAGAGAGAGGAAGACAGAGGGAGAATATATATATATTTTCTCTCTTTTTAAGTGAAGTGACTGCTGGGCAATGACTTTCTTCATAAATCAGACACACAATAATAAAGCCTTATTGTTGAAATTGTTTTTATGCAAGTGTTACAAACTACTCAATTCAAAATGTCTTTATCCTTGAAACTGACCTTATCCTAGTCATGGATTGTTGGCATTTAATATTCAAGCTTCCTAATTCTTTTCTGAAAGGCTGTCGCAAGAGAATTGCATGTAGAATATATAATGATTTATTTAGCCTCGCAGTCCCTCATATCTGAGAACCAAAGAAAAAAGAAAGAAGACAAGCTGATGCTTTCATATTAATGGGAACAATTGCCCATGAATTAATTTAAAGCAATTGATAGCACAAAATTAAAAATAGTAACATAAGTATGTGATTTTTAAAAGTGGTTTGCTGTTCGGACCATTCATCTGTATTGGAAACATCTGTATTTTAAATTAAGGTCAGATATTTTAGCCTTGCACTGTTTCTGTGAAATTAGATTCACCCAGTCAGAGTACTAGAACCTTAGAGTTCATTCAGGCTCCACAGTAAATTTCAGTGAATTTATCTCAAGAAACTAATATTCACAACCCCAGAAGTTTGTTGTGAAATAAAAGGATAATGATGGCACAGGACTTGTAGATCATTCTTTCCTATGTAAGTCTAATAAAACAAGACAAAACAATAAGCTACATCAACACATTTAAATGTTTGAAAAATTGAGCCAGACAGCTAGTTATCTTTAACAAGAAAGAAAAAAAGAAAGGTTTAATTCAAGTAGGTTATTGGCTAAAATCTATCTCAGTTTCCCCCAGTGTTTGTGTTTATGGTGAAATAGGCAGTATAAGTCGAATTTGCTTTTGGGCATGAGTAGTATAAACAGGATGACTCAGAAATGAAGGTCAGCTTTACTTTATTCCCAGATGCAAACTTGGAAGTACTTTTTGAAGTTCCGGGAGGTGGGTGGGTTACACGTAAACCAGTTAACTGCTATGGAACCCATGGGAAGTTACAGCTGCAGCAGCCAGGCCTATCTTTAATATGGGTGTAAGATTTTGGCTTCAAAAAGACAAGAAGCCACTTGACGTCTCTATTAGGATATCTAGTGCATGCCACCAACTTAACCAGTCCAAACTCATCTCTCTGAATCTACTCCTGTCACAGCTTCTTCTACGCCACTCGCCTAGGTTAACAAGTTTGCTTAGAGTCGTCCTTGACTCTTTCTTACAGCTTGACAGAGAATCCCGCAGTTTCTGCCTTTAAAACATATTCCGAACCCAACCTCTTTATCATTACCATCTGGAGCCCAGCCGCCCCGTTTGTCACCTGCGTTATTGTGGTAGCCCCCTAAATGGTGTCCATTTCCACTCTGGTCTTTCTACAGCCTTATCTTAACATAGCAGCTCTGATGATGTGTTTCAATCCATAGATTTCCTACATGAAACTCCCCAAAGACTTCTAGCTCTGAGTAAAATCTCAAGTCCATATTATTGCCGAAAAGTTCTACTTGATTTGAAGCTTATTCCACTCCTCCTTATTTATTTCTCTCCACAGTAATCTCCTTACTATTCCTCCAACACTCCAGACACACTTCGTGCCCCAAGACTTTGCACATGTTGGTTTTGCTGCCTAGAATATTTTTACCCCAGATAGCCACAGAAGTAGCTCTCTCTTCTCCTTCAAATCTTTACTTAAATACTATCTTAAACCTTTTCTGGCCTCCTCGTGTAAAGTTGCAATCACGGGGCACCTAGGTGGCTTAGTGGGGTAAGCATCTGACTTAGGCTCAGGTCCTGATCTCATGGTTTGAATTTGAGCCCTGCACTGGGATCTCTGCTTGTCAGCACAGAGCTCACTTCAGATCCTCTGTCTCCACCCCTCTTCTGCCGCTCCCCTGCTTGTGCTCTTTCTTTCTCTCAAAAATAAATAAATATTTTAAAAAATTAAAAAAAAATAAATTTGCAGTCACCCCCACTGTTCATTCTTCTCTTGGGTTTCTTTGCCTCTGTAGCATTTATTGCCCCTAAGCATGATTTATTTTAAGTATTTATTTACTTTTTATTATCTGTCTCCTCAACTAGAATATAAGCTTCCTGACTACAGAGAATTTGTTTGTTTTTAAATTGCTATACCCTTTGTGCTTAGAAGAGTATCTGATACATAGTAGGTGATACGTATGTGCAGAATGAATGAACAAATGTACCCATGGGACTATTTAGTAATATTTTGTGCTATGTGTTTTAAAAACATGCTGCGGTACTGGAACTGTTGCTTTTTATGTTCAACACTATGGCTGAGAACTCTTTCTGTGTTAGTGTGTTTCTCAACCTCATTTGTCAGAATTGTAGTATGTCTAATGTGGGTATTACCTGGGTATTAAGGGACCTTTAAATTATGCCTAAGTTTTAATATAATATAATGTGGATATTCTGCCCCTGATTTCTTGAGCATCTGAGAGTGTATTTCTTGAGGGCGGTATAACAGATTTGCATTTTTTCAACTTTGCTGAGCTGGAACTATGTTTCTTGGAATTCCCTTTCCCACACAGTTTCCACATAGTGTGTGGAACATAGTGCCAAGAGGCATTTTTCATGAGATTTGGAAAGTGGAAGTTAGTAGAAGCCATATGCTTTTTTTGTTTGTTTTGTTTTTGTTTTTGTTTTACTGGCCCAGGTGATTTTGTAGCTCACACGCACTGCAGCCTATCTACTGGCTCCTGGGACTGCCTGTGGAAGGAAGCTGGGCCACACCTGCACCAGCTCCAGCCTGATCTCCCAGTGGGGCTTTTCTTCCTCCTGGATTTAGCTCCATGATGATAAGTGCCTGCTTTTCCTATAGGACATTCTAATCATCCGAGTGAGATGTTTGGTGGTGATGAGAGACGTGCAGATTCCCCTCCTCCCTTGTGGCTTCAGGTTCAGACTCCCAGGTTCCAGTTTATTCTTAATCTCCTCCACATGATATCTGTCTTTCCTTCCGGATTGCCTGTGGATTTCAGACTCCAGACTTCCAGACACAGAAACAGCTACACAGAGACTCTGCAGTCAGGTCCCACAACTGCATAAGGTCAAATCTCAAATATATCTATATTTCCTACATAAATATGCATCCAGTTTCCTAGTGGCTCTGCTTCTCAGATGAAATGTTGACTGATGAGGGTAGAAATTGAGAAACACTCTTGCCAGGGCCATAGGATTTATGCATTTTTTTTTTTCATTTTAATAGATTAAGAGTTTGATCTCTCTTCTATGAAATGGTGGAAGCATTTCCCCCAGGGATCTATAAATTGTGAATTGGTTTCATTTTTTTGCACCTTAATGATACTGTGCAGATAGTATAATGTGTTTTTTTGCTGGGAGGGTGCCTATGGAGGGAGCTGGGGAAGGGAAACAAGAGTGCTATGAGAACAAATGATGGCTAGTCCTCATCTGCACAGCTGGCCTCAGTTAACAGGACCACTGTGAATCAATTTACATTTTAAATACTTCTTTTGTAATGCCAGAAATCAAAAACATAATTTCAACAAAATAAAAGCTTAGATTTTTTTTTTTTTTTGACTGTCACTGAAGGTTTGTCGTTCATGAACAAAAGCAATTTTCCTCAATGTGTTCATTCTTACTCTTGGCAGATGTTGGACAGATGTTTTTACCATAGACACATGGGGAATTTCAGGAAAAACACCCTCCTAATTACTCAAAGCAGCCAGAAATTGTGTTTCATAACTTAGTGATAGAATTAAAAAATGTCTCACAGTTTAAAACACTCATATTAAGATACCAACATAGTTTGTTGTTTTTTTGATCACATCTACATTCTAAGTGTAAGTACCTTAGACCTCTGTCTTGACAGAGACCCGGTAAGATGTTTAAATCATCTCGGGGCACCTGGGTGGCTCAGTTGGTTAAGCGTCTGACTCTTGATTTTGGCTCAGGTCATGATCTTGCAGTTTGAGGGTTCCAGCCCCACACTGGGCTCTGCTCTGACAGAGTGGAGCCTGCTAGGGATTCTCTCTCTCTCTGTCCTTCTCTCTCTGCTCCTCCCCTTCTTGTGCTCTCCTTCTCTCTCTCTCTCTTTCAAAATCAACATTAAAAAAATCATCTCTTGCCCCTTTATTATTACTAATTGCAGTGGGTTTTGGAAGACACCGTCCTCATTGGATTCCCTAGTTTCCCTCTGATATAAGGAGTTTCTGTCAAGCAGCAGCTCCTATAGGTGTCAGTAACAAGAACTCATTTCAAGTAAAGGCATTTTCCTCTTTGGAAGAATGAGTGGAGAACTATGCTTACTGGAGGCAGGACCTGCTGGCTGTTAACACCATGCGTCATGGGCTTCCAAGACTGACCTTGCCCAGACTGAGCTTCACAACAGAAAAGTGACAGTGACTGACTCACAGAGTCCCAGAAATAAGGCCCACACATGCCTGTAACAGAATCAACACTCCTTGATGGTATTAGGTTCAGCAACTGGGGAAGGCAACTCCTTGTGAGATTTATATTTTGTTTCATAAAAATTGGACAAATGTAATAACCCACTAAACCGGGGGTTAATCACGATCTCTTCCTGGAAAGCTGAACTCCCTTGAGCAAAGAATGCCTACTCTATCCGTGTCTGAGGAGCTCTGCTGCTTTTCTCTCTGCTGGCAGCCAGGAGCCTGGACACAGCTGGGGAAGAGCAAGAGGTTAAGCTGCTCTGCAGTGAGATACCTCCAGAATAGTCCTGTTTGTATTCCAAAGGTGTCTATTATGTACTCTCAAGTCACTCTCCAGGGAATCTTAGAATATGTGCTAGCCTCCTCAGGTGAGGATTAGAGATGCATTCAAGCTTTGGAACAGCTTTACCGATAACATATAAAAACCTGAGCAGATTTGCCCAAGGACTACCTTGCTTTGGTTCCTAATCATCAAGTTCTTGAAAATAGGTCTTTTCACATCCTGTATTTTTTTTCTTTTTGAAATACTATTGGGGTTAGCTGGGTGGCTCAGTCGGTTAAGCATCTGACTTTGGCTCAGGTCATGATCTCATGTTCGTGAGTCAGCCCCATGTCAGGTTCGGTGCTGACAGCTCAGAGCATGAGTCTGCTTCGGATTCTGTTTCCCTCTCTCTCTGCCCCTGCCCCACTCATGTTCTGTCTCTTTCTCTCAAAAAAAAAAAAAAAAAAAAAAAAGAAATACTACTAAAGCTCACCGGAATTCAGGGGCAGCTGGGTGACTCAGTTGGTTGAGCATCAGACTCTTAATTTCAACTCAGGTCATGATCATCTCATGGTCCTGAGATTGGGCTCCCTCCCTTATGCTTGGGTTCTCTGCTCTCTCTCTCTCTCCCTCTCAAAAAAAAAAAAAAAAAAAAAAAAGAAGAAGAAAAAACCCACATACAAACAAAAAACACAAAACAAAACTCACTAGAATTGAGAAACATTTTTTTTTTTTCAGAACACTTTTAATCTAGGGTTCTATATATTTCATCCTTCTCTTCGTCTAAGTTTCCTGTCAGTAGAGACACATTCAGCCTGGTCATTCCTGGTTGTCTCTAGAGCACTTTCTGCCTTTGCAGCCCCTTAGATTCCATTGTGCTACTCTCGAGCAGAAAATAATGCATTTCCAGGCTTTTATTTGATGTCCTGTTTTTCCTCTTATGCCACAGAGGGTCTCTGTTCTGGAAGGCTGCGTTAGGCTTATGAGAGTAGTTATGTTGTAAGGTATGGCATATATCTTTCCTGTGTAGCTTTGGGTCCAGAGGAGGCCTTGGCACAGCAGTAGCCTCACATGTACATCTGGTATCAAGCAGCTCATCTCACTCACCTCCTCCCTCTACCAGTGGCACCTCCAACACAGATAGGCATAGCCGCATATGCAGATTTCCATACTTGTCTTTCCCTGCTTAACTTTCCGTCAGTGTTTAAGAGACTGTGGACTTCTTTCCATGGGGTGGTGGTGAAGAGCAGCGATCTCAGGGCCAGGCTGCATGGCTTCTGGACCTGGCTCTTCATTTACTAGTTGTGTAATCTCAAACAAATTACTTAATCTCTCTCTGTCTCCATTTCCTCATCTTTAAAATGGGACACAAAGATAGTATATTTACCACATATTGTCAGCATTTATGGAATTAATGTATGCCTATTTTCTTGAATGGTGCTTGGCCGATAATAGAACTATGTAAGTTTTAGCTATTATTTTCTGACATATTTGAAATGCAACAGCTATTTCCAAGGTATTTCTTTTCTTTTAAAAGGACAATTCTGGATTATTGATCTGTTTTAAGAATCGATCTGTTGAAAGAATGTCCAGACTGTTAAAATCTTTTTTCCCCTTTTCCTTTTCCTTGAGTATATGCTCTGTGCTCGTGTAGTGAGGTAAAGCACAAAAGGCATCCGTGTTGCTCACCCTCAGTGCACAGGGTTCCTTGCACAGCACTTTGGAATCTTTTACCATGATGGGGCATGTCTCCTAATGCATCCCGTTGTTTGCAACATGACGTAGATGACTTTCTTCATGTAGCCACGATAACAACACAGAAGGACTAACTACTGACCACAGACTAGAAGACCCTGTGGTAGGCACTTATACCTACAGCCTGTCTCTTTACAAATTTAATCTACAATTTAATTGTAGAAATACGGTGGTAAATACCACATGAAACCATGAAGAGTAAAAGTGGTCTCTTCTGGGAAGGAGAGACTGGGGATGGGAATGGACAGGGTGAGGGACTGCACTTGTCTTACTGATGTGCTTTTTGTAGAATGATTTGACTGTTAGCTATTTCTTCTGGGATTTACCATCATTATCCACAAAACATGCTTATATTTCCTTTTTTAAAATTATATAGGTTTCTGTATTATCTCATGGTTCCTGTTCCCAGGAGATGAGGAGTTAGCACCCTCACAGCCTTCCTTCCAACATCCCAGTAGATTTGGTTAGCTTACTGCTGCATCGAGACACTCTACTGACTGTAAATATTATGCACAGCTGAGCCATACAGCCGGTTTTTATTTCATTTTCTTTTGTTGTATACCGTTGAGTATCCTGGAGTTAATAGCTATAATTTTTATGTACTTTGTGTCAATTGCTTATGTATAATTTCTTGCTATCATCAAACATGACAGGCAGTGTGCCAGATCTGCTCTTGTTAGCAATAACTTTCCTCGAGCCTTCCGTCTTCCTGCTCTAACCCGGTAGTTATCCCGGGGCTATTCTTGTCATCACCAGGAGAGGAGATGTGATTCCCTGTTTCCCTCCTTTGTTGAATTTCTTTTTTCTTAAATCCCATGTCTTCCTTTTCTTGGTCAAGCAGGACACATTCTTCCAAGAAAGGGAACAGATAAGGTAAATTTTTTGAGGCTTTCTGTGCGTGCATGTCTATTATCACTTATTCTCACAACAACCTGAAGATAGTTTTTACTATACTCATTTTATTGATAAGAAAACTGAAGTCTAAAGGGGTTTGTTTGTATATTTATTTATAAATCTGACCAAGTTTATGAAGCCGTTATGAAATAAAACTGAAAGAGAAATGGGCAGAGTTGTATATGTATCTATATATACACACACATATATTTTTACACATATATACACACACATATTTTTATACATATATACACACACATATACACACACATAGTTTACATGCATATATAAAATGTTGAATTGGCTAGAATTTAGAAAGTAATAGAATTTCTTAATTTCATTTTCACAGAAATAAATTTTAGGTAATTAATCTGAGATATAATATAAATTTTTTTCTGCATTTAATCTCTTTTTCTAGTTTTGCCTAGCAAATTAATTTGCTGCTCCTCTTTTTAGAAATTTTAGTTTTAACCACACAGAGCTCATCATAACAAGTGTACTTCTTAATCTCCATTACCTATTTCACCCATCCCTCCGTCCCCCCATCCCCCTCTGGTAACCATCAGTTTGTTCTCTATAGGTAAGAGACTGTTTTTTGGTTTGTCTCACTCTCTCGCTCTTTTTCCACCTTCGTTCATTTGTTTTGTTTCTTAAATTCCACACACAAGTGAAATCATTTGGTATTTTTTTCCTCTGACTTATTTTGCTTACTTAGCATAATGCACTCTAGCTCCATCCATATCATTGCAAATGGGATGATTTTATTCTTTTCTATGGCTGAATAATATTTCATTGTATCTATATACACCACATCTTCTTATCCATTTATCTATTGATGGACACGGGCTGCTTCCATAATTTGGCTACTGTAAATAATGCTGCTATAAATATGGAGGTTCACGTATTCCTTTGAATTAGTGTTTTTGTATTCTTTTTACCACTCCTTTTGAATGATAATACTAGATAAAAATATCATTTTCTGTAATTAGAATATCAACTCAAATATTAAAACATAATAATCAATGGAAACATTTTATAGATATAGCAAATTGAGTTGGACTATAATATACCATACAAATGTTGGTTTGGATATTTAAGATTTTCTTCATTGGCCTAATACCAAAAACAATAGAACTATTAGGATTTATAAATGCTAACTGAGTAGTTAGATAACATATTTAGAAGTACTGACTACAGTTCTTAGTGGAGAAACAGTTATTCACTCCCAATTCTTTATAGAATTATTTGACTATTTTACTCAAAATTTAGGCAGTGATCTAGATGACCATTAGTTGACTCCTTTAATCTTAACATGTTAAAAATTACTTCATATAAAAATGGGGGGCCTACTATCAAAATGATAGATCAGTATCTAATTCTGCCATAACTGTTATAGACTAAATGTTTGTGTCCCCTCAATATTCACATGTTGAAACCTTAACTCCCAATATGATGATATTTGGAGGTGGGACCTTTGGGAGGTAATTAGATTTAGATCAGGTCATGAGATCATGACGTGGAGTCTCCATGATGGGATTAGTGTCCTTATAAGAAGAAGAGAGACCAGGGTGCTCTCTTTTCACTATTTAAGAACACTTTGAGAAGGTGGCCATATACAAGGCAGGAAGAGAGTTCTCATAGGAACAGAATTGGTTGGCACATTGATTGTATTGTTTAAACAATACAGTTGTTTTAACCCCACCCAGTCTATGGTATTTTGTGATAGCAGCCCAAGTATACTAATACAATAATCTATTTATTAAAGTTGGGATACTTTAAAGTTTTTAGTTTTTTTAAAATTTACTTTTGATAGAGAGAGAGAGAACAGGGGAGTGGCAGAGAGAGAAGGAGACACAGAAACAGAAGCAGGCTCTTGGCTCAGAGCTGTCAGCACAGAGCCCAACATGGGGCTTGAACTCATGAGCTGTGAGATCATGACCTGAGCCAAAGTCAGATGCTCAACTAACTAAGGCCACCCAGGTGCCCCAAAGTTGGGATACTTTAAAGTCTAGGATATTATAATATAGCAAGCAATATTTTATAATTAAAAAGGACACTTTATATTCTAATTTAAGGTATCATATAATTTGGGGGGTTGTATATTATTTTTTCAAAATCAGAGCCCTTTAATGGGAAACACTGATTTCACACCTTTGGCTGTGGGAATCTGAGCAAGTTTCTGTATCTGTGATATAGAGTTAATAATGTATACGTGTAGGATATTGTGAAGGTCAAGAAACATATGTCATCATTAGCTACCTAGCATCATGCCTCGTGTGTAATAAGTATTTAATACAGATTAGCTTTGTTATTAATGCCTTATATTCCCCCCTTCCTACCCACCCTCCACCCCCCCACCATCCTCAGTCTTGAGTTGGTAAAGAAAGACCCAAATCAAGAGTGGTTTTCTGACTAAGATGTCTGTATTACTCAGGATCAAGTCAGGAGACAGCACAGAGTGTTTTGAAACAGAAAAACTTAATAAAAAGAATTATTAATAGTAGAATGAAGTAACAGAATTAGATTGTGAGAGTTGAAGAGAATTGTAAAGAATATAGGGGTAGGAAATATAAAGAGCAGCACCTTTCCATAGGATGATGTACTTTGTCTGAGGAAGGGCCCTTGTCTCCCCTGGGTTGAGATCCAGGCCTTCTGGGAGAGGACTGGGGTGGCTCCCTGGATGGTAGAAAAGGCACTATGGTGTTGTGCTGGTAGGACTTGTCAGAAATCTTCACTGTGGATTGCTAGAGAAGTTTTTACACAAGGAATTGTTAAGCCTCAGAAATTTCTAGATCGTGAAGGTGGTTGCTAACTATTAAATAATGTGAAACTGGGAGGTGGGGAGGCCACCCTCTGTAGGAGTCTAGTCCACTTCTGTCTGCGGCTTGGCCCAGGGAACCCTAGATCATCTATCTGTGTGGGATGAAGGCCAAGGAGCTGGCTTGCTAGATGACTAGCTTTGCAGGGTCCTGAGCATATATATACATGAGGCTGGGAACAGAGTCCTAGGCTGGGGCATCAGCCCATACTGTCTAGGGTTCCTGGCTATGCCACCAATGCTTGAGTTGAGAGGTAGAAAGAATGCCCTAGAGCCAAATATTGGAGAAATTTGCACCCTTTTGGAACTCAGAAGTCAAGTTTCCCTCTAGCACCTTCTGACAAGGCTTAGCGTCTTGCTGGTGACAGAGGAGAAATATTTACATGGCCCAATTATGTTATCGCAGAGCATGAAAAAAAAGAGTGAATTTGCAGTTGAGGTATAATACATCAATAACTAGTACCATGTCATGATCAGAAACATATATGCAAAGAAATCATTAAATTAGGATGAACTTTCTAGTGTATCTGGCACTGTGTGCCCTAGAGAGTTCAAGTGTAGGGGCACCTGGGTGGCTCAGTCGGTTAAGCATCTGACTCTTGGTTTTGGCTCAGGCCATGATCTCACTGTTTTGTGAGTTAGAGCCCCGTGTCAGACTCTGTGCTGACAGTGCGGAGCCTGCTTGGGATTCTCCCCTCTCTCTGTGTCCCTCCCCCACTCATGCTGTCTCTCTCTCAAAAATAAATAAATAAATAAATTTTACAGAGTTCAAGAATATTAATACCTAATAGGCTGATAAATATGACAAGCTCCATACTTGGGGTCTGACATCCAAAAAAGAATTTTAAAATCTGGTCCTTAAAAGAACTTAATGGATGGCTGAAGAAACAAGAATAGAACACAAGAAACAATTAGAAACAAACAGTATAGTGTATTGAGTGTTAAACAGAGCTATACAATCCTTTTTGCCAAAAAAACTATAGAGGTGACAGATTTTTTTTCACTGTTGCTTTGTGTCTTTTGTTACCCCAATTCTCCAAAGGCACACTCAGACTGCTTTCTATTTAAGTATTTATTAAATTCCACAATAAAGTATGTTTTTATATAAGCTTTCAAAACCACAAGTAAACATTACTTTAAAATCGTACAAAAATCATATAAAATATTCCACATTGCACTCCAATTCTTAATTTCTCAAGTCTAAATATCATTGCTTTGTAGATTAGCCAGAATTTTTTTGGTTAAATAAATATTCTTGTCTCATCACAGTGATTTGTAGCCAACTTGCCACTTGGTATTCTTGCTATTGCTTTTCATAAGAAATGCATCTTGGTAATGAAAAGAACATGTTGGAAATTCAGTAGACTTGGTTTGAATCTCAGCTCTGTTACTTATTAGCTTTTTTGGCTTGACCATTTTGCCTAACCCAAGTATTTCAGTTTCTTTACCTTTGACAGGGAACTAAATCAATCAATCAATCAATAACAATATTGTTATAAAGATTAAACCATTCTATAACCTACATATGTACAAACTTATGTATCTGTGGCATTTGACATGTTGTTGAAACACTTATAAACATTAGTTCTCTTTTCACGTTTTAACAAGCACTGGAAGAGAACAAAAGGTAATCAGTTTATTTTCTGCTTGAAAAATAATAGAAGTGAATGGAGGAAAATTTGAAACTCATGGATAAATACAGTTTGGCTGTCATCTATCAGTGAACAACAGCATGATGCATATACTTTCCACATATTGACAAAGGCACAGAATTGACCCTACCAATCAGAAAGTTTTAACAAACCAAATGGTGAGTTTGGGGTGATAGCAAGTCCATTTATTTATCTCTTTCCTTCTCTTAGGACTATGGCTACTTTGGTGGCCTCAGGAAATGAGGTAACATTAGAGTTAGATATTCTGTGTAGACTTGGTTCCTGGGTATGAATATACTGAGAGTACATAGCATGTTTATGTGTGCTGGTTCATCTGGCTTATTCATGGTGATCTGAGGCCAACTAGAATAGCTCATCAGGTCACATGGTATCCTGATAAGCTTGCCTTCACCACGTGTTCTACTTTCTGCTCTCTCCCACATGACAGTAAATGAAACTGACAATCTCTTGATTAAATGAATCTTCATCTTCTGTCTGATCCATATTGCTAAATTCATAAATCATCTACCCTACCCATTCATTGCCCTATACTCCCCTGACTACATCACATGCCTTAAACTCCACAAAATACCAGGGAACAAATGTTAACAAATTCCTGAGAGAAAGCAGAGCTCCTTGAAGGAAACAGAACTCATTTGCCCTGCTTTAAATTTCTTTATTAATTAGAATATTTAGAAATTATCAATTATAGGAAAAACATAGCTAAGAAGGGATTGAGGTGTAAGATATATAAGGAGATAAAAATTGAGCAAGTTCCTGTATTGAACAACTTCAGATACCATGCTCAGGTCCATTTTTTCATGAAAGCTGAAAGTAGTGGAGGATCCCAAAAACAATTTTGAAAAATCATGGAAAAAAGTGACAGAAGGCCTAATTTTTGAAACAATGAAGAAATTGGATTGTATGAACTTTGGAAAAGAAGCTTCAGCACACTCTTGGGAAAGATGTTGCAATGGATTATCAGATGGCAGTTTGCGAGCTCTTAGGAAGTAGTGTGATCTCTGGAGATCAGCAAAAGTTCTCTATGATCAAGTCATGTCAGGTTAATCATGTTTCCCTTCATCAAAACCCTAGAGGAGAAAGCAGGAAAAGACCTCTCTGACCTCAGCCATAGCAATTTCTTACTTGACACATCCCCAAAGGCAAGGGAATTAAAAGCAAAAATGAACTACTGGGACCTTATGAAGATAAAAAGCTTCTGCATAGCAAAGGAAACAATCAACAAAACTAAAAGGCAACCAACGGAATGGGAAAAGATATTTGCAAATGACATATTGGAAAAAGGGCTAGTGTCCAAAATCTATAAAGAGCTCACCAAACTCCATACCCAAAAAACAAATAATCCAGTGAAGAAATGGGCAGAAAACATGAATAGACGCTTCTCTAAAGAAGACACCCAGATGGCTAACAGGCACATGAAAAGATGCTCAACGTCGCTCCTCATCAGGGAAATACAAATCAAAACCACACTCAGATATCACCTCACGCCAGTCAGAGTGGCCAAAATGAACAAATCAGGAGACTATAGATGCGGGAGAGGATGTGGAGAAACGGGAACCCTCTTGCACTGTTGGTGGGAATGCAAATTGGTGCAGCTACTCTGGAAAACAGTGTGGAGGTTCCTCAAAAAATTAAAAATAGACCTACCCTATGACCCAGCAATAGCACTGCTAGGTATTTACCCAAGGGATACTGGAGTACTGATGCATAGGGGCACTTGTACCCCAATGTTTATAGCAGCACTGTCAACAATAGCCAAATTATGGAAAGAGCCTAAATGTCCATCAACTGATGAATAGATAAAGAAAATGTGGTTTACATACACAATGGAGTACTACGTGGCAATGAGAAAGAATGAAATATGGCCCTTTGTAGCAACATGGATGGAACTGGAGAGTGTGATGCTAAGTGAAATAAGCCATACAGAGAAAGACAGATACCATATGTTTTCACTCTTATGTGGATCCTGAGAAACGTAACAGAAACCCATGGGGGAGGGGAAGGAAAAAAAACGGGGTTAGAGTGGGAGAGAGCCAAAGCATAAGAGACTCTTAAAAACTGAGAACAAACTGAGGGTTGATGGGGGGTCGGAGGGAGGAGAGGGTGGGTGATGGGTATTGAGGAGGGCACCTTTTGGGATGAGCACTGGGTGTTGTATGGAAACCAATTTGACAATAAACTTCATATATTGAAAAAAAAATCATGTTTCCCTTACTGAAAAGAATTTTGAACTAGACAGGGCACCAAAATGCTTTAGAAATAGTATAGGTTAATTTCGGGAAGGCATTTACCAAAATTTCTCTTTATATGCTGTGGATAATCATTAATTTTTTTGAGACATGGTTATTAACCTATATTACATGCCAGCTATTTTACTGGCACCATGCAAGATAGGAGAATCAACCTGGATGATGTTATAGCTGGATGGATTGAAAGCTTTCTAAAATCTGTACTTCCAGAGTGTGTGTTACCAGCTAAAGGAAGCTAGCTGTGGTAGCCAGTAATGCTATAAGAGTCCTGGCTGCCCTATATTTTTATGAAGATTGTTAACTACCTAGAATTGCTTGAGCTTAAGTGACAAATTTGAAAACAGAATCAAGGCTGGGAGATATCTTGACAGACTAAAGTAATGGGACAAAACAGACGAGGCAAAATTAATTGGAAATGACACAATCTCTTGCACTTAGTTTTGAGAAAGCAATTGCACAGGTAAAAGAGAGCCTTCATTAAAACAGATGCTCATATGAAAATATCTTAGCCATTGCATTTCACTAGAAATGATTTATGAAGTGTGACCTCTCTACCAAAAAGTTAACAGAATTTGAGCTCCCTGTCAGAGGTTGAGAGTCAGAATAAGAGTCCAGAATCAGGACTCAGCCTCATACTTGTCAAACTCTTTTTCATCACGTTGTGCTCAGTCTTGGGTACTGCATTTTAAAAGGGACATTATATATTTGCCAGCATGCCAAGTTAAAGGCAAACACTGTAGTGTATGTTTTGGCAATTTTGCCATAGAGAGTCATCTGAAATAATTGAAGGATATTGGCACAGAGAAAAGAAAACTATCAAAGGAGATATAATGATTATCTTCAAATGTTGAAAGGCTAAAATGTAGAAGAATTATTTAACTGTGTGTTTATGGCCTTCAGAGCCATAGGATACACAAAAATCTTTTTTGATGTGTGGGGTTTTGGGGTTTGAAATGAATGGAGAGAGGTAGTAGAAAGGGTTTACCTGAAGGAAAATCACTATAATAAAAAGCAGGGGTAGAGACTGTCTTGCAAGTAAAGCCTTTAAGATCAGACATGTCTGGATTCAGATCCTGGCTTTGAACTAACTGTGTGATCTTGGGAAAGTTGCCTAAATGCTCTAAGGTCAGTGGAATAATGATAGAATCTAATACAGAAGATTGATGTGAAAGTGAAAATATATGATGCATATACATAGAGATGTACTTGTAATGTGATCAATTACTGTTAGTCTGTCTTCTTTTTCTGTAATGCAATAGAAATCAAATAGTATTTGGAGGTTAAATTAAGTCAGTTTTTGGTTTTATAAAATGAGAAACCTCTGATCTCTTTGGAACTAATGAGCTCTCTTTCACTGCAGTGTTCAAACAGGTTTCAGAAGAAGTTTTACATTATGTAAGACATTGGTCTAGAATGACCATTAGTTCCCAGCTTTTATAAGTATGATGATCTATATTTATCATCAAATATTTATCATGATTTTTCACTTGATAATATTTGTATTTTTATTATTCTTCTATTGAAATAAGCACAATGGAAACTCGTATGGAAAATACGAATGATAGCTGCAACATACCGACTTCTTACTGTGTTTTAAGCACTTTACAATAATGCTATAGTCAACTTTACCACAATAAACTCTTTGTAGATAAACTCTTTGAGGCAGATGAGCAATATGAGGTGTCTAGAACTTTAAAACATTGTACTAAGGTTACAGGATTTGTGGAGGACTGTATACATTTTAAAATATTAAAAACCTCAGTGTTCATACAAATAACTAGTGACCACATATCAAACTGTTATTTACCTTATCAGTGAGTAAATCAAAAGGTTGACAAAGATGGTTCAATGGAAGATATGAGAAACTCACGGATATGTATGGAGTAAGTGAAAGAAAGAAAGCTGGGAAAAATCGCTAAGTTAGAATGAAAACTGGCTAATTCCATGAAAGCAATAAAAACAATTTCTGGAGTTATCTTCTCTCTTGGACAGAAGCCACTTTCATCATTATTGAATAAAGTCACTTTTAGTTTCTCCAGGGAGCAAACTATGATACCAAAATTTATGTGTAAATGCTTTAAGGATTGTTATGGTAGAGAGGAGAAAAAAGATTGAACAGAGAAGTTGAGTTGTGATTCTCTCTCAAGGAGGGCTCATATGATCTAGCTGTTTCATGAACTGGGGGGAGGTAGTTGGACCCTTGTATCCCTTTGTATATCCTAGTTGACCAGTCATGGGAAGTTGGTTACCCTTGGGAGAAGGCATGACCTTGGGCAAAACCAGTTTTTTTCAGTGAGGCCACTCCCCAAGAAGGCTGACAACTGAGGGCTGTTTTCTGGTAGTATTCCCAGTAGCTGGGGGAATAAGACCTTTATTTCTTAAGGGAGATCTGGATAATACTTCGCAGTATCCACCACAAATAAAAAATAATTTGCATCTCATCAGTTTCTATACCTTGAAATCTAAGTTTGGGGTGTTGTTAAATGTCTGGGCCCTAATTGGTAGTAAATAGTAAGCCCAACAAAGTTATACTTCCCTAGGTGCTAGAGAGTTACAATGAGCTTACTAGATAATCATTAGCATAATAACCAAGGGTATGCAGCCATCTTTTGCTTCATTTAAAATTTTTCTTAGCAATAGCTAGGAGTGTAGCACTCCAAAGAAAGCTCTCAATTAAGACAGTGTCATGAAGTGTCTAAGATTTTAACATCTTCAAAGAACTCATAATTTGTAAAATACTAGTGTAAATAAATTCAAGATGTATTATTGCTTCAAAGTATGGACATTTCTTGGTGAAATATGAATGTGTGACACTCTTTCTAAAGATTTGCAATCCACAGATGGCAAATAAAAGCATTCGATAGTTTTAAGGCAATTTGTACCTTACATATTTGAAATGGCTTGTTTCCTCAGATGAAGAATAAACCGTGGATGTTTACTTTTCTTAATTCAAGTGTAATTAACATACAGTATTGTATTAGTTTCAACTGTAAACTAATAGTGATTCAACAATTCTATACATTTCTCAGTGCTCATCAAGGTAGGTGTGCTTTTAATTCCCTTCATGTATTTCTCCCACCCTGCCCCACCACCTCCCCTCCAGTGACCACTAATTTGTTCTCTGTATTTAAGAGTCAGGATTTTGTTTGTTTGTTCACCTCTTATTTCTTTGTTCATTTGTTTTGATTCTTAAATTATACATATGAGTAAAATCATATGGTATTTGTCTTTCTCTGACTAACTTACTTTACTTAGCATTATATACTCTCTAGATCTATCCATGTTGTTGCAAATGGCAAGACTGCATTCTTTTTTTATGGCTGGGTAATATTGCTCTCTCTCTCTCTCTCTCTCTCTCTCTCTCTCTCTCTCTCGCTCTCTCTCTCTCTCTCTATACACACACACACACACACACACACACACACACACACACATAGACACCATAAATTCTTTTTCCATTCATCTGTGGCTGGCCACTTGGTTATTTCTGTATCCTGGCTATGGTAAATAATGCTGCAATAAGCATAGGGGTGCATACATCTTTTTGCATTCATGTTTTTGCTTTATTTGGGTAAATGCCCTAGGAATTACTGGATCTTATGGTAATTCTGTTTTTAATTTTTTGAGGAACCTCTGTAACATTTTTTGTGCAATGGCTGGCCCCAATTTGCATTCCCACCAACAGTAACTGAGGGCTCCTTTTTCTCCACATCCTCACCACACCTGTTGTTTCTTATGTTTTATATCTTAGCTATTCTGATAGGTGTAAGGCGATATCTCATTGTGGCTTTAATTGCATTTTTCTCCAATGATGAGTGATGTTGAGCATCTTTTCGTGTGTCTGTTGGCCATCTGTAGGTCTTTAGAAAAATGTCTATGTAAGTCCTCTGCCCATTTTTTAATTGGTTAATTTCATTTTTTGTTTTTGTTTTTGGTGTTGAGTTGTTTTAAGTTTTTCATATATTTTAGATATTAACCCCTTATTGGATATATCATTTGAAAATACCTTCTCCCATTCAGTTAGGTTGCCTTTTTGTTTTGTTGATGGTTTCCTTTTCTGTGCCAAAACTTTTTATTTGTGTAGTCTCACTGGTTTAATTTTGCTTTTGTTTCCCTTGCCAGAGGAGACATATCTAGAAAAATGTTTCTATGGCTGATGTCAAAGAAATATTACTTATGTTTTCTTCTAATTATTTTATGGTTTCAGATCTCACATTTAGGTCTTTAATCCATTTTGAGTTTATTTTTGTGTATGGTATAAGAAAGTGGTTACATTCTTTTGTATGTAGCTGTCCAGTTTTCCCAACATCATTTGTTAAAGAGATTCTTTTTTCCATTGTGTATTCTGGTAAAGCCTTTTTCCTAAAAGTACCTTTTTCTCCACCCTCACTAGTGTTTGCAATTCTCTGAATGGGAACAAAACCTTGCATTTCATCATGAGTATTAATGCTCAAATTTAAATGGCCTTATAAACAGAAACATTATGTAGTGGACATTATTATTGCTGATCATGATTTTTAGAAATTCTCTCCTTGCAAACATACTTTGAAGTAAGACGCAACTTGATTTGCTCAATGAAATTTGAGTGCAATTATTTTCATGCAGGAGTATTTACGAGCTGGTGTGTGATTTTCTCTGGTCTCTTTCCCTCTTGTAGTAATTGTAGAAGCATGCATTGATGTAGAGATGCCAATAGTTTGAAGGGGCCTGCACTGCAGAGCTGCCACATGGAGGCTGGCCACCCTGGAGAAGTGTCCACACTCTGCAGGCATTCATTTGATTTTGATCTTGTGAAGGTTAAGATACCTTTTTGTTTCAGCCTTCTCGGTTCTTTCTTTCTTTCTTTTTAAAAAATATTTTTAGTTCATGGAAGTTTTATTATGATGCAGTTGCATGGTTTTTTGTTTATTTTTCCAATGTGTTTGTGCTTAGAGTAATAGTTCTTAATGAGTCTTTAGTTTGGTTACTCTCTTTGCTTTTTTTTTTTAAATGTTTATTTATTTATTTTGAGAGAGAAAGAGAGAGAGAAAGAGACAGAGAGGGAGAGAGAGAATCCCAAGCAGACTTCATGCTGCCAGCGAGGAGCCTAATGCAGGGCTTGAGCTCATGAACTGTGAGATCGTGACCTGTCCCGAAATCAGGACTGTAACCGACTGAGCCACCCAGGTGCCCCAATTACTGTCATTACTTTTTAAATGTCTCAATTATTTAGTTTTCAAATATTACTTCTGCTCCATTCACTCTCATTCTGTTATAAAAATTAGATATATA
Source organism: Panthera leo (assembly GCF_018350215.1). NCBI lineage: Eukaryota > Metazoa > Chordata > Mammalia > Carnivora > Felidae > Panthera > Panthera leo. The sequence goes on from NC_056687.1 coordinate 110,397,898, forward strand.
TGACCTTTTTATTATGTCCATGTGTCTTTTATGATCTTTTTGTATTTCGTATTTTTAAAATTTCTGTGCTTCAGTCTTTCTTGTCTTTCTTGATATAGATGCCTTTTTCCAAATGTGTCAATCTGCTGTTAAACACATCTATGGCGTTTTTATTTTAAATTATAAGTTTAGTTTTATAATTTCCTTTTATAGATTGCAGATCACTGGGTAGATTGCCCATCTCACCCTCTATTATCTCGAACATATTAATTACCATAAATTTAAAGTCTTGGTTTTCTACTGCAATAGTCTGCATCAGCTATAGGGCTAATTCTATTGTCTATCTTTTTTTTCTTGGACATGTTTCTTTGTATGCCAAGAATTTTTTTAAATGAAATACAGTCATCGTACATGAAAAATTCCATTAGTTCTGGATGATGATACCTACCTCCAGAGACCATTATCTCATTTTCTGGCAGAGACAACTGGAGTCTATTAAAACTAACTGACTTCAGACACTATAAAGCTTGAACTTTATTTCCTAGCATGTAGAACAATCTTTCCTCTCCCCAGAGTTTCCTTGCTGAGAGCCTGGGATGTTTACCAAGGCCTTTCCATATGGGATGTTCTTTACTCCAATTTTTGTCTCCCTAGCAAAGAATCAAGACTACTGAAATCCTAGGTTGATTTTTACTTTTTGGTTAGTTTTGGGTCTTCTGCTCTATGTAACTTATAAGTCAGCAAATACTTGAAGGAAAAATAGCCCACTTTTTTTTTTTTTTTTTTTTTTTTTTTACCACTTCCAGAGCACTGCCCTGTACCTTATCTTGAACCCTCGAGTCCTGGCACCCTTCACGGATCCATATTTCTAATTTTGTTTCCTAAACCTTATGGAATTGCTGAAAGTTCTGCTGGTTTTGTGGCCTCTTAGCATTTGCCCTCATACTCTTACTCCACCACGTTAAAAAATGGTGCATACCCCAAGTGTGTCACAATGTGCAGAATGGTGGGGTAGTGTCAATGAACTTTTCATCTGAAGATCTTGGGCCAATTTCTGGCTTCTCAGAAGCTTTATAGCTCTGAACTCTTCAAACAGGTTGTGTTCATGGCTATGCATGTATGCATTGTATCCATTTTCAGATTCTTAGTGGGGTGTTCATCTGCTATAAGTTCCTCCATCATAGCCAAAAGTTGAAGTCCTCAGTTACTTGTGGGAGGTACTTTTACCACAAATGAGAAACCAAAGAGAAAGTTGATGGCTACCCAAAAACTGTGTAAAGGAATAAAAGATGTATGGTAGCAATTTCTAGTGAAATCCCCCACCGATTGGTGATGGTTGTAATCTTTGACACTGCTACATTGTCCCATATTGGCTAATTAATTGATGAGTTGATCTCACCAACTGGTTGCATATTTTTGATTTAGATATTCATCTGCCTAAATAAATGGCCTGAACACAAAATCTCTTAAACTCCCTTACAGCTCCATAATGTATTAACTAATTGGTGGCTATTTAATAGACCTAGTAGTTTATTCACATGCTATATACTAACAATTTAAAAGTCTTCTTGGTAAATTCATGTAGCAATAAAGAAAAGTCAAGAGAAAAATCCCACCTGTCCTCTTGACTCTTAACACTTCATTCATATGAGAGGAAATTGTCTCTAAGCTCTGACAATGCAATGAGGGTGTTTATTTTTTTTCATGAAAGCAACTTCTGTTTTCAAATAAGGCATAGAGGAGCCACATTTTAAAAAGACAAAATTGCTTCCATTTTGCAATTTTATGATGCAATTATAAAGCTTTTCCTCAAACATCTGTCACATAATCTAGATTCAGAATTGCTTCATGCATTCAACACTTTGGAAACACTTTCACTAAGTAATCTGTTACTCTTTAGTGACTTAAAGCATAAAGTCACCTAGCCAATGGAATGATTCATAAAGCTACAAACATGGACATGAAATTGTATTTGTGAAAATGTGAAATTGCCTATAGGTTTTATCACTGTTCAGGGACTAAACTATCAGGAGTGCCTCACTTTTCCTTAGGCTAGCCTTTGCTGGAAGTCATATCTTACTGTGATACATGTATATTTTTTGATATCATAAATTGTTGAATTTTTCTATATTTTTCATTTAACATTTCTAGAAGTAGAAATATCCTATGGAATGGAGTCTTAATAGGAGATAAAAATCAGCTATTGGTGTTTTAAACTTGGTAAGATGTCTACTCTTTGCCCTCTGTGAAAGTCAAAGTTGTTTATTTGCTTTGTCAGGTAATAGAATAATATTCTCTATTCAACTGCTTAATCCCCCTTCCTCCACCTATGCCCCTACCTTAAAATATTTGCTCCAGCTTCAGCTTCTTCTTCCAACAAAGAGAAAGTGTTTCTTCTACCATTTTCTCTCATACTCACTGAGTATGTACACAACAGTTCTAAAAATTTTAAATCCCTATATTAATTTATGACTGAACATGTAAAACTGTTGGGTCAAAAATTGATTGTAACCACTGCACACCTATTAAGGTGGCCAATGTCCAGAACACTGAGAATACCAAATACTGTGAGGTTATGGAGCAACAGAAGCTCCTGTACATTGCTGGCAGGAATGCAAAATGGTACAACTACTTTGGAAGACTGTTTGGTAATTTCTTACAAAACTAAACATACTCTTGTCAACACTCCTTTGTATTTATCCAAAAGAGTTTAAAAATTAAGTCCACATAAAAACCTGTCCGTAGATTTTTATAGCAGCTTTATCCATAATTAGCAAAACTTGGAAGCAACTAAGATCTCTTTCAGATGAATGCATAAATAAACTCTGGTACATCCAGACAATGGGATATTGTTCAGAGTTAAAAAGAAGTGAGTTATCAAGGCACAAAAAGACATAGGGGGTATTTAAATGCATTCTACTAAGCAAAACCAATCTGAGAAGATGACGTGCTGTATGATTCCAACTATATGAAATTCTTGAAAAGGTGAAACTATAGAGACAGTAAAAAGGTAATTAATTGACAGGGTGTTGAGGGATTGGAAGGGAATGAATAGGCAGAGCACAGAGGATTTTAGAGCAGTGGAAATACTTTGGATAATATTATAATGATGGATAGATGTCATTATACATTTGTCCAAATACACACAATGTGCAAAACCAAGAGTGAACCCTAAGGTAATATAGACTTTGGGTGATTATATGTGTCAATGTCGGTTCATCCTTGTTTTTTGTTTTGTTTTGTTTTGGTTTGGTTTAAGTACCATTAAAGTGAGTGATGTTGATAATGGGGGAAACTATGCATATGTACTGGCAGGGTGTATATGGAAAAATCTCTGTACTTTCCGCTCACGTTGTATACCTGAAATTGCTTAAAAAAAAAAAAAAAAGGCTTAAAAAAGGTGCACTGTACTAGGCTTCTACCTGGTATGCTACTGAATTTTCATCTTTCTGATCTTGACTTACACTATTTTCAATTAATATTTTTATCACCTAGCTTTATTATTATTTTTTATTTCCAGCAGCAGGGTAGATTAGAAAAAAATTAAAGAAAAAGATTATCCTATAAGACACCTAGAAATGTGAGAGAAAAAAATATAATGAATATTTTTATCAATGCATAACTGAAATCATAGGAATGGGATGGGAAATCCCCAAAAGCCTATAATTAAGAGGTAAGTATAAGCCAGAGTGATAAGCAGTGAGCTGAAGTTGTATGTATCTTTGCAAGTTTTATTAGTTATAGCAAAGAGTTTGAACTTTTTAAGTCCATATGAGAACTAGAAATAAAGCAATGGGTCCACTCAAGACAGAGTTAGAAAACAGATTCCAAATAAAGCTGAGACTCCACTCTCCCTAAAGGGTATGACCTCAGGTAAAGAAGAGAAGGGAGAAAATCCAACTACCATTAAAGAGAGACGTTAGGGAACTTTGTGTCAACAAGGTTAAAGGAGAAAGTCTCCCTAAAGACCTTATAACCACAGTGCTGTACTTCATTCAGTTTTGAGATTCAGCTTTAAACTACCTGCAAACCAAGTGTCTGATTTCAGCTCAGGTCATGATCTCACAGTCTGTGAATTTGAGCCCCATGTAGGGCTCTGTGCTGACAACTCAGAGCCTGGAACCTGCTTCAGATTCTGTGTGTGTGTGTGTGTGTGTGTGTGTGTGTGTGTGTGTGTGTGTCTTTGCCCCTCGTGCTCTGTCTCTCTCAAAAAATAAACATTACAATTTTTTAACTCCCTGCAAACCAAAAAATTAACATAAAACTTGTTACCATTTTAAACCTTGTTCATCAAAGATTTTATTGAATGACATTTTAACAAAGACTTGAAAGATGTGAGGAATGAAGCCATGTGATACCTGGAGAAAAATGTGAAAAGTAGAGAGAACCAAGAACTCAATCCCCTGAGTGAGGCTAGAGCCTGAAGTGACTGAAGACTGGTTCATCCTCAGTGCACTTTTCCCATTTCATGGTATGTTGCTTTACTTTGGGCTCTCAGATGTAAAACAAGTCACTGGTCTATGTGACAGCAATACTGAGGAACCAGAGAAAACATAGAAGTTAGTGACACCAGGCCCACAGAAAAAGCAGACCTCAGACGTCAGACTTTAGGTTTCAGCTTAGTATTATCATGACAAAACTGCTTAGCAGGAAACATCTTCTCGAGGAGCAAGACCCATTTGGCCATTAATTTGAGCTCTTCTGCTGGGCCAGATTTTGTCCTATTCAGAGACATGAAACACAATGAAGTGTTGTAACATAGGTCTCTTAGGAACTGATGATTGAAAATATAGAGAAAATGGGAAAAGATTATATTTGGCCAAGAATTTCCCCAAATTGATTAAAGACATAAAACCATAGGTTCAGGAACTTTAATGGATCTTGAACTGAATAAATAAATAATAAAAAATTCAAAGCTAGATACATAGCTAAAACAGCAGATCATGATATACATAGGGAAAACTTTTAACAATAATAATTTGCAATGGTTATTTACCTTCCTTTAAAACCAACAGACAGTTGCCACCACTTAATGGTAATGATTGGACACTCCTGAGATACATGATTTCTCTCAAATGAAATCAGTCCTGTCTATCTGTGCTTATTTATTTATTTTGCCATGCCCAATAAGTACATCTACTTAGTTTACAGACCTTTGTATGTCATGTGCATTCTGAACTCAGTCTTCTCATTTGTCTTCTTCCTGAGTGCTTGCTCTTTGTGATCATCACTTGAAGTCTTACCCATGGTCTCGCCTCCACCTTGAGACCTTCCCCAATCATGCCAGCCTCCATCAATGGTGCTCACTATATCACACAATTGCATAGTGGCTGACATTGCTTCTATTTATGGCTGTGTGTCTCCATGCTCATGTGAAGTGTTATGTCAAAAGGACACATATAATGACATTGGTTTAAAGCTGTAGTTCTCTAACACTTGCATCTAACAGATTCATAAAATTTGGGGGAAATATAAAACTCCCAGCTCTTCTTTTTGATGAAAATACATTAAAAATCATCATCTACTATCTATGTGATTTCATAAGAGAAAGGACATTTTAGCAATTAAAATCTAATAAGGACATAATCTCATGCAAAATTTAATAAATTTACCTTAATATGAAGCTCACTATATTGTTCTCATTTTTCTCTCTTTACTAAAAATAACAAATAAAATCTTGATCGATGACAGTCCCATCTGCTTCTAGGCAAGAATTTAGAAATCAGGGCTCTGCTGTTGTGTTGATTCCCCTTTTCCTACTGCTGGATTTATGGCCAAGAAAGATAAATAAATCTTTGACTAGATTAAGTAATCAAATCTGAATTTTCTTTATTTTCTCACATTTTCTTATTTTTTTTTACCATCGATCATGTTTCCATTCCTCACCCCTCATCCCCAGTTAGGTCATTGAAAGTTTTTTGAACATATGGGTTACCAGTGCAAACAGAAATTTGTCTTTCAGAATTTTTTAACTGGAAGTTTGCTGTATCTCTTTGTTGCAGAAGCAGTTTTCATTTGTAGCTTTACTACACGTAGTAGCTAAAGGTGAAGGTCAACGTCTACTTCTAACTTTCATTTTATTGTCTCTTATGTTGGCTTTTATTTCTTACTTTTTTTCTTTCTTATTGTAACTCTAAATTTATTTACTGTTTTCTAGCATTCTTTTTCTCTAAGTTGGCCTGGTTTTCACTTCTGTGCTTTTCTCAGCTATATTTAGATGCTTATATAACTTTAGTCACTATTTCTACCCACAGTTCTTATTTATAATAATATTTTCCCTTGTGCACTTAGAATTCATTATTTTTTAACATTAGTTTTTCTATTAAAGCAATACAATTAAGTAGAGAGCATTTTGAACATATTTTTAAATTAAATAAAATCACTCAAAAATCTTACTCCCAAAGATAAACATTGTTAACACTTTATATATTCCCCATATTTCCTTATAGTCTTTTAGTGGGTCTTATACCCTCCCCTCTCAATAGAAAGTGGATTATATATATGATAACCAACAAAAGAATATCCAGAAGTCCTAAATGGAAAATAACACATAGAGGGAATGCATTTGCCTGTATTTACCACTATTAGCCTGTTACCATGATTAGAAAATAAGGTAGAGCATCAAATCATGGTATTTGAATTTGGAGGACGAAAAACTTATGACCTAAGGTCTTTGGCAGTCAAAATGACCATTATCTTGATCTATTCAACTCTGTTTTTGAGGACAGCAAATGAAATACTTTGGGCTTAAAAAGTGTCCCCATTGTGAAAACAGTTTTCTGTTGTTAATAAGTGCTATACCAGGATATCAACAAGTACTGATTTCAGAGGTTGCAGTATACCTGACAGACAGTTTGTCTGCTTCTTCCTAGAAGAAAGTGTTCTGTATCCCACAGGCTGTCTGTGGGGGTCATGCAACCCACCTACCCAGTTCCCTTCAACACTTACTCTCATTTATCTCACCACCCCCTGCTGATGGGGCCAGTTGTCAGCACCAGAACTCAAAGCCAGTCCCTACTTAAAGTGGCTTTCTTGTCCTTGGTGTTTGATTGTTCCTGGAAATCAGACTCAGGGAATGACTTACATCAGAGTGGAAGCCAAGTAGTCATGTCGACTCAAGGGCAGAGGTCTCTACTTAGTGTTGCAATACTGGACCACACATAGAGACGAGCAATGACAAAAGGCCATGCAGACTTAGAAAAAGAAATGTCTTCATTTTTCTACACCTGATGACTTTCTGATACAAGGCCCATTCTGCATACAGTGCGTCTCTCTCTCTCTCTCTCTCTCTCTCTTTCTCTTTTTGTCTTGTATTTCTATGCTTTGTATAGCATTCACCTCTTTTTTTGTTGTTGTTGAGCTCTTTTCGTTTTGTTTCATTCCTTGTAAGTTATGACTGAATGACAATCCCTAGGAAAAGGGATAAGAGATTCTGCCTGGATTGTAGAAAGATGAACGGAGGTTTAAGAAAACATCTCAAGGACTCGGTAGAGGGAAGGGTTGCATAGGGGAGACCAAAAAAAAAAAAAAAAAGAAACAGAACCTAATGGAAGGAAACCCTCTCCACATAGACAAGCTTTGCTCTAGACTGATAAGTTCAGTAAGGAAATACTTACAAGTTTGTGTGTGTGTGTGTGTGTGTGTGTGTGTGTGTGTGTGTGTGTGTGTTGTATTGTGTTTTGTTGTTGTTTTTAAAAAAGCAGTTTTGTTGAAGATGAAGTGCCAAAGTGCGAAACTGTCTCCCGGATCTGGCCAGCATCTCAAAATTCAATTCAGGACTTTCAGCCTTAGATGAGCTGTCAGAGCTTTGGTCGGAGTTTTACCCAGAATCTGTGACTCCCTCTCCCTAGCTTTCTTTCTCCTTTTCTAATATTTTCCTCCTCATATTCCAGTGCCTGCAGTTGCCTACTGACCCTGTCTTTTGGTCCTTCAGTCATGTAACACTGTGATTTTCCATGTGTTTCAGCAATCTCTAGAGGTGCAGATTGGGGCCTGACCCCAGGCTAAATGTTTTATATAACAGGAAACTCACCAGATTCCTTTCCTTTCTTCCAAGTAGCATCTCACCTCTAAATTCTGCCTGCTTTTGTTCACTCTCCAGTGCCATCAGATAGTTGTTTTATTTATCTTTTTATCAAAGTTGAAAGTTTTTTTATCAACCTAAGGTGGCTGGTCTGATAAGAGCTACTTGGCCCCAGTGGAAGCAGAATGCTTCTGTAAGTCTATTTAGAGTCCAGCTTTTCTAGTATTAACTCCCTCTCTTTGTTTTAACCTCTTAGCCAGAGGCAGAACTGCTTCAAATATACATATGTATGTTTTTTCTAAATCCATATATGGCAGAAAGTGGCATTCTATTTCCCTTCTACAAGAAAAGCCACTTGGCTAGCTAAGTATGTGTCACAACTGTACTGAATATTGCAGAGCAGAATATTGGAGAGATAGGCAATGAGACAGGAGAAATTTCTATTTGATTCTAACAGAACCATACCATATGAAAGCAGCAAATTCAAGCTACAGATATGAAAATCATAATTGACTAACATGTTTTAAGACAATGGCCAAGGAAACTCCATGTACTCTTTGGCTGCTGTAGATAGATCATCCCCCTATAAAGAATGAAGAAAAATAATAGCAAAATTTAAACTACAAAGTGAAACCTTTATTGATTAGGACTCAGAAAACAAAACAAAAGCCTGAGTACCAGAAAATAGTTTAATAAAAAGAATGTTTATTAAGGTGTGGGAAGTGTTTAGGGAAACCAAAGATGGATGGAGCAGATTCCCAGGGTACAACAAGCACAGGGAACCATTTCTACCCTAAGTCTGAAGGAGCAAGTTCAGAGAACACCTGAGAGAGTCCCTCCCAGATGCTGTGCTAAGTCTGCACAACCTGGAAGGAATGGAGGCAGGGAAATAATTATTCTGGTCTCATTCTACTCCTGTCCTTCAGTCTCCTGCAGGTGCTTTCATTGGCTAAACTCAACTGGAAGCCAGAAGATTCTCTACCCTATTGATGTAGTCCATACATATTAGCTTCACAGGGCACATGATGAGGGCACACAGGGTGAAGGAAGGTGAAGGGGGGTGAAGGGTGGACCTGGAGGGTAAATCAGAAAAATACCCCAGCACAGAACTTAGGAAAATTTACTGCAGATGATGGAAGAAAGAATGTCATCCTAAAGCAAAAATGAAGTGCAGACATCTGACAACTATTAAGAACTATAAGAACTAACAGAGCATTTAAGAAATAGGTTTGGCATTTTCGGTAGGATACGAAAGGAAACGATCTCTATGAAACAGAAGCAGAAAACTTATAAGGAAATAAAAGGTTAAGATCTAAGTAAAGCTCAATAAAATAATTATTTAAAAAATTAAAGATGTAGAAGTAAAAGAATTAATAAGAAAAATTTATATGTTAGAAAATCAAACAAGTTTTAGTCAATACAGAAAACTCAGCTGATATGTAAAACCTTAAACATAGAAATTATAAACAATACATTGATGACACATAGCCAATAAAATTTAAGTTCAAGGCCAAGTTTACAAGTAAAAACAAGAAATCCCTGATGCCAGAAAATAAGAGGAAACAGTGAGTGGAGTATCTGGATTTAATCTACACCTAAATGGCTGGATTTTAACAACTTCACCAAGATGCTTGTGGTAGTCACAGGCCTGGTGTCTGGGAGACAGAGCTGAGCCTCCTAAATAGAAGAATCTACATGAGTTTCTTGTCCATTTCAAAGGACTAGAGACATTGCACGCTGGCCTTGGGTTATAGCAGAGGGCATCAAATCTTCATGGGTCACTGAAAGAATAGATGTAACCTGAGGGAAGGAGAAAATACAAACTTGTGGTTGTGATGTCTGAATGTGCACATTTACCCAGTGCACAGAGAGAAGCACAAAGCCTAGACATTTACCTAGAAACTAGAAGGACACCCTTACAACTTAGATCACTCAGTCCTCTGACAGGCAGATAGCTTCCACTGACAATGAGCTCATTTGTACAAATTTCAGCACACAGAAATAAAATAAATTGCCCAAATCAGAATTGGCAGCTACAAAAACAGGAAAATTCACATCCCATGAATCCTTTTAGACAAATCTAAAAGAGTTGTTATAAAAGAGGTTTAAAATATTCAGAGATCAAAGTAATATAACCAAAACTCAAGAACTAACATAATGGGGAAAAAGAGCAGTCAAGTATGAAGAAGGAAGTGTAAATTATAGAACTAAATATTGTAGTGATTAACATTAAAAACTCAAATGTTTAAACAGTTATGTTGTACACACATGTGAAAGAGAAGGCTGATAAAATGATATACAAATATAAAGAAATCACTGGGACTGAACCAAAACCAGGTAAAGGGATGGAAATATGAAATGGGTATTTCAGCTTATTTCTACTGTATTTCTAGCAGAGATTCTAGAAAATAAGGGAAAAGCATTTTCTGAAGAGATGATGTTGGAGAAAGTTCCAGAATTGAAGAAAGCATGAATACTCAGTTTAAAAATATGTATGAAATCCCAAGTAGAATAATTTAAAAACAAATCCACATATAGAATAACGTATCATCAAACTGCAAAACGTCAAAAATGATGACAAAATAATGAAAACTTACAGAATATGGATCACTGCCAAGTAATGACCGCTAGACTGTCCGTAGACTTCTCATGAGCAAGGATACATGCCATACCCAAATAGAGTAATATCTTCTAATTGCTGAAGAGAAGTAATATCATCTTTCCAACTCAGCCTCACCTAAAATAAACATATTTTCAGATACACACCTAGTAAGAGACTTTATACTTACAGAAAGTGCCATTTCAGAAGGAAGTACTTTACCACTAAGGAAATTGAATCTATAAGGAAGGAGTACAGACATAACATTTTAAGGTCTTCATCTCCTCTTGGCAGAAAATAGGATGTGTATTAATATTAAGCTTTGTTAAGACATGCGTGCACATAGCAATTTATAGATAGTTTTTAAAATAGAGCTTCAGGGGCGCCTGGGTGGCTCAGTCGGTTGAGCGTCCGACTTCGGCTCAGGTCATGATATCACGGTCTGTGGGTTCGAGCCCCGCGTCGGGCTGTGTGCTGACAGCTCAGAGCCTGGAGCTTGTTTCGGATTCTGTGTCTCCCTCTCTCTCTCTGCCCCTCCCCTGTTCATGCTCTGTCTCTCTCTGTCTCAAAAATAAATAAACGTTAAAAAAAATAAAATAGAGCTTCACAACTGGGAGTGTGTTTCCCATGTCTGGTACATTTGGCAATGACTGGAGACATTTTTGGTTGTCATAAGGAGGGGGTGTGCTACTGTCCTCTAGTGGGCAGAGGTCAGTCATGCTGCTAAGAAGCATCTTACAATGCACAGGACAGTCCCTTAAAACAAAGAATTGTACAGCCCAAAAGGTCATTTGTGCCACTATTGAGAAATCCAGATTCAAATAAGTAGAACAGAAAGTATAACTTTGAAACCAGTAGAGGAAAAAGTGAATTAAGGATGTTATCAAAACTCTAAAGAACTCCAAAGAATCAAAGTACTTACATGATGAAGAAATGCGATGATAGAAATGTAATCATTGTCAATATAAGCAAAATAAGCTTACTTAAAGGGCAAATATTCTCAACTTAAATAAAAAGAAATTAAATTCAGCTATTAACAAATTCACATTTAGAACTTAATGGCATAGGAAGTTTTATTTCCTTTAATTTTATTTTTTTAATATGAAATTTATTGTCAAATCGGTTTCCATACAACACCCAGTGCTCATCCCAACAGGTGCCCTCCTCAATGCCCATCACCTCCCTCCCAACTCCCATCAACCTCAGTGTATTCTCAGTTTTTAAGAGTTTCTTATAGTTTGGCTTCCTCCCTCTCTTTTTTTTTTCCTTCCCCTCCCCCATGGTCTTCTGTTAAGTTTCTCAGGATCCACGTAAGAGTGAAAACGTAGTATCTGTCTTTCTCTGTATGACTTATATCACCTCACTCCAGTCAGAGTGGCTAAAATGAACAAATCAGGAGACTATAGATGCTGGAGAGGATGTGGAGAAACGGGAACCCTCTTGCACTGTTGGTGGGAATGCAAACTGGTGCAGCCACTCTGGAAAACAGTGTGGAGGTTCCTCAAAAAATTAAAAATAGATCTACCCTATGACCTGGCACAGGAAGTTTTAAAATAGAAGGATGGAAAGTGATATTGACAAGGGGAAAGATAATATAGCAAACAGTATCACCATTAAAGTAAATAGAATTCAGAGTTAAAAGCATTATTATGAGGGCACCTGGGTAGTTCATTTGGTTAAGAGACTGACTTCAGCTCAGGTCAAGATCTCAGAGTTCCTGAGTTTGAGCCCTGCATGGGCTCTTTGCTGTCAGCAGGGAGCCTGTTTTGGATCCTCTGTCTCCTTCCCCGCCCCTCCCCCCCCCCACCTCTCCCCTGTTTGAGCGTTCTCTCTCTCTTTTTCTCTCAAAAATAAAAAAATAAAAATAAACATTTAAAAAATAATTATTATGTATAAATATGGACATTACTTGATGATGTAATTATTGTGAACCTATATGCACCTGACAGTATAAACCCAGTATATAAAGGGAAAAAACATCAAATAGTTTTTAAAAGAAATGATAAATTCTGTAGATCAAATAAGGCAGGATTAAAAGGTACAAACTTCCAGTTATAAAATAAATAAATCATGGGAATGAAAAGTACAGCATAGAGAATATCGTCAATAATATTGTAATTACTTTGTGTAGGGACAGATGGTAGCTACAGGTATTGTGGTGAGCAATTCTTAATGCATATGATTGTCAGATCACTGTGTTGTACACCATCACCATGTTTCAACTCTATATTGAAACTAATATAATGTAAAATAAAAACTGTGAACTGGGGATAATTTGTATAATATGTTTTAAAAGGTTGATCATATATAAAGAGAAAGGAATGAAAATTAGGCTGTCTTCTATCACCATGACATGACAGCAATATGAAATACTGTACAAACAGTTATGACTCTGAGGTAGGTAGGAAAAGCCTGTATCTTTCTATTTGCAGAAATAATAAGATTTTCCATATTTGATTGAGTATAAGAACACTGCCTAGAGCCAAAATTTAAACCTAGGATTTGTTTTTAAATGCTAAACGCAGTGGTTTTTCCACTCTAATTTATAGTGAATATGGGAAAGATGCATAAATGTATTACAACTTTAAACACCTCGGTAAAAACTCTATATCTTTGTAGAACAAATGATGAAAAATTTCAGCCCGGTTTTTTGAGATTTAAACAATGAATGTAAAATAAATGCTGTAGACTGTATAATTAAACTCCTCTTTCTTTGTCTCTCCAACGCTCCTCAAAAACTGTAATCCTTCCCTGCTTAAATATAAAGTTAAATTAAAGAAACTTTGAGGAAAAAGGAATCACCACTTACAGACATTATAAAAAGTTGATTGTGGTCAGGGAAATTTCCTATGGAATTCTCAGTAAATCATTTAATTATTGCCTGAGGGAACTGGAAAGTTCCAGAAACCATTCTCAAGATTTTCCCAACTTCATATGTCCTCAGATCATGGGAATAAATCAAATCATGCCAAAGTTCTGTCAGAATTAAGTACAAATTTTACATTATTTATATATGAGTGTAAGACTTCATGTTGATATGGTCACAAACATTATAAAACATTATAAAGCATTATAAAATTTATGTCAGCATCACTGTGAGCTATTAAAAATGCATGTGAAACAAAATTACTGGGCTATAAATTTCCACATGAAGTTACATAAGTAGACGAAATTTGAAATGAAAATTGTATAAAACTTTCATGCAAGAAAAAAACCTCTTGAAAAAATGATTTTCCAAATGGCATATATGTAATGGCCAAACTCAGTGGAACTGGTAGCTAGAGATGTTTGAAGAGGGTTATCATACTAAATACACTAAAAAAAGTTAAAATATAATTACATGTTCTTCCTTTATCATTTGTGTGATAGTTTAAAGCACACTGTTCATGTCTGGAATTGAAGGACAGAAAAGCATATTTAGTATTTTTGGTGGTGTTATTGATACATCAGTACTCCCTCCTCCAAACTGAATCACAGTGTTAGAACACTGTTGATTACGAACTAGGGGAGGAAGGACTTCTGATAGCAAAGATGTGATGTTGTGATGTTTGTATCCAGCTGAAAGAAAAATTCCATGATCTGTATTAGAAACTATAACACACACACACACACACACACACACACACACGCACACACACACACACACTATACAAAGGAGTGAGAAAAAGGGAGAAAATTGTAAGAAACTGTAAGAAACTGTATGGAAATAATGCTTCAGACAATATCTTCCCAAGTGATGTAGTATTTTAAAAATATTAACTCTATGTTCATATGATTTCAATATTATTGGTGCCTCCTTAGTTATAAGAATCCTTATGAATTTGTATTTATTTTTATATTACTGAAAACCTTCATACTACATGTCATGCTATTAAATTATTTCACATTCTACTTAAATTTCTCTAATAAAATGGTAATGCATATATATATTTTTGAGCCATTGACATTCTCAACATTTATTTATTTTTGGGACAGAGAGAGACAGAGCATGAACGGGGGAGGGGCAGAGAGAGAGGGAGACACAGAATCGGAAACAGGCTCCAGGCTCCGAGCCATCAGCCCAGAGCCTGATGCGGGGCTCGAACTCACAGACCGCGAGATCGTGACCTGGCTGAAGTTGGACGCCCAACCGACTGCGCCACCCAGGCGCCCCGCCATTGACGTTCTCAAGGGATATATGCCAATACCTTGATGAATCTCTCAAATTTTAAAAACATAAGTATAACTGACTTCATTTTTTTACCAACACTTTGTTTTTCCCTGCCATATCCTAACACTAAAATTTGACTACATTTTTATTAGTATCATTCTTATTTAATGGCTATTTTTCAGAAATAATATGTTTATTTCATATAGGGTGATAGAAAGGCTATGGAATGACAACTAAAGCATAAAATTGTGTTGTGATTGCTCACTGGCAAAGTAAACAATTTGCCAACACACACCAGAGTTGCAATGTGCAAATAAAATCCATGAACTGGCAAAACTATAAATTCCTCTAAGCCCTGTACTTCTTAAGTGCTAGGGGAAACTGTGAATGTTGAATCTTCAGATATTAAAAATCTACTTACTGTGTGTGTGTGTGTGTGTGTGTGTTGTGTCTGTATTATGGTTGACAGGTTTTTTTTTTTTTGTAAATGTCCAAATATTAAATATTTTATGATTATTCATATAAACAGAAATTTATATAAATTGTAATATGTATAAATATATTACAGTGTACAAATATATGCACAAATATAATATACATTTATTTATCTACCATTTTTCAAGTATTTCAAAATGCTATTTTCTTATATTGTATCATAGTATGTTAAATTAAACTTTGTATTCTGAGATAATTGTAGATTCACATGCATTGTGAAAAATAATACGGAGAGATCCCTGTATCTTTTACCCAGTGTTATCCAATGGTAACATCTTACAAACTATAATACAATACCACAACCAGAATACTGATATTGATGCAATCAAGATACTGGATATTTCTATCTTAGAAAGACCCTTTATTTTCACTTTTATAGCCATACACACTTTCTTCCCATCCATAACTCCTTCTTAATCTTTGGCAACCTTGAGTCTGTTCTCCATTTCCTATAATTTCGCTATTTCAAGAATGTTATAATAATGACAGCCTATACCATGAAAACTTTTAGGATTGGTTTTTCTCGTTCAACCTAATTTTCTCTGGAGATTCATCCAGGTTACTGCATGCATGGATAACTCATTCCTTTTTATTGCTGAGAAATATCCCATGGTATCCACTGAGAGATATCTGAGTTGTTTCAATTTTAGGGCTATAAATATCAATGTGTAAGTTTTTGTATAAACATAAATCTTAATTTCTCTATGATAAATGACCATGAATACAATTACTGGGTCATATCTTAGTTGCAAGTTTAGTTTTGTAAAGAAACTACTAAAATGTTCTCAGAATGACTGAATCATTTTACATTCCCACCAGCGATGTAGGAGTTATCCAGTATCCCTGTATGTGGTTGTATCTCATTGGCTGATGATGGTGTACATCTTTTATGTGCTGTATGTTCTCTAGTAAAATGGCTCTTCATGCCTTTGCCCATTTATAACTGGATTGTTTTTATTTTTACACTTGAGTTTTCAGAGCTATTTTATATGCTGGAGATACCAATTCTTTTTTTTTTTTTATATAGATTATAAATATTTCCCTTCATTCAGTAGCTCCTTTTCTCATTCTCTTATCAGAAACTTTCAAAGAGCAATTTTTAAAAAATTTTTATGAAGTTCAATTTATCAGCTTTTCCTTTCATGGGTTATTCTTTTGGTATTAAGCCTAAGAATACTGTAGAACTAGGAGATTTTCCTTTATTTTTTGTTCTTACAGATTTATAGTTTTACATTTTGTAGTTTAGTCTATGACCCATTTTGAGTTAATTTTTACATAAAGTTGTGAGATTTATGTTGAGTTCCTCTTTTCCTGTTTGTTTGATAGTTATTTGATATCTCATTGGTTCAGGACCATGTGTTGAAATGGTTCTTTCCTACAGTGAATTGCCTTTACACCTTTGTCAAAAATCAGTTGGGCATATTTATTCTATTTCTGGGTTCTCTATTCTATTTCAATCTATGTATCTATCCCAGTGCCAACACCACATCTTTCAGTTACTATACTATATAGTAAGTTTCATAAAATGAATTGGAAAGTATTCCCTCCTCTTCTGTCTTCTGAAAGTTTGTGTAGAATTGGTGTCATTTATTCTTTAAACATAAACATTTAATAGAATAATCAAGTGAAAACATATGAGTTTTGAGATTTCTGCAAGATGTGTTTAAATTACAAATTTAATTTCTTTAATAGCTATAGGGCTATTCAGATTATCTACTTCGTATTAAGAAGTTGTGGTAGATTTTTTTTTTCAAGGAATTGGCCCATTTTAGCTAAGTTGTTAAATTTATGTGTGCAAAGGTGTTTGTACCATTTCTTTATCATCCTTTTGAGTCTGAATGGTCTTTGTAATGATATACTATTTCAGTCCTGACATTGGTCATTTCCTTCAGACCTGATATTGGTCTAATTTTTTTTTTTTCCTTTGTCAGTCTTCCTAGAGATTTGCCAGTTGATCTTTGCAAAGGACCATCTTTTTGTCTCATTGATTTTTGTGTATTGTTTTCTGTTTTCTATTTCACTGATTTCTGAATTTCCTTTACCCATTCTTTTAGCTTTGTTCTGCTAATAACAGATTCTCTTAGGTTTTTGTTTTTTTTTTTGAGAAGGTCTTAATTTCCTCTTCATTACTGAAGAATATTTTCACTGACCAAAGGATTCTAGATTGATAGTCCTTTTCTTTCAGCAATGGGACAATACTGTGCTGATTCCTTCTGGCCTCCATTATTTCTGATGAGAAATTCACTGTCATTAAAATTACTTTTCTCTTATAGGTAAGGTGTCATTTTTTTCTCTCTCCTTTCAATTTTTTGTCTTTAGTTTTCAGGTGTTTAATTATGATGTGTCTTGGCACGGATTTCTTTGGATTTATCCTGTTTTAGGATCATTCATTTTCTTGAACTTATAGGTTTATGTCTCCTGCCAAATTAAGGAAGTTTTCAACCATTATTTCTTTTTTACTTTTTCAGGCCCTCCTTCTTTTTCCTTTTCTTTGAGAAATCTGATGGCATGAATGTAAGATCTTTTAAAATTATTCCACAGGTCCCTGAGGCAGATTCTGTTCATATTTGTTTCCAGTCAATTTTTCTCCATTATTCACATTGGGTAATTTCTTTTGTTCTCCCTTCTAGTTTCCAAATTCTTTCCTCTGTCCCTTCCATTTTGCTCTTCAATCCATCCACTGAGATTTCTTTTTGGTTACTACATTTTTCCATTCTAAAATTTCCACTTGTTTCTCCTTTGTATCTTCTTTTTCTTTGATGAGAGTTTTCATTTCTTTGCTAAGGCTTCCAATTATCATTCGTTTCAAGCATGTTCATAATTGCAGAGAACATACACAGACTCATGGTAAAGGGAGACTGCATTTTGACACCTATGCAGCAGACCTCAGGAGCAAACAGTCCTAATAATTTAGGGGGATGGAGGACCCCAGGTACTGTTTTGTAGTTCTGTCGGGGGTTGGGTGTAAATTCAAGCAAAGTATACAGAAAACTAAACTAATGAAAAAATGAGATAATTACAGAGAAAAAAATGTACACAAAATGTCTCATAATACACTGCATGGTTCTTTTGTGAATATTTAGAGTCATGGCATTATCAGTGAATACTAAGTTCACCTAAGTTATGATATTTAAAAGGTAAGGGAGGGCAGTGTGTTTAAGGGGATGGTATTTGGGACAATGGGAATTCAGTGGAATTCATTGCTCATTTTTGTTAGTAGTAAGTCAATATGTAATATCTAAAATGCAAATGGAGAAAGATAACTATTAGCAGTTGTAAGAAATTTTGAAGGCAAATGTTACAAAAATGGGTAAAAGAGTTAAATGCGTTTGACTCTTAGAAGTGGAAGCTAGAGGCAGCGATGGCAAAGTAGAATATACAGCAGCGTTTTTGTTGTTGTTGTTGTAAGCCTGTAGATTCTAATCAAAATTAAGGTTATATTTTTGAAAACTATATAGATTTTAACTCGCACTTGAAGTGTGCTCTCCTACTATGGGAGCCAGTAACTAATAAACCTTTAAGTGACCCTAGATATGTTCTGTTTGTATTTGGAAGGACTTCTGAATTATGAACCACTTTTCAATAGTTGCAAGTTGAACACTAATATTTATGTTAGAAATCTCATAATATTCTGTAAACTGGTGCTAAGCCTCTATAAACTTTTTAAAGACTTTCAGCTAAATCTTCAAGGTTTCTCTGCTCCAGTTTCTTTGCTATCAAATCTATAGGAGAGAGAGAGAGAGAGAGAGAGAGAGAGAGAGGATGATGATGATGATGTTATAAAAATACTTTTAATAAACTACATCAATGAAAGTTTGTCACAGAACAAACTTGTAAAGGTTTTACAAATTTCCTTGTCCTGATTATAGGGTTCTCTTTTCCCTTAACTGAATATCCTCATAAATGCCTTTCTGGCTTCTCTGTGACATCCTTGATGTCAAAATCTGCTGAAAGGGAAGATGATCTGACTTAATCATACCTTAGCATACATTTAAGTCTTCATATCTGTTAGTGAGTTAAGCTGTTGTGCTAATGTAATAAGACCAAAATCTCAAGTGGCTTGGCACTGAGTTTCTTTCTCAGTCCCAGACCTTTATCATTTAACTTCCCAGGTGCTCATAGACCTTGAATGGCAAGTTAAAAAACAAAAACAAAAACAAAAACAACATAACAAAAACTTCCCATGTAGGAAA
Organism: Panthera leo; assembly: GCF_018350215.1. NCBI lineage: Eukaryota > Metazoa > Chordata > Mammalia > Carnivora > Felidae > Panthera > Panthera leo. The sequence continues at coordinate 110,417,337 of NC_056687.1, forward strand.
GAGGATGTTTTATTGGACTTGTGACTAGAACAACCACAGGCTCCCTGAACTATAGACAGTTACTGAAAGGAAGACTGGGTCTTAGTGTTTCACTGGTGTCAAATGCATTTATCTTATTTCCAGCCATAGCTGCTCAGCTGTTAAGAGATTTGGATATGCTTAGTCAGGGATTACCCAGAGTCTGCCTACAATATGGCATTTCATTGCACAGGCCAATGATTTATTGCCATTTCAAAGATATTCTTTAAGTATTTGTTTAATATTTATTTAGTGGGTATAGGAAGGGCCTAACTTTTAAACTAATGAGTTGCCTACCTGTTCATTTGTGTTTAAACCATGTAATTTATCTTATGTAGTAAGCATTATAGTGTGATTTAATTTATTTGGAATTATCTTTTACAATCTTTCTGTTACTCATAGCTTATAGAATGTTAGTTACTCTCAATCACTGAGAGAGGGGTAGTATACATGTAGTTACAGTCTTGTACAAATTTAAATGTCCTGTTTTGCTTATTTTCATGGTGGAAAAAAATGTTCCCTACTTTTCTCTAATCATTATTCCCTACTTTTCTTCTTTTTATTTTTTAAATATTTATTTATTTATATTTAAGAGTACGAGAGAGAGAGAGGGCGGGGAGGGGCAGAGAGTGAGGGAGACAGAGAATCTCAAGCAGGCTCTGTTCTGTCAACGCAGAGCCCAACGTGGTGCTCTATCCCACAACCCTGGGATCATGACCTGAGCTGAAATCAAGAGTCCGATGCTCAACCAACTGCTCCTTTTTCTCCTTCTTTTTAACATTTAGTAAATTTAAGGTATATAGTGTGTTGATTTGATAAATTTATATATTGTGATATCACTACCATCTAGCATTAATTAACACCTCCATCGAGTCACATGATTACCATTTCTTTTTTTTTTTGTGGTGAGGATAGTTAAGATCTAGTCTCTTAGCAACTTCATAATACAGTATTGTTAATTACAATCACCATACTGTGCATAGATCTCCAGAGCTCCAGGACTTATTCATCTACTGGTTATAAGTTTGTATCCTTAAATATTTCCCTACTTTCTTTTGAAAGTTCCTCAACAAGTTGCCTTTCTAGAAGGTACATTGAATGTTTAAAACTGAGAGGATAAATCCTGCTGCAGGGCTCTGGTCATTGCCCTGTGCACGTGTGATTTTAGCTGGAACCTTCTGCTGGCAATGACTACTCAGTGTTGGCTGGTGTTCACCTGCTGGTCTCGGATGAGGGTGGGCTTGCCAACAGTTGCAATATGTGGCCAGCAAACTTGTTGCAGGAATCCCAGAACCGCTCAAGCAAGATAGGGTGATCAGTGAGGAGTGTTTTGAAACCTGTATCCACTTGAGGGCACTGTCTACTTCAGTGGAAGTATAACCAAATTACATTCTGGTAGTTATGTAAGGAATTCTACATGGAAAGCCCAGTAAATTGGCACCAGTGTCTGATTTACTGCAGTGGAACTTTAGCACTCTTTATTGGTGTGGTCTCAGGTAGCTTTCCGGCTTGTGGCTCAACTGTGTTTTTCCATCCAATTTCATTGATGCTGTGACTAGTGGTATTGCCCACCGCTCCCCCTCAATACCATCTTCTCTAAGCTTTATTTGGTGTAATCTTGGACATTTTTGCCATTTGGTATATTTTTCATGAGTATATGAAATCAGTTGATGAGAGTGTTTCAGACCATACTGCCACGTAGAATGGATCTAACTGGAATTGCTTTTCCAATATTGTTGATAATTTTTCTGTTGCTTTCAATATTCCCTTTAGAATAAGCAAAACTCAACATACCTTGGGTTAAATTGCATAATCTATAAATGCAAAGCTAGTTGAAAAAGGTTATACTTGTATGGCATTTTATAGTTTATGAAGAGTTTTCCATTGTGGAAACAATCTTGCCCTGCAAACAGTGGCAGAAAGAAAAAAAAAGATTGGAGGGTTCTGAATATGGGAATTGGTAGGCTTTCTTCTCAGTTTCTAAAACAAAATATACTTTGACAAACAAAAATGAATTTATATATTTTCTTATCCAGTATACATTGGAAATTTGTGTTCTCTCGAGGGGTACATGTACTTTGATTCTGTGGGAGGTGTGTTTGTGTGCATGTGTGTGAATTAATCACCTTAATTTTAAGTTAAAGATCCACTTTATTCTCCTTCTGTTTTGCATCATATTTTAGTATTTCCTGGCATTAATTGAAAATAAATAGTACCAGACCCATAATAACTTCTAATTCCCAAGTTGTTCCCTTGACCACATGGATAGTGGCAGGATGAGATAAGGAGTTACATGTTTCCGTTCACTTCCAGTCTATTTGACATATTTAAAGATATTTATAGTACATGTTATCAAATTTATAACATTTTTATGAGGATGGGAGTGTTTTATATCATTGTTTATTTCTTTACCCATTTTATCTATATTTGAACACTTAAAAGACTAGCTAATTTGAGATATTTCATTTTTGAAAGACTAAAATATTTCAGGTTCACAGCACATCACATGGTATTAAAATGTTTCAATATATTTATTCCCATGGAGGAACACTGGGCTAAGAAATAGGACAACCATAATTGGACTGTATCAAGATTGCATATCCCTATAATTGACTAAACTTACTTGTAAAAATTAGTATTATTGACAAGAATTGATTGCTAACCTTCTTTTTTCTTAACTGAAGAAAGGTTGTTTTTTTTTTTTCCTGACTAACTGGGTGTTAACACATTAAAAAATGAATAAAATATTAAATAAAGCTTGCAAACAAACAAAACATTTCTACCTTTTCCAAAGTGTTGCAAATATAATATTTATTTATCAGGTATACAACATTAAGATAAAAATATACTAAGAACTAAATTATTAAAATACTAAATTTTTCCAGAAATACAAAAAGTAACAATAAGACTTATAATAATATTAATATAATATTATAATATTAAAGGGAGTTTCAATATTTGGAAAACCTGTAGGCAAAAGGGTTTTAAGTAAAGTAACTTTAGGAAAAATGGTCTATTTCTGTGACTGTAATCTTAAAGTTTCTAAATCTACTATAAAATTTATTAACATGTATATAGATATTGCACATAGCTATTCAGAAACATTTTTACCCTCCAACACTTTCTATTTATACTATAATGTATACATATGTTTATGCATGTGCATATATTATATCTAGACCCATGTGTATCAGTTATGTATTGTTATGAAAATATTGCATAAGAAACAACTGCAATACCTTAAAGACTGAACAATAAGCATCTATTTATCCTACACTCATGTGCTCAAGTGCTGGTGGCTGGGCTTGCTTGTTCTGCAGTCAGCTGGAGTGAGGAAGTAGTTCTCCTGATTATGGCTGGCTCGCTCACACATTGGGAATGAACTGGTGTTGGCTGATGTTAGGCTGGCCTTGGCTGGAATGACTGGGGTGATATGGTTCTACTTGATGTCTCTTTCAACCACCAGCAGACTAGCCTGGCCATGTTCTTAGCTGGTAGTGGCACAAGAACAATGGCAGACAATTATGTGCTCTTTTTTTTTTCCCCAAGCCCTGAATGTACCCACACTACAAACATCCTACTGAGAAAAACAAAATTACATAGTTGAATTCAAAATCAAGGGGTAGGGAAATATATTACATTATGTTTTGAGGAATGACATTCAAAGTCATATGGCAAGTAATGTGAATGGAGAGGTAGAGAATTGGAAGCATTAATTCAATCATTCTTCTGAAAATTTATATTTGGATTTTTAGATAAGACTCACCTGAATAGATTCAGGATGTTTTATAATTGTAACTCAGACATTGACCATCTATTGTGAAAAAAAAAAGCCTTGAAATTTTCCCTAATGTTAAATAAAGAAAACAGTTTTGCTTTGATAGATATTTTAATATGAAAATTTTCTTTTAATTATAAATTGCTAAGTGCAATTAATGAAGATGGAATTGAGTAAGGCTTAAAAGGATTTGAAGGTAAATGGTAAAAGGTAGAGAGGAAAATATTGAACATGATGTGTGTGATGGCTTTTCTGGAATTCTGTGACATTACAGTTCCTTTTTCACTTGTAACATATCTTGTACTTCTTCCCTCAAGTTCAGACATCACAGAAACACTTAATGGCACTTAAGTTGCATCAGGCCAAAGAAAACAAATGAACAAGCTAAAACAAATGTATTTCACTTCCAAATTCAAAGCATGAGACTGGGAAAAGAATTCAGGGGTTTGGAAACGAGTCCTGGCAGTCAGCCATTTCAAGGGTTTTTGCCTGGGGATTTTAGGCCCATAAAGATATACCAGAGTAGGAGGAGAGGGAAAGTATAGATCAAAGCTGTATAATCTAAATCTTGAAATTGCAGAGATGGACTATAATGAAGTGAAGCTGGTATCAAATTAGAGATACAGGCTTAGTTTCTCAGAACAAAGGAGTTTGAGTCTCACCCCTCTAATGCTTGTTATTGTTAAATATTTGTAGGCCTCACAGGCAATGCTGCAATTATCTCTCCCAGTTATTAAATCCACTCTGCATTAGTAATACTTTTGGAAACCTCATGTGCTGAAGTTGCTTCCCGTTGGAAATGCATGCTTTCCTGCTTAATGCCAGCTTAAGAAAGAATAAAGAGAAGTGGGAAAAAAGTACTGAAAGATGACATATTCGGAATTTATCTAGAATATGACTTTGTTGTAAAGAAGAGTGTTCTGAGAGACAAGAGAAAAAATAAATTAGTATAAAAACAAAGGGGAAAACTCATAAATCTCTTATAAATTGTGAACATGTAGAATATTTGAAAAGCTCTGTCTGGACTGCCAGAATGTTTTGTACTCAAATTGTATCCATGAGAGATAGTTTCTTATTAATTGGTCTGAATCATCTATTCTTGGGATTCTTCTTAGATCCATGCAGTTATTTTAGGAAAAAGAAAGTTCAAGGGACCAATAGATAACAGAGATAACATAAATCTGAATTTGCTAGTGCATGCTTTTAAAATCCATAGCTCCCATGATTTAAAAACTACCTTCAACAACTGGTTAGGCATTTCATTCCACTATCAGTTGTCCTTAACATTTTTGAGATAAAGGTCCCTTGAGAGGCTAAGCTAAACTCTTTTTCCATGGCACATTCAGAGACCAGTATTTTATATACACTTTGTGGAAAGAAACTAATGATTTTTAGTTCTACTGAAAAATAGGATAACCCTGTTGCGTTTTAAAGACATAAAAGTGTGCGCAATGTTGCTAATTATAAATGAGATGACCAGATGGAGAATGTTTATAGTAATAGTAATAATGATAAATTGGTAAAATGCTTTGTAATTAAAGCATTTTTATGTACATTGTATGAGTTGATCCTCAAAACAACACTGTTATTGTTTTTATCGTCATTATTTTATGATTAAAACGACTGAAACCTCACTACAAACAAATCTCTTCCTAACAGCATTAAATGGCACAGGTGGATTATGACTCTAGGCTCTCTATTTCGGGGACTATTACTTATACCACTCTTTTCTGTATGGTGTACTTCATATGTCTCATCTGTAAAGCTTGCTCAATAGTAGCTCCTACCTCACAAAAAAGTGCTGAGAGTGAATTGATCTTTAAAACCAAGAAAATTTTCCAGTTAGTCTAGAATCAGCAAGTATTTATCCTCATGGCTTCTATATAAATATCTCTTTAGAGATGGCCAATAATTGATGTTTAAAATCATATGGGTGTAATAAAAGATTCAGTTGAATTTAACTACATTAAGTGCATTTGATGAAACTAGTGGTCTACTCAATTTTGGACCCCTGGTAAATTGGAATTTCTCTTCTTTGAAGCCCTGGATACAACCAATAGGAGAGTGTGTTTGGTGCCTAAGCAAGTTGTACTCTAGAAAATTCCTTTATATTGAGGGTGCCTCACCTTCATACACTAGTCATCAGGCTGTTTCTGAGAAGGAGTACAAGGGGCACGTCAACAAATATACAGGCTTGATTTTGGTAAGAGCCTCCTACTTGAGCCCTACAGGCTTCTTTTCTTTCCTGGTAATCTAAACAGAATATGACCTCCTTATACTTCTATCTCAGTTTATCTCACTGCTCCTTCATCTTTGATGTGCACCTGTGCACACAAAGATTTTCTGCATACTTCTTAACATAGAAAGAGAGCAAGGAAATGAAAGAATCCTGTCAGGATTGGTGACTTTTACATTTTGTCTATATCTATAATCTCTATAACTGTTTAGTCTTAGTACTAGAGTTAAAAGGTATTAACATTCATCACTAGTTGTTTTTGTTTGTTTTTGCCACTATATCTCCATTTATTTCTTGGGTAGCTAAAATTTACTCTTGAATGGTTTCTTTGGGAAGAATTTATAGGCACTGTATACCCTGAGTTTTTATATATCTAAAGTTCATTGTTTTTATTCTTACGTGAGAATTTGGGAGGTAGTAAAATTATTGAGTCACACTATCTTTGAGGCATTATTTTACCATCTTCTAGTGTTCTGTGGAACTTTTGGAAAGTAGCCTGATTATTTACCATTTATAAGTATCTTCAATTAGCAATAATCATGCCTTGGATAAACCTCATTGGCTACGATACTGCCACCGCACAAAGCTGCATTTATAAATATCTTGGTCTTTGTACATTTAGAGGGCTCTTTCATTACCTTTGAAGTCCAGTGATTTTATTATTCTGTAATAAGATTGGTCATTCTGTATCTAATTTTTCCTGGTACATGCTGTACTCTTTCTGTCTCTGGATTTACCATTATTCCTTTCATTTTCTGGAAAGTTTTCTTGTTTTATATTGTTAAATAATTGTTATATTTCATTATTTTGATTCTTGCTTTCAGGGAAACCATTTATGTATATGTTTGATTCCATAGTGATCATTTTTTCCTGGAGCCCTCCTTAACTCTTTCCACTTCATTTTGCTTTCTATTCTCAGTGTGATGCTCCATGTTCCTTGCCATATTTTGTCCTATGTAATTCTGTCAGATTAGCCTCCATTTCTGTAATGGTTTTACTTCCTACTCTTCTTTCCTAAGCTATTTTGGTTCCTGTTTCATTCCTTTGTTACATAGTTTCATGTACTGTAATTGTTTGTATCTTTTGAGCAGTTGCTTTGTAAAACGAACCATTTCATTTAAATTTTAATTTAAGACCTATTTTTTTGTCATCTGCTCTGTGGCAAGATTATTTTGGTGAGTGTCCTTTGCCATTTGCTCTTCCTATTTCCTCCTTCATGTGGTATTGTATTTGATAAGAACCAATGCTGATTAGTTTTTGACCATGTGTTACCTTTGAGTGAGGTTCTCATCCTGAACCAGTTATTTATAGGAGATTCATTATAGGACTGGGCAGTTTATAATGTGGTTGGGCTGTTTTTTTTTTCTCTGTGTCTAACGTAAATGAACAGCTGTGGGTCTGCCTCCAATTATGTCACTATCTTTCACTCTGCTCACTGACTAAATGCTTCCTGAAAATATGGCATGTCAGTGGAATTCTTTGTTCAGCCTTACTGATCCAGATGTTTGTTGCCATATTAGTTCATGTAAGTTCCCTCAGTAACCTCACACATTCTGATGTTTCAATTGAGAGATACTGATTTGTGATACTCACCTTGGAAATTCTGCCGGTTAGTCTGAGCTCTGTAGCCGTTAAGTATCCATCCTTCCCTGTTTACCTTCCACCATTTTTCCTTCTCTGAATTTGGATATTCTTGCTCATATTATTGTTGTTCTGATTCACAGATGCATTTTATATATTTATTAAAAGTAAATTTTAAAAATGTTTCTTATTCTCTTTTTTTTTTCAGGGTAGTACTGCCTTTTACATTGGGGCATAAAATATGATTAAAAAATATTTTAAAGACATTTCCCAAAAGCATTGGAAAACTCTTATAAATGTGAATTAATTTTTCAGTATAAATAACACTTCTATTATTGAAAAGTTAAGAGTTTTGTGATAGAAAATGCCATAAAGGATACTTACATAATCTTGCATATGATAACCCAGATCCATTTGTTCATTTAATAAAGAAGAATTATATCTAGAAAACTTTTAATGGATTATTAAATTGAAAAAATTTAAGAATTTAATGTTATGTTGACTAAAATAGCTGACAGTGGGAGAAACTTCTCAGTAATTAACTATGCTGGACTTAAGACTTCCATAGTGCTTATAAAGATTCTTAGTTACAAAGAGCTTTATTTTGATGTTGTAAAATTCCCACAGATTTCTTATGATGGGATCATGATAAATACTCAGTTTTTGCAGTGAGGGAAACAGAGTGGATTTTTCCTCAGCATCATCAGGAACATGCCCATGAATAAAATCCTATTAAAAGAGCATTTGAGGGATACCTCAGTAGCTTAGTCCGTTGAATGTCCAACTCTTGATTTGGCTCAGGTCAGGATCCCAGGGTCATGGGATCGAGCCGTGCATCAGATTCAGCCCTGCTTAAGATTCTTCTCTCTCTTTCTCTCTCTCCCTCTGCCCCTCTGCCCCGCTAGTGTGCACTCTCTCTTTCTAAAATAAAACATAATTTTAAAAAAGAGCATTTGAAGCAGAAGTATACGTAGAGAAAATGAAAAGTTTTTAGAGATGAACATATGTTTTCAGAAGAAGGATTTGTCTGCATCACAAGTAAATGGGGATATATTGTTAGAGTGAGCCTTATGAGGGTTAGAACTGTGTCTTCTAGGTTCCTGTGGTTCAGTTTCTGGTTTGCTCAGATTTCTACTTCTCCTAGTAGGAAGTATGGATATGTGTATGTAAATGCTTATTGTACATTCAAAAGAGGTCATAAATCTGAAATATATTAAGTACTTTAACCTTGAATGATACCATAATTACACTTGAAATTATTGTTTAGTTCCATCATCCTGTAATCAGGAGCAATTTTACCATACCAGTCTGGTTTTAACCAATCTAGTATTAAAGGGACCACAAAGTATATTTACTGAAGTTAAAATAAATGATTAAGTTTATATTTTAAAAAAGCCAAGACATGTTTATAGAAGATTCAGTTAGACTGAGAGGATTTTCAAAATAAATCTTTTCAGTTTTTACCCAGTATTCTGTCTTCTTTGAGGACATTAATGATTTTTGTGATTTCCTATTTTTGCCCTTCATAATTTTTATGTCATGTGAAATTTTGCCAGTCTATATTTTTCAGATTTAATATGTTACTTACATTTTAGAAATTTACTAATATAACTTTTCTCCAATTGTCAGAAATGTCTTTATTCTAAAAATGTATCTATTTTTAGGCTATAAAGCAGCTCAATAATGCTTTTGATCAGATAGGGATTAAAAGGGGCTAAAAGAATGTTTATATTTAATAACAACAAAAAAAGGTCCCAACTATTCATTCGTAAGGTCTATATATTTCCAGAACACTTTATCTTTCCTATCTTTTGAAGTTCACGTTTCCTGACCTTACTGTGATAAGATTTTATTTTCTATTTTTACTCCTTCTTTGTAATCTGCCCTACTTTACCATGCGTTCTTGTCTGTATGCTCCCCAGGGCCTATAGCCAGCCGCGGCCGTCACCCGCAAAACTAGAGCTGAAAGTACCTGTCATTTATTTGTACCTTGTTGTGTTTGGTGTAGGGCTGTTTCAAAGCAAGTGCTTTATAGACGTATGTGTGCCTTTGCTCACTTAATCATAGCTTTTCCAGTTATGGGAAACCCTTAATAGGTTCATGCTTTTGGTATGTTTTTTCTATCCCCTATCCCCCACTTTATTATACATAGGATTGCTCTTCTTTTTATCCCTCTCTACTTAAAATTATTTTTCTGTTGTGTAACCAACTCCTTTAGACTACTTATGTCATCACACCCTCCTAGAATCTTATTCTACAAGACCCTCGGCCACCAAAATCTGTTTAACAATTAGTTTTGGATATGCTGCTGCTTCCTTTTTCTGGTATTTTCACTTTTTTTTCCCTGCACTATGGCAGCCTTAGAGTAAAAATAAGTTTGCAAATGCATATTCTTCTAAGAACTCTTGCTCCCTCCAGGTTCCTCACATGTACTCAGTGGATTAGCTTGAATGATCCACGCATCCTTTATTTCCCCTACTAATGGTTGTGATAGCTCCTCTTTCGGCGAACTCCAAAGGAACAGCTTGGCCTACCATGTGCATTAAAGATGCTGCTGCCGCTCCAGGTCTCTAGTATCGATCACTGAAGCTCCACATCAAGGATGCTGCTGCATGTACCAAGGGCACCCTATTGCATCCCTGATGAGGTGTTTGTGCAGTTCCCTATTGTTGCCACAGTGATTGGTCCCATATTCCATTGCTGTAGAAATTAGAATGATTATAGTGAATGACTAGCATTTGCAGTTTGGTTTTGACCCTTTTAGGTTTTACTTTGTCTTTTGTTGCAATCTTGTCTGGCCAAAAGAAAAAAAAAAAAAGTGGGTAAGAAGCATCATGCTATGCTCAGACCCCCACCCCCACCCCCGACCCCCAATAATTGTACTATCTCCAGACTGATGCCGTGTTAGAATGTAAATGTACTGAAAGACCAATGGCTTAAATGTAATTTGTTCATTTAAAAACTAATGAAGCAAACGTGAAGTTATAAAACCTGGAAATTTACCCTTTAGTTCTAAACACAAATTGATAAAGTACCATTTTCCCCAATTATTTTTCTCTGTGTACTTCCTCTTCATTTAGCATATAGGATAAGAGTCAAAGCATTTACCTTCCTCGAGGCTCATCTGTGCTTAACATAGAGCTCTGAAAATAGGGACTATGTTATGTATGGTGATGATGAAATTAATTATTAGATGCAGAAACTTACTTGAAAAACATTAGTATGAACAAAGCATTTTCACACATTCAGTACTTTTGTCTATTAGTTTGACATAACCATGGCTAAGTTAAGGAACTTTTTCTCCAGTGGTTGAAACATAGAGAAAAAATAAAGGGAAGTCAAATACCAGTCAGAGAATGCTGATCAAGTGCTTATAGTACTAGAAGCTGGGCAACGTAAATCTAAATCCATAGAAAGGTTATGTAATTTTCTCCTGCTTACATTTCTTTAGGAATTAGATAGAACATTATCTGCCTTAAGTTTCAACAGTCATCCCTGGATGAATCAGAATAAGGAGGAAAGATAATTTTCAGGGCTTCTTTGCCTAAGCCCTGTAAAGGTCACAGGCACACCCAACACCTGTGGAGACTGAGAATGCTCTTTGAGTAATGGCTATGTCAGTAATTGTCACTGGTAAAAAACCCTTCCTAAGAAGTCTGGGATTCCGGGCAATTGTGGCTATGGAAATACATAGGCTTTTAGATTTTTAATTATGTAATTACAGAATGTTAAATTCCTATGCCTTTTAAGACCTCTGGTTAAATGTTTACCAAAAGGTGGACATTAGGATGATAGTTTATAGGCAAACTATCAGGTATCTGTTGATGAATAAGTTTGAGAAATTCCCTGTTAAAGAAAGTTAAATAGATTTCTTTATCACAGGGATTTTCAGGGTTTTTATTAGCTAGTGAACATCTGAGTGACTGAGAGAGATTTTGAGTCAAGAATTGAGACAGCTGCATCTAACAGAGACCCAATTATACTGGTTTAACTAAAGAGAGGTTTTTATTTTATTTTATTTTATTTTATTTTATTTTATTTTACTTCACTTCACTTCACTTCACTTCACTTCACTTCACTTCACTTCACTTTTTAATAAAAAGAAGTCCAGGGGTAGACAGCTCAGGGCTGGTTCAGTGGCTTCATTATATCATCATGATCTGAACTCCTTCAGCCTTTCTGCTCAGCTAGTGTTATTGGGTGATTTTCCACCTGAAGTTCTCAGAAATCTTTATAGGCGCTGTGTTACAATTATTTTCCTAGGGGAATGACCCAATAGGTTTTTGCTTAAAGATCATGGTCAGAACTAGGTTATATGTTCTTAGGAAGCCTGAAGTCTATGAAAGTGAGACTTTTTAAGGCAGGACCATTGTCATTCTGAACCAAATCAGGATTCCACTGGTGAGGAAGTTGGGAAAAGTAGATATTGGGAAGCAAATAACAATTTTTGTCATTTAACATATTCATTGACCTCATTCCAGCTCCTTTATTTTTTTAATTCACTATCTTCCAGGGCATATGGGACATACTGATTCTAGTCTAACTCTTCATTTTATTTATTTTTAGTTAATTTTTAAAATTTTAATTTTGGAGAGAGAGTGAGCACAGTGGGCAAGAGAGGGAGAGGGAGAGAAAGAGAGAACCTCAAGCAGGCTCCACGCTTAGCATAGAGCCAAACATGGGACTCAATCCCATGACCCACCCTGGGATCATGAGTTGAGCCAAAATCAAGAGTTGGACACTCAACCAACTGAGCCACCCAGGAGCCTCCAGTCTAACTCTATATGTACACATTTTAAAACTAAAACCCATACATATATAAATATTTGCTTAAGTTCACATGCTTCCATTAGTTTCATTTTAAATTAAATTTTTGGAGAATTTGAAATAAATGTTCAAGAAAATAGCCAGTAGGTTAATTCGCCTATTTATTTGTCTTGAAAAGTGTGAAGGCATGTTTTTCAGCTATTACACTGTTAGCCACTTTAGGCCTCTCTTTATTCTGTTCTACAATTCAGAGTTTAAAAAATTATCTTCTCATTTATCTTCATTTGCAAATTGAGAGGTTTAGTTACTGAGATCATCATAAAAGGAGCAATTTCAGAAGTTTGAGCAGACATTTTTAATGTGGACCATTTGTCTCTGATATCAATTTTATCTGATTACTTTATTACATATGCATGCTACAAGTGACAGATAGTTTTAATATCTCCATGATTAATAGAATATTTTTCTTAGGTTCTCCTGCAGAGAAGAATATCATCATGAAATATTGATAAAGTTCCAAGAACAGCAAAATTGTCATGATACTTAAGGAAGTCTTTAAAACTAAGATTGTATTTTCTCTGACTAAGCATGTTGGGTATTTCACAGCTGAAGAATCAAATGCTCTATTGATTTTGTTATGGACAAATCATTTCATGAGATTTCTATGTTCAAAAAATAAAGGTCTTTCCAATGACCTTGGTTTTCATGGACTTCGGTCATATTTGACTGAATAAGATTAAATTTGTCAATGAGGCCAAATTTGAGAGTTAGTAAGTTAGAAATTCATATTAAAAGTCAGTCTGTACAAAGTTGGGAAAAATGTATAATGAAAATCTGGCCAATATTCAGTAGACACAAGTGTGTACTTAGGAAAGAAAAAACTTGATGAAAAATATAAGATGGGTCATTTATAAATGTGTGCAATCAGTGAAGGAAATGATCTTAGATAGAGAGATCTAGAAATATAATATCTATATAGTATATTGTCTTACTCATTCCTTGATCTTGCCTTGAATTGTTTTTATAATTTTTTAATGTTTATTTATTTTTGAGAGAGAGAGAGAGAGAGAGAGAGAGAGAGAGAGAGAGAAAAGGAAACAGAGGATCCACAGTGGGCTCTGTGCTAACAGCAGAGAGCCTGATGTGGGATTTGAATGCATGAACCATGAGATCACGACCCAAGCTAAAGTTGGATGTTTAACCAACTGAGCCACCCAGGCACCCCTTTCCTTGAATTCTTATATGCATTGTTTTTTCCATTGACTTTGGCTTGATCATATCACTAGTTTCGGCTAATAGAATGTGAATAGACATAATATTGAAAGTACTTCTGTGGATTGGCCATGTCTCTCCTCGAATGTCTGCTTTCTGTTAAGAGAACAGCATGGCCTAGGTAGTGACTATCCTTCAGCTTGGGACCAAGAATGTGAAGACACGTAGAGCTAAGTCAAGCCCAGAAGAGTTGTAGCCAACCTGCAGCCTTCATGTAAAGCGAGCAGGAAATACAGGTTTGCTATTGTGAGCCACTGAGATTTGGGGAATGTTTGTTGCAGCATTGTAAGCTGATTAGGAAATCTTTCAGTAATACAGGGCTGGAATACCCTGACATGTAAATGAATGTATAATGTCAAAAACATTAGTTACTCTTCCTGCTGTTTAGCATTACTTAGATTGTCTCTCATACCCTTTCTTAATTTTTCTATATATAACTTTGCCCTCATTCTCACAGGAAAAATATTGAGGGAACTATACTTAGAAACTGAAATAACAAGTATTCTAGAATTATACATCCATATATTTAAAAAAGTATTTATTGAGATAAAACTATTGCCAGGCTCTGCTTTATGCAATGGAGAAGGCAGCAACAAACAAAAATGGTAAGTCCCCGCCCTCTGGAAGCTTGGATTTTAGTCATGGGGACAAAAATCAATTTATACATGAGGGTCAATGGTCTGAAGAAAAACAAGGCAGGGTAAAAGAACAAGGAGTGACTGGGGGCAGGTGTTGTTATAGATATGATTGTCAAGAAGGACTCACTGGAGATGGAGTACCTGCACAAGGTACCTGATGCTACGGAAGAACCTGGGCTTTGCCATTAGCCAGACCTGAAGTTGACATGCAGCTCCTGTACTAATTAACTGTGTCACTGACCTTAGCTAAGTTACCTTATTTTTCTGATCTTGATTCCTTTGACAGGAAAATAATAATTATAATATAAATGCCATGGGTATGTTAGAGGGTTAATAGTTAAACACTTAAAGGGATCAGCACTATATTTGGCAATGGAAGTTGTAAGTAGTTGGCAGTTGACAGTTGACATTACAAGCATTAAAACCAAGGAATGGCCTAGGGGACCTGGGATCAGGTATTACTCTTACTCTCAAGTGGGATTGGGAGTGGCTGTAGTCCATAAGAGGAGTTTATACTGGTCTTCCAAAGAGTTTTTTATGGGGGGTGGGAGTGAGGGAACAGGCAATCAGAAAAGCAAAACACTTACTACATGGAGAGGAGAATAGGACATGGCAGTCAAGATACTGGGCATCTGAGTCATGTAGCTCCTGAGGCAACTCAAGAACCACCGGTAAGAGGAAGGAAGCGCAAATGGGGCCAAGTGAATGAGTACCTGCTTCCATGGGCCTAGGCTGCCCTTTATTGGCCTATTCTATATGGATTCTTTAATAAACATCCTCCTTCTCTAGCCTCAGACATCACTGTTCTAATTTCTCTCATTCTTCTAAAGACACAGACTCATAGAATGAAAATGGCAGCTAGTTGGAGTCAGAAGACCCGGATTCGTGTCGTAACTTCAAAATTATCTTAGTTTTGGGGTGCCTACGTGACTCAGTCAGTTAAGCAACTGACTTCAGCTCAGGTCATGATCTCACAGTTCGTGAGTTCGAGCCCCGTGTCGGGCTCTGTGTGAACAACTCAGAGCCTGGAGCCTGCTTTAGATTCTGTGTCTCCCTCTCTCTCTGCCCCTCCCCTGCTTACACATACACACACTCTCTCTCTCTCAAAAATAAGTAAATATTAAAAAGTATTTTAAATTACCTTAGTTTTTTTTTATCTCTAAAATTACTTTATGCAACTCTATCAAGAATTAAATGACAAAATGTATATTGAGAAACTTGTAAACTGAAAAAGCCCTATTCAAACATCTTTAGCCCCCACTCTGAAGAAGAAAATTTCATTAACTTATCTATTCATTCACTCATCTATTCATTCACTCATGTTCTCACTCACTAAACACTAATTGGGTAAGACATGATTCTTACTTTTAAGATCTTTTAAGTAGGGAGAAAAACCCTGATAACATCTTTTATGGTAAGAGAAAAAGAAGACATGCTATGAGTGTGACTTGATTGGATTATGAACATTCTTTCCTCATATTCTCCATCATTTGTGCACAAACGTCTTCCTTCCCCTCACCACTCCCCCAGTCCCATGTGGTATGTATGTACCATGGAATATTACTTGGCAATCAAAAAGAATGAAATCTTGCCATTTGCAACAGTGTGGATGTAACTAGAGTGTATTATGTTAAGTAAAATAAGGCAGTCAGAGAAACATAAATATATGATTTCACTAATATGTGGAATTTAAGACACCAAACAGATGAACATAGGGGAAGGGAAGGGAAAATAAAATAAGATAAAAACAGAGAGGGAGGTAAACCATAAGAGACTCTTAAAAACAGAGAACAAACTGAGAGTTTTTGGAGGGGAAGTGGATGAGGGTGGGCTAGATGGGTGATGGGCATTAAGGAGGACACTTGTTGGGATGAGTACTGGGGGTTATATGTAAGTGATGAATCACTAAAATCTACTCCTGAAACCATTATTACACTATGTGTTAACTAACTTGAATTAAAAAAAAAAGAAGAAGCAAACTTGCAGACTCAGTTTTTTTCTTTTTTTCTTTCAGAGACTAGGGAGGAATTCTGAACCTGGAAAAATGGAAAGAGAAATGAAAAGGGTGGAGTTGGAAGGACAGGGAGAACTTCTGGCCCTTTGTTATCCCCATGGAACAACCACCTGGCTGTGGTTCTAGGCTCTTGTCTGTTCCTGGGCAGAGGGCGGGGATGTGGATACTGTGTGCAGGAATAGAGGCAGAAAGGGGGATCAAGACTCCTTGAACAGCCAGTAAACAAACCATCACTTCCACGTATAATTCACAATGTTATCTTTTCTTTAACCTAAGAAATATTTGCAAAGGCTTTTATGTTACTTCTACCTAAATGTGTGTGTGTGTTTGTGTGTGTGTGTGTGTGTGTGTGTACATTATTTTAAAGGTAGATAATCTAAAAATAAAAAAATTAGTTTAATACTCTAAAGTATTTTAGATACTCTAAAAATAAAGTTTTAGTTTAAAATTTGGTTTATTTTCAAGGGTTCTTTCACCCGCTGCAAGACCTAACATCTAACAGGAATGATTATTTACACTTTTTGTTTTTGGTATTTGCTAAGATTATTACAATTTATATAAACATTTTATTTTTAAGCCACAAACTTAGGCAATAAAGTATCAGTTAAATAATGTCAACAACTAGAAAATACAGTTACTACAAAGGCACTCAGTTAACATTCATACACATCATTGCCTCTGTGTGAATTAAACCCAAACAATAAGTATTCTTGTTAATCTGTCTTCTGAACATCTCCCACACTTCCAGGTACTTGATGGATATTCACATTTGGGAAAAACATTTCATTTGTTTTAAATTGAATTCCTCTTCCAAAATGTGACCCTTATTCTGGACTTTCTCAGAAAATCTTGGAATTATTATTTAAAATTTTTTTTTAATGTTTATTTATCCTTGAGGGAGAGAGAGCCAGAGCGTGAGTGGGGGAGGCGCAGAGAGAGAGAGAGAGAGAGAGAGAGAGACAGACAGACAGACAGACAGAATCAGAAGCAGGCTCCAGGCTCTGAGCTGTCAGCACAGAGCCCTATGCGGGGATCGAACCCACCAACCGCGAGATCATGACTTGAGCCGATGTCGGACACTCAACCGACTGAGCCACCCAGGCACCCCTGGAGTTATTTTTAATTAGTCTCTTTCCCTTTAATCCATGACCAGAATCCTCATCTAATTCTACCTGCAATACTCCATGTTATAGGAGTCCTTTCCAAGCCTCTGATATCATGGGGCTGTGGCATTACTCATCTCTCTTGGGAAGAATATGGTATTAATAGGTTGTGACTAATAGCCAAGTTGCAGAAAGACCCCTGTGCCCTTTTCCCATTCATTTCTCACAAGATAAATTATACATACTGTAACAAGGAGAGAAGACAAATTACACATATTGCAGATTCCTGTGAGAAATCCCTCTTTGCCTAGCCAATTATGTATATTTGCTACTTGAAGTTTATTCTAGAGAATAGAAGAAAATCTTGTCTTTTGGCACCCAAGTGAGGTTAAGGATGTTGTGATTTGATGTCAGCATTGAACATGCCTCACATGAATTAAGAACTATAATTGGATGTCACTTGAGGCCTTGGTTTCTGCTCCAGGAAAGGTAATAAAACAAGTTAGAACCTATTATCCCATTCAAATCATTGCTTGGTAATTGTCCTCAAGCCTGTCTGTGGGCTGTAGGCAAAGCTGTCTTTATGTGTTTGCCCAAGGACCAAGTAAGCTAGGTAAGGTTAGGTGTCCAAGCCACGTGGACTTTGAAAAAATGTTACCTTGCCAGAGGACTGTAAAGAGTGCATGTAATATCTGGTTATTGCTTAGGGTTTTCTTGATGCAGTAATGAAGGAGTAAAACAATCCTCTTTATGTCCTAAAACTTTTCTCCCATTGTATTGGAACTAAACCCAAGCAAGACCTGGTGAGACAAATGTCAGTCTCTAATTGCTGTAGGTCTGAAACATTAAAAGAATCATCATCTACCACGTGAATGCATATATGGGCACGAAAGCACTACATGTAGAAGAAGTGTCACAACAGTGCTGTTCTCAGCCCTGAACTGCTTGTCCGATGTCTTCATGGGGAGACATCTAAATCTTAACATAGATAATTTGAAGGTTTCTGATAGTATTATTAATTGCTAATGTCAATTTTATCATATTGTCTTGATAGATATTTCTTTTCTTTTTAATGTTTATTCATTTTTGAGAGAGAGAGAGAGAGACAGAATCTGAAGCAGGCTCCAGGCTCTGAGGTGTCAGCATAGAGCCCTACACGGGGCTCGAACTCATAGACCACGAGATCATGACCCCAGCAGAAGTTGGATGCTTAACCAACTGAGCCACCCAGGTGTTGCTCTTGATAGATATTTCTAATATTTATTTTTTATGTGAGTATAGTTGCCACATTGTTTGATGCATAGGCTAATGACTGCTACATGATTATGTCTTGTATCATAACATATTGTCTCTCTGTCCTAGTTATTTTTTTATCCTTATATTTCATCTTGACTAATATTATATGCCACTCCTGATTCTTTATTCAAATTTCTTAGCATCTCTTTGATCATCCCTATATTTTCTAACTCTGTTTAGCACATTAAGTATGTTTGTTGTACATAACAGATCTGTTTTTTTTTTAAACCAAATTTGACATCTTGTCTTTCCGTAAGAGACTTGAATTAACTTGTGTTTAGGGTATAAAGTAGTATACTTGATGTTACTCCTTTAATGTTTCTTGGTAATGTTATTTATTTTAATTTGTTTTTTTCTTTATACTTTACCATTTATTTATTTATTTATTTATTTTTAATTTTTAATATTTACTGTTTATTTTTGAGAGACACAGACAGAGCACAAGTGAGGGAGGGGCAGAAAGAGAAGGAGACATAGAATTGAAGCAGGCTCCAGGCTCTGAGCTGTCAGCACAGAGCCCGATGCAGGGCTCGAACCCACGAGCTGTGAGATCATGATGTGAGCCAAAGGAAGACACTTAAGTGACTGAACCACCCAGGCACCCCAAATACTTTTCCTTTTAGAAGTGAGTTTTTTTTTAATTTTTGCAATACTTCACAAATATGAACCAGCCATGTGAAGGGGTCATGCTAATCTTTGCATTATTCCAATTTTGATATAGAAACTACAAGAGGTTGCATGGGTCAAGTGTGTTTTAGTTCCCTTTTGAGAAACTAAATTCTTGATCTCTCTTTCCAGAGCTTCTAGAATGATCTCTCTTTCCTGATCTTCTCCTTAAGCCAGATCCTGAGAGGCAGCTGTCGTTCCTATTTTTTCTCATAGCCACTTCCAGTCTTTCAGTAAGTCCTGTTCTTTGTGTCTAAAATACCTGGCCACTTCTCCACGTTATCATAGTTACCCCTCCAGTCCAAGCAACTGTCACTTTTCCTTTATTTAAAAAAAAAAATTAACGTTTATTTAGTTTTGAGAGAGACAGAGTGTGAGCAGGGGAGGGGCAGAGAGAGAGGGAGACAGAATCCGAAGCAGGCTTCAGGCTCTGAGCTGTCAGCACAGAGCCCGATGTGGGGCTTGAACTCAAGGACCACAAGATCATGACCTGAGCCAAAGTTGGGTGCTTAACTGACTGAGCCACCCAGGCACCCCATCACTTTTCCTTTAGATAACTGCAGTAATTTCAATGGATTTCCCTATTCCCAATAAAGAAGAATATGTAACATTTGCACAATTCTTGTGAGAAATTCATCTTTGTATTTATCTTGTTTCTCACCAAAACATTTTCTATATAACCTTTAAAAAAAAACATAAAACCTGATCATTTTGTCTATCTTGCCCAAAGTCCTTCAATAACTTCCCATTCCCTACAGGATAAAATGTCAGATCCTTAGAATGACTTGATATGAATTTATATGATCTGACCCCCAGGTTTATTCTTTAACTTTATGTCATATATACATACTTTTTTTGCTCAAAATGTTTCAGACACACTGGCGTTCCCTCTGCTTCTTAAGGGTACCAAATCCCATTCATACTTCCCTATTCAGGAACCTCTGGTGCCCTGTTCCGTCTGCTAAGAATAATCTATTCCCCTATGTTTGTATCACTTTTTACTTCTTGTTGGTCAGATGTCTTCTTCAACATTCCCATCTCAAAAGAACGTTATTTAACTTGTTATTCAGTCAACAGCAAGGGCTGTACTTAATTACAGTTTATAATTAACTCTGTCTTTGGGGCATATGGATAGCTTAGTCAGTTAAGCGTCTGACTCTTGATTTTGGCTCAGGTCATGATCTCACGGTTCGTGAGTTTGGGCCCTGTGTTGGGCTCTGTGCTGACAGTGCAGAGCCTGCTTGGGATTCTGTCTCTTCCTCTCTTTCTGCCCCTCCCCCACTTGTTCTCTCTTTCCCACAATAAATAAAAATTAAAAAACAATAACAACAAAACCCAATTAAATCTGTCTTTGTGTGCTTACTTGTGTATTGTCTTCTGTCTGTTGTCTTTCTCATGAGTCTATATATATGTCATGGTAATAGAGACCATTCTGTCTGGTTCATTGATATACTCAGTCCCCAGTACCCCAGTACTCAACACAGTTTCAGACACATCAGATAGTGCCCAGTAAATATTTATTGAATGATTAAACACATGATTTAATACATCAATAGTGTCAGTAAAATCCCAATTATGCCATAAGTGTATATTTAGACTCCCAAATTAACAAGAGCTGTGCAATACAAGAATTCTGATTCATTAATGATTAGCTCAAGCAAATGCAGTTAGGAAAGCCTTTTTTAGAACAGCAAACTTATATTTCCTAGGCATTCATGTTTATAGGACCCAAACTCTGAAAGTTTTGGTAGGTTCTGAATTTGGAAGCCTCTCTTTTCTGTTCCTACTTATGAATACTTATTATGTACAATAACAGTGACTTAAACTACTGAAAGTATCTTGTAACATGTTTTAATCTGATCAATAATGATACATTTATGAATACTGGTGGTTCTTATGTAGGTTTTTTTTTTTTTTTTTTTTTTTTTTTTTTTTTTTTGAGAGAGAGAGAGAGAGATCACACACAAGCAGGGGAGGGGCAGAGGGAAAAAGAGAGAATCTTAAGTAGGCTCCAAGCTGTCAGTGTAGAGCCCAATGTGGGACTCCATCTCATAACTATGAGATCATGACCTGAGCCAAAATCGAGAGTTAGATGTTTAACTGACTGAGCCACCCAGGAGTCCCTGGTTCCTATCTGAATATGTATATATGTATATATATATGTATATATACATGTATATATACATATATATATATATATATACACACACACACATATAAAATTATGCCAGTAGCCTAAACTTTACTTTTTTTTCTAGAAGAAAATGCACTATATGTTTAAAACTTTGTTTTATTTTTTGCTGCTTTTTAGAAAATATATTTATAAAACTGGTACATTCTGGAATGTCTTTCTTTAGAAACAGGACTAAAAGAAAAAAAAATCCAATTCCAAACAATGATTAATGGATGAGGGTAAGAACCATAGTCTTGCCAGAAAAAAAGAAAAAAGAAAAAGTCTGACAGCTAGAATTTAGGATTGTGTCTGAAATCCCATTCAGGAGGAAACAGTAAAATATAAAGTTTAAAAAGAAGACACCAAAGAATGAGGGCAAGGTCAAAGTAAAGCATTCTATGAGACTTTAAAAAGTAGAACTTTAAAAAGTACAATAGCCTATTATGTAGTTTAATCTAAAGAAAAATGAAATGTCTCTATAAGACATCAACTGGAACTTAACATTTTCCCATTGTATGCTTCTCACTGATGGCACTTTGCAGAGATACCCAGCTACTTTCATTAATGTTTTTTTTTTTTTTTTTTTTTTTTTTTTTTTTTTTACCATATTGGTTTCATCATTAGAGTACAATAACATTTTCTTCCTTAATTGAAAAAGCAAATTTGTGACTGCAACATTTACTATTGGGAAAGAGTATCTTAAAAGTTTTGGTTCTTTCATTTTTTTTACTCTTTTAGAAAAAAAGAATATTACCTAGATCCATTGCCTTTAGAAGCAGTTGACTTCACAGCTAATAGAGAACGGTGAGAAACACATAACAAGATAAGAGATGACAGAAAATTTTGGCTAGCTAACCCATGTCCATTGCTCTTCCATTGCCTGCCAACGAAACAGAAGATGGAGAAGTTAAATGCTTAATAGCCTAGTAACCCTTATAACTAGAGGGTGGCTACATGCCATAGCTTTCTTTAACTAATAAAACATAACCGGAAGTCTCCTGGGGGGATTTGGGGAAGAGTATATATATTTTCTTCTGACAAAAATATTAGTTACACCCTTGGCAGTATCCTGACTCCACCTTTTCTGCCAGAAATGTGAATGTGTAGCCCGGTACTAAGGAAGCCTTTTTGAAGTCCTGTGGAAAAGCAGAGTGCTGCCTTCATGTTGCTGAGCCACTGAATAAATGTCAGCAGCTGCCCAACTCCAGACCTCTTGTTAGGTGAAAATACATTTCATTTCTTAAACCTTTGTTTGCTTTCACATGGAACCAAAAGCATTCCTAGCTTTACATGAGAAGGGAACTGAAACAAGTCCTTTAATAGACAGTGGATTTCAACATTCAGATACATATTCAACTGTGTGATTATTGATCCCTTACCATTCAGCGTGTTCCTTAAGTTTTAGTGTAGTTTTAAATTTTAATATTTGCACATGTATAAATACTACAAACCTGTAAATGAGAAAACCTGAAAAAGTTCATTACTTTTCTACACTTTTTTGATTTTGTATTTTGAATAAGTATATTTATATAATTTTACATTATAAATAATGTATATTTTGAATAGTATTTTTAAATTTTAATTAATTAAAATTCATAATTTTAATGAAAACCAATGAATAATTTTATTAATAAAATAAATGAATGGTTTAATTAATTAATTTTCAGGCAGTTTTTGCCACCTTTATTCAGAAAGACTAAATCAATAAACTAAAATGAAGTCTGTTGATCAAAAGTCTGAGAAATAAATAAGTATACATGAAATTGAAATGTAATTAAACTTTCATATGAGGCTTGTTGTAAGTATCATTTATACTTCTGAAGTTACTTTTTAAATTTTTTCAAATGTTTATTTATTTTTGAGAGAGAGAGAGAACACAAGTGGGGCAGGGGCAGAGAGAAGGGGACAGAGGAAACAAGGCAGGCTCTGTGCTGACAGCAGCGGGCCCAAGGTGAGACTCAAACTCACAAACTGCGATGCGAGATCATGACCTGAGCTGAAGTCGGACGCTCAACCGACTGAGCCACCCAGGCACCCCTACACTTCTGAAGTTATTATAGTAAAGCTTAAACTGCACTATGACTTTTAAGAGGCCCTGTATAAGTATCAGTAAGCACTGGGATAAAAAGGAAATATGGCATGGTTCTTAAGTTCAAGAAGCTCACAATCTGAAAGCTTCTCCATCCTGGCTGCACACTAAATTATAGCAGAGATTAAAACAACACCAGTCACCACCACAGTTTCCAGCCTGCATCCCCAGGATTATGGTTTCATTGGTCTGGGGCGGATCCAGGCATCAGCATTGTGTACTCCCCTTTGATTGTAACGTCCAGTCAGAGTCGAGAACCCCTCATCTAGTGGGGAAGTGTTCATATTCATTTCCAAGTAAAGCTAGGCAAAAAAGCTTTTTCCAAGGAGTGTTAATTTATGAAGTAGAATAGGATAGAATGTGTTTGACAAACCTAATCAACATAGGAGGTAACAGGCATCCTTAATACTCAGGACTTCAAAATGGCAATTAAATATTATGAATGGAATGTCTATAATGCTCATGATTTTTTCTGGGTAAACAATGGGTAGCCTTTTAATTATATTTCATTTATTTGAGATTGTTTCCCATGTTGCATTGTATACTTGGAAAAGGAAAATGAGGGCATAAACGAAAAGATTTTCTGTATTTAGTCTTCCTTTTCAAGTTATTTAGAAATTAATAATAGATGTACAGTGGTGATGATAATAAACAGGTATGTGAATATTTTGGTTATTTTATGTGAAGAGAATTGTTCTTGTAACAGATATTGGTTGAGCACCTGCTTCATGCCAAGTATCTTTCTAGATACTGGGAGCACACAGAGCAACACAGATGATACCCTTTGGTTCAAGGTCTACCATCTAATGGGGTAATTCTGTTTGGTCAGAATGTTTTGCTTAGAAATGCATACTTTCTCTATGAAGCATATTTTTATAAGAAGTTCTTTTGGAATTTTTTAATGAGTAACTTTTAAAATAGCTTTTTATTTTGAAACAACACAAATTTGTTTTTGAGGCAGAGTTGGCCATTCTTTCAGGCTGTTAAAAAATAAATAAATAAAATACAAAACAAAAAGAGAAAAGATTTAGATGAAAAAAATCTCATAATCCCAGATTTAACTGTGGATTATATTCCACACTTTTTTTTCTTTTCTTTTTCTTAAAAAATTTTTTTAATGTTTATTTATTTATGAAAGAGAGAGGCAGAGCATGAGTAGAAGAGTGGCAGAGAGAGAGGGACACACAGAATCTGAAGCAGGCTCCAAGCTCTGGGCTGTCAGCACAGCCCTATGTGGGGCATGAACTCAAAAACTGTGAGATCATGACCTGAGCCGAATTCAGATGCTTAACTGACTGAGCCATCCAGGCGCCCATCCACACATTTTTCCATACACATAACCACAGATTTTAGAAAATGAAATCCTGTTTTTTATGAAGTAGATTAAGACATTTATAATTTAAAATGCATAGTAATCAAATTAATGTATTGTGGTTCAAACAAAACATACCAAGCTATTGTAAAAAGAAAAACTTCTAAAGCAATATCCTTGTCAGAAGAAACAGAAATTGACCCAGTTAGATTCAAAACTGAGAATTTATTTTAAGAATTCATGTAGCAATAAGAGAACTGGAAATCTTTTCAAAACATAGAGCAACCAGACCTCTTAAAGATGGGACGAGTGTTTAGGAATTGGAAGATTTTTCAGGCTCCAGATTAATTTTATTGATCAGCTCACTGTGATACTCCCTCGGCTTCAAGTTCTCTTCTTTAGGATCTCCTCTTACTGCTCCACCAGTGCAACTCAGCCTCATTTGCTCAGTTTCCCCACTGTGTATCTTCTTATGTCACTTGTCACTCTTACCTCCACTATGCTGAAAACACTATGCTGTGTTTTCAGCCAATGGAAACTAGTTCTGCAGATGGTACTTTGCACACTTGGCCAATGAGCTTTGTCTACCCTGCTGCCCTTGCTATCAGAGATGAGTGGATTCTGCAATATGTAGTTTCTAACTCTTGGTCTTTATTTCTGTCATGTATTTTGACCTTTAATGCCTGGCAAGATGTATGAAAATGATAATGCTGGATCTTTTACAAAAACGAAAGCAAAAAAATTAAGGAAGTATGCTGGCTGATAAAATGAGAGTTTGGAGACTGAGATGCCTTCAAGGAAATTCCTTGAGGGAGGAATCTGAAGGGACAGATAATTTGGCATGGGAGGGGTGCGTTGTGGAAGCCCTTCATTTCAGCAAAGACATCTTGTTGCAGCAGCTAAAAGAGATGGCTGGAGGCAAGTCATGATGTCAGATGACTGTCAGTGTTTGATATAAGTGACAGTCCTCAGATAGATTGTGTCAGTAGCCTTCACACCACAGAATACATCTGTCTGGAAGATACCTGAAGAATTTCCAGGGGCACAGATAGTTTTAAGGGAATTCAGCTTCGAGGGATATACTTCCTTGAAACAGATCTGCCTGAATAATGTGAAGATGTTAGGTCAGTTCTCCTTTTACAATTGTCCTTCCCCTGCCTTTACTCCCACCCACACGGAAGCTTTTTCCAGAATGTAAAAGCCTCCATATCCCAATTAATTAGAAAACTTAAAAGAATGGTATCTTTAAGTCTTTTAAAATCAAGCCACCATAATATGAAGCTTATCTTTCTTTTTTTTTATTCAGCCATTTTTGTAAGCAGAATTCCAGATGGTCCCCAAGATTCCCACCCCCTGATGTACAACATTCTGTACAATCCTCCCTCCTGGGCAGGGAGTAGAACTGGTGGGTGTTTTGGGATAGCCACTCCCAAGATTACATCCCAGTGCATAAAACTATCTTAACAGACCAGAGGGAGAGATTCTTCTGGGCAGGCTTGCAAAAGCAACATGAAACAAGGAACTAAGAGTGGCCCCTGGCTGACAGCCAGCAGCCTAGTTTTAAGGCTGCCAGACACTGAATCCTGCCAAAAACCACCTTGAAAGAGAATCATGGAGTTCAGAGAACAATGTGGCCCAGCTGACATTGAATGAGATTACAGCAGCGTTGTGAGACCCTGAGCAGAGACCTCAGTTAGGCCAGGTTGGGCTCTTGACCCGAGGAAACATGAGAGAATAAATGCCCGTGGTTTTAAGCTGCTGTGTTTGTGGTGTTTTGCTATGCAGTGCAGAAAACCAAGGCAATCATTCAAAAAGTATTTACTGAGCACATACTGCCTTTCAGACACTGAGAGGTAGTCTTTAATGGCAGTTTCCATAATCTCTGCCTTCACAAGACTTACCTTTTGGTGGGTAGAATAATTGTAAACAGGTTTAAACGTAAAATTTCTAGCATGTTAGACCATGAGAGGTGTTAGAGAAGAAATGAAGTAGGGAAATGAATTGTGGGAGGGACAGGGCTGGAGAGTGGGAAGTATTGAAAGCTGAGTTTCACGTAGAAGGAGAAGGGTCTCGTAAGAGGGAAGGTAACTGGCAATGTTGAAGGAGAGCTTTTCCAGGCAGAGAGAAGACCAGTGCTCTCAGAGACGAGGGGTGGTGGGAGGTGGAACACATGATGTATGGTCGAGGGAGGAATGGCAAAGACCTAGGATTTGAGGTCAGAGAGGAAAAAGGAGACCTGATCATGCAGAACTTTAAAGGTTGTGGTGAGCTTTCTGGCTTTTATTCTGAGTGACATGGAGAGCCAACAGAGATTTTAAGCAAGGGAGTGATATGATTTGACTTTGCTTTTAACAGACCCGCTACAGCTGGTGTAATACAGTGTGGTATAGCGTGGTGTAGATGAGAATAACGTGGGGTAAATCAACAGGAAGCAAGGTTGGAAGCAGAGACCCCACCAGTTAAGATCCTGTTACAATAATCCAGGCAAGAAGGGATAGTGGCTGGGTCAGGGCAGTAGCAGTGGAAAGAAGTTATTAAATTAGAATTCTTTCTTTTCAACAAAATTGAGAGCAGACATTGTTGATAGAGAACTTTTCAGTTCTTTTTCCATTCCTTCTACTGATTTATGTGAAGAAGCTTTGTCAGTACTTCCATCTCTAAAAAATGAACTTGTAGAATAGAAGTGATGCTGAAACTTTATTCTAGTAATAATAGGATACATGGTATGTATCCATGGATACATGAACTAATCAAAACGTCTCCAGCTAGCTCATTAAGATGTATGTTTTTGTATTTAATTTTTTAGCAGAACTTTAATATGTTTTTCTCATTTATATATTAATAATAATAGTAATAAAATATAGTCCAAAGGAGGGTCTCTGACATGTAAAACCTCATAGTCATGGTAATAAAAACTAATTTCAATTTATATACATTTATAAAAATATTATTTGTAGTTCTATTATTTGATTTCCATCTAATTGGCAGTGCAAAACAAAAATGGTCCAGATAAACATATCTAGATACATAATGTACAAATACAAAAGTAATATAAATTGCTTATTGTTGATAAATAACCCTCAGTTTACTGTGTGCAACACTTGTGAATACCACTTTAATCAGAAATTAAAGAGAGGCGAGAAAATGGGCATTTGACCCTATGGGAAATATTACTTTGTTATTGCAAGAATACGTTGCATTCATGCCATCTGGCATGGGGATTTGATGAGTTAATTAATGTGGCCTTCTCTTACTTAAGCACTTTGTCTACGCAAATCCGCCCTGCTCTCCAAAACAGTGTCTGACTCAGACATCAGTGACAGGACACTCTACAAACCTTCGTGACATTGAGAGGTAGTCTCTGTTTGTGTGGAGTAGCTAGGCCACGAGATGTGCAAAAGCGTTTCTCTGCGGCTTGAACAGTGTTAACACTGAGAACAGATGTTTAGGGTCACGTGTGATTCTGTGTGAGTGTTCACTGCCAGATCCTGAGCAACAGAGGATGCTGGGGTTTTTTTAAATGAATTTATATGCTGTATTTTCATATGGGGGGTCCTTCTCGCTCAGGTCTAAGGATCCTGCTTCATTTAGAGGACACACCATTTTTATTTTAAAATCCCAATATTTACAAATGCAAAGAAAACTTTTGCAGCTGTTTACCTTTATGATAAAAACTGTACATTACAACTTAAAATGGAATATAGAGCACAAAGTTTGGCAAAATTATTTTAGGCCTACTAGTATAAAAAAAAAGTTTTGAAAACATTGCCTAAGAAGCTGTATATGGTGCTAATTCAATAGCTTTCCCATTTTTTAAAATTAAATATACCTGTGTCTCTAATTTAAATGCATGAAATGAAATTTATTTGGTCCATTTAGTTTCCTTTATACCTATTTGGGCAGAGGTTTTTTTTTTTTTTTTTTTTTTTGCCAGGACGGCTTGTGACCTATGGTTTCATCTATTATTTGACTACCCCTGGTCTATTCATCTCTGTCTGGGATCTGAGTCACATGTCTGGGACCTCTCCAGCACAACAATAATGATTATAGATGGAGTGTTCCACGAGTGTATTTATTAATACAAGCTATAAATTTCAAGAAGGCATTATACTACTGTCATCTTTAATTGGGCAGGGACAAATCCTAGGAGACACATATAAGAAAAGGAACAATTGCCATCATAGGAAAGGACGAGAAAAAGATTAAGGCTTGGTAGATACTACTATTTGATGCAGTGGTATCCAGTGCAGAGGAATAAAGTAGATGTATGAACCCCAAATGGTTAACATTTTCTTCTTTCTTTTTTTTTTTAATGTTTATTATTTTTGAGAGAAAGAGAGAGAGAAAGCAGGGAGGTGCAGAGAGAGAGAGAGACAGAGAATCCTAAGCAGGCCCTGCACTGTCAGCACAGAGCCTGATGGGGGGCTCGAACTCACAAACTGTGAGATCATGACCTGAGCTGAAATCAAGAGCCAGATGCTTAACTGACTGAGCCACCCAGGCACCCCTGAAATGGTCAATTTTTAAACATTCTCCTATAACAAGAATATTTCAATTTTTCAGCAGAACTCTTTCTGATGGGTGCAAAACAATGAGTAGCTAAATGTAGGTCTCTGGAGTCAAAATGCTGGGGTTCTCAGCTTATCTTCACCACTAACTACCTATATGCCATAGGGCAGATTACTTAGTGTGTGTCTCAAATTCCATATCCATATACCAGACATAATAACAGTAACTTCTTGAGAGGATTGTGTGCATTAAATGAGACAATCATTGTTAGTCACTTTGAATAGTATCTGACACATACTAAACACTTAAGAAATGCTCACCAGTATTATGAATAAAAAGCTTATTAAGCCATTTCATGTCAATATATATTTTGAATGTAACATATGAGATAGGGTAATTCTCAATTAATCTGCATTAAGAGGGAAGGAGAGCTGTTGATAATACACACAACCAGAAATTGAATAAAAGATACATATGCTTATTTTTCCAACATTTCTGGAAATTATCATCGATTTTTAAAAAATAGTTTTCTCTTTTGCATTGTTTCACTTTTTTTTTTACGATCATCTCTTTTATTACAAACACAGAAAGCAATACACATAAAAAGCAATTCAGTCCTAAAACTGAAATGCTTCTCTCATTTGCCAATACTGCTACTAATTCTTTCATACTCCAATGAATCCTCTGAAATTACATACATTTAGAGATGAATGGTGGGCTCATTCCTGTTCCATGGTCATTTGATATGCAGATGAATGCCCCTTTGAAGAGTAAAAGAGCTGTAAAATACAACCAAGTGATTCTAGAATTTAAATTCAAAGTGAAAAGACTTGCATGTTGTAGTAAAGTAATACTAAAAACAACATGAGTTCATTTATTAGCAATAATTTCCAAGTGTGCCTTGGTAAAATTATTACTCAATAGTCTTGTTTTATGATCCAAAGAGGGGAATTAAGGATATTTCAGTCCTGCTAAGTTGTTGTTTTAATTTTAAAAAAAGCAAAAATTTCTCATATTTCCAAACCACAGAAAATATTGCACATGTGTGTGCATGCATACACACTTTTAAAAGCCATGCCACAAGTTACTTTCAACTGTAAAGCCCCAGGAACAACCACTAGACCTTTGAAAAAAAAATCCATATGGATAAGAAGAAAAATTAGATTTGGAAATCCCAGTTGGAATTTTAGCCACTGTAGAGCCACTATACTCCTTTGTTAGGCACTGGGTTTATAAATATAGATTTTGAAAACAGCCTTTCTATGGAAATTTTTTAATCAAATTATTTTATTTCATATAGATATCACATTTCTAGTTTTCAGCTAGAAGTCCTTTTTAAGGTAGATGAATAGTTGTTCTTATTTAGTAAATACCCAGAAAGACACAGGAGAGAATTGAAATGTCCCAATGTGATGTAACACATTTTATTAAAATGTTATGTTAGAATTTAGAATAGTTAGACATGGCCCTTATCTTTGAATAAAAGGGGGCTTACTTCTTACTCTGAAGCTGGTGATACTGAGTTTCTTAAAATATACATGTTGCCAAAGCTCTAAGGCTGTGGTGCCACAACAGACTGGGAACAGCGGCCTACAATATACCAGAGTAGCAGAATTTTAACATAGTGGTGGAACCCAGGATGCCTGGGCTCAAATCCTGACTGCATCCCGTTCTAGATAAGCAAGGTATTGAAACTCTCTACTCCAAGATTCTTACCTATAATTTGAGATTAACATCATCACTACCAGGTACTGTTGTGGTAAGGATTAAGAGTTAATACATATGCTTTGTAACTGAAGCTGGTACCTAGAAAGCATTTGATTAACGTTATGTTACTACTGTTAAAATTGTATTGCTTTTGTTATTAGTCTTATTTCTATGGTTAAGATTGAATTTATGCATATGTAACATGGGGAGTTGGATCCATGATATGATTTCTTGGTTACTAAAATTACCTTTTTCCTCTCCAGCTATACTCCTTTATGAGATGTCTGAAATTATACATTAGCAACTTGCCCTTATTAGGACTATGGAGGTAGGGCAGAGCCACAGAGGGCCTTGCATGGCCAGCAATTATGCCAGTTTTATAGCAAAGTTGGATTGGACATTCTAGGCCATCCAGCCTGGTAGCCAATCATCCCAGTGGGTAGACAGAATATAGGGTAAAGGGATTTGGTCATTGGTAGGTCCTGGGCAGCAAGCAAATGATGTCAGGGAGGTCCGGCAGCAGATATAGCAACCTAATTATGGAGACTAGGGGTCAAGAGCAGCAGTCCCACTCTTAGAGAGTCTGGAAAAGTGAACTGTCCTGTTATGGATAATGGTATAAAGGGACAAGATCTCATTATCGGTGGACAGTGTACAAATCAGTATCCTAGTCACACAGAAGACAATACTCCATCCTAGAAAAATGAGAGAAAACTTCTCACGGCTATTTGCCCACAAGGCATTTTTACTTCGTGGTGAACTGTAGTTGTTTGGGGCACATTCTATCTGTACGTTATGATAATGGGACTCACTTTCACTTTAGGAGAATTAAATCTTTCCACTCAGCCCATGTGCTTTGGGTGAAGCTTTCCATAGTTTCCAGGGTTGGAGAAAGTGACCTAAACTAAATCAGTCAGCATCCCCCTAGCCACAGTGATTGATTTAAGACAGCCACAGCCACCAAATCAGCTTATGAGAGCCAAGAGGACTTACACCTAGAAATTTATGCTATCATGGAGCTATCTGTTCTCTTTTGGCATTAAATGTGATACCGATATGACCCTGAATCTTCTTGGTATTTCCAAATAGATTCCAAAAGATGGAGTCTACTCAAAAAAGCAGAGCTAAGAAGTAGATTCTGGTTAGGTCTCTGAATCAAGTGTCTCTTGAACACCTAAGTTTTCATGAGCCAAAATGCTATCTTTTGCTTTAGCCAGTTTGGGAAATGTTTACTCTTACTTGCACGACAACAACAAATCTAAAATGACACATACTTTGTCACCTTATACTTTTGTTTTTACAGGGAATATTGTGTCTCAGTCATCTTTTTATTAATATGTAATAAGTCTTGTCAAGTAATTGACACATAACAGGTACTAAATATTCATATATTGAATGAAGGAGTGTGTAAGCGAATGAAGGAATGAATACAGCTAATTGGATATTATATGACCAAAGGTTCAGAGAAGGGGTTGGCAAACTGTTGCTGTGGGTCATATCTGGTCCATTGTCTTTATTTGTAAATAAAGTTTTATTGGAACACAGCCATTCCAATTCATTTGCCTGTTGTCTATGTCTGCTTTTGTGCTGTAATGACAGAGTTGAGTAGTTATACCAAATATTTTATAGCTTGTAAAGCCTAAAATATTTACCATCTGGCCTGTACAGAAAATGTCTGATGACACCCAAGGATATTTTACTTTCTGTGCCTGGGCGGGGGTTAGATCAAAGTTTAGTCCTAACAGAGGGCTAGATGGATGCTAGAGCAAGGAACCAAGCAAGGTGTTCCCAGCTTCTTAATCACAACATAATTGTTGCGGGAATGGATATTGTATCAAACGTAACATTTCATTTGGAATGAGCTTAATATATTGCACTATTTTAGTGGTTAATATAACATAAGAGGTAAGAGGTGAGGTGAATGGTAAAGTCATAAGGTCGTTACCATGTGTGTGTGTGTGTGTGCGCGCGCACGCGTGCGTGCGTGTGTGTGCGCGCGTTATTTATATGTGGAGGGGTGGAGTGAATAGGTGGGGGCCTTGTGTGTGGGGGCCTTGGCAGGAATGCTTGAAAAAGAGATAAGGGAGAAAAGGTTGCTGGAGACAGACTTTTCCTCCTACAATATTGCTTCAGGTTGACCCATTCTACTAAGTTTTAAGTCTCATTTGGTTTTGGAGGCAATACCCCATCCTCTTAGCATGCCAATTGAGTTTCTAGGAAGCATATGAGATAAAGAGGCAAAAATTCAGAAAACAGTCCTTCTAATTAATTAGGTCAATGGACAGTGTGTACTGATAAAATGGAAGGAATATATATATATACATATATATATATATATATATATGTATATATATATATCCAATTTTATTTAAAAAAGAATATGGTAAAATGTGATCAGAAGGGAAAAAACAACATGTGATTCTAAAAACAAGTGTTTCCATTAAAAAATTTAAAAACACTGTCTTTAAAATTCTAGGAATACAAATTCTAAAAACCTCCTTTGAAAATTTTTGAATGTTTTCCCATTTCAAATAATTGAGATCATATAAAATGAGCAGGCTTTGGCATTTTCAGCATATTAAAGGTGAACAAAACAGGGGCGCCTGGGTGGCTCTCTCAGTTAAGTCCGACTTCAGCTCAAGTCATGATCTCACAG
Organism: Panthera leo; assembly: GCF_018350215.1. NCBI lineage: Eukaryota > Metazoa > Chordata > Mammalia > Carnivora > Felidae > Panthera > Panthera leo. The sequence continues at coordinate 110,451,152 of NC_056687.1, forward strand.
TTCATGGGTTCCAGCCCCACGTCGGGCCTGTGCTGTCAGCTCAGAGCCTGCAGCCTACTTCAGCTTGTGTCTCCCTCTCTCTCTGCCCCTCCCTTGCTCTCTCTCTCTCTCTCTCAAAAATAAACATTAAAGAAAAAAATTGAAAAAAGGTGAGCAAAACAATGAATAAATAACAAATATTTAGAAATCAGCATTTCTAGAGATGTAAACCTATCTCCATACTAAAAGAAAGAGCTGCCAAGCATTGTTTTCTTTTGATTTGCAGAAAAATTAAGCTGAAAGTAGTTTGGGAGACTAGCTTCAATCTAACCATTTAAATTTATTTAACCTTTTGTCTGCTAGCAAAACACACACTATATGCTAAGTCCAGAGAGTTGCTTTTGCCAGTAGAATTATCAACACAAAGGTTTGACTTTTCAGCATTTTTTTTTCTTCACATTTTGTATGTTAATGTGCCCTTTAATTCTTTCTAATTTTCATTGACAGAGGAATACATTTGTTTTAGAAAGAGATTTAGCCTAACTTGAAATCTCTCTAAAATAATTTTCCCAAATTAGCTAATTTAGGAAGAGATGTGAAGGGTACTATTACATGAACTTCCAAGATGATTGCTTTAGTAAATGCAAATTAAAGGTGATCAAGTGTAAGTTTATTGCCTTTTTTTTAAAAAAATATGTTTGTTCCACTTTGCATATAACAAAGGATGAAAATCTGCTTTAGGCTTTAAATCATCTCTAGTTGAATGTTTTGCTTATAAACAGGGAAAAGAACTAATTGTAGGAACACTTACTTGCTGTAAGTTTTCAGACAGTCTCAACCATATGTAATATCCCTGAAAACTAGAAGAAATAGTAATAAAAATTATAATAACAAAATAGCAAAGTGTGTTGCCTGCCATGTCTACAATGTGGGCAGTATCCAGAAATTATATATAAAGACATTCTAATCAACAGGTAATCAGTAGGAAAAGGCAATAAAACCAATAGCTTTTTTTTAATTGAGCAAAGAATTAGAAAAGCCAATACCCTGAACAAGAACCCAAATAACCACGGAATATTTAAGAAGATGTTCATTCTTACCAATAATCAAAGAAATGCGAATTAAAACACCAAGATAGCATTTCATACCTCTCAAATCGTTTGGAATGTTTTATTGCAGTGAGTTGAGTTTTTGCAGGAAAGTAACTCACATTCCTGGTGAGAATATATATATGCAAGTAATTACTTTGGAGAGTATTTGGGCAATTTCTAAACGATGAAAAATGTACAAACTAGATGGCCACCCGTAGGTATAAGCTAGGGACCCTTGGGCATACGCACAAGAGAAAGGACCTAAGGTGTACATGGCAGCATTATATGAATATATGAACAAAATATTGGAAACAAGATTCCAACAACAGGGAATAGGAAATTAAATGGTGAAATATTTACACATTTGTATACTATGTTGCAGTTGAAGTAAATGAATTAGATTTCTATAGATCAGATTAAGAGATCTTGAAAACAATGTTGAGTTTAAAAATAAAATTGCATAAAGATATATATCTGTCTGAGAATACAACAGGGAACAGGATTTTGAAGGACTAAATCTGAGTAAATAAGTAAAAGTAATATTTAGGGGCGCCTGGGTGGCTCAGTTGGTTAAGCATCCAACTTCGGCTCAGGTCATGATCTCGTGGTCTGTGAGTTTGAGCCCTGCGTCAGGCTCTGTGCTTCGAATTCTGTGTCTCCCTCTCTTGCTGCCCTTCTCCCACTTGCACTCTGTCTCTCTTTCTCAAAAATAAGTAAACATTAATAAAGTAAAAAATATATATTTACTAGTAATATTTAACAATTCTGAAACAAATGTGACAAATTTTAACCTGTTTAAATACCGGATGGTGGATACGCAAATATCTATTAATATTATCTTTTTTGTGGTTTTGTATATTAAAAATTATTTCTGAAGGAAAATGCAGGATACTTGAAAGGATAATTTAAAAAGTTAAAATGTTTTTTCAGGGAAAAATGCAAAATTTCACTTGGGTTCTATTTATGTTTAATAATAAACTTAAGAACCTTGCTTATATGGTTAAGACTACTTGTTTACACAGCAAGATTATCTCATTGTGCAGTGTTTTTTTCCATTAGTTAGGCAATTTGATAAAAATACATATTACCAGGTTCCATCTCAAGAGCTGGTGAATCACAGTCATAAGGGGGCAGCCTGGAAATCTGTATCCTTTAACAAGGGCCTTGGCTGATTTTGAAATTTAACCAAGTTTAGGAAACCTTATTTGATGAAAAAGTGTTGAGAAGGCAAAAAAAAAAAAAAAATAACTAGTTAGAAGCAGGTAAATAGGCAGTAAGTAGTATGGGAGATGTGTGTGTCTGAACCTAGAAAGCTCAGGAGCATGCAGAGTAAACAAACATCCACTACAGCAGTCTGGGATCAGATAATGTTGTAGCAAACATATCTGTCTCCCTATATGGTACCTGAGGAAGTTCTTGAATTAGAGCAGAGAACAGTGTCACTCATGGTGACCCTGAGTCATTCAAAGAAGCTAAATTATGCCTAAGGAAATTCTCTTAAAGGAAAGGAAAAACTAATATATTTCACAAGGGGTTCTATAAGAATTGTTTTAAAATATCTGTACGTAAAATTCCTCCTCCTATTGCCCTCACAATAGTTGTATTCTGGATGTGTTAGAGAATACACAAAAGGCCATAAATGGTGTGAGGCAGTTTTTCCAAAAACCCAGACTCTGCTTTCATGAGGATCTGGCCCCTGAGTAGTGGAAAAGACCATGGAGAGCATCCAGTTTTCGGTAGGAAATGGACTCAAATTTAGCATAAAAAGTATTAGTACAATGAGAAAGAACTGATATTTGAGTAATTACAATGTGCAAAGCGCTATGATAGCTGCTCTATGTATTGTTTTTGCATTCAAAGAGCTCGTTCTTTGTTTCTGCCACCTCTAGGGCTCTCTGTGATAAATATAGATGTCACAGTCCCATCTCACACAACCTCCTTGGCAACACACACAGCTACTCAGTACAATATAAAAGATCAAAGTTATGAACAAATAACACACACCCCCCCAAATCCAACACTCAAACTGTGTCTAAAATATCTCTGTCATGCCATATCACCCAACTGGGTGACATGGATTGGCACATAATACTAATTCCTACCTAGTCATTGATTAAGCCCAGTATAATACACAGTGGAGATATAAGTATTGGTGTTACGGAACCAGGCTGGAATGCTGGCAGAAAAAACAAGCGGCACTCGGAGATGTTGGTGAATTGGAGATTTATTTAACATTGGCGGGCTCAGAGGAGACTGTTTCCCCAAAGGTCTGAGCCTGGAAGGCCAGTGGGGAGGGTAATTTATAGCCGACAGCCTCCTTATCTGTGGGGGTTTTCGTGTGCACACCAAAAAAAGGAAGAAGAAACCAGAGGAGGGATCCCTAAGCTAGAGACAAGAGTTTTAGTCTAATCAGCCATCTTTGGAGTACTTTATGCACTTCTCCAACACTCCCCGCTTTGATGCCTTTAAAAAAAAAACTTTTAGTAAGCATCACCTTTCAGTTTTACAGTTTGGTACTCTCAGAAGGCTAAGACATGTGCAGTAGTTTGGCAAGCAACAGTGGTTTCAATAAAACGTACCATGGCATTCAGTATACAGAGGCCGATGGATAAAAGTAAAATTTTGGAGAGGAGGGGTCCCACCAGGGCAGGAAGCCAGGATGCCCGATTTGTGAGATCCCATCCTTTCCATTGATTGAAATTTTTCTATTGTCTATGTTGAATTCTTTCCTTGAGCTCCTTAACCTTAGTTGTAACTATTCCTGACTGATTTATGAAATAGCAACATTCCTCCCCCAGAAAGATGCAAGTCTCTCCTTTTTCTGAAGTGAGGGGGTCGAGGGCTCGCCTATTTTGGAGGGTCACTGAGCCAGAGAGTTTATTTGGCTTTGTAAGGTTACCAGAGAATCTGCCACCTGTTCCGTTCCATGTCTTCATTTAACTCTTGAGATAGTCTATGATATAGTCCTACAGGTGAACCTACGCCTCCTGTTCCAGTTCCTATTACTGTCGCAATTCCTGCTCCCATCAGAACAGGTAGCAGGATTGCCCGTTTAGTCCAGGACTTGGGGCTAAAGGCTTTTAGAAGCTGATCTTCAGTGTATATGGATATCTCTGGGGTTCGGAAGACAAAATAACATATCTGAGTCCATTTGGCCTCTAAGCATCAGTAGGCTGAATTAGAACACAGATAGAACACCCCAGGGGTTGAACACAGGGTTGTATTCCTCTTTAAGGTTATATTTATTCCATATAGAGAGGTACCATTCATATCTTCAGGGACTGTACAGATTAGATTGTTGGCATTTGTGAGATGGATCCCAGTGGCCAGGGGTCCAATTAAGACAGAAGTGTTGGTTTTGAGCTTTTCAGGAGCTTCCCAGGTCAAAGGGATGGGAGTGGCTAAGTAAGCCCTCCGGTTGAGGAGAAGAACATCCAGCAGATTTGGGTGTGATTATCTATTTTATGGAGGACCTGGAGAGTAGTGTTAGTCCAACGCTGAAGTGGGGAATTGGTAAGCATCTGATTGAGGGCTGAAAGCCTCAAACCCTGGTAGGCTGCCGGGGGAATGGTTGCCTTTATGGCTTATATTACCCTGTCCTGGGTATCCTTTGTAACCTTTTCAAGGGCCCTGCCTTGCATCCCTTCCCCGTCTTAGATCCCCCATTGAGGAAGGTAAGTGTAGCAAGCTTCCCTCTCTAGAGGCCTTTGTTGTGACATGGGTTCCGGACATTTTGGGTTATCTCTATGGTCCAGTACTTAGTCCTTGGGGCACCAGGTGACTGACAGAGAGTGGGTATTTTTACCCTGTAGCAATCTTTGTGGAGGGAGGTGAAGGCGCTGAATGCCCTTGACCCCCTTATTGTCATATAACAATCCTGGGGGCAAAGTGGGTAAGCGGCAGTTGTGAGGGCGAGAGAGGTTATCATAATATACAGGCAATACTTAATAGTCCTCCCATCCAGAGGAGGTATGTGAGATCCAGCATGCATCTTTTGTCCCACGTCCAGCTTGTTGGTGCAGTCTCTATCAGCCCAACAGTAAGAAGTAAGATCAGGGCTATGACACCAGTAAGGGGCCAGGGCTGGCAGAGCTGCATCCAAACCCCTAGACTCGGTCCACGTGTTGATTTCTCAAGCTTCTGCTGTGCGCAGGCCAGCCAGCTTCCGGGGTGTAGCCAGAGCAGGGCTGGAGATCTCAGGGGCCAGTGTATTTTGAGGGTCAGTTTAAGCGGGTTGACTGGATCTGAATCACTTCACCAGGTTGAGGGTTCCTCTGAGTTGGCCTTATTAACTCTGGAATGATGGACCCATGGGGTGATAACCTGAAACTGAATCCTCTGTTTGGTTGTATGTCTGTAAAGTCCACCTCCAAGTCTTCGAAAGGGGTGGGTTTCTGGTAACTGTCAGATCAGGTTTAGGGAAGGTAGGTTTGCATATTTAGAGATCCATCCTGTTTTCCAGTTGTTTAATCATATGCCCATGGGGTCTTATTATTATCCCCATAGTATAACAAGCACAGAAGATTGCCTATATATGAAATACTGTGACAATTTTCTGAAGTTTATCTCAAGTTGTCTAGTTTAGGCAAACAACAAACATTTAAAGGCAATCATAACTAGGATTTAACATCCATAACAGTGCATTGTTGAAACATAGTTATTCTTTCTAACCCCCCCCCCCTACTTTCCAGAGATAGCCAAATTGAGACAAATGTATTTGTAGAACAAATCCAGTCTTCACAAATCTGGCCTAATTATTTACATAAGCTCAGCAAGAATAGTGATTGATCATGATGATCTTTTAAAGTTGCTTTGTTGGAACCTTTTATAAGGTATCTCCAGGTTGAACTTTTAGTAGCCTCTCCAGGCCAGAAGCCAAGCCAAATACTTGCCATCAGACAGACCTGCAATACCTGTAGAATTGGGTGAATTCCTCCTCATGAGGTCCCCAAGATATCCTGAGGTTCCTGCACCTGCCAGGAAGTGACCTTCTTTACTTACCTGCCCACTGGGCCTTGTGGGGGAGGGTTTTCTGGCCTGGAAGGGGAGGAGAAATGGGTGGCTGCCTTGGCAGCGGTGGTGGCAGCAACGAGTTCTCCAGGGGAGGAGTTTCAAGCTCAGGGGAGAGGGGAGGAAGCCTAAAGAGTCATGAAGAGGGGAACATAAGGGGAGCGATGAGTTGCTTCTTTGACTTCCTGGGGGAGTCTCCGGATAAAGTGGCTAAAACCTTTGCCTGGCTCTCATGGCTCTGTCCGGACCCCACAATGCTCCCGTGAGGTGGAGTCACAAAGACAGAGGGACAGGGCGCCCCTCCAATGAGGAGACAAGCCAGATGCCTGCCTGGCTGTGTCCAGAAGGAACCCAGGCGGTGCTCAGCCCCACAGGTCCCAGCCCTGCGACCCACAATCAGAAACATCCTGATATCGCCACAGACTGAGCGCCATCCATCATGGAATTGCAGATGGGCCCAGTCAGACTCCGTGGCCCCCTGGGGACCCCAAAGGGCCTGCCTGTGGAGCCACAGAATCGAACTTGGCAGGCAAGCTAGACTGAGTCACACATTCACATTCACATACACACCAGAGGTTATTATATTCCCTACCATAGAATCCCTACCTGTGAGACCTCTGAAGCCTTGGGGAGTGATCAGGTCCTCCTTCCACTCTTGCGAGTGGGCCTGACTAGATTGGGCCAACGTTGGGTCCAGGTTCTCACCTGCCAAGTCTCCTTGAGTTCCTCGGGAACGGTGGAGTGGGGCCGGTCTGAAGGGGACAGAGAAAGAGACTGCTGAAATTTAGGCAGGGTGTGCACTCTCCCTTGTGAGCCCTCATTCCATCACCACATCGCTGTTCTCCCAAACATTGTGGCAACAATGGGCCAGCTCTCTCTCCCATTGTGGCAACAATGGGCCAGCTCTCTCTCCCATTGTGGCAACAATGGGCCAGCTCGGTTGGGTCAGGGAACCAAGTATGTTACGGAACCAGGCTGGAACCAGGCTGGAATGCTGGTGGAAAAACCAAGCGGCACTCGGAGATCTTGGTGGATTGGAGATTTATTTAACATTGGTGGGCTCAGAAGAGACTGTCTCTCCAAATGTCTGAACCTGGAAGGCCAGTGGGGGGAGGTAATTTATTGCCGACAGCCTCCACATCTGTGGGGGTTTTCATGCGCACAGCAAACAAAGGAAGAAGAAACCGGAGGAGGGGTCTCAAAGCTAGAGACCAGAGTTTGTTTTAGTCCAATCAGCCATCTTTGGAGTACTTTATCCACTTCTCCAACATTGGGAAAATTTTATGTACACAGATCTCTGTTCATTCTGAGATCTTCAGACTATGAATTAGATTTCTATCACAAGGTAACAAGTTGGTCGTTTCCATTTCTGTTCATTGTTTACATTTAGTATATAATCCATTAAGTGTGTATATACCTTTTTTTTTAACTACTGCTATGAACTAAAAATAAAAAAAAAATTGAATCACAAGCATGTGGAAGTCCTAAAGGACTGTTATGTACTTATTAGTTGGGAAAACCCTGGCTCAGGCCATGAAAACTGAGGCTGGAACCATGGGTCCAGAGTTAATTTAAGGGAGACACTTCCTCTAAGTCTGTGTTTTGTAGGTTCTTCTTTTCAACCTCACTTCCCCCCACCACCACGTGTTGCTTTATTCTTCTGTGTGTCTAAGTTTTTATCTATATCCCTGAGCTGGCATTGGTTTGAAGAACGTCTTGGTATTCTTCATACAAGCCCAAACTTGCTTCAGTATAGTACGATGTGTGGCCCAATTTCAGAAGCTTCTTTTTAGCCGTGTGATGGATCTAGTTTTCAGTCACTCACTCATATAGCTTACTTATGGTACTAAAGCCCTTTCAACTAGGTAAGGCACACTCATATCAACAGGGTAAGCCAAATGGCAAACTTTTTATAATCTTATTCACAGTATCTGAATTCTAAAATCAAGCTGAATTCAGTATAATGAGCTAGACTTAAAGGGAATAAAACTTGACTGTGATTTCTCTTTATTAGACCTACTTTCCTTTAGAGCTGCCTGGTTTACTGGACCATTTCCAACTGGCAAAGAGAAAAGCGGCCCCTGGTCTTTGGGAGCTGGCCTTGCACTGTTAGCTAGGCCTTGGTGTTGCTATGACTTGACCCAGTGCTCACAGCTAGGTCTTGCTGTTCTTTTGTTGGATGCAACAATTCTAGAAGGCATCAACATCAGGCAGACCATTCTGTGACTATGATGGGTGAAGACAAAAAACAAGATTACTCTGTAATTGTGTCAAAACACAGGCAAAATGTTAATGCTGTCCTAACCACAATAATGACCAAATGTCATCTTCTTCTGGCCAGTGAGTGGTTGATGCTTTTTTACTAATCATAACTTTAGCCTCACTTTAGTTTGCCTTCCTGGGAGGTAAAATTTATTATCAATGTTATATTAGAGATATCTGATTGTAAAATTGTTTCTACTTCTTGATAAAGCTCAATGAATAGTGAATCCCCACTGCCTTGGAATATCCCAGAGTTAGGCAAATAAAGCCAAAATCCTATAGTAAATTCTTTCTAGCACTTTCTGAGATTCCCGCTGTTTTCATGGTGTTCATTCTCCCTTGCTGCAATAAGTAATATACTCAACTTGTCTCTTAGAGTCTTTGACTGGAGGACATTGGCACAGTTCTAGGTCTCTCTAGATTAGTGAACCAGAACATTTACTCACTATACCTGATTTCTTTCTTGTCCTCCAGATTTTATCTACACCTGATTCTTGCAGTGGCTTATCCAAAGATCATCTCTTAAATCTGCCATCTGCTTGGATTTCTCTCCAACCTGACTCCACTTGTATCCAAGTCCTACTGACTCTCTTACTAAGACCCTAGATTATCAGTTTGGTTTCCCTGTTTGTTATGTCAGATATGTCATTCCTTACTAAAGTCAGTTAAATAAAGATTATTTGTATAACTAGTCAAGTTAGACAAAACAACTTCTAACCTCTTTTTCAATTCTCAGACAGGATATGTGTCTGAGCCTCATTTAATTGTACCCACAAAGATACATACTCTTATGGCCAAACTAATTGAAACAAAGGAGGCCAAATGGGATTTACTCTATTAAGTGGTGAAGGGAGAGAACCTCTACTAATTTCATTTGGAACTATGTTGAAAGAGCATGATTTTATTTAAGTACAAACTCTCTACTCACAATGATTATTTGATCCATCCTATTTAACTGGCTCATATGCGTTTATAAATTTTTATTAATTTGATACTCTTACCTTAAATATTGATGTTCCAGTAAGTATTCCGGCACAAGAAAAGGGATACATGTCATGCACGCATACATGATAAAATTATTGCTCTCAGTAATATATAAGATGTTATTTGCAGATTGTTAAATGAAGGGAAAATGGTGGAAAAGTAAAGAGAGGACTAGAAAAGGTATAGGACAAATGTCTTCTTGTCCCCACCTCTATCACTGAGGTGATTAAATGACTCCAATTTTTAGTTTTCCCATTTTTCAAATGAGATAATCTGACAAGATTTCTAAAATGCTATAATTTTATTCAACAAACATTCTACAAACATAAATTTGGCTATTCTTAGCCATGTACAACTATCCAAAACTTGCACAACTACTAGGAAGATCAAGGTTAATTAATGACATATATTTCTTTGAATTTACTTGTATATGACTCAATATTTGGTAAATGTTCTTTTGGAAATTTCTCTCTCCAAGGTTTAGGGCTACAAATAAATGTATGTCTGAATCTAGCAAACAGGAGACTGGGGAATTTTAAGGATTTGCTTAAAGTCCAAATGATAGAATAGTATTTATAATTTGACACATTGTTTCTCAATCTATTAATTTTTTCCCATCCATATTTAGATACTTTGCCATCCTTAAAATTTGCATTATAAATGTATGTGTGTATGGTGGGGGACTCCTTCCCATTATGAATTTCTGTGGGAAAAGGTAATATGCTTGTGGGAAATATACTATAGTTAAAAATACAGATCAGATACTGGGAAACAATCTGGTTTGCCAATTTCAGTTTATAGGGAGGAGAGTGAATTGCTTAGAGGCCTAGGACAACTAAGTTGCCTTGCAAAGCTCTTAAGAAAGGCCAGATAGGCCTCTCCAATGATTTAGGATTAATTTAAGACACTAAACATCCCCACAGAATTTAAATTACAGAAGTTGAGTCACAGCAAAAGTCTCATCATGTGTTCTATGTGCTTTTCTACAGGATCCCCTGAATGTCTGACTGAGACTAAAGAAAATTAAATTAGGTAGTCAAAAACAAAATCTTAGGGCATTTTGATAAGTCTGTCCTTGTTTTCAATAAGAGCAACTGCCCAGTTCCTTTTGTTTAAATATTTTAAAAGTAAGAATATTAAACTAGACTCCTAGGAAATTAAGCAGACCAGCTGCTGTACATTCTATAGTTCTGTTTTCCTCTTCAGCTAATTGTTAAATTTTCTACAACAGCATCTTTTTAGTGATGTGTACAGGAAGTAGAAATAGTAAGAGAGGTGAAAGTAAAGGAGCAGAAAGGGAGAAGATATGACTTACCAATTTAGGAATGAAATATGGAATGTCAGGATAATAAGAGAATAAGCACCTGTATATCGATTTGACAACTTAGATGAAAATGGACCAAGTCCTCAAAAACACAAACTACCACAACTCATTCAATATAAAATAGATAATTTGGATGATTCTATAACTAATAGAGAAATTGAGTTCATAATTTTAAAATTTCTCATAACAAAATATCCAGGCCCAATTGGGTTCTGGAGAACACTGTACCAAATGGTTTATGAATAATTAACATCAGTTCTACCCAGTCTTGTCCAAAAAACAGAATAAGATGGAGCACTTTTCAAATCATTATATGAAGCTATTGTTACCATGATACCAAAACCTGATGAACAGGACAAAAAAAGACAGGACAAAAAAAGAAAATTATAGATGTAAAAATCCTTAACAAAATGTTAGCAAATAGAATTCATCAATATACAAAAAGGAATTATATACCATGACCGGGTGGAGTTAATTCCAGACATGCAAGGTTGTGTCAATATTTGAAAAATCAGTTAATGTAATCTATCATATTAACATGCTAAAGAAGAAAAAAAATCACATGATCATATCAATCAATGCAGAAAATGCATATAACAGAATTCAACATCCATTCAGGATAAAAACTCAGAAAGATAGGAATAGTGGGGAAGTTACTCAACTTGATAAAAAACATCTATAAAAAACCTACAATTGGGGCGCCTGGGTGGCGCAGTCGGTTAAGCGTCCGACTTCAGCCAGGTCACGATCTCGAGGTCCGTGAGTTCGAGCCCCGCGTCAGGCTCTGGGCTGATGGCTCGGAGCCTGGAGCCTGTTTCCGATTCTGTGTCTCCCTCTCTCTCTGCCCGTCCCCCGTTCATGCTCTGTCTCTCTCTGTCCCAAAAATAAATAAAAAAAATGTTGAAAAAAAAAATTAAAAAAAAAACAAAAAAAAAACCCCTACAATTAACTTCATATTTAATGATAAAAGACTCAATGCTTTCTCCCTAAGACCAGAAACAAAATAATAATGTCCACTCTCACCATGCTTATTCGATAGTACTAGAGGTTCTAGACAGAATAATTAATCAATAAAATGAAATAAAAAGCATATAGATCAGAAATGAAGAAATGAAAATTATTCCTATTTGCAGATGACATAATTTGTCTATGTAGAAAATTCCAAAAAAATCTATAAAAAACCTCTCAGAACTAAAAAGTTAGTTAAATAATATGTAGGATACATAATACATAAATAAAAATCAGTTACATTTGTATTTACTAGCAATGAGTCCATGGGCACTGAAATTGAAAATACAATACCATTTACAAAAAATGGTAATATTTAGGCATAAATCTAACAAAACATGTGTAAGACTTAATGTGATGGAAATACACAATGCTGGTGAAAGAAACCAAGGAAGATTAAAGAAATGGAGAGGCATACCATATTCACAGATTAGAAGACTCAATAGCAAAGTGTCAATTTTTAGTTGATATACAGTATGAAATTGATACAGGTTTAACAGAATTTCTATAAAAATTCAGAAATATTTTTCTATGTATAAACAAAGTTATTATAAAACTTATATGAAAAGGCAAAATAACTAGAATAGGTAAAACATAAATGAAGTAAGATGAATCAGTCTAATCAATTTGAAGCTTCCTACTATATAGCTACAGTAATCAAGCCTGTATGGTGGTGGTAGAAGTATAGACACATAGATCAACAGAACAGAGCAGAGAATCTAGAAATAGACACACACACACAAATGCTCATATGATTTTTGACAAAGGTATAAAGACAATTCAATGGAGGAGACAGCTTTTTCAACAGATAGTACTTGAGCAATTGGGCATACATAAGCCAAAAAATAAACCTTGATCTAAATTGAATTTAGATCACTTTTTCTACAAAAAATAACTCAAAATGGATCATGGACTTAAATGTGAAATGTAAAACTATGAAACTTTTAGAAAAAAGGGAAAAAAAATCTTCAGGGTCAGAGCTAGACAAAGAGTTCTTAGACTTTACAAAGAAAACATGACCCCTTAAAGGAAAAATTGATAAATTGGGCTTCATCAACACATTTTTCAAATTGCTTAATGAAAGACCCTGTTAACAGAATGAAAAGACAAGCTACCAACTTGGAGAACATATTTGCAAACCACATATTTGACAAAAGATTAGTATCTGGAATATAAAAAGAACTCTTAAAATTCAACAGCAAAAAAGCAAACAATTCAATTAGAGCATGAGCAAAAACTATGAAGAGACATTTCATGGAAGAAAGTCATGTGGAAAAAAACACATGAAAAGTTGTCTGACTTCATTAGCAATTTGGGAAGTGAAAAGTAAAATCACATACAGATCAGAATGTCTGAAATAAAAATAGTGACTCACCAAATGCTATTGAGGATGCAGAGAAACTAGATCACTCACACATTGATGATGGGAACGTAAAATGATACATCTACTCTGGAAAACTCTTTGGCAGTTTCTTAAAAAATTAAACATGCAAATACCATAAAACAGCAATTACACTCCTAGGCATTTATTTCAGAGAAATTAAGACTTAAGTTCATACAAAAGCCCATACACAAATGTTTATAACAGCTTTATTTATAATAGTCAAAACCTGGGTACAACCTAATTGTCCTTTAGTGGATGAATGGTTAAAAAAACGTGGCATATCCATATCGTGGAATACTACTCAGCAATATAAAAGGAATAAACTATTGATATATGTAACCATCTAGATGAATCCCCATAGAATCATGCTGAGGGAAAATAGAAATATCAAAAGGTTACATACTGTATGATTCCATTTATATGATTTCTGAAATAAGATTTAGAAATGGAGAACAGATTAGTGGTTGCCAGATTAGAGAGCATGGTGAGGGTGGGAAGGAATTGCGCATGGCTATGGAGGGTAATAGGAGGGATCCTAGTGATAGAAACATCAGAGAAAGGAACACCGTTCTTAAGTGCATAAACGTCAGCATCTTGTTTATGATCTTTGATCATAATTTGGTAAGATGTTATCTTTGAGAGGAAATTGGATAACAGTACATGGGATAGCTCTGTATTACTTTTTACCCTGAATGTAAACTAATAATTTTTGCAAAATAAAATGTTTAATTAAAAACAAACAAAACAAAACAAATTTAGGTAATTTTTGGTAAGTTTCTCCTTGTTTTCAATAGGAATAGCTAGACCTTTCCTATTGTTTACATACTTCAAAAGAATGTTAAATAAGACTCCTAGAAAATCAAGCAAAGCATCAATTGAATCAGATATTGTACACTCTGTACTTTTTCTGCTTTCTCCTCTAATTGTTAAACTGTCTATAAAAATACCTCTTTAGCGGTGTGCATAGACAGTAGAAACAGATCTCAGTTCTTTCCAATTGACTTTAATTCCCATAATTACAACTATTCAAAAAATCATTTTGCCTCCAAATATCAGGCTCTCTTATTAAGGAGAATAAAATTCCTTTTATTTTATTTTATTTTTTATTTTATTTTAATTACAGAATAAACATGATTTTTGTAGTAAATTTAGGAAGTAGAAAAAGTATAAAAGAGCAGAAGAATTTTTTTTTAAACAACCCACAGTCTACTGTCTAGTAGTTTGGTTTGTTTCCTTCTTATGTTTCTTCCATGAATTTTTTATATAGTTAAAATCCTTCTATGCATAAAATTTTGTAACTTTGGGTTTTTTTCAGAATTATATAATAAATATTTTAATATTTGTATAATGTTGCCATATGCTTTTCTTATAATTTACTTAGCCATTTTCCCAATTTAAGACAATTGAATGTTTAATATTTTTCACTATTAAAAATAATGCAGTTGAAACATTTTCTACATAAAGAATTCTTTACGCTTATTTATTTTCTTTCCAGGTTTTATCAGTGGAAGTAATGGGTCAAAATATATGCCTGTTTTAAAGTTCTTGATCTATATTACTGATGACTTTAGTCAAATTCCATTTAGGATACTAAAAACTTGTTGATAGTATTTAGGGAAAGATTTTTGAAAAATATTTTCTCAGGAAGCAGAGGAAAATTAACAGATATGATTATATCTTCTATTCTTGGATCACTTCAGGATCTGTGTACTCCTTTTTTCAGAATTTTTCCACTAATCAGAGAAAAAAAAATCAGCTTTGGAGATTGTACTGGGTGGAGACTATGTGAACTGTTTTTTGCACTACAGAGGCTAGAAAACTAAAAAGTCTATTTTATTTCCAAGATTCTCTTGCATCTATAGTTGTGGGTGCAAAGTATTTTTCACTAATTAAATGCTCTTGAGCAGAATTTGGAAGGTGGAAATGAGACGAAAGCCATCTTCCTATTGCCCTGGCTGTCGGTGCCTGGTCTGCATGGTCATGGAGATGAGGAATATTTCTTCAGGAGCCTTCCAATGCCATTTCCCTAGCTTGCTGTTTGCTGAAAGGACTTTGTGGGAGTAGCAGTTTCTTGATGACTATCCTGCAGCCACATAGTATGTTTTGATGTCTATAGTTTTAGCTGTAGCCTCCTGATTACCAAAGTTGAACATATGCTAGACCATAAAGAAAGCCTCAAAATTACAGAAAACTGTCATCAGTGAGTTTGTTCTCAGAATGAAGCAGAATTAAGTTAGAGATCAATATCAAAGAGACAACTTGAAATCCTCAATTGCTTGTAAACTAAACAACCTATTAGTAAGCGTTCCATGGCTCAAGAAGTTGTAATGAATATTAGTTATGTTATTTTTCTTAAAATGACTGTATATATTCTATTCTGGTTTGTTTTATTTTATTTTAGAGAGAGAGTATGTGAGTGAGAGCAGTGGAGGGATAGAGAAAAGGGGACAGAGGATCCAAAGCAGGTACTGAGAGCACAGAACCAGATGCAGGGCTCAAACTCACGAACCATGAGATCATGACCTGAGCTGAAGTCAGTTGCTTAACCCACTGAGCCACTCAGGTGCCCCTGTATATATTCTATTCTCAGGTTCATTGTCTAGCAGTCTCTTTTTCCAAATAATTCATTTTGAGTGGGAAGACAGTCTACATCAGATGTATTGTACATATTGAACTAAGGTGTATCACAAGATAAAACATTAAATTTCTTGCTTTTTGAGATGAGCTGAATAAAATTTCAACTCCTTGAAATAGTTCCAGTTGGAAAGAACATATTTTGAACTAAATTATTCTGAAGACATGGAATCAAAATTTATGGGATGTAGCTAAAGTAATGCTAGAGGAAAACCTATTTCATTAAAAATGAAATAAAAGTATGAGAGAATAAGAATGAGTGAATATTAATGGTCTAAGCTTCCCTCACACATCCCCAGAAAAAGAATGGAAAATTAAATCTAAAGAAAGTTGAAGGAAGGAAAGAATGAAGTTCAAAAAACAATAAAGCAGAAAGCAAATATGCCATAAACATCAATGAAGCCAAAACTTTATAAACCTTGAATAATACTGATTTAGAAAAAAATAGCAATATCAGAAAAAAAGGAGAAACAAAACTAAAGCTCCTACATACTTTAAAAGAAAGCAAGAAGAAACTATAGATGCACTTACAAGAATAAATTTGACAATTGGATGAAATGAACAAATTTCTTGAAAAACAAATCTTATCAAAACTTGCAAAAAAGAATAGGACATTTGAATAGTCATATTTACTAAAGAAATTGAAGCTGTTATTAAAAACCAACCCACAAAGAAAATGCCAGGCTCTAGATGCCTTCATTGGTAAATTTGTTCAGACATTGAAGAAAAAAATAATACAAATATCTCCAAATTCTTCCAGGAAATACAAACAGAAAGAACATTTCCCTCATTTTATCAGGCTGGTATCAAGATACCAAAATCTGACAAAAATTCTGTAAGAAAAATAATTATAGAACAACCTCTCTCGTAAGTATTAATGCAAAAGTTCTAAATAAAATAATAGTGTTGGGAGACAATTCTCCATGGGTCTCTCATGTTTCTGCACATCATATGAGAGAAGTACTAGGAAGTTTTGTTCTAAATTACCCTTTGGGGGATGCTTATATAACAGCCTCGGAAGATAGATGTAGTATCTTTTTTGAGCAAAGGGCAGATTTCATTACAGCTTGGGAGGATAGAAATACTATGTCACTAAATTTTATTTAAGAAGGCCCTTGTCCCTCTTACATTTGACCCTTTCAGATGGAAGGAATAAGGTATGCAAATAGGGGATGATTGGAAAAAAGATGAACTGTAGCTACCACAATGTTAATTTTGGGAAGTGGTGGAAGAACAATGACTCTTGTACTTGGGACAACAATGTCTTAGATTCTGGGATATGTGGGATAGGAAGGGGCGTTAATGATCTACTTTTCAGAGACTCCTCTGGTACTTTTTCCTTAAAGGAAAAATGTCCTCTCCTAAACTTTGCAAGCATTTTAAATTTAACTGACAGTTGAGTCTTCTATCTCCTGCCCAGATAACTTGACTGTAAATTGATCACTGCTGGACTTGACCTTAAGTCTATCAGAAACAGCAAGGGATAGTCAACTCCTGTACCTCTTATGCATTAAACATGTGAAGATATTCAGATGTCTTGGCAATTCCCTCTCCTAGCCGTTGTTCTGTTATCTTGTGGGCTGACAAATCTACCTGATTGATAAGGTGGAGAAACAGGATAGGATGGACCAACTACCTCGGCAGTTTTCCAAAAACAAGGACTAGACTCAATTGTTCAAATTCAAGTGGGAATCCTAAGGTCTGCCATGGCTGCAAGTGCCCCAACAATAGTAAATAGCACTTTATTTCCAGAGGTGCAACAGCTATACTTATATGGAAGTCAGGCATTAATTTGTCTTCCCCAAAACACAATGATTTATACTTTAGGAATCGTCATGAGATGCCTTCAGATATGTGGGAAAACACCACTACTAGATCATGTATCCCTCATGTGATTGTGGAGGTCTTTCTACTAAGGCTAGCCTCAGCTAATTGGGGGAGTTTCCTGTAGGAATATATAAGTCACATTTATGTGCACTCTTCTGGACATTTATTCCATGATGACAACCAAATATTTAAAATATGTGTTATGAACTTTGTCTCTGATTTTATCTAAAGTAATTAATGCTACTACCTCAGCCCTAGAACTTCAATTCTCTAGCCAGGGGTTTTATGGATGATTGAATTGCCCTAGGCATTCTCCTTGTAGGCAAAGGCAGAGTCTATGTAATAGTGCATTCTGTTGTACCTGGATTAATGCCTCTGGTCAAGGGAAAGTTTAGTTCAGATATTTAAAAAGCCATCTAGCTTTCTAAGGTAGACCCCAATGGTGTATGAAATTTGTTCACCTGGCTTGGTCTGGGAATCTGAGGAACATGACTGAGGTGAATACTTAATGTTGGTTTCATTCTGTCTGCTGTTATTAGTGCCCTTAATTAAATGCTAAATGAGATAAATTGAGCAGATTTGGTCTCAGCTTCTGTAAGTCAGATTAATCAGGGTGGTGTACTCAGAAAAAATCATCAAAAGCCAAGAAGATGTAGAAACAAGGACTGAATAGTGTTGGGAGATAATTCTCTATAGGAGTCTTTTGCATTTCTGCACATCTCATGCATGGAACACCAGTTGCCTTGTTTGTTTGTTTGTTTGATTCTGTTATAGACTGGATTGTCTCCTCCAGAATTTATGTGTTGAAGACCTAACCCCCAATGTGACTGAATTTAGAGATGCGGCCTTTAAGGAGACAGTTAAAATGTAAATGAGGTCAGAAGAGTGGGACTTTAATCTGATATAATTGGTATCCTTACAAGAAGAGGAAGAGATACCAGACATTTCTCTCTTTTCCTGCATGCATATAGTAAAGGTCATGTGAGGACACAGCCATCCACAAACCAAGAAGAGGTCTCACCAGACACCAATTCTGCTGGCATATTGATATTGGATTTCTAGCCTCCAGAACTATGAGTTGTTTAAGCCACTCAAACTGTGGTATGTTGTTATGGCAGTCCTAGAAGACTTCTTTTCAAAAAGACAGCAAACAGATTGTACAGCAATTAGCCAGAGCAAAGGGCAACCTGCTTACATCCCATTATAATAGATTGGGGTTCTCTATATTCAGAACCCCTCTTTTATAATGCATCCCACTGCATGTGTAGGTTTTTGTGTGTTGTTAGACCCTGTTTGAATTGCCCTGTGGAAACTGGGGCTCAGGGCACCGACATGAATGATGATACTCTGACTATTGCTATTGCCATGAATAAATAACTGTTCATTTTCTCTGACCCAGTCATCTCTTATCTTTTTCCAGCACCCATGAAACTATGGTGGGCTCACATGTTAAGATTAGTCAGTTTAGTAAAGTAAACTCTCAGACCCTTCACAGTTCCTGGTAATTAGCAAGTTCAATCCATCAATATATTAAAGAGAGCATACATTACAACCAAGTAGGGTATGTTATAGGAATGTATAAATAATTTACCATTTAATATTCAACTAACATACTTCATCACATTGAAGGAGAGAAGTAGAAAAAAAAACATATGAACATTGTGCTAGATACATCAAAGCATTTGATGAACCACACCACACCACACCACACCACACCACACCACACCACACCACACCACACACACATCTCTTCATAAAATATAAATAGAGCACCTCCTTAATCTGAAAATGAATATCTGTGAAAACCTTAGAGGAAAGAGTATATACTTAATGCAATATAATGCAATTATACTTAGTGCAATATTGAAAAATTTTTGTCTAAGATTGTAATGAGACAAGGATCTGTCAGCCATCATCAATTCTACATAGCATTGCGCTGAAGATACTGGCAGATCCAATCAAACCAAAAAAAAAAAAAAAATGGAAGGAAGGAAGGAAGGAAGGAAAAAGGAAAACACACACACACACACACACACACACACACACACACACACACCACACCCCACCACACACACACATCTCTTCATAAAATATAAATAGAGCACCTCCTTAATTTGAAAATGAATATCTGTGAAAACCTTAGAGGAAAGAGTATATACTTAATGCAATATAATGCAATTATACTTAGTGCAATATTGAAAAATTTTTGTCTAAGATTGTAATGAGACAAGGATCTGTCAGCCATCATCAATTCTACATAGCATTGTACTGAAGATACTGGCAGATGCAATCAAACCAAAAAAAAAAATGGAAGGAAGGAAGGAAAAAGGAAGGAGAAAAGGCACAAGGGTTGGAAATGAATAAAGCTGTCTTTATTTGCAGAAGAGATGATAATATTGGCAGAAAACCTAACAGAAGTCAAACTATTAGAATTAATAAATAAATTTGACAAGATTGTTGGGAAAATATTGCATTTCTATATATTAAACAATAAATAAACAGGAAATAAAAATTTTTAAGTGATGCCACTGGCAATCGCATTAAGAAAATCAAATATCTGGGAGCCTCACGGAGGAAAATAAAAACAATTAATGTGCTCCTTGAAACTCACCAGAATGTCTAAAATTAATAACCTGTAATCCCAAGTGTTGGAAAGGGTATTGAACAACCAGAACTTCCAAACACTGCCAGATGGAGTATAAATTTGTACAATTCTTTTGGAATACTGTTTGGCAGTATCTCCCTAAAACACAGCAATTCCATTCCTAAGTACAATACATGCAATAGAAATGCACACATATGTTCACAAAGGAAATGCATAATCATGTTCATAGCAGCTCTGTTTGCAGTATCTCCAAAGTGGAAATTACCCAGATGCTTCTCAATAGTCAAATAAATAAATTGTTGTATATTCACACAGACCAGGTCTTGGCAAACTTTCTATAAAGGGCCAGAGAGTAAATATTTCAGATTTTGTAGGCAATACAGTCTCTGTCACAATACCTCATCTCTGCCATTGTAGCATGAAAATAGCCACGGATGAATATGCTATATCCCAATAAAACTTTATTAATTGACACTGAAATTTGCATTTCATAAACTTTTCACATGTCTTGAAATTGTGTTCTTCTTTTGATTTTTTTCAATCTGTAAGAAATATAAAAATATTTTTATCTTGTAAGTCATACACACACAGGTGGTAAGCCAGATTTGGTTCATGGTGCCACAACCCTTGATGTGGAAGACTACCATACAGAAATGAGAGTAAAGAAAACTGCAACTACTTGCAATGATATGGAAGAATCTTATAATGTTAAGTGAATGAAGTTGGACACAAAATAATGCATACTATATGATTTCACTCATATGAAGTTCAAATATAGGTAAAACCAATTGGCAATATCAGAAATTAGATTACTGGTTACATTTGGCAGAGGTGGTTCAAACATAGCAAGAGGGGGATTTGAGGATGCTGGTGATGGTTCTTGACATGGGTGCTGGTTATAAAGGTGTGATCACTGTAAAAATGTATTGAGTTGTACCTTGTGATTTGTGTAACATTCTGTTTGTTGTATTTTAAAAAAATTCAAAAATGCTTATAACTTTTTAATTTCCACTGTCATTTAAATTTTTTACTCCAGGGAAATGTTTTCCCTTCTTACTGGATAAAAACTTTGACAGCCCTGTGATTTTCTAGTCTTTCTTGAGTAATAGATGGTCCGGTGCAAATTTAGTTTTGACTCAGAAATTCTGATATATTAATCACACATCCATCTTTGTTCAAAAATACACTTCTCACATCTCTGTTCTCAACTGGAGTCTGTAGAGATTCACTACCTGGTTTCAGGCACTAGAATGTCTAGTTTCTTTCTTGTATTTAGTCCCCTACTTGCCAGTAATTCTTAAGGGCCATTTGGCTTGGTGCACAGAGAGAACGGGAACAGAAAGTTCTGGTTTGACTGGTATTTTTTTGGCTTTATGTCCTTATTTCATTTATTTTTTTGCTAGCGAGGTTGAACAGCTTTCATGTGCCTTAGACCTTTTGGTTGAAAAACAACATAGCTGGACCCTTCTGGTTCTGATGATTTGGCTGTCTAGATATCTGCAGACCTTCACAATGAAGTCAGCTAAAAATACTGAGTAAAAGATTTTTTTAAACCCATGTTTTTAGATTTGTTAAATTCTAAGTATATGACTGAAATTCTCCTAGTAAATAAGTCCATCCAAATGCATGGTGGGACTTTATTAATTATCTCAGGCTCTTAAAATTCTACGTAGAAAAGCAGACTTCAAATCTAGCATCTGAGTTAATTCCTATCCACAAATCAATTCCAGAAAATAAATAAATTACTGAAACTGAGTGTTTTAGCCTCTCATAAAGATATTTCCTAATCCCGGAGGCTAAGCCTCAGGTTGGAAAGTAACCAAAAGACTGAGGCCAGGTCATGTGAGGGGTACCAGATTCCCCAATGTGTCATATGTTTTCTTTTGTTTGTCATCTGTTTGCCATACTTGAGACTCTGACAATACATTGTGTAACTTTTCCTTCTCCTCAGAACTCTGTAGATATTATTCTACTGTCTGCTGGCTTGAGTGTTGCTGTGAATAAATCTTCTGCCAGATGGATTCCCTTTTGGACTGCATCTTCTCCAAAACCTTTGTTTTGTGTAGATATTTCTATCTATACATCTGAGTAATTATTTATCCTAGAAATTCACTAGCTTCACCACAATATGCCCCTGTGTTGATAATATTATGTCAGATTTTCTAGAGGTGCCCTTTTAATCTCCAAACCTATCCCTTCTTTTTTTGTTTTTTGTTTTTTGGAAAATATATTCTATTATATCATTGTATACTTTTTCTATACTGTTGGTCTTCTCAATTGTGGTCATACTCATTGAATACTCTTAAGTTCTGTTGTTGTTATCCATTACATCATATCTGTTATCTTTCTTAAATGCAATTTTATCACTGTTATTTTCTCTTGCCACTTGTGACTATCTTGACCCTTCCATCCATGCTTCAAATTAGATTTTAGCCATTCCTATGATGTTTCTTGCTTCTAGTTTATATATTAGTTTTGTAGTGGAATAGTGTTTTGTCCTTATCTGACTGACTTAGCTCTGCATTATTCATCACATTCTGTTGGTGCAGTGTCTCATTTTCTTTCATTGATTTCATTTTCTTTTTATTTTTTTTCTATATAAAAAAACAAATGTTGTAGAATATTTTCTTCTTTACTCCATATTGGATTGTTTATCTGTCTTACATAATTGAGTTTCTTTCTTCTATTTTTATTCACTTGAATTTTTACATAGTTGTCATGCTATTTCTCTTCATCTTATCATATTTAACAGAGTTAACAGGGTCAACTCGATCTGAACCTTCTGTATGCTCAAGTATAGAATGAATTTGATCTAGACTCTCTTTACCTCATCCGGGATCTGTTGGTATTTGCCTGCAGAGCACCTGGTGGTGGATGTTTTTCCAGCTTGTCTGTTACATGAGAGATGGGTGAGTAGGATTCAATTAGTGATATGAACAACTGTTGTTGGTAGATCATGTCTCTGATATTTTTGATAATTATATTAAAAATCTCAGGGCACCTGGGTGGCTCACTCGGTTAAGCATCCGACTTTGGCTCAGGTCATGATCTTGTGGTCTGTGAGTTCAAGCCCCGCGTCGGGCTATGTGCTGACAGCTCAGAGCCTGGAGCCTGTTTCAGGTTCTGTGTCTCCCTCTCTCTCTGACCGTCCCCCGTTCATGCTCTCTGTCTCAAAAATAAATAAAAACGTTAAAAAAAATTTAAAAATATCTTATATTGGCATTTATTCTACTGTTCAGGTGCCTCTCTACTTCTGAAGGACTGTTTCATTCAGGGTTCAACCAGAAAAGCATAAACATAAATATAAATTTGTATATATATATATATTTATACATTTATCAATATATATTATATAAATACATAAATATTAATAAAAAATAATATATATATATAGGATTTGGCCTTAGGTAGCTGGTTAAGCACTATCTGCAAGGCTATTTTCTTTACAGCCGGTTCTGCAGTTTAGAGTCTTCAGAGGAAGTAGCTGGGAAGGGAAGATAAATGTAAAGTAGGGGAGACCAAGTACAAACTAGAACTCAAAAACATGAGTTAAAATTTCTCAAGAAAGGACTGAAACCCATGTCAATTCTTGTTGCCTCTAGTGTTGATGGCATGTGCATTTTGCAGATGCCAGGCCTTTCCTTATAGAATTAAACATACACACATGGCCCAGGAGTCAGAGAAACAGGAGAATGGAGGGGAAAATAGGACAATTGCAGGCTCAGCAGTACTTCACATCAGTGAGTTGAGTCAGCAAATCAGCAATATGATTGAGCTACAAAATGGCGACTGCTTCCCTCCCTCCCTCTGAATCTCCCAAGGATCAGTCTCATGGACAATCCTAACTGGAAACACAGGAAGGGAATTGTGGGAAATGTAGCTCAAACTAGCCAAATGGACAAAAAGTACAAAGTTACCTTTGGATTTTTTTTTACTGTTATCCTCAAATAAAGTCTGCCTCGAAGCCTTTATTTCTGATAGACACAATCAGACCCAAATTTTATTTCCTATTTCATTCGCTTCTTCCCTGAAGTCAATCAAGAAAGTGACAAAAATCTAAGCAATCATGATGTAAATTAAAGTCAGATTTGCATTTTCATGAGAATAAAGAGAATAGTTTTTATGATTTATTATACTCTGTATTTTGATTTGATGTTCAAATTCATAGAAATTCACTCCAATGACAATTACTTTATTCAGGACTATCTATGAAGCTGGCATTAATATGACTGTTTCTCCCATGTGCAATTAAAGAGAAACAAAAGAGAGGGTTTTAGCCAAACTTCACTGAACTTTTTTTTCTCTCAAAAGCTTTGTTTAATCCTGAACTGCAAAGTCCTCATCAAAGAACTTCCCTGAAATTACCTTAGCTACCAAGAGCATTTTTACTCAATGAAAAGCCTTGAAATGACTCAGTTCCATCAGACAGTTATTTCAAAAGCCATAATTAACATCCAATTGTGAAAAACACAATAGTGACTTAAAACAAAATTTAACTGGTGATGTGAAAACAAGAGCAAAACCTCATAATGAAAAAAAAAAATTGCTGCCAAATGACAAAGTATAAAGAAGTCTATGTACCTAATTTAGCCTATGGCTGAAGAACATTGTTACTTCTGTCAAGAACCAAGAACTTGCTTGATGGCAAATCTACACATTAAAAATCCAAAGACACAAACTTAAGCATCTTGAATCACCCAATGTTTTCTCTGCTTGCTGGATTTGATCATTATGAGTTGTTAGCTGCATACACCAGAAAATAAAACAATTTAAGAACTTAACTCTAGCCTCAGTCTTGGTCCTGTGATTATGATGCTTGTATGTATACTGTTTGCATACTTTTTAACTTTGCACTATAAAGCTATTTTCTACTAATTTAAAGCTGTCTCCATTCTGTTTTTACATTTTGTGGAGCATGCTGCAACCAAGTCACTTCAGAATTGCCCAGTAGGGTATGTAAAATTTTCTCAAGAAAAGGTCTGGGCCTTTGATTTTGTTTTTTGTTTGTTTGTTTGTTTGTTTTATCTGTAAAATGAGGATAATAACGCCTATATCTGATTATCCCACACAATTTTTTAGTTATTCAAAGTGACATTTTTTAAACTGTTCTGTACAAATGAAAAGTGAATCATTATGGTTGAGCCTGGACTGACAGTGTTTTTGAACGTTTGCATAAGAGATCAACAAAGCTCTTTAAAATTTAAGTAGTTATCTCTTTTCTGAGAAGGGAAGATTCGAATTTATATCTTCAGTCTCAACTGAACTGGTAAGTAGAATTCCTCAGAAATATTCTGAACACACTGAAATCAGTAATTCCCTACCAATCAACCCACACATTAAAAGGAAATGAGGCTTACTTTGTAGTCATGTTGGTGTATTTAGAACATTCAACTATTTATGAAGTATGAGAATTGTATATGATTTTGCCTATTTCTTTTGCTTAGGATGAATTCTTATAGTTGTTACCTTTTAGATTGTCATCCTGAAACAAGCCATGTTGAACTGTCTCTCTGAATTTGTTCCAGTGACTGTGAAAATCAAGTTCTTCATTTACATAATGGAATGATGGCTAAATAAATCCTGAGAAAGGCAACTGACAACAAGTCTTAAAGTATAATTTTCAAAAGGTTAAAAAATCATGGCTGTTATAAAGGCATAAAATCAACATATGTCAAAAATTTTATTTAAATCATTACTTTGATTTACTCATCAATTAATGTGGGAACCAATAACTGGTTCAACTGTCTTTCCAGGAAGCAAACAAACATACAAAAGCCCTGTCTGCCAGTTTTTGTAGCACAAGTACTCCCACCATGGCTGATTTCTTTTTCTTTCTTTCTTTTTTTTTTTGAGAGAGAGAGCACAAGCAGGGGAGGGGCAGAGAGGAGAGATGGAATCCCAAGCACAGAGCCCAGTGCAGGGCTCGAACCCATGAACTATGAGATCATGACCTGAGCCTAGATCAAGGGTCAGATGCTTAACCGTACTGAGCCACCAAAGCTCCCCTTACCATGGCTGATTTTAAATTTTATTTTTTATTTTTTAAAATTTACATCCAAATTAGTTAGCATATAGTGCAACAATGATTTCAGGAGTAGATTCCTTGGTACCCCTTACCCATTTAGCCCATCTCCCCTTCTACAACCCCTCCAGTAACCCTCAGTTTGTTCTCCATATTTATGAGTCTCTTCTGTTTTGTCCCCCTACCTGTTCTTATATTATTTTTGTTTCCCTTCCCTTATGTTCATCTGTTTTGTCTCTTGAAGTCCTCGTATGAGTGAAGTCATATGATTTTTGTCTTTCTCTGACTAATTTCACTTAGCATAATACCCTCCAGTTTGTAGTTGCAAATGGCAAGATTTCATTCTTTTTGATTGCCAAGTAATACTCCATTGTATATATGTACTACATCTTCTTTATCCATTCATCCATCAATGGACATTTGGGCTCTTTCCATACTTTAGCTATTGTTGATAGTGCTGCTATAAACATGGGGGTACATGTGTCCCTTCAAAACAGCACACCTGTATCCCATGGATAAACGCCTAGTAGTGCAATTGCTGGGTCGTAGGGTAGTTCTATTTTCAGTTTTTTGAGGAACCCCCATACTATTTTCCAGAGTGGTTGCACCAGCTTGTATTCCCACCAACAATGCAAAAATGATCCTCTTTCTCCACATCCTTGCCAACATCTGTTGTTGCCTGAGTTGTTAATGTTAGCCATTCTGACAGGTGTAAGGTGGTATCTCATTGTGGTGTTGATTTGTATTTCCCTGATGAAGAGTGATGTGGAGCATTTTTTCATGTGTCAGTTGGCCATCTAGATGTCTTCTTTGGAGAAGTGTCTATTCATGCCTTTTGCCCATTTCTTCACTGGATTATTTGTTTTTTGGGTGTTGAGTTTGATAAGTTCTTTATAGATTTTGGATACTAACCTTTATCTGATATGTCATTTGCAAATATCTTCTCCCATTCTGTCAGTTGCCTTTAGTTTTGCTGATTGTTTCCTTTGCTCTGCAGAAGCTTTAATTTCCTTGCCTTTGGAGATGTATCAAGTAAGAAATTGCTGCGGCTGAGGTCAGAGAGGTTTTTTCCTGTGTTCTTCTCTAGGGTTTTGATGGTTTCGTCTCACATTCAGGTCCTTCATCCATTTTGAGTTTATTTTTGTGTATGGTGTAAGAAAGTGGTCCAGGTTCATTCTTCTGCATGTCACTGTCCAGTTTTCCCAGCACCACTTGCTGAAGAGACTGTCTTTATTCCATTGGATATTCTTTCCTGCTTTGTCAAAGATTAGTTGGCCATACGTTTGTGGGTCTGTTTCTGGGTTCTCTATTCTGTTCCATTGATCTGAGTGTCTGTTCTTGTGGCAGTACCATACTGTCTTGGTGATTACAGCTTTGTAGTATAGCTTGAAGTCTGGGATTGTGATGCCTCCTGCTTTGGTTTTCTTTTTCAAGATTGCTTTGGCTATTTGGGGTCTTTTCTGGTTCCATACAAATTTTAGGATTATTTGTTCTAGCTCTGTGAAGAATGCTGGTGTTATTTTGATAAGGATTGCATGGAATGTGTAGATTGCTTTGGGTAGTATCAACATTTTAACAATATTTGTTCTTCCTATCCAGGAGGATGGTATCTTTTTCCATCTTTTTGTGTCTTCTTCAGTTTCTTTCATGAGGTTTCTATAGTTTTCAGGGTATAGATTTTTCTCCTCTTTGGTTAGATTTATTCCTAGGTATGTTATGGTTTTTTGTGCAACTGTAAATGGGATGGTTCCTTGATTTCTCTTTCTGTTGCTTCATTGTTGGTGTATAGGAATGCAACCGATTTCTGTGTGTTGGTTTTATATCCTGCAACTTTGCTGAATTCATGAATCAGTTTTATCAGTTTTTTGGTGGAATCTTTTGGGTTTTCCATATAGAGTATCATGTCATCTGTGAAGAGTGAAAGTTTGACCTCCTCCTGGGCAATTTGGATGCCTTTTATTTCTTTCTGTTGTATGATTGCAGAGGCTAAGACTTCCAATACTGTGTTGAATAACAGTGACGAGAGTGGACATCCCTGTCTTGTTCCTGACTTTAGGGGGAAAGCTGTCAGTTTTTCCCCATTGAGGATGATATTTGCGTTGGGTCATTCATATATGGCTTTTATGATCTGGAGGTATGCTCCTTCTATCCCTACTTTCTTGAGGGTTTTTATCAAGAAAGGATGCTGTATTTTGTCAAATGGTTTCTCTGCATCTGTTGAGAGGATCATATGTTTCTTGGCCTTTCTTTTATTGATGTGATGAATCACTTTATTTTTTTTGCAGATATTGAACCAGCCCTGCATCCCAGGTATAAATCCCACTTGGTCATGGTGAATGATTTTTTTAAAGTATTGTTGGATCTGGTTGGCTAATGTCTTTTTTTTTTAAATTTTTTTTAACGTTTATTTATTTTTGAGACAGAGAGAGACAGAGCATGAACAGGGGAGGAGCAGAGAGAGAGGGAGACACAGAATCTGAAACAGGCTCCAGGCTCTGAGCTGTCAGCACAGAGCCCGACGCGGGGCTCGAACTCACGGACCGCGAGATCATGACCTGAGCCGAAGTCGGACGCTTAACCGACCAAGCCACCCAGGCGCCCCTGGTTGGCTAATGTCTTGTTGAGGATTTTTGCATCCATGTTCATCAGGGAAATTGGTCTGTAGTTCTCCTTTTTAGTGGGGTCTCTGATTTTGGAATCAAGGTAATGCTGGCTTCATAGAAAGAGTTTGGAAGTTTTCCTTCCATTTCTATTTTTTGGAACAGCTTCAAGAGAATAGGTGTTAACTCTTCTTTAAATGTTTAGTAGAATTCCCCTGGAAAGCCATCTGGCCCTGGACTTTTGTTTTTTGGAAGATTTTTGATTACTAATTCTATTTCCTTACTGGTTATGGGTCTGTTCAAATTTTCTATTTCTTCCTGTTTCAGTTTTGGTAGTGTATATGTTTCTAGGAATTTGTGCATTTCTTCCAGATTGCCCATTTTATTGGCATATAATTGCTCATAATATTCTCTTATTATTGTTTTTGTTTCTGCTGTGTCGGTTGTGATCTCTCCTCTTTCATTCTTGATTTTATTTATTTGGGTTCTTTCCTTTTTCTTTTTGATCAAACTGGCTAGTGGTTTATCAATTTTGTTAATTCTTTCAAAGAACCAGCTTCTGGTTTCATTGATCTGCTCTACTGTTTTTTTGGTTTCGATAGCATTAATTTCTGCTCTAATCTTTATTATTTCCTGTCTTCTGCTGGTTTTGGGTTTTATTTGCTATTCTTTTTCCAGCTCCTTAAGGCATAAGGTTAGGTTGTGTATCTGAGATCTTTCTTCCTTCTTTTGGAAGGCCTGGATTGCTATATACTTTCCTCTTATGACTGCCTTTGCTGCGTCCCAGAGGTTTTGGGTTGAATGTTATCATTTTCATTGGCTTCCATATACTTTTTAATTTCCTCTTTAACTTCTTGGTTAGCCCATTCATTCTTTAGTAGGATTTCTTCATTCCCCAAATATTTGTTACCTTTCCAAATGTTTTCTTGTGGATGACTTTGAGTTTCATAGCGTTGTGGTCTGAAAATATTCACGGTATGATCTCGATCTTTTTGTATTTACTTGGGGCTGCTTTTAAACTACCAATGTGAAGTCAATGAGCTTTCAAAGTTCTCATGAGCCAGTCTGAACCAGCTCCAGCGCAGCACTGTTATAGATATAAAAGAAATGTCAAAATAAGGTATGTAGAATGCGCAACTGGTTAATATCTCAAGGAGAAATAAACATTTAGTTATTTTTCACCAGACAGAAATAATTTGCATCTCTGCTGAACAAAATATATAACTTAACCTCTGCTGTTATAGAGTCATAAAAGAGCCCAGTCAGAAAAGTCAGCTCAGCACTTCACTGGAAGAACATATAACAATTTCTTTTGTCTTTTCCATGTTATTAATAATAATTTCTGATAGAACAGATCGTTAAATCTATGATAAAATAATGTACCTCTGATACAATTTAAAAGTGTAAGTTCCCTTACTATGCTGTGAGGTACTTGAAGATAGAAAATCCTTTTTTAGGAGCTTCTGGGTAGCTCAGTTGATTAAGCATCTGACTCTTGATTTCAGCTCAGGTCATGATCTCACTGTTCATGAGATCAAGCCCTGCATCGGCTCTGCACTGACTGCATGGAGCCTGCTTAGGATTCTCTCTCTCCCTCTTCCTCTACCCCTCCCCTGCACACACACTGTAAATAAATAAATAAATAAATACGTACATACATACATACATAAATAAAATAGAAATTATAATTCTTAATGGGACAAGGCAATTGAGGATTAAATTAACAAAATAAGACAGTTGAAACACAATGGACACCAAGTTTATTATAATTGAAACTGAATAAACAGAAGTCATAGCATTAATTGGTCATAACTTTTTACATTTAGTTATCACTGATTAATCTAAATAAATAATGAAAAAGTGAAGACCTTAGCACAATAGTTTGTACTGTGGTCCATCCATTAATTTACTAAAAATTTATTTATATGCCAGGTATTGTTTTAAGTGTTAGAGATATAGCAGTGAAGAAAAAAGTTGAGCTTTAATTTAGCAGAATTTTCTTGTTAGTGTGAGCATATATGAAGGTTTAGAAGCTGAGGACAGGGGCTCCTGGGTGGCTCAGTCAGTTAATCATCTGACTTCGGCTCAGGTCATGATCTCACAGTTCATGGGTTTGAGCCCCGTGTCAGGCTCTGTGCTAACAGCTCCTAGCCCGGAGCTTGCTTCGTATTCTGTGTCTCCTTCTCTCTCTTCCCCTTCTCCACTCTCACTCTGTCTCTCTGTCTCTCTGTCTCTCTCTCTCAAAAATAAATAAACATTAAAAAAATTAAAAAAAAAAGATGATGACAATCCAGAAGACTCTGAGAAAGATGTGAATGTGTCCTGTTAGGTACAAGAATCAAAAGTGAGTGGTGTCTGAGAGGCCAAGTGAAGTATTTCAAAGAAGGTGTGATCAACTAGCTAACTCTAATGCGGTTACTAGGTTGAACAAGAAATGACTGAAAATTGAGAAACTGTATTTACAGATTTTTTTTAATGTTTATTCATTTTTGAGAGACAGAACATGAGTGGGGGAGGAGCAGAGGGAGGGAGACACAGAATCCAAAGCAGGCTCCATCCAGGCTCTCAGCTGTCAGCACAGAGACCAATATGGGGCTTGAACTCACGAACCGTGAGATCATGACCTGAGCCAAAGTGGGACACTTGACTGACTGAGCCACCCAGGCGCCCTTAACAAGAGGGAGGTCTTTGATGAATTGACAGAGAACTTTGGGTGAAGTAGCAATTAAAGCCTTAGTGGAATGTTCAGAGGAGAATGGGAGAAGTGGGGACAATAAGTTTGGACAACTGTTTTTGGAGTTTTGCTTTGAAGTAAAACAGAAAATACAAGTTTATCAGAGTGTGACATCAGGACAAAGGACAAGGGAGTTTCTTTGTATTTTTTAAAAAATTAAATAAAACGAGAATATTACATGTTTAGATTGCTGAGAGGTATGGCCCTCTGGAGAGGCAAATATGATGATGCAGGAGAGAAAGGAGCGTAGTCCCTGAAAAAGGAGGGAGGGGGTGGGTGGAATTATGAGAATGTATTTACTCAAATCTTCAGTATTCAGTGGTTAAAAAAATTATAGCTATAGAGTTATTAGCATGTATCACATAATGCAATACATTTATATTTTTGACAATAGCAATCCATATATTATTGTGAACCCTAAAGTTTGAACTATTTTAATATTTTTATTGTCAAATAAAATAGAGATAACTACGCAAGATAAAAAATGTAGAACCATTTAGGTCAAGAAGTAGAACACTGACAACAACCAGAAGTAACCACTGTGTCCCTTTCCAACCATATTGTCTCTTCTACCTCGAAGTCACCACTTTCTTGACTTTAATGGTAATCATTTCCTTGCATTTCTTTATAGTTTAATCACATAGTATGAATCACTAAGCACTATAATTTAGTTTTCACTTGCTTTAAAGATTTTAAATAAATGGAGTACATATAGATGTACTCTTTTATAATTGGTTTCTGTAGTTTACTTTCTGGTTTTGGGATTCAGCCATGCTGTTACTGTAGATTGTTCATTACCATTGTTTTTAGTACCTCATTGGATACTATAATGGCAATCCCCTTTCTGTCGCTTAAGGATGCTTAAATTTGTTTCCTTTTATGAGTAGTCCTGAAATGTGTTTGCTTTTTAATTGGGTATGTCCTTAGGTATAAAATTGGTGGGTTATAGGGTTTATGTACCTTCAACTTTGGTAAACAATGCTTGAGCATTGTCTATAATGTTTGTATCAGGTTACGTGCTCATCAGCATCTGTGTGAGAGTTCTCATTGTTGCATATTCTCTCAAAAACTGTATTGTCAGTCCTTTTATGTTTATCTTTTCTGGTGGTTGAGAACTGGTATCTTATGGTGATTTTATTTATTTTTTTTTATTTTTTTTTATTTTTTTAAAAAATTTTTTTTTTCAACATTTTTTTATTTATTTTTGGGACAGAGAGAGACAGAGCATGAACGGGGGAGGGGCAGAGAGAGAGGGAGACACAGAATCGGAAACAGGCTCCAGGCTCCGAGCCATCAGCCCAGAGCCTGACGCGGGGCTCGAACTCACGGACCGCGAGATCGTGACCTGGCTGAAGTCGGACGCTTAACCGACTGCGCCACCCAGGCGCCCCTCTTATGGTGATTTTAAATTGCATTTTCCGATGATTAATGAAGTTGATCATCTTTTCATATGTTTATTTTTCCCGTTTGATGAAAAGCATTGTCTCTTGATAGTGTTTTATATGAAAAGAACTTTATAATTTTAATGTAGCCTTATTTATCAGTTTTTATTTATAAGCAATTATTTTTATGTCTGAAAAAGTCTTTTTCAATCCAGATACCATCAAAGATATTCTTTTATGTTATCCTTTGGAGCTTTGTTGTTTTACCCAGCACACATCAATCTCCAATCTCTCTGGATTTGCAAATAGTGTAAATATAGTGTGTATACAGTGTAAAGTACTAGTCAAATTTCTTTTTTTTTCCCATGTGGATATTTAATTAATGAAGAATTATCTATTGGAAACAATAAATGTATCTTTCACTACTGCTCTGCAGTGATATCTTTGTCCTATATCAAGTATTCATTATAGGTATACATGTATTTCTGGATTTCATACTGGATTCTAACTATCTGTTTATTAATTATTTTACAAAACCCATGATTTCTTCATTTCTGTAACTTTATAACAAATCTTGACATTCAGTATAGAAATACTTTTCACCATATTTTCTATTTTAAGAATGCCTCAATTATTCTTTACAGCATATTTATATATTTAAGTATCTTGACTAATTTTACTAGTAGAGAATGTCTTTAATTCTTTGCTATCAGGTCTGCTCACTAACTCCAAACATCTAAGCATATATATTCATGCCAACTTTTCTAGGTTATCAACAGAAGGATTAATCCTATTCCACGAATACAAAAAGTGCAAGGATATATGTATATATATGGGTGTGGGTGTGGGTATATATATATATGTGTGTGTGTGTGAGATTTTATATATATATATGATAAATATAGACTTAGTAAGAAACTTAAGGTCTTACATTCTCTTCTTGTGTCAGATTCATAATATTTTCCTGTTCATAAAAAATATTTTTTTAAAAGAAAAATAAAACACAAAGTCTGATTACTGGTTTATCTTAAGGGATGGGACCTAGTGCTGATAATATTTGTGTAGAAGTGAAGAAAGAGAACAGTAAGCACAATGTCTGAATGCACCTCTTTCAGTTTAAGGTCAGGATGTTGGGTACTTTCTGTCTTGATTTAGAAAATCACATCGGGAACATAAAAGGCTCTTTTGTGAAGTTAGCTATGAATTATTGAGCTGTAGTAGGTTTTGTTCTCTGTCACAGAGACATATGAACACACATATATCCTAAGGAAAAAAAATTGTGAGTTGGGTGGTTTGACTTCAGTTTTACACTCTGTGATTTCTATTTCAGCCCTCTCATGCCTATTTCCTCCTTCAGCCCAATGTATCCTATAAGCCACAGTGCTCACCTGAGTGCCTAATCTATGGTTTTCACCTCTGCCCCTTTCCCTGGTACCACACTGGTACCAAGGTATCCTGCCATGATAACAACATCCTGGTAATACTTGCACATCGTATCAGATACAAGTCTCAGCTTTTGGCTTCTGACTCTGACTGACTACAATGACATGAGTAGCAATAAATAAAACTTTAAAAAATAGCACATATCTACCTCTATAATCTCCTTCTTTCCTTCTAAAATTTCCTGCTACCATCTTACTGAGTTGGTTAATCACATTTTGACGACAGTAAAATTATGTTGAAAACACGAACAAGGAGGCATTGAGTGTTTCAGATGAGGTCCTCCTTAAGTAAAGGAATATATTTTGTGTTTTATAATTTATCTGTTTGTGGATCTTTGTGCTTTTCTGGGTTTGGGATGTTTGAGGTTACTAGGTGGTTGGTTTATTAGGTAAGGAATATTAACATGTTAGACTTTGAATATCTATCTCCTAGGGCTTTGGAAACAATCTGATTTGCAAAACAAGTAAACAAAACAAGGATTAACTGACATTTCTAATCATGAGAGTGTTTCAAGGAGGAATAATTTAAATTCAAAATATATTTTAAAAATAGATTTTTTTGATAATCTTTTGTATCAGTGTTTTGAAGTGATTTACGTGTCCCTATGAGACCTGTCCCTAAGAATCTTTTTAAAACACAATGTAGTCTTTAAGAAATTACTGGAAGTAAATAGAATATAACAGTTTGGGGAATAAACCTGTCAAAATTAAAATGA
The DNA here is from genome assembly GCF_018350215.1 of Panthera leo. Classification (NCBI taxonomy): domain Eukaryota; kingdom Metazoa; phylum Chordata; class Mammalia; order Carnivora; family Felidae; genus Panthera; species Panthera leo. The sequence continues at coordinate 110,486,156 of NC_056687.1, forward strand.
TAAGTATTTTCTTTTATTAGAGTAAAAGTTCAGAGTTATCTGTATTTAATACATCTCAAACATGGCATGTGACTGCATTTTCACTTCCCAAATTTTGGCTAGATCATCCTATAGATTCCCAAGGATGAGCTTAAGCAAAATACCATTTCCTTGATATTTCCACATGAGAGACTTTGAAAATTATTAGAGAGCAAAGTTTTCAGATATATTGGTCTTAGGAAAGTAAGAATACTATACACCAGAAGAAGTATTGGCTTATGTAAAAGTAGTCTTTGTAATTTCTACTAACGACCTACATTGATGTAATGACCACTTACTCTACATCATCTTCTGACTGAAACTCAGTTTCTTATATGTGATGTTATTTGTTTCTAGAATCATGACAGTTGGGTATTCTCATTTCAGAGTTAAAAAATAATCAGTTATTATAATGTTATGCCTGAAATCTAGTAGTTGTTGTAATTCAAGAAGGAACTGGTGCTTGGAAAGGAAAATATCTATGCTTATTTTCTTCAAACCTTCATAGACCTAACTATGTTGTGATATGAAGGAAGCTCATTTTAGTTGAAATAAAGCGTCTCATATTCAGAAAGGCCCATTTAAAAAATCACAATTTGGGGGCACCTGGGTGGCTCAGTTGGTTAAGTGTCTGACTTCAACTCAGGTCATGATCTCATAGCTCTTGGGTTAGAGCCCTTTCGTCGGGCACTGTGCTGACAGCTCAGAGCCTGAAGCCTGCTTCAGATTCTGTGTCTCTGTCTCTTTCTCTGCCCCTCCCTGGCTCATTCTCTGTCTCTCTGTCTCTCTCAATCTCAAAAATAAATAAACATTAAAAAAATAAAAAAAAATCACAATTTCATCATTTACTAGCTTGGTTACTTTAAGGCATTTAGTTGCTCTCTAAAAGTTTTGAATTTTCACATTGTAATGTGAATTATTACAACCTGTGTCATAGGAAAACCATACTGATTACGACACTGTAAAGCATCTTAAATAACGCGTGACTCACAAGTGAATTTAGTACATGTGTTCAAGAATGACCTGTGCTGCTGGCAGTGACTCTAAAGAAAAAATGTTGTCTTACTGGGCTCTTAAAAGGTAGCTAGTTATACACAATTGAGGCTTAAATTATTCCTGTTTGTGGTAACAAGAAACTTCACCAAGCATTCCACTTACTTCCATATATGTCCTGGTATCTTTGCAGTTAGGCAGAGCCTCGTGATTAGCTCTGTCCAAGGAAATGTCACTTAGGCGACCTGTGTGAGTTTCGGGGATGCAGCAGTGAAAGAACTGTAAAAGATTCAGGACTCTGCAGCCCTTCTTGGCCATGCTGTAATAACCAAGGTTACTGGGTTGAGAGGGTGAAGCTACATGATGCTGCAATCCCTGAGTCCCTGCCTGAAGATGTGGAGTAGAGGCCCCCAGACTGCAATGAACGTGTAGTGTGAGCAGGAAGTAAACCTTTGTTGTGTTAAATCATTAGGATTTAGGGCTTAATTTTTTATGATGGCATCAAGTAGCCCATTGTGAGCAATACCCTGGTTTAAAGTGGCCCCATTTTCAAATATATTTTCCCTTATGAATTATTAAACGTAAATAATGAATTTTTGTTAAGAATTAGATTACACGCACTGAGATTTCCAGATTAACACAATTATGAAATAGTTATTGAGTATTATCCTGTAAGTTTTCATGTAACATTAACATGCTCATAGTCCAGTGAAAATGAGGGATCAGATCAGGAAAACCTATGAGCACATCCTTGAGCACGTTAATGAGCATCTGTGATGACGTTAACACTGACAAAATAGGTTGGTTGCTAAAATTTATGGGTGTATTTTGAGTTTGCATAGCATTTTGTAAATTACCCAATTCACTACTTGCCTTCAGATGAAAGTCTGGCTCCAAGTGATACTGAACTCTGGGAGACACATCTAAGAATAGCATATTGAATTGTAAGTGAACTTGAGCTTCAATTTTAAGTAGTTAGAATTGTCTTCCTGGAAGTAAAAGGAATCCTCACAAAATCTATTGTATTTATAAGATAAAATGTCTATTAATACCTAAAGAAGGCTTCAAAGCAGTGCAGAAACATTAATTAACTGAGTATCAGAACATGTCTATGAAGTAGGAAAGAACTATTTGTCCCCTTTTTAGGCCAAGAAAAGGCAGTAGGTGGTAACTAGTTCACCTGAAGATAATTAATTTAGTAGTAAGTTTAATAGGCTTTTGGTTTCTAGAAATTAGACCCTATGGGGTCTCGCAGCAGAAGGTAAGTGTGCTGACTGCACTAGAGAAACTTGATCTCATGTCCCAGCACCACTCCACTTATTTCCAATGTGATGTTGGGCAAATTTACTTCCATGTAAATTAGAATAATTATTCTCAAGAGGTAACATAAGACTTAAATGGCAATGTAGACAAAGTGACTGACTCATTGCAGGCATATTGTAAATGGAGTATTTCATCCTTTATTTATTTATTTGTCTATCATTTATTCCATTAAGAGAGCTAATGAGTTCACTTCTGAGGGTGCAAAAAAATCAAAACTCATGTTATCATTTTAGCCATCAGGTAATTCTCAGTTGATACTGCTCTGAATGTACATGTGAACTATTTATTTAACAAACTGCACAATCTTAGGGTCCACCAGGAGTTAGAATTCTTCTCATATCTGTTCCAGACTCTCTGAACCAAAAGGAATCACTTTCAATTTACTGAGGATCAAGACAGACTCCCAGTTTGAAAGCAACAGTAAATCTGCAAAGATACTTTATAATTGTCACCACAAATGATTTTTTTTTACAATTCTCCCTTGATTTACAATTGACATTTATGAGGTGGCTCAGTTCATAATCTTGATGTTGTCTCAGGTCATAATCTCAGTGTTGTGAGATGGAACCCCACATTGGGGGGGCTATCTCTGTCCTGTCTCTCTGACCCCCGCTCACACTCTGTCTTTCTCAAAAATAAATGCATAAAAATATTAATAAAAAACCTTACATTATGGATTTCATAGGATCCCCATATGAAGAATCCTCTCAAGTTCAATTCCTTATGTGCTATATATCACTATTCTAGAGATACAAGGTAAATAACTCCCATTCATGAAGTTACGTTTCTAGGACTGGTTAATTTAGGCCAAATGCTGGGATATGGAAGGAAAAAGCACTATTTTTTGGTGACAGAAGCCATCTACTTTAATTAACAGTATATTAGGAAAAATAATTTAGCAGCATGTTGTTTCAAGCTTTAGGAACGTTTGAAGGCTATGTATACTGTAATTGCAATTTTTATTTGAAGGGAAATTAATTAAAAAAAAATTTAAAGGTTTATTTTTGAGAGACACAAAGAGACAGAGCCCAAGCAGGGAGGGGCAGAGAGAGAGGGAAACACAATCTGAAGCAGGATCCAGGTTCTGAGTGGTCAGCACAGAGCCTGACGATGGGCTTGAACGCATGAACTGTGAGATCATGACCTGAGCCAAAGTTGGATGCTTAACCAAGTGAGCCACCAAGCACCCTAATTTATTTTTAATAGAATTTTTTAAAAATGAAGGATAGTTGACACACTATCTTATATTAGTTTCAGGTGTACCACATAGTGATTTGACAAGGAATTTTTAAATTTCTTGTTTGGCATTTTCCTGCCTCTTTCTTCTATTGCCCTATGCCTATTCTTACAAAAATTAGGTTTAGTTTTTTTTTCCCAATAGTTTCCAGGACAGAAGTCAGATTTAAAACCTCTTTGACATAAAATCCCACATTATAGAAAAAGATCACAAGGTTATGTTAATCTATAAAGAAGAATTATAATTTATGTCTCTCATCTCCTCTGTGGTCTCCTGTCTAATCACATCCTCTTTGGCTGACCTCAAACTCTTCCTTCCATATATACTGTAATTCTCTAATATAGCTCTTTACTTTCTCTATAAATAGAAAGCAAAGCTCTTGCCAAATCATAGAGACTATGCTGTGGTTGTAAAATCTGTGGAGATCAGGGGAACCCAAGGTCATCTCTTCAGACACCTATTTTGCACTTAATGAAGTTGAGACACAGACCATAATGATATCCAAAGACCAGCAACCGAAGTGAGGCAAAGCTGAGATTTGAACTGTCTTTAGATCTTCTGGGGAAAGAAACAAAAAGCATTTACTACACAGGTTTATTTTTATTAGTAGGACTACATATTGTTGGAAAGTTTTAGTTGGTTAGAGTAACTTCAGCAAAATGGTGGCACAGGAATTTTTACCCCTCATCCTCCCCATCCTCCACCAGAAACATCAATTTGATCAAGTATCTGTGCTTAAAATTACCTTCACAAGAGTCAAGGATTCCAGGTGAAGGATTTTAGCACCTGGGTGAAGCACAGAAATAGGAAAGGACATGTTAAAGAGGGTAGAATAAATAGATTCACACCACCCCCATGACTGTTCCCCTGAGCTGAGGCAGAGAGTGACAGAGAGACACATCTTTCCCACAAGAGGAGAATAAAGTGTGCTGGATTTCATGATGGGCTCTAGATCCACCCAGCCCTAGATGACTCCCTGTAGGCTCCCATGGACCCAGGCTCCTGATCATCCTGGTGCTTGCTACCTCCAGCAACACCACTGGTACCCATCAGCTCTTGTGACCTCAGGCAGCTCCAGTGGCCCCAGATGGCATCCTTGGCACCAGTCTTTTCTCCCACCTGAACTTGTCAACTCCAGCAGCCCTAGGTGGCTCCTGCAACCCCTAGAAGTTCCCATGACCCCAGACTCCTGACAGCCTCCTAGGAACCGAGGGCTCTGGCTCCTTCTGGTGCCTATGGGCTCTAGCAGCACCAGGCAGTGTTTGTGACACCAGGCTGCTGGCAGGCCCCTATGAATCTGGGCCCTAGATTTATCCTGTGGCCTCTGGCTCCTGTGGCAACAGGCTACCAGTAGACTGCTGTGAACCCAGATGCCCATCTCAACCTGGCACCTGCCAGCTCACAGCAAACACCCTCCAGCTCCAGCCACATTGTTATCACCAGACTTTGGGGGCGGGGGTGGGGTGGGGAGGGCATGCTGTGAATCTAGGTCCTTGGCTCACACTCAGAACTTCTGGCTCCAGCAAACCCACTCAGCTGCCATGGTTCCAGATGGCTTCTTTGGCTCCAGGCTCTCAGAAGACACCTCTGAACTTTGGCTCCTAGCCCACCCAGGCATGGCCAGTTCCATCAGGCCTGCACTAGTGGCTTCCACAGCTCCAGACAACTTCCTTGGCTCCAGGCTCCTGGAGGACTCCCCTGAAACTTGCCTCCCAATCCACTCCAGTATCTTCCAGCTCCTACAGACTTAGGCAGAACCAGTGACCCCAGGTTCCCAGCTTACCTCACTATCACTGACTTCCATGGCACCAGGTATTTAAAGGACCCTGTGAACCCAGGTTCCTAACTCACCCAAGTACTGGGTGTGTCCTCTGACCTTGGGTGGCTCCTAAGGCCTCAGGATCAAAACCCATGCCCATGGATACATGCTCTAGGGGGTACTTGTGAATTCATGGTTCTGGTGGGGCCCAGCACCAGGTTGACTACTGCCATCCCAGGGTTTTGACCCACCCCAGGCCCACACTGCCTAGGAACTTCACAGCAAGCACACCTGCGGACACCATCAAACTGCCCTCCCAGAATCTCTGGATGGGCTGACTGGTGAAGGGCTTTGTTTCTTGAAGGCAGTTCATAAAGACTGGAAGAGGAGCCTACATCCTCAAATGTATAGAAACAAACACAAGGGCCGCAAGGATCATGAATAATCAAGGAAACATGACACCACAAAACAAAACTAATAAAATTCCAATAACTGACCCCAAAGAAATGAAGATCTATATACTGCATGACAAAGAATTTAGAATAATTCTCTCAAATAAATTCAGTGCACTACAAGAAAATACAGAGAACTAAATAAAATTAAGATAAGAATGCCTCAACAAAAGAGGCATTGGATTCTGAAATCCAACAAAAGACAGTATTCAAAAAAAAATAATGACAACAACAAAATCAAAACAAAACAAAACAAAAAAACAAGCATAAATCCTAGATTTGAAGACTACATTGACCAAACTGAAGAATTTAGTAGAAAGCTTCAACAACAGACTTCACCAAGCAAAAGAAAAAAAAAAAAAATAGAGAACTGAAAGATAGGTCATTTGAAATTATACAGACAGAGAGGCAAAGAGAAAGAGAATGAAAAACCTATGTGAATTATGCAATACCATTAAAGTAAAAAATAAACAATTTATGTATTATTGAATTCCCAGAAGGAATAGAGACAGAGAAAAAAGCAGAAAACTTATTTAAAGAAATAATGGCTGATGGTGCACCTGGGTGGCTCAGTTGGTTGGGCGTTTGACTTCAGCTCAGGTCATGATCTTGCGGTTCATGGGTTCAAACCCCGCATTGGGCTCTGTGATGACAGCTTGGAGCCTGGAGCCTGCTTTGGATTCTGTGTCTCCCTCTCTGTCTCTGTTCCTCCCCTGCTTGCACTCTGTCTCTGTCTTTCTCTCTCTTCTAAAGGTAAATAAAGATTAAAAAATAAACAAAAAATAAAAATAAAAAAAATAAATAATGGCTGAGAATTTCCCAAATCTGGGGAGAGATTTTAGATACTTCTAGATAAGGTCAAGGAGCTAATATATCATCCTCAAATTTCAACACCAAAAGACCTTCTTCAAGATACATTATTATAAAACTGTCTAAAATCAGAGACAAAAAGTTGTAAAAACATCAAGTGAAATAAAATTTTTCACATGTAAGGGAAACCATATAAAATTGTCAGCAGACTGCTCAGCAGAAACCTTAAGGCCAGGAGAGAATAGGGTGATATACTGAATGTGCTGAAAGAAAAAAAAAATGTCAATCAAGACACTTTACCCGGAAAAGTTGTCATTCAGGAGTAGAGAGGTAAAGGCTTTGACAAATAAACAAAAGCTGAGGGAGTTCATCATCACAAGACCTACTTTATAATACATGCTTAAAGTTCATCAAATAGAAGATTAAAGAGCTAACTAGTGACAAGAAAACATATGAAAATATAAAACATGCCAGTAAGGCAAGTATGTCATCAAATTCAAAATATTCTAATACTGAGGCCCAGTGCCCCTACTTCCACTCAAGGCAGAGGGGAATCTTGTATAACCAAACATGTAAATAAGATCCAGAGTATCATAACAATAACTAAAATTTCCAGGATGAGATTTTTTTTTAAATCACTTATACCAATAAGAATGAAAATCTCCGACTGACTAATTTCACTTAGCATAATACCCTCCAGTTCCATCCACATAGTTGCAAATGGCAAGATTTCATTCTTTTTTGATTGCCGAGTAATACTCCATTGTACATATATACCGCATCTTCTTTTTTTTTTTCAATATATGAAATTTATTGTCAAATTGGTTTCCATACAACACCCAGTGCTCATCCCAAAAGGTGCCCTCTTCAGTACCCATCACCCACCCTCCCCTCCCTCCCACCCCCCATCAACCCTCAGTTTGTTCTCAGTTTTTAACAGTCTCTTATGCTTTGGCTCTCTCCCATTCTAACCTCTTTTTTTTTTGTCCTTCCCCTCCTCCATGGGTTTCTGTTAAGTTTCTCAGGATCCACATAAGAGTGAAACCATATGGTATCTGTCTTTCTCTGTATGGCTTATTTCACTTAGCATCACACTCTCCAGTTCCATCCACGTCGCTACAAAGGGCCATATTTCATTCTTTCTCATTGCCATGTAGTAGTCCATTGTGTATATAAACCACAATTTCTTTATCCATTCATCAGTTGATGGATAGAGAAAGACAAAAATCATATGACTTTACTCATTTGAGGACTTCAAGAGCCAAAATAGATGAACATAAGGGAAGGGAAACAAAAATAGTATAAAAACAAGGAGAGGGACAAAACAGAAAAGACTCATAAATATGGAGAACAAACTGAGGGTTGCTGGAGGGGTTGTGGGAGGGGGGATGGGCTGAATGGGTAACAGGCACTAAGGAATCCACTCCTGAAATCGCTGTTGCACTATATGCTAACTAATTTGGATGTAAATTTTAAAAAATAAAAAATAAAATTAAAACAAAAAAGAATGAAAATCTCCATTTGAGTGACAGAAGATACTCAACAAATGTTAAGACCAAGATGACACCGATGTTGGAATTATCCAGCTAGGATTTTAAAGCAGTCATCATAAAAATACTTTAATGAACAATTATGGACACACTTGAAATTAATGAAATCTCAGCAAATAAATAAAAGATGTAAAGAAGAACCAGATTCAGACCCAGCTGCCATGCTAAAAGGAAGCCTGAGTGTCCGTGTGGAGAGTTCTGCATGTAGAACTACAGCCACTGGCTGACGGCTGCAGTTCAGCTCACATCTGGTGGCCAGCACTAACTGCCATTCACATACTATGTAAATTTTAGATTTTCCAAGCATCCCAGCCCCCATCAATAATATACCAAGCAGAATTTCACAAAATCCTGAAAAATTATAAAGTGTTATTTTTTTTACTACATTTGTTTATGCAACAAGAGATGGCTAAAACATACGCTTTATAGTTTATGAATCACAATAGAATCTAACATGTAAGGTTATAGCCCAAAAATGTTGTGGCAAAAAGAATAGGGAATATAGAAGTGTAAGCCAATGACAAAACTAAAATATTATTCAATGAGTTGAAAGAGTTGTTATTCATATGTGCCAACAAATGAATAAAAATGTTACCAAAATGGGGTCATGCTTTACCATTTTTTATCAGGTTTTAGGAATGAAAAATTCAATAACTATAATAATAAGCTCAATGGATGGGCTCAAAAAAAGGGTAAATTGTATGCAAAGTTAAGTTATTATCAGTGTAAAATAGACTGTTATATCTATAAAGTATTTTATGTAAGTCTCATGATAACCACAAAGCAAAAACCTATAGTAGATACCAGAAAGATAAAGAGAAAGGAATCTAAGCATACAACTACAGAAAGTCACCAAATCACAAAGGAAGAGAGCACAAGGAATGAAGGAACAAAGAAATACAACACAGAAAACAAAGAACAAAATGACATTCATAAGTCCATAACTCAATAATAATTTCACATGTATATGGACTAAACAAAAGGCATATGGTGTCTAAATGGATTAAAAAAAAGCAAAACCCAACTCTATGCTTCACATAAAACACTCACTTTAGCTTTAAGATCACACATAGACTCAAACTAAAAGGATGGAAAAAGATATTCTGTGCAAATGGAAAACCAAAGAGAGCAGGGGTACCTATGCTTATCTCAGAAAAAATAAAGTAAACATATTAACGAGAGACAAAGACAGTTATTATATAATGATAAGGAGATCAACTCATCAAAAAGAATATAACAATTGTAAATGTATGCGCACCCCAACAGTGGAGTACCTAAATATATTAAACAAGTACTAACAGATTTTGAAGGGAGATATGGATAGCAATACAATAACATTAGAGGACTTCACTACCCCACTTACAAATTTTTTTTAAGTTTATTTATTCTGAGAGAGAATGCATGAGCAGGGGAGAGGGGGCAGAGAGACAGGGAGAGAGAGAGTCCCAGGTAGGCTCCATGCTCTGCACTTAGCCTGACACAGGACTCAGTCTCACAGACAGCAAGATCATGACTTAAGCTGAAATCAAGAGTTGGTTGCTTAACCAACTGAGCCACCCAGGGACCCTTTCAGTACTCCACTATTAACATTGGATATTATATCCACACAGAAAATCAATAAGGAAACACTGAATTTGAATTATACCTTACAGGAAATAAACCTAACAGACACATACATAACATTTCATCCAAAAGCAATGGAATACACATTCAAGTACACAGGGAACATTCTCCAGGATAAATCATATGGTAAGTCACAAAATAAGACTTAGCAAATGTAAGAAGATTGAAATCATACCAAGTACATTTTCTGAACACGATGGTATGAATCTAGAAATCGGTAACAGGAGAAAAACTGGAAAAGTCACAAGTAATTGGAAATGAAAAATAACACATTCCTAAACAATCAGTAGGTCAAAGAAGAAATCAAAAGAGAAATAAAAAAATCATCTTGAAACAAACAAAATGGAAACACAATGTATCAAAAAACTCATGAGATGCAGCAAAAGCAGTTAGTTATGAGAGGAAGTTTATAGTGGTAAATGCCTATATTAAGGAAGAAGAGAGGGGCACCTGGATGGCTCAGTCGGTTGTGTCCAACCTCAGCTCAGGTCATGATCTCGCGGTCAGTGAGTTTGAACCCTGCGTTGGGCTCTGTGCTGACAGCTCAGAGCCTGGATGGAGCCTGCTTTGGATTCTGTCTCCCTCTTGCTCTCTGCCCCTCCCCCCGCTCACACTGTTCTCTCTGTCTCTCACAAATGAATAAACGTTAAAAAAATTTAAAAAAAAAAGAAAGAAGAGAGATCACAAATAAACTTTATACCTCAAGGAAGTAGAAAAGAACAAACTAAGTCCAAAGTTAGCACAAGGAAATAAATAAAGATCAGAACAGAAGTAATTGAAATGGAGATTAAAAAAAATAATGAAAGATCAATGAAGATGAGAGCTGGTTTTTAGAAAAGATAAAATTGACAGACTAACAAAAAAAGAAAGAAGATGTAAATAAGTAAAATGAGAAATGAAGAAGAAACATTACACCTGATAGCACAGAAATACAAAAGATCATGAGACCCCTTGGACAATTATACACCAACAAATTCAATAACCTAGATGAAATGGATAAATTCCTAGAAACATTCAGCCTGCCAAAACTAATTATAGAGAAATAGAAAATTTGAACAGACTAGTAACAAGTGAAGAGATTGAATTAGTAGTCAAAAACCTACCAACCAAGAAAAGCCCAGGATCAAATGATTTCATGGTGAATTCTACCAAACATTTAAAGGAGAATTAACACCAACCCAAAAAATAAAGAGAAAGGAACACTCCCAAACTCATTTTATTAGGCCAGCATTACCCTGATACCAGAAGCAGATAAGAATACTACAAGAAAAGAAAATTACAGGCCAGTATTCCTGGTGAATATAAACACAAAAGTTCTCAACAAAATACCAATAAACAAAATTCAGCATTGTATTAAAAGGATCACCCTCCACGATCAAGGAGGATTTATCCCTGAGTATGAGAATGATTCAACTTATGCACATTAATAAATGTGATATATCACATCAATAGAATGAAAGATACCTCAATAGATGCAGTAAATGCAGTTGACTAAATTCAGCATCCATTAAAGATAGAAACTTTTATCATATTGTATATAAGAGAAATGTACATCAACATAATAAAAGCCATATATAAGAAACCCATAACAAACATCATACTCAACAGTGAAAGGTTGAAGTCTTTCTCATTCAATCAGGAACAAGACAAGGATGCCTACTTTCACCACTCTTATTTAACATGCTACTGGAAGTCCTACACAGAGCAATCAGGCAAGAAGAAGAAAAAAAAAAGGAATCCAAATCAGAAAGGAAGAAGTAAAACTGTCTGTATTTTCAAATGACATAATTTTATGTGGAAAGAATCCTAAAGACTGCACAAAAAAAAAAAAAACAAAAAACAAAAACAAAACAAAACAAAAAACCAAAAAAAAAAACTATTAGAACTTATCAACAAATTCAATAAAGTTATAAGGTACAAAATTAATATACAAAAATCAGTTGCATTTCTGTACACTAACAAGGAACTATCTGAAAAAGAAATAAAATATTTTCATTTATGATACTATTAAGAAATACTTAGGCATAAATTTAACCCAGGAGGTGAAAGTTCTACATCCTGAAAGTTATGAGATATCGATGAAGGAAACTGAAGACACAAATAAAAGATATTCCATTTTCATGGGTCAGAAGTTAATATTGTTAAAATGTTCATACTACTCCAAAACCATCTACAAATTCAATTTAATCCCTATTAAAATTCTAATGACATTTTTTATGAAAATAGAAAGAAAATCCTAAAATTCATATGGAATTACAGAAGACCCTTAAATAACCAAAGCAATCCTGAGAAAGAAGTACAAAGCTGGAGGCATAACAACTCCTAATTTCAAGCTTTATTACAAAGCTATGATAATGAAACAGTATGACACTGGCATAAACATAGGCACATAGACCAATATAACTGAATGGAGAGCCCAGAAATAAACTCTTACATCTATGGTCAAGTAATATTTAACAAGGAAGCCAAGAAGACTCAATGGGGGAAAGGACAGTCTCTTCAATAACTTGGTGTTGGGAAAACTGGATAACTACATGCCAAAGAATTAAATTGGCCCCCTATCTTATACCACTCACAAAATTTAACTTCAAATAGATTAAAGTCTTAAATGTGGGACCTGAAACTGTAAAACTCTTAGAAAAAACTAGGGAATAATCTACTTGACATTAGTGTTGGCAAGGACTTTTTGTATTTGACACCGACAGTGCAAACAACAGAAGCAAAAATAAACAAGTGGGACTACATCAAATTAAAATGCTTCTGCATTTTAGTAAAAGAAACTATCTGCAAAATAAAAAAGGCAACCTACAGAATGGGAGGACATATTTGCAAATCACCTATCTGATAAGAGGTTAACATCCCGGGTTCCTGGGTGGCTCAGTGGTTAAGCATCTGACTTCGGCTTAGGTCATGATCTCACGGTTTGTGAGTTTGAGCCCCGTGTTGAGTTCTCAGCTGTCACTACAGAGCCTGGTTGGGATTCTCTCTCTCCCTCTGTCTCTTTTTTTACTAAAATAAATAAGCATTAAAAAAAGAGGTTAATACTCCAAATATATAAGGAACTCCTATAACTCAATAGCAAAAAAAAAAAAAAAAAAAAAAAAAAAAAAAAAAAAAGAAAACAAAAACAAAAAACAGAACACACAAACAAACAAACAAAACCTAAATAACCCAATCTGATTAAAAAATGGGCAAAGGACCCAAATAGACATTTTTCCAAAGAAGACAGAATAGATGGCTAACTGGTACATGAAAAGATGCTCAACATCACTGATCATCAGGGAAATGCAGATTGAAACCACAATGACATATTATCTCATACATGTTACAAACTATTGTCAAAAAGACAATCAGCAAGAAGTCTTGGCAAGGCTGTGTAGAGAATGGAACTCTTGTGCACTGTTGGAAATGTAAATTTGTACAGCCCTTATAGAAAACAATATGGAGTTGCCTCAAAAAAATTAAAAATAGAATTACCATATGATCTAGCAATTCCAATTTTTGGTATATATTTGAAGGAAATCAAAACACTATCTTGAAGAGATAACTGTGTCCTCATGTTCATAGAAGCATTATTCACAATAGCCAAAACATGGAAACAACCTAAGTATCCATCAACAAATGAATAGATAAAGAAAATGTGGTACATACAGGCAATGGAAAACTATTCAGCCATTAAAAGGAAGGAAATCCTGCCTTTTGAGACAACATTGGTTGACCTGGAGGGAATTATGCCAAGTGAAATAAGTCAGATAGAAAGACAAATACGTATGTTTTCACTTATATGTGGAATGTAAAAAAGCTGAACTCCTAGAAATAGAGAGTAGAATGGCGGTTGCCAAGGGTTGGGGGTGAGGGAAACAGAAGTTGGTCAAAGGCACAAACTCCCAGCTTGAAGATGAATTCAGTTTTGAGAATCTAATACACTGTATGGGGAACATAATAAACAATATTGTAGTGCATACTTGAAACTTGTTAAGAAAGTAGATTTTAAAAGTTAACACCACAAAAAAAAAGGTAATCATGTGACGGAATAGAGGTGTTAAATAACTTTACTGTGGTACTTATTTTGCAATATATATGTGTATCAAATCATCATATATGTACATTTATGTATATTACATGTCAATATTTCAGTGAAGCTGTGGTTGAAAAGAGAAAGATTTAGTGGTTGGGACTGGTCGTTCAGCACTGAAATGTGCTGAATAGGCAGTAAATATGATACCATGGGTCTTCTTCACATTTAGTGTATTCTGCCCGATATGCAGATCTTGGTTAGAAAAAGCAAAGAATATAGATGGTAAATATTGCATGCATGCTCTTATGTAATTTCAAGTAACAGGAAGATCCTTGGCTTAGTTAGATACTTTCATTTGAACTTGGCAAGAAATTTAGCTTTGGAAAACCTCAACAGCAGTGGTTCATATAATGTAGTATGGGTCAGCGTGATAACAGAAGATTCCCAATTTGCTTCATGTAAAATTCTGCAGGCAAGTAGTGGAATAGAGTAAAACTGTCTTCTTCAACCAACCAATCCCTTATCTTTCTTATCTCCCAAGAAAAACTGCTTGAATATTCAAAAGTTTCTCGAGACTGAATGCATCTTGCAGACAGTTGTGTCTAACATTTGGCAAATTTTATGAGACACTAATTTGGAGAGAAGTCCTAAATTTAGTCTTCAGATCTCAATGCTGCTTGCAGTTCTATTCTTCTGATATGCAAAGCCAAACTGTCAAAGCAGATTCTGAACATTTGGGAACTATTCCTGATAGGAGACAATCTTTTCACTTGAAAGTGGAACTCAAACTATATTTATAACATGAGATGTGCTATTTTTATAATAGGTTGTAAAAAAATAATAAACGACCTTTCCTTTGTATTTAAAAATATTTAAGAAGCCTCTCTCTCAAATAAAATATTTCTCAATATTAAAAAAATCAGATACTCGTTAGTGATAAAGCAAGCCACACAATGGTTTCACTGTTTGGCAGTAGATGCCTTTATTTAAATCTGATAATGTACTGTGACTATCAAACAGAAGCTGTATGTACAGCAAAATAAAATACTATTTTTCCTGTCCTGGGAATCCTTTTGTAATAAAATATTTTACTTCTTCACTGTATTTTCACTTCATTTACCACTCTACCTAACAGAATCTGGAAAAAGAAATTGTAGAACTTAAAAAGCCAGGCAAACAGATACATGTAACATCAATTATGTCTATTAGATTACCCACCTTGTTTTGCCAATTGCAAATCATGCTTTTTGAGTTCTAGTAAACATTATTATTTTTCTGCCTTGTTTGCTCTGCTTCTATCATGCAGGTAGGAATCTGGTATATTTATTGTACTTAAGCACTTACTTCTTACTCGGTTCCAGGAAATTTGACTTTTGTTTTTGTTGTTTTCTTTGCTCCAAGATCCTCATTTTGGTTGCTTAGGGAGTAAAGCCTTAACTATTTCCAGTAGTAACATGTTTTTGCTTTAAGCTTTAGTTACAAAAACTGAGACCCCCTACTCACTTTCAACACTCCCAGAGGCTGTTAAGCTGCCTCCCTGTATTTAAACACCCCTTTGACACCTAACTCCAGCTTCTCCTCGCTGGAAGGGTCTGCACATGTGCATGCTTGGTTTTACTCGGGTTGCTCCTCTAGGCGCTTCCACACAGTCCAACCCTTCCATGTCGTGCTGTGGTGAACTGCGTGAAGATTTTGGCAGGGACAGATTTCAGATGCGCCAACTGCTGATTTTCGACCATGAAATCTGCCGTGGGAAGCTACTGATACATTACTCTTTTTTACTGTTTCCAAGGTAGGGTTTTCAGGCTTCTTGGAAACTGCACTTCCTCCTCCTCCAGGTACCTGGATGTAAAGGGAGGAGGTTTCTGACAGGAGAGAGAGGTACCCTTGCCTTCTTAGGATGTGCTTTTTGTACCTGGTCCATTAGGACATTTTGTTTCTGGTCTCACAGCATATCCATGGACTCCCCCACTTAACCTTCCTCCCCCCACCCCCTCGCAGATTACTGACTGTACCCCAGTGTCAAACCTAGATATTACTCACACTGCTCCTGCACTATTTGAAGATAAGGCTTATTTTTCTCATTATGAAATATTTTGTGCAGATGTGATGACATATATGAGAGGTCTAATAAATCATATCAAAATGGCCACCTGTCTCCTCACTGCATAAGTTTTAATAATAAACATTTCACGATCTGGCAACAAAATTCAGAAGAAACTCACAGTATTTCTTAAATCAATGTAATGAAGTACTTATTATAAAAGAGAAATAGAAAGCAAAATTAAATGTGTTTCAATCTGTAAATGTTTGAGTACATGTATATTATAACACTCATGAAGCAGTTACATTCCTCTTGCATGCTTGAAATAAATTTGTTCTGACATAGAATAGATAAGATCAAAAACCATTTGATATATGAACAGAGTTAAGGATGGACACTCAAACAAACAAACAAACAAGTCTAAAGTTCTGTAAGTAATTATAGACCAAGGGAAAGAAGAGGTGGAAAAAACAAGTAGAGATAACTGGCGAAGGCAAAAGACAGGCTGCCAAAATGGAGAAAATAAGAACCATCGTCTCTCAAGTGATATTCTGAGCTGGATTGGAAGCTGCAGTGTGAAAATTACTCCATTTGTTGTAGCCCAGAATGCTTCCATAAGCACACTATATGCTAAAATCCTTTTCAATTACATATGTAGCTGGAAATGCTAGAATATATTGAGTGGGCAGAATGTGCAAATAAAACATTAGCTTTAAAATGTCTTTATTCCATTTAAACTTCCCTCTCTGTAAGATCTGTTACTTTACTGAACTTCTAAAATAATTTCTTAGAAAAATGTTTTAGTATTATCACATATTAAAATACTACCAATTTACATTTGTAAGGGTTTAGTTCAGCAAGACAGTTGGAAGACCAATAAAGCCAATAGTGTGTACCTAATCATGAATTTCTGAAATGCCCCAGTAGAGAGTGTTACTACCCACATTAACAACTCTGAAGTCCCTAGTGTCCCTTTTGCCGCCACAGACTCCTGCATTCTTGCCAAATGCTACCCTGGACTTTGTATTTGTAATTCCCCTGGTTTTTCACATAGTTTTAATATGCATGCATGCATTCCTAAGAATATAACTTGTTTTAGGTATTTATGAAAATCATATATATGTAATATCATACTACATATTGTTTTCTGGCATCTTGCTTTGTCATACAGGGTGTTGGTGAGAATCATCCACGTTGATGCATGTAGCTCTAGTTAATTTTGAGTGACAGGCTTCTATGGAATGAATGTAACATATGTATCTATTCTCTGATCTGTGGATGTTTGGGTTTTTTTCAGGGTTCCTTTTTGTGTTATGAAAGCATTGTTATTAACATTCTTTTACATGTCGCCATTTGCCCATACACAAGAGCTTCTCTAGGGTATATATTTAGGAACAAAATGTATGGGTTATGGAATACACTTTTATCTAAATTTAGGAGGTAATGTGAATATTTTTTTTTTCAAAGTGATTGTAGTAATTTAGTTTTACCAGTGTTAATGTATGTTCCTATTGCTATATACATCTTAACGAACACTTGGTATTGTAAGAATTTTTAAATTAATTTTTTTATTGAAAAATAACTGACATACATTGTTGTATTAGTTTCAGGTGTGCAGCATAATGATTCAATATTTATAGACATTACAACATGATCACCACAAGTCGGGGTACCAGACTTTTATTTTTGATAAAATATGATATGAAATGGTATTTCATAATGTAAATATTCATTCCCTCAAGGACTAATGACATTCTTTTAAAGTGAGTATGAACTATTTGAGTTTTGCCCTTTTATGAAATTCCTGTTTGTATCTTTTGCTCATTTTTCTACTGGATTTCTTGCTGCTTTTGAATTCCTTATGTGTTCCAGATATGCCTCCTTTGTTGTCTATATGGGTTGCATATCTCTTCTCCAAGTTTTTGGCTTGTCTTTTCATTATGATGTCTTTTGATGGAAAGAAATTCCAATTTTATTTAGTAGAATTGATCAAAATTTTAAAAAATGATTGCAGTGTAGGTCTTTTAAGAAATCATCCTCTTCTGCAAAATGATAAATTCTTTCTCCAGTTTTAAAGTTTAAAAATTTTGGCCTTCCTGTTTAAACCATGAGTCCATCAAGAATTGATTTTTGTACAAAGTATAAAGAAATCAATTGTGCCCTCACCATTCACTGAGTATCATTCTTTCCCTTCTGATGTTCCATCCAGCACTGTTATAAAATATTACACAGAGGGTGCCTGGGTGGCTAACTCGGTTGAGAGCCTGACTTCGGCTCAGGTCATGATCTGACCATCTGTGGGTTCCAGCCCCATGTCGGGCTCTGTGTGTTCCAGCCCCA
This sequence comes from Panthera leo, assembly GCF_018350215.1. Lineage (NCBI taxonomy): Eukaryota > Metazoa > Chordata > Mammalia > Carnivora > Felidae > Panthera > Panthera leo. The sequence continues at coordinate 110,504,323 of NC_056687.1, forward strand.
CGTCGGGCTCTGTGCTGACAGCTCAGAGCCTGGAGCCTGTTTCAGATTCTGTGTCTCCCTCTCTCTATGCCCTTCCCCTGCTCAAACTGTCTCTCTCTCTCTTTCAAAATAGATAAACATTTAAAAAATGTTTAAAAAGATACTACGCAGAAATAGATCTGTGTTTCTGCTTTTATTTAACTGTATTAATCTGTTTAGCCCTGTAAAAATGACACACACTTTAAATACTACAGGTTTTTAATATGTCTTGATATTTTCTAATCCCCTCAAATATTCCACTTGGGGAGTATCTTAGTGAATTTTGGAACTTTGCTCGTCTAAATGCATTTTATAATCCATTATTTAGGTTTAATCCTAATGTGTTTTGTTTAAAGAAGTTCTATTTAGTTCTTTTTCAGATCTGTCCCATCATATTTGATGGTCTCTTGTTCCTAGTTCATGCTTAGAATTATTTCTTTTATCTCTTTATATTAAACATATTTTTTTGGCTGATTCCAATATCTGACATCTCTGTAAATCTGATTCTTTGTTTCTACAAATTCATGTTCATGCTCATTTTTTTCCCTTAGCTGCTTTGCATAGACCTAAAATAGGCCACATCCTTGTCCCACTAGCACAGAGTTGGTGAAATAAGATATTGCACTGACTCTTTGTGACTTCTCAGCTACTGGCTGAGGATTTCTTGGTGTGTTGTCTAGGTTTTATTTTGTATATGTGGTTATCTTTTGTTCTAATTTCTATGTGGCAATATAAGTTTAAAATTATATACCATTAGATATTTTGTTTTTCTTTTATTTACTATGATATAGTATAATATAGTGGTTAAGATATTAAATTCTATTACATTACTGTTTGAATTCAAATCCAGACTTTACCAATTACCAGCTCTTCAAAGAAAAATTTACCTACATGATACTTAGTTTCTCACATTGTGTTAGCATAAATTTGATTGGTATATTGAGCTACTGGTAGTATTGAATGAGTGAATTAATGTAAAGAATACACAGTGCCTAGTACATAGCAACAACTCAATAGGTATACATTATCATTAGCTCTGTTTTCCTCCTCTAAGCCCCAGGTACTGAATCTTTCACAAACTTGATATTAGATAAAGGTGTAGATTGATTGACAGGTGCTGAATGTCTGACTGTTAGACTACCGGTACCTGTAACCCACTCCAGAAATTGAAGATGTGGTACAGATGGGGAAGAGGTTCAGTATGCATTGTACAAACAAAGGAAGGCTACTGTAGACAGCACAGATATATCTTGAGTGTGATGGCTGCCTCAGGGCAGTCCTACCCCTGTGATGATGCTCTTCTCCTGCATTCCCAGGAGGTCTGAAGGCTCAGGGCAGTGGGGAATGCAGCAGGGAGAAAGAGGATCATTAGGTCCCCTAGAAAGTACGTAAGTTGTTGTGGTAATTTCTACTGGGTTTTACTCTGAAATTTAGTCTCTAAAGAACAGATCAATCATCTTAACCATCTTTTCCTCCCTTTACTTCCGAAGAGATAGATTTACTAATTCAGGCTAGTCTTAGTTTATTTTGTTTAGAGTATTGAGAGATAGAGTGTATGTATTTTAAATGTAATGAGAAATGCCCATTTTTTGCTTTAGCCTAAATTTAAACATTTTATATGAAGTTAAATTTGAAAATGTAATTAAAAAACCTTTTTGTTTGTATGTTTTTAAGATATTTCTCCAGATATCCCCTTTCTTTTGATTGTCCAGGAGCCTCTTGCCTTGTCATTACTTATTTCCTCTCATGTTTTGAAACGATACATCCTCACTAAAGCCAAAAGGATTTCGCAGCTCCCACTTTCTTTCACATTAGCTCAACTGGTAATTTTCTTGTGGATTATCATATACTACTACTGTTAAAATATTCATTACACGTTGAATCAGACCTCAGCATAAAATTATTCTGAGTCTACTAATTAGTCAAGGTGAGACATTTAGCACATTAAATTACTTAGTTTTATTTCTATTAATGACTCAGCTTATTATACCTGAACATTTTTTTTAGATCCTTTAAAAAAAATTCTGCAGTTCCTGAAGAATCTACTTACATTTCCTAACTTTGGGCTTCATTTGTTCTTCTTTTTCTATTTTCTTGAAGTGCAAAGTTAGGTTGTTTATTTGAGATGCTTCTTGAGGTTTAAATTTATAATGTTTAAGCTTACTCTCTAGTTTATACTTAATGCATACATATTGCACACATTGCAAAAAGAGTTGCAAAATAAGTATTTTCTAAAGATGTTTTATTTGTGAACATAGCATTGGAGAAGACTAATTTTGTAGTAATAAATTGCCCAAATAAGTGTATGCCAGGGTTAATTCCTCACTTTTTACCCCATTAATTTGCTGATTTATTCTTATCTTTCTAGTTATATGAAAAGATCTTTTTAGTTCTCTTAGGACAAAGACTTTGAGATTAATGCTTAATCTGGGTTTATATTTGAAGGGGTCTGTAGCTTAGCAATGAAGAGTTGGTATCTTGGAACTCACTTCTCTTTTAAAAATTATTCTTAGATTTGAAGAAAGATAAAAATTGCTTTTAAATGAATAAATATCTTTTAACTGAATACTTAAAACTACATTTGCTAGCAATTGTAGGAGAAGTTTTTCAATTTCAATTTACTGAAATTCAGCAAAACCTTGGATTGTGAGGAACTTGTTCTGCAACTGCTAACGCAAGATGACCAAACATTTCTAATAAATTTTAACATGATAAACGAGTGATGTCTTGCAATATGAGTAGTATGTGATGATGAATGTCACATGATTACAACTGAGCCAATGGTTCTTCTCTCTCTCTCTCTTCCTCTCTCTATCTCTCTCACTGTGGGATTGTGGATGATTGTCTCCCATGCTCAGATGCTTGGTCTCCAGCCAAGGTGTTTGGCAGAAATCAGTGATTTTTCAGAATGTTGGAATGTGCCCATAACTGGCACTAGTGTATTTTTTGTCACTTCAAAGCACCTATGGACAGAACTTTGCTTTTCCATACAAGAGTAAGCTTAGGAATGCTTTACTTCTTTCTAGGTCAGGCTGCCTGCAGATATAGACCCTTTCCTCTGTTGCCTTATTGCCAGTTACATCAAATACAGTATATGACAAGAGTTTATGAATACTGTACTGTAGTCAGTGTATCCTGTACTGTGCGAGTGTATACAATGGCCCCCATGTAGAAAAAGATTCCATTGAGTCAATAGGTAGAAGTGATTCTGTTAGTGATAGTGAAAGTCGTCCTACAGAGTAACCCTCCTCTCTCTGTCTCCCTCACCCCAGCCATGAAGGTTTTCAAAGGTAAGTGCAGGTTAATTTGTTTTTCTTTGTATTTTGTATTTTCTTTATTATTTTATATTATATTACAGTATTGTAATCATTTTTTATGAATATTTTTGGGTTGTGGAACAAATCATATGAGTTTCCATTATTTCTTATGGGGAAATTTGCTTTGACATACAAGTGCTTTGGATTACAAGCATGTTTCCAGAACGAATTATGCTCACAAACCAAGGTTTTATTGTATATCATTCTTGCTAAATGATGAGTAAATGTATTGTTCCTTATTAAGGTAAATATTTGCATACAGGTGAATCTTGAGATTGAGAGAACACCAACAGGAGGAGACAAATTTGTTATGGTGATTTCATGTTTATCGATTATAGTATCTACCAGTGACTTCTCTGAGGTCTGTTTCCATTTCAGTACATAGGTAGGAATTTTACCAAATTTGATCCTGTTTATCTAGTGTCAGTTCTAGAGCTTCACTCATCTTTCCCGCAGTCTACATCAAGGCTTATGTAATCGAAAATGACATTGTAATTATTATTCCCACATACTCCAATGTGGTAAAGTAGTATATTTAAATGTTGACTGCAATCTGCTGTAAGAAACACATTTAACTTCCCAACAGTGGACACATGTATATGTGCACTCACCTACTGCAACTGAAACAAAATATCAATAATCAAAGCATAGTTTTACTATTTAAAAATTTCTAGATACTTCTATTTTATTTCATTAAAAGTACTAGTTGGGACACACTAAATTTATGTAATGATTCATAGTTTGAAAGATGCTGTTCTAAAAAATATCTACGTAAGGTAAATATAGCTTTATATGCTGATTTGTTTCCCCTTTCTTAATTAAAATTTATATTGTTGCCAGTCAGAGCATAAGATAACCAGTGTTTCTACAATAAGGTGATAAAACTCATTCTAAAACAAAGAAAGCTCTCATTTTCATTTCGTTTATTCTCTGTAAAATAACAAAATCACCTATTGACCTAATACTTTCTCTCTAGACCCCAGGTTTTAACTATATCATTCTATACATGGAGGTGAAGTATCTCATGGGTCTTCTTATACTTGGGAAAAATACATTTACCCAACATTTCTAGTTTACTTACTGCTTCGTAAGCTTTGTGTGAGAAGTTTCTGACATTCAGCTGTAAGGCACACAAGGAGAAAAAGAAGTCTACAGAGGAAAAGTCATGAGGAAAAAAAATCCTTACATTTATATTGTGTGTATCAGTTTTCTTGGTTGTAATGAGGAAGAAAATACAAATCCATCTCCTGTGTGTTTTTGAGAGAGAAATTGCTGATGATTTGACAATGCTGCAGCTGCTATTACCAGCCAGGCAGACTCAGTTATTGGCTGTTTCATTCAAGTTTTGCTATTAGATGTGTTGAAATTGACCCTGGGGATGGAAAGTGCTTCTCACAGTTAGGTCATGGGGTTGTAGAAAAGAGCAAAAAGCTATCATATAGCTTCCCATCTCGTGGCTCATCCAAGTACTCTTAGAACTTAAGGCAGGGAGTTCTGTCTCATTTTTCTCCTTTTTGCTTGAACTTTTTCAACAAAAAAGAAAAAGCGGATTTAAATGCCTAAGAGATGAAAAGCTTAAAACCAAGGCTATATTAAGAAGGTTCACATAGCGTCATGGCCCCATACTATTTTAGATGAAAACCAAAGAAATGATTGAAAAACTTACCCTTGACAAAAAATGATGTCACATGGAGTCTTTATTCAAGTTCCCTATCATAACCAGCATCAGCCCTTCAGTAGTTATATCTAGGATTAATTTGTTTGAAGAAATTCTATTTTGAGGGTGTAGAAGTAAGAATAATAAGCATTTTTAAAATGTTTTTTTAAATGTTTATTTGTTTTTGAGAGGGAGAGAGAGACTGAGTGTGAGTGGGGGAGGGGCAGAGAGAGAGGGAGACACAGAATCCCAAGCAAGCTCCAGGCTTTGAGCTGTCAGCACAGAGCCTGACATGGGGCTCAAACTCATGAACCGGGAGATCATGCCCTGAGCCAAAGTCAGATGCTTAACTGACTGAGCCACCCAGGTGCCCCAGAATCTATTTTTTGAATGTTTATTTATTTTTGAGAGAAACAGAGAGAGACAGAGTGTGAGCATAGGAGGGGCAGAGAGAGAAGGAGACATAGAATGCCAAGCAGGCTCTAGGCTCTGAGCTGTCAACATAGAGCCTGATGCAGGGCTCAAACTCATTGGTCTGTGAGATCATGACCTGAGCTGAAGTTGGACACTTAACTGACTATGCCACCCAGGCGCCCCCAAAACAATAAGAATCTTAAAAAGTTATTAAAATATCTTACAAATTATAGATGGTATTTGGTTCAGAACCAGAATACCAAGGATTTTTTTTAGGATGTTTCTACAAAGCGTTTTTCTTTTTTTTGGAGTTTCTTGCAAATGTACAATTTAAGTTTGACATAATTGATATTGACTTTCTCATTCTATCAGCTTGGGTTTAGGAACAACTATATCATGCAATCTACAAAATACAGACAATTTTTCTTCCACTATAATAGAAGTTTTCAGAGTTCCAGAATTGACTCTAAATTTGTACATTTTCAAGTAAACAGGAGCTTCCAATGCTTCAATTTTGTAAAGCTTCACAAAATAGAATGTCCTTTCTTATAAATGAGAAAATAACACAAACATGAAAAAAAACCACACTAATCCCTTCCGAGGCATTGCAGATTCACTTTGCTGATTTAAGTAAATAGCATAAAGCACAGTCACTTGACCTGGTAGCTTCAGTGCAGACTCCGCATGCTGAATCTCCTGGCACTCTGTAACTGCAATGGGGCTTAACTTTGACACCAGAGGTCTGTTTCAGCCTTAAGCCTAGATAATTCCACGTTATTGCCATTTATAGTTATCATTTTAGTAGTACTGTTCTCCTATCTTTTGTTCTCTCTGGTATTCATTCTTAACCCCATGATACTCTTATTTAATCTACCTTCTTGATATTCTTCTTTCTACCAAACCTTTCAGTTTTAGCTTCTAGAATCTCTATTTCACACTAAACAAAGTAATCTAATTGCTAAATCTTTTTCACTCAATATAAGTTTTATTTTTATTTTCCTAGATAAACCTTGCCCTTCCTTGTGAATACCAATGCCCCTGGAGCACTTTAGGTAGAGGTAGTCATTCTCTCAATATACCATTGGTGGTAGGCTGAGTGACACTCCCTCTTCCATGTCCACATTTTAATGTCCAGCAACTATGACTATGTTACCTTACATGGTAAGAGAGAGTTCAAAGATGTCTTAAGTTATGGAACATGAGCTGAGGAGATTATCGTGGATTATCTGAGTGGGGGCAATATAATCACAGGGTTCTTTAAAAAGGAGTGGGGGGGGCAAGAAGATAAGAGTCTGAGAGAAAGAAGTTATGAGGAAAGAAGCAGAGGTCAGAGAGGAGAGAAGATACATGCTATGTTTCTGGCTTTGAAGATGGAGGAAAGGGACCTGAGGCAAAAAAATGCAAGTGACCTCTATAAACTAAAAAAAGCAAGGGAACGGATTCTTCCCTAGATTTTTAACAGGATTAATGGCCTGCCAACATCTTGATTTTAGCCTAGTGAAACCGCTTACTTTGAGAACTGTAAAATAGTAAGTTGGTGTTGGGTAAGACACTTAGATATGGACTCTTATCCATATCTTGGTCCCCCACCATCCCAGAAGTCCCCCACCCTTGTTCTGCTCTGGATTTTGTCTCCAAGAACTACTATTTCACTTCTCTCTAACCTTACTTCATTGTTTATCCTGGAACCCATGATTGATCTCTTGAACCTCTCTTAATTCCCTTGGATCCTCATCTTTCTGTACCTCTATAAGTCCTCAGCCTAGAATTAATTTTACTGTCTGCCTCTTATATGTGAGCTGTTGAGATTTGCTAGAATAAAAATTTTCAAATACTTAGATTACTTAATACAAATTCATGGTCCTCACAGTTAACCAGGTCTCTAAAACTAGTCATGAGAAGTCATTAGACAAGTGGAATCTGTGAATTTGCTTATTGTCCAGTCAGTACTTGAGAATATTCTTCATAGTATCTGGTATCATCTCTTCCTGTTCAGGTCCAGGAACTATGGCTTTATGTTCTTTGTCATCAGATGAGCTATTTTTGATTAATGTCATATCTCCCACCATTAGTAAAAGATAGCAGTACTGTTATTCTTCACATAGTTGCTATTAAAAAATAGATATCTTATTGCTTCTTCAGTTTCTAGACATCATTTTTTAAATTCTGGCTACCAATAACTCATAATGCTAAATCATCCATTGTGTTACCCATGAATACTAGCTTCCAGTGACACTCTCGTGAAGGTTGTTACTATGTCTTGTTGATGATGACCAGAAATCCAAATTTTACCATAGTATTCTGATTATGTTAAGTTTACTGTTCAGAATCCTACAAACATAGAACAAGACATGTTCCAAGCATGTCTTTTTTTGAACTTTTCAGGTTATATTTATGGAATTCGAAAACTGTGATTCATTTCAATGTTAACACACCCCTGTCTTCCACATATCATCACAACTAAGGAGGATAAGCAAATGACAGTTGGATAAAGCAAGTAGAGAAGTCCATTTCATGCAGGGACTATCTATCCCTCTTCTAGTACAACTATACTCACCATGTCAATGAGAAGCAGGAGAGGCATTAATTTGATGCACCATATGGTCTTATGAGCAGTGGTCATGAAAGCCTTTAGAGGAGATAGGTGCAGCATCTCCCATGGATGGCTGGAAACGTGGCACAGAGACTCCTTCTGAGTGCTGTTGGTAGAAGGCACATAGGATAAAGGATCTCTGCTGCCAATCCCACAGCCTTTGGTTACATTTGCAACCAAAGCAGAACATGAATGGGTCTGTGGTTTGGGCTCAAGAGTTGATAGGGGACCACCCTCATTAGTAGCTCAGAGCCCTGACCTTGTCCTGTGTCTCCTGTGAGTGTCACTAAGAATCACATGCTAGTGTCATTCTGGCAGCCCATTCTCACTCAGTTCCATGTAAAACAAAACAAAATAGATTATGTCAGCAAGGCAAGAGCAATCTGCTCACCTTGCCATCTTCCTGGAACTGGGACTAATGACAGAGGCCAGGGCAACCCCAGAGGCATGAGTTCCAAAGCTCTTCAGGGCATTTGGTGGATTTCATGAAAGGAGCATAGAGTCAGAGAGTGTCCTTGAGAGGAGAAATAGGGCCTAGAGTCCACATATTCTTAGATGGCATGGCCATCCCCAGTCCCAGGCATCCAAGGGGACTCAGAAAATTTTGAGGAAGGTACTTCTTGACCAGGAATAGTGTGGAACTTGGTCCAGACCTGCTTGTTGATAGCATTTCTGTCCCTCGCCAATCCAAGCATTAGAGGAGGAGTTATATTTGTGGAAAATATGCCAGAACTTGGGATCTGCAAAGGCTCAAGGGTGGTACTTTCACTTTGCCAAGCCTAAGTGTGGTACTTCCTCCAGTGCCCATTTCTTCCTTTCAAAATGAGTTATATCTATTTCTGTCTCACCACTGCCCCATAAACATCAGGTGGTGAGATGTCCTTCTTCTGCTTCAAGGTCAACTGTTCCATCTGTGTTCTACTATTTTTTCTCATCTTCTTGGAAACCTCACTGTGAGGTTTTTATCCTCTCTGCCATATCTTCAGTTTCTCCCTTTCTCCTTCCACTTTGCCTTTCTTTCCTAGCCAGAAGTGTTTCGTTGATTATTTTCTTTCCTATTTCTCTCTCTCTCTCTCTCTCTCTCTCTCTCTTGTTTTGAAAGAGTCTTCATGAAAAAAAGTCTATACTCATTTTTCCCTTTTGCTTTCCATTGTTTTCCTCAAGTTGTTATAGTTTGGGTTTCCTCTATCCTTACTGCTCTGACAAGTTATTAGTAACCAATGCATTATTGAACCCAATTATTTTAGATACTATACTTGTATCTTTTGCAATTTAAACTGTTGCAAGCACTTTTCCTTGAGACTCATGTATGCTGTAATCTTTGTCATACTTCTCTGACTGATCTTTTTTGGTTTCTTCATGGAATTCTTTTCCATGAATCCTTTGAGCCTCTGCATTTGCTACTTGTATTAGTTTTCTACTCTTACCTAATAAATGACCACAAACTTAGTTTATAACAAGACTCATTTATTATTTCTTAGTTTTGTAGGCCCCCTCTTAGGTTCTCTTAGATTCTCTTCAGATTCTCACAATCTGAACTACAGGAGTCGGCCTAGCTGTGTGCCGTTTTGGAAGCACTGGGGAAGAATCTGCATCCAAGCTCATTCAGTTTGTGGTAGAATTCAGTTCCTGTGGTTATAGGATCAAGGTTCCCATTTCCTTGCTGGCTGTAAGCTTGGGCCACTCCCACCATTCCTTGCTGCATGGACACTTCTATGCAAGCCATCAACAGAGAATTTCTTTTCCATTGAATCCCTCCCAAACTTTACATATCTTTCACCAAGGAGAGTCCAAATGATTTTAAGGTTATATTCTGCTAGGATATATCTCCCTATTTAAAAATCAACTGACTTGGAACCTTAATTACATTTGTGAGACATCTTGCCATATAACAATCATTAGAGTCATATCTCATCATATGCTTAGAACTAGATGCACTCAATAGGTGAGGATTATATGAGGGAGTGGATCATGAGAGATTTTAGAATTCTGCCTACCTCACTCTCTTCCCCATCTATCTGTTCTCTTGAGATGGTTTCAATTACTACCTATATGCTGGTGAATCTCAAATCTGTATTGTCAGCCCCAATCTCCCATGATTTTAAGCTTCTATATACCAGCACACCTTCAGATGCCAGCTGTTTTTGTTTGAAAATCTCATCACCATTTTAAAAGTAACATGTTTCAGATTCACTCCTCCTGCTGTATTCCCTGTCTTATTTAATTTATCAAATCACTGAAGCCAGAAATCTTAGTGTTATGCTTATTCTTTGCTTCCATTTATCCCACGTATTTATGCAGCTACATAATATGTACATTAAGATATATATGTATATATATACACACACACACACACACACACACACACACACATATATATATAATCTTATATGACCAATTTAACTTCTGCAGCATTTTGTTCAACATCTACAAGCCTCTCTTCTATATTTACAATCGTTACTCTAGTTCAGGTTCTCATTCTTTTTTTTTTTTAAATTTTTTTTTCAACGTTTTTAAGACAGAGAGAGACAGAGCATGAACGGGGGAGGGGCAGAGAGAGAGGGAGACACAGAATCGGAAACAGGCTCCAGGCTCTGAGCCATCAGCCCAGAGCCTGACGCGGGGCTCGAACTCACGGACCGCGAGATCGTGACCTGGCTGAAGTCGGTCGCTTAACCGACTGCGCCACCCAGGCGCCACAGGTTCTCATTCTTCTACCTTGATTATTAGAATACATTTGCTTTTCTTTTTTTTTTTTTTTTTTTTTTTTTTTTTTTTTAATTTTTTTTTTTCCAACGTTTTTTTATTTATTATTTTTGGGACAGAGAGAGACAGAGCATGAACGGGGGAGGGGCAGAGAGAGAGGGAGACACAGAATCGGAAACAGGCTCCAGGCTCCGAGCCATCAGCCCAGAGCCTGACGCGGGGCTCGAACTCACGGACCGCGAGATCGTGACCTGGCTGAAGTCGGACGCTTAACCGACTGCGCCACCCAGGCGCCACAGGTTCTCATTCTTCTACCTTGATTATTAGAATACATTTGCATTGAAGTCTGACATACATACAGAAAAGCACACATATCATAATTATATGGCACAATTAATTTTACAAAGTTAGTGTACTCGTGTAAGCAGTGCTTGTGGATATGCAGCTACACAATGGATATAAGAGAGACTGGATCTCTAAGGATTCTCTGGGATGCCTCCAACTATTTCCATCTCCATCTTAAAACTTAAAGGATAATTACAACAACCAAAGGAATGCAGGATCAAGGAGGATTCAGATACTTTAGATCCTTCAGGAATAGAGATTTAGGTCAACCTACAAACGGGGTAAACATTGGCCACCTGAACATTGGTTCTGTGTGTATGTGTGTGTATTAAGTGTTTTCTCTCTCTGTTTCTCTTACCTCTTACTATTTTATGTATCATTTTATTTTATTTTATGCATCATTTTATAAAGGTAGTTACCTTTAAAATTTAGTTTTTTGGTAACAGAACATTCAGAGAGAACTCTAAGTTTGAGGAGCAATTAACAACAGAGATAGATACTTTGACTATCTCAGGGCAGTGGATACAATCATTATTGGGACTTCATGTGTCTTCACTTTTGGGAGACAGTGGGAGGTCTTTATATATAGGGTAATTGTATCTTATTAGGTGAAATGAAGTTGTCTTGTTATTGAATAGATATTTAAATATATGTAAAAAGGTATGTAAAAGAGATCCTGAGTAGTCAAAGGGGTAGAACAGGATGGTTATTATGCTGCTGTATCTCACTAACAAACTTATCTTTCTATGCTTAGTCTTGGTGGTGCCGAAATAACCGTATTTCCTTTATATTAGTGCTTCCTCACTAGACTGTGCAAGTAGGGAGCACGAGAGGGAAACTGAATGGTTAGAGGAGGGAAAAGGGACCTCCTTCCTCTGCTTCTTGTTTCTGTCGGTATTGTTTCAACAGTGGCCCCTAGTCTGGCTATGACAGTTCCATCTTGTAGCTTTGCCCATACTTTCTAAAAACAGACTGTGTTCCCCTCTCACCATCATATACGTATTCCCTTAGCCAACTGGCACTCTTTCCTCTTTGTGAACTCTGTAAGGTCTCTTATTTCAAACCTGTATGATTTAAGTTGTAAGAATTTTAACCTCTTCCATTTTCTTCTCTCAGTTCTTTGCATGAAAACTTTCAGAAGTTAATGCATTTGTCACACCTCCTTCCTGTTTTCTTGTTCCCTTCCTTCCTTCCTTCCCTTTTACTGTTTTTCAAGTTCTTTTTTTTTTCATTTTCAAATCAATTTTATATAGGTATAATTTGCATGCAGTAAAATTCATGCATTTTTACTGTGCGGGTGACTTCACTAGTTAATTGGTGCATCAGTGCCATCAAGATATAAGATACTTCTAAAATCCCCGAACGTTCTCTTTTGCCCTGGCAGTGAACTGCCATTCACTCGAAGCCCTAGGCAACGTTTGATTTTTTTCACTACTGTATATTCATTTTGTCTGTTCTAGAACTTCATGTAAGTAGAATCATATAGTGTATTTTTTGCATCTGGATTCTTTTACTCATAATAATGTTTGAGGAATTTATCCATGTTTTGCAGTGGTTCATAATTGGCTCCTTTTTGTGGTTGAGTAGTATTCTATTTAATTAATATGCCTAAATATATTGTTTATTCATCTGCCTCTTGATAGACATTTGGATTATTTCCGGTTTGGTGCTATTATGAATAAAATTGCCATAAGCATTCACATTCGAATATTTTTATATGCATGTATTTTCATTTCTCTAAGAGTGGGATGGCTGTATCATATAGTAAATATATGTTTAACTTTAGAAGAAATTGCTAAATTCTTTTCCAAAGTATAAAACGAAATGGATTTACACTCTCTTCAGCAAAATGTATGAGAATTCTGGTTGTTATGCATCTTTACCAACACTTCATCTTGTCAATTAAAAAAAATTAGTGATTCTAGTGAGAATTTAGTTGTTTATCACTGTGGTTTCACTTTTTAATTTTTCTAACGACCAGTGATGCTGGGCATGTTTTTGGTCACTGTTAGCCATTTATGCATTTCATTTTGTGAAGTGTTTTTTTTTTTAATGTTTATTTATTTATTGAGAGGAGGAGGAGGGGCAGAGAGAGAGAGGGAGACAGAGGATCCAAAGCAGGCTCCATGCTGTTAGCATGGTTCCTGAAGTGGGGCTTGACCCCATGAACCATGAGATCATGACTTGAGCTGAAATCATAAGTTGGATGCTCAACCGACTGATCCACCCAGGTGCCCCTTGTGAAGCGTTCCTTAAAATCATTTGGCCATTTTAAACATTAGTTGCTTGTCCTCTTATTACTGAGTTGTGAAAATTTCTTCTAGATATCAGTCCTTCTTCTGATATATGCATTGCGAATATTTTTCTTCCAGTCTGTAGCTTGCCTTTTAATATTTGAAATGGTATCTTTCCAGGAGCAGATGTTTTTAATTTGAATGAAACCCAGTTTATCAGATTTTCTTTTTATTTTTTTCATTTTATGGTTAGTGCTTTCTATATTCTAAGAAGTCTTTGCCTAGTGAGGACTTTATCCTGTGTTTTATTCAGAAGCTTTTAACTTTGGATATATGATCCATTTTGAGCTTTTTTTCCCCCTCCTTCTGTGTGGTACAAGTGAGAGATTAAGTTTATTTTCCTAAAAAATATCCATTGTCCCTGTACCATTTGTTAAAAAAGGCTGTCCTTTCCCATTACTTTACTTTGGAGCCTTTGTTAAAAATTAATTGATTATATATGTGTGGGTCTATTTCTGGACTTTGTATTACTTTTCATTGATCTGTATGTCTATTTTAACACCAACACCATGATATCTTGGTCACTATAGCTTTGTAGTAAAACTTTAAATCAGGTAGTGTCAGTCCTTCAATTTTTTTTTTTCAAAATTGTTTTGACTATTCTAGATTCTTTGCATTGCCATGTAAATTTTAGATATAGGATGTCTATTTTTATAAGGAAAAAACCCTGCTGAGGTTTTATTTGAGGTACTTCAAATCTATAGATGTAACTTGGGGGAAAGTTGACATCTTAACAATATTGACACCTCTAATGCATGGAGGTGATATCTTTATTTAGGTCTGCTTGAATTTTTCTTAGCCTTGTTTAGTAGCTTATAGAGCATACAGGCTTTGCACATATTTTGTTAACTATTGCTAACTATTTCATGTTTTTGATATTTGTATCATGTGAATTGTCAAACCTACTTATTAATTCTAGTAGCTTCCCCCACCCCCAGATTCCTTAGAATTTTCTACATACAAGATCTCGTGGTGGCTGCAATTACAAATTGCTTTACTTTATATGTTCCAATCTGTATGACTTCATTGCTTTTTCTTGCTTTATTGCACTGGGTAGGACCTCAAGTGCAATGTTAAATAGAAATGATTATAGCAGACATCCTTGTCTGTTTCTCAGTATTGGAGAAAAGGTTTTTATATTTTAATCTTTAAGTGTGATGTTAGCCATAGGTGCTTTATAGATGGTGTGTTAGTTTCCCAGAACACACACACACACACACACACACACAAATTGGGTGCTTAAAGCAACAGAAATTTATTCTCTCAAAATGTAGAAGCTAGAATTTTGAAGTCAAGATGTCAACAGGGTCACACTCTTTCTAAAAGCTCTAGAAGAAGAGTATTCCTTGCCTCTTTCTAGCTTTTAAAAGAGAAAATGGCCATGTGAAGTCAGAGGCAAAAATTGGAGTGATGCATTTATAAATGAAGAAATCCCAAGGACTGGCCATTTTCTCTTTGTGTGTGTTTCCACATTGACTTCTCTGTGGCTTTACATGGTCATCTTAAAAGGACATCAGTCATTAGATGTAAGGTCCACCCTACTCCAGTACAACCTTATTTTAACTTAATTAGTCACAACTGCAAATACTCTATTTCCAAATAAGGTTGCATTCACAGGTAGCAGAGATAAGGACTTCAGCCTCTCTTTTTGGGGTAGAATCCAACCCATAGTAAGTGTATTTTATTGGGTTAAAAAAGTTCCCTTGTGTTCCTAGTTTTCTGAGTGTTTGTGTTATAAGTGGGTATTGAGTTTTGTCAAATGCTTTATCTGAATTTATTAAAGTGATCATATCAATTTCCCCTTATTTCAATACAGTAAAATACATTGGTTAATATTTTACAATATATTATGGAAATTTTTTCCTTCTATTTTTTTTAACATTTATTTATTTTTGAGAGAGACAGAGACAGAATGAGAGTGGGTTAGGGGCAGAGAGAGAGGGAGACACGGAATCCAAAGCAGGCTCCAGGCTCCGAGCTGTCAGCACAGAGCCCGACGTGGGGCTCGAACTCACGAGCTGTGATATCATGACCTGAGCCAAAGTTGGACGCTCAACCAACTGAGCCACCCAGCACCCCTGAAAATTTTTAAATATTCAGCAAAGTTGAAATAATTTTACTGTGAATATTGATATACCCACAATTTGTATTCTACCATTAGCATTTTACTCTATGTGTTTTGTCACATATACATCTTACTGCTTATACTTCTACCTTTCATTAATCCATCTTTTTTTTAATGCATTTCAAAATAAATTACACATACCAGTACACTTTTTACTAAATACTCCCTCATGCATGCCATTACTAAAGTTCAATCTTTGTGTAATCCTTTTACTTTTGAGATAGAGTTTACATACACCAAAATCAGTTTCAAGCAGATTGTAGAAATATAGTTGAAAGCTTAATACAATGTTTCTATAAGTAATATAAGATGGTAGCTTCAAGATATTGTGGTAAATATTTTTTTCTTTAACAGGATACAAAATATGCTGATTATAATTGAAAACGATTGTAGTTAATTAGTAAACATTTCTTTCTACTCATTAAAAGATACTATTTAAGGAATAAAGGAATAAGCCACAGAGTAGAAGGAGGTATTTGCAATGTACTCAATGAAGAATATATCTTATGATAATACGAGGATCCTCACTAGTCAATAAGTAAAAGGCCACCCAGTATACAACAACAACAACACAAGTCTGAAACATCCACCACAAAACAGCATACCCAATAACAAGTGAAAATATTAAAACATGTCCAATGTCATTAGTAATTAAAACCATAAGGAGAAGCTCCTAAAGTCCACAAGGATAAAGAAATCTAAAATAACGACTGCACTAAACGTTGGTAAAGATGCAGAACAATGAGAACTCTAATATGCTGCTAATCAGAGTATAGATTTTTGTAACCACTTTGAAGAACTGTTTGCCATTATCCAATGTTGGACACATGCATATTTTATGAAATGGAAGTTTTAGTGCTAGGTATATATCCAACAAAAATATGTGCCAATGTTCAAGAAAAGCTATATTTAAAAAGTTCCTATCAGAATTATTTGTAAGAGCCCCAAATTTGAAAAACCCAAATGTTCATCAATAATGGATTAAATAAATTGCATATTTTCATACAATAGAATACTAAACATCAATGAAAGTGAAGTAATAACAGATACAGGAAACAACACAGATGAGTATCACAAACACAATGCTTAGTGGAAGGAGACTTACACAAAATAATATATATTGTATGTTTTCTTCCATAGAAATTTCAGAAACAGGAAGAGGTAATCAATGGTGTTTGAGATGTAACAGAGAGAGAGATTCAGAGGGGACACAAGAGAGACTGCTCGATCAGGGGAACTGTTAATGTTACGTTCTTTTAATATGGTGACAGTTACTTTATTCACATTGTAATAATCCATACAATTTTTGCAGTTTTCTGGAGCTATTTCATTCCCCAAAAGAGAATTAAAAAGAAATAACTTTATATCATACCTGCCCTTGTTCCTCCCCTTTACTAGCATTGGTTATGAAGATTTTTCACAATATGGCCATTACTTTTCAACACCTTTCTCTTTGTCCTTATGCTCCAGCCACACTGGGCAACCTGTCATCCTTGAACCCATACAGAATATTTCCACTTCTCTGTCTTTGCTCATCTTGCTTGCCCCTCTTCCTTCAGCCTCCAAACTGCTTCCAATCATTTTTCAATTACCATGCAAAATGCTACGTCTTTTTTATTATATTTTAAATTAGTGGGGTGTTTGGGTGGCTCAGTCGGTTAAGCGGCCGACTTCAGCTCGGGTCATGATCTCGCGGTCCATGAGTTCAAGCCCCGTGTCGGACTCTGTGCTGACAGCTCAGAGCCTGGAGCCTGTTTCAGATTCTGTGTCTCCCTCTCTCTGACCCTCCCCTGTTCATGCTCTGTCTCTCCCTGTCTCAAAAATAAATAAAACTTAAAAAAAATAAATTAAAAAAATTTTTTTTTACTTGAGAGAGAGTGGCAATGGGGTGGAGGGACAGAGGGAGAGAGAATTGCAGGGCTTGATCCCATGACCTTGGGATCATGACCTGAGCTGAAATCAAGAGTCAGACACTCAACCAACTGAGCCACCCAAGTGCCCCTCAAATGCTACTTCTCATTCAAAATCCTTCCATTTCAGCATCCTCTCTTCTTTCTCTACTATCTTGTGCTATTTTCTACTTCCCTTTTGATCATTCCATTCCATTTATGGTGATAGTAATTTTAACATTTGCCCTATCCTATCTCCCATCCAAATCCCAATTAAGGGAGAAAGTATGCAAAACTAATGTTTGAAATAAAAAATGTATGGATCTGGGATTTAGACTAATGGAGATTTATTATGGAGAGTTTCAAACATGTAATAACATATAAAGAATAGTATAGTAAATACCCCTGGACCCATAAGCCAGCCTCCACAATAATCATAATTCTGGCTCAGTTCAGTTTTGAATCCTTTATTGACTGACTCACCATGGGTAATTGAGATGGAAATTAAAGTATTGCCTGTAGGATGGATATAAAATGCACAGAGACAAGGGTAAATTTGGACGTGGGCATAGTTATATATTCAATAACATCTTTTTATTATGTACGTAAAGTTGCATTTGACTTGTTTTAAATTTAATATTATTGTGCTAATAGCTTGATTTTAAAGTTTCTATCCTTCCTTATAGATGAGAGTTCAAATGGTTTAAGTTTCGTAATGGTATGAACATAACTTTCTTCTCGATTTCAGAATAGCGTGATTTTATCTTCCCTTTTCCTACCTGTTCCTCTCTTCATCCCTTCTCTTCTTCCTTCCTTCTGACATGTTCTCTGGGGCTACATTTTCAGAGCACTCAACTCTGAAAAACAACACCCAGGGGATTTCTGGAATGTTAGATAATAGGACTTCAAAAAAAGTGAGTTTCCCACTCCCATCCCTTCAAATTGTGTGTGTGTGTGTGTGTGTGTGTGTGTGTGTGTATAGTAATGGCAAGTACAATATGTATTATAAAAGTGGAAGGGAGCCCTGGGTTATTATGTGCTAAGAAACTGATTTCTAAATATCTATAAAAAGATGATTTTTCTTCATTATCTTATTGAGAATTACTTTCAGTGAAGACAGACAAATTAAAATTCATGTTATTTTAGAACTGGGGAGTTTAGAACCTAACAGAATGGACAGAGAACACTTTCTTTGTGAGATCTTTTATTTTTTAATTTAATTTTATTACTTTTTAAATTTTTTAACGTTTATTTATTTTTGAGAGACAGAGAGAGACAGAACATGAGTGGGGGAGGGGCAGAGAAAGAGAGACACAGAATCTGAAACAGGCTCCAGTCTCCCAGCTCTAAGCTGTCAGCACAGAGCCCAACACAGGGCTCAAACCCACAAACCGTGAGATCATGACCTTAGCTGAAGTTGGACTCTTAACTGACTGAGCCACCCAGGCGCCCCTTGTGAGATCTTTTAAACAAGTTTTTCACGTATTTTTAAACGTATATATATTTAAGAAATAAGAATGCACTATGGGAAGTCTAAATAAGACTTTTGATAATTAGTAATGTAGAGTCTTAGTTTTTCTGTCTAGGAAAGAGTACTTCCATAAATAAAAAAAACATGAAAAATAAATACAAATCATTAAGGCACCAATCATCCTTTATTATATCTATTACTGAATAGGTGCACAAAGAAACATTATTCTCACTTTTTTTTTAATTTTAATGTTTATGTGTTTTTGAGAGAGAGAGAGAGAGAGAGAGAGAGAGAGAGAGAGAGTGTGAGCAGGGGAGGGACAAAGAAGAGAGGGAGACCTAGAATCCGAAGCAGGCTCTGGGCTCCAAGCTGTCAGCACAGAGCCTGATGCAGGGCTTGAACTCACTAACGGTTAGATCATCACCTGAGCTGAAGTCGGATGCTTAATAGACTGAGCCACCAAGGCAGCCCTTCACTTTTCTTACAGTAAGAGCTTATTTATTAAATAATTACAGCCATACTCCTGACAAACTGTGTGAGCAATAAACATCAGCAGCCAGTTATATAATAAACTCTGTGCAGTAATAAATAGGTTTAATTTTAAGTGATTAGTTCCTTTTAGGATACTTGAATATTAGAGTGAGTCTCTTAAAGTTTTGTGAGTGGCGGGTGAAGGGAGAAGAGTGATAAATAAGTAGTTAATAATGTATTTTCCATGGATCTGTACAATGCCCCCAGAGAATGGTGGTCATCAAAAGTGTTAAACTACAGTCCATACAGGTTGGTTTGGATGATGGGTGAGAACAGTATAAATGGATAGCCATGTTTCTTGTTAGCATTCCTGAGATGCTTTATTTGTTAATATTCACTTCACATAGACAAGCCTGTCTTTTCAAAGGTTTTTCATCACAACGTATATTTTTTCCACTCAAATTATTTGCATTTTCTGCTGAACCTTGCTGAGGAAGCTGACATTTTGTGCTACCCAGCCAGTGTGACTCACACATTTTGTTTGGTCCAGACTGGTTCAGTGACTCTTGCCATCCCTACTAACACAGTCATTATTGTGGCTTGCACTTAAATTGAATGGTTGATTAATGCCTGCTCCCTTCTATCTGCACTAAAGCAAAAACATTTGTACAATCATTTTAACAACCACATTACAGATCATAAAGATAGACTACAAATATGAAGGCAATATTTGTTCCAGAACAGCAAAGGATTTTAATGTTATATTGTTGCTAGGGAAAGGGAGGATAGGGAGACAACTGGAGGTGAGAACCAGATGATTTAGTAAAGCCTTTTTAAAGAGCATCTCTGAAACATTAGGTATAATCATTTTGTATTTAGCTCATTTTATTAGCACATAGTTTTTAATGTCCTACTCCAAAGTTTATTTACTGGGTTAAGTTTAATTAAATGAAAATGTAGTTCTTGGTAGTCTTTGTTAAAAAAATAGAACAAAACAATTGTTTTAAATGACAGGAGAACAAGAAAAACCCTATACACTTGCCCCTTGAACAATATGGATTTGAACTTCATGGGTCTGCTTACATGAGGATTTTTTTCAATAAATACTCTACACTACTGTAAATGTATTTTCTCTTTCTTATGATTTTCTTAATAAGTTTTTTTTCTCTAGCATACTTTATTGTGAGAATACAGTATTTAATACCTATACAAAATGTGTGTGAATCGACTTTATGTTTATTATTAAGGCTTCTGGTCAACAGTAGGCTATTAGTAATTAAATTTGGGAGGGAGTCAAAAGTTATAGGTGGGGTTCAAGGTAGCAATATAGGAGACTGAATTCACCTCCATCATAGAATATCCCAAGTTACACCTAGTAATAGAATAGTTGCTCCTGAAGAAGAACTGAGTAAGGGCTGACTGCACAGCTACTGAACAACCAAAGACAGAGAGAACAGGGAAGAGACCAGCAACAGAGACAGAGATATGGTAATAAAGGGAACCCCTCTTCCCCATGCTGTGAATGGCAGTAGGGAGGGATGGTACTGAGGGACTGGGAAGAGATCCCTCTGTCCTTGGGCACAGAAACAAAACAAAACAAAACATCACAGTTTAAAAGAGCAACTAGCATATGATAGAGACAACACTAGAAATCTGCCAGTGGATGAGCTGCAGGAAAGCTCTCCAGATCACAGTGACTGGAAATCAACACCGTTTACATTCCCATTCCACCTTCAGAGACTAGACGTGAGCATGGTCTGGACACCATAACAGGCAAGTCTGGTCATCTCAGTGAGCTTGTGACTTCAGTGAGCCCAGTGTTCACAAGCCCATACCAGCCCTAGCCACACTGGGTCACAGAAGAAAAGCTGTAGTTTGGAAAGGCGGATGGGGTGCCTGGGTGGCTCAGTCGGTTGAGCATCTGACTTTGGCTCAGGTCATGATCTCACAGCTCATGAGTTTGAGCCCCACGTCAGGCTCTGTGCTGACAGCTCAGAGCCTGGAGCCTGCTTCAGATTCTGTGCCTCCCTCTCTCTGTGCTCCCACCCACTTGCATTCTGTCTCTCTCTAAAAAATAAACAAAACATTAAAAAAATAATAAAAAGGCTGAGGAACTGCAGGAATGATCTCTTCCTCCCTCTACCTTAAAAGCCCAGGCTGGAGCGGGGTTTGGCTACTATAAGAGGCAGCTTCCAAGACCTTAACAGGCAGGTCCTGATGCTGTAACTGGTGGGGTCCAGTCATCACAGAAATCTTGTGACTTCAGCAAGCTCAGAACTCCGAGCCCATGCCAGCTCTGGTTGCCCTGAGACACAGAAAAAAATACCACAGCTTAAAAGGTCCAAGGAACTGTGGAAACATGATCTTCCCCTCCACCCTAAATCAGAACAAGATCTGTTTCATGGTGAGCTTTTAGACCTCAGCAAACCCAGGGACCACTAGCCCACGCCAGCCACCTTGTGGTGCTAGGGCATAGAGAACAAGCCATGGTTTTGTGTTTTATTGGTTTTTTTTTTTGTTTAATTTTTATTTTAAAATGTAATTCATTATTATATTTATTATTATTGCTTTTTAAAATATGTCTTTTTTTCTTTTTAATTTGTTCTTTCTTGTTTTCTTTATTTCTTTCTCCTTTTTTATTTTCTTCTTTTCTTTGTTCTTTTACTGCCATTATTTTTTCCTTATTCTTTCTCAAAAAAGCCACAGTTTAAAAGAGTAACTAGCATATATAGCTAAAGCTCCAAAAACACACAGTCTGCATAGGGGAAACCATACACAAAACCTTCAGCTTCAGGAGATGTAGTCATTTTGCTTTTCCATAGAAACAAATATAGAAAGTCAAGCAAAAATGGGGACATAGAGGAATATGCTCCAGAAGAAAGAATAAGAAAAAGACATCAGGAAAATAACTAAATGAAACAGAGATAAGCAATATGCCTAATAAAGAATTTAAAGTAATGATCATAAAAATAATCACTGGGCTGCAGAAAAGAATAAAAGAACTCAATGAGACTCTCAATAAAGACATATAAAATATTAAAAAGAACCAATAATATTTGAATAATACAATAAATGAAATAGAAAACACACTAGAGAGAAACAACAGTAGATTAGAGGATGCAAAAAAACATATCAGCAATCCAGAAGACAGGGTAATGGAAAGCATACAAGCTGAACATCAAAAAGAGAAAAGAATTTTTAAAAATGAGGATAGATTAAGAGATCTTTGGACAACATTATGCGAACAAACATTTACATTCTAGGGATCCAAGAAGAAGAGAAAAAGAGACATTTTCCCTATCCTAGGTAAGGAAATAGACATCCAAGTCTATAGAAAACCTATAAGGCTGTCAGCTGCATTTTCAGCAGAAACATTGCAAGCCAGAAGGGAGAGACATGATATATTCAAATTGATGAAAGGAAAAAAAAGAAAAAAAGAAAAAAACCCTACAACTAAGAATACTCAGCCTGGCAAACTTTCATATTTGAAAGAGAGATAAAGAATTTCTCAGACAAACAAAAGATAAAGGAGCTATCACTAGTTAACCAACCTTAAAAGAAATGTTAAAGGGACTTCTTTAAGTGGAAAAGAAATGACCATAATTAGACATAAGAAAAATATGAAAACAAAGATGTAAAATATGACAACATATACACAACATGTGGAGAAAGGAGTAAAAAGGGAATAGAAACTGAAAAAAAAAAGATTTTTTGTTTTCTGTTTTCTTTCTTTCTTTAAGAATGTGTTTGGACTTCAATGACCATAAAATTAACATGGATGATTATTTATTTAGGATGAAGTATATAAACCTTTTGGTAACCACAAACCCAAAATCTATGACAGATTTACAAAAAATGAAGAGAATGAAAGCCAAACAAAACACTATAGATGGTCATTGATCACAACTAAAGAGAGCAAAAGAAGAAGAAAGGAACAAAGAAGAACTACAAGAAGAACCAGAAAACAACTTTTAAAAATGGCAATAAATACATACCTATCAATAATTACTTTAAATTTAAATGGCATAAATGCTTCAAAGACTTAAACTGCCAGAATGGATTAACACCCACACACACACCCACACACACACACACACACACACACACACGTGTGCGTGTGCGCATGTGCACACACACAAGACCCATCTATATGCTGCCTATAAGAGACTCACTTCAGACCTAAAGATGCATACAGACTGAAAGTGAAGGGTTGGAAAAACATTCATCATGTGAATGGAAATGAAAAAAATTGAAAAAGCCAGAGTAGTAATAATTACATCAGATAAGATAGACTTAAAACTAAGACTGTAATAAGAGATAAAGAAGGGCATTACATAATGACAAAAAGGGATCAATTCCACAAGAATATATAATAATTGTAAATATCTATACACCCAACACTGGGAGCATCTAAATGCATAAAGCACATATTTACTGGACATAAAGAGAAAAATTGATGGTAGTGTAATAATAATAGGAGACATTAACATTCCACTTACATCAGATCATCCAGACAGAAAATCCATAAGAAAACAATGTCTTGGAATGACACATTAGACTAGATGGACATAACAGATACACACAGATAATTCCATCTAAAAACAACAGAATACACATTCTTTTCAAGCACACATAGTACATTCTCCAGATAGATCACATATTAGGCCATGAAACAAGCCTCAATAAATTTCAGAAAAATTTAAATCATACCATGCATCTTTTCTGAACACAACAGTATGAAACTAGAAATAAATCACAAGAAAAAAACTGGAAAAAACACAAACATCTGAAGACTAAACATGTAATAAAAAAAACAATGACAATGGATCAATAAAGCAATAAAAGAAGAAATAAAAAAATACATGGAGACAAATGAAAATGAAAACACAATTGTCCAAAATCTCTGGGACATGGTGACAACATTTCTAAGAGGGAATTATATAGCAATAAAGGCCTACCTTAAGAAGCAAGAAAAAATCAAGTAAATAACCTAATGCCTAAAGGAAATTAAAAAAAGGACAAAGCCCAAGGTGGATAGAAGAAAGGAAATAAAGATCAGAGAAGAAATAAATGACATAAAGACTAAAACACACACACACACACACACACACACACACACACACACACATCAGTGAAACCAATACCTTGTTTTTTTAAAAAATAAATAAAACTGACAAACTCTTAGCCATACTCGTCAAGAAAAAAAATGAGAAAGGATCCAAATAAATTCAGAAAGAAGAAAAGAGAAATAACTACGGACAACACAGAAATACAAAGCATTGTAAGAGAATAGTATTAAAAGCATATCCCAGTAAACTGGACAACCCAGAATAAAGAATAAATTCCTAGAAACATTCAATCTTCCAAAACTGAAGGAGAAAAAAATAGAAAAGATTAACAGACAAATTATAAATTGCAAAATTGAATGGGTAGCCAAAAAACTGTCAAAAAATAAAAGTATAGGACCAGACAATAAATGAGTTCTACCAGAAATTTAAAGAAGAGTTAATACCTTTTCAAACCATTCCAAAAAATAGAAGAGGAGGGAAAGCTTCTAAATATATTCTACAAGGCCAGCATTACCCTGATACCCAAGCCAGACAAAGACACCACAAGAAAAGAAAACTATAGGCCAAGATACCTGATGAACATAGATACAAAAGTCCTCAACAAAATATTAGCAAGCTTCACACATTAAATACATTACATATTGTAAATACAAAAATACAAAAAAGATCATTTACCACGATCAAATGGAATTTATTCCTGAGATGCGAGAAAAAGTATTTGACAAAATTCAGCATCCATTCATGATAGAAACTCTCAACAAAATAGGATTAGAGGAAACATGCCTCAGCATAGTAAAGGCAGTAGAGGGAACATACCTGAACATAATAAAGGCCATGTATGAAAAACCCACAGATAACATCATCCTTCAATAGTGAAAAACAGAGCTTTCCCTCTAAGGTCAGTAATAAGACAAAGATATCCACTCTTATCACTTTTATTCAACATAGTACTGGAAGTCCTAGCCACAGCAATCAGAAAAGAAAAGGAAATGGGAGGAATCCATATTGGTAAAGAAGTTAAACTGTCACTTGGAAACAATATGGTACTATACATAAAAAATCCTAAAGATTCCACTGAAAAATTACTAGAATTCACAAATTCAGTAAAGTGGTGGGATAAAAATTAATACCCAGAAATCAGTAGCATATTGATACATTAACAACAAAGTCACAAAAAGGGAGATATAAATAGTAATAACATTTATAATAACACCAAAAATAATAAATTACCTAGGAATAAACTTAACCAAAGAAATGAAAGACCTATACTCTGAAAACTATAAAACACTGATGGAAGAAATTTAAGATGACACAAACAAATAGAAAGATATGCCATGTTCATGGGTTGGAAGAACAAATATTGTCAAATTGTCCACATTACCCAAAGCAATTCCTATCAAAATACCAACAGCATTTTTCACAAAACTAGAACAAATAATACTAAAATTTGTATGGAACTACAGAAGACCCTGAATAGCCAAAGCAATCCTGGTAAAGAAGAACAAAGCTAGAGATTTCACAATTCCAGATTTCAAGATATACTATACAGTTGTAATCAAAATAGTATGATACCGGCACAAAAATAGACACATAGATCAATGGTACAGAATAAAGAGCCCAGAAATAAACCCATATTTATATTGTCAATTAACTTATTACAAGGGGGGGCAAGAATATACAATGGGGAAAAGATAGTTTCTTCAATAAATGGTGCTTGGAAAACTGGACAACAACATGCAAAAGAATTAAACTAGAGTATTTTCTAACACCATACACAAAAATAAATTCAAAATGGATTAAAGTTCTAAATGTGAGACCTGAAACCATAAAAATCCTATGATAGAGCTGAGGCAGTAATTTCTTTGACATCAGCCCTAGGAATATTTTTCTAGATATGTCTCCTAAGGCAAGGGAAACAAAAGCAAAATAAAATTATTGGGACTTCATCAAAATAAATGGTTTTTGCACAGCAAAGGAAACCATCAGGAAAACAAAAAACACAACCTATGGAATGGGAGAAGAAATTGCAAATGATGTATCTGATAAGGAGTTAACATCCAAAGTATATAAAGAGCTTACACAACTCAACACCAAAAGAAAAAAAAAAAACCCAAAAAACAAAAAATCCAATTAAAAAATGGGCAGAGGATATGAATAGACATTTTTCCAAAGACATGACAGATAGTCAACAGACACATGTTTTCTGATGCTCAGTGTCCCTCATCATCAAGGAAATGCAAATAAAAATCACAGTAAGATATCACTTCACACCTGTTATAATAGCTAAAAGCAAGAGAAGAAACAACAAGTATTGGTGAGGATATGGAGAAAAAAGGAACCCTGGTGCACAGTTGATAGAAATGTAAATTGGTACAGCCATTGTGGAAAACAGTATGGAGTTTCCTCAAAAAATTAAAAATAGAAATACCATATGATCCAATAATTCCACTGTTGGGTATTTACCCAGGGAAAGCAAAAACCCTAACTCAAAAAAATATATGCACCCCTATGTTTATTGCAGAATTATTTGTAATAATAGCCAAGACATGGGAGTAACCTAAATGTCCATCAATAGATGAATGGATGAGGAAAATGTGATAAACACATGCACACACACACACACACACACACACACACACAGGAATATTGCACAGCCATAAGAAAGGATGAGATCTTGCATTTGAGACAACATGGATAGACCTAGATGGTATTATGCTAAGTAAAATAAGTCAGACTGAGAAAGACAAATACCATATGACTCCACTCATAAATGGAATCTAAAACATGAATAAACAAGCAGCAAAATCAGACCTATAAATACAGAGAACAAATTGATGGCTGTCAGAGGGGAAGGGAGGAGGTTAGGCAAAATGGGTTGAAGCGGAGAGGGAGATACAGTACTCTATTTACAGAATGAGTAAGCCACAGGAATGCAAAGCAGAGCATAAGGAATATAGTCAGTGATATTGTAATAGCAATGTAATGGGACAGATGGTAGCTCTACTTGTAGTGAACAGAGCATAATGTATAAATTTGTCAAATCACGAAGTTTTACACTTGAAACTAAGGTAACATTTTGTGTCAACTATACTTAAAATTTTTTAAAGTTAATGAAATCAGTGAGAATTTTTCTATAGTTCAAATCTAAGTGTTTACTACTAAATTGTTAGCTTTTTGTAATTTATAGATTGTTTTAGATTTATCTATATTAAAAAGGTTATTGTAAAAAATTATAATAAATTTCTGCAGAAAAGGAGATGTTAGTTCAAGGATTCATTTTTGACATGTTCATTACTGTGAAGTGGCCTCACGTGTGCACTCCTCTTTTACACTCCTTGGTAGACCTGTTTACCTGCCCATTTTATCCTCTCTCTGTTATACTTTTAGGTGGAGCACAGCTCTGTGGAGTGACCCATAGTTTATATTTCCAAGAAGTTATCTCTGTAGGTGCTGCTAGACATAGACCCCGTCATTCCTTTTTGTTTCAGAATTATTTTGTAAATTTATTTTTATTTTTTATTATTTTTTTATTAACATCCAAGTTAGTTAGCATATTAAAATAATGATTTCAGGAGTAGATTCCAGTGATTCATGCCCTATGTATAACACCCACTGCTTATCCCAACAAGTGTCTTCTTTAATGTCCCTTGCCCATTTAGCCCATCCCCGTACCCACAACCCCCTCCAGCAACTCTCAGTTTGTTCTCTATATTTAAGAGTCTCTTATGTTTTGTCCCCCTCCCTGTTTTTATATTATTTTTGCTTCTCTTCCCTTATGTTCATCTGTTTTGTATCTTAAATTCCACATATGGGTGAAGTCATATGATATGTGTCTTTCTCTAATTTCATTTAGCATAATGTCCTCAAGTTCCACCCACATTGTTGCAAATGGGAAGATTTCATTCTTTTTGATTGCCAAGTAATACTCCATTGTGTATGTATACCAAATCTTTATCCATTCATCTGTCGATGGATAGTTGGTCTCTTTCCATACTTTGGCTATTGTTGATAGCACTGCTATAAACATTGGGGTGCATGTGCCTCTTCAAAACAGCCCACCTGTATCCCTTGGATAAATACCTAGTAGTGCAATTGCTAGACACCCCTCATTCCTTAAACACAATGCCAAAGTGTGGATTTATATTAAATTTAACCAAAATACTAAAATAATACTGTATATATATTCATATGACTATCACTTTAGAACCAAACAGCAATATACATGTTCTTACAGATATAAGGGTTATTTTTTTGATAAGTAAAAGCATATTTAATATTAGGATTATCTTTGAATAGCCAAAGGCTAGAGGATTTGAATATCATAGTGATTGCAGATTAGGATCCAGAGTACTACCTAGATAAGGTTTAGTTTCCAAATGTAGAATTACAAATTCAATTCTAATAACAGTCTTTCATTATATCATTATATCACTTAGACTCAAAGTGAATTATCATTTGAAAGCCTTTCAACAATGGAACTTGAGGACATTATGCTAAGTGAAACAAGAGAAAGACAAGTACATGTGATCTTATATGTGGAATTTAAATAGACAAAAAACCAAGCTCTGTAATATAGAGAACAGATTGGTGGTTCCCAAAGGTAGAGGGTAGGGGGTGGGCAAAAGGGGTCAAATGGTGCAAGCTTCCAGTTATAAAATAAATAAATCATGGTGCTGTCATGTGTAACATGGTGACTATAATTATTAATACTGTGCTGAATATTCTAAAGTTCCTAAGAAAGTAAATGTTAAAAGTTCTCATCGTAAGAAAAAAATCGGTTACTCCGTGTGGTGAAGGGTATTAACTGGACTTGCTGTGGTGTTCATTTTGCAATATATACAAATACGGAATCAGTATGTTGTACATCTGAAAGAGTGTTGTATGTCAACTATACCTCAGTAAAAAAATAACAAAAGGCTTTCTGTACGAGTAGCTTTTAAATCTTTTTAACACTTATTTATTATTGAGAGACACAGAGCATGAGCAGGGGAGGGGCTGAGAGATGGTGAAACACAGAATCTGAAGGAGGCTCCAGGGCCTGAGCTGTCAGCACAGAGCCCGACACGGGGCTCGAACTCACAAACCACAAGATCATGAGCTGAGCCGAAGTCGGACGCTTAACCGACTGAGCCACCCAGGCACCCCTGTACGAGTAGCTTTTAAACTTAAAAAAAAAGTTACAGGTAGACTTTCAATTGTTCAGGGGGTTGGCACCACTAACCCCCAAGTTGAAGGCCCAACTCTAATATCACATTAAAAGGTATACATGTGCTTTATCTATAGATCTGTTTTCAGTGTGTAGTTTCTCCTCACTCTTTTTTTTTCTTTTTATGAAGATAGGTTTAGTCCATTGTTTTCCCCAGATTTTTTTAACACTATAATTGTTATTTAAGCTAACTTTGGACTTTTTGAGTGAATTAGCTATGATTTCTTTTGATTGGTGTCCTCCCTTGCCTAATAAAGTAAGGATGCTATTGTTGCCTTCATTGTCATTCTTGCCTTTACTCCTACTTCTTCTCTTCCCCATCATTAGCAAGCTCTTACAACACATCATGTAAATAGTAGCTTACTATGCAAACTATCCATTAAAACCACTCTACTTCATGTCTGTTTTATTTTTTGGGTTTATGAATGTAGCCAGTAGAGTCAATCTATCGCATGTTGCATTTTATTATAATAATACCTATTATTTGGTACATATGTGCTGCATCTCCTGGCAGGTATTCATAGCACTTTAACTGGCCATTACTTCTGGTAGGTCCTTAAATAAGTAATAATGGCAATAACTGGTAGAAAATTATAGGAAACATTTTTTTCCAGGGCTTATTTATTTCCAAAGAATAGCAACTCTATAGATAACTCTATAATTGAGAGAACAGATTTACTTAGTATTTTCATCAGTACCTTACCTTTTTTAAACAGAGGGAAAGCAAACTTTCAGCTGAAGGAAGTTGCCGTGTCTCACAATTGAAGGTTAAAGAGATTGACCTTTCACTCGAATTAAGAATGAACAACCTGTGGTGCAAAGGTGAGATGAGAAGGTTCAACAACATATGAAGCAGCCCCAGATTATCCATAATAGAGTAATATACTAAAAAAAAATTAGGCCATTTAAAATGTAATAAAATTAACCTGGCAGTATTCCAGCCTGTCTGTAAAAAGCAAATGATGATAAGAGAGAGAGAAAAAAAATGCATGGAAAAATGCCCTGTGAAAAAAGAAAATGCAGTTGGGACTCAAATTGTGTTTTTCCAGCAGATTACTGTTGACCTAGGTCGGCATTCTCTAGTTAGCCTTTATCACGTCTTGTCATTTCTTTATCCTGAGTAATCAGTTTACAGCGTTTTCAATATATTGGTTTATGCTCTAATCCAAATAAAAGTGCTGTTATTGCAACTAGCTCAAGAGTCTACTATCCAATTAACCAGTTTTCCACATATTTCAGACATGCTTGCAAAGTTCTGCTTCTTGCTTCCTAAGAGTTTTCTATTCAGTGAAAAGTGACTCACGAGTTCAGCCCCAAATAGGAACCTGTTCTAAATGTTTTGTACCATGTTCTTGAAGCTGTATTTCATAATTCACTGAGCAAGAACTATTATTAATGGAATTAATGGAATATTTTGGAATATTAGTGGAATAGTTTTTGCTAGTGGATCTGCTTTGCAGGACCAGCAAGTGAGGAGAAGGGCAAATCAGTGGAAACTACCACTTTCAGAAAACAATGAAAATAATGTGGCTGACTGAGCAAGGGGCATTCCATTTTTCTGAAATGCTATTTGCAAATGTTGCATATTCTATTTCTCTCTTGAAGATACCTAATATGCATTGTGATATTAAAGGCTCTGGTATTAAACTTTGTTTAGCCTAGGACTTCCCAAATTTATTTGGGCAAATAATGTCTTTTTTTTTTTTTTTTTTTTTTTTTTTTTTTTTACCATGCACTTATTAATATATCCAAGACCTTTTGTTTGTTCCACACACATTTTGGGAAAGAGTACATATTATCACTTCCAAGAAGAAACAGTCACTGAGAAAGATGGCCAGAATGGAAGTAGAGGAAGTAACTGACTGACTGATAGACTGCGACTACATGGGTGGCATAGAACACAACTTCTGAGGGTGTGAATAAGAGTGTTGGAACACAGCTCTGATCTAGGCAGAGTAAGAAATAGCTAGCTGTTCAAGCTACATTATTTGACTTTTGCTTATGCCCTGGGTGGAAGAATGCAATGCCTCTAGAGGACAGGTGTGGGAGTAAAGAAATAGGAACCTACTGCAGAAATCTGTCTCGAATCAGAGTTGGAGGGGTGCTTTTATAGCTTATATAATTGTCTCAACTTCGACCCTTTATAAAAAACAAAAACTTAGCACGAGGACATCGGTCATCCAAATCACCTCCCAGATAAGTAAGCATCTTAGAGCATCCATTAGTATTGTTATGGCCTCTCCCTTCAGGAGAAAGAACTTGTATGGAAAGAATAGGAGCTTCAAGGTTAGGTTGACCCTTGTTCGGTATTCTCTCTCACAATTTACTAAATGCAGGATCTTGGGCAAGATATTTCATTTCTCAAACACAATTTTTCAGGTGTAGTTAATACTATATACCTCACTATACTCTCTTTTGCCCATATTTTCTTGAGGCCCAGCCAAAGCAATAGAATGTTTCATGGAGGCACTATGCTGAATGTTTTGCCTGTGTGATTTTGTATATTTCTTGTAATGACCCTATGATAAGCAGGTACTATTATTATCTCTATTTTACAGAGGAGATAACTAATGCACAGAGAAATGTCACAAGGCTACCTAAATGTTAAGCAGTGAAGCTTGGATTTTAATCTGATTGAGTTTACTCTTAAGACTGCAACTCTGTCTAGATGCACAGTTGCAAGAGGGAGAAGGTGAAATGTCAAGCTCCTGTGTGTTCCCAGGTGTATGGCATTAACATATTAACAGTTAAACCAGGATCCTGATAGCTCTAAATCTCCAACTGCTTGGAAAACTTAAGTACACTTAGCCTTTCCCAGGTGATCATTCTGATAATCGGCTCTTTTCACAGTACCTCTCTCAAAAGCAAGGAGACTGGCTTCTCCCCTGCCTTCCGTAGTGAAGCCTGCAGCCCATTTGATCCTGATGCAGATGCAAACTATTTAGCTTCCTTACTCTATCCTCTTCCCTGTCACAAGTTAGCCAGGTCTAAATGGCTTTACACATCTGTTGTCATTCCGAATTTGACTAACACTATCAACTCCTCTCTGACTCTTAGGGTTTATTGCTGAATCAAGCTCATAGAAATCTTTCTTTTTGGTGATTTCTCTTAATGTCACTACAGTCTTGGGCCTTTTTTTCCCCCTTCTTGCTCAGAGTTCCACAGATATATGTATATATTTCTGACCCAGTTGTGGATAAAACATAGTTCAAGAATGTTCTCCATCTGAGGGTAGTTCCTCAAGTCCACTGTAAATCAGAAGTTCCAAATTGATATATGTAGAGAGGTATGCCAAGGAATATGTTGCATGGGACTAAATCTTAGTTTCTACTGATCCAGGTCTCTGATACATAAACATGTTAATTTCATAGTGGGGTATTGGAATTGTCTCATACTGGCTCAGAAGATTGTTATATATTTTTTTTAAAACTCTACAAGCCAGGAAGTAGGCTGTGGTGGAGTAGGTACGATATGGAAATCAGCAAATGTTGCGAACCAGTGCTTCCTCTATCTTCCTTCATCCCACGTCCAGAGAGCGTCTTGTTAAACATTTCTCAGTACTGGTCCTTCTTTTGCTGAGTGCTAGGGGAAGTTGGGGGTGGGGGCAGGCTTTCAGGAAAGAGGAATGTTGAAGGTAGGAAAAATAGAGTCACCCATTTGTAAATCCAGCTGAGGAATTTCTGAGGAGCTGAGATTCCCTTCTAGCAAATGTAGTCTATCTTTTGATGCTGGTTGTATCAGGATAAGAATTTAGATGTTTTCTGATTCATTTAATATGGCAGTGGGCCAAAAAGTATGAAATTAAGGATATAATTTTATTTTTGTTGCTGCGATTTCAGTGAGCTAAAACTAAAATCTTGTTTCCTAAGTAAAAATTAACATGATAAAGAAATTAACAACCCAAGATATTTCACTGTAGTTTGAATCAGCTTTAGGTTTAGAGCAGTAGGTTTTTCGTTTGTTTGTTTATTTCTTTTGAGAGAGACTGTGAGTGGGGGATGGGCAGAGAGAGAGGAAGAGAGAGAATCCCAAGCAGGCTCCACACTGTCAACACAGAGCCCAATGTTGGGGGTGGATCCCACAAACTGGGAGATCATGCCAGAGCCAAAATCGAGAGTCAGACGCTCAACCGACTAAGCCTCCCAGGCCCCCCTAACGCAGTTTTCATCCCTGTGTGCGTAGTAGGATCACCTGGGTGCTTCATAAGCATGCCACAGTTACTGCCCTTCCCCAGATCACTTAACTCCGATTCCAGGTGATGGCAGTGTACACCAAGGATTGAAAACAGCTGTGTAGAGCTCTGGACTCTTCTCTTGTGATGTATTTAAGTATCTACCTATTTAAGGTAGGGTGTAGGCTGCTTTTCAGAAGTGTTGGTGTTTCCTCAGAGATGGGAGGTGAACGCAGAACTGTGAGTGGTTTGATTTTAATTTTTGATGTTCTTGCAAGTTTTTAATAACACTCGAGGCGTGACCTGAAATTGTAGTAAGGTACAATTTGTGTAAAACACTGGGGAGCAACTAGAAACTTCGGAAAATCAGTGGTGAACCAAAAGTATTTTGTTGTTGTTGTTGACTGTAGAAATGAACCCCAACTGGGGAAGGGGAAGACTTTCTTTGAAAACATGTCCTGGATACTTCTCCACCTAGCTCTGTGATATTCTTTCATTTAGAGAGATTGTGTGTAGAAACTGAAGTAGTCCTATCCAGATTTGTAAAAACACACCTTACCTAGAAGTGTATGAAATGGGGCCTCCTCATCAATCCCTCTTGTGGCCCTAAGTAGTGGAACAAATGATTTCCCACCTCCAATATTTTTAAACTTAAAAACTAAACTTTAAGGTAAGTATGAGAAAATCCAAGGAAGTTCTGACTTTTTCCGAAAATATGTTTACTACCTTTTAAAAACAAATATAAAACTCTTAAAAACGTTTTTGGTGCCCCAACGTTTTTCACAGGCTGCCTACGGGGCTGAGTAACATCGCACTAGATCTAAAACGATTTCTCTGTTTCTGCTGACTTCTTTCCTGGAGATTTATTAACCATGAATTTCCAATTTTTGGTATGACACAGTGATTGAGATTACAGCCTGAAGATGATAAATTATCACATAAAAAATGATAGATTTTGAAAGGAAAAGCATGAAAAGTCAGAATAATATTAGAAACCTGGTCCCAATGACAAATGCTGAAATAAGAGGCAGCTTTGCCAGTTAATCATAGTTGTTTGAAAAGCCATAGAAAGGTTTTAAGTAATTTCTTTCCAAAAAGCACTCTGTGTTTTAAAAAACCTTAAAACAACTCCATGAATTTAACTTATGTAAAATCTCAGTTTAAGTTTTAAGAGTAGGTTGAATTTCTATTTGATAGGCTTTCTCTAGAACGGACTTGTGTTTTCATTTTATCCCTGTATTTGAGAGAATCCCACTTAGTTGACACACACACCTACCTCACTATAATAATCTTAAAAGCAAATGTATTTCAGTGCAGTTATGTTAATTTCATGTTAAAGGGGTTAGAGTAAATTTACTCTTTTAGTTTCTGACATTAAGAGGGTTTCTGTGAAGAAATTGGGAAGTCACATTGAAATTCACTTTTTCTGAAGAGGATCAGGAGAGCAGTTTCTGGAGAAAAGCTCATAAGAGGATTTCCGTGTCTTCAAAATTGTTTTCAAACTTGCTTATGAAGAAGGTGAAAAATCTAAGCGGCATATGTTAAATGATATGGCTGATAGCTTTAATATGCAGATTTCTTCTGGTCTGTTTTTGAGTTCATATTGCATAATGAGTAGTTGTGACTTAATTAGGGAAGCTGACAATCCTATGACAATTAGGTATCTAAGGATTCCTTCTAAAAGTACAAATACCACACAGTCTGATTAACAAGAGGACTTCAGCGTTGTTAGAAACTTCGGGTTCTGTGGCATCTTAAAGCATGGGAACACATTTGAATGTTTAAAAAATTTTCTTTTGGGAGAAAGCACGAGTTGGGGAGGGGCAGAGAGAGAGAGGGAGACACTGAATCTGAAGCAGGCTCCAGTCTCTCCACGAAGGGCACAAACTCAGGAACCACAAGATCGTGACCTGAGCTGAACTCAGGCACCTAACTGACTGAGCCGCCCGGGTGCCCCTTGAATGTTTAAACCATCCATGAATGTGTCCTGAAAATCTAAGTGGTGAGATTAAAATATCACCACCACCACCCCCCCAACCCAAAGGGGTGCCTGTGTGGCTCAGTTAGGCATACAACTCTGGATCTCGGCTCATGTCATGATCTTACAGTTCATGGGATTGAGCCCCACTTGGGCTCTGCACTGACAATGTGGGGCCTGCTTGGGATTCTCTCTCTGCCGCTTCCCTGCTCACGCACTCACTCGTGAGCACGAGCGTGCTGTCTTTCTCTCTCAAACAAAGTAAAAAAAAAAAAACCTACATAAAGGATAAATAAGTAACACTTGTCTATAGCTTAATGATAATACTAAGTGGACCCATCTGTTAATCCACCACCCATATGGAGATCCGGAGCACTACAAACACCCTAAAAATATCACCAAAGGTAATAGTTCTGATTTCTGTCACCAGAGGTTTGATTTGTCTGTCTGTGTAATTGAAATTCTACTGCACGTCCTTGTGTTTACTTCTTTAGCTCAACGTTTTATCTGTGACATGTAACCAGGTTTTTCAGTACTACATAGTGCTCCATTGGAGGAGTATACCAGAAACTTAGGTGTCCCATCTATTGATAGACTTGTGGGTGGTTTCTAATTTGTTGCCATAATGCTAATGTTGCTATAAATAGTCCTGTATGTGTCTTTTTTTCCCTTTCTTTTCTTTTTAATTTGAGAGACCCACAGCGTGAGCAGGGGAGGGGCAGAGAGTGAGGAAGAGAGAGAATCCCAAGCAGGGTCAAAGCTGTCAGTGCAGAGCTTAATGTGGGGCTCGATCCCACAACTGTGAGATCACGACCTGAGATGAAATTAAGAGTCAGATGCTTAACCGACTGAGCCACCCAGGCACCCCTTGTATGGGTCTTTTGATGTCCATATATACTCACTTCTGTTGGGTGTATGCCCGGAAGTGGAATCCTGAGCCATAAGATAGATATATTTTTATGTTTTTAAGATACTAACAAATACTTTCCAGAGGGGTTTTCCTAATTTACACTCACACCAACAATGTGTGCATTTCACTAATGAAGTCAGGAGAAAATATGTGTATGGCAACCAGAGTCAATCCTATGTTTTACCAAAGTAAATATGATAAAATGGAGGTTTGTATTGGGGCTGGAGATGTGGATTTGGGACATGTATGCTCTATGGATGGCACTGTGGGGTGGTGGTGGTGGGCGAACCTAAGAGCTTTAGGAAGTGCCTAAATTTAGGTGAAAGTGGGGAAGGGCCATGAGAAACAAATGTCAGACTTAGAGAAAAGAAATCTCAATGTTAAAGCCAACTGGAGAGGAAGATACGCAGGTAAAAGGAGGAGCCTATTTTATTATAGTATACAGAAAAGTGTTTGAAATGAAGGAATTGCTATTGGATTTGGAAATCTGGGTTGACCTTGAGGGAAACCCTTGGAGAGGGGGGAAGAGTGGATAAAAGTGCATTTGCAGTGGAATAAAGAGAAGGGGAAAGGAACTGGTGAATGTAGAGAGCTTTCCCAAGTTGTCGGTGCTAGAAAGATGGAGAGAATAAGGGGCTGGGCAGAAGGCACTGCATAACTAAAAATGAT
The DNA here is from genome assembly GCF_018350215.1 of Panthera leo. Lineage (NCBI taxonomy): Eukaryota > Metazoa > Chordata > Mammalia > Carnivora > Felidae > Panthera > Panthera leo. Next base: position 110,541,626 of record NC_056687.1, read on the forward strand.
TAAATAGAAGGTATTTTAAGGAGTATTCTAAGAGACTGGCTTGAAAAACTACAAGTTCGTTTTGGAGAGACTGGATTGGCTGATCAGTCTATTTTCCTTTGGGCTAGGGGAATCTTGATGGGGTAGGATAAAGGAAGAAATCTGACCCTTGGGAGAGTTTAATGTCTTTTTTTTTTTTTTCTTTTTTCTTTTTCCTGTTGGAGTATTTCGAAATACTGTGGGGGAAAACTAACATTTGAAATTCAATGAAAATGTGGATTGGTTAGTGAGGAGGCAAAATGATTCAAATATTCCAAAGTCTTCCCTTTTTCAGAAGCCTAATTTTCTAATGTTTTTCACATTCTGTTATCTTAAGCCAGGGTTTCATAATAGTATTGACGTTTTGGAATAGAATTCACTGTACAGAGGGGCTATCCTGCATATTGTGGGGTGTTTGGCAATGTCTCAGGCTCCTACCTGTAAGATGTCGGTGGCCCTCTCTCCCCTCTGCCAAGACAACCAAAGGTCTCTCTGGACTGTGAAATGTCCCCTGGAGCAAAATTGTCCCCCTCACCCCTCCTAGGGAACCACTGGTATGGATCCTACTGTCCAGTGAGATGATTACACATTCTTCAAGTAAGTATTGGGGAGAGCAAGTAATCAGTCTCAGACAGTTGATAATGTGTAATACGCAGTGCCAAAGGAAGTATTTGAAAGGAAGAAAACTGTTTATCCCACCTAACAGAATTTATTTCTTGCTGCAGTAGAGCTGTGGTTGTTCATTTCTGAGCAAAGCAAAGATAGGAACTTCTATAGTGTTTGTGAAACCATGGAGTTGCATAACTGGTAAATTTTGGAAGTTGAAAATATTCAAGGGTAAGTTGCTCCCAGCCAGCAATGTTGATGGACTTTTTTCAGAGGGGTGGTTGCTGAAGTATGTCACATTGACAGCTTGGGACTGGTTTGGAACTGGTTCAGGTGGTTACTTCTATAAAGTCCTTTCCAAGCAGGGTAGGCATTGCTTATGTTAAGCAGTATAATGTTCTAAAGTTTATGAAAAAACTTCGAAGTATGGAACAAATGTTTCATTTTTTGCGGCCGCCAGGCTTTGGAAGACCATATTTAGGTAGCCTGATTAAATAGTGCCTCCCAAAGTTGTGTTTTTTATTTTAAGTGAGTATAAAAGTTTCATATTGGTGACCTTACTAAACTGTTGATTGGGTTACACACTATATAAAAATATTATAGAATGACGATTTCTAAAATAAGCATTTCCCCTTATTTTCTAGCCCAGCTCGTCTAGTCTCGTCTGTTGGGGTGTGCGTCAGGGGGCAGGGCAGGTTAAGATTATTTTATAACTATATCCTTACTTGTTTCCACCTGCATGTCTTTTATTCCTATGCTTCCATATTTACCAAGAATCCTGCATTGCCCTCTCCTACCACTCCTCTACTTTCTCCCCATCTTTGGTGGAAGCTCAGCATACAGGATCCCATTTCGGTAAGGAAACCAAGTCTAACAAAAACGTAATTAAAGCAAAGGCCTAAGCCTAATTATTGGCCCCCTGGGCAAGGGAAAATGGTTAGGAAGCAGCCTAGTGGACACCAAGGATGAGGCCCCTTCTGGCAGATACAAGTTCTAAAAGCAGTGAATCTCCTGTGGCTCCTGCTGACTGGTGAGACTGAGGCATGGTCAGGATGGAACTGGGACCAGCAGAGACCAAGCCTATAGGGTGAGGACACCTGTGAGTCCAGTTGACAACTGGAAAGGCCTACAAGGATCAGATCCAGTCTCAAATTATCCAAAATCCATTCCTTAGTCACCCTGACTTTCACTGCTTTTGACCAAAGCATATTAAACTTGACAATTAGGACTTAGTGTCCTGCTGTGTTTTCTTAGATTGTCATTAGCTCAAGGTGCTCTAACAAAATACTAGAGAGACCTGATAAATTAAATGAAATTTTGTTCTGGAGGCTGAGAAATCTAAGTCCAAGTACTATGTGGTTTGATCTCCAGTGAGGTTTCTTTCTGGCTTGTGGATGGCCGCCGTTTATGTCCTTACATGGCCCAGAGTCAGAGTGAGTAGGCATGCAAGCTCTTTAGTGCCCTTGTTTAAAGGCACTAATCCCCTCATGAGGGCCCCACCTTCATGAACTCCTCTAAACTAATTTCTTCCCAAAGGCCTCCCCTTCAAGACTATCCTATTGGAGGTTAGTGCTTCAATATAGGCATTTTGGGGGATATAGTTTGTCCCATAGCAGACATTTTAAGATAGTTTTTAAATATATATATCCTTACTAAACATTTTGCTATAGTAAGCACAGTAGGTAAATTTTTCTGGTTAATTGATCTCTATATCCTATTTATATTAGGGATTTAAGATTTTAGAAGTATGCTTTTCTATAAGTTTGGGCATACTGCCTCAAATTTCTGCTAGATCAGACATGTCAGGTAATTCATGGTGTCCAAGTTAGCCTTTGGAGGGCGGAAGAAGGCAAGAAACAGTACCACTGAAAGCAGCCTTGTTCAAATGGCCAGGGGTGTAGCAAGGTTACCTTGAAGATTTGCTTGCAAATCAGTAATTAAAAGCAGATCCAGGGGTGCTGATTTTTAACTTAAAAGTCTTCTTTACTCAGGATCTAGCTCTATTCCTGGGAATGGATTCGAAAGCTGAAATAGGTAAAGAAAAACATCTACCAAACATCATTGTACTGGATTCATCCTGCTACATGGATAGCTAGCTGGAATTACTTCTTTCAGAAAACCCAGTTAAAATTTCCATTTGATTAGAAGGCAGGTAAACAGGGGGGTTATTTTGGACCTATAGACCAAAACATACCCTAAGGAAAGAAGCCAAGCTCTGCCAAGACCCCTTTCTCTAATTTAAAAGACCATAAATTTCCCTTTCTACCTGCTTGTCTGTTTCAGGATAAAAATACAAATTATCTTGTTTTACAGTGTGCACACTTCCTCCTGTAACAGGGCTCTGCTTTCCCTTTAAATGTGAACTATGGATTCTTGAACAAAAATCATAAAAATTCCATCAGATTAATACATAATTTCAGATTTTTCCCAAGGGCTTTTGCCTAACTTATTTTTATCAGCATGAAAACCTCCTGAGAATGTGGTGAGCTCTTTCTTCATGGAGATACAACAGCTGGGAGTCTGGAAGCATTTCCACTATCTACCACCCACAGAGCCTGATTTTTAAGTTGTTTTCTTCAATAGAACGAGACCAGTGATTTTCTTTTTCTTTCTGAGACCAGTGATTTCTAACCACAGTCACATCCAAGCTTCTTCAGGAGTTGTCAGCTATGTATCTAAATGTTCTGTTCCTGATGTTTCTTTTAAAAAATGCTGGAGTGTATTGTGCTAAGCAAAATAAGTCAGGCAGAGAAAGACCGATATCTTATAACTTGACTCATATGTGGAATTTAAGAAGCACAACAGATGAACCCAGGGGAAGGAAAAGAAAAATCAGACAAAAACAGAGGGAGACAAACCAGAAGAGACTCCTAAATAAAGAGAACAAACTGAGGTTTGCTAGACGGGTGGTGGAAGTGGGTGATGGGCATTGAGGGCACTTGTTGGGATTAGCCCTGGGTGTTGGTGTAAGTGATGAATCACTGAGTTCTACTGAAACCAATGCTAAACTGTATGTTAACCTGAATTTAAAGTAAAAACCAAGTTACATTTTGAAATTTAGATCTATGGAAGTGTTGTGAAGAAAAGTAATGTTTCTGTGTATGCTTCACTCAGCTTTCTGTAATGTTAACCATGGTACATCTATTAAAGCTACAAAAATAACCTTGATATAGTACTGCTAACTATGCCTCGTGTTTGGGTTGGCCTTCCCAGTTTTTCCACTGATAGGTTTTTATCTGTTCTGGGATCAAATCCAGGATGCTATCTTGCATTTAATCAGCCATCTCCTTAGTCTCCTTCAATCTGTAACAATTTCTCAATCTGTTTTTGACCTTGACACTTTTTTTTTAAGCTCTTAACAAATGTACCTTTTCACACATGTGAGATATCTTATAACCATTGGCTAGAATACTTTATCACACATATTTAAAAATTTCGCCTTTTTTGATATTCAAAAGAACCTTGACGGGTAGGAGCAAAATACTTGAATGAAAACATGAATTCCCAAGGAAGACTTGACATGTTGGTATAAATGCCTTTTTATTGGCTTTCCTACTTGTAATATCACAATAACCCAATCCAATGAAGGCTTCTCAAGCATTCTTAAACATTCAGAATAATCTGCTTAATGTGTGAGCTTCTTGTGTGATAATTGTATTGCATGTTCCACGAATGCATAAATGTTCTTAAGCATGACATTATAAGGTCTTTCATGGTCTGGCTCTCATTCATCCTTGAGATTTCCTGTCAAGTTCTGTGTTGAAGGCATCTTCTGAGATACCTCCTAATAACCCCCCTCTTTTTTATATGTGTCCCTGTGTAATCCCTCTCGTTGAGTATAGGCTGAATTTATTGACCAGTTTCTAAGGAATAGCATATGAGAGAAGTAAAGATTGTAAAGATTGTTGTAAGAAAAGACTTTGTGGCTTCTGTCTTGAGAGCATTCTCATTCTCCTCTTTGAGAGAAGCCAGTCACCATTTGTGAGCGCCCCTAATGAGAGGCCTACCTGAGGAGGAGTTGATGTCTCTGGCCAAAAGCCAGTGAGGACCTGAGCCAGGCCAATAGCCATGTGAGTTAGGTCTGGAACGGATCCTTCTCCAGCAAAGTCTGGAGGTGACTGCTGCCCTGGCCCACTGTTTGATCACAGTTTTAGAAGACCCTGTGCCAAAGGACCATGGTTGAGTCATGCCTGAATTCCTAACTCCTGGACATCATGAGTTAATAAATTGTTTAAGCCACTGAGTTGTGGGGGTGATTTTTAATATACAACTAACATGTTCTATCCAATTTCCTCATATCCTGGTGCCTACATGTTTAGTCAGTTATTTTGAGACCTAATGGTGACTAAGTCCATACTCAATGCAGCCAAACTGTATGCTAGGTGCCCAAATCAAAGACCCCAAAATGCAGTTGAAGGACTCTGCATTTAAGTAGAAAAAAATGTTGGCTACTAGTAAGTGCTATAATTGAGGAATGAATGAATTTCTGTGAGTTTAGAAGAGTAGCTCTATTTGACTTGAGAAGCAAATGAATACGAAGAAATTTTTGAACTAGACTTTTGAAAGTAAGCAGGGTTTCATCGAATAGAAAAGACAGAGGAAAGAATGTGAACAAAAGTGTAGGTATACATACTGTTTAGGGGGAATGGCAAGTATGATCATGATTGGGGATAGAGGCATGTAGGATGAGCTCTGTAGTGAAAGAAGACTGTTTTCCATTTTCCTCCCTGCCTGTTGTGATACTCTTGTTCATCCCTCAAGACCAAGTTCAAATTTCCTTGTTTTCTTGAAACCATCTGACTATCCCTGCTTTAGTGATGTTTGCCCATTCAATTACTGCTGTCTCCTATTGTTCTTAAAGTGCTATGCTAGCAAACTCTTGGGAATGGTAAATAGTATCTTTTCTTATGTGTATCCAGAACATTGCTGAGCACATAAAATTTTGGTAAACCCTTATTGATTATTAAAGATGGTGTTTAACTTCTGTGTTCAAGTTAAAATGCTTAATCCAAATATACGTACACAGGCAACAACTCGAAAGCATCGCTGAAATACATGCCTGCTGAGATGCTGAGAATGCAAATACAGGGAAATAATTAGTGAAATGTATACTGATATGTAGAAGCACAGACTCGAGATCAGTAGGCAAATAGAGACTTGGGCATGGACAAAGCACAAGAAAATGTACAGACAAGGCCAAGTGCTGTGTAGATGGAAGGTGTAGCCTAACTGGAATAGAGTTTTGTTCAAGGAAGCTGTGTGAGAGGTGACTGGGTGGCATAGGTTAGCCCAACTGAGATGTAAGCCCTGCTCCAGTTTGATATTGGCCTAGGTGGACTGCCTCATATGTCGCAGAGAAGGGATTTATAGAATTGTGGCACCAAGGGTCCTTTATCCCTAACCAAAGTGTAAAATCTGAGGGATACATATCACTGTAACCTACCTGTGAACTCTACTTTTTTTTTTTTTTTAATTTTTTAATGTTTTTTTTTTTAATATATGAAATTTATTGTCAAATTGGTTTCCATACAACACCCAGTGCTCATCCCAAAATTTGCCCTCCTCAATACCCATCACCCACCCTCCCCTCCCTCCCACCCCCCATCAACCCTCAGTTTGTTCTCAGTTTTTAACAGTCTCTTATGCTTTGGCTCTCTCCCACTCTAACCTTTTTTTTTTTTTTTTCTTCCCCTCCCCCATGGGTTTCTGTTAAGTTTCTCAGGATCCACATAAGAGTGAAACCATAATGTTTTTATTTATTTTTTTTATTTTTTTATTTAAAAAAAATTTTTTTAAAGCTTATTTATTTTTAAGACAGAGAGACAGAGCATGAACAGGGGAGGGGCAGAGAGAGAGGGAGACAAAGAATCTGAAACAGGCTCCAGGCTCTGAGCTCTCAGCACAGAGCCCGGCACGGGGCTCGAACTCCTAGACCTCGAGATCATGACCTGAGCCGAAGTCAGATGCTGAACCGACCAAGCCACCCAGGCGCCCCTGTTTTTATTTATTTTTGAGACAGAGCATGAGCGGGGGAGGGGCAGAGAGAGAGGGGGACAAAGAATCCAAAGCAGTCTCCAGACTCTGAGCTGTCAGCACAGAGTCTTAGGCGGGTTTTGAATTTACTCACCAACTGCGAGCTTAAGACCTGAGCCGAAGTTGGATGCTTAACCGACTGCGCCACCCAGGTGCCCCTTGTGAACTCTATTAATACAGGGTTATAAACCCCTGCATGTCCCACAGAGTGGAGATTTCAAGGAATCATAAGATGTTCTACCTGAACTCCTAAATTAGTCTTAACAGGTACCTTGTGGCATCCATGTTTGTATTGCTTGCTTTCTTTCCCCTTGCCATTCACCTCCTCCCTAGAATGGAACCACTACACCTTCTGGCCCCGACCAGCCTGCTGTTGTACCACCCCTTCCACAGAGCATCAAGAAGGTTTCTGCTGGGAAAGCTCTCCCTGCAATCTCTGATGGATGGAGCTCAACGCATTGGAGCTTCTGGCCATCTTTGTCATTACAATCCTAAGAGTCCTGTTCCCTGTGTCATAGATATGTGATGCCCTTGTGTTAAACGAAAAGAAAATAAGTACCTTCAATTCAACTTGTAGCTTTACACCCTACTTGCCCTTCCTGCCTCCCAGGGCTTGATCATGCATCCAACCAGGAGTAAGCAGATCAGGGAAGGGTGCTGGACCCCAAGAAAAATCTTAATGATAAACATGATGTTTCCTTTAGATTTTTCAATTCACTACCAAGGATGCATTACTCTATCAAGTGTATTGTGTCTGAACCTTTGCTTATTCAGGGACTCCATACTCCCTCATATATAGACTACTGGTGGGTTGACAAGATCTTCTCAGGTATTTCTAAGATGGTGGGCATAACAGCTGGAGCTTAAGCCAGGACCACACCTATACCATACTTGTGTCTGAACAAGGGGTGGGAGAGTGGATAGAGTCAAGATAGGGACAGGACCAGGGAAAATAGGAGGGAGACTGTTGGGATGGAGAAGGGGAGAGACCTTCTGAATGGATCTTTGTAGACATGGGTTTGTTGGTTTTGTTTGACATCATTTTGTTCACTCTGGGCATGTAGCTGTATAGATAGGACAATTCAAAAGTGGGAGTCAAGCAAGGGACGAAAATAAAATGTGGGTGTATAACTATGTTATGCAGTATGACTTAGACTAGGACAAGCAGGAAGGTCATCTTGGAAATTATTGCTTGTCACTCCATACCTGGATTATATCCTGTTTTCTACTTGGCTGCTAAGAAACTGAGTAAGTTCTGTACTATTAGGAGCTGTCATTCATCCTGCTTTACAATGATTACCTTTCATCTTCGTTTCAAATCCTATATGTGCCTCTTCGGTCTTGGTGGTCTTCAGGTTTTATCTTACTTCAAATTTTTTCCTTCTACGTTGTATCTTTGGAAGTAGACTATAAATAATAAAAATAAGTGAATGAAGAAATGTGTTGGCATTAATGGAAAGACGAGGGATGCATGATACTTGTAGCCTCTATAAAGAGCTAGGAATTTTACAAGCACTGGGTTAAGAGATGTCACTGGCACCTTGATGCTGCTGGTAGTGGTGTGACTGGAAGTTGGAGAACAAGGTGAAGATGATACAGTAACTCTCAAACTTCAAATGGTGAGAACTGGGGCTAGGGCTCGGAGACTGCTGTTGAACTCTAAGGATGTGCCATGTCTCCACAACCACTTGAAAGATCAATGACCAAAACTGGGTAATGGGCTGAGTAATAAAGGGTCTAGTAAGGGTCTGTTGTTTTTAAAAGTTTTGGCAGATAGAGGAGCAGGAAGAATAGTGTAATCAGAGTTACCCGACAGTACACATGGCATGGATGTCTTGGTCATTAGCACAGAGTAGCAACTACATGTGCTAGGTGTTAGAACTTATTAGCGAGGGCTCTTGATGTTCAAAAACTTTCAAATAGCAAACAGGCATACTTAAGAAATTCTAGAGTGTGTAGCATAAAACTTTGAAAACCCAAATGCCTATAGGGTCCAGGAAATACCTCTAAATGAGTGAGGTGGACAAGGTATAATACAAAGGTCAGGGTTGGGGGGTGGTCATGGCAACCTGGAAAGGATTTGATCCACCAAAGAAGGCAGCTTCTATCAGCCCCAACTTAACATACTCTCATTACTCAAGATAAGCTAGAAGATCAGACTTTTAGTTAAAAAAGGGGGGGGGGACTAATGAAATGTTGACTTACAGTTGCAATACAACACATAGACCAAATGAAACACGTGTGTGACTGCATTAAATGTGTAGGCCATTGTTTTGTGGTCTTTGGAAGAAGATTGAGTCCTATCTCTCCAGGGATCTGGAACACATACTGTTATTTACACAGAGTAGTCTGGTTGGAAAAATTGAAGAGGAAAGATGGCACTTGGTTAAGTAAGTACCTAACCATCTCTGGCTGAGATGAGATGAGAGTAAAATCTAATTTCTGGTAGGTTTAGAAGGGTGGTGTGGGGTTTTCTGAAGTAGACCCCTTCATCCTATGTGAATACAGAACCTCTAATAAAAAGATTTTTAGCAGAGGCCACTCCTCAGTCAATGCAGAACTGAGGCTATTGGTTGGTGTTGAGGAGTCTGGATTTACTGTAAAGCCATGAGTAAGCCTTTTGGTATAAGGCTAAAAAATGTGGCTTCTAAAGCTTTATTATGACAGCTAATCCCAAAGTGGATGAAATGTTCAGGAAAATACACATTATTTAATATTAACTGTATGTGAAAATGAAACATCTAAAACCTTCCAAGCTTCCAAAGATTTATACATGAAATGTAAAGTTGGTTTGGGGTTTCAATCCTAGTTTTGTTTTATGACCACAGTAAGCATACTTAGATGGTTACTATATACTTAAGGCATGCAGAAAATCCTCTGTACTTTTTATTTCAATTCTTTAAAATCCCTGAAACAGTTTTTTTTTTTGGGGGGGTGAATGGCTATTCTTATTATCCTATAGTTGATACTTCATTGATACTTCAGGATACTATTAACTTTCTCAAGGTCACATAGGTAAGTGGTATTGTCAGGTCCTAGAGCCCAACTGGACTGATACTGGAGTGTGAGCTCCACTACGTAAACTTTGTCCGTTTGATTTGACTATAACAACAGGTTTCTAATTTCCCCTGAGCTGTGAAAACAAAATGTGATAGGTTACACATTTTTTATAAACTGTAAGACTATTGATGACTTAGTTGACATTTACCCAGCACCTACTAGTTTCCTTGAAAGTTGCTAGGTGATTTTACTTTTGATGGCTGTAATCATTATTTAAAACTTTTTTAACATTTATTTACTTTTGAGAGACTGGGGTAGAGCACAGGTGGGGGAGGGGCAGAGAGAGAGGGAGTCCAAGAATCCAAACTGGGCTCCAGGCTCGGAGTTGTCAGCACAGAGCCTGACATGGGGCTCAAACACATGAACTGTGATTTCATGACTTGAACCAAGGTCAGATGCTTAACCGACTGAGTCACCCAGGCACCCCTATTTCTTTTTTAAATTATTCCTCATATGAAATCCTACATGTTAATTTGTTCCCACTGCCCTCATTCAAAAGGGAAGACCCCTTGCCCTATTCATTTTGTTCTAGTACAGTTTACATTTTTATGTGTGCCCACTTTAACCTAATTATATGGTTTCCCTCTGGGACTGGCTAGAGATAAAGATGAAAAGAGATGCAGCCCACCTGAGGCTCCTGTTCACTGAAGGATTATATTCCCCCTGTGCCATGAGCCCAAAGCTGGAGAACTTTGCTTCTAAACGGTGAACACTTTTTTTCCTTTTAAAATAAAAATCATGGCCCACTGCTGAGCATATATCCAGAAACACTTAGTTAGTGAAAACCACAGGAAGAACTAGTGTAGAATGTGAAAACTTTGTCCTAACACAATTTCATCTGAAATGTTATATTCTTTGACTCTCCAGGGAGAGAAAGAAAGGAAACAGAAACAAATGAGAGAATAGGAATGGATATGAGGAGGAGTCCAACCAAGCAGTAGGTTGCCATACAGAAACACAGAGAATGGTTTCTACAAGTCCCATAAAAGCCTATCATAGGACCAGGAATCAGAGGAGCTGGACCTGAAGACAAGTACATCACATAATTTAAAAAAAAAAAAAAAAAAAAAAAAAGGATCAGTTTAAGAGAAAAGTAGGACAGCTGTTCTTCTCCCTTTCTAAATGGCTTGATACCTATGTTGGTCTGGCAAAGAAAATGGCTTCTTAGTATTGGTCAGTATACTTATAGCAGGTCACCAGAAAGCTAACTCCCCTCCCCTTCATCTTCTATCTTGAGGAAGGAAAATAGATACTAGAGAAAGGGTGGTGGGGGGACAGGGATCAGCTGTAGCAGAAAAGAGCTATTTATTTTGAGCATTATTTTATGCTAGACTATCAAGTTATTGAGAAATGACTTGGGAAGATTTTTACTTGACTGATGGGAATAGGTCAGGGCATCAGACCCAGGAATCACTGGTCCATGATTACATCTCATAATTAATAAAAAGCGTTCAGCAAAATTTTAAACATGGTAGGTACTTGTTTATTGCTACGCTTTGAAGTTGAAGGACATCTTGAATGTGAAATGTATAGAAGTCAAATAGGATATTCTGCTTGTCAAAGCTTACTTACACGTGAGGCACAGTGCTGGTACTAGAACTTAGATTATGTCTGTTCTTTAAAATATCTGTTTCTTACCATTGAACATAGAATTAAATCCAAACTCTTAGGACGACGATGCCCATGGCCCCATGTGATCTGGCCTCTACACTTCTCCAATTTCATCTCTATGGCTCTGCCTACTACTAGCTGCTTTCCAGCTGCCCTGACCTTCTTCAGGTGTTGTAAACACTCCAAGCCCTTTGCCACTTGAGGTTTTTTTCTACTCTCTTCATTTTGCCTGGACTGTGTGGGGGGGACAGGGAAAGGGAGGGGGACAGGGAGGGATAGGTGGCTCCTTTATACCCTTGAAATATCAGCTTTATATCCTATTCTTGAAAGATCTTCCTTGATTCCCCTTCTTAAAATAGACTTGGCATCCACGCCTCAAATCTTGCTCTCATTGCTTTGCAACATCCTCCTTTTATTGCTTTCATAGAACTTGTCAGTCTATGTTCTCGTTTACCTTTCTTCTTTAGCTATATTCCAGGCTTCATGAGGGCAGAGACTTAGTCATTGTTAATTTTTATTCTTTGAAAGTTTGTTTGTTTATTAAGAGAGAAAGAGAGGAGAGAACCCCAAGCACTGACAGTGTGGAGCCTGATGTGGGACTTGAAGTCACGAATCATGAGATCATGACCTGAGCTGAAACCAAGAGTAAGACCCTTAACTGACTGAGCCACCCAGGCTCCCCTCTCAATTTCTATTAGATCCTCAAATGATTGGTACACTAGACATAGAATAACTTGCTAAGTGAATGAATGTGGGGAATGGAACCTCATTTTATGTCAAACATTGTGCTCAGTGTGATCTATATTTACGTAGTTAATGTGATAGTATATTTCCATCTCCCTAATAGAAAAAAGTGGGAACTTAGATCTTGTGTTGCAGAGGTCCTTAAAGAATGCCTAATCATTAGAGGGTGAGCTCATTGTATAATGGATCCCTGTTTTGTGTTCTTCCACTATGACCTGTTGAAATCTATAGCAGACTGAATTAGCCCTGTTCTTCATGCTTCCAGTGAATTGTACGTGTGTGTATGAATATATCTTTATAAAATAAACATCTTTGGGAGTACAGACATGCTCTCTAGTCTCCATAGAAGTAAGAAATGCCCATTATGTCAACATTTGTAATCTTTTAATTATAGTTCCTTACATTATTATAGCCATTTCAGAAGGAGTTTTCAGGCATGTTAGCTCCTTACATTGCTTCTGGTCTCCAGTAGGCAAGCAGGGCAGGTGTTGTCGTTATTTTCCTGCCACAGATGCTGCTGCTCAGGTTATGTGTTATTAAATGGCTTGTCCAAGGTCTCCTGGCTGGGAGGTGATAAAGCGTCCTATTGGCCTCCATCTTTTATCTCAGAGCAGAATTCTGTTGTCCAAGAGCTCTGAAATAACTTCTCCTGGTTCTGCTTCTCCTTCTCTCCACCCCAATCATCTTTTTCTCCTCTTTGAGGATTTCCTGAAAGTCAGTGTTGTGACATAGAGTTTAAACAGAGGTGACAATGAAGGGGTTCTTGGTAAGGAAAACAAATGAGCAAACAGATTTATCCTCCTGCTTTCCATCTCTCTCCAATGTCCCCCTGCTACTATCCCCCCAAGACAGGGAGATGGTCTCCATGGAGCCCTTACTTCAGAGTACTGCTCCATAATAATTTAATGGTAACAGTGAAGAAAATATCCTTTTGATCATTTGACTAGATATGCTAATGAAGCACATCTCCAATTCTCTTTCAAATAAGTCCTTCATCTCTATCCCCACTAGCCCTAATTTCAGTTATTATCTTTTTTTTCTATTTTCCTGACTTGTCTGCTTCAGCCTAGCCCCTGTCCCTTCCATTCTATACTGCGAATAGCTTCCATTCTAGAGCACAGATGTAATTATAGTGATTTTACATGTGAGGAGAATGAGTGGCTCCTCATATGATTATATCCTAACTCCACACACTGCAGTGTCATCTAAAGCTCTTGACAATGGATTACCTTGCTGTTCCAGCCTCCCCTCCTGCTATGTACTGTACTCTGATTTTACAAGACTGGTCTGTGCTTGCCATGCAGTCTCCTACCTTTGGGCTTTTTTTGTGTTGTTCCTGCCTCCCGAAACTTCCTGTAGTCACTTTTGTATAAAGTTCAGCTCAACAATAACTTCACATTTGATGGTTGCCTGGACTCTCCTTTATTACTCCTATTTCCAAAAACATTTTTTCTTCTAGCCTTGCCTCCATGGCAGTTTGCTTAGACATCTATTAGAGCTACAGTTACAGAACTGTTTTTAATATTGTGGGCATGGTCTGTGAACAGAATAGAAAGTTTAAGTAATAATGGTAGCTACTTGTCATTATATTCAGCATCTTTGCTTCACAGATGGGGTTTCATGGAGAGCAGGGACTACTTTCTTCCTCTTTGTGGCACTAGAACCTAGTATAGCACATGGCATGCATTCTATTATTAGATTAATGTTGGACTCCAGGGATTCTTCTAGGCACTTTATATAACATCTTTTTTACTGTAGTTCTCTGAGGTGGCCATGCTGCTGCCATTTTGCAGGTGAGAAAACTGAGGTTCAAAGGAATGTTTTCATAGGGGCAGTATTTGAACTGATGTATGTGTCTGACTCCTAAACTGTCTTCTTCGTTATGAGATATCCTTCTATAAATTGATAAAATATGAAATATCCTCTACCTTTCAATATTATGTAAATGTTATGTAAATTATGTAAATATTATGTAAAAATAATCCACCTTGTATTCTATGAAAGTTATTAAAAGTGAGTGGGAATTAAAGTGACTGAACATCAAAGCCAGGAAAAGGAGATAGGAAAGGACTTTTGGGGGACTCATGGAATTAGGTGATGGATTATGTGGGACAAATCAGAATTTCATGTAGGCAAAATAAAGTCCATGATTTACTAGGATTGCTTTCTGCCACCCAAGTGAAAACTTCTCCTGAATAAGACTAATTGCTTAAAAATGGAAAAGATTGCAGTTGATAAAAGTATAAAATATTTTACAAATGCTCTAAGATGTAACCTGAGTCCTAATCTCCTTATAAGACTGGCAGAAAAGGCTAACTTCCCAGGCCTGACCTACTGTCTGTGGTTTTTATTCTTTACAATCCTCAAACCATGCAGTATTTGGCACATTGAACAGAGAAATCACGTAATCACAGCATTTTCCACTGAACATCTGCAGCACCCTTACTTGGCAATAGGAAGTGCCAGAAAATTGTGGTGGGGCCTTGGATGAGAGGTCATAAAAACCCCTAATAAATTCTCTTACATAGTGACATAGTTAGAGGGTTATTGCTATACTTCCAGGTTGGTTTAGAGACTTTCAGAATTTTTGATATTTTTAAAAGGAACAATACATTTCCTTTTTGCAAGAAGGACCTTTCCGACCAAGGAAGCTGCAGTGACAAACTTTTCCGGAGATGAGAGAATAGTGGGCACACACATGTTCACCAGTAATTTTAGAAAAATGAACGAGATGTTGGGGCAAATGCTATGTTCTCTACTTGAGAATGGTCATAAAGGGAACGGAAAAGGACTGTGTCTTTAAAGGAAGCAAATTAGTTGCAGGCAGCCTCAGACAAGTTGAAGAAACATCTGGAAAGTCTGATAATAGATTGACTTCCTGAAATGTGGATTGACTATGATGACTTCAGACAGGAAGCTTAAGTTTCTTATCGTAACATTGGAAAAAGACCTAAAATTATAAAGTAAAACTGTTTAACTGCATATAGAATTGTAAATCTCTAAAAGTGTTTTATAAAGTCATAGAGGTTTAAGATGCTTTCAGTAGGCTCAAACAGCTATCAAACATTTCCATGTCCTCTCCTTCAGAGGGAATATTTAAAGAAAAATATATGTACTTGTGTCTATTAAGTTCTAATATTATGATCTCTTCAAATTACCATATCTTGGAGGCAGTTTTAATAGCAATAACATTTCATTCCTCCAAACCTGAATTTTGATAGGGAAAGTTTTGACTATGATAAAGTTGAAAGCACTGACAAGGAGAAATGAAGAACTAAGAAAGAAATGAACCATGTTTTTCCAGTGAATATGGCTATTGGCTTTCCAGGGCCTTAATGTAGGGCTATAAGAATAATTCTGAGGGATTAAAAAATGTATGTACATTTTTTTTCTTAGAGATTACATACATATGACAGTACTACATGTGACATGTGAGTATATATTTAGGGCATTCTCTCAGGAGATTAAGAAAAAGACTTTAGTACCATATTTGGTGATATTCTTAATTCCCTCATAGTTAATGAATTGCAGGGCCCTCGTATTTTAAATGACACCTCACATACTTAGCAGAGTATCTTCTTTGATTGAAGGATATTTTAAGTGCCTAAATGTGAATATTTCTTGGGGCTTGATGTTTGCTATCTCTATACATGAAAGTTTAGCTGCTTTACAATTTCATGTTAAAAGAGTAAGAGTTACCCATTGCCTTTTCTTATTGGGCAGGGACACAGAGTCTGGCCCTTTGACCACAAGTTGCATATAATTAGGAAAAAGCCACCATTCTTTGACAGGAATTGAGTAACGAAGGATGCTTTTCTGTGAATGCAGAATATCCAATGTCCTTTCACATAAGGCTTGTAAATACATGCCTTTGAATCTTGGAAAAAGTTGACACATTAATGTCTTACCAGCTACACTTTTACATAAAAATGAAACCTTCAGTTATTAAACACATGCAGATTTTCTTCTACATTTGTTCTATACATCTATTGTCCCATTTGTACTCTGCCCGAACAAATTGGCCAGTCTTCCCTGATGGCCTCTACTTCCTGCTGTATGTGTCTGGACTCTGCTTCCTCTCCCTGTAGCATGCTTTCTCATTCTTGTGCTTCTCAGAGTCTTTCCCCTCTTTATAGGAGTGACCAGCTCCTATAAATGTAGGAGCTAATGTAACCTCCCACTTAACGCTATATTTATCCCCCATGCAATAATTTTTTGCCCTTTGAGTTAGCCTTTCTTTAGTACACTTAATTCAGAAAGTAAATTCTTTAGATTTTTAAAATTTAGAGAGAGAGAGAGAGTGCGCGAGCATGAGCAGGGGAGGGCAGAGAAGGAGAGAGAATCCCAAGTAGGTTCTGCACTGTCCACACAGAACCTGACACAGGGCTCGAACTAACAAATTGTGAGATCATGACCTGAGCAAATTTTATGAAGTTGTGTAGATTTCATGGCATTGATACTTTAGCCCATGAGGGGACTTATTTATCTGTTTAGGTACCAATATGTTTACAACATGTCCTTTGTTACTTGAAAACCTAACAACTGTTTATTGTAAAATGTTTTAAATAATGCAGAAGCTTCTGGTGTAAAAAGGTGAAAGTTCATTCCTACTGGTACTCTTCATGGCTTACCACGTAAACAGTTGGGTTTTTTTTCGTTTTTTGTTTTTTGTTTTTTTTTTTTTTTGTTTTTTTTTTGTTTTGTTTTTTTTACCTGCTAGAGGGATATACAAAGTACTAGTATATATGTATGGATATTTCAAAGTAGCAGACCTGAGGTTTGAATTTAGGTGGTCTGGCTCCAAAGTCCATGCTCTTAGCAGCCACCTCTTTATATAGTTGTCTTTAAATTTGCTCCTGAATGTCTAGGTAGTTTTCATTCAAATTTTAGTACCATTGTTCCAGAAACCCTCTGGTTCTCTCAATAAAATCCTGAAATGCTTTATCCAAAAAACTATTTGTCTTTTAGAGAATTCCACATTGTTTACCCAAGTTGTATAGTACATTTAAAAACTGTCTTGGGGCGCCTGGGTGGCTCAGTTGGTTAAGCGGCCGACTTCAGCTCAGGTCATGATCTCATGGTCCGTGAGTTCGAGTCCCACGTCAGGCTCTGTGCTGACAGCTCGGAGCTTGGAGCCTGTTTTGGATTCTGTGTCTCCCTCTCTATCTGACCTTCCCCCATTCATGCTCTGTCTCTCTCTGTCTCAAAAATGAATAAACATTAAAAAAAAATTAAAAAAAAAAAAACTGTCTTTAAGGAGAAAGAAATGTCTGTCTACAACCTGGGCCTTTCCCATGACCCCCTGTACCCCGCCCCCACCTCCCTGCTACACCCCTTGCTGCCACATGAATCTCAGTCTTAATGCTGGAATTGCCACATTTGATATACTCCCCACCTCTGAGTCCCTTTTCCCCTCTAACTCCAGAGATAGAGTAAGGAGAGATGGGCTTGATTTACCATTGAATCCTTCAAATGCACAAACTAAACCATGTGCATCTTCCTCTCCCTTCAGAGGGAGCAGAAGGTGGCAGAGCCCCACCAGCGGGGGCTTTTATTGGCATTGAGGACCCTCCCCCAAGGCAAACTTTGCTCTACAGGGCGTCTAATACCCTAAAACCCTAATGCATCTACAACCCTATGGTTACAAGATTGTAGTTTCAAGTGCATTTTGGGCACTTGTCGGCTAACCAGAGGACATTACAACTACTGAAAACAGTATTTCTGTGATAAGTGTTTTTGAGTCCAAATAACTGATCTTTGCGCAGAGCTTTGGAAATCGCCTATATCTGGAATACGTATATAAATTACACGTACAAATTAGATGCCCAACTTCATTTTGTGAAAATTTTCATAGTTGAGGTAATGCCAGTGAACATGGAGCTTCATTTTCAAATAACCCAAACAGTATTAGTAGAGTAAATTCTTGAATACTGACTGATTTGTAGAAGGAACTGGAGGAAAGAGCTTTGCAGTCCAACAGTTCTAGAGAATACCAAATGATTCGGCTAGTAAAATAACTATATTCTAAGCAGCTGATGTCATGTCTGTTTCTCCATTTATAAAATGGAAACAATAGTAGTATTTGCCTCGTAGGATTCGTGAATGATTAAAGGAGTCAGTGTATAAGAACCAGTTAAGAGTGCCAAGCAAATATTAAACATGGTGATACTGATCATCATTAGCACTGACTGGTAATCCCCGAACCCTTATGATGGACAAATACACTCTATAGGATACTGAGACACCAGAGAGCAATCTCAGGCTACCCTAAAAGTGCATTAGGCAGCTAGGTCTAAACAACTAAATAATCTTTAAACCCTTTTTTAAGGGAATAAAGAAAACTGCCAAGTCTGCTCTTCTTGACTGCTACTGGGTATGGGGTTTCTTTTTTAAGGGTGGAAAAAATGTCCTAAAACTAGATTGTGGGGATGATTGCTGGTGATGTACTAAAACCATTGAATTGACACTTTAGGTGAGTGAGTTATATGGCACATAAACTATATCTCAGACTTTTAAAATCTGACATTTAAATTCCAATATCTAGAAAGAATTTTCCCTGTTAAAAAAGGCAAATCAGAATAACACAGAGGCTTTTCAAAAGTAATTTTCATTACTTGTGAAAACTTACATGCAAGACATAAGGTCCGGGCATAAAATTCTGGTACCAGTTTTCTGAATCAATTAAGCAACATGTGTCTGAATAATTGTAATATTACAGAGTTGACCAAGAAGCTCTCACCTTTGTGTTTCTAGTGGTCACAAGGTTAGGTTTCTCACCCAAGCACCAAGTTACATAGAAACTCCTTACCAGTCCTATCAGTCCTATTCTGAAGGAATAAAACAGTAAAATTGGATTCTTATCTGTAAGACCTTATTTACCAAGAAGTTTTGTCACATTTTTAAATACAGAATTTGCTCTACATCTTGTAAAAACTCCGTGAGAAGGTCTCGTCAACCCACAGTCAGGGAGATGAAACCAGGGATAATAAGCTGTTTTAGATCTGTTACTATGCCCTTATCTGAAGATACAATCCCTCCATAGTGGCTACAGGAAAAGCCCAACTTTATTTTTCTTATCAACATATTTAGCTGGTAATGATTGGTGTTGACATAAGCCCAACTGAAAAGCTTAAGACGGATGACCTTCTTTTCACACTGGCTTCTCTGCAACTATGATCGCTGAAGCTCTATCTACTGCAACGAGATACTGTATGGGTTCTGTTTTCCACTTGGTGAGCTTGGTCTTCTGATGATAAAACTTGTGGGAAAGCATACTACAAACTATCTATTTCCTGCTTTTAATCTTATATTTTTAGTGATTCTTCAGTTTCAAAGTATTCCAGAAACACATCACTTCCTGTTCTAAAAACAAAACAAAACCAAAAACAAAACAAAAAAACCCTATTGGAACATTAAAGTCAAGGATAATGGGGCCTAACAAAATAGTGAAAGAGTCCAATAGTGGCCCATTAAATTCAGTAAATAATTTCAGAATATCTCAAGTTATATAGCTAATGAGAAACAGGTTCAGTGTATGGCTATAAATGAAAATAACTGGATATATAAATAATACTATCCAGCCTTTTTAAATCAATGTAATGGTCTGATTTCCTTTCCTCCCCACTCCTCCCTTTCTGACATACCCTCCTCCAACAGATGAATTGAATCAAACAGTTTTGGGTTTGGACTTCTGCTCAGATCTTAATCTTGATTTCTTATTATCATAAGAGATGGGAGGCCAGTGCCAGCTAAAGAGGCTCTTTCTAGGAAGAGAAAATGATCATGGTCACCAGGGCATTTTGGGTTGCTCATTTGGTTATTGATCCCCTTCCTTCAGCCATGGCTGCTGGGACTATGACTTCTGTTACCCTTTCCAAACAAGTCTACTTAAGACTAACACAGCCACTGTTGGGGAAAAGAAGCATGACTTTCCAGGTTCATTCCATGGGAAAACCACTTTTATTTTTTGAAATCCATACTTAATGTACATTATTATGGATTTTTAAATATTATTCATGGCCAACCCATGGCTCTGATTGCTGTGGTAATTCTTTGTCCAGTTTTCTTTTTATTCCCTAGAATTAATACTTCTGATTTTGGTTGGTGGTTTAGCTTTCTTCTTACCTATATTCAAATCTTAATTTTCTATTAGTACTAAAAATTTGGTTCTACAAGATTCAGACACCAAGTAATCTTGTGTGTTCTTTATCTTATTCTAAAGTTGTCTGTTTCTGTCTTCCAATGAGGATTGATTGATCTGTAGACCTCCTGTCCACTAGAAATCTCTGTCTACCATCATCCTGTGAGTTCCCTCATCTCTCTGGTTAGATTTCAGGTTTCCTGAATCTACTTTTACTTGGCTCTATTATTTTGATCTATCCTCTAGCTCCTTCCTAAAAAGGAAGATAAATTTTGACATACTGTGTCTGGAGTAATTCTCCTAATTGATCTTTTGTCTAGATACAGAATTCTATATTGGAAACATGACCTTCAGAGTTCTGAAGGCATTGCCCCATTTTCTTCTAAGTTCCATATTTAAGAACTCTGATGTTATTCTTAAACTTACTATATTGCATGTGACTTTTTTTTCTTTGATCTATTATAGAAACTCCTAAGATCTTTCAGTTATCCTTGATACTTAAATAATTTTGAAAGTCACTTAAAAATTGTTTTCTTTTTTTAAACTGGTAATTCACATCCTTTGGGTAGGGGGATGGAGGGAATTGTGTAATCTGAATTAATCTTACTGGTTTGATTTTGTTCACAGCCTCACTTAGTTGTTCCTGTTGCCAGAACTGTGTTCCCATTTCTCACCTGTTGTGATCTTGTCTCCCCGTTCTGTTTGACCTTGCAGATCTATATATTTTAAAAATTCTTATATGTTGTTATCATGGAGTTTTGGAAGAACATGGAAATAAATGCATGTGTCCAAACTACCATAGTTAATTCTACTGAATATAATCTTGAGGGTTCTAGCCTTAGTCTAGCTTTTCAAGATCTTCCAGACCATAGTACTGTCCTTTATCACTCTGTTGGTATCACCAAGGTCTGTGGTATCTGCAAGTACAACTTCTTGGGAGTCCAGTATGACTATAGGTATTTAATGAATTTTCTAAGGTTCTTATCACAGCAGGTCATCAGCTCTGCTTTCCTAATTTGGCTGGCCTTTGTAAAACTCTGCCTAGTCAGTATACATGGCCTTTTGTCAGTTATGACCAAAGATTCTGAAAAGTTTATCAAGATACTTAAAGCAGATGTGCACGTCCCCCCCCCCACTGTGTTTGTGTGTGTGTCCATAACAAAGAGTAGTTAATCATCTATCTATAACCAAAAGCATCTTCACTTATGGATTTTGAATAACCGTTTTGAGGCTAGGACCTTAACTGGTGTGGCTAATCACAGTGTCAGTAGCTGATAACTTTGAATAGTCTATCATTGCCTCACACTTTTTAGAACCTTCCATTATCCATGCTGATAGTATCTACTTACTAGGGATTGCTGGTGACCCACAATGTGTACACAGGGTTCTGTATGGACCTTAGGTTTAACGGGAAGGAGGGTTAAATTAAATCAATTGGCTGGAAAATGTCAATATCCTGGAAAGAAAAAGGCTTCCTCACAAATTCAAAAAAGGCAAGATTGAAGGAGAATAATGCTCTGAATGTGATCACATTCTATTTAATTCAAATATCAAAAATTAAATTATATAAAAAGAGCTGTAAGTTAACATCTCTAGAAATTGTGTGTTTGCTACTTTCAAAGTCAAATATTTGAGTTTTAGTTTCTTTACCATAGTTTGACTTGATCCCAACCCTCATCTGTTACAAGGTTGATAATTGGAAATTTTTTTTTTAAATCATCATTGTATATGCCATATCTCTGTCTACACTGTTAAGTGAAACTGTTTCAAGTTACAAAGACACATAACCAAATTATATATTAAAAAGATGTAACAATTACTTTTTTTAAAAAAATCTTTTAACATTTACTTACCCTTGAGAGACAGGGGGAGAGGCAGAGAAAGGGAGACACAGAATCTGAAGCAGCCTCCAGGATGTCAGCACAGAGATTGACGAACTCCCAAAACCATGAGATCATGACCTGAGTGGAGGTCGGATGCTTAACCAAATGAGCCACCCAGGCACCTCACAATTACCTTTTTTGAATACTCTACCCCATGACAAAAACTTGAGCCCCATCGAAGGTAGTTTGATTTTTAAATAACCATTTTGTGTTTTTGCTTTCATTCAAGAATTTGTTAAAAGTGACAAAGTCGATCTGGATAAAGTAAAAGATGGAAGAATATTAGGAAAGGTTGATAATAGTCTTGCAGTAGTTAATAATGGTGCTTGGAGGTAAATTGTTTTACATCAACTCCAACACTAAATAGCTGTGAGTTTAATTACAACAATGCATAGTGCTCCTTTAGGCTTGCTTAGTTTTGATATTCTTTGCTAAAAATAGAGTCCCAGGAGATGGGCATGCCCACCAGCCAACTGCCATGCTGTCAGTTCCTAGGACAGCAGTTTGCCCTGCTGAGAATTAGTAGTTTCTCAGAGCAGAAACTCTGCCTTGGCTCATTACTTATCTTGATTTAAAACAGAAGACTGGACTCTCAGAAGCAGGTGTTGGTGTGTCTAAAGTCCAGTGCAGGGAAAACAAGAGACTCCTCAGTGTTTGCCCTGTGATCGTGATACAGCCATCACTCCTTTTATTTTAAGGATTTTCCTCCCCATTTTTTAATTTTTTATGTTTATTTTTGAGAGAGAGAGAGAGAGAGAGAGAGAGAGGAGGAGAGGAGGAGAGGGAGCAAGCAAAAGAGAAAGAATGAGCTGGAGAGAGGCAGAGAGAGAAGGTGACAGACTCCAAAGCAGGCTCCAGTCTCTGAGCTGTCAGCACAGAGCCCAGTGTGGGGCTGGAACTTATGAACCATGAGATCATGATCTGGGCTGAAGTCAGAGGCTTTACCAACTGAGCCACCCAGGTGTCCCCCCCCCCCCCCATTTCTTAATAGTAGTGGTTCTTGAAAGAAAGGAAGAAATACTACACTTTTATGTAACCTCAAGAGAAGCATTAGGTACTTGGGCACGTGGAAGCATTATTAAAACAAAACGGTTCTAATTGTATAGCAACCTGTAATTACATGTTACAATTAGGCCAAGGCAGTTCCAGTGTGATTCATTATTTCACTAATGCTGCTGCCTTTTTTTTTTTTTTTTCCACCCCTCCTCTCTTCTCTCCCCCTGGGGAGATGGAGGGAAAAGAAATCCCAGCCAATTTTTCTTCTGAAACAATTTAAAAACATTAAAAACTGTTACAGCAAAAGCTTAAAGTGAGTTCTATTAACACTAGATTGGGCTAATATGAGCAGAAGTATTTGTGTAGCCTATATAATTATTACCGGCACTATAACTAATAACAGCAGACATTCCCGTTAGCAATCAGAATGAGACAAGTACGTACTTAATGCTGAAAGATCATGTAAACATAGATGCATTAAATGATCTGTCCCTCCAAAATTGTGTGCTATAATAACTGGCTTATGTTGGAAGGGCACAAGTGCCACGTTTCCAGAAATAGCCCCCCACCGCCCATTGGCTTTATACTTGTAAAAGCCCAAAGGCAGAGAATAAAGAGGTTTGGTTGATAAAGATTTGAGATATAATTCTGTCTTGGGAGAATGAGAAGGAGTGGAAGGGCATCAAGATTGTTGCCGGAGGGAGAAAAATGTAAACTGTTTTCAATTACATAAAACTGAAGGGGGCATATGACAGAGCTTAGCCTTGGAAAGGAATGTGATAGATGGAAAGCCTTATGAATACTAAAACAGTTGAATTCTTGCCTCCTCATCCTTTGAATGCAACGTGTTCAATAGTACATTTGGGTCAGTTGGAAAACATTGTGAAACATTCTTTTTTCTTTTATGTCCTATAATTATTGCCTGTGTTTCTCAAAAGAAATTCTTAGCTTAAAAGTCACAGATGAAGGAGCATTTCTGTCACATGAAACTCCTAATATCAGAAATTTTTAAAAAAGGAATCAACATTCCTCGTATAGTAAAACTTCTTCTTTAACTTTTCCAAGTAGATGCAAAAACTGAAACATGAAGGTTTATAAAGACAGGGACAATTAGTTTAACCTTTTTAACATCTATAAAATTCCCACCCAGTCACTGAATTACATATTTATTTATTTTGGGATACCTGATCACTTGACCGGCTATATTTAATCACAAAATTAAGAGATCTAGTATATAGGGCATGAGGTGAAAGGTGAAAAGTGATTGCCATAAAGTGTGCCATGGGAGGTGTGGGTTTTGCGCTGCAGGTAGGAGAGATTCCTCACTATAAGTAATGGTGCTTGAGAAGCTGGGTTATATGAAGGAAGAAGATAGGCCAAGATTTAGTCAGCTGGATAGGATGCCAGAACCAAAGAGGACAGTCATCCTTATGTGACCATGTGATGTGGATTTGTGTTGAACCTTCAGGGTGTTGCCTCCTGTCTTACTAGATATTTCCAGCTGACTCTCAAAGCACTTGGCACTATTCAGTCACTGATGGTTTTTATATACAGTTAGATACTTCAATTAAAGAATGATCATCAAAATACTTAAAATTTAGTGTTTTTTATTTGGAGAGCATGCACATGAGAGGGGGATAGGGGAAGAGGGAAGGGGGGAGGGAGGGAGAGAAAAAGAAGGAAGAGAGGGGAGGGAGGGAATGGGAGGGGAAGAGGGGAGAATGGGGAGGGGGAGGAGGAAGGGAGGGTGAAAGAAGGAAACTTAAGCAGCTTCCATGCCCAATGCAGAGGGCAACGTAGAGCACCTGCTGGGATCATGACCTGAGCTGAAATCAAGAGTTGAATGTTCAACTGACTAAGCCACCAAGGTACCCCCCCAAAGCATTTATAACTTAGGTCTTAATATTGATTACCAAATTCTTGTCAAGCTGTAATAGAGAATTCCCCAAAGAAAGGGGAACATCTGTGAAGACCTTATTAAGTCAACTAACATATGCTTATATGCTTTGGGTTCTTGTGATCCTTGTTTTCTGAAATCTACTCATTTCTGTAGCTGTTTATAGTAGAAAAGAAGAACTGGAAAAGGAGGTAGAGAAATACGAAAGCAGAGGAGAATCGAAAGGATGTGATAGGAAATATTTAAAATATTAACAAAAAGTCAGGTTTCCTTTTTTATGGGAGATCCCACATTGGCCTTTCCACTCCTTAGTTCCAGAGCCCCCTCTCTAATCAGAGGTGCTTTTCTTGTGTACTCCTTTGCCACAGAAATCACTTTATATTTTGGAGATGTTCAAACCCAGTGTATTTTCTGTATCTGATTAAGATGTGGTTTTAGATACTTCCTCCCAGGGGCTTTAGTGTTCTAGACTTGGAGCTTTGGTGGCTTGGGGTTCTGAGGACTTCAGTGAGTTTTAAGGATACAGCATGGCATGAAGCACCTTTTGCTTGTCACTTGAGATTGCAATAACCTTTTATTGGCTTTACATCCTTACCTGTTGACAGGTTGGTGTATGAAAACCCATAACCCGAAATCTCTATGCTCCCCCAACCCAGAAGTAATAGTTTCTACTTTTTTCCTTGAAAGTTTTATTATGACATTAAAAAAAGAAAATGGCACTATTAAAAGCCTACATGATATATGTAACCTTTGCTTTTCTAGGCTATTTATTGCTATATGTACTGTCATTCTCCTGTTACTTTTTTCAAGTTTTCCTACGGCAAGGTTTATAGATCTGCATGTGATTTGACAAGGAGGACAAGATTCTTTTTGGTTTTACTAGGTGGCAAGAAGTTTCTTAGGGTCCTGTTCTGTTCCTCTTCATTGTCTTTTGGGCCCTAACATGGAGCCTCACATCCAATGGTGCTCTACTGATGAATTTGAAATTGAAGTGTGAATGCATTTAACTAAAATCATACATAAACCTTGTAGATTATTGCCCACCTAGACCCTTTAGACATTTCATACCAATTTCTTCATTGTCTTGGGGCAGGATTAGTCTCTGGGGTGTGTGTGTGTGTGTGTGTGTGTGTGTGTGTGTGTGTGTCTCGCAGTCTTCTTGCAATATTGGTTAGTATTGAACTCGAACTGTGGTCACTACTCAAATACCTCATGTCTCCATTACAAAGGAGTTTTATCAGTTCGCCAACATGGAGAATGTCATCTAGTCTAGTTGGCCTACTTATTATGAAGCCTCTTACACTTAGACTAGTTAGTCCAGATATTTTACCTTGGTTTTGCTTTAGAGGAAACCCAATTTGTATAATACTTGAGGTAACTTAAACGACTAGAACAGATGGTACTCAAACAGTGATCTTAACTAGTGAATACTTCAATGATACTTGGAGATTGTGGATAAGCTTCCCTGCATGCAAGACCCAATGAAGTATCATTTTATCACCTTACATGCTTCAGTTAGTACTCCCCAGTTCAAATTTATCCTACAACATTGACAACAAGGATAATAAAGTTGAAAAATTAGTATTGCCTCTACTTTTTTCTTTCAGCCTCTCAACACCTTTAGAACTATCCGTGTTGAGATACTATCTGCGAGTGGACAAGGAAGGCCTTTATAGTTAGATCTAGACTTGAAACTGAACCCATAACTTGTCTACCCAGGGAGACTTGGGAATCTGATTCACTTCTCTTAGATAATCCTCACCTGTAAAACAGAGACAATACCTAATTATAGGTAAATAAAGATATAGATAAATAAAACTTGAGGTTTCCAGCACAGTGACTCTCAAGGTAAGTTCATTGAGGGCAATAGATTACCCCCTCCTCAAATATACATGGTTTTGATCTTAAGCGTTTAAAATTAATGCATGGGGGGAGAAAATGTAAAATTACTTCATATGATGATTATCTTTTTGAATTGACCAAAATGTTAAGCATAAGAGGTGATTTAGAGAAGTGTAAAGTAAAATGAAAATGAGAATTTTTTTCATGGAAGATGATAAACCAATGGGGAAAAATCTTTGGGAATCAGAAGAGGTATCCGCCAGTTCTATTTCTGCCCCAAATGCAATATATCAAGCATGAAATTTCTCTCCTTGCCTTTTAACATTGTTCGTCATGCTAGCTCTTCCTGTGAGGCATTCTCAAAGTCATCTGTATTAGACACTATTGTTGTTTTCCTCTTCCTCCCTGTGTCTGAGTCATCAGTTTTTCTGCTTCCTGATTCATGGCTTTGTCATCTATTTCTTCCTTTTTATTCTTCCTGCTAGACTCTAACCTGACCCTTAGGTTCTTTGCAAACAATTGCAATAGTAGCCTAACTCAGCTTCCTGTTCCATACCACCTCCCCCCAAAAAAACTACTCCAAATTTGTGCCTAGATTATTGAAATTAAGTATCTTTATTGATATCTGCAAAATTTTCTCTTACCTGATTAGGGTGGCCACATTATACAGCTCAAGAATATACCATGGACTACAATATAACTGGAAATGCATGGAGTTGTGCACTGTATAACCTATGTGGCCTTGTACTGAGGTCCATTACGTAATATGTAAAAATCATTTCAACAATTCGTGGACACTGATTCTCCCTGTTCATACAATAGGGTCCAGAGAATAAGAAAAGCCTAGGATTCAACATCCTTCATAAATTAGGTCAGACCTGCCTTCCCAACCCTATGTCCCAGTATTTTCTGGTAAGAATCTGCTGTGTCATCCAGACTGGTTTTGCATGACTGTTATTCACAACAGACTACAGGGTACCTATGTAGTACCACTTGCAAAAGTAGGTCATGGGACTTCTTTCTAGGTATTCTTCCAGGTTGGGTTTTTCCCTAATGGAGAATTCTTAAATATTAGAGAGGTCCAAGAGAAAAAAAATGTATGAATATTTAACTCTTACCTATAAAGAATTTGAATTGTAATATACATTTATATCTAGGTATATAAAATCCAGGTATAAACCCATGCATTCACTAATCATTTTGTACTATGTTAAAACACTACTACATAGTGTCTTTGGTATTTAGGTTTCAAAATCTTTGAATAGAGTATATTGCTTTTCATATTGGCTATATATATCTAGGAGTGCAAAAGCATAGCGAATATAACATTTGAGCATGTAAAATCTCACTGAAGATCATTATATGAAAAGTGAAAAAGCAAAATCGAAAAAGCAAAACAAAAATGATTAAAGGAAAACTGATATGGATATCAAGTATTCATGGCATTTTATTCATTCAACAAATATTCAGTGTCTGCTACCTATTGGGAGCTTCTCTAGACACTGGCCATTGGGGGAAAGGCCATTACTTTTTATTATCCAATTACTAATTATTGAGAAATAATTTTGCTGGAGGAGAGGAAAAAACACAGAAAATGGTTAAATACTTGCCATTTTAGGGAGGATTAAGAAAGATTTCTCAAAGTCCCTGGAAGTGATGGCTTCAATCCAGGAAGTAGAGCATTTTAGACAAAACAGCATGTACAAAGGCCTTAGGCAGGTGACACTCAAGGAAAGGGGGGGGGGGGGGGACAAGTTACAAATTGGCCTTGGAGACCAGTCAAAATCCTTGAACTTTTTCTGACAAAGAAGGAACTAATGGGAATTCTGAAGAGAATAATGACCTTATGTGACCAGGATGTCATGATAGTTCCCAGAAGAGGGTGGTGGTGGTAACAAATACAGTAGCAATCAAGGTGGTGAGAAGTGGTCAGATTCTTAATACACTGTGGATGTCAAGTTGTTTGCTGCTGGATGTGGGAGGAGGAAGAGAAGTCAAGGAGTCATTCGGGCTTTTTGATAAGAGCAACTGGGAGAATGAAGTTGCTATCGAATGAGATGAGAAGAGTTGTAGAAAGAGCATCTTGATGTGGAGGCAGAAAATCTTAAGTTCACTTGGGTGCATGACCTAGATAACCAAGTGGAAATAAGGGATAGGCAGCTGAATATATGGGTCTGAAAATCAATGGAGAGATTCAGTAAGGGATATGAACTTGGCAGTTGTCCTTGTGGCACTTCAACATCTAGAGATTAGGAAGTAGGAAGGAAGCAACAAAAGAAGACAAAGTGGGGCTCTAAGATTCAAATGACTAAAAATTTCATGGAGGGAGTGCTTACTATATCAAATGATCATTAAAATGAAGTCAGGAATTAACCAATGACATTTGCTTCTATAGATGCTGTTTTGTCAATATAATTCTGAATCTTTCTAGATCTACTTAGCATTTTTGTGGTATGAGATTTCCTAATTTTAAATAGTAGCAAATATTAGACAACTATAATGCTAGTATTGTTCCAGGAAACCTCTGCTGATGTCTCTACTGCTATGAAGAGTTTCATGCAAAAGCACTTCGGTTGGCAGGCTGGTGACTGATGGTCTTGGAGGCAGAACGTTGTATATTTTATTGTTTTTATATTTTCCCCAGTTTTATGGAAATAGTTGGCATATAACATTGTATTTAAGGTGTGCAACATAAAAATACACAAAACATTGTTAACTATAGTCCCCTGCTGTACATTACATCCCAGAACTTATTAATATCATAGGTGGAAGCTTGTACCTTTTGAAATTCTTCACCCATTACCTTAATCCTTCCACCCCCTGTTTCTGGCAACCACCAATCTGTTTGGTGTCTAGAATGTTGTTTTTGTTTTCCAATTTCACATGCAAGTGAGATCCTACAGTATTTGTCTTCATCTATCAAACTTATTTTGACTTAGCATAATACCTTCATGTTGTTGGAAAGGCAGGATTGTTTTATAGTTGTATACAATTCCTATGTGTATGTATAGTCACACTTTTGTTATCCATTTATCTGTTGAAAATACTTAGGTGGTTTCCAGACCTTGGCATTCACAGGTAAGGCTGTTGGGAACCTGGGAGTACAGATTTTTTGAGATCATGATTTTTGTTTCCTTGAGAGAAGTACCCACAAGTGGAACTACGGGAATATATGGTGGCTCTATTTTTAACCTTTTGAGGAACTGTTTTTCAGTGTTTCAAACTGATTTTGCTTAGGCTGCACAAATGTATGTCCCCACCAACAGTTCACAAGGGCTCCCTTTTCTCTCCATCCTCCTCAATAGTTGTCATTGCTTGTCCTTTTGAGAACAGCTCTTCTACTGGGTGTGAGATTGTATCTTGTGGTTTTGATGTGCATTTCCCTGATTAGTGATGTTTAACATCTTTTCACATACTTTTTGGCCATCTTTGTGTCTTGGGAAAGATGTCTATTGAGTTCTTTTGGCCGATTTTTAATGGGACCGTTTGTCTTTTTTTGCTATTTTGTGTGAGTTCTTTATATGTTACGTATTAACCCCTTATCAAATGACTTGTAAGTATTTTCTTGGGCTCTGTATGTTGCCTTGACTGTGCAGAAGCTTTTTAGTTTGATGTAATCCCACTCATTCATTTTTTTGTCTTGGGTTTTGTTGTCAAATCCAAAAAATCTTTGCTCAAACTTAAGGAGCTTACCTCTCTGTTTTCTTCTAGGAAATGGTTTATGGTTTTTCAGGCCTTCATGTTCAAATTTTTCATCCTTTTTGAGTGTGTGTGTGTGTGTGTGTGTGTGTGTGTTTGGTAGAAGATAGTGGCTCAGTTTTATTTTATATGACTGTCTCTTTGATATTTTGTAAGGTTTTGACCCCTGTGCATTTTTAACTCTAGTAGGTGATAGTAAACTTTTAAAAAATCAGTTCTGGGCCACAGAGCAGATCTTGGTTAAGTTTTGTTTTTTTTTTTTTAATTTTTTAATGTTTATTTTGAGTAAGAGACAGAGTGCAAGTGGGTGACGGGCAGAGGCGGGGTCGTGGGGGTGTGGGGGGAGACACAGAATTCGAGGCAGGCTCCAGGTGCTGAGCTGTCAACGAAGAGCTGGATGTGGGTCTCAAACTCAACAGCTGTGAGATCGTGATGTGAGCCGAAGTCGGACACTTAACCAACTGAGCCACCCAGGCACCCCAAAGTTTGTTACATTAATATTGTTTTTGAGGTCAGAATTCAGTGTTCTGATACCACTTTAATCCCTGACCATACTTGATTCAATCCCAATATACGTTCCTTACAATCAGAAAAAAGTAACACTAGATAATGAATTATTAATGTCTTTACTTGATTTATCCATGTAGTGCATGTCAAATTAAAAATTGTTTATTTTTGAGAGAGAGAGAGAGAGAGAGAGAGAGGGACAGACAGACAGACACACACAGAATCTGAAGCAAGCTCCAGGCTCTGAGCTGTCAGCACAGAGCCCAACACGGGGCTTGAAACCACGAACTGTGAGATTATGACCTGAGCTGCAGATGGACGCTTGGCCGATGGAGTCACCCAGACACTCCGTATGCCAAATTTTTAATATTTTTATAGCCTTTATTCATTCATATAGTAGTATTCAGATAGTATCTTACACCCATGCAACATATGTCCTACGACAGATGGCCATATATACATTCAGGATTAATAAATGCTAACATTGCTACATGTGTTCAAGTTTTTACAGTTGATGAAAGACTGAAGATTTGGTTGGAGCTGGTCCTTATTGATCTCTCATACCTCCTTGACGCGGTGACTGCATGGTGGAAATCACTACTGTGTTAGTCTCTTCATCTTGCTCAGTCTTCATACCGTACTCCAATAATGTGTCCATAGAATAGTTTTTATATATATCTTTAACTGCCCTTACTGTAACTTCTCATTCAACCTTACTTTTTAGAGTTCTGTCAATCGATGTGTAGGTTTCCTATATTCCTTTCACCTCTTATATAGTATTTAGTTGTATCATTACACTAACAATCCATGCTCCTATTAGTGACTCTTGAGGTTGTTGGTAATCTTTCCCCTGTTAAAAAGAACTGTGATCATGTAAGCATGACCACTTATAGGACCTGTATGAATATTTTCTGGGATGAGTAACTCTACATCAAATTCAATTGAAATGAACATTTAACTTGATGAAAAATTGCTTTTAAGGTAGTAAGAATTTACACTCTCCCATTAAATCATAAGTTCCTATTTTTATAAATTTATCATACTTAATATTGTCAGATTATTGCCAATTTGATAAATTGTGAAATGTTTTCTAATATTTTTTTTAAAAATCTACCCAACAAGACAGATCTGTCATGTTTTAGTAACCTGAGTTTCTTTGTCAATGAATTGTATGTTAATCTTTGATAATTGAATTATTTTCCATTTTGCTATGGTACTTCTGTTCTTGATAGCATTAATCTGTGTGTGTGTGTGTGTGTGTTTGTGTGTGTGTTTTATGCATTGCTGATATCTTTCCCCAATCTGTAGCTTATTTTTGAACTTTGTACATGGGACTTACAAATAAGATTTTAAAAATATTAAACTATTTTTATATTTTTACCTCTTTATGCTTTTTGTGTCTTAAGTCCTTTATTTTACTGACAGACAGTAAAAATATTCCATATTTATGTACACATGTGGAAAGAGAACTTTTAAAGCTTTATGCCTTGACTCGCTCCAGATTTTAAGTATGGTAAATTACTAAACTGCATCATCCTGACCCTGTATGTATGTTGTCTCAGCATTGTAGGATATGCCACACTTCACCCACTGGCTTATGTCAGTGCTTTCATATAGCAAATTCTATCTATATTGCTGTGAGCCTTTGGCAGTTCTCTGTTCAGTTCCATTGGTCCCCTTGTCTATTCCTGAACCAGTGGTTAACCCTGGTGTTGCAAGTCATCTCTCCTCATTCTTGTGCGTCAATATAGGCCTTGGTATTTGGGACCTTGTATTTCCTCAGTGAATTTTAGAATGAACCTATCAAGGTTCATGAAAATTACAGCTGATATATTGATATTGGATTATTGAATGTGAAAATTTTAAGAAAATTTCCATCCTTCTAGTGTCTTCTCAACATTTTATATATATGATTTTTTTTAATCCTTTAGTAAAGTTTTATCCTTTGCTCTATGTCGATGTTATAGAGTTATTTATAGCTACTTTAGAAACGACTCTTACCCTAACGTAGATACATTTTTGGTTACATTTTCTATGTAACTTTTGCCAATGTATATATACTACATTGTATACAGTTCGCGTAACTAGAACATGCTTGTTAATTCTATTCAAAAATTCTATTTAAAAATTCTTTTGTCTTCTGATCTATCCATTGAAAGAGGGGTGTAAAACTTGATGATCAGAAGAGTTACCAATTTCTCTTACAAGTTCCCCCAGTTTTTGCTCTGTGAATTTTGGAGATAAACTATTAAGTACATATGTATTCAGGGTTTCTAAATAATGTCTGACTTAAACGGAAAATGACTCACTTTATACTACGAATGGGTTTGCCAAAAGATGTTCTTTTTCCTGATATGGGCCTTTGGTTTAGAATTTGGCAAGTATTTGTCATGTTTCAATTTTATCTAAAAATTTGCAAAATATCAAGGCACACCAACATAAAGATTCATCAGAACATTTACCCATGCTGATGTAAAAATAAAATTGCCAATAGAGCTTAAGTCTTCTTGTGTCCACTTCTTACTGCTTCTCTCCTCTTCTCCCTGTGTGGCATTGTCCTGAATTTGTTCATATTTTCCTCCTATTTCTCAGTACTTGCACTAGTATGTTTATATGTGCATACATAGATATACTTAAATAAAATACAAATAGAATGTGAAATATGTATGACTTCACTCATGAGGACTTGAAGAGACAAAACAGATTAACATAAGGGAAACAAAAATACAAAAACAGGGAGGGGGACAAAACATAAGAGACTCTTAAATATGGAGAACACACAGAGGGTTTCTGGAGGGGCTGGGGAAGGGGGGATGGGCTAAATGGGTAAGAGGCATTAAGGAATCTACTCCTGAAATCATTGTTGCACTATATGCTAACTTGGATGTAAATTAAAAATTAAAAAAGTGAAATATGTATATATCTAGATGTCTGTATACCCCATCTACTTAAGTATTTATATGTATGTTATTTATATACTATTTGCCTTCAGAAAATCCTGTACTTCCATAATGCATTTGTTTTCTTTGAACATATGTACAATATTTATAATGTTTTGTTTGGCTCCCTTCATTTTAATCTGGATAGTATCTTGGATGAATTTATCAATTTTTCTGATGCACAGGTTTCCATTTTTTTAATTGTAAACAGTGCGGTTATAAATCTATCTTCTCTGTATTCTTGTGTATATGTGAGAACATCTTTCAAGAATACATACTGAGGGAATTGCTGGGTCATAGGACTGTATCAATTATATTCCTTCAAGGAGCATATAATTCCAGTTAATTCGCATCTTTGTTAACATTTGGTATTCTTAGGGTGCTTGGGCAGCTCAGTTGATTAAGCATCTAACTTGGGCTCAGGTTATGATCTCATGGTTGTCAAGTTCAAGTCCCACGTCAGGCTCTGTGCTGACAGCTCAGCCTGGAGCCTGCTTTAAATTCTGTGTCTTCCCCTCTTTATGCTCTTTGCCCGCTGTGTGCACTCGCACACGTGTGTTCTCTCTCTCTCTCAACTATTTTAAAAATTATATTCTCATAAAGTGAATTGGGGAAAGTCTCATTTTTCTATTCTTTGAAATTTGCATGAGTTTTTAACATATTTTTTATATATTTGTTAATACTCACCTGTAAAATCATCCAGTTTTTATTTTGGTACTTCTGATTGTTTTTAACTACTGATAGAAAGCACTTTTTTTTTTGTTCTTTTTTAAGAAAACACACTGTTCTATTTTTTCAGTTTGATTTGGGAATATAACTGCAGCAAATCTTATATATTCTTTTCTCAGATTTATTGCCAAAGTATTTCTTTCACTCTTAGTGACTTCTAAAATTTCTACCATCTGTAGTCCTAGTACTTGAAGTTTTTATGCTTTACAGTTTCCTTAACTACTCTTTTTGGAGAATTAACTATTTTATTGTTTCAAAGAAGTAATTAGCTTTTGCAATACTAAATTTTGGGGTGTAGTTGACAGGGTTCTGCTTTTTCTTTATTGTCTTAGGATTTTTTTCTGAAATTTAAACTGAAGTTATTGATATGACCATTTAGGGATACACATTTCCTACAACATGGTTCTCACTGTATTCCAAAAACTTTGTATAGGTTTATTTTTTAAAATTTTATTCCAGTATTCTTTAATTTCTTAAGGTTTTTATTCAAATTTCAGTTAACACTGCTTATAGCAGCATTACCTGCACTAGCCAAATTATGGAAACAGCCAAAGTGTCCATCAACTGAGGTGTGGATAAGGAATATGTGGTGTGTACGTGCGCGCGCGCGCGCACACACACACACACACACACACGGGAATATTACTCAGCCATGAGAAAAAATGAAATCTTGCTATTTGCAATGATGGAGCTAGACAGTATTATGCAAAGTAAAATAAGTCACAGAAAGACAAATGCCGTGATTTCACTCATGCGTGGTATTTAAGAAACAAAACAAATGAGCAAAGGGGGGGAAAAAGGGGCAAACCAAGATAGAGTCCTACCTATAGAGAACAAACTGATGATGACCAGAGGGGAGGTGGGTGAGGGATGAGGTAAATAGGTGATAGCAAAGAAGGGGAGGGCACTTGTGATGTGCTCTGGGTGTTTAATGGAAGTGTTAAAACATTATATTGTACGCTTGAAAAACTTTGTATAATTTTAACTCCTGTTTTATGTATGCTTTCCATTATGATTTGTGGATTCATTAGCTACTTAGAATTGTGTTGATAAAACTTAAAGTGGTCTGTCTTTATTTTGGTATGAATTTCTAACTTAATTGTGATTAGAGAATATGTTTTGTAGGTTAAAGATCAGTAAAAAGGTTTCTCTTGAGCACTATAGTCAGTTTTAGTAAAGGGTGTTCGGTGTGTTTGCAAAGTATGTTTTTGTTTCTCTGTAGAGGTCTACATATATTCATGAAATCAACCTTATTAATCCTCATCAATTTTGTGTCTACTTAAGATGTCAATTTAGAGTGATATATTGAAAGATTCCACTATAATGGGGGATTTGTCAATATATCTTTATATTTTGAGGTATAAAAGATACTGAGATTATTTGTGCATACAGCATTATATTTTTAAATCAATATACATTTATAAGTTAGACATACAATGTTTAACAGGAATCAAACATTTAGTATAGTTGGTCTTATCACTCATAATTTTTGCCTTAAAGTCATTTTTGTCTCATGTAATTTTGCCAAGAGCTATTTTCATCATTGCTGTTAATAGTTGCTTGACGTATCATTTCCTATTGTATTTTCTCTTAAACATCTTTACTGAAGTATAACTGACATTCAATAAACCACACATATTTAAAGTATGTAATTTGGTTGGTTTGACATACATAAATACTATGAAACCATCCCTGCAATCAAGACAATAAGCATATTCATTGATTCCCCAAAGTTTCCTAATGTCCTTTTTCATATTTTTTTCTCCATTGTATCTTATATTTTATTGGGGTCTCTTGTGAATGGTACAGAGTCAAGTTTTGTATGTCTCTCTATACAATCTGATAAATTTCTCTTTTAATAGGCTGAGATTATTTCTCCTAAACTACTCATTTCCCAAAGTACAGTTTCTATATTCTAGTATGTTGGTACAGATCTCCTTAAGTTTTTGTTTATATGAAATTGGAGTTACTTTGTTCTCCTTCTTGGAAGACAAGTTTGTAGGACACACAATTCTAGATTGATGATTCTTTTGTCCATTTTGAAAATGGCTTTGTTGGGGTTCCTGGGTGGCTCAGTTGGTTAAGCATCCAACTCTTGATTTTGGCTCAGGTTATGATCTCAAAGTGGTGAGATCTAGCCCCATGTCGGCCCTGAGCTGACAGTGTGGAACCGGCTTGAGATTCTCTTGCTTCCTCTCTCTGCTCCCCCCATATATGTGTGTGTGCTCTTTCCCTCTCAAAAATATACTTAGAAAAATGACTTCATTCTTTCACTGTTGCAGATGAAATGGCCAATTGTCCTCTTGTCCTTGTTCTCTTTATTTCTGCCACAGTTCCTATTTATACCAGACCTTGTTACTTGATTCTTTTACCCACTCAAATCACTAGATCTGTGGTTCAACCATTCTCCCTTCATCTATAATGTGATAATTGCTCCACATTTTTTTCCTTTGAAAAGTTCAATTTATGATTTCTAAAAGATGTTACTTTGCAAGTCTGCTTAGACATTTTTAATGTCTGCTTAGTTTTTTATTACTCTGTCAAGTTTCATAAAGCAGGTCACCTGGGTGGCTTGGTTGGTTGAGCATCTGACTTGAGTTCACACCGTGAGATCATGGTTCGATTTGTGAGTTCGAGCCCTGCATTGGGCTCTCTGCTGTCAGCACAGAGCTTGCTTCAGATTCTGTCTCCCTCTTTTCTTTGCCCCTTCCCTGCTCACACTCTGTCTCTCAAAAATAAAAACATGAAGAAAAAATTTCATAAACATTTTTCATATTCAGTATCCCAAAAACTTAAATTTCCAATAGCTGAAGATGACATATGTCAATTCTTGTTTGGCTGACTTTTCCTCAGTGGCTTATTTTTCTGTAAATTAGCCGAACTTAGAATTTTTAGACTCCATTGAGAACACTTTGCTCCAATGAGGGTTTTTCTATTTGTCTTTGCAATGTTTCTTACAGCTAAAAATATATTGAAGTATCCTAAATTCATATTAATAAGTGAAGGAGGTAAATCTGAAAAGGCCACATACTTCATAATTGCAACTACATGATGATGAGGAAAAGGAAAAAATACGGAAACCACAAAAAGATGAGTGGTTACCAGAGGTTGGACAGGGGTGAATGCGCAGAGTAGAGGTTTTTGAAGGCAGTGAATATACTCTGATACTATAATGGATACATGTGGTTATATATTTGTCCAAAACCCATGGAATGTAGAACCCCAACAGTGAACCCTGAGGTAAACTATGGACTTTGAGTGAGGATATATATTAATGTAGGTTCATTGGTTTAAAAAAAATTCCAGTGAGTGATCTTGATAATGGGGAGACTATACATGTAGGCTGGCAGAGTGCATATGGGGAATTCCTGTAATTCCTCTCAATTTTGCTGTGAACCTAATACTGCTCTAAAATAAAAAGTCTTAAAAAAAAATCAATGACCTTTGCTCTTCCTAAGCATTTGAAAAGTGGTATTCTCTTGTATTCTAGCATTTCCTGTTGCTAATGAGTAGTCTGCTGTCAGTCTGTTTCATTCGTGGAGGCAATCTCCTTTTTCTCTTTGGTCTCTTTTCTATTAGACTTTTAGAATTTTTTTTGCAATGTATCTAGACAGGAATTGTTTTGCTCTGAATTTATTGGGCTTCATTAACATGAAGCCTACTTTTTTCATAGTATTGGTAACTTCTCCATTAGTCATAGTCTTTAACTTTCTCTTTTTAAAATTCCTATTGGATGCAACTCAGACCTTTTCATTCTATCCTCTAAATATCTTAGCAACTTTCACTTTTCAACTTTATAGAACATTGTGATTGTTTCATCATATTACTCCTCCAGTCTAGGTCTCCAACAATGAAAGTAACATCAGTGCATCTACTTTTTCAAAGAATAGGAAATACAGTTTTCCTTTATAAAGAGTACAGAGATTTATAGACTTAGAAATTTTAAGACTTACAAATCTATAGAAACACATTTTAGCATATATTTTTGTAAAACAGAATTCTCTTCATAAACATTATGACATAAAAATTGGTCCTTCATGTCATCAAGTATTTTGGGTCACTGTTAACATTTTTCAAATTAAATTTTTAGTTTTTATTTTTTGAAATAAGGTTAAAGTAAGCTCCATAAATGCAATTAGTTGATAGATCTCATAAGTCTCCATCTATACATGTCACTTTCTCTCTTTCTGATGAACTTTGGTCATTGTTTGTTCCTAAGGAGTTTCGTAAATACTTGATTTGATTGTATCTTCATGGTGTCATTTAACGTGTTCCCTGTATGTCCTGTACATTGCAATTAGATTTTACATACTGTCAAATGAAAAATTCCATTATTGGAGAGGCAAGTTTATTTCACAGATGGTGATTTAGAATTTCATCAGCTAGAATGCCTGGTCTAATTTTCATAACTTTTAGTAGGTATTCAAAATCATTTCTTGATATTAGTTCACTGGAAGTTGCCAAACATTATGGTTCTAACATTCTTAATTTTTTATTGAGCAAGATATTTCTATAAAATGAACCTTGGTTTCATCAGCTCTTTGATTACCCTGAGGTATATTTGGAATAGGAAAGGCACTTTATTATTATCTTTTAAATTGTTAGAGGGAGAGAAAGAAAGAGAAAGAGCATGAGTAGGGGTAGAGGCAAAGAGAGAAGGAGACACAGAATCCAAAACAGTCTTCAGGCTCTGAGCTGTCAGCACAGACCCTTGATGTGGGGCTTGAACTCATGAACCATGAGATAATGACCTGAGCTGAGGTTAGATGCTTAACAGACTGAGCCACCCAGGAGCCCCTAGGAAAGGGAATTTAAATGCTTGATTCTTTGCTTTAATCATTTAGAGAAATGGTAATTAAGTTTACTCCTTTTCCTCTACAGTTGACAAATGTGGTCTGTTTTTCTCTGTAGTGTTTGTTAAAGAGAATTCTTAATGCTCCAATTTTTCAGTCTTTGGCCAATAGAAGACTAGTCAAAATCAGTCTGAGAGCTTTCTTGGTCCCTGTCCACCTCTATTTTGCCCCATAAGTGTAGTAGTTCTTAACCTTTCATCATGTCCTCACTTCTCTGAAATTTCAGGTTCATCTTTTAATTTTTCTTCCCAACTCTAGAATCAGCTAATTCTTCAAGAGGCTGTTTCCTTTATTTAGAGATACCAATCTGAGTGCTAAGTATATTCAGTGTATTGTTTTGTTTTCCTTGAGCAGAGCTAGGAAGTGTGTATTCTCAAAATGCATGAAGTATTCTAGTAATTTAAATTCAAATTAGGACCATTCATGGTTTTCACATAAACTCAGTGATCTTATGTGTCCTTCCCTTTTCTTGTAGTGAAAACCCTGATCTTCAGAACAGCTGCTTTGTTCAACTCCTGTACAACAAACATTCTTAGTCTTGATATTGCTCTTCTATCACCAACAAAGTGAGTTTTGAAAACAGTATAACTTATTTTCAGTTCTTTTGGTTCTTAGATCATATGCCTTTAGAGATACACAGATTGTGATTGAAAGTCACCTGGGGCACCTGGGTGACTCAGTTGGTTAAGTGTCCAACTTTGGCTCAGGTCATGATTTCATAGTTTGTGATTTAAAGCCCTGCATCGGGCTCTGTGCTGACAGCTCAGAGCCTGGATCCTGCTTCGGATTGTGTGTGTCCCTCTCTCTCTGCCCCTCCCCAACTCTGACTCTGACTCTCCTTCTCAAAAATAAACATTAAAAATTAAAAAACGGGCGTAGGAGGACGCGGGGCTCACAGCGCGTCCTGCCGATCACTTAGATTCCACCTACACCTGCCTAAAGAACCCAGAAAACCGCCAGAGGATTAGCAGAACGGAGTCTCCGGAGTCAAGCGCAGACTAGAGGCCCACGGAAGAGGGTAGGAAGGGCGGCGAGGCGGTGCGCGCTCCACGGACTGGCGGGAGGGAGCCGGGGCGGAGGGGCGGCTCGCCGGCCAAGCAGAGCCCCCGAGTCTGGCTGGCAAAAGCGGAGGGGCCGGATGGACTGTGTTCCGACAGCAAGCGCGACTTAGCGTCTGGGAGGTCAGAAGTTAACAGCTCTGCTCGGAAAGCGGGAAGGCTGGAGGACAAAGGGAGGGAGAGCTGCTGAGCCCCCGGACGGCAGAGCTCAGCTTGGCGGGGAACAAAGGCGCCAGCGCCATCTCCCCCGCCCATCCCCCAGCCAAAATCCCAAAGGGAACCAGTTCCTGCCAGGGAACTTGCTCGCTCCGTGCAAACACCCAACTCTGTGCTTCTGCGGAGCCAAACCTCCGGCAGCGGATCTGACTCCCTCCCGCTGCCACAGGGCTCCTCCTGAAGTGGATCACCTAAGGAGAAGCGAGCTAAGCCTGCCCCTCCAGCCCCCGTGCACCTTGCCTACCCACCCCAGCTAATACGCCAGATCCCCAGCAACACAAGCCTGGCAGTGTGCGAGTAGCCCAGACGGGACACGCCACCCCACAGTGAATCCCGCCCCTAGGAGAGGGGAAGAGAAGGCACACACCAGTCTGACTGTGGCCCCAGCAGTGGGCTGGGGGCAGACATCGGGTCGGACTGCGGCCCCGCCCACTAACTCCAGTTATACACCACAGCACAGGGGAAGTGCACTGCAGGTCCTCACCACGCCAGGGACTCTCCAAAATGACCAAACGGAAGAATTCCCCTCAGAAGAATCTCCAGGAAATAACAACAGCTAATGAACTGATCAAAAAGGATTTAAATAATATAACAGAAAGTGAATTTAGAATAATAGTCATAAAATTAATCGCTGGGCTTGAAAACAGTATACAGGACAGCAGAGAATCTCTTGCCACAAAGATCGAGGGACTAAGGAACAGTCACGAGGAGTTGAAAAACGCTTTAAACGAATTGCAAAACAAAATGGAATCCACGATGGCTCGGCTTGAAGAGGCAGAGGAGAGAATAGGTGAACTAGAAGATAAAGTTATGGAGAAAGAGGAAACTGAAAGAAAGAGAGATAAAAAAATCCAGGAGTATGAGGGGAAAATTAGAGAACTAAGTGATACACTAAAAAAAAATAATATACGCATAATTGGTATCCCAGAGGAGGAAGAGAGAGGGAAGGGTGCTGAAGGGGTACTTGAACAAATTATAGCTGAGAACTTCCCTGAACTGGGGAAGGAAAAAGGCATTGAAATCCAAGAGGCACAGAGAACTCCCTTCAGACGTAACTTGAATCGATCTTCTGCACGACATATCATAGTGAAACTGGCAAAATACAAGGATAAAGAGAAAATTCTGAAAGCAGCAAGGGATAAACGTGCCCTCACATATAAAGGGAGACCTATAAGACTCGTGACTGATCTCTCCTTTGAAACTTGGCAGGCCAGAAAGGCTTGGCACGATATCTACAGTGTGCTAAACAGAAAAAATATGCAGCCGAGAATCCTTTATCCAGCAAGTCTGTCATTTAGAATAGAAGGAGAGATAAAGGTCTTCCCAAACAAACAAAAACTGAAGGAATTTGTCACCACGAAACCAGTCCTACAAGAGATCCTAAGGGGGATCCTGTGAGACAAAGTACCAGAGACATCACTACAAGCATAAAACATACAGACATCACAATGACTCTAAACCCATATCTTTCTATAATAACACTGAATGTAAATGGATTAAATGCGCCAACTAAAAGACATAGGGTATCAGAATGGATAAAAAAACAAGACCCATCTATTTGCTGTCTACAAGAGACTCATTTTAGATCTGAGGACACCTTTAGATTGAGAGTGAGGGGATGGAGAACTATTTATCATGCTCCTGGAAGCCAAAAGAAAGCTGGAGTAGCCATACTTATATCAGACAAACTAGACTTTAAATTAAAGGCTGTAACAAGAGATGAAGAAGGGCATTATATAATAATCACAGGGTCTATCCACCAGGAAGAGCTAACTATTATAAATGTCTATGCACCAAATACCCGAGCCCCCAGATATATAAAACAAGTACTCATAAACATAAGCAACCTTATTGATAAGAATGTGGTCATTGCAGGGGACTTTAACACCCCACTTACAGAAATGGATAGATCATCTAGACACACAGTCAATAAAGAAACAAGGGCCCTGAATGATACATTGGATCAGATGGACTTGACAGATATATTTAGAACTCTGCATCCCAAAGCAACAGAATATACTTTCTTCTCGAGTGCACATGGAACATTCTCCAAGATAGATCATATACTGGGTCACAAAACAGCCCTTCATAAGTTTACAAGAATTGAAATTATACCATGCATACTTTCAGACCACAATGCTATGAAGCTTGAAATCAACCACAGGAAAAAGTCTGGAAAACCTCCAAAAGCATGGAGGTTAAAGAACACCCTACTAACGAATGAGTGGGTCAACCAGGCAATTAGAGAAGAAATTAAAACATATATGGAAACAAACGAAAATGAAAATACAACAATCCAAACGCTCTGGGATGCAGCGAAGGCAGTCCTGAGAGGAAAATACATTGCAATCCAGGCCTATCTCAAGAAACAAGAAAAATCCCAAATACAAAATCTAACAGCACACCTAAAGGAAATAGAAGCAGAACAGCAAAGGCAGCCTAAACCCAGCAGAAGAAGAGAAATAATAAAGATCAGAGCAGAAATAAACAATATAGAATCTAAAAAAACTGTAGAGCAGATCAACGAAACCAAGAGTTGGTTTTTTGAAAAAATAAACAAAATTGACAAACCTCTAGCCAGGCTTCTCAAAAAGAAAAGGGAGATGACCCAAATAGATAAAATCATGAATGAAAATGGAATGATTACAACCAATCCCTCAGAGATACAAACAATTATCAGGGAATACTATGAAAAATTATATGCCAGCAAATTGGACAACCTGGAAGAAATGGACAAATTTCTAAACACCCACACTCTTCCAAAACTCAATCAGGAGGAAATAGAAAGCTTGAACAGACCCATAACCAGCGAAGAAATTGAATCGGTTATCAAAAATCTCCCAACAAATAAGAGTCCAGGACCAGATGGCTTCCCAGGGGAGTTCTACCAGACATTTAAAGCAGAGATAATACCTATCCTTCTCAAGCTATTCCAAGAAATAGAAAGGGAAGGAAAACTTCCAGACTCCTTCTATGAAGCCAGTATTACTTTGATTCCTAAACCAGACAGAGACCCAGTAAAAAGAACTACAGGCCAATATCCCTGATGAATATGGATGCAAAAATTCTTAATAAGATACTAGCAAATCGAATTCAACAGCATATAAAAAGAATTATTCACCATGATCAAGTGGGATTCATTCCTGGGATGCAGGGCTGGTTCAACATTCGCAAATCAATCAACGTGATACATCACATTAACAAAAAAAAAGAGAAGAACCATATGATCCTGTCAATCGATGCAGAAAAGGCCTTTGACAAAATCCAGCACCCTTTCTTAATAAAAACCCTTGAGAAAGTCGGGATAGAAGGAACATACTTAAAGATCATAAAGGCCATTTATGAAAAGCCCACAGCTAACATCATCCTCAACGGGGAAAAACTGAGAGCTTTTTCCCTGAGATCAGGAACACGACAGGGATGCCCACTGTCACCGCTGCTGTTTAATATAGTGCTGGAAGTTCTAGCATCAGCAATCAGACAACAAAAGGAAATCAAAGGCATCAAAATTGGCAAAGATGAAGTCAAGCTTTCGCTTTTTGCAGATGACATGATATTATACATGGAAAATCCGATAGACTCCACCAGAAGTCTGCTAGAACTGATACATGAATTCAGCAAAGTTGCAGGATACAAAATCAATGTGCAGAAATCAGTTGCATTCTTATACACTAACAATGAAGCAACAGAAAGACAAATGAAGAAACTGATCCCATTCACAATTGCACCAAGAAGCATAAAATACCTAGGAATAAATCTAACCAAAGATGTAA
This sequence comes from Panthera leo, assembly GCF_018350215.1. NCBI lineage: Eukaryota > Metazoa > Chordata > Mammalia > Carnivora > Felidae > Panthera > Panthera leo. The sequence goes on from NC_056687.1 coordinate 110,586,230, forward strand.
AAGATCTGTATGCTGAAAACTATAGAAAGCTTATGCAGGTAATTGAAGAAGATATAAAGAAATGGAAAGACATTCCCTGCTCATGGATTGGAAGAAAAAATATTGTCAAAATGTCAATACTACCCAAAGCTATCTACACATTCAATGCAATCCCAATGAAAATGGCACCAGCATTCTTCTCGAAACTAGAACAAGCAATCCTAAAATTCATATGGAACCACAAAAGGCCCCGAATAGCCAAAGTAATTTTGAAGAAGAAGACCAAAGCAGGAGGCATCACAATCCCAGACTTTAGCCTCTACTACAAAGCTGTCATCATCAAGACAGCATGGTATTGGCATAAAAACAGACACATAGACCAATGGAATAGAATAGAAACCCCAGAACTAGACCCACAAACGTATGGCCAACTCATCTTTGACAAAGCAGGAAAGAACATCCAATGGAAAAAAGACAGTCTCTTTAACAAATGGTGCTGGGAGAACTGGACAGCAACATGCAGAAGGTTGAAACTAGACCACTTTCTCACACCATTCACAAAAATAAACTCAAAATGGATAAAGGACCTGAATGTGAGACAGGAAACCATCAAAACCTTAGAGGAGAAAGCAGGAAAAGACCTCTCTGACCTCAGCCGTAGCAATCTCTTACTCGGCACATCCCCAAAGGCAAGGGAATTAAAAGCAAAAGTGAATTACTGGGACCTTATGAAGATAAAAAGCTTCTGCACAGCAAAGGAAACAACCAACAAAACTAAAAGGCAACCAACGGAATGGGAAAAGATATTTGCAAATGACACATCGGACAAAGGGCTAGTATCCAAAATCTATAAAGAGCTCATCAAACTCCACACCCGAAAAACAAATAACCCAGTGAAGAAATGGGCAGAAAACATGAATAGACACTTCTCTAAAGAAGACATCCGGATGGCCAACAGGCACATGAAAAGATGTTCAACGTCGCTCCTTATCAGGGAAATACAAATCAAAACCACACTCAGATACCACCTCACGCCAGTCAGAGTGGCCAAAATGAAGAAATCAGGAGACTATAGATGCTGGAGAGGATGTGGAGAAACAGGAACCCTCTTGCACTGTTGGTGGGAATGCAAATTGGTGCAGCCGCTCTGGAAAGCAGTGTGGAGGTTCCTCAGAAAATTAAAAATAGACCTACCCTATGACCCAGCAATAGCACTGCTAGGAATTTATCCAAGGGATACAGGAGTACTGATGCATAGGGGCACCTGTACCCCAATGTTTATAGCGGCACTCTCAACAATAGCCAAATTATGGAAAGAGCCTAAATGTCCATCAACTGATGAATGGATAAAGAAACTGTGGTTTATATACACAATGGAATACTACGTGGCAATGAGAAAAAATGAAATATGGCCTTTTGTAGCAACATGGATGGAACTGGAGAGTGTGATGCTAAGTGAAATAAGCCATACAGAGAAAGACAGATACCATATGGTTTCACTCTTATGTGGATCCTGAGAAACATAACAGAAACCCATGGGGGAGGGGAAGGAAAAAAAAAAAAAAAGAGGTTAGAGTGGGAGAGAGCCAAAGCATAAGAGACTGTTAAAAACTGAGAACAAACTGAGGGTTGATGGGGGGTGGGAGGGAGGGCAGGGTGGGTGATGGGTATTGAGGAGGGCACCTTTTGGGATGAGCACTGGGTGTTGTATGGAAACCAATTTGACAGTAAATTTCATATATTAAAAAAAAATACTAATAAAAAAAAATAATAAAATAAAATTGTTTGTAAAAAAAAAAAAAAAAATTAAAAAACATAAAGTTACTTGAAATGATTTTATGTATAGTTATGCTACCAGTAGGATACACGTTTATGATCAGTTATTTCATTTTACTTTTTAGAAATCCCTTTGCTGCATATTTATTTTCTGGTTCTTCAAATTTTCTCATGACCACCTATTAGTAATCCTGTATATCTCCTGTTTTTTAGGTCCACCATTTGTTCTGGTATGGTCCCTTCTCAATTCCTGCTTGGATACTTACTCCATATGGGTCTTGTAGTTGTTAGTGGTTTCTTCCTGTCTTCCAGAATTTTTGTTTTGGTCTTAGGTTTTTCATTTTTTTTTTTTGAGCGGGTTATATTATTAATAGTGCTGTATGTATTTTCTGAGTTTTAGGCTTGAGTTTCCTAGCTCCTGTTGGATTTTTGTTGTTTTGGCATAGGGGGAGGAGTTTGAGATGAAAAAAAAAATGCCATGGGTTGGTATATATGCAGTTTCCCTAGCTCTATTGAGGCTGACAGGTCAATGACACTCAGGAATAAGGATATTGAGATCCATATCTTGGATTCTGAATGCCATTCTCCATGTATTGGTTTGTTAGGATTTTAAACCCACTTGTTTATGAATTAAGGGAAGTTTTAAAGGTGAATTTGTTGACATTATGCAAGTTGTGTTGGGAGTGTTGTCACTGACATCTGTTATTGATAAGCACTCAGTAGCTCAACCGGTAGAGGAGCCACTGGGGACTTAGCCATAAGAACATCTAGAAGAGTGGCTATAACATAATTGATTTTAAATACCAGGAATTTGTGAGGACTTTCCAAGAACGATCAATCTAGGCACAGCTACTCCTTACTGATCTAAATAGCTTTCTGCATTTTTTTGAGATACTTGATTCTGCTGTGGCCAGGCTACTCTTGGATGGCAATGGTGTTAAACCATGCAGCAGTCTCAGGAAGAGAAACAACATCTGTTCCTGCTTTGGCAAGACCGCTTCGCATAAGCAGTGGTGCAAACCATGTCATGGTCCCTGGAATAATAACCTTCAGAGCAGCACATCTTGACTGCCAACACCAGTGCCATTGCCTGCTAGCTACATGCCTGAGCAGTGAGGGACCTAAGCCAGCAGCTGATACCAAGCTTTCAGTTGGAAGGACTAACATGATCGAGAACTAGCTCGAACAAAGGTGCACCTCAACTAAATTTGGACTCTTTCTTTTCTCCTTGGCCTGGAACAATACAGCAATTAATCCATCATTGGCTTGAAGTATATTATTTAATAGCTTATTAAGAGACCTCCTATATGCTATTGGCTTGTGAAAGATAATTATAAATTACAATTTCCACAGTGAACCTGTATTAAATTGGCAAAGATAATCGATGTATCAGAGTGTAATTCTCCATGAATGAAATAGTCTCCAATAAAAGCAACCAGGGGTTCTGGAAGTGGTACATTACAAGCCTGGCTTATGTGATGGAAGTCATCAAAGATGGGGGAAGAGTGCAAAAACATAGTAACCAATCTACAAGATGGCTAAATACAAAATAAAGTGAGAAATCTATATTATATCATCTGTAGAATAATAAGTCTATACTGATAAATAACTGAATGAATAAATGGGAGAGGGGAATGGGCAGTTCTTCCTTGCAGAAGAATTCTAATTCATGTAGGAGGAATGGGAAGAATAGAAAGCCACCACTAGAACAAAGTAATAATCGTGGCAGAAAACCTACACAATGGATGCTAAAAGTTAATGGGTAAGAAATAGTTTGAGGAGAAGCAGTATGATGGCCTAGTCCCAAAGGATCTCCCTCAAGATATGTATTAATTAGCAAGGGAAAAGTAGTAACCTTGCAATGCATAAATGGATAAACAACAACTTGACCAATTGAAGTCAATATCTGTAATAAGATAAATTGACATCATGTACCTTTTGATCCTTTTATAAGAAAAGTATAACTTCTTTGGTACTAACAGAAGTGATTAAACTTAATATGTGAGACAACGCACAAATGAAAATTGAGAGACACTTTTTAAATTGACCAATATTAAGTAGTATCAAGGTTATAGAAAGGAAGGGATGCAGAATGGTCACAGATTGGAGGAGAATTAGGAAATGTGAAAACTAAGTGTGAAGTGGTATCATAGACTGGATTCTGGAACAGAAGGACAGTAGTGGAAAAGGTGCAAAAAAAGTGAGTAAAACCTATATTTTTGTTAATGATATTCTAATGTTAACTTGATAGTTTCTGTGACTCTACTATGGTTAGGCAATATGTAACATTAGAAGAAGCTAACTGAGGGCTTATGGGAATTCTGTGTACTCTTTTTATACCTTTTGTGGGTCCAAAATTTCTTAAGACCATTCTAGAGGCACCTGGGTGGCTTAGCCGGTTGAGTGTCCAGCTTCAGTTCAGGCCATGATCTCACAGCTCGTGGGTTCGAGCCCTGCATCAGGCTCTGTGCTGACAACTCAGAGCCTGGAGCCTGCTTAGGTCTGCGTGTCTCCCTCTCTCTCTCTCTCTGCTCCTTCCCCCACTCATGCTCTCTCTTTCTCCTTCAAAAATGAATAAAAACACTTAACAAAATTTAAAAAAAGGCAATTCTATGCCACTGCCATAACCACAGTCAACTTGTCATAATTTGCACTTGGTATTTGGGTAAGTAGCATTTAGTACTTAATTACTAACTTTGCATTTTCCTGATTTTGTTTGGTTACTTTTTTTTTTAAGCTACCCATTGAGTTTTTAGATTTTTATCTGTTTCTGTGTCTTTTTTTGTTGTTCACTATTTTATATAAAGTCCTTTTAGATACTTATTTTTAGTAATGGTGCTAATATCCTATTAAATCAGATTCTCTTTCATGGTGTTTGATCTCCTCCTATGCTTTGTAATCCCAGGGTATTTTAAGTTCACACCCCCTTCCAAATTCACGAATCAATTTTTTTCCCCAACAGTGGTGAATAGACGGACTTTGATTTTTTTTTTTTTTTTTTTTGTCCTGGGTCCCGGAGGGTACAGTGGTCCCAGTTTAATTTCCCAGCTTCATGTTCCAGGCTCCTGACTTACACTTCTTGTGCCCCTACTTCTCTCCCGGGGTCCTTGTCCAGTGAAGTTTCATAATTCTCTCTATGGGACTGGAGGGATTTCTGTTTGAGCTCTTCCACCTTCCATGACCTGAGACCCAGTTTGATGTCTGTGCGTGGGCACTGGAAACCCAGGCCCGGGCCACCCAAGCCAAAATCAAGAACTAAAATCCCTGTGGCCGGCCATGCCTTCAGCTATAGATTGAAGTGTTCTGGCTTTAATTTCTTCATTTATAGGAGTGCCTGGGTGGCTCAGTCGGTTAAGCGGCGACTTCGGCTCAGGTCATGATCTTATGGTTTGTGAGTTCGAGCCCCATGTCGGGCTCTGGGCTGACAGCTCCGAGCCTGGAGCCTGCTTTGGATTCTGTGTCTCCGCCTCTCTCTGCCCCTCCCCTGTTCATGCTCAGTCTCTCCCTGTCTCAAAAGTAAATAAAACGTTAAAAATTTTTTTTTCTTCATTTATGATACTGGGGAGCAGGGGTGGGGGGTTGGTCCTTTATTTTGAGCTTGGTACCTGCTTGCTCTTAAATAGGCTTTTTTTCAGAATTTTTGTGTTTAGAACTAAAGATAGGCTTGTCCAACCATCCTTGTCTCTTGTATTGACAGAAGTTTTTTAGCTTATTTTTTAAAGCTGTTCACCTGTGTTCCCTGAAAAACATAAACGAATTTTAACATTCCTGCAATTTAAGAAAAAAATAATTCAATGTTTTCTTTAACTATGAAATGGTTCCTCCTTTACTTGTATGTAAGTAATAATTTATGTGAACATGTCTCTGATGCTGAAATAAAATGTAACTTTGGGGGAATTCTTCCCAATAATGAAGATTATTTTAGCAGAGTGTTTTTAATTTATTTTGTAATTTTAATTTATTTTTAATCTTTATTTTTGAGAGAGACAGTGTGAGCAGGGGTGGGGCAGAGAGAGAGAGGGAGACACAGAATCCAAAGCAGGCTCCAGGCTCTGAGCTGTCAGCACAGAGACTGATGCGGGGCTGGAACTTAGCAACCATGAGACCATGACCTGAGCCACCCAGACACTTCTAGCAGAGAGTTTTTAGTTGGAAGTAAGATGAATTCAAATGTTCTGTGGTCTCCATACTCTGGATGCCCCTTTATCTAACTTGGAGGCACGAGAGAACGTTGGATTCTTCTTTGTGAAAAATAAAACTTTCCCTCTAATATCATACATTCACCTTTTTTTTTTTAAAAAAAAAAAACAATGGGACACAATCAAGCTTTTTTCTACTTCCATACAAGTCAGGAAATAGATTTACTCTGTAGCAAATTGTTATAGATGACATTTATGTTTGTAAATAGACTTTCATAGGGCTTTCTTCTAGTAAAATGACATGTGTATGTTGGGTTTGAATACTTAGGACAGTTAATGCACATGCAAATACCTCTGGGTGGTCATAATCTTGTTCACCACATTCTTGAGAGGAAAAACAAGCTTATAGTTTCTACTAAGTGCTTGTGAAACGCTGATGCCTTGACAAAGCTGAAAATTATTACCAAATTCCTGGATCACCAGCTCACCATGTGAATCTGCCTGGGTGGTACCAGATAAAGAGACTTCGTGGCACATACTTGATTGGGAGGCTAATGATACCAGTTTGCTTGGTGGGCAGACCAACACGTGTGCTGGGCATAAGGGAAATGAGCAATGCATTTTCAAAACTTAACCATGATTTTTGAACATACTTGTCTTGGAAACTTTTCTTTCTTAATAATGGAAAAAGGCATGTCTGTCAGATACTTTGTGCCAAAGAAACCCAGCTTTAGAATAAAGGTAACCAATAGAAAAAGATGGGACTATCACAGAATTCCAGTAATAGGGGCTGAAATTAGATCCTCTGTCCCATGAGAAGCTAAATAACGATCAGAGGGTTTCAGATCTGGGGAATAGGCAGGTACTTTCAGAGTTAAAAGAATACTCTAACACTTAAATAATTTAAGTTTATTTAAGAAAACCTCCTTTATATCCAAATTAATAGGCTATCTTTACATTTGAAGCAAGTTAAAAACACAAATAGCAAAAGAAATGGAAAATCTTAACTAGATACGAATACTTTTGAAAAGTACCTTTATTCACTGTTAATTGAAAAAACAAATTTGAATGTAGGCTGTCTTTTCTTTGGCATTATATTATCTAAACCCCTTTTAGTTAAGTTTGGGCTCAAGGGAAGTATGCCTTGAGGATGGTAAAAAGGGAGAAATAATGTGGAATGTTTTATATGCGGGAAACCTGAATTCTTAAAATTATGTAATAAAGAAGCTACCACTGTCCTTTCCACTGTGCAGATGAGGAAACCAAGGCACAGAGAGATCTAAGTAAGTCTTGAAGTAAGTAGTAGGATCAGGATGTAGCTCCCCGGAATGAGAGTCACATTGTCAGAGTTAGGGAAGGTGTACAGGATTGATAACGTAATAGTGACCTGGATTCCCAAGTGGTTGAATTAGTGGATTTTAGCCAGGGATTTTCATAGCTAATTATAAAAGTGATACCACATCAAACAAACTTTCATTCCTCCATTAGCAGGCTCCCCCTTTTCTATTTGCATTTCTGGAAATTATTTAAACTTTTTTTTTTTTTTTAACATTTTTGAGACGGCACGAGCGGGGGAGGGGCAGAGAGAGAGAGAGAGACTCTGAAGCAGGCTCCAGGCTCTGAGCTGTCAGCGCAGAGCCTCATGAGGGTCTTGAACCCCCAAACCGTGAGATCATGACCTGAGCTGAAGTTGGGCGCTTAACCAACTGAGCCACCTAGGTGCCCCAAATTTCTGGGAGTTATTTTAATAGAATGTAAACAAGGCTCACTATCTTATTACCAGCACGTAGAGTCAGTTTCTATTGTGGAAAAAAGCTGCTTTGATTTCAGAACTGGGTCATTTAAAACTGTGGCCCTTGATGCAAAATACATAGTTGTGTAATCAACTGATTCTCTATATCCCTAAACTTTCTGTAAAGCTCTGATTGCTTTTGGTGGGGGGTAGGGGGTGGGAGGGGGAACAAAAACAACTTCTTCTGTGTAAATTTTCTTACCCTAAAGAGAACGAACATTGATTTTCTGAATTCACTACTAAATATGGTTCAATCCAAGAAACTCTGGCTAGGTATTATCTCTGTGACAAAAGCAATTACAGGGTTGTCTTTTTTTTTCTTCAGTTGCCACATTAGATAATAGCTATAGTCTAGTGTTTGATTTTAGAGGCATAGCATGGATCACCAAGTCTCATTTCCTTAATAGCTATATTTGTGTAGTTGTTCATCTTTTCCTTAAATATGGAGTTGAAATCTGTTTTTCAATCACTTTTATTCCATGGAGTTTTGCTCCTAGTATCATCAGATTCAGTCTGGCCTTTTTTTAACCTGAAGGGCTATTTGGATATTCTCAATCAACTGTCAGGTAGCGTCTGCTAATTACTTGTTTTCAAGCAAAACATCCCTAGTTTCTTCAATCACTGTTAAAAATACAGTTTTCTTGCTTGTCAACTCCTTACTTGTCAATCCAGCCTACTTTGCTAATTCCTCAGTGAAGTGCTTCCCAGATAAAATAGAATTCTTCAGATTTGGTCTGACCAGCCAGAGTGCAGAGTGTTCTGGATGTTTTCTTCTTCTAATGGATTTCACTAAACTGGGAGAACCCTGAACAGACCATCTCTGTAAGAAAAACATACCAAAGAAGGGACCACATAGACCTGATGTGGATCTGACTTGTATAAAAAAGTATTTTTTTTCTACTACTCAAAGAAGCCAATATGAAGAAAGGTATCTTCTAAGCACTATTCACATACCTTTGCTTTTCTCTGCATGGAATGTTCTGTCTCCTGCAACTACTTGGCAAATGGCTGATCATCTTTTTAGCTCATCCTTTGTGAGGAATTCTTATCTGCCCTTGCTTAAGTGACCCTGTCCAAAACTGATGTCACAGCTGATGGGACAAAAACACCTAACTTAATGGTGTGCGTGGTGTTGTCCAGCTCAAAAAGCTGAGTGGGGCCTACCAGGCATTCTCTTTGGGGGATGTGTGAAACAGACTGGACCTGTAGCTACAGGAGCAGGCAGGTCATAGCTTGTGGCTACGCTGGCCCTCTTGTTCCATGCAAGCTGAGGTCCTGGGGATGACCCTCCATAAAGAAAATAGAGCAGGTATGTAGGCATAAACAGACCCCATAAGTAAGAGACCACGCCTCTGGAGATACTGTCCAGCTTCCTGTGGCCTTCTGGTTGCTACCATTTCTAATCCATGACCACATTTCAGTAAATCCTACTTGGCTTGAGGTAAAGTGAAGGACTCCTCACTGTTTAAGGCAAGAGCGCTTGCAGAAGCATTTTCCACATGGAATTACCACTTTCAATCTGTGCTGTCCCACTATACATAGCTTTACAATAATACCTGCCACCCTTCTCCCTACTAGATGATGAAGCTTCTTGAGAACTAACATAGTCTTACCACCTATCTCTTGGTATAATAAGTCTTTACTGTGTGTATTTGTTAGTATATGAAATACTATTGGTCAGACTGTAGATGCTAGGTTATAATTTTCTACTTGAAATATAGGTTAAATTTTTGAGTGTTTTGTATTTGAATAAAGATTGTAAGTTTTTTCCTGGAATGCAGTTAAGGTATTGGGAAAGAGTTTGATCTTCTTGGGACTTAGATTTAAAACTCATTATGTGGGACCAGAGCAATACCTAAGTGAGTGAGGGTAATTATTCTTTTTTAATAAAACAAAACAATTCCGAGTCCCATTGCCCCTACACCTACAGGATTTTTCCAGCATGGCTATGGTCACAGTCAGGATTTTGGCCCCTTGTAGGTACTGCTCACCGTTTCCTCTAATCCTTTCAGAGGGTTCTTTTCCTGGCTTCAGTAGTTTCTTCCTATGTGTGTGCTAACAGTTCTCTATTGAATACTACAAAGGGACCCTCTGCAGATCTTGAGTTCTCAATCTGTGCTCTTCTCTCTTAAATGTCTCATCCTGCAAAGTTAAGCTGCCTTTCTCTCCTCCGACTGTGGGCACTGTCTTAGCAGGAAGAGCAGCAGGCTCTACTTGGCTTCCCTTTTGTCAACTCAGTGGCCTGGAAACTGGCTCAAGACTGTGCTGGAGCCATCTTTACTTCCTATTGCCTCCTGTGTCTCAGAGCTTACTGTCCTTCATTTCCTTAGGTCCAGTGTCTTAAACATTTTTTTAAGGTGTATTTTGTCTTGAGGAAAGATGGTAAACCACCTGTTCTATCTTGGCTGGAAATGGAAGTTTTATAACTTGTTGACTTATTTATTTGGGAAAGTTTGATAAATACTGCAGTGAGCATACTTGGTTATGTTTTGTCCAGTTGCAAGATTTTCCTTGATTAGTACCCCAAGGAGATATATATCATTCTCTTATTGTAAAGCAGATCCTTTGTGCTGTAAGCGTCTCTGACATCAGCATAACGTGTTAAATCTTTGGTTTCATTGCTGCTCAAATCAAGGCTGAAGTTAAATGCAATGAGTTAATAATGGATTAAGATGTTATCACATTTGCTGTAGAGGAAATCCATTCCAGTGAACCATTTGAGTAAAAATAGTTTCCCAAGAGGAACTTAACTCTGGAAAGATAATGATCTGTTGTAGATGCCTGTAATTTACAATTATGTTTGGTTAGCTTCTGAACTGTGAATATGGGAAGTGTTGCAAGACTTAGGATATGTTGGTTGATATGTGATTCATGCAATTCATTTCTGAAGCTCAGGGGAGCCAAACCTATTCAAGGGAGGGAGTGTGGGCCTGCATGTAAGAAAGTCATTCAAATAGAAGCATGCATGGCTCTGTGAGCATGAAGCTACGTGAGAAATACTACTAACGTTGTCATCAGAGATGGTAACATACTTAGATTTTCATTAAAAATAAGGGAAATGGCGAAATAATTTTACCTCTGTCTAGAAGAGCATCCTCTTATTTTCTGAAACCATGAAGGAAAATAAGGAAAGAAATCTATCTTCTTGCCAGGTGTTTATGCCTAGAGAATAGACAGTTCCTAAAATAACGATCCCTCTGCCACCAAGTAGAGCAGAGAAGCAAATCAGAGTCTTTGGACCTTGGGGGGAGTACCTAGGATCTCTGCTATGGGAAAAGCCCCTACCACTAAACTGGCATTGTAGAGCTTCCCTGTCTTCTTGCATTCTGGACTAAAAGGTTGCTGATACTGCAGGTAGTTACGCATAAAGGGTGTGGTTTCTCCAAGCTGCCCTACAGAGGACTGATCTCAGGCCATTCAGTGAGAGAAGAGCCCGGTGATTGGCAAATGATAAATAAAAACTATTTAGGGAGGAGGTAAGCAGAACTTTTCATCACAAATGACCGAATGGCTCCTGAGGATGAGGATACAGGGTGGTTCTGTCAGTTGTCAACCTCTGCCTCCTCTCACTCTGCTGTATCCTATCCCAGATCTTTGCTCTGGGATTGGAGATGCTATGGCCTTCGTTCTAGGGATCAGTTAAAAAAAAATGCATATAGTATATATGATTTCTCTCATTAGCTGTAAAACTAAAAACCCACTGTTGGTTCTAAAGTGCTACCGAGTTAAATGTCCTTGATTTCTGGGGTCCAGAAATGAAATTTGAACCATTTTTAATAGAAACAGCAGTTACAGAAGAGTAGATTAAAGGCTCCAGCATAGCCTACAGGCAGTAATGTGTGCACTTAGATTCTGGGACCCAGGCCACCCACCCTTGGACCTGAAAAATAGCCTTTTCCATGGACTCCAGAGGCCTGAGGAATGGCAGGGGCTAAGTGATTAAATTGTAGAGAGTGTAAGCTACAGGGATGGCTGATGTCTAAGGGATTTTTCTGACCAGTTTATACCTTGGGCCCAGAGAAATCTGGTTCTGGGCAGCAAAGTAAGGTGTAAGGATTACAAATTGAGGATAAGGTAGTGGGCAGACCGTTGGCTCCATCAGATTAGTGACCTTGCAAGACTGGCAATGTCTTGTATGAATATGTTTTCCTGAAGGTAGTGCTGGTCATCCCAATCTGTCTAGGAGCTCTGTGTGGTGTTCACAGACTCAGGTGCACAGTGGATCGGTGGTCCATATCTTCCATCTTTTGCCTGAAGCATGGGGCATGAGTTTTGAATACAATGGGCTCTGGGCTCTTAATGTGATGCTGGCCAACACCTTGCTATGATGCCCTGTTTTCACTGTTCAGTCTCCAGGCCTGTTGTATTTAAATCTGAACCTCTCATTCCCTGCCTGGTTGAACTTGCAACCTTGAGGTACCCACTCCAGCTCACTTTAATTCTAAACCCCAAGACTCTCCTTGGGATGGCACTGTTCTCTTAACCTGAACTTACTGTCCTGCCACAGCTATCTTTTTTTTGTTGTTGTTTTTCTAAATCCACTGTCAACTGTCATCTATGAATTCAGAATGTTTTATTTACACAATAATTCAGAAGGGACTAATGCTCACTTCAGCATAGGGCTGGTTTTGCTTATTTGAAGTCAGAACCAATAACCCTAATGGTTCTGATGGGCTGTGAATATTCCTCTGAACTTGGTCAGGTTAAATTGAAAATACTTGTGGAGAAAACATACTTGTATGTGGGTATGTGTGTGTATATGTAGAAAGAGATCTAGAGCAACATAGAGAAAAATACCATAAAAACTAAAACATAATAAAATACTGATGAAAATTTTCATAATGAAAGGAAAATTAATGGGCAGCACAAAATGTAGTGGGCCCATTCTGAAGAAGCAGCTGGTACTTTAATTTCATAAAGAATAATGTCCAAAATAGGAGAGGATTCTTTCCTTGGTCCAGTCAAGGAGAACACATGATGGAGGAACCTGAATTAGAACACTTGTAATATAGGAGACTTCTTCCTTATCAGTGATGACAGAATTTGAAATGTATTATGATGGAATTAGGTCTTTATCTCTTGACGCACCTACTATATTCTGTTTGTCCTAGTCTGTGTTTGATGTAAGCAAACTTTACCTATCTGTGGTGGGCTGAGTGGGTGGGTACAGTGGGTGTTACTGTTGGTTCCAAAATTTATCTAAGGAGTGCGTGGGTGTTCTCTTCAAGTTCACTAACTTGGTCCTTCAGTATTGTTGAGAGCCTACCACATGCAAGAAGCTAGGCTGCAGCAGTCTCAACTTACTTTCTCACATAGACAGACCTTTTACTTGGAATAGCCTTTCATGTACCTTCCTGAAAAGAAAACTACATTTAAAGCCTTGGTAGTAACAGGTAAACCTGGGGTGAGAATTCAGGCTGTAGCCTGGGGTCCAATAACGTACCTAATTCCCCAAATTATATCTGAAGTTGAAGACCCAGAGAAACTGAATGGTTTACCGGCTGCCACCCAATGATGGAATCCTTTGTATCCACAAAAGGAGAAATTTTATAGTAACAAATGAAAGCAAAAAAGACCAGCACCGTGAACTAACTAAAACATTTGGAATCACCATTCTAGGTAATATTTGTAGGGTATCTTCGGTCATAAGAACTATGCTGGGCCAAGACCCTACCTATAATAAGCTGTTTTCCCAGCTGGGGTGCAAGTACACTGCTATTTTGTGAAGTGTAATGGTGAATTTAAACATATTTTTAATATGTTAGATTTAAAGAAAATGGCAGGTACGGAAGAGCTGAACTAAACTGAACATCCGTAGTCCATGAAGTAAGCTTACACTCTCTATATTCATTGAGCTTCAATGGCAAAGCTAGCATAGCATAGTGTTTTTTTTTTTCTGCTAAACAATAAACGTATCTACACAGATCCACCTCTGTAAGATGAAAACCCTTATCTTCTCTAATCAAATCAGTTTCCTATTGCAAAGAGAAAAGGGAACAAGAAAATAAAAATCAATAAAACTAATCCTGCCATTGTATCTGTAAACAAGTATGTTCAAATAGGAATTCTTTCAGCTATAACTGCTTGTAACTCTGATCATTTCATTGTGATCATATTCTTCTGTATCTAATACAAGTCTTACTATCTCAGCTCTTTTCCAGTCCTACCAATGGGTAACCCCAAGCAAATGGATGTTCTCGTTCTAATTCTTGATCTATAACCGAAGACAGGTAGAAACACACAAAAATGTCATTTTTAAAAATCAAGATAGAGTGAACAATAAACTTATCTCATGTTGGGCTTTGACCCATAACAGCAGAATTATTTGTTCAGGGCATTAATAATAGAATTTGAGTTGTGAAGTATTAGCATTTTATTACCTATAATCTTCCATAGGGGATAGAAACTGCTAATTTATGTGGGCTAATGAATTTTCCATTGTTACTAATAAGAATTTAAAAATTGCATAAGAAGTATTTTCATTTGACAATATGTAACTGAAAAGAATGCTAAAGTACTATGCTGTTCATCAAAAATGCCAGGAGAAGCGTTAATTTCTATTGGACCAATTTTCAGAAACTTCCGCAGGTGTTATTACTGAGTGTTGTTGATGCTTTTGTTCCATGTGTGTTCAGGTGCTACTGCTCTCCCCCCAACAGGAAGTGATTTAATCTCCTTATGAGACATACTATAGTTGAACTTTTTTCTATTAACTCAAGAATTAATTTTTTAAAAGATTTTTTTGATGTATATTTTGAGAGAGCACAGAGTGGGCTGGGGTGAGTGTGGGCAGAGAGAAAGGGGGAGACAGAGAATCCCAAGCAGGTTCTATGCTGTCAGTGCAGAGGCCCAATAGGGGCTCTCTCCCAAACTTTGAGATAGTGAACTGAGCGGAAATCAAGAGTCAGACCTTAAACCAACTGAGCCACCCAGTGTCTCAAGAATTAAGATTTTACATTTAGTTGATACGGACACTTAGGCTTAGCTTTCTAAATCACAGAGTTTACAATTTTATATAGTGTTTTGGATTGTACAAATTCTGCTACCTTAGTCCTTCAGCATTGAGAACTTGGCATAGGATCCTTTGACAGAGCAATAATATTTCATATTGTAATGTCTAAAAGTTGTATAAAATTAGACTGTTTTTGACAACATAAAGGTGTCTACCAGAAGCTTAATTCTGGCTATGGATGTCCTTGAACTCTGTGAAACTGAACAGCAGTTGTTATTTTAATGACTCTGGTGTTTGACTTCCATTTTAATATAGCCATATTTCTGAACTTGACTATAGAAAAATCTCTCCACAAATTCTGCCTCAAAGAAACCTCTCCATTGACTAATAGGTAGGATTAGGGTATTCCCCTATGAGTTTAGATACAGGAAAGATCACAGTAGGTGGAGTATTTGATTTAGCTTTGAAGGCCTAGTACAAGGTCATAGATGCATCATACCTATATAAATCATAAGGGCAATGGCCTGATTGAAACTAGCCCCTTTAAATCATAAGGCTACATAGCCACTCCATACCAGAGACCTGTGAAAGCCCATACAAAATCTACCAATGCCAGTTAGATCATTGATACATTATGTAACGGTTACTAGACAACAAGGGAAGACAAACAATAAAATGGCTTTAATGGGTAATTGACTAATAAATGAACATGTAGATAATTATAATCTAAGAGGGACTGTGCTGAGTTGTCTGTGACCAAATGTGTGCAACATTTCTATTTCTGCCTAATCATTTTGTAAATCTTATCTACAGGTTTATTCCAACTAAATATTTGAACCGTAAGGAATATTCTACAAGCAGGATTCTTGAACCTCCATATTAATGGCATGTGGGACAGAGGACTGTTCTTTGCTGGGGAATTTTCTCAACAGAGTAGGATGCTTGGCAACATCCTTGGTCTCTAACTACCAGATGCCAATTGCTCCTTCCCCCTCCCTACCCAGACTGAAGTTGTAATGATGAAAAATGTGTTCAGACGTTGCTCAGTGTCACTAAGAAGTAAATTTTTCCTGGTTGAGAACCAGTGCTATAGAGCTAAGAAGTGAAAAAAAGTCCTTTCTCTCATCTCCTTCTCTTTCAGTCCTCTTGGAAGATACTACCTCATGATGACTTGGCATTCTACATAGTTACTTTAAAATGCTTCTATTAAATACAACTACATTTTACTGAGGGCTCAGGAACCAAAATTTCCCTCTTAAGACTTTTTTTTTTAATTAAAATATCGTCCCAACTGACTTTATGCAAAAACTAAATTTCCGGTGGAGTATACTACCCCAATAGTGTTCTGTACAATAATGGTAATAGCAATCTGTATGGAGGGAAAATAGATGTCTGCTCAAATTAACTGGTTGAATTCAAAATAGGGACATTAGATGGGATGCATGAGTGGAAGAGGGATAAATGGAACTAAAAATTCTTTAACATCTTTTGGAATACAGTGTGAACAGCTATTCATCACTTGTTTTTTTCTTGAGCTTTTAATACATGTATAAGATAGGAATGTGTTTATTGGAGGTAACTGATAACAACTTTTGTTTAAAGTCAAAGGCAGCATCAGTTTGGGGCCAACTCCATGCAGCAGTAGTATGGAGAATCCCTGTCCCATGGCTTACCTCTGTTTTCTTGCATGCATGGTATTGGTGTCTTTTCCTGATAGCCTTTCTCATACTTTTGAGATAATTGTAAGTTGGAGGTCTTCAGTTCTTTCAACTTTAGACCCAGGAGGGAAGAAGAGAGGGCATCTGCATCTGAGGGTGGAATCTATCTTACCCACAGTTCTTGAACCATAACGGATGAGAAGGAATTAATAGTACTTAGTTGGCTGGAAGAAAGTTAAATGATTTTTGAGTACAAAAATAACATTTTCTATTCTCACTAAAAAATAAGGCCATTTATAGGAGAGATCATTTCTTAGACTTCATCTTACTCCCTTGAACTTCCATAAGGCTTTGTACTCAACCAACCTACAATGCAGAATTTGTAGGTTAAAAAGAGCTTAGAAATCCTATACCTTATTCTCACAAAGAGATAAAAGCATTTTTTTATGTTTAAAACAAGGTGCAACTTTTAACAGAATTTCTAGGGAATAAGAGTGCCAGGGGAGAAAGAGGCTATCCTATTTTAAAGTAGTAATCATTCAAATGACTTCCCTGAGGTCGTAGATAGTAAGATGATAAAACTTCCAGTTATTCACACAATATCTTGAAGAGAAGGCAGATAGTTTGTAGGTAGGGGAAGAGAACACACCTATTACTAAGGATTTCTTTCAGTAACAAAGTTGACTTTACAGATATAATAAAAACATAAAGCGAAGCTCAATGAATCTCTGGATTCTAAGATACAGAACAAAATAATCTAGGTATTTACAATCAGATTAAATAAGTTTATTTACCTCGTGTACTTGGAAATTTGTTTTGATAAGAAAATTAAGCTTAGGAAATGGGAAGTCTAATGTCATATCTAATTAGATACATTTAGAAGCTACATTGTTTTGATAGCACCTTAGGGGGGATTTCAAAAAAACAAAACACTTCATCATCAACAAGAGTCATGGTTTTGATCAATACCATGCTTCATTCATCTCAAAGAAGGATAGCATGGTGACCCCATTGTGCTTTCTAATGGCACATCTCCATATGTGAGAAATGTAATTGTCATTTCACAAAACACAGAGCACATTATGTTAGATGAGGTCTTCTGTTCTTCAATCTTGGCAAAAGCAAGAGCATTTTTATTTGTACAACAAATGGGTTTAGTTTGAAAAGAATTTTTTTCTAGTGCAATGAAGACAAGATTTAAAGTAATACTGAAAGCTGTAAGTTTTTTATTTATGGAGAAATTGCATAATTCTAAATTATGTAAATATGTTCAGATGCACTGTATGCATATATCCAAATGTGATTCATTGAAAACAATATGCTTAATTTTTTTTTGCCAACTCACACGATGAATCTGATCTTGTAATATTTCAAAAAGATTTCTTGTACAAGTTGGAGATGATTACATGTTTATAACTTAAAGCAGCAAATACTGATTTAGCATAAACAATTTAAAGAATAAAACCACAATCAGAAATGTTAGTAGGAAACATTATAGAAGCACCTTTGGCATACTTTAAAGAGGTCTGATTTGTTGTTGTTGTTGTTGTTGTTGTTGTTGGATGAAGGCTATTCAGCTATGTTTGGCAGCAGGCATTAGTTAATCATCTGGGAATCCTTGCTTACAAGATAATTGCTATGCTGAGTTTGAGTTTATATAGTTGGGTGATGTTGGTAGCTACAAAAAAAAAAAAAAAAAAGTCACCAGTTCATTGAGCATTTACCTTTTAGAGAGAATTGTTGACCTGGAGTGTTGAGTGTTTGGGGAAATGTTCTGGCAGTTAGCCAGACATTTGTAAATGTTTTAATGATCTTCCTGTATACTTTTTATATTTAAACAAGCCTGAATAAAGGGTAGGTTAGTTATTGAGATTTCTGATATTTAGGAACAAGTTGCAAGGTACTTGGTCTCCCTGGTCCTTGACTTTTTTTTTTTTTTTTTTTTTAACTACAAAATAAAAACAGGAATAGATACTTACAGAATTGTTTGGGGGATTATGTGAGAGAAAGGATATGAAAGAGTTGAGCATACAGCCTGGGACCCTAGAGGCTCAATGCATGTTTGATCTTTTACATCCACAGTACTCTTGTTTTCTTAGGTGACTTCCAACTTCTGGCTCTCTCTTGTTCCTCCCCAGCCTAAACCTACAACCATGCAAAATGACCTCTTACTGGAGGTACCTGTGGTTTTGCCTTAGACCAAAGATTTCAATGAAAAGTGTTATATTTTCTGGGTAGACTTTGTAGGCATTATATTCCCAAGACAGCTAGGAATATGGGGGGGGGGGGATGGGGAGAGGATGCAGTCATTATACTGTAATATACCTAGAGCCAGAGAACAAACATCTTGTGATATGACTCTCCTGAAACCAACTTCCCTCACATACCTATCTTCTCCACTGCCTTCATAGGAATGAATATCTTTAAGTTCAGTAGATGATGTAAAGGTGAATTTTCATGGTAAAGGCACCAGTAAAGTGTTAATTTAGGCTGTTTCCTGAAGGAAAGTAACTCTAATTGTGAATCAGTTTCCCAAAGAAGGATGATGTGGATAAAGATTCAAAAGTATAGGGTAGGATACATAACTTTGACAATGATAATTGAATTTCTGCTAATCCTAATGTTTTGAGGGTTTTTTCAATATTTTATTTAAATTATCGGGGCATCTGGGTGGCTTATTGGTTAAGCCTCAGACTTGATCTTGGCTCAGATCATGATTTCACAGTCTGCGATCCAGCCTCCTGTAAGGCTCTGTGCTGACAACACACAGGCTGCTTGGGATTGTCTCCCTCTCTTTATGGCTCTCCCTGGCTTGCTTGCACACATGTGTGAGCTTTCCTTTCTCTCTCTGTCTCTCAAGATAAATGCACTTTAAAAAACAAATTCTAGTTAACATACAATGTAAGTGTTTTCAGAAGGAGAGTTTAGTGATTCATCATTTACATAGAACCCCCAGTGCTCAATACACGTGCCCTCCTTAATATCCAACACCCATTTCGTCCATCCCCCGACCACTTCCCCCAATCAACCCTCAGTTCTATTTTAAAAAAAAAAAATTTATTAAGTTTCTTTATTTTTGAGAGGCAGAGAGAGATGGAGCAAGAGCGGGGAAGGGGCAGAAAGAGAGGGAAACACAGAATCCGAAGCAGGCTCGTAGGCTCCAGGCTCTGAGCTGTCAGCCCAGAGCCCAACATGGGGCTCGAACCCACGAACCGCGAGATCATGACCTGAGCCGAAGTCGGACACTCAACCGACTGAGCCATCTAGGCACCCCAGTTAGTTCTATTTTTAAGAGTCTTTTATGGGCTGGAGCGCCTAGGTATCTCCATTGGTTAAGCATCCGACTTGGGCCCAGGTCATGAACTCATGGTTCATGGGTTCGAGCCCTGTGTTGGGCTCTGTGCTGACAGCTAAGAGCCTGGAGCCTATTTCAGATTCTGTGTCTCCCTCTCTCTGCACCCCCCTCCCTTGCTCGTGCTCTGTTCCCCTCTGTCTCTGAACAATAAATAAATGTTAAAAAAATAAATATTAAAAAAAATCTCTTATGGGGTACCTGGGTGGCTCAGTCAGTTAAGCATCCAAATCTTGATATCTGCTCAAGTCATGACCTCTGTCATGAGACTGAGCCCCATTTCAGGCTTGTGCACTGGGTGCAGAGCCTGCTTGGGATTCTCTCTACCTCTCTCTCTGCCCCTCCCCTACACTCTTTAAATAAATAAACATTAAAAAAAGTTTCCTATGGTTTGTTTCCCTCTCTTCCTCCCCCTTCCCTATGTTCACCTGTTTGGTTAAAGTCCACATATGACTGAAATTCTATAGCATTTTTCTTTCTCTGCTTGAATTATTTCACTTAGCATAATATACTCTACCTGTATCTACATCCTTGCAAAAGGCAAAGTTTCATTCTTTTTGATGGCTGAGTAATATTTGCGTGTGTGTGTGTATCTATACACACACACACACACACACACACACACGCCATCTTTATCCATTCGTCAATCAGTGGACATTTGGGCTCTTCCCGTGTTGGGCTATTGTTGATAGTGCTGCTATAAACATCAAGATACATGTACCCCCTTTGAATCTGTGTTTTTGTATCCTGATAGCACAATTGTTGGATTGTAGGGTAGGTCTATCTTTATCTTTTTGAGGAACCTCCATAGTATTCTCCAGAGTGGCTGCACCGGTTTGCATTCCCACCAACAGTACAAGAGTGTCCCCCTTTCTCTTCATCCTTGCCAACCTTTGTTGTTTCCTGTGTTGTTAATTTTAGCCATTCTGACAGGTGTGAGGTATCTCACTGTGGTCTTGATTTGTATTTCCCTCATCATGAGTCATGTTGAGAGTCTTTTCACTTGTCTGTAAGCCATCCAGGTATTGTTGGAAAAATGTCTATTCATGTCTTCTGCCAATTTCTTCATTGTATTTGTTTTTTGGGGTGTTGAGTTTGATCAGCTTTTTATAGATTTCAGACACTAACCCTTTATCAGACATGTCAAACAAATCCTAATGTTCTATAAATATTTTCTGTTACTAATATGGATATTTGTAGCCTTCTCTAATAGAACTACAACAGTGACCAGAACAGTGGCTAATTAAAAATTGTTTGATGGTAGGCAAGGAAAAAACCCTGCTATTTACCATTTGAAAATAACCTTTGTATGCAGATTCAAATGGAATAGTTACAGCTTCTTGCCTTAGTTTTAGTAAGTAAGTAATCATGAACTTTAGCAAGAAATAGTCCATAAACTAATGGCATATTGAATTTTCAGTTGTCACAGAAATCTGGAACCAAGTAGTATTAAAAACAAATTATTTAATATAATGGTATACTTTTAAGGGTTTCAAAATGGAAATATGTGAAAGTATTTGAATTCAAAGTATTTCTTAGATACAAAAGGCTATTGTTTGCAGCAAATTTAGTAACAAGCTTGATCTAATAACTAAAAGTAATTTTTCCCCCATACCATTGACAATTCTGTCTCTGTTTAGTGGATAAAGTCAATGAAAGCAAAATCAGAAATCTTACATACAACCTGACAGAAGAAAGCTCCATACATAGTGCTTCCATAAAAGGCAGAGCTAAAAAGAATCTTAAAAAAAAAATCTTCCTCCTCACTTATATCTAGGACCCTGGAGGCATCAACAGAAAGAAGTTAATATTTTCCCAATTCAATGTGACCCTAGAGGCCCAAGCAGAGTTTTACTTGCGGTTATTTTTGTATTTCTAACCTTTTACGAAGAGAGAATTGGACTTCTAATAACTTAAAAGTAAACATACAGAAAACTGAAAATCTGAGGCTGTTACATAGAACTCTTTGATACAATGGACTACCAAATTAAAAAAATATATATATAGAAACCAAAGGAAACAAGATATAAAGACTTAAAGTAGAACACTGGCAAACTCTAATAAGGAGAAGAAATAAGGCCACCAGAGAGCCTAATATTGAAACACTATATTTTCAGATAATAGAAAGGAAGCAATGTCTCCCTCTGGGACTTCATAAAATGGGATTCTGACCTACTGTTTGTGGGCAATGAAGGTAAAACAGAAGTGAAGGTATAAATAAATGTTCAAGGGTTTTTCTGATAGGAAGTATTCTCTCAAAAGGATAAAAAGCTATGGAAGAAAATATATAAGAAAAGTTCCCTACAGACTCTCTAAGGGGTTATTTCTAGTCCCATAGGGAAATAGGTAAGCATGGTGAATGTAAAGTTGAACATCTTGAGATTCTAGGAAGAAGAAGACTAAGACAAATAGCTAAATCCTTTCCTCCCTCATCATCTGCTGGCAGCTGTGAATGAATTGGAGGTGGGGGCAAGGCTTAAGCCTGGGATATCAGGTAAGAAACTGTTAGGACAGGCCAGACAAGAGTTAATGAACACGTTGATTGTGGTTTTGTGGATGCAGTGAAAGAAAGTGAGGGACAGAATACGTGGCTATTTAGAAAGTTAAAGCCTCTGGGGCACCTGGGTGGCTCAGTCGCTTAAGCATCTGAGTCTTGATTTTGAACAGCTCAGGTCATGATTTCATGGCCCAGGGCCTACTTTGGATTCTCTGTCTTGCCCTCTCTCTGTCCCTCCCCTGCTTGTGTTCGTTTGTTCACATTCATATTCTCTCTCTCTCTCTCTCTCTCTCTCTCTCTCTCTCTCTCTTTCTCAAAAGAAAGTTTAAAAAGGTTTAAACACAAACAAAAGTTTAAAAACAAAAAAAAAACGTTAAAGCCTTTGGATTTGAGTTTGCTAAGTAAATGGAGAGGGAAAAGGAAAAGAAAACTCCCTGGAAGAATCGAGCATGACACCCAGGTCTCTGGTTTGAAGAGGAAGAGATTCTAACTTAAGCAAAGTGACTGAATACTCAGCATTTTGTGTGCATTGTCGACCCACTCCCTTTGTGAAGTGAAAGCCAGAGATGCTGGGGATATTTTCTTAATTTCTTTGGCTTGTGTGATGCCTCCTCAGTGGATAGGGCCTTTCCTAGGGCTCACGAATGTCCACATTGTTTGAAGCAAGAGACAGGGACATCCAGGGCAAAGTCAGGGATGAATAGGTGGAACATAGGATTTTTGGAGCAGCGTAACTTCTCTGTATGATATTATAACAGTGGATACATGTTACATATTTGTCCAGACACACAGAATGTACAACCCTAACAGTGAACCCTGATGTAAAAGTGATAAGCTTGGGGTAATGATGTGACAATGCTGGTTCATCAATTTTCACAGATGTACCACTCTGAGAGAAAATGTTCATAATGGGGGAGGCTATGCATTTGTGGGGACAGGAGTCTATGAGAAATCTGTCTTCTCAATTTTGCTATGAACCTGAAACTACTCTAAAAAGAGTCTTTTTTTTTTTTTTTTTTTTTTTTAAGGCAGCAGTTAGAGTCAATACAAAGTGAATAAGTGAATAACCACAATTTAGAACCAGGTGAGATGGTCGGGGTTGGTGCAAAGTGGAAAATAAATTGTGACCTGTGTTGACATACTACAATGATTTAGGCAGCACACAATTTTGTGTTTAGGGATCAGAAAAAATAGTACAGAGACATTTTAGAAAAAGAATCCCAGGGAGAAACTGACTGGCATTATTCTTGATTCTTTTTATCTCAGTATAAATACAAGATCTGCAATAGTTCCATGGAGGAAGCTCCAATTCCTGTGTCATAGAGAAACTCAAGAACACATAGACACTATTATTTTGCAGGATTTTTAGGTTTTCTTTTTTCTTTAAGGCTCTTTCTTACTCCCGATAATGTATTACATATAGGCTGGAACGTCAACATGAGGAACATGTTTTCTGTTTTCAATCCCTACAGAATAATCTCTAGGAATTGAAAAATAATTCATTCCAACACATTTTTAATTGAACACCTGTTAGGTTCCAGACCCTGTTCTAGGCGGTAGGGATATACAAGTAAAGAAAAATTCCAGCTTTATGGAGTTTTCACTCTTCCTTGACTTGAATATAAATAAACCTATTTCCAGCTGAGATCACAGTACAAGGAGCTAAGAAGATTGACAAAGGAGAAGGGGCTAGAGAGGAAGGTGGCTGCTCTTTTCCACAGAGTGGTCAGGAGACTTCAGTGAATGAAGGACTCCTGTGCATATTGGGAGGAAACTGGCTTCAGGCAAAGTGTGGGGGATGATTGCATGGTTGAGGAGAAGCAAGGAGGCCAGAATAGTTGAAATAGGGAGGTGGGAGGTATCCAGTGGTCAGATCATTCATTCAGTACCTTGTAGGCTGTATTAGTTATCTGCTGCCATATAGAAAATCACACTAAAACCTAGTGTCTTAAAACAGTAATACTTCTGTTTTAATACAATAATAATTCTCACAATTCTGTGGGTTCACCGGGTGATTGTTCTGCTGGACTTGCTGGGGTCTCTTGTAAGCGGACATCACCTGGAAGCTTAGTTAGACCTTAGGCTCTAGAATGTCCTCCCTCCCTTGTCTGAGGTCATGGCCATTATCTGAGGTCACTGTCATTTTCGTGTTGGCCTTCTTCACATAGTGGTAGAAGTATTCCAGGAAGACGAGAGTAGGAACTTTAGGTCTCTTGAGATCTAGGTTCAGAGTTTGCTCACAATCCCCTCTGACACATTTCAATAATCAAAGGAAGCCACAAACCCAGCCCAGATTCAGAGGGCAGGGAGAGACTTGACCCCTTGATGAGATTAGTAGTAAAGAATCTGTGAGGCCATTTAAAAACAACCTCACAGGCTGTAGGGAAGGACTAGAATTGCATGGTAAGAGTCAGAAGAAGTGATGGGAAGATTTTGAGTGGAGAAGTTATGTGCATGGGTCTCTTTTTCAAAGATCAATCTGGCTTCTGTATGAAGAATAAACAAGACATCAGTTAGGAGGCTAACACCAAATGGTATCTTCTCTAGCATCCATAAAACCTATAGAACGATGTTGACAGCTTTTAATAGTGGTGATGGTCCTAATCCATGAGTTCCCTCATGGTTCAGCTTGCTGCAAAGTAGTATTAAATCTGAACAGATAATAAAACTTCCTTTCCCAG
The DNA here is from genome assembly GCF_018350215.1 of Panthera leo. Taxonomy (NCBI): domain Eukaryota; kingdom Metazoa; phylum Chordata; class Mammalia; order Carnivora; family Felidae; genus Panthera; species Panthera leo. Next base: position 110,611,056 of record NC_056687.1, read on the forward strand.
AAAAGGACCATGACCTGACATGTGCTATCTGTTCACTTTCAATTATTTTTAGTTAAATTTAGTTTTCAAATTAAAAAATCAGGAGCTTTCACCTAAATCTATATTCCTGGCTTCTCTTGAAAAATTTAAGTTGTCAAAAAACTGGATTTTTCACAGCCTTTTCCACCAAGCCTACCTCAGTCATTCCAGTCCTGCTTGAACTTTGACCCTTTATTGCAACCTCCGGGTCACACAGACTTAATGGCAGAGGTGAGGCCAGAAACTCTAATCTCTGTGTTCATTCTGGTTCATTCTTTGCCTTTGCAATTCTAGTTTTATTACTAAACCAAAAAAATAACTACTAAAATCTTGTTTTTCCAATAGGGTAAAGAAGTTTATAGATATCGCATCTTAAAAGGGTGGCAAATGGCTTTATGAAAAAAAAAAAAAAAGAAAAGAAACCTATAAATCACTGAAAAGAAAGGGCATTTCAGAATGAGGATCATGGGGGATTATCAGATGACAATGAAAGGATAGAATTTCCTCCCCACTGAGGTACGTGGTGAGGGTGACTCCAACTGAAGACAAGCCATCAAGAATCTTTGCATCATCCTGTCTTGTGCTTTCTGACTTAAGATTCCCCCCTCCTTAGCAAGTATCACATCTTTTAACTTCTTATGAATATAGTATATAAAAAAAGACACATTACTTTGTGTGTGCAGAGATGGGTTAGGCATACAGTGGAGTAAGATTCCTGCTGCAAAGCAACAATTTAAAACAAAAGTTGTCCATGTAGAACCTTCCCTAACTTCATTGTTAACTTTAAAATGTAATTTTGGGGAAACAGTCAAAATTCCAAGATATGGTTTCACATGTTATCCTTAGATATATTTACGTGGAATGCTTGCCACCTTTTTAAAACTTTATTTTGAATTAAATGTGCACCGGTGCCACTCTGCATGTCACAAGATGGTTTGTGATTAGCAATTTCATTTCTTTGAGGCTTGTGTTAAAGAATTCAGAGAGCTATGTCATGCATCATGGAAAGGGGATGTGCAAAATAGCACATCTCTTCAACTGTAACTGAGGTAATTAATTGCCTATTTCTGTACAGTAGCACAGATCCACACACCTACACACTCAGCAGAACGTCTTTAGGTTTCTCCAGAAAATCACTAATTAGCACTTGAGCTATTTAAACCATATTATTCACTAAAAAGAATAGTATCATAAGAGGTAGTCGATACTTAGTCCAACAGAAATGTTTCAGTTCCTATCCCTGTAAATGTTAGAATAAAAATACTGTCTATTTTTGATTGCCTTTCGATAAATGAAAGGACTAATAGTTTGTGACTATCTGTTTCAGGATGTCTAAGATGTCTTTGGACAATACATGCACATATATGTGTGTGTGTATATATATGTTTGTAAATGTGTGTGTGTGTGTGTGTATATATATATATATATATATATATATATATATATATATATGCATGTATGTATATGTATATATGTAAGTATATTTTTTGCCTCTTACTTGGCTTACAATCAAACCATGATGCCCTGGAGACCTTACCCATAGCTTCCCTTACCTATAGTCCTTGCCCTGCTAATTATGAAGCTTATAGTATTCTTCTGTACTCTGTTATTTGGCTGTTTCTCTAAGGTATTGGCTATTGAATCAGTTGATGTGTGATAAATAGAAACATCTCTTGACCGTAAATCCTCCGGTAACTCCTAGACTATCGCTGAGGGCATAGAAAGTGCCAAGGTGTATAAAAAGGTTAATGTGATGAAATTCCTTCAAAGGAGGATACTTGTATTTCTCTAGGTTACTAAAGCAGACTCCTCCTAACCCAGGTTTTAAAACTGGCCTCTACTTGATCTGCTCTAGCCAGACTAGTCCCCCACCAAGCATTCCTTCAGCTTTCCCTGCTTTCTTAGAGTTTGGAATTTAGGTAGTCTATCTTCTCTACTCAAATTTTACTCACCTTTTAAAACTTGGCTTCTGTCTCTCATACCTTCTTGATAAGATCTGCCTCTGGACAATTGAGCTTATCTCTGAGGTGTCCATTCCATGCCCTGAGCAAAGCACTGGGGCTCCAAAGAGGGCAACTCTTGGCTCCCACCCTCAGGGAGCTGGCTGTCCGGTAAGAGAGTCTGTGGTCACACTGTGTGTCTAAGGCTTCGACAGACCCCTGAGGGTGATGTGCTCTCGAGGAGAGGTGCTATGACCACCAAGTTGAAGTGAACTGAGAAGATGCTGTGGATGATCAGAGGATGCCAGAGGAAGGTGGCATGTAGGGATGCTCTGGATGAGATGCAGGATGCGGCAAGGATTTGGGTAAAATGAGAATGAGATGCCCTTGGACGAGTACAGATCCTAAAATGGGAGGAAAAAACATGGTGAGAGATACAGCCAGATGGGTGAGCAGGAAGAAAACTGTCAGGATCCCACTGTGCGATATGGAGGAGTTTGAGTTTTACCCTGAGTTACCGGAGAGCACAGAGGTGACAGAACTCAATCTCTAAGGTGTCTTCCTGCTCTGAAATTCTGTAACTCTTTTTTTCTTTACCTCAATGCTTATACTTAAAACATTTGCTGAAAACTAACTTGTTTAGCGGAGGATTCTTCTTTATATCTAGATTATATCTTCTATAACAGACTGTATATAACAGATGATTACAAATTGCTTATGAGTATTCTTTTTTCTTTGAAAAGTTTTGTCTGGGAGCCAAAAACTGTATCTCTTTCATTCCTGCAGCACCTAGTACTATAAATACTTATTGAATGAGTGACTCAAAGCTATGGAAGGAGTCCCCAGCCTGAGTCTGTTATCTTCCTTTCAGTAGTACCAAGATTTAAGAAGCTGCGTTAAGACACATGTTGCTTCATTTTTTGCTGCACAAATACTGACTGAAAGCCTGTGAGGTACCAGTACCAAGTCCTACAACACTGAACATGACAGTTGAAGTGTCTGTACTCTTGGGTTTTATATTCTACCTTATTTCTTGCCTTTCTGCCCTTAGCTCTGTGATTAAAAAGGTTCAAGGGAATTAGAAAATACTTGTCGTACATCGATCATTAGAAATAGTTTGAAAGGACCTGGAATTGTACTTGAGATTTAATGTCTCTTTATAGGACTTGTTCTTACTGCTGCAAAGATTTTTGGTATAGTGGAAGGAGCATGAAATGCCATGGCAGACTGTGTTTGAATTTTCATTCTGCCATTAGTAGGTATGTGGTCTTGACAGTCTACCTTTTCTAAATCAGTTCATCCATCTGAAAAACTGAGCTCAGTAGGTTAACACATGACATTTGTTGGATGTGTAGCAGGTGTTAGTTTCTCATTCTATTGTCTAGAAGTATGTTGACTTTATCCAGGAAGTGGAGTGATGAGAAGAAGTTTTAGTCAGGCCAGTGGAGGCCCTCATGGCTTCAGATGTTGAGGTGCTCCAGTAACCTACACAACACTGCAGCCCTTACACCAAACTGCACAACAATGAGAAAATGTCGGCATGATCTGTCAGAGCAAATGGATGGCAAAAATAGACATTTTCTCTTACCTGCTGTGAGTTTTAAATGCCTTATATGAGCCCTGAAAGGAAGGTATTAGTCCTCTCCATTTCACAGGTGAGAAAAACTGAGGCTCAGAGAAGCTAATTTGCCAAAAGTCATACCGAAGCTGAGAACTGACTCAAAGTACATTCAACATCAAAGGTCCAAAGCTTCTCCAAGAACCACAGCATATTGACACTATGGATTATGAAAAAGTAAAGTGCTGTTGTTGTTTGAGTCTACTGCTTGGTTGTAAGAGATAAAAGGCAGAGACCTCTTTCCTAAAGTCTAAGAATATTAGAAAGAAATTGTGCCCCAACAGTCCTGCTCAGAAGCACAAATCCTTACATTGTTTGTGTAGGTTAAATTCTGATGAAGAAAACTTTTTGAACATTGGGGCTGAAGGGCATTGAGCAGGACAGTGAAATGTTAGTTGGGACATTGGATATATTTCTCTAGAAACAAAAATGTAATTGACTTGTGATACTGTATGTTCCAAATATTGTCCATTTTCATGTTTTTAAATATAATACATAAAGGGTAACATATGTAGGTTCCAGCTACTGTTTTTCATAATTGTCTCTCCTGATCCCAACTGCTGATGATAAAAGCTGAGATTCACACTCTTTTTAAAAATATTTTAATGTTTCTTTAGAGAGCAAGCGCGTGGGATAGGGACAGAGAAAGGAGAGCGAGAATCCCAAGCAGGCTCCCCACTGCCAGCACAGAGCCCAGTGCGGGACTTGAACTCACAAACCATGAAATGGTGACTTGAACCAAAATCAACAGACATTTAACCAACTCAGCCACCCACGTGCCCCTGAGCTTCTCACTCTTTGCAAAATGTATAAGGTAAATGATACTGGAATTTAGGGTGCCGTTAGTTCTCCAAGAGTCTTGCTCATTTCCTAGTGATGCCTCTACTTTCCTTGTGCAGACCCCTACCCATATCTGAGATTCCTAGTTCTACCATATTTCTCTGTATAAATTCATGATCTCAAATCCCACTCAGGTGTCCCCTCTGCTCACAGTGCCACCTTCTGCTGTAGTCCGGTGCAGAATTGACCTGAATGAAAGTAATGTATCTTAAATTAATTCATTCTTTGAATAATAAACAGATTATTTGCAACCAAAAGAGAAAAAATACCATGGAAGAGTGAGAACTGGTGCATCAGGCATACTATGAGAGTCAGGTATGATTAAAAGTAAAAGTATGTTTGAGTGGGTAGTGAGATATTCTATGAGAAAATTCTGTATTAAAAAGAGATGAGGTAAAAACTATTGAGTTAGTTTTACTAGCTTTGTGTGTGAGGAAGGAGAGGTGAATAAAATAGATTTGAAAGGATCTGCAAAGTGTGCATCAGTAATCTTGTTTTCAAATCTAAAATATACACTGTTTAATGTTTATTTATTTTGAGAGAGAGAGAGAATACGAGCAGCAGAGGGGCAGAGAGAGGGACACACAAAATCTGAAACAGGCTCCAAGCTCCAAGCTGTCAGCACAGAGCCTGATGCGGGCTCGAACTCACAAACCAGGAGACCATGACCTGAGCCAGAGTCAATAGTCAGATGCTTAACCAACTGAGCCACCCAGGTGCCCCTGAAATACACATTTTTAATAGCTGTTAAATGTAAAACTTTCTGTAATATCAATATTATCTTGACTGTAAAATGTGAAACTTCTCACATGTTCCAGGTGACTTCTGTCTCCTAGGTAGCATGGAGAAGTATGCAGATCCCACAGCAGATCAACTTCTACATATCGGCCCGCTGCCCCATTTCTCCTTACCCCAGTACCTCTGACAGATAGAATTTTGCATATTACAAACTTTAGTTACATCCAGATATCACTGTCCTCTTGTCTCCTAACTGCCTACATCACCTGGTTAGTTGGGACCCCATTACTACAGAGTGTTCAGTAGATTCCAGAGAGTAAGAGACATGATCTTGAAGTCATCACCAGAACTCCAGGGCAATTTTATAGAGGTGGTAGCAGCCTTAAATGCCACAAAAAATGCTTTGCCACAGCTGTGCTGGAAGCCAGGAAAATAACTGAGCCATCACTCTGTTAACATAGGAAAGGCATCACTTTTCATGGGCTCACCCAACTCTGCCTCTCACTTAAGATTTCTATGAGTTCAAATACTTAAGAATGTAGGAAAAAATAAAAGAAAACCCCAGAAAACTAAACACGTTGCTAGTGTACTAGAGTCTTCTAAACTGCATAGCATACAAGGCACACTGTCTCCAGTGCACTTTTCTGTTCATCGCTGCCTCCAATTCTGCTCGGCATCACATAAAGTATGTGGGGAAGCCCTGGCTCTCTATAAGCTTTGACAGGCAGCCATTCACAGGGCCTCCCCTGACGACTCTGGCTTCTGGATGCAGAAAAGAGTTTTCTGTCAGCAGGATTCATTTACATTCTAACTGACAAGGTTTTGGTCTCCGTATCTTTGTTTTATGCCATCATGTCTGTTCAAATTAACACTAAGCTCAGTTGTACTCCTTTGACCAAGGGTCACATTCTCATCTGGTGACTTACTCTGGATGCATTACAACAAAGGCCATGACTGTCATTGAGCTGTCTTTTACAAGAGAATATCAGAATCTCCTTAGGTATAAAAATTAGTCCACTGATGTGTGTTTGTGAGCATTAACTTCACTCCATTTACAGCCTTATCTACATTTCTTCTTTTTTTTTTTTTTTTTTTTTTTGTTAGATTGAAAACTCTGTACAAGAGTGTGGGCCCATTAGGATGTGAATGAATAACTGGTTTCTCTAAAACACCATTCTTGGCATAGTGATCTAGTTTATCCTATCCTATAGGACTTAGGAATCCCTGTGGCTTCAATTCCGATGGTTTTGATTCTGCCTTGTGGGCTAATGACTATATATTATTCCCTTCTAGTATTGTAATTTGTGCCAGCATATCAGGGGTGAGTCTGGGCATATGAGGCCAGATATGTGTGTAGACAATTCCTGGGGCCACTATAGTGAGGAATGGGGTAGATGGCTATGTAAGTAAACCAATGGTCTATATGTAACTTGATTCACTTGAAGAAAGCCAAATCATCTGCAAATTAACAGAAGAAAATTCTCATGTTACGCATCTTTGATTTGTAATTTAAAAACTTGGGCCATAGTAACCTTTTAGAATTTTAAACTGTAAACATTTTTTCATTTGCTAAGTGTCATATTAAAATTCAACTATTTTTGAGAACTTTATCTTTAGATTTAATAATACCTTGGACTGAGACATGTTGTCATACTGGCCAAATTTGCAAATGTGATGTTTCCTTTTAAAATGGCCATTTACTTTCCATGTATGGGTCGATCTCTTTGTCAATTAGGATGGATATGGACGTAATGCTGTTTATCATGTCTAGAGCGAAGTTTGATTCAGAAAGAACTTGTTTTGTTGAGGGCCATCATAGTAAATGAGTCTTTGAGCCAAAATTTGATAAATCTTTAAACCTATATCAAAGAGAACCATTTAATCAACACATTTGCATTGTTACTATGGCCAAAAAAAGAAAAAAAAACTTTTTTGTTTTTTTTGGACAATCTAGGCAACATACCTCAACATCTTTTGAGTTGGGTATAGCCTTGACCCTCCATAAATGATGTACAGAAGTGATATGTTCCATTTGTGTGCTATGGAGAAGCTGCTAAGCTTTCCCTTGCTTTCCTCTTCTAGCAAATGGCTGCATGTGATTAAGCCCTAAAGTTTGTAGAGCCACAAAATGGAAAGAATTTGGTTGTCGATGATCGGGGGAGAACCATCTTTGCCAACCAGCTATAGCATCTTGGACTATTAGATGAAAGAGAAATAATTTTCTGTTGGAACTATTATATATTTGAGTGTGTCCCATATGTCTGGAATTTACATATATGTTATTTAATTTTCAGGTAGGGTTGTGATGACCTAAATATTATTATTCCAAATTTTTGGATGACTGGAGATTACCAATGGTTATGAGACAACTAAAAATCAGCACTGGAATCTTCCTGTGGTTGAGAACAATTTTAGAATATTCTCAAACCTTTGGGAATTAGGAATTTTTCTATAATCAGAATCCTTTTTAATCTTGTTGAAAACTTTCATGAACTGACTGGATTTTGCTTGACCAAGTGAATTCCTTTAGCAGAAATGAATAAAATAAAAAATCTCCAGTCACCATTATTAGGAAGTTCTTATTTTATGTAGGTTTCAAACAAACTTCTTTATACTCCACAGAATCTTCAAGATGTTTAAGGGTGTCCATCAGAGGCATATGTTGACTAGATTTCTTTTGTTCTGGCCATAACCAAACTATAGAACTATGTAACTACCAGGTTTAGTCAAGTTTGGTGAGCTATGAGAATTTTGTTTTTTCTACAACTCATCAGGGAGGTTGGTCATCTTTAGTCTACTGAAACATTTGAGGAGACCTGTTTTTATTTTATTTTATTTTATTTATTTATTTTTCCTTTTTTTTTGCAATATTTGAAATTTATTGTCAAATTGGTTTCCATACAACACCCAGTGCTCATCCCAAAAGGTGCCCTCCTCAATACCCATCACCCACCCTCCCCTCCCTCCCACCCCCCATCAACCCTCAGTTTGTTCTCAGTTTTTAAGAGTCTCTTAAGCGTTGGCTCTCTCTCCCACTCTAACCTCTTTTTTTTCTTTTTTTTTTTTTTTTCCCTTCCCCCATGGGTTTCTTTTAAGTTTCTCAGGATCCAAATAAGAGTGAAAACATATGGTATCTGTCTTTCTCTGTATGGCTTATTTCACTTAGCATCACACTCTCCAGTTCCATCCACGTTGCCACAAAGGGCCATATTTCATTCTTTCTCATTGCCACGTAGTACTCCATTGTGTATATAAACCACAATTTCTTTATTCATTCATCAGTTGATGGACATTTGGGCTCTTTCCATACTTTGGCTATTGTTGAGAGTGCTGCTATAAACATTGGGGTACAAGTGCCCCTATGCATCAGTACTCCTGTATCCCTTGGGTAAATTCCTAGCAGTGCTATTGCTGGGTCATAGGATAGATCTTAAGGAGACCTGTTTTTAAAGAGTTGTTTGAAGCACACGCTAGTTTGCCATATATTACATGTCCTAGAGACTGCTGCAGTATTTGCCTACCTAATGACCATTTTCTTCTGGTAACAACACACTTTTGCTGTGGGGAAAAATCTCCCTCTTCCTCTCTCAGTGCATGTGTTTATGTGAGCTGCCCTTCCCTGGTACCCCACCCTCTATAGGCCTCATGAGCACGTGCTTAAGGGCTCATGCTTTATCTGGCTGTTGAGTGTTTTCCTTCTCACTGACTGTGGTGACTGGTACAGACAGAGGCAAGGATCTTGGTTGATCCAACAGTATGCAATCTGGGACGTTTGTTGGCACCATGGGGAAGATGTCTTCTTTATGCCAGGCTGTAAGCCCATAGCTTCTGCGGGCTGCCATGTGAAATGTTGGCCTGTAAGGGAGTGGTTGGTATGGAGGAGAAGGGAAGGAAGGTGAATAAAGGGATATTGGGTCCTGATGGCAACATTTGCCCCTTGCCTGAAACTGAGCCATTCCTGGACCAGGCAGAGTGCCTTACCATTGCGAATTGGGTTCTTGTTACTTGTTTCATGAACATACATAAAGACTGAATGCAAGATAAGTAAATGATATATAAATCATCCCGTTTCATATGCCACAGTCTTTTTCCTACATGCTTATCATAAATATTTCAATTCCTGCCAAGTAACTTACCCAAAGGAGACAGATTTACAAAAGCTAGAAATAGTCCAACAGGATTTTAGAGAGGTTTTTTTAATTAGCAATTCGTGACTCTGTTCATACCTAATTATCAGGGAGTTCTTCTGTAGAGCCTTTTTTTTTTTTTTTTTTTTTTGTAATCCCTGATTTTACCTGCACTTGAAAAGTCTACATAAGACATCACATGTGCATAACCCATAATTCTACAACCATTGATTTGGGTAGTGAAACACATAAATCTTTGTGTAAAAAGGCAGAGATTATAAAAGATTTTTGCCAGGAAAGGTTGACAGTAAGTTCACAGAAGTATGTACTCAAATTAAAATTGTATTTTTGAATATGCCTGGATAGACTCCAACATTTGACACATCACTGAAGAAATGAAAAGGAAACCAATCCTTTCTGGGTGTTTCAAAATGCTTAATAGTTTTAAGCCAACTTCATTTTATTCAAATAATGATGTGGACTTCAGGCATGAATTTGATTTTTTTTTTAAATTATTTCAGGGCCTTAGAAGAAAACCATATAGAAATCAGCATTGCCATTGTATATTTTTCATTCTGTAAGTAAAAGTAAGTGAAAAGTATTTAAGACAATATTTTTGTAAGTTTAATTGTTGGGAGCGTCTAATACTTGTGAAAACTGGCATTAAATAACACTTGTAAAATCTGTTTTAGGGTAATACTAATCAAATGTGAGAAACTTTTGTAGGACTTGAAAGATTAGGGATGGAAGATAGGAAGTGAGGTTTACATTTAAAAATGCAAAATAATAAAATTTTATTTAGAGAAAATCCAGTTTCCTAACTATGATTCTGCATCTTAGGATAGCCACCGTCTGATGGAATATCTTTAAGTTAAAGTGGCCAAAACTTTATTTTCTGTATACACGAACTTCCAAGTTAAATATTAGTATACAACTCATAGATTTCTACAATGGAAGATTTTGGAATTACACAAACACATATTTTAGGTCAATCCATAAAAAGTCATATATATACCTGGTTTAATCAAGCCTTAAGTTAGCAAGGAGTTAAAATCCACTCAAAATAAACTCTGCCATTAAAGCTTAATAGTACATTCAGACCCAGCTAAAGATAGAATTGTTGAACAGAAAAATGGATAGGACTAGAGAGTCCTGAATGCAACACAGGAGAGAGAGCTATGATACCACAAAATACGGAGATCAAGTAAGATCTAATATATTTAAACAGAACTTAAGGAAAAGTGAGACAAATGAGATATTTGAAAATGTAATACATGAGGGTATTTTACAATGGATGAAAAAATACTAGTCAAAAGATTTAAAAATACCAGTAAGTCCCTAGCAATATTTAAAAAAAAAAAAAAGTCTATACCAAGACAATGTGGTAAAAGTGGCAAAACAAAGAACTTCAAAGTGGCCTGAAGAAAGGGTATTATGAAAGCTTACCCCTAAGATATCTCTGCCCTATGATCTTCCAGCCAATGTGCTGACACTTTGTAATTTCTAAGGTTGACTATTTTCAGGTAATTGTAATAATACTCTAGGACAACAGAGACCAAGTCTAGGCTTCCTTCATGGGATAATCTGTCAGATATTTAAAGACAATTATCACTTACTGACAATATATTTTTTTCAATCTTCAGATTCTGTAATTATCTTACAAATGGCAGAAATTTAAGGGTTTACATTAATCTGTCGCTGTCTTTAAGCTGAATATTCTGTTGTTAAATCACCCAGTACACAACACAAGTGAACACCAGTTTCTTGGCAAGGTCTGGTCAGGGCAAAGGTCAAAGGGAAGAGCATCTTCTTTGCTCATACCACTCTATTTCTATAAAGTCACCTTGAAAAGTTGGCTGTTTTGCGATAAACACATCATACTTGTTGTACTTGTCACACTTGGGTCAAAGACAATTAAAGATTCTAAGTACTTTGCAGATAGGGTACTAAGTCATACCTTCTAGACTTGAGAGTTACCTTGAGGAAACAAGTGAAACTTGAGATTGTCAGTTTCCTGAAACAAATGAAATAATTACTTTGACAAGAATGTAGCTCAGTGTCTGGCTTATGGAAAGCGCGCTCTCTCTCTCTCTCTCTCTCTCTCTCTCTCTCTCTCTCATATATATATATATATATGTACACATATATATGTAAATATATGTACACATATATATGTAAATATATGTACACATATATATGTAAATATATGTACACATATATATGTAACTCTATATACACACATATATATGTAACTCTATATACACACATATATATGTAACTCTATATACACACATATATATGTAACTCTATATACACACATATATATGTAACTCTATATACACACATATATATGTAACTCTATATACACACATATATATGTAACTCTATATACACACATATATATGTAACTCTATATACACACATATATATGTAACTCTATATACACACATATATATGTAACTCTATATACACACATATATATGTAACTCTATATACACACATATATATGTAACTCTATATACACACATATATATGTAACTCTATATACACACATATATATGTAACTCTATATACACACATATATATGTAAATATATGTATATTTCTATTTTTACTTTTTATTATTATTTTTTTTAATTTTAACGTTTATTTATTTTTGAGACAGAGAGAGACAGAGCATGAACAGGGAAGGGGCAGAGAGAGAGGGAGACACACAACCGGAAGCAGGCTCCAGGCTCTAAGCCATCAGCCCAGAGCCCGACGCGGGGCTCGAACTCACGACCGTGAGATCGTGACTTGAGCTGAAGTCAGACGCTCAACCGACTGAGCCACCCAGGCGCCCCTATTTTTAGTTTTTAAAGTTTTCAGCTTATTTTGGGAGAGAGTGAGCCTGAGCAGAGGGAGGGGCAGAGATAGAGGGGGAGAGAAAGGAAATCCCAAACTGGCTCTGTATGGTCAGTATGGAGCCTGACATAGGGGGCTTGACCTCAGGAAACATGAGATCAGGACCCAAGCTGAAACCAAGAGTTGGATATTTAACTGATGGAGCCACCCAGGTGCCCCCAAATTACTCAGTATATAGGCATTATTACTGATTGTATTTATGGTCCTGTCATTGTGCATTCTGCAGAGTGACTCTCATAATGCCATTTCACTACCATGTGATAGCTTGTATCATCTTAACGTGGGGGAAGTAGAACTCATAATGGCTAAAGGAATATACCCAGTAAAAGATCTGGATTGACAGTCACCACCATATACCTCTTAACATCTTTTCTGATACAATCCATTTGCTATTCCTTTTGGCTTTGTAGTGAATTTATTTCATAAAAAGTGCAAAATTCTTGTCTAAGTTAGCAGGTAAAATTACCTTTACAATCCCCCAAATCAGTAGTCAGAACCAAGTTATTTAGACCCTTTCCCCATATCTTCCATTCTGCTTCTACACATTGCAACAAATCCTTCTGGGTTTAAGCATGTCATACTGCCGTAAGTGAGGGGATGTCAACACATAAGCACAGCTGAACTTGAACAAGGCATCTGCCAGAAATATGTCACAGTGTTGTCATTGATAACTAGAATAATTTAAAATCTGTGGGATCAAGCTTACTAGATGATAGTTCAGTTTACTATTCTCCAAGAGGTGTTACTGGATTTTTTTTAAAGATCAGCATTTTCAAAAGAAGCAAAATTTGAGGCAATATCATGGCCAAAGATACATCTTTTAAATAGGTAGGTCACCGTCACTCAAAAGGCACGAGTCTTTCTTAAAACAACTAGTTAAAGCTGTATACATATATCAAACCAAAGAGAAGATAAAATTTTAGAATTCATGTTTTTAGTATGTCTCAGACTTGGTGTTATGGAAAGAGATCATTTGAATTTTTACTTGGTTTTAATATTAAGATGGTTTGATAGGTTGTGATGTTTAGCTTATTAACTATCAAAAAGGAGATTCTGTAATTAATACATATTCTTCAATATCACCTAAAGTTTTGAGCAGATTGTCACTGTTGCAAAACACGTCCTTTTATAATGTTCATTTTCAAAATTCAACTGGTATACAAAATGGGTGTGCTTAACCTTGGGTTTAATTGCTAATCTCTACCACTAATCAGACTAAAAAAAATTGTCCAGGGGCACCTGGGTGGTTCAGTGGGTTAAGCATCTGACTTCAGCTCAGGTCATGATCTCATGGTTTGTGAGTTTGAGCCCCGCGATGGGCTCTGTGCTGACTGCTCAGAGTCCTGGAGCCTGCTTCAGATTCTGTGTCTCCCTCTCTCTGCCCCTCTCCTGCTCGCACACTCTCAATCTCCATTCCCCGCCCCCTCTCAAAATAAATATTAAAAAAATAAATAAACATTGTCCATATATTAAATATTCCCATTTGTGTGGTAACATCCTGGAATAGGTATATAAATGTCACCCAGGCAACTGTCTTTGCAGGGAATTCATGAAAGAGAGGGAAATCTTGGTGATAATTAGAGGGGCTTATTTTACAATCAGAAAAAGGGGATGCTTTCTGAAGTGACTTAGCATTATTAAATATTTCTAGGTGAAGACAAGTGAGGGAAGAAGCAAAGGAGTGAGAGATAGGAAGAGATGTTTGTGAGTTAGAACTTCTAGGGGCGCCTGGGTGGCTCAGTCGGTTCAGCGGCCGACTTCGGCCCAGGTCATGATCTTGCGGTCTGCGAGATCGAGCCCCACGTCGGGCTCTGTGCTAACAGCTCAGAGCCTGGAGCCTGTTTCAGATTCTGTGTCTCCCTCTCTCTGACCCTCCCCCGTTCATGCTTTGTCTCTCTCTCTCTCTCAAAAATAAACCCTAAAAAAAAAAAAAAAACAAAAAACAAAAAAAACCTTCTCTATCTCTTACGAGGAAGTAAAGCAAGAATAGTCATTGTTACTACCCCCTTAGTTTCCATTGGGACCAAATAAATGCGTGTAAGGCATTCAGAGTAGAATAGAAAAATCATTGGAACATTCATCCGTGGAAGAGCAGCAAGGTGATGCTGCACCAGAAATCCTTTTTACATAAGGGTGACTGGTCATCCTAGTTCTGTTTCACCTCATGAAGAATGTGTAGATAAATGTTATATTCTAGAAAAGGTTTAATTTATGTAATTTGTGGCCTTTCGTAATAATGAGTCACATATAAATAAGTTTCAATATGATTTATCTCCATTTAAATAAATGAGATCCATGAATTTAACCTTTAGTTTGTACCTAGACAATGCTGATGTTTTTTCTGAGGACCCAAATTTTTCATTTGTCCTTTAAGTTGCAATTTAATATAAACCTTCCGTTATCATTTAGAGTTGTTGGATGCCTCAAGTTTTCCCTTGCTTGCCTTCTGCTTGATATCGGTCTCCTAATACACCTTTGCAAAACCCCAGTTCAACTCTGACACTTAAACATACATCCAATCTTGAAACTCATTTCCTTCTCAACTTGGCAGCAGGAAAGCCTGGGGTGAGAAACGGATGAAAAGGGCACAGAAAAATACCACTTAGATGATTTGCCAGTTTGCGATGATTACCTATAAACCAGCCTTTGAAATGTCAGATTCCTCTATTTTCTTGTAGCTTCCCTTAAAACTTTAGAGAATGACATGATACTTTCCTGCCAAATTTAGAAAACACTGCTATAAATTCAAAACAATATCTTTTTCTACCAACAGGTAATCTTCAAAGATTATTTTTAACGGGAAAATACAATTTTTATTACTCCTTGTTAAACCACAGTTATGAAGTATATGAAAGTTTGCCAAAGGAAAGGAATGGAGAAATTGTCATCTGGAAAAAGCAGTTTTCCTGTCTAAATATTAAACATTATTGATACAAATAATAATCACCTTGCACATGATGCCAAGAAACAAAATCAAAATTTGTGTAGCTCATTCCTTTGCATCCTGAGAGGCTTTGAATATGCAGTTAAATTATACTTTAGAAGACTTGTTCAACAAAAGTTTTTCAGACTAAGAATGTATTCTGTTTTGTAATACACAAAGAATTACCTTTGATATCAAGAATAGACTTCAAGATTCTTACACAAAACATTCTGGAAAGATGGATAGTTCCTTGCTTTTCTGAACAGACCATACAACTTCATTTTGAGTTTCCTGTACTCTTGGGAATTACTTTAAAAAAATGAAGTTCTTAAGACCCACAACCATCACCTCTGCTTTTTCAGTAGATGAGAAATGAGAATTATTGTTCAGCCTGGAATTCATGTAGACATATCTGCGCTGTTGTAGACAGGAGAAAAAGTTCCTATCAAAGTTCATTGAAATCTCCTTTAAAATCATCTGCACTTGGCAACAATGCGATACTATGAGAAGATCTGCAACAACATTTGAAGCATGTGCTAAGGGAGGAAAAAGGCTTAAATACTACACTAGTAATAAGATTTATAAACCAATTTTAATTTTGAGTTTCATCTTAATTGTTAGAGCCTCAAAAATAAGTCTGGCTACTTGGCCCTTGATTTTAATAAGTCATTAATTAAACTGTCATACTATATTGTTCTTCTCTTCCATTGGTCAAATGGTGAAACTGGAGGAAGATGTGTAGTTATCAGAATGATTTCCAGTCTATTTTCACTTTATCACCTCTGCTGCTCTATAAATCTGATGGCTGTGGCAGGTTAGTTGTTAAAATCTGATGTCTGAATTATTATGAAATCTTCTTACTCAGATATTGAATTAATAATGTTTTCCCAAAAGTAATATACTCAAAATTGGACTATCTAGAATGGAAATAGAGTTGATAATTAAGATTTTTAAAGAATTTGCCAATAAACTAATCACAGGTTTAGCGGTTGAGATAAGTTTAATTGAAGAAGTATGTAACAGGTGGCCTTATCATTGATTTCTGCATTTATGACCAGAAAATTAGTGGACGTTATTAAATGATTCTTCTATTGATGAGTTTATTCAACACATGTGAAGGAAAAACTGAAATTAAGATACATTTTTGAGCACTGCTGGGAGTCAGAGGACCAGGATGGTACTTGTTTTTCAGACACTTATTGCCTCTGTAACCCTTTGCAAGTTTTGTTGGTGGTGGTGGTGAATGCCTGTCCATGCTGACGCTTATCCCAAACACCTTTGCTCCAGATCAGCTGTAGTTATGTTGACATGGGTTAGAATAGTCCAAATGAAGGGAACTTCAAATGTTCAAAGAGTAAAATGTCTGGGACAGTAGAGCAAAGGGTCTAAGATCTTAAGATCCAGAAACAGGCCATGATTCAAATACCAAGGTGCCTTCTTTCAAACTAAGTGAACTGAGTCTGGAGGTCTTGGAGCCTCGGCTTCCTCTTGTTTGAGAGGAGGTATGGTGATATTGAAAACAAAAATGAGTAACAGATACCGGTGCTTATTGTGTGCCAGGCACTATGCTAGATTCTTCATCCATTAAAGTACTTACCCTAGAGGTCTGTTGGGAAGTGTTAAATGAGATAATGAACCTGGAACACAGAGGAGGCACTTGATAAATAGTTAACCTTTTCTACCACGATAACGTTTTAGCTGGTGCTATGGCTCTTCCTCCTCCTCCTTTTCTTCTTCCTCCAGATAATAGGTCTAACCGGAAATAGCCTTCTCAATAGGGTTGCCGGATAAAGTACCGGGTACCCAGTAAATAAAATTTGAGATAAACAAGTAGCTTTTTCGTGTAAGTATTGAATGGGATATACTGCTACTCTATTGCATGTTTGCATAGGACATGAAAAATTTATCTGAAATTCATATTGAGCTGATGAACTTTTACTTTCTTTTGCTAATCTGGCACCCCTACTTCTCAAATGTGTGTGTAACTTGTCTCAGTGGTGGAAGATTGAGGACTGTTAACATAATTTAGTCATCAGCTGTTTAAAAATACATACCAGAACATTTCCTAAGTTTGGGGGCAGTGGCATCCACTGAATCCCCAGGGAAGAGATGGGGAGTGTATCTCATTGGGTTATGACTGTTTTATGTACAACATATTTCCTGGGTGAATAGAACACCTTTTCAAGGATATAGACTCTATTCCTGGCTATCTGGGTCACTACTTCCATGCAGTAGTTTTATGTGGATGACTATGCATGAATCAGGAACGATAAGAAATAATTATTAAAAATACATTGAAGGATTTAAACAACTGTTCTGAATTCATTAAGCATTTCAGAGAAATTCTCAACTTTTTATGTGGAATCCAAATTTTTACCAAACAGAATCTTGTGATTATAAAATGCATCTAAGGAAACTTAAGTCTTCTGCTAATTTCTAACCTCATAAAGAGGTAATGCTGAAAGATAAACTTTAATGTTTTTTTTAAACCTTTTGAGTTTTTTTGTCTACTCCATATTTTTCTAAATTATAATTCATGTATTGCAAAAATTGTTATATTCTTATAGCACAGCAGAAGACTACACATGAGGAAAGGGTGCTGATTTTCAAAATTGAGACACATTTCTACCCTTTCTTCCATGTCACACAATAATCTAAAGATAAGGCATTCCTCACACACTATTTGGAAGTTATTCTCCCAAATGCCAGAGTTGAAAATTAACATGATGTACTTTTATCTATAAAATCATCATTTTGAGCATTAATATCAGTCTAGGTAAGCACTTTTGAACATTGCCATGGTATTGCTGTTTTAATATTTCATTAATTTGTCAACTAGTTGTAAACCAAATGAACACTTTTTCTAAATAATGATAAGCTTAAAAAAATGACAAACTTTTATATACTTCTTAAAGCTCTTGATAATAAAACATTTATCATTATTATCCCATGCTTCCCTTTTGGAAATTAGTAACATTTATGGCATTCTCAAATCAATTCCATCTTTATTCATTTGCATGAATGAGAGCACAATCACGAAGTGCATTAGGTTGGCCTCTCATGACACTCTCCCACATATCTACGACTTTGTTTCTTCTCCTTGACACTTTCTCAAACATTGGTGGGAGGAATGAGCAAATGAATATTGAAGCAATCAGATGGCCACTGTAGAGACCATAAGTTTCAGGGTGACTGGCAGTGCATAGTATTTACTCCTGTGCTAAGACAACTGTCTAGGATGGACTGAGGGAAAGAGTAAAATATTCATCACTGGAACCTCTTTTGTCACCTCTAAGAACTGGCTGGGGGAAAGCATTATGTGAAGAAATCTCATAGCAATAATTATTATCATCTGTTTGATATTTTATATTTCATAAGAACTTCTACCAAACATTTTGGGGGAATTATTAGCCAAAGAGCAAGAAAAACACCCTCTCCCTGTGAGACTCTGAATTAATAAAAGGTTTCATTTGCTTTGTTTTTACATTTGTTTTAAATAAGATAGGAAATGAGAGATTTAGAATCTCAAGGGACATAGAGCAGTGAAAAATGTCTTATTTTATGTCTTTTTAAAATTTTTCTGAAGATGATAAAAATGAGACACTTACCCTCAGTCCTCTGCTGATGTTGTTGTTTTTATTTCAAAGAAAGAAGAGTGAAAAGTCCCTTGTCTCCTTCTCCCTTATTGGGGAAGAGTAGAAGGATAGAACAATAAGATTCAGCCATCGATGTAATCTCTATGACACCTTGTCACAATTTCCAAGGTATAGGGTGGCAAAATATTTCTTCTATCCCAGGAAACTGATAGTGATTATATTAAAAATTGGCTTATTTAGGAGGCACTTAAAGATGCTGTCTGTTACTCTTTAAAAAGAAAATGCTTGAAAGAGCACCATGTTTAATTTCCCGAGACAGGAAGTTAAAACTGTTAATGGAGCATCTCAAACTTCATGAATTACGAATTGCATTTTAACAAGATTCCAGGTAATTTAAAGTTTGAGAAATACTGTGTTAGCACAAACTGTATTATATTAAAGCCTTGCAACAAACCCATGAGGCAGATTATTGCTGTTATCCTTAGTGTGGTTTTAAGGGAAACTGAGGTATTAAGATGTTACTCAAAATAATCTGAAATTCATCAGGAATATAGCCTTTAGTAGTAATACAAAGAATAATACAACAATTAAGATAAAAGCAGTAGCAGCATAATACACAAGTGGCTAAAGTTCCTGGCCCTGGAGTCAGACTTCCTGGGTTCAAATACTCACCAAGTATAAAATCTTGAAGTTGCTCAATATATGTGTCTTGTTTTCTCAATAGTAAAGTGGGGGTTTTGAAAGCACCCACCTCATGGTGTTGAGGGGGGGGATTAAATGAATAAATTGTTTAGAACCATGGCCAGCATGTAGTACAAACTCTATATGTTAGACAGTAGTGACGGTAGGAATCATGATAATTGTAATAGTAACATGTTTTCCAGAGCTTACATATGTTTCATCAGATTCCTCTAAATAACCTGACTGTCCTCCCTATCCTGTGGTGGAGGGGCTAAGAGACAGTGTGGCCTGAAGTCACACAGCTAGTGAATAGGATGCTGGCATTGAAACCTCAGGACCATAATGCTACTCGAGGAGTGCCTTAAATATAGGTCTTTTTAATGTAAGCTGTCTGTTTTTCCACCAACCTGTCTTCTCGCCAGTCATAAATGAGAAGAGCGCTTTTAGATGACCAAGGACTTAGTAATATTATTTGATTCAGAATGTAATTAGCAGAACTTTAGATCTGCCTCTCTGTTTTGCTCCAGCTCCTGTTCCTTCCCTCTTTGCTCTGGCTCTAGAGAACAGTCATTCTTTGCTTTCCTCAGGTTTCAAATCAGCATCAAAACAATATTAGAAGGTAATCGAATCCTGACCTTAGAGTTCCAGCTTCCCTAGGATTCTTCCTAACAAATCGCCTTGTAGCATGTCCCTTTCAGAGCTTTTTGAGGGAAATTTGCATTTTGATAGAGAACTCCTGAAGATGAAAAGCTTTAACTTAGGAATGACCACCTACTGACAGAGCATGGCCCTCTTGTACCTGACATCCTCTTGTATAAAACACAATTAAAGAGGAATAAAGTTTTTCTGGAGAGCCTGTGATCTCAGCCTGTAGGCAAATGGTGCCCCAGATAATAGCACACCTGCAAAAGGCTTTACAAAGCAGGGAAGTGGAACATAATAACCTACACATCTTGGGAGGTGGCGATTCTGATTATTTGAACCTCGCTGGTGGTTTTCATAACTAAATATTCACAAATTCTCTGTGATGGCCTATTAAGTTGAAAATGCCGCCTATACCTGTACATGATTGGACGTGGATGGACTTAAGCATGATGTGAGCGTATGCTTAAGCGGGCAACATAGATACTACTTGCTAC
The DNA here is from genome assembly GCF_018350215.1 of Panthera leo. Taxonomy (NCBI): domain Eukaryota; kingdom Metazoa; phylum Chordata; class Mammalia; order Carnivora; family Felidae; genus Panthera; species Panthera leo. Next base: position 110,631,579 of record NC_056687.1, read on the forward strand.
CTTAAAGAAAAGGTAGTCTGAATTGAGAAGGCAATACTCTGGGAGCCCAATACTGTCCCAGAATGGTTGTGCAATTTTAGGAAATCTGGAATTATTGGCATAATGGAAACATACACACATATAAGTACCTTTTCTAATGTTTCATAATATGATGGACTTAGAAGTCTGGGGAAGTGATACATTTGGTTGGTCTTAACAAGTACATGTATAAAAGAGGCTTGGATATGTTGGAAGACTCACTTAAAAATTTATAGAGTATTAGTGAAGTACAAGCTTTTTGTTATGTTAGATTGAGGTCTTTGACCAGACTGAAATTCTAAGTCCTTGAATAAGATGGAAACATTATCTGTTGAATCTTGAAAATGAAAGCCATCTACTGTCTGGATACTTTTTTGTTTGAAAGGATGAGGAATGGAATTAGGCTAGAGGTCTACATTTTATAACTACCTCTTTGTAGAGCGTCAGAGGTTTCTCTCTCTTGGGTAAGGCAAAAGAGATACTATAGGTTGGTTAATGAGATGTATTGGCCTAAAATCAAAGAAATGAGTATGTGTGTGCCTTTAGGGGCCAATGTTCCAGAAAGGAATACTCCCCAAAAGGTCTAGAAGATTTGCAAAAATACATGGCAACAAAAGAAAAAAACAGCTCCTAACAAACCTGGTTAAAAAGAAAAAGAGATATTGGATCCAAGAGAATATGTAGTTAATTGATGATTCATTTTCACACAGTAGCTCAAAACTTGGAATAATGGAAAATCATGACTGGTTTTTCGTTTGCTTTATCTCCACACATTTTCCAATTTCTTTTGTGGAGCGAGTGGGAAGTGATATAGAGGTGGCTATTGAAGGGGCCAAGGACAGGCCACCCCAAGATGGGCCACGTTGGCATAAAGATTATTTTGAGTTAAAAGGCAATTGAAATCTGGCAGATTCAGGAAAAGCTTTTGAGCTCCCACTCAACTGCCTAAAATGAATTTAGATAGTTCCTTCCTGGAACAGGTTCTCCATCACCATAGATAAACTATATTATGTGATTTGAACTAGGTATGGTAGACAGGAACCTAGCAAGACCTGCTTGCTTGATCAAAGTCTTCTATGTCCCATTGTTTGAGTGGCCCAGCAAACACTTGTTTACCAAGCATACACTCTTTTTGCATTTTCCCATGAACTGCATTCCTTCTCTTTGAAGTCTCAAACCCCTACTACCCCTTTCTCCTCAGGTGTGGATTCCCTCCAAGTTCACTATTATATTTGATTTTATCCTGTTACTTGATTTCATGTCAATTTTTTTTTTTTTTTTTGTATTACTTTGAGGGAAGGAGAGTGAGAGACAGACAGACAGAGGATCAGAAGCAGGCTCTGCACTGTGGAGAAAGTTCAATTTGGGATTCAAACACATGAACCTTGAGACCATGACCTAAGCTGAAGTCAGACCTTTAACTGAGCCACCCAGGTGCCGGTTCATATCTGTTTGATTCTTAGTCTGGCTATAGAAGGACCTTAATAGGGGCAAGAAGTTCTTATTCCTCAACACTGTAGTTACTAACTTTTAATGAGTTTGGAGTCTGTTCAACCAAATAGCTCTTTCTCACTCAAAAATGCTAGAAGGTTGTAAAGGGGATATTTGTGACTGAAAAATGACTTAACACAAATACAGAGAAATCCTAAACAGGTAAGAAATAAAATGGTAATTCATTGAACCACGGTTTATTCAAGTCTGTTTTGTCCAGTGTATGACTCAACAACGTTTAAATAATACTTCTTGAGTAAAACGTATTTAATCCCTTAAAACTGCTTTTTTTTTTTTTTTTTTTTTTTTTTTTTTTTTTTTTTTTTTTGGTGTTGCAACTGTATAACACTTAGCATACTTATTAATGATCAGGAGAACATCATAAAAAACGCCATTTACAAAAGTCAAAATATACCAGCACTTTAAAAACAGAAATAGTCTGGGAATATTTAGCTCCTCAAAATTTCATACTACCTTTGTAATTAAAAAAACAAAACACTAAAATTGACCAAATTATATCACAGGATCAGGGTCATGATCTCGGGGTCATGGCATTGAGCTCTGCCTCGGGCACTGTGCTGAGCATGGAGCCTGCTCAAGAAACTCTCTCTCTCTCCCCCTCCACCCCCTTCCCCTGTTGGCTTTACTCACACAGTTTTGCTCTCTAAAAAAACCAAGAAAACAACAGCAACAAAAAAAAAACACTACAGACTTGGAGTGCAGGAGTGAATGAAGGATGAAAGTGTCAAACTGTCAGAATCTTAGGAAACTCAAGGGAGGATACATTGAAGTAATAAGGATGATTTCATGTACCTTTTATGTTAATGACAAAGACACTCAGTATATTGGGAGACCTACAGAAAAATTAACAAGGAAGACAAAATGAGAATTTGGCCAAGATATATTTGAAATATTCATGGCAGTAGACAATAGATTCTTAAACTGGATTCCTAGTACAACTCAGTAAACTCCATTTAATTATCCCTCTTTTAAAGTAAGCCCAACTGTAAACCCCACTATATTCATGGCTTAAATTAAGAATGCTTATGTACTAGTGTAACAGGGAAATATTTCCATAAATATTCTATTGCTTAAAATAGTTCCAGAACTATGGTAACACTATAAAAATGACACTTAGGCCCACTTCTCAGCAAGGAACATTCTAAAACAGTTAAATGTAAGACAATCTACCTTAAAAAGTTAAAGAAGAGAGTACCACTTGTAGCAACTGGGGTTTGCTTGAAACCAAAGCAAAAAAAAAAAAGGATATAATTTAAAATCTTCATGTACTTTGGTTTTATACAGAAAAGTATAGCCTTTTATAGGGGAGTTTAATTTGGTGAATGTGAATAAAGTTTTTAATGCGTGTGCGTGCGTGTGTGTGTGTGTGTGTGTGTGTAAAACCTGCTTGTTTCTGATGTCAGAACTATGACATCCATGCAATAGTCACTAGTTACAGTAAGAAATGAGAGGTCCCATAAAGGCAAGCTACATACCAAATCACAAGACTTACTACTGAAAAATACATAAATATAAAATACCTCAGTTTTTATATCGATTACATTTTAAGTTGGTAATGTTTTGGATGTATTGAATTAAATAACCTATTAGTCTCATCAGTATCCTTTTACTTTTCAGTGTAGCTACTAAAACGGTCGAAATTAATATAGGTGGCTCAACATTCTATTTCTGCTATGTAATGCTAACTTAGACCATAGAAATTCTTAAATAAGAAACTGTTGGTTGCAAGGTTAGCTATTTGGACAGTTTTGTCCCCCTCTGAGAAACAATGCTAGATAAGTTTATGGGGTTCCTAAGAAAGTTGGGAAAACCTGCTTAGCCTTTATTGTACCGGAAGCATAATACTTCATGTCACTACCATAGAACAACAATTGATCAAGTTATTTATGTAAGAGCAAAAAAAAAAACAAATTAATAATTTTAGGTGGGACAGCAGTGGCACTCATTCCTGGGTTGGAAGTGTTTCGGCCATGGTGTTGTATGTAAATGTATGTGTCTGTGGTCACACATCTGTGTTAGGCATGACTAGAAGAGTAATACATGAATAGATGGTGGCATCTGGATTAATAAGAGAAGGTAGTTTCTACCTCTCCGTGGAACTGATAAGAAAACAAGTCTTGATACTTCTATTTCGCGAACACAAGTCTAAGATGGAAGTGATGGGTAGATCCTATAGGATAAGATCGGGCAGAATTGTACTAGATCTCTCCCCCTTAATTTTTAAAAATGTAGGAGTGCTTCATACATTTATAATTAAGCATGAATTGCTGGCTTGATGAGGAATTACTTAGAAACCATTTTTAAGTTAGCAATTATCTACTTAAGTTCTTTGGCATAATGAACACCGAGAAGCAAAATTTCAGGGAATTAGAAAATGCTAATTGGCCTGAATGGAAAAATGTTACACATAAGAAATTTACATTTCTCTGATTATCTGTATGCACAGTAATTAAAGTTTATTGAAAATCTCTAATCCAGCGGGAAAGCTTAAATCAGTAGTTCTCAGGGTTTAATGTGCATCAGAAATATCTGGGGAGTTTGTTAAAACATTGGCTACTGGGTCCCATGTCCAGTTTCTGACTCATGGGTCTGGCATGGGGCCTGAGAACTTGTATTACTAAATTTCTCAGGTGCTGCTCTGGGTATGGCAACCACGTTTTGAGAACTACTAGGCTCATATTTTTTCACAGTGATCGAAAAGCATATCAGTAAAAAGTTTCCCTTTATGTTCACCGAGTTTTACAAAAACCCATAAAAGATAATAGAAAAAAATTACATAAACAAACACCCATTCTAAAACTAAACATTATTACCTTAAAAGCATTGTTGCTTAAGGAATTCATCTCTCAAAACAATGTGTATGTAGTTTTTTGTTAACAATCAGCTTGTTGTCTTTAAAAGCTGCTGCTTATTTCCAACAGAAAAAGGATGCCAAAATAATTCTTGCATTACATGAACAAAATTAGTTTTAAACATCCTATGTTGAGAAAATACACAATTTTATCATCGTGTGAAAGGAATTAAATTTCCTAAAGCAAAAAAAAATGCAATTTATATTAATGCCATTTTCTCAGTTCATAACCAAGACTAATGACACTTTGCTTCAGGACTTCATCACCACTTTATTGCTTGAAATTGAGGTTTTTGTGTTAGCTTAATAGTTCTAAGGTAAAATCACTTAAATCTCTAAAACACATGAAGAAAATAAACCTGTCTTTTTCAAAAATCGAATTCATGAAAGTTACAGTGTTGTGCATTTTTACATGCATTCCCACTGAATAACTTTTTTAGAAAATGACACTGCGAAGCCATTTTGCATTCTATATATGTTAGCCGAAATATCATTTTGACAATCATTCCATTTACATCTACTTCCAGTGCTCAATATTTAGTACTTAACTGTTTCACTTCACAGCTGTTAACATCTACGCTGCCAACATCTAAACTCACTCTTCTTATTCCAGTTACTCTATGATCTGAACTTAATCCATTTGCTCGTAATTATTTCCTCAATATAAACCTTTGTGAACTTGGTTTACAGACCTCGAAATCTGCCTTGTGTGTTCTTACCTCTGAGCCTCAGTATGAAATTTCCTTCTTTTTCTGCTAGTCATACACATACTAACTCACCTTCCTCCACAAAGTTTTCCTTAATAAATTTGGTCGCCTTGAACACCCAATATCGGACAGGTACTATTAGCTAATTTTGCTTGTGTTAATAAATAACTACCGTTTCTGTTATTACTATTTACCAAAGCCTAAAACGAGTCATTGGTCTAGCATAATCATCCAAAGGATGTGTAGATACTGTTACCATACCCGTGTTGATCTTGAAAAATCAAGCTCAGAGAGGTGAAGTAGCTTGCCCAGTCAAGTACCTATTAAGTAGTAGAGCTGAGTTTTTGCTCCAGATCTCCATATCTTGTAAAGTCAAGTAGTACATGTAACCAACCACCATCTTACATTACATGGCAGCTTCCAAATTAAATATGGGCTATTAAATTTTTTTAATGTGCAAGGATTATTTAAGTATACAGAAAAGCATATATACAATTGTGCTTCGGTTGGAATTAGCCAATTAAAGTTTTATATTTAAGAGGTATATAATTCTTAAATCTTAAAGCTCAAACAACTAAGTCTCTTATTTTTATGAACCTGATAATTTTGTGTTGCAACTTACTTCGGTAAATACCAAATTAGTAAACTGGGTAGATGAAATTTTCTGAGATAACATTTACAATGAAGTTTAATTAAATTTCCTTAGCCATTTCAAATTATAGTACCAGATGAATCTGACTTTTTTTAAGACCTTCCAACAACAGGATAGATTGGTACATCTATACAGCTATATTCTTCCAAGCATGTAAGCAACTCTTAGAAATCTAATGAAGAAAACTTCAAAATTCAGTAACTCATATCCTCCTGAATGTGTATCTAAACATGTATGTACTTAAGCCCCTGCCCCAACTAGTCATTTATCGGTTCATTTTTTTTCATCATTACATATTTTTACACTTGAAGGAGTTAACAAGATTATATATGGAGGTAGCCACTTAGCAAAATAAAAAGGAGGTTTGGCAGGCAGAGTGGCCATCTTGGCAGGACTGAGACCACTTGATTGAAAATTCAGAACCATGATGGATTCAGTGATGCTTTAAAAGTATGGGCTGGAAACAGGCTGGGGGAGTCTTTCAGGATTGCTTGACCTGAGCTGGCACTAATGCAGCTGGTTCTCTTATTTTGGAAGTACAAATGTTCAAATTCCCTGTGCTTCATTTTTCTGTTTTTGTCATCTAGTATATTACTGACTATCCTCATCTATTCACTGAACCATGTCTTTTATAGATTTTATTAAGAAATTTGAGTTGAGATTGTACACTACCCAGCCACATTGTCATTTTTTTTTAAAATTTTGAGATAGGGAGAGAGCATGCAAGCGAGTGCCGGGGGAGGGGCAGAAAGCAAGGGAAAAAGAAAATTCCAAATGGGCTCCATGCCATTGCCATCAGTGCAGAGCCTGAAGAGGGGCTCAGTCTCACGAACCATGAGATCATGACCTGAGCTGAAATCAAGAGTTGGATACTTAACTGAGTCAGCCAGGCACCCCCACATTGTAATTTTTAAAATCCATGTTATGTGAGATTCTTTACCCTGAAGGGATTTGCAGCCTAGGTGTTTCTTTACAGGTGTTTAGAAACTCATTTGTGCCTTTTCTTTAGCATATCTCCTAGTACTTGTCATGATCTTACACAAAATTATTGCTCAGATTATCACAGTTCAACCGTGAAAATCCCTTTAACTCCTTCATTGCTTTATGTTAGAAAATGTCCTGGAACTATTCTTATTTTCATCCCAGGGAGCTATGCAATCTGCTTTTCTCCAAGGAGCTCTGATTGTAGTTAAGATTAGCATTAGAGGCCAATATTTGGGTGCTAAAGTTGAGTTCCCAGTGACGGCTGTTGGTAGACTCTAGATGCCAAGGATACTCCATGTCAGTAACAGCTAAAGAAAGTAAATATTTTGGGGTGCCTGGGTGGCTCAGTCGGTTAAGCATCCGACTTCAGCTCAGGTCATGACCTCAACAGTTTGTGAATTTGATCTCCGCCTCGGGCTCTATGCTGAGAGCTCAGAGCCTGGAGCCTGCTTTGGATTCTGTGTCTCCCCCTCTCTCTGCCCCTCCCATGCTCATGCTCTGTCTCTCAATAATAAACGTTAAAAAATTAAAGAAGGTAAATAACTTATAATTTGAGTCTACATCAGCTTTACTAAGCTTTAGTCAAATCATGTTTTAAATTAGTCACATTTATTTTTCTTTTTTGAGCTAGTCGTCTCTGTTCTTTTACCAACTTGAACATATTATGCTACTTACATGACACATCTGAAGCTACATATTGATTATAAATGTTCTCTAGCCCCTCTTTGAAGTGTACTGAGATCATTAACATCTCACTGTGGCTGCAGTCACTGTTTTCTCTCTTAGAACTTTTGTGTGTCTCAAGCATCATTCTGTTGGCATTACATTGACAAGATAATTAAAACGGGATTTGTAAGTCATTTGTTCTTACAACTTATTTCCCAAACAGTTTTATAAATGGTTAGATTCCAAATATTCCATAAAGGTCTACTTAACCCATATTGTAGCTTTGAAGCCATGAGACTGTGTCCTGAGCCACTGGGTTGGAGGGAAGAGATGGAAGAGAAAGTTTTATTTCCCTTCTTCCAGATATAGAAATGGTCTTGAACACAATTCTGAAAATCCAATAATGCTTTGGGTGTTATTCAGTCTTTAATCACTTACTCATTTAACAAGTATTCTTTTATATCTGTTAGACACTATGAAATTGGGGACAGAAGAATTGAGAAGTACTACTCTTTACTCTCAAAATTCCAGAATTGTCACTGAGGCATAATTCTGACCAGCTGATGTCCTTAAGCAGGTGAGAAGGACAGACACAGTGCACATGCCCAAAATGTGGTGCTAGACAGAAGTACTGATATTCCATCTAAGATAATTGCCAAAAAACAAAGAGGTGGGAGTACAGATCCCTGTATGTGGGGTCATTGTAGCAGGAAGTAGTTCTTCTCCCCTACTCAAGCTATCTACGTGCATAAAACTATTATTGGACTCTATTCCACTGTCATCTTTTTTTTTTTAATTCTTTTGCCTATATTGCATTGTCTTAAATTTTACAGTGGTATGTTTTAGTATCTGGTAGTGCAAGCTCTTCACTTCATTCTTTTATGGGCATATCTTGAATATTCTTGATTTTTTTTCTTTACATTTTAAAAATTAGTTTGTAATGCTACCATACTACAACGTTGGAATTTTTTTATTGGAATTGCCTCTCTAGATCTACTGGCAGAGAATTGGTTTCCCAACAATACAGAATCTTTCTATCTAGGTGATTCTCAAAATGGTTAAGCATTCAGTCATAGACGTCAACACATCTATTCATGCCAGAACAATCAGAGTTGACATTGCCTGTATGGAACTGGCATTAAGGCATACTGAATGAATGTTTATCCTTGTTACTTTCCATAGGCAATGAATTTTTACTGTCCTTGAAAATAGCTTCTGTGTGTGCACAAGATTACTTAGATTTTTGCATTGATTTTTCCATTTATTAAAAACTCAGTTCTTTATTCTGTAGCTACATCTTGTAAATATGATTCTATTTCTATACCTAGGAAATACCTAAGACACTTTTGATCAATGTGTGGCTCTTCTATAAACTTAACCAAGTCATATAAACATTCTAAGTCTAATATATAGACTTTATATATTCTATGTAAGTATTTTTATAGGTTAACAATAAAAAACATGCCTAGTACTTCAGTAATTCATACAAATCTAATAAATAGGATTCTTTTGTTTGCTGCAATGTTACATATACTCATTTCAAATTAAAACCATGAGTCTTAATCAACTGCTCATTAACACAATTGGATTGGAATCAGTATTGACTGGCTTACTCTAATAGACCGGATTTTCTTTAAAGGCAAAAATATCTCATTATCAAATACACAAAAATAATATTAAAAAATTAAGATAATAGCTTTAATTGCTTAAATTTGTTAATTTTGAATTATTCAGGGGTTAAAAAGGACTTAAAACCATAGGGAAATTGGTTGAGATTACACCATAACCAGTGATGAAGATTATTTTCTAATATCTTCCCTGTTTGTTGCATCAAGATAACAGAAACCTCATAAAAGCCAGGTAGGAAGATCATCTGTTTGTATTCCTTGGAAGGCTTTATGTAATATTAAAATTATCTGAGTTTTTTTTTTTCTTTAGAATACTTGGGAGAAGTCACTTGTACAACTTCCTACACCTAGTACCGTCTTTCTAGGAAGATAATAAATTACTGAGTCACTTCCTCTAATCTTTTTAAAAAGAATTCAATTAGGATTTGCTGCATCTTTAAATAATTCTTTACAATTTAATATTGACAATTGCTTCTCTCTTCCTTAGTCAATATTTCCAGTTGATGATAACTATCAATTGTTTTCAAACTACCCATGGTTCAATTTGTTGTCCACTTCATTTTCTATTTCAATGACTTCTGATACTACTTTAAAAAAAATTAACGTTTACTTATTTTTGAGAGACAGAGGCAGAGTGTGAACAGGGGGAGGGCAGAGAGAGAGGGAGACACAGAATCCAAAGCAGGCTCCAGGCTCTGAGCCTTCAGCACAGAACCCAACATGGTGCTCAGACCCACAAACTGCAAGATCATGACCTGACTGAGGTCGGCTGCTTAACCAACTGAGCCACCCAGGTGTGCTGTGATACTACTTTTATACTTTGTGGTTATTCTTTTTCTCAATTTTCTAAGTTATATGCTTAGGTCATTAAATTTTACTCTTTGTCTTTTGCAAACATATAAGCCTTGTTAACCATGAAAATAGCCAGTTATTTTCCCAGCAAAAGAGGTTTATTTGGGAATAGAAGAGGGACTGCAACTTAGGACATGCAAGCTATGGCAAACCACAGCTTCAGGTTAGTCTGGAGAACAAAGGAGAGGGAATGTTACTTTATGGAGAAAAAGGTAGAAATTTGAAGGGCTGTTTTGAATAGAAGTCTTTTGGAGTAAACTAGGAGTTTGAAATATGGTGGCTTTTCTTTGGCTGAGTTATGACAGTCTTTCATTGGCTGGAGTGTTGCAGGGCAAGGAGAAAAAAAATCTACCTTCCTTCTGAGTGTGTTGTAGAGGTGTAGGGTTCTTCCTATTAGGAATTCAGGTTATGTCTCTTCCTGGTGAGTCTGCAAAGGGCTGCAACAAGGGGTACGTTGTGAGAACTTTGTCTTCTGGCCTCCTGACTCCATTTAAATTTTTTTTTTAATGTTTGTTTATTTTTGAGAGAGAGGGAGACACAGAGTGTGAGCAAGGGAGGGGCGGAGAAAGAGGGAGACACAGAATCTGAAGCAGGCTCCAGGCTCTGAGTTGACAGCACATAGCGTAAGGCAGAGATCAAATTCACAAACCGTTGAGATCATGACCTGAGCAGAAGTCGGACGCTCAGCCAACTGAGACACCCAGGCGCCCCTCCTGACTCCATTTTTAATGAGGTTTCCTTGATTCAGTTTCACAGCCTTTATAGCTTTACTTTCTGTGTACATATGTTTAGTTTTAATCCCACAGATTCTGAAATTATTTATCATTATCCCATATTAAAAATTACCTTTTTTGATACATGGATTATTTGGAAATATATAGGTCTATACCTGTTCTCTGTGACTCACATTCCATCTGTACTCCTCTATGCTTAGAGAACATGGTCCGTATTCTCTATAATTCTTTAAAATATATTGGCAAATGGGGCATCTGGGTGGCTCAGCTGGTTAAGCGACTGACTCATGATTTCAGCACCGGTCATGATCTCAGGGTACGTGAGATTGAGCCCTGTCAGCACGGAGCCTGCTTGGGCTTCTCTCCCTTGCTCATATGCATGTGTGCACGAGCTCATGTGCTCTCCCTCTCAAACTTGGTAAAAAAAATGACAACTATTTTATAGCCTACTACATAGTCCCTTTTCATAGATACTCCGTACCTGATTGAAAATGTTTATACTCTATTATTGGAAACAAAATTCTGCATGTGTTCACTAGAATAGAACTGTAAAAGATGATAAGTTCCTTTTTTTGGAGACAGAAAGTAGAAAGCTTTTTATTTATCCTGACTGTAAGCATTAGGTTTCTGAGTAAGAGATGGATTACTTACTCACATAGCAAACTTTGTGCTAATTCTCTAATGCCTCATTTCCCTTTTGGGGCAATATGGTGAGTGTACATACCACCTTATATATTAAAGTAGGGGTTCTTTAGAAGAGAATTGGAAAATTATGAATCTTGGAGCTTGTATAGGGACTAGTGTAGAGGTGGTTTTCCTCCCCTGCTGAAGGGGGAGAGAAACCTTTCCTCTCTGGGAAAGGAAATGGGGGAGGTCCCCAGGTTGTTAGAACCCTTTGCAATATGAACAAATAAATAGCTCCAGGAAAGAGAAATTGAGAAATATTTCCTGGATATTTCCCTATCTTCAAGGCTTGTATTTCTATTCATTCTTTAAGGCTTGTTTTCTATTTCTTTAACCCAAGTTGCAAGTCATGTTTACTCAACGACTCTGACCATGCAGAAATAGGGGAATATTACTTTCCCACCACAGAAACCCTGCCCTCTCTTGATACCTGCCTTGGAAACCTGAACTTAGGTGGGAAACTAGCCCCAGTTGCAAGTTGCTGGTTATTGTTCAAAAGGCAAGCCTTGGGGACTCAGCCATAATCAGCTTGGGGATTTCAAATGGATCCCTTACCCCCACTACTCCACAACATGCCCTCCTTTTAGCCTCTACTCTGCTCACGAGGACTGGAAGGGATGACACGGAATGGTGTTTAGGCACTCCCTCTACATTTTGGAAGCAGGAAGTCGGCGCTCTCTTGACTGTACTTCGACCTACACCATTCCCTGCTAAAATACAGTAAAATTTTAGGTAGTAAGTAGAACCTTGAAAAATAAAAACAAAGTTCAGTGATTGAACTGACGTTACACAAAGCTAAAATAAATGAACTGCTTAAATGTTTGAATTGATAAAGGCTGATGTTACATTAGCATTTCTTTTAATGACATCTTTTTAATGTGTTTTTTCCCCTCTGTAGATAAGACAATAAGCACAAACTCAATAGAAACTGAATTCAAAGGCATAAAGTTAGACATTAAGAACAGGAAGATTCAGTGAATAACGACCAAGACCATGAAGCTACAAATTAGTGAATAAAAGTAAATTCTCTCTGAAAACAATAAGCAACCAAACACCATTTTATTACATTGACAAAGTGGCACTTCTTTCCTAATATGCATTTCATGATAAACACATAAAGACACCAAAAAACTCCAATTTCATAGCATTCCAAGCAACACAGGTATAACTCTAAGAAATCCACACAACTGGATTTTTTAAATCCCATTTTATGATTTTTAAAAACAAAGACAATTTGGGTGTTTGTAAAGTTTTAATTTTTTCTATTATGTATTCATGGAACAAATATTTAAAATAAACAGTTTAACATCAAGATTTTTAATTATACTGGAGAAGCAGCAGCTTAACTGTATTTTTCTCTTGGAAATTAGGCAATCAAACAGCACTTCTGTTGAAAGGTTTAATTGGTTGTTAGTAATATATAGACAATCCATTCACTTGAGTTATAGGTCACGTATGCCTGATGTATTTTGGTCAGACTTATGTATTCAGACCTAATACTGGATTTTGGTAAAAGGCCTGGATGCTTTCTCGAATGTTTTATCTGAAGGATAACATGTTTCTCGAAACCTGATAAAACTTGTTATTACTGTTTTTATGTGTATTAAATTTGAGTTTATACCCAGCAGATCCCTAAGCAGATATGTACAACTGAGGCGTTAGGCAATAGGTCAGTCTATATGTATTTGAGAATGACATCAGTAAGAACTTGATGATGCTTTAGATTAATATCCTTTATGAAAATCTGTAAAATTGGTGGAACATATTTCTCATTTTTTTTGGCAGCCACAACAGAATCTTCTTTGACTTCCCTTTTTATTTCCATTATATTACGTGAAGTGAAAATAATTCATCACCGTGTGTTACACTTCAAGGGAAGATCTGTGACTGATAGGTGACAGAATAGATACTAATGCATTCCACCTTGGTTTGGTTGATCTAATAATGTTTTAATTAGTATATAATATACAATCATGTCCTTTATATTCAAAAATATGTACATATTTAAGCTATTAATACATGCTTGGCAAAACAATCTTTCCAGAGTCATTGGACTAAATTAGTGTTCTTCAGACTTGTAGCCTACATGAGAATCATCTAGAGGGCTTGTATAGATTGCTTACAGAATGTTAGTTTAGCCAAATTTTATGTGAGAAAGGGACAGTAAATATACCTGTGTAAAATTTTGGAATCGTGTGTAAAATGGAAATTAGATGCTAATGAAAATCTAAGATTACATATGCTAGGGAGTCAGAATTTACTCTCTAAGGTGTAGTAATTATACCTATCTAGTAGTAGTTGGTGTGTTTTCCCATTGATATGTGTTTTTACTTGAGAAGCATGCACCTGTCACTGTTGTTAAACTCTGATGAATCTTGAGAAATGTTTTCCTTCCATTCCATTTTGATTGACTTGGCACCCATAGGAACATGTGGAAATGATTTGGAATTGATGAACTGATTGCTCTGTCAGTGAACTACTCCCTAATTGGCCTCATTTTTTCAAATCTTTTTCTCTATATTTGTCTTTAGCAATGATGTGTCCTTTAGATACATCTGATAAAGTTCTTCTTACCCTCTTATTCTTTAGAGGGAAAAGGATGGAAGATTAAATACATAGAGCAGTTTTCAAAATATTAAGACAATTTTTAAAATTATCAGTACCAATTGTCCTTTTAAAAAGATAATTAGCTTTATAAGAGTGTGCTGTCCTTTGCTTATAACAGGTTAGATATAATGTGATGGAAAGAGCTAAACAAGATTAATGAGAAAAAATTGAAAACAATGAATTGCAAAATATTTCGTTTGTATATACATGTAATCTATATTTTCTTCGGACTTCAGCTTAAAATTACTCTAGTAGTGACGTGATTAGAAATATTTCTGGAAGAAGCAGTTAAGAAAGCCTGTCAATTAGCAAGAACATCAACCCAAGAATAGTGATCTCAGGGGAAAAACATCCTTTCCTTAACATCAGATAAAGTGATAACCTCAGAAATAGAATGGGAGTAAGGTATAAGGAATCAGGATAGATAGGAAACATTTCTTGGAGAGAGTTTTGTTGGATTTTGCCATGGTGAGGCTGTGAAAAATGTACATCTGAGATTATGTCAATTTACAAATATCTGGCAAGGATAATTTAGTCCTTGTTTGCTCTGGTGGCAATATGGCAGAGCTTCCCAGCTTGGGTACCTTGGCACACTTCAGTGCCTCAGTGGTTACAGATGTGTCAGCATAGTGATCTCTTCAGCCTTAGCAGTGCTTATGTAGATGTGGGACAGCTGACCTCAAAAGCTGTCTCCATTCTTGAGCTGGCCCTGCCATAGCCTCACGCTGCCTAAATTATTACTAAATTATCTATGTCTGATACACACAGACGCACACACACACACACACGCATACATACATTGAAAAAGTAGATAAGGATGTGAGGGCAAACTGGCTGTGGCATCTGTTGAGGGAGCTGATCTGGCTGGCTAGGCATGTGTTCCCTTCCTCCCTCACCACTCTACGTGCATCCCTCCTGCAGCTATGACCTTCACTGATGGAAGAAGTCTGTTCTGTTAAGGGTCTGTCAGTAGCTGTGCTCCCTGCTACAATTTCCAAACAAGCTCCCAACGTCCATTTATAGGATAATGTAGGGTAGTCAAGCTTCCCAAACTCCAGACATCCCTAAATGAGGTGCTGTATGTGGCAGTCTTCGTTTCTTAAAAAAAAAAAAATGTAAGTAAGGTGACTCCTTGAGTTCCCTTTTCTTGAAGTCAAGCCAGTCTACTTGCTGTCTCCTGCCATGCTAATTAATTTCTAGTTTTGTGGCTTGCATGTCTGGACTGTCCTCCTCTCTCCAAACTACTATGCACAGAGTATTTCTTAAATAAGATCTAAGAAATGTGAACCATACAGAAAAAAAGACTTTAACTGAATGAAATAACTTAAAACTTCTGTTCAATGAAAGACACTAAGAACAAAGTAAAAATACATGCCTTAGGCTGGGAAAAATCCGTGAGAAGAAAAACTAATAAAAAGAAAATGGACAAAGGAAAGGAACAGACAGTTCACATAACAGGTAACTGAGAAGCATCTAAAAGGTGCTTAACTTTAAACAAATTAAAACAATAGTGAGATTTCAGTTCACAGTATACAATTGGCAAAATTGATACAGTTACCAAAAGTAACTGAGGATGTGAAGAAATATAAAGTTTTCTATATCAGTACAAACCGATTCGAGGATGATTTGACAGCTGGTAAAGTTGAAGATGAAGACAATAACAGTTTCACCTTTCACCTTCATCTATTATTGAGAACATTTATACCTGTGCAAAAAGATGTTCATTTAGCAAAAATCATAAACAACTGGACTATTTAAGCAGAGAAATGAATTAACCTAAAACTCTTAGGCCTTTAAAGTGTTTGAAATTCAAGTGTATCAACATATGTAAATACCAAAACAGAAGGAAATGGGAAAAAACACAATTATATGTACTGCATGATACTACTTATGCAAAGTTTTGAAACTCCCAAAATACATAGATTTTGTAGTAAAGTAAAACACATGAGATCCAAGGGCATAATCATGTATGGGAATGATACACAGTAGCTTTGCAATACTGTTTACCTCTGAGGAGGGAGGGTGGGGGGAAGAGAGACCTGGGTATTAGCTGAAACTATAACCTATCATCTTTAAAAAAAAAAAAAAAAAACTAAAAATATTCAAAGTCAATATTTAATCTCCTTGAGCATTTTACTGATACTGTATTCTATAGTTGTCTGTATGTTTACAATGTTTCGATTAAACATTTTTTAAAAGATAGAAGTCTAAAACTAGGCTTAATTTTAGTTGATTATAGATACAGATATGTATGAACACAGATCTCTACATAGATACATACCTGTTTCTAGGCAGACATCTATAGATATCTTTGTATATCTCTGAGGCTTGGTAATTTCCTTTTTTTGGTGTAGGTGTTTTTTTAGATTAACTTCACCATGAAAGTATATATCCTTTAAGGGTTGAGGGTGTGATTTCTAGTTCTCTGCTTTCCTCTTCAGTGAGCATTGAAGTGCACTAGGCATCTTGTATGTATAAAATAAATGTTAACTGTACAAAATGTACTCATTAAACTGGAAATCCTCATATGCTAAACAAAAGAGTAACAGGTTTGCCACCTTGCCAGTTCCCAAATGTGTTAATGTAAAGTTTCTTTAACTTTCTCTTCTTTCCTAAACCACTGTCTCTTTCTGCCCCTCAAACATCCATCCAAATCCATCAAAGTCAAGTAAATCAGGGTTTCATTAAAAACCTCTCTGTTCCACCCTCCAGCTTAATAAATAAAAACTCTTGGGATGAGCATAGAGGAAACCTGTAAATGTTGGTTTTGACCCAGAAGCATGTCAGATCCCTGTTTAGATGTTTTTGTCAGAAGGAGTAGGTAGGAAAAAAGAAAAACTAAACAAAACACCCTGAATTAAGCACCTCATTATTTAGGTGTAGAAGCTAAACAACTTGAAGGACCATCTAAGAAAAATAATTTTTGAGAAAAATGACTAGAGAAAGTCACAGTTGTCTGCATGGAATTGACATCTTGCTGGTAAACTTTCAAATCTTCCAATTTATAATCCATCAATATTTGGAGTTCTATACTTTAAGTAGTTGATGCATTGTTTTCTGTGAAGCAGGTCAAAGACTTTTGGGGGAGTAAGAATCAATTTGAGAATCTTAAGGTGTTGCTAGACCCTAGCTCCAGAAAAAGAGACACAAATATACGAATTTCATATAACTTTAGGGAGGCTATAGACCAGCTGAAGCTTATCTCTCGAACCCTTAAGATTCCACAGACTCCAGGTTAACATACTTGTCCTAAACAATTTGAGTAAGTGCTTGTTTAAAACTAATCTAAATAGATGTTCTTACTGGAGAAGTACTTAGAAGATTTAAATAAATTGTTTTTCATTTACTGGAAAAGATTAAATGATACTATCATTTCTGCAGATTGTCCTGTAGTTGTAAATTATAGAGGTTCCTGGAAACAAAATTCTACAGATAATTGTACAAAATTTATACTCTTTCAACTAGATTTCTGATCTTTAAAACTTGTCTATTTACTTATTAAGACAATTATGCCCAAGTAGAAACACAGTGCACTGAATTATTTTAGGCTCATTGCCTGATTTTACTTAGACTTGGGATACATAATGATTAGCGATATTGAATTTGAATGAAGCCAATGCAGAGGAAAATAACTGGTTTTTACTAATAAAGCCACTATTTCCTTGGCGGGGTCCCTAATTAATGCAACTATATTGTAGTAAAAGCAAATGACCCTTCTAAGCTCAGACTTAAGCATCATTGTACCCTCTTCCTGCTCATCATCTTCTGGAGAACATCTTTGCTTGGTCTCTGGCTCCTCCTAGCTCCCTTGTCTATAGAAGGGTACCCCCTAAACTCCTTTTCTATTTTCTATGTGCCTTTCTAGCTTCCCTTCCACTGAGATGCAGGTCTTTGACTCCTGGTCACTTACTTAATGTAGTCTATGGATCAGTTCTCCTGATTTACTACTTCTAATCAAGGGCTCTGGACCAGTGAATGACTGAGATTTATATACATATATACATATACATGTATATATGTATAAATCTAGAACCTTGTGCTTCTACATGTAGTACAAATGATTTAAAAGCCTGGATCTTATGGTATTACAATAAACACAGCAACATTAAAATAAAAATCAAGAAATTATCTGTGGAAAAGGGATATGGACCATATGGCTGGTATCTATAAGTAACTGAGGTCTATATAAAAGAGACCATAAAGGGGCAGAAGGAAACTGGTGCTGCAATGGGTATAAAAACGTGAGTTGCTGTTTACCACTTTTTTCTATACTTTGAGCATTAGTATTTACATGATCATGTCTTCCCATAGAAGTTGTCACCTATCAGTGATAGTGGTGATTATTATTATTTATTGAGTACTTCTATGTTAAGTGGGTTTAGGTCCTTATTTAATCTTCACCTTAAGTCTATGAGATAAGTAACTATAAAACTGCCACTTACCTATGTTTCATGGTCAGAGAATCTATCCATGTTGCCATGTTGAAACTAAGGTTTGAACTCACCAGAGTTCACACTCGTATTTGCTATACTCTGTTATCTCTCTCATGGGAAATCAGTTCCAATAGTTGCACCTCCACTCCCTTTTTCTATTCTCCATACGGTTTGACTTCTGACAAAATCTTACCCATCTTATGGATTTGAATTCCATCTATACCTTGACAATCCCAAGATCACTTCTCCAACCTGGATCCCCCTCCTCCTTGAGCTCTAGACTGCTGACTGCTGTACTAATAATTCCGATTGGATTTCTAATAGACATTTCAAATTGATGATCTAAAAACAAAAAACAAGCTCTGTTTCCCCCCCCCCCCCCAACCAGCGGCTTCTGCAGATTTTCTTGTCGGATAAAATGGCGAATCTGATAATTGATCAGGCCAAAAATGTTAGAATCATCCTTGACGAAGTCTTTTTATATACCCCCAAATAGTACTTCCAAATATATCTAGAATTTGACCACTTCTACACCACCATTGGTACCCCTGCTGGTCCCAGCCACTCTGGTCTTCTACTTGGCTGATTATAATGGCCTCCTAATCCATGTCTGTGCTCTCAGTTTTGCCCAAATATGCTATTCAGGGGGAATCTTGTAAAACAAGTCCAATCACTGCTATTTAAAAATGCCTCTAAAACAAAATGCACAGGCATTCCATTTCTCTCCGACTTGGACCCTGGCATCATGGGCTCTCATTTACTCATTCCACTTGGCTTTCCTATACTTGAGGCTTGCTTAGATCTCAGAGCTTTAGCATTTCGTTCTTCTATCTTGAGTAATCTTGCTCCAAAGTACAGTCTTTTCTCCAAATATCTGTATGGCTAGTTTTTCTTCTTCCTTTACAACTCTGTTCAAATGTCAGATTTTTCCTAACACATTCAAATATCAAACCCGCTCCTCAAACTCAGACACCCCCTTCTCCTTAACCTGCTTTATTTTTCTCTATAGAATAAAATACTCCTATATATACACACACACACACATATATATATATATGTGTGTGTGTGTGTGTGTATATATATATATGTGTGTGTGTGTGTGTGTATATATATATATATATATATATATATATATATATATATATATGAAATGTATTTATATATTAAAATGTAAACTCCATGGTGGTGGGGGTTTTCTTTGGCACACCTTCAAATCCCCAGCTCCCAGAGCCATGTCTGGCACATAAGATTTGTTGAATTAATGAATTTAAACTTCCACCTACCTGCACGAGATGGCCCATGTTACTGACTTCCCAGGAGTATGTTTGTGTATATTTTTATTAACCACAAAAGTGATTCACCATGGAAAGCAATTCTTCAGATGAAAACAAGAAATTCAGATAAATATATGAAATGACTGTTATTTTTGACCAAATATTAATAATTAATAATTAGAATAAAGTGTGGAAAAGTTGAAGCACACTATACTTTTTAAAAATTCAGCACTGTTTCTATCAGTCACTGATAATTCTACCTGCTGCCATTGTCACACTGATGCTCTGGGCTGCCCAGGCCTCTTGCTCTCCTGTCATGACGACGGATGCTTCAGGTGGCTGCAGTCTGACACTGCTCTGCAAAGAAATCTCTATTTCAGTTTCTCCCAGAGTTTCCTCTCCTATATGGTAAAAAGGGCCTCCAAAGAATATTAAAGGGAATAGAGAAAAGCAAGTACAAATGTTACACACTCCTTAATGCTCAGAAATAGTTTTCCCTATTACCCAATCTGTGGTAAGGGACAACCAGATACATTTTTCATTTATTGAGTATTAAGTCATTTTTAGGTCCCCAAATTTTACAGTTGTGAAGAGGGAGTGGAAGTTGTTCAATCAATATGAGAAATAATACCTGCAAAGTTACATCCTCTTGGGGAAAAAAAGTGTAATAATGGTAAGAGATCATACTGCTAATACTTACCTTAGAAATTTGAGTAACTCTTTAAAAGAATATTGACTCCTCACCATACACCAAGACTTGTTCTAGACATAAGATCAACTTCCTGCCTCGTGGAGCCAACAATTTAGCAGGGAAGACAAAAAACATAGTTATCCCAATAATGGATTCAATTTGAAATAAATCACATTAAGCGGTGCAGGGATAAATACTAGCTTTACCGGTAAATTATGTTGTCAAACTTGTTGAATATATAATTCTGCATGAAAAGTGGGTTGGAATAACCTGTAACTTAAAAATGACAATAAACAGATACTCAAATATGGTACATATTAAATGCATTAAATCACTTCTTAGATCAATAACAGACTTAGGAAATATCAACACAAAGCACAAGGTGAAATCTATACACACTGTGCTATTAGAAAAGCACATCATGAGTATAAACACTGCTTCCTCAGAGGACCCTTTTTCACCAAATTTCTAAAGCTTTTTGCTTCCATTATTTTCTATCACAGCACTCAATTCCAATCCAGATGCTAATCACTATCTATTCTATCATAAATATGTATTTTTATATATATATATGTATATGTGTATATATATTTATAAATATATATGATATGATTTATATATGATATCTTATATATGATATCTGATATGATACATGATATATATTATAAATTATATATGATAAATAGAAATATATGTTATATATATATATATATATATATATATAAAATTTGCTATCAATTTTTTGTATTGCTTACCTATTGATTATCTCTTCCTGTATTAGTGTCCACTTCTCAAAGGCCAGAGTATTGGTCTCTTGTTTTCCTTTGTATTTTCTTCAATCCTGAAGAACAGGGTGTGGCATGTAGTTGTTGTTTAATATTTTTTCAATAGGAAAATTATAATAAAACATAAAGCAAGCCATCCTGTTATATTCTGACTATATATATATATATATATATATATATATATATATATATATATATATTGCTGTGTGTGTATCAAACATTGAATGCCCAGTTCAAGGAACTTTTGTTCCTATAAGACAGTGTACAAAAAATTCATAAGCATCTACCAGAGTTAAATGGCTGTCTTCCACACTTAAACAGTCCAGTAGATTGATCAGTACCTTTACAGCACCTGTTGGTGGAATTAACTGTGTTTAAATAGTGCATAAGACAAATAAAATCTCCCATACAAAATTATATCCAGTTTTTAAAAGCAACATTTATACTTATCAAAATTTTTTTGCATTGCAAAAGCAGCTTGAAGCTGACCAGTGAGCCTCAATACTAGAAATACATATGAGGAAAGATCCACTTAAAAATTCTTGAATAATGCTCACTGACGTTAGATTCTTACTCTGGGTGTTCATATTAAACAAGGCCATGGGCACTCCTGACCTTCTGTGCTTGAGTAAATGGCAGGCTCAGAAGAATGAGCCTTCACAGGTGTGCTCTTGATAAAGTATCGTCACGCTACATGCAGCCACACAGCTGTTAGCCCAGGATCCAAAAACTATGCCAAGTACACATGGCATACGGTTTTGTGACGTTACCTTGATAAATTAAGGGAAGGTATAGGGTGGAGAGATTACTGATACTTTACAAGAAAATACCAATTTTAAGTACCTTTAATAGAGTGAATATAGCTTATAAGCTCAATTTGGATTGTTTAACTAGGAATTCTTTCTTCCCAGAAATACTGTGTAAAACCTTACATAGGAAGATTTTCTAGTTTACCTTTAAAGAAGTAGACACACACTCATGTTATAAAACAAGATTATATTCATGTAAGTTTCCTGGATCACCCCTATTCTATAAAGTTTATAGCAATAAAATGTAGCTGTGCCATTTCCTAATGTCAAAGATGTAATCATGTTCTAAAGCATTGGTATCATTTTGTGACCATTTTCCTGAAAGCAAACCTTTGTGTTACAAAACAAAACAAAACAAAACAAAAAACCAAACACTGGGGGAGCCTGGGTGGCTCACTTGGTTAAGCATCTGACTTTGGCTCAGGTCATGATCTCATGGTTTGTGAGTTAAAGACCCACATGGGGTTTCTGCTGTCAGTACAGAGCCTGCTTAGGATCCTCTGTCCTCCTCTCTCTCTCTGCTCCTTCCCCCCACCTCAAAAATGAATAAACATTAAAAAAAACTAAACATCTTAGAAAAATATTCATAGCAGCTTTTTCATGAAAGCAACTCAGTTCAAATATTCATCATCTGTAGAACAGATGAGTAAATTACGATTTATTCAAAGAATTTGGATACTCTGCATCAGTAACAATGAAGCACAGCTCATCCATAAATTTTGAAGAAAAAGCCACAGAAAATGATGTATTAAAAAATCATATGGGTGAAGTACAAAAATATATAAAACTAAACCATCTATTGCCTAGAAATACATAAACATGTGACAATACTATTTAAAAAAAAGCAAGAAAATGAGTAGAACATATTAGGTTAGTGGTTCCAGAGGAGGATAAAAGGGGATTTAAATCAGGAAGGGGCAAGCAGAAGGGTTCTCTGACTCTAGAAATGTCCTATTTCTTAAGCTCAATGATAAATATGTAGATGTTTATTCCATTACTATCCTTTAAACTGTACCTCTATTTTATACTCCTTGGAATATGTGCTGTAACTCAAAATAAGAAGTAGATAAGAAAAAAGAACTCTACTGAGAGTAATATGAATCATAAAAAATATGACACTGTTTGTAAACTTTAAGCATGAACAGAAGTGGCGTTAGTCCCTGTTTATCTTTGTGGTATAATACAAGTGAACAGTTAACAAACAAGTGAGAATGATTTTTTGGAACATACTGTTTCATAGATGTGTCCTTTGATAGTTATGTCGTTTGTTAATCTTCCATCTTTGCTAGGTTTTTTAGCAGGCTAGCCTGTGAACAGAAAGGAGAGGATGTGGTTTTAAACTCCTCTATAACTGCAGCAGTATGTAAGTTTTCATTTTTCATTCCATTTATTTTTTAAAAAAACATGTAAGATGGGGTGCCTGGGTGGCTCAGTCGGTTGAGTCTCTGACTTATGCTCGGATCATGATCTCACAGTTCATGAGTTCGAGTCCTGTGTTGAGCTCTGTGCTGACAGCTCAGAGCCTGGAGCTTGCTTCAGATTGCGTGTCTCTCTCTCTCTCTCTCTCTGCCCCTCCCCTGCTCATGCTCTGTCTCTTTCTGTCTCAAAAATAAATAAAACATTAAAAAATATTTTTAAAAACATGTAAGTTACTACCAATGTGTATACATCACTTGAATCATAGACTTGCATAATTTTGTCCCAGCATCAGATAAGATGAACAGATTTTAGCCTGTATGTTAAGCTCTATAACTTGAGAATGAAAAACAATGTAGCTATTTCTTACATCACTTAACATATCTTTTCACTATACTGAGTAAATGTTTCTCAATTATTCAGAATTAAAATGTACTTAATTTTTTATCTGTTCTGTTAGCATTTAAAGTAGACTTACTTTCATGGCTTGCAGGAATCTTTGTAACCTTTACATACATAGCCATTTCACTCAGCAGAAAGTATCCTCTGGATAATAAAGCTCTAGAAATGAGCTTGGGAAATCTCAGGATGATATATGGACAACATATCTAATATATATAGCACAGCAACTTACACATAATAGGTTATAAATAAATAACAGTGGAGTCGAATGTATTTGAAATTTACACCTAAATAAGCACAAGTTTTGTTTAAACTCTGGATGAACTTAGAAAAATTTCAGAAATGCATATAAAGCTTGAAATGGTTTTCTACAAAAGTTTCTATTTTTCTTAAAAAAAAATCTCAGGAATTTTAAGATTACAAAAATTTTAAAAGACCTGCCCTCACTAATAATTAAATGTCAAATATAGAAAAGTAAAATGAAGAATTAAAATCCTTTCTTAGGGACTCTGGAGTTGAAAAATTTGGATTTTAGTCCCAGCTATTTTGTCTTCTTGGGCAAGATAGGTTTTTTAATATTTTACTTTTTACCTTTGACTGGGGCAGAAAATAAGGGGGATGATTTTCAAACTGTCCATAAAGTAGACTGATGGTATGACCAATGAGTTGATTTAAAAAAAAAAAACACACAAAAACACCTGGATTTAGTTCTTGCTCCATCATTTATTAGATATAGGTTACTGATTTAAGTTTTTAGTTTTCTATGAAAAACTTAAATATTGGGAGATTTAGGTGAAATATATAGAAGTTGTGGTTTTTGTTTTTTTTTTTTTAACTAAAATTCTGTATAGGTATGGGCTGAAACTTTAAGAACCTCAGCTACATTTCTCACCCACTTGTGGTCCAGACCACCAACACAGATCACTTTTCATGCTGATACTATAAACGTGAGATGAGGCTTTTATGCAAGACACTGACTACAGGTGACTTAATAACTATATGC
The DNA here is from genome assembly GCF_018350215.1 of Panthera leo. Taxonomy (NCBI): domain Eukaryota; kingdom Metazoa; phylum Chordata; class Mammalia; order Carnivora; family Felidae; genus Panthera; species Panthera leo. The sequence continues at coordinate 110,656,287 of NC_056687.1, forward strand.
TCTCAAGATGCCTAAATCTTGTGAGTTTGAGTTTTGCCATTTTATATTTCTTACTTGGCTGTTTCTTGCTGTCTTATGTGTACTTTTAAAATATTAATAGCTCTTTCCCAACTTCTTGATGTTGCTTTACTCTCACAGTTTAGCTTACTTCATTGCATCCACAGGGGCTCCTACCCTGAAATTAGGAAACAAGAAATACAGATCAGGATTTAATCAGGTAGAGAGTATGGTATATCCGTTGAAATTCCTCCATTTCAAATTCCTCCTTGCATGTTGCAAGTGAATAAAATGCTTGTGCCTGCTACAGTTGGAATGATATATAGCTATCTGCTTAATTTGAGATTAATTTTAGCTTAACTCTTAACTCTCAAACTGTGGACACAATCCTACAAAAACTAAAATCTGTGATCCCAAAGAATTACCACTCTCTGCCTGATACCCCAGTGCAGTGTTTTCCAAAACACAACTTAATTTAAAGCTCACATGTCCAATTGTTGATGTCTCTTTTCTCACAAAAGCTCATCAACCTAGAACATCCTGTCTTTTACATACCATTCCCAGAGTATTTTTTTATGTCCAGTTAACTGTACCTACCCTTTAACATAGTCAGGGACACTCCCATATATTGGTAGTGGGGAAATAAACATGTACAGGCAGGTAAAATTTTCAGGACAGTAGTTGATCAGTGAAGTCTGGCCTCTGCCTCCCTTTCAGTTTCCATCTCCTACCAACTACCCATGTTTGCTAGACCTCTTGCCTTTTTTTTTTTTTCTTATTCAAACAGGTAGACTTTATTTTTCTTTATATGTATATATATATATATACATATACATGTATATGTATATGTATATACATATATATGTATATATACATATATACATACATACATGTATGTACATACACGTATACATATATGTATATGTGTATGTATATATATGTGTGTATATATATATGTGTATATATATGTGTATATATATATGTGTATATATATGTATGCATATATATGATGATATATAATTTGTCAAATTGGTTTCCATACAACACCCAATGCTCATCCCAACAGGTACCCTCCTCAATGCCCATCACCCACTTTCCCCTCTCCTCACCCCCATCAACCCTCAATTTGTGCTCAGTATTTAAGAGTTTCTTATGGTTTGCCTCCTTCCCCCTCTGTAACTTTTTTTCCCTCCCCTTCCCCTCTCCCATGGACTTCTGTTAAGTTTCTCTGGATCCACATATGAGTGAAAACATGATATCAGTCTTTTTCTGCCTGACTTATTTCACTTTGCATAATACTCTCTGGTTCCATCCACATTGCTACAAATGGCCAGATTTCATTTTTTCTCAATTGCCAAGTAGTATTCCATTGCATATATAAACCACATCTTCTTTATTCATTCGTCAGTTGATGGACATTTAGGCTCTTTCCATAATTTGGCTATTGTTGAAAGTGCTGCTATAAATATTGGGCTACACGTGCCCCTATGCATCAGCACTCCTGTATCCCTTGGGTAAATTCCTAGCAGTGCTATTGCTGGGTCATAGGAGAGATCAATTTTTAATTTTTTGAGGAACCTCCACACTGTTTTCCAGAGTGGCTGCACCAGTTTGCACTCCCACTAACAGTATAAGAGGGTTCCCATTTCTCCACATCCTCTCCAGCATCTATAATCTCCTGATTTGTTCATTTTAGCCACCCTGACTGGCGTGAGGTGATATCTCAGTGTGGTTTTGATTTGTATTTCCCTGATGAGGAGTGACGTTGAGCATCTTTTCACGTGCCTGTTAGCCATCTGGATGTCTTCTTTAGAGAAGTGTCTATTCATGTCTTCTGACCATTTCTTCACTGGATTATTTTTTGAGTGTGGAGTTTGATGAGTTCTTTATAGATTTTGGATACTAGCCCTTTGATATGTCATTTGCAAATATCTTTTCCCGTTCCATTGGTTGCCTTTTAGTTTTGTTGGTTATTTCCTTTGTTGTTTCCTCCTTCATGAGGTCCCAATAGTACATTTTTGCTTTTAATTCCCTTGCCTTTGGAGATGTGTCAAGTAAGAAATTGCTGTGGCTGAGGTCAGAGAGGTTTTTTCCTGCTTTCCCCTCTAGGGTTTTGATGGTTTCCTGTCTCACATTCAGGTCCTTCATCCATTTTGAGTTTATTTTTGTGAATGGTGTAAGAAAGTGGTCTAGTTTAATTCTTCTGCATGTTGCTGTCTGGTTGTCCCAGCGCCATTTGTTAAAGAGACATTTTTCCATTGGATATTCTTTTCTGTTTTGTCAAAGATTAGTTGGCCATACAATTGTGGGTCAAATTCTGGAGTCTGTATTCTATTCCATTGGTCTGTGTGTCTGTTTTTGTGCCAATACCATACTGTCTTGATGATTACAGCTTTGTAGTAGAGGCTAAAGTCTGGGATTGTGATGCTTCCCGCTTTGGTCTTCTTCAATATTACTTTGGCTATTCGGGGTCTTTTGTGGTTCCATACAAATTTTAGGATTGCTTGTTCTAGCTTCAAGAAGAATCCTGGTGCAACTTTGATTGGGATTGCATTGAATGTGTAGATAGCTTTGGTAGTATTGACATTTTAACAATATTCTTCCAATCCATGAGCATGGAATGTTGTTCCATTTCTTTGTATCTTCTTTAATTTCTTTCATAAGCTTTCTATAGTTTTCAGCATACAGATCTTGTACATCTTTGGTTAGGTTTATTCCTAGGTATTTTATGCTTCTTGGTACAATTGTGAATGGGATCAGTTTCTTTATTTGTCTTTCTGTTGCTTAATTATTGGTGTATAAGAATGCAACTGACTTCTGCACATTAATTTTGTATCCTGCAACTTTGCTGAATTCATGTATCAGTTCTAGAATACTTTTGGTGGAGTCTGTTGGGTTTTCCATCTAGAGTATCATGTCATCTACAAAACGTGAAAGCTTGACTTCATCTTTGCCAATTTTGATGCCTTTGATTTTCTTTTGTTGTCTGATTGCTGATGCTAGAACTCCCAACACTATGTTAAACAACAGTGGTGAGAGTGGACACCCCGTTGTGTTCCTGATCTCAGGGCGAAGGCTCTCAGTTTTTCCCCATTGAGAATGATATTAGCTGTGGGCTTTTCATAAATGGCTTTTATGATGTTTAAGTATGTTCCTTCTATCCCGACTTCCTCAAGGGTTTTTATTAAGAAAGGCTGAATTTTGTCAAAAGCTTATGCTGCATCAATTGACAGGATCATATGGTTATTATCTTTTCTTTTATTAATGTGATGTATCACATTGATTGTTTTGCGAATATTGAACCAGCCTGCAGCCCAGGAATGAATCCCACTTGATCGTGGTGAATAATTCTTTTTATATGTTGTTGAGTTCTATTTGCTAGAATCTTGTTGAGAATTTTTGCATCCATATTCATCAGGGATATTGGCCTGTAGTTCTCTTTTTTTTCCTGGGTCTCTGTTTGGGAATCAAAGTAATGCTGGCTTCATAGAATGAGTCTGGAAATTTTCCTTCCCTTTCTATTTTTTGGAACAGCTTGAAAAGGATAGGTATTATCTCTGCTTTAAATGTCTGGTAGAATTCCCCAGGGAAGCCATCTGGTCCTGGATTCTTATTTGTTGGGAGATTTTTGATAACTGATTCAATTTCTTCACTAGTTATAGGTCTGTTCAAGTTTTCTATTTCTTCCTGTTTGAGTTTTGGAAGTGTGTGGGCACATAGGAATTTGTCCATTTCTTTCAGGTTGTCCAGTTTGTTGGCATATAATTTTTCATAGTATTCCCTGATAATTGCTTGTATTTCTGAGGGATTGGTTGTAATAATTCCATTTTCATTCATGATTTTATCTATTTGGTTTCTCTCCCTTTTCTTTTTGAGAAGCCTGGCTAGAGGTTTATCAATTTTTTTTTTTTTTTTTTCAAAAAACCAACTCTTGGTTTCATTGATGTGCTCTACAGGGTTGTTTTTTTTTTTTTTTTTTAGATTCTATATTGTTTATTTCTGCTGATCTTTATTATTTCTCTTCTGCTGGGTTTGGGGTGTCTTTGCTATTCTGCTTCTATTTCCTTTAGGTGTGCTGTTAGATTTTGTATTTGGGATTTTTCTTGTTTCTTGAAATGGGCCTGGATTGCAATGTATTTTCCTCTCAGGACTGCCTATGCTGCATCCCAAAGCACTTGGGTTTTATTTTCATTTTCATTTGTTTCCATATATGTTTGAATTTTTCCCCTAATTGCCTGGTTGACCCATTCACTCTTTAGTAGGGTGTTCTTAACCTCCATGCTTTTGGAGGTTTTCCAGACTTTTCCTTTGGTTGATTTCAAGTTTCATAGCATTGTGATCTGAAAGTGTGCATGGTATGATCTCAATTCTTGTATACTTATGAAGGGCTGTTTTGTGACCCAGTATGTGATCTATCTTGGAGAATGTTCCATGTGCACTTGAGAAGAAAGTATATTCTGTTGCTTTGGGATGCAGAGTTCTAAATATACCTGTCAAGTCCATCTGATCCAATGTATCATTCAGGGCTTGTGTTTCTGTATTGATTCTCTGTCTAGATGTTCTATCCATTGTTGTAAGTGGGGTATTAAAGTCCCCTGCAATTACCACATTCTTATCAATAAGGTTGCTAATGTTTGTGATTGTTTTATATATTTTGGGGCTCCTGTATTTGGCGTATAGACATTTATAATTGTTAGCTCTTCCTGATGGATAGGCCCTGTAATTATTATATAATGCCCTTCTTCATCTCTTGTTATGGCCTTTAATTTAAGTCTAGTTGGTCTGATATAAGTATGGCTACTCCAGCTTTCTTTTGGCTTCCAGTAGCATGATAAATAGTTCTCCATCCCCTCACTTTCAATCCGAAGGTGTCCTCAGGTCTAAAATGAGTCTCTTGTATATAACAAATAGATGGGTCTTGTTTTTTTATCCATTCTGATACCCTATGTCTTTTATTAGAGCATTTAGTCCATTTACATTCAGTGTTATTATAGAAAGATATGGGTTTACAATCATTGTGATGTCTGTGGGTTTCATGCTTGTAGTGATGGCTCTGGTACTTTGTGGTCCTTGGAACATTTCACTCACAGAATCCCCCTTAGGATCTCTTGTAGGGCTGGTTTAGTGGTGATGAATTCTTTCAGTTTTTGTTTGGGAAGACCTTTATCTCTCCTTCTGTTCTGAATGATGGACTTGCCACTTGGCTGCATATTTTTTCGTTTATCACATTGAAGATTTCCTGCCATTCCTTTCTGGTCTGCCAAGTTTCAGTAGATATGTCTGCTACTACCCTCTGTGCCTGCCTTTGTATGTTAAGGTCCATTTATCCCTAGCTGCTTTCAGAATTCTTTTTACCGTTGTATTTTGCCAGTTTCACTATGATATGTTGTGCAGAAGACTGACTGAAATTACATCTGAAGGGAGTTCTCTATACCTCTTGGACTTCATTGCCTGTTTCCTTCCCCAGCTTGGGGAAGTTCTCAGCTATGATTTGTTCAAATACACCTTCAGCCCCTTTCTCTCTCTCTCCTTCTTCTGGAATTCCTATGATACAGATACTGTTCCATTTGATTGCATCACTTAGTTCCCTAATTCTCCCCTCATACTCCTGGATTTGTCTATTTCTCTGTTTGTCAACTTCCTCTTTTTCCATAATTTTATCTTCTAATTCACCTATTCTCCCTTCTGTCTCTTCAGTCCATGCTGTGGCTGCCTCCATTTTATTTTTCACCTCATTTATAGCATTTTTTTAATTCATCATGACTATTTTTTAGTCCCTTGATCTCTGTAGCAATAGATTCTCTGCTGTCTTCTATGCTTTTTTTATCCCAGCAATTAATTTTATGCCTATCATTCTAAATTCTTGTTCGGTTATATTGCTTAAATCAGTTTTGCTCAATTTGCTAGCTATTGCTACTTCCTGGAATTTCTTTTGGGAAGAATTTTTCTGTTTCGTCATTGTGGCTAGTTTTCTGTCCCTTATGCATTTTAAAAGCTTGTTGTGTGCTCTGCACCTGTGAGCACTGCTATATTAAAGGAGGGTCATACAGTGTCCAGGGCCTGGCCCTTCAGGAGGTGTGTTTTTGGAGATTGTTACTTATTCTTTGTTGTGTGACTTTGGTTATTTTATTACCCTACTCGTAGTGATATTTTAGACCCTCCACCAGGTGTGCTTTGATTTGTTCCTTGGAATAGCCCTTGAGTTAATCCAGGCAATGCTGCATTGCTTATCAGTAGTAGCTGTCCACAGGGTCTGAGCTGCTCTGGTGGATACACAGTTTCTCAGTGCAAAGGGGCATGGTTTGGTGTAATCTGGACCCATCTCCACTATGGGCCCCAGGACTGATCCCTGAGGCCCTGCCTTGGTGGTGGTGGTGGGGGGGTAGGAAGGGGAATGGTGATCCCCCAGTCTCTTCTCCATGGCTGGACCTGGTGAACTCTGTGTGAGTCGTCCTCACTGTGCTGCAGGCACAGACGGGGCAGTCCTTCTCGCCTCGCCAACTCCCCTGACCCTGCACTTGGCTAGGATTCAAAGACCTGATCTGTGTGCTATGGCAATGGGGAAGCACCTCTCAGTGCAGCCTGATATGTGGTCCCAGCTGGCTTTGTCTATGCCACCACATTCAGGGAGGACTGACTTCTGTTGCAAACTGAGAGCCGTCACCCTTGCTGGGAGTACCCAGGGTGGCAAACGCAGGCAGGATTTGTCTTTTTCCACAGCACCCCAGGGAGACGGCAGCCTTTTTCTCCTCCAGACTGTGTCCTTGGCCCAGTCATTGCACCTGGGATTGGTGGGCATAGGCAGGTTCTGTACTGTCATGCAGCCCTCTGGGGAGGGAATCAGTTTTTCCAACTGCAGACTGACCCCCTGATCTACCACCACACCCAGGCTCCTCTCCTCCCCACGTGCACAAACAAGGAGCCAGCTCCAGTGCAAAGAAAGCCCCACAGTGTTAGAGATCAGATCTCTCTCAGTCTCAGTCCCAGGTCTTTCTCCTGTCCAGATAGAGTCCTACACTTGACTAGCTGCTCTTTCTCTTCCCTTTGTCTTTCTGCAGAAGGGGGTTCCTCCCCTCCGTGCCCATGCGGCCGTTTTTTATGTCCCCCAGTTCTCAGTTACCCACCTATCTTCTTTCCAGCTTCCCCATTTTCTTCTTAGTATATTCAGTCTCTTTTCCTCCCAAGTTCTGGTGTTCAAAGTACTTTTGGCTTCTGCACTTCTTTGCTTGAGAGTTGTGGGAAGTATGGATCCCCCTACTTCTCTGCCTTGTTGGCCCCTCCTCTGCTATTTTCCTTTCTTAGTCTTTGTACTTGCTGTTCTGCTTGGCTGGTCCATTTTTTTTTTTTAAATAAACTAGGGTTCTTCACAAAAAGAGTACACACACACACACACACACACACACATATTTTCATGCAATTTTTTCAGAATTTATGTGTGTGTGTATAGATCTATAGATAGATGAAAGACATTTATTGTAAGGAATTGGCTTACATGATCATAGAGGATAAGTCCCAAGATATGCACTTGGCAAGCTGGACACCCATGACAGCTGATGGGTAATTCAGGTCTGAGTCTCAAGGCCTGAGAACCAGGAGAGCCAGTGGTGTGAATTCCAGTTGAAAAGCTAGTGGGTTCAAGACCCTAGAAAAACCAATGTTCAGTTCGAGTTTAAAGGCAGGAAAAGACTGATGTCCCTGCTCAAACAGCAGAAGGATTTCCCTCTTAGCCTTTTCATTCTATGAGAACTTCAGATGACTGGATAAGGCCCACCCACATTAAGGAGTGCCATCTGCTTTACTCAGCAACTGAAATGCTTGTGTGAAATTTTTTGTACCATTCACATTCAATTTTTTCTAATTGAAATGTAAGTGACACATAGCTGACATAACTTTGTATTTGTTTTAGGTGTACAGCCGAATGATCTGATTTTATATATATATATATATATATATATATATATATATATATATATATATATATATATGCATGTGATCACCACAGTAAGTTTAGTTATCATCCATTACCACACATGGTTACAATTTTTTTTCTTGTGAAGAGAACTTAAGATCTATTCTCCTAGCAACTTTCAAGTATACAACATAGTATCCTCAACTATAGTGATCATGCTATATGTAAAGTTACTAGGATTTATAACTAGAAGTTAGAATCTAACTGAAATGTTAATCTATCCAGAAACACGCTTCTAAACACACCTAGAATAGTGTTGAAGCAAGTGTCTGGGCATCCTAGGGCCTAGTCAGGTTGACACCTAAGTTTAACCATCCTAACACCTCAGGTAAGCACCTCTTCCATGAAACCCTTTCTGTCTCTCCAACCCAATGCAGCCATTGCTTTCCCTTGAGATGCTTAGGAGAACATTATCCTGCTTTGTATCCTTCAGAACCCTTACTATCTGAAATTGTTCTGTTTAAAAATAAAGTGTATTGATGTAGAAAATGCTAATGATGCACAATGCTAAGTAGTAAAAAGGATACAAAATTGTTCCTAAAATATTCAAAATGGTAAATGCTAATCATGTATTTATAGAAGCAGAGAAGACTGAAAAAAATATATCAGTATTTTATCTTTATGGTGGACTTCTGGATGATTTTTGTTTTTATACATTTTTCTGTATTTTCCATTTATATTCTAATAAACTATTAAAAATAAGTTATTTTTAAAGATATTTCATTCATGTCTCATTTGTGTCTTTAAAATGACCTCTCATATGTGTATTTATATACAGTACCACTTAGCAAGCACCTAATAAGCGGTTAATCACCAGGTGAAAAAAATATGGGAAGTAATCTAGATTTTTTTTTGGATAACTGTTTTTTTTAAATAAGATTTAAAAGGCACAATTATAGTATCATATTTAATACTCAACATGCAATTCTGAGTATATTATATGGAATTGAAAATTACAATTACATGAATCATTAAAATATTTACAAAGATGTCTAACAATTCTTTTGCTCTGTTAAACATACATGTATTACTAAGTACTGTTCTCCATAATTTTATAAGCAAAGAAGTATTTTAAAATAGTAATCAATTGGTATAATCATACTTAATAATTGAGCAAATAAAAAATAAGGATAGTAAAATTAATAGAAAAACCTACAACCTACAAAGATAATAAAAATCTATAAATAGGAATATCAAAATATGGATGAGTCAAGACCCCCCAAATTAATTTCAAGATGATTTCTAAATCAGTTGAAAGCTTAAAACCTTGTCATACCTAAATAATGCATAGTGTATTTTAGGCCACAAAAATGATCCTTTGATTTTCAAGACACTTAATTATGAATCCAAGTATTTCAATTTTGTTCAACAAACAGAAAAATGATTACTTTTAGATATTGTTCCTCTAAGTGACCTATTGGCATTTCTAATTTAAATTTTAGTCCAGCTGATTTCCAGATCTTCTAGACCTGTAATTTCTGGCTGATGGCCTAGAGCAAATAGAAGAGGGCCAACATGTATTAGTGGAGTATCTCAAAGTGTTCCATTCATTTCCCAACCTTAAGGCAGGTGTTCAGCCTGGCCTCCACTGTGCTCAGCAAGTAATGGGCAGAGAGGAGAAATCAATGTGATCCACCTTGAGAGAGGCCAAAAGTGTTGAGATAGAGAAAGAAAAATGTCCAAACTGACAAGCCAACAGGCAGAGAGAGACAGGAGCTGGTGCTGGTTGAGAGAGAACTGAGGAGAGGAGAGAGAGGAGGCTGGGCACCTGTTAAGCAACCTAAGAGACAGAGAAGATGGTGAAAAGGGATTTTATGACAATTGGTTCTGTGACATGAATGATCTCCTGGGGTATTTTCCAAGAGAATTCAATGAAAGTTTGAGTTGCTTACCATGTAGTATTTAGAATGTTACATTTTGCTTCTTTGAATGTGATACTGTGTAGGAGATGGGCCAAAAAGACCACCTTTGTGGGACAGGATGAAAGCTATGACCTCCATTTCACACAAACTTGTATTAAGAGTTTTATAGTTTAAAAAAAAAGAGTTGTATAGTTTAAGCACTAGGCTAATAATCTAGCATACAAATAACATCATAAAATACTATCGTCTTTACATATAAACACAGCTTAAATCTGATCACTTTGCATCCCTTCTAGGTGGCCACAAAGCCTTGACCATTCTCCTTGATACCCACTTGATCTACTATAAAAGAGCCAAAGTGCTTCTTTTAAAATGTAAACCATATGACATCATTTCTCCGACCATAACCCTCCAGTGCTTGTCATCCAACTCCGTAAAATCCTCACCAAGATTCCATGTGCTGCTTCCTTGAGACTTCACTGACCTCTCTTGTGTTGGCTTTCACAATGAACTCTTGTCTAAAACAGGTCCCTGCCCCCATCATTCTCTCAATCCATACTTTTTTCTTCATAATATTTATCAGTAGCTGAAGTTAGATCTTACCTTTATGTATTTAAATCTTACCTATATCCCCTTGTAGCATGTGAGCTCCATAAAGTTAGGAACTTTGGTCTGCACTCACCTATAGCCACACTGCCAGACCAGTGTTTTTTATATATGAAGTTGAATGGATGAATGACAGATGAATGCATTTCTAAGAAAACTTCCTGTCCACAGAAGTTGACAATGCCTACCATGTGCTAGGTACTGGGATGGTTACCAGGAATATAAAAATGAGGTAGAAATGACCCTCAGAGTGCTTAGTGTTAGAAAAGCCAGAAATTACATAAAAGGCTAAATAATCACAACTGATTACATGTGTAAGCTAGTAAAAATCCAAGAAAAAACAATTTACATTGAACCTAAATTAAGCTCTCCCTTGAAATTTCAAGGCTATATTTAAACAAAGCAGATTGATGTTTCTGTAACATTTGCCATTTTTCTCTTTGGTGTTCTCTTTTAGGAAGGAAAAGAATAAATATACAGTGGTGAGATCGGGGCAAAAAGGGATTAGAATCCTATAGTGTGTGAGAAGTTGAGGCGGGAAGTTTGTGAAAGCAGAGAAGCAGAGCACGAGAAAAGAGGACTTATGGTGTGTGGATGGGTAGCTTCTCAATTGACCATTTCTTTATGCTCCATGGAAACACAGTTCAAGGACATTGGTTTATGCAGTCCCCTACTGTTACCCCCCAAAATGATTGTGGTCTGAAATGCTCTAATGACCCCAAAATAATGATTTTATAATGTATAACATCTTATTATTTGTCAAGTGACTTGGAAGGTTTAACAGTCTTGATGAAGATAAAGCATTCTCACATAACTTTTAAAATGTCAAACTTTCACACACAAACATTTATATATTTTTATGTAACTACTGTTCCTCAGAACATCCCTCCCTCTCCTCATATTTTATTCTTAGCAGAGAAATCTGGGATTGGCCTCATCAGACACACTTCTCCCCTACTTTGCCTATTACCAGATGGTTTATAAAAATATAACCAATTCTCAGAATATTTTTTTCTATTTAATGTTTAAAATTTTAAACCTGTTTCTTTTTTTTTTTTTAAGGATATTTAATGAGGTTTTGGTAAGAACTTTATAACTGAGAACTCTTAAGTGAAAGTTGAAATTAGAAAGATAAACATACTTGAGAAAAATAATACTTTATATAATATGCATTGTGGATTTTTTGCGTTGTTGTTTAAGTGCTTTATCTAATTATGACAACTCATTCTAGGTAAATTACAGCAATTAAATGTTTCTTTGACAGTGTCTGAGCTCTGTTCTTGATCTGTTTCTGGTTCTGTTGAAAAGCTCAGCTAGAAACTCTTTTGATCAGTGTCTTGCTGCCATCCTGCAACCTCTTCTAAATTTACTTTCCCTTTATCCTCTTTCTTTCTGTAATAGCTTACCTTACCTGTGCATCTCCACTTTCTGGAAGTTGCTTATACTTTGCATATCTAACCACTCTCTGGCAAGTCTCCTGCATGTGGTCACAGCACACTTGTGCATTTCCTCATCCGGTTAGACTCTCATCATCCTGAAACTCCCTCCTTACCATTAAAGCCATATGCATCTGTGACCCCTACCATGAAACCTCCCAAAACATCACTAGTCAGGGAGGTCTCACTTTCTGCCCAGGATCAGGGAGAGTTGTGTCTTTTTCTAATGTAGTTTCCTCCTGGATGCCATTAAAAACATAATTACTATGCATTTATTAAGAATTTACCATGTGCCATGCTCTATTCTGTCTCTTTTCATCCTCATGATAATCCTCTGAAGGAAGTACTATTATCAGCATTTACAAATAATTTGTTTTTCAGTAATTGTGGCTAGAATGGACCAGCGTAAAATTACCCCAAGTGTCTTGGTTAACTGACTTCAGAAACCAACTGAAAAGACTTCGCATTTTTTACACTTTTGTGCTTATTTTTTAAATTTCAACTTTAAAATTTTTTCAGATATATTTTTTAAGAAATGTAAAGATTCAAAATGACATCCCCCCAAATTTGTGGCTTCTCTTTATTTAACATGTTATTCTATAGCAAAGTAAGTTCTCCTTAATTTAGAAGGTGTACATTTCAAAAAAAAATAGTACTAGTTTTAAATTATTGAAGCAAACGACTAAAAAAGTAAATTTAAATACATATGTAGGGGTGTCTGAGTGGCTCAGTCGGTTGAGCATCTGACTTCGGCTCAGGTAGTGATCTCACAGTTCATGGGTTTGAGCCCCACATTGGGCTCTGTGCTGACAGCTCAGAGCCTGGAGCCTGATTTGGATTCTGTGTCTTGTCCTCTCTCTGTCCCTCCCCCATTCATGCTCTGTCTCTGTCTTTCAGAAATAAATAAATGTAAAAAAATTAAAAAAAAATACATATGTTAGGCATCTGTACAGCCTGATTCATTGGTATGCAAATAACAAATGGTTTTTACTTATGAGGAAAAAATACAAAATCAACTGAATCACCTGTAGGAAGCCTAGCCTGGGTGTGTGAATCCAACAGTGGGATTGGGGGAATGGCTGAAAGTTTAAAAATTAATCCTTTTAATGTTGTACTAAAAGCTTTAGCCTTAATTAACTAGAACTGAGTTTTCACTACAGCAGTGTTTAAGATTACAATTATAATAAAAACAACCAAAATGAAATTGCATGTAAGTAAAAATGTTTTGATATAGTAACTGTTATTATTTTCTCTGTATTTTAATTGCCTTTCCTCTTTGAAACAGTAATAAGCAGTAAGGATATGCAGCACTTACTTTCCTCTGGGAAGGGATGACTTAGCAAAAGCAGCAGGTGAAGCAAATTCTTGACTTTTGAAACTAAAAAACCAAGGAGCAGCCATAAAATAATCTAGAAGGATGTATGATCAGTTCAAGCCTGTTTTTACTATCCCTAAGATTAAATCAAGTTTGCTAAATGAAACATAAGAGAGGGAAAACAGGGAGTTAGATGTTGGTCAGCAAGCATACTGCTTCTTGTCCCCCATTTTTGGACAGATGCAGGTCTGGAGATGTAGAAGGTAATAGAAGCTTTGCATGGTTTGAGCTCTTGGTTTCATCAACCTAACACATGTCAGGGTAAGGGTCAGCCTGGTGGCATTGCCTTAAACTTAGCCAAACAGAATTGGAGGAGAAATGGCTTTGGAGTGTCCAGCAGAATAGCCTGAAGCAGCCTGAGGAGTTGCTGTGCAGCCCAGGGTGGTGGGAAGAATAGCAGAATCTTTGCCTACATGGTCAGGAGTAACACAGATACAGTGTTAGCAACCAGCAAGGACAAGGAGGGGGCAGATGTGATGTCTGTGGAACAGTTGCCTATTATGGGTGAAGAAGGGTCATTTTATACCCCTTGTTTGGGAGAACTGGGCTGCCCATTGGTAAAATTTCTCGTTCTGTACATTTTCCCAGGAAGCCAGTTCATTCTTTCTCACTTATTAACTCCTGCCACCAACACTGCCCTCTTTCAATGTTCCCAGAATTCTAATTCTGTGGGGAGTTAACCAAAGGTATCTCAAGATTCCAGACACCACAGAGACCCTGAAGTTTCAGAGAGCTATTCATAGCTGAATGAAGGTACACACCTTGTGTTCTGCCACAGAGAATGTTAGAAACCAACACACTGAAAAAGTAAAATTACATTAAGTTAAAAATTGGGTTTTATATGCCAAATCATGACATACTGGCATATCCAACTGACTGTGTTACTTACACCTAGTGAGGAGTAGATGGATGACAAAACTGCAAATGTGTCTGAACATGAGCAAGATGCTCAGGGGGCACCGGGTGTCTCGGTTGAGTGTTTGACTTTGGCCCAGGTCATGATTCCGCGCTTTGTGGGATCGAGCATCGCGTGGGGCTCTGTGCTAATAGCTTGGAGCCTGGAGCCTGCTTCAGATTCTGTGTCTCCCTCTCTCTATGCCCCTCCCCCACTTGTGCCATGTATCTATCTCCCAAAAATAAATAAACATTAAAAATATTATTTAAAAGATGCTCAGTATGCTGATGACATCATATGTGTAGAAGATATCATGAAGGAATTGATTTTATTGAATCTACCCATTTTAAAGAAATAAAAGTCTAATATCTTTCAAGTGGTTCACAAGAACTGGGACTGATAGATGCTATGTCAGTTGCCTTAAAATGTCATTTGGAAGTCAACGAAGAGTTATAAATCCTAGAAGGTAGACCTCCCTGATGTCTTAGGCCAATTACAAGTCACGTGCAGCCATTTGGTTCTTGGTGTTTTGTTTCTAGTGCTGTGCCTACAAACTACCTAGAATAGATTTAAAGTAAAGAAATGGACAAGCAAATAGTCTAAGAAATTGAGATGAATACATCTATATAGATGACAAACACCTTAGTTACATAAAGGAATATTATTGAATTTAAAATTCACACACGTGTGTAGCCTAGCACTACAGCATATTGATGCAGCTATAATAAGAGATAAGCTAATACTTGTGAAACTTAAGACTAAAAGGGACAGGAAAAATCAATGAAGAGTTGCAAAACAGTATGACAAATGTTTTCTACAAGTGTGCTCCATAAAGGGAGGGAAGGATATCATGATCAGATACACATGTTCAAAAACACCCTATAATTGATATAATATTGAACTTGAAGGGAGACTAACCATTGCCACAGGTAGGACTGTAGGAATTTAAACTTGCACACATGAGAGACTTTGGTAGTGGTGGTGAAGGGAAGAGGCTAGGTGTGAGAATGAGTCCATAAGTAGCAATGACTGACCCTGGTTATTAGCTTGAAATGGAGGAGTCCAAGAAAATACGTAGAATTTTGGCATGGGCCACTGGGCAGTGTGGAGGAAGATAATAAGGTTTCTTTCAGAGATGTTGGATACAAGTCTGCAGGATATCCCAATGCAGCTGTCCAGGAGAAAGTCATATATATGGGTTTAGAATTCAGCTTTATGTTTTGGTCAATAGGTAATAATGTGGGAGCATTTTGAAGTTCGAGGTTGGGATGTGAATTTAATTATTTTCTGTGGACTAAGTATAGAATAAGTGTATTCCAGGGTTTGGATCCTGGGCATCAGAACCAGAACTCCCTTGTTCTCAACCCAGCTCCAAGACTTCCTAGGAACATTTCTGAACCCGTCTGTGGATTATTTTTGTCATCTGTAAAATGGAGACTGCTATGATACCTACCAAACAGCTTGGCTTAGAGAATTAAGTGATTGGATACATGTAAAATTCTTAGTGCTTAATAAATGTTGACTATTAATGTTGAACAGCATGAAATTGCCATTTTGAAAGTCAAATAGTCAAATATTAACAATTTTATATTTGATTTTATGTCTGTCAGAGCCCAAATCTAGTATATTTCGGCTTCCATAATTTAGTCCCATTTGAAGTAACTCCATTTAATCTACCTTTAATGATGTAAACAGGTACCACAATCATCTGGGACTATGATTGGCTAAATGATGTAATTCTTAGAGTAAAATTTAAAACTTCTGTCTGACTTTGCCTATAATCTCCAAATTTATTTCAATGGTAGAAGCAGAATGGTGTCTTATTTATTTCCACTAAGAAATAACAACCAAAAAACTTGACAACCGTTACTGAAATAAATGTTTTGTTCAAACACAGTTGTATAGTGAAGATAATCATTAGTATCAGCACCTTTGGAAAGGATTCAGATATGCTGTCACTGTTGGGGGGCCGGGAACCCAATTTACCAACTAATCTCTGGGACTTAGAAAGCTAAATTATTATGGAATTGCAATTCAGGTCTTTATTCACCCACTTACCATCTGCTTCCTTGAGGCCACATTCTAAGTAATTGAATCAAAAGATGAAAAACATGAACCCAACATAAAAGATCAAGCTGTCTTGAAGCAGTATGCATTGCAATATTATATTAAAGAGTGAAAGTGAATTTGTGTCCTGGTAGTATTTCTATAAATCTGAATATTGTGATGAAGTCATCCCAAATCCCTTGTGTAATAAAACACTGAGCCTTGAGGTTCTATTCATAGGAGAGATCATATAAAATCAAAATTGGGAAGCTAATCCAAGTCCTCTGTGTCATCACATACGTGTTGGAATTCTAGCTCAAAGGGCCGACAAATTCTGAAATGTGTTTAAAATACCACAGGGGGTGCTTGGGTAGCTCAGTCCATTAAGTGTCCACCTTCAGCTCAGGTCATGATCTTAAGCCTTATGAGTTCGAGCCTTGTGTCAGGCTTTATGCTGACAGCTCAGAGCTTGGAGCCTGCTTTGGATTCTGTCTCTCCTTCTCTGTCTACCCCTCCCCCGACTCATGCTCTGTCTCTGTCTCAAAAATAAACATTAAAAAAAACAAGCAAACAAACAAAATACCGCAGAAAAGACCTGTGTGGTCGGGCTGGATTTTAAGGGAAGGGGGTTGCAAAATATTTGCACACAACATGAAAAGTAAATGTTAGAATACGTGTTTAATACTTAAAGATGGTTGACTTCTGAAAAGGAATCAAAGATAGGTGCTGTTTGGCAGTGAATATAACAAAAGAATGTTTTGGAAAAATAACATTTTCCTACTGACTCCTCTTCGGAAGATTTGATAATTCTGATCCCTCCTATTCTTCGTGTCTTAATAGTCTTTAATGAATGCTACTTTTCCCTTTAAAGGCAGTGGCTTCATTATATTTATCATGTGACTTGGAATTTTTGTGATTTTTGTTAAATTATCTAGCCTTTTAATTTTTAAAAATGTTTATTTTAGAGAGAGAGCATGTGCACGTGTGTGAGGTGGGGATGGGCAGAGAAAGAAAGAGAGAGAGAATCCCCAAGCTGATGCCCAGAGCTGGATGTGATAAGGGGCTTGATCCCACAACCTTGAGATCATGACCTCAGCAGAAATCAAGAGTTGGGACACTGAACAAGTTGAGCCACAGAGGAGCTTCTCTAGCCGTCTTTATAAAAGCAAAGTACAGAAATCTAGAATTAAAAAGTAAATGCTGAACTGAAAAAATCTTGTTCATAAGAGGAAAAAATACCGTTCTTTATTCTACTAGTGCCAGGTAATGATTAAAATGTCAATTGGAAAGGGGCTTCTGGGTGGCTCAGTCAATTAAGCATCTGGCTTCAACTCAGGTCATGATCTCACGACTGTGAGTTCGAGCCCCATGTAGGGCTCTGTGCTGACAGCTCAGAGCCTGGAGCCTGCTTCAGATTCTGTGTCTCCCTCTCTCTCTCTGCCCCTCCTCTGCTCGTGCTCTCTCTTTCCTTCAAAAATAAATAAAACAAAAAAAATATTTAAATGTCAATTGCAAAGTAATTCTATGAATTCTCGGACGTGAGTTATAATTGTCAGTATTTTACTACTATAGCAAGGTTTAGCTACATGTACTTATGGATTTCATTTGTATTATAAATATCCCTGTTATGTATTTAAAAATGTTTACAGAAAAGTAGACTTTTAAAGCTTATGTACGGTCAGTTTTAATTTATATAGCTCTTTATGAACAGTTAATGGCTGCTTCTCTGATTTAACTGGGGTGAAGTCTAATAACGACTCTTTCTCCTCCCTCAATAAGAAAGGATAGCTACAGAAACTCTGTAGCAAATATCACACTTAACAGAGAAGGTTTTGATTCATTACTATTAAAGTTAAGAACTAAAACAGGAGGACTGCTATGAACACTATTATTTAATATTGTGCTGAAGGTCAAAGACAATGTAATAGCCCAAAGAGAGCAAATACAAGAAATATAAAATTTATCCATTTTGATTAGCCTTGGTAGCATATACAGAAAGACCTCAATACCTTTAAAAAGGTGGTTTCTCTCCCTTAAAAAAATAAAAGAAAAAATCAGAGATAGTCAGGGGTAGTCAATCAGGACCAGGGTAGCAGTTTTACAGAGATCAGAGATCCAGACTCTCTCTTTTCACTCCTCCAATGTTGCATATTGCTTTGTAATCCAAGGTGTAATTGCTGAAGTCCCAGCCATCATGAAGGAAAAAGTGGAAAAAAGTGCTCACCTCTTCCCATTTAAGGAGGCTTCCCTGAAGTCCACAGAAGGCTTTGCTTTAAATCTCAATGGTCAGAACAAAGTCATGTCTGCACATTTAGTTGCAAAATTGCCTGGGAAATGTCTTTTAGAAGAGTGACAATGTACCCAGATGAAAATTGTGATTAGGATTATGACAGAGAAGGGAGGCAGAGAAGGGAAGCAAATGTTCCATTCCTTCTCAACGTTAGGATTGTCTACATAGAGAATCGCAAAGGTATTCTAGTGTATTTTCAAAATGAAGAAGAAACTTCTTCAAGGTTGCTATATATAGGGTCAACATGTGGTCAATTGCTATATAAGCAGTTAGAAGAACAGCAAAACCAGATATCATTCACAAAGACAAATTATACTACATATAGAAATAGCTATTGAGATAGATAATTTTGTGGAAAATTACAAATATTGAAGAATTAAAAATAGCTTAAAATGGTGATATATTTTCATGAATAAGAAAATTCACCATTATAAAGAAACCTATTCCCACTAAATTTATCAATTTGAAACACATTCAGTAAAAGTCTCAACAGTGTTTCCAGTGTTTCATGAAAATTGAAATGGTCTTAAAATTCATTTGGGAGAATGAATGCTAAAGAATATCCAAGAAAAATTTGCAGAAAATAGAGTATTTGCCTAACAGATATCAGGAATTACTGTGATATTAAACCCTGGTATAAGTTATACGTGGAATATTAATAGTGAATAGCAGCCTAGAAACAGACCTTTATACAAACTGAATCCTGGAAATACAACATAGCTAATGTTACAAATCAGTTAAAAAATGATGCTGGGGCAAATGATGATCCAAACAGAAGAAGAAAATCTGTTCTATAAACTATACATAAAGTGGATTAAAAATATAAAATTAAAAACAAACCCTAAAGTTATAGAAAAAAATTTAGGAGACCATCCTTCGTATACCAGGACATGGAAAAACTTATTAATGACCCACAAAGCATTAGCCAGGAAGAAAAACTGATAAATTGGACTATGCTGAATTTTTAAAACTTAAGTATAAAAGAAAATCCCACAATTAAAAGATGAGCAATAGAGCAGAAGACACTAATGGTGAACATTAATAACTACAAATCTATAGGAAAATGGGCATCAACCTAGTAGAAAAATGTATTTGAACAGGTTGTGAACAAATTGGCCAAAGAGAATTCTATGAAAACATGTTTTTTCCCCCCCTGCTAATCAAGAAAGGGAAAATGAAATGATGCTAGCATTTCAAACCCATCAGAATTTGGCCAAAAATTAAATATTTTTCTGGTTATTAGTAAAGCCATGAGGAAGAAGGCTTCTGTTGAGAGGTACGTCTGTGCAAACATTTCAGTCCTCTGACAATAGTTAAAAAAAAGTGAGCTTATTCCATAATTACCCTTTCTAGATATGTGTATATCTGGATATAAATCTGTGTCTAAGTGCACACTCTACAGATAATCTCGTGTGTGTGTGCACATGAAAACCTGTGCAATGATTTATTGAATAATTTTTCAAAAAAATGAAAACATACTAATGTCTATCATTGGAAGACTAGTTAAATAAATGATTGCATATTCCACGTTTATGAAATCAAGTTCTTGGTTGTAATTGTCAAAATGAGTGAAACAGATGTAATATGTGGTCACATTAAATTTAGAAAACAATTAAAAATAAGTCACAGGTAGTATATAGTACATACATATAAATACATATAAAAATAAGTACGTATAAATAAAATTGGCTGAGGTTTGAAAACCTACCTAACAGTTCTATACTGTCTTTATATATAGGTACGTGACAAAATTTAAAGTGTTCTAAAGTTAGGCAGACGTAGGTATAAATTGCCACTTCTTTCACATACTTATGCGACCTTATACAAGTTAATCTTTGTTGTGCAAGCTTTCCCATTTGTAAAATGGAGTGGGAGCCTATACTTGAGATGAAATTGTGTAACCCAAGTGAAGTGTTTGGCACAGTTGCCTGCTGCATAGCGAAACTGAATGCATGGAAGCTGTCATTACTTCCTGCCATACGTGTGTTTGAGGTCATTATAGTATCCAAGAATGATCTAGACTGGGTCCTAACTCAAAAACCTTTTCCATGGGGCTCTTCCAACACTTGAGGCGAAGTCAGAAAGAGTAGAATTGTTTGAACATGCAAACCCAAGTAAATAATCAACTGAAATCTGTATTTCAACATATCAGGTGATTACATAGCATAATTCCTTTCCTGCAAACATATCCTTTCAGAAGGAATTTTTAGTCATTTTATTTGGGGTAAAAAGAAACGCTAGGAGAATTTGTCACAACTGCTGACACTGATAAAGGCCCTGTGTTCAAATATAGTCATATTAAGGATTAGGTCTTCAACAGAAAAATTTAGGGGTGGACACAATTCACTCCCTAATAGATTATAAACTGAGCCAGGGAATGTCTGTTTTTGCACCCTATTATACATTGGGTATTTTGCATTCTGTAGATAAACAGCACCACCCCCCCCATTAGCCGCATTTTAAAGATGAGGAAACCTGGACTCTGATTAATGAATTTGCTCAAGTTTCAAACTGAGAATTAAACTCAAGCCTGTCTGATTCTAAAAACTCTAAGGGGAGCCTGGGTGCCTCAGTCAGTTGAGGATCCAACTCTTGATCTCTGCTCAGGTCATAATCCCAGGGTGGTGGGATCAAGCCCCATGTCATGGAACTTGGTTAAGATTCATTCTCATAGTCATTCATTCATTCATTCTCTCTCTCCACACACACACACACACACACACACACACACCTGTTCTCTCCACCACCCCTCTTTGTTGTGCGCTCTCTCTTTCAAATAGAAAAAAATAAGTGAAAAAACAAGTAACTTCAAGAAGCAGAATTTATCTCTGTTCCATCTTCCATCTCTAACAAAGTGACCAACTACAGCATCAGTTTAAAATTTTCCCTGATAATTTGCTGAACTGAATAAATACAAAGATAATATTAGTTCAGTAAAATTTCACAAGGGTTTAAAACCTCACAAGTCAGTAAAAAAAATGGCAGGTATTTATAAAATGGTTCTAAACCATTTAAACATAGAAAACTTGAGATTGTTCAGAGAAAGTGTTTAATAGGAAACTTCTTTTTACAGAAATACAGTTGAAAGAGGCAGGGATAAAAGTATAAACGTGAAGGTGCCTGTGGATCTCAGTAAGCAAAGAACATCCAGACTAGAGGCTGAATTGATGTTTTTACCTTGCAAAACAAACACTGTATTTCTCTTGGATGAAAGCTTGGGAGTAGCCTGGATAGGGCATCTGAACATGTAGGAAAATAGAATGAATACAGTTTGGATTCTGATTTGCTTCTGCAGATTAGAGACCTGAGGTTGTACTTCCCAGTGATTTTTCTGCTCCTGCAGAGGCTTGAGACATTCTATAGGCCTGTCTAAATCCAACAAGGCCAAGTTGAACTCAAAAGACTGTGAATCCTTTAGGGCAGAAACCATACCACTCATCTTTGTTTCTCTAAAGCCTAGGTTAATTCAAGGCATCAAGTGAGTGCTCAACAAATGAATGAGTGGATAAATAGGCCCCTAATCCAAGTTTATTTCATCTTCCAAACTTTTAGACTACTTATCTTTCAGTGTAACTATATATCCAGAGGACTTTGCATCCATGCAGCTAGGCCACTCAATGATTTTTAACTCTGTGCTCCTTTTTTCACACCCCACAGCCAGTTTGTTACATCTAAGTCCTTTTCTCTTCCTTTGATTTTCGCTGATTCAGTCTTCTCGTACCCAAGACGATTGCAATAGGGCCATATGTAATTTTTCTGTTTTTTAAGATACTTTAATGCTCCTTTATTTTAGAGAGAGAGAGCGTGCACAAGTGGGGGAGGGACAGAGAGAGAGGAAGACACAGAATCTGAAGCAGGTGTCAGGCCCTTTAAGCTGTCAGCACAGAGCCCAACGCAGAGCTTGAACTCAAAAACCGTGAGATCATACCTGAGCCAAAGTTGGACGCTTAACCGACTGAGCCACCCAGGCACCCCCATATGAATTTTTCAATCTCTATTCTCTCTATACTCATTCAACCTCCACACTAATAGAAGGGACTTTTTTATTTTATTTTTTAAAGATTCCCAATGGCATCCAATGTCTATAGGTAAGACTCATTTCTAGCATGGGTATACTACAGACACATTAGCTTCCTCTCAGCACAACATTGTACTTTTCCATAGAACTTTGCCTTTGCACATGCTGGTTCTATTTCTTTACCTAGCAAACTCCTCCCAGTCATTAAAGCTCAAAAGTAGCTCCTCTGTGAAGCCTTTCCTGTTTCTCCAGACACAGCTTTTTCTCGTCTTCACAAGACTTTGTATATACTTGTTTTTTAGGGGTGATCACACTGTAATTGGCGATTTTTTTCCTTACAGTTTTATTGAGATATGATTAACATAGAACACTATAGAAGCTGAAGCTACAAAGCATAATGACTTGACTTACACGTATTGCACAATGGGTACCACAATAAATTTAATTAACATTTATCATCCCTTAGATACAAAAATTTTTATCTTTGTGATGAAAACTTCTGGGATTTACAGTCTTAGTGGCTTTCGAATATACTGTATAACAGTGTTAACAATAGTCTTCATGTTGTATATTCGATCCCTACCATTCATTTATCTTACCGTTGAAAGTTTGTACCTTTTGACCATCTTTGTCCAATTTCCCTTCCCCATCTCTGGCCTCTGATAACCACCAATAATCTGTTCTCTGTATCTATAAGTTTGTTTTTTTAATGACACATATAAGTGAGATCATACAGTATTTGTCTCTGCTTTATTTCACTTAGCATAATGCATTCAAGATTCGTGAATGTCAACACACATGACAGAATTTCCTTTTTTATGGGTGAATAATTTTCCATTTTATATATATTCATACACAGACCCATACACACACACACACACACACACACACACACACCCCGTATTTTCTTTATCCATTCAAATGTGAATGGACACTTAGGGAGTTTGCATGTCTGGTTATAGTAAATAACACTGGAATGAACATGAGAGTGCAGATATCTCTTTGGCGCAATGATTTTCTTTCCTTTGGAAGTATACCCAGGAGTGGATTTGCTGGATCATATAGTAGCTCTAGTTTAAATTTTTTGAGTCTCCTCCTACAGTTTTCCATAATGGCTATACCAATTTATAGTATAATCAACAGTGTACAGGAGTTTGCTTTATGAACAAGTCCACTTATTTATTTTTTTATTTTATTGCTTATGCTTTAAGTGTCCTATCCAAAAACTCATTGTCAAGACTCATGTCAAGGAGTTTTTTCCCCCCTATGTTTTCTTCTAGGAATTTTATGGTTTCACCTCTTAAATTTAAGCCTTTGATCCTTTTCAAGTTACTTTTTAGGAGTGGTGGAAGATTGGGTCTAGTTTCATTCTTTTACATATGAATATCTGATTTTCCCAGCCCCATTTTTTTGACCAGACTCTCTTTTCTTTAAGTATTCTTCACTCTCTTATCAAATAACAATTGACCATACATGTGTGGGCTTATTTCTAGGTTTCCAATTCTGATCCTTTGACTAGATATTTGTTTTTATGTCAGTACCCTACTGTTTTGATTACTATTCCTTTATAATATAGCTAGAATCAGGAAGTATGATGCCTCTGCTTTTTTCTTCTTTCTCAGGATTGCTTTGTCAATTTAGAGTATATTATGGTTCTGTATAAATTTTAGTCTTGTTTTTCTACAGGCTTAAAATTTCTGTTGGAAATACAAATTTTAAAAATTGTAAATTTTCATTGTAAAAATGCCCTTGGAATCTTGATAAAGATCGTTTTGAATTTCTAGATGGCTTTGGGTAGTATGGACATTTCAACAATATTAATTCTTCTAATCTGGGAGCATGGAGTAAAACCTTTCCATTTGATTTCTCGTCTTCCTTGATTTCTTGGATTAATACCTTGTAGTTTTCAGTGTAAATATCTTTTACCTCATCAGTTAAATTTATTCCTAGATTTTTTTTTTTGTTTTGAAGCTATTGTAATGGGATCATTTTTTTCTTTTTCAGAGAGCTTGTTGGGTGTATAGAAACGTTATTTATTTTTGTATGTTAGTTTTGTATCCTGATGCTTTACTGAATGAGTTGATTACATATTATGTTATTTTTTTGGTTGAATCTTTAATTTTCCATACATAAAATAATATCATCTGCAAATGGAAACAATTTTACTCCTTCCTATCCAGTTCCAATTTTTTTTTCTTCCTTGATTACTCTGAGTCTTCCAATACCATGTTGAATAACCATGAGGAGAAGGGCACCTTTGACTTGTTCTTGATCTTAGAGGAAAAGCTTTCAACCTTCTACCATTGAGTATGATGATAGCTGTTAGCTGAACATATATGGGCTTTATAATGCTGAGGTACATTTCTTCTTTACCTAATTTGTTGAGAGTTTTGTTTTGTTTTGTTTTACCATGAATGGATGTTGAATTTCATCAGCTTCTTTTTCTGCATCTATTGAAATAATCATATGACTTTCTCTTTTTTAATATAGTACATCACATTTATCGATTTATAAATGTTGAACCATCCTTGCATTGCAGAGGTAAGTCCTACTCGATCATAGTGAATGATCCTTTTAATGTGCTACTGAAATCAGTTTGCTAGTATTTTATTGAGAATTTTTGTATCTATGTGCCTTAGAGATATTGGCCTTTAGTTTTATTGTAGTGTTCTTATCTGGCTTTAGTATCAGTGTAATTCTAGTTACCTAAAATAAGTTCAAAAGCATTGCCTTTTCTCTTTTTGGAAGAATTTGAGAAAGATTGCTATTAATTCTTAACTGTTTGGTAGAATTCACCAATGAAGCTCATCTGGTTCTGGGCTTTTCTTCATTGGGACATTTTTGATTACTGATTCAATCTCCCTTCTAATAATTGGTCTCTTCATATTTTCTCTGTCTTCCTGATTCAGTCTTGGTAGATTATGTTTCCAAAGTTTCATCCATTTATTCTAGACTGTCCAGTGTATTGGCATATAATTGTTCATAATTAGCTATTGTGATTGTTTTGTATTTCTGTGGTGTCATTTGTAATGTCTCCTCTTTATAGTTTTGTTGATTTTCGTCTTCTCTCTCATTTCTCTTGGATAGTCTAGATAAAGTCTTATAATTTTTATCCTTTTAAAGAACCAACTTATAGTTTTGTTAATATTTTTATTTTATTGCTGCTTTCATATATTTATGCCATAATGTTTATTATTTATTTCCTTCTACTAACTTTGGGATGGCCCTCTTTTTCTAGTTTCTGAGATAAAAAGTTAGGTCATTTGATATCTTTCCACTTTCTTGATGTGTAGGTTTATTTAGCTATAAAATTTCCTCTTACAACTGCTTTTGCTGCATCCTGTAAGTCTTGGTATGTTGTTGCCATATTTGTCTCAAGATACTTTTTAAATTTCTTTTTTAATTTATTTTTTGATCCATTGGTGGTTCAGAAACTGGCTATTTTTTAATAGTTAACAACCGTGGAAGACATTGACATAGTAGATTAGATGGCTTGGTGGGGTTTATTGCTTTTCAATTGAATATGAATATTGATTTGACCAATAGATTATGGTAGAAGGAACACTGTACCAGCTTGGGGCCCGATCATTAAGGGAATGGCAGCTTCTAGTTTGGCCTCTTGGAGGCTCAAATTGCCCTATAAGGTGTTTGACTACCCTAAGACTAGTCTGTTATGAGAGTTAAAACTAGCATATAGAGAGGCTGCGTAGAGAAAAACTGAGGCCCTAAGTGCATCAGTTTCTCTTATTTGAGGCACACCAGCTGAAGTCCCAGACATGACAACCCATTTACTTTGTCGTGCCTCAATTCCTGACCCACAAAATCATGAGTTTATTAAATGTTGGTGGTTTTATGCCACTAAATTTTTGGATGGTTTGTTATGCAACAATAGATAACTAAAACAACCTTCAACATTTATGGGTATTTTCTTAGTTCTCCTACTTCATCAGTTGCTATGATGTCATACTTTCCCATTGTTTAAACACTGAGGCCTCAGACCTCTAACCATTTGTTACCTGCACTCATTTCCTGGAAAAGTTTCCTTCAGTCTTAAAGCTTTAAATGTCCTCCTTACACTATGTTTCTCTAACCTCTATCTATAGCTGTTACAGTATACCCAGTAGTGTCCTTGATATCTCCGTTTTAATGTAGGCATCTCAAACTTAGCACATTCAAATTCAAGTCCTGACCTTCTTCAGCAACACAGTATTTTGACCAGTGTTTGCCATCTGGGAGTATGGTACACAGATGCAATAAATCTCTTAAATCAACATCATAGAGGTTACTTTTGATTTCTCTTTTTCTCCCAAATCTCATGTCATACCATCAGTAAACACTGTTGACTCTACCTTAAAAACATACTCCAAGATGAGTGATACTGTAAAACAAGGATGAGGACATAGACGTTCCTGCTCTCAACCTGCCAATGGCTTTTCATCATGCTTATAGAAAAATCTACCATAACCTTTACCATAACCCTAAATAATCTAGTTCAAGTTGACTTCTCCAACCTCACAGCCTTTTCATTTCCTCCCTTATTCACTTTGTCTACACATTGGCCTTCTTGTTGGGCTCAGGCATCCTAACAGGATTCCTACCTAAGGGCTGGAACTCTTTTTCTTGTGTTTTCCCATGGCTATCTCCTGAAATTCATTCAAGTCTTGGTGAAAATGTCACATCCTGAGAAGGTTGTCTCTGTCAGCCACAACTTCAGTAGGAACCCCACTCTCCCTTGAAGTTGCTTTAATTTTTCATCATCGCACTTTTTACCACCTGCAGCTACATGTTGCCAACATTTATTTATTTGCTTGTTTATGCCAACACCATTATTTTGTAAACCCTTTGATGCCAGGTACTTTATCTTGTTCGCTCTTATACCCCCGACACTGGAACAGTGCCTGGGGACACTACACGTTAATTGACTGATAAGCTCCTTAAGATTAGAGACTATTTTATTCATCTTTAAATTCTTCCACCCACTGCCATGAATAGTTCTTGATACAAATTAGATAGTCCAAGAATATTTGTGAGCATGTTGAAATTAAGTCTGGATGTGATTCATAACAACTTCTGAAGCAGTCTTCTTTTGATTCAAGTCTTTAATCAGGTAGTTTGTGAAAATAAATTTCCATAATTTCTGGGTAGCAAAGGTTCTGGTTTCCATCTTCCAAAGTGTCCAGCAAATCTGAATGTTTGTTCTGTTGCTGACAGGCTCCTCGAGTAAGGTGTACTTTATTTGTTTTGATATTGTGATGTTTGACTATCTTTGATTACTTTTTTGTAGTCGTTTGGGAAGATACATGAGCCATGCATGCAAGTATTCTGAGTGAATCATTTCTTACATTTGAGATACAAATCTGAGTTAAAATAGAACGATGAGGGAAAGTGTATTCTCTTGAGACACACTTTGAGCATCTCATCTAATTGGTAAGGCAAAAGCAAGGCACATTCACGTATTCCAGACTACATAATGTACTGGAGAAAAGAAGTATATTTTAAAAATGAAAAAAAAAATTGAACTTCTCAAACACAGCAGGGCTTCTACATGCCTCTTTTGAGCCATATGTATATTTTTAACTTCTTTCCAGATGAAATAAAATCTTTTTTTCTAGGCATTTCTTAGTACTCTAGAGACCTGGGGATGCTCTTGATAGGCCTGTGATAGCAGAAACACATCAGCATGTCTGGGTCATTACTTTTCACTGATAGAGTTGTCCGTTTAACCACTCTATCTCCTCTTTTGTATTTTAAACACTGCAGAAATAGGAATGCTAATTTGTCACACACCCCTTTTGTGTGCTTCCTTTATTTTGCCAACTAAATTATTCAATCAGTTTTGCATAGGGTTTGTTAATCCTCCCATGTATGTATGTCTTAATTTTTTTCCTGTTAGAGGTAAAAATATGGTGTGCTGTATTTCTAAATAAAGCGCCTTTTTGGCTGTTCATTGTGCCCTTTCCCTGAGGTATATAATTGGCTTCTTCAATCATAGATCTCAAAATATACCCCACCTACTGAGTCAGGAAAATGTAGCATTGCTAAGTTTAAATGTAACAATTCTATGCATTCGAATAAAATATTACACTGAGAAGATATATTATCTTAGTCTGCCAGAAAGCCACTTTAGTGTTTCAGACAACAAATTGCTCATGGTACATTTTCTACTACAACATATTCCAGAACTGAATAAAAATAAAAGGTACGATTCTGACTGCTATCACTAACAATTTGCTTCTTTTTATGGCACATTTTAGATTTTCTTAATGTGGGTGATTTAATTTCACAAAGAATGTTTCATCTCAGTGTCTGGGTGTACCTTACCTATCATGTTTCTGCGGTTATGAAAATGAACAGATGCCACGCATAAAGGCTCATATTTTTGAATCCATGAATTATACTGAACTATGACTAGCA
This sequence comes from Panthera leo, assembly GCF_018350215.1. Lineage (NCBI taxonomy): Eukaryota > Metazoa > Chordata > Mammalia > Carnivora > Felidae > Panthera > Panthera leo. The sequence continues at coordinate 110,685,195 of NC_056687.1, forward strand.
GCTCTCTGAAGCAGGGTTGCTTCGTGTTAAGGGCAGGTATCCTGGAACTAGATTGTTCAGAGGCACATCTCCACTCTGCCACCTACTAGGTTTGGGTAAATTATGTAACTACCTTGTACCTCAGTTTCCTCTGTGAAATGGACATGATAGCACTAAATTTATGGAGATGTGTTGAGCTTTACAAAAATAGGTGTACTAGGTAAGTAATAACTACTTTTATTTCTAAAACCTAATTTTCGGGGTGCCTGGGTGGCTCAGTCAGTTGAGTGTCTGACTTTGGCTCAGGTCATGATCTCATGTTCATGAGTTTGAGACCTGCATTGGGCTCTGTGCTGACAGCTCAGAGCTTGGAGCTCGGATTCCTTCTCTCCCTCTCTCTCTGCCCCTCCCCTGCTTATGTTCTGTCTCATGCTCTCTCTCTCAAAAATAAACAAACACTAAAAAATTGAAAAATAGTTTTCCATCCAAAATATAATATTAGATCCTTACTGTGTATCCGAGTTGTATCAGGCACTCAGGGATACAACTGTGGTCGTGATAGACATGGTCTGCCTACTTTCTAGAAAATCTGATTGAATTTTAAAACTGTATAAAAGGTACAAAACCTTTGTGGATCCCTAACCACTTCTTAGAACTACAACTGCTACCATCCTGTTCCATCATCTCTTGCCTCCAAACTGACCCTGCACTTCTACCTTTGACCCTACAATCTACTCTCATTGTAGGAGCCAGAAGAACCCCTTCAAACAGTGAGTCTGATCATGTCCTCTCTCTTTTAAAACACAGCAGAGGCTCCCTTTTCACACAGGGTGGAAACTGAATTCCTTAAGTGGGTTTGCAAGGTCTAGCATGACCTGCCCATTCTTCTCTGATTTCTTCTTCATATTTCACTTACTCTGTCCCCACCCTAGTGGTCTCTGTGCTGCGTCTCAGCTCCCCCAGACATTCACCTCAGAGCCTGTGCACCGGGTGATCACTCTGCCTGAGACCCTCTTCCTCTAGAAAGCCATATGACTAATGTCCTAACACCTTCAAATTTTTGCAAAAATAGGGGCACCTGGGTGGCGCAGTCGGTTAATGCGTCCGACTTCAGCCAGGTCACGATCTCGCGGTCCGTGAGTTCGAGCCCCACGTCAGGCTCTGGGCTGATGGCTCGGAGCCTGGAGCCTGTTTCCGATTCTGTGTCTCCCTCTCTCTCTGCCCCTCCCCCGTTCATGCTCTGTCTCTCTCTGTCCCAAAAATAAATAAAAAACGTTGAAAAAAAATTTTCAAAAAAAAAAAATTTTTTTGCAAAAATACCTTCTTAATGAAGCCTACCCTGACTGCTCTTTCTCTTTTCCCGTAATACTTAGCATCTTCGAGCCTAAAATATAGTTTATATATTTGTTATATTTTCTGCCTCCCCATTCTCTCACCAGATTGTAAGCTTCACAAAAGAAGGGATTTGTTTTGTTTACAGACATATCCCAACAACACAGAACAATGCACTCAGTAAATATTTGTTTAAATCAACTTTTTCAAATATGCTAAGTCAGACTGCAGAAACTCAATGATAGGTTCTTTTCAAAATAAACGGGCAGGAAGAAAGAAGGAAGAAAGGAACTTTATACCTTTATTCTAGAGTCTACTCATCTAGATATGCTTTTTAAGCCTATATATCTTCTTTTAAATATCTTTCAAGTTGCTATTTATCTAGTGTGGGATGATGTCATACTTCGGAAACAATGTGAATATGGTAAATGAATAAATTGGTTAAAATAATATTTTTAGAAAGGAAGCAAGGGAGGAAGGAAAGATGTGACTCAAATAATGAGACCAGTTGACTTGAGTCACTGGTGAGTTGGCAATTTCAATGCTCTGGACAATGGAATCAGGACACTCACTGGCTAACCTCACATGAAGATTACTTTGAGCACTAACACTTACTTTCATATGTAAGACTCAATATTTTCCAAAATCAATAAATGTTACTTATCCATAATAAAAACCAATGTATAATTCTGTCATGCAAATTTACCAACTCAAAGTTAATACTAAACGTTTTAAGGCTCTCACATTTGGATTGGAGCCCAAAGAGATGCAGTGTAATACAGCAGAAAAAAGCATGCATTTAAAGCCATGTGGACCTGAGGTCATTTCCCACTTACCTCCTTATACTGTATGATGTTGGATAATGACCTTAAGTTCTCTGAGTAATATGACCACAAAAATTCCCATCCCACCATAAAAATCACTGGCAGAATGAAAAGAAATAAAGTGAATATAGTAACAAGCAATCACGGTCAGCTCAGGAAACTCCTAAGTAAGCCATTAATACCTACCAGGTATTGGGTAGAGGACTTGACTCACATCATCACAGTTAGCCCTTATAATAAGCCCACCAGATAGCAGTATTTTTTTTTCCCTGTCTTGTGGATAGGGAAATCAGAGCTTAGGGAGGCTGAAGGAAACAAGGGCTCATTCACTTCACCCTTTCCCCCAATTTTTTAAAGACTTCATTAGATTTTTATTAGCTTCAGGAGTACTATAAGAGTAGGCTATCAGTACGTCTGTTTTTCTTGAACAAAAAATAAAACTGAAGAAAGCTGTTGAGTAAACTTAATAGAAACCTAACCCACAAATGTTATGTTTTAATTTTTGTCACTGTGCATTTTGTGTTTATAATGCTTATAACTTGAGCTTCTCAATTTATATCTTCAATTTTACATAGGTTACTTTACATTTTGGTGTTTACCTCTTTAGTTCTGCAGACTTGGAAGTTACTCATCACTCCCCTTAAGATGTCTTATGGACTGAAAGCAATTATAAAATTCACTAAATTATCTTGGAAAGGGGTATGATAGTGTTTTGTCCATTCTGCAAAACAATCAGAAGTCAAGAGAAATGACTTCTGTCAACATAAAGAACAGAATAGTTGAAAATATGGTTGTGTAAGGAAAGAAACACTTAGATTCAACTCCTATTACCTTGGAAACACTATTTTTATTGCTCTGTCTTTTGATAATGAGAGTACATGTGCTTTGAAAGTGATCCAGGTTTCTTTGAATAATATTTAAGTGTTTGTCCCTCAAGGTAGCTTTGAAATGATCTGGCCAAACTCCTCACGTTAGAGATGAGAACACGAGGTTCAGAGAACTGAAGTGTCATTGCAAACACCATCCAATCAGTAAGTGGTAGAAGAGAAACAAAGCCAAGGCTCTGGCCACCCACCTACCCACTCTTGTTTATTTCTACTTCCTGCAGTTTTCCCTGAAACATTGCTCAATAAAACTTAAAAATACAATTCTTGGGCTCAAGGCAGGCTTGTAATTGACCAGAACAAATGGAGACAAGCGTGATGGACAATGTCAGAATTCTGAAATACCAAATAAGGCCACTTTTCATTTTTGGGGAAAGGAAAAAAAAACACACTAAAGGTTTGGAAATACCTGAGAAACACCTATTGACTCTGACCAGCACAGATAAGATATTCAAAGTTTAAACGACACTGAAAACTCAGGGACTGGTGTTTCAGAATTTGCCTGAAGGTGAAAGATGCCTAGATGCTGGCCCTGTAAAGAGAGATAATTCAGCCCTAGAAGGAGTTAACTTCTTGTATTTAAAGATTTTCCAAATAGAATCAAATGCTTTATTTAGTCCCTTTAATCTGTGAATCTTTGTGGAAAGGGACTGGGGGCTTTCTTGTCCAATCCTAACGGCCTAGAATGTGTGATGGTCTCCCCCTCACAGCACCCAATAACAATTCATGGATTAAAGGCATGCTGAGGCATTACCTCTAACACTCAGGTGGCCTGTGTTGGAAGTTGTCCCAACAAATGGTAATATCACAGCTGTTTATTACGGGTCTTCATTACATGTTCAACCATCACATTTGCCCTTTGGCCTTTTCCCCAGAAAAAAAAAAGCCCTGATGCAGAGGCCATGGGTGTAACTTCTCTGCGGGGTGCTCTCAGGCTGTCCTCGTTTTGCCCCCAATTTGTTTCAGAGGAATCAGAAGAAATTACAGGCTGCCATAGGGTTCATAAGTCTGTAAATATTCTCTTTCAAGAAACTCCAGTGTATCAACATCCAAATAATAAGTTGTGGGTGGGTGTGTAAAATAATTACTGTCCAAGAATATTTTCCAGATGATTCATTTAAAATTTTTTTCTGATGTGATGGTGTGTAAATGAGAATACCAAGCCCATCAAATTAAGCCTGGGAAGAACCCCATATCTGCATTTTTGATAAGCACCCTGGGATTCCAGTGCAGTTACTCTGTCCTTAAGGTATTTAAAATATATGATCTAATACGCACATATTTAATTAAGTGCTTTACTCCTTTCTCTTTGCCATTTTGTAGCATAAAAATCTTGTTCTCTAAAACATACTTCCTTGACAATAGTACAATCAAAGCTTTAAGAGCTCATTGTTAGCTGTTTGGTTTTAGAAAATGAAATGTGTAAATGCAAGATTAATTATACCAAGTAAGAAAAGACTTGTATTATAGTTACTATTAAAATGGTTGTCAGGGACAATTGACCGGAAGAGTTAGGATATTACAAATGAAACCTGACAAATGGTCTCTTGAGAAAACACAAGAGCAACAGAAGGAGAAACCTTGGGCTTATGTGGTCATAAAATCAAAGTGAGATTTCCTGAATGTCAAGTCAACAAAGCAGGCAGTAACGTTTTTATGGTGGATACATAATCAGGGATAAAACTGCATATTATCTGGAATGATATAATTTCCTTTGATCATTGAGTTCTTTTGGCCAAATTTATATGTCAATAAATGCCACATGTGAATACTGTGGGAATTATTATTAAAAGGATTTAAAAAAATATATAATCAGTTTTGAGGTAGAAACAAACTCATGTCAAAATCATTGATACTGTTGCTGATACTGTTCTGACATTGTTGATATCACTCATTGCTTCTGAAACTCTTTATATGTATCCTGAGTATTAGATAATTTAGGGAATTTTTATAACCTTAGACTATACTGAAATTTGTTATAACTCCTAGCTTGTGTTTCATATATAAAAGTCACCCTCAGGGAATGTGGGAACAGGTGAAATCAAACTTGTTTTGAGTTCTTCAGGGAAAAAAGATATAAGAATTGATTCCAAATTATGTGTTTTTTTTAACATTTTAACTTTATTTTTGAGAGAGAAAGAGACAGAATGCGAGAGGGGAAGGGGCAGAGAGAGAGGGATATGCAGAATTGGAAGCAGGCTCCAGGCCCTGAGCTGTTGGTACAGAGCCTGACGCAGGGCTCAAACTCACGGACAGCGAGATCATGACCTGAGCCGAAGTCAAATGCTTAACTGACTTAGTCACCCAGGCGCACCCCCCCCGCCACGCCCAAACTATGTTCTTTTAATTAACAACCATAATATATACAAAAAATCCTAACAAAAATAGGACAGTGTAGTTGACGTTAATTCTAAGCAAAATTCCACAGCACATTATGCAAAAAATGCTTTTTTGCTTGTTCTGTCAAAAAAAATTGCTCAGTGGCACCTGGGTGGCTGAGTCAGTGAAGCATTTGACTCTTGATTTTGGCTTGGGTCATGATCACACAGTTTGTGAGTGTGAGCCCTGTGCAGAACCCTGCTAACAGTTCATAGTCTGCTTGGAATTCTCTCTTCTGCCTCTCCCTCTGCCCCTCCCCTGCTTGCTTGTGTGTGTGCATGAGAGTGCGTGCACATGTGTAGTCTCTCAAATAAACTTAAAAAAAAAAAAAACAAAACAGGGAAGACAGCAGAGAGTGCACCAAAACCCATCTCTTGGGTTTTTCATTTTTGTTTTTGTTGCTAGGGTTACTAGAGTTGTAATAAGGGAAGAACATTAGCTGAAGTGTATCTTGATTTCATCTTGAAAACATCACTCATTCATCTGAACATGACAGAATTGTGAGCTAGTAATAGCAGAACTGGGTAGATTCACCACTGGACAAAAGTTTGTAAATACCAACTAGTCATTGAGTGTCAGAAAGGTGTCTCTAGACGTGGCCTGCTGGACTGTGCCTTTGGCTTTTTCCAGAATGATCTAATTACCTGATTAGCAAATCACAGAAAATGGAAATGGGGATCTTATCTCTCCATTGACAGAATTTGAGGCCAGTAATTTTTAACAGAAACAACAAGCAAGATTTAATAACCTGAAACTGACAAGATATGTGTAAAAACTATTTTGAAGCCAAAAATCATCTAAAAGTAGGATGGAAATAGCATAGTTGTGCTCTGTGGTTTCATAAAAGTTAAGGGTGTCCTCAGTTGCATTAGCAGAAGTAATAGGGAAGTGATTGCCTAGTTATACTTAATTGTTTTGGAATCTCACTTATTATACTTTAATCAATGCTGGGAAGCAGATATCAAACCTGAGTATATCAAGTAAGAGCAGCCAAGGTGGTAGGTAAAACCCACTGTTTCACACTATGGATGCCTAAAGGAAATGGGGAGGCTTAAGTGGAAATGATTCATTGTAACACAATAAATGTGGATTTCAACTCTTCTCAATATACTCTAGAAGTGGACAGACCTAGGGCTCAAGGGGGAGTTTATTAGGGTGGATTCCAGTTCAACAGAAGGTAGCATTTTTAAATGATGCAGTGTATCTGAATAGAGCAAGTAAAGGAGATCAAGCAAAGATTGGTCTGGAGATGAAGACAATGGTACTGAAGCATCACATCAAGTAAGGTTCTAGATTAGAACCTGGGATTTTAAAGTGGGCTCTGTGCAGCCCTCAGGTTCAGGGTATGCTTTGACAGGTAGTAGGAGATAGGAGATGCTGATTGGGTGGATGCCTGGGGCTTACAAACCAGTTCTGTTTGTTTGGATTTGGGTTCCTTGTAAGAACTTCTAAGCTAAAAGTTTCAGTGGCCAAAAATCAAAGGGAAAAAGAAAAGAAAAAGGGGGGAAAATACAAAAGGCAATAATTTAAGTTCTCTTCTTAAAGTCTCTGTCAGCTTAGGATTCTATGTAACAACAATAACAGATATATTTGAAAGGTGTTAAAAATACCTGAAAAAGATACTTTCTCCTTAGAGAGTTTCAGAAAATTGTGTTCCCAAGGTTAGGCATGTATCTGTGCATCCAACACTCTCGTGTGCACTCTCTTGTATTCTCTCTGGTACATAAATGTGCATTTTAAGTGTTTTTGTATTTCTGAGAGAGAGAGAGAGAGAATGAATGAGAATATGAGTGGGGGTAGGGGCAGCAAGAGAGGGGGACAAAGGATCCAAAGCCAGTTCTGCTCTGACAGCAGAGAGCCTGATGTGGGGCTCAGACTCCTCACAAATTTTGAGATCATGACCTGAGCTGAAGTTGGATGCTCAACTGACTGAGCCACCCAGGCACCCCCACAAATGGGCATTTTAAGAGCTCTCTCAGGGCTAAGCTGTGGATATTCTCTACTGGTTTGTCTCATATATCCAACACTCATGATTCTGATCTTCCTGCTAGTGTAAAAACTAATAAAAATAGTTTCTCGTGTAACTCAAAGATCTAAGCACACTTTGTATACGATTAAGCTGAATATAAAATATCCAGTTACCCTTCTGGGGGAATTGGGAGAGTGTCTTTCTTCATTCATTAGTGTGGTTCCTGGTCCCCAGATATAGAGTCTACCTAAGGAGGCACTCACGTGAACCTAAAGCTCTGAGTAAACTCTTTGAGGTCAAGACTGTATGTGTATATACATTGCTGTGTTACAAAGCTAACTACTATATTTACTTACATATGCTGTGACATGTCTATAATTAAATAATGAAAGAAATCAATTATTACACAGTAGGATTATCAAAAATAGAACTGGTTAAGAGTACCTAAATTCATATTCTTTCAACAAATATTTATTGAGCACCTTCAATGTGTCAGGCATGGTTCTAGACACAAGGGACACCACAGCAAAACTTGATCTCATGACAGTTACATTCTAGTAGGGAAACATAGACAATATACAGATAAACGTGTTAGGTGGTGATAAATGCTATTAAAGATAGAGCAGGGTCAACGGATAGAGAAGAGTGGGGCTGCTATTTTCTATAGATGTATGAAAATACAAGGTTTATGCAGCAAAAAGGGCCTCAATGTGGATGCTCATAAAGAAAAACTAGGAGGTCCATTTTCATAATGTTGATGTTTCAAAGGTTTTGTGTAGAGCTGGTATCATCTGCCAGCTTTAGCACCTCTCTATCCTTGGTGTGCATCTTTTACTTTGTGGTTTGTTTGGTTTCCTTTTGACTTCCTCGAAATGTCCAGGGTTCTGCAAGATTGTGTTACTTGCAACTTTTCTCCCCTTAGTTGATCTGCTAAAAATAGAATTCTAGAGTAGTTTCACTTCTTTTTTCTAATTTTCAGCCCACATGCATACTTTCTCTTAAATTCTTTTCCAACATAGATGCATTTTTCTACTTATGTACATTTACTCCCATATTTTCATTTTTATAAGTAAGTATATCAACTTTGTCATTGGCATATGACTTTTTCTTTCTCTGCATAATATTATAATAATAAACAAAGCATCTGCTTCCTCAAGAAAGAGTTGGAGATCAAATTTGTGTTTTCATATTATAACTAATTTTTTTTTCATGATAAATCCAAGAAATGCTCTGTTTACCATAGAAAAACAAATATATTAGTTTGGATTTTCAAATAAAAACTTCAATGTTACATTTTATTAACATTATGGTTGATTATGTGGTTATTTCATTGGGAGACCCTTGTATAAATATAAAAAATGTATAAATAATAGCATTGCTTAAGCTATAAAATAGATTCTTGGCAAGATTTGTATTAGACTGTGAGGCTTATATGCATCTTTATAATTTTTTTAAATGAAGCTATAGTAACGTTCTTTATTATTTATTTTGAGACAGAAAGAGAGGATACACAAATGGGGAAGGGGCAGACAGAGGGGTGGGGGGAAAGAGGAATCCCAAGCAGGCTCCACTCTCAGTGTAGAATCTGACACAGGGCTCGATCCCATGACCATGAGATCATGACCAGAGCTGAAACCAAGAGTCGGACACTTAATTCGCTGAGCGGTCCAGGAGCCCCAATAACCTCTTTCTTGCCCCATACCCCATATTGTTAAGTGCTTATGAATATAGTGTCTCTGTCCCACAAGTAGAATTTATTTTTATTTTTATGCATCTGGAAAAGGTGAAGGGACAAAGTGATGAGTTGGAAGCCTTTTCTTAGGGGTTAGAGGGCCTTTGATAATATTTTAAAGCATGATCCAGTAATGGTTTATACAGATTAGGGTTAAAGATCCTATCTGGTATAACAGTCTTATAAAATGTGTTCGGTGGTTGTTAGCTTATTACACATATCTAAATATTTTATGATTGTAGATTCATTCTTCTGCATTCCTATGGAAATATCTTTGGAAGTTTAACCTATCAAATTACATATATATATATTAGAAACAATATGTTACAATTTATAGTGCATACTGTGTACTCACAGATATCCCTATAATATCTCTCATTTTGCAGCTTCATTATAACTGAATTTGGGTGCAGAAAGCAGTTGACATATAAAGAGTCTAAAGGTTAAAAACCACTTGAGGCAACGTGGTGAGATTAAAGTGTTCTGAAAAAATAAAATAGATAAATTAAAAATAAGGCCTTCAGGTTAGGCCTGGCTCTGTCATTAAGGTAATTCACTGTCAATTCAGGCAACTGAGTGAAGGCTTCTGGAGCACGCTCCCTTACAGATGTCAATCAGAATGATAGCTGTGGGTGTCTCAGACACCAAGTAATTGTGGAAATGGCCAGGGTTAGGCAAAAGTGACGTGGAATCTGGTGAACTGGAGACCACTTGCCCTGCCCAAAGGCATTACATTAAAAATATTGGGGCACCACCAGAGTTGAACGCTGTGCGCTGGGTCCAGGATGATTTGCACGCCCTGTTCGCAGCGCAGTTTCTGGCCACCACGGACAGGAGAGTCCTGGAACACCAGTCTCACGCGATGATGCCACATGTCCGTGCTCACATTGATGGTAAACAGGGTAAATACCATTCCCATGGCAATTGGAATAAAGATGAAGTTGAGGGTCGTGACCTGTAGTAGGCAGCAGTCCTGGTCTGGGTTGGTATGAACATCTTCGTACTGAATGGGAGGCTGCAACCCTCCCATACACTTGCTCTTTAATCTAGGGGACTGTTTTTTGAGCTTAAAGTTGAATTCCCACATTGGTTCCTGTCTGTTCCCAACAATCTTTCTGCACCAGAAAAGTAAGCATTTGGAATTCTTTAATGTGCTGGGAGTGCTTTCTGGAATGGCTGGATTCTTGGAGGTTCGAGCAGCAAATGGCTCATACATATGGTACAGAGATCGGATCACACATGCCCGGAGACAGCGCAGCTTCTCCATGGACTCTGGTCGCAGGCGCAAAGGCAGAGAGGCATCCAGCGTGCAGTGCCTTCGGTACAACCTGGTCCAAAAGGCAGCAGTGCAAGTGACATTCCAGGCATTCTTACAAATCAGGGAAAAATTCACAATGTCCTCAGGACGGATATAGGAGGCCACCAATAGCCAAATTATCCATGAGATACTCTTCTCCTCCAGCCCCGTCCAGGTCTTCCTTGTGCCTCTTGCTCTTTTTTTTTTTTTTTTTTTCTGGAGACGGTTCTCTCATGGATGCACAGCGTTCGACTCTTTGACTGGTGGCATCCTCAGTACCCATTCTCCCTGAGAATATAGTTACTGCTTCTCGTCGCTGAGGGCAGCCCTGTGCTGGGCCAGTCCATTAGTAATCAGATTCCGGTTTGGAAGGGGCGTCCGGATTGTATATCCGGTCAGTAATGCACGTGCTCTTCCAGTTCCCCGGGCTCCTGGTAGGGGGAGGAGAAGGATTGAATTGAGAGGAAAAACAACTATGATTTATAAACATATTTTAATGTAAAAAATGTGCATTTGAAAGGAGAAACCTGGCCCCATTTTCTGTGTTAAACCCCGTTTGGTGCTATTGAGTTTGTTGTTCTTTATTCTTTTATCCCAGCAAAAATGGATGATCTTGCTCTAGGGAAAAATTAAATTCTTAAATCTCCAAACAAGGAAGTTTCAGCCTTCTCTTGTGATCAGAGAGGAGCCTTAGAGGCCTAAAATTGTTGCTACTATTGCTTCCCATTAAGCTCCCCCTCAAATTCAAGTGAATATTTTCTCTTCTCCCTTTACCCTCCTCCAGAAATAAAGGAGGTGACAGGGTTTTCAGAAAAAAAAAATATTGGGGCACCTAGGTGGCTCAGTCAATCAAGCGTTTAACTCTTGATCTTAGCTCAGGTCATGATCTTGCAGTTTGCATTCAAGCCCCACATCAGGCTCTGCGCTGACAGTGCAGAGCCTGCTTGGAATTCTCTCACCCTCTCTTTCTGCCCCTCCCCCACTTGTACACAGGCGCGCACGCCTGCTTGCGCTCTCTCTCTCTCTCTCAAAATAAACTTAAATACGTTGAAGCATGGTGATAACTAAAGTATCTCTTTTAGCTCTAACATTCTGTGCTTTTGTATTGAATTCTCAGAATCAACATGTATTTATTAGGTACCTAATAAATTTGTTATGACTTGTGAGGGACAACATAAAACTATGAATAATGGTTTCTGCCTTTGAAGCATATAATTTAGCCAAAGAAATAAAACAGGTTAAGGAGATGAGAAGGCGAGTTCTTCAAGTGACACAAGGAAAGCATCCTAAAAATAAAATAGCTTTGCCTCCTCTCAAAAAAACCTTGCTGTGCTGTCATCACATGCTGTAGGCACTTGCAGAATGGAAATACCCTGTAGTGTGAGGGACTAAAGAAAGACCATTGAGGAGGTAAAGTTTAAGTCCAAGATTCAGATGTAAGATCTGGACCAGGAGAGAGTGCCGTGTCCTCAAAAGCAGGGAGTTTAACTTCAGGAGACCTGCTGTAAGCCCTAAGGAATCTGACTGTTTTTGTTTCTTAGATTTTTGTTAATGGAAGATTCTTGTTGGGAAAGTTACTACTAAAATTGTCACTTAGACGCTGAATATTTTTGATACATTCTGGTGTTGGTTGTGGTATGTACATTTCAATGTTGAAGCTAGAAAGTTGGTGAGTAAGAACAGACTTGGTGAATAAACATGTTCATTTGATCACAACAAAATAAATTTATCGCCATTGTATTTGCATTTTTACCCTACTAAGCATCTGTTTTCTCTATATCGTTGTCTCTAGATATAATCTTTTTCTTCAGCAAAACATCTTTCACCATTGTCCCCAAATGCTAGGAAATGTGGAATGATGAGGCAAGATGTATCCAGATAGATGGCCTAATAATGACTAACTGACATCATGCTTTTAAATTTATAAGCATTTTTACATGTATTTTAAACATTTGTTTAAAGAATTCCATAGTACACATTGCATTATCTTTCATTTACCCTAAAGAAAAGATACAAAAAAAGATTTAAAAGAGAAGCCATTTGCATGTCTATTAAGTATGATTAACACTGTCATGCACACAGTAGGATGCAACTATAGAAACCATTATTAGACCTAGTAGATCGCATAGTCTATGCCTGTGATGACATTCATTTCTTCAGTAACTATTTATAGAGCACTCAGTGTGCCAGACACTATTCTAATTTATGAGCATACGATAGTAAACAAGACAGACACGGTTATTCCTTTCTGTATTCTACAAAGATAGTTTGCCCATAGTTCACCAATCTAGGACTCAGATCTTCAGATTGCCAGGCTGTGTTCTTTCCACTAGAATGACTGTATCAGTATACATACTTGAATATTAAAATTTTTTTGGTTTATTTCTGAGACAGAGACAGAGCATGAGTGGGGGAGGGGCAGAGAGAAAGGGAGACACAGAATCAGAAGCAGGGTCCAGGCTCTGAGCTGTCAGCATAGAGTCTGATGTGGGGCTCAAACCCACAAACCGTGAGATCATGACCTGAGCCAAAGTTGGTCGCTCAACCGACTGAGCCACCCAGGCTCCCCTATACTTGAATATTTTTAATGGTAGTGAAGGAATCTACTCTGATCCAGGGTGGGTAAAAACAAAAATGTTCCTAGAGTAGAATGAGATATCAGAAATTTGTGTCGAATGTAAGTGAAATCACCAAGATATTTATGACACGAATAAATGCTCAGGGCAATTGCAGCTGCCAAGAATGGATCTTATTTTGCCTTCGTGGTTGTGTGACCAAAGAACTATATTCTCAGATGTAGTTTGCTCTCTCTAATTTGGGAGCCCTATGTTACAGAAAGATGTACTGCAAGAATAAAGAAGACCATGTATTGAGCAATATAAAAACTTAAGGGAACTTCTCTCTATATATGTATATCTATGTATATGTAGAGAGAAGCTCCCTATATATATATATGTATATGTGCAACTGTCTTTTACAACAGTGATTCTGGATACATCCTTATCCTTTCACTGTGATAATATAATGGGAGCCAAGCATTATTCAAAAATAAATGACAAAACCATCTTAAATAGAACTAAGGTTCACTGAGAGATTATTTCTGCTGACTAAGCATATGGAAAAGACACTTTATTACTTCAATTACTCCAGCAAGATCACACCTGGTGTTAGATGCATGGTTCAAGAACTTCAGTGCATTAGCTTAGCAGTTAGGTTATTAATCATGGGTGTCAAGCCCGTTCTGCTAATTAACCTTAATTGAGCTCTCTGTTATGGAAGCACCATTACCAATGAAACAACTTAGCAATGATACCGAAATAACAGAACATGGTAAAACTCAGGATTAACATTAATTCCTGTGCTTGAATACCAATGCCCAATGCACTTTGCTGTAATACAAAATCTTGTATCTTCTATAAAGCTTAAAAAATACATAGAGTAAAAATTGGTAGAATATGTATAAAATGTGCATAATAAGGTGACTTGGAAAGCATTTTGAAAACAACTTATGTGTTTGCATCGAATATTTAAAAGCAAGTAGAATATAGCATTTTTAATAAAAATAAGAATTTTTAAAGAATCAAAGATTAAAATCTCATATCATCCATTAGTTAATGTGACTGTAAACCTAGTCATGCTTGAAACCAAATCTTTATTTCATTTATGTTCAGTATTACTTCCAACAGTGCCACAAAATGTCCATTAGAATAGAATTCTTCAATAGGCAGCTTTATTAATCTGCCCAGAGAAATGCAGTGCAATTAATTCTAAATTTGATAACCAGCAAGCACTTCAAGTGCTCAATAGGTTATTTATTAAAAAGCAAATCAAAAAGAAATAAGCTTCACTGCCAATGAACGGAATGCTTGGATTTAAAAATGGCCAGAAGGCTATTGGTATTAATAAGCTTTGTCAAATTCATTTTCAGACATGCATGGAGGAATTCATACTATTTTTCCATTCATGTCACAGTGTCTGTCAAGAGGAGAGCTCAGATACCTTGGGGAAAGCTTTCTATGTGCAAGTATTTGAAAATAGAAAGGCAAAGACAGACATTTAGCAGATTCACAAGGGAAGGGAAACCCCTGAAGAATCTTGAGGAAAATTAAAGCAGCAACAATGGAAGTGTTAGGAAAAGGTTTAACCATTGATACAAATTTGGGCAAGAACAACGAATACAAATACTGGTGATACAAGTACTAGAAACTCAAAATCAGCATAAATAAAGATTTACATAGTATGAATGAGGCACCTCAGGCCATGGGTGAATATCTTATGGGCCCTTCCTTTATGCTATATTTACAGAGGTAGAATGTAAACATCCAGGAAGTGGCCCAATTTCATTGGATAGTTATACAGATTCTTAACATTGACCACAGGGATTTAATGGAATCTGAAAAAAAAAAATCTCCACTCCTCTAAATGCCTAAAATCTGTGTTCAGATAGTAAACAGGTGCAACTACAGATAAATTACTTAAGTTCTGATCCCTCACTGGTGCTATCCAATAGACCTTCCTGTGATGATGGAAATGTTCTATATCTGTGCTGTCCAATAAGGTAGTCACTAGCCACATATGCCTATTGAGCACTTGACATCTGGATAGTGCAACTGAGGAAATGAATTTTTAATTTTTGTCCTTAATATTAAATATCCACATGTGGCTGGTGTTGGGCAGTGCAAACCAGCCTCAGATGATTACTTTTATGACCTAGCAGGAGTAATAGATCTGATTCAATCACGGTTCTTTCAGTTGTGAGGGACAGAAAACTCAAAATGTGAACAATAAGGAGAATGTATTGGCTCATTTTAACTGAAAAGTCTGAATGTAGGCAGTGTCTGGCATAGTTCGTTCAGGGCTATTTTTTCCCCAGTATTCTCCTTTATTTTTGTGGTTGGGCAATGCCTTTATGCTAATTTTCCTGATGGTCACAGTGTGGCTGTTGGAAGCAACAGGAGTTACATGCTCCTTATTCATGTCTAATAGGAGAGGGAGAGAAAGAGCATTCCCTCCCACAACCGCTTAAAAGGCCAGAGCCTTGCCCTAAAAAAAAAAAAAAAAAAAAAAAAAAAAAAAAAAAAATCAACGTGTAGAGCCAGCCACAACGTGTAGAGCGCTGTGTATTGCTTGGCTTACACCTGGTTTTCTTCCCATTCCCAAACAAGTTAACTTTGGCAAATGGAAGGAGATTTTTGATCAATGTTGCACCTGAAAGTTGGATTGGGGGAATGATGTTTTCTCAAAGAAAAATCTAGATGCTATTAGGATGTAGAAAGATAGGGAATGAATACAGATTAGGCAACTGATGATTTTCATCCAGTTACCTCCAAGAATTATACTCGATGATGTAATGTGGATAAAGCACCTAACAGTGCACCTAGTATGTTATAACCCTTCTTGTTCACGTATCCCACCTTCTCTATACTCCCTAGGCAACTATCTTAACCCTCTGGTGTCTTATTTTTTTCAATAGAGAATGTATTATTGTTAAGATTCCTTTTAGCGCTAAAAATGTGTTACTGATACCTACTGGTGATATGTTAACTCAGGGCATAGGAATAAGTGTGTCAAAGGAGAGTTAATTACATTAGAAGGCAATGAATAGCTACAGCTAAGAAAATGCCATTGGATTCTCTGTAACCCTGTGCAAGTGGCCCTGGTGATGGTCTTTCAATGAATAGAGAAAAGAAGAAACAACGGTGCTTATTTCTCATCTCCAGCTCCTCCTTGGCCCAGCTCTATTTCTACCACCCTCAAAGAGACGAACAGATAATAAAAACCAATGATATCTAGGCTTTAGCTGAAGAGCATGAGACTCACCTGAGGCTCACCTTGAAAACTGACATGGAATTTGCTAGGCTGGGACTCAGGCACCCCTTCCTTTTTCTTAAGTGACTTTAATGTATACTATGGTTGAGAAGCACTAAAATGATTTTCTGATAAACAAGAGGTGGAATCAAAAGACTATACTGTACTATTCAGGGTCGAGTAGCAGGTCATAACTAAATGATAGGTAAAATAGCAACATAACTAATAGTAGAACTATGCAACATTTTTTTTTCAAAAATATGTACAAAATACATTTTTCATTTGAACAGAAAACAGTCAACTGGTTTCTCACTCTCAAGATTTTAAAAGCCTATGAATTCTATGAGAGATAAAGATTAAGTGGTATATTTCACTAACAAAGCCATAACAGATATTAAAACCAAATTAGAAGAAAAAAGAAAGCAGATCTGACAATTAGAAAATCAAGTCAGTAACATGGCAAGAAGTGTATAACAAGAGCAGAGAAGACAGGAAAAGCATCCAATGAAAGCTATTAGAAAAGAGGAGATTGGAAGAACAAAGAGAAGCTCTGTATACGGAGGGAACAGAACACTCTGAAGAAACAAATTACATTATCATTGAAGATGATTTCATGAAATGAAAGCAAGCATGAATCTTTCAGGTTTAATTGGCCCACGCTGTCTCAGAAAAAATAAATGATTTTAAAAATAGTGAATAATGAATCCTATCCTTGTGAATTTAATATATTTCAATGACAACCAAAAAATCTTACAGCTTATGAGTACCTGTTCTCTATTATATTCCATTCACCTAAGCAGATGATACCTTGTAACAAATAGGTATCTGATGAATATTTTTTAAATAAACAGATCTTTCATTAAAATAACTGACATATTATGTCATTAAAGATAATGATGCATTTTCTATATTTTGGAGGACTAAATGTCATCCAGAAATTTAGAAATTTTATTTTCATGTTGTTAAATACATTTTCAAATAGCATATATTCATATATGTATATTTAGTGTGCTATATTGACATATAGTGCTCACCCATGTATTTTTTTGTAAAATTTATTTTTAAGGTGTAATCTATCTAAAGAAGGAAAACAAGGGTGGCTCAGTTGGTTAAGAGTCTGACTTATGCTCAGATCATGATGTCACAGTTTGTGGGTTCGAGCCCCGTGTCAGGCTCCGTGCTGACAGCTCAGAGCCTGGAGCCTGCTTCAGATTGTGTGTCTCCTTCTCTCTCTGCCCCTCCCCCACTCACACTGTCTCTTTCTCTAACATAAACATTAAAAAAATTTAAACAAGGAAAACAATACATAATTATGATTAAATTTTATAATCAGAAAAATTAAAGTTTTGCATAATTTGTATTATGCTAACAAGTATCATTTCTACTTTATTAAAAATTCAAAGGAATGAACTCTTATTTTTTTCTCAATTCATAATTGACTTTGTTCTGCTATTCTGAGGTTTATCTCGTGTTCTTTTTTCACACTTCTTGAGCACCACTTTGATTTTAATCTTGTTTCTTCAATGTAGACCTTCACTCTGACCTCATAGGTTTTGTTTGATATGAAATATTTTTTTGGTTATTTATCATGATTTGCAGTAGCAGTTTTAATTGCCTTGATCCAGTAATGGATTAGGGGAGAGGTTGTTTAATTCCAAGTATTGCCACATGTACGAGTCTGTGGTTGGAGGATACTGTAGTCTCTGTTTGCATCAACTACAAATAAATCATAGAAAAGCTGGTGAAGAGTAGATTAAACATTAACAATTTATTATCTCACTTAAGTTCAGAAGCCTCCCATGCGTATTCCCTCTGATCTCACACACCCATCAATTAGTAAGAAATAGAAATTGGATTATCATCTTTGATTCAGATTCATGGTTTATACCATGATGTTAAAGATGCTCAAATTGGCTTTTGATTTCCCAGCAAGAAAGGTGGGTTATTGCTGGATGTGTGGACAGCCAACAATATCTGCCTCACCAACAACAAGCAAGAGACTGATAGATTTATTCTCATTATATATAATCATATATAATCTTATTACATATAACATAGGATATGTGATTATATTTTATATACAATAATATAAATGTTACACATTATATACATAAAATTTCATAAAGTTACCTTTGGTTCCTCCAAATTAATTTTAATCTTTTGATCTACTCTGAAGAGTTTAGGAGAAGGTGCTAAAGGTATTTTTTCTTTTTATTATACTGAAATATTTCCTTTATTTTCTTTTTTGTTGTATGATCTTTTTTGTTAAGGTACACCTCACCCCTAGTAATTTGGAGTGTATTCTATTGTTTTACTGTTAGTTGCTTTTATATATCATAATGACCTACTTCCATCCAATTTTCTCAATTTATTGGCCTTTGAAGCAATAAAGAGTCTGTTGATTCTCCTCCATGGAAATGCAAAATAGAAGCCATGTGAGCAAATGACTCAAACTGGTGACTGAATGGACAAAACAGGCACTCCCATGTATTTCTCATAGCAGAGTAGATGTCTAAAGCCTTTTGGAAAGCAGTTTGGCTGTTCATGAAGTATTCATACTCCGTGGTTCAACAATCCTACTTCTAAGAATCTAAAAGAAATGCAGAAGGGCAAAAAGATGTTTGTACGATAGTGATTCCATTATGAAGAACCTTGTGTGTCATGGCAGAAAAATAGAGAAACAATATAAATGCACATCCACTTGAATATTATATATAATATATAATTTATTTATATAAAGGTGTATGTCTTGATAAAAAACATAAGTCTTAAAATGAGGAAAACCACTATGTGTTGACATAGAGGTCTCTGAAATGAAGTTAAAACGGCTCAAAAACAGTAATGTATGATTTCATTTATGTTAAAATGTGTACAAAAGCGTAATGTCTAAATGAATAGTATTTTAGAAACGTACACTCAGAAGTGTTATCCATCATTAGTCTTGGGGAAAGGAGTAGAAATATGGGAAGTAGTAAGAGAAAATAGTATTTTATTAGATATTCTTTTTTAAATGTTTGCAACGAAAATATATTCATATAAATAATTGTAAAAAGTGGTTTTTAAAACCCATCTGGAAAGATAAACATGAAAGAAAAATAGAAGATAGCCAGGAGAAGTCTAAAAATGAAGAGCAATAGGGTGGAAAAGATTCACCCTAATACATATTAAAATATTCTTGACAGAGATCATTTTGTAAAAGATTTGATCATTACCTCATACTATCCACCTAAATAAATTCTAGATTTGTCACACATTTAATTGTAATGACAAAACCAGAAAATCAATACAAGGAAATTCAGCTTGCTTAGTTATTTTGGGTTTGGAATGGTCTTTCTCAACATCAAACTCCAGCCAAGAACCAGAAAAACAAATATTATATGGTTTGACTACATAAAAATTAAAGCATTCTGTATGGATAAAGACTGTAAAAAACGACACAAATTTAAAAGTATTTACAACATGAGTAATAAAGTATTAATAGCCTCGTATGCAAAGAGTTCTTACCAAGTAATGGGTAAAAGATAAATGTGCCAAAGAAAAGGGCAAATAGCATGTGGGTAGATCAGGCTATTTTTCCTGTGTTGGAAATGACAAATTGCAAATTTTTCCATAGCTGATTCCAAAAAGACTGTGACACATAAACCACCAATGATGGTGTCTAGAATTCATCCCCAGTATAGATTTTCATACTTCTTTTTTCAAGAGGAAATTAAACTTCAGAAGCCTTTGGCTTAACAGACATTTGCCCTTCCTTACACGAAGCTTACCTTAGCAACTGAATTTGTTTCAAGAGAAAAGCAAAACCTGGCATTAATTTAAACAAACACTGCCAGTTGCTATTTTCATATTTCCTCTGTTCGCTGTAGATAGCTTATATTGGAAAGTTGAAGACAAACATTTTTTTCCTCGCTGATGAGTTCCTGTATTTGGCAAGCATGGATGCTGCTCTGGGATTCTGGGGACCAAATTTCATTTTACTAATTCCCATTTGGATAGACATTTCACAGGAAAAAAAAAGTCTACCTCTGTTCAAAACATTCATTTATTGTTTCAGCAAAATAGCTCATGAAGCTTGTTGATATCTGGTAAGTGTGGTCAAATGTTGTTCTTAGCAAGTCGACAAATCAGTGAAAGCATAGAACTCACATCCCTATTTTGAAATATTTGCTGGAAGTGGTTAGGGATTACCACTCAAGCATTTACTATAGTGGGAAATACTTTAATCAGTACAAGAGATAAGCACCAGCAGAAAGAAATTATAATTTGACAAACATATACTGAGTTCATACTGTGTGCTAGATTCTCTTCCAAATAGAATGGGACAAAACTCCCAGCAGGTGTTGAACTTTATTTCATTGAAGAGAAACAGACCATATATAGAGGTAAGCTTATGAGCAAAGATGATATCACATGGTGTTAAGTGCTCTGGAGGTGTACTGAGGCCCAAGAGAAAAATGTCAGTTCTTAGTCAATAGCATTTATTGCATTTATCCTTCACAATAAAATGAATATATGTGTATATGTGTACACACACACACACATGTATACACATGTAAATATTTATGTGTACATATGTGTATACATATGTGTATTATGTATATACATATGTGTATTATGTGTACACATATATGTGTATATGTGTAAACACACACATATACAACACATGTAAACATTTTAGAGAGTTTACCATGTGCCAAAAATTTTAACACTATATGCGTATTATTTTATTTGATCCTCATACTAATCCTAAATTGATAGGTATTGATCTCAATGTAGATAGATGCTTGCATAAATATGTTTTTATGACTTGTTTTATTGCCCATTTGGAGAAGAAATCATGTACTGCTATTTGTGTTTTCTCTTTATTTCTTTGTTCTTATTTTACTTTAATCTCTACCCCTTCCACTCATATGAAACAGCCCTTTTTCCTCACACTCCTCCTCCAATTTCCAGCAACAAGTAGTGGCAACTTTGGGGTGACAGAGAGCCAGTTAACTTTCTATTCATTGACATAATATGTAAATATTATTTATAGAGATGAGTACACTAACATGAAACATACCTCTTTTAATAGATTTTGATGGCTTTATTTCTCTATCTCAGTTTGTATAGGACAGTCTCATTCATTTCTAAGAGTTGCTTCATTTTCGTAGAATGAATGAAAGGTGTTTATCAAATTGCCTCCATGGAGTGGATGCTTACGGCTTTTAAAATATTTCTCTGTCATACAGGGATGCTGTGGAAAACACCTTTAAGTCTTTGCACATATGTGGACATATTTCTACGAGCTGTCTTCCTACACATGACATTGTTATTAATAATGGAAGACCATTTGCATTTTACACATGGATGAAGTTTCTTTTCAAAAGGTTTCATCAACTTGTAGTCCTACTGACATTTCTCCATATCTTTGGCAACATTCAAAAACATAAACCGTTTTCATTGCCATTTTGAAAATGTTTACATTTCGTATATTTTCAATGTATGTGTATGGTCGCATACCTTGCTCTTTGAACTGTTCATGTTTTTAACCTATATTAGGAATTATTTGTAATGACTTGAAAGGGTTTTTTATGTATTTTGTAACTTGATCCTATATGTTAAATGCAAATATATATTTTTAATTTTTGTTTTTAATAGTAACAAACAGCTATGTAATATTTACTATAAGCCAAAGTCTGTCTTAAGTGCTTTATATATTCACTATTCTATTGCTCACAACAGTCCTGTGAGGAAGGTGCTATTATTCTCTTCATTGTACAGATCAAAAAACTGAAGCCTGGAGGTATTACATGCCTTACTTGGGCCATGTAATCAACTGGTAGAACTCTTTCGGAGCTCTGATTCCAAAGTCAACTTTCAAGCCCTCAGTCATTCTCATTATACCTGCTAGAAAGTTCAAAAACTGTATGTAAAATGAACCAATATCTTTTTCTTCCTTTATAGCATCCGGTTTTTGTATCTCTAAGAAGTCCTTCACCACACGAAGTTATAAACATATTTTTATAACTTTGGGTTATTTTATTCTTAGCCATTTAAATTATCTAGTGTCTGGTGAATGAGGTCAAGTCTACAGATGACATTATTTTTTTCCAAGTAGGTTGCTAATTGTTCTAACCATTTGAGTAGGCTCTTTTTCCTATCAATTTGTAATTGGCTTTATTAAAAACTAAGAGTTTATCTTGCATGGGTCTACTTAGATACCTTATTCTGTACTTTGGCTTTATTTGCCTATTCCTGCCTTAGAACTATATTGTTTTTATTACTCTAGTTGATACTGTGCTAGAAACTTCTAAGGGAAGACCCTTACTGTAAGAATTTCTTCGAATTTTTCCTGGCTATCCTTATACCGTTTTGTTCCTTTCAAATGAACTTTCAATGCAGTCCATGATATTTCTTTTATGAGACCTCTCATTCCAATTTTGGCAGTAATACAGTGATTACATAGACTAATTTGGAGAGAGCTGTTACATTAGGTCTTTCTAATTAAGAACCTGGTATAAATTTCTTCTTTTGCATCTGTTATCCTTCAGTAAAAATAGATAAAATTTATTAATATAGGTTTTTCACATTTTATTCCTTACCATCTTTGGTGTTGTTATTATAATTGAATTTTTCTGATGATAAGAAAAACATTTTCTTACTGTACTTTCAAACTGGACATTGTATTTGGAAGAACTACATGTTTCACTTTTAGTACTAGGAGCATTTAATTTTTTTGGATTTTCTGGATCAATTACTGCATGAAAATAGTGACAGTGTTATCTTTTCCTTTCAAAACTTTATGCAGTATTGCCTTACCTTAGTTTTATTGTATTAATTAGAATCTCAACCTATATCATTGAAGGGTATCAATGAGACTAAATGTCTTTGTCACATTCCTGAATTTAATGGAAATAGCTCTAAGGTATCAAATCATTAGAAACCAAGTTTCAGTGTACAAGTTTTAAAATACAGTATATCACAATTAAGCTTATTGTTTCTTACAGATTTTTAGAAAATACCCTTTATCAAACAGAGGAAGTTTCATATATATATGAAGCTTTAGTAGATAGACTAATTGAAGTATATGTATTAAATTATTTTTATCAGATGCCTGTTCATCAAATTTGATTACCCTATATATATTCTTAATCTCTTAATGTTGTAAATCATAGTCTATTTCTTAAGGTTGAGTTGTATCCATTCTTGGGATAAACCTTTCTTTAATGCATTATAGTAAAAAAGTTAATACCTAGCTAGATTCAATTCTCATTTTTTGTTTACAGTTTTTTTTTTTTTTTTTGCGTTTATGTTTGTAAGTGTGGTTGTAACGTCATGAGGTTGTAACATTGGTTTCCATTTTTAGTTATTTTGTGGAAATATTTTTGGACCCCAGTTATGTAGAATGGAGTTTAAATGCCCTTTTTAGTTCATGGGATAGTATTGGCAAGGGTCTTTACAGAGCCCATATTTCACTTCTCAATTTTAGTTGAGAATACATTTACTTGAAAATATATTCTCCTCTCCCATAGCCAGGACTTTTATTTTTTGTGTATCTCTGAGTATTTATAAAATGAAAAGTAAACATAATGTTTTTAAAATTTAAGAGTTTTCTGTCTTTTTGATATCTCATTAAAGAGCATGTTATTGGGGTGCCTGGGTGGCTTAGTCGGCTAAGCGGCTGACTCGATATCAGCTCAGGTCATGATCTCATGGTTCCTGAGTTCGAGCCCTGCATCGGCTCTGTGCTGACATAACTGAGCCTGCTTTGGATCCTCTGTCTCCCTCTCTCTGCCCCTCCCCGACTTGTGTGCGCACTTGCTCTCTCCAAAATAAATAAATGTTAAAAAAAATTTAAATCATGTTATGAATGATAATTTATGTGACTGTTTTGCACAACTTACTGTTTTTGAGGTTCTGCCCATACAGTCTAGTTCATTTTTTCTAGTGTTTCATGGTATTACATTATTTGCATTTACTGTATTTTACTTAATTTGTTCTAATACTGAAGAAAATCTATATACCCCTTCCATCTATTTACACCATGAACAGTGCTTCAGTGAACATACCTACCTACCTACCTATTCAATAGTGTCTCTAGGATGTATGCTTAAGAGTTGATTTCCTGGCATATTATTTATGTACTGCTGGTGTATAACAAATGTTTAGTAGTTTAAAACAACAAACTTTTAATCTGATAGTGTCTGTGGGAACTGAATCTCATAGCAGATTAGCTGGGTAGTTTGGTTCAGGATCTCTATAAGCTTGACGTTCTGCTCTGGGCTGGGCTACAGCTGTCTTAAAGCATAATTGAGGAAAGATTAATTTCCATTCTCACTCACATGTCCAGAGACTTCGATTTCTTGCCTCATAGTCCTCCCCACAGGGCCACTTACAGTGGCAGCTATGTTCCCCCAGAGTAAGTCGTTGCTTTGTGAGCCATGAGAGAATGTCCAAGATGGAGGCCACAATCTTTTGTAAACTAATTTCAGAAGTGCTGTACCATTACTTCTGCTACGTGCTATTGGTCATTTAGACCAACCACGGTACCAGGTTAACCAACTGTCCTGGCTTGCCTTGGCCTTAGGAATTTCTCAGGTTTAAAATGTGACTTGCAGGTTTTAAAAATGAGTCCCAAGCACATCTAGGAAGTTGATCACCTTACCTGGTACAATGTGGATGGCAATTATACAAGAGTGTAAATACCCAGAAGGGGAATCACTTGGAGTCGTTGTAGAGGCTGACATACTAGGTCATTGATTACATCTAAATACAGTTTCAAAATTATTTCCATGTTGTATGCCTCAGATTGGCCACCACAGGTTTCTACTCCCACCACTTGTGCATGAGGGTTCAGGATGCAAAAAATTTTTTTCCCTCAAATTCTCTGAAAAAATGGAGTTTCTGGATTCTTACCTATTAAATTGTATCTCCTACTTTCATCATTAAATTCTCAGTGCATTCTGGGAGAAGTTCTCTTCTTGATAGTCCAGCCTAATAATTCACCTTTCATTTTTGTCTTTTCTGCTATTCAGATATTCTTTTGCATAAACATCCAGCAAAGCTTACAACTCTGCCTATTTTCGATGCATAATAAGTAAAATGTTTAATAGTATTCTAGAATTAGAAGCCAGATGGTCTCAACATAAGCAATGAGGGAGAGTTGGAGGGGAAGTGAGCTTTGAAAACCTTTATGAAAAAAACAAATACTGAAAATAAATGAATTGAGCTTTTTGTCTGATGAAGTTAGAAAACATAAGAGAGTAAGCTCAAATAACCAAGAAGAAAAAATGGTGAAGATAATTGCAGAATTCTGTGACATTAGGCTCTGTGACAGAGAGAGAGAATGATGAGAGGAAGCCATTTACAAAAATGTGGAAATTTTAGGTTGTAATGCATTCTCCTTTGCTCACTCTCTGATTCTTTTACCCCAACAACTGTGGGAACATTCTACTTAATGTGTATTTTTGTGTATATTCTTTTGAATGTGTGTTCACATTTTATCAGTTTATTTCTCCCAGTTACATCTACTTCTCCACCTCTAAAAATATCAGTGCAAGGAACATGTCACCAGATGAAGTCTTTCTCTCTCAACTATTTATTAAAGGGGTGTGTGTGGGGTTATACATCCAGAACTAGATTGCTTGATCATAGCATAGGTACCTGTATGGCATGGTTGCATAATTAGTAACACTTTGGTCACCAGAAGGGCCACCCCAGCCTGAGCTCCCATCAGTGTTTGAGGTTTTCTGCCTCATCATTCTAGTCTGTATTTGGCATTGCCCAGATTTGTGAGTCTAATTGCTGTACAATAGTACCTCATTATTAAATTAATTTGCATTTCTATGATTATTAATGAGGCTGAGGATCTCTACCTGTTTATTAGCTTTTGGGATGGTCCAAGTCATTTCTTTTAAGACAGTAATTAAAACTTCTGGCGTGCTTAATCAGGGTAAAAAAGGTTAAAACAAAAAATACACGGAGTAAAAAAGATGTAATCAATCATAGGGAAAAAGAAAACAAAACTCTACATTTCCAGAGAGTAAAACAAATAATTACCAAAAAAAAAAAAAAAAAAAAAAAATCTGTTCCATGATACTTCTCCTCACCAGCAGATGCTAGAAGACAACATAGGAACACATTTCTTTTCTCTCTCTCTTTTTTTTTTTTTTTTAACGTTTATTCATTTTTTGATAGAGACAGACCGTGAGTGGGGGAGGGGCAGAGAGAGAGGGAGACACAGAATCCGAAGCAGGCTCCAGGCTCCGAACTGACAGCACAGAGCCCCACGCGGGGCTCAAACCCAGGGACCGGGAGATCATGACCTGAGCCAAAGTTGGACGCCCAACCTTCTGAGACACCCAGGCGGCCCATAGTAGGAACACATTTCTGATGGAAACTACTTTGTATCTAGAATTCTATACTAGGTCTAATCCTTCAGTTGTGAAGGTGAACTAGCTCACAGCTCCCTGTATGTAGGGAGCTATTACTGTGTCCCCAGCCCCTGCCTAGTACTTGCCTGGAACCCTTCCTGGGTAGGAGCAAGGGAAGAGCCAGAGAGTTTCTATAGTTTCAGAGCATACATAGCAAGGTCCTCTACCAAGTTAGTTTTATTCCAAATATGTTTGGTCTCTCAGTGGCAGAGATATGACCTAATTAGAATATTTTGCTGTTAATTTTTTTTTCTGTTCTTTTAACTATTCCAGAGTGGGACATCTGCTTGTTTGTTCTTATATTTTTTACCTAAAGCAGTATTCCCAAATAGGCCTAACTCTGAGCTGCCTGGCATCTTTCCTAGAATGTTCCATGCAACAGGATGTGACCACGTTTGAAAAAAAATGTTTTGAGGGGTGCTGGGTGCCTCATTTGGTTAAGCATGTGACTGTTTATTTCGAGTAAGGTCATACTCCTCTTGGTTTGAGTTCAAGTCCCACATTGGGTTCTGTGCTGACAGCAGGGAGCCTGCTTGGTCTTCTATCTCTCTCTCTCTCTCCCTCCCTCCCTCCCTCTCTCCACCTCTCCACCCCTCCCCCTCTCTCCCCTCTCCCCCCCTCCCCCCCTCCCCCTCTCTCCCCTCTCTCTCCCTTCTCTTCTCTCTCTCTCTCTCTCAAAATAAATAAAACTTAAAAAACTGTTTTGAGGTTGACAAAGCTAAAAGGATTTTTCCTGTGGAATTTCTCAGCCTTTGCTACATTAGTGTGCACTATGAATTTACCTCTAATGAGATATCAATGTAGTATTACTTAAATGAGTTTAGCCACACAGCCCTTTAGGGAATAGGGAGTATTTTGCAGGATTAGTGCTTTAAAGGACCACTTTGTAAAACTGTTCTGGAATTTTGTGTCCTTGTGTTTTACTCTGATCTCTGAGGTCCAGTATCAAAATGTATCAATTCCATGCTCTGTTCTCCACCCAATGCCTAGTAAGCACTATACATACAATAAATATCTGTTCACTAAAAGGATAAGTGAATGAAATAGTTCATTATTATAAAATGCTTTAGAAGTTATATGTGAAATCCGTGATAAGTTCCTCTGGACCACAATTTCAAACTCAGTTTCCAAAGAAAACAAAAATATTAGCCTACTTGTAATTACATGATGCACCATCTGTGAAACAAAATTCACCAAAAGTGCTTCATCCTGTAAATGTAGTAAAAAAATCCTCCTCTGTGTATGCAGTGTTGTGTTGCAGAATCCAGTGGCCATTGTCTTCAACCAGCTTCAGGCGTATCATCCATCTAGACCCTTGGGCCTTACCCGCAAAACAATACATATTGATTTACCTTTGTATTGTGCTTCATGTAGGAGACTTAAATGCTTATATATTTACTAGTTTTACCAGGATCAACATTTAGATTTTATGTTTGGAAGGGTCCTTGTCCATGTTTTGCATTTCCTCTCTGTCTTAATGTGCAGTCTTTTACTCAAGTTGGGTGTGATCTTTAAAACTGCTCACATTTGTGATGGATTGGTGTTCAATAGCATAAAAATAAATGTGATTGTAAAAGGGAAAATTATACCCAATAGATTGTAATAAAACAGAGGGGATGTTTTGAGATTTGGAGGATGATTCTAACAAATACTTGTAATATCTTGCTAAAAAAAAATAGAATTCCCTGGTTATGTGACCATCGGAATACCTGCCTTGTTTTGTAAAACATAGTGACAAAATTAAGCTAACCAGGCAAAATTAATGAA
This sequence comes from Panthera leo, assembly GCF_018350215.1. Classification (NCBI taxonomy): domain Eukaryota; kingdom Metazoa; phylum Chordata; class Mammalia; order Carnivora; family Felidae; genus Panthera; species Panthera leo. Next base: position 110,713,581 of record NC_056687.1, read on the forward strand.
TTTCCTCTGCGTTTAATTTCTCTTTCTCTGCCCCCTCTTTAAAAATACTAGCAACTTTTGTTTTCCTTATCAGCAAGAAGCAGAGAGTAGGGATGGGGTCCTACAGAACTGACTTCAAGGGTTATAGAAATGACTTCTCTCTTCATCTGTAAAAATGTGCACACCTCCTTGGGTTGATATACATAGGATTACATGAGATAAAGCCAAGTGTAACCCAGTATGAGTGCTCTACAATGATGAATCTTCCACATTCACATAGTGTGTATCCTGATAGTTCGTACTGTAGAAAAATTTCTTGACAAAGTGTCTGCTATTTATGTTTAGAGATAACTTCTCTTGCTCTGAAGAAACCTTACGTGCATTTGGCTTCCTTTTTACACTTTTTTTCTATTACTTGAACGTCATCCAGAGAGCAAAATCCTTATGTAACATCAACATACCTTTATGTTCTCTATCAGCAGACCATAATGTGAGTCACTCCAGCCTTTTCTTCCACTTGATTTGCAGATTTCACAGTTTGGTAGTTCACAAAGGACTTGGCATGCTAACAATGGGGTTAGAAGTTAGAAATTTGCCATTTTCAAATATTCTCACTTCCCTTCAGTCTATTTTTTTAAAATTATTTTTCTAGCCTTACTTGGTTGAAGCAAGAAAGGAAATGTTCACCAAAGCGCATTTCATCATAGTGAGTTAGATTTGGATAAGTCTAATAGGAAAAAATTGCAATTAAGAAACCTCTCCATTTGCTTTCCTTTTTATGAAAGATTTTGAAATTGACATAAGCTCTTAGAGAATGTTCAGCTGTGGTAGTTTGAATTACGCTGCCCAGTTTCAGCTCACTGCCTCCTAACAACTGAAAAATTCATGGGCCAAAGGCTTTCAACTCCACTCTTGGACTTTAGTTACCCCCCATATCTCTTCTAGTACAAATTCCAGACACGTTTAGCTTTTCTGCAACTGTATGTATCTTTTAAGGGAGGTAAGGGGAGCAGGAAGGGCAGGTTGAGGAAGGAAAGAGATAAGATGGAAGGGATGGGAGGAGAGATTTTTTGATGAACCAAATAAATTATTAAAAATGTTTTACCCTTTGCACTTGTAGTGAAATGAAGGATCCTTTATGCTTTCTGCACCCAACTTTGGCTGGGATAGCTAAATGAAGACATTTTCCTTTAGAAAAGCCACAAATCACTTTTTCAAAGCTTGAATTAATAAGGCCCTTTGCAACAATGTTTCTCTGTGACTGTTCAGTTTTCAAAATGGAAATCTGTAGAATGTCAGTTCCTTTTTAGTTGGAAAAAAATATGACCATATGAAGCTCCTTTTAAAACATTCCTCTAGTGCAAGCATTTTAAATAATTTCTCAAAGGAAAGTACTATATTCTGAGTGAATAGCATGACATTATGAACTACATCTAACATAAGATTTTGCTTCGACAGGCCTGTCAATGCTCCTTAGTTCCACCGTAATGAAATGAAAATCATGCGAGCTTGGAAGAAATATCTTCCTCACCCTGATACTCTTTATTAACTGTGGAATTGTACTATTTTCTTCACCATGGCAACAAAAGCACACAATAGAGTTGGCTCTCACCTTCTTCACACAAGGCGATCTGGAATAACGGTAACAAAGAAAAATGAAGCAAACACAGATTTCAGGAAACAAGGAGTTAAGGACACCGTGAACCCAGGGCACTATGAGCTCAATGAACAGTATTAAGGCCCTGTTCCAAACGGTTTACTAGAGTAGGTAACTCGACCCAGAGAACAGACTTTCAGTTGATACTTGATTAAATCTCAGAATGAATGACTTAATGTCAGCCAGTCAACTAAAAGACCAATTTAAATGATCTCATTTTACAGTAAGGTTAATGTCAGTAAAAGGCATAGATTGACTAGTAATCTTGAAATAAGGCTCTGAATTACTCATATTCAGTGTCCTTTAAAAGCAAAGAATTTGTTGTCATCGGCACATATAATTCTTTCAGTGATTTTGAGAGAATCAAGGCTCATTTTCTGTATGAAACGTTTAACCGTAACTTTTTTTTCCCCTGAAAAGAATTTGGTTTAAAATGTCAGATATTCTATATTCTGTTCAGTTTACATTGTTCAAAATATTCAAAGCCATTCATCTTCCTCTGACATTCAGAGGTTCATAATGGGATGTCTTTCACTAGGACATGCTGGTAGAGGCAAAAATACCAAAATTGGGCAATTGACTATTCCCTGTTCAGGGAAAAGGGAGGGAAAAAAAATCACATCAGAGTTTTATTTTGTCACCTGTGAAGCAATGAAAGAATTAATAAAAATGTAAGTGCTAGCTAAATAGAAATCAAATTGTTACTTTGCAGCCAGGAAGCCAAGAAAAAACATTCAATTGAATTATGGGATTTGACTGTGTGAGATTTTAAAGATTTAAAAAAATCAGTTTGGCCATCTATTTTAAATAAGGTGGTAAATACCTTTTGTTCTTGCACCCAGATAGTTTTTAGTACTATGCTTTATTAAAAACAAAGCTGGCACTTACATTCAGGGAAAAGGTTCAAAATAATGTTTAAAAAAACTAATTAGAAAACAAATTAGAAAATTGATTTGGGAGAAATTTAGGAAAGATGATGGAGAGCATGCTTATTTAACTGACCGCTTTCTTTGAAGCCCAGAAAAATGAATAAAAATAGCTGAAAATAGCAAAAAGAATCCATTAATATTAAAACTAGACAGTTGTACCAACGTTATACTATACATGTCAAAATCACGCTGACGGTTACAACATATTTGGAGCAAATTGAATGAGCATGTTGAGTATCAGCACACAGTTCCCATAAATGAGAATGCAGTCAATGGGGAGTTGGTGAAGGAAAGCAAGGCTCAGGGTTACTGTTGTTGGGCACATACCAGGAACCGTGCGAAGGACTTTACCTGCAACATTTCAATGCCTCCTCTCGTTAAGTTGGTGCTATTATCTTCATTTTATAAATGGTAAAACTCCATTTTATAAATGGTAAAATTTGCCTCTGGTCACATAGCTATGTTCCTAGTATTTGGGTGATCTGGGATTTTAATGCAGGGTTCTTTGACTTTAAAATGTCCCCTCAGTGACTAAGCAATCAATGCAGTCTACCAAGGAGGAAGTTCTTGGGTGCCCTCCCAAGTTGGGTGCCAATCCTCAACTTGGAAGGAGAAGAGTTGGAAGCATGGTACACTATGGAAGAAGAAAGAGCACCCCAGAAGTAGCTGGTACAGGGCAAAGAGGGATACAACAGCTTGGGGCAAGTGTAGAAGGAAGACAGAGAAGAAAAAGTTATGCATGAACCGTTTTTGTTTTTCATGAGTATTATTGTCTAACCAGGAGACATCAGGTCTGGAAGCAAGTCTGAGCTGGAGAGAGATGCAGAATCATAGGTCAGGTCCCACCTTTTAAGCCATAGACCAACATGATGTGCAAAGAAAATATAAATGGAGCAGCCAATTATAAAATGGCTGATGCGTGAGACATCAAAAATAGGTGGTCACTCCCAAAGATAGTTGGCCTGCCCAGAAAAAAAACGGGGGGTCAAATCTGAGGGGATACCCACAGGTTAGGTTGTGTGCCCTAATCTGATGGAACCATCTTGTTTTTGAGGTAGTTTGCAACAGATGAGGAAAGTACATAAAGAAGTCATTAGATTTTAATTACATTAATTCAGATTCTAGGTTAGGTGGCTCAAGGAGTCTCTGAATCTCTTGCAGTGGGCCCTATGAAGGCTGACTTGGGTCTTTATTTAGGAGAAACACCTGAGTGGGATCTGTCCAGATTTACTGTGCCATTAATTTACATTACTGCTTAACTCACGCCATTGATCTAGGCTGTATTACAAGTAAGTTACTTTTAAGCTGTAAACCTCTTTGCAGTCAAAAGTTCTATGATTCCCTTAGGGCTAGTAAAAAATTTATCAGAATCTACAGCCAGACTAAAACAATATCCCCTTCATGAAAGCCTAAAGATTTGAAGTTAGGCCTAGACTGGGGAAGACCTAACAGCTTTAAATTAAAGAGGTGACTTATACACTACTGATTCTGAGAATTAAGAGACAAGCTTTCAATTTGAGGTGACTATTGGATGTGCTAGGTGGCTTAACTAGCTTGTTAACTTGCACCAGTTAGGTAGCTCAAATAGAATTACAAATGTTTCTACTTATAAGAGTTAACAGGTTCACTGTATGATATTTAAACATTAGTGTACTGAATAAAAATATAAATTGCTCAGCAGTATCCTCTAATAACTTTATTAACATTTTGGTTTGTTTCTGCACAGTTTGGATACTTCCTGACCTCTAAAGAGTAAACAGTAAACATCCTCGTTACTGGGATTTTCTTTCTTTAATCCTGATATTCCTGATGCTGGCCAAAATGTTTTATAAATAAAGATTTTTCTCCCGTAGCAAAAGTAAAGAATGCTCTTTAAAAAGTTCTACCAGTTTTCCAACAATAACTTTTTTTCTTGATACAGCTGTTTTTACCTACAATCACCCTAAGTAAAGTAAAAGTGTGCTCCTTTGGCAGGGGGACGTGTTTAAACACTATCTTTGTAATGCTGTCCACCCTTTTCAGTGATTTCCTTTATATATTCAAATTCTAGTTCCACTATGGGTCCATGTCATCACACATCGTGAATGAATGGGGTTTGAATTCGTTAATATGAATACCGTAAAAAGGAATACATGTGCTATGTACACTCAATGTGTTGGAACTGGCTAATTGGAATGGAATGCATCCGAATAGTTTCCATTAAATTGAATGAGAATTTTATGTAATGGCTTTTAACGTAGGGGTAGATTTTTCAGGAATGAATTAAAGTGGATTGGTGACTTTTCCTTAACTAATTCTATCAGGAAGACACTGGCCTAAGCTAAGAGTTAGACATGTTGGTACCAAAGGGCTGACTGCACTCAAGCACTTATGTGCATGAGCTGATTTTCAGAGCAGAAAGAGAGCCTACCAGGTGGAAGTTTTGTGTGTGATTATCCACCTGCAAAGATGAAATAGAGTGAATGGAGAAGAGAGGATGATGAATAGCCCCAGCCCAGGCCTATATAATACCTTAAAACTCTTGGTTTAGGGGAGTGAAAGTAGAAGCTGAAGGGCTGTTCTTACAGGATTTTGAAGAATGTGGTTCTGAAGTGTGACGTCGAGTGGGCTGATGCCTGCTCCCTCCACCCCGCTCCTTTTGTTTGGTACCCAGCACTATTCCTGCACTGTGACAATTCTAGGGCATTGGTGGTGACACTTGAAAGGGAAGCATCAATGTATGAGCAGATAACTTGTGTAGTAGGCTGAATAATGGTCCCCCAAAGATGTCAACAGCTTAATTCCCACAACAGTCATACTTCACTGCCTCGTACTAAATGTTTGTGTTCTCTCAAAATGTATATATTGCAGCTGTCATTCCCAGTGTGATATTTTGAGGTGGGACCTTTGGGGGCTTAGATGAGGACATGAGAGCAGAGCCTGCTTGATGAAAGTAAAGCACTACAAAAAGAGAGAGAGACAGGAAAGTTCTCTTTCTATCATGTGAGAATCCAGTTAGATGGTAGCCATCTATAAGCCAGGAAGAGGACCCTCACCAAGATCTGAATCTGCTGGCACCTCGATCTTGGACTTCCCAGCGTCCAGAACTATGAAAAATAAATGTTCGTTGTTTAAGCCACTCAGGCTGTAGTAAAGATCTGCCTAGACTTATGATGGGGTTACATCCCAATAAATACACTGTAAGTTGGAAATATTAAGTAAAAAATGTATTTAATAAACCTAACGTACTAAACGTTATAGCTTAGCCTAGCCTACCTTAAATACTATCTGAACACTTAAATTAGCCTGCAGTTGGCTAAAATAATCTAACACAATAATAAAGTCTTGAATATCTCATATATTTTATTGAATACTGAAAGTGAAAAACAGGATGGTTGCATATGGGTAAAAATGGTTGTTAAGTGTTTCGGTTGTTTACCTTCATGATCATGTGGCCGACTGGGAGCTGTCGCTCATTACCCAGCACCACAAGAGAGTATCACACAGCATATTGCTAGCCCAGGAAGTGATCAAAGTTAAAATTGGAAATATGTTTTGTTTTGTTTTGTTTTGTTTTTTCTGAATGGGTATCTCTTCCACACCAAAATAAAGTTGAAAAATTGTAAGTCAGACCATTTTAAGTCAGGGATTATATTTGTTTTAGCAGCTCAAACTCACTTAGTACAACTTATCTTTCATGGTAAAGGGATTTTGCAGATGTGACTTAGTTGAGGATCTTGAAGTAGAAAAATTATCCTGAATTTTCCAGGTGGGCCTAATGTAATTACAAAGATCTTTATAAAGAGGAATCAGAAGTTCAGAGTGAGAAAAGGATGTGACCACGGAAGCAGAGATTGTAGTGATGCATTTTGAAGATGGAGGAAGGAGCCATGAGCTTCTAGAAGCTGGAAGAGTTGAGGTAATAGATTCTTCCTCAAGATCCCAGAAGGAACATCTTGATTTTAGCTCCATAAAGCCCATTTTGTACTTGTAACCTCCACAGTTATAATTTTGCTTTGTTTAAACCACCGAGTTTATGATAATTTGCAAAAGGCAGCAATAGGAAACTAATGCAGCTTGTAATGACAGACACACATGGGTAGTGGTCAGCGGACTTGGAAGTACCCACTGGAGCCTTGCAGGAAAGCAGTAGTACCCAATAGGAGAGCACGTGTGAGAACTACCCAGGGGCCTCCCCAAAGTCTTGTTGTGGAGAGACTTTGCGGGGATTTAAGACTCTGTGTTGCATTTTGGGACAGGGAGCCATCCATGTTATTAAAAATCTGGCCTTATTTGTACATATGGACCAGTGAAGGCTGCGGCCACTTGCAGTTACAGAAGGATTCACACAGACCTGACTTGTCAATAAACCTGTCTTTCACCAGCTTCAGCCTGAAGAGTTTATCTGTGGTCAATAGAAACCGTGTGGCATCGTTGCAGCCTTCCACTTCTTCCTCTCAACCCTGTGATCTGAGTTATTCAGTTACCCTATAGGGCAAATGAAGCCTGAAAAGCTCAAGTACAATCAAAACCAGCCTCACTCGAGGGAAAGGAAGTTGGTTTTCTGACCTTGTTGCTGGTTTAAGGAGGGACCATACACCAACAAGACACCCGAAACGATGGGGCACTCATTCTGAGTGAGAATTAGTTACATTTATCTGAGGTAGATGAGGGTGGAAGGAAGAGTATGGCCCTGTGTTGTCACTGATAGTTAAATCTCTTGCTCCCAATGTAACAGCGACTGGGGAAAAGTTAGAAAACTATGGCGTCTTCCCTTGAGAATGACCTATGACTCAGTGTTCTCTTCAATACCTCAGTACTATAAACAGACATGCCATCATTTGCAAGGGTAAAATTATACTCATGAGTGCAGTAGTACTCCAAATATTGCAAACTCCACAACACTTGATACAACTTGGTAATTTAACGAATATCACCACTGTGTAGAGAAAATATCTTGCAGATTATTTTATATACAATTAGGATAAAAGTCCCTTATGTATGTTTTATTATGCATCCCATTTTAATAACACATCAAAACAGTGACTGTTCTATTGTGCTATAAATTCTTCTCATTTGGCTTACAAGTTCCAAAAATAACATCAAGATTCAAATGAGTTTTATTCCTAAGTTTTTTAATAATTGTAATTAAAGGGCTAAATTTTTAACTCTGATTTTCCTGTGAAGATGCATAGATTGGCCTTGGTACAGGGCCCAATACTGTCAAGTTAGGGCCAATTGAGGTTAAGTGGTGTTTCTGGTAGAATCTTGGTCTAGCTCTTATTTTTCTTTTGAGACTACAAGTACTTGCTACTTAGGAGGACATTTGACATTATAATAACGTAAGTACATTAACACCCTTTAACTACTTGTGGGGTCATTAAGCTTGTCCACACATCAACACCCCCAAGCACATCTGTAAATGGGAACAATGTTTCTCTCTTTTTTTCTTTAGAGACTTCCCCTTCAGGGTTTTGGACTCTTCCATTGTACCATACAGAGATAGTGCTACTCATGTCTGCCCCTGACCCTCCTGGGGCCCTATCTGAATTTTCACAAAGCCCACTCTATGTGGTTTACACCATGACAGCAGGGAGCACAGCAGTTGAAAAGCACATTGACTAGCATAAACTTAGTTCAATGTACATATATTGAATGAATGATTGAATAAATATGAATGTATGCATAAATTATGAAATGAATAGGTTTCCTTTCCAAGCATCATCTCATACTTGGGGTCCTTTCCTTTACTGGATTTTCTTTTGAATTAGTATTCAAAATTATTCTGCCCACCCACTTGCAGTTATACTATACCTGGAAAGTGTGTGTGTGTGTGTATGTCTGTGTGTGTATGGGTATGAATACGCACAGACATACACACTTGACCTTGAACAACAGGGGGAGTTAGAGTTGCCAACTACCCACACAACTGAAGATCCACATAAAACTTTTGACTCCCACAATACTTAATAGCCTACTGTTGACCAGAAGACTTACCAATAACACAATCAATTAACACATTTTGTTATATGTATTATATACTGTATTCTTACAATAAAGTAAGGAAAGAAAATGTTAAGAAAAATAAGAGAAAATACATTTACAGTATTGTACTGTATTTGTCAAAAAAACTACATAGAAGTGGACCCATGTAGTTCAAGCCTGTGTTGTTCAAGGGCCAACTGTGTACAGTAAAACCTTGAATTGCTAGTAAATTGTTCTACGAGTGTTCCGCAAGAAGAGCAGACATTGCTAATAAATTTTAACTTGATAAACAAGCAATTTTTTGCAATATGAGTAGCATGTGATGCCAGTGTCCCATGAACACAACTGAGCCAATGGTTCTTGAAATTTGCTTTCATATATGAGTGCTTTGGATTATCAGCATGTTACCAGAACGAATTATGCTCACAAACCAAGGTTTTTCTGTATATGACAGTATATGACAATAAGTGCTGTTACCTCATTTGGTGGGTGGCAGGGAACCAAAGATTCACTAGAATATAAAGGAACACACGGGTTTCACGGTCCGCTCCTGGTTTGCACCCAACTATGTCCTTTATTAAGTCTGTAACATGGGCAAATTCTTTAACATTTGTGTCTCAACTTCCTTATCTATAAAAATGAGAATAAATATGTGTCTTCAAGAAACTGTTACCAAAACGTTATTTGTAGATGAATCCTAAATCTAGCAGTGAGTCCTGTTGGAGTAGGAGGCTCATAAGCCTCTCCACACTCATAAGAACAAAACTGCAGGGCATAGCTATTTTTGGAGGAATGACTTGCTGAGAACAGGCATCTGGCAGACCAGATTGAAAGGAACCTCTTCTCAGGGATGCAATTCCTAAACAACTGTGGGCAGAGGCTGGAGATCTTGTCTTATTAGTAATGAAAGTTTTGTCTAATGAAAAGATTCATGGGCACAATTTAAATGGGACATTAAAAGTTCAGCAGAGTGTGGACAATACAGTGAATTTCTGCCAGAAATAAAAGAAAGAGCTCCTTAATTCTATTTGGTAAAAATCTTTATTTAAAAAAAATTAACATTTGAGACAGAGACAGAGCATGAGTGGGGGAGGGGCAGAGAGAGATAAAGAGGGAGACCTAGAATCTGAAGCAGGCTCTGAGCTCCCAGCTGTCAGCACAGAGCCTGACATGGGGCTCGAACTCACGAACCACAAGATCATGACCTGAACTGAAGTTGGACGCTTAACCGACTGAGTCACCAAGGCGCCCCGGTAAAAGTCTTTATTAATTTCTAGTGAGTAAATACTAAAAAAAAAAGTCATAACACCATATATTATTTTTACTTCTAGAGTTGATATTTCACAAAAAGTCAGAATTCCTGTGGATTTGTTATTTAAACTAAGTTTGTTTTCAACTCAAAGCTTAAAAAAGAGGTTTTCCTTCTAAGAGTCTCCCACTTGGTTGCAGCTCTAGCATCTCCAGATGTGTTGGCCATTCCTAAATCACAGGGGTGTTTTTTTTTTTTTAATACCCTACGCAAAGAATTTCTCTGTCTTGTCTCTGTCTTGTCAAGATTAGCTTTTACCTTAAAAGTCTAAAATCTAAAAGATGATTAGTGCTAACTAATCAGAAAAAGTCTGGAAACTTCACTTCAGCAACTTTAACCTTCCAGATTCTAGAGTCAATAGTCAAGTTACTGAAGAATTAAATCTCCAGTTTTCCATAGTTTTACTCAGACAGTCAAAAATACATCCAACACTGGTTCTCAACAAGAGAACCCAAGGGGCATTTGGCAATATTGAGAGGCATTTTTATTTGTCACACCTGGGGAGAAACTACTGGCATTTAGTGGGTAGAGACCACGAATGCTACTAAAATTCCTAAGGTGCCTACAACTCCCACACAGAAATTTTCTGGTCCAAATGTCAATAGTGCTAAGTTCGGAAATCCTGCATTACAGTGATACATGTTGCAATTAATTTATACTAATTAATCAGAGGCAGAATGTCATATTATAATATGGTGCTTGAGTGGGTTCCCTACTTTTTCATTGGGGACACCATATCTACAGGAGTAGATGATTGTTAGGATTCTTCATAGTTAGAAACTTATGTAAATGACTGTTACTTTGAGACTCGGTAATTTTAAATGAGCTTCAAAATATTTTTAAACAAATATTGCATTGGAATTTTTAAAATAATTTTCTGAAAGCTAGATTTAAAATCTCAACATCTAGTATGCAGTCCCACCTTGCAAACTAACTGCTGTATAACCTTAACAGACTTTTAACATCTATGAACTTTAATGCTTACATTTACAAAATGAATTAAAACATACACCTATCTCATAGCAGGTTTTAAGCAAAAAAAAAAAGTATGTAAAATCACTTTCATAAGTGTCAAGTAAATGTAAGGTATTATTGTGGCTTTTTAAAATATAGATTTCCTTTTGAGTAATCAACTGGTTTTATGACCTTTTATTTTTAAAGAATAATTTTATTAGTTTTTCAGATAGAGACTCTACATATTTCTAAAATAAATATCATATTCCTTAGCATCCTAGCACATGCCTCCAATTTTACTTTAATGGAAAGGGAACATAAATACAAGTTTTAAACTAAATCTGATTGAGTAGGCTCTATTAAGCACAATTTAAATTTAGATAAATGACAACTTAGCTTTTATTTACTGTTTTACCCATATATATATATATATACGTATATATGTATATATATACATATACAGTATATATATGTGTATATATATACATATACACACATACATAAATAGCTCCTAAAGTCATGTAAATTTTAATTTTCCAGAAAACATGACTGTCTTTGAGACTTCAAGTACTATCTCTTATTATACAATCACAAATACTGGTTAGAGAATTAAATCTATAATCACAATATACAGTGAAATGACAATGCTAAGTCTATATTATATACGGAGTTGATGTATTAAAAAAGAAGTTTTCACACTCAAAAGGCTATAGAGGGACTGGGCAGATCATTTAAATGAAGCAAGTATAGGGGCTCCTGGGTGGCTCAGTCGGTTAAGCGTCCGACTTCAGCTCAGGTCACGATCTCGCGGTCCTTGAGTTCGAGCCCCCCGTCGGGCTCTGGGCTGATGGCTCAGAGCCTGGAGCCTGCTTCCGATTCTGTGTCTCCCTCTCTCTCTGCTCCTACCCCGTTCATGCTCTGTCTCTCTCTGTCTCAAAAATAAATAAAACGTTAAAAAAAAATTTATAAATGAAGCAAGTATAAGAAAACAGGGAGCCTGGGAAAGGCACATACCACCCCCCTCCAAACTAATGTTGACATATAGGATTATAGGTCTAGTGCCCCCAGATCCTAGAATTTTTGAAGAGAAATCAGAAATTCTGATGTTGATGTGAAACTTCTGTATTTTTAAAGCCTCTGTAGAGAAAATTTGCTTAAGGGCTGTCAGCAACCACTATTCTAAAAAAATAGTGTAAAACAGTACTTTTTCACCAAAATGTCTCAATATTTAAAAAAGAAATGTTTGAGCAGTGATAATTTCCACTGTTTTTTAGTAAAATTCCTCTAAGGGACATGGACAAGAGAAACCATGGGAAGTCTGCACAGTAGTCCAGAACCCTTCAAGGCTCTGATGCCTTGGCCTTCTCTTCTTACTTGCTCCCTCAGGACCTTTAGGTGAGAAGACCAGGATCTCACAGAAGTCTGAAATCAAATCTCATAGAATGTAGTCCTACTCTGTAGGAATAGAACACTTAAATCATATTTATATCAACTCCAGAACCAGTCCCCCTTTTGAGAACGATTCAGGTTTCAACTCAAGATAAATAATTAGACATACTCTGGTGTGGGATAAGAGGAAGTATTGCAAAGTTACTCTAACAATGTCAACAAGAACATTCAAATAGTCTCAAGAATGCATTGTTGGGGCGCCTGGGTGGCTTGGTCGGTTAAGCGTCCGACTTCGGCACAGGTCATGATCTCACGGTCCGTGAGTTCGAGCCCCGCGTCAGGCTCTGTACTGACAGCTCAGAGCCTGGAGCCTGTTTCAGATTCTGTGTCTCCCTCTCTCTCTGCCCCTCCCCTGTTCATGCCCTGTCTCTCTCTGTCTCAAAAATAAATAAACGTTAAAAAAAATTATAAAAAAAGAATGCATTGTTTACTAAGCTATATGCACATACGCACAATTTCAGTAATCTATATAAAATTTTCCTAATCATTTATTTTCTGTGTAATATTTCACTCTGCTGTTAGCACTTTAACAGTTCTGTAATATATTGAACACTTCAACCATGTGATATCCAATCAATCACAACCTGTCAGAGGTATGATTTTGATTTTAATATTGACATATTCTCAAATTTGCAAGAATTTCCTTTGAATCCACATTTGCTAATATTCAGTGCACTTTCTCTTTGTCCCATGTCCAAAAACAGGCCTTTGAAATATAATGGAAACTTTTCATTCTGTTGTACTTTGTCATCTGAAGCATTTGTTGATAATAAATCTTGAATTATTCAGCTTCATTTCAGATGTGCAGTCAGCAGGATTAATATCATATCATCGTGGGTTTTTAGGAAAAGAAAACCCTTAAATCTCCAAACCAAAATGTAGACCCCTGATACCTTTTCAAAATGTGCTAAAGTGCGTACAATACAAACTGAGAATTTCAAGGCTTGGCATGTTTACTAGGCAAACATATATACAACCACACAACCAGTTACATCTTTCTTCCACCTAGATTCATTTCTCAAACCATCATTTTTAAGTCTTAAAACTAGAAATTCCAAACACAGTTACGAACAGAGCAATAGACATCATTTTAAACCGTCCAAGAGTCAGTATATATTATTGAAAATTTATTGAAAAAAAGGCACTGTAGAAGATGAGAGAAGAGTGGGAATCATGATCCTTGCTTTCACAGAGACCTAGAGAAAACTAAATATACCTGAATCAATCAAAGATCTATTCATTGTGCTCTAACATTTACAGGTAACAAACAGCCACAGAAAGGGTGATGGGTCTAAAATAGAGACAACTTTTGAGGAAATGTGGAGGTTGGTGTTTACCCCTAAAAATCCTGTGTATAAGTGCTTTATTAGTTACAACAAAATTCTGGGGTGTATTCTGCATGACAAAATTAGCCATAAATGATAAGATGTATCTGGCTTTCAAAAATCTGTGACTCTGAGCTTAGATTTTTGCTTTTTGCTTTAGTGTTGCAAGGGAGCCACATTATTTACTTCTATTTTACTGTCATTTCAGTTAATATAAGACTTATACACCTTAAAGAATAGATACTTTAATGTGACTCAAACATGTTCTATGACATAGATTCGGTGGGATCAAATCCCAATAATGTAGCTACAAATTGAGCTTCAGTTTAATCTCTAATTTCAGTTACCCTGTAGCAGCAGTGGACAGTGGGTGGGTAAAACCTACTGGTTCATGTATGCTACTGAATAGTCAAAAAATAAGATTTAATGGTTATTTTTACTGTTGATAGAACCATCAATGGGTTTATTTTGGGGTGAGCCAAATCATTGCCAGTTAAGAGAGCAACACCAGAGCCCAGTATTTATTGTAAACATGACAATATGGCATGGCCTGTATATGTATACACACACACACACACACACACACACCTGAAATTATTAAGAGAACCTTGTTTTCTGATTTCTTCAAATAAATAGTTGGCATATATGTGAGTGTATGTGACTGTATACACACATGTAGTGGCCATGTGTGAAAATCTTAGTATAATGCAAAATACTTTATTTAATCCTTTGTTAGGGTAAGTGGAGGACAGGATGAAGAAGAATTGAAAATAACCAAAATATGAGGAATTCTATCTTCTTTCCATGAAACAACAATTGAAAAGGGAACCAAAATATATTTTATGCATGCAGAGTTTGACATTTACTGAGTGTTTCCAGAAGGGAGACAGTTTTAAAAACCTGCCATCATTATTTATAATATAAATAGCCAAATACATAAAGCACAGATTTCCCACCTCATTTTAATAAATATCAACAATATTAAAGCATTGATAGTATTGTTCATAGCTTCTGTCTTTAATTTTTTTGTCTAGCTTACTAATTGCTGAGAGAAATATTAAGATCTCCAATTGCTTGAGAAATTTGTATTTCTGTCTTTAATTTTCTCAATTTTTATTTCATGTACTCTTAAGCTCTATTATTAGATATACATTTAAGGTCGTTATATCTTCCAAATGAATTGACCCTTTATAATTTTTAGATTTACCTATTGATATATGATAATATGGTTTCTATTGATATGTTCTTTGTCTGATATTAATATATCCTTTCCAGGCTCTTTATTATGGCTTGCATGGTATATATTTTTCCATACATTTAATTTAAACCTATCCAATTTAAGCTTATCTATATTTTATGTTTAAAGTGTATTTCTTTTGGAATATAGTAAAGTTGGGTCTTGCCTTTGTTTCCCCCCATTCTGACTACTACAACTTTTTAACTGGAGCATTTAGACCATCAACATTTAATGTAATTTTTATATTATTGGCTTATGACCTACAATTTAATTTGTTTTGGCAGCTCTTTTTTTTTCTCTTTTCTTCCTTTTTTACCTTCTCTTGGATTAACTGAATTTTTTTTTCCAAACTTCATTTCTAAGCACTAGCTTCTTAGCTATACATTTTGCATGGTAATGGCTGCTTTGTGTATTACAGTACGCATCTCTAACTTTTCAATTTACATAGAATTGTTATTGTTCTGCTTATGTAAAAATGTGAAAATTTCACAACTTCATAGTTTAACACCTCACCATCATGTTATATGGCCATATGTATTATGCTATGTATGTTACAAATCCCACAATTCAATCTTACATTTTTTATTAATGGTTTTGTATTTTAAAGAAATAAGAGGGAGCAACAGCCTTTTACCTTGTTGAACACTGAATATTGAACATGGAGTTGGGAAGAGATGTACATAACCAGCTGACTCTAGTACACAACTGTAATCTAAAGCATTTCTTATTTCTAGGGACGAGTTCTTACTTTTCTTCACAGTTCTGAGTTTTTTAAATTACCCAACATCTTCTGTCATTAGTATGACCTGAGATAATATATTGGTTATCCTTCCTGATAAAATTTTTGGCAAACCTTATCGCTTAAAATTCTATTTGAGGTCCCTGGATCCATAGAAACATAGACTTGTGGACCCTCTATATCAACCATTTGTTTAGAGTTGTGAAAATTGAGACCAGGGGAACTTAAATGATTTAAATAAAGCTAGACAACGAATCAATAGGTAAACTTAGATTGGAATATACATTTCCTAACTTCTAGAGGTCAGATCTTGCCTGAAATTCAGGTGCTTTTCACCCAGCAAATGTAGTATCTTATATTCTAGTGACTCTTTATTTCCTACCAGACTGTAAAAGCCTCGAGTGCAGAGTATGTTAGGGTCCATTTTATCTTTGAATCTCTAGCACTTAGGACAGTGTCTAAGAGAGCAGAGGACCACAGTGTGCAACAGTTGTTTGGCCCCACTTAAAAAAAGAACAAAACAAAACTGAATTTGAATGTCCTTGAAATGGGACACATATATTCTATAGAATAAGATATATAGGGATATCTCAGTGCTGCCCACCTTACTAATTCATTTATGGGAAACAATTTATATATTTGTGTATCTCACACATCACTTAAATTTTTAAGTACCCAATAAACGTAAAATGAAGAATCAGGATATCAAATGCTTATTTTTTTTTTCTTAGGTAGGAGGGTGATAAACTCTCTTGGTTTGCCCAAGACTGTTTTGATTCTAGAACTGAAAGTTTTGCAATTCTAGGAAAGCCTTAAATCCTAGGCAAGTCAAAATGGTTCATTACTCTTAGCTGGCTGATTTTTCTCTAAGTAAAAATAATTTTTTATCAAAATATTACCAAAGTATCAATGACTTATAATTCCATCTCTCTGGGAAAATAAAAAAAATAATTTAACACTGTATTGTGTAATTGAAATTTGCTAAGAGAGTAGAACTTAAGGGTTCTCATCAAAAAACAAAAAAAAACCAAAACCAAAACAATAAAAAATAGAAATATGTGAGGTAATGGGTGTGTTAATTATCTAGAGAGGAGGAATCCTTCACAATGTATACATAATTCATCACAGTGTACTCTTTAAATATTTTAAAGTTGTATTTGTCAACTTTTTACCTCAGTAAAGCTGGGGAAAATACTCTGGCTTGTCTGGAAAAAAGAATAATTTGATTAGTTACAACATCTAGGTGAACTCTGTCTGCCTTCTCTCAAGGAACTTGTGATAAATCCTGATCTAATCATACCTTAGGTTCATTTCTTCATGCTGAAGTGTATTCATCATGGTCTTTTCTTGAGAATAAATGGCTACACTTCCTCTGACTCTAGTGATATATCAGTGTTTATAGACAACCTTCACAAAGGACCTGGTGCACCTCAAGTTTTAGTAATAGTTTCCATGGAAGAAATCCCATTGCTTCCTTAGTCCTTATGATAAGTGTGCCTCCCTGCAAGACTTTTTTTCTGTGAGAACCTCTCAGTTGATGCTCTTCTAGGTGGTCTTGCTTCCTACAGAACCCCCCTCTCAGAGTCTAAACCTAATTTTTCTCAAGGAAGGCCAGTTGATTTCATAATTTGTTTTGTTAATTTGTCTCAGTTTGGTGAGGTGGCTCTAGCTGCAACCACTCCCTCTTTCTTAAGTTTCCAGAATTTAGGATACTCATGAATTACTTATGTGTCTATGTAATGAAGTCTTCCCTGCAGTTTTGCCTGTTGCCTTCCCTTCCCTCCTCTCCAAGGTACTTCAGGTCTTGGGTAGATGTTTGATTTTAGAAGGCCATTTTGTGCCTCTCTCCATCATTCTCTTTCTCTCTCCATCTCTCCAAATAACATCTCTATGTTATTTGAAAACATATTTGGAAGAACATAAAAAAAATGGTTTGTTTTTTACTATTTAAAATAGTAGTGGCTCTAAGGATAGATTTGGGGAAAAAAATGAGATAATACAAATACGAATTATACCAGAAAGAGGTGGTGGGTGTTGGAGGAGGAGGAGGAAAGTGCAACATAGAGATGGAGACTAGAGGAGAAGAAAATAACCTTTTTCTTCCCTATCTTCTCTGTCTTGACAGAAATCTCTGATTCTTTGTCCACTTCTCCATTTGAAATCTTCTCATTTGTACTTGGACCCGAACAATCTAGCATATCTGATAACACGATAAAATTGATTTTTAAATATAATTTTTATTTTGTGTACCATAGCCTGAATATTGGAATGAGATACAACAAAAATTTATATTAATTAAAGCTCTTTTAAATATTTGAAAATAGGATTTCTAAATTATCATGTAAGTTTATGCAGAAAACACAAATCAAATGGTTCCTGGTTTTGATGTAATAAAAACTGGTACTGTTATTATAAATTTCTACAACTTTTTTCCCAGCTCCATTGAAAGATGAAAGTGCCAAACACTGTCGTTTTTCAGCCCTTCCCCTTGGAATTCCTGTCACTCTTATTTAGTAGACCTTATTTCTTCATGGAAATAGCACTGTTTCATTTATAAAAAATTCATGGGACACAATTTTCTCTTGAGTACATAGGGCCTAAGGCTTTCAACCATGTCTATACTATTGCCTAGAAACTTGCCTATATTTAAAAGATTCATGAATTTAGAGTTACTATTGGTCAAATGTCAGCAGTGCCTTTTTTAGAGTTATAAAACAGAGGATTAGAAAAAAATCTATAAGAACTCATTCATTTGGTCTTTACTTATGGAAAAACTTGCCCTACATCAATCAAAACAGACAAATAATCTTATTCTTAAAAAAAGAAGAAGTCACCACTTACCTTAGTGTTTAGATACTAAAATGAAAGGCCTTGTTTCTTGTGGAATGTAGCATTTTGTTACAATAACAATCTATTTCTCTTACCAGATAAACTGAGGTTTTTTTAAGTTTGTTTATTTTGAGAGAGCAAGCACGTGCACAAGTGGGGGAGGGGCATAGAGAGAGGGAGAGAAAGAATCCCAAGCAGGCTCTTTGCCACCAGTGCAAAGCCCAACACAGGGCTCGAACTTAGGAACTGTGAGATCATGACGTGAGCTGAAACCAGGGGTCAGAGGCTTATCCAACTGAGCCACCCAGCCTCCCCAATATATTGAGTTTTTAAATTGCCTCTGTACTTCAATATTCTGCTTTTTCAAATTTTCATGATTATGTTTCCTGGTTAAAGTTTCTGTATTTCTCTTCAATCAGTAACCTAGATAAATAGTTGACATCTTTGATCCCGCAGCTTTCAGCATATTATATGAATTTTGTATTCTGTATAATTTATTTTATAATCCAAACACCTAGCACAGGGTTTACAAGTCAATATGTATTAAAGATCAAGGACTCCAATAAACTGAAGATCTGCAAAAGGAGTCCATCAGAGTTTGGAGCCTGAAAGTTTGTGAAATGGAGCTCAAAACCCAATCTGTACTAGTGAGAGTTAGATTTCATATTGTGATTCAAATCTACTATTACTAGTATTATCTCGTGATTCAAACACTTCATTTATTAAGTGCCTGCTCAATGGTTCTTAAAGCTAGATGACATTATTTCCCTGGTGACAAAGTCACTCGGCTATTTATTACTCACTTAGATTATTCTATCCATTTCATTCCCTCAGGGCTACAAGTCTGTCTAGAAGAGAATACATTAAGATGATGAAGACTTTTACCTACATCTGAAGTCATGAAAGGAATTAATTTTTTTTATTTTAGCACCTGACACGTCTAAAATTAATAATTATAATCACTTATCAAGTACATATTGTGTTCCAAAGACTGTGCTAACAAGTACTTTGTTTGCACAGTCCATTTTATATAATTGTCACAAAAACCCTGTCTGGTACTGATATCAACTTTACACGTGAGGAAAGTAAGTTTTAGAAAGATTAGATGGCTTACCCACATTTGAAAAGTTACCAAGTGGCAGAAATAAGATTTTATCCAGTGTGTTTGATTTCAAAGTCTTGTTATTTCCTGCTATGCCAATATTTCCTGCAAATTGAGGACCTACAATTCACTTGCTAATATTGATAAAAATGATGCTTTAGATAAGCATGGAAATGAAAGCTAATAAACTTATAAAATAAATATACAGAAAGACATTAGTTAAATTGCAACAGATAATTTGATTTGTAGAGACATTTCAGTGTTGTGCTCAATCTTAGAACATAGAGAACCCATATGGTTCTCTACCATTATATGGTGGATTTCATTGTCATTAAGGAGAACCATGCTTCCATCATTACAGAAAACTGTCAGTGGATCTTTAAATATATTTTTGGTATTTATGTATAATTTATGTTTTACATTTTATACATTCAATATACTAATAGAATCACATGTTAATATTTTATATCAATATTACACTGGGTATTTGGAAGAGGAGATTGCATAACCATCTCCTTTACAAATAGAATTATACTAAAAGTATATAAGCAAAAATTTACCATCTTACCCATTTCTAAGTGTACAGTTCAGTGATGTTAAATATATTTATGTTGTTCAACCATTTTCTAGAATTTTTTCATTTTGCGAAAGTAAAACTTTTTACCTGGTAAAAAAACAACTCCTCATTCTTGCTCCCCTCAGTTCCTGGGAACCACTATTCAACTTTACATTTCTATGAATTTGACTACTCTAGATACTTCATATAAGTGGAATTCTATAGTATTTATTTTTTTGTGTGTGAGTGGCTTGTTTGACTTGGCATAATATCCTTGAGTTTCATCCATATGGCAGCATGTGTCAGAATTTCATTTTTAAGGCTGAATAATATTCCGTTGTATGTGTAGACCATATTTTGTTTACCCATTAATCTGCTGATAGACATTTGGGTTGTTTCTACCTTTTGGCTATTGTGAATAGTGTCGCTGTGAATGTGGAGGTACAAATATCTCTTCAAGAACTGGCTTTCAATTTTTGTGTGTGTGAATACCCAAAAGTAGATTTGCCAGATTATATGGCAATTATTATTTTTTTTTTTTGAAGAACCACCATTTTGTTTTCCAAAGTAGCTGTACCATTTTACATTCTTACCAGTAATTTGCAAGGATTTCTATTTCTCCACATCCTCACTAATACTTGTTATTTTCTGTGTTGTTTTGTTTTGTTTTTATAATAGCCATCCTCTTGGGGGTGTGAGGTGATATTTCACTATGGTTATGATTTAAATTTCCCTGATGATTAGTGATGGTGATGTTTTCATATGCGTATTGGCCATTTGTACATTACCTTTGAGGAAATGTCTATTCAAATCCTCTGCCTATTTTTGAAACTGTTTTTTTTTTTTTCTTGCTGTTGTTGAGTTGTAACCAACGTTATTCTTATTACAGTTTTCGCTGCAGTATCTGACAATCTTTAGGTAGGAATGAGCCATAAGATAATTCAAGATAATTGGGATCAAGCCCTACATTGGTCTCTGTGCTGAGAATGGAGCCTACTTGGGATTCTCTCCTTCTGCCCCTCTCCCCTGCTGGTGTATGCTCTTTCTCTCAAAATAAACTTAAAAAAATCATAGACTTATTTAAGGTACACAAACATTTGGTAAACCTAAGGAAGCATTTCACTTAATTCTGATTTTAATATGTTTTTGAAAACACATGAATGGGTATTAGTACAACTAATATTTGAGCTAGAATAGAGTTTAGATACAGATACCATTTCATCCAGTTTGCTCATTTTACAGATAAGGAAATAATAAGGAAGAAAGTATTTGTTACACAATTAGTTAATGCACAACTAGGCTTGGAAGTCAGGGACCCAGGTCTCAAACTACTGCTTCTTTTCTACCTCCTGCACTGTTGTCATGAGTAGACTCCAGCTGAAGAAGTTGTCTTTGGAATTTATTGACCTAAGATCCCAAACACTCCAATTCTTGCTCCTTAGTAGTTATAATGTCTTTAGCAAGACACTTAAGTATAGTGATGTTCAGGATTTTCCATTAATAAACATAAAAAAACCCTGTCCTCTAATATCAATGGTGGTTATGATATTCAAATGAGATAAAATATGTGAAAATCTGAAATGGACAGTTACATGTAAGTATAAGGTGGTATTACTATTAACATAAAATTTTTGTGACATGTATTAGGATGAAAAGAAAAAATTGAGTATCTAGATACATACTTAAATTTCGATCTTATATATTCCTCTCTATGTACTTGTCCCCATAGATACAGTGGCTAACTGTATGTGACACATACCAAATCTCCAACAATTCTTCCCTTTGTCATTTCTGGATTTTCATCTCCTTATTTGCAAAAGGAGAAAGTCTGGGCAAGATGATGGCTACAGATCAATTCAACTAAAATATCTATGATGCTGTGATACGAATGTCCCGTTAAAATTAACTGCAACTGAAAATTCTTTTGAGTCTATTAAGTGTATACTGTGGGAAATAGTATTAAGCCAAAGACTATAAGCTAGACATTGTCCTTATGCTCTATATGTAGGAAAGCAAATAAAATATTTTTTTATAAAGCTTTGCTTACTAGCTCCTGCAATTTCCATGTGTCTCTTCTTCAGAGGTCATCTTCTCCCAAATGTAAAACTAGAATAAATATTTTTCTCATTTCCTTATTCCCACACACACAAAACAAAGTCCTTTAAAGAACATATACTTTGAGGGATGCCTGGGTGGCTTAGTCGGTTAAGTGACCAACTTCAGCTCAGGTCATGATCTCATGGTTCCTGAGGTTGAGCCCTGTGTCAGGCTCTGTGTTGACAGCTCAGAGCCTGGAGCCTGCTTTGGATTCTGTGTCTCCATCTCTCTATGCCCCTCCCTCACTAAGGTTCTGTCTCTCTTTCCCTCAAAAGTAAATAAACATTAAAAAATTAAAAATAAAGAACATACACTTTGGGTTTGAATCCCAGATCATCTGATCACGGCTGAGTTAGTTTGTACAAGACATTAAATGCCTTAAGACCTCAGTTTTGTAAATACATCAAGTAAATGAGAGTATTAGTCCCCCTCCTCCAGACTTATGTTCAGGACTGAGTGAAATATACTACATATGGTATGTAGCACAGATCCAGATAGAGAGCAGATGTTCATTAAGTGTTAATTTCTCTCCTTCCCTTTCCAAGTAGTTACCATTAGGGAATTTGGGTCCACAAATAAGGCCAGACTCCTTATAATGGGGATGCTGTTCATGACAGTTACTTAAGAAAGTAAAGCATCTAGCAATAGTTCAATTTATAGAAAGTTTATTTCACCAACTGATGATTCATGGAAATGTGACCCAATGGTAGGACGAGATCCTAAGGCCAAATCAAACAGACACCTTGAGTTAAGGATGTTACTGAACATGTGAATAGGTAATATAAATGAAACCTGAGCATTCAAATCTTTTATCAGTAGACCAAGAAAAATGAATTTATTCACAGTGGAGTTGCTTTACATTGAGTGAGGTCTGGTGGTTCAGAATCTAAATTCTCAAAAGGTAGCTCTGTGGAAGTCTTTTTTTTTTTAATTTTTTTCTTGAAGGTCAGGTGTTTCTGACATGGCTGAGGAAACTTTTTTGAAGGAGTTAATCTGAGTCCAAAAGAAACAAATTAAACTACAAACATAAACTTGAAAAGAAATCACACACTTAAAGGAAATCTTTAGAGGAGTTGTATTTGTGATCATGAGTCTCTGTTAAAATGTTAAGTGGTATTTGACCTAAATCCATAGCCCTTCTCTCCATCTCCTTCTCTGGCTAATCCATTAATGGTGATTTCTAATTGGTTTTTATTTAGAAAACAGGCCATACTAAATCCTATCTGAACTGAAATGTTGATCAAGATACTTGGATCTTTGATAGATTCATATTGAGCTGGGACCCAGGCTGACAGAATTCCAGACCCTTTCACTGTCTGTTCTGGGTGCTGGTTCTTCAAATCTTTCTATGACTGGACAGTGATAAGTTTTACTCTAAATGCAGGTTTCTTAATTACAGCTCTATAACATTTTGGACTGGATAATTCTTGTTAGGGGATTGTCCTATCCATTATATAATGCTTAGTATTCCTGGTCTCTGCCCACTAGGTGCCTGTAGCACCCAAGTCACCCTATTGTGACAATCAAAAATGTCTTCAGTCACTGTCAAATGTCCCCTGGGGAACAAAATCATCCCAGATTGAGAACCATGGGCCCTAACAAAACAAAATGTATGCTTATTCACAAGCATTACATCTATTTAAGTATTTATTGTCCTACACAAGATGCTCAGTTTTCAAAAAAATCATGAGACATATATAAAAGTTGGGGACAGGGAGGGACCATTTTGAACACAAAAGCAGGCATCAGAGCCAGACTCAGGTATGACACAGATGTTGGAACTTTGAGATAGGGATTTACAATAACTATAATTAATATATTAACAGCTCTAATGGAAAAGGTAGACAACATGCAAAATGAAATGTGTAATTTCAGGAGAACAATGGGAATTATAAGAGGAATCAACTAGAAATGCTAGAAATAAAAAGCAGAAATGAATAATGCCTTCAGTGGACTCATCAGTCAACTCAACACAGCTAAAGAAAGAATCAGTGACCTTGAAGACTAGAGACCGAATAAGATGGAAAACAGCTTGTGACAAAATTTTTTTTGAAGTTTGCCACTTAAAGAACAATCTTCTAAGTGCTGTGGAGTAATGGATTCTCTTCATTTACGTTTTAGTTTTCTTCTCTGGGTCATACCAATCTATTACCTTTTCATATGCTTTATGACCTCTTTGATTCCTTCTTGACTTTTTCAGAGTGCTTCTAAGTTAATTTTTTTTTTCATAAACAGGGTTTTAGCGGTTAAAATTTTATATTTGCAATATTGGCTTTGGTTTACCGCTACACTTAATTGAAATCTGAGTTCCAAATTTTGAAAATGTTTCTTCAGTGTCTGTTATATCTTCCAATATTGCTTACAAGAAAATAATTATCAGATTATCAGAATATCAGATTTTCTTCTTTTGTAGATAAGCTGTTTTATTTTTCTGCATACTCTTAGAAATTTCTTTTTCCCTAGTGTTGTGATTTCTACAGAAATTGATGAGGTATAGGTGGTTTTGTATCAAATCTATAGCACTTCTGGTGTGAGCTCTTTGAATCCAAAGACTATATATTGGGAATTATTCTTTGGCTTCTTAAAATCTTATTTTATTTATCCTTTTTTTCTGTCTATAGTGTCTGTATTCTCCTTCTTGAGCTTCACTTATATGTCTTTTCTAACTCTGGGCCTAATTTCAGAGTCTCTTAAATTTTCCTTAATTTTCAGTAACTTTTTATTTAAACTGTAAATTCTGGGAAATTTCTTTTATTTTCTAGATCATGAACTTGGTGATAAGGCATGTTCAGTTTACTGTTTACTTGGTCCATTAGATTTATTAGTTCAGCTATCAATTTCTTTAAATTTCAGGTATTATTTTTTTCTAATTTTAAGGGAACGATTCTTCTAGGTTTCTTATTTATAGTAGTATTTTCTTGTATTATAGATGAAAATTCTATCCACTTTCCATAAATGCATTAATTTAGAAAAATGTGAATGTTCTTTTCTATTCCCTAATTTTTTTTTCTTCCTCTGAAGTTAGTTATGTGCACTCTGTTTTTGTTCTTCTCATTTATGGGTTTGGGTTTTACTTGTGGTCATTGTACAGTTTTTGGCTTCCCTGTCTTAAAACATTTTGTTTTTTTAATTTTGAGAAAATCTCAAAACAGAAGGGAGAAAGACTTACCTCAATAGAAGATTATGGGTGGATGGTGAAAATTCTCCCTCCTGTTCTGTTACCTTATATGTGATAGTTTGCATCAGTGCATCAGAGGTGAATCTGTTGGCTTGATGGTATATGTTGAGTGGAGGTGGAATGAGATGCCATTGGTCAGTGAATAGTCAGTGTAGGACTGTTCCTGGTGCCTAGCATGCCAAGGTTCTTGCCCATTCTCTGAGTCTGGTTCTTCAGACCCCCTGTTGATTCTGTGAGCTAGCTAAAACCCTTTCACCAAAGTTTTATATTAAGTCCTCAGTTGCCTTAAAGAATTCTAACAAGTATGGCAATCCTTCATTGACCTTCATAGAAATAAAGAAGGACTACGGGAATACCTCATTTAAATGTGTTTTGCAGAATTTGTGTATTACACACATTGACAATTAGTGGCAACCCTACCTCAAGCAAGTTTATGGGTGCCATTATCCAACAGCACTTGCTCACTTCATGCCTCTATGTCACATTTTGGTAATTCTAACAATATTTTAAACTTTTTCATTGTTATATTTGTTATGATCTATGATCAGTGTTCTTTGATGTTACTACTGTAATTGTTTTTGAAGTACCATGAACTATGCAGATTTTATAAGACAGCAAACTTAGTAAATGTGTGTTTTCTTATTGTTCAACTGACCAGCCACTCCCTCATATCTCTCCCTCTCTTTGGGCCTCCCTTTGCTCTGAGACATGACAACATTGAAATTAGGCCAGTTAATAGCCCTATAGTGGCCTCTAAATGTTCAAATGAAAGGAAGACTTGCGTGTCTCATTTTAAATCTAAATCTAGAAATGATGAAGCTTAGTGAGGAAGGCATGTGGAAAGCCAAGATAGGCTGAAAGCTAGGCCTCTGGAACCAAACAATTGGTAAAGTTGTGAACATAAAAGAAAAGCTCTTTAAGGAAGTTAAAAATGCTACTCCAGTGAGTGATAAGAGAGCAAAATAGCCTCACTGCTGACACGGAGAAAGTTTAGTGGTCTAGATAGAAGATCAATCCAGCCACAACATTTCCTTAAGCCAAAACCTAATCCAGAGCAAGGCTCTAAGTCTCTTCAATTCTGTGAAGATTGAAAGATTGAAGATTTCATCTTCTGTGAAGATGTGAGGAAGCTGCCGAAGAAAAATTTGAAACTCACAGAGATTGGTTCATGAGGTTGAAAGGAAAGGAGACTGCTCCATAACACAGATGTGCAAGGAGAAGCAGTAAGTGCTGATATGGTAGCTATAGCAAATTATCCAGAAGATCTAGCTAAGATAAGTTAATGAAGGTGGCGTATAAACAAGATTTTCAGTGTAGATAATGTAACCTTTTATTGGAAGAAGATGCCATTTAGGGAGGTCAATGACTGTTTTTTATTTTAATGTTTATTTTTGAGAGAGAGAGACATTTTTTTAATGTTTATTTTTGAGTGGGGGAGGGGCAGAGAGAGAGAGAGGGAGACACAGAATCCAAAGCAGGCTCCAGACTCTGAGCTGTCAGCACAGAGCCCAACGTGGGGCTTGAACTCACCAACTGTGAGATAATGAGCCAAAGTCGGACACTTAACTGACTGAGTCACTGAGGCACCCCTGCCTGGTTTAAAAGGGTTATAGGATAGCCTGACTCTGTTCTTAGGGCTACAGTAACTTGAAGTTGAAGCCAGTGCTCACGTACCATTCTAAAAATCCTAGCACCCTCAATAATTACGCTAAATCTATTCTGCTTGTGCTCTAGAAATGGAACAACAAAGCCTGGATGACAGTAGGTCTGTTTACAACGTAGTTTATCAGATATTTTATGGCCACACTTGAGACCAATCTTCAGAAAAAAATATTCCTTTCAAAATATGACTCCTCAGTGACAATGCACCTGGTCACCCAAGAATTCTGATGAACATGTACAAGATTAATGTACTGCTAGTACAACATCCATTCTGTACCCCCTGAATCAAGGAATAATTTTGACTTTCAAGTTTTTCTGTTTGGGAAATGCATTATTTAAAACTAGAGCTGCCCTAGATAGTGATTCCTCTGATGGATCTGGGAAAAGTAAAATGAAAATCTCTGGAAAGTAGTCACCATTCTAGATGCCATTAAGAAGATTCACATGGGAAGAGGTCAAAATATCAACATGAATAGGAGTTTGGAAGAAGTTGATTCCAACCCTCATGACTTTGAGGGGTTCCAGACTTCAGTGGAGGAAGTAACTATAGATGTGTAAACAACAAGAATTAGCAGCTAGAATGGAAGTGGAGCCTGAAGGTGTGGCTGAATTGCTGCAATCTCATGATCAAACTTTGATGGATAAGGAGCTGCTTCCTATGAATGAGCACAGAAAGTGGTTTCTTGATATAGACTATATTTCTGGTGCAGATGCTGTGAAGATTGTTGAAATGACAACAAAGGATTTAGAATATTACATAAACCTAGTTGCTAAAGCAGTGGCAGGGGTTGAGAGATTGACTCCAATTTGAAAGAAGTTCCACTTTGGATAGATACTATCAAACAGCATTGCATGCTACAGAGAAATTCTTCATGAAAGGAAGAGTCAATTGATGTGGCAAACTGCATTGTTGTCTTATTTTAAGGAATTGCCACATCCACCCTAACCTTAAGCAACCACCACCCTGATCATTCACCAGCCATCAATACTGAGGCAAGACCTTCCAACCAGCAAAAGATTATGACTCCCTGAAAGGTCAGATTTTATTTTAGCAATAAAATATTTTTAAATTAAAGTATGTACATTTTTAGGTATAATGCTGTTGCACATTTAATAGATTACAGAATAGTATAGACATAACTTTTATATGCACTGGGAAACCAAAGAAATTCATTTGACTCTATTATGATAGTTGGTTTATTATGATGGTCTGGAACTAAACCTGAAATATCTCTGAGATATGCCTGCAGTGTGTGTGTGTGTGTGTGTGTGTGTGTTTTAGCACAGCTCTGGAAATTATATGGGTCTGTTTCTCCCAATTACTCTCTGTGGGAGGGATGCCTTTAGTTTCTGTGTATGTAAAAAGTTGGGGAGAAAAGGCTTTCTTACACAGGAAGAAGCAGTGAGCTCTATTTTTGGCATAGTAAGGAAGACTTCACACTGAAGGTTAAAGTTTTAGTCAATTTCACTTCTAAGGCAAAAGTGCTTTTCTCTATCCACCCTAATCTCCTCCATTCACGTCTTATGTGTTTAGTACAGATCTGGTAATAGTTGTAATTCTGCTCATTTCTTCAAGTCTCTGTTTGCATCCCCTTTTATGTAATAAACAGGAACTGGGAAGGACCCAGCCATCCCATTTGTTAGGAATGTAATTCTTTCATCATTGTATTGGGTGAATCTGAACTTGTAGCTCTCTGGCATTTTACACTGTGGTTTCCACTGCTTAGATTTCATCATTAATTAATTACGTCTGTTTTGAAAAAAAAATTTTTTTAACGTTTATTTATTTTTGAGACAGAGAGAGACAGAGCATGAATGGGGGAGGGGCAGAGAGAGAGGGAGACACAGAATCGGAAGCAGGCTCCAGGCTCTGAGCCATCAGCCCAGAGCCCGATGTGGGGCTCGAACTCATGGACTGCGAGATCGTGACCTGAGCTGAAGTCGGACGCCCAACCGACTGAGCCACCCAGGCGCCCCTAATTATGTCTGTTTTGTCTTATAAAGTCTCTTACAATGCTTGGGCTTCTGATGTCACTTCTTTTCCAGAACTGGTAGACTGCCTCATCATTTTTTAAGAACAATTTTCTATTTTCCAATGGGAACTTGGGAGAGGAGAGAGAGAAATAGATGTCCTCAGGTACCATCTAGTTTTGCCATTTCATAAAATTTCCAATAATTCTCAATCTGGCTGTACCTTGGAGAATTTTTTTTTTAATTTTTTTAAATGTTTATTCATTTTTGAGACAGAGAGAGGCAGAGCATGAATAGGGGAAGGTCAGAGAGAGAGGGAGACACAGAATCTGAAAACAGTCTCCAGGCTCTGAGCTGTCAGCACAGAGCCTGGTGGGGCTCGAACTCATGGACCGCGAGATCATGACCTGAGCCGAAGTCAGAAGCCCAGCCGACTGAGCCACCCAGGCGTCCCGAGAAAATTTTTTAAATACCATTGCCTGTGGCTCATTCACAAAGATGATGATTTATATAATCTGGAATGGAACCCAGGCATCAAGAGGTTTTTAAAGCTCCCCAGATGATTGCAAAGTGGAGTAAAGTTAAAGATTTTCTAAGCCAAATATGTGGCCATGTTTAGGTATAGGGGTGAATTGTCAAACTTCAGTGTCTATAAGAATAGCCAGAGGAGATAAGACACCTGGGTAGCTCAGTCAGTTGGGTGTCCGACTTTGGGTCAGGTCATGATCTTGTGGTTTGTGGGTTTGAGCCCCATGTTGGGCTCAGTGCTGACAGCTCAGAGCCTGGAGCCTGCTTCGGATTCTGTCTCCCTCTCTCTCTGCTCCTCCCCTGCTCACACTCTGTCTCTCTTTCTCTCTCTCTCTCTCTCTCTCTCTCTCTCAAAAATAAATAAACATTAAAAAAAAAAAAAAAATAGCCAGAGGAGATTCTGGGGCCAGCTACTCAAGATGCTGATTAGGTAGAAGTGTTACAGTTGCTTCTGCTTGAGATATCCTCAAGAGGAGCAGAGAGCGGAAATTTCCTTCAGCAGTTTGTGAATACTTCTCTTTCTTTCTGTCTTTATTTTTGTGTAGTTTGAAAGGCCTTCACCCTTCTACTTACAAATAACAGGTAAAGATGATCTGACACAGCTTCAAAATCCTCAGTATTGTAAAGCAGGAAGCTACCCACCAACATTGAAGTGAACTTGAAATGTAATATGCATCCTGCATGTTATTCCCAAGATGGCCCATCTCAGTTCTTAACACTAGCTGGTTTATCTTCCTAGGACCACTTTGATGGCCTATTCTGGGATTCCTTATTTTTCAAAGGCAGTCAGTTTTTCAAAATTAATGATCTATCAAACAATAGTGACAATCACAGACATAATTTTAATCAATAAAAATAGGGCAGTCGTTCCTTCATATTTGAAAAGCAACATTATATTTTGCCTTTTTTAAGATCAAAACAAAACAAAACGAAAAAAAACCCAAGGGCTCAATTTGTCACTCTTTGGAGCGAATACGAATTCCTCAAGGTCAAAAGGAAGAGAACTGATCTCTATGTCCTTGTATACCATAACTGAGTTTAGCTCTTCTCTAAAACTAAAATATAGTTACAAAATTCAAAGACTTTCAGAAGACTTTGGGGGACATAACTAAAAAATATTTTGCCATTCTGATGATGAGGGCCTCTGCATAGATTTTTAACCATCATGGAAGTAAAGTGCTTCCACATAGTCTGCCAAACTAGAAGAGGAAATATTTTAAAATTTCATAAAAACTTTAGAGACATTAAATTTACAGATATCTTATAGTCCACTATCCAAGAGACTGTATCTTCCACAAACTAAAATTCTAATTTTTCTCTAACACAGTTTTAATCACATAACCTTAAAATCAGGAGAAGAAAAATAAAATTAAAAATTTAAATACAAATAATTCTTTTGTGTATACATTTGCCTTCTGAAAAAAGTAGAATGTTTGATGATTTAATCCCAGTATGAAATATGCATTTAGATTCTACATGAAACGTGTAGTCCCTTTTAATGATAATCTATTTAGCATAACAGCACATCTGATTTATTAACTCTTAATTACATATTCTAGAAACAACCAAAAAAATCTCTTCTGTTTCTTACTGGAGGTTTTTACCATAGAAAAACAGAACATTTTGAGAGTAGGTAATTAAGAAATCAGCATCTAAAATTTCACTTAAGTAAAATGTAAGGTAAAGGCGTGTATTAATATCGTTTCTATAAGATTCATAAAACCTTGTCTGGAAAACCTTTTCTGGTGCATTGCAAGGTGGGAAGTTGAGATGAATTTAATCTGCATTATAATAGCTAGATCAAAACAGTGTTTCAAAAAAAGAGGATAGTGACTGAAAGATTGGGTACCAAAATATAGGGAAAGAGCGTGTCAAAATTTCTAGGGATAATATGTACTAAGTATATATTGTTTTGGAAGAACAAGAACACAAGGGATTTATTCATGAATTAAGATGTTTCAGATGTTTATCAAGTAACTACTAGAATCTAGGCACTGCATTAGATTCTAGAGATGTAATAGTGGGCTCTTTAAAACTCTCTTTAGTCATGTAGCTCTTGATCTACTGGAATATGCATATGTGGATTAAATATATATATATAAAGAGTAAGTTAATATTTTTAGTAAAAAAAAATAAAGTTCAAATTCATCAAAATCCATTTGAATGTATTTAATCAACATAATACTACTGTAGGTGAATTAAGGAAGAAACAACTTGAAAATTCCCCATAAGTCATCATGAGAAACTATGGTTAGTATATATGGAAATGCTATAAGTTTAGACATCTGTTATTGATCCTAGAGTTGACCTCTGAAGGGAGTTTCTATATCTGAAGTTGAACCTTTTAGACATATTTAAGTTTAAGGAAAGAAATGAAAACTTGATAAGAATGTAATGATAAAAATTTAAATAAGCTTCATCTTGGAGGGAAACTCTTGAAGCAGAGTAGAAACCTGACCATAAACTTGGGGCTAATTGTAATTATTATCTGGGCTGGTACAATTTTTATTCGTTTCTAATGAGTAAGATAAAGTTGAGTTAAATCATGTGTATCTATTTTCCAGAGCAGAAGCGTGTATATGATACAAAGTAAAATATCTAAGGTACTGACATCTATCACTATTTTCAGTAATAGTGAACAAGTTAAATTACTCCTGAAATATGTTAACATGGGATATGTTGACTTAAGTGTTCTATCTCATGAGAATATATTGAAAGCTATCAATCATTAAGCTTTTTGTTTGTCAAATGGATAAAAATAAAATTCAATTTTAAAACTGCTTTTTGATCTTTAGATATTTTAAAAATATATTCTACAATTCAAAGGAAATTGATGAACAACTTAACATCATATAAATGCTAATTATGTAAATTACAAAACTAAAACAATGCATAAAAGATATATGTACTTAAATTATTCATTTTTTAACCAAATCTTTGAAACAACCAGTGTTTCATTTGTTGGCCCTCAAGACAGTGAGCAGTATTCTTACAAATAAAAGACCCTCTCAACATTAATTATTAAAAGGGCAAGAACAGGAATTCTTACAAAGATGCAAAAAAAAATCAGACAAAAACAACCTCATGAATTTTCAGCAGAAGTTACTACCTGTGGCTAATAAAGTGCATAGCCAGAGCAAAATCTAGCATCCCTCACAAATACTTCCATCTCCTTAACCATTTAAAGGCTGTTTTCCCATTAGTCACTTCATTGCACTTGGAATCACTGGGATTCTGAAGTGCATATATGCAATAAATTTATATATGTTTTCTCATTTAGAGAGTGTCAACTCAATTCATGGAAAGTTATGAATGAGTGTTTCTGTATCTATTTGCTTTAACATTAAGCTAACAAAAAGGGTGAGATTATGCAATTCAGTATTTGGATTTTTCCGTCTTTAAATCTGATAATGAGAATGTGACAACATTTGAAGTTCAAAACACAGGGGCATCTGGGTATGTCAGTAGGTTAAGCATCTGACTTGGGCTCAGGTCATGACCTTGTGGTTTATGGGTTTGAGCCCTGTGTCAGGCTCAGCTCAGAGCTTGGAGCCTGCTTCTGTCCCTCTGCCCCTCTGCCACTCACACTCTGTCTCTCAAAGATAAATAAACATTAAAAAAATTTTCAGTTGAAAAACACAGAATAAACAATATCCTAAAATGTACAAATTTGATAATGCCACAAGGTATTGACAAGACCAGGAAAAAGAAGCCAATTCACTTTATCATTAAATAGGATAAAACATTTTTAATTATTGTGACTCTAATGTAGAGAAAGATACTGTTTTCTATGCTAATTTTTAATAAAATACTTGTTTTATATTTATGCATGTAAATTCAGAAAATTAAGAATATCTGTTAATGACTCAGATACTTTTTATCAATTAGGTGGAAATTACTATAATATTTTTAAATTACCTAAGGAAAAATAGCTGAGTAGGTATATTTAGGGATCAACTATAAATTACCAATAAAATCTACTAAATATTCAGGCATGTTTCATAAGGAGAAAAATAAACATCATAGGTCAAACAGCAAAAAATACCCCTATCTTCTTAATGAGAAAATAGGAAAGAAAACATCTTCCTTTAACTACTGAAAAACTTGTGTGGTTTGTTTTAGATTTGAAATTTAAACTTAAGAACTACCATTTTGGCCTCTAGCTTTGTATTTACATTTATTAGCAAATATCTGAGACTGTCAAAATACACTAATCAGTATCATCAAGGAATAAAACATAATGTGAAAAAATAGTTGAAATAATGGAGATTAAACACCTCACTTAATATGAGGAAGAGTGAATGAAAAGGGAACAATGCCTGGAAATATCTTGGTATTGCAATTTACTAATAAAACCACCACCACAAAAACACAAAGTATCTTAGACATTAGGACAGGAATATTCTGGTTATAGGTTATATGGTATTAAGCATATCACAGAATACATAGGAAACAGTAAAAAGGTTTTACTTGAATGAAAACTCTTAGACTTAAATGTCTTATAAAAATGTTAAGGATTTAAAATGAGTGATTTATAAAGCCTTCAACTCAAAATGATTTTAAAAGGCAAAAAACAACAACATAGAATAAAGAAACTAAAGATAAAAAACCGAAAGTGATGAATGGAAAGCAAAGAAACTGAATTCATAATAAATCCAAGGTCTTTTTTTTTTTATAAAAAACAAACAACAGCAACAAAAAAACAAAACAAAGAACCCAATAGGGGTGCCTGGGTGACTCCATAGGTTGAGCATTTTACTTTGGCTTCTGTCATGATCTCACAGTTTGTGAGTTCAAGCCCCACATCGGGCTCTGTGCTAACAGCTGGGAGCCTGGAGCCTGCTTCTGATTCTATGTCTCTGTCTCTCTGTCAAAAATAAATATTTACAGTAGAGGCTAAAGTCTGGGATTGTGATACTTCCTGCTTTGGTCTTCTTCAATATTACTTTGGCTATTTGGAGTCTTTTGTGGGTTCTTAAAAATTTTAGGATTGCTTGTTCTAGCTTTGAGAAGAATGCTGGTGCAATTTTGATTGGGGTTGCATTGAATGTGTAGATTGCTTTGGGGAGTATTGACATTTTAACAATATTTATTCTTCCAATCCATGAGCATGGAATGTTTTTCCATTTCTTTATATTTTCTTCAATTTCCATCATAAGATTTCTATAGTTTTCGGCATACAGATCTTGTACATCTTTGGTTAGGTTTATTCCTAGGTATTTTATGCTTCTTGGTGCAGTTGTGAATGGGATCAGTTTCTTTATTTGTCTTTCTTTTGCTTCATTATTAGTGTATAAGAATGCAACTGATCTGTACATTAATTTTGTATCCTGTGACTGTGCTGAATTCATGTATCAGTTCTAGCAGACTTTTGGTGGAGCCTCTACTACAAAGGGGTAATCATCAAGACAGCATGGTATTGGCACAAAAACAGACACAGAGAGCATTGGAATAGAATAGAGACTCCAGAATTGGACCCACAAAAGTATGGCCAACTAATCTTTGACAAAGCAGGAAAGAATATCCAATGGAAAAAAGACAGTCCCTTTAACAAATGGTGCTGGGAGAACTGGACAGCAACATGCAGAAGGATGAAACTAGACCACTTTCTTACACTTTCTGACACAAAAATAAACTCAAAATGGAGGAAGAACCTGGATGTGAGACAGGACACCATCAAACCCCTAGAGGAGAAAGCAGGAAAAAAAACCTCTCTGACCTCAGCCACAGAAATTTCTTACTTGACACATCTCCAAAGGCAAGGGAATTAAAAGCAAAAATGAACTATTGGGACCTCATGAAGATAAAAACTTCTGCCCTGCAAAGGAAACAATCAACAAAACTAAAAGGTAACCAACGGAATGGGAAAAGATATTTGCAAATGACATATCAGACAAAAGGCTAGTATCCAAAATCTGTAAAGAACTCACCAAACTCCAAACCCGAAAAACAAATAATACAGTGAAGAAATGGGCAGAAGACATGAATAGACACTTCTCTAAAGAAGACATCCAGATGGCCAACAGGCACATTAAAAGATGCTCAATGTCACGCCTCATTAGGGAAATACAAATCAAAACCACACTGAGATATCACCTCACACCAGTCAGAGTGGCTACAATGAACAAATCAGGAGGCTATAGATGCTGGAGAGGATGTGGAAAAACGGGAACCCTCTTGCACTGTTGGTGGGAATGCAAACTGGTGCACCCACTCTGGAAAACAGTGTGGAAGTTCCTCAAAAGATTAAAAATAGATCTACCCTGTGAACCAGAAATATCACTGCTAGGAATTTACCCAAGGGATACAAGAGTGCTGATGCATTGGGGCACTTGTACCCCAGTGTTTACAGCAGCACTTTCAACAATTGCCAAATTATGGAAAGAGCCTAAATGTCCATCAACTGACGAATGAATAAAGAAGATGTGGTTTTTATATATGATGGAATACTACGTGGCAATAAGAAAGAATGAAATCTGGCCATTTGTAGCAACGTGGATGGAACTGGAGAGTGTTATGCTAAGTGAAATAAGTCATACAGAGAAAGACTGATAGCGTATGTTTTCACTCTTATGTGGATCCTGAGAAACTGAACAGAAGACCATGGGGGAGGGAAGGAGGAAAAAGAAAGTTAGAGAGGGAGTGAGTCAAACCATAAGAGATTCTTAAAAACTGAGAATAAACTGAGGGTTGATGGGGGGTGGGAGGGAGGTTAGAGGGGGTGATGGGCATTGAGGAGGGCACCTGTTGGGATGAGCACTGTTGTATGGAAACCAATTTGACAATAAATTTCATATTAAAAAATAAAAATAAACCAGCTTTAAATCTTTAAAACCAAAAAATTAAAATAAATATTTAAAAAATTTTAAAAACCAAATAGTAAAATAATCTCATCAGGGCTTATAAAAACAAAAGAGATGAAATACGGACACTATGGACACAGAGACAACAAATGAGAGGTCATGAGAAGAGAGGGGTGGGGAGATAGGCGTATGTCCAGATGTCTACCTCAAAAACTGAGATGATTGCTATTATGTTGCATGCCTGGCATCTTTTCATTGTGGAACCACATACCTCACTTAATGTGATTCTGTTGACACTGAACCATGCACTCCTCACTCCAGTGTGTATTCTGTGACCTGTGCTCCTGCAACCATACTCCTGCCCAAGAAGTGTTATCCTGAGTGGAGACATACAGGGATGAAAAGTATAGATTTTTCTCAACTTAGGATGGGGTTACTTCCTGGTCAACTCATCATAAATTGAAAATATTTTTAAAAGTCAAAAATTCATTTAATGTACCATAAAATTGCATAAAATTTTATGCAAATGTATCAGAAATCATCAATCAAATAGATGATTCTCTAACCAATTCAAGAAAGAATGTATTTTGTAAGTAAGGAAATGACTAAAACATATTTTAGCCAATAAAAGAGTATAGGAAAACACAATGGCTCTGCATGGGAAGACTCAATATTTTTATTCTCTTCAATTTGATAATTAATATAACAAGAAATTGAAGTAGGTTTTTTAAAGAACTTGAGTGAATGATACCAAAGTTCATCTGGAAAAATGACAACAGCCAGGGAAATTTTGTAAAAGGAGAATAAAAAGAGATCAGTTATCCTGTTCTATGTTTAAAATGGATTATAAAGCTTTGTGGAACTCATGAAAAAAAGAAAAGCCATAATCAAAAAGCCGTATTTGAAACAAAACAAATTTCAGAAATAGATCTAACTAAATATAAAATTAATATCAAAACTTGGAATTCACACCAGTGGGGAATTACTCAGTAAGTGGTACTGAGAAGGCTTATCATTTAGGAAAAAAAGTGAATCCCTATCTTATATTGCAAAACCAAAATTCTAGTTAGGACAAAAATTTAAAAGTTAAAAAGATCAGTGTTTAGTAGTATACAGACGAAACATTCTTTGTTAAAAACATGAAAAACTTATGTTTGTGATTGACTTATATATTTGGGCAGTCACATTGGGGGCATAAATATTTACAAATGAAATGGAGAGCAGGTTGGGGGTTACTAGGTATTAATAAGGAACTAGGGGCAGAACACGGTGGTTATGGCTATAAAAGGGTAATACTAGGGATCCTCATGGTGATAGAAATGCTTTCTTGACCTTATCAATATTAGAATCCTGCTTTTGATTTGTACTATAGTTTTGCAAGATGTTACCATTGGGGGAAACTTAGAAATATGAAATCTCTTATAGTTTTGTCTTATATCTATATGAGAATCTTTAACTCAAAATTAAAAGTTGAATTAAAATCTTAACAGCTGAAAAAAAAAACATGAAAAACTAAGCTAAAAGAAATTAACACAATAGGAAAAACTATTTGCAACAAACTTACCAACTATGAATCTGAAAATACAAAAACCTCAAACCATTGTAAACCATATCTAACATTCCAATAGAAAAATAGTCCCAGAACTTCTATAGGCAATTCTAAAGGAAATGACCCAAATGGTCAAAAACATGAAAAACAATGGGTGACTGCCATTGTCTTTGTATGGCTGGTGTCTTTTCATTGTAGAACCACATCCCTCACTTAATGTGATTCTGTTGACACCAACTACAGTGAACCATGCACTTCTCACTCCAGTGAGTACTCTTGTGACCTATGCTCCTGCAGCCATACTCTTACCCAAGAAGTGTTATCCTGAGTGGAGACATACAGGGATGAAAAGTATAGATTTTTCTCAACTTAGGATGGGGTTGCATCCTGATAAACTCATCATAAATTGAAACTATTTTCAAGCCAAAAATGCATTTAATGTACCACATCTACTGAACATCATAGCAGTTGAACTAAATAATCTAATACAAAGCCTTTTTTATAAAGTATTAAAACTCTCGTGTAATATACTGAATACTGAACACAAAAACCAGAAAGGTTGTATGGGTACGGAAGAGTTGTAAGTGTACTGCTTGTTGATACTCTTCATTCGGGGCAGACAGGAAGCTGTGGCTCACTGCTGCTGTCCAGCATCATGGGAGAGTATCCTACCACATTATCACTAGCCTGGGAAAAGATAAAAATTTGAAGTATGGTTTTGAATGCATAATTACTTTTGCACCATCGTAAAGTTGAAGAATTATAAGCTGAAAAATATTAAGTCAAGGCCCTCCATAACTGAAGCCAAATTATTAGGAGGCAACACTACTGAAGAAGAGAATGTTCACAACCGCATGTTGCTTTTCTCACATTCCATGGGCTATCCAGTCTCCTTCCAATAAGCCACCCTTTAGTGAAGGTAGACACAATCTACCTCTTGAAATAAAAAAACCCTTAAGTGATACAAACTGTTGAATCTCATCAGTGATCAAAGAAATGTAAATTACAATAACTATAATCTTTTCGCCCAAGTTAAGTAAACATTAAAACAAATGGCAATAAGCAAAAGGTTTTATGGGCAATAAAGTAAACTATACAAAGCTTTTGGATGCATTTATTTTTTTCCTTAAATTTTATTTTTTAAAAAATGGTAAAAACATAAAGTGAAGGAAAGAGATGGGGTACCTGGGTGGGTCAGTTGGTTAAGCATCCAAATCTTGATTTCAGCTCAGATCATAAGCTCATGGTTTATGGGTTCGAGCCCTGCCTTGGTCTCTGCACTGACAGTGCAAAGCCTGCTTGGGATTCTCAATCTCTCCCTCTCTCTCTGAAAATAAATAAATAAATAAATAAATAAATAAATAAATAAATAAATAAATAAATAAAATTTTTAAAGTGAAGGAAACGGGTGCCTGGGTGGCTCAGTCTGTTAAGCATCTGACTCTTGATTTCAGCTCAGGTCATGATTTCACAGTTCATGAGTTGGAGCCCTGCATGGGGCTCTGTGCTGACAGTGCCCTCCCTAGTCTGCTTGAGATTCTCCCTTTCTTGTCTGTCCCTCCCCGACTTGTGCTCACTGAACACTATTTTCCCCATTAATTTTACAAAGAAAATATTGCATTAATATATATTTTACAGCCTGATAAAGATGAGGTAGTAGTTAGGTCCCTGCAGGGAAGAGATGGCAAACCAAGTTTAGGTAATTTGAGGTTTACAAGAATATGAGCAGAGTTCAGGGAAGTCAACAAGGGATAGTGCAATACCCTGGGGTTAGAAACAACTGGAAGCCTTTACCTCCTAGGCCTGAACAGAGGGGGGGAAGGTTACAGAAATGTGGAGAGTAGCTGTTTGGAGCTGTGGACTTCAGTAAAGTTTTGCCACCATCCCTCAAATACTAAAACATTTTGAAAGAGGCAAATATAAGGTGTCAGACTTAGATGAAAAGGACTGAGTGCTATTTGTAAAACTGAAAATATGTAATTAAATGCATACTCCACTCTGAAATTAGTTGACCCTTTCTAGTAGGGTGTTATTTTCTGAAATCTGTATATATAATTTCTAATATTTTTAATTTATATATATATTTAATATAAATATACTTTTAATAAAAATGTAGATTTGAAACTAATATAGCACTGTAGGTTTATTATACTTGAATAAAAAATAAAGAATTCAATGCTATATCAAAGCCAGTAACTCATAACCACAAAATATTTATAACATATATAGCAAACACTTGTTACTGTTTTTCATAGATTTATCCTCAAAGGGATAAATTTCCTTTCCTCTTCAATTAAACAGTTCCGGGTCTTTAAGTAGACTTAGGTAAGAACTTGAATTCTTACCAAGGTAGGTCAATTCATATTTTGTCTACTATACCTATACTGTATATGCTTACATGGTTATGCCATATAAATTATTTCATCCCTAAGGAGCCTGATTCCATAGCTATTGCCACAGATCCGTTCAAGTCAAAGGTCTTATTCCATCCTGCAGACTGAAAGAAACTATACCCACGTTTACCTTGGTAAATAAATATACAAAGTAAAATATGTTAGTAAGCATATGTAAAATATCTAAATATGTAAAATTTAGGATGGGTTGGGCATGAAAAACGTAAACAAATGCCAAGAACAATTTAAATTCTAATTTTGTGTTCTGTGGAGAAAATTGTTTTAAGTCATAGGTATTTTGTAATTAAGGTTTTTTATTTTTATTTTTTTCATTCAGTGTTTCATTTTGGCAGTCAATAAAGGCTACCTGGAGACGGTAATGTCTGAACTAAGATTGTAAGGTGAAAATCAATTAGTAAGTCAAAATTAATCTGTCCAGCAGTGTATTGGAGCTGACTAGTACTAGGTCATGAGAGTTGACTATTTGTTTTTTTAGGAATTTTAAAAATAGGTTGCTAAACACGGTTTTTGTTAACAATTATGTAAGGTAATAACTAAATATATTATACATAAAGGCAATATGCAAAACTCATCACTTACTAATTATTATGCTGTGTTTTTGTCTATACTCTTGAGGTTATTTACATCTAATGAATATATAAGATAGAAATACTATATAGTAGCCCTATTGCTTCTTTTCCCAACTTTACACCCAATAATGTCATATTGGTAACTTGAATTCAGCTATGATTAAAGGATTTATGGTGTGGAAATTGGCAACCTTTAGAAATCAGAGGGTTGGGGGGCGCCTGGGTGGCTCAGTCGATTAAACGTCTGACTTCAGCTCAGGATCTCACAGTTCCTGAGTTCAAGCCCCGCGTCGGGCTCCATGCTGACAGCTCAGAGTCTGGAGCCTGCTTCAGATTCTGTGTGTCCGTCTCTCTCTCTCTCTCTCTCTCTCTCATCCTCTCTCTCTCTCTCAAAAGGTAAACACACATTAAAAATTTTGTTTTTAAATCAGAGGGTTGTTTTGTTTTGTTTTGTTTTTCTTAGAATGTTTACCAGCACACTGCTGGAAAAGTAAATAATGGACTGGGAGGATGAAAACATGCATATTCTAAGCAGAAAGACCTGCACAAATAAAGGGGAGAAAGGTGGCAAGGTGGCTCAGCTTTGGTAGGGGTAGCCGCAGTGGTAGTAGTGATAGTGGAGGTAGTGGTGGTAGCAGCTCTGAAAAACTTTACCAAGTGCTAGGCTTCTATTAGATGTGGAGTCTCACTCATTCTTCATAATCGCCCTATAAGGCAGACTATTAATAATTTCCGTTGTGCCAATGAGAGTCGTAGGCCCAGAGAGGTTAAAGAACTTGCCCGTGAGCTCACGGTAGCAGAGCTGTGCTATAATCCTGAGCATGTTGGGCAGATAGTTGAAACTCTTAATCACCACCTTCTGTGACTTGGGTATGATATACCAAAGCATCAGTGTTAAAGTGGGCAAAGATGATAAATTGACTGGACAAGTTAGCAAGGGTCAGAACATAAAGTACTTACAACAAAATGAATACTAATAATTATTCCAAGAGTCTGTTACATGATGAGTTGTAAACCACGAACTTAATTCGTTTCACCACATGGCTCCTTACGATTAGCAGTTAGAAGCTACTCTTCACTATTTTAGCACAACACTGGTTTTCTAATAAAATGATCACGTTCATTATAATGAAATAATGAGGAAAGTTTAAAAATATGCAAGTATTCGGAGCGCCTGGGTGGCTCAGTCAGTTAAGCATCTGACTTCGGCTCAGGTCATGATCTCACAATTTGTGGGTTCAAGCCCCATTTTGGGCTCTGTGCTGACAGTTCAGAGCCTGGAACCTGCTTCGGATTCCGTGCCTCCCTCTCTCTATTCTCTTCCCCTGCTTATGCTCTGTCTCTGTCT
Source organism: Panthera leo (assembly GCF_018350215.1). Classification (NCBI taxonomy): domain Eukaryota; kingdom Metazoa; phylum Chordata; class Mammalia; order Carnivora; family Felidae; genus Panthera; species Panthera leo. The sequence continues at coordinate 110,755,729 of NC_056687.1, forward strand.
CTCAAAAATAAACATTAAAAAAATAAAAAATATGCGAATACTCAACCCTGATATGATCATCTTTATATATGTCAGTATCATTCTAGACGTCCCTACACGCATACATACAAATAATAGGCGTTTTATAGACTGACACATAGATGATTATATGGGTGTCATTCTGAATCTACAGTCTCAATGAACTTTTGATTTCACAGTATTTTAGATGTATAGAAAATTTGCAAAGATAGTACAGAGTGTTTTAATACACCTCACACAATCTAGATGGTTTCACTGGTGAACTCTACCAGAAATTTAGGAAAGAAATAATACCAATGTTCCACAAGCTTCCAGAAAATAGCAGAGGGAACACTTTCTAACTCATTTACTGAGGTCAGCATTTAGCCTAATAATAAAAGCAAAGAAAGACCTTAGAGGAAAGGAAAACCAGTGTCTCTCATAAATGCAAAAATCCCTGATAAAATACTAGCAAATCAAATGAATAAAAATAATGTATAAGAATTGACAAATTGATAATACATACTAAGAATTATATACCATAACCAAGCGAGATTTATTCCCGGTAAATAAAGCTGGTTAAAAAATTAAAAGACAATGTACCATCTTCACAGGATAAAGAAGAAAACTCACATGATCATATCAGTTGTCACAGAAAAAACATTTGACAAAGTTCAATGCTCATTCATGCTAAAAACTCTCAGCAAAATAAACTTGATAAGGAATATCTTGCAAATAAATTAGAAAAATAGAGATACCATTATATAGTACTATACCTATTAGAATAATTAAAATCCAAAAAACTGAAAATACCAATTGTTGGCGAGAATACAAAGCAACAGGAATTCTTATTCCTGGGAGTGCAAAATGGTACAGGCACTTTAGAAGACAGTTTGGCAGTTTCTTACATATTTTGGTACCGTCCACAGTTCTTGGATGTTCTGTTGGGGGGAGGTTGGGTCTTATTGCCATTTTTTTTTCTCTTTGCGTTTCATTTTGCAAATGAAGTTTGCAAAGTTTCTGTGGACATGTCTTCAAGCTCACTTAATCTTACATCAATGTCAAGTCTGTTGATCCCACTGAAGATATTCTTCATTTCAGTTTTTCATGTCTAGCATTTTCTTTTCATCCCTTCTTCGGGTTTCTACCTCTGCTTACATTACCCAAATATTCTTGTATGTTCTCTACTTTTTCCATGAGAATGCTTAATATACTAGTTGTGTTTTTTTTAAATATTGCTTTCTGATAATTACAACATCTGTGTCATTTCTGAGACTAATTCTGATAATTGCTTTGTCTCTTCAGACTTTTTTTTTTTACTTGTATTTAAATCCAAGATGGGTAAAATATAGTGTAATAGTGGTTTCGTGAGTAGAATTTAGTGATTCATCACTTACATATAACACTCAGTGCTCATCCCAAAGAGTGCCCTCCTTAATGCCCATCACCCATTTAGCCCATCTCCCCACCTAACACCCCTCCAGCAACCCTCAATTTTTTCTCTGTATTTAAGAGTCTCTTATGGTTTGCCTCCCTCTCTGTTTTTATCTTCTATTTCCTTTCCGTCCCCCATGTTCATCTGTTTTTCTTAAATTCCACATATAAATGAAATCAGATGATAATTACCTTTCTCTGACTTAATTTGCTTAGCAAAATACATTCTACTTCCACCCACATTGTTGCAAGTGGCAAGATTTTATTCTTCTTGATTGCTGAATAATGTTCCATTGTGTGTATACATATTTTGGTACTGTCCACAGTTCTTGGATGTTCTGTTGGGGGGAGGTTGGGTCTTTTTGCCATTTTTTTTTTCTGCGTGTGTACACACACACACACACACACACACACACACACACACACACACCACTCTTCTTTATCCATTTGTAAATCAATGGACATTTGGGCTCTTTCCATAATTTGGTTATTATTTATAGACTCTCTTTTTGCATTGTTGTATCAGGGACCATTAGTGTGAATCTTTATGTTAATGTGACTAAGGGTTGGATTATAGTTAATGTTTGTTGTGGCTCTAGGTGCCAGAGGTTCCAAATTCCTCTAGTGTCCTTGGTTTGTTTTTCTCTCTTGGCTTCAAGCTTACCAATTACTCCTCTTCAGAGAGAGTGACTTGCAGCTTTTTTTTTTTTTTTTTAACAACAATCCCCTATTATATCTTGGAGTCCTGGGTAAATTGTAGGGAGACGAAGTGTTTTATAATCTTTTGGTTAAACATAAATGTTTTAGCCTGAGTCTTTGGCTTTGACCTTCACAAGTGTTTCTCCAATGGTATAATTGTTTTTTCTCCTCCTCCTGTACCCCCTTCCCTGGCAGCAGGTTCCTAATCTATTTCTTTGAAGATTTGACCCTGTTAGAAAGTCCTGACCTTAGGTGAGACAGAAGGTTGGAGAGAGCTGCAGGTGGAAAAATTGCATTCTTTCAACTGTGATAACTCTCTAGTAAGGTCTTTCCTTCGTTATGAAACACATCTAGAACATTCTCTACGTGATTAATTGGTCCTTGTCCCTATGAGAGCCAAGAGCCATTTTCTCAGATCTTTACTGTGATAACCTCGTAGAACTTCTGTAGTGAATCTGCAGAAAGTTTGGAGATTCCCCCTAAGACTGTGGCCCCCAGAAGTTTTTTATTCTTAAGTTAGACCATACTCAGTTGCCAGAAATTTTTCAGAATTATCATTTACATGTTCCTAGTAGTTTTGTCTCCAGAAGCCTCTCCAAATAAGCAGGTCTCAGCTACAATTTCCTCTACTCACTTGTCTCTCCAGATTTCAGGATGGTGATTTGCTGTGCAACCTCGGTTCTCTAGTTGGTCAAAAAAATTAGTTTTCAATTTATTTAGCTTTTTCTTGTTGCAGGGACAATAGAGACTGCTTTTAACTACTTTACATGTCAAATCAAAACTGAAAGTTCTGCATTTATTTTTAAGTTAAAGCATCAATTCTGATTTTAATGAGACTTATAAGTAAAAAAAATAACTAAAACTTGTTATATCATGAGGTGTATTGTAGCTAAGAGATTCCGCTAAAACTAGAAAAAAAGATTATGAAAAATATTAAATTTGAGTTGTCTTTTTAGGGAGGACATTAAAGCATGATTTCGTATATTAAACTTTATATAATAATAATAATAATAATAATAATAATAATAATAATAATATATTATTGGGGCATCTGGGTGGCTCAGTCAGTTAAGTGTCTGACTTTGGCTCAGATCATGATCTTGTGGTTTGTGAGTTCGAGCCCCGCATTGGGCTCTGTGCTGACAGCTCAGAGCCTGGAGCCCATTTCGGATTCTGTGTTTCCTCTCTCTCTGCCCCTCCCTTGCTCATGCTCTTTCTCTCTCTTTCTCGCTCTCTCAAATATAAAAGATTTAAAAAAATAAACAAAAAATAATAATATATTCTGGATATAGGTCTTTGATTAAGTATATGACTTGCAGATATCTTCTCCTAGTCTATAGATTTTAACAGTGTCTCTCAAAGAGCAGAACTTTTGATTTGTATGAGGTCCAATTTATCAGTGTGTTGTTTTATGTGTTGTACTTCTGGTATTGTATCTAAGAGCTCTTTGCCTAAGAACTCTTTACAGGTTCATAGAGATTATTTTGCTAGGTTTTCTGCTATAACTTTTACAACTAGGTTTCACATTTAGGACTGTGATCAACTTTCAGTTAACTTTTGTGCATGCTACGAAGTTAATTCAAAGTTCTTTTTTTGGCACATGGATATCCAGTTATTCCAGCACCATTTGTTGAAACAATTCTCCACTGCATTCTCTATCCACCTTTGTCAAATAAGTTTTTCATACATATCTATCTATATATATATATATATTATATTCCATTGACCTATTTGTCTCTCTTGACATCAATATTACAGTGATGTAGGTTCATAATGAGTCTTAAAATTAGTCCTCCAATTTTTATTTTCAAAGATGGTTTAGCTATTCTGGGCTCTTTGGATTTCCACACGAATTTTTGATTTGTTTTGCCAATATTGACAAAACAAAAAAACAAAAAAGCCTGCTGATATTTCAACTGGCAATGCATTGAATCTATAGATCAGTTTGAGGAGAACTGACATTTTTAAAAATACTGAATTTAACAAGATATGAACACTGTATATCTCTCCATTTATTTAGGTCTTTTATTTCTCTCAGCATATACTTCTCTAAGAAAACAACTGACTCCTTGTCCAGTCTGAAACACTTTTGAAAGATAATCTTTTGCCTACACATTCATTTTCAGTTAATTTTAATGCTTGGTAATCATCACCATCCCATTCAACCAACTTAATTTTAGCTGTTTTAGTCTAGTGAAACTTCCAAAGAAGCTTACCCTCTATGACTAGTGTTTTCAGATATAATTTCTCTGGTATTTACTCACACTAGCCTTCTCGTTATTTCTCATCTCAAGTGAGAAGTATTTCCCTGAGATTTTGTGGCAGGAACACTCAAGTTCATAGTGTTTATGTGTAAAAGCACTTTCAAGTGATGAGTCATGCCTGGATTACAACCTCATACCTGGAGCTCTCTGGGCTTTGTCAGTGATTATGAAGGCCAAAATTCTCCAGAATTGACAGCAAAAATGTTAGTTATGAGTCCTCTGGTCCCCTCCTTGGACTCTAGTGAGCATGGGAGACTTCTAAGCCTATGTTAAACTGAATTTCTAACAATCCCGTGAACTAGAGCCCAATCTGAGCCAATGCATACTCTTCTGATTCAGTAAACCCCTTCCAACCCCTCAGTTCACTGTAGTAATTATGAAAAACAATACTTAGTAGACTCTGATCTACTTTCTTTTTTATCAATATGTATGCTACTTGAGAACATTTTGTTTAGCAGAATTGTAAAAAAGAGTCTCAGAAAGCATTGTGTACTCTCACAGGGATTTCTCATTCTTTCTCATTTCAAGATTTCATTTTTCTTTCCTATTACACCTCAGCTGGCTCTTACTTTAAAACTTGGCCACTACTGCTTTGTGGCATAAGTTTAGAGCTGGAGCTATCCATTTCATTTTGCTTGTTTCTTAATATCCTTTGTTTAACATTCTTGTCCTTAGCGTTTGTCTTTTGGTTTAAAGCAAATACTATGTAGTCTTCGTATACAGAAGAATATCTTTATCATCACTACAAGCCATTTGGCTGAAAGATACTGGGGATCTACTCCCAGGTAAAATTTTACTATACTGAACAGAAAATTTGGAATTGAACAAGAATATAGTCATTTTTTTGTCTTGATCACTAATAGCCATTCAGTATTTGCTGTGCAGTATGGCATTCAGGTCTTTCATATGGCTTGGTTCAGCTAAACAAAAATTTAGTTTCACTAAAAATGAGTCTAGTCTTGCAGAACTTTTCATTTTGATGGCTTGAGATGTTAGAATATTCTAGAAAATGTTAAACACTCATGCATCTTAACATAACACCAATTTATTATATAGGTAGTATTTGAAGTTAAGATAACCAGCTAATATTTAAATATTTTAATGTTAACATTAAAATATTTAATATTTAAATATTTTAATGTTAACATTAAAATATTTAATATTTAAATATTTAAAATATTTTACTAAAATACTTTTATCTGTAGCATTTGGATGAAAATCTTACAGATGATCTTGGTTTTGCTGATACTTTGTGATTTTACTTTTGTATGACTGGAGTGTCTTTTTATAATTGCTTCATCTAATAAAAAATACAACAAAAATGAGTCCCTATGCCTAATATTTTACCACTTTTTCTGCAAAATACAATTCTTAATAATAGAAAAACTCAACACAGCAGGAAGTAATCCTCTGTAAATAAGCTAACCTTCATTCAAGTGGTCATTATAATTATCTTTAAATGAGAGGGAAGATCTAAGAGAGGTAAGTTGGTATCGGGGAGCTATTAGTAATTATGCATCTCATCTCTGTGTTCCATTTATGTGAAGAAGATAAAAGGTTTAAACAATTATGTATATCATAAGAACATCTGAGTTCAATAAAATCTTTGAAAAAGATTTCAAACATCTTTCATAATAAGACAAAGATTACATTTTCATTATTAAAAAAAATTTGGAGGTGCCTGGGTAGCTCGGTTGTTTAAACATCTGACTTTTGATTTTGGCTCAGGTCATGATCTCATGCTTTGTGAGACTGATTGCCAAGTTGGGCTCTACACTGAGCTTGGAGCCTGCTTGGGATTCTTTCTCTCCCTCTCTCTCTCTGCCCCTCACCCACTCTCACTCACTCCCTTGCTCTCAAAAACAAAAAATGATGTTAAAAAAACCTTTAGTGTGTGATGTCTTCTCTCATATAAATGCCATCTTGGAGCCTCAGGCATCTGGAAAAACAAAATCTTGGAATTAAAAAATAGGAAGAAAAATATCTCACTTTGTTATGGTGAGACCAACAATAAAATAGGCCAGAAAACCACAAAGACCTCAAGATTATAAGCATTATGGAAACGGGATCTTTTTCCACACACTGATGTACAGAAGCCCTCCAACAGTGCCTGGTATAAACTAGTTCCTCAGTATTTATTGAATGAATAAACGTGGTGGACGATTCAAGTTCTAACAGGAAAGTTATGATTTCATTGCTTATGAAGAACTATGAAAGTTGAGCTTCTAAACATAATTAGAAAGTAGAAAAGGAGAGCTAATTAAAGAAGTAAAATGGGGAAAAAATGAGAGAAGATGAAACAGACTTGTCCATAGAGAAAGGAAAAAGCAATGATGTTGACTAGAAAGGAAAATGGGTGGAGGGACCTTATACCTCTGACGTATCTCCCACCAATGACTGAAACACAGAAAGGAAGACTAGTTTGTATTATGTCAGGAAGCTTCTGGTGGACCAAAGACACTAGTGGAGCCCAGAAAATGCCTGTATGTACCTGTTTCAGTGGAGTTTGGAGTAGGAAGAGATGAGGAAGAAATGCAATTATAAAATAGTATGTCAAATCATGTTGACTTTGATGGCATAAAGTGTAATTCAGTGAATTTTTCTCCAAAAAGTACAAGCAACCAACACACCAAACGGTCTTGGAAGTGGGGTCATCAGCCCTTGTATATAGTATCCTGCTAAGATTTGAAAATTGGAAACGTATCCTTGATCACTGACAAGCTTAACACACTTAGAACTTGATTCTAAGGGCAGGATTTCTCAATTAGACAACGGCAGTTTGAAAAGTTTAAAAAGTTGTACCAATCTTCAAAGAGTAATGAAGAAGTAAAAACTGAGGAACATGATAAATATGAATAAAATGTATGCATTTCTTGGGAATTGGGACATGACTGACTAGGTATTCAACAAATAAATGTTATTGAATGATTTAAGTTTTATGATGTTGAAATCTCTGAAGGTTATTGAAATTCTTAGTTTTTTAAAATATGTTAAGTAATTTCCTATTCTTACAAAAAATATTTAATTGTTTTCTCTTAGCAATTAACCCCATTTGATTCAAACTGTAAATCTCAACCTGCCTTCTGTGGGCTGTGGTTCTAAAGTCACTTTAATTTCCAAAGCCGTTGCTTTTGGTTGGCTTTGCATATCACCCAGGGGCTAGTCTGGGACCTGGATAGCAGTTTGTTCTATAAATTGGTTCACTTCAAAGCATTTGCTATGCTTATGCTAATCAATTGCATATATATTCAGCTTAGTAGTGAGCTCAGCAGTTCTTATCAGATTTAAAGAATTCATTTCCCCAGCTGCCTCTTATCTGTGAATTCCCTCATTCTCTCTGGATCCCAGAGTCTCCTTTTTCCTGATGCTGTAACGTTCATGGGCCTTCATAGCTCTACTGGAAATCAAAAAAGTGAGAGTGGCCTTCATGGACTGTCATAGGCAAGACTGTCTAGATAAGGAGCAGGGCCCACTGAAAAATGAAAATATGGAGTCTCTGTTAAATATTACTCAATTTAAAGATAATGATAGCTGAGCATTCAACCAAGTGTGGGGACCTTCTTAACAGAGGACCCTGAGTAACTTCACTGAGAGCGCACACAGTAGAGCGCGCTCTACTGAAAATTAGAGTCTAGCTAGGGAAATGGCAGAACCAAGTATACCATCATGGAAGTTTGGAATTCAGTGTCAGTACTTTTGTTTAACAACAATATTCATGTACATCAGTAGCAAAAGGGAAATTTGCCTGTCTTACAGTATTTATCCATATTTTTATAAATACCTTTGTGAATTTTCCTACTTACTAAAATTTGTAACTGCAAAATCAATATGCATGGATGGCATTTTTACAGTCATTTACAGATATGTGCAGAATGGTAAAAAAACAAAACAAAAAAACCCAAGTGGCTCAATGCACATGTTCCCAGCAGAGGTGAAAAAGGCTACTCTCTGCCTTCTTATTTCAGTTTCCATACTCTAAACAAGTGTCCTTTTTGCAGTCTATTTAGAGTTACTGTTTTGCATTTTTGTTGGTAATTTTGTTGTTTAAAATGGCCCTCAGGCATACTGAAGTGCTGTCTAATGTTCCTAAGCGCAAAAAGACTGTAATGTGCCTTAGAGGGAAAATACATGTGTTCAATAAGCTTTATTGAGGCATGAGTTAGAGTGCTGTGCCTGTGAGTCCAATGTTAATGACAGATGATATATATTATCTGTTATTTTAAAAAAGTGTCTTTAAACAAGAATAGATATAAAATAAGGTTATGTTTTGATCAATTGTTAAAAAATATTGTGACTAGAGCTTTCAGGGACCAAATCCTGTATTTTCCCTAAGGACACTGGTTTGTTATTTGCTAATTCAGTGTTCACAGAGACTTTATAGGCCATAACTATAACGAATAACAAAAATCAACTATACATGAATAAAGTAGTTACAGAATCTTTTTTTTTTAAATTTTTTTTAACGTGTATTTATTTTTGAGACAGAGGCAGAGCATGAACAGGGGAGGGTCAGAGAGAGAGGGAGACACAGAATCTGAAACAGGATCCAGGCTCTGAGCAGTCAGCACAGAGCCCGACACGGGGCTCGAACTCACGGACCATGAGATCGTGACCTGAGCCGAAGTTGGACGCTTAACCGACTGAGCTACCCAGGCACCCCTACAGAATCTTAATAAAGAGTGTGTGTGGTAATAAAAAAAATATTTCAGGAGGTCTTTTTTCCTACAAAAGGGAGGAAAGAAATAACAGTACTCATTATTTATTCTCTGCTTGACAATTTATATACATTACATATCTTTACCTTATATTACATTTATTGTCGCATTAAGTCTTTAAAATTCACTGAGATAGAAGAATTATGATTTGCATTTTACAGCTGAAGAAAGGGATCCAAGATATCACTTGTGTAAGATCACACAGCTAGTTACTGTTGGGGCCAAGATTTTAATTTTTTTCTCCATGAATCTTGTCTCTGTGATGTATATAGGGTGCATGGCCATTCTACTCATTTTCTTGGACATGTCCTTGACATCCTCATAGGTAGAAATACTATGAAAATTCTCTGTAGTCAGCTATTGGGAAAATGGTAATGAGCAAAGAATGAGTGTGACCAAAATGAACAGCCAATCCAACCTGCGAGCCTAACTATCACCCATGTGTAAAGGAAGCTATGAAGTCATGTTTATGACTGGTTGAAAATCACACATTCAAGCAAGCCTGGCTTTACTAGCCATGGCGTCTAAGTTGCTGGGAGAGGTAGATCAGTAGACATTTCTCGGTGAGGGCCTGAAATATAGCTTTAGGGAGCTGTGTCTGAGCATAATACTATCCTGTGGCTAGAAGTCAGAAAAACAGAGTTTTTGTTCGTGTCTCACAATAAAGTACATGACAAAGGGGAGCATAGCCCTGGTTGATTTTTTTTTTTTTTTTTTTTTTTGGTATTTAGCACATACAATAATCAAGAAATCCTAATAGAAATCTGGTCATAAGGTAAGATTTTAGAGGAAGACAGCAGGTTAGTAAATATATGCAATAGGCAATTGCTTCGGGCACTCTATGAGCCAGACCACTTTAAACACACACCTACTGTTCAGAATAAATATTTATCCACACTCACAGGCCTGATCAGGAATTGTATACAAAATGCACAGCAAGATTGAGCCTGTGTGTTCAAAGTCTTTGATACCCATAGAGAGGGCACAAATGAAAAATGGTGAAATACTACTTAAATTGGGTGTGCTTCAACTGTGCCTCCTAAGCTAAGCAACAGAGTTATGAATTTGTCCCCATAAGCAGAATAAGACATCCAATAATGCTTGTTCTATCTCTCAATGAACATATTCTAAAAAGTCATTTGGTCTTGTGCCAAATAGAAACTGTAAAATTATAATGGGCCCCCTTGAACCATGAATTCTTCTGAAATTCAAGACCCATACTTTATGAGGTAAGTAAAAACAACATTAGTAATTACCCATATTGAGTAAGGAAAGAAAATCACATTGTGAATGATTAACCAAATGGTGTATCTCGCTGCTAATTCTCTCCATTGTTTTATTCATGTGACTCCTGTAATGTTTATAAAGCAGATCTCAGTTTTCCTCAAAAGTTTTCAAAAAACTGAAGCATGCTTTCAAAATGAAAAAATAAAATACAGTGAAAATAATAATTTTTTGCTCCTCTAAGTGAAGACCAGAGCAAATTAGGTACACTGTTCTGCTTGCTTTTCTGTCTATTAGAGCTTATTGGAGTCACACTGGACCATATCCCATATTCTAGCCTTCGACTTCAGGCCCCTTCTGTGCATGTTCAATTTCCCACCACTCTGGAATTACTTGTAACATGGCAACTTTTCACATGTAAAAGTAAAAGTAATAAAACTGTGTTATTTTTTATTTGGGGGTGGGGGGTTAAAAACCTACACCAGAGAGAGATTGCAGTATGCAAATTCTCAGCTGCCAACACAGCACAGATGGGCTTAGGAACAGAGAATGATGCAGATCGGCAGGACCAGAGCAATCTGTGGGAAGTTTGGGCAGAAGATCTGATGCATGACACAGGAAAGGACTATTGAATGCTCCATGATAGATGTGCTTATTCCCTTGCCCACATGCCCTTGAATAAAGACATTTTGATCTCAAAGGCTAAGCTGAAAAACATAACTGAATCTAGTTTTGAAAGAAGAGCCTTACTACACAAACAGTGGCTCACAATGTTAAAACATATCAAGTAAAATATCAAAGGGCTTTCATTTTTCATTAAATTGTCCTCTATGTTTGGTATTTCCATTTAATTGAATATTTCTTAATTCATGCGAAATGTATGGTCCCCTGTGTTAGGTCTATTTTTTTTTAATATTTATTTATTTTGAGAGAGAGAGCATGAGTAGGGGAAAGACCGAGAGAGAGAGAGAGAGAGAGAGAGAGAGAGAATCCCACACTGTCAGCACAGCACTGTCAGGACTGGAACCCACGACCATAAAGATCATGACCTGAGCTGAAATCAAAAGTGGGACACTTAACTGACTGAGCCCCCCAGGTACCCATAGGTCTATTATTGCATATGGGAATACCACATTTGAGAAGAGAGAGACAAAAAACAAACAAAAAAAACCTGTTAACCAGTTTGATTTTGGTTTTATCTTGCCCCATCTTTACCTTTACCCCCAATTGCTGTTCATACTTTATTCTTTCCTTTTCTTTATCTTATTTCTGCTGCTTTTTAGTCTTATTATTACTCACTTTCCTGTGTTCAGTTCACTTTTCTTTATGTCTAACATAGGTCTCAGCTTTTTTTAGCTAGTGAAAATCACTAGGCTTTGGTTCTGAAAACTTGAATATACAAATAAACAACAAACCATCTATAAAAATAGAACTCTGACCCACAATCTGCAGCAACCAGCCCAGGAAGCCAAACCACAATTCCTATAGCTTTTGACTACAGATGGTTAGGACTTGATTAACAACTGACAGCTTCTATAACGTTTGTCTCAGTTTCCCATTTAGGACCAACTGGTGAAAGCCAAATGTGCTCCCCTAATCACATAGGATGCCCTTAGCTGACCCCTGGCTTCCCCATGCCACAGCCTCCAATCAGGGCACACCCGAAGCCTTTCCCTTTCCCCACTATAAAGCTTTCCCATTCCTCTGCGTTTGCGTCTCTGCAAAAATGCAAGTGAGAGTGGCTGACTCCTTAGCTATAGAAGACTGACAAGCCTTTGCTTTTCTCATTTGGGTGAACATAATTTATTTCCAAAGATCTTTCACTCTTTGAACTTAGCAACAACAGTTTTTTTTCTTTCTTTTTTTTTAATAAATACCAATAAATTGGCTTTTGTGAAGGCATCAGCTCTCTAGCTCCCCACTGTACCCAAATACAAACTATCCTTTAGGAGGCTTTAGAGGGAACTTTTTTTTTTACTACATGTTAGTATTTGACTGAAAGATGATGAGATATTATTTAAATTGAAGATACATCATTTATGACCCCTAAACTGAAAAAGTAAAATCATGGATTTGTTTCCATAAGTACACTAGGACATCTAATAATCCTTGTTATTCTATTGATGAACATATTCTGAAAAGTCATTTGGACTTGTGCCAAATAGAAACTATAAAAATAAAATGGGCTTTTTGTCTAAAACTGTTATGTAAGGCCTTGGAGTTTTCCACTAGTTCACTGCTTCCCATTCTGCTCACGTTTTTGTTGAAATAAAATGTAAAAAAAAAATAATAACCTTATGTATGCATATTAGAACTTCCCACAGGTAAGGGTTTCCATGGATACTTTTATGCAGCCAGAGAGTTTGTGTGTGGAGAAAGGCATTCATTTCTAGTCCTAAGAGAAACTGTTCTGATAACTCCTGCCAATCATTTCATATGTCTTGACTTTCTAAAAGAATAAAAATAATATATATCATGTGTGTTGTGTTGTAAGTTATAAGATAGTTTTATCTCAATAACCTTTTCCGTCATCTGGCCTGTTCTAGGAATGTCTTGGAATTTTGTAGAAGCTTGAAAAATCTGTGAAGGTTTTTGGAGGCAAATTTTAAATAGCTTCAAGTATTGCTTTCTAGACCTGTATAAAGGCTTTTTCCCTTTTTAATTTTTTTTCTCTTGGCATTTAGGCAGTTTAAATTAACCAATTATCAATGTTAGAACAAAGGTTTATCTTTTACTTACAACAGATTTTGAAGAAGTTTATCTTCAGTTTGTATACTAACTTGAAAAATTTCAAGAGTCTGAATTTTTGTGAGAAACATGTCAAAAAAGATGCAGGATTTCAGAACATGGAGTTGCTAGGTTAAGTTTTAAGCCATATAATTTTATGAGGAGCTTGATGAAGTTCTGCGACATTTTAATGAGTGGCGCTATTCTAAACAACATGTTTTAAATAAAACATTATTTTAAACTAACAAGTGCCTAAGCAATTATAAATTTTGGACATGGCCCATACTATTGTTTTTAAATAATCTGGAAAAAATTTCATTTTTTTCTGATTTAAGTGTTGACTCTCAAATATCTTATTTTTCCTAGTTAACATGAGCTCTGGATTGCACCAAAGTATAAATCATGGTCAAAATGGTAAAAGTAAGAAGCAATCAAAATATCACTTAACTGATGATAAATTGTCCAAATAATACATTTTTACAATGAAATTTTCATGACTTATGTTTTGAAGTCCACAGATACAGAGGCTTTTCCACTGAGAGCAATATTGCCGTGGCAACATTCCACTATTATAGCGAGATTAATGGCTGCCAAAAATATAAGTAAGGGGCACCAGGGTGGTTCAGTCGGTTAAGCATCTGACTTTTGATTTTGGCTAAGATCATGATTTCATTGCCATGGGATGAATGTTCTGTCTGCACAGTCTGCTTGGGATTCTCTCCCTCCCCCTCTCTAGCTCACTTACTCTCTCTCTCAAAATATTTAAGTAATAGTATTATTACTTAAGTAATAATAACAATAAATAAGATTATATGTAAGTTAAATAATATGAGAGGAAATAGAGATGCAAACTATATTTACCACTAACACTGGGCTTGACCTTGGCTTAATCAAGATGACATCTTAATGATTACCAGGGATATTTCTTTTAGGAGATGATTCTTTGGAATGTCATTTATGATAGTATTGTGCACTGCTAGAAAGAGGCCACCTTTCAAACCTATTTTAAATAATGAGTATTTTAGGGGCACCTGGGTGGCTCAGTCTGTTGAGTGTCCAACTTCAGCCTAAGTCATGATCTCGTGGTTGATGATTTTGTGCCCCATGTCAGGCTCTGTGTTGACAGCTCAGAGTCTGGAGTCTGCTTCGCATTCTGTGTCTCTCTCTTTCTGCCCCTCCCTGCTTGTGCTCTCTCTCTCTCTCAAACCACCCCCCACCAAAAAAAAAAAAAAAAACAAAACCAAAAACAACAAAAAACCAACAACAAAAAACCCACAATCAATCAATCAATAAATAAAGGGTATTTTATAATATGTATCCAGTATGTGATTAAGATGACATACAGATTATTGCAGTGTTGATGTTCAGCATTGAATTATAAAAACTTTTAGGGGCACCTGGGTGGCTCAGTTGGTTAAGCGTCCGACTTCAGCCAGGTCAGGATCTCTTGGTCTGTGAGTTGGAGCCCCACGTCAGGCTCTGGGTTGATGGTTCAGAGCCTGGAGCCTGCTTCCGATTCTGTCTCCATCTCTCTGCCCCTCCCCCGTTCATGCTCTGTCTCTCTCTGTCTCAAAAATAAATAAAACGTTAAAAAAAAATAAAAAAACCTTCTAGCTGGAGGTATCCTAAATTTGCTTTTCTGATTATTTTTATTAATAATATAGAATATCCTAGTTCTGTATCTTCTTCCTCTGTTACATCACTGGAGATTGGCATTTTCTAAAGGTATTTATGAATTATCTTCTTGAACTTGTGCTCTGTCTTAACAACTTATCCAGTTCTAATAGTTTTACCCACAATCTGTTCACCTCAAAAATCTATATCCCCCATATGGACATCTAAATCACCATTTTCTACCCAGTCTTTTTATCTGAGTTTCTTGTGAAAGTATTAACTGCTTACTCAAGAGTTCTCTCTGTATACGTATCTTGAACCAAATATATTTCCCATCAAATTCAGCAATTTCCCTCAAAATCTATTTCTCCTCCAAAATACGGACCTGAGCACAATGCTGGTTTATGGCTTTTACTTTCCTGCTTGCTTCTTACAGTTCTGAAGTCCTGTGAGCTCTGTGTTCAAGGTCTTCTCAAACCTATCATTTTCTTCCAGTCCTATTACCACTACTTTAATTCAAACCCCATTGTCTTTTTCCTAAATTGTTTGAATAGTTCCTGATGGGTTTTCTAGACTTCAGTCCTGCCTTCCAGAATTCATTTATGGAAGCCAAAATAATCCTTTTATAGCATAAGCCTAATAAACCCAGCTTTTTTCCCCCTAAAAATTGTTAACTCTTTTAAAGACAAAGATCAAATTCCTTAAAATGTTATGCAGAGTTCATTATGGTTTGGACATGATGCTATCCTTTGAAATTTAATCTCCAAAAAGTTCCTTCTCCATATAAAGGGCTCTCTGGCCTGCTATGCTCCATTACACTTCTTTTTTCATGCTTCAAACCTTAGGTCTTTCTATTCTTTTTGCCTAGAATGACCTTTCAACCTACATCATTGGCACCCTTTCCCCCAATATTCACCCATCAAAGTCCCCTTTCCTTTTTTTTTTTTTTTTATTTGTTTTGAGAGAGAGGGAGAAAGAATCCCAAGCAGGCTTCATGCTGTCAGCGCATAAACCTGAGCTGAATTCAAGAGTGGGATGCTTCACTGACTGAACCACCCAGGAGCCCCCACCCATCAAACTCTTAATTATCAAGAGGCAATGTTAACATCTCCTGTGAAGAACACAGGATCTACTGCATTTACTCCCATACTCCCAACAAAGAGATCCTCTATTCTGCACATCAGTATCTGTAATACATTCTTCCAGTAGAACAGGTGATATGATGGATTACAAGTATTTTCTGGTAGGTCTGTTTCTCCACACCAAACTCAGATCATTTTAATAAGCTAACACTGGAGTCAAGGTCATGAGACTTGAACATGAGGACACGTTTTGTCTATCCTTCAGTGTATTACTTATAAGCTGACTGTTTTAAGCTATAAAACAAGGCATCTGGATCATATGACACCTAAATTCCTCCCAACCTGAATATTCTACAATTGTGGGATATCCAGAGAGCATCCAAGGTATGTATTTGAAATAGAATATTTTTAACAGATATTTATAAAACCCCAACTGTATGCCTGGAACGGTGACAGACTTTGAAAGATAGTCTACATTTGCCTTCATGGTTTATGAGGAGTAGGCCTATTTAGAGATTACTTTTTAGATTTAAATTATAGAACAGTAAAATCTAGAATAAAAATTCTCAATAAACTATAGGAAATATATATTTTAATAACTGAAAATGTAACAAACTGTTTCATACATTGTAAGTCAAAAGTCAAGATATCAGCTCAGATGCTTTCATGAACTGGGAAAATGTTTCTAGAAATCCATGGGTTTTGATAAAGCAAGTCTGTTGTTTATTTGCTATGACAAGATGCCTAAAGAAATCTAAATAATTAATGAGTACTATAAAAAGGCATGTCCTTTCAGATTTTTATGAACACGTGTATGTGGTGTATGTAGGTCTAGTATTTCACATCTAGGTAATTCACTTGTTTGGTTTGTTTTGATCAATAATACACTTATTTAACAAGCCTGTTTTATCTCTGCTTTTTGCACAGTATTGTATTGGCACTATGGACGTAAAGAATCACATGAATCTCTCGAATCCAAACCCAGCAAAAAGTGGGTCCATTAAGGACCTCTCCCCACCCCGTTCCTAGTTCTTCCTAGCACCAGGGAAAAACTAATAGTAATAATATTTAACATATTGCATTTGCAATGTTCCAAATAGTTTAACCTAATGCCAGTTCAATAATCAGTAACTTGAAGATCAGTTTTTCCATGATGATTTCTTTAGGATTTTTTAGCTCCAGTAGAGTTAGTAACCTTTCATTTTGCACATCCTTAGTTTGTTGTACATTTCTCTAGTAGAGCAGCTACCACAGGGGTAGGTATTATTTTCCTTGTTTTATAAAGGAGGAGACCAGGAGACAGAAATAGTAAATCAGTTGAATAAGTTCACGTAGCTAGGAAGTGGTACCACTGGTATTAAGGCCCAGGGAATCTCTCTCTCAAGTCAGTGCTTCTAAATACCACATTACAATTTTACCCTGGGGGAATTAGACCAAAGAAATATAAAAGGACACATGCAGCTTTAAGTGTGAGTTGCAGTCGGTAAAGAAATGAAATCTTTGTCTTGAAGATGTTGAGATTTATGGGCCAACTATATGGATGCAGTTGAGCCCCATGTCTTTTCAGTACCAGCCCATGAACCTGCTCCTCTTTTCTGAGCTAGTGCCTGACACCCAGGGCTCCAGGATCTGAGATCCTGAAAATGGGTCAAGTCCCTCTGCTGGGATTCATCTCAACACAGGAATAGATCCTACTCTCATAGTGAATGTAAAGAACTCTTAACAAACCCTGGTTAGTTGCCCTGGGAGAGAACACAATCTAATAGAGAAAACCAAGAGAATATGTATGAAAGTTTAACCATAATATAGACTTAAATACCAATGTAGGTAATAGCCAATGAGTACCACTATAGAAAATAGGCAATGCATTGTTCCATTATTCAGAGAGGGAGAAATGTCTTTATAGTTTTACAGTCTTGAAGTATTTAGAGCTCAGCCTTGAAAGTCTGGTGAATTTCACTAACTTAAGAATAGAGGGGACATTATTGATAAAGGAACAATGAGAGAAAAAGTTATGGCGTGAGAAATGTACTTTCATTCCAAAGGAGGATACTGGAATATCACTTTTGGAAAAGCAGGTTCGATTACAGGGGTGACAGTATAGTCAGGGAAGGTTCAAGACTAGGTACCAGTTTTGAAATGAAAAGATTGAGCTCTCAGTAATTCCTAACTTGTGGAGCTAATTAAACAAGTTCTCAATTTCCAGCCCTTCAAAGATAAGCCTTTTATGGATAAACATTTAAACCAGGGAACAGAGGGTAGCCAAATCCTCCTCCTATCGTGTATCTCAGGGTTAGGGGATTCTTGCTTATTTGTCCTCCTGGTGTCCAAACTATTGGATGATTGTAACTGAATAACTTCTAGAAAAATTTCAGCCACTTTCAGGTACCTTGAGATTAATTTAGGCATCCATATTCTGTAAAGGGAATGATAATGAAATAACAAATGTTTTGTATACTGTAATTGAAAAAGAAAAAAGCTAACGCCTTTAAATATTTGCTTCCGTTTGAAAACTACCACACATTTTATTTTTTTTTTTAATTTTTGAGACATTTCTTCTTAATTCCAGGATCATTAACACACTGTCTTACATTAGTCAGGGGCACAATATAGTGATTTAACAATTCTATACATTATTCCGTGCTCATTGTGACAACTGTACTCTTAATCCCCTTCACCTGTTTCACCCATCCCCCCCACCTCCCCTCTGGTAACCACCAATTCTCTATAGTTAAGAGTCTGGTTTTATCGTTTGTCTCTTTTTTTTCTTTGTTTGTGTGTTTTGTTTCTTAAAATCCACATGTGAGTGAAATCATATTGTATTTCTTTCTCTGACTGACTTATTTAGCATTATACCACCTAGATCCACCCGTGTTGTTGTAAATGGTAAGATTTCATTCATTTTTATGGTTGAATAATATTCCATTGTACCTATATACCACATTGATGGATGCTTGGCCGGCTTCCATAATTTGACTATTGTAAATAATACTGCAATAAACATAAGGGTAAACGTATCTGTTTGAATTAGTATCTTTTGTATTTTGGAGGTAAATACCCAGTAGTGGAATTACTGGATCATATAATTCTATTTTTAATTTTTTAAGGAACTTCCATACTGTTTTCCACAGTAGCTGCACCAGTTTGTTTTCCCATCAACAGTACCTGAGGGTTCCTTTTTCTCCACATCCTCACAACACTTGTTTTTTGAGTTTTTGATTTTAGCCATTCTGACAGGTGTGATGTGATATTTCATTGTGGTTTTGATTTGTGTTTCCCTGATTATGAGTGATGTAGAGCATCTTTTCATGTGTTTGTTAGCCATCTGTAGGTCTTCTTTGGAGAAATGTCTGTTCATGTTTTCTTCGTATTTTTTAATTAGGCTTTTTTTTTTTAAATATTAAGTTGTACAAGTTCTTTATGTATTTTGAGTACTAACACTTTATCAGATATGCCATTTGCAAATGGCTTCTCCCATTTGGTAGGTTGTCTTTTTTTATTGTGTTAGGTTTCCTTTGCTTTGCAGAAACTTTTTATTTTGATGTAGTCCCAAAAACTTATTTTTGCTTTTGTTTTCTTTGTCTCAGGAGACACATTAAAAAAACAATTCTGCTACAGAAGATGTCAGAGAAATTACTGCCTGTGCTCTCTTCTAGAATTTTTATGGTTTTAGGTCTCAAATTTAATTAATTCTTTAATCCATTTTGAGTTTATTTTCATGTATGGTATAAGAAAGTGGTCCAATTTCATTCTTTTGCATGTTGCTATCCAGTTTTCCCAATACCATTTGTTTTTGTTTGTGTTTTTGTTTGTGTTTTTGGTTTTGCTTTGTTTTTTTTAAAAAATGTAATTTATTGTCAAGTTGGCTAACATACAGTGTATATAGTGTGCTCTTGGTTTTAGGGATAGATTCCCGTGATTCATCACTTACATACAACCTCAGTGCTCATCCCAACAAATGCCCTCCTCAGTGCCTCTCCCCTCTCCCCTCTCCCCTGCCCCCGCCACCCTCCATTAACCCTCAGCTTGTTCTTTGTATTTAAGATTCTTTATGGTTTGCCTCTCTTCTTTTCTGTAACTATTTTTCCCCCTCTCTTCCCCTATGGTCTTTTGTTAAGTTTCTCAACTTTCACATTTGAGTGAAAACATATGATACCTGTCTTTTTTGACTGACTTTATTTCAGTTATAATAATATCCTCCAGTTCCATCCACATTGCTGCAAATCAGCACCATTTGTAGAAGGGACTTTTTCCCATAGTGTATTCTTGCTTCCTTTGTCAAAAATTAATAGGCCATATAATTGTGGACTTCTGGGACTCTCTATTCTCTTCCATTGATTTATGTGTTTATTTTTGTGCTAATCCTGTTTTGATTACCACAGCTTTGTTGTATATGTTGAAATCTGGGATTGTGATACCTCCAGTTTTCTTCTTTCTCAAGATTGTTTTGGCTCTTCAGGGTGATATGTGGTTCCATACCAATTTTAGAATTATTTGTTTTAGTTCTGTGAAAAACACTGTCAGTATTTTGATAGAAGCTGTAGTAAATCTGTAGATTGCTTTGGAAAATATACACATTTTAACAATATTTGTTCTCCCCATCCATGAGCAAGGAATAGCTTTCCATTTGTTTGTTTTGTTGCCAATTTCTTTGTGTTCAATTAGTGTTTTATAGCTATCTGAGTATAGGTCTTTCACATACTTTGTTAAGTTTATTCCTTAGTATTTTGGGGTTTTTTTGGTTGATTTGTAAAAATGGCATTGTTTTCTTAATATCTGTTTCTGCTATTTCATTATTAATGTATAAAACAACAGATTTCTATATATTGACATTATATCCAGCAACCTTACTGCATTCATTTATCAGTTCTAGTAGTTTTTTGGTGAAGTCTTTCAGGTTTTCTAAATATAGTATCATGTCATCTGCAAATAGTGAAAGTATTACTACTTCCTCACCAATTTGGAGGCTGTTTTTTTTTTTTCTTGTTTTGATTGCTGTGACTAGAACTTCCAGTACTATGTTAAAGAAAAGTGGTGAGAGTGGACATCCCCATCTTTTTCGTGATCTTAGAGAAAAAGCTTTCAGTCTTTAAGCATTGATTATACTGTTAGCTACAGGTTTTTCATATATGGCCTTTATTATGTTGAGGTATGTTCCCTCTAAACCCATTTTGTTGAGTGCTTTTATCATGAATGGATGTTGTATTTTGTCAAATGCTTTTTTCTGCATCTATTGAAATCATATATTTTTTATCCTTTCTCTTATTGATATGCTCTATCACATTGATTGATTTGTGAATATTGAAACACCTGTGCATCTCAGGAATAAATATCACTTTATGTTGGTGAATGATTTTTTAAATATATTGTTAGACTTGGTTTGCTGATATTCTGTTTATGGTTTTTTTGCATGTATATTCATCAGAGTTATTGAGCTGAAGTTCTTTTTTCTTTCTTTTTTGTGGTGTCTTTACCTCATTTGGTGTCAAGATAATGCTGGCCTCATAGAATGAATTTGGAAGCTTTCCTTCCTCTTCTATTTTTTTGGAATAGTTTGAGAAGAATAGGTATTATCTCTTCTTTAAACATTTGGTGGACTTATGAAGCTATCTAGTCCTAGACTTTTGCATGTTGAGGGTGTTTTGATTACTGATTCAATTTCATTGCTGGTGATAAGTCTGTTTAAATATTCTATTTCTTCCTAATTCAGTTTTGGAAGGTTGTCTCTTTCTAGGAATTTATCCATTTCTTCTAGGTTGTCCAATTTGTTGGGATATAATTTTTCATAATGTTCCCTTATAGTCCTTTATGTTTCTGTGGTGTCAGTTATCTCTCCTTTTCCATTTCTGATTTTGTTTGGGTCCTCTCATTTTTGATGAGTCTGGCTAAAGTTTTATCAATTTTGTTGATCTTTTTAAACAACCAGCTCTGGTTTCATTGTTCTATTGTTTTTTTTTTTTTAGTTTGCATTTATTTCTGCTCTAATCTTTATTATTTCCTTCCTTCTACTGATATGGAGCTTTGTTCATTTTCTAGCTCCTTATTTCTAGGTGTAAGTTTTATTTGATATTTGAGATACTTATTTATTATTTGTTTATTTGAGAGGTTTTTTTGGCTTCTTGACTAAGGCCTGTATTACTGTAAAGTTCCCTCTTAGAACAGCTTTTGCTGCACCACAAAGATTGTGGACTGTTGTGTTTTCACTTTAATTTGTCTATTTTTTATTTCCTCTTTGATTTCTTGGTTGACCCATTCATTGTTTAGTAGCATGTTTTTTAACTTCCATGAATTTGTGTTCGTTCCAGATTTGTTCTTATGGTTGATTTCTTATTTCATAGCGTGATCAGAAAAGATGCATGATATGACTGATTTTTAAAAATTTGTTCAAACTTTGTTTTGGCCTAACATGTGATCTGTTCTGGAGAATGTGTCAAAGCCACTGTTACCTTGTTGATTTTCTATTTGGATGACATATCCATTGATGTATGTGGAGTATTAATGTCCCCTACTATTACTGTATTACTATTGATTACTTCCTTTATGTTTGTTTTTAGAAGATTTATGTATTTGGATGCCTTCATGTTGGGTGCATAAATATTTACAATTGTTGTATCTTCTTGTTGGTTTGTCCCCTTAATGATTATATAGAATCATTCTTTGTATCTTGTTACAGTCTTTGTTTTAAAGTTTATTTTGTCTGATGTAAATATGGCTTCCCTGGCTTTCTTTTTACTTCCATTTGCATAATCAATGCCTTTCCAACCCTTTCAATCTGCATGTGTCCTTAGGTCTGAAGTGAGTCTCTTGTAAGTAGCATATAGATGATTCACACTTTTTTATCTTTCCATCTTCCTATGTCTTTTAACTAGAGCATTTAGTCTACTCACATTTAGAGTATTTATTGATATGTATGTACTTATTGTCATTTTTGTTACTTGTTTTATGGTTGTTTTTGTAGTTCTCTGTTCTTTTGCTCTCTTCTCTCATGGTTTGCTTACTTTCTTTACTGATATATTTGGAGTTCTTTCTATTTTTTGTGTACCACTGGTTTTCTATTTGTGGTTACTATTGATTTATATGCAACATCTTCAGCATATAGCAGTCACTTAAGTTTAGCTCATTCTGAAAGCACTAAAGTTTTAATCTTCTCTTCCCCATGTTTTAGGTATATTGTGTCATACCTTACATCCTTTTATTTTGTGAATTCCTTGACAGCTTTTATTTTTACTGCTTTTGTGCTTCCCACCTTTCTTACTCCTACTTATAGTCTTTCCTTTGCATTTGGAGTCCTCTTTATCATTTCTTATGGGACTAGTTTAGTGGTGATGAATTCCTTTGACTTTGTCTGTCTAGGAAACTCTTTATCTCTCCTTCTATTCTGAATGATAGCCTTGCTGTATAGAGTATTCTTGGCAGCAAGTTTTTTTGTTTGTTTGTTTGTTTGTTTGTTTTCCCTTTCAGCACTTTGAACACATCATGGCATTCTCTTCTGGCTTGTAAAGTTTCTGCTGAAAAATCAGCTGATGACTTTACAGGGTTTCCGTTGTATGTAACCTTTCTTTTCTCTTGCTGCTTTTCAAATTATTTCTTTATCATTAATTTTTCTCATTTTAATTACTATGTGTCTTGGTGTGGACTTCCTTGGGTTGATTTTGTTGGAAGCTCTCTGTGCCTCCTCGATCTAGATTTCTGTTTCTTTCCCCAGATTTGGGAAGTTTTTAACTATTATTTCCTCAGATAAATTGTCTGCCCCCTTTAATCTCTCTGTCCTCCTTTTTGGATCCTTAGAACATGAATGTTATGCTTGATGGTGTCAGTGAGTTCCCTTATCTATTCTCTTTTATTACTTTTTTTTTTCTTTGCCCTGTTTAGCTTGATTACTTTCTATTACTCTGTCTTCCAGGTCACTGTTCTTTTCTTCTTCTTATCTTTCATAGAAGTTTCTTATGTGTGTTGCATGCATCCTACCATCACTAAGCCACTTTTGCCTTCAGTTCAGTTATCTACAATGACTCTCTTTGTTGTGGGCAGGGTTTGGTGTCTGTGTTGTTAATGGACCAGTCTGAGGCTTCCTTGGGTTAGATTTGGGTCAGACCAAGCGATGGCCAGAACTGCAGTCATGCCAACTCCCAGAGTGCTCTACCTTGGAGACTTTTGTTGGTGGGCGGGGCCTGCAGTCAGACCAACTGTTTGCCTCCAGCCCACTTCCAGGGCCACAGTAGGACTGGTCTGTGGGGTTATCTTCCTCTCTTCTCAGGACAGGAGTCACTTTGGACTGTCGCTGGCCCCTCTCATTGCTGCTTGCACACTACCACATGGTGGGGCTGCTTTGGATGGATTCCTGCCAAGAGCATGTTGGATGAGGTGGGTCTGTAGAAGAATACCGGGGCAGGGGTGCAGTGTTAGCAAGATGTACACTGGTCTTCTGTGGGAGGGGACCTGTAGTCACTGGAGAACTGCTGAGGGTAGTTACGAGGTGGTGGGTCCACAGAAGAATGCGGGGAAGGCATGCTCTTTCAAAACTAGGTAGAGAATGTTCACACTGAATAGGTTCCCACAGGTGTTTGTATATATATTATGGGTGACAGGGAAGGGAAATGGTGCCCACCGCCTCTTTTGCTCTTGGAGAAGTTTTTTGAAGATCCCTGCCCCTCCAGCACATGTTCTGAGATTAGTAATTAATCTCATTCCTGAAAACCTCAGGCATTTTTCAAACTGCTGCTTCTAGGCTGTGTCTCAGCAAGGCTGTTTGCTTTGCTGTTTCTTTAAGGGCAGGACTCAGTTTCCTACAGCCCTCTGGCTCTCCCAGACCCAAGCCTGCTCATTTTTAAGTTCCAGATGTTAAATCCCACTGATTGTAAGTACTCATGGTGTTAAGTCCATCTGGTTTTCAAAGCCAAATGCTGTGGGGATTCATCTTCCCAGTGTGGGTCTCTTGTGTATGGAGTACCTGATGTGTGGAGTCTGCTCCTTTCCTTCTCTTTACCTGTGGTGATCCTCCCTCCCACAGACAGTCCTGTGGGTCCATTTGACTTTTGACTCCTCTACCCTTTCTCACCTTCTCAATGTGGCCTTTTTAAAAACATTTAGCTGTGGAGTGTCTGTTCCACCAGTCTTTAGGTCATTTGGGGGGTTATTTACACTGATACTAGTGTTAGCTAGGTGTATCCAGGGGACAAAGTGAGTTTAGGATCTTTTTGTTCCACCGTAGTTCTCAGAAGTCACTGTCACCTATTTTTAAAGATATTTTGTGCATTGAAACAAATTCAAACCATGTAAGAAAAGACAAATTTTTAAACTTCATTCTGAATTTCACCACCATAAAGTTTGCTATCTTACACATATACACTATCTTTATTTGTGTAGACTTATTTATTTATTATGTATGTATTTATTTATAATTTGTAGTAAGCTTGTGAGGTACAATGTCATTATTTTTCTTTTCCTCATACTTGGAGAGCTGTGTGTAGACATTTTAATTGTCTAATACTGTGCAGCAGTGACTTAAGTAACTTTTCACTAGTCTCATTAATTCTCTGTGTGTCTGTCTGTCTGTCTCTGTTTCCCATCTTTCCTGTGAGTTACAGTGTGAAAATCTGAAAGTATTCATTTCTGTATTCAGTAGATTTTCTCAAGGGGAGGAGACAGGGAAAAAGGGCTAAGGTAGAAGGACATCTGGGTTCTGATATATGTTCTGATATTTGGTTCAGTATCCTAGACCAGGGTTTTCTGAGTATGACTGGGGATGCACCCTGGTACCATAGGGGATGGGGAAGGAGAAAAGAGTACCATTAAACTGTAGACCGTATTTGAAATTCAGAGTGTAGCTGTGGGTACTTTATTTCTGAGAGCATCAACTTTCATTTTCTCCGTTTCCCTATAATTTCTGGTAACAATTTCTACCATGATTACATATGCATATACATATAATATATATATATATTATATATATATATATATAATATATATATAATATATATATGATATTTCATAGTTTGGTGATGTTTTGAGAATATCAAGACTTAGTCAAGATACCACACTGTCTTCTGGATTTAGGAGCAGTTTAAATCTCACTTGGTCTGCCTTTCCTCTCCAAAACCTTCTACTTCCCTCTTGAACTTTGTTTTGTTTTGTTTTGGTTTGGTTTTTTTTATTTGATTGTGTTTTTGAAGCTTACATGTTACATCATGTTTCTGTCTTGTTTTATTGTTTTATATGTACATTATATATAATTTTCTCATTTTGTTAGGTATTGAGGAAGAGAAATTTATGTAACTTAACTCAGAAGTCCAGAGTCTGGTAATAACAGATATCCCTGGAAGTATCAGGAACCTCTGTTCCAATAATTCCACTCATCCACTTTATTTCTCTTGATCTGCTCTTCTTAACATCAAAAAGAACAATAATTCCTCACTTGAGCCACACTTAGAATTGGGAAAAGCCCCAGCTTAAGCTCCAAATAGATTCTTAAATCTTCTGACATTTTACTCTATGAAGGGCTTTTCTTCTTTTTTTTTTAAGACTATCTTAGGAAAGACATTAATCTCTCTTAAGATTTTTGAACTAAATCACATTTTTCTAGGGCACACTTTAGAACAAATTGCCCTAACAAAGGTCATGACATAGTCTCAAGATATAATAAGTAGCCGGGTGTGTTACATACTCTAACCACTACATTTAAGGTAATTTAATGTTACTTATTTTTAAAATAATCATGATAAAAGTTATAATACAATAATCTGGAGTTATCTGATAGAAGTTTCAAAAATAATTTTGTCCCACATTCCAGAGGAATTGGAAAAGAGTATATAAGTGAAAAATTTAGAGGATAGTTAATAGTAATTCAAAGGAGCTAAGACAAGTCAATGATGACTGCTAGGTAATTAACTAAGGAATCAATTATCTATTCCTTTAAATAGTAAAAATTAGATATTAGAAACAACCTAAAAATCTAACAGCAGTGAAATATTTAAACAAATTTTGAAATGTTCAATTAATGGAATATTATTAATATTTAGGTCTTTAAAGAAGGTCAGGACATCTGGGTGGCTTAGTCAGTTAACCATCTGACTCTTGATTTCGGCTCAGGTCATCATCTCATGGTTTCTGAGTTCGAACCCAGCATCAGGCTCTGTGCTGACAGTGCAGAGCCTGCTTGGGATTCTCCCTCTCCCCCTCTCTCCCTCTCTCCCTCTCTCTCTCCCTCTCCCTCTCTCCCTCTCTCCCTCTCTCTCTCCCTCTCTCCCTCTCTCTCTCCCTCTCTCCCTCTCTCTCTCCCTCTCTCCCTCTCTCCCTCTCTCCCTCTCTCCCTCTCTCCCTCTCTCCCTCTCTCCCTCTCTCCCTCTGCCTCTCCCTCTCCCCTGTGCTTTTCCTATCTCTCAAAAAATAAACTAAAAAATAAAGAAAGAAGGTTAATTTGTATAGTGGAAAACTCAAACCTTATGTTAAGTGAAACATGAGCTATAACTATATATATGGGATGACATCAGTTACACAAAATAATCTATATATCTGCTTGAAAAACTAGATGGAATTAACATATTTTAGGAGAATTTATTTCTGGATTGTGGACTTTGAGGTAACTTATTTTCTTTTTTATACTTTGTTATGTTAATGAGTACACATTACTCTTAAAAGAAGAAAAATATAATTATATGTCAATTAACAATAATAAAAGAGTTATAGTTATCAGAATAAAGAGTCAGAAAAAGATTGCTGATGCACTTTCTATGCAAAACCTACAAACATTTTTTCCAGGAGACCAAGGCTATGCAAAAATCAAAGAATGGAGATTTTAACTTCTAGGCATATCTCTAGATGAAGTAAAGATTTTCCTAACTAGAATGGAAAGCTAAGGTTTAGTTAAGTGGTAATTGCAAATGATTGAGTACTAATGAATGAAGACTATCATAAAATTTTAGATTTAGTTAAGACTTCAGAGGTCAGTGAATCCAAACTTTTGAGAGGTTCACAAATCCTTTCTTCAGTTCACTTGTTAAATGGTCATCCAGTTTCTTTGGTTTATATACCAGGTTTGAAATACCTCCAGTTGACATGTAGCACACCACTTTTAGAGATGGTCTACTCTATCTGTTCACAATTCTAGGTGTTAGAAAGTTCTTCCCTATGTGGAATTGGAATTGAATTGGTCATTCCTGGAACTCCCATTGTGTCCATTCTTGAAGAGTACTAAGAATATGTGGGAAGCAATTTTTAATCAGTAAAAAATATTGATATGTTTTCATAGGGGTAAGGAGAGAAAATTGGAAGGGTATATACTTATGAAGTCAACATTTTTTTCCCACAACAGTGTTTCTAATACTTCACCCATTTTTGATCTTCTCTTATTCACCCCAGAATAATTATCTTCAGTTTCATAAGACAATTCTTCTTGTGACATGGTTTCCAACACCTACCAGTCCAGGGTACTCGTTTAGAAACCATGCTGATTTGTTCTATTGTTCCAATTGTTCTGACAAACCTGTCAGTCTGGGAACTATGTTTCTCATTACTCCCTTCCCTGTATAGTTCTGAATTAGAGCAATTAAAAAAGGAACTTGCATAAGATTCAGAGGGCAGGGGAAGGTAGTGGTTACCACTTCTATACAGGCAAATGCAGTGATAGACAGTGTTTAGAGAGTTTCTGTTTGTTCTCATTCTCTTCTGCTCCACATGTAGGTCTTTTTCCTGACTGCTGTCCTTGCTGCCCAAGAGCAGCCCCCAGCATACTCCTAGTCACATGGGGGAAAACGCACTGAGGTAGTAACAACACAGAGACAACCACCAAGGCTGTCCCATAAAATTTGAACCACATACACAATTTAAAATTTTCTAGTAACCACATTTTTTTAAAAAAGCAAAATGAAACAGGTCAAATCAATTTCAATGTTTCTATAACCCAATATTACTAAAATTTATCATGTCAACAAATAAACAATATAAAAAATGATTAATGAAACAGCAGGGAGGCCAGTGTGGCTAAAACCCGGTGAATGAAGTGGATAGTAGTATGGGATGAAGTAAATATGTAACCAGGAACCAGATGATACAGGACACTGTAGACCCCAGTGATGGTGTGGAATTTTGGAAAGTGTAATGAGACTTTTGAGAGGAGGAATGACATGAACTGATTTGTATTGTTGAAGAATAGCTCTGGCTGTTTCAGTGGAGAAGAGACTATAAGGGAGGAAATATGGATGTGGAGAGCAATTAGGAGACTTTTGCAGTGACCTAGATGAGAGATGATAGGGGCATGGAGTAAGGTAATATTATGAAAGTGCTGATATATGGAAAATCTGTGATATATCTTCAAGGTAGAGCTGACAACACCTGTTCATGGTTGAATGTGTAATGTGAGAAAAAGAAGACTTAAGGACGGTGCCTATCCTTTTGTATTAAGCGCTTAGGAAAGATAGTGCCTTTTACTATCAAGATGAGGACTAAGAATGAGTTTATTCTGTTTGGCTCTATCATAAAATATTTTAAATATTGATTCTTTGTTCTTTAGATAAGCACATCTTTATCTAGATCACAGGCATAAATCTTGAGCTAAAGAAAGCTAATTATAGAATTCATGATTTCATTCAGCTTAATACCCAGGTGTTCACATGACATCCAGAATATAGTTAATTCATCTTACTCCACTATTTATTGTCAAAATACACTTACACATCTCCATAAGTATAAAAGTTATATACTCATATACTATGAGTAGCTCATTTGATTAAGTATGTGACTCTTAGCTCAGTTCATGATTTCACGGTTCCTTGAGTTTGAATCCTGCTTTGGGCTACCCTGTCAGTGCAGAGCTTGCTTGGGATTCTTTCTCTCTTCTCTCTCTGCCCCTCCCCCACTCACTTTTGTTCATGTGCTCGCCCTTGTGCGTGCGCTCTCTCTCTCTCTCTCTCTCAAATAAACTTAAAGAAAAGTTATTCAGGATCATATTTTGTATGGCATTACTCCCAAATTAGTAGCCTTATTTCTTCCTTCCCCACTTAGCCTGAACCGCTAATTCAATGAATTCTTGCCTATATCCTCCAGTCTCTCAACACGTTGTCCTTCCAGCCCATTTGAATTATCAGTCCCTAACATGGGATTAATCCAACCATCTGCTTGCTCAACAGGTACTTCAAAGCTGCCAAACACTGCTGGAGAATATTGCATAACTGGATCGCTTAAACTTATTACCTATTTACCATTTCCAACCTCAAATTTGTTGCTCAGTGCTACTGGGCAATCCTGTCATTTGTCTCTAGAGACCTTTCTCATTTACTAAGGTGACCATTTTGTGTTTTTATACTCCTCAAACTTGCAAGGTTTTTTTTTCATTTCTATCCAGGAGGGAAAAAAAAAATACTATTTTCTAGAAAACAGACAATATACACCCAGTAATCAAATTTCCTCTTCCAACTACAACATTATGTATATTAACACTCATCCTTATCTTCCAGATCCTGCTCTATCATCTCTCCTTCTTCACTGATTGCTTTTTTCCTTCAGCAAATATGCTTAACTCTCCCTTTACCCTAAAGCTCACCTTCCTCGGTCTCTTGCCCCTCTTCAACTAGTATATATGTCTATGTTCTTCCTTCACTGCAGGTTTTATTAGGAAGTTTCATAATCTGCTGCAATCACATCCTTCCACTGAATCTTTTCTTTCCAAGATCATCTGTGACCCACAAGTCTTAAATTCTGTTGTTTCATGTCTTTATCCTATTTATCATATCTGTAGCACTTAATGCTGTTGACCATAGTCTCTTTCTTGAATCTCTCAATTATAAGATGCTGGTCCTAACTCCTCTGATCAATTCTAGATATTGACTGATCTATCCTTCATGATCTCTTATACAGGGTAACTCAAGAGTCTTTCCCACATCTTCTTTGGGTGCTCATTCCTCTACTTGAGTGAATCATAAAATCAACTTTCACTTACTGTAGCAGCCATGAAAATGTGCTGCTCAAATTTCCTGCTGTGGGGAGCAGAATTGACTAACAGCCCCACTTACTGCCCTTATGGGCCCACTACCACATCTGTGCCACAGCCATGCTTCCCCTAGGCTGCTCGCAGCTAATGACTGAGTGTGGTGGGATTCTAGTGCAAACCTACCCCTGCAGCACACAGGACTCCTCTAATAAGTGACTGGCTCAAGGACTCCCTTCAGCTTGAAGAAAACTTTCTTCAGTTGTGCTGCAGTGCAACTCTTTCCACCCAAACCTTCTTCCTCCCCCTCCTTGGTGTCAGACCAGCTTTCTCCTGTCTTTCTCCTCTTTCTCCTTCATGAGCGTCTCCCCTAATAATTCTTTTGCATACTTGATCCCATCTTAGCATCTACTTCTTAGAGGATCAGATGTAACACAGCTACATACCAAATGCTGAGTATCTCTAAGTCCTACATTGAGCTTAAGATTCATAAATAAACTGCATTTTCTTTTTTTTTTTTAATTTTTTTTAACGTTTATTTATTTTTGAGACAGGGAGGGACAGAGCATTAACGGGGGAGGGTCAGAGAGACAGGGAGACACAGAATCTGAAACAGGCTCCAGGCTCTGAGCTGTCAGAACAGAGCCCGACGTGGGGCTCGAACTCACGGACCACGAGATCATGACCTGAGCCGAAGTCGGACACTTAACCGACTGAGCCACGCAGGCACCCATAAACTGCATTTTCAATGACTTCACCAAAGTGGTTCAAGTGCATCTCACATTCAACATATCTCATATGTTCAATTCCTCATCTTGCCATACATCCATAACTCTTTCTAACAAGTTTTGCCTATGTAATAGCACCATCATCCAACCAACTTCTTGCTCTTTCTTATCGTCTTTTCCTTGGCCTGAGCTCAGGCATTCATTAAACTATTTTGGACTTGTGCTATGTCAGTTATGGATAACTGGCTTTTACTCTTGCCTCTCTTCAATTCTGTGTTCACAAAAGGTTCTCCACAAAATTGTCCCTCATATCTGCCTGTATTATCACTGTTATTCCTTTCATTTACTCATCACTATGTACTTCCTGGCACTCACTAAATAAATATCCCATACTTGCTCATGCCTTGAGTATTTGCAGACTCATGGTATTTGCAGATGCTAGCCTTTGCAGATGCTAGTTTATCATCTCCTGTCTCTGTTGCTTCAACGTCCATACATTTTTCAAGATGCAACTTGAATGTTATTTACTCAGTGAAGCTCCATCCTCAAACCAGCTATCACTACAAAGATAGAAAATCTTTTATCTTTATTATCTTAGTACACTGTACAGACTCCAATTACAGAATTCCTTGTATTTTGCTACAGTTATATGTGTAATCTGTCTCTGTCACTATGTTCTAAGACTATATTGTAAGAAGGAATGCACCATGTATTATTAGTTTATGTCTGTCCAATTCTTTGAATGGTGCCTCCATCATAGTAGATATTCGATAAATATTGTGAAATTAACTGAAGCAGCAAAGAAATTAAAGTTATATTGCTTGAAGTTCTCTTGAGAAATGCATACTAACTCCTAGTGATTATCACAATGTTTTTTAAATGCTTGAAAATAGTCTGCTTAACAGCTTTTATTTCCTCCATTAAATCAGATAGGAAGATGTCAATGTTTGATACTACTACTCAAGATTTGAAACAAAACTCGGGGTTAAATCTATCATTTTCTTAATTAAGGGAGAGCAATGCTGGATACAGTCTCATTTGAGCAAAGTAAACCACTAATGTTATGCAGGTTTGAGGGGAAGACATGTTTGTTTTGAGATATGTTTGCCGTAGAGGAAAGACTATTGTCATGGCAGTCTTCGAAACATGTCTTATATTGGATATAAAAGTGCATTTTGTATTGGTTACAGAAGTAGAATGGGTTGATGGCAGCCTTAGAAGTGTGTTCAATGGAATGAGTCTGCTACCCAGTGGCTGACTTTCAAAGCATGAGGCTATCGCTGTCTGGTTGACTTTCATAAATACATTCACTGAAGCTACTGTCATTGATTGATTAATAAAATTTAAAATCAGTTTTGGTGATTTCTTATAACCATAGCAATGGAACAGTCAGTGATTGATTAGATATAAATAAAACTATTTCAGGTGGATGTTTTTGTGATGGCCATAGAACAACCAGTTTTTTACTAAAAGTGTGAGGGCTTTCTGTTACCCTCAAGTATTATCTCTTACACGCTTATTTCTTACCTAATTCTATGAACTTTGGATTCTCTAATATACACTAGTCTTTCACAATCATAGATACCCACATGCCTTATTCCTAAAATCAATTGATGAGATACAGGAAATTGAAAATAATATAGGAATATCATAATAAATGCCACTGCTTGGTGCCACATAGTCTCCTCTGGAGGGGTTATCTTTTACTTAGGATAAATCAATAAAAATATTAATGCAAGGAATCCTAAATTGGGAACTGTCCATAGGGCTTATTTTTTTTTCATTTCAGACTTATTAAGTAATGTCACATGATCCTTAAGTGATATAACATAGGAGCTCAGGTTTGATGAGCCAGCTTTTTTGAAAGTTATTCTAAATGAAGCATAGGGACCAGAAAAGAAAAGTGAGTTGACATGCTTTAACCTGTGTTAATCACTTTTCACATATTAGCAATAATTTCCAAAGCCAAGTGAGGTAGGTGTTGTTATGCTCATTTCTATTTAAAAAAAAAAAAAAAAGGAACTTCAAGGGGTTAAGTAATTTTTTCATAGTCATGAAGCTTGGAACTGACAAGTTTAGATTTCAAATCCAAGTATTTATTTAAGTAGACAAAAGAATTTTCCCTCTCTACCACACTTCCTGCCCCAAGGGAAAATTAGTACTTCCACTTTGAAAAAATCAGTCTGGAAAAGGAATGCAATGGAAATTGAGGGAAAATTGCAGTCTTCCTGACAATGAAAACTACTTATCCTAAATTTTATGATATTTCTGAACCCCTTTCTCATTGTTTTTTTTTAAGTTTATTTTTGAGAGAGAGCATGAGTGGGGGAGAGGTGGGGGGTTGGGGCGGGGAGAATCCCAAGCAGTCTCTGCACTGTCAGTGTAAAGCCCCACAAGGTAGGACTCGAACTCATGAAACTGTGAGATCATGACCTGAGCCAAAACCAAGAATCGGATGCTTAACTGACTGAGCCAGCCAGGTGCCCACCATTGGCTGGATTTTAAATGGTGGCCCACAACACAAAAACTTAAATATTGTTAAATTTTAGAAAGTTACCCAATCTTCACATTCCCTCTGTTCTCACATAAACATTTGCTGTACAGAAAACCATGTTATGAGAAAATGTGGTATAACAAGGTTCTAGTGGGTAATATAAATGGTTACTCCAAAATATTCACATTTTAAACAAAGGAGTCTGGGCACCTGGGTGACTCAGTGGGTTAAATTAAAATACTGGATCATATTGTAATTCTATTTTTAATGTTTTGATTAATTAAAAATTTTAAATTGTAATATACATTACAATTTTAATTGCCAAAGAGAGGAGTAAAGCATAATGATAATTTAGTGTATACAAATTTAAAACCAAATGAGATTTTCAAAAGAAACAAAACTTTTTCTTGATTCTAAGCTAATAAACTAATTTCTTTTGTGAATATTCAAAAATATAGCATTGAGAAATGGCTCTAAAAGTGACCTTTCTACTTGAGAAGTACACAGTACCTGCTTTCATTAAATTGTTTTGTATAGCCTCTGTTTAATATCCCAGTACCTTTAATATTTCATTCTATTTGTATTTATAATGAGTGACATACATTGGATAGCATATTCAATATATTAAATGAATATTCTGGTTTTTAAAACTTTTATTTATTTTTGATTAGGTAACATATGGCACAGAACACATAGAGTAAAAGTCTTCCATAACCCTGTCCTCCAACACTCCAGTTTTCAATGAAAGGGAAGTAATATTCAGTACTATGATTCAAGAAATGTTCCCTGAAATAAAGGAAGACTTGGATAGTTTGAATGTATTCATCTTTTATCTCAAAAAAAAAAAATCAATTCAGAAGTCAACTGTGAGATATATCCTAGTAAAATCATTGAACTTAAGAAATAAACAAAAGATCCCTCTGGTTTTCTGGGAAAAATCAAAAACTCACTTAGAAGGGAAAGAAAATTGGGTCAGCCTCAGATTTCTTGTCAGTAATAAAGTAAGAAAGGAGTGCAGCAACCCTCTTTGTAAACTTACAGAAAGAATGGGAGGGAAATAAAGGATTTTATATCCAGCCAAGATGTTCTTCAAATATTGAGGCTACCCAAGAATCTTTCCTGGGGAATCTACTAAAGGATGAACTTCATTTAACAAAGAGATGATTAAGGAAACCAGCAAAAGAACTGGTAATGAGGGTTAAATATACTTAATTGTAGATCTAAGATTATAACAAAGTGAGAATGAGAGAGAAATTAGCATGTAAATATTCTTTGCTCTGTCAAAGTAACACATCAAAAAAAAATGGGAAAAAAAGAAAGTAAAATACACTTATAACTGATGGAAGGGTGATGGGTAGAAGTCAAAGAAAATTTTTTGAAGTTGACAAAATAGTTGACTGTAACTAAGGAGGAAGGAGACTAAGGACATGAAAGTATTAAGATAATTAAAAAAAAAACCCTATATCTTAACTACAAACTACACAATAAAAGAAAAAGTTTAAAAAGCAAAGAAAATAGACAACTTAATGAAAGACACATAGTAGATATAATTGTGTTATAAAAGACCAAACTTATCAATTATTTTGATAAATGTAAATAGGCTGAATTTATTTAAAAATTTTTAGATTGGCTTACAAATCAAAACCAGAATATGGAATAGTCTATGAGACAATTGATTTAATTTCTTCCAAAAATGATGGTCATTCCTCTGCGTTTTTCTACCTTGATTGAGCATTTGCCAAAAGCAGCTTTTTTCCTGTTTATAATACACCTTGCAAAATAAGTTTTTAATCCCTCAAATCTTACTGTTCGAAATTCATGTTTTAGGAAGCAATTTAGTCTTGGATATTTATGAAATAGAAAAGAATGAGCAAATGTTGGTTTTTGAGGGGAAAAAATCCATTGTACCATACATTTTATTCTTATACCCTAAGTGGTTCCAGGCTTTCTTTTTCTCTTTCTTACTGAATTATGTCAGCTTTTGAGACTGAATACAAAAGAACAGAAAAAAATAAACATGTCAGGAAAAGGTATTTATTTAATGAAAATTATTTTAGAATCTCTCCGTGCTCTTACTGTGTAATCACAGACAAATCAGTAATCCCAACCTCTTCTAAGATGATGCAGCCTTCCTATGTGGCAGATACTAAAAATCAAGCTTTTTTTAAAAAGCCATTTATAAGCTGTATATAGTACTGCTTCTCACAACCATATCTTAAAGATTTTTCACTTTTAGTTTAAATAATATTACTATATGGAAAAACAAGAATATATAGATGGGAAGAAATAACAGTTTAAACTAGCCAAAACTCTACCACAACACTGTTGCAACTGTTTCTACCTGAAGTCCTCTGTAGGTTATCGTCACCAGCAAGGAAAAGAAAGCTGTCCTGCGTGCAGCCTGTCGCCCCTTCTCTCTTTGATTTATAAATGGAGATGAAAGAACAGACTGGGAAGGACATGAATCTGGGTGGGAACAGCCAGAGCAAAGGCCCTAGTTGCATCTAGGCACTGATGCCTGCGTACCCTTGGTCCAGCTCTCACCAGGCCAGAGAGTTGGAAAAGAGGGCTAAATACCAAAATAAAAGTATCCTTAGATAAATTGCAATCTATTTAGACATATAATAGGAAGTCATTGTAACCTCCTAGTTTTCTGTTTATATCAGAGAATCAGAAACAGAAAATATATTTCTCTAAAATATTAATGCATGTGACTTCTCAAATTACAATAAGTTATTCTCAATGTGAAAAAAGATTAGATGATACAGAAAAGTACAAACAAAAATGTAAAAACCTACACTTAGTCATCAAACACTGCCACCATATTTTACATCAGCAAATCATTTTATCATGTTTTTGGTGACCAGTGGAACTGACCCTTAACTTCAGATATCAGGACTCTATCTATATAGAAGAAATGGGGATTACCTACTACTGTGTCCCCTCATCCTCTTCTCAGACTCAGCTAGGATTGCTCCTTAACCACATTTGAGTCACAGTTATGTTGTATGATGGCTATTGACTATTCAGTGTCAGACACTAAGTGTTAAGGTTTATTAATTACTCCAGCTAAAATTTTCTTTGCTAGTGATGCAAAAGTTAATTAGGTTACTAAATATTCAGCTTTGATGATTATAAACTCTTTCTTAACTCTATGTATTTCTGTTTGAATTGAGCTGTATGATCCTTGAGTTTTCTTCCAGCATCAAAATGTGATGCTCTAAAAAGTGACATAGGAAGAATTTAAGACATGGACTGCAAATAAGTTAGCTTTTTGTGAGATTTTCTTAAAGTCATCAAAAAATCTATTCAGGCTGTCTCTTCTGATGCATTTTGACATTTACTC
The DNA here is from genome assembly GCF_018350215.1 of Panthera leo. Lineage (NCBI taxonomy): Eukaryota > Metazoa > Chordata > Mammalia > Carnivora > Felidae > Panthera > Panthera leo. The sequence goes on from NC_056687.1 coordinate 110,792,973, forward strand.
TCTCAGTATAAACTTGGTTACTATGCAAAAGCAGATTCTTAATAATTGACGTTGTTTACTTTCTGCACTCGTAGAAGGCTGGAGAAATGAATCAATACTAGCTTAGCTTCTCCAAAATAAATCAGAGATCATTGTTAAAGTAATGCACATTAATTGAGTCTGTCAAATTAATTTCCCAACACCTCCTTATGCTACAAGAGTCCTAATTAAGAAATAACTAAGGTTGCCTTTTCTTATTACAAGTATTGCTAAGTCACTTGCTCTGAACATTTAACTCCTTTGATGTATGTAATTTAAAGAACCCAAAAGCAAATCTCCAAAGTATTAGTTGCACTGTGCTTTTGTTAAAGGGCTTTACAGTTTGCAAAGTGCTTCCATGTTCTTTCTGCAAACAGTCTACGTTTTGTTCTGTAAGAGGTAACCTAGGTCTCCCCTAAAGCTATTCCAATACTGTGTGGAACCGTACAGAGCAACTGTACAGAGTCCTGGGTTCCATACCTTAAGAGGATCACTGTAATAGAGTGCTTCCAAGAGAGAAAAGTGAGTGGTAAAGTCTGTGGAAATTATAATAGGAGGAAAGTTTGAAAGAACTGGAAATATTTAACCTAAAGAAGAAGGGATATATCATAATTATTGAGGGGGCCCTCTCTTGTTTGAATGTGTGTTCCATGGCAGAGGGCTTCATTTTATATCTCATTCCACTTGGTGGAATCAGCACAGATGATTGTTAATTACAGGAGGGGTAGATAAAGGTTTTGCACAAGTATCTTTTGATAATACAAAGGGCTGTCTTACCCAGGATTGAGCTTCTTGGTACTAAGTATCCCATGCAGAAGCACTTAGGAGGGGGTGGGGCTAAGACCCAGGGATAGTTCTCTGACAGGCCCAGGATCTCAGGCTTTCAAGCCTGCTAAACAGGGGGAAGCCTCTCTTTCCTGGTCCAGCCCACTTGTTCACTCTCGTTGTCAACATTAGACAGAAATTTCAAAACCCCAAATCCCAAAAGACAGGGACTTGCCAAGAGGCTTCATAGTCCCCTTATTACGTGCCCCGCCATGCTTTGGAATTACCCACTGCTATCCAAACAGCTGGCCATTGCTAGGGTACAGGCAAGGCTGTTGGAGAACAAGTGTGAGACCAAAGGTGTCATTCCCCCTTCCCAAAGTTTGGAGGCCACTTCAGTTGATGTATAACCTACCACAATCTGCCTGTCAATCTCCTCTAGCACTTACTATATAATATTTGGTTGGTTTGTACAACACTTTGGTATGGCGAGCTCTTTAAGAGCAGAGAATCTATTCTATTTATCTTTATAACTCCACAGCTTATCCAAGTGTTGGCATTTATTACTCAATATATACTTAATGGAGGAATAAATGTATTCCATTCCGAATAAGCATTGCCTCAGTGCAGGTACTATATCAATGGCAAGATACACAGAATTCAAATAAGGCACAGTCCTTGCCCTTAAGGAGTGCTAGAAAATCAGCAGAATAAATATATGAATGACTGGGGGCACCTTTATCAGGTGGAATTTTGCCTTTTAAGATTGCTTTTAATTCTAAGATTCTATAAATCCATATTCCGTTCCTCAATTAAAGTAGCTTAAATGCAAGAGCAGGAAAAGTGGCCATACTGTATTAGGACTTTCCTAGGTTTTTAACTTACTGTGGGCAATACAACCCAACTTCCTACAAATCAAATAGTTTGGAGAGTCAATATATACTAAAAATATGGGGTTCTTTTAAGAGGGAAGAAAAGATCTCAGTAAAAATTAGTGAGAAAACCATATAAAATGCACTTTTCTCCTATTAAGAAAAAAAGACTTTCTGGCTCTGGAATTTAAAGCGTATGGCACTTTCTCTGTATACTAATTAAAGAATTCAAAGTATCACATCTATATTAAAAATAATAACATACTGACATAATGTTTACTCTCCACTTAACATACATGCACAGATTAAATCTGTTCATTTATGTATAGCGTAGTTAACTTTTGTTATTCTTGTTTTCCATAGGATGAAACAGAACGTAGTGGTGAAGTCATTTGCCCCCTAGATGATGAAGTAGAAAGTTGTAGAGCTATACCGGTGAGTACCAGGTTCCACGTCATAACCATGTCACTATGTTGCCTCTTCTATTCTAAAAATACACTCCTAATCATGGTAAGAATTTTGTTTCTTCTTTGTGGTAAGGTTATGTTTGCCAGCTGTTTCATAACATAGAGTCAGTCAACCATGACGGGTCTTGATTCTGATGCACTAGTGAACAAGGTCATTGAGAAAGTTTTGAGAACTGGACAAAGCAACAAAGTGAAGTCCTTTAGCAAGAAAACAGTGGCTGATATTCTAGCCTTTGACTTGATTTCTCTGGTATTATTTACACAAACCCAAACAGTCACCACACTCTTCTGTGCCATTATGTCCACTCCCATGTCCAAAAGGACACAATTGTATTAAAGGATCTTATTTGACCAAATAATAATATATTACTCTACATAGTAAAACACACAGGCCAACAAACCAATCTTTTTTATTTTTATTTATTTTTATTTTTATTTCTTTTCATATAGGAATGTTTTTTATTTTATTTTATTTTTTTTTTCAATATATGAAATTTATTGTGAAATTGGTTTCCATACAACACCCAGTGCTCATCCCAAAAGGTGCCCTCCTCAATACCCATCACCCACCCTCCCCTCCCTCCCACCCCCCATTAACCCTCAGTTTGTTCTCAGTTTTTAAGAGTCTCTTATGCTTTGGCTCTCTCCCACTCTAAACTCTTTTTTTTTTTCTTCCCCTCCCCCATGGGTTTCTGTTAAGTTTCTCAGGATCCACATAAGAGTGAAACCATATGGTATCTGTCTTTCTCTGTATGGCTTATTTCACTTAGCATCACACTCTCCAGTTCCATCCACGTTGCTACAAAGGGCCATATTTCATTCTCATTGCCACGTAGTACTCCATTGTGTATATAAACCACAATTTCTTTATCCGTTCATCAGTTGATGGACATTTAGGCTGTTTCCATAATTTGGCTATTGTTGAGAGTGCTGCTATAAACATTGGGGTACAAGTGCCCCTATGCATCAGTACTCCTGTATCCCTTGGGTAAAGTCCTAGCAGTGCTATTGCTGGGTCATAGGGTAGGTCTATTTTTAATTTTCTGAGGAACCTCCACACTGTTTTCCAGAGCGGCTGCACCAATTTGCATTCCCACCAACAGTGCAAGAGGGTTCCCGTTTCTCCACATCCTCGCCAGCATCTATAGTCTCCTTGATTTGTTCATTTTGGCCACTCTGACTGGCGTGAGGTGATATCTGAGTGTGGTTTTCATTTGTATTTCCCTGATAAGGAGCGACGTTGAGCATCTTTTCATGTGCCTGTTGACCATCCGGATGTCTTCTTTAGAGAAGTGTCTATTCATGTTTTCTGCCCATTTCTTCACTGGGTTATTTGTTTTTTGGGTATGGAGTTTGGTGAGCTCTTTATAGATATTGGATACTAGCCCTTTGTCCGATATGTCATTTGCAAATATCTTTTCCCATTCCATTGAAGCCAACCTTTTTTAAAACCATTGTGGTTTACTGAGAGTTAGGATGCTTGCTCTGAGAAGTAAGGTACATTTCATTTTGGAAATGGACGATCTTTTTTTCACTTACTTTCACATATATTCTGTTTTTCATTTTGTGCTCTAAATAGTTAGTTAATTGGCACTATTTAACAGATTGTATATGTGACTGCTGAGAGCAATTGCGTCTTAACAACAACTGAAACAACTGAAGCAGTTTTTACTTAATTTGCTAGCTGGCGCATGGTTTGCTAGAGAATGACCTTGCCCCCTACAGTTGGATTCAAAGAGTTAAGCAGAAGTTGAAGCGTTCCTGACTGTAGGAGGTGAAACTCATTCATATTCTTTTGTAAACAAATTAACACCGAGTTGCCAGTGTGTTTTCATCCCACAAAATCACCTTAGCAACATGGATATAAAAGCAGCATGAACTTTCCCTCAGAACCTCCAGTCCTTTCTAGCATGAGGAATCTACAACAAATGGGCCTAACAAAATGCTCCACTGATTTTAATCCTTAAAATAAGTGCCAGAATTTCTGTGAAACGTTATAGATTCCAAAGGTAAAATAAAAAGCACTAAACTTCTCTTATATATATAATAATTAGCTATTTCTCAAGAGGGCTTTTATTTGGCTTTTTAATTTTTTCCTGACAGGGCAGGAAACACACACACCCTTTGCTTGACCAAGTTTAAATTAGTTTTAGCATAAAAAGAAAAGGAAGATCTATTTCTGAGTGAATTAGGCTAGGTGAATTTGAACAGTGGGTTCTATGGTCAATGATTATAGGTACCTTGTATTCTACTGTGTTTGAGGAATAGGAGTTCTGGAAAATAGAAGAAGCAAAAGCCATAATGCAGTCATAGAGTCCCCAGTCGAATGCAGAAAAGACCAGGGGCAGGAAAAATCCTGCCAGACAGTTGAAGTCAGAAGTCTGTAGGAAATAAGCCACAGAGCTTTGTTTTGTGTGCTTTTTCATCTGTGCTCAGCCCCTTAAAAGGAAAGACCAGAAATCTCTCTGTTTACTTATGGATTTCTTACGGTGTTAGTTGCTGCTTATCGTTACTCTAGGAGGAGAGCTAGTGAAACTTATGACATGCACATACTTTAGGACTCCACCCCTGGACCTCTGCCATCTCTTGTCTCTACCTTCACTCTTTGGTATTTTATCTACCTCTTTGAGTCCCTGGAAAGCAGAGGGTTTACCCAAAGTTAAGGGGGGAAAGTAGGCTATCATAGAAACGCACTTTTTATAGGTCTTCATCATTGTTGCTCTTAAATCTGCAAGTTCTTGCATTTTCTTTGCTGCATTTGAACTAATTTCTAATTACTAGTTTCTGTGTTTAAAAATTTAAAGAATATTTTAATGTTTTTAATTAATTGACATATCATGAGCTATACATACCCATTTTTCTGTCTTATATTAATATAAGGAAAATCCATTCTGGCCGTGCTGGAGAGAGGATTTCACAGCATGTGGCCCTGATCTACCCATCCCACCCCTAAGTACAAAGCCATATTTAAACAAAGCCTAGGATTTTAAAGGCTGACAGGAAATGCAAATAATAAAAACTCTTGGATGCTATAGGTACACTTATAAATTGAAAAACAACTGGTGATAATAGACCAACAGCCTTAACCAAATTCTTACACAAGTTTGTGACATGGATCTAGTATTTTAGGTTAGGTTTCTCAAGAAACAGATTGAAACATATTTTCATGAAGAATTTTATTAGAAAATACCCTTGGGATTAGCATCTGTGGGGGAATAATGAAGAAGGGTTGGGTAGATGGAAAAGTTGAACATGGTTGAACATGGTTGCCCTCAGCAAATCTCAAATGGAGCCCTGAATCTTATATGGCTCTTCCAAGATTACCTAAATAGACTTTCTACTACCACCACTGCCACAACATCACATAGAACCACCACTGGATGAGGGCAGCTGTGGGGAGGGGACCTAACATTGGGCAAGGCAGCTCTCTTCTATTGGAGGAATTCCTAGGGAGGGACTCAGTTGTATACCAATATCAGCCACACTCAGAGAAGCTAGGGACAGGAGGACTTTGGTTCTGACATGGTGATCTGGGTGGCTCCTCACAGCATCCATGATAGTCTAGATCTTGTGAAATTCAGATCCACTTGTTTTATATAATTTCATTATCTAAAGTCAACGTTTGCAGGTTTCTGGGGTTATGTGTAAGAGGGAAGTTAATGGGACCAATTACAGTCATCATCACTGAAGCTAGTCTTGGGAACACAACTGATAGTCCTCATCTCCTTTCTTCACTATCCCGTATAGGTTTCTGTTAGTCTCAAACAGCACATCCCCTGCTCTATTTGGTAATACAAACCTCCTTTCCTAAAAGTTCTGATCATCTTATAACCATGCTCTTCTCAATCTTTTGTGACCATACTGGACTATTTACTGTCAGAATTGGCTGAGGAGTATCAGGAAACACCTCAGTGGATAACATGGCTGGCACAGGTATTCTTGCCTGCCCCCACCGTGTGATGATTGTGCTATATACTCATAATCATCAGGGTCCATTATCTCAGTAGGATGGCGGCTCCTTTCCTGACCTTTTGGCACATGGAACCTAAAGTGACAAAGGAGCAAAGGGAACTTAAAGTCTTGATAGTAAAAGCATTCATCTTCTGGGAACAGAATCTCTGGACCTGCAAAGCTTATTGTTGCAGCATCAAAAATACAAATTATTTTTTTTCATGCTTATTTATTTATTTTGAGAGAGAGAGAAGTATGAGAAAGGAGGGGGCAAAGAGAGAGAGAGGGAGAGAGAGAATCCTAAGAAGGCTCTGCACTGTCAGTGTAGAGCCCAACTTGGGTCTCCATATCACAAACTGTGAGATCATAACCTGAGCCGAAATCAAGAGTCTGACGCTAAACTGACTGGGCCACCCAGGCATCCCCAGAAATACAAATTCTTTAAGTGACTCTCTAAAAGTAATAGGGAACGGAGCTACTCCTACTTTCACATCTTCTACCTACTGTAGACACGGAAGTACATCATTTTCACTGATTTAGAATGTATCCTGTATCCTAGAGGATGGCACCTCATCTTTGCAGGGCATTAGCTTCAAGCTTGTATGTCAGCTATGTTCACAAAAGTTAGTCCCGTTAGTCTGTAATTCTGGCAGCTTTAGTGGTATGGTCTGTTACAGGAATAGTATATTCAATTGCCATATGTCCCCTGCCATACCTCTTTTGCTTTAAAATGATCCTTGGTCTATAGCATTGTCAGGTAGGATACCATGTCTGGGGATCATTCTGTAAACACTGGAGATGCCTGAAGCCCCGCAAGTGGGAAATTAAAACCCATAGGTAGGATAGGTGATGATTCTAATAAAGACAAAGTGCTAACTCTTCCAGGCTGTAATTGACTTGCTACCAGATGACTAGTTGGTCTCCCTAGGAGGGGGTACCCTAACAGGTCTTAGTATTGTTTGATGCCAGCTAGTTGGACATTGGACAGCAGTAAGAAGACAGATCAGCCATAGTCTCTATGAACCTATGATGTTGTTTGGATCCATGCATGGTTTCATCCCTGACATGACAGATACTCTATTTATGCTTTTATTGTTCCAGCACCGCAATAGCTAATGACAGAGGCTGGCTGTCATGTGTCTGTCAGCAACAAACAGTCATTATATTTATCTAGCTCTTCAATGCCTCTTTCATGATAAATGCTCTCTGGCAGGCAGTTAACAAGTTATACATAGACCTTCACAATTTATGCTTACTTCCATAGGTCCATCACATGCCTCTTCCTCAGACCTCCTTGTCCCCCAAATTTCAGTCTTTTCCTCAATCCTTGATCAAGCAGCCACCCCAATTTCCACTGATAAGAAATGCATGTATAGTCTTCAGTTGGGCCATTTCTCTTTTCATGTAAAGCAAATCTTGTGGTACAATGCCTGAAGCTCTTCCCGTGGGATAATTTTCACTCATCACTATTTTTCAGGGCCACAACTTAATGGGATGGCGATAAAGCAGTGGTCTATTTTAGCTTGTACTTAAATATGGAAATTACCCACTCATGAACCAAACTTAGCCTCTTTCCCTCCCTGTCAGCTGATCAAAAGGCTATAGGTGTGAGTTGAGAGAGACACACAAATGTAACTGTGATGGATGGCAAGTGAGTCAGGGCCACCTGTTTATGCATCTATTTGTGTTGTCCAGCCCTGCTCATGCCAATCTTGGGTGTATTCTATTCTAATGATAGAATGATGCTCATGATAGAATGCTGCTGGTCTCTCTTAATCTTCTTTTATGAGTCCAAGAAAATCCACCTTATGATGGACCGCTCTGATATCTCATTGACAATGATATCTCATTGTCAGCCACTCCATCTCTTTCAGAACCCAGTAGCAAGAAAGCCAGGAGCTTTTTTTTTTTAAAGATGTATAATTCTCTGCTTCAAATGGCATGGCCTTGTTCCAGAACCTAAGGGATTTCATTGTGATTTTTCTAGTGGAGTTGGTCAGAAACTCCACATGGCATCTTATTCGCCCAACAGATACCATTACCATCATGTCTTTAGGATGGTACTAATGTCTACCTTTATTCATGGACTGTGATCTTTTTTTAAACTTATGATATTGGGGATGTGGGCAGTTTCAGCACCTTCAACTTGGCCTTTCCAGTTAGATAGCTGTTACCCTATGGGCCTAGAACACAATATTGGGGTACTTATAATTACCTTATGTGTCTGTCCTTCACTATACACTGGGAGGAATTATCAAAGATATGGACCAGGGGTCCTACTGTAGACCAAACCTGTTCCAGGACTCCATTTATCACTTGGTTCCTGTATACTCGTACTCTAACACAGAGGCCATAATGATTTTTAGGTTCCTGGATATTAATGTTAATTCAAATTCTATGTTGTTCAAAAGTTACTAAAATGTCTGGGTTTCCCTTTCTCCTAGTATAAGGCTTCCCAAATAGATTGTCACAGGTCGCTTTGAGAAAAAAAAAAAAAAAAACTGGAGGAATCATTACCATATCTGCTGCAGTGGTGTTTCAGGGCCCTCCCTCATAGGGACCCAGCCTCACCTGCGGTGACTTCTGGGTCAGAAAACTGGTTCTACTGTTAACTGGAATTAAACTAAAAACTTAAAAAGAAAAGCTGGCTCCAGTTTGAAAATAGGGCAAAGAAACATGACCTTTATTGGGGCAGCTATCTCAAGCTCCTGATCATTCAACTTTGGTTTCTTTTGATTGTACACATTGAGAGATCCCTTGTTAGCTTCCCATCTATCTTGTCTCTAGGGATGCAGGTTCCATTAAGCATCTTCATAGCTCTTACTGACCAAGCCCCCGGGTGCCATGCCAATATGATGATTAAACTCACATTGTTTCTGACTGTTAAATGCGATCGCCTGCCTTTTTTATGTTGGGGTGCTATCATCCCCATTACTATGTGGGAGACTACCATTAGCACTGGTCTTCTGCTGATGAGTTATTCACTGCCAAGTTATTCAGTGATGATGTGGCTCCCCTCACCAAGACATTTCACCTTTCCTCCCTTAACAGGCCCAGAACTTCCCAGTCCAGATTATGTTATCTTTTGACACTTGTTTTTGTTGTCTGGTGGCCAAGAGACAAGGTGTGGATAGATCTGAAGGGGAAGAAAGTGCATATTGTTTTGTAAGACAAAGGCTTTTGAATAGTTTTTCAAGAAACAAGGAATGAAAACTTTCAATGGGGAGACTTGGGCTACTTATGCAGAACCAAATTGTCCAGAAAAAGTTGGAATTTCAAGGTTATGTGTCGACTCATTATGTCTCCATCACAAGCCTCAGGGTCTCACTCCTTCCTAACCAGGCTCTGATATTAGCATAGTATATGTGCCTTGCAGGGGTGGAGCATTCAACTTTAGAGATTCACTACTCTTATAATAAACTCTTTAAGTTTTTCTGTTTTCTCACAACAGGAGACAAGTATTTTATTTATTTATTTATTTTTTGCAACTATAGAGACCATCTAACTTTCATATTTTGTCTTAAATTGATGATTAATCATCTTCAGCCTTTCATTATCTTTCTCTAGTGAGTAGTTGAGGAAAAATAATTTTCCCTCTACCCTTTTGAGTTCTTAGCTGAAATCCCTGTGCTCAAAGACACATTAATAAGAGGAAAACAAACAGAAATTTAACATATATTCCTCATGTATATGTGGAAGGTACTCAGTAAAAAAAAATGAGTAACCCTCCAAGGTGGCTTAGAATTTAGACTTAAATACCATCTTAATGGGGAAAGAGGAGGAATATGTGGGACTCTTAAGGAATAGTAAATGATTTTTAGGGAAGATGAATGGACCATTAGAAGAATAGAGAGGAGGTATGATAGTTTGTGCCAAAGTTTATCTGAGTGTGGTACTGATTCTGTTCTTCTGTGACAAGGTTGATGAAACTCCTATGAAGATGTTCTATGACAATTGTATCCCTTTTGGAAGATGTGTCTTTAGGCAAATATAGGAAGTTCAGAGAAAGCCCCTCCTTGCGTTTGCTGTGTTTTCAAGTGCCTACCGCTCAAAATAATATACCAAAGTGGCATATTTTAGGGTGCCATGTCCTGAACACCTAGGCATATTTTGGGGTGGCATATTCTGTTACCCTTTAAATGCATTGATGGAATGAGACATCTGAGATATATCACCTACCTATTCTGATACCAGTTACCACTTATGAGAGTTCAACAATTGCACCACTACAGTAGGCCAGGGGCTATCTATAATCTGCCACTAGTGACAGGGTCTTTATTCCCAGCCAGCTGGTAGGTGACCTATCTTCAAAATCATCAGTCTCCTTTTTAGGAACACTCGCAGAATTAACCTCCCCAGGAAACAGATCTTGAGCTGGAGAGTTGTACCCAGGTGGTTTTTTGGAGATAGTCTTAGGAAAAACACCTGTAAGGGAGTAAAGAAAACAAGATTGGGTCAAAGAAGAAATTAAACTGGAAATAGTTGAAACAGAAGTCTCAGTGATCACTTGGAGAGCTCTGAAACTGGAATGGCCTGCCCATGTTGGAGGGAAGAGATGACAAATGGGTTTTGTAACCTCTTACATTAAACTAGTTGGTTGTGGGCTACTGTAGGAGAGGACTTAGAACATTGAGCAAAGCAGCTTCTGTCACTCAAGGGCAATCCCTGTGAGAGACTTAGCTGTGAGCTCTTTGGTCACTGTCTTTGAAGTTAGGAGAATAAATGCCTCCATCCTGAAGGGGAATCTGGGCAGTGCACCAAACACTTTACTTTTGGTTTTGACAATATTATATGATTTGAGGGCAACCTAATTATATTTCACTAAGTTTTTATCTTTAAAGCTTATAAAACCACACCCTAGTATATAAGGGGAGATGATACAAAATTATGCAGGGCAAAAGGGAAAAGTCAACCTAGAATTACAAACTACAGAAGACTCAGAAGTACTTAACCCATACACCCAAATAATCAAGAATTGACTGTGTTGGGGGAGTCAAGTGCCCTTGTGCTAAGAGCATAGTTTCCTATTTCATGAGTAGCCAGAAACTCGAATTTTCACAAAAAGAGGAAAGGAGAGCTCTGTTCTCAGCTGGCATTCTTTAGAAGCTTGTGATAAAGTAGGAGTTTATGGTGAGATTCTTTTATAGTAAAACAAAACAAGCCTCTTCAAGAACATGTATTGAATGGTCTGGAGACCTCTATTAAGCAAAGATAGTATCCAGATGTTTCACTGGCTTATTTAAATATAGAAGGGGTCTGTAAAGTTTGTATTCAAGGCAGTTGTAACTGTTCTAGAATCTTAATTTTATTATTTGTATCATACTTTGTGTGTGCACATGTGTATGCATTACAATGACTGGCTAATGTCCAGTAATAAATAGACTGAAATAATGGATCAGGGAGGTAGGAGTTATAACTCTTTGATGATTTCCATTATGATAAGGAAAAAAAACCTAGATCAAACAGGGTATCCAAAAGGAAGCTAAATAAGCAACTACACTAAATGACCAAAGAGAAAAAGATAAGTCAATTTCAGAATGAGAACTTACATCTGTGCATAATTGGTTATCTTTAATTTTATCAGGTGGCATCAAAGGGAATCTGGGCAAAAGAAAATGTAAGGCTCCCAGATCATCCATTTTCTAGCCTAGAAATTATTTAATTAGTTTGTAATGAATTGCTGTGAATTTGAGCTGATAATTATCTAAATTCATTTGGTAGTTAATTTGAACTCATTGAGTTGCCATAACTATACACTTGGACTTGTCATGTTACTAATTTTCTCACTTAGACATTAATTTATCAATACAGCTAATACTACCTAAATGCATAAAAAATGACCTTGCTGCTAAGATGTTCATTTATCTCTCAGTATTTTACTCCTGCTGTATTGTAGATATTGCCAGATATGGGATAAAAGATGACTAAGAAACAATTTCTGTCCTTAGAGAACCCACAATTTAATAGGGGAGATAGAAATATAAATAAATGATACAAGCTACAGAAAAATATAGAAAAGAAGTTAATCATTAAATGGAACACTTAGTGACTACCTGCCATGCCTAAGTCTTAATATCCATGAAGTAGAAACACAACATGGTACATGTTCTCAGTGAACTCGTGGAAGGGGCTATCTTGTCTGGGCTAGTTTTTCTTTGAACAGAAGGAAGGACATCTCATCATCAGATTTTGATGATGTTTGAGCATGTATGTTTTAGGTAAGACACATCTAATGATTGCAATAACCGAAGTGAAATAGAAGATTTCTAATTTCTCATAGTGCTGAGTATTGACTTCCTCAAGTAATAGTCACTTGGGATAGGAGCTGAGAAAAGAAATTATAGGTATGTAGGTGGGAATAGTTACACAAGAATAGATTGGAATGGAATATGGGAGCTGAGGTTATTGGCAAGAGAACAGTTCAACTCCATAGATTACTGTGTTCTTTATAGTTGAACACCATATGGTTCATGGAGTCTAAGCAAGGTAAGGAAGAAAGTAAAGGTGATATGCAGTTGAATAATTGGAAGAACATGAATTGATCAAGCAAATACAACTTTTGTTGAGGCTAATGAGTATACTAAGGTGACAGTGTGAAAGCTAAAGATGAGGTTGTGGTTTCAGGATGAATTATTGAGATTTGACATATCAAAGGAGGAGCCTTCCAAATCTTGACAAAAGTAAGTGAATGTGAAAGGAGTTACAGTGCTCAAAGAACTGACAAAGGCAAGGGCAATGGAGCTCATCCATTTGGAGTTGAAAGTAAGCAGGATGATGGTAGAAGTTGGAATGGAGAAGGAATGGCTTGCCTGCCCACCTCAGTGGAAGGATAGCTACCACACAGAAGCTCACTTGTCAGGGCTCCCTCAGAACTGTATTGTATGCAGAATTGTATTCTGTCTGGAGGAGAATGTAAGGATGCCAGAGAGAATTACCTCTAGCAGGCCTGGTTTTATCTTGCCCCACCCCGCCCCCCTCTTCTTCCTGTCAGAAAGATCTAAGGTCTCTAAATGAGCATCAAGGAGAGATAATTTACCTCTCAGTATAAGGACAGGAAGTTAACAGTGTAACCTCAAAGACCTTTTTACTTTATGTTAATTTCCTCCTTAAAATGTATTTTCTGCATGACTACTTCCCAATTAGGAGATGTATGGTAACAGAAAACTCATTGTTCTGAGTCTCAGAATTTCTTTATAACCCAGTCCTATCTCCTGGATTAGTTGTCACATACCTTCATTCCAGAAAGAAGTAAGACCATTTGGAAACTAATCTGAGGTAGGAAAAATATACTGTGTTAAAGAAACTAAAAGAAAACCACTGAGATTGGAGAGAGACAATGAGGGGAAACTGTACCTCAGTGAGTATGGTTAAGACAACCAAATGGATATGGAATTGCTTTTGTACTAGGATACTCTGCCAGGTATTATCATTGTGTTTTTTCCTGGCAAGTGAGGTACTAAGAGTCATTTTAGATTTCTGTATCATTCAGGAGAGAGCCAGGAAAAAAAAAAAAAAAAAAAAAAAAGCAACTACTCTAAGACTTTCAAGAAGAAGGATTTGGTTACATAACTTCCTCAGTTTGGGTTGTCCAGAAATGATAGCTTGAGACAAGGATTTCGGTGCATGTGATTTTCTTGGGCCTTTAGGAAAAGCTTGTGAGGGAGAGAGCAGAGCAGGATTGAGAAGAGGAAAGAACCAAGCAAGGGTGTGACTTGTCATGCATGGCCTCTTCCTGAGATCCACAGAGGGAGGTCTCTGGAACATAAACAGTACCACAAAATTGCCCCTTCCTTGACACAAGGGGCTCAGGGTTTTATAACCTGTATCCATTATCATTGGCTGTGGCTGCACTGTGGGCTCCTGTCAGGCAAGTTTGAGAGAAGGATGCTGGTTTTGGGCTCTGCACAGTCACCGCTCATAGTAGCAGGGTTATGGGTACACCAGGGTAGTAAGAGGAACCTAGACAGGAACTAGAGTATCTCCGGCAATAGGTGCTGGAAGAACAGAGAAGCCTATGAGGGGATGGTGACACCACTCATAATTTGACAAGAGCAGGAAGAAGCTATCATTCTTAAGTTTGGAGAGATAACCAGAGGAGGTGGTATTAACAGAGCCCATAAGCCAGGCCATCTTATGGGATCTAGACATGGCAGGTATTAACCAGAGGAAGTTGAAACTATAGAAAGAGGGGTCCCTGGCAGAAATTGGAATTATGGAAAAGATGCTGCTGGAAATACCTTGAAAATCAGAAGTTTTTCTGCCTTGAGTGACTCTCAGTTTGTGTAGAGAAAGCTGGTTATGGCACTGAGACCCCAAAGTGGCAGCTACCCAAATCAGTCATGACCAGGGACTCCAGAGCCAATTTGCAACCCAAAAGATTGCTTTGCCTAAGGCAATAGACCTCCTTTAGATTTTGAAATATATACAGTGTTTATTAATGTCTGGTGAGTGTTCTGAGGATACATACATATCCCCCCTAACTACTTTGCTACTTTCTAAAGAAGTAAAATTCTACTTACAGTAGATTGAGATGTGTGTAGGAAAGAGACTTAGAATATTCAGTTGTTTGAGGGAACAAAAGAGAGCTTTTAATCTTGAAAACAGATGTCAGCAATACAACTTTGGTCAATAAGCTAGATGGTCCCTGGGAAATGGAAACCGAAAGAACAGTTGAGTTTAAAAAAAAAAAAAAAAAAAGATATGAAAAGGAAAATAGACCAAGAGAGTACAGGTTTTGAAAACAAAATAACTTACTTTTGGGCCTTCCTTTCCCATTTGAAATTGATTTCTGCATTTTAAATCTACTCTGTTATATTTGTATTGATCTCATTGCCTCTTGTCACTTTAAAAAAAAAAAACCTAACTAATCTTACTACATTTCTCCCCACGGTGACTATGACAATGTGCACTCTGTGATAACTTGCAAGACATTCATCTATACCTAAAAGAACTGATCTACTTTGATGAAATGCATTATCCCAATCCCATGCTTGACTGGTGGTATTTTATAGGTTTTTACATTTGCAAGTAGGTTCACTATTTTTTTTAACTTTTTCTTCAAGGTGGTGATGAAAATTTGGTCATTTATAACTTGATAATATCATAAATAGGTACTTCATTGTCTTGGGATTCATTTATCTTGATTGAATTTAGAACATCACTATTTGAGTCTCAGAAAGCATTTGCAAGTAGATATTTCTCTTTCTATTAATGAGGATTAAAGGATTCTGGAGGCAGAAAGTTCCAATCGATTCAGGAGATACTGCTTGTTCCTATGAGGAGTCTACAAAAACCAAATCCATGTTTTCATGCGAGAACTTTTTGAAGTGCTTGAAGCAACTGTTACAGCATCTGGGTTGTCTGGTGGTTTAAACGTTCTTTCTAGAAAATACTAAGCATTAATTTTCTAAAAGTAATGACTAGAGAGGGAATGAAATGAATTCATGGACTGGAGTGGTCTGGGGTTAGCAGATAAGTTACAAAGAGGGGGAAGCATGATTAGCTTTTTATTTTTTCACTTTAGAAATTCCCTTGTCACATTTCTAACAGCATCATTCAGCTTTCAGTTTTAGTATTGTATGGTGGTGGGAAATCACCAGAAAGAGTATCCTGGGAAAGCAGAAAAATGCTGGGAGTGGAGAGGATGATCAGGATTTAAACAGACTTCAGTGGGGGTTACCTCTCCACTGTTCTCAGTTGGCCTTGAGTGATATGGACAGTAGAGTCCTGAGCAGAACATAGTGTTTTTCAGGTCATCTGGTCTCTCTTCTATCCTTTAACCAAAATTGTACCCACTGTAGATAAAACATAGGAAACACAAGAAAAAGTCCCGAAGGTATTAATGCCCTCTCCACTGCCACCCCATTCCCGTCATCACAAAAGCTCCAAATAGATGGCTTGATTTCTACAAGTTACGGAAACCAGTTGACCTGTGAATTTTCTGTCACTCTCCCAGTAAAATAGAAACATGGGAAGACCTTCTCCTTGGGTCCTGTGGTTTTTACCAGTTGTCTAGGAGTTGACTTCTGTCCATCTGGTGTGTTAGGTCTATCAATCACATCTATCCACTGGGTTCCTGCCTGTGAGACACACAGTGTACTGAACAATGGTGATGGAAGTGGGCTCTCAAATCCAGCCTCACTACCTCAGTCTGATGGGCCTGCTGGTCTCCTTTTCCACCTGTTGATGGTGCCACCATCCTTGACAATTGAGCACAAATACTCCTTCTCTGTGAGTTGTCTAATAATTGTTTCCTTTCTGAATCTCTCTCACTTTTTGGAATCAGGAATTACAAAAATAGAGAAAGGGAGTTACCATAGGCTTGAGTGGCTAGGAGGTACTTCTGAAATGAAAGGACATATAAAATTCAACCAAAAAGAGTCAGAATGGAACAAGTATGGGGAGTGGCCAGAAGGATCTTATAGTGATGCGGATGTGACATGAAAGGTGTAGAGGTGTGGAATCAAAAATCCAGTCTTTGTTCTCGTTAAACCATTGTGAAAAAAGTCTTCATAGGAAAATAGTGGTGGCATAAGTCAGTGGTTCTCAAATTTTAGATCAGCATTGTCCAGCGGAAATGTAATACAAGCCATATATTTAATTTCAAATTGTATAGAAGTCACATTTAAAAAAAAGCAATAGCTGAAATTCATTTTAATAATTTATTTAAGCCAGCCTACCCCACCTATTATCATTGTAACATGTAATTAGTTTAAAATATAATTTGTGACTTTCACATTCTGTTTTTGTACTAGATCTTCAAAATCCATTGTGTACTTGACATTAAAGCCTGTCTCCATTTGGACTAGCCACATTTCAGGTGGACAGCACAGCTTTCAAGTGCATCAGAATCACTGGAGGGCTTATTAAAACACAGATTGCTGGTTTCCACTGCCAGAGTTTCTGATTCAGTGTATCTGGGATGAGGTCCAATGATCTGCATTTCTAACAAGTTCCCAGGTGATGCAGATGCTACTGGTCTGCAGCCACACTTTCAGAACCAGTAGGTTAGATGAGTGGTTCTCAAGAAATACCTAAGAGTTAAAAGCAAAGAAGAAAACTGCTTATCCTCCAGGCCACATACAAGGCCACTTAACACAAACACTCTAGAGGTCAGACCCAGGCCTTACATTTTTAAAAAGTTTCCCAGGGGATTTTAATGATCAACTAGGTTAGAGAACCACAGAAGTGGGAGGAGAAAGAGGTTTTAGTAGACAAAAGAGGGCTACATTTAAAAGAAAAATAAAGACTTAAATCTTGTAAGTAACAGAAGCAGTGGTATGTAATGAAAGCATTATTTGTTGCATTGCTTGCAATGGTTATGACCTGTAGCAGGAAAGGGTTAGAGGAAGGTTTCAAATGATTCAAGAGCTTGATGAGGTTGGGGCAATGGAAGGTGAGATGGGGGGGGGGGGGTGGATGGGATATGAGGGGAATGAGAGAATTATACACACTTGATTCAATTACATAATTATTTTGCAGTGTGACAGAATGGAGGGTATGAACTATACATCAGTGGGCAAATTGTGTTATTTCTTTAGTTCAGCATAGAGGAATAAAACAGCAGACCCACACCAAAATGCCTACACAGGCCATGTAAGGAAGGCAGCAATAAAAGGAGGTGGGGTGGGGAGGAAGACCACTAGGAGTAAATCCACACATTGTGTGAATGATGGAAGCTACATTTGATTCAGTTTGTTAGGCCTGATCCCTAGGGAGCAGTCCTCTCCAGATATTACCTGTTATTTGTTGCCTTAGTCTCCTTTCTCTTACCCCTAAGCATTGTTTTTTGTTTGTTTGTTTTCTGTTTTTGTCTGTTTGTTTGTTTGTTGGCTCAGGTTAGATTTGGCACTCTCTTCAGGACTTTGGGTCTCCACAAAGCAGAGTATTTCCTTGTCTGAGCCTCTGGCTTCAGGTCGAAACTTTGTGAAAATGTATTATCAAAGGTGCTTGAAGTCAGCTGAAACTATAACAAGTCTGCAAAAGTCAGAATTTCCTGGAGAAAGAGTCCCCAGTTTGGGATGACTAAAGATAGGTTTGGGGAGGGCGGGACGGGGGGCGTTGAACAAGCATAAATTCAAGATAAAAATAAGATTTCACAACCTTAAACCACATTATCTATCAAATACCACAGGCATATATTCTGTGAGAGCAGAGATGGACTATTGCCAACATGCCCCAGAATTTGGATCACAAAAAAGTAATAGAGAAGCCTCAATGATAATGAGGCTTCTGGTTTCATAAGGTCCCTGGAACATCACCTCATATATGTAACTTAACTTATCATGGTTGAATACATGCTTAAATACAATAAGTAGCCAACAGAAACTATCTGAAGTAGTAATTATAGGAAGCAGCCAACATATGTATAAATCAGTTAGTTCATGTTGATTGTACTTTATATCCACGTTCCCTCCTCATTTCAGGCTGATTCCTTTCTGTGTAAGAGTTTGGGCAGAATCTCCAAAACCTACTAGGAACCTTGAAAAGATTCTTAATGAGTTTTTAAGACTAAGCTGCTATTACCGTTACTGAATCCTGGGTTCCTTATTCTCCATCTGGTATTTTCTTTCTGTTCCCTTGGCATTTCCTTTTTCTCATCCATATTCTTAGAACATTCCCACTGAGTCCATTAACAGATTGCCAAGCCAGATTGGCAATTAAATTGCATCCTTGAACCTAAATTTTAATTATGAAGATCCTTCCTTTTTTTTTTTTTTTTTTCCTTCATGACCTGTCCCTAAAATTGTTGGTTCAAATCTTGCTCTGGGCCAGAGATCCTACTTTTCTGAAAGAAACTTACCATGCTCCCAGACCCATGATCAGCATGCTATAGACTAGGAAATCTAGTTCATCTAGGATTCATCTAGGAAATATTCATACTATCTTCTTTTGTAGTATCTGAACTCCTATTGGTGTTTAACCATAAATACAAAATCACTTTTGATTTCTGGGGGAAGGAATTATTTTAAACCAGGGCACCTCAGTTAAACATTCTGAAACCTACCAATCTCCATAGTTACCGTTAGCTCCTATTTAAGAGTTTATTTTCTCCATCTGTTTCTATATGCCCTACTTCTGATAGTGATTGACTCCTCAATCACTATAATACAATAATTAAATTCTTATCTTTCCTAGTCTTTAAATTCCAGGCAAAACAAGAGGCCATTAGATATTCTCACTCCCACCTCAACTTTTCAAAGTTAAAAGTTATTTGGTTGTAAAGGTTAAAATACACAGATGATAAGAAAGTTCACTGTTTTAAGTGACATAATAAAATGTTACATCAAACCCTTGCCAAGACAGAAGTGAAACAGAACATTTACACTGCACAATTAAACTAAAAGAATAGAAAAAAAAAAAAAAAACTCCATCTCATTTCTTAGAACTACAAATAGGAGTCAGATCTATTCTAAGGACTCCTTCAGATGTTCAAGCCTTCTTATAACTTAAATAAGTCTTACAGTACTAGTGCAGTGCAAGTCAGCCAGTATTTCCCAAAACAAAATGGACTTCATTGGATTTATTCAAGGTACTGCACTTTATAACCTTGGGAAATGCTTTCATCAGAGCTTAAGTTTCTGGGAAAGAATTGCTCTTGCAATTCTGGGTAAACTTCTATACAATGTAACCTGTCAGAATATAGTTTTAGCAGATACAATATCCCTACTCTCATATAATTAGTTTTTTATTTTTTATTTTTTGGAGCCTCCTAAGAGAACTTCTGCATGGATCAGCACTCATAAATATTAAACATAAAGGATAAAACTCTTACAAGTAATCGCTGCTCTATAAGTACCTTACTTGGTTAAGCAAATCTTTTGTATTTATCAGCTAATTCTCCGCTGGATCTTAATTCTTTTCAAATGAACTAGCTCCCTACTTGGATCTCATGCAGATCACAGCTTGGTTGTGAACCTACGCAGCAAAATTAAGCTATACAAATATCAGTCCACAATATGGTGCTATCAGAAAGACCTTAACTTATACTGCAGTGTGGAATGGAGCCCAGAAGGCTTTGGTGGAACCACACTGGTGAATTCAAAATTGGGCTGATCCATTAAAAGGAAAAGAAAAAAAAGGAAACTGTTAGAACAAATTTTGATTCAAAGTCTAGAGAACTGTTACTAGCAGAGGAAAAATCAACATTCAAAGCAAACCATAAAGCATAATATTTAGGACTCCAAACACAAAGGAAAATTACAAAGCATACCTTGGTAATTTTCATATGTTTTTACCTGTCCTATAATGAAGAATCTATAATATTAATTACAAAGAAAGAATAGCTGGGCCATAGGCAATTTTACCTTACTAGAATTTACATTTTCTTTCTTAAGTTTTTTTTTTTTCCTTCTGTCTATACCACAGCCACTCAAAGTATTAACCCCCAGTTACCTGAGTCATTGATTTTTATCACTAGGCTTGCTTGAAAGCAAGATCTATATTTATCTTTGCTAGATACTGTTGGTATCTACCAAAATGTCAAGCGTATAGTAGATGTTCATTAAACATTATTAATGTCAACAAATGGATAAATGACATTTATCTATACGGAGTTCATGGAGCATTACAAGGGAATATTTCCAATGCCATGACTTCTAAGTTGGTTTGTGGACCCTCAATGCTTGAATAATATATTTATACAGAAAGTAAATCTGAGTATGGAGAAGAAAATAAGTCTTAAGCTCAGATTGTTAATTGACTATCAAGAAATCAGAAATTATTCATAAAACAAAAAAACAAAACTAGCAGCATGTTAATGTTGATAAACAATTTATATAAACCTCTAATAGATGTTTTTTTTACTATCCAAACATTACCAACTGGTCTAAAATTTAAGCCTCTGCCTTAAAGTCTTTGTGTGTGTGTATGTGTATGTGCACACCCCCTTGGAAACTGACTGGTATTATTTATTTAAATTGATAATTATTTTGAATTTAAAATGTACTGTTAATGTAGAATACTTGGAATATACAGGAATCTTTGAGAGAAATTCTGTATTTATTCTTCTGCCCAAGGAAAATATTAGCATTTTATTTATCATCTTTCAATTTTTTTTCAATACATTGTAACTACAACCCTCAAGAACGAGGTTCACTCAAACCAGAACCCCTACAGAGAAGCCCTCTCATACAGAAATCTTCTAGGGCCTGACTCTTAGGTACTGACAGCCAAAAATACATAGGAAAAAATTTAAGGGCATATATCATGTTAAAAGTGCTTCTAACAGAAGGAGATAGAATCCTTATCTTATTGTACATATTTTGTATAGCTTGAATCATTTAAGTGAGATGGGTTTGTGTGTGGCCTGTAAGAGAAAACAAAAAGTTAAACAATAACTTAAAATGTATTATGCAACCTGTCATATTTTTTCTTTGTTTTAACTGCTAGAACATTCAAAACTTATTTTTACATCCAACTGTAGAGTCTAAAGTACACTGAGACATTGTAGTTTTTCTTTTTAAAATTTTCCTTTTATTTCCTACGCACTGTCACTTTTACATTAATTTTTGGCACTTATATGCTTTTATTGTAATTTGTTCCAATAATTTCATGTTTTTTTCAGATTTTTGTTTGTTTTGAGAAATAGATGGAACCTACATAAAATAAAGCACAAAACCAGAAAAAAAATCGACTTACTATAGCTATAAAAAAATCCAATCAACGCATATGATATTTGAGACATTATGCATGTTGCTTATAGTACTATGGCCTGCTTCTCTGGAGGACTCCAACTCAGAAATTAAAATTGTATGTCACAATATCAGTAAGCCACATTCATAGACACTTGTCCCACCTGTTCTTTTAGAATTTCTTTCTCCTGCAAAATTTCTCCTTCCATCCACCCCACTTCGTCCAGAAGTCCCCAGGAAATGTCTCACATGCACTGAGAAGCCAGCAACCATAGGTAATTTCCCTTCCTGCTCTACCTCCCTTTGGAAATGTTCTTCCCTTTATCTGCAAGGCTAAATAAAAGCCCCCCAACACTCCCCATTACCTGCAGTTGAGTTCCTCTAGAAGCTACTTCCTGAGATGAGCACTCTATGGCACCACTTCCATTTTTACCAGGTGCTCCTTCTTCGGTCATTGCGCTTATCTTAAACTCTCCCAGGCACTCCAGCTTCCTTTGATGGCCGTACCATTTTCCTAAAAAGTGTCCCTCTCCCTCACACTGCCAAGCACAGCTGCCACCTCCACTGGGTTGGCCAGCCACTTTCTGTTTCCATTGGTTCAAGCCTCGCTTACGTCTTCTGTGGTCAGTGTTGCACTGCCTTCTGTGGTGAAGACTAGAGACCACCCCCTCTCTCATTTGGGATTGTAATCTGTTAGGGGAGTACCAGAGAAATATGCCTGTGACCTGATGACTTGAGCAGTTTACAGGAACACAGTGTTTTCTCCTTTTGATTACAGAGTTTATCCCCTATAAAATTTAAATAGGAATAACGAATGCAGAGAAGGGAGTATGGCTGTAACAGGAGATAAATACTGTGCTCTATTCAGACCTCTCTGTCTTTCCTGTTCTCCATTTATGTCCAAGGGTTTGTTACTGATTCTACTTGTTGCCTGACACCCTCTTCCTTGAGAATCAGTTCTGTTCCAATAGATGCCTCATTCTCTCATGCAATTAAAGCCTCAGGTAGACTACCCTCATCAATTTCTCAGATACTACCAAACCTGGCAGAATGCTACAGGTATACCTGGCTTAGGCTCCAGCCAAAAATTCCTCTAGAGACAAACTACTTGAATAAATAAGGAGCAATACCATATTCTTGAGTGGAAAACTAAATATTACTTACAAGATCATTTTCTTTTCTAAATTGGCTTTAGCCAATCACTCAAGTGTCACCAGCTTATGGAACACAAAATAATGACAGCACTTTTAATATTTAAGTTAATATGACTCTGATCCCTATTCTGCTAATCATGAAAATTTGTGGTGGAGACCAAACTTGGTAGCTTGAGCCTAAGTCAGGTAAACCTCTAGAATTCTGACAGGTCTGGCAGTGTGTTTATAATTATTGGCTACTAAGAACTCTATCATTATCAATAAAGGTAAATAATTTAATTATTTAATTAAATATTAT
This sequence comes from Panthera leo, assembly GCF_018350215.1. Taxonomy (NCBI): domain Eukaryota; kingdom Metazoa; phylum Chordata; class Mammalia; order Carnivora; family Felidae; genus Panthera; species Panthera leo. The sequence continues at coordinate 110,816,130 of NC_056687.1, forward strand.
TTCATTATTAAGGTGCTGCTTTTAGTTTACACACATGAGATTGACCACATTTATTATATTTTAAGCAGATAACCCTTCTGGGAGATTTCCTGATATTAATTATTTAATGATGTAATTGATGTATAACAGTGTATTAGTTTTAGGTGTACAACATGATAATTTGATGTATGTATCATGAATGTCATTTAATTTACTTTTTTTAATGGTGCTTCTTAGCTGATCGGTTCAAAGATAGCTAGGAACAAATAAAGATTAAAAGCCATTTAATGTTTAGAAAAGAAAGTGGATAATATTCTGACTCTGGAAAGGATTTTTAATGATTATCACATTCAAAAGTCAAAGAAGAAATAACATTTCAGGGAAATGAAACTTGCTTTAGCTTAATTGGAAGCCTCAGGGTAAACTTTTATTTATGTATTTTTGGAAATACTCTAAACTGAGTAGAATTCAAAAACATTACTGAGGTAATTAAAATGTTTTAAAATGCCAAAGCGGGGATAGAGTGATTGTATACATTTTTATGGATGGATGGTTGATCTTTTCTAATAATTCATTGGAAAAATAAGCTCAATTTTTCATGGTACGAAAATGCCATTAAAAAGAGAAATATCAGCTGCTCAGTTTTATGTTCAAAATGAAGGCGTCTAATTGACTGCAGAATAAAAGATAGCATGCATAACCTTTTAAAAAATTATCAAAAGCATTGTCCTTGATGTTAGCCTGACATTTTTCCCTTTGATTAGTCAAAAATAACATCGTGGACTCATATAGCACTTTCCTTCAAAGGGACTAAAGAAGTTGCCTTTAAAAAAAAGAATTGTCCATCTCACATTATCTTTATAGGGATGAAGTTAGAAGGGACTTGCATTCTTGCTAATGAATAGAGTGACTGTTTGAAAAAAAACTAACAAGTTCACCTGTGACCCCGCCCACCCCCCCCCACCCGCCCCCCAGCCATCTACATTCTCCCTCCTTTCCATACCCATTTCATGGCAAGTGATAGGTCTCCCCACCCAGTTCAGTGTCTCTCAATGGACCAGACTGTAGTAAGATATCAAATCCAGCCACAAATGGCCACTATCAGGAAGGCAGTTTGGCCTGAAACTTTGCTGATCATGGAATCCCAAGAAATTCTTCTTAGGAACAAGGACTCTCAAAGCACATCAGTTTTTTGTTTTTTTTTTTTTTTAAATCATTTCTTCATTTATTTGAGTGTCTACTATGTGTAAGGCTGTATGGTAGCTGCCACAAAATTGGTACTGAGCATGATTCATTAAGACCCTGCCCTCATGAGGCAGACATTCCATCTAGCTGGAATAGATAGGTATTAACTAAGTAATTACATAATTAAAAATTTACTGGGATATCTGGGTGGCTCAGTCAGGTGGGCATCTGACTTCGGCTCAGGTCATGATCTCATGGTTCATGGGTTAGGGCTCTGTGCTGACAGCTCAGAGCCTGGAGCCTGCTTTGGATTCTGTGTTTCCTTCTCTTTCTGTCCTTCCCCCACTCAAAAATAAACATTAAAATTAAAAAAGTTTTATTGAAGTATCATTTACATAAAGTTAATGATTCAACGATTATATATATTCTGAAATCCTCACCATGGTAAGTGTAGTTACCATCTGTCACCATACAAAGTTACTACAATATTATTGACTATATTCTTTATGCTGAACTTTTCATCCTCATTTACTTTATAACTGCAAGTTTGTACCTCTTTATCCCTTTCACCTATTTCACCCATCCCCCCACTCTCCTCCCTTCTGGCAACCACCAGTTTGTTCTCTTTGAATCTGTTTCTGTTTTTTCATTTGTTTGTTTTGTTTTTTAGATTTCATACATAGGTGAAATCATATGGCATTTCTTTCTCTGACTTATTTCACTTAGCCTAATACCCTGTAGATTCTTCCATGTTGCTGCAAGGGTAAGATGTCATTTTTTTCATTGCTGAGAAATATTCTGTTGTGTATATATACCATATCTTCTTTATCCATTCATCTGTTGATGGACATATATTGTCATGTGTGTTTAAAATACCACAAAGGGGCACCTGGGTGGCTGAAATGTGATACTCTCATATCTTGACTATAAATAATGTTGTAATTAATTCCATAATTTTTAAAATAAAATTATGAAAAGCAATATGAAATATAAATAGTGGGTGCTATGAAAGCATAGAATGGGTAATTCTGACTGACGGATCAGAGATGGCTTCTTTGAGGCAAAGACATTTGATTTGGGCTCTGAAATAGCACCAAGAATCAACCAGGCTCAAATAGGAAGAATATTCTAGGAAGAGGCTACAGATTGCTCCAAGATCCTTAAGTGGAAAGAAAACAATATTGATTATTGTTATACTGAGGAATATCAAGGATATAATGCATTTGTTAGACCATGTGAAAGTGCTTTATAAAAGGCAAAACCTTAAACATAGGTTAATGATTACTTTTACTGGTTATTACGATTGTTGTTTTTATCTGATTTTACTGTAAAACCAGAGCTTTTTTACTGTACTGCCTTTAATCAATAAGTTAGGTCACCTTTTTTACCTTTTGGCAATATAGTGAACAGATATGGTAGTTGTTTAGAAAATTAATTTTAAGATCAGTTGCACTTCTAAAAATCCAGACTAATTCAAAATTGTAGTGCAATAGCTAATACAGCATCTATACCCGCAACACCAGTCCTCTTCTCTTATGCCTCAACTCCCATCATCTCAGGTCACATCTGTGGCTTGTTGATCTTTATCCTTCCTCTTCTGTTTAACATAGTACTGGCACCAGCAGGGTCCTGAGGGTGGGAGAGTGTTGGAGGATGATGATAGATGGTGACGAGGCAGTTAAAGGAAAAGGTCAAAGTCTTACTTGTCTGGTGTTGTAACCTATAATGTCCTCATTATGGCAAGTTCTAAATTCTGGCTCTTAGAGAACATTTGAGAGTTGCCTGGAGACTCCCTCTAGGACATCTATAGGACACCATTCCCTGACCCAGGTGATGACCATTCCTGCCCATCTCTTGTGATGCCTCTCAGCTCTGTAAACCTCCACTCTCATTCTAAAAGTGACCCACAGACTCTTTCAGCTAAGATCTTCACACTCCATAAACAGCCTCCTTCAGCAAGGTTCTGTCAGGATGGTGTAACTGGCTATTCTTCAATAGATTCAGTTGACCCATGGAAATTTGCATCCATGCTGCTGATACCAAAACTGCCTTCTTTGCTCCTCCTGCTCTAATGGACAGCTTGAACCTGCCTCAAACTTCAAAATTCCCTGGACCAGGTACAGGAATCAGTTTATTAATATCCAAAATACTCTAAGGTACAACAAGGGTCGTATAAGGCAGGACACTGCATTTCTGAAGTTTAATAGGTATCCAGTTGGGGAATAAAATTCCAGTCTCTTCTCTCAAAGAATCACAACCCAGCACAAACAACAAATATTTATATATAAATATATATTATATTTATATATTAATATTTATATAAATATATATTTATATAAATATAAATATATATGTATTATATTTATATAAATGTAATATATATAAATATAAGTATTTATATATAAATATATATGTATGTATATATATCTTATATATAAATATAAGTATTTATATATAAATATATATGTATGTATATATATCTTATATATAAATATATATTATATTATATTATTAATTGCATATTATATATTACATATAATTATATATATCAATTATATATTAATAATATATATAATATATAAATATAAGTATATATAAATATATAAATATATAAATATAAGTATTTATATATAAATATATATGTGTGTGTGTATACACACACACGTGTATATATATATATATTTAGAAATCTTCTTGTTTTGTCTTAGGGAGGGAGAATATGACACAGAAAACTTTCTCTATTTAAATTTTCATGTTCTTTTACATAGGCTATTTGAAGTAATGGACACAATACCACATATCTTTTTATAGCCAGGCATGGAAATTAGACTCTTTGACATATGTGATTTGCTATCCACTAGGCTCACCTGGGCTCTTCAGCGGAAATCCTGAGACTATGGGAAAAGCACCATTGTACATTCAGTTGCAGAAATGACAGTTATTTGTTGTTTTCTTCCTTCTCTTACCATCATTGTTATTACTATTGTTATGATTATGAAACACTAAGTTATGGAACACTAAGGCACAAATATTACAAAATTAAACTATTTCCACATGAAAGCTTATATAATGGGTGCTGTCTAGATGGCCCTTCAGAATGGAGGGACTTACTACCCCAAACTCTGGACTCTGAGCCCCTAGTTGTACACCCTCTAGGAAGTGTGTTGGCTGAAGGTGGGTTACCTCCTCAGAAAGTCCTATCACCTTTCTCACTGAGCAGTTTCCAACCAATTCCTGCTTGATTCAGAGATATAAAGATTGGTCTCCCTCCCCACTTGGAGCACCTTTAAAGACCTAGCTCAGCTTCAGAGCTCCTCATGGGTTGGCTGAAGTATTCCCTGAGATCAGGCTGTAGCCTAACTTCCTTCTCACCCCACTATTTCTTCACTTCATTCCATCCTCATGTGTAGATCACAAGAGCATTCCTAACAAATCCCCTGCATGCTAATCTCCATCTCAAGATCTGCTTCCAAGAGTACCTAACCGGTGGCAGATCGTGAATAAATACAAAATGGCCACCGTTTTCACTTCTATTAATAGAAGGTGGGTTTTTTTTAAACATTTATTTATTTTTGAGAGACAGAAGAGAGTGTGAGCAGGGGAGGGGCAGAGAGAGGGAGAGAGACACAGATTCCAAAGCAGGCTCCAGGCTCTGAGGTGTCAGCACAGAGCCTGATGGGGCTTGAACTCACGAGCCATGAGATCATGACCTGAGCTGAAGTCGGTCCCTTAACTGACTGAGCCACCCAGGCACCCCTCTATTAAACGTTCTGTTGAAGGTCCTAGTCAATGCAAAAAAGACAAAAGAAAAAAAATGTGGAAGATATAAAGATTACAAAGGAAGAAATAAAGTTGTTATAATTTACAGATAACATAATTTTTGTAGAAAATCATAAATGACCTGCAAATAAAGTATTAAAATAAATAAAAAAAATTAGCAATATTACTAGATACTATAATTTTTATATCCCAGACAAATTCACTTTGAATTTTTTTAAATATGTCATTTACAAGAACATAAAAATATGGGGCACCTGGCTGGCTCATTCGGTAAAGCATAAAAGAACATAAAAATAATCTATGAATAAATCTAATCAATGTTTTTCAAGACATTCAGAAAATTATAAAGTATTACTGAAAATAATTAAATAAGACATAAACAAACAGAGGGATAAGCCACAATTATGAATTGGAGGACTTGCTACTTTATAAAAATGTCAACTCTTTAAAAATTGTTATAGATTGAATGCAATATCAGTTGCATCAGTCAGCAATTGCCACAATAAAGCTCTGTGCAAGCAATCCCCAAACTAGTGTCACATGATACTAATTTAGTCCCCTCTCATAGATCTGTGGATTAGTGTTAGATCTAGTTGAGCCTCAGCTGGATTCAAGTTGGCTCCAAGAAGAGGGTTGGTCCAGGTCTGTTTTATGTATCTTTCATTACTAGGGACTAGTGGCCACCCATGTTATGTTTTTCTTATGTAATGGGAAATAGGCAAGTTAAACTCAACTCTGCAAGCCCATTGCAAGCCTCTTCTTACCTCCACAAACATCTCATTAACCAAAGCCAGGCACATGGTCAAGCCCAACATCAAAGAGGGGAGAAATATCCTCCTCCCGTGAAGGTTGAAGAGGAAAAGAGGAGAATGAGTGACTATTTTCTAAGTAATAATTATATTTACCACATTTATCAAGTTGAACACCTTTGGGTACTTTTCTGTTCATATATTATAAAAATGAAAAATTACAAAAGGTTTAAATTTTTATGATATTGAGTAAGTCTACAAAAGTTTTCAAAGTTAGATTATGTTAAAATTTTTATTTAATAAATTTTTATTGAATTCTTTATTCTAGGCCTTGAGCTAGTAAGCACTGTGGGTGGAGCTAGTAAGCATTGTGGGTGGAGCTAGTAAGCACTGTGGGTGGAGCTAGTAAGCACTGTGGGTGGAGCTAGTAAGCACTGTGGGTGGAGCTAGTAAGCATTGTGGGTGTAAGTATAGAATAGGATACTTTCTCTTAAGAACCTAACAATTCAGTTGTGACAAAAATGTTCAGAATAACTAGCTTGAGGAGAAGATTGCTTCCATCTGAATAAGGGAATATTTCTTTGTTTTAATGTTTATTTATTTTGAGAGAGAGCAAGTGAGCTAGTGGGGGAGAGGCAGAGAGAGAGAGAGAGAGAGAGAGAGAGAGAGAGAGAGAGGGAGGGAGGATCCCAAGCAGGCTCCACACTGTCAGCACAGAGCCTGATTGAGGGCTCAATCCCACAACCATGGTATCATGACTTGAGCTCAAACTGAGTCAGACACTTAGCCAACTAAACCACCAGGTGCCCCATAAGGGAATATTTCTTAAGACTATTTCATTTGGGGGCGCCTGGGTGGCTCAGTCGGTTAAGCGTCCGACTTCAGCTCAGGTCACGATCTCACGGTCCGTGAGTTCGAGCCCCACGTGGGGCTCTGGGCTGATGGCTCAGAGCCTGGAGCCTGCTTCCGATTCTATGCCTCCCTCTCTCTCTGCCCCTCCCCCATTCATGCTTTGTCTCTTTCTGTCTCAAAAATAAATAAACATTAAAAAAAATTAAAAAAAAAAGAATATTTCATTTGATATATCCATGGAAAACATCCACATATTTGAAATGCCACTACCTTTTTGTTATATGTCTTTTAAAAAATCAGTTTTAATGTGAAGAAGGCCATCTTTTGAAATTTTTATGACCAGAATAAACATGCTGTTATGTGTTTTGCTTTTTCACATTTCATTTATGAATGATTTTCCATATATCAGGATATTGCACGTTTTTGAATTTTTAGGGAAAATATAGTATCCACTATTATTTGTGGGCCACTCAGTTTAATTTACCAGTTCACAGTTCTTTGGATTTTATTGATTTTCTAATTTTCACTGTTAAATTTTTCTAACTTCAAAAGTATGTGTAGGGGTGCCTGAGTGGCTCAGTTAAGCATCCAACTTCGGCTCAGATCATGATCTCAGGGTAGGTGAGTTTGAGCCTCCTGCTGGGTTCTGTGCTGACAGCTCAGAGCCTAGAACCTGCTTCAGATCCTGTCTCCTCTCTCTCTGCACCTCCCCTGCTCGCTCTCTCTCTCTCTCTCTCTCTCTTTCAAAAATAAATACTAAAAAAAGGTGTGTGTATGCACATATTCTCAATTTGGGTCATTTTATCATAGTATATATATTTTTAAATTAGCCTTTATTTTAGAATAGATTTATGTAAACATTGTAAGGATAAAGATGGAATGAAAAATCCTGATTTATCTCATAGGTATACCAACCTTTTCTCACAGTGCAGAGAACCCTAGAGGGAGAATACACTCTCAGTACGGTGCGCTCTTTGTTATGGAATCTGTTGCCTATGGAGATCCATGAAATTGCTAGAATCTTGACTTACCATCTCAAGCTTTGATTTATTGCTACACTAGAGGCTTAAATCTTCAAACTCATCCAAATGAGTTTTTCATTTCTGCATGAGTTTTAAGCAATCATCTTTGGAGGAATTTAGCTAACATCAATGGTAAAAATAATACAAAAAATGGAATGGTGTCTATTAAGCGTCAAGCACTTTAATAGACACAGTGTCTTGGTGTAGCTGCAAATCCTACCACAATTCCACTCCAAGCTAAATACAATTTGAAATCAGCTTATAGTCAATAATTATATTTCATAATTGGTTAAACATATACACAATACCTTGAATACAGTAACCTATGGAAACAGAAAAAAAAAAACCCAAAAATATCGGACTTTAACATGGATAAAATTTGTTGAACACCGACATTTTATTTGTAGCCTAAATTCTCCAACAGATTAAAGATACACACATGCACACGTCACACACACACACACACACACACACACACACACACAGAGTTTTTAACCACATGATCACTGATTTGCATACTTTACATGTTATTCTCAACAAACACTGAGCTGGTCATAAATATTTTATGAAATCTTCATGTGTTGTAGCAGAGTTTTAATTTTCATACAAATTAGAATTCAGCTGTAACAAAGCACTATGATATGTGGGCTTTACATTAACAAAAGCCATATGATGACTTATCAACACGAAAATGGGCTTTAATATTTCCTGAGACTGCACATGCAATCTATAACCAAGGATCTATGTCAGCATGAAGGAAATATTTTTTTTCCTTTCATGTCTTTAAATCCATCCTTAGTTTTTCTAAATTTCATGTATGCAAAACTTCCATATATTCTTTTAGAGATTTTATTTTTAAACTCTACTGTTTTACTTCATAGCATTTATTTTAGTGAAGGCATATCTTGGCCACTAAAAACTGTAATTAGATAACTGCAGAAATTTTTTTTGGTATAATTCAAGAAAGAAAAAAAAAAACATGTTCCACGGTTGATATTGAAGTCCTAAGTCTGTCTTTTTCAGGACTGATTAGGAAGGGACATATTCTTGTCCCTCTTAATATGAATAGGGTTTAAAGAAGTGGACAAATCACAAAAGCTAGATTTGGTCTAATGGGAGCATGTGCACAGAATTTCCCTGATACACACATGTAATACTTTTTAAGCTATAACCCCAAAAATTAAATCCATGAGCAATGTCCCTCCTACAGACTCTGGACCCAGAAAGGAATATAATCTTCATTCATGTCTCTACTTTTAAGGAGATACAAATACCACACCACAGCAACTGTTATTAACATGTGGCATTCCAAATTCTCAGGAGTCATCTTCTATTAAGCAGAATTTTCTTACGCCCTCTGTTCTTACACCTTCAAAACCTCTTCTACAAAATGCACACTTTCTCACAATATACTCAGGACACTTCCTAACTCCCTGGTGTTCAGTCCCTAAGAGGAGACGTTCCTTTGGTTTTGAATGCCTTTCTCCTTGGAATCCATTCAGTAAGTTTTGTTCTTTCTTCAGAGGGGAGGGGAGGAAAAAAACTAATTGTGCAAAAGTGGAGGCAGAAGTCTGTGAACCCCTGAGTTAATAAATTTTATCCATATTAACATAGAATAAGTGTGTTGTTTACGAGGAATATATAATAAACTTTGAATTGTCTTTTCCCATTCTCTTTAGGGGATGGTAGTGAAAGTCAAAATTTAAACTCTAAACTTAGATATGCCAAGAATGTACCTTTTTTTTCTTTATAATTGAGGTAAACTTTACATTCAGAAGAGCCCTCTAAAAGTCTTGCCACTTTTTCCAGTTTTAAAGTTTATTTTTGGTGAAATCCATCTCCATTCAGGATAGACTCAGTCTATTCTATATCTAAGCTTCCTATCAGGGCTTCCTATCCCCTTACTAGAGATCTCCCCTAATCCACCTCCTTTTCAGTCACAGGGTCATGATTCAAGATGGCACACTGCATATAGTTAAATTTCTTTTATCTAGAGTCATAAGTTGTTAACATATACACTCTATTTTTTTATTTTTTTTTTTGCTAAACCATGTAAAAAATAGAATATTTAGAACATAACACTTAATTCTATAATACCTAGGCACACATCTCCTGGGAATAAGGACATTCTTTTACTTGACAAAATACCTGTATAAACTTATTAAATCCAGTATTAATATTATGGTGTTATTTAATATTCAATTCACATTCAAGTCCAGTTGTCCAAATGATGTCTTTTATAATAGAAATTTTTTCACCCCTTTCTGCTGTCCTCTGTCAAGCCAGGATCTGGTCAAGGATTATAGACGTTTCTATTGGCAGTCAAATGAGATAATTTAATATTTAACCTTTGAGCTGGTTTCTTAGTTCTAAGTTCAGCTCAAATTTTCACACACTCATGGGCGTTCATTCCCAAGATGCTTCTAAATTGGCATATTCCATATTGTGGTAGTTAGATTCCAAATATGGCCCCAACAATTTCTGTCTTCCTGTATGCACACTTCGCTACTCTCCTCTTGAGTCAAGGTGGGCCTCATGACTGGCTTTGACAAATAAACAGCACGAGAGACTTTCTGGGACTTTTGAATCCAGATCTTAAGAATACTGGTAGGTTCTACTTCTTGTCTCTTGGAAAATGTTTCTTCTTGAGACCCAGCTGCCATGCTAAAAGGAAGTCCAAGTGTCCATGTGGAAGCACCACATGTAGAAGAACTACAGTTGCTGGCCAACGGCTGCAGCTCAGCTCACATCTGGTGGCCAGCACTAACTGACATTCACATACTATGTACATTTTAGGTTTTCCAACCATCCCAGCCCCCCATCAACAATATACCAGGCAGAATTTCACAAAATCCTGAAAAATTATAAATTGTTATTTTTTTTACTACATTTGTTTATGTAGCAAGAGATCACTAAAACATACACTTTACGGTTTATAAATCATAATCTATAATAGAGTCTTACATGTAAGATTATAGTCCAAAAATGTCATAGCAAAAAGAATAGGAAATGTAAGTTTAGGCCAATGACAAAGCCTAAAATATTATTCAATGACTCGAAAGAATTTTTATTCATATATACCAGCAAATGAATAAAAATGTTACCAAAATGGTATCATGCTTTAGATACCATGTTGTAGCCTCATTTTATAATTTAAAACCATATTGTCGTATCAATAACTATAAATTTTTATTATTTGTATATGTTGCAAAGTATTCTATTGTGTGAATGAACCATATTTAACGTTCCTCCATTTCTGGCTCTATAGGCTCTTTCCAGATTTTCATTATTATAAACACAATGAAAACATAATAAATAAGTTCTATAATCCTTAACATCTATCCTTCTATTTCTTTGAATAATTGATGAATCAAAGATCATGAATATTATTAAGCTTTTGAATATAAATTCAAATTGTCCTCCATGGAAGTTTATAACAGTTTACATCCTCAACAGCAGTGTTATGGAGGTCCTATTTTCCTACTTGGCATACTTCTGCAACATAATGTGTAAACACATGATTACCCATGATTTTTATCTAAGATGAGAGCGAAGCATTCCCATTCTTCCAATCCCATTCAGCTGACACTCAGGAAATATAAATTGCTTGGATTTGCTCAAATATGAATGGATTGTCTTAAAGATATGCCACTCAAATTACTTCTCACGATGTACACAATTCCCAAAGCTCCATTGTTTACAGAGTCTATTTGAATTCTCTTGTCAATATCCAGACAGTATTCAAAAGAGCATGCAGTTCTGAACTTACCCTTGCAAGATGTCTTAGAAGGGTCTGTTCTCAGCCATAGCATACCTTCCTCCTTTGATCTCCAGGATTCCTAAACCGGTTTTGGCATGAAATGTGTTCTGTGTGGTGTGAATGCGTGAATATTGTCATGGGAATTTTTGAAAACAAAATTAAAGAGGCAAAGGCATAGAATAGTTTGCTACTATGTATTTCATACAGAAGCTGGGCTTTGTAACATCCATAGCATCAGTGGATATTCTGATAATTATGCCTGCATTGTCTTGTTTCACTGTCTCCAATCTCAGAATTTTCTTTAGTTCACCTTACTGGCAAATAAGAGTATTCCTGACCACATTTATTTTGGGAAGGTTTTCTTTTTTTGAAAAGTTTCTGTTTTCAACTCTGGGATTTCCCCACTTAGGATTTTCTGGTGGATTTCTGCTATCTGGGTGACAGGTGAGACCTTTCCGCAACAGTGGAAAAACAAAGCAGAAACTGCAAATGAACTTTGCCAAAAGGTCAGCCAGCAATAATGAAGAAACTAGGTCAAGCAGGCAAGTTAAGAAATCGGAAAGATAAAATACACCATAATATTATGTTAGTCCTATGCGTTTTCTCCCTTAACAAAATAAGACAAATTACTAAAATAAGACCATGTAGAATAAACACAGTATCATGACCTTTTATAAATTAAGAAGTGAAATAGTACAGAACAGCCTGGTCACAAAGAAGGAAAAATAAGGAACTAGAGTTGCTCTTTTGGGTCTTTTTTATCCACCCCCCCCCCAACCCCCCACCCCCACCACCATGTGAGAGAACATGGTGGGTGGGCAAAGAGAATCCGGAAAAGACAAACCCTCCCTAGAGTCTGGAATCTTTCTGTTAAAAAAATCAAGATGATTTACAGCTCATTTTATCTGTCTTAAAACCTTTCCACAGAGGAACCCAGATCTCTAAGCAATTTCATGCTTGCTATCAAGATGGGGAAGTGAAAACTCTCTTAAAAAACACAATCAATCAGAGGCAGAATTGGTCACAGAACCCTGCTGTTATTTTCTCCTCCACAGTTCTCTGATAATTTGAAGAGGTTTCTATTTTTACTGGGAAGAATAAGGAAGGAAAGGGGACCTGTAGGAATATTTGCACTCACCCGAGTCTTCAATTTAAATGAAACCATAATTTCAGAGGAGGTGATTCGTATATTTTATTTCCTTTTTTTATTAATAAAGTAGACTTGATGTATAATGTTTATGTTTTCTTAGTTGGAAATATCTTTTCTAGTTTTTCTTTTGTTTCTGTGGATCCTTATATTTTCCCTCTAGCTCTATTTTTTTTTTTTAACATTTCTTTATTTTTGAGAAAGGGGGACAAAGGATCTGAAGTGGGGTTTGTGCTGTCTGCCGAAAGCCTGAGGTGGGGCTGGAACTCACAAATTGTGAGATCATGACCTGAGTCGAAGTCAGATGCTTAACCAACAGAACCACCCAGGTGCCCTAACTTGGGTTTTAAAATAAATTTAACTTACCTTAGGTGTGGAAGCAAGCATGTATGAATCAAGATTTCATAGAAATTATTTTTTAAGTGTGTTTTGAAGTCATTGTTCATGACTCCAAAGTCCTACATAATCTGCCCCTGACTAGTTCTCTGGACTCATCTCCTACTCTTCTCCTCTTCTGCTTCTTATACATCTTTCATCCTTCAGCACTCCAAGCTCACTCCTGCTTCAGGATTTTGAAGGTCCTGTTCTTTCTGCCTAGAGGATTCTGTCCCCCGTTTACATGCCTGCCTCCTTCTTGTCATTTAGATTTGCGCAATCTTCTTTATTCAGAAAAGTTTTCCCTTTCATCCTCTGGTCAAATTATAATTTTCAAAAGATGAAAAGATTCTCATATTAATGCTGAATGAATATTAAAATTTTAACTCAATAATAAAACAATAATAAAGAAAATTGGAGGAATAAATGCATATGTATCATTCAGGAAAGGTATACTGAAACAAATTTCCTATGTTAGAAACAAAAATGGTTATATCTGATAGGTCAATAAAACCATGAAGTGTGGGGTTATCTTCTCTGCCAGATAGAATCCATTCATTGGTATTTCAATTGGACAATAGCCTGTATCTTAACATATAGCATTGAAGAGTCTGGACCCTAAGCACTACCAAACACTAAGTCAAACAAAGATATATCTCCTAGAGAATGACGTAACTCTTGGGTGGCTCTGACAGTGGTCTTGCATAACATTTAAAGACATGTGCTATGACTTGGATAATTTGTTTTCTTAAGAAAAGGCAAGGAAGGCTCTTACTTTCTGGTCTCTCTCCTTATTTCTTTTTCATTGCACTCATTACTATATAACACCACCAGGTCATTCTCGTTTGTTGGATTTCTTTATTACTTTGTCTTTCCACTATAACGTGTAACCCAAACCTTAAAATAATGCCTGACATATAGTAGGTGCTCAGTAAATGTTTATTGGATGACAGGGCACTCAACAATATCGTGGTGAAAGTGGCAAATGAACAGAAATTAGAAAGCAAGGAAACTGAGTATCTAGTTGAAATTTTTGTGAAAGCCTGCACAAATGAACAGAAAAATAAAAGGCAACATATAATAGTGCAGAAAAGTATACATACTGTGTCAGAATGACTGGCAAGATGGTCACTTCCACAGAAAAATATTATAACTTCCAAATGTTGAAAATATGACCAATACACAGGAATATTTATGGCTAAATTTGATGCTAAAGAAGCTCTGTAATGATAAGCCCCTTTAAAAAATTTTTTAAGTTCATTTTTGAGAAAGAGAGACAGAGCGTGGGCGGGGGAGGGGCAGAGAGCGAGAGGGAGACACAGAATCTGAAATAGGCTCCAGGCTCTGAGCTGTCAGCACAGAGCCTGGAATCAGACTGCAATTCAGGAATGACAAGATGATGACCTAGGCTAAAGTTGGACACATATATGACTGAGCTACCCAGGTGCCCTGATAAACCCCTTTTAAATGACATTTAAGAAGTATAAAATATGTTTCAATGTTTATGTCACAGAATTGTATTATGGTGTATATGTTTATTTTAAGAGACAATGGACACTTGAAATTTACTTAAAGCAAAAAAAAAAAACATCAAGTACCTACTTTGTGTAAGGCAGACTATCTCTCTTGGTAATTAATGACATTTGGCCTTTGTTTTTCATGGAAACTTCTTTCTCCTAGTCTGATAAGTGGTAGATAGAACTTAGTTATTTAGATATTTGTTAAGGCATCACATTTGTGTATGGCGGAACAAAAAGGGAGTTAGCACTTTCTCCTTTCTTTTGTTTTGTCTGAATCTTATTAACTCAGTAACGTGTGGATAATGTAATAGAAATTCCCCAGAAGGTTGGGAATTTATACTCTCTCTCTCTCTCCCCCAGTGAAATATGACCTTTTCCCCAGCAGTATTTCCCTCTTTATTATGTTTTCTGCATTTAGCTCTTATCATCCCAGAAATTAACTCACAGATACCTGAAAATAGAATGGGGAAGAAGGGGGGAATTTTTTGATATGTATAATTCTTTAGAAAAAATTTTCAGCCTTCTCCCAAAAGCAGAAATAAAGAAAGAAGGAAATGTTAGGTTTATTAGACTGTTTGAATGGATATATAAAAAGTAAACACATTTTATCATATTCAAAATTCTTCATTTAAAATGTATGCATGTGTGTAGAAATTGTGGGAAGCTTGATAGTGTTACTTATTACTTAAATTCCTGCTTAGTTTTATAATCATTAACAATTATGTTAAACTTAAACATTATTTAACTCATCTGGGATTGCATGGTTGTCGTTGGGTTTGTAGAAAGAAAAATAATGTAAAACTGCTACCACAATAGAAAACTGGCATTTCTTTTCATGTGATCAGGATACATATTTTTTTTTCTAATTTGGGTGGCAGTTAGCAATATTAAGCTTTCAACTTAACTTTCATTTTCAATAAAAGTAAAACACAGAAATTTCCAAGCCCTCTAGTAATTATTTGTTGTATGGTACTTATTCATTGACATGATAACTCTGTGAATAATGGTTAGTTTATTTTTGAGGAATTGAAAACCTTTTTATAGAATCTCACAGTCTTCAACAAATTTTTTTTTTAAAAAAGCAAGTTGCAGATAAATTGCACCAGTATGATTTTTAAATTTTTTTTTAAAGTTTATTTATTTTGAGTGAGACAGAGAAAGCACGAGTTGAGGAGCAGAGAGAGAGGGTAAGGGAGAATCCCCAGCAGGCTCTACACTGTCAGCGCAGGGCCCCACGTGGGGCTGGAACCCACAAAGCCATGAGATCATGACCTGAGCCAACACCAAGAGTTAGACACTTAACCCACTGAGCTACCCAGGCGCCCCTGCACCAGTATGATTTTTACATAAAATTTGAAGACATGCAAAAATAAACATT
This sequence comes from Panthera leo, assembly GCF_018350215.1. Lineage (NCBI taxonomy): Eukaryota > Metazoa > Chordata > Mammalia > Carnivora > Felidae > Panthera > Panthera leo. The sequence goes on from NC_056687.1 coordinate 110,831,877, forward strand.
ATTTTTAAGGGATTTTTTTAACTTTATTTATTTTGAGAGATAGAATGCACATGCATGTGCTCATGGGAGTAGAGGAGCAGAGAGAGAGACGGAATCTTCACATTGGCAGTGCAGAGCCCAAGGCAGGGCTCATTCTCACGATCAACCGACCAACCATGAGATAACGACCTGAGCCAAAATTAAGAGTCAGATGCTTAAACGACTGAGCCACCCAGGTGCCCCATTTAAAAAATTTTTTTAACATTTATTTATTATTGAGAGATAGAGACAGAACGTGAGCATGGGAGGGGCAGAGAGGAGAGGAGACACAGAATCCGAAGCAGGCTCCAGGCTCTGAGCTGTCAGCACAGAGCCCGACGTGAGGCTTGAACTCATAAATCACGAGATCATGACCTGAGTGGAAGTCGGACGCTTAACAGACTGAGCCACCCAGGCCCCCCTCTTTTTTTTAAATTTGGCTTTAATGTTTATTTCCCAGGTGCCCCATTTTAAAGGGATATTTACATGAGTAGGAAAGCTATTAAGAAAGGCAAAGAAATACATCACAAAATTCAGGATAACTTACGTCTCTGTTAGGGAGGGCTGTGTAATCATGGAAGACAAGCAGGAAGCTTAAAATACATTGAAAACTTACAGTTCTTAAGCTGGTTGGTGGGAGCAGGCATGTTCTATACATTATACTTTACATCAATACATTATATATGTATGAAAAGATAATTCATAGCTTTTAAAAATGCCTTATATTTTTGTTTTCAGTACTCTGTTTTCATTGTTATAGCACACTGACCATCCTAAAATTCCTCATTTATAAACAGTTAAAATGCCAAGCAGTACATTTTTAAATTGATGGAGTAGTACCTAAAACAGTTTGGGCTATTCTCTGCAGTCAGGAGGAAGATAGAAGCAGAAAATTCCAGCAGGTGTGAGAAATTGAGTGTGCAGCCTACCCTGGGGGCGTCTGTGGGCTTCTTGCAGGTAGCCTGGAGCCTGAGGCGCCTGTGCAGGCTAGGGTAGAAAATCTGCAGCCATCCCACATAACACTGGGACTTTGGCAGTATTGTGCATATAAAAACAGATCTATAAGAAAATCCTTTTAGTATTGATAGACTAAAGAGAAAACTGTCTAATCTGTTTCAACTAATGGGGAAAAAAAAATCAACCATCTATATGGGATTTAGCCAGGGTAACCCAGCCCTCACAAACCTGGAATCACATGTCTTTGGGGTCCCAGCATACTCCATGAAGAATCTTTAATTAAAGAGGAGTGGATGATGTACCACCCTCAGCAGGCTAGCGCAAGTAAGGCTTCTTTGTCCTCACAGAATTCCTGCCCAGAATTTGAAAAAAAATAAGGATTTGTAATTATTAATATGCACATGCATGCCTACACACACACACACACACACACACACACACACACACACACACACACGGAAATAGGTGTCAGCAGCCATACCAAACAACAAAACCAGACAAGGACTTCAGATACTGGAATTATTAGATACTGAATATAAAGTAAAATATATTTCCTGTGTTTAAAGATATAGGGGCACCGGGGTGGCTCAGTTGGTTAAGTGTCCAACTCTTCATTTTGGCTCAGCTCATGATCTCCTGGTTGTGAGATGGAGCCCTGTGTTGGGCTCTTCACTGAACATGGAGTCTGCTTGGGATTCTCTCTCTCCCTTTGCCCCTCCCCTGCTTGCTCAAGTGTGCATACACATGTGTGCTCTCTCACTCTCTCTCTCTCTCACTCTCTCTCTCTCTCACTCTCTCTCTCTCACACACACACACACGATAAACAATTAAGGATATAAAATATGGAATACAAAAAGATGAGTTAGGCAAAAGAGACTATCAAAATGACCAAACATATTTGAAAAAAAAATGGAACTACTAGAAGTAAATATATAATAACTGAAATAAAATAGATGGCTTAAACAGATTGAGCCAAACTAAAAGGAGAATGAATGAAGTGAAAAATAGGCCTGATGATATAATGTGGTATGTGCTATGGAAAAAAACAGAGCAAGATCAGGGGGATCAGCAGTACAGGTGGAGAGACAGAAGTTGGGTGCAATTTAAAGAGAGCAGTCAAGGGCACCTGGGTGGCTCAGTTGGTTGAGCATCTGACTTTGGCTCAGGTCATGATCTCATGGTTTGTGATTTCAATCCTCGCATAGGGCTTGCTGCAGTTAGCACAGAGACTGCTTCAGATCCTTTTTCCCCCTTTCTCTCTGCCCCTTCTCTGCTCATGCTATATCTCTCATGAATAAGTACAACATTAAAAAAAAAAAAAAACTTAAAAAAGAGAGAGCAGTCAGAGTAAGAGGTGTCACAGAGAAAGAAGTGAAGGAGGTAGCCACATGGATATTGGAGGGATCAGTGTTACAGGCAAAGGAACAGCAACTAGTTGAAAGTAGAGCCATGGGGCACCTGGTGGCTCAGTCAGTTAAGCATCCGACTTCAGCTCAGATCATGATCTCCTGGTTCTTGGGTGCAAGCCCTCCCCTCGCCCCCCTGAGCTGTCAGCACAGAGCCTGGAGCCTGCTTTGGATTCTGTGTCTCCTTCTCTCTCTGCCACTCCCCCACTTGCACTCTGTGTCTCCATCTCTCATAAGTAAACATTAAAAAAAATTTTTTAATGGAAGTAGAGCCAAATCAACATATATATATGTTAATATATATATATATATATATATATACATATGATAATATATATATATATATATGATAGTGAAATTACTGAACTTCGAGGATAACACAAAGATTCTATAAGCTTCCAAAGAGAGAAAAAAATACTGTCACAGACAAAATATACGGAATCATAATGACTTCAGACTTCTCAATAGTGGCACTGAACATGATAAAATTCTAAGCAACCATCCCAAAATTCAAAAGGAAAATTCTATATAATTCTCCACAGCCAAACTCTCCCAATCAGTGTGAAAACATTTTCAGACATACAGGTCTCAAAATTTACCTTCCTTGCTCCTTTTGCTTAAAAACTTTTGAAAAATGTAGTCCAGCAGAATGAGGAAATACACCAAGAGGAAAAAAAAAAATTCTGGTAGAGAAAAGAGTTGATCCAACAGGAGCATAGTAAGGGGAATCCCAAGAATGGTGCAGAAGACAGATTTCACATGAAGGCTGTGCATCCAATAAAAAACACCCATTGTGGTCTGGGGTGGGTCTGATGACTCCTAATGGGACTTCTGCAGAAAGAGGAAACTGAAAGAATACCAGATACATCTGACATCTTAAGAAGAGATCTAGAAAACTGGCAAAGGTTTTAGGGCTATATTATTTATAAGCGCATAGAAAACATAGCATATGAAGAGGAAGAAGGTCCATATTAGTGAAACAAAAAGTTGTGCGGAAAAGTTGGTCAGTCATGGTTCTCCACCTGCCTCAGTTGTGAATGGAGCTCTCATAAGTCATGATGATGCAAACATTGCTATGGGTGGGAAATAATCCTTGGGGACTGAGGGAAGGCAACGAAGGGGCTGAATGTGGTAAGACCGAGGCTAAAAATCAAAAAGTAGCAACAGAATATGTTCTTTAGAGAGGAAGTTATAATTTCCAAATCACCTACATCAGCCACCTGATTGATGAAAAGAGGTGAAAATGCATGCAGGGAGTGGAGGGGTGGAGATGATGGAGAAGAGGGAGGCGTACTGTTAGTTTTCTTAACAAGACTCAGTATGATAGTGCTTTAAAATGAAATATAATGAGAGACATGGATGTAAGTTTTCTAATAGCCCCATTTAAGAAAAAGTAAAAAGAAACAAGTGAAATTAATTCAGTAATATATTTTTAACCCAATATATCCAAAATATTTCTATTGGTAATCATTATAAAAAATATTAAAGAGATTTTTAACTTTCTTTTTTTTCATATCAAGTATGAAATTCAGGATATACTTTATACTTGGAGCACATCTCAGTTAGGACTAGTCACATTCCCAGTACTCAGTAGCCCCACAAAGCTAGGACTACCTTATTTGACAGTGAAACTTTACATACACATATAACCTTGGTAAATTTTAAAAACTTAGGAAGGCACACTAGCATGGACAATTTGCCCCACTTATTTTGTGAATGAAGAGGTGCACTAATACCATCAAAAGGGGGGACAAAACAGTGGAAAAGATCAGGAAAAATGGAACTTCCTAAGAAAACCTCTTGAAAAAGTGAAATCGTGGGTTATTCATTCACCATCAGAGCATGGAACCTCATCACCCAAATGGACTACTCTTTATATATTATTTATATATTATATTTATATATTATATATATATATATATATATATATATATATATATATATATATATATATTATATATATTATATATATTATTCATGTATGTTTACAACCCACTTCCTTTATAGGTGAAGAAACCAATGCAGGTAAGTGACTTGCCTGAATTTATTAAGCTAATACGCAGCAAGTGAGATTCGAATTCAGACAGTCCAACACCACTGACCGCAAGGTTGGTCACAAGCTTCACCACATGTGAAGCGCTCTGAAAGGGGACTTCACCGGAGTGTGGGGGTGAAGTTTGTTGAAGATAGTAAATGTCTAAAGTATATTACTCACCTTGATCTTAATGTAATGCCTACCCACACAGTGGTGAAAAGACCATCAATGTTTCTGCTTCTTTTTCTTGATGGAGTGATTTGGAATAAATATTCCTATTTTAACTTGTTGAAGCTGTGCCTTTGAGTGAAGTAATTTGGTTTTAGTCTATGTAGCCATTGAACGCAGTTTGAAATAGAAGGGTTGCATTTCTCAACAAACTATCAATGTCTTTCAGGGGGTTATGCAGTTAGATGGAGTCTTTTTAACTAGTGAATTTCCTTCAGCAAATTAATTCATTTGTATTGACTTTCTATTGCTGTCAACAAATTACCCCAAAATGTAATGGGTTAAAACAATAAACATTACCTCATAATTTTTTGCGTCAGGAATCAAAATGCAGTTTAATAGGGGCACCTGGGTGGCTCAGTCGGTAAAGCGTCTGACTTCAGCTCAGGTCATGATCTCACAGTTTGTGAGTGTGAGCCCCGAGTCTGGCTCTGCTGACAGCTCGGAGCCTGGAGCCTGCTTCAGATTCTGTCTCCCTTTCTCTCTGGCCCTCCCCCACTCACACTCTTTGTCTCTCTCAAAAATAAACATTAAAAAAATGCAGTTTAATAGTGTGTCTCTGACCCAAGTTCTCTCACAGGGCCACAGTCATCTGAAAGTTCAACTGCAGAGGGTCTGTTTCCAAGACCTGTAATGTTGGAGGGCTCAGGGAGGGCTCAGGGCTCTTGGATCCTGACAAAGGGAATCATCTCTTAGCTGCCTGTGCCTCTCCATTGGGCCACTCACTCCATGGCAACTTGCCTCCCCCAGAATGAGGGCTCTGAGTAGGGCTGATCACAGCAAGACACAAGTCATAGTGATTTCATCAGCTTCACTCAGATGTCATATACCATCACATTTGCTATTCAAGTCACTAGATCCAGCCCACAGTCAAAGAGAAAATATTACAAAAGGCATAAATACAAGGAGGCAGAGGTCATTTGGGCCAGTCTAGAGACTGACTGCCACAACAACATTCAACATTTTGCCCTTTAAAAATATGCAATTTCTTTTTTCATGCATTTATCCATCAGTATTTACTGAGTATGAACTTTGTGCCAAGCCCTAGAAATCTGGGGAAAAAAACAAGCATTCTCATAACCTTCCTAAAACCTACAAGCCAGTGTCCTCGACATTAAACATCTCAATTTTGCTTTGATTAAACAGCAAGAAAGACGTCAGGAGCCTCTCAGTACTTTTTCTCAACTATCGTGCTTATAAATCAAATACTGATGACCTTTTGGTAAATATGAAGAATTACCCTGGTCTTCCTAGGTCATAATTATGTTATAGCCCTTTACTCAGATCTCTAGACTTCCTACCTCAGTCAGAACCCGAGTGATTTACTTTAATTTCTGTAGTGACAATATAATGTAAGGCCTGCAGATCAGAAGTTTGAGCTCCTCCAGATGTAGAAAGAAATGCTGCTTAAGAATTTAGTTCTTTGACTCTCTCTCTAAACTATAAACTGACAGAAAAATCTATGAGGTCAGTGAGGTTCTATTCAGATCCCATGACCACTCTTTGTCCTCTAACAAAAAACTGAAGTTTTTCACAAAAACTGAAACCAGGATGATTTCAGTGATTGCAAAATAAACATATTACCGGTGATTAAAGGAGCCTGTGAATTTTATTTCTGGAATTCTTGAAGTTCTTTCTGTTATCCTTATCAGTCTCTCCCCTCAGTGGATATTTCATCCAGTCCCAAGTACCCATTTCTCACACTTCAGTCTGTTTCTCAAGGGAGTGCACTTAATGGGTTTTATTTTCATTGTAGAGTTGATAATGTTTTCAGATTTTTTAAGTCACCACTGTGAGTAGATAAACAGCAGCGCCCCCCCACCCCACACACACACACACGCGCGCGCGCACACACACATATACCTTGCTCCTTGCTCTTTACTCCTTGCGCTCTGCTCTCTCCTCACCAAAGAGAGGTTGTATGAAAAATGTCTCAACAGGACTTATTTTCTACTTAGTTGGGTTTAAATAATCTGAGTATTTCAAGGTGGCACAAAGTCTGCCTCATAAAAAATTAAAATAGATCATTAAGCTTTGAATAACACCACTGGATATATGTGAAACAAGTTTATGTTGTAAATCATTTAGCTTAAATGCAAATCAGAATGCTGCATACCTCATAAAAAGAGCTATACCATATATTTATGATGTACATGATTTATAGAAGCAAACTGACCAGATATCTGTGCATTTAGAACTTATAAAATTCTCAGGATCCTCCTGCCCCAAACTCTAGCAGTAGCTTCAATTCTGAATGGCTTTCTGACCTGCTACTCTGTTCCAGCTTCGAAAGTTGCCACCAAAATAGTACACATATTGTTCACAGCTCAGCAATTTACTTTTACAGATCTAATCCATGAACAATAATTTCTGCTACGGGAGCAATTTTAAATGTTTTTCTCCACTTCAGTTAAAAGTATAAAGGGGCGGCTGGGTGGCCCAGCTGGTTAAGCGTCGACTTCAGCTCAGGTCATGATCTTGCAGTCTGTGGATTCGAGCCCCGTGTTGGGCTCTGTGCTGACAGCTCAGAGCCTGGAGCCTGCTTCGGATTCTGTGTCTCCCTCTTTCTCTGCCCCTCCCCCACTTGTGCTCTGTCTCTCTCTGTGTCTCAAAAATAAATAAAAAACATTTTTAAAAAGTATACCTTAAAGACACACGTTCTTTTCCCCAAATTAGTGGGACACTGTCAGTCCCATGCTCAAGATATGCTGATAATGAGCCCTGAAATGTGAGAATTCAATTTACACTGATTTGTTAAGAATAAACATGGTTTCTAGAATCATGTCACTTGTTTCTTAAAATTAATGGTCAGATAATTCATATAATTTCATGAAAGCACTTGTAGCAAATGTGGGTTCCGAACCAAATGTATGGAAGCAAAATAATACAGAACTCTGTGAACTCGAAAGATGGGGTACCCTGGAAGTTTATCTGGTAATGACCTGAGAATGGTGAGTTGGCAAATATTTGTATAAAAAACTAGAATAGAAGGCAGGATGACTTCAATAATGAATAAATACAAGATTGGTGGTTGAAGAAGCCTGCAAAATTTTATTTTTAGGATTCTGTCTTCTTCAGAAATTCACATACTGCACAAAGATATATGTGCAAAGATATTTACCACTGTGTTTATTTGCACAAGCAAAAGGCATATAAAAAAGTGGAAAACTTGAAAAAAAAAACTAAACTTCTAGGGAAATGCTTATGATGGTTAAACTCCTATGGGTAGGAGAATAATTATAGCTATGGAATACTTTGCAGCTCTTAACGGAATATGAAGCAAGCCCATATGTAGTGACCAAGGAGAATATATTATGAACAGAAAAAAAAAAAACACATGTTGCATAACCATGTGTATAAATGTAGCATTATCTTATCAAAAATAAGTATGCTATAATACAATCTTACTAAAGTATGTATGGCAGAAAAATATTAAAGACATGTTGATATCTAACAACCTCCAATTTCAGTGATATTAAATGGCAGTGCAATAGCTAAACTGCACATTAAAATAGTTTCAAGTGTACAGTGTAACATTATGTATATATTATTTGGTTTATGCAATAATCCTGAGGCTGCAAATTGTTCAAGAATGAATAGTCTGTGGCTTGGTCCACTAGGCTTCTAATCAGGGAGACTCTTCCTCAAAGGTACATACTACTGGGGCACCTGGGTGGCTCAGTCGGTTAAGTGTCTGACTTCAGCTCAGGTCATGATCTCCCACAACTTGGGAGTTTGAGCCCCATATCAGGCTCTCTGCTGTGAACGTGGAGCCGGATTCGGATCCTCTATCTCCCAGTCTCTGCCTCTCTCTCTATATATCAATAGTTCCCTACAAATCTGGGCTTGATATATTGTTTTATTGTCTTAAGAAATTGTTGTGAATAATGTTAATAGTGCAGATTAAGTCTACATATTTGTTACATCAGTAGCCATTACACTACTGCACATAGTCCAAACTATGTGCAACGGCCCAAAATATGAACCGTTCTTTCAGTATTTAACGTCTCATCTGATTCAGTAAAGTTACATATGTCATTGGTGGTCAAAGTTGCAACATAAGTCTTCAATGTATTACTTCTTATTAATAAAAGCAAAAATATTAACTAATAGTCCTATAGGACCTACTCATTCATGAATTGCAGTCATAAGGCCGATATCAATGAGGCATTCCATGTGAATCAATTGCCTACGTGGAACACACAATAATGAATATTTATACATTTTATTGTTTATAAACAGTGCGCTTCACATCTTTGATATAACACACATGCATGCACACACACACACTTTTTTTTCAGAACCGATTGTTTAACATTTATTAACATACTGCTGAGTTATAGTTGTGTAGTAATGCTCATCCAGCCTGAAACTTCATTAGTAGATACTGTTGATGTATCTGTTCAAAAGAACTCATGCGTTGTGTGTGACCAAATTGGTATAGGTAAATTCAAAACAGAGAAATGGTGGCCAAAGCCTGCATTTTAAGCCTAGCTCCAAATTTTCTGTTTGGCTGCATGGTTTTTAGGACTAGATGCTTAAAATGAAATTATTTTACAAAGGCCAGGAATAGGCATACTTGTACAGTAATTAATTAAAATTTCATACCCACCCACCAAAAACTCTTTGGAAAATATGCCTGAGGAAAATGGTTTTTTCCATAATCACAAATAATTTCTCCATGTTAAAAGAAGTGAACTTTATTGACTTAGGTTTGAACTCCAGAAAATAAAAATTCGACACACACACACTTCTGCAAATAAAACACCATGGACCTGGGGTTAGCCACGGGAAAGCATATTGGGATTTTGCAGCACAAATTTGAGGAGAAGCAAGTATTGAGGGACAGAGATAAACTCTGGCAGAGTAAAAACATTTTGATTTAAAATTTTGGGGGGTGGGGTGGAGTAGGTAAGCACAATAGATTTATTGGATTATCTTTCATTATCTTGGTTGAAATGTCACAAGTTTCTAGGAATTCTTTTTGTCAATTGTGAACATACACAAAAAAATGGCTAAAAATGGAGACCTGTATAATCAATAATAATAAAATAGAATGCAATTCATTACTTATCACATTTAATATTTAGCTCTGTTCTTGCACGTTATTTGGTCCAGAATATATTCAAGACCAATCAGTGGCTCGCTAAACTCCTCTCCTGTATAAACCCCAGAGACTCAGCATGAACAGCACGCCCAATCCACTTTGTTCACAAGCTGGGCTTCCTAGTCCTGCCTTCAGCTACTCTTTAATACCAGCTGTTTGTTCTCTCCAGTCCTCCCCCTTCTCTACCTCCTCCAGGTCTCGTTTTTAAAAACCTACCCCATAGATACCCAATTCCATCCTCTGAGTTGCCTTGGCAACTCTCAAAGATAGGATAGTTCACAGCTTCCCAAACTAATTCTATCACATCCCTCAATTAGTTCAGTCTTTTATGAGCAGTCAGCTATTCCTTAGAACTATAATCAGGAATTGGCTCACTCTGAATTTGTAGATTCTCAAAGGGTGAATTCCTATGCACATCCTCTGTGTTCTCTTCTTACAGGGTCCATTTTCCTAAGACCATAAACCCTGGCCAGATAATTATACAGCCTATTTCCATGCTTCCCTCCACTCTCTGTTGACTTTTCCTTGAAGATTTACTCTTTTAGTCTTTTGGCTGCCCTGCCCTTTGGCATCTACGAAAGGTTGGCAGGGTTCTTGGTTGGCAGTAATTACTAAGGTTGTTATGTGTTCAACTTCAGGTCCTCATCTGAAAATCAAAATGTTCATGTTTTAAGCCAAATATTCCATTGTATACGATGTTTGCAAAGCACACAGACATAGGTCTTTCTTTCCTTATATTGTGAGAAGAGAAAAATCACCTCTGGCTCACCTTTTCACCAAAGTAGTATTGCCACACAACACTACCTGCCAAAGAAGGTCAATCAATCCAAATTATTTCCAACTTTGCTGAAGCTGCCCAGATGGAATTACTTGGCTCTTCAGATCTTTAGAAAATTATGCTAACTTTGAAAAAAATTCAGGTGGGAACAAATTGTTGTCATGAGAATTTGACAGCACTCCTTTGAAAATCCAGTTCTGGTCATTAAATGCATTTAACATAATAAGGCACAGCAACAACTAAGAAGGTGGTTTATTTTAATTCATTGCATGAAATGTATGAATTAATTAAGCATTTAACACCACACTAAAGATGGCAGAATATAAAGAAACATAATCTTGAGCTGGCTTACTGTCTTAAATAAGCAAATGGAATTAGATTTTTATACAGTAATTTATGTTCAATTAAGCCAAGAGTTTGCTATTATACATTTACAGTGAATATAAAAGCAAGGCAACAAACACAAAGTTGTTATAAAGTAATAAATCACACTGAGATGGAGATGAATGGGAACATTTTCTGGAGTATTAATTCAATTTGGAGTGGCTATTTTGGGGATCATGCAATGTTGAAGTGCAGCTAAGATTGCCTCTTCTAGTCTGATGAGAGCTATGAATTCATGCATCACAGAAAGTAAACCTGAGTTTCCAAACTGACTTGGCCAGTGGACATTTAGGAAAACTGAAATCACAATTTGTGGCAGTATCCCCCGTTGCTGAGAACATTTCCCAGTAAAAAACCACTTTGTCTCATTGTTATACTTCTCTCCCTTCAAAATATGTGTACGCTACATATTTTTGACCAAACCTAAGCGAAGGTGATCTGATCAACGTTTACTGCCTGCAATAAATTTAGAGAAAAACAGCAGATTTTCTGTCTTCAGTCCTTGAGGTGGTCAAGGCAACTTGAAAACAACTCACATCCTATTATGGATTCAGGACTTACTCAACTTATTTTTAAAGCAATGAGCCCATGAAAAGTTATTTTTATTGTATGATGGCCTGTGAGGGGTAGTTATATATCAAAACGTCATGAAACTAAAAAAAAAATATTAACACTTACATTGATCTGGAAAAGCTACCAAAGATTGTTTAGTCCATTTCTTAAGTCAAAACACTTCAATTTATTAGTTTAATCATAGGAGGGGCATTCAAAGCATATCCTGGAAAAGAGGTGCTAAAATTTGTTTATATACTAAGCAATCTTCATATATAGTGCCTTAGAAATTGTTTCAACAAATGGCCCTCAAACATTGTCATGAAGCTGTCCGCATTACTAAGGAAAGTTTGCTTGTACTTTCAGATAAATAGAATTATTCCCTGTTCTTTGCCTATGTAATAGTGAGTGCAGGACCAGAGTCCTTAGGAGATAAAATCAAGTTTATTGATTTTAAAAATCAGCCTGCCATATAAAAAATGTTTCATTATAATCCAGTTTAGGTAGTTCTTGCTTTCATCTGCTTGTTTGTAAGACAGATTTACTGCCAAAAACTCTTTCTCTGTGCCTAACTCCAGTCACTATTTTTATAATTTGTTCTTGTTATGTTTCCAGTGAAAAGAGAGGTTAGCAAGTTATTCTTCCTCACATATAACTCAGTGTGAATAAGCCTCCTCTTATTTTTTAAAGGAAAGGAACACTCCCTAGCTGCTGATTTATTTTTTCTATTGTGCATCCATGGAGGGAAATAGAATTTTTAAACTGTAAGTAAATTCTTTTGTATTTATTGAAAACCACTATCCAATTTAGCTTGTTGAGAAGAATATGCACAAAAGACCATGAAGTCTTCTTGGTCCTAAGAAAATAAATCTATATCTTGTTATGAAGTATTTAGTCCTTCTTGCTTATGTTCCCAAAGTAATAAAAATCTTTGTAAATGGCAGCTTCTAACCCGAATGTGCATTTTTGCTACCTGTTATTCCGATAAAGACATTTATCATAATTAAAGACTGAAATCTAGTGGGGTTTCTTTATCAAAATGAATTAACTTTACAAAAACATCCTTAAGGAACTTGTAGGGACTCCTGAATTGCATTAATAGATCATTTTTCTTTTAACATTTGGCATGGAACTTTTATATTAGCCTTCCCCATTTCTACCTTGTTGACCAAGTTGTGCAGACCCAAAAGACCCATAATCCTTGGTTGCTCTTCTTCCCTCAGGCCTCCTCTCAGAATCCACCAGCTAGGCCTGTCTCCTCTTACCGCCAAAGTAGATCCCAAGTCTGATCACTTCTCACTGCCATCACCATTACCATGTTGGACCATGCCAACATCCTCTCTCTCTGGGCTTTCCTACTCTCCAGTCTCCACTCAGCACTCAAAGGGCTTTTCAAAAAATGTAAGTCAGATCTTGCCTCTTCCTCTGCTTAAGCCTGGCCAATGGCTTCCTATCAAGCTTAGAACAAACTCTGATTTCTTAACCATGGCCATCGTGTCCTTTCCCTGCCTACCTCCCCAGCTTCACCTTTTGCCACACCCCTGTGTGCACAGTTAAGCTCAGCCACAATGGTTTCTTCTTATTCTTCACACACCTAAAGATTATGGGTCTCTGAGCCTTTTCCCCTGCTCTCTTTTCTGCCAAGAAGGCTCTTTCCTTTCAACTTCTTATTGTTATACCTCATAATTCAGGTCTCTGCACAAATATTACCTCCTCAGAGAGGATGTTCCTGAATACCTTCTCTACCTTTCTCACTTACCCTGCTTAACTGTTTGCACTTATTACTATAGAAACTACCTTTTCTTTTTCCTTGTCTGCTTCCAAGGAAGTCTCATGAGCACATGGATTTCATATACTTCACTGCTATGTCCTCCAAGTCTGTCTATTACATGGTAAGCATTCAGTAAGTATTTGTTGATTGAATAAACAAATGGGAAGAACTCTTTCAAACATGAGTTCCACTTTTAAAATCCCACTCACTTGTAGTGTGAGTCTTCCTTATTTACCTTATGTCTCTTAGAAACACATAAAATGCACTGATTTTCCTTAAAACACTACTTTAAGATTGCTAAAACAGAAATAATAGGGTTCAGAAAATCCTACCTAATCTGTAGTGTGAAACAAAGTAACGTAAAATCATAAAACAGTCACAAAATTTCTCATGTTAATAGGTTAATTTCCATTGTTCAGATAAGTCTTAACCTCAAAATTACTCACTTGAAGTTAGTGTTTAAAAACATCTCCTCCCTTTGACAGTGGCTTGAAGGCCATTTCTCTCTTTAGCAGTTTAAATTCAATAATTATGTCATTTGTCATTACCAAGAGTGTTCTGAACTAAATATTCTATTAGTAATATGCCAATCTAAAAATTGATGAATGTTAGTCACAAATATTTCTCATGTCATTTTCTCTTTAATATACTCAACAGGGACCATCTGTAAATCCTAGAGGATGGCTCAGATAAGCCCCCAGATGTAGTATATTCTCCCCTAATGTCAAAATAGCTGATAGAAATTCTAGGCAGGTTGAATCTTATTTTTCCTTTATCTAAATCCATCAGTCTATTATTGTGAACTTAAATCAAGGCACTTTATTAAAAGTTTTTATTAAAAGCACTTTATTGAGTTTTCCAACACAATCATTATTGTAAACTTAATATACAGAAAATGATGGGAGGTGACAGTAACTAAGGTAAGTATAATCTTACAGACTCAAAGCTCTGGTTTATTAAGAATTTAAATTGTGATAATAACAATGACAATAAATGAAAGTAATAATAGGTTTAGTTCTTGGGAATAATTAGGAAGAGAAAATACTACCTGTAGTGGTTACTCTAGTACTTCTGGGTCCCTTAGTTATATTTTTCACCCCCTAATAACTTAATGACCTAACCTGAAGTATTTTCTTTTCACCAGTGCATCTGGCTTGCTACTATAAATCAGTATCTCCCCAAGTGTATTCTATAGAACACTAATCTTAGAATGTTAAAAGGCACTTTGCAGGGTGCCTGGGTGCTCAGGCACCTGCTCGGTTAAGCGTCCAACATTGGCTCAGGTCATGATCTCCTGATTTGTGAGCTTGAGTCCTGCCTCAGGCTCTGTGTTGACAGCTCAGGGCCTGGAGCCTGCTTCAAATTCTGTGTCTCCCTCTCTCTCTGTCTCTCCCCTGCTCAGGCTTGCTTGCTCTCTCTCTCTCTCAAAAATAAAAAAACATTAAAAATGTTTTTTTAAAAAAGATACTTTGCAGATGATGATGATGATGATAGTAATAATGAGGTTCTTTGGTCAATGTGTTTAAGAAAGATTGAGCTAATCAAAATGTAGTATCTTTGTGTCAGGACTTCTCAGAGCCTTGAATATGCTAAAATGAATTTTAAATTTCCAAAAGAAATGAAATATCAGTTTCCTAAATCATCTGACCCCTGAACCATTATTTTAAGGAATATCTTTTGGGTGTATATTGTGGAAAATTCTTTTGTAATTCATCATCAACAAACATTTGACACATTGTTGTGACCCTTCTCTGATAGTAAGACATATAGAACTTTCCTTTTTTCTTTTAAGCTGAATGGAGTTTTTATTCATTAATTTATTCATTTAACAAATTTTTACTGAGTGCATTTCTGTGCTAAGGGTATTCTCTAGATATAATAATAATGAATATGGGGTGCCTGGGTGGCTCAGACATTTAGGCATCCGACTCTTGATTTCAGCTCAGGTCATGATCTCATGGTTGGTGGGATTGAGCCCTGCATTGGGTTCTGCACTGACAGTCCAGAGTCTGCTTGGGATTCTCTCTTCCCTTTTCTCTGCCCCTCCCCTGCTTACGTTCTCTCTGTCTCTCACTCAAAATAAATAAATGAACATTAAAAAAATAATAATGTAATACAAAGAGAAATACAGACAGTGGGAGATTCTGTTTACACATTTGGGGTGAAACATAGGTTTGCAAATAGAGATTATGAGTGGAAAACTCACATCAGTTTATAAATTTAATTTTTTAAATTTTGGTTTCAAGTTTCTATTTAAATTATGGTTAGTTTAACATTTGGTGTATGATTTCAGAAGTAGAATTTAGTAATTCATCGCTTACATATGACACCCAGTGCTTATCACAATCATAGAGCTTTCCCATTGATGTAGTGGCCATCAATGGTGGTGATCATAAGTAGCCTCTTCTCCTTTTTGCTTGATCCCTGAAATTCCAATACTTAATGTTTATTATTAACTATTAAAAATTGTTCATTATCCAACAACAACTCAACTCTGTAGTCTTATGACCTTTTCAGAGAGAAATCCAGTGGCTTTTTTACTCCTTATCTCATGTAATGATGTTATTGATCACTCACTAATACTTAAAATTCTTGAATTCTTTTGTTTCTTCTACCTCTTTGACTCTCTCTCTCTGCAGTTTTCTCTATGATTCCACTTGCTCTGTTTACTCTTAGGTTGTGCCCATTTTTTTGCTAGCTTTCTTTTCTCTTTACATTCTCTTGTTATTGTATCCCATCCATATTTATTGTTTCAAATGCCATTATAGGCTGATGACTCACAAAGCTACATCTCAAAGATCTTCTTTCTCATCGGTTGACAGTGAGGCTGTGGGAAAAACATTTAGCTTGGAGATGGGTTTCTTGAGTTTGGGTTGCATGGCTGCCTAATAACTTACATAACTCTGAGTAGGTCAGTTCACAATTCTGGACTTCAGATCCCTCATGTATAAAATATTAGATAATCCAATACTTCTTTGTTGCCTCCTTTCACTGACTATATTATTTCCCTTCATTCTTGGAAGATTTTGGGTCCTAGCTCAATAGCACTCTGTCCAATGGTATCTGTTAGTGCTTCACTTTGTTTGTATTACCTTCCCAACGTCTTTAACACGTAATTCTCAGAATTCCTCTGCTCCAGTGGTCATGTCTTCTATAATACCTCAGCCACTTGTTCCCATTGTTGAATTGTAGACCTTGTCACTACAAATAAAGCAATCCCTCAAAAATCCTAATTCCTAGCACCCATTCAAGCATTTTACTCCCTCAGTCCTTCAACTGTACTGGGATCTACAATGCATTGATCTAAATATTTTTCCTCTGGCATTCTTCCCTCCTAAAATTATTTACTCCTCGCCTGAAAAGATTAAATTCTATGGGCAAGCCTTATGGTACGATCTTGCATACACCCTGAATTATCTTACCTTTGTCTTCTTGGTATTCATGTGGTAGAACTCCTACTCTGGTTACATTCAGTTACATTCTTTGACTGACTCATAACTCCTTTGATGCAGTTAACAAGCCCAGAAGAAAACATACAATTATCTAATATATTAATCATCGATCTTCTCTTATTGGAATGGAAGTTCCATGTGCAGAAGATTTTTTTTGTTGTTGTTTGGCTCACTAATATATCCATAGGATCTAGCAAAGTGCTTTGCATACACTAATTACTTAATAAATATTTGTTGAATATATAAATAAAACGTGCTCATAATTCATGCAATATTTCATTGACTCAACCTATGCCCATATGACTTGGGAAAGGCATGTTTAACTCAGAAGGACAGATGAGTAAATTCTTTGTGGTTATCTTCAAGGCAGCCATAAGCATATTTGTAATTATTGAATCCAAAGTTAATATTTTCACTTTGACTATGGAGCTTTTATATCAAATATGTGATGATTTGCAGCAACTGTGGCATTTTCCTGCCTCAAAGCTTTAAAATAATTTTATCTTTAATTTATTATTGTACCAGGGTAAGTTTAGACTAGAATGTTATAATATTGGTGGTTTAATGATGAGAGAAAGCCAGCAAGACTTTGGTATCCATAGCAACATGGAATTCTTCTTTCCATCTTTCAAGTGACTAAAGGTGAGATTGTTTCTTTACATTATCATATCAGAGTGTTGTCACGGAAGTAAAGAACGTGTTCTAACATTCAAGTAAGGTGAGGTATTAAGGGCAGAAGTAGATACAACTACCATTGGACTCCCCACAGGATTCTTCCCCTCCCCCAAATGAAGGAATTTATATTTCTATTAGAAGAAAAGGGGTTATAAACAAGACTTAAAATATTACTTGTCAATTAAAACTTTCAACTAGTTTGGGTAGAAAATAACTATGGTATGAAATCTTAACCATTAAAATGATGTCATAAAACCTTAGGGAAGTAGAAGGAGTATCAGTGAGATCCATACAAGTCCTAAGAAGTTCAGCCTCTTGAAATAAGACCAAAGTACTTTAGGCAGCAGAATTTACAAGAGATAGAAAGAGAGAGAGACAATGATAGAGATAGAGACATAAAGACAATATGGCAAAAGTTAATATGAGAATGAAAGATTTTAAAAGAGGGAAGTTGGGGCGCCTGGGTGGCTCAGTCGGTTAAGCGGCCGACTTCGGCTCAGGTCACGATCTCGCGGTCCGTGAGTTCGAGCCCCGCGTCGGGCTCTGTGCTGACAGCTCAGAGCGTAGAGCCTGTTTCCGATTCTGTGGCTCCCTCTCTCTGACCCTCCCCCATTCATGCTCTATCTCTCTCTGTCTCAAAAATAAATAAATGTTAAAAGAGGGAAGTTATATTATTTTCACTATTTCATGTACATTTGAAATATTTCATAATTAAAATAACTTTAAGGTTAAAAGAGAAATAATAAGATGGATTTAATTTTTTTTTTAACGTTTATTTATTTATTTTTTTTGAGACAGAGAGAGACAGAGCATGAACGGGGGAGGGTCAGAGAGAGGGAGACACAGAATCTGAAACAGGCTCCAGGCTCCGAGCTGTCAGCACAGAGCCTGACGCGGGGCTCGAACTCACAGACTGCGAGACCGTGACCTGAGCCGAAGTCGGACGCCTAACCGACTGAGCCACCCAGGCACCCCAAGATGGATTTAAAGAAACAGAAAATTGTAGGATTAAAGGGCCCGAAAGCTAAGTTACTCTTGAAACTGTCTTTGTCCTATATGACTTGTTAGTTATGTTAGTTAATAGATGATTGGGGAAAAGTTTATCACATAATGTATAAAACTAGTTTTATCTATTTTTAAAGAATTGACCCAAACCGGGGCACCTGGGTGGTTCAGTCAGTTAAGCATGTGACTTTGGCTCAGGTCATGATCTTGCGGTTCTTGTGTTCAAGCCCTGTGTCGGGCTCTGTGCTGACAGCTCAGAGTCTGGAACCTGCTTCCAGTTCTGTGTTTCCCTCTCTCTCCGCCTCTCCCCCGTTTGTACTCTATCTCTCTTTCTCAAAAAATAAACAAACATTAAAAAAAATAATAGGGGCGCCTGGGTGGCTCAGTCGGTTGAGCATCCGACTTCGGCTCAGGTCACGATCTTGCGGTTTGTGAGTTCGAGCCCCGCGTTGGGCTCTGGGCTGATGGCTCGGAGCCTGGAGCCTGCTTCCGATTCTGTGTCTCCCTCTCTCTCTGCCCCTCCCCCATTCATGCTCTGTCTCTCTCTGTCCCAAAAATAAATAAACGTTAAAAAAAAATTAAAAAAATAATAATAAATAAAAAAAAAAAGAATTGATCAAACCAATTCTTCCATGCGATGAGATACCAAATACTTATGGACGCCTGTCTTTTATTTTCTAGGAACCAGTAGTAGATTAATATGTTTAGGTCCATGATAGACTCACCAAACTTGCAGTTTCCATTTCCCCTTTTATTCTGCCAAAACGATGATTAGAAGAGCAACATCAGCACATATCCTGCCAAGTACACATCATATTTAATTTGATTAGTCCTCACATCACCCTTATGAAGTAGATACTCTTTAGTATCCTATTTTTACAGATCAGGAAACTGACTTACAGAGAGATAAGAAACCTGCCCAGGATCATAGCGGTGTTCTTAAACATTAGTCCATACTGCCTCTTGATCATGGCTCTGGGAAGTTAAGGAGCTTTTATTAATCATACACTATAATTTATTTCATGCCATACATGGTTATTCTATTTCAATCTCCTAGGTTCTAGGGATCTTAGTGAATGAGGAAAGTTCCATCCCTAATCCCAGGAAGAGAGAATTAAATAAACAGTAACAACATGAGATAAGAATGATGGTGCTGAAGCCGTTAGTAATAGCGAGAGCAGCTGAAACTTTGTAAGGAAAATGTGACTTCTTGCCAAAGAATTCATACAAATTAGAAAAGGCAACCAGAGCATCGTTCCATGCGGGTGGCAGTGAGCTCTGAATGAGTGAAGCAAGTGGCCAAAGGGTGATTATGCACCAAGCTACACCCAAAGAAAATTCACCAAGTTTACAAGGTCAGCTAAGAGCATGCCACTTTGCCAGGGTCCCTGCTAGAAGACAGGGAGGGCAGGTTCGGATTTCTTATTGCAGGAGACACAGAGACGCGCTGCCCAGAATTCCCTCCCTGGAAGGACTTGCTGCCCAACTGTGTGAGGTCAGCAACAGACTCCAGATGTTAACTCCAGGTTTGCCCCAGCTGTAAAGGATGACCTTCCCTAAATCCCCTCCTTCCTAGGGTAGCCTACAAGTTAATGTCACGATAAAGGAGTTCAGATAGTTACCTCAAGATAAAAAAATACGTGTGATTTTTATTTTATATTAAAAGCATGTTCACTTATGTAAGTTCCTTCACATCCTGGGTTTTGATTCAGGCAAATTATTTGGATAAGGTTATATTATGTAGTGTCCATAAAAAAGTATCCAAAGAGCAAGTGTAGGTGAAATACTTCAAAGTCTGATGTTCAATGATTATTTTGACATTTTTATAAAGAAAAAAAAAATCTCAATGTTGAGATTTTGTTTCTGTGCTTGCAAAATTGGAATTGGTTTGTGAACGTTCACGTACAATTTACCTGAACACAAATCCCCAAGGCTCCCACTGAAAACAATTCAGATTTGTTTGTCGCACTTATCTTTTCTTCCACCCTGTTTACAAGATCAAGGCCGCCTGCTTCCTTTGTGCCTCATTTTCAATAGCTTTCCTCAACCCATCTTACCCTCATTCTAAATTGTTCCCCTTGAATTCACTTTTATGAAACCAGCATTATATCTATCTAAACTTACCAAAGAATGGAAAAAAATGAAAGAAGACAGAAAATAAATGAATAGAAAACCAGGAAATTGCTCCCCAAAGAACAAGTAAAAGAGACTAGTAAAAAGTAAAAAGCGGATAGATGTTAAATATATCTAGTTCTTTTTGGAGCAGTTCAAGAATAAATCAAAACTCAAAAAAAATCTTCAGGATATATTATAATTTACAACAATTATTTTCTGAGTGCAAACAAAAAGCAATCGCTTATGTTTACAGCCAGACTTCTGGTTTCAATACATTTGGATTTTTCCCATTTGCCTCTCAGAAATCACCCAAAACCCACAAGGAGAACAAGAAACAAAAGCAAACTCCATGCTTGATGATTCTAGAAAATAAATAAACTACAAATCAGGACATAAGGAAAAGGGCTACCAAAATCAGTGAAGGTCCAACAGGCGAGCGTGTAGGAAAATGTGGAAGGAATATTCCTGCAGCTACACATTCTCAGAAAATGATGACAGGGTACTCTTCGAGGAAGGAAGGGAAGGAAAAGAAAAGAGAGCAGAGGGGAGGAGAAGAGAGAGGGGAGGAGAGGAGAGGAAGTAAAAAGATTTCAAAACGAGCAACCTCCTGATCATGACATTAGGAAAAAGGTGAGAACTTGGCTGGTGGCTCTGAGGAGCGGAGGAGGCAGGGCTAAGGGATAAGTCACCTAGCATCAGATGTACAGGAAAGACGTCATCAGTGAGGCAAGGGTAGTAGAGGTCCTCTGCCTTATCATTAGCCCCGTAATGCTAATCCTGGTTGGTCTTGGGGGAAAAAATGTTAAAAGAATTCACATGTGCCAATCTGGAGAGATAACAGAAAATTTCTGTTGCCATAATATAATGGCCTGGCCCCTCCCTTACATGAACTTCTAGCAACTAAATGATCTAGAGAGAATGTACCTAATTTAAAGATTAATAAAAATTAAAAGGAACCAACACAGACATTACACAGGATAATGTTTAAAAAAAAGGCGGGTGTGTGTGTGGGGGTGGGGAGTAATGGGAATAACGAAAATAGAGAGTAAGTAAACTAGAAAGATAGTTGCCTGGAAACAAATTAAAATACAATCAAACTCATTGGTGCGTTTTTGTTTTTTTTTTTTTAATTAAGAGTAGTAAATGATGTATCAGAGTTTAGGATGGTGAGATAAAAAAATGAGATGAAACATAATAAGCTAGCAGGGCTCAAAAAAAGAAAACATAAAATATTAGAGAAATGAAGGCCAAGAAAAAATAGAAGGCAGGTGAAAGAAAATAGAGTAAATCATATAAAGAATATAAAGAATAGAACCAAGATCCCCGGCCCTACCCGCGGGGCATGCCCCGCTGGGGGTCAGGACCCAGACCCGACAGGGAGGGGTGCGGAGAGCTCCTCACTGGAAAACGGGGCGCGGCCAGAAAGGGAGCTGCCCCCTAGCCCTTCACGCAACACACATTCGTGGGGTGGGGAACCTGGTGCTAAGCCATTCGTAAATGACCTGCTTCTGAGTCAGGGTTCCATAGGTAGGGGAGCAGCTCCCTGGCTACCATCTATTGAAAGACCTGTACACAAGGGTTTTTAAAAAAAAAATAGAACCAAGAAAACAAATGACGTAAAATGTGAATGAATAAAATGTTTTAAAAGATTTTTTGAAGAAAAACAATCTGCGGAATGGGCAAAGGATGGGCAGTATGTACATAATTGGTGTTCACAATAAAGGGAACGAAAATAATAACAAATACATAAGAGTTAACCTCAAGAAAATTTTCTAGAAAGAAAAGAAGAATTGAATCTGTTGATTTAAAGAATATAGTGCATCCCAAACCAAAAAATAACCCAAAACACAAAATGGTAAACTGAGATATATGCTGGTAAAATTTGGGGGCTCTAATATAAAGACTCTTCTAAATCTGCAGATATAGTAATCATATCATCTATAATAAGAACACAAGCAGGCTGGCCTCAGATATCTACAAAGAGATAGTTGACTGTAAGTAACATTGGAGCCACACCCTCAAAAGCCACAAAGAAAGTGTGACCCAAACACTGTCTTCTTAGCCAAACCATTGTGCAAGTATAAAGGTCATTGGAAAAATTTCTGAATATGTGGGAATCCATCTTTTATTCAAAACTGTTAGACTGCAATATATGTGTATTAAATCATCCCATCATACACCTTAATTGTACATAAAGTTATAGATCTATTATATTTCAATAAAACTAAGAAAATTAATAAAAATATTGATAGAGGACAAACTTCAGTCAATGAAGAGGTGACAGGAAACACCATGGCAAACTGACTGGAAATGAGTATGAATTCGTTTTATCAGTAGCTGGAAAAATAAAAAAAAAAAGTGGGATTATAGAATATAATACAGAAATGATTAAAAAAATAGCAATAGCCCAAAGTAAAAAGGAAAAGGGGAGAGACAGTAAAAGTATGCTGATTCCCTCATCTATAAGTATCATTGAAGAGTGATGGTCTTTCATATACATAGATCTATCATTTACATTTATCACCAGTTCAAATGTAAATATCAAATATTCAACTTAAGAAATAATTTTATATCTCCTGCAGTAAAATGTCCAAGTGGAATACAGAGCAATAATTGTATTCAACTTATATTTGTCTAGTATTTACCAGACTTCCATAATGATTGCAGATTTTCACCTATAATATTCACCAGATTTCCCTGCAATAAACTTTATTATGCCTATTGTTTAGATTGGGAAATTAATGTTCTACATAAGTGAAATAATCAGGGTCAAGCAGCTAATAAGTTGTATATGACCTTGTATGTGAAGACAAGTGCTCTGATTACCAAATCCTGTTTACTTGCTGGGTTTGGATATTTTTCAACCCAGCACATATGGTACATAGCATGAGAGTAAAGAGTACAGGCTCTGGTGGGGATTCCAGCTCTACCATTACTTGCTGTGTGATCTTGGAAGAGTTACTTAACCTTTCTGTGACTTACCTTCATCATATATTCATCTATAAAATGAGGATTAAAAAGTACCAATGTCATGGATTTGTTGTTATTGGCGTTGCTTCTTTTTTATAACAATTTAGGAAACATTTGAAAATAGAATTCTGTGTTCATAGCTACACAAATAGGGAACTGAAGACTTAAAGTCATTGAACTAACAAAGTATTTTCAATGGATTTTTATTATAAAAGGAATTCAGACATTGTATAATTTAGAGAAATTATATAATTGTGAGTTTATGTAATTATCTAAATTATATAGTTTTTGAAGTATGTCCTCCCAAAATAACTTCAAGGTAGCTATTTTTAAGTTTGTATTTTTCTTTCCAAAACCTTTCTATGCTTTATTTTTCACAGTTGTGATCAAATTATATGACATTTTACATTACATTATGTAAAATTTCCCACACTATTCAATATCTTAAAAGTGATTTTAATAGGTATATAAAAGATGATTTAAAAAATTTTTTTGATGTTTATTTTTGAGAGAGACACACAGAGTACAAACAAGGGAGAGGTAGAGAGAGAGGGAGACACAGAATCTGAAGCAGGCTCCAGGCTCTGAGCAGTCAGCACAGAAGCCGACGCAGGGCTCAAACCCAGAAACCAGGAGATCATGACCTGAGCCAAAGTCGGATGCTTACCGACTGAGCCACCCACATACCCCAAAGCTGATTCTTTAAATATGCTCTCATGTCTAACTATTCCTCTTTTTGGTGTAATATATTTTTAGAATAAATGTTTTTCTTCATTTGTAATTATTTACTTAGAGCCCCAGAAATGCAATTACATGGTTAAAACTGATTAATATTTTTAAGGCTTTTGATATATATTTACAAATAGCTATGTGATAAATGATTTATTTAAAATAGTGCTGGAGGCATAGAAAAATGTAGCAAGGATATTTTTAACTGTTTATTTGTTTTAAACATTTCCCTTTTGGTGGTTTGTTTTTTAAATATACATGTGGTCTCTTTTAAATGTAAAATTTTACATTTTAATTACATCCATTGATCCTTTTGTTTATAATTTCCTTTAATGCTTTTTCATCTAATGAAATTCTCCCCCAGATAGATATCTAATATTTTCTTCAATTTCCTCATTTAATAGCTTAAACCAAAGACTTTATTTATAATCCCACATGATTTAACTACATTTTTCTTTAACATTCTACTTATGCTAATGAGTCTTATGATCTGGATGAAAATCAAAGTTATTAAAATTAGTTTAGACTTAATCAAAATTTGCTATATGTTCAACTCAGAACAAAACATATTTCAGATATAACTTAGAAAGCAGCGTTTCAAGGTTATTCTGGCTCTGTTTTTATTTATTTTTTCTAATCAGCAAATGTTCTCCAAAACTACAAGAGATATGAAATCCTTGGGGCGCCTCGGTGACTCAGTCGGTTAAGTGTCCGCCTTCGGCTAAGGTCACTATCTTGTCGGTCCCGAGTTCGAACCCCGAGTCAGCTCTGTGCTGACAGCTTGGAGCTTGGAGCCTGCCTCAGATCCTGTGTCTCCCTCTCTCTCTGCCCCTACCTCACTCGTGCACGTGCACACGCTCTTGCTCTCTCTCGCTCTCTCTCTCTCAAAAAAATGGATATATAAAAAAGGAGATATGAAATCCTAGGAAAATAGTAAGTTAGATTGCTTTTAGATTATTAGTCTTTAACTCTTGCATTTAAGAGATGAGAAGTAGGGCCTCACTGTTTTGTAAAAAAAAAAAAAAAATCTGATAGGTGTTAAGGTTTATTTATTCCATTGGTTGGAGGATCATCTTGATAGAAATCGTTGCAATTAGAAGGCATCGTCAGTTATCTACTCAGCCACCTACTGTTACCTCCTTGTAATACAGTTAAACATTTGAGTTCAAGGCCTGAATGTGCCAAGAAACTTAATACAAAGAAAAGATTTTCTTATATCCAAACTAAGCAACGAGGTCAGACATTTCATAAACTAGCAATCAAATGAAATTGGATAAATATCATTGTTTCTATAGAGTGAATCCATATAACAACAACCATAAAAATTAGGCTGATAATAATGGTTAGAATATTGCCCCTGGGAAGAAACCTTGGTCTGATTCCAATTTTGTTGTATTAATGAGTCCCCTCAAGAAAGGAGAGTAAGATGATAAGTTAGCTTGCCAGTCACTCTCCTACCGCTTTTGTGGTATATATTTGAAATATGGTTAGTTTGTCAACAAAATGCCCATTTTATTTCCAAAAAATATTACATTAAAATGAAGAGCTTGTAAACCAAGAATATTAAATAATTTTTCAGAGCCCTTAAGCAACGATGCTTTTAGGATTTATATTACATCACATATCCGGCAACCATATCATAATAACCAGCACTTTAGAAACAAGAGATCAACATGTATGTATTTGAAAAGAATTATATTTATAAATATATTTTAACAATAACCAAAAGAACCCCCACTTGAGTATGGCTTTAAGTTACTTGGTACCCCAAAGCTGATAATATTTTTATCTAAGTTCTATTACAAAAATAACTTGACCTATTAGACAAATATTTATTGAGCACTCACTATATGCCAGACCACTGGAATACATCAATGAATTAAACAAACAAAAATTCCTACCCTGATTCTTGTGAGGGACCTATATACGTACACAAATGGATTCGCGTAAAATCATGAAACCTGAATAAGGTGGATGAAGTGCATCAATGTCAATTTTCTGGTTGTGATAGTGTACTATTTTTTGGTAAGATGTTACCATTGGAGGAAACTGGGTGACTGGTATATAAGATCTTTGTACCGTATCTGCCAACTGCTTGTGAATCCACGACCATCTGAAAATGAAAATTAAAAAAAAAAAAAAAATCTTACCCTCAGAGCTTAAATTCTAGTGGCTGAAGACAGACAAAAAATAGCAAACGTAGTAAATAAATTGTATAGTAAGTTAACGAGTTATTAAATGTTACAGAAAAAATAGGGCATGAGAAGGAGATATATTATGGAGTATCCTAGATGTATTATGAAGATGATATCTGAGCAAATACTTAGGAGGTTGGAGTTTGCCTGTGGGAAAAGCATTCAGTGGAGGGAACAGCCACTGTAAAGCCTCTAGGGTAGGAATGAACTTGAGTGCTTAAAGAGCTACAAGTGGCCAGCTGGCTAGAGCAGAGGGAGAGCAGCAGATGATGAAGTCAGAGAATGACGAAGCACCAAAGGATAGAACGCTTAGGAGGCCATTGTAGGGACTTCGGCTTTTTCTCTGAGTTGAGAAGTCTTCAAAGGGGTCTTTGAATAGAGTGACTTATTTGTAAAGGATCACTCTGGCTCCCATGTCAAAAACGGTGTCTAGGGCAATAAAAGTGAAGGCACAGAGACCGGTCAGGAGGCTAATGCAGGCATCCAGATAAGAGGAAATAGTGGTGGATAGGGAACTTAATGAGAACTATAACAAAATCTAGCAATTTACTGATTCTACACACTAACTCACACATCAGTGCCTAATACGGCACTTACGGTTTCCACAAACTCACAATGTATTTCCAAGGAGAACTGTATATAAGTAGATTATGTAATGCCTAATTTGCATCATTACAAATTTTGCTTTTTATAATGAGAAATCATAAAGATCCTATTTGTAAATGGTAAGTCTTTTCTCTACGAAATACAGAAACACGTAATAAAAGTCTTGCCATATCTGATTCAGAAAACTTCTGCTACCCTCTCTGCCCCTATTCCAATTGTTTCGAACACAAAGGAAACTCTGGCTACAATGTTCTTGTCTGATTGAAGCATGCTAGGTCAGGGCCACTGGCTAGGTAACTTTGGCTCCCTCTGCTGACTCGAAAAGAAGGCCAACAAGAAACCAGATTCATCAGCCCCATATAATAAGAAAGCAAAATCAAAAGAAGTTTTTCTGTATGTTATCCAGGTACAGTTTCATCCAAGATAAACATGTTTAAAGCTTTTGAAGAACACAGATGTCTGCATTGCCTATTGTTTAGAAACTGAACATACCTATAAGCCGAATACCACAGATACTGAGCCCCTTCTGTACCATGCAGCCTATTGTTTCTCTCTGTCATTTTATTCTGAGTATATAACAGGTGTCTTATTAACTGTGTATATGGCCCATAAACAATGTCTCTTTAAAATCATGAAAATATACATGCTTGCTACATAACACATGACATTTTGAAACAATTCAGTCTCTTTGGTAGTCAGAAGCAGATGTTCTTTTGAAAATGTGGTTTATCCTGAAGTTCTGCCAGCCAGGTGGAAAAGTTTTAATACAATTAAATGTGCCTAAACTTGAAGAAAAGAAAAATGTACAATGTGGTAGAATAAAATAAAAAGCAACAGTCTACTTAAAGAACTCTTGAAAGTAACAAAAAAGCTGCATATTCATGTATTAAAGATTGCTTCTCTTTTTTTCTTTTCTTTTCTTTTTTTTTTTAGCAACATGATATTGACAATGAAAGTTTTTACCTGTCCTGGACATTAAAAGAAAGTAATCTCAGCGCCATTAATTCTATGAAAACCTCCACATTTTAACATCTCTCAACCATAGCCTCTGTTTTCCTGTTCCTAGACAACACAGCAGGGGGAGTTGCCTCCTGCAAGAAGGTTTCCTGCAGCTTAAAGGTGTTTCATAGGCTAGAATTTTCTTTATGCTTTTCTAGATGTCATAATCTTTAAGAAGTGAAGCTAAGTGAAGATTTTTAAATTTCCATACTTCCCATCCTGCTCACAAATTAATCTATAAAAGTAGATCATAAATCTGACTTAAAAATATACTAAGAAGGAAAAAGCATTTATAACTCAAAGGTACAGATCCCACAAGTTCAGTTTTTTACATAGTAACAAATAAGCTGGTTTTGCATCATTTGTTTATTTGCATACTCATTTTGTAAATTATTAATTTAAAACACATCGGACACTTAACCAACTGAGCCACCCAGGCACCCCGATTATTTATTCATTTAAAACACCGTCATTCTACATCACATTAAGAGTGATACAGGCTGAGACTTTAAATTTGGATCAATAGAATATTTTACCCTTTGGACACATTCATTATATTCGTCAATATTGACAATAGGTCTTCAAAACCTTTTAAACTTTCTGGACATAATGCTTTATTTAAAAACTGTTATAACAAGTTCTTTCCTTGGCTTATTCAGTACCTGATATTTATAGCATAATCAAAAATTCTCCTGTGCTTTTTCTTTCTATCGTATTTCTTCTCAGAGAAGGAAACATGCCTTTATTATGTCTATATCTGAATAAATCTTTTACAATTAACTACCCCAGACCCTGCCATTTAACTCCATTTCTGAAGAAAAAAATGCTTTGGTCTCTATAGTTTAAAAATGTATTTCCTCTCCCTCGTTGCTGATCTCCAAGGGAGTTAACACATCACAGCAACCTGCTGCTAACTCTTCTCCCACAACCACTGTATTCAAACTAAATGAATTCCATGCATTTCCTGCTGCCAGTCACCCTTCTCGCCTGCAGTCAGCATCACATGATGTTTTTCAGTGGTCCCTGAAATGACTCCATTTTCCAGAATCCACTTGAGAAGTCTTTACCCACGCACTCACTCTTCTCTCAGCCTCTTGTATTGGTCACTGTACCACCCCCTGCTGCCTGCAGTCTTACTGCAAACATTATCCTCACCAGCTGCAAACAAAACCTTGTTTCCCTTCAATTTCCTAGTAAACCAAATCCATATGCCGTCCTTGAGAGCCTCTGTTCTTCCCATCCACCAATCTACCCTCTCACTCTGCTTCTCAAATAGAACTTTTGCTAATTCGCCTCTCTCAAACATGGAGGCAGGAGGTCAGGAACCCATGGGGCTACAGTGTTGAGACAGATACAGGAGAGTGTGCAGAACTGACCAAGGGCTTTAGTACTGTCTGATCAGCAATATTTCCTCTCCCCCACAGTTCTCCACATATTCTGAAATCACACTGGGAACCAAAGCAAAACATGAAGTGTCAATAGTTGATATGGTAAATTCCCTTTGACTGCCATACAAAGTAATTACTCTGCTCTACTAATGGGAGAACAACTAGAGAAGCAGCATGTAAATAGCTGTTGCATTACCCTTCTTGGAAATCAGCAGGAGTGAAACAACAATAAAGTTCAAGGGAGCACGAGTTAAGAACTGACTCATGAGTTGGTAGATATGAAAGTATGCTCAGTCGGATTTTCTTGTCCAATTTTAAATGAAGACATAATTGCAGAGGCCACTTTTATGCCACAGGCTTGAGCAATGGAAACTTCAGCAAGGCAAAAGGGCCCACAGTGACCAGAAGCTGAATGCAAACAAGGCTTATTAAGTGACCCACCTCAAAATGGCCATAGGCCCTAACTAGCCAATGGGCTACTTACAACCAGGCACTGTTACCAAAAAGGGAAAATTCCATAGTTCCCATACTTCCTCACTCTACCCTGTAATTATAGCCCCTCACCACACCCTCATGGCAGACAGTCTCTCCTTTGCTCTCCTGCCCTCTGCGCCTTTGCTGTGTAGTTAATAAATTTCTAGCCCCTTCGTCCTACCTTGGGTGAATTCTTTCACCTCCCATTCAACTAGCCCCAACCCAATCGGAATGCACCAATAATTTCTCAAGGGAAACTAAAATTATGAATACTTTCATTTTTGTATTAAGGATCCTCAAAGAAGAAGAAGCAAAACCATAGCCCCTCGGTTTATTCATACTCCGTTGACTCTTTTCAGTATTTATCCTTCCTTGAGAATTGTTAGCAGTGACTCTTTGTCATTTCATCTCAAGCTGCTGCTTAGTGTCACTTACTTTCTGGAAACACAATACTGACAATGAAAATACTTACTCATTTGTTTCTCTGTCTTTGTCACTTTACTCTGAGCGTATTAGAGGTGTCTTAATACTGTATTAAATATAGTCATGTTGTTATAATAGAGGTAACGTTCCATGTGTCAATACCATGCTAGGAAAGAGCTGTTGTTGACTTTACCTCTTGGGAATCCCTCAACACAGTGTTCTGAATGTAATAAACTTATGCTGAATGATAGTGTGCTGTGCACCTGCCAATCATGGGATTTTGGTCCTCGAATCCATCAGTCCATGTCTTCATGTGATTATCATTAAATCATTATTTTGCATATAACTCCTCCAATCCAAAACAATATGTGCATGCGTGTGCACGTGTGTGCATGCGCGCACACATACACACACTTTTTTTTTTTTTTTGTAATTTTTCTCAGGTTCAAGGTTCTCCACACCCAGTTCCTTGTGGATTTCTCTGATCTCATCTCTGCAGATCTCTACACAAATGAGCAGTACTAGCAGCAGGCATGAGGAGTGTGGCTTTTCACCTTTGCCCCATCCAGAGTTTTAAAATTCTAGGACTTCTTTAAATATCAAAGCCAGAGGAGACTAGATAGGACAATATGGATAAAATTCTCCAATTTTATGTACCCAACAATGATACCATCTAAAGCCAGCCACAGAAACAACAGGTCAACAGTGCCTGGAAATTCTCTCTTCTTTGCCCCAGGTCTTATTTACTTTATTTGCTTTTAATGCCACTGCTACAAAGCAGAGATCCTATTGGTGGGGCAAAAAGGAAAATGTGCAAGGCAGTTCTGGCAAAGACTTAACTAGACCTTGTCAAAAGCCCACTGTCTTAGGCTATACTCACTCTTAAAGGAATGCAAACCAGAACAGACTTCTGCATGTTTACTCCACTGTTTTGTCTCTCCTTTCCCATAAAGTCTGGCTGACCTGTAGGTAGTTTTTTTTCTAAATCTATTGGCTTAACTTCTACTAGCTAAACTAGACATCTTTTATCTCACCTTGTGCAATAGATTCATATCATGATAAAAATATCCCATTAACCTATGTATTAGTCCGGGTTCTCCATAAAAACAGAATCAATAGGGAATACATATATATAAAATGTATATATTTGTACTTATATGTAACATTTATAGTATATACAATGTATAATATTTTTATGCACATGGTTATGTGTAGAGAGACGTTTATTATACTATAAGGAATTGGTTCATGAGCCAGTTAAATATAGATGCTGCAGTAAGCAAGATGGAGACCCAGGAGAGGTGAAAGCCCTGAGACATCAGGAGAACCAGTGGTGTAAGTTCCAGCCCAAGCCCAGGTCTAAAGCCTGAGACAGATGTCCCAGATCAAAGACAGGCAGCGAGAGCAATTTCTTCCTCACTTTGCCTATTCAGGCCGTCCATGACTGAGGCTCACCCACACTAGGGTGGATAATCTACTCAGTCTACCAATGTATATGCTAATCTCATCAAGAATCACCCTCACACACCAAGAATAATGTGTAACTAAATATCTGGGCATCCTGTGGCCCTGTCAAGTTGACACATAAAATTAACCATCACAATACATGACATGTTTTCATCTCTACACATTCACTCAAATTCATATACACGTGAAAGGGTGTTGCCCATTATTTCTATTTAAGAGTCCTGCTTTCTTCAAGGTGAAGCCCATGACTCTGTGTTTCATGAAAGTCTTCTCAACCACACCCAACCCCTGGTGATTCTTTTTTCTATTGAATTCTTATAGCATTGATGTGTAGACTCATAGTATACACATGTAAAATGAAAAAAAAAAATATATCCTATAAGATGGCATGTGCTAAATCCCAACAGAACATACATATTAAATAACTACCATATGCATATTCTTCAGACTGAACTACTCTGAGGGCATCAGGTAAGGTCAGACCAAATATATGTTGAACTCATAGCTCCTACAAAATACACTTGTATATTATTTCCTGGAATCAGGCTTTCTTTCAAAGCTACAGACGTTTAATGCTACAGAGCTAACTCAATATTTCTATACTCTGACTCACTATACCAGGGAGTCTGAATGTGAGCATTACAGACTCCAAACTCAATTGGCATTAAAGCATCTGTAAGCTCCATGTAACTCTATACAAAGTATTGTGTTTGTAATATACTTGTGAGAGTTCAGGGCTCTGCTCATATTCTCTAAAGTCCCTGACCCCAAGAGGTTAAGAACGAGTATCATTGGTCATTTCCTATAGTATCTGTTGTGGACATCAAACTTTTTTACCCTAGTATTTTTAATGAATCATTTTTTTTTCTCCTTGGTAGACTGTATGTGCTTGTATTGAATTATTTTTCTATTATAATGAAACAGTTTGATTTAAAACCTATTGAAACATGGCTATTAACCACTGTATCTCTCGGCCATTGCTGTATAATAACCACAAAATCTTGCAGGGTCAGAATAACAGAGGGTATGTATTTTACTCAAGAGCCTGTGAGTCCCCTGGGGCAGCTCTGCTCAGCATGTCTTATATCCTCCTGAGTCCATCCGGGCTGGGTTCTTCTTGGGGGCAATGGCAGAGTACAAGAAAGCAAACCCTATCATGTAAGTCCCATTCAAGCCTCTGCTTGTGGTGAGTCTTTTAGCAACCCATGGCCAAAATAAGTCATGTGGCCAAGTTCAAAGTCAGAGGAGGTCAGGGGTGATGCTGGAAAATATCCACTCTTAGAGGGAGAAACTGCAAAGCTGTAGGCAAAGGAGAGGAATACAGGAAAGGATTTAGACTTGAGCCCAAGAACTTACCACATTTTCTAACTCTAACTGTAAATTAGAGCTACAATTAAAGTATGCCACAGATAATAATAAGAGCAGGTACAATTTAGAGACACAGAGTAATGCATTTTACATACAGCATCTTATTTAACTCACACAACCACCCATAAATAAATCATTGTGAATAAATCTTATCCTTATGACAGATGACAAACTGAATAGAGAGTTTAAATAACTTGCCAAGGACACACAGCTAGGAAGTGATAGAACAGGAATTCTAATCTATATCTACTTCTGTGTTAGAAATAAAGTATTGTGTATGGTAATTAAGACATGATTGTTTAATTTGCAAATAACAAAAACAAACCAGTTTACACAAAAATGTGGGAGGGAAGTGATTACTGGCTACATGTTCAAAATATGGGAAAGGAAAGGGGAAGAGTTGCAGGGTCAGCAGGACTGGGGGCTCTTATCCTGTTGGGCATTTCCCTCTTTAGGTTTCTTTTCCACCTCTCTCAGCAAGTGGGCTGTATTTTCTCAGATAGGCTTTTCTGAGAAGTAGATCTGGCTTCCAGAAGCTTAAGATTTATACTTTACCTAAATGTGTCCAAAGAAGAAGCAAATATTTATCCACAACCCCAACTATAGTCACTTTCTGGAAGGATTTTCTTGGCTGGACTGAGTCACAGGTCCACCTCTAGACCAATTACTGTGCTGGGGAATGTGGGAGAACTATGATTGGACCGGCCTGCCTCCCCACCAATCACCGTAGTCAAGGATCTCATTAGAATGAGGCTCTCATTACAATCCCATGGGCTTTGGGCAATGATGGGGAAGGGAGTAGGAATGCTATTCCTAAAAGAAGAGACAAACAAAACAAGTAATGATAATGATCACTAAATTGCAATAATTATTTAACATCTTTAAAAATTGTTTTGATGTTTATCATTTTTGAGAGAGAGCATGAGTGGGGGAAGAGCAGAGAGAGAGGGAGACACAGAATCTGATGCAGGCTCCAGGCTCTTAGCTGTCAGCACAGAGCCCAGTGTGGGGCTTGAACTCACAGACTGTGAGATCATGACCTGAGCTGAAGTGTGATGCTTAACCCCCTGAGCCACCCAGATGCCCCTAATTATTTAACATCTTATTTCAAACTGTTCTCAAACGGTCAATTGTCCCTTCTCCAGTGTTAAAAAATTATGTTTTCTTCTTCATGTAACAACCACATTCCAGTGCTAATTTGATTAAGAGCAGTCCTGCTTTTGAGAAATGTCATAATCTCAATTTGCACTTATTCTGAGTGTTCCACTAATCAATTCTGAATCTGTAATGTGAATCAAGTGTTCTGATGTTCATCAATAGTAATACAATACAAAACTGTCATTGAAAATAGAAATGGCAAAATTAATTCTTTTAGGGATAAGCTTTATCAGTATAGTGGGAAGAGAAAAATAAGGAAAGATTACACATTTCTAAAAATCAAGTGACTTTGTTTTAACAAATTATATATCCTATAGATATTTAAGAACATAATTTTACTCAAAGCCGAAGGAAGAGAATGTTACATTGAACAAGAAATTCCTTTTAGGAGATGATTTTTCTGCAGGGAAGAGAGGTGTTTATTTGATTCCACCTTCTGACCCTGGTAACGCTACTAGCCTAGCTTTGTAAGCTGTGTCATAAGGCATGTATGTGCATGGTGTAAAACAAACAAACAAACAAACAAACAAAAATGTGTGGAGCATCAGCAGCCTCATCAGGTTAAAAATGTGGAACACATTCTCATTTTTACCCTTCCACTTTACCTAGGGGTCTGAAAGTTTGATCATACAAAATATGGCTATCTTTGCAGATGAGAAATAATGGAAGGATTCATAGAAAAACAGTGCGATTAGGTGAAATGGGCCCAGAGATTTGGTGGTTAACTCAGACCTTATAGTTTCTTTTACCTCTCTGACCTATGGCTCCTCTTGTTTAAAATGGAGATAAGTCTGATAATAATCAGTTTTTAGTATTGTAAAGAATTAAATTATCATTTTGAGGGTATTTGAGGTTGCAAAGTACAAAATACCCCAGAAGTTATGGAGTGAAAGAATATTACCAGATGACACTGCTAATATGAATTCTCTCCTCATCAGACTTGAGAAATACAGGGTGTCCTTTTTTTGCCCACTGATAAGAAGAAAGGGTGTCCTGAACAAATTAATACCATTGATGAGACCACAGAAGGCTTCTTTAATCTTCTTAAAGGAATACATTTTTATCATCTGTTTTTCTTGAATGATAAATTATCAATTTCAAATGATCCATCCCCTTATGGAAACAAATCAGGATCTGCTATTCTAAATGAAAAATTAACTTCATTAGTAAATTCAAGTTACTAAATAGAACTATAAAAGTAAATTTCACAAAATAAAAATAAACTATATAAGTATAAAAGTAAATTTCATAAAAGTAAATTTAACAAAAATAGTGACACGCTTATTGTGGTCATATTTTTTTTAAAAATTTTTTTTTAACGTTTATTTATTTTTGAGACAGAGAGAGACACAGCATGAACGGGGGAGGGGCAGAGAGAGAGGGGAACACAGAATCAGAAGCAGGCTCCAGGCTCTGAGCCATCAGCCCAGAGCCCGACGCGGGGCTCGAACTCGCGGACCGCGAGATCGTGACCTGAGCGAAGTCGGACGCTTAACCAACTGAGCCACCCAGGCGCCCCTTGTGGTCATATTTTTAAAAAGTCTTTATCTTATACATAAAGAAAGATTTACAATTAATTAAATGAAGTCTAGGTTTTCCATAAAAATTTGAGGAGTGAGTAAATGAGTGAGGGTATAAGTAATAGAAGATTACCCATGAGTTGATAATCACTGAAGTACCAGGGCTCATTCTCTGCACATCTGTATTTGCAAATTTTACATTTAAAAAAATGTAATAAACATCCAGCGATAGCATTTTCTTAAATTTGAAATGGCTAATCAGTTTTTATGTGTGTGTATTATTTTATATATAAATGACTTAAGTTTTGATAGGTACTTTTCCCAGTAATTGACATCATAGATAATTTTATATAGGCTAAAATATCTGGCAGTAATCCTACCATTATATCAAAAATTTTTTAAATGTATATATATATATGTACATTTACACACACACACACACACACATATATATATATATATATATATGAGAGAGAGAGAGAGAGAGAAAAGAGAAGGAAGGAGAAAAGGAGGGAAGGAGGGAAATTGAGAAGAAAGGAGGGAGGGAAAGGTAGGGGACAGGAGACAACATTAAACAGGTAGCCTTCATGATACCCCAGGCTTTAGGCCTTAGGTTTCCTAACATTTTGTAGCTCTATAGAACACATTTGTTTTGGTCTCTAGAAAGACTTCTATTAGTTATACCTCCACTAGGGTAGCTAACTCCTCCCTTTAAGCTGGTCTTACAAACAGTATACATGGTATATGGGGACAAAAGTAGGGGGATGTTTTCAGACAGTCCAGCAGAATTGCCATCTGTCCACTCTGCCCCCAACCAGGGACATTTCTTCTTTCCACATTTTTACTCTCCCCTTCCACAGTCTACCTCAGCATACAAAAAGATTCCCCACTGCAGATCTGCCATGTGTGATGTTCCTACTTTTAAGACAATTCCATACAGCGAATGTGTTGAACGCCCACAGCATGTCAGGCACTAAGCCATTTGCGTGGGGTATGATGAAACACAAGATGGATGGATGCCATCCCTACCCTCAGAGAGTGCATTCTCTTGGGAAATGAGTAATTTTTGAGTGTGCTGAGTTTTAAGAAGGTGAGGTGCAGGAAACTATGGGGAGTATACAGCAAAAGTTAAGCTCTGCCGTGTGTTAGACTACAGAGATTTGTTTGGGCCCAAAGAACCCCATGACAAATCTTGGTTTTAGACATTTAGTAAACATTAGTAAACTTGTGATTTGTGAAACTTCAAGTTGCACTATTTCTGATGACATAAACTTTTCAAATCATTCACTAATCAAAATTTTAATTTCATTTGATGATCAAGTTAATGCAGTTTTTGAGTGCATAGCAACCTGAGCTGGTATTTTGGGGGGTGTTGGTACTTCTGGATATTACATTCTGAGAGTCTCAGATTCTATCTAAAGAATGCTACTCCTTTCAGAAAACTTGGCTGACTCCATCCAGCATAGCCTTATCCTTCCAGGTTAGGACTCTGAATCTGTGATTGCATAATGTCCACGGGTGTTCTTTCCTGTATTATATTATTGTGTTAGTCTGAACTCCCGGATGTTCAAGGAAGCAAGAGTAGGAATGCTTGGATATAAGTGATCAAATCATGTCATAATGATAATGTCTCTTTCCGTGTGCTACTTTTAGTTCCCTCTGTCTGTTGTTCACATCCTCAGACTAGCCCTCTCTAAATGGGAGGGTTCTGGTTGTCCCAAACTTGCAGTCCAAAAGGAAGAGAGATATCCTGATACTCATATATCAAATTTTATAAAAGGGCCCTGGGTGAAATTTTTCAGCTCGTGTTTTTACCATTGGACCAGTCTATGAGTTTTGTGAAATAAACATGGAGTGATGGAGGACTTGTTTCTCAAAGGCACATTTGCTGTTCAGACAAAAATGACACTTTATGTATTTTATGACTTTTTGACTGTGTGTCTGTCTCCCCTAATGGACTACATGATAGAATAATGACTGTGTCTTATTAATCTTTATATACTCAGTAACTAGTACAGGACTTCAGTCATAAAAAGTATTCAATAAATACTACTTAAATAAATATGCTATAAAAGAATGTAAATAAGCATCTAAGAAGAGAAGAGAGAAAGGATAGACTGTGCTGAAATAAGTCCTTAAGCACATCAGAGTGTGTGAGTGCCCAGATTGCCAATGCCAGGCAATGTGTAGAGGATCAGAACTATTAAGAATAAGTACCTCTTAACCTTTAAATCACTTTCAAAATGTTTCTGAGAGGATGTACTCCCTTATTACTCAGCTGACATCAGTCACAGAGAGGCTTCATTTATATCTTAATGTCTCTCTTTTTAATAACAACAAGAATGCTCAGGGGATGATTAAAATTGTTCCATGTCCCTATAGCTTTGTGCCAACTCTGCCTCTGTGTCATTGAATATTCTAGTCTGTGATAGTTTAGGGATTGGGGGCCCAAGGTACCACCTGCGAAGCCAGAAGCCTTGCTGACTTCAACTTAACTTTTGGGAACTATGAAATGAAAGCATTCAAAAGCAGAAAATTCTATGCCATTTTTATTATACCCTGATGTTTCTGTTCACATAACTAAATTATTAATTTTCCTAAGTGATGAGCTAGAGTCTAGATGAATATGTCATATTATGTAGGGGGCAGTGGTGATGATTCAAAGTGGTCGAGCAATCGTAAACAGGACCACAATACTATAGTCCAAAGAAAACAGCATTTCGGAAAATTCTAGTCCCTTCAGGAACTAGAAAAGCAAAAAACAAAAAACAAACAAACAAAAAAACTTAGCCAAAAGTTAGCAGAAGAAAGGAAATAATAAAAATCAGAGCAGAAATAAATGAAACAGAGAACAGAAAAACAATAGAAAAGATTAAGAGTTGGTTCTTTTAAAGGATAAACAGAATTGACAAATGCTTAGGTAGACTAACAAAGGAAGAAAAAAGAGGTCCTAAATCAACAAAATTATAAATAAGAAGGGAGACATTACTACTGATACCACAGAAATTCAAAGGATCATAAGAGGATACTATGAACAACGATATAACAACAAACTGGACAACCTAGAAGAAATGGAAAAATTCTTAGAAATGTATGACTTACCAAGACTGAGTTAGGAAGAAATAAAAAGTCTGAATAGACCAATTACTAGTTAGGAGGTTGAATCAGTAATCAAAAATCTTCCAATGAAGAAAAGTTCAAGATCAGATAGCGTCACAGGTGAATTTTATTAAACATTTAGAGAAAAATTAACACCGATCCTCCTCAAACTCTTCCAAAAAAATTGAAGAGGAGAGAATACTCTCAAACTCATTTTAAAAAGCCAGTAATGAGGTACATGGGTGGTTTAGTTGTTTAAGCATCCAACTCTTGATTTTTGGCTCAGATTATGATCTCATGGTAGTGAGAATGGGCTGTGTTGGTTGTGGAATGTGCTTAAGATTCTTTCTTTCTTTCTTCTTTCTTTCTCTCTCTCTCTCTCCCCCCCTTCCCCCTCCCCCTCTCCCTCTCTTCCTGCCCCTGCCTCTCTCTCTCTAAAAAAAAAAAAAAAAAAAACAAAAGGTCAGCATTATCTTCATACCAAGACCAGAAAAAGACACAACTAGAAAACCATAGACAATATCCCTAATGAATATAGATGCAAAAATTTTTAATAAAATACTAGCAAGCTGAATTTGGCAGTACATTAAAAGGATCATTCACCATAATCAAGTGGGATTTATTCCTGGGATGCAAAGATGGCTCAAAACACTCAAACCAATCAATGTGATATATCACTTTAATAGAATTAAAGAAAATAATCACATGATCATCTCAATAGATGCAGAAAAAGCACTTGACAAAATTCAGTATTCATTAATAATAAGGCAGAGACGGAACATATCGCAAAATAATAAAGGTCATAGATGACAAACCCATAGCGTATATCATTCTCAATGGTGAAAAGTTGAAAGCTTTTCCTTTAAGACCAGGAATAAGACAAGGGTGCCCACTCTTACCACTCCTATTCAACATAGCAATGGAAGTCCTCAGTATAGCAATAAGATAAGAAAAAGAAATAACATGTATCATAATTGAAAAGGAATACCTGAAAGTGTCTCTATTTGCAGATGAAATGTTCTTATATATAGAAAACCCTGAAAACTTAACCAAAAAGCTGTTAGATCTGATCCATGAATTCAGTAAAATTGCAGGATACAAAACTAGCATACAAAAATCAGCTTTTCTATACACTAACAATGAAATTTTTGGAAAATAATCTCCAATAGCATCAAAAACAATATAATACTTAGGAGGTAAAAGATCTCTACACTGAAAACTCTAAGACACTGATGAAAGAAATCAAAGAAAACACAATGGAAAAATATCCCATGTTCATGGATTAGAAGAATTAGTATTGCTAAAATGTCAATACTACCAAAAGCTATGTATAGATTCAAAGAAATCCCTATCAAGTTTCCAACAATATTTTTTATAGAAGTAGGAAAAGAGTTTCTCAAAAAAATTTTAAAGTATTTATTTATTTTGAGAGTGTGCACATGGGGGAGGGGCAGAGAGAGAGAAGGAGAGAAATAATCTTAAGTGGTATCTGCGATCAGCACAGAGCCTGATGTGGGCTTGATCTCACAGCATCAAGATCATGACAGGAACCAATATCAAGAGTTAGATGTTTAATTGACTGAGCCACCCAGGTGCCCAAATAGGAAAAACACTCTTAAAATTTGTATGAAACAACAAAATAAACTGGGTAGCCAAAGAAGAATGAAGCAGGAGGCATCACACCTCCTGATTTCAGGCTATAGTCATCAAAACGGTATGGCACTGGCATAAGAACAGACAAATAGACCAATAGAATAGAACCAAGAACCAAGAAATAAACCCAAGCATATATGGTCAACTAATATTTGACATGCGAGCAAAGAAGCCTCAATGGAGAAAAGACTGTCTCTTGAATAAATGATGCTAGGATAATTGGATATTCACATCTTACAAATAAAAGAAATTTGACTCATATTTTACACCGCTTACAAAAATAACTCAAGGTGCATTAGAGACTTGAATGTAAAACCTGAAACCATTAAACTCCTAGAAGAAAATCGAAGAACAAAGCTCCTTGGCATGCGTCTTGGGAATGATTTTTTGGATATGACACCTAAAGCACAAGCAACAAAATAAACAAATAAACAGGTAGGACTACATCAATCAAATAGCTTCTGTGCAGTAAAAGAAACCATCAACAAAGTGAAAAGATTATCTATGGAATGGGAAAAGTATTTGTAAAACATGTATCTGATAAAAGATTAATATCCAAAATACACGAAGAACCCATACCATTCAACAGCAATAACAAATGATCCAAGTAGGAATGGGCTTGAATAGACATTTCTTTAAAAAAAAGACATATGTAAGGCTGATAATTACATGGAAAGATGCTCAACATCACTAGTCATTAGGGAAATGCAAATTAAAGCCACAATGAGATATCACCTCACACCTGTTAGAATAGCCATCATCAAAAAAACAAAAGATAACAAATGCTCTTGAGGATGTGGAGAAAAGGGAACCCTTGTGCACTATTGAGCTTGTAAATTGGTGTAGCCACTGTGGAAAACAATATGGAGAGTCCTCAAAAACTTAAAACTAGAACTACCATATGATCCAGCAATTCTAGTTCTGGGAATATATCCAAAGAAAACTAAAACACTACCTTGAAATGATATCTGCACCCCCCATCATAGCACCATTATTTACAATGGTCATGGAAACAACCTAACTGTCCATTGATGGATACAAGGGCAAAGAATTTGCGATATACATACATACACACACACACACACACACACACACACACACAAAAACATGCATATATAAAAAATGGTATATTTATCCATTAAAAATGAGAAAATTCTACCATTTGTGACAACATGGATTGACTTTGAAGGCATTGTGCTAAACAAAATAATCTCAGAAAAGACAAATACTACATAATGTTACTTATATTAACTGTATGTGGACTCTAAAACAAAAACAGAAACAAAAAACCTTATAGAAAAAGAAATCAAATTTGTGTTTATAAGAGTTGGAGAGTGGAGGGGAGAGGAATTAGAGGAAAGTGGTCAAAAGGTACAAACTTCCAGGGTACCTGGCCGGTTCAGTTAGTAAAGCATGCAACTCTTGATCTTGGGGTTGTAAGTTCAAGCCCCATGTTGGGTGTAGAGATTACTTAAAAATAAAACCTTTTTTAAAAAAGGTACAAATTTCAGCATGGTGACTATAGCTAACAAGGCTGGAAGATATACAGGAAAGTTGTTAAGAGCGTATACTGATCCTAAGAGTTCTCATCACATGGAGAAAAATTTTTCTTTTTTCTTCTTTTTTTTATTGTATCTATATAAGATGATGGATGTTAACCTATTGTGGTAATCCTTTCACAATATATGTAAATCAGACCACCATGATGTATGCCTTAAGCTAATGCAGTGATGAATGTCTATTATTTCTCAATAAAACTTGGCCTGGTGGGGGGTGGGAGGACTCAGATTACAATGGAAAAATTCACTAATAAAAATAGTTCCTTCTAATTAGAACGTAATGAAATGAAAAGGATAATATAAATATAAAATGCACATATATGGAAAAATTAAAATTAAAATATTAGGAAAATTAAATAAGCAGACTATTCAAAAGTGGAATAATTCAGGATATTCAGAGTCAATGCCCTCAGAAACAAAAATACAATATAAAATTATATTAGAACAAAAGTCACTCATAGACATCTGTATTTGTTATTGTGCTGTGGGGAATATTTATTTTTTTAATATTTATTTGTGGGACAGTGCAAGCAGGGGAGGGGCAGAGAGAGGGGGACAGGGAATCTGAAGTGGACACTGCACTGACAGGCTGACAGCAGCGAGTAGGGCTCCATCCAGCTCATGAAGCGAGGAATCATGACCTGAGCGGAAGTCGGAGGCTCAACTGACTGAGCCACCCAGGTGCCCCAGGGATAAAACATTTAAAATAACTTAGTGCCTTTGTTTAGGAAAGTGAATCCTATGCATGTATACACATACACACACACACACAAATGTAGAAAGGCAGGGGGGAAAAACCCCACTTTCTATTAATGTTTTATAAGGGAACAGCCTATCCATACCAAAAACATGGAGAAGGATGGGGGAGGGGAAGGAATCCATTATTCACCCTGGGAAGGT
This sequence comes from Panthera leo, assembly GCF_018350215.1. NCBI lineage: Eukaryota > Metazoa > Chordata > Mammalia > Carnivora > Felidae > Panthera > Panthera leo. The sequence goes on from NC_056687.1 coordinate 110,874,868, forward strand.
GCATCAGTTCTTTGGGATCAGCTGAGTTTTTCTATAAATTGACTTATTCAGAGCACTCATGCAAACGTCCTTTTCAGTCCAAAGGTTAAACACCAAAACAATACATGAAGGTAGTAATTTGTCTTTAACCCTTATGATGAAGCACAAGTAAATTGAAGGTTTTCTCTGAGAACCAACAAAATATGAAACCATCCGTAGAACAAATAATGCATAACTACTTATGGCAGTTCTTTCTATTTTTATTTCTGTGTTGGAAAAGGTTTTGGTTATATAACATAATAAAAATAAATCAGACAGACATGATAATATTAAAGTGAGAGCATGAGCTAATCAGTCAAAAATGTGCTCTAGTTATTTTCAAACTGGCTCCACACCTGGAAGCAAACTTAGTCATCATCCCCATCTTGTCATCACTATGAGAATTTTTGAGTGACTGCCTAAGACAGGAGCCACAGGATTTCAAAAGACCAAGATTCAGACTGATAAACTGCTAAACCCTACTATTTGATAAAGGGCTTGGCATTTTTTAGAATCAATTAACTTGGAGAAACTACTGAAGATTAACTGTGACTGAATCTTACCCATTTCAAAAGTTGCTGAGTCCATTAAACAAATAAATTCTTGGAATTATCATTTTCCACATATAATTACTGCCAGCCCATGTATTAAGTTCCTCCTGCCGCACCAGTCTGGAGATAAACTGAGGTCACATAACGAAAATTCCTTCCTAACAGAGGTCTCTCCCCAGTATTCTGGGTAGTCCTCAGGGCAACTCTCCATATATACCCACGCCCCTCCAAAAATCAACTCAAGTTCTTCCTCTGCAGCCTCTTGGTGACACCTGTCATTCAAGAAGCCATTTGGAGGACTTTGAGCACCACTGCCTAGGCAGCGCACGAGGTGCCCAAATGTCTCATGAGCCTTCTGACATCAGAGGTGCACAGCACTTGTTCACCAAGAAGCGAATCTCTCCTACCTTACTCTGGGTTGAGGGTGAATATGTCATTTCCTTTAATATGAACAACTCCTTTAAGAGTGAAACAGGACTCTAATGAATAGTGACCCCAAGACAGGTGATTAAGCCGGGTCTGTCCCAGGCAAACCAGGACAAACAGTCAACAAACATATGGTTCCTTTTTCATCCAGAGCTCACAGTTCCATGGGCCTGCTTCCTAGTTCCTCACAGGTGTTGGGTCAAAACTGCACCTTTGGCTTCTTCTTTTTCTTCATAGGCCTCAGACTGAGTCCCCAGGGCTCCGTAGAGGGGAACGCTATCCTGTCCTGTCCAGTGTCCCCCAGGCTTGCTCCAGCTGACCACACATCAACCTCTGTTTCACAGGCTCCCCCTCCCCCAAGACACACCTCAGCTGAGGTGCCCAAAATAAATTTTAAAAGACACCACAGGGTGGCAAGTCCAGTCTCAGCTCAGTGTTACCAACTTACTATCCTGATGGAAATGCAACAAAACAAAGCAAGAGAGGATAACCTTTTCTCTGCCAAGGCTAATTAATAACTTTGCCTATATTGAATGTATAGAAAGAAATCTTGATCATTACCCTTCACTTTGTCATTAAATATTGATAATTGCATCTGCCCTGTATCTGAAAAAATTTGCAGTGAAGCAATATTAGTGAAATAATATCTATATAGCATTATTGAACCCTGGGAAAAGAGAATTACATTAATAGCAATAATCATGTTGTCTTCAAAAGAGAAGTTGAGATTGGCAATAACATATTCCTACCAGAAAATCATCCATGAAATGTCTTTAGTATTGATTATTTAAAAAGAATATACCAGCCACATTTATTAACATTTACTGACTGTGGGTAATCCATAAAAAACTAATGATCACAGTCTAATAGTCAAGTGTGTATGTTCAATAAAAGACTCATATCTTTGAAGAGCATTTTTAATAATGGACTACACAACAGTCTTCTGAAGCAGAAAGCTTTTAGGGACAGATCATGACACAATCATACATACAACTTAAAAAGAAAATAGTTCTAGTGGAAAACTTAACAAAGACCATACTTTACTTTCTATTTGCATTCAAAGCAATTCCACTATATTTGGTCAAACATTAAAGAATCAGACTACCAAGTTAAAGTTTGTTCTATTAATGTGGATTGCCCCTAAAGGTCAGAGAAAATAATGACATTAGGCAAACATTAAGCATGGGACTGCACATTTTGGTTGCTCAATGGATGTTTCTTGATTTGATAACCTTGAAGTATCCTCAACCAGACAGGCAATGTCACATCTCTTGAGATAAGATCCTGAATTTAGGCTAAAAACTAAGGATATCATTTCTGCGAATGGAGGAGTCATGCAATTTCTGAGACTGTTTTTCTAGGCTCAACAAGAAGTTTCACAGGGAAAGAGCTCAGCTCTGAAGCGGGGGAGAGGAGGGACAAGTGATAACATGAAGTCTGTGAATAATAGAACAATTCAGCTTGAATCCAAATCAGAACAGCATGCTGCAGAATTGGAGCTCTTAATGTGAGCTTCCATGGGGTTGGTGAAAGGGTCAGTGTTATCAGGCAGGATACATCAGGCTCCTGCCAAAACAGTCTCTCCTCCTCTTCCTAACTTTTCTGACTTTCTCAGTGCCTGAAATTCCACCATTAGAGTGTCACCCGTGTAGATCATGAGGCCTTTTTGGTCTTCTAGAATTTCCCGTCAAAATGAAAAGCACTCCTGGGAAGATTAGATATTTAATCCCACGTGTCTAAAGGTATATGTATTTCTAGTACCTCAAGATGCTTCATGCTTTAAAAAAAAAGAAATTTGGTAAATTCTCCATATTTTGGTAACTTTTTAAGATTCATAATGCCAGGAGCATATTAAATAAGGGCTCTGAAATATATTGCAGAAAAAAAAATCATAGTGGTTTAAACAAGTATTTGCAAAAGTATTTTGTCGAGAAGATAATTTGAAATACTATTTAGCATCCATAATACTGTAATATCAACTCACAATGAGTCACCAAGGTCTGAAAACATGGACAATGTGATCAGCAGCCGGGGAGCCAGGAATTGTTTCTGGTGACTGGACTCATTGTCATTGCAGGTATTCATTGTTATTATTGAATAATAGCATCAGCCTCAGCGTGTTTTCTAAGTTCTTTGGCTCCATAGAATAGCATATATCATGGCCCATATATTTAAAAATTTACCATCTCCAGGGGCGCTTGGGTGGTTCAGTCAGTTAAGCGTCTGACTTCGGCTCAGGTCATGAACTCGCGGTTTGTGGGTTCAAGCCCCGAGTCAGGCTCTGTGCTAACAGCTCAGAGCCTGGAACCTGCTTCGTATTCTGTGTCTCTCTCTCTCTCTCTCTCTCTCTCTCTCTCTCTCTCTCTCTTCCCTTCCCTTCCCTTCCCTTCCCTTCCCTTCCCTTCCCTTCCCTTCCCCCAATAGTGCTCTCTCTCTCTCTCTCTCTCTCTCTCTGTCTTTCAAAAATAAATAAATGTTAAATTTTTTTTAATTTACCGTATCCATTATTAGAGAAATAAGACAGGCCCCACAAGAGAAATGAATGAGCATATATGCACATATACACAGCATTTTACATGTAGTTTCAGAACTCCTGAGGAGTTAAGGTACATCCTTTAAACTTAAATTAAGTTCAAATTATCTGTGAAGAAAAAAAAAAAAAAAATTATCTGTGAAGACTTTATGCTGAATTAAGCTGAATGAATCACCCACTCGATTTTTTTTTTTTTAATATATGAAATTTACTGTCAAATTGGTTTCCATACAACACCCAGTGCTCATCCCAAAAGGTGCCCTCCTCAATACCCATCACCCACCCTGCCCTCCCTCCCACCCTGCCCTCCCTCCCACCCCCCATCAACCCTCAGTTTGTTCTCAGTTTTTAACAGTCTCTTATGCTTTGGCTCTCTCCCACTCTAACCTCTTTTTTTTTTTTTTTTTTTCCTTCCCCTCCCCCATGGGTTTCTGTTATGTTTCTCAGGATCCACATAAGAGTGAAACCATATGGTATCTGTCTTTCTCTATATGGCTTATTTCACTTAGCATCACACTCTCCAGTTCCATCCATGTTGCTACAAAAGGCCATATTTCATTTTTTCTCATTGCCACGTAGTATTCCATTGTGTATATAAACCACAATTTCTTTATCCATTCATCACTTGATGGACATTTAGGCTCTTTCCATAATTTGGCTATTGTTGAGAGTGCCGCTATAAACATTGGGGTACAGGTGCCCCTATGCATCAGTACTCCTGTATCCCTTGGATAAATTCCTAGCAGTGCTATTGCTGGGTCATAGGGTAGGTCTATTTTTAATTTTCTGAGGAACCTCCACACTGCTTTCCAGAGCGGCTGCACCAATTTGCATTCCCACCAACAGTGCAAGAGGGTTCCTGTTTCTCCACATCCTCTCCAGCATCTATAGTCTCCTGATTTCTTCATTTTGGCCACTCTGACTGGCGTGAGGTGGTATCTGAGTACCCACTCAATTTTTTGATAGCACTTAATTTATATCTCATCTTTGTTACTGTAATGATTGCATTTCTCTCTTCTTTATTAGATAGTGACCTCTGAACCAATGTACTTTGTATTTAGGAATTGATTAAATAATTGAATGAATTAGACTGGACTGGAAAATTCCATGGGAATAAGGGTCATTTCTGTTTTTACTAGTTACTGTATGCCCAGCTCTTAACACAATGCCTGCCATGTAGGGATTTTGTCAATATCTGTTGCATAAACATTGGATGACTTGGTTCTGTTTATTGGAAGTACCTGGTGTTTAGATCTCTCATGAAACTATGTGAACAAATATTGTGTATTTTATGTCAACTTATTCTTGGATGCAAAAATGTCAATAGATGCTCCTACCTATTCTAACCTTGTATCACTGGCCTGGCTGAACATTTCAGGAAACTGTGCAAAAGCCTGAGACTCTTCCTATCCAACTTTTCCCTTTTCTGTCTCCTTCACAGGAGTCAGACCAGTATTTTGATCTGTGGGTCTTCCTTGCCTTTTCCAGATCTTTCTCTTTATCCTTCCCTTTATCTTTCTCAGACATTTCTCCTGATACATTTCCTGCACATCTAATCCTGATTTGGTGTCTTCTCAGAGGACCCCAACTAACACAGATAGCCAACTATGACACAATCCATTCCGACATTCCATTCTTTTGAGCTTTTAGGTGAAATCTTTCTCTCTCACAAGCATCCAAACCCTCCACAATCATACAAAGATCACTCTCTTGATATTGAATTTCAGGGTTAAATCTTCCCTTCCTCCTGAAGGAGATTTGATTTGGAAAGGATTTTGTTTGATAAATGCAAAGGAAAGGAAATTAACTCTGTAAAATTGTCTACTTAAATAGAAGGAAAGAGGATTTACATGTGGAATAGAAGAACTTGTCCAAAATTATCTCTTGAAAAGCCTAATAAAAGGTGCCACTGATTTTTCAGTGAGTGAGAAGTTACTATTTTTTCCATTCTTAGTGTATTAGATTCCTAGGACTGTGTGACAAAGCACCACTAATGAATAGTGCTGAACGACAGAAATGTGTTCTGTCACAGTTCTGGAAGCTAGAAGTCTGGAATCAAAGTTTGGCAGGGCCCTGCTGTCTCTGAAGTCTCTAGAGAAGCATCTGTTTCATGCTTTCCTCTTAGCTTTTGGTGTTGCAGACAACCCTTGGTGTTTCTTGGTTTATCAATGCATCAATTCAATCCCTGAATTGGTAGTCATGTGATTTTCTCCTTGCATGTGTCTGGGTCTCTTCTATTCTCATAAGGACACAAGTCATAATGAAGGGCCCACCCTAAGACGTCATTTTTACTTGATTACATCTGCAGACACTATTTCCAAATAAGGTCACCAGAAGCTAGGATTAGGACTTCCGTATGTCTTTTTGAGACAGACAATTTAGGCCAAACACTTGGGTAAGGATACATTTCTTTGAAGAGAAAAATGGAAAACTGCATAATTAAACAAAATTTCTCAGAGTCTTGGTAAATAATGAAACAGAGAGTTTTAGTTAGTGAATTGTGCTACTTCTTGTTCTGTGTCCTTCATGTATGTATGATGTGTCCATGCCCTTTACCTCCTCAGATGCACTTAGCTCTTTACATCACTGCTGAATATTGCTGGATGGGAAATGAAACCAACTAGACTCTTCTAAATGTCAGCCTGTGAATGATATGAATTGATCGGCATATTTATTACCACTGGTAAAGAACTGCTGGTTTAAGTAGTGACCTTTCCAGCTGAAATTAATTGGGTCTTTTCAATGACACTACTTGTATATGAATACATTTTCCTGATTTAGAGAAAACAGAATAAAGACATCAGCAAATCAATCAGCTAGAGAGGATTTCATGAAGTGCTTTCTAGATAATAAATCAAAGCACACAAAAACTTCACATATATATGAGAAAACATTTTTAGCAGCTTCCAAATTCTTGCCCATCCCATCTGCCACAAGAAAGTGGCTGAACTAGGATGGGAAGCTTAGCCAATATAGTGAATGGGCTATTCAAAAACCATTCAGAACAACTCTTCTCCCTGACATTATGATAGAGACTGAAAGCTGAGCTAAGCCACCTTTTCTTCATGACTAGAGGCAGCCATGTGACACACTTCTGGCCAATAATATGTAGGTAGAGCCACTGGGGATGGCATTTCTTCTCAAGAAAATGCTTGCTGGGAGAGGGAGAGAGAGAATTTTAAGCAGGCTACACACCCAACATGAAGCCCCAAGGCTTGGTCTCAGAACTTTGAGCCCAAATCAAGAGTCACTGGCTTAACTGACTGAACCACCCAGGCACCCCAAATATTACCTCTTTAAGAGGACTGTTCTTGTATGTTATTTGCCAGTCTCCCATCATCCTGTCAGGAATGTATATGTGATACCTGGGATGCAGCAACCATCTTACCACCATGAGTTGAAAAGTTCTTATTGAAATGGTGGAGTAAGGGGCACCTGAGTGGCTCATAGGTTAAGCATCCAACTCTTGATACTGGCTCAGGTTGTAATCTCAGGTCCTGAGGTTGAGCCCCACATAGAGCTCTGCTGCACTGAGTGCAGAGATTACTTGGGATTCTCTCTCTCCCTCTCTCTGTGCCCTTCCCCTGCTCTCTTGCACTCTCTTTCTCTCCCCACCAAAATAAATAAATGAACATTAAAAAAAAAAAAAAAGAAAGAAATGGCGGGGCGCCTGGGTGGCTCAGTCGGTGAAGCGTCTGACTTCAGCTCAGGTCATGAATTCACTGCTCATGAGTTCGAGCCCCACATCAGGCTCTATGCTGACAGATGGCAGCCTAGAGCCCACTTGGGATTCTGTATCTGTCTCTCTGCCCCTCCCCCACCCAAGGGCTTGCACACGCGGCTCTCTCTCTCTCTCTGTCAAATATAAATAAACATAAAAAAGTTAAAAAAAAGAAAAGAAATGGTGGAATAAGGCTACTGAAGGTGGAATAAAAAGCACTGATGTTGAATTTTAATATCGGAGGGTCCAATTATTGAACTTGAACTTGAACTTCTGTGGCAGTGATTATCAAAAAGGACTGACTTTCCATGCCAGGTGACAAATGGCAATGTCTGCAAAAATTTTTGGTGCCACAACTGTATGAGAGAGAAGCTACTAGCATCTAATTAGGTAGAAACCAGATATGCTGCTAAACATTCTACAGTGTACCAAGACAGCCCCCAACAACAAAGTATTATCTGACCCAAAGAGTCAACGGTGCTGAGATTCAGAAACTCTAGGCTATCAGTCCCAATTTCTTTAATGTTAAGTAAAGGAGTTTTTAAAATATTTTTTAAAACATTTTTACTTATTTTTGAGAGACAAAGACAGAACATGAGCGGGGGAGGGGCAGGGAGAGAGGGAGACACAGAATGGGAAGCAGGCTCCAGGCTCAGATGGGTCAGCACAGAGCCCGACTCGGGGCTCGAACCCACAAACTGTGAGATCATGCTCTGAGCTGAAGTTGGACGCTCAACAGACTGAACCACCCAGGTGCCCCAATAAGGAAGTTTTTAAAAGATGACATCTATGGGTGCCTTAAAAAAATAGAAGGTAGTCTGCATAGTTCTGACAAGAGAATACTTGAGTAATCGTTTACCCACTCGATAGTAATTTAAACTATCTTTTAAAATAATACTTATAAAGACTACATAAGAATAGCAAAAGTTGCACACTAAGTGAAAAAAATCAATATGTTAAAGTATAGGTGTTGAATGATTACCTCCATTAAAAAGAAAGTGTAGGGGCGCCTGGGTAGCTCAGTCGGTTAAGCATCCGATGTCGGCTCAGATCATGATCTCACAGTTTGTGGGCTGGAGCCCCCAGGCTCTGTGCTGACAGCTCAGAGCCTAGAGCCTGCTTCAGATTCTGTGTCTCCTTCTCTCTTTGCCTTTATCCTGCTCATGCTCTGTCTCTCAAGAATAAATAAATGTTAAAAAGGAAAAGAAGGAAAAGAAAAAGGAAGTATAAGTGATTATATCAGAGTGATGATAGTAGTTGTATTGAAGATTTTGAGTTGGTTCTTTCCTGTTTTACAAAGTTATTCAATATGATTATGCTGTTTTTATAATTTGAAAAATATTTTTAAGTAATGAATGGGAGGAAAGATTAAAATACTCGAGTGGTGTTGATTTTTCTGACATTTATGAAATTTCCTCCTAGCCTTACAAAAACACTATGTAGGCTAATGAAATATTTTATGCAATTGAATACCATTTACATGGATTCTTTCATGTCAGCAACATTCTTTTTAGTTCTTTATATGTCCCTATATATGGAATTACTGGAATTTAACTCATAGGACTATTCCCCTCCAGGGTTTTATAAAGATGTCAGAAGCACCTGCAACATTAAAATGATTGTGTGAAAAATTGTCACTGCAGTCTTATGTTTGTTTTAGATTCCAATGGCTGCTGAAACAAATGACCACACATGGGGGACTTAAGACAGCAGAAATACATTCTTTTACAGTTCTGGAGGCCAGAAGTCCAAAGCAAACATCATTGAGCTACAATTAAGGAGTCATCAGTGCTGTCCCCTCTCTGGAGGCTAGAGGGAGAAATCCTTGCCTCTTCCAGCTTTGGGTGCCTGCAGGCACGCTTTGGCTTGTGGCCCCTTCACTCCAATCTCTGTCTCTGCCTTCATATGTTTTTCTCCTTTGTGTGTTTCTCAAGCTTCCTCTTGAGCATCTTTTCTATAAAGATACATGTCATGACATTTAGAGCCTATACAGACAATACAGGATAATCCCTTCATCTCAAATTGTTAATACAATGACATGTTAAAGGCCCATTCTCTAAATAAAAGTTCCAGAGATTAGGATATAATATTTTTGGAAGCCATTATCCAAGCCACTAGTATATGATATAAAGAAAAGATAAAGCTCATTGCTAATCTCATCTGAAAATCTGAATTTCTATTTATATCTAGCTAGGATTTAAAATCTGGCACAATTATCCAGGATCTTAATCCTAGGAAAGTAGAGTGGGAGTAAAGAACCTGTTATTCCCTATTAAATGAAAGAAGCCTGAGATGATAAAATTTAGGGAAACTAATTTTTTAAACACATTAATGTAAAATGTTTTTTAATGTGAATTGACCAATGAAATTTGTTTCAGCTATATCAACATTTGAATACATAATGGCCTCTTATATCTAAAAATAAAATGCTTAACATTATTTCACTGTATTTCAACAACTGTGCAGTGTTCTGAAAACTAATTTGAGGATTTAACTTTAACATCACAGTTCAGTAAATATAAGGCTGTGAAATTACTAAAAAGGCAGGACTGTACTTACTTAGCTTGAGTTGTCTAAGAAGCTGAACATACCTTTAACTCTCCAATTAAAAGATATTTTAGCAAAATTATGAGAGTACACAAATAATTAAAGCCTTAGAGCTTTCATTTCTCTTCCCCATTTGGTTATTTTAATTCTTTAGATTTAATTTAAGAATAATTCTGCCAAAGTCTTGAATTTGGAGGTAATCACATGTGATCATTGTTTTTACATTTCTGTTTTCGGCCAGGAATATTCCTAAATCTAAACATTAATTTTCATATTACTCGGAATTTTTTGATCTTGGAGTTTAAGAGCCTTTCACAATACTCACTTAGATGCAATTAATCAGTAAAACCTACTCCAGTTATTTCCAAAGTCAATATTAAGGAAGCTACCTGCTGAACTTTAAATAAGCCAATAGAATTATCCCCAAAGTTAGGCACATCATGATCCAACTTTATTACAGTTAAGACTGTGAGAAGGGCACCTAGATGGCTCAGTGGGTTAAGTGTCCAACTTCAGCTCAGGTCATGATCTCACAGTTTGTGAGTTCAAGCCCTGCGTTGGGCTCTGTGCTGTCAGTTCAGAGCCTGGAGCTTGCTTTGGATTCTGTGTCTCCCTCTTTCTCTGCCCCTCCCCTGCTCACGCTCTGTCTCTCTGTCTCTCAAAAAATGAATAAACGTTAAAAAAAAAATACTGTGAATATGCCACCTAACAGGAGAAACATTCCCTTGGTACAAGATGGTCTTAGTGTAAAGCTAGGTTTATGTCTTTTATCTCTTTGAAGCAAAGACAAATGGCTTAAATGATGTTGTTTTTTTAAAGGTGTATTTAATATTTTATTTCCATGAAATAAAGGTTCAGCAATTAGAAGTTTCAAAAACAAACTTTCAGATCCCCTAAGTGGTAAGAGACTATAAAGGTTAATATATGTCTATCCCCAAACTCCTCCCTGTTTCCAAGCCCCTCCCTCAGGACTACATCCTATGTTCTGTCCCCATACACTTGCTGAGTGATAGATTTCAGTCACTGATTTTTTTTTCCATGTCTCCCATTTATTCTTTAAACCTTCTATAATCAACCTTACATGAGATAATACCTTCATAACAGTTTGTTAAACCTTAGTTTAGTATGTTTTTTTTTTACTGTGGTAAAATGTATATTTTTATACATAACATGAAAGTTTATTATTTTCACCATTTTTAAGTGTACAGTTTTGTGGCATTAAGTACATTCATATTGCTGTGCAACCATCACTACCATCCATTCCCCAAAACTTTTTCATCTCCTTGAACTGAAACTCTGTATCCATTAAACAATAATCCCCTATCTCCTCTATTCCCAGCTCTCCCTCCACACACTCACCCAGTCCCTGGAAACTACTAACCTACTGCCTCTGTGAATTTGACTCATCCTGGTACTTCCCATAACTGAAATCGTACAATATTTGTCCTTTTGTGTCTGGCTTATTTTTCATTTAGCATAATGTTTTCAAAGTTTATGTTGTACCATCTGTCAGAACTTCCTTGCCTTTTAAGGCTGAATGATATTCCATTATGTATATACCACAATTTGTTTATTTATCCATCTGTTGATGGACACTTGCATTGCTTCCACTTTTTGGCTCTTGTAAACAATGCCACTATGAATATGAGTGTACAAATATCTGTTCAAGTCCTGGTTTTCACTTATTTTGGGTACATACCCAGAAGCAGAATTGCCAGATCATTTGGTATTTCTATTTTTTTTTTCTTTTTTCTTTTTTAAAAAATGTTTATTTAATTATTTTATTTTGTTTTATTTTATTTATTTATTTATGTTTTTTTTTTTTTTTGAGAGAGAGAGAGAGAGTGCAAGCAGGGTAGGGGCAGAGAGAGAGGGAGACACAGGATCTGAAGCAGGCTTCAGGCTCTGAGGTGTCAGCACAGAGCCTGATGTGGGGCTTGAACTCATGAACAGTGAGATCAATACCTGAACTGAAGTTGGAAGCTCAACCAACTGAGCTGCCCAGGAGCCCCTATGTTTAGTTTTGAGTGATACAGAGACAGAATGTGAGCAGGGGAGGGACAGAGAGAGATGAAGACACCAAATCTGAAGCAGGCTCCAGGCTCTGAGCTTTCAGCACAGAGCCCGACACAGGGCTTGAACTCGAGAACCATGAGATCAAGTCAGACGATCAACTGACTGAGCCACCGAAGTGCCCCCATTTTTTGCTTTTTTTTGAGTAATTCCTATACTGTTTTCACCAGTAGCTGCTCATTTTACATTCCTACCACCAATATGCAAGGATTCCAAGTTGTCCACATCCTCACCAACACTTGTTATTATTATTATTTTTATAATAACTACCCTAAGGGGCATGAAGTGGTGTATCATTATGGTTTTGATTTAGTGATACTGAGCATTTTTTATGTGCTTATTGGCCATTCATTTGTCTTCTTTGATGAAATGTCTATTCAAGCCCTTGGCCCATTGTTTAATTAAGTCTTTTAATGAAGTCATTCAGTCAAGTTGATGTTGACTCATAGGAGTTATTTGTATATTCTGTGTTCTTTATATATGTTCTCACCAGATATATGATTTGTAAATATTTTCTCCCTTTCCATGTGTTGTCTTTCACTCTGTTGATAGTGTTTTTGGTACATAAAAGTAACATGACACTATTTTAAGCACAATGTATTTAATATTCATAACTATGAGGTAGGTACTATTTTTATTATCCTCATTTTACTTATAAGGATATTGAGACATAGAGGGTTTAAGTATTGTACCAACATCCTATGATAATGAGTGAGCTTAGACTTGAGTCTGTGATGAACTGAATACTTTTGTCCCCCCTAAATTCATATATTTGAAAGCCCATCCCTCCGTATGGATGGTTTTAGGAGAGGGGCCTTTGGGAAGTAATTAGGATTAGACAAAATCTTGAGGGTGGGTCCTCATGAGTGGAATGAATGCCCACATAAGAGTTACAAGAGATAGCTTGCCATCTCTGTTCTCCACAGGTGAGGGTATAATGTGAATTTAGCAACCTATAAACTGGAAGCAGCCTCTCACCAGAACCCTGTCATGCTGACACACTGATCTTGAACCTCCAGCTTCCAGAGCTTGAGAAATAAATTCCTGTTGTCTATAAGCCAATCTATGACACTTTGTTATAGCAGCCCACACTGACTAAAATCGAGCCCATGGTGGTTGTCTCAGAAACACTAGGTCATAGACATGTCTTATAATGGACATCAGTGGCCTTCTAATTACCAAATCCAATTATCTTTTCTCAGTCCTCGTTCTATATTTCCTTTTTATCTATCACTTAAATTCATTATTCTTCCTCTGAGGAACTCTCCTTCCCTTGGCTACTGCACTTTTCTCTTTCTTCTTCTATTTCTGAGAGATCGTTGCACCTCTTTCTTCAGTCTTCTGTGCCTTTCCTCATGCTCACAACTTCAAAGGTCTTACTCCAACTTCTGTCTTGGTTTGTTCTACAGACTTCAAGAGCCATCTTTCTTTTATCTTAAGGGCTGAATTGTGTCCTGCAAAAAGATGTTGAAGTCTTAACTCCTAGTACCTGTGAATGTAATCTTATGTGAAAATAGGGTCTTTGCAAATAATCAAATTAAGGTGAAGTCATTTGTGCAGGTCCTAATTCAATATAACTATATCCTTATAACAGGGAGAAATTTGCATAAATTTGAATATATAATTTTATATTATAAAATTATAATATAAAATATTATAAAATAATCCTTATAACAGGGAGAAAATTGCATAAATTTGAATAAAGGGTAGACTATGATAATGTACAAAGAGAATGAAATCTACAAACCAAAGAACATCTGAGGTTACCAGAAGCTAGGAAAGAGTAATGTAATAGATTCTCCCTTAAAGCTCTCAGGAAGGAACCAACCCTGCTTATACCTTGATTTCAGACATGTAGCCTCCACAACTTAGAGACAGTAAATTTCTGTTGTTTAAGCTACCCAGTTTGTAGTACTTTGTTGCAGCAGTCCCAGGAAACGAAACACTTTCCAAGGGCTTAGAGACAAGGATTCTGTGAACACTTTCTCATACTCCTACCTCTGGTCCTAATTTTCCTTCTGAGTTCTAGGCCTCCAATATCAATAGCATCTCATGACTACCCAACCATGATCCTGCCTTTTGAGAATACTACTCTTCTCCCATGTCCCTTCTTTCTTGCCTTTGGCCCCCACCCTGCAACCTTTGTAAATGAGATATCTGTGGCCCCAGTCACTCTGGCTGAAAACCACAAAGTCACCTTTGAGTCCTCATTTTCCACCCCCTCAAAGCTGTCTCCATTTTTGTAATCCAAGAATCACGTGTGGTCCATTAGTTTAGGAGACTAGTATCAGGTTCCCAGATTTGGCAGCCCATATATCCCAAGGCCAGAGCCCTATCTGCAGCCTCAACCCTCCCTATTTAGTCAAAAAGATTTAAAGCTCTGTAGTCCAAATATTGGGAATCCTTGCTGTTCTCCCAGATAATATTATGACCCAGTGTCTGGACACTGGCCTTGTTTCTCCTTGTTTAAATAACCAAAGTTTTGCCTAACCTCTTAACATTTAAAACTGGGGCTTTCTGCCTGAACCTAGCCCAATGGCTAGAGTTCTGGTAACTGCTCACAGATGTCCTTGAGATCTAAGATTCCAGCTATTGCTTGGATCTGGATTACTCATCACGAATCTTGACCACTGACTAATACACCACTATAATCTCACATCAGAGATTCAGACTCAGCTTGTTTGCCTAATTTACTGTTCACCATCCATCTGTTTTTTTAAATGAGCTTAAATGTATTTAATAATTTATAGTTCACAGAGCATATTTACATCTACTCCCTTATTTAATCCTAGTAGCCTCAAAGAAATCCAGAAATCTGAGAAGTTAAATAAGTCACATGAGCTCATGGAGTTAGCATTTGTAGCACCAGTGCTTAGATCCAGGCCTCCTGGCTCTGAATCCCATGTTCTTTTCACTTCACAACATTGCATGCTCCTGTGTTCCTGGAATCTACCGGTTAGACAAAACTTTGTTCCAGCCCGTGTCAGCCCCATGGGGCCCTCTAGCTCCAGATCCCTCTCTTGCTTCTTCTGCCCTCCCTGCTCTAGATATCTGATCCATATTCTGTCGTATCCTAAGATTTGACAGATGGCTGCTTTTGAAGTGACCTTAAGACTAATGATCCCCTTTCTCAAAAGGCTGAAAGCAGTTTAAGGAATTGCAAAACTACATACTACTATAAACAAGTATGTAAGCTCTCAAGTGTAAGATAACCATGATATCTCTAACATGAAGAAGGCATATTTTCTGAGAAATTAAGATGAGATAATGAGGTTCCATGCAGTGTCAGTGTATGCTGTAATTGCAAGAGGAAGGAGCACAAATACTGACTCTTGAATAAGCGATCGCATAGGACTGATTTCTTTCCCCCATTTTTTCCCCCACTTTTCCATGTCAAGATGATGAATGTGAATCCTTCATTAGTCCTCTCTCTCTTACTTCATACTGGAAGACAGCATGTTGCATTGTGTATTTTCACTTCCTGCCTTGGCGTCTAAGATGCCTGACATGTAGGAAAAAGCAACAGTGGTGAAGAACATGGGCTCTGGAGCAAGACTGCCCAAATGGGAATCCTGGCCTCACCATTATCAGCAGTAACCTTGACCAAGTTGTTTAACCTCTCTACACCTCATTTTCCTGACTGTGAAATGGAGCTATTAATAGTACACTTGCCTCAGTGTTGTTGGAAAGATTAAATTATTAATATAAGTAAAGTGCCTAGAACAGCACTTTGCCGTAGAACTTGCTATTTAACTATTTGTTATTCTGCATGTACAGGAATGAGAAAGTAACATGCCCAAATCCCTGGAGGAATCATTACTGCTGGATAGTCAGAGGAGATTTAAAAATGAAGACTTTAGAAAACTCTATTAGTTGCTAAGGAATGTCTCTGTACTTCTTCCTCCCACACAACAAATGTAAATAATTAGTTTTTTATATGAGACAATCTTTTCAACCTAATAAATATGTATGACCCTCATAGTAGTAGTTTGAAGATGCCAGCCACCTGACTTGATATAGAGTGAGCAAACACTATTGCAGAATAAATAGTTTTTGGTCATTAGGAGAAAAGCTGGCAAAGGGTATAGGGTCAGAGCAACTTGCCAAATAGTTTCTTGAAAAAGGGGAGGTGAGAGCCCATCATAATTTGTCTCTAGTGCCTACTTATAATTGTTAACAAATTAAAGATCTGCGATGAGTTATATCTTCCTGTGTTTTCTTTGAATACTCTTAAAATTTACAACCCGAGTTAATTAGTGCAGAAGTAAAGAAAATTAATCAAAATACAATAGCATAATAGCACCATATCTTGTGCTTCTGAATTACTTCTTTACAAAGAAAAAAATAATATTTTCTATGACTGTGTCAGGCTGTACAGACTCCTTAATAATATACATAGAATTATCCTTATTGTTCTATCTACTCATTTCTGCATTTGGAAACATCTTAACAAACTATATTATATTATTTCTGTGGATTGCAATGTACCTTTTAAAAATTAAAATATGAACACTTTAGATATATGAAGTAATCGTCTATAAATAAAAACTGACATACCAATTATAATGGAAAAATTAAATTGTTAAGGAAAAGAAAGAGCAAAAGAAATATATTAAGTCATCTATATTTCTAGGCATAGAGGAGCTATAGTTTTTTACAATACTCCTTATATATGTACTTTTAAAAAAATTTATGATTGAAAATGGGTGTGCCACTTCTTCAAACCTTCTACACAAAAGGTTTTCTTCTCAAAAAATGTGTAGAGTTACATTACAGGAGAAGCAACCACCATAATATAAACAAAGACCAGGAATAAGAATTTATTTAAAGAGAGAAACAGGAGATATTGCTCATATGAAGTTTCATTGTCTTAATGAATCAATTTCAAAGTTTTCTTTTTGATCTTGACCTACAGAATATTGCAGTACATCATTACCACATGAAGTGCCCTACACATACCATATAGTAATTCCAAGAAAGACCAATTAAACTGGTTCTTTTTGGATTTTTAAAAGCTAGATTGAATATCCAATGGTAAAACTCCCATCCTGATAAACTCCTCTTTATCTACATACCTGCCTTTCTCCTAATCTCCATTGACTCCACCAGCCCTGAAGATAGCAGCCATGCCATCTGATAGAAGATAAACCCTTGTGCCTGTTTTTCACTCTCATTGAAGAAAACTTTGAATTTGTAACTTGGGCCGAAGATACTTATCACACAATCTTCAGTTGCCAGGAATTCAAAAGTGGGCCATGGCGGCTAATGCTGGAATCTGGCCTCTCTGCTTCTATTTGTTTAAAAAAAAAAAAAAAAAAGGCTCAGCCCAGAATACTTAACTGAATTTTAGTGCACTTAACCAGAAAGATCTTACAATACCTTCTGGAGGAGTTTATTTAAACTATGTGGCAGGTCTGCTGAAGAAAAGCTATTCAAATGTTACTGATAGTGCCCTAGATCTCATTACAGTTCTAATTTCATTCAGGCTCTGGATTCTTTTAAAATACTAGGTGTTAATACAGTTTCTAACCCAATGTGACACAAAATAGGCTTGGCTTTGAGAAGTCAACTCAAAGGAGAACCAAGACAGAAGCTAAACTAACATCTGAAGTTAATCTAATCAAAATCTGGTTAGGCTTTCACCTCCCTCCCCAAGTTTTTAAAAAGCAAAATAAGTCAATCAGAGAAAGACAATGCCGTATGATTTCACTCATATGTGGAATTTAAGGAACAAAACAGAGGAACAAACAGGAAGGGAGGTAAACCACAAGAAGCTCAAAGGTAGAGAACAAACTGAGGGTTGATGGAAGGAGGTGGGTGGGGGATGGGCTAGATGGGGGATGGGCATTAAGGAGGGCACTTGGGATGAGCCCTGGGTGTCGTATGTATGTGATGAATCACTGAATTCTACTCCAGAAAACAATATTGCACTGTATGTTAACTAAAATTTAAATGATCAATCAAAAAGTCCAAGTCATAAAAAAAATAAAATAAAATGTGTTGGCTATCACAGGAAGTGTTTTCCAAAATTTTATTAGTATACTAGCATTATTTCCATTGAAATAAGTTAGTAAAAAAGGAAAGGTTTTGTTTCCATGTCCCAAAGACCCAAAAATGCTGGAATTTGAGTGTACCCTCAGGCAAATGTATCCAGTGCAGAATTATTTTCAGCAACTTTTTTTCTCCAAATTTTGCTCTTACCTGCTACTTATTCCCGTTAGGTTACTGTCCTGCTCTCTCTTCCTTCATATGTACATTCCCTTGGCTTGGGACACCAAACTAACCTAATAAATAAATCCAGGCTGATATGTGAAGGAGCCTCAGAAATAAGAATGGACCTGACTTTTTCTTAACTTAATACTTTTCCCCTGTGCTATCAAATCCAACTCTTTCCTCAAATAAGAACTACCCATATTGGCAGTCTATGGGAACTAACATGTCCGCTGGCTTTATTTTTAGTTCACTGGTGACCACCTACATTTATGATGTATTTTCTTCCCAGCATTTTAAAATGCTTGATTTTCTTCCTTTATTTAATATTCACCCAATGTTTATTGAGAACCAAACTTAATACAAAGTGTTGAGGGCTGAATAATTCAGAAATGATATCCAAATAGATCAACAGTATAAATAATGCAGAGAAATAAATGGGAACCACATCTGGTTGTCTTTTGGCTGCTTTGAGGTACCACGGTTCTCATCATTGATCCCCTGTTTTAGACCCATTTAAAAATGAATTTGTAGTACCTGCAATGAGAAGATGAAATGAGTCCACAATGTCCTGTTTAGTAAACTGAAATAAGACCAGGTTTGGAAAGTTGTTATAATCCATAGATAATCAAATCTCTATTTCTCAATTTCAAGGACTTCTGTCAAAATGAAAATAGTAATCAAAATGAAACTATTTTGCTAACCAGAATTAAAAAAAAAATACGAATTCATGAATTACAAATAACCTTTTAAAAAATATCTAATGAGATTTGCATTTGTTGGTTTTAGTTTTACTTTTCTTTTTTCTTGAAATTCAGATTGAATGTGTCTCACAGGTTGAGGAGTTTCCAAGGACAGATCAGAGAAGTTTTAAAATTGTATCCTTCTGATAGGAGCTTCGCTGAACCATTGGCATTTATTTTATGCTAAAAGCTATTTGTTTATCTTTACAAGTGTTTTGCATTCAATGAAATGGTTTAGCTTGAAGTGATACATTTCAGAGTCTGTGTCACTCTCCTTGAAACCCTTCTCTGCTCCCCACATGTGGTAGATACAGAAACATGGTTGCACCAGGTACTACCTCTTAGTCATTAACTTTCAAACAATTGCAATTGACTTGTAGTTGGGCAGTTTCTCTTGCACCTGCTTCCCTCCTCAGACCTGAAGCCTCACTGACGGTGGGCACGAAAATGTTGGACGTGATAGTGAGCCTCTGGGTCCAGAAAGAAGCAAGAGCTGTAAACCATGGGATCCCCTTGGCGAGGGTGACTCTGAGGACAAATGGGGGGGGGGGGGAGGGGGCAGTCGCTCGGTTGTGATGATGGTCCCTGTACTCTAAAATAGCAACTATTTATTTTTTTCTTCCCAAATTCATTCACTTTATTTTACTAGAGGCTGAAACTCTGTCAATTAGAAATTTACGTGAATTCACAAATACATACTTCTTTTTTTTTAATATATCTACAGAATTTATTGAGATTTCCCCCCATTTCACAGGCACTCATTTGTGTGTGTATATAGCTTCATATAACCACCATTTTCTTTATAGCCACAACCTTTTCATCCTACCCCAGTTCTTAACCTCTGGCAACCACTAGTCAAACATATACTTCTAAAAGTGAAAACACCTTGGGAGGATTACATTTAAACCATTTATAGGAACATACTGCAGTCCAGCCTCTGTGCTAAGGTCTGCCGTTAGAATGAAGGTGTCTGTGAAAAAAATCCAATCCCTGTCCACCTAAAACCACAATCTGTTAGGGAGAAAAGGTGAATGAACAGATAGTTCTACAACACTGTCTTGCATGATAGAATAGAAGTAGGTTCTAGGGTTTTTTAAAAGTGATTTCCCGGGGCGCATGGGTGGCTCAGTCAGGTAGGCATCCAACTTCGGCTCGGGTGGTGATCTCATGGTTCACAAGCTTGAGCCCCGCGTCAGGCTCTGTGCTGACAGCTGGAAGCCTGGAGCCTGCTTGGGATTCTGTGTCTCCCTCTCTCTGCCCCTCCCCCACTTGCGCGTGCTCTCTCTCTCTCTCTCTCTCTCAAAAATAAACATTCAAAGAATATTTTTTTAAGTTATTTCCTGAGGTATTCGCAAAGGAGTCCCTGTGAATGTGACTGTGCCTACAGGGAATCAGAATTTGTCAGGAACAAGATCTGATGGGTAGATGATAGCTGGGTTGCAAAGGATCTAACGTGCTAAATTAAAAACATCAAATGGTTTCTTTTAGCCAAAGGAAAGATATGAAAATGCTGAAACTTGGGTGATGGGTCCAGATTTGTATTTTCAAAAGATAATTGTAGTAGTAGTTCTGCTGCTGTTGCTGCTGCTGCTTAATTTTTCTTAAAAGCTAGGTGGGAAGCTATACCCAGGATTCGAGAAAGGCAGAAGGAAAGGTTAGACACATCCAAGCAAGAGATAATTCGGCATAACGTCCTCCTGTAGGGGATTTAGAGCAAAATAAGAGTATAGGGCACATGAGGGAGTTAGACTAGTAGGCAGACAGAGATTTAGCAAATTTGAAGTTAGTATGAGTTGTTTTACAGCAGGGTTGGCAAACTGTGGCGTATGGGCCAACTCCAGCCTTCGGTCTGTTTTTACACAGCACAGCAAAGAATGTTTCTCCATTTTTAACTGGTTGAGTAAAATTGAAAGAAGAAGAATATTTTGACCTGTGAAAATTCCATAAAACTCAGTTTTCAGTATTTGTTAATAAAGTTTTATTGTAACACAGTTGTGCTCATTTACTTATGTATTGCCTATGGCTTCTTTCACACTGTACCAGCAGAGTTGAGTACTCGTGACAGACTGCATGGCCTGAGAAAGCCTAAAATATTTACTATTTAGTTCTCCGTAGAAAAAGTTGTCAGGGATGACTAAAACAAGCTATAAGTCTAGAAATAGGAAAAAACAACTCTCTTCCTTCATCCTGCCATTGGGGGGCAAGGTGCAGTGCAAACCAGGAGCAGTGCAAACGTTTGTGCTCTATATGGTGCTACACAGAATTTGCAGACAGGAGGCTTTGCTCCACTGGTCTATTCAGGCACTCAGGGACACTTGTCCTTCTCTGACAACGTTATCACCGCTCCCCAGTTTCCTACACCAAGGCCTGCAACCTACGGTCCATAACTTTGAATGTAACTATTAGCATGATGATTCAACTACTTTTTAAAAAAGTTTTAAAAAGGACTTGGTGGGCTGATTTGGGAACTTAGGAAAGTGTTCCCCAAGTTGCAGGCACTGATGTGAAAACAGACTTCTAAATACATATAGCCCCTTCGTATATTGTAGACCTGCATATGGTGGCAGAAAGTATCGTGGAATTTTCATTCATGTGGTTGAGCCTAAGTCATTGTGACTTAACAGTGTTAAGGCTCATAAAAGATGACTAGGACTTGGAAGCACGCCAGCAAAGGTTTCCTGATTCCTACACGCTGACTACTTCAGATTATTGTTGGAAAGCTAGTGAATGAGGCAGACAGGATGTAACACTAGAGATTAGTTTTATGAATTGGAATTTATCACTGACTTCAAATTATGTCTGGAAGAAAAGATCCTGGAGTGGGGATCTAAGAAGGTACAGATTAGTTCCTAGGGCTCAAAGTGCCTTTATTTTTTAAAGATTTTTTTTTTAATGTTTATTTATTTTTGAGACAGAGAGAGACAGAGCATGAATGGGGGAGGGTCAGAGAGAGAGGGAGACACAGAATCTGAAACAGGCTCCAAGCTCTGAGCTGTCAGCACAGAGCCCGACGCGGGGCTCGAACTCACAGACCGTGAGATCATGACCTGAGCAGAAGTCGGACACTTAACCGACTGAGCCACCCAGGCGCCCCTAAAGTGCCTTTATTGATAAAATTTATATATAACCACTCTACAAAATCATTTCTAGTTTTTCACATTAAAAGCACTATATTAAGTGTTTTATAGGAATTTTTCTTTATCCATTGCAGAAACGTGGAGTGCTAATGAGGTGCATGGAGCCATGTCAGGGTTTGGTGATACAAAAATAGATAAGATATATTACCTTTCCTCAAAAATCTTACTCTTGGGGCGCCTGGGTGGCTCAGTCAGTTAAGCATCCGACTTCAGCTCAGGTCACGATCTCGCTGTCCGTGAGTTCGAGCCCCGCGTCAGGCTCTGGGCTGATGGCTCAGAGCCTGGAGCCTGCTTCCGATTCTGTGTCTCCCCCTCTCTCTGCCCCTCCCCCGTTCATGCTCTGTCTCTCTCTGTCTCAAAAATAAATGAACGTTAAAAAAAAAAAAACCTTACTCTTACAGAGAGAAAACCAGAAGAGTGAATAAAATCTAATAATAAGGCAATAAAGAATTCATACATGAAAGTATTGTTAAGCTCAGTTTTGACACAAAGAGAACAGTCATTTCAAGATAAGTACATTAATATCTGTAAAGCATCTGGAGTTTCTTGCCAGAAAGGCTCTAAACAAAAACAAAATTATCAAAGATGAAGTCAATCTCTATTTTTAATTCCAGACACAGTAGAAGGGAAAAGACTTAGATGGTCCATGGACTATGGATTTGGTCCATCCTGAAGTTGCGAGGGCAATTATTATTCAAGATATGATGCCAATGTTTGAAATCCTCACTTAGTTAAATCTGTATCCCCATAAGTTAACACCATGCAGCATATACAAAATATGTATAGGTTTGTTGAGTAAATGGATTTCACTACTTTTTGGGAACCCAAATTTTGGATGTGTTAAAAAAATAGAACTGAAATAGGTTTTAGGAAATTCTAGCTTATAGTCAAAATAATAGTATTTTGGCTACATTGAATTACAAAACATTGTGAGGCAAGAAGCTTGCCCCTAGCAATTATTAACTCTCTGGATTGAGCAGGACAAGAGAAGGGAAGTTCCCAGCCCGACCTATCATTTGACTTTATTCTGCACCTCCTTGATAAGCTTAATGGGACTTTCTGAGATTCTTGGGCTTGTGAAAAGAACCTGTTTTAAAATATCCAGCAAGAGCATTATTTACTATCTGTAAAATGGAAAGAAAATAACAAAAGTCATAATAATAATAAACTCTACCTAATATATTAATAGGTATAATGTAATACAACATATCATAGCATATACAAGAGGAGGATTAGTGTATAAAGTTTTGAATGTGCTTACACAATGTCGGAGACATAACAATTGTTCATTATGTGTTTTATTATTGCTATCCACACTTACTGGGAAGAACAATAGTATAAATAGACCAAAACAATTTGGGATTAATTGCATAAATTTTCATTCGACAATAGATTTTCACTCCTCAAATTAAATCTGCCCTGGTTGGTTTTTTACTTGCTCATTCATTCATAAATTTGTTCAATAGAAACCACTCATTCAAACAAACATTTAGTGAGCTTAATCAATGCTGTCTTCCCTTATATTTTGAGGGCTGGACTGAACCTTTAAATACATCCTGGTTCCTGCCCTCAAGGAAATCACAGTTTACTAAGAGAGTCAGACCAACAAATCAAGGATTAAGGTGACTGCCATGACATAGGTATGCTTGAGTACAGTGAAGTAGAACTTCCAGTTCACAATTCAATGTTAGGAAGAGAGACTCTTAGATACAGAGAACAAACTGAGGTTTGTGGGAGGGGAGATGGATGGGAGAAATGGTTAAATCGGTGATGGGCATTATGGAGGGCACTTGTTGGAATGAGCACTGGGTGTTCTATGTACATGATGAATCACTAAATTCTGCTGAAACCAATAGTATGCTATATGTTAACTGAACTTCAATGAATTTAAATATATAAATTAAAGAAGGAAGGAAGGAAGGAAGGAAGGAAGGAAGGAAGGAAGGATCCTCCCTTAAAGAGGCAGTGCTTGGGCATAATTTTAAGAAATGGGTAAAATTTAGCCAGGTTAGGGAGACGGGAGCCAGAATCATCCCATGCAGAGGAAACATGGGAAAATATAATGCTTTAAAAAAACAAATAAATTGTATTGTTTTCTGGGCCAAAACAAAGAATACATATTGGGTGTCTTAGCTTCCTCAAATCAGATGCAGGGCCATGGATTCAGTGTATGGGTGAGGTGTCCCAGGAAACATGGAGAGGACTGTGGAAAAGTAAGCTGGGAAAGGAAAGGCAGTCACCAAGACTACTTTATCAAGCCTGTTTCCACTGTGGGGAAATGGAAATCAGCTACACTGGGGAACCCTAGAAGTTATACAAGACAAAGGCCTCAGAGCTATCCACAGGGAGGTAAGAAAGTTGGAATATTCGTTTATTCAGCAACTTTTGAAATGTGTTGGTGGAAGACTTCTACTCAGTCAGTAGGAAGTCAGCCTCACTGCCTGGTAAGGCCCCAGTGGGGGGTGAGGGGGGTGATGAGGGGGTGGAGGCATCAATAGTACTTCCTGTTTGGGGCTTATCTGGAAGCTGGATTGTAATGGGCATGGGGAGATTTTATGTAATGTGAAGGAACTTGAACTTTATCCTTAATATTACAGGAACTTTTGAAATATTTTTTTAAAGAAGTGAGAGAAATTGGTTGTTTTATAAAGTCAACTCCCACTATCTCTCTGGAAGATGGATCTTAAGGGGCTAGAGTAGGGGTAGATAAGTGGCTCTGGTCTAGAAGCTGCTAAAATCCTCCTGACAAAAATCTTGGTGGTCTGAGGTAGGGCAAGTGTCAGGGGGAAGGTAGAAGAGCAGGCGGGCAGAGTAGAAAGAAAGTAAGGTGGAAAGAAGTGCAAAGCTTGAATTCCGAATTTATACGGAAGGAGGAGAAGGGGAGTCCGGGAGATTGCAGGTTTCTGTCTTGGAAAACTAGGTAGAAGGCAGAACCTTTCACCCAGATTGAGTATTCCAATAGGAGGAAACAAGTGAAGGAGTAATCAGTGAGATCAGATTTGGAAATTCTTTGTTTGCAGCAGCTGTATAAATCCAGAAATGAACAGACATTTCTGAGATGGGGACATAACTTGGAGCATTCTCAGAATGTAAATGCTGGTGGAAACCACGTGTAAGAGACTAAGAAGGTCCTAGGTTCTTAAAAGATAAAAAAGGGAGGTGATGAAAGTCTAATGGGGAGCAAAGCAGGTAGGCAACTACAGGATGTAAGTATTGGCATGAAATGTCACAGGAAAGTTTTACGTTTCCAGGGGAAGCCAAAGAAAACCATACTTAGAGTCTTTGGATCTCAAACAGGAAGAATGAGTTGATGTTCATTAGGTGGATAAGTGGGGGTGGGGGGGTGGGGTGGAACATTGGTGGCAGGGCAACATGTGCAAAGACCAGTAGAAAAGGGCTAATCATGGAATTTGTGATATGTTAATATAAAGCCAGACTGCAGTGTGCCTCTCCATTATCTCTAAAGAAAATAACTCCCTGAAAATGAATGTGAGCTCCCTGAATGCAGGAATAATTTTTTTCTCCCCAATGTCTAGCACATATTAGGTGCTCAATAAAAGTGGGTTGAAATGATAGGGTCTGTTCAAATAAATAATTTAATATAACAATTTGAGAGCACTACTTGCCTACTTGAGAGAAAACCTTGTGATCAGATAAATTTATTTACTTAATAACTGTTTAATTACTATATAAATTGCAAGCCTCCATATCTATTCCCCAAGGAAAGCCCCATAAGAACACCCAGCAAGCAAAGCAATGTTTACCAGACTGTCCTTAGTGAATGGAAACAACAGTCCATTTACACAGGCTCTTCCCTACTTAGTCCTGATTAGAGAAGTTCTATTATAAACATATTCCATCTCAACTAACCCACTTACCATTTGCTTTAATTTGTGGCTCTTGATCTCTAGTAACTTCCTTATTATATCCCTAAAGCCCAATATGGCACCAGACACAGAATACTAGGTGCTATATAGGGTTGATGTATTTTGGGGGTGCTAAGTATTTGTTGATTAACTCTCAGGAATTAGTTGACTTCTGAAGAAAATGAGGACTTTGTATTCAGCCTTCTAAAGTTTTATGTTTTATGGTGAACCTACTATTTTTGACTGTACAGAAATCTTCCTCTACTCTTCTTGTAATGGCACTGCTATTTTGTTTTGGATATCTACGCCTTGGTCACTAGATATAGTTCTAGAAGTTGCCCCTAAGTCACACACCCTCCTCTGGTCAAGTTATGGGCAGATGGCCAAGCTAGGCAAAGCTTGTGCTGTCCCAATGTAATTTGAAATTTGAATAAAATGACATAGGAACTGAATACAACCAGACCCTCCTACTCTTCATATCTGGGGCTCCTCTAGGTCTGATCTGTTCCTAACAGTGAGTCTTAAGATTTATGAGTTACCCCCAGAAAATGTAGTAAACTTTGTTTTAGCCTAACTCATTCAGAATTAGCTTCGGTTGCTTATAACCAAAGAATTCCAATCACCTATACTTCAAAAATTCTATGAGACTTAGCAAGAGGAGAGAGCAGACAAAGAGAGCAGGAAATGACACAGAAGTATACTGATTGGAGAGGCTTAATGAAATATAAATATTTTTTCCCAAAATATGAGTTGTATATTTTTAAGTTGTTATGTATGAGCCTACGTGGTTTGAAAATTTGGCGATCACAATAATCACTTGGGATACTATTTTAAATGTAGATGTCCAGGTCCTGCAAAAGAGGCTCTGGTTCTGTTGGTCTGTGTGGGGCCTGGGAATCTGTATGATTGACACATTTCCTAGATGATTCTCAGGCCGTGTTTTGGGAGACAGTGTTTTCGGTTCTACTGTATATGAAAAATGGCAGGTAATCAGATCTGTGAACACAACAGAATACGCCTGCTCCCTGCTCAGTTTTGCTAAACAGTCCCAAACTTCTAGTTATGACTGTCTCATATAATACCCTAGTTTTGCCAGTGATAATGGCGGCCTTTGAAATAAAGGTAAAAAATTCATTATTAAAGACTATCCCTTAAAATGGAGGTGCCAAGACACGAATACGTTACTAGACCAGTTCCAAGGTAAGATCACACGACAGATCCTGTGTGCTGGTAACAAGCAAGGTCATCTCTATAGGGTCAACATCTAGCACATACCATGTAATTTCCATAGCATTATTTAAAGGATTGAGTTTATTTTTCAAAAGCCAATGTAACAGAAATTAAGGATCCCATATGGTTCACCCAAGCATTTCTACATAACAACAAATTCCAAATACTTTTTTTAAATGTAGTTAATGCTTTTACAGATATATCTTTATATAAAAAGTATGACAGATATGTTACAGGAAACAGCCAAGGCCTGACTGTGTTTGTATGCAATGCCCACTTTTGGTTAACTGCTATTTTTCCTAACAATTTTATGATATTTTATAATATTTAATTTATAATAATTATCCAGTTATAGTATTGTTCTATAGATACCATGCAGCACTTTCCTCCTAGAAACAAAATGTAGTAGTTCAAAATTTCTTTTACATTTTAGCGGCCTATGGGTAGCTCAGTTGGGTAATCGTCTGACTCCTGATTTAGGTTCAAATCATGATCTGTAGGTCATGAGACGGAGCCCTGAGTTGGGCTCTGCACTGACATTGGCGAGCCTGCTTAGGATTATCTCTCCCGCATTCTCTGCCCCTCCCCACCGCTCAAAAATAAATGAATAAACATTTGCAAAATAAAAAGAAAATTTCCTTTTTTAAAAAAAAATTTTTTAACATTTATTTATTTTTGAGACAGAGAGAGACAGAGCATGAATGGGGGAGGGGCAAAGAGAGAGGGAGACACAGAATCAGAAGCAGGCTCCAGGCTCTGAGCCATCAGCCCAGAGCCCGACGTGGGGCTCGAACTCACGGTCCGTGAGATCGTGACCTGAGCTGAAGTCAGACGCTTAACCGACTGAGCCACCCAGGCGCCCCCAAAAGAAAATTTCCTTTAAATTTTAAATTCAACTTAGAGAATTTCAATTCTATATTGAAAATCCACAATTTGCTCATTATTCCACTAGACCCTGGGAGGGATGGGGAAAAAATGGATAAAGTGAAAGATTTTATAGTATAAATATAAAAACCAGGAGATTCAAAAGTAGCTTTTAAAAACCAGCAGCTAGGGGCGCCTGGGTGGCTTGGTCGGTTAAGCAGCCGACTTTGGCTCAGGTCATGATCTCACGGTCTGTGAGTTCGAGTCCCGCATAGGGCTCTGTGCTGACAGCTCAGAGCCTGGAGCCTGTTTCAGATTCTGTGTCTCCCTCTCTCTCTGCTCCTCCCCTGTTCATGCTCTGTCTCTCTCTGTCTCAAGGAATAAATAAACGTTAAAAAAAATAAAAATAAAAACCAGCAGCTATTCAGGGCATCATATAGAGGGATATGAGGTCATGGTTGTAGCATCTGGAGCCCAAGCACACAGAACTGTAGCAAGCCCATGTGATAGTTCTCAAGTGAACAGAAAACCTCTGTGTGCTGTCTGTGTGTCTTACTTCCTGCACATGACACTCACAAGGTTTACAATAGGGGAGAATGTGCATAAAAACTAATGTCTGAGTTAATATTAGGAATTAGTCATGGGCTTGGAGAAATCCTTTTCATCATTTATATACCAGTTTACTAGTCCCAAAGTCAAAGAAATAATATGAAATAAGCATGGGACCTTTTCTTATAACTTCAAGCTTAACCACAACCCCTCCCCCCCCCCCAAAAAATCTCTTTTCCTTCATTCTCCTGGTACATGTGCCAATCACATGATACCATGTTTGTTGTAACTTTTACCAAACATTTACCAAACGTCTTCTGTCTGCAGCAGAGACGGGACTAGGTTAAAAAGAAATCATTTTCCTTCTAATCCTTTTTTTGTACTAGTTTGCATTGGTCTTTGGCTTTTTCTTCCCAGCAATCTTTGTTTACCTTCCTTTCGAGGACAGCTCTCAGACTGTGGAGAGCAAGACATATTCGGCTGCTTCCTTCATTAGCACAAGAAATATGCAGATATTTAATTCAGTATTCAACATGACACCACAATTGCTCATTGAATACCCACGTGTCGCTCAATACACTAGTGGACGCTAGGAAGGATGCAAAAATGGATGACAGGATCCCTGCCCTGTGAGAGCAGAAGATCCTGTTGGCAGGTGGATGGACAAGGAGTAGATGGAGTACTGGGACACTATAGGTGAAGCTCTGGGGATGATGGTGCTGCTGGTGGCACTGTGCCCCTAGCAAAGAGTGGTCTTGCGTGTACTACACTTTTTTTTAATACTCAGGAGAATAACAGTAGGAATACTCAAGCAAATGAGTATCTGCAGAGTAGAAATTTACAAATTATCAGTTGATGGTTGTCTCCTAGTGCTAGGAGACGGCCGGCTTACATAAAGCAGATGTGGATAATAAAGGAAAGGAATTCCATATCTGTTGAAAAGTGCATCTGGAAGATTCCTCTGTCAAAGAACAGTGATCTCTTTTAAGCCTGAAGCAATTTCAAATGAAAATAATACATGGTTGGCCATTTCAAAATCTTGCCCAACCAGTGTCAAACACAGAATTATCAGCAATGAGTAATAAACTGAGAAATGAAATTTGAAGGAGAAGTATAAAATGGAATTGAGTTCCAGGGAAGTGAAATTTTTTTCTTCAGAGCTAAGGCAGCCTTCAGTCCCTTCTGGATTTTGTCTATTTTTTTTGCAAAGACTAAGCATAATGTTGTAACCTACTTTTCCTCTGCTAAAAGTGATTGATTGACTAACTGGAAGTGAAAATCAGTTTGGTACTACTAGAAAAATGGTAAATTTTTATGAATTAATTTTATTCATGCTGCGTGAGAACCATTTTGGCTCTAATATAAAATACTACAGAGCTTTACTGTAGTTTCTCATGCTGCGGGAGGCAATTGGTCTTGGAGAACAGCTCTCTAAGGAGCTCAGGGGTCAGCTTTAACTATTTTGTAAGCAATAAATTAGACAACATTTTAGCAAGCAGAAAGGCTGTGAAAATCTATATAAAAGGAGGGTGACAAACATGTGAAGGCTCATTAGCAATCAAGATAACAGAATACAGTTTTTCTAAAAACAATCAGGAAGTAAATCACCTAGAAAACGAGTTGTAGCAAGCTGATGAGGTAGAACTGGTTAGAATAATGAGTTGGCTCCGTTTCGAGAGTAAAATACTTCCTTCTATTCCATGCTATTTCCCATTTTAGGGCTCCTTCTATATGCTGTGTAAATAATATAGGCTCCCAGACAGTAGAGGTCCCTTGTCAAGCCTTTCAAAGCCGTGTTCTGAGCACCCGTTTTGCTCCAAGAACTACTCTAGTCTCTGAGGATACGGTGGGATATGATGTAATCCATCCAGGGTTCTATGGAATTTTCAGTGAAGATGCAGATCCAGGTGGCAGATTTGCCTGCACTTTCGGGAAATGTGAAAGACTTACCCAAGGACTTAACCATTCCCTGCTCTCCATCCTTGAACTACAGCCACAGCACATGCACATGCTTGTACAGGGGCCTCCGCTTTTGTTAACGGTGGTGTTTTGATTCTTTGTTATGCACCGGGCAAAGCCCAGGGTGCAGCTGGAGGATGCCACACAAAAGATGCAGCTCCAGACTGGAGAGCTCTAGCGCAGGTGGCTTCAGGGAAATCAAATCATCTCTTCCATACCCTGTCAACTTTCTGTATCAAAGTGAAACGTATCAATAATGATGGCAGTGTTCCAGCTCACATTTTTTTTAAAAATTAGCATACCACAATCAGACTTTTTTTTTCACATAGCTGCCCTTATTCCCTCATTAATGTAAAATGTCAGATCTACAGAACAGGTAAAGGAACAAAGCAACATAAATTTTTTTAATGTTTATTTTTGAGAGAGAGAGAGAGAGAGAGAGAGAGAGATGGAGGGGGCAGAGAGAGAGGGAGACAGAATCCGAAGCAGGCTCCAGGCTCTGAGCTGTCAGCCCAGAGCCCGACAGGAGACTCAAAGTCACAAACTGCGAGACCATGACCGGAGTTGCAGATGGACATTTAACTGACTGAGCCACCCAGGCGCCCCACGATTTTATGTAACAGTGCTTCCCAAACTCTATCATACCATGGTACACAAAAAGTCACGATACTTGAATGGCGTACTAGGGTAAAGGAATACCTTTGAAGATGGACTGCTGGGGGGCTCTGATGCCTCAGGTCCAAGGGAACCAATATCTCAGTATACCTGTAACCCCTCATAAACATCATTTGGGAAGCTCTGATCTAAGAATTTAATTGTGAAGTATTTGATTTCATATTCAGAAATAACTGAGGTGCTTTTTTTTTCTTTTTTTTTTTAAGTTTCTTTGTTTTGAGAGGGAGCAAGTGGGGGAGGAGCAGAGAGAGGGAGAGCCAGAATCCCAAGCAGGCTCCACACTGTCAGCACAGAACCCAACACGGGGCTCAAACTCAAGAACCATGAGATCATGACTTGAGCCAAAATCAAGAGTTAGATGCTTAACCAACTGAGCCACCCAGGTGCCCCCCAACGTGCTTTTTCCAACCTCTTCCTCCACCCAATACTTTCAACAAAACTAGAATATGTTGTCAGAGAAGAGGTTCACAGTTTGAAATGGCTGTTGGAATGAGTCTTTTATACCGATGGGACTGTGCCATAAATTTTCAGGTGAGGTAGACAGAAAAAATGAGAAGTACTGAGCAAGAATTTACCAACTCAACCCTTTTTATTTTACAAATGAAGAAACAACGCACAAAAACCATACTTTAGTGTTTTAGTGGAGGGAAGATAGAAAATCAGATGAAGGCAAGATTTCATAGCTTTCGACCACAGGCTCTTTGCTCCACAGCAGTGGTGCTTAAGGGTGCTTTCCAGACTGGAAGCATCAGCATCACCTGAGAACTGGTTAAAGATGCCACTTGTCAGGCACCACCCCAGATCTAATGGATCAGAAGCTCCAGGACTGAGACCCAGTAGACTGTTTCAACACGCCCTCTTGGTGGTTCTGACGTACACTGAAGTGTGAGAAATGACGCACCCCAATGTGACTCTGTCATATGTGGCTGATTGGAACCAAGACTACACCTGTGTGGTCAGAAAGCCAAGCACGAAGATGCAGCATTTGCACATGGAGTGCAGGCTCACTCTGAGAGGGGAGATGGACTTTGGAATAAAAGGTAGAAGTAGAAGGTTACTAGTAGAAGGGAGATCCCGAATTCAGGATCAAAGTGGGATCTCCAGTTCTCTAAATGCTACCAGGTCTGTTATGGCCCAGGCCTTGCCGCCATCTTAACTCCTTCGGAAAAAGTGTCAACTCTGCATATTTGGGAAACTTAAAAGGAAAACCAGTAGAAGAAAACAATTGTACTTTTCACAGTTGCCCTTTGTGGCTTCTTGTGTTAAACATAATTATTTTGAAAATGACAAACCTCTCTAGATTTAGCTTCTAGGTGTTTATTGATTTATTTTGAGAGAGGGAGAGAGAGAATCCCAAGAAGACTTTGTGCTGCCAGCACGGAGCCCAATGTGGGGCTCCAACTCATGAACCATGAGATTATGACCTGGACTGAAATTAAAAAAAAAAAAAAAAATCAGACGCTTAACCGACTGAGCCACCTAGGTGCCCCTAGATTTAGTTTTTATAACATGTGGAAGATTAAAAGGAAGAGAGGAAAAAGAGTATTTCTTAGAGGTGAGGCCAAGTTGAGTTAGCCTATTTTATATCACCACTCTTAAATTTCTTTGCCCTTAAAAACATTCAAGTGATGGGGCACCTGGGTGGCTCAGTCTGTTGAGCGTCCGACTTCAGCTCAGGCCATGATCTCACGGTTCATGGGTTCAAGCCCCATGTCGGGCTCTGTGCTGTGCTTCTGTGCTACAGCTCTGAGCCTGTAGCCTGCTTTGGATTCTGTGTATCCCTCTCTCTCCGCCCCTCCGTAACTAGCACTCTGTCTGTCTCTGTCTTTCAAAAAATAAAATAAAATAACGATAAAAAAAATTTAAAAAAAAACATTCAAATGCCTTTTTCCATGTGACTCACTACCAAATCTCTATTCCTCAGATGTGGGTCCTACATCGTGTGGATCAAGGATATCAAATAACTAAAGTAAAAAAAAAAATGTACAGCTTATTTTTTAGTCTAAGAATAATTCTATCACAAGGAACTAACGAGTAGAAAATCCCCTTTTCATGATTGAAAACTCATGTTAAGCTCAGCAATATTAGTAGCATTAAAATACTTTCATGTTGTATCCTCAGGACATCCATGAATAATAAAAGCTACAACCAACACTGTTGTCATTAGTTAAGATCTTATAAACTGTTCCTTAAAGAGGAAGACACTACATCTCATTCTTTTACCCTCCTTTTCTAAAGACACGGACTCATACTCCTGGACAATGCCTTTTAAACTCTTTGTCAAATACTTACTGAGTAAATGTCAACTACTATAAAAAAAAAAATGCAACTCTCACAGCCCCTGAAACAATAATATACAAGATAATTATCAGGACTGTGTACTCATTGTCAGATAGTTTTTTATTTAGCAGCCATCATTGGAGCCATTTCAGTGGGAGAGGTTACAGGTACAGACAGAGTAAGAATTTTGTTAGGAGATGCAGTGAAATAAAAAAAACAAACCTTGTAGTAAAAAGTTTATTATTATTTAAGGATGTTTATTCTGGCCTTTTGTGTCTTTCCTTTGCAAAGTATATCTTATTTTTAGTCATGCAGATATAATTAGAACCCAGTGTTCGAGGTTTCCAAAATGGTAGAAAAGAATGGTACTTATTTACTAGGTCTTGAGGCCTAACACAACAACCCAGTGCTCCCGTCAACACAAAGCTTGCCTGAAAGGAAACTGTAATGCTTCAGCATATACCAGGTGGTGCCAGTGTTTGCTGAGATAGCTCTTAAGATTGCTGAGCACAAGCAGCCTTTTCAATGCACTAATAAACTCTACATTCATAAAATTTTCCACCAAAAGTACAGAATTTCATGAAGTTTATTGAAAGTGCACTGATAAATATATTTAAAAAAAAAAGGCACTACTATCATTTCCTGCACTCAAATGTGAAATTAGGAAGAGACTGAGAAAAGGGGCTCTTTTTACCAAAATAATTATTTTGCAAGCTGCCCCAGCTTTTATAGATAAAAAGTTTGATTTTGTGAACAAAGTAAAATATTGTAAGTATCTAATTCTTTAATGCACTGTGGTGACCACTGTGCAAATTAATCTCTGTCCTTTAATGAATAACCTGATATATGAGGCTGGGTTTCTGTTTTTCTCAGGCTGCCACTTACTGGCACGTGATTGAAATTCATTTGTATTACCAGTGAGTTCATTGCAAGCCCTAGAATCTACCTCTACCAAGCCTAGAATCAACTGATATTGTTGTGATCGGATGATGAAAAGGAAAAGAATATGCATTTTTAATGGTTTCTCTTCTTTCACAACATTTTTTGAAGTCCCTAACACAAACACTTTATGAGAACAACCAGACTATTTTCCAAATGGGCCACAGACTCGTTCTTCCGTTATATTCTGTGATTCCTCATTCTTATACCTGCTCTTCTTCCTCCTCAGTATTTCTGCAGGCACTTAGAAAAAATGATCAAATACCTAACTAATGATCCTAAAGATCTTTGTCTAGGTTCTATTATCTCTAATAAAAATGGAAAAGAGAAGGGAGTCCATATTTGTGGTGAACCTACTATGTAGCAAACACAGAGTTGTAGAATTTTTAAACATAATCTTTGGGGGGATTTTGGGTTTTCTTTTTTTTGTTTGCTTTAAATATTTACTTATTTTGAGAAAGACTCAGAGAGAGAGTGCACAAGCAAGAAGAGGAGCAGAAAGAAAGGAGAGAGAGAATCCCAAGCAGGCTCTGAGCCCGATGTGGGGCTTGATCTCACAAACCATGAGATCATGACCTGAGCCGAAATCAAGAGTTGGATGCTTAACCAACTGAGCCACCCAGGTGTCCCCAACATAATCCTTGTTAATGCTATAATGCTAAGAGTTAGGCTATTGTACCCATTTTACAGGGGAGGAAATTGAGGCTCAGACTTAGCAATAGTCCTACAGATACTATGGGGCAAAAATATTATTTGAACCTTATTGTGTGTAACTCCAAAGCTCATGATCTTTGTAAATTAAAAATAATATTCCTGGAATTTTTATTAAGGTTAACTATAGTTATACCTTTATATAAAATTAACTTTGTTTAATGACTAATATTTTCAAAGCACTGTCACATACATGATCACATACATGATCCATTTCAAGACAGCTGGTAGAATGGAGGACATGTGGGGGTTGTTGTAAGGATTAGCAATAATGTCTAATGTATAATGTCAGTGTAAAACAACTCAGTAGTTGTTGTTGTTATTATTATTGTTATTATTATTCCCAGCAGGCTTAGAAGTTGTATAGCTTAGCTATTATCACTCCTTCTTGACAGACTTTCTCTACAAAGATTAATCCCTTTCACATTATGCTTCACAAGCAAATATAACTTTAAAGTTTTTATTTACAAGGCATTTACTTACAAGAATTTCAAAACCCCATATTCAACTTCAGTTTGTTTGCGATGCTGGCAGGCAGGGGATGGAAGGGGAGTAGGTGTGAGACGGGCTTACAATCTTTGCCAGCCCAGACAGAATTGGAAATTATGCCTTCAGTCTCCAAAATGAGTGTCCTTTTTCACTGCACCTAGGTGCTCCATACGATGTTCTTTATCAGAGACTTCATTATCTTCTTTCAAGGCACAATGAAGAGCCTTTGTTTCTTGCCTCCACAGTGAGGGGAGTGCATGCTGAAGCGGTACATGCAGACCCTGCTTGGGGTTGCTTATGGGGGGAGAGCAGTTATCAATCACAATGCACAGAGATGCTTGGGGTTGGACTCTGAAGCACATTCCTGCTCTCTGATTAGTAGGCAATGAAGTGCAAGAAGTGCTCGGTATCAGTGACTCACAGTGAGACAGGAAATCTCAAGCGATCCGCCCTTCCTTCCTGCCCTCCAGACCAGCTGGGTTGCAGAACCACAGGCCTCAGCCAGCCTAGAGCATTGGGGAGAAGGGAAGGGCCAGAGTGGGCAGACCCTGGGCCAGTGCACTAGGCTCCCTTAATGGATCAAAAAGGCAGGACCCCCCACAGTCACACTGCTGCAGGGAAGGTACACTCTCTTTATCCTCAAGGATGCTTTTTCTGTTGAGATTTCTCTTTTCCCCTTTACCCCACATCTCCCTGGTATATTCTCGCCTTTGTATTGTTTTTAAATATAAATACAAAGTTTGGCACAACTCAGTTGAGTGGTTTTCATTTACACTATGTTTTAAAAGCATGCAAGAAATGACATTAGTCATCATTACAAGCAATGTCTTCACAGTGGCAAAATGGCAGAATGTGTCTCTCCAGCAAGATGTAAACACATTACAGTAGGCTTTTGAACCCAGTGTAAAATTCTTTCAATAAAGTTATACCATGTTTCTTGTCATGAGAGCAGCAAATAATCCTAATGATGGTAAAGGCTAACAGTTATGCCAAGAACTGCTTTGAGCACCTTATACCTTTTGAGTCATTGAACTGTTCCCACTACCCTTTGAGATAAGCATTGTTGTTGTTCCCAATTTCCAGATGAGAATGCTATCACAGCAAATAAAATCCTCTTCCCTGTCTCCAAAAATTGCTTTTAAACCTCACAAATAGTGAACAAATGAAGCTGAAACATACAATATCATAAATGAATAAAAAATATCATAAATATCATAAATTAAGCTGCCTCTTGCAGGGATTTGTTATAAGAGTCAAATGAATAAATGACACAAAATGGTGATATACATGTTTCCCATATTTGGCCGAGTTCAGCAATATACTTCCAACTCATTCATTAAACTGTAAAATCATTATCCTAAAAAACATCCAAAGTCAAAACTCTGAAATGAGTTGTTACAGCAGACCAATTTTAGCAGTTATCTTTTTTTTTTAGAGCAAAGTTTTCATATTTTATTGGAATGAAGTGATAACATCTGATAAATTCTGATAAAGATACATTTTTTTAAATATGAAATTTATTGTCAAATAGGTTTCCATACAACACCCAGTGCTCATCCCAAAATGCAGTTATCTTTTTCAAGACCACTTCCCTCTCTTCCTACAGGGCAGCAATGTCAGAAAGTGTCAGAAGTATGCATTCCTGTGTGTTCATGCAGAAACTAGGTCTCAGGTTGAAAAACCATTTATTGGGGTGTGGAGATACACACACACACACACACATATATATATATATATATATACACACACACACACATACATATATATACACACACACACACACATATATATACACACACATATATATACATATATATAACCTTTCAATTCACCTCCTTTTATTTTCCTGCTCTCTCCAAGCTCAGCTCACACCCTGTGTTGCAGCCACGCCAAAATACTTCTAATGAATTGTTCATTGTTGTATGCCTTTGAATAAGTGGCTGCTTTCTCTGTTTGAAAAGCCATTGCTCCCCCATTCCACCCAGTGAATCCTCCAACATTCAGAATTCTGTCCATCTTTTCGTACATTCGAATAGTATTTACTGAACACCTCTTGCAAGGCAGACACCAGGTGGGGTAGGAAGGAGGTTCTGACTGTTTTTATTCTAGTGCATAGAGACAGAGTTGAAAGAGAGAGAGAGAGAGCGGGAGGGAAGGAGGGAGGGAGGAAGGAAGGAAAGCAAAAAAAACAAAGGAAGGAAAGAAGAAAAATGAAGAAGAGAAGGAAAGGAGCAAGGGAAAGGAGGAAAAGGGGAAAGGCAGAGGGAAGGAGGGAGGTACCTACCTACCTTGGTTTGTGTTATGCAGAGCTATATGACATTAGGTGATAAGTGGTTACTTATATCAGGTGTCAGGGATCCAGCCACAAGCTCTGAATGGCAAGAAGGAGACAGTCAGACAGAGGTAGACACAACCAGTTCCAAGGTGCTAAGCTCTCGAGAGCAAGCCCGGTTTCCCAACCAACTGAAAGGAGCTGGCGTGACTGAGGTGCAGTCACAGAGAAAGGCAGCCACCATATTCCATTGGTTTTGTAATACCTGCCAGTAGTTCAAAGTGAAAATTTAAAGCAGAGAATTGATATGATCTAATATATTCTAATAAATCCCTCTGGCTATTGAGAGCACATTGGAGTTTAGGAGGTCAAATGTGGAAGCAGGAAGACAAGGGAGGATACAGGTAAATGAGTCAAAGCAATTCTTTCTTCTCTTTCTTTGTGCTCACACAGCATTTTGTAAAGACTCAATGTTACATGTATTTTAAAAACTGATGTATGTGTTTTCTCCTCTACTTAGACAATAAGATCCTTGAAAGTAGGAATGAACCATCATTACACAAAAATAACAAAGAAAAAATTAATAAATTAAGCCTCTGAAGCTTAAAGTTTCTGAAGACAACAGTCATCTATTCAAATGACCGGATTGCAAAGTAGGTTATTTACATTGCAGAAGAAATAGAAAGCATTACAGTCCAGAGCAGAGGAGGGAAAAAGCATATTATCCAACTGAGGGTATAATACGGAACCAGAACATTAGGGTCTGGTGTTCTTTAACATAGTAGGATGTTAAAACAAGGTGACAGAAGTTTGACAGAGAACAAATCGAGTCAGCTTTC
Organism: Panthera leo; assembly: GCF_018350215.1. Lineage (NCBI taxonomy): Eukaryota > Metazoa > Chordata > Mammalia > Carnivora > Felidae > Panthera > Panthera leo. Next base: position 110,913,500 of record NC_056687.1, read on the forward strand.
CCTTCTGATGTTTCAGTTTCAGATAATGGCTGTATTTAGACTCAGGGTTCTAGGTCAAGATGAAACTCAATGAATATATTGAGAAATTATTTATCTGTGCTGGACTATTAAATAAGAAGTAAACAAAAGTGTCCGATCGCTTTTGGATTGTTCAAATTACAGCAAAACCCTAACACCGAAAAAAAGTGCTGACATTCTAAATGTTTCTTTTTGGAGCTATAAAAAGATCAATCATGAGGAAGGGTGAAGCTTGTTTTTAATGTATTCCCTTCCTCCTTTTCTGTATGTCACTCTCCTCAAGGGATCCTCTGCCTCTACCCATTCAGAGCCCTCAGGGGTGCACAAATTTAATCAAGGCCTTTTTCCTTCAGTCTTTCCCTTGGTGTCTCATGCCCTTTCCCCAACCTACTTCAACTCTAGATCTAGATCTAGATCTAGATCAATCTGTATATCTATAATTTATCCATAAAACATATATATAACTACAAAACAATATGATTATATATGTGGTATAATATATAATATATAACTATATGTAATATATATGACTATCTTTATACATACAATCAGTTAGCAGTTGCCTCATAATAAAATGCCACAGAACTTAGTGACTTGAAACAGCCACCATTTCTGTCTCACAATCCTGTAAATGATCTAGCTAGTTCTTTTGCATTAAGCTAGCTCATTTGGGGCTCAGTGATCTAAAATGGTCTCCTCCCCTTGTCGGAGGCTACAGCAAGAACAGCTAGGACACCAAAGGCCTTTTTTCACATAGCCTCTCATCTTCAAGGACGCTTCTTCACATGGGAGCAGAAGGGTTCCCTGCAGCAGTAGGCAAATTCTAGTTGCAAGCACTTTTATGTCCTCTGCACTACATTTTTCTAATGTCCTACTGGCCAAAGGAAACTACCTGGCCAAGTTCAGTTTCAAGGTAGAGAGAAATAAACTCAGCCTTTTGATGAGAGGCATGGTAAAAGTCTCCTTGTAAAGGGACATGCCTATGGGGACATAAGTAATTTGTGACCATTTTGTGATACATTGCACTATCATTTTGAAGAAATCCCATAATTTCATTCACACTAAGGTAGGTGATAAGGGCTCCTAACAAGGTCCTGTGCTTCTTAATGTGGCAAAATATTTCACCTCAAGAGTGTGAACCTTGAGTCAGAATTGCAGACCCAGTAGCAGAGGAGGAATTCTTCTGCAAAGGACTCTTCCCTAGCATTTCCAGGCCTGATCTAGAGGCAGTCACCCACCTGAGCATAGATCCCATACCTGGTCCCCATATTCCCTAGGCAGTTACATCATGGTGTGCTTGAGAGGCATGATTTGACATATGGAAGGGAGTATGTCAATCATGTGACTGTACCAAATAACCTAGTACATAACTGTCCAATAAGTATTAGTTGAATTGGTTAATTCATATGTGCGTGTGTGTTTATGTGTGTGTGTGTGTGTGTGTATGAGTGTATTGAGAGAGAAGGAGGGAGGGTGAACATGCACAAACACCAGTTCCATTCCAAATACTCAGGCGTCAAGAGAAAACATGACAGAATGGAGCTGACACAGACTTTAAAGCTAGATGCACATACTACCTGTGTAACCTTGGGCAAATGTCTTAATCTCTCTAAGCCTTCGTGTCCTAATCTATAACACTGCCATAATAATACCTTTGCTGCAGGGTTATCATAAAAATTAGATAGAATGATAGATGTAGAATACCTAGAGCAACACATGACATATTAGGGGCATTCAGTCATTAGGGAACAGGAGCCAAGCCTAGCTTCCCACACAAATTCCATTTCTCATTCCTGCCTTCCTTCCGCTCTCGTGCTACTTTCCCTTGGTGATCGGCCTTCTGCCTGCCAGGCCTAGACCAGACCAATCAGAGAAATGAGCAGGGCCAGGAGTAAGGAAATTCTTCTGCATCTTTAGGTTCTGTCAACACGAGGTTTTTCCAGCCATGACAGAAGAGGGTAGTTAAAGCAATGGGAATGAGTGACCAAAGCAGTGTTCCCTCTAGAAGTAAGCCTCTGGCTACCCCTTGTCCGCCATTGTGGTGCTACATAAACTCCCAGCCAGAGCAACTGTACAGACCCAGATCGGCCAGCAGGGTTTGTATAGTTAGCATTTCAGGAAGTATGGATAGATTTCAATTAAAGGTTGCAGACGGAACACATGCCTTCTCTTTGAGGCCTTCACCTCTCACATTCCACAGAAATGCCTATTTTTAAAACTATGTGAAAGAAAAGTTCATAATAAATCCCAGGATCAGGGACTCAAAGATTTCTATATATTTCTCCAAGATGTGTGGGGGATGGGATCACAGACTGTCTGGATTCAAATGTCATCTCGGTCAGTCATAATCTGTATGAATTTGAACAAGTCTGTTTCCTCATTATAAAATGTAGATAATTATAGGACCTCCCTTATACGGTTGTTGTGTGGATTGGCCAAGTCATGTGAAGCACCTACAACACTTCCAGAAACACAGCTCAGTAACAGTTAAATTGTTATAAACCGAAGCCAAGGAATTTACAACTAAGAAATTGCACGGAAGAAAGTTGGAAGTTCAAGCTGGGAATTGGCAAGAATCCAGAAGAAAGTGAAGCAGAAATCAAGGGTATTGGTTTAATATCTACAGAAAAGCTATTCAGTCCGTCTTCCAAAATTCTCTACTCCCACATCCACGTGCAGGGGTGATGTGTACCCTAAGTTAGCTCAAACCAAAGCTGTTCTCTCTAAAGAAGTTGAATAACTCACCTCTGAGGGGCTAAGGCTCCTGTTGTGGCTGCTTGGTACATAAAGGTAGTCTCTCTACTTTGCTGACTAAATGAATGGTTTAACTTAAAAGGATCACCAAGTGATGAAAAATCAGAGATCCCCACACAGGCACCATTTCTGAAACTTAACCATGTCAAAAAATAAGAGCCAAACATTTTCTGAGAGAAGAAACAGGTTATCTATAAAGAAATGAGAATCAGACTGGTATCAGTCTTCTCCCCAACAAAATCAGTTGCTAGAAGATAATGGAAAATGCCTTAAAAGTTCTGAGGAAAAATTCGTTTGAAACTAGAATTATATACCTGTCTAAATTATTTTTCCAGCCCAAAGACATTTTCAAGCATGCGAGAGCTTAAAAAATTTTATCTCCTCTGCATACTTTCTGGGGGAAAAATATTGGGAGATATATATTAGAGCAAAAGAAAAAGTAATCCCAGAAAAATAAGGTCATGGCAGCCAAGAAAAAAATGAACTTGACTTAGAAATTTATGAAAAATAATTATTGGATGAAAGCTGTTCAGCAAGCTTAGAAAATCAACAATCCAAATAGTAACAGGAAATCTGAAGGTTCTAAAGAATAAGTCCTCAAGTGGAAAATATTACTGTAGGAAATATTCTTACTGATAAACTGTATGATATTTGACAAGATTAAACATATTCTAATTCTATCCACAAGAAAAAGAAAATTAATTAGAAATTTCAAATAACTGACATGATGCATGAAGAAATCATGGTCTAAATAGGAAACAAACTATAATATTGTGTGATATTTAGTAAATTGAAAAAGAAGAATCAATTTGACCTTAATACTTGGAATATTCTTCTTCAAAGAATACAGATTTATTAACACAAAGTTAGATCTCCATGTATCCTTTTAATTTCTAAATGTAAATTTATTGAAAAACAAAAAGAATGCATTTGAAAGACAAATTTCAGACTTATTCAATAAATATTGAGCATCGTCTATGTGCCAGTTATATCCACCATGTTTGTGATGTTTTTTTTTTTATTTTTTATTTGAAATGTTCATTTGACAAATGTGCTTTATTTTGTATATTGGCCTTGTTTCCCAGCCCCCACACTGTATTAGACAGGAATGTTTATTTCACAACATATAAACTACTAGCCCTTGTGGTTTACTCCAAAGGGGGAAAAATACAAATGTTCTAGAAACAAATGAGACAAATTATGCCCTGGCATATTAAAGGATATCAGAATTCCTATATTGAAGTCACTTATTTACTTTATTCTAATTCACTGTTACCAAATATAAGCATAACCCCCCCGCCAACACACATACACAAATGGAATATATTGTGGGAATTGGAGATTTATGCTAAGGGATTTTACAAAGCATAAATAATAAAAAATGCTGGATGATTTAGGATAGTTTTTTTTTTCAAAGTGGCATTTGCAGATATTTAGGGGGTATGAATACATTCTCAGTAGTCCATAATTTCTCTGGAGAATTTTGAAATAATGTGACTTTAATTAAATAAATCTCAAATATTAATATAAACACATTCCTGATCGTGTTGATGAACACTTTTGAACACAGTAATGCTATATGACTTCTCTTAAGATTGGCTTGTAATTGTCTTACAGTGATTTTTTAAAAAATTATTGAATTTATTGAAACAAACAAAAATCACCCATTTCTTCAGATCTCCTTTATAGGCCAAAGCATGCTACTTTCTGCCTTAGGTGATAATACTCACATTATTATAGCATTCCAAAAGCTTTTTACTTTAAAAAAAATGTTTTTGACTGAACCTATTGGCAAAACACAGAGTAATCAACCATGTAGAAGAACGCAAGTGATACAAACATTGACAATGTAAAAAGATGGGGTATGTAATTGGGCAGAGATGGAGGGAAGTATATGGGGCATTAATTGTCTCATTTTATGTGAATCCAAATTTCTAAAGTTGATAAACCAAGAAAGAAATATTAATATTATTTACAGATATAAAGGTCACCTCTCAGGGCCTGTTTTGTTTCCTGAAAAATTGGATTGATGAAATATGCCTTATGTATCTCACAGCAGCTTTCCCATGAATGTCATATAAAATTAAAGGTATGGGAGCACTTGGAAAAATAAAAGTGTTTTTAGCATCAAAATGAGTAACTTCTATAGAAGTCTGACCATTTGCTTTTGCGTTCTAACTTCAGATTATCAAAGGATATTTAATATATCCAGTATTTTCATCAGCCCTTTTAGTTTCCATTCTGTGTAGAATCATAGGCCTTTCAAGGTGAAAAGGCTTTCAGCAATCCTAAAGTTCACCTTCCTCCTTTCACAGGTGAGGAAACGGAGGCCACACACAGTTAACTGACTTGATTAAGTCAAACAGCTCTTAAATGACAGAACTCATCCAAAAATTAAGTGTCACGAGCTCTAGGGCAATGTTTTCCTACTACATAGATACATGGCCTAATACAGTAATAATAAGTCCAGATAATAAATCTGATTCTTCAGGACTTTAGGAAAAACTTAGAACCCTGTAGTTTCATATGATCAGAGAATGTCCATGGTATAAATAAATGTGCCTTCCTATCTTATGAAGGTTTATTACATAACTTGAATACAGACCTTACTATATTATTACATAAAAGTTACTTGATTAATAATTTTATGTGCTAAGGTAGTATACTTTACTCACGTTTGATTTAAAAATTCTAATGGAGACTTTGATGTTTCTTAGTTCCTCTGTTTTTTAGAGTAATGGGGCTATCGTAAGCATTCTATAAAAATGGGTTGGCTTATTGTTTCTCTTCTGTTTGTTTTCCTTTTAAGTTTGTGTTTGAAATCATTTCAAACTTATAGGAAAGTTGCAAAAACACTACAAAAACACCTGATTACTCATTACTGAGATTTACCAACTTTTAACATGTTCTTGATCTCTTTCACCCATCTACATTACATACTAAACCTTTAAAAAATATACATATTTTTTCTGACTCTTGTGAGAGTAGGTCACATGTCTTGCCCCTTTATTCTCAATATCCTATATACTTTTTACATAATCACAGTACAATTATTATATTTAAGACTCTTGATATCGATACAACATTTTAAAACCCACATTTCAATTTTATCAATTGTTTCAATATCCTTTATACATTTTTTTTTCCCTTGAGGATATTGTCTAGGATAACATACAGTGTTTAGTTGTAATGTCTCTTTATTCTCATATAATTTAGAAATATTCCTCAGCCTCTTTTTGTCTTTCACGTCATTGGCATTTCTGATGAATACAGCCCAGTTATTTCATTTAATATACTGATTAAGGATTTGGTTTTCTGATGATTGAATTCAGGTTAGCCATTTTTGGTTGGATAGCTACACGAGTGATGTGTCTTTCTCATGGTTTCACATTTGGAAACACTGGATGTAACTTTGCCTCCTATTGGTGTTGTTAATGTCAATCCACTTGATTAAGATGGCATCCTGTTTCCCCACTATACACTGTTTTATTCCTTTATAATTATTAAGTAATTTGTGGAGAGATATTTTGAGACTATGTAAATATCTCGTTCTTCATCAAATTTCCTTCCCTTAGATTTAATCTATTGATTATCCTAGCTTGAATCAATTTTACTGGGAAGGTTACAAAATTGGCAAGTTTTTAACTCTGTTTTATTTATTAGTCTTCTCTGTTTACCAGGTAGTAAGGAATAGCATTGTATTTTTCCTTATGTATTTATTATCAGTTTGGACCTATGAATTCTTGTTTTATTCAATTTAATGCACCTCTGGCTTTCTTTTTCTTTTTTTTTTTTTAATGTTTACTTATTTTTGAGAGACAGAGACAGAGAGAAAGAGATAGGGCGAGAGTGGGGGAGGGGCAGAGAGAGAAAGAGAGACCCAGAATCTGAAGCAGGCTCCAGGCTCTGAGCTGTCAGCACAGAGCCCGTTGCGGGGTTCAAACTCGTGAACTGGGAGATCATGACCCCTTGAGCTGAAATCCAGTATCAGACACTTAACTGACTGAGCCACCCAAGCACCCCTCTTTTTTTTAATGCCCAAATTGTCCTCGATGCCGCCTGTGGGAACTCATTCAGACTGTCTTTTTGTACCTTTGACATATTCTCATCATTTTTTGAGAATTTCCCTATTTCTGGCATAAAAAAATCTCCTGTTCATCTTGTACCTTTACTGCTGCTGCTGTCAAGGAATCAGCGATTCTCAAAAAGCCCTCATTTCTTTTAATGGGGAATGGTATTTGGCCTGATTGATTTTTGAAGTTGACATCATGGAGGTCAATCATGTCCTTTAACAACTCATCTCCTGGTTTAAGTAAAAAAAGCTAGAACTTAAAAAGTATTAGGTTTCATCCAGAATGGAAATACTCTGGGCTTGATTTTTAATTTTTTTTTCTTAGGCTTAGGAAGTAAATGTGAGAAATGAATCCATAGCAACAAAATGTACTGAAGTGTGTATCAAAGAAACATTTTAATTACCACATAAAATACTACAAAACAAATCAATTTGATTAGAAACCTAGCATTTTGAGTTGGAAATCACTGATTCCATTGAATACTGCAAATAAAAATATAAGCTGTATTTTGGAATTCTTCAAGAAAGTCAAGATTGCTCAGCTTGAAAATAGTACATAAACACAAACTCAAAATATGATTTTAAATACACAATATGAAAGTCAATAAGAAAAAAACAATTATGAGATATGAAATTTAAAACTCTAGTATCTGGCATATTATAGCTGCCAACATTTTTATTGAATGAATTTAAGAGATTTAAGAAAAAGATAGCCACTCATAAGAATCCAAATAAAACCATGCATATGAAAAGTATAAAACTGCATAAGTATTTGTAGTAGAATGCTACATATGTCCTCCCTACCTGAATACTGTGTGGTCAATTTCCGATGTAAATACCATTTCTTTTAAATTTTGAGGTGTGTGTGTGTGTGTGTGTGTGTGTGTGTGTGTGTGTGTGTGTGTTTTAACAGGCAGTGGAGAAAGCAAAAAATACAGATGATGCCCAACATGGTATTACAAAAGCAGACTGGACTTCACGTTGTCTTTGCTCAAGAAAAGGAGGCCAGCCTAAACCAGAGCATCCGGGCAGTGGCTTTTCTTTGTGAAACCAGCCTGTGGCAATACCTATTCTCCAGCCGTGAGGCAATTAAATATCTAAGAATGGACCATCCTTCAATTGCTTCGCAAGTGTGAAATCAGCGCTGAGCATGTTCTAACTCACCATATGTGGTAATTAAATGTAGGAACTCACACTTCTGTGTGGCCATAAAACCTCTATTTGGGGAGGGAGGCCGCAAGATCTGCAGTTAGCCAGCCTGAGATCAGATAGCGATATGGGAGACATACCTAGCTTCACGCACTTACAAACACGTCCTCATACACTCCCTCGGTTTATTTCAGAGTCCCCAGGCTTCTCAGCTACTGCATGTAATAGTGAGAAAGAAATTTAGATCAAAAGAGACCGCAGGGCAAGACAGGAGTCCAAGAGCATGACTGGACTGGAGTTTCCAGGTCCTGCTATTTCCTTTCAAGTAATGAAATAAGTGAACATAAAAGAAGAGACCAGGTTAAAAAACAGAAAGGAGGCTGGGCAAGAAGCAGCAATAAGACACCAGCTAGGAAGGATCAAGGTTAGCTCTGCCAGACCTGCTGAGTCTTGCTCATTTAGAGGGAGGCTTCCTCCTATCGGTAAAACTACAGAGCTTTAAAAAAAGTTGTTTTTTTTTTTTTTTTCTAGTGCTCAAGGAGACCGTAGCATACGACAGGAAAATATTTCAGGATCCAATTGTGACTGATGGAAATATCCCTCAGACAAATGGTCTCAGCTGGAGGAGCTATTTATTAACTGGACTCACTGTGAGCAGCACCTCTCATCAGGCATTCAGCAGGAAATGAAGCCTTCCAGGAGGACTCAACCCAGCAGGAAGCTGCAGCTTGTGAGAAGAAATACCTGATTTACCTGCCCCCAAAAAGTGGTAATTCTGGCAACACAGCCGATAAACCCTAACTGCATTTTGAAACGGAATGGGGAGGAATCAACCCAGAGCAAAGCGGGGCCCAGAAGCTGCAAGGCTGGCTCTCCCCTCTATACTTGGGGATCTAGTTGAGGCCCCTGGGTGGCTCAGTTGGTTGGGTGTCCGACTTCGGCTCAGGTCATGATATCACGGTCCGTGGGTTCGAGCCCCGAGTCAGGCTCTGTGCTGACAGCTCAGAGCCTGGAGCCTTTTTCGGATTCTGTGTCTCCCTCTCTCTCTGACCCTCCCCCATTCATGCTCTGTCTCTCTCTGTCTCAAAAAATAAATAAACATTAAAAAAAATTATACTTGGGGATCTAGAGAAGGGAAACCTTGCCACACTGGCTCATCGCCTGCCACGTTCCCAAGAGAATCAGCGGGCCTGAAGGGAAGCTGGGGATGACTCAAGATGACCTGACACCCTGCACCATAGCCCTGCAAAGTGTCTATCTTTGCATAGTCTAGCCAGCACGAAATTCCAAGGGAGGCAGGGAATCCCTGTGGGGTGGAAGGAAGTGACAAGAGAGATCAAGTTAACCGTCAAGTCATGACCTGGTGAGTAAGCTTGAGAGTCTTCCATTTATTGTTTGACTTGAACTCCCTAGGAAAGAAGAGAACAAGTTGGCATTGTCTCATCACAGAGACCATATAACACGACTCACTGTCACGCTTTCTGTCCCTGCCTCTGATTACATTTATGGTGGATACTTGTGGAGGCTGGCTCCTGTCGCTATTTCTTTTATACTTGTAATACATTTACAAAATAAAATCTACATCCCACACACCCATCGCCCTCAGCTCATCATCTACCAATTCCTCACTCCCCTATGTCTTCCCCTACATATGAGACAAGTAAATGAGTGAGAGAAGCGTTCCATTTTTCAAACAACTTGCGGAGTATTAAAGGACGAAGGCTGTTTCAGTCCATTTCCTATATTTTTTATAGCTACAACATAATTATCCTTGATGTTCATAATGGAGGTCTGCACAACTGCAAATTCTACATCACGAAGGACTAAATTATATTCATTGTAGATGTATTGCTATTCATTTTATTGCATTCAAATTTTTGACAATCCATGTGTAACATATTCGGTGGTAGTGATAATAGAGTGGAAAACCCCATTCTTCAAGTAAGCTTCCTGAATCAATTACTGAAGAAACAGGGGAGAACAATGATGGTCTGGAGTTCCTTTGGGAGGGCTATTTTACACATAGGATGAATACAGAGCAGCTCTTCTTAAGGTCTTTGTGTGGATGAGCAAGGCCAGAATTCTCATTCTTTGCTTGAATCTTTAACTTTAGAAGAAAGGTAAAGAACGATCATTTTGAAAATGCTGTTCCAAGGGTAAGTACTCTCTGTAATTATAAACCTCAATTCTTGCTGCCATTATTAATTTTTGTATATATTCTCATGAGACAGGGACGGGATGAGAGTCAACCGTAGCATTTGAAAATAATTGAGTAAACTGAGGGATCACCAAATATGCTTTTTCAAAGTAAGGGAAGAGAAGGCTAAACTTGTCTGGCTTGATTGCCTGGCTTGGAATGGGAAGTGAAAACTGGATTTAATTACAAAAATAGTCAATATTGGCATCAGAAAGTAATGAAAATTTAACGTTAAGCCTAGTGCATAGAATTACAGACCTGCGCTTTTCTTAAATAGCTACCAATTGCATGAAAACCTTTAAGAGAACCTCCAAGCAAATTTTCAATCACAGAATTAGTGCAACAAAGGCTAATTACGCTTTTACCTCTTCTTTGAGTCTTGTGTATACATAGGCACTTAACACCAACAACCATGCAAGCTGTTCTAGAAGTCAATATGTGAAGAGGTGCAAGTTTTTAGTTGATTCAACCAAGCAGATCTTACCAGGGGGGAACCAAATTTAGAATGTTAAAGGTACATATGTGTTGTTGAAAAGTCAAAGGCAAGATTTTCCTTCTCATAATTTACTATTGTTGGAAAAACTATAGGTGATATTTAAATTTTGACAACAGGATTTAAAAAATGTTTACAAATGCTAGTGGAGAGGGCTGGAGTCACAGCTCAACCTCTCCTTGCCCTGGGAAGTCTTCATAAACTTTCAAAGCAATGCTCTCAAATTCAACCTATTATTGGCCACAGAGTTCCTTAGGGCAAAGTTTTCACACATCTCTGAGACAGTTGGTGAATCCCAGTTACCTTTGAAGTGAGATGCCCGAAGTCAATAACCAGGTTGACCTGGTGTGGTCCTGTCTTCACATTCACAAGCAGGTGAAAGGAAGAGTGACACCACTTGTGTAGACAGAGATTTTGTGCTAAAAGCTGGGAGCCGAGCAAGTGAAGCTTTGCTGTCCTGTCCGTTGCCTTCTGTTTCTTTTCTATGGCAGAGGGATTCTAGACTTCAATTCAAGGTTAGGAATGATTGAAAACTGAAACCAGTCCTCCAGATAAATAGGCTCAAAGTATTAGGCAACTTCATAATTCATAAAAATAATAGTTTAGTAAGTAGTGTTAATATGGACTTGAAGAAATTATAAATAAGATACTGTTAAATGTTACTGTTTATTAAAAACATTAGTCAATCCTTTGAAAACTTTGGGTTCTCAAGAATTCTGTTTGCTTTAAAACTGCCCAAATTTCCATTTTGAATTTTCTGCTAAACTTCATTTTGTCTCACTAATGCTAAAACGTGAATTTCAAAATGTGGATTTAATGTAGCCAGCTCTCATATATTTGTCCCTAAAAGTAGTCATGTAGGGATATGATGTTAAACTTCAGGTCCTGATTTTGCTTAAAAATCATGTCTATGTTAAAGTAGTTACAACACTGAGAACTGTGACTGTAGATTATTTTTAAACTCTTATTTGTTCTTCCTTGTGTTTTATCATCATACATTTATAATTTGTATAGTCACATAAAAATATGTTAATAAAAAATGTCCAGTGCTGAGCCAAATCCTGAAAAGAGGCTTTACCCTGCCCATGAGCACATTTAGAGGTTCCCCGTGCAAAGAACAGCAGACATGGAATATACACATTATTTAGCAAGTATTTCCTAAGAGCCCTGTTGTATGTCAGATGCTGCGTGAAGTCCTAGGTAGTTATGGAGCCACCTTAACTACATCTCCTCTTTCGAAAACACTCTCTTTCCACAGCTTTTCCCCTTCAGAAGAGGAACAACATCAGTAATTACTACCTAGACCCAAACTTCAAATCTATGAAAGCCTCTACCAAAATATAAAATAAGATCTCCAAAGGAATTGAACGCTAGATCAAAACTAGGGCAAAGCAAAGTAAAAATAATCTAAAATAAGTATGTATCCAGAAGTGTTGTGTTTATTAGTGTTACTTTTTTAAGGAAGAACTAAAAAAAGGAGAACAGTTTTTATTAAGTATCAACTTTCTGCCAGGCATTAAGCATTGCAATTTATAAATTGAAAATAATTTAATCCTCACGATAGTTGTGTAATATACATCATTACTTATTTTTCTAATGAAAAAACGGTCCCAGAAAGCTTAAGAAACTTGCCCACATCACCGAGCTGATGAAAACAGAGCTAGGATTATAATCTACTTGTTCTGATTTCAAAAGCAAACTGAATTGGTCAGTTTCTTAAACTAATAAAATGAGGAGTAAGAGGGTCATGATCTAAGAAACTTGCCCACATCACCAAGCTGATGAAAACAGAGCTAGGATTATAATCTACTTGTTCTGATTTCAAAAGCAAACTGAATTGGTCAGTTTCTTAAACTAATAAAATGAGGAGTAAGAGGGTCATGATCTAAGAAACTTGCCCACATCACCAAGCTGATGAAAACAGAGCTAGGATTATAATCTACTTGTTCTGATTTCAAAAGCGAACTGAATTGGTCAGTTTCTTAAACTAATAAAATGAGGAGTAAGAGGGTCATGATATAAAGTACTAAATACTAGATAAGTAGAAACGATAATCATTAGGGAAAAGTTTCTGGTTTAAAATTTTTTCCTCAATCACTTCTTTTACCAAGGCAACCAAAGAAACAGAAACTAAGTGAGTAGTTTTGGCCTTTCTCTGTCCTTTGGTAAATAATGTCTTAGGGATCTTGAACCCACAATACTAGAGCAGAACAGAGGCTGGAGTTTAAGCTCCCAGCTAACTAGCTAACTCACACACACACACACACACACACACACACACACACAGATAGATTAAGAGTGTTGCATGATAAAATTGCATAAAATATTAACACCTCTTGCTTTAATTAATAATCCCTTCTGATAGTCACTTCAACTTAAAAAGCTGGGCTTTATAAGACACTGAAACTAAAAAACAACAGCAACAAAACTTGAGCTTCACTCATATAAGTTCTCAATAATTAAGAAGTATTATGTGACTCAAATGTTAAAATGCAGATAAATTCCAAATATCTGGTCCAGCCATACTCTTTTAAACTCCAATTGTTTGTTTTTATTGGGAATCCATTTCATTTGGCCACTAAGTATGTGATTCCCTTTTTGGAATCTATTCCAAAGTCTGTTCCCTTTCTGGAATATAAATTTCCTATTTTAAAACAATGTGGATTGTTTTAAGATAAATAAATAAGTAAATAAATAAATAAAATTCAATGAATCTGAAAACAGTAAGCCTATCTCTTTTATTCTGATTTTCTATGTCAGTGTATGGAAAAAAAAAATAAGAGTTTCATTTGTTCCAGAACTTTGTTCATACTGCATTCTATTGCATGATCAAGAAACATAAGTACAATATCTTTTGGAACGTTTAATTCAGTTATATTATCACATATTTGAAAATGGACTTTATCATCTTGATATACTACCCAGAGCTTGGGGTGGAGAAAGGCCTCAAGGAAGGCCTGGTGTTCTCACAAATGCCATCAATCTCGCCTCCTGCCATTCTCAACTCTTCTACCATCAAGGACAGAGAGCGAGCTCAGGCTCATCCATTTAGCACATATCCCTCTAGCAACATGTTGTCATTTCCCTTCTCCTTTGACACAACACTTACTGTTCCTTAAAATGTATTCCACCTGGAGGAGTAAGGCATTTGCCATTTGACTATAGAAAGCTACAGTGTTTCTCTCAAAGATGGTATCATCGTTATTGGCATTTGGGACTTATTTAAGCAGGACTCACTGGCTGGGAAGTCATTTAGCAACCCTGACCCTGGGGTACTGAATGCCAGCGATCCCCCTTCCCAACTGCAACAACAAATTCAGTAGAATAAAATGCCACAATATATATATTTGCACAAACCCCTCAGGAGACAGTATTTCCCTAACTGCCAATCACTAATTTAAGCCAACTGCCTCACTAAGCCACAGATAAATGAGCAACTTGCTCAAGATCATAGAGATAATGAATATTTTTTAAAAATGTACTCTTCTTCATATCAAGAAAAGATTTTCAGTGCATAACTGGACAGTTATTTGAAGTACTTCTTCCAGTTATGCATATGGTTTTGAAAGTAAATATTAACTTTTATGACAGTAAGTGAAAGGCAGAAAAGTAGGCACTGTTGTAATGTTTACTTAAAGGAATTAATATCAAATATCTGTGATGTGTATGATATAAACAATATTCCCTTAGAGCAATGATTCTCAAAGTGAGATCTTCAAAGCCTTCAGGTCTCTGAGACCCTTTCAGGGCCCCAATGAAGCCAAAACTATTTTTATAATAATACTAAAACATTTTTTGCCTTTTTACTATGTCAATACTTAAACTGAAGGTGCCAAAAATAAAAAAAAAAATAGTTGGGAAAAATTTTGTGCTAGTGTCTTAGCACAAATCAAGGCAATGACACCAAATTGGGCTTACTAGTAGTCATTGTATTTCATACTACCAGAGAGATAGAAAGAGAGACAGAGGAAATTTGATAACATCTGTGTGATTCTTCAACAAAGTAAGAACCATGCTAGGAGAAATTTTCAAAGGCTTTTGCAAGATTTACTACCGTTGAGTCAATAAAAATAACTAAAATTAATTTTCATGTTGACTTTTAAAAAGACACAGTCATTGACAAATTTCTAAGGTTTTCACATTTTATGGGAAAATTTAGTCAAAACTTCACTACTTCCTGGCATCTCCTTCAAAGTTCATTGATTGGGGTCCTAGAAAAAAGCTTCAGCTACCTCGACAGCTCTTTTACCACTCTGTGATATCACTGTAGGTGAACACTTTAACTCTTACAAAGGAGAGAGAAATTCTACTCTTCAGGTTACATAAGGCTTCGTGAGAGGTCATACAGTGTTGCACCCATAGCCAGAATGCCTTTACTTAAGACCTATGTGTTTGTAAACTTAACTTCCCTTGACTCAGCTTACTTATTTGTAAAATAGTGCCAACATCCAGGTAAATTGTTTGGAAGAATAGTGGCATATAGAAATACTCAGTAAGTACTAGCTCTTATTTTAAGAATAAATTAAGGAAAACACAACTTTCAAGAATGAATCCATATTTGAATTATAGAAATGTAGAGATCATCTATAAATATTATGTTCACTATGGGACATTTGCAAGGACAGATTGTGTAGAAGGGCCCAATGATTTGAAGATCTAGAAATTAATATGTAATGAGAAGTTTGTATCTAATCAATAGTTGCAAAAACATTTTTACAAATTCTAAGTGTGAAGAATGTCTTCATTCTTAGGTAAATGAATACCAATATTATTTTTAGAGATTTTAGTCTCTGGACTACCTTTAATATATAATGAATTAAAGGTAAACTTCATGAGTTAAAGTTAAAAGCCAAATTACTATGCACATCAATTTTTAAGAATATCAATCTGGGGCGCCTGGGTGGCGCAGTCGGTTAAGCGTCCGGCTTCAGCCAGGTCACGATCTCACGGTCCGTGAGTTCGAGCCCCGCGTCAGGCTCTGGGCTGATGGCTCAGAGCCTGGAGCCTGTTTCCGATTCTGTGTCTCCCTCTCTCTCTGTCCCTCCCCCGTTCATGCTCTGTCTCTCTCTGTCCCAAAAATAAATAAACGTTGAAAAAAAAAAAAAAAAATTTAAAAAAAAAAAAAAAAAAAAAAAGAATATCAATCTATACATTTGATTGTGTATTTATCTGTAGCAGATATATTTTACCAGGTATTTTCAGCCTACATAAAAAATTAATATGATTCGTCATCTCAAAGTATTATACACTGTCATATTATAAGTGTTTTCTACCTTGCTATGTTTCCACTCTTTGTCTTACCAAATGACTTCAATTTGTCAACACTAAAGAAAAACATAACAAAAACCTTTCCTAGTCAGTATTCTTGTTAATATAGCACATTAAAATGCACCTTCTGTATCATAGGAACATAGCATGCTGCTATTAGAGATCACATTAATTTTAATAGACAAAAACAAAAAGAAGCACATATAAAACTTGGTATACAATATTTTTTATGTAACCAAATGTTTCAGTATCACTATAGATAAAATTTGATATAATCTTGACCTTATCACATTTTAGATTATAACATATATGCACTGCTCTCAGCAATGAACATAAATTCCATCTTTCTGCTCTGTACCTTGTATACACCACATAAATGATAAGCTGGTTCTGAGGGGGGGGGGATTGTTATATTGCTTTCTCATCCTTCGGATGAGCATATTTTAGGCCTGAGTGTTACACCCTGTCACCTTGAATAAATGATTAATAATTTTTAGCGTTACTGAAACTACTTCCGTTATTGATGACCGCTCGTTTGGTTTGCAAACTTTAAAGTTATGGTGGTGAACTGTTTAAAGTTATGGCTTATCTTTGCCAAAAACCGCTAACAAATTAAAAAGCAACATTCTTGGGAGCTGCTGAATATTCCCCCTTCCTAAAATTCAACAGAGACATGACTAGTGGAAGCACAAGATGTTCCAAAGAACTATCACATGGAACAGTAGGAGAGTCTCCATTTCAACTTTTACAAATAAGCATTTGAGCCAAAGCCTGACCTGCAGATATCAAACAAAGGAGTATCTATATATTCCTTAAAAAATAAAGGCCTGATTCTTAAAATCATTTCTTTTTCTTTTTATAAATACTCTTATTACTCTAGTACTTTAGTTACATAAATGAATTTTCAAAAAGAATGACATACATATTGCTATATCAACACCCTAAACATGGTGTGAAAACAATATAAGAACATTGACCTGAATGATGTTTAGAGAAAAGTTAAATATATTAAATCTATGTTGCAGACATGTTTTTTATAGCCTGGCATGTCTCCAGAGCTCCTCTCCCCTGCCATTCTGAATCTTTGTCCTTCTGGAGTGGTAACCTCAAACCTGAATCCAAAAGAGGCATGTGAGAATTCCAAATTCTAGTAGCAAAAGCCACAATGATGCATTTAGCCAGAGCCAATCAGAATGAATCCCAATCACTGGCTGGGATTATGAAAAAATCTACAGTAGCAGGATAAATGACTGCCCAAGAATAAAGCCAATCAAGAAGCATGCAGTGATGACCTCTGGAGAATGAGAAATTGAATCCTGAACCATTATTTGAGGACCTAGATTTATCACTGCTCAAATTCAAATCACCTCTGAACTTCTTTAGTCACATAAGAAAATAATTCTCTTTTGTGTTTTAAGGGACTTTAAGTTGGTTTCTACTGCTTGCAAGGCAAAGCACCCTCATTAACATGATCTATTACTCTAGCTATTTAAAGAAGAAAAAATAGGGGCACCTGGGTGGCTCAGTCGGTTAAGCAGCCGACTTCAGCTCAGGTCATGATCTCGCGGTCCGGGAGTTTGAGCCCCGCGTCGGGCTCTGTGCTGACAGCTCAGAGCCTGGAGCCTGTTTCAGATTCTGTGTCTCCCTCTCTCTGACCCTCCCCTGTTCATGCTCTGTCTCTCTCTGTCTCAAAAACAAATAAAACGTTAAAAAAGATTTTTATAAAAAAAAAATAAAGAAAAAAAAGTCTCAGGGCACCTGAGTGGTTCAGTTGTTTAAGTGTCAGACTTTGGCTCAGGTCATGATCTTGTGGTTTGTGAGTTTGAGCCCCATGTGCCTTGTGCTGACAGCTAAGAACCTGGAGTCTGCTTTGGATTCTGTGTCTCCCTCTCTCTCTGCCCCCTCCCCACATGTGCTCTCTCTCTCTCTCAAAAATAAATAAACATGAAAAAAATTTTTTTAAATAAAATATAAATAAATAAATAAATAAACATTAAAAAAATTTAAAAAAATCTTTATACTCCATATAGATGAGTTTGTGATGAACCTGATTCCCCAAATACTCCAGGGGATTGTAAATCATTTTAAAGTTTTGGAAAGCAATATGAATATAATGACCTATATACATATTATGTTCTAGTATTTTGCTTAAGAATACAATATGGCAGGTGAATAATTATTAAATGCAGTGTAATATGCCTCAAAATATTAAATGCAACAATCTAAATCTTAACTATAGCACAATAAATAAACATATGATAGTATATTAATACCATATTATGCAAATCTTAAGTTATAAAGATTATGCAAAAAAAAGAAATATTTGTGATATAATATTAAGTAAAAAGGATAAAAAACATTGTACTTATTATAATAATTACAGCTATATAAAATGATATATGGATGGAGACAGTGATTCTCAACTGTGGTTCCATATTAGAACCTCCTGGGGAGTGTTGTTAAAAATGTAAAAAGTGTTGACGTCTTAGAAATTCTGATTAAATTGGTTTGGGATGGTCATTGGTATTTTTCTAAAGCTCTCTAGGCGATTCTTATGTGCCACCATTAATAGAAGTTTTAGAATAAGAAAAAAAAAAAGAATAGTAAGCCCCTCCCAGTAAGTCAAGACATAGTTCATTTTTATACATTCACTTATTCACAACTTGTCATATTCACATACTCATAAATTCTTCTTTGTGTTGGCATTTCTTATCCATGGTTAAACCTGAAAACGGTTCAGGTTTTGATAGTTTCTCTAGTAGCTGAGGAAAAAAATGGCAGCTTAATTATGTCCTAGAGTAGAACAGAGGAAAAAAGGATGGTTGGGGAGCCTATTTTCAGGTATAAATTAATTGCTGGATACACCAAAACCTGACATATCCCAGTCTCTTGTGTTAATAATTTTAATGGTTTTCCTATGGTATTTGCTACTTGGACTTTTTTTTTTTAAAGCAGGTGGCCTGCTGTGTGATTTGCATATGTGTACATGGATTTCCTCTTATCTCCTAGTGTCTCTGTCCTAAGTCTCTTTTGTTGGACCATTCTCCACTCAAGGTTAGAGAAACCCAAAGTTCAGGCCTCAGCTCTTCACACCCTCACCCAGCCTGGGTGATGGATGCACATATGACTTTCAACTATCTATCTCCAGGCCTGACCTCTTCCCTGAACTCCATACAGCCAGCTGCCTCCTCAGCATCTCCATTTGAATGTCTAATAAGCATCTTGACCTAAAGCAGAGCCAAACTCCTAGTTTTCCCCCCCAGACTTAATTGTCCCTGAGTGTTCTCCATGTCACCATTCACCTATCTGAACCAACCATCAGTCTCATCCTTGATTCTCGGTCTCAACACTTGTCCAGTTCATCAGCAAATCCCTTTGGTTCTACCTTAAAAGTACATCTTGGGTTCAATTCACTTCCCATCAATTTCAATTTATTCCAAGCCATCAGGATCTAATAGCCAGCCTGCTTTTACTCATGTCCCCCATTGTGTAAATTAGGTCAGATAATTTTTTTTTCTAGCTGATAGCCCTCCAGTGGTTTTCTATCACAATCAAAATAAAATCTATATCTTCACCCAGCTGGCCAGGCTCTGTATGATCTGGACTTTGTCTCCCCTGCTCTCCCATGACTCACAGAGCTGCAGGCTTCATAAGCCTTCCATGCTGTTCCTCACGGGCACCAAGCCTTTTCTAGCCTCAGGGTATTTTCTCTCCTGCCTAAATTTCTCTGTCCTCAGATTTCTGTGTGCCTCAGCATCTCATACTTCTCCCCAGTGTCTATCAAAGTTCACCTTCTCAGAGAGGCCTTCCCTGAACACCTATCAAAAAGATATCAAAAAGAGAAGATCCTTGAAAATCATCCAAAAGATTCCTCACCACCCACATCCCTTTCCATCCCTTTAAGATGCTTAATTTTTCTTGATGGTACTTACTGCTATCAGTGTCACATATGTATCTGCTATTGTCTGACTTCCTCATACTCTCCATGAAAATGGGGATTTGATGAGTTTTATTTGCTGCTTTATCCTCCAGCTTTAGAACAGTACCTGGCACATAGTAGGCAGTCAATAAATATTTGTGGAACTAATGAATCAATACAAAAACAATGAATCAGTGATACACACACACACACACACACACACACACATATAAGTATATATATTTTTTAGGACAGTATAATTTTTTAGGACAGTTTTAGATTTACAGCAAAATTGATCATGTTTTTGAGTTACAGAGAGTTCCCATATATCCCCTGCCCTATATATCCCCACATATGCAGTCTCCCCCACTACGTACATTTGGTACCTAAGTGGTACTTTTTTTTTTTTTTTAAACTTCCCAGCAGTTTTTTCTTCTAATTTTATTTTTTTAAATTTACACCCAAATTAGCATATAGTGCAACAATGCCCTCCAGTAACCCTGTTTGTTCTCCACATTTAATCTCTTACGTTTTGTCCCTCTCGCTGTTTTTATATTATTTTTGTTTCCCTTCCCTTATGTTGATCTATTTTGTCCCTTAAAGTCCTCATATGAGCAAAGTCATGATATTTGGCTTTCTCTGAATGACTAATTTTGCTTAGCATAATGCCCTCCTGTTCCATCCACACAGTTGCAAATGGCAAGATTTCATTCTTTGTGTATATATATACCACATCTTCTTTATCCATTCATCCACTGATGGACATTTGAGCTCTTTCCATACTTTGGCTATTGTTGATAGTGCTGCTATAAACATGGGGGTGCTTGTGTCCCTTCGAAACAGCACACCTGTATCCCTTGGATAAATGCCTAGTAGTGCAATTGCTGGGGCATAGGATAGTTCTATTTTTAGCTTTTTGAGGAACCTCCATATTGTTTTCCAGAGTGGCTGCACCAGCTTGCATTCCCACCAGCAGTGCAAAAGAGATCCTCCTTCTCCTTATCCTCACCAACATCTGTTGTTGCCTGAGTTGTTAGGTTAGCCATTCTGACAGGGGTAAGTAAGGTGGTATCTCATTGTGGTTTTGATTTATATTTCCCTGATGATGAGTGATGTGGAGCATTTTTTCATGTGTCAGTTGGCCATCTGGAAGTCTTCTTTGGAGAAGTGTCTATTCATGTCTTTTGCCCATTTGTTCACTGGATTATTTCTTTTTTGGGTGTTGAGTTTGATAAGTTCTTTATAAATGTTGGATACTAACCCTTTATCTGATATGTCGTTTGCAAATATATTCCCCATTCTGTTGGTTGCCTTTTGTTTTTGCTGATTGTTTCCTTTGCTGTGCAGAAGATTTTATTTTGATGAGGTCCCAGTAGTTCATTTTTGCTTTTGTTTCCCTTGCCTCCGAGATGTGTTGAGTAAGAAGTTGCTGCGGCCAAGATCAAAGAGGTTTTTGCCTGCTTTCTCCTGGAGGATTTTGATGGCTTCATGTCTTACATTTGGGTCTTTCATCCATTTTGAGTTTATTTTTGTGTATGGTGTAAGAAAGTGGTCCAAGTTCTACTTCTGCATGTTGCTGTCCAGTTTTCCCAGCACCACTTGCTGAAGAGACTGTCTTTATTCCATTGGATATTCTTTCCTGCTTTGTCAAAGATTAGTTGGCCATACGTTTGTGGGTCCATTTCTGGGATCTCTATTCTGTTCCGTTGATCTGAGTGTCTGTTCTTGTGCCAGTCCCATAATATCTTGATGATTACAGCTTTGTAGTATAGCTTGAAGTCTGGGATTGTGATGCCTCCTGCTTTTTCTTTTTCAAGATTACTTTGGCTATTTGGGGTCTTTTCTGGTTCCATACAAATTTTAGAATTGTTTGTTCTAGCTCTGTGAAGAATGCTGGTATTATGTTGATAGGGATTGCATTAAATATGTAGATTGCTTTGAGTACTATCGACATTTTAACAACATTCATTCTTCCTATCCAGGAGCATGGAATCTTTCCTTTTTTTGTGTGTCTTCTTCAATTTCTTTCATAAGCTTTCTACAGTTTTCAGTGTATAGATTTTTCACCCCTTTGGTTAGGTTTATTCCTAGGTATTTTATGGTTTTTGGTGCAATTGTAAATGGGATTGATTCCTTGATTTCTATTTCTGTTGCTTCATTGTTGGTGAATAGGAATGTAACCAATTTCTGTGCGTTGATTTTGTATCCTGCAACTTTGCTGAATTCATTAATCAGTTCTAGCAGTTTTTTGGTGGAGTCTTTTGGGTTTTTCATATAGAGTATCACATCATCTGCAGAGTGAAAGTTTGACCTCCTCTTGGCCCATTTAGATGGCCTTTTATTTCATTGTGTTGTCTGATTGCAGAGGCTAAGACTTCCAATACTATGTTGAATAACAGTGGTGAGAGTGGACATCCCTGTCTTGTTCCTGACCTTAGGGAGAAAGCTCTCAGTTTTTCCCCATTGAGGATGATATTAGCACTGGGTCATTCATACATGGCTTTTATTATCTGGAGGTGTGATCCTTTGATTCCTACTTTCTTGAGGGTTTTTATCAAGAAAGGATGTTGTATTTTGTCAAATGCTTTCTCTGCATCTATTGAGAGGATCACATATGGTTCTTGTCCTTTCTTTTATTGATGTGATGAATCACATTAATTGTTTTGCAGATATTGAACTGACCCTGCATCCCAGGTATAAATCCCACTTGGTCATGGTGAATAATTTTTTTAATGTATTCTTGGATCCAGTTGGCTAATATCTTGTTGTGGATTTTTGCATCCATGTTCATCAGGGAAATTGGTCTATAGTTCTCCTTTTTAGTGGGGTCTCTGTCTGGTTTTGGAATTAAGGTAATGCTGGCCTCATAGAAAGAGTTTGGAAGTTTTCCTTCCATTTCTATTTTTAGGAACACCTTCAAGAGAATAGGTGTTACCTCTTCCTTAAATGTTTGGTAGAATTCCCCTGGAAAGCCATCTGGCCCTGGACTCTTGTTTTTTGATTACAATTTGATTTCTTTACTGGTTATGGGTCTATTCAACTTTTCTATTTCTTCCTGTTTCAGTTTTGGTAGTGTATATGTTTCTAGGAATTTGTCCATTTCTTCCAGATTGCCCATTTTATTGGCATATAATTGCTCGTAATATTCTCTTATTGTTGTTTTTATTTCTGCTATGTTGGTTGTGATCCCTTCTCTTTCATTCTTGATTTTATTTATTTGGGTCCTTTCCTTTTTATTTTTGATCAAACTGGCTAGTGGTTTATCAATTTTGTTAATTCTTTCAAAGAACCAG
Source organism: Panthera leo (assembly GCF_018350215.1). Taxonomy (NCBI): domain Eukaryota; kingdom Metazoa; phylum Chordata; class Mammalia; order Carnivora; family Felidae; genus Panthera; species Panthera leo. The sequence continues at coordinate 110,936,663 of NC_056687.1, forward strand.
CTTTGGGTTTCATTGATCTGTTCTACTGTTTTGTTTTTTTTGTTTTTTTTTTTTGTTTTTTTTTTTATTTCTATAGCATTAGTTTCTGCTCTAATCTTTATCATTTCCTGTATTCTGCTGGTTTTGGGTTTTATTTGCTGTTCTTCTTCCAGCTCTTTAAGGCGTAAGGTTAGGTTGTATATTTGAGATCTTTCTTACTTCTTTAGGAAGGCCTGAATTGCTGTATGCTTTCCTCTTATGACCACCTTTGCGGCTTCCCAGAGGTTTCGGGTTGTGGTGTTATCATTTTCATTGGCTTCCATATACTTTTTAATTTCCTCTTTAACTTCTTGGTTGGCCTGTTGATTCTATAGAAGGAAGTTTTTTAGTCTCCAAATATTTGTTACCTTTCCAAATTTCTTCTTGTGGTTGATTTTGAGTTTCATAGTGTTGTGTTCTGAAAATATGCACGATATGATCTTGGTCTTTTTGTATTTGCTGAGGGCTGATTTGTGTCCCAGTATGTGGTCTATTCTGGAGAATGTTCCATGTGCACTGGAGAAGAATGTATATTTTGCTGCTTTAGGATTATATGTTCTGAATATATCTGTTAAGTCCATCTGGTCCAATGTGTCATTCAAAGCCATTGTTTCCTTGTTGAGTTTTTGATAGATGATCTGTCCATTGCTGTGAGTGTAGTGTTGAAGTCTCCTACTATTATGGTATTACTATCAATGGGTGCTCTGATATTTGGTGCATCGGGGTTTACAATTGTTAGGTCTTCTCGTTGGATAGACACCTTGATTATGATATAATGCCCTTCTGCATCTCATGATACAGTTTTTATTTTAAAATCTAGATTGTCTGATATAAGTATGGCTACTCCGGCTTTCTTTTGTTGACCATTAGCATGATAGATGGTTCTCCATCCCTTTATTTTCAATCTGAAGGTGTGTTTAGGTCTAAAGTGGGTCTCTTGTAAACAGCATATAGATGGGTCTTGTTTTCTTATCCATTCTGTTACCCTATGTCTTTTGATTGGAGCATTGAGTCCATTGATGTTTACAGTGAGTACTGAAAGATAAGAATTTATTGCCATTATGTTGCTTGTAGAGTTGGAGTTTCTGGTAGTGTTTTCTGGTCCTTCCTAATCTTTGTTGCTTTCGGTATTTATTTATTTATTTATTTATTTACTTATTTATTTATTTTTTCATCTTTTCTCCCCTCAGAGAATCCCCCTTAAAATTTCTTGCAGGGCTGGGGTGCCTGGGTGGCTCAGTCGGTTAAGTGTCTGACTTCAGCTCAGGACATGATCTCACGGCTTGTGAGTTCAAGCCCCATGTCAGGCTCTGTGCTGACAGCTCAGAACCTGGAGCCTGCTTCAGATTCTGTGTCTCCCTCTCTCTCTGCCCCTCCCCCTCTTGTGCTCTATCCCTCTCAAAAATAAATAAACATTAAAATTTTTTTTTAAAAATTCTTGCAGGGCTGGTTTAGTGGTCACAAACTCCTTTAGTTTGTCTGGGAAACTTTTTATCTCTCCTTCTATTTTGAATGACAGCCTTGTAGGATAAAGAATTCTTGGCTGCATATTTTTCTGATTCAGCACATTGAATATATCCTGCCACTCCTTTCTGGCCTGCCAAGTTTCTGTGGATAGGTCTGCTGCAAACCTTATCTGTCTTCCCTTGTAGGTTAAGGACTTTTTTCTCTTGCAGATTTCATGATTCTCTCCTTGCCTGAGTATTTTGTGAATTTGAGTATGATAGGCTTTGTTGATGGTCGATTTTTGTTGAATCTAATGGGGGTCCTCTGTGCTTCCTGGATTTTGATGTCTGTGTCTTTCCCCATGTTAGGAAAGTTTTCCACTATGATTTGCTCACATAACCCTTCTACCCGTTTCCTCTCTTCATCTTCTGGGACCCCAATGATTCTGATGTTGTTCCTTTTTAATGAGTCACTGATTTCTCTAATTCTTAAATTGTGCTCTTTTGCCTTAATCTCTCCCCTTTTTTCTGTTTCATTATTCTCCATAAGTTTGTCCTCTATATCACTGATTCTCTGTTCTGCCTCATGCATCCTTGCCGTCATGGCATCCAATGTATATTGCAGCTCAGTTATAGCATTTTTTATTTCTTTTATCTAGCTTTTATTTCTTTTATCTCTGCAGAAAGGGATTCTAATCTATTTTTGACCCCAGCTAGTATTCTTATCGTGATTCTAAATTCTGGTTCAGACATCTTGCTTGAATCTGTGTTGCTTAACTCCCTAGCTGTCATTTCTTCCCATTCTTTCTTTTGTAGTGAATTCCTTTGTTTCATAATTTTGAATGGAGAAAAAGAATTAGGTAGAAAAATTAAAATTGAAAAAAATTAAAATGAAAAAACTATTAAAATTAAAAAATTAAAAACAAACACACACACACACAAAAACATCAAATAAATGATGCTAGATCCTAGGTGTGTTTGGTCTAGGTGTTGAAAGTGGCTTGATAGATTAGCGAAAAAAAGGGAGAAAAATTGAAAAAAAAAGGAAATTATTTGAAAACTTGAAAAAATACACTGAAGTAGACTAAAATGAAATGATAGAAGTAAAATAGAATTTTTAACTTTTTATACAAAAGTAAAAAATATAGTAGAAAAAAATTAAAGAAGAATATTTTTAATAAAAATTGAAAATAAAAATGAATATTTTCTCTTCCTGCTGAAATCTGTGGTTCAGGTTGTGCAGATTGCTGTGTTAATCCTCAGATCAGTTTTCTAGGTGTGCAGGATGGTTTAGTGTTGGTCTGGCTGTATTTCATGGATGTGAGACACACAAAAAACTTCCATGCTGTTCTGCCATCTTGGCTCCTCCTGCCCAGTGGTACATTTTTTATAATCTATGAATGTACATTGACCCATCATTATCATCCAGAGTCCATAATTTCCATTAGGGTTCGCTCTTGATTCTGTACATTTCATGGTGGGACTGGGAAGGATTAAATCACTGCTTTTCTCTGGCCAGCTTGAAAGCCATCTTCAGCAACTCTCAGCATCACTGCTTCTAGTTTTGGTGACTCAGTCACTAGTTCAGGCCACATGTAACAATTTGTGATTCATCTCCCTACCTCTAGCGTGACCTTCTCAAACTTACCCGCCACACTGAGAAGTAAGTAGGACTGTATTATCCTTAAATGAAACCTTTCCCAAGGACCCCGGTAGCACAGGACACTGTTACTTGCCCCACCCCTCACTTACACCATTCCTTGGGGGATGCAGGCTCGCTAGTCTTCTCTGACAGAAGGGCATATACAGCTACAGTTCAGGTGTCCTCCTCTGCAGTTGCTTTGTCTCTGTCATGGCACTTCATCACAACTCGCAGAGACTACTACAAGAGGAACCAACAGAAACACAAGACACTGAATGGAGCATTGATCCTGGAACTAGATTATTTGGGTTCAAATCCTGTTTGCCCTTTAGTACTTGTATGGCCTTGGCAAGTCACTTACCCTTTTTTGGCTTCAGTTTCCTCATCTGTAAAATGAAGATAACTATAATATAGGTCTCATAGACTTGTGATGGTTACAAGACCTGATACATGTGAACTATTCAGAAAAGTACATGGCACATGGCAACGACGATACACATTAGTGATTATTTTATTATCACTACATCAGTCTCTGATTTCAACTTCTATGTGTGTTTTGACTGGGTTACACTGTACATTTTCAGCAAGTTCGTATTCTTCCTCAATGCTTCTTACACAAATCTGGGTTTCAAATTATTTGACTCTCACATTGGATGGTTATGCAGGTAACAGCAACAAACAAGGAAATGATGTTGTTTAAACTTTGTAATCCCAATTCTCATTGTGACTCATCTTTTATTTTTTGTTCTTAAAGATGGTCTTAAAATTTTTTATGAATTCGCTCAGTCTCCCACAACAAAGTACCGTGGGTTAGGTGACTTAAGCAACAGAAATCTCTTCTCATAGTTCCAGAGGCTAGAAGTCTCAGATCAAGGGGTCTGCAACATTGGTTTCTTCTGAGACCTCTCTTCTTGGCTTGTCAAGGTTCATCTCTCGGTGTCTTCACATCTCTGTGTCCTAATTTCCTCTTTTCATAAGGACACCAGTCAAATTATGTTAAGGCCCATCCTAATGACCTAATTTAAAAAAAAAATTTAATGCTTATTTATTTTTGAGAGAGAGAGAGAGAGAGAGAGAGAGAGCACAAGCAGGGGAGGGGCAGAAAGAAAGGGAGACACAGAATCTGAAGCAGGCTCCAGGCTCCGAGCTGTCAGCACTGAGCCCGAAGCAGGGCTCGAACTCACAAGCTGTGAGATCATGACCTGAGCTGAAGTCGGACGCTCAACTGACTGAGGCACCCAGGCGCCCCAAATTTTTAACTTAATTTCCTATCTAAAGACTTTATCTCCAAATACAGTCACATTCTGAGGTACTGGGAGTTAGGACTTCAATATAACGAATTTTGGAGGATACAATTCAACTCAGAACAATGCCACATCACTTATTTCAAGCCACTTTTCTGCAGAGCTGACATAAATTATTGATACTTAAATATATGAACTCTATCATAAGTCACAGTCCAATGAATTAAAAATTTTGGAAAAACACAGTTATTAATACTTAAATCCATGTGAAAAAAAGGTATTTTTAAAATTAAATATAATAGAATGCCAAGTCACAGCTTAAATGTTAAGGGAAAAAAATAGTATAGATAAATGAGTCATCCATAATTGTTTCTTTATTCAATATTGATAAAATTATATATTTTAAAAAGAGAGGTCATTTGCAAACTGTCAGCAATGCTATGGTCAAGGCCAAACAAACCAACAAAATTATGAAGTTAAATTATTTTCTCAAGGCTAATTTAAAAAGCAGTGACCTAAAAATTAGTAAAACTTGAAAATGCAATACATAAACTTGATGGCACCACAGACACTAATTTAATTCTAAAAATTATGTTAGCTTAATAAATATTTTAGTTTTTTAAATTAACATCATGACTTTATAAGCCCTAAATCAACTTTTTTTTCTTGCTACTATCATCTGCCAATTTGCAGATGGATTGGTCCCTGAATCTGTGTCTATGTCAATGCAGACCTGGGAAATAACACAAGTAATTAATAAAATGTTAAGGGTTATATATCTCAGTCCTAGATTCCAACCAGATTTATTCTTGTATTATTTAAAAGTTTTGAAAAGGAATATTTGGAGGAAAAAAATGAATCAAAGTAGGTATTATAAACTTTAGGGTAGGGTTTATCTGGTGTTAAATAAATTTGCTTAGGAGCTCTGCTCAAATAAGTTATTAGGTAGTAAATCATTTTAAAACAAAGACAGACTGTAGTGCCACCTGCGCTCCTAATACATCATTTGTTTTGTAACATTGAAGGACAAAGATCATGTTATGTGTTTTCTTGCTTTTAGTGACAAATATAAGATATGGATAATAAATCAGGTTTCTAAACCCTTTACCCTCTGCCACTACAAAAATAAAACATATTGATAAAATTCCATAATTTGTAAAGTACAAATGACTTTGCTATGAAGTGAACCTTCAAGAATTTTTGAATGAAAATTTTAAATGCTGTAGGAGTTATTGGTGTAGGGTTTAATATATTTGCAACTAATAGCCAAAGAGATGAATTCTGAAGTGCCAGGCCTGAGGTATTCACCATAAAATGCCTTGTTTAATGTTTCCTTAATGAAATCAAATCGTTAAGATAATGAAAATAAAGAGAAAGGTCAAGTCACTGCGGATAAGCCACTTAACCTTATATCTTATTGCACATAACAGCACCGAGTAAGAAACCAATCTTCATAAATTGGATTTATTTCATATTCCTAATGCTTATGAATAAATCATCTTCTGTAATTAAATAATGTGTGCTTCTTTTCTGAAAACCCTGCTACCAGCTGTTAGGATAGGTTTGGGTTTTCCTGATTTGATATACGTCTGCTGGGGCCCTTCCTATGGAGTCAAAGTGAGGGCTATACCCTTCTGCACCTACTGAATCTGAGTATTTGAGAAACGATAGAAGGAGAAGCTTATTAATAAAGATTCCAGCAGTAAAACAGCTCAAGATAATGCTCTAAATCCCCTAAGTTAGCCTGGAATTACGTGTCATTTCTCATAAAAGAAAGCAACAGGTCATGTCACTGTACTGTTATAACGGCCTCCTACACATTCCATTTTTTCCAGAAATCTAATTCAGATGCTGTAGTTGTGGGTTCATGGACACATACCCTCATAAGCACACAATAAAAAGCCCCATTCCTTTGTCTTTCACTCCAGATAATTTTTCCTATGTCTGTAATACAATTCTCCCCCAATTTTTAAATTCTAAAATATATTCAAAAGTAAAGAATTCAGAGCTAAGGATAATATTTCTTGTTATCTTTAGCAGCATGCGTAAGGCACATCTAAAAATCCTCTTCATCCTTCTGAAATTTTGTTGATTTTCACCCAAAGTATATAAAAATTTGAGGCGTTTCTTTTATTCAAGGCCCATTCTTTATTCTGAGCCAAATGGGGTGGTTCAAGCCTATTTTTGGTAATTAAATCAAAAGGAAAGGTAAGCATTTATTTTTACCATGTAAAATTTATCCCACTTCCCATTGTTTTCTGCACAATAGGACATTTTGATTTAAAAAGCAACTTTTTGGGCGCCTGGGTGGCTCAAGTCGGTTAAGTGTCTGACTTCAGCTCAGGTCATGATCTCACAGTTGGTGGGTTCGAGCCCCGCATCGACAGCTCAGAGCCTGGAGCCTGCTTCGGATTCTGTGTGTCTCTCTCTCTGTTTCTCCCCCACTCACATTCTCTCTCTCCCTCTCTCTCTCAAAAATAAATAAAGCTTAAAAAGCAACTTTCACTGTGACCATAGTTCTCTGCCCTTTTTTTGCCGAAACTCTGAGGAGTAATGATGCTCCCACAGCAGATACACTCCTAAGTTAAGTTCCTGGAATGCTCATTCTAACTCTATTCCTATTTTTTCCTCTCAAGAGAGTCCATCAGAATGCAAATGAGTGAGAATAAGAATGGCCAGCCTTGAATATCACCCCCCCCAACACCCCCATCCTCGCTTTGTAGCTTTGTAAGGAAAACAAAGTAACCATTCCTCAAACTGTTATAACTGCAACCACTAATGGTAAATAATTAGGTAGGATACACTGATGTATTACAACCCTTCAGGGGAGAATCATATTTTAGATTTTGTAAAATAAGATTTTCCTGTGAATATTCAATTCCAAAAGCTAGACCCCACTCTTCGTGTTAAATATACCTGCATTTCAGACTTCTATTTTAAAGCTATTAGAAACAATTTCTCCATGCAGACTAAGAAAATGCATTCGGTTGTGCTTCCCAGTATTTGGAACTGCAATATTCATCTTACTGTGTTATTTCAGGTTATGTCTGCCATTTGCACAGCAATCTTTCAGAATTATCTGACTTTGACAGCAATTATTTAAAAATCGGAAATGCTTGAATGGGTTGAGTTCTTAAAATTAATATTTTATAAGCTACTTCCTGTTACTCTTTTAAACCTAAAGTATAACTGATGCTACGCTCTAATTAAAATATACACATTACAGTTTGATTCGACAGAAGAATAAATGAAAAACTTACTGTAATAAAATTAAAAATCGCAATCACATTTACAAATCTCTACCAGTGTATTTATTAAAAAATTGGACTTCTATCTTTTAACTCTGGCCAAGGAAGCACTTTTGTTAAAGATGGTTAGGCACCCACAATTTCATTTTTATTTTTGAGAGACACAGCGTGACTAGGGAAGGGGGAGGGAGGGGGGACAGAATCTGAAGCACGCTCCAGGCTCTGAGCTGTCAGCACAGAGCCCCACGCGGGGCTCGAATGCACAAACCGCGAGATCATGACCTGGGCCGAAGTTGGATGCCCAACCGACTGAGCCACCCAGGTGCCCCCCTCAATTTCATTTTTAGAAAGGGTTTGTGCTTGAAGCATTAACAATTGGACACTTCTGTTGCATTGAAATAATTATTGGAAACTAACAGTGACTCCATTGATGATATAGGTCAGAAAGTTCTAGGGGCACCTGGGTGGTTCAGTCGGTTAAGCATCTGACTTCGGCTCAGGTCATGATCTCACAGTTTGTGGGTTCAAGCCCCGCGTCGGGCTCTGTGCTAAGAGCCTGGAACCTGCTTCAGATTCTGTGTCTCCCTCTCTTTCTGTCCCTTCCCTGCTCATACTCTTTCTCTCTCTCTCTCTCAAATAAACATTAAAAAAATTTAAAAAAAATAAAAGTTAAAAAAAGTAAAAAGCCCCACTAATACATGCAAAAGAAATCCCTAAGCAGTGAAGTAAATTTAAACTAAGAGCCAGAATTGGGGCATCTTGCCTAAGTGAACGTAGGACAAACATTATTTTCCTTCAATCAGGATGATGACACCAATTGTCTAACAAACTAATGGGGGAATAAAGAATAAAAGCATATCAGATTAATGTGTTTGATAGTCAGTAAACAAAGTAATTTGCTGAACAATGTTTACTAGATTGCATTCCCCTTTTTCTCCTTCACAGCCATATGATTCTAGGTGATTGTTTTACTTCTGCAAAGCAGACATAACTCCTGGGTAAATATTCTAGCTATGCTTTAAGCCACAATTACTTGAATAAGAGTTGTAGAAGTATGTGGAAAACTTCCTTAGGAAAAAAAAATTATAGAGATGCCTTCCTGGACAAGTGATTTGTTTGCTTCAAAAAAATCTATGTTAGAGTAAAAACTCATTTATTTAGAAATTAATTCATAGGTAAATGAATTAATTCACCATTTTTCAACTGTTACCCAAACGTGGTGGCAGGGTTTTACGAAAGGCCTTGTTCACTGGAGTATATTGTGTAACAAGTTAGAGTTAGATTTTAAATGGAGATGAACAGAATGGAGGAATCAACAGGAAAATATAAGCAGCTTCATCAGCTATAATCTGTATTCTTTCTCCTTGCCACTCTGTGCTCACCCTTGGTTATATAAATAAACAAGACAAAAAACTCTATCCTTAGAAAGTATTGAAGAGGAGGGGTGTCCAAGTCGCTCAGTTGGTTAGGTGTTGTATTCTAGATTTCAGCTAGGGTCATGATATCAGGGTCGGGGAGTTTGAGCCCCACATCAGGCTGATAGCTCAGAGCCTGCTTGCAAATCTCTCTCTCACTGCCTCTCTCCCACTCATGCTATCTCTCTCTCTCTCTCTCTCTCTCTCTCAAAATAAATAAACTTAAAAAAAAAAAAAGAAAGTATTGAAGAGGAAACTGCAGAAACAATTATAAAAAGGTTAGTTGTAACATAGTCGTTTCATTTGAGAAATTATACTTCAAATGAATCTATTTACTTATAAATTAATGTTGGAATTATTTTTACAATGAACATTCTTTGCTCTTACAATAAAAAAAAACCTAGAAAAATCATGAAGAAATGCTAGTAACTATATCCAAGGCAGAGACTCAGAGGCAGTATTCATGTTGCCTCTAATGAACTACCAACATTGGATTAGAATTTTTAAAACAATTATTATGAGGATTGCATAATGAGAAAAAAAATAAAAATAAGTATCTTTAACAGAATAAAACAATAGAATGGGAAAATCAAAACTACAACAATCACAACATACCAATGATCTGATATTAAAATGTAATATAACTTTTTTTTTTCCTGCAATAGTAGTGACACGAATCACATTTGTATTCTTTGTAGGTAAATATTTAAAATTAGTTGGCATTTCAGGAGCATCAGTACGGGAGGCACCTGACAGTAAGAACATAATCTTGGAAGACGGAGAACAGATATATTAGAAAACCAACTAAGTGTCTTTTTATCTGGACAGCCTCATAAATTACTTAACTTCTCTGGGTTTGAAAAAGAAGAATGTTACGTACAAGTAGAATCATTCTGATACTTACAGGAGATTATATATGTCAACTATTTGGCACATAGTGGGTGCTAAATAAACCATTGCAACTGATCGTTGCAGTTGATAAATAAATATGTCTGTAAATCAGCCAGAAATCCAATAGAAGACCACCTAAATGTTAGCAAAGGCAGCACAGGAGCCACCAAACATTAAACACCCATATTTAAATGACATACAAAATAACTTCTCATTCAATAAAAAGCTGAGACATGTACATAGGGAGAAATGAATATTTTCATAACTCATTGAAAATATAAATATATATCTATATTAAGAGAGATTTAATTCAATCATGAACATTCAAATAGACCCCAAATAAAACAATTAAAATCTTTTAAAATGTGTCTTTCAATTGTATGCGAAACCTATGTTATGCAGCAATGAGATTTTTTTTAGTTTTCTATTACAATGTAAACATCTTTCAATGAGAATATAAGGAGCAGTGTATCACTTATGTATTACCATGCGAGACTGAACTATTATGGAAACTAGTTATTTTTAAATTTAACTTCCTTAATTACAAAGCATTTTAAATTTAGATTCAAAACTTAAAGTTTATGTAAATTATTAATGAAAAATCCACAGCTCTACTGGCTTAAATTGTGTTATATCAGTAATGCTCAAAATTCTATCTGCAATTCTAAAAGAACTGTAAAATTTCATTGATGCTTATTACTTTACGTAAATCACCAGGTAGATATGAACAGCATAACCTAAATGACTTACTCTCATCTGTAAGGTTTTGGCCAACAATTTTATTATAAATTAGATGCTAAATATGCCATTCCTTCACTGGTGTGCCAAATCTCCTGAGTGCCTAATATTTCTTCAACTTGATGTAAAAAATTTTTTTAAACATTAAAAAAAATGTAATGTTTATTTTTGAGAGAGAGAGTGTGAGCAGGGGAGGCACAGTGAGAGAGGGAGACAGAATCTGAAGCAGGCTCCAGGCTCTGAGCTGTCAGCACAGAGCCCGATGTGGGGCTTGAACTCACGAACCATGAGATCATGACCTGAGCCCAAGTTGGGCACTCAGCCGACTGAGCCACCCAGGTGCCTCTCAAGTGGATGTTTTATTAAGAGGAAAAAAAGAATATTATAACAATTAAGCTGGCATTGAATTGTGGCATATTTGGTTGATATCCCGACACTTAAAACATAACATTCTAAAATTCAATTTAGTCTGAAAATCACTCACTCACTAATATTCATAAAATGGAACCTGCTTTTGAGTGACACTAAATTTCTAAGTACTGACATTTATTTCTCAATGAGAACTGAAGAATTCAGGATAGTCAAAATGAATCATTAGGAATTAGACACATTTTCAAACTTCTTAATTTAAGAGATGCCAGGCTTTTAGTATCTTGCTTGCATTATTGAGAAGAATTATATCACCTAAGTCCAAATTTTTTACTGGGAAAAACAATTCTCTTTCAAGCTTTTTCTCATAATCCTTTTTACTACAATGCAACCTGTGAACTCCAGAGACGTTATTTTATCTTGAGAAATTGTGTGCATGTAAATCAAAACAGGTAGGAAAAAGAACAAGATGCCTAGTTATAAAAGTCACTTGTGTGTTGCTCTGTGCACACTCTGAGATGCTCAGTGGGATCCATGGCCAGAAGCATTAGCATCATCACAGAACTTGTCCAAATCACAGAATCTCAGACCTACTCACTCTGAACCTGCTTGTTTGTAAGATCCGAGGGTGGTAAGAGTGATTTATGTGCATAGTAAAGATTGAGCCACGACAGTAAAACAACTTGGTACACTGATATTAGAAACATCTGATTCTTAGGATTATCAATAATGAAATTAAGTTTGTCCAGTGACGAAGTTACTCTATCTACTTAAATGCTAGGAAATCGAGCTTGAAAGGCACTTTAAAACTATAATTTCCCCTAAACCTCCACCCTTAGAAGAAATAGGAAGAAGAAAATAAATCCTATTAGAGATCTGTTACAGCCTTAAACTATCTCTCCTCTCCACTCTACCTTCTCTTTTCTCTTCTTTTCTTTTTTTCTTTTTCTTTGTTTTGTTTTGTTTTGTTTTGGAGCCCAAGAAACCAATTTCAGGAAACTGAGTCAATTGCACTAGAAAACAGCTAGCTTTCTACCGAGTAGGCTTATTGAAGGCATTAACACTTTACTTCAAGAAAGAGATCCCACAATTATTTAGCTTTATTCCACAGAGAGAGAACAACTTTGTGCTATTTCTGAGCACATGGTATCTACACTGAACCAACTTTTCCAGGTAAATCTAAGAATGCAGTATTTAGGGACAAAAGAAACCAGTTGTTCTCCTCAGCATGAAAGCAGTAAATGGTCATCCAAATTACTCAAGAAAGTAATACTGAGTGTTTGTCTTCTTTTAAAGAGTGGATGATTACTTGAAGTTCTAGAGAATCAGAAATAGTTCAAAAGGAGCTCCACAGGAAGTAGGAAATAAGGCTCATCATGTCCTACCCATGAGAGTCAGAACAGCTGTTCTTTAATTTGGGGGACTGGATGATGACTGTGACAAGTGAAAGTGCCTAAGATTTAACTGCATTGGAGTCTGAATATTTTCTATACCCAACTTGACAAAATGGGAGAAAGGAGATATTAACTACAGGGAAGAAGAGACTTGGAGACAGAGATATTTCCTCTGTCCTTTGTGTGTAACATTGATTCAGTAGTAGGAAATTAGTGTGTGTGTGTGTGTATGTATATGTGAAACAAGTGTCTAAAACATGCTCTCATCTGTTGATAGGCCATTAATCACAATGGGATTAAGCAAATCATCCCTCTAATATCCACAAGGATTCATCCACTGAGGCTGCCCTACCATCTGGCTGCCCTTCCTCTTCCTCATTTCTAGTCCTTCTTCAGTGCTAACCTTCAGGTAATCAAAAGAGTTTTCCTACAAGACTTCATTTAAAGTGAATACAATTAAAAATAGATTTTGAAGTTTTCAGAGGAAGCCGTATTACAATTCAAAATAGATTATCTTCATCCATGCTCAATTTTTCCACATTATCACTTAAAATGCAATTACATGATTTGTGCTGAGGGGTCTGAGTTTTTCTTGTAATCGTTCAAGAATGCACAGTAGATTAATTAAATTTGGGGGAAACCTATCCTTATCACCACTCAAAAGGAGATTAATATATTTTCTCTAATTTACAGAATTAGAGAACTTAATCGTGGATTTATGGATAAAGCACTCATGCTTCTGAAATAGAAGTGAATTATCGGCAGTCCAAGAACTCACAGCCGGTGATCTCCATTAATTGTCTCCCAGTACATATTTTAATCCTTTACTCTTAGCCAACATGGTAAGTTTTGTTAGCTCCATAATTGGTCATCTATTAAAGAGGTACTACTTACAGAGTAAAGTGCTTTTGTAATAGAAGACCTTTGTTCTGGGGAACCTCCTATCATCAGGAAGATAATATTAGTAAGTTTTAGAATTGCCTTTTAAAAATGATACTGTGTCCGAAATGTTGATTTTATATACAGATCAGATCTTTATACACAAAATAGAATGCTTGGTGGCTCAAAATTGGGATTGTAGGTGTAAATAACATGGCTGATTTTGGATAAGGAGTCAAAATACAGTATAAACAAGAGCTGGATGAAATATCACCAAATTATGAGTTCTCTACTCCTGTAGTTTTTCTTAGAATCACTGCAAGGTCATGCAGGCATCCTCTTTCAGGGGTCACGCATTGGAGGTTATGATGAATTGAGACTTGATAACCTGGTTTTATTTCCGTTTTAGCCATTGGCTAACTTTGCTGGTCAAATGATACTTCAGGGCATTAGTATTACCATCTTTAACTTGAAGGGATCGATTCCATCAGTTATTTGCAAGTTGAGCACCTGGACAAACAGCAACAGAATCTCCTGGGAATTTGTTAGAAATGCTATTTCCAAGGCCTTCTATCCTGACTACATTAGAAAGTCTGGATGTGGGCTTTAGCAATATGCCAGCCAAATGATTCTGATGTACTCATATTGGAGAGTGTTGGATTCTGTGATTTCAAAAGTTTTTCTAGCTGTGAATTAGTAAGTAGAATAACCTATTAAGTCAAAGATTTAATGAGTTAGGTCGAAGACTTTGTCTTTCTTAGCCCCAGAATCTAGAATGCTTCAATGAGTGGATGAGTGATTGGCGATATTCTCTCCATAATAAAGTAATCTGTTTTCCCCGGAAATCCCAATTACACCTATGACTATTTTATGGCAAAAGTCATCTTTTTATTATTGCTGCCTTGTTATTACTTTCACTTGTGTATATGTCTTTTCTAAAAAAAATTTTTAATGTTTATTTATTTTTGAGAGAGAGAGAGAGAGAGACAGAGCACTAGCGGGGGAGGGGAAGAGAGAGGGGGAGACACAGAATCTGAAGCAGGCTCCAGGCTCTGAGCTGTCAGCACAGAGCCCAACGTGGGGCTTGAACCCATGAACTGCGAGATCATGACCTGAACTGAAATCGAACACTTAACTGACTGAGCCACCCATGCACCCTAATGTCTTATCTTTTCTATAAAGCAGGCACCATTCATAGCAGATTTTCCTTCCCATAGAGCAGTGGTTCTGGAATTTCACCAGGAATAAAAACTTATGGAGGGTGCATTAAAACACAGATTGTTGAGTCCCAACCTTAGAGTTTGTGATGGAGTAGGCCTGAGGTCGGACCTGCATTTTTAGGAAGGGAATGCTGAAGCTGCTGGTCTGGGGATCTCACTTTGAGAATCAGTGGCACAGAGCAAAGCCTACCGGGCACATGGATGACCTCTTGTGGAGCTAACAGAAAGCTGATAGTATTTGCTGGGAGTAAGGAATTAAATCAGTTAAGTTATACGGTATTTTCAAAATTTAACAAGAAGCCTAAAACAAGTATAAAGTAGATATACCTGTATGTTTATAATATTTACAATATTTAGATGTAACCTATTTTCCTAAATGAGAACACTTACTACTAACAGTCTTTGATAGACACAACATTGCATATCCTTCTTATTACTCTTTTTCTAAATGGCATATTTCTCCCACAGAGAAATATTTTTGGGTGGGAGGGGAATCAAACCATTTTACTGAGGGGTTTCAGGGGGGGGCAAATGGCTGGTTGAACAATGAGATTTGAAGTCCTCAACCTGGCTCGGATCTCCCCAGTTTCACAGACACACACAAAGAAACAAAGAAACATCTTAAAAATCTTAAAGGGTAATAAATAAAATTATTTTTAGCATGTTATAATATGAAAATTCAATTTGCTTCTATTAGTTTGCATATTTCTAGATTCTCTCTCAAATGAATTACTCTTGAAAAGTTTTGAAACTATTGTTTAGAAAGCAATTCCATTCAGTATCGGTTATTCAAAAATAACTCCAAATAGACCTGAGTTTCAGCAAACTTCTTAGCCTTAGGAAGACACAGAGATGATTAGAAAAAATCCAGGCAAACATGACTGGGGTGAACTCTACTAAGTTTAATAATAAGAGTCTGCCATTCTGAAAAATAAAATTCCAGGTATTCAAATAAAAAGATAAAGTAATTTAAGAAACAAATGTCTAACATAAGAAAAATCCAGTATGTGATAATAGAAATTCAAATTTTTAGCTAGTGGTTATCTGTATTCTAGAATAATTTATCTGTTTTCAAATGATTCAGAGGTGGGTCCACTAAAAAGTAAGTTTCTTAATTTTACCTTAAATATGATTAAATTTATATATAGTTCGTTGATAATCATACCCACTGCATAAACCAAGGCATACCTGCATTTGGAAACAAATGCAAAGCAGGGCACAGGTTTATAACAAAATATACTAATTTCCCAAAAGTTCTGTCTGGAACTCTTTTGACTTTGCTCCTGACAACTTTACAGACAATTTGAGTCCCATTAACACTATAATAGCATTCTTATTCCAAGCTATAAGTTTTCAGGGTTAATGAATAAAAGAACAGGCCACACGTTTTCATTCTATAATATTTGTCCACAGTTGATGCAGAATTTTTAAGTATTCTACCTTTTCTGGTAATTGTAACCTATTTTTAGCGTTCTAGTCAAACTTACTTCCTTTCCCCTTGTGACTAATTCTTCCTTTCTTCCTTCCTTCCTCCTAACTTCCTTCCTCCCTTCCTCCCTTCCTTCCTTCCTTCCTTCCTTCCTTCCTTCCTCCCTCCCTCCCTCCCTCCCTTCCTCCCTCCCTTCCTCCCTTCCTTCCTTCCTTCCTTCCTTCAACTAATACTGAGTGTTGAATGCCAGCCTCTCTTCTAGGCAGTGGCGATAAAAGAATGAGTCTTCGCCTTTATAGACTTAACTTCTAGTGAAGGAAATCAATGAAATTTAGTATATAAACATATTACATGTGTTAAAGGCATAGATGGAATCTTATTTTTGGAACAGTGCTTATTTGGTGCTCCATATGTAATTGACTACATGAATGCATTCTTCATGGTTTACAGGTAGCGAAAATAAAATAACTACTTAAATATATATTTCACTTCATCATCTTATATAATAGTATTCTAACTATGTTTTCTGATAATTATTTTTTGAGACTCTACATTCAAGATCTATAATATCAGTTAAGAAACTTCATTCATGCGCACTACACATCATGAATTTAAATGTGCATTTTAATATAATTTCTTTTCACGATTCAAAATGTAAAATATTATGGTTGAAATCCTAAGTAAATCCTCCTTCTATTACTTAGCAATCTTCCTGTTCTCAATCTGCAGATTCTACAAACACAGCATCAATCTCCACCTTCCTCCACCTTCTATTTCTGGAAACCACACACTTAATCTAAAGAAAGATGAAAGTTAATTAGAGTTATATTGCATATATTAACCATGGCATGAATCAGGGAGTTATATAAGAGAGTAAATTATGGTTGCTATAGGAACTATGATTTAGTATTTTGGGCAAAAGCTTTAGCTCTAATCAGGTCAACTATATTTTAAAGAATAATACCAAGAGAAAAATACTCTGAAAGATCAATTTTTAAAATAGCAAGCTTACAGATAGTTTATTTTTGTTCTAAAATGCATATAAAGAATAGCCAAGAAAATACCTGTTTCACAAATTGAATAAGGAAATGAAATTTCAGTGGCACTGGTATGGACAATAATCATAAAATTCACTCACTCTCTCTACTATATTCCTTATTTGATTATTTTGATAGAATGTCCTACTGCTTAGTGAAGCCAGACTCTATACAAAGTTTGTATGCTGATAGTAGAAATGTAAAAATCAGGTTCTGGGTATGTAATACTTTAAACGACATTTGGAATTAATTGCAGACAACAAAATCTGTTCAGATTCTCTGGCAAATGAAAGACTGTGTGTTTAATAGTCAGAATGAGCCACACTTGGGAAGTAAGGGAAAAAAAAGAATTTGGATGGTCGGAAAATTTTTGTAATGTAAAAACTGGCATTTCTCACTGTTTAGCACTATGATATCATGCTGAAAATTTTTCATCATAGAGTTTTTAAATTGCATTTTAAAATGACTAAACAGAAATACTTTCTAGGAAGCCAACATTTTGTTTATTTATTTCTAGTGTGCTATTACTCTATACAGCATCCAAAATTGTTAACAGCAAAATGGCACTATAGTCCCACTGTGCATGCATTTTTGATGCTTCCCTATAGGCTAGTACAAATCAATTATGTTACTTGTAATTAAGAGGGCAAATATTTTGCCAAAACCACCACCGCCATGATAAATCCAAACAACTACTGTATGACTTTTGGGTAATTCCATTCATGCTTTTTTTTCTATTCATAAATGATACTTCTTTGAGGAAAAGGTTAAAAAGAAAAGTTGTTAGTAATTTGCTACAAAATGTAAACTAGAGAGCCTTCATGATAGTACTTTAATAATTACTACCTTTTTTTTTCAAACTGTAGTCAAATGGTAATTAATCAAAGAAAAGGGAGAATTTCCTTTCCATGGAAAGCATCACATTGGAAAATCATTCTAAGCTATAAAAGGTAAACACAAATAATGACATTGCAAAAAGATCCTATACAATTAATTTATGT
Source organism: Panthera leo (assembly GCF_018350215.1). Lineage (NCBI taxonomy): Eukaryota > Metazoa > Chordata > Mammalia > Carnivora > Felidae > Panthera > Panthera leo. Next base: position 110,954,633 of record NC_056687.1, read on the forward strand.
GTTTAAATTTATGAACACATATATTTTCTTGGCTACTGGCTATAATGATTCATAACTGAATATTTCTATCATTATAAACTTTTTAATTAGACAGAAAACATAACACTCCCCAAAGCCAATAAAAGCTAGAGATAAGAAAAAAAAAAATGTTGCAGAGCAGCACAGATGATTATAAAAGAGGAAAACCAAGTATAAGAAAAACAGGAAATTTAGATAAACCAAATCTGTTCTCTCTATCTAAATTGTGATCACATTGCCAATTAAATCTGATGTTTCCATTTTCAACTTAATACAAAGATACTACAGAGAATGAAGGATTTCTGTTAACACCATTTGTTCTAATACAAGATTATTCCTAAATTTGGGAAGCAAGTTTGTAAAGCATCCAAATCACTCATCCACTCTCACCAAACAGTACTTTATTGTACAGAATTATTTCATTTACTGCCTACCTTTCTTACAGAGCCCCTTCTGGCTGCTTGGAGCCTTTTGATGGGCTTGGAGATTGTTCTCGCTCAGTGACAAAACTGTTATGTCTCCTACTTACTAGGAATGTTAGGTTTCCAAGTGTGTCCGCTATGAAATGGAGAATCACAGTTGTCCCACCAGGTAGGGTGTCTAATTGGCTGGCTGCTTAAAGTTTTTAGGGGTATATTGCACAGGTTTGAAAATACCTATTTCATTTAAAACTTAAGAACGAAAACAACCATGTCTGGTTCAGAGTTAATCAAATATCCGTGGTCAGTGAGTTAATTCCACATTAATGAACTTGCTGACAGGATACTTAACGCTGTGTTTCAGAGTTTGGCAGCCAAAGCATATGTGCTGGCTTGAGACTCCAGATTCCAGAGGCACTTCATTACAAAGCAATCACCACTGCCTTTGCTGTCTCCTTCCTGACAGCCCGGCTAAGGGGTTTGGACACAAGTAGGTGTGTGCAGTTAACCAGCAGGAGTCCACCCTGGACACACGGTCATTTATTCTGAAGGTAGCTAAGAAAAAGGAAGGAAGGAAAGGGAGGGGGGGAGGGAGGAATAATAAGGCAAAATAAAGAGGGACAGGATGCATAAAACACATCCTTTCTCCCCCAAAGTGAGGAGTCCAGATGTTGAATAGGGGCCTGGATAAACAGGGAAGAGATTGTGAGGTGAAGTGGAGGAAGCTGAGTAAGGCTGAAAACCTCCCAGATGTCTCCTGATGGAGGTTTAAGGGACCCCAAACAAAACTAAAACACTGTTGCCCTTGATCTCCCTTTCAGGATTCCTCCTATACATCCAGGTTCCTCTACTTAGTTGTCAGCATGCCCTGAGGTGCTCTCTGACCATCCAAGTTTATCACCCCATCCAGAGCAAACCTTCCTTCCAGGTAAGTAAAATGCCCAATAAATCTTAATCCCTGAATACTGTGTTTGTCTCTTTCATATGGGTTTAATGAGCTGATCAAAGTGATTATTCCCCCCCCCCTTTTTTTTTAATCTTGGATTTCACAATAGTTTCTTGGAGTAAGGAAAGTCTTCTAAGTTTACTATAGGTCCAACCTTTCTCTCCTCTGATTTATGCCTGCCTCCTCCATTTTTACGTGGACAAGTCCAGAGCAATGGTTCTCAACCAGGGGCTTTTATGCCCCTGGCCCCAACGAATGATTTGGCAATGTTTGCAGATTATTTTTGATTGTCACAGCTGGGTTGCGGGGGTTATACTGGCATCTAGTGGGTAGAGGCCGGGATGCTGCTAAACATTCTAACATGCACAGGACAGCAGCCCTCCACAGAAAGAGTTATCGAGCCCAAAGCGTTAATGGTCCTGAGGTTGAGAAACCCTGAGTTAGAGTCAAATTTATTACAGTAGCATTACCACGCCATCCCATAGACTTCTTCACCCTTGGCTAGTAGCAGAACTAAGCCTCACTAAATCCTGAGTCACAATGAATCACAAATTTGAACAGGAGGAAATGCTCTGTACTGGAGGCAGGCAGGAGTGCGGGTGTGATGTGGAACACTTCCATATCAGCCTGCCCTGCGGTTGATTCCCCTCTCAGCGCCATCACACTCTCCTGCCTTAACGTCAAGGGTACCAAACCACCTGCTGAAGGCTACCAAAACGACTGAGGAAAATATTTTATCACCCTTCCCACTATTTATGCTTCCTCAATAATAAAATAAGTGCTGGTTTATACAAAAATGTAGGAAAAAGTCTTGTTCTTTGGGTTAGGCTTTTGTTTATTGTTGTCCCTGCCTTTCAAGGTAAAAGATTCCCTTTAAATAAGAGAATGCATTTGGGTTCTCATCTTTTGACCTCTGCCCAACAGTGACAAAGAAGAGATAGTCTGGAAATATTTTTAGGCAGTCCCAAGTACTTTAAAATGAGCATTCCCATGACTGAGTGCATTTTTAAAAAAACTTCCTTCATTAGTTTTTAAAACGAAACACAGGTTCTATACTCAAACCTGAAGGTAATGTCTGTTTAGTGGGCAGTTTTTTCTAACTAGTTGGATCTGTTTCAGTCTGGACTACATAGTGTGAAAAAGACTTCTCTCTTTACACTATTACACAGAAAACACATTTATATAGTCATTAGGTAATCAGTTCTTAGATTTTTTTATATCAATTAATACAGATTACATTTGTGACAGAGAAAACCATTTGCACGAATCACATGTGGATGAATGGAATGGTATACACAAAGAAAAACAGCAAGTACTATGATGAAGTAAAGCTAAGATAGCCAAATTCAGAGTAAAGAACTCCAAACTCAAGCCTTTTTCTACTAGAGGATAGATGATGTTGAAATCAAACTTAGAAATATACTTCTGCAGTTCCCTTACCCGCTTATAATGGATGTAGAATGAAAAACTGTCTAAAATATATTTTAAAACAGATTTTGTTGACATGTATGTTCATATAGAATTATGCTAGTACAGATTTCCTTGGAGGCTCTTTTCTTGAATGAGATATAATTCAATATAAGGTTAGTCTTTGAAGAGAATGTTTAAAAATATTATATTAAAATGTATAATATTAAGGAACATTAAAATATTCTGAGTTCATGACTAAAACCAAATTTTGAAACTTTTTACAAATGGTCAGATGTAAAATATTAAGACCTTTGCTTTAGCTATAAAACTATAAGTAATAAATTTGCATCTCGTAAGTGGTCCTATAATCAGATTAAAAAAATACGCAGTGAAGTACCTTCAGATGAACTATTCTGCTCTCTGTAATTCTCTAAATTTCCACATTTGAAAAAGTATCTTGTTAATTCAGGAGATAGTCTACATAAAACAGTCACTAGAAATCATCTTGCAAACTGCAGGAGGTTAATTGTTACAACTCCCTTCAATTTATATGATTTTACAATAATTGCTATTATTGTCACCTCTTACAGCTTGTTGCCCAACACTTCCTTCTCAGAGTTGATTGCCTTCTTCCAATAAGTACCAAAGACGTGAGAACAAGAGCTTTTGTAGAAAATCACTATACGCTTAGCAAACTTAAAGCATCAGCTTAATTCTTTGGCACACATTTTTAGATTATCTCCTACAAAAGAGATACCCTACCCTGAATCTTCTTCTCATGAAGAACACCAAAAGACTGTGTGCCAACAATTTCTTCTTTCTGTAAAGAAAATAATTTCAATTGTATTTTCTGTTTTTGTGTGCTCATTTTTTTTTTTTTTGACAAACAGTAACAACGAATCTCATGTCTTTTGTTCCATTTTTCTTTCTTCCCTTTGACATGAAAATATGGAAGCAAACTGATCTCCTATTTCTAAATGTTCAAATTTAGCTAACCTCAAAACGGAAGTTGGAAACGATGCACAAAATTACAGAGTTCCACATGCAACAAAACAACTATTAGTTACTCAAACCTCATGGGATTCATTTTTATTTGCAATATCCATATATCCTTTAAAGGAAAGTTCCAATTCTCAACAAATTTGCCTATTCTCTTGCCTGCCAGACAGACTCACAGTATTATATTATAATTGATGGCATGTGGAGCTGAACTTTTGCATATACTCCTATTGTTTAATATATGCTATTTTCACAGCTGGCCGTGATAAAAGGACTATGTTGCTCTTTTGCCTGGCTCCCTCCTATTTAAGCATTAGTCCTTACACCACAGCTAATGGTATGTGCTCAATAAATACTTGTTGAATAATGAATAAATCAGTTGCAGCTATGTTTACAAACTTCCACTGCAAAGATATTTTTAACAATCAAGAAATAATCTCAGGCCTTTTTTGGTCACCGGTATTCTAAAGGCATCACTCATCTTTCTTTTTTCTGTTAAAAAAAGCAATGTTTTTGTGACATTTGCGCCATTGCCACAAATAAACCAACTAAACATATTCAAACCCCTGATAAACATAGCCACATATAATTTTGTCAGATGATTTACTTCAAAAATGTGAGTTTAGTCAGTGGGACGAGAAAGCACATACTTTCTATTCTCCGATTCTGAGAAAATATTTCCTCAAAGGTGTCTGTTTAAAACGAAAGGAAGTCTACAAATAACTGCCCCCTCCGATTTACAAACCAGATTAACAGGTCACGGTTCCAAAAGATTAGGATGCATAAGAAAACAAGATGCATGGCAGTTTATGGTATATGCTGTCCCAGAATGAATAACTGCAACTGTAGGACAATGAACCAACAAATTCCTGGAAAGTCCATCTAAGAAACTGAGTGCACGTATTTATGTACAAGCATACAGACACATGCATGTGCTCACCACGACACGAAGACTTAAATTCTCTAGTTTTTCTTTCACTTTTTCTTTTTAGAATCCTTGCTAGGATATGTGGAAAGTTAAAAGCCTTGGTTTTTAATCTTGAAACAAAGAGACAACAAATACTAAGAAATTCTTTTCAGTATTTTCGAGGGGAAGAAAAGTTGATTCTGATTACTGAGGCCACGCCCCTATTCTTATTACCTTCTCGTTTTAGTCAACTTCTGAGGTTAGCACTGAAAACCACAGCCAAACTGTTTACGTAATAGCATGAAAATGGTCACACACTCTATCTGCATTGTGGTTATACCATTCCACACTCCACAGTTTAACAGTCTGAGTGTAAATGGTCTATGCCCTCTTCAGCTGTAAGTTTCAGTCAAGATTATTCTGTGACTTTATGGTAGGCAGCACTCTAAAATGTATGACCTGGGTCTCTGTCCCTAAATGTCTACATGGCTCTTGATGTAGCACTCATTTGGAATTTGGACTAGTTTATTGGTTTTCAAAGTGTGGTCCCTGGAACAGCAATATTAGCATCACCTAGAAACTTGTTAGAAATGAAAATTATGAGATTATATTGAAACATACTAAATAAGAAACTAGAAGAAAGACCCAACAATACCTGTTTTAACCTCCGGGTGATTCTGATATGCAGTCAAGTTTAAAAACCTCTGGACTGGATGGATAGTCCTGAAGCCTTCTCAAACCATCATAATCCATTGTTATTAAATATATTTTCTGGAACTAGTACCATGTTCAATCAAATGCACTCAATTATTCCTAGCAGTCTGAGTAAAATAGTGTAATAAAAAATACCACATTCTACTAGTAGTATTTAAAAATTTGCTACATTTTCACAAGGACATTTGTATTAGCAAGGTTTTCCCAATTAACTGACAGTGGTGATCTCTAAATTAAGTCTTTGTTTATTTTATAAGTACATGGTTCATTCCAGCTATTGTAAAAATGAATACACACTTTGTGATAGTGGAGGTCCAGGCATTTTGCAACTATTTCTCAAGACCAGCTGCTACAAGCAGTGTTCTCTCACTTTCCCATCCTACTGGGAGGAATACTGAACTATAACTCAAAAGGCACACTAATATGTTGGTGAAAACACTTTTGAAACTACCAGAAAAGGCCAAAAAAATGAAGCATTTTAGGGTCCCCTCCTACAGAAAGGTTAAAAGTGCACAGTCTCACAGATTTAAAGAATTCTAACCCCAAAGTGATCTGATCCTAAAACGCTGATTCAATGAAGTCTATTTCTACAGTTAACAACATGGAAAATTGTTTTACTTAGGAACCGTAACTCCCAAACATGACAATGTTAGACTTCTGATGATACCTTCAACTTTTCTAAGACTATTACCAAGGAAGGACAAAAATAATACTTTGAAATGACATAAAGCTTGGATGACAGGGACCAAAAGGAAAAGCTGTTAAAAAGCAGCAGGGGACAAGTTTAAAAAGTTAACTTTTGCTCTCCAAGATAAAGGTTCCTTTCTCACCCAGTTTCTCTTGGGCAGGTGATGGCCTCACAGCAAGCTCCCTCATTTCCTTGAACACTCTCAAGGCTGCCCAACTTTTCCATGGAAACAAATGCTCTTATCTTTTCACACCATACTACTACAAGGGGTTCTTGGTAGCCAAATAAACCGACATATTCTTTAAAACAATGCCCCCAATGTCTCCCGATTTTGTCAAGAAAATAATGGAAGAAGCTACAAAACTCAGAACTACTACTTTTCTGCTCCAGGCACACACAAAATTGCTTTCATTGAGAATCCAAAAAGCATTTATTTTACAGTACTCAGTAAAAGCATATTAAAATCTTCTGCCCTGGCATCTTAGACCTATAAAGAATTTAGTCATGCAAGTGACTAAATCCTGTGTGAAGATGATTAATGCACCCAGCAAGCTAATTCATTCCCCAACTTCCATGTTCAAATATTCCCTTTCAGGACTATATACGTGTCTTAAGTTAGTTAGATAGCTGGCAGCACTTTATGTCAAAAGGCTTCTAAACAACAAAACAAAACAAAACAAAACAAAACAAAACAAAACAAAAAGAAACAGTCACCAAATGCCTTTAAAAAAGTTCCTTCACATAGTATTTGGTATATGTCTTCAGAAATCTCAACACTTTAGACCTACTGAAGAACTAAATTTACTCAAATGCGAGACTTAATATTTGCAATACATAAATTTGAGTTGTTTCCCTTTTCTATTTACAGTATACATACTGCCTTCCAACTGAGTCTGATTCTAAACTTATGGGAGATCATAAGAATGAAAAAAAAAAATGGCCATAGGACCATCACAGGCAAACTCTCTATTCCTCTTCCACTCTGGAAGAGTGAGTGAGAGGTCACCTGGTCAAAGGACACATTTTAAGGCAAGATGTTAGTACAGCTTTATAAATGCCTGTGGCCTGGAACTTCTTTTGGCTTCCCCAACAGTATAAATCTGTCAAAAGACCCTTCAGAAGACTTCAGCTACACTTCACACAGCAAAGATGTATAATGTGCTCTTGATATATAGTTCTATATCTTTTATTCTTTAGAGGTTATATTAGTAAAGCGGCCTTTAAGTAAAACAAAAATCGAGTCAGAAACTCACACTGCCTCCTACTGTTAGAAGATGTCACCAGGTCTAAATGGTACACAAATTGCAGTTTAATGAGTAAGGGGTTTGTCTTAGTTTTTCTTTCTCTTCTTTTTTAATCTAATGATCTATTTTCAAATCAAAACCTTAAGTGTTGAGATACTGTCTACAACCCATACAAATGTACTGCAGAAAACACTACTGGGTGCGACTTCAGAATGGGAAGTCCTCTTCCTCAAACGTGTTTTTGACTTGGTATGTGATGTAATCAAACAAAACATTAAAGAAGAAGAAAAAAGGAGAAAAAGGAAAGAAAAGTTAAAAGTGCTAAAGAAGAAAAGGAGAAGAAAAGTTAAAAGCGCTACCCTGCCTGGTCAGGTGGATGGTGACTTCACCAAATCTAAGGCAGTATTAGCAGCCGGTTTCTCCCCTTCCCTACCGTAGTGAGGTAAACTGCACCATGTCAGCAGAACAGACGCAATATCCTGCTTATATTATAGTAAATGGTAATGGCCATACCCCCAGGGCTTCCTAGACCTTTATCATTTTTTCCATATTTAAGGAGTTGGGAATAATGTCACCCAACTTGTCACTGAGATACTTCCGTGGGGTTGGGGTGGGGGGAGGACATCATGCACCTGCCCCTATCCACCTCGGCCACGATCCTCTATTAAATCACTGAATGTGAAACACAAAAACACAAACAATAGTTTTGGGTTTGTTTCTTTAGAAATGACATTTGTATTAAAAGTCTTAAAACGAAGAGACAATGATTAAACGCCGTGTCTGGAATTAAAAATTACAATTACTTGGAATTTTCTTGGTACATCACAACAGTAAATTTTGCTCTTTGCTTCTGGAGGAACACTCTAGAACAGATAACCAAAAAAATTTTTTTAAAAATAATATAAAAGGGGAGCTAAATACCTGAACATTTGAACAAAATGAAGCAAAATTAAAACAAAAAAAAAAAAAGGAAAAAAAAAAAAAACATTGCAAGACATGGAAATTACATTTTAAAGTCTGGAAATACTAAAATTCACCAAACAACAGGCCCTATTGTCCTGGCTCCTTCAGGAAGATTACAGAAAGGAAACTGGGAAGTGGTTTGGGGAATAGCAGATTCTGGGACATGGTGGGGAGTTCACAGGTTGGCACCGGCTGGAACAGCTGAGTTTTGAAGGCACTCTGCAGACACAGGGGTGCTGGGGGCCCTGAATCACATTTTTGAAGTCTTTGTACTGTATTTTAAAGAGCTAGTCATCAAAACCTGTCACTGCCAACCAAAAAGAACAAAAGGCTAAACTTAAACACACACACACACACACACACACACACACACACACACACAATAGTACACACAAAAAATGTGCAGATCTGTAACATTTTTTTTCACAGCTGATTAAAAAAAAAAATACTACCGTTCTCCCCCAGACTCCCCTTTGATACAGTAGGTAAACAAAATAGATTTTTTTTTTCCACAAATATCAGCAGACACTTTCTGGCACCCCACACTGTATTGGCATCAGTGTTTACAGTCCCAGTTCAGATGTGCATACTTCAGATTGGATACACCGTAACAAGAATCCAACTTTGCATAGACATCCTTAGAATCACAATCAGTCACAGGGTTGCCCTTCCAAGCTGGCAGAAAAGGAACCCGATCTTAATTTCCAGCTACTCCTGGAAAACAAGGAAAAAAAACAAAAGTTTCTTCCCTTCCTCCTGCTCCTTCATTTGGTTCTCCCGGACTTCCTTCCATGTATTTAAAACTTGGAACTAGAAAAGGGCTGTTGGAAGAAAAAAAAAAAAAAAAAAAATCCCCCCTCCCTTTCCACCTTCTCCCCGTCCTCTTCCTCCCCACCCCATTTTTTTTCCAGGCTGAAACTTTCGCTTGCCGGTGTCAAGCTGCCAATAACACAGAGCCCTAACGGCTATTTAAACGGGGGAAATATGCGTCAACCAAAATCAATGAGAAACGTACATGCTGCCAAGAGCCACATTTCCACCGGGTCTCGGATGGTGAGGACGGGACACCCCTTCGGACACAGGGCGGAGGCAGGGGACGCCGGCCGTAGAGGCCAGCCGGGCTCCCGGGACACCCCGGCCAATGCAAAGTCGTCTCCAATCTCAAAGCAAGAAGAGGAATCACATTTAGAGTCGGGTGCGTTTGGCTTTTGTGCGCAGAGCGCGGCCGGCGCGCGGCAGCCGCGGGCGCCTCAGAGGATCACGCAGGCCGAGCAGCAGCCCTCGTCGCCGTTGGGCTGCGCCGCGTAGTTCATCTGCCGCACGATCTCGGCGAACAGCTCGTCCACAGAGGCTTTGTTTTTGGCCGACGTCTCCATGAAGGGGCAGCTCCACTCCTCGGCCAGGGCCTTGCCCTCGCCGTACGAGACCTCTCGCTCGCCCTCCAGGTCCACCTTGTTGCCCACTAGGATCATGGGCACACGCTCGTACCGCTTCACGCGGATGATCTGGTCCCGCATGGGCTTGATGTCCTGGAAGCTCTGCTGGTTGACGAGGCTGTAGACGAGGATGAAGCCCTGGCCGTTCTTGATGTACAGGTCCCGCATGGACGCGAACTGCTCCGTGCCCGCCGTGTCCAGGATCTCCAGCACCGACGGCGACGAGTCCACCTCAATCTCCTTGCGGTAGAAATCCTCGATGGTGGGGTCGTACTTCTCGATGAAGGAGCCCGTCACGAACTGCACGGTGAGCGCGGACTTGCCCACGCCGCCCGAGCCCAGCACCACCACTTTGTACTCTCTCATGGCTCCGTCGGCGCTCTCGCCGCGCCTGCCGCGGCCCCGTCGGGGCTGCGCGCGGGGGAAAGGCTGGGCTCGGCTGCCGGACTTCTCCTCTTCCTCGGCTCTGCAGGAAAAAGCTACGAGAGCGTGGCTTGGGAGCGCCAGGCTCAGAATTCACCAAACGGGGGGCCGAGAGCCGGCCGGCGAAGGCGGCGGCGCGTCCCTGGGGCGCGGGTCCGGGGCCCCGCAGCAGCCCGCGGCGGCAGCGGCAGCCTTGGCGGCGGACCGGGAGGACAATGCCGGCAGCCCGTGCGAGGCGATGGTTGCAGTTCCTCGCCGCGGCCGCCCGGGAGGGCCAAGAGGCGGTGGCGGCGGGCTGCGGAGGTGGCTGCTAATTGCGCGCCGGGCCGGGACGCGCGTGGCATGAGTCCCCGTAGAGCGTGCACCCACCGCCGCGGCCCATCGCGCTCTCTCCCGCAGCCTCCGCGGGGCGAGGGCTTCCTACTCGCCGCGCGCAGCCCGGCCCTCCCCGCCCCGGCGAGCATGCCCAGTGCGCCGGCGGCCGCGCCAGCCGGATCCGCCTCTCCGGGTTTTCCTGCGGGCCCGGCGGAGGCGGAGTTGTGGGTGGGGCTAGCGATTTGAGTCTGCCGGAGCGGACGGCGAGGCTCCGGTCCAGGAGCTGGCTGAGAGATGTGTGGGAGTGTGTAGGTGATGCGGGGTGAGGTGCTGGGAAGGCTCAGGTGAGAAGACGAAAGTGTGGGAGGCTAGGGGTGCATAAGGGCGGCGCGAGAGGCGTGTGGGCGCGGTGGGGCGCCTCGGGAATGGGGTGCGCTGTGCTCTTGCCCACTCCCGTTATCAAAAGCTCATGGACTGCGCTCTCTGAGGCCCCAGAGGCTGTGCGTCTCAGGGCCGGAAAGCCAAAGGGCATTTGGGTAGGAGAGTGAAGGGCGGAGCGTTTTCCTCCACCAAGGCACAGCTTGTCCTAAATCCTTCGCCTCTGAAGCACTACTCGGCCTTCCTCTGGCCACTCCTCCTTGCGCTTCATCTCCCGGACAAAGAAAACGGGAACTCTAGGCTGGAAATGCTGTCCCAACAGGGAAAGGATACGCCTCTCGCGACCGGAGCCCTAGCGGGCTGGGACTTGGCGGGTCCCACCCACGTTGCCACTCGGCTGGGGCGGAAACCCGGAGGTCGGACCGAAACCCGATCCCAAAAGTGGCGGCGCCCGAAGCTAGTCAGGGCATGCTCAGTGGGCAGAACAGGTTTTCGGGCTTAGAAATAGGAAGCTTTTGCACCGCACACCCACACTCCAGCTCAAATTACCTCTCCGAGACTCGGGACCCATTGGTTCCGGGGCGCAAATCTCACACCCCTAGCTGTTCCTCCATTGGCTGCCGCCAAGGTTTTACCAGTTTGGGTTGCTTCATTGGCTAAAAAGTAGTCTAGGCTGGTGATTGGTTATTTATAGAGATTGAGTTGAGAGGCGGAGGCACAGCTGTTCTTTCTCTGCTGCTCCTCCGCCCTCTTCCTCCCACTTCCCCAACCTAGTCGTTTTGAAGCTCCGAGTGAAAAAATAAGAGGAATTTAGGCGGAGAGCTCAGAGCTAAATATAGTTCTTTGTTGGTGTTTTCGAGAGAGTCTGACTTCTCGATGTCCAGTCACGACCGTCCCTTAAGGGAGGAGAAAGGTCTGGTTACAGTTCTTGGTCCACAAGCAAAGGCAAAGTTTGCAAGTGTTTTGCAGGCAGGGAAGTGGGGGGACTAGGTGTGGAAATGGGCTTCTTTGAGTTGGTGTCACCGGGAGGGGTGGGGCAATGCCCGGGCTTGCCCTTATAAAACATCTTCGTTTTGGGCGGGCGGTCTGTAAATCTGGCTGGGCTCGCACTCACGGGAGGTGCGCGGGAGATGTCTCGACTTGCTCTCAGTCTCCCTCTTTGCTCGCGGAGGAGAGATGTCAAGACCTGTCAGAAGACTCAGCGAAGTTTGCGTGAGCGCCAAAGTGAAGCGGGTAGGAGGGGGCTGAGCTGCGTCAACCCCTGCTCCGTGCCCTGCTTTTTTTTTTTTTTTTTTAAACCCGATGCCACTTCCCAGTGGTGTAACCCTGCGCATCAGACGGACGAAGCAGGCTGTGTGCTAAGGTTTGGTTTCAGTTCCTTAGTCTCGCAGTGACTCATGGCCACGTTTTCGAGTTAACGTTACCGGAGCTCCTTGGCTGTAGCTCACAACGTGCAGCGTCTGCTGCATGAAGTCCCCTGCCTCCGGATCCGGCGGGACGTGGGCGGCAGCTGAAGCGTTGGGGTGGGGTGGGTGGTGCCCGCTCTGCCCCTGGCCCCCACTGTTTAGTGGAGAGCACGGTTTAACCTTGATTATCGGAGAGCCTGGATGTAACTATGCTTATGTAATTCTCCAGAAAAAACTCTCAGAGGCACATTCACCTAATGCAGCTGAAGAGAACCCCCCCCCGCCCCCCGCCCCGCAACATGTACCCAACATTTAACGTCTGCCAGAGGTTTTACAGGTCTCGTATACTCTACATATTAATTAATATGGTGTCTATTGTAAAGGTAAGGACACCGAGGTCCTAGGATGTTCAGTAACTTGACTGCGATGTCACAGCTCGTGAGTGGCCAAGCTAGGATCCCAACCCAGGTGTGCAGCTGCAGAACTTGGTTTGTAACTACTAGGCCATACGACCTTCTCACAAGAAAGATCTCGGAGTTTACACTTTCTTAGGTTTAATCTTCAGGTAGTGTGATCAGACTGTCTTGTACACCCAAGCAAGAGGGACCTCTGCCCACAGCCCTGTGGTTCTCTGGTAATGCCCCCTTCCACGGGGTCAAGGAGCTTGAACCCTCTTCTAGACCATGCTCCAGGGAGTCAGAATTCTGGAATCCCCTGGCCAAATAGTACCAAACCCTCCTCCAGGATTTGTTTGGGCCTTTGAACTCTGTCTTGTGTCCAGGAATGGCTCTTTGTTTGGGTGTGTATAGTGCTTGGACCTGGGGGCTGAGGTGTGTGCTCCCAGGCACTTTGGGCCCCTACCGGGTGCGGGAAGGGGGCCTCTTCCTTGGAAGAGTTTGGGAATTCATGAGTCACACCTGGCCATCCAGGTCCCTGTAAAGAAGTGTTTGTCAGGGTGAGAGCAGAGATTACATTTTGTTAACAGTTCATTATCTTGATTTATAACTTAAATACATAGATTAAATGCTATGTGGGCCTCTCTTTGTCCTCTTGCCCACAGATATGATATAGTAGAGCATGATATAGTAGAAAATACTTTGTCTCCAGGTCTGAGGTCTAATCTCAAGAATTGGTTATCAATTATTACCTGGGACCTTGGGCAGATCCCTTGAGCTCTACTGGCTTAAGTTTCCCTGTCTATAAAATGATGATAAAATTTGCCCTACCCGCCTAGCTACACATGGAACCTTGGAGACAAACAAATGACCAGACTTCTCGTTTTGCATCAGAGAGAACTGAGCAGAATTAGAACCCTGGTGTCCTGGCTGCCCTTTACATGGTGCCAGACTGTCATCAGGGATAATAATTAACAGATAATGGATGGAAACATGCTTTTAAAGCTGCAGTGTCCCATAAATGCATGGCAATTACTACCCTGCCCTGGGTAGCCTGACAGCCCCATCTAGAAGAATCTGGAAAACCACATCCTCAGGACTTTAGGTAGCCTTGTGGACAGATATTATTGAATCTTGGCCGCCCCTCCAGTACCAGAAAGGTGCCATAATTCAAATAATTTCTATTAGAGATTCTTCAATAGTGATTTTTATTACATTCAGATGATCTCCACAGAAAGATTTGCACTAGGGTTTTGGGATTCAAAATGAAGTAAGGATATTGCTGATGCACACATTTTTAAGGCTGGTCACTTCCTCCTATGAAATCTTAGATGTCTTGACCTCACAGCATGAATCATTATCTATCTTGTACCATAATTGTTTACATGTTTGTGTCTTGTCACCCAGCACCATGTGAATTCCTTGAGGGCAGAGTCCATATCAGGCTTAACTTTGGAGCCACCTGTGTCTATCTAGGCACCCGATACAGTGCCTATATAGGAGTCCCTCAATAAGTATTGATGAATATATGAATTACATTTTATTCCTTTTCCAGACTCCACTTGTAGTAAAAGGTTATTTTAATCTTTGGTGAGATGTAATGCTTCCTAGAGCCTTAGAAAAATGTATACTAATGTTTCAGTCTCTCTGAGTCATAACAATGACTTTTTAAAAATAGTTTTTAAAATGTTTATTTCTGAGAGAGAGAGACAGAGTGTGAGTGGGGGAGGGGCAGAGAAAGAGGGAGACACAGAATCTTAAGCAGGCTTCAGGCTCTGAACTGTCAGCACAGCGTCCAATGCAGGGCTCAAACTCAACATTACAAGATCACGACCTGAGCCAAAGTCAGATGCTCAACTGACTGAGCCACCCAGGTGCCCCTAACAATGACTTTCAAGATGAGCAGAGTCTACCTTTATTTGGATGGAAGAGCTAAAACAGTGCTATCTTGGAGAAAGATACCAAAGTGTCCAAGGATAAGCCCTTTCTCTGAAGAAGACTTAATTTTGCACATAATGTGAAAAGGCATCTCTAGAAAACAATCTAATGTAAAAGTTACCAGGTAGGGACTGCTTAACCATTGACACTGTATGTTGCATAAACAAGGGTACCATTCCTTGGCCTTTGCTCACACAGTGGGACTGCTGAGCTTCTGTGACACTGAGGTTGGGCCTTCAAAGAATTAGATGGTTTGTTAGAATATGAACCTTCTAAGTCCTCAAAACATAAGTACCTACCTGTCCTCTAACATAGAAAGTAGAGGTTTATTTCATCATGTTTGTAGTTATAGCCGATGCCATCTATAGGTAAGCATTTTAACTAGTGTTTTTTTTTTTTTCCTAGAGTTTTTAAGGTTTCATTTTTTATGGTCACCTTTCAGTTTTTAATTGGAAAGGAAGCATCAGTAAAGATGGAGAGATTGAAATCTAAGCAATAGGATGTCCACTGAATGGAAGTTTCTGAGGAGAGGACAGAGGAGGAGTCTGAGGACCCTTGTGGGAATGCTGGACACATCCTTTCTCTCCAACAGGCAAGAAAAACCAAGAGACTGAGCTGGGGTTGAGAGGGTAAACAGTTGAGAAAGTTCAAGTTACAAACAACCTTTGCTCCTTGAATAAAAATGGCAAGGCACCTGCTGAAAGGAGGGAGGTCAGGTGTAGGTTTGGGAATCAGGGTAGAAATGAAACTGTTTTTAACAGTGACTGTGCAGCTACACAGCATGAATTCGCTAGGCTGCTAAATTTGGGTTACATGAATTTGTGAAGATGCCAGTTTGGCTTTTTTTTTTCTTTCTTTTTTAAGAAGGATCGTAATAACTCTTCTTAAGTCTGTCCGATCAGGTTCTGTTAAGATTCCTGAGGGCTTTGGATCAATACATACAAATAATTATAAAATCACCAAGTATCTCCCATATGCCAACCTTAGTGAAAATAAACACAAAAACCACTAACTTATGTGATTAAAAGTTTCATTACTAATGGGAAATTAAATGAACTCAATAAAACTGCCTTACCTACATAGTCTCTTGAGTTTTTCTTTCTATTGTCTCCTAAATTAAAATCAAACCTTGAGTACCTAAGCTCAGAAAATGATTCATTTTGAGTAGTGGAATATTTGTCTAGAAAATGTTATACTTGTATAGGGTGTTCTGTCACAATAAGAAAAACAGTTATTATTTTCATTATATATATATATAGTTCTTATATACATCCTAATACATGTTCTTATATAGCTATATCTCTATAGCTATATATTCGTATGTAATGAATTTGGAATGTATAAAAGAGCAGAAGGAATAAAGTAAAAATAACAAATTGCTGCCCCCCCCCAAGCCCCTCATGTTCTATTACAGTTTTCTTGTCTTTATTATAGAATTATTTAAAATGTGGAAAACGAGTTCTAGTTTTCTTGTGGCTCCTTTAACTTAAAGCTCAATGTAGGCTTCTGGTGTTCTATAGATAAGAAATGAAAAGTTGAATGAGACAACTATCTTAAGTATTTATTTCTCAAAGAATTCTTTTTACTTAATGGGTTTTGATGGGAATTTTTGTTTCTCATGTATGAAGTCCCTTTCTTGACAAAGTCCCTGAGGACAGCCTGGATTGGGGTTATTTGCCTGTTTGTCCAGAAGGTGGGATGAAGCATGTTCAGGTTCATGACCTCTGGGCGGCAGAACACAGCAGCCTGTGTGCACAATTAACTAGTGAATCAAGGGCTTCGGCTGTATTCTCCCAAATGGTTTTGTCCCTATCCAGAAATGATCTTCCTCTTTGTGGCAAACAGTGCCCTTTGATGTGTCAGCACCATTCAAAGCCTGCAGTGACTTCTGCATCATTAACACATTTGTGCTGTCTTTGTCACTTTGCACCCAGGCTTCCGTCTCTTTTGCCCTAAGTTTCCCCTGGGGCTTATAAGAGATCTGCCCCTGACTCTTTCCATGTCTCCTACTGTGTTTGGGAAAGGAATTATTCTCAAGGCTGCAAACTCTTTATCAGGAAAAAAAAAAAAAAAAAGATACTTTTGCTGACATGGTTTTAGGCTAAAATTTTCTCTAAACTCTTCTCAGCGTTTGATTGAATAGAATACCAGGCATAAGCAACATTTAAAATTGTATATTCATTGTAATAATGGAATAGGAATTTCTGAAAATTACATGTCTGATAAATCGACTTTCTCATTAAACCTCATATGGAGTAAAAGGCCCTATCTTGAATAACACGTTTTGTATAGGCTGACCCAGGGGCTTAATATTGGGTGGCTGGAAGATAGAAATAATGTCCACAGATACCACTGTATTTCCTCTGGGTAAGCTGAATAATTTTGTAAAACAGAATAGTTTTGTTATCCTTGGTGAGCCTGTGGTTCTGGAAAGATCCTTCATTAAATATAAATTAAAATGGAGTGAAGAGGTTGAGTTGGACAAGCAAGACTATCTTTGACTTTCCATGTGTTACTTGTGCTCTGTAAGCAACAGGTGACCTCTAGGATGCTTTGGGACTGTGCTATGTACTTTACCAAATATTAAATAGCCTATTTTTATTATGTTTAATTCAGATACACTTTATTAGTGTATAAAGCTACAAGTTAAATCAGGCCAACTTTATGTGACTTTTATTCTTCTTTTTTTCAAGAATTATAGCTTGAACCTAAGGTGTGTGCAAGCCAGGAGAGGAAGGTCCAGGACAGTAAATCAGGCCAGTGAATGCACTACTCTGAAGTAAGAGAAGAGATGGTTGAGGCTCATAAATACGATTCAAGGACAGCAGAAATCATCAGAAAGGGAGATGTCTGGCCAATAGAATGTCTACCTCTCAGGTTACCTTTTGGGATTGCCCTGATGAGACTCCCTAGGGGAAAGTGACTGCAATAGAATAGCAAAGTCTCTGGACCACTAAGATGGTAAGGTGCCAGCAGCATTTGGCCCACAGCTTCTGCAACATTTGACGCCAGGGCTTGCAGTTTTGGTGGCTACGGCAGCTGCAGAGGGTCCTGGGATGGACCTCTATGGCAGCGCATATCCTCAGTGGATACCAGCAGAAAAAAGCAGTCACTTTGGGCATCGGCAGCTGCAGCTGCAGCTGCAGCAAAGACTTCAATATAGTGAGCTGACACAGAAGCAAAGGAAATGGTCCAACCCACAGAGCAGTCAGGGAAAGGGCATGAGAGATACCCCTAGAAGTTTACAGCACTATCTGCAAAGAATTAACTTCCCACACTGTTGTTAGAATCTAAGGAAAAATAATAATTATAAGATACATCATTGTGGTTGTCCTACCCCTCGGCTGGTATAATGTAGGAATTTAGGTTACATGGCAAATTGTTTAGAACTAAGTTTTCTTAACAAGCCACAAAACTTTTCTAACCCCCCCCCCCCTTCCCTCAGGATTTGCTGATTTTATTTTTAATGTCTTCTAAAGTTGCCTCACACTGAAAGAATTAGAAATACTTATGGCTGCACTTAACTGGAAACCCAACTAAGGGATGAAGAGGCTAAACAAATAAAAGTTTATTTCTCACATAACAAGAAGTCTGGAATTGGAGTTCTTCCGGATTTGGTTCAATAGTTCAGTAAGGAGAAATGAGACACAGAGATCAAGTCTGCTTTTGTGGCAGGAAGAAGGTGGAGCTGGGAGGGCGGGGCCGAGGATGCACAAGGAGGACCTTCTGTTTTATTAAGAAACAAAAGCATCAAGAGACTTCCATTTAAATTTCCTTGGCCAGTACTGCATTGAATGCTCTCTTAGCTGCAAAGGAGCCTGGAAAATTTCTCATTTAACTTTTCCACCTTTTACAGTGATGGAGACAAGAGAGAAATAGAGAATGGTGTTGGGTAAGTCAGCCTACAGCGTTTACCCCAAACATCAGATCGATCTTCAGAAACTGAGGATTTTTCAGGCAATTGAATTTGCACATCATTTTTTCATGCCTGTTCAATAAATACTTGGTGAGAGATAAGTACAATCCCTTATCTTTTCAGTGAAAATCACATTTACAAAGCCTATTGGTTTTCAAGTCTGGTTGTGTATATGATACAACATTTTGGGTAACCCAACTTTACACAAAAATCTGCAAAAACAAAACAAGACAATTAGACTCCTGATGTTCAACAACTCCTATAAAATAGAAAGAGCATTAGAATTTTAGTCTGACATACGTATTTTCACAATCTGGTTCAGTCACTTTCTAGATGTGAAACTGGATAATTAATTTCTGTGGTGGCTGGTCTCCAGAATGGTTCCCACTATTCCCACCTTCTGGCATTCATACCCTTGAATAGTCACTCCCTTTGCCCAGTGTTTCAGTGTTGATCTGTATGACCAATAGACCATGATAGAAGTTCAAAGGTTAAGTTATCTTCTAAGATTAAGTTATAAAAGACTGCAGGTTCTGGCTTGGGTTCTCTTTTGGGTTTCTCAATCTAGAAGAAGTCAGCTGCCACATCTTCGGGACATCCAGACAACCCTATGGAGAGGCCTGTGGGACTAGGAACTGAGGTCCTCACTCCAACTGCTGTGAGTAACTGAGGCCTGCTAGTAACTCAGAAAGCGAACTTGGAAGTTAACATCCTCTTCCAGCATTCAGATGACCGCTACCCCAGCCAACAGCTTGACTGCAACCTCGGGACGGACCATGAGCCAGAACCATTCAGCTAAACTGCTCCCAGAGTCCAGACCCTCAGAAACTGTGAGACCGTGAAAGTTCCTTATTTTAAGCTGGTAAATTTCGGGGTAATCTGTGGTATAGCAAAAGGTAACTAATACAACTTCTTTAGACTTTAATGGCATCATCTGTAAACTGGGGATATATCTGCCCAGTGCAGTTCCTGCAGCATAAGAACATAGAAAACTTAACAAATATTATTTGTTTGTAGCCATTTTCACATGGTCACCCTTCTTAGAACTCCTTTTTTATTTTTAGATGAGCACAATTTTTAAAAATGCTTCTGCCATTTGTTTCTCCCTCGTGCCAGCATGGAATACATGTTGTGGAACCCAGCAGTGCCCTAGCACTCTACTGCATCGGGGATGGTTTTGTTAGTTAAGTGTTTAATAATGAATGTGTTTTCCAGAATGCTAACCTGTAGTGTCTGATGTATCTTCAGTGGGCTACTAACTAAAATATTGCTGTAAATAGATCCTGTCTTCCACTAGCAGCCTTCTGGTGATTTTAACATCACTCAGAGAACACACTCTCAACCATGGATATAAGGGGTACATGATAAAAGTGCCCACTCACCACACACTCTGCAGAGTCATCCGGCCTTACTTTGCTTTGTCCCCAGTCCTCGCCCCTTTGCCCTCCTCCATCCATTTCTAATCACGGACGCCAGGATCACAGCACAGCTGCTGCCAACTTTGCCGCACAGCCTCAGGTCATCTCTGCTGTTTTTTCTCTTCCTTTTAAAAAATTACTTTCTTGGGGCACCTGAGTATCTCCGTTGCTTAAGCTGAAGACTCTTGATTTTGGCTCAGGTCATGGTCTCCCAGTTTGTGAGATGGAGCTCCACAGAGGGCTTCGTGCTGACAGTGCAGAGCCTGGTTCTGATTCTCTCTCCCTCACTCTCTCCGCCCCTCCATCGCTTGGGCTTACTCTCTCTCAAAATAAATAAATAAACTTAAAAAAATTCTAAACAATTGCTTTCTTATTTTTTGTCTATGCTACATCTATACCTTAGTTTGTTTATGCCATAAAAAGTATATATGGGAATTATAAAAATGTATATATCACCCATATATGTGTATACATATAAATGTGTGTGTGTGTGTGTGTGTGTGTGTGTGTGTGTGTGTCTGTGTCTGTGTATAATTAGAATACTCTATTTTTTGGCCAACATAGCATGCTGGCAATAATTTTTGGTTTGTCGAACTAACTTCACTGTCATCTGTTGCTAGATGCTCAGGACCTGCTTCTTTGCCCCAAAGCAGGGTTTTATTGTTGCTGTTGCTTTGGATTGAAGTTTGCTCTGCCTCTGCAGTAGTTCTGAAAGTTTGAGGGTTCTGGGATGCCTGGGTGGCTCCATTGGTTAAGCATCTGACTTCGGCTCAGGTCCCGATCTCACGGCTCATGAGTTCAAACCCTGTGTTGGGCTCTATGCAACAGCTCAGAGCCTGGAGCCTGATTTGAATTTTGTCTCTCTCTCTCTCTCTGCCCCTCCCCTACTCATGCTCTGTCTCTCTCTCAAAAATAAAATAAAAACATTTTTAAAAATTTGTGAAAAAATAAAAAAAAAATAAAAGTCTGAGGGTTCTGAAATACTGGTTTCTAGAGAGCAGAGATTTTTCCTGTGGTATTATTTATAGGTCCCAGTCTCTCACCCTGTAATTACCAATACGCCCAGCCTCTCATTTGCTGGTCTCTTTGCTCCCTGTCTTGCTCTTCCCCTCATGCCAAACAATCTTGTGTAATCTAGTAGATAGAGCTCAGTAGAAATGTAACTGAGAAAATGAATGAATCACAATATGACGATTCTTTACCACAAAATGTTGAGTGAAAAAAAGCCAGACACAACCAAATACCCAACTATTTACAAAATGTTCATAAAAAATTAAAGTATTTTGTTCATTCTTGTGTAAACAGGAAATAAACTATATAAAGAAAATAAAAACTAATGGTTAGCCCTGGGGGGGGGGGGGGGCGGGGCGGGAAACCATACATTTGAATGTGTTGCCAAATGAGGGGTTGGGGACAGGAAAGGCTACTTAAGTTGTGGGACCAAGTGCAAATGCAGACGTGGGGTATTTTGTTCAAAATTATTAAGAATTTCAAGATGCAACAGTAGAGCGTTCAGACAAGCGAGGGACCCTGCTCAGTGCCAAGCCTGATGCCACCACTCATTCATGTTGTACCCCCATGAAGCCAGCCCTGACTCCGGAATTTCAGGATTCTGCACTAATGCTTTATTTTTTTCCCCTTGGTAGGAGAAGAGTCACTTATATAAGAATTTGTTTCAGAAAAAGCCAGATGCCAAACATTTATAAGGTATGTACTTTTCTGTAAGTTTATTCCATTTTACAACTTTTTAAGACCGTGAAAAACAAAAACAAATCCGAACTGATCAGAGCACTTCCTGCCCCAAAACCTATAGGTGGTTTCCCGTGGATGAGAATGGCTGTGGCCGGATGCTTTCCCCTGTATCCTCATTGTTGCCAGCCCAGCTCACATGCCAGCTCATCTATGAAACATCCTCAATTTCTTTCTTCAAAATTAACCATTTCCTTCCTTCTGCTCCCTGTACACTTTCTCCCTTTAGTATAGCATTTAACTTCTCTGCTTCAAGGTTGAGCTCTTTGAGACTGTTTTTTCTAATGGACCTGAAATCTCGGGAAAATATTTCATTCTTCCTCATCCTCATATTTCAGACCCTACGGGGAGTAAGATAAGTGATTGTTGAATTTAATTAAAATTATATCTAAAGATGGTCATAATCCATTGTAAAACCTAAAACACTCAAATTCCCACACAATGCCACATCCTTAACTATTCAATGATACAGGTTAACAAAGGTAAAGGTTCTACAAACTAAGATATGTTTATTCACCTGGTGAAAATTTGAAATAGGTACCAAGTGTTTAATGATCTCATCCAACATTTTTCTATTTCACATCTGAGATGAATCTCTTAGCCATCTTTTTTAGCACTGTTTTAACATCATAAATTTGGTATTGTGAAGTACTTTGTATGTAACAGACACCCTAGATACCATTTTCACCAGAAATACATTTTAAAAACTACTGCCCACTAATTTCTTTGATATTTGGTGTTGTTGTTCTTGGCATGTTTTAGCTCTCACTAACACTTAGGGCTCTCTTGATAAACATGTGACTTGGAAATTTTCTTACAACAGACAGATGGGTGTGTTCACTGGGTATTATTTCTAAAATGAAGAAAATGTTCCCCTTTACCAGCATCTGGGTAAGATTTGGAGTTCTGTCACGGATTTAAAATATAGACAGAAATAATCATCTCTCTTCCACATAAGGTGTCTCTGCAAGTAATTTTTTCTTTCTTTTCTTTTTCTGTGCCAGCTTTGAAATCACAAATGAAATATGGGTTCAGAAAAAAAACACTATATAAAACAGTATTTGGACATTTCTTTTCATCATTCACTTTTATGGATGTTCTCCAATCGTACTATCCAGATGGCCAGGTTACAAGTCTGCGGTAACATAAAAGCCTTTTATATATACGTAAAACACTGATGAATAGACTTCTAAATGCATATACAACTAACTATATTTTATTCATCTTTGTACATAATCTCATTGTACAAAGCCTACCCAAGTGAATTATAACATTTGACTGGCAAACATATGGTTATGAACTCAATGACATAGACGTACAGTAAAAACATTCAATGAAAAATGTCTATCATTTCTACAGGATAATTCAATTTAATTGACAAGCAGATTTTGAATGATTCTCCTTTTACTCTGCCAAGTAATCATAAACAAAAGAAAAAAAAAATCAACTCGTCATTCTTTGCCAGAGATGATCACAGAGAATGTGAAATTTCATTAAATTTCATGGTTATTTATGCCATCCCTTTGACAACATTTATCAACAAATGACTGGAGATCAATACCCACAGGTGCAATAAGACATCTATTTTTAGGTTGTTTTTTTTTCTTAAATGTTTCATTCCTTAATAAACCCCAAAGTACAACATGGGGATTCTGGGCTTTCACTGCTTGGGGTTTTTCATTTGCTATTTCCTCTGCCCAGGATACTCTCCTTCCAGCTCTTCCCACAGCTGGTTTCCTCTCATCCACTGAGATGTCACCTTTTCAGAGAAGCCGTACCGAGCTCTACCTGAGTTAATTGTTTCCCTTCTCCCTGAATCACATAGTCAGGAGTTTACACAAAGGGCATGCCAATCCATTTAGGCTACTCTAACAAAGTACCACAGGCTGGGTGGCTTCTAAAAAACAGAAACTTATCTCTCACATTCTGGAGGCTGGAAGTCCAAGATCAGGGTGCTAACAGGGTTGGGTTCTGGAGAAAACCCTCTTCCAGCTTGTACACTGCTGACTTCTCTCTGTGTCTGCACATGTTGGAATGGGCTAGGGAGATCTGTGTGGGCTAGGGAGCTGTCTTTAATGAGGCACTAATCCCATTCATGAGGGTGGACCTAAGCACCCCCTAAAGACCCTACTTCCGAATACTATCACATTAGGCATTAGGATTTCAATGCATGAGTTTTGGGTGGAAACAAAACATTCAGACCATAGCAAGGCATGTTTACAGGCCAAATCTGACCCTCCACTTGACGTTGTATACTTCACCAAGCTAAGAAAGGTTTTAACCCTTTTTAAATAGTTCATAGTTAAATAAGTGCTATTTATCATATGTGAAAATTATAAGAAATTCACGTTTTAGGGTCTATTAATAAAGTTTTATTGGAACACTGCCAAGCTGTCCATATATAGAGTATATGGCTATGTTTAGGTTATAAGGGAAGAGTAGAATAGATGCTACAGAGACCATATAGTCCACCCACTGTCTACGTGGCTCTTCACAGGAATAGTTTGTCACCTTTTCAGGTAGGCCGTTTCAACATCCAGCATGTTAATTTAATCAGCTTGTTTATTCAATCTGTAATTATGATTTTTAATTTATTAATTCACTTATTTATTTATAAGCCTATTGAGGACAAAGACATTGTCTATCTCCATTATGCCCAGATCACTAAGCAAGTATACTAAGAGAAGTATAATAAATATTTGTTGACTATAAATCAAAGGGACTACAACCTCTAGGACAAAGCGCCTTATTTTATTTCCATATTGCTCTGTATAGGTGAGGCAGAATGGGGGGGGGGCATTTCTTATTATAATCAAAAGAAGCCATTTATAATATTTTAAACGCCTTACAAAGGTATCTTCATAGAACAGGAACAGCACTATTTATGGGCATTAAATTTTACTTTGAGTTCTCTAATTTCTGGAAGGCTTCCAGAGTATGAGGCATGCTAGAACCATATAGAAGGTGGGTGATTCCACTGTGGTTTCAGTTGTGGATCGAATGTAAGCTCCCAGAGAATAGAGATCTTCTCAGGTTCCATGTCCAAGAAAATTCCTTCCCCGCTAGCAGTGCCTTTCACTGAGTATACTCTTTTTGCTCATTTAGAGGCCTGACTCCCACACCTTCCCTATTATTTGGAGCTGATCTGTTTCCTAGCAATGTCAGAGGTCTTGAGTTCTTACTCATTAGCAATTTAACCTTAGAAATTAGCCGGAGTCAGTAGCACAGACATGTGTCTTTTAATCTGGATTAAGAGTCAAGAGATTTCCTGCATAGACCTAAGTTTCCAGAGGCCCTTTTTTCCAACATTAAGTGGGGAATATACTGTCCCATGTGCTAATGAGACTATGCTCAGATGTCTTTCCATTACCCACACTCAGGCTCCACTCTGCCCTGCCCTTTATGAAACCCATAGAGTCTAGGGAGTACAGTGACCTTGATGCCAAGGAAACATTGCTATTTAGGATCACAAAGTAGTGTCTCAGCATCATAGTTGGGAGTCACTATTTTGGGAGGCAATTTCATGAAGAGGAAAACTATACTCTCACTTAAATAATGGCATGAATATGGACTTGATCCTGTTCCTGTGAAATCTGACTAATGGGTTGTACTGTGTTGTGGAGCTGTGTTGGGAAGCAGGTCATGCTAAAGGAACGCTAGAGCCTCATCTACCTAGGTGATTTTTATTTATATTCACTTAAACATATGGAATATTAGCTGCTCTACCTGGTGCTGTTAGGTGACTCACCAGCCATGGTTTAATAAAATGTATCCCTGCGGCTTCTGTTGAGCTTTGCTGCATGTTCATAAAACCGTGGGTTGTTTTGTCTGTGCCTAGCCCCTTTTTAATGCAAAGAGCATGTCTATCTCTAGTGTTCAGTGGGGAAGCTGTGGGGAAAGCTTCACCCAGAGCCTTTGCAAGAAGGTGACTGGCTATAAATTTGAATAATCCTTAGGACCCCTAAAGTGAATTTCATGTATGCATATAATAGAAACCAGAGCATCCCACATATACTCTCCAAGTTTCATAAAAGCAATCTGGCCAGTCATTTTTGAATGATGGGTAACTGAGAAAAATCTTTCATTTGTTTGCACATATTTCATGGCCTTAGAATTTTATAAGCTAAAATGCATAAGAAAGGCATATATGTGTACTCAGGGGTAGGGTGATTGCCTGTACCCTCACTTCAGATGTTCACACTTCAGCTGAGTGTACAACTTGTGAGATGTACAGTACTGAGAAGTCTGGGTTTGATTTTAGGGAGGAGAGGAGGGTTGGTGACATTGTACATGATAACTTCTCCTTGAGCAATTGGTACCTTTTCTCCTTGTGGACAGTGTGAATCATGTATCCCCTTTTTCTTTGGCCTCTAGGAGGTAAATTCAAAACTCAACTTTAATTCTGAATTCTTAAATTGTTTAAAACCTGAGGGGCTGTCTCTCTGGGCTCTGACTTTTCCACTTAAATATCCTGGAGAGTGAGCGTATCACTCAGCCTTACGAGATCTCACAGTTCTCCTTTAGTAAAATAAAAGCATCAGGAAACATTAGTGGTTTTCAAGTCATTTTGGAAAAGTGTTCTTCCCATGGCCTCCTCCAAAAGGAGAAGCTTTGGGACCAAGGATGGAACTCAGGTTCTTCCTTTTCAGTTTGAAAGCATTGTCAATGTTGCTAGTTTACACTCTCAGTAAAGACTTTCTTGGAACAAAACATAAGTAGAATTTGAGAAGTCTTGTGCCCCGTAAGTTTTAAGTCCTCTTTCAGCATTAAAAACTTTGAGTCTGAGATTAGGAATCAAAAGACTGGAATTCTAATTCAGGATCTTCCACTAACTCCCTGTGTCATTTAGGCAAGTTACTCTTCCTCTTTGGGACCTTGATGTTTCTCATCTAGAAATGTAGTGAACCGAATACAGTGATTTTGAAGGTTGCTTCAGCTTTAAGGTGCTTTAACTATTCTCTCTTATCTGATTGCCCCAAGTAACTGCTCCTGTGGAAAGTGGTCTCAGGGAGGGGCGCGTGGTGGTTCAATCAGTTGAGCTTCCCACTTCGGCTCAGGTCACACTCTCGCGGTTCGTGGGTTCTGGCCCCGCGTCAGGCTCTGTGCTGGCAGCTCACAGCCTGGAACCTGCTTCAGATTCTGTGTCTCCCTCTCTCTCTTCCCCTCCCCTGCTCATGCTCTGTCACTCTCTCTCTCTCAAAGATAAATAAACATTAAAAAAAAATTAAAAAAAAAAAAGAAAGTGGTCTCAGGTAGAGGGATGGGTGGACGTCAATAGAGGAAGACTACACAGTTTCCTCCCTTGTTTTCTTCTCTGTCACTTTGTATTATAACTGGATCCATTTCAAGGAAAGTAAATAAAGGAAAGGATAAGAAGAGGATTAGATGAGCAGAGACGTAACATTTAAATATGGCATTATTGTGAAACTATTTTATTTGCTCAATGGGAGATTAATGAAAACGGCCTGTGAGGTTCTGATAGAAGTGAGTCAGACCAGGATTACCTCACAACATTGCAATCTTACTTGTTTATAGCCAAACTGACTGCTGACCTGATGGAACACGTTGGGGTTTTCCTCCCTGCTGGCTTCCGCCTTGGTAAGGCTTGGTCATGGTTTCCCTAACCATCCTGGGTTTCTGTCACACACCACACTGTGTGTCACAGGGAGTGGGCAGGGCAGTTTCACCTGAGCTCTTTGCAAGAATTTCCTTTAACAAGCTTCATACACTGTATCCTTGGGGCAACATTCTAGTAAGTTATGAATGACATGGTACCAGAAGGTTATCCCAAATTATATGTATCCCTTCCCTCACTTGCCCCTGTGTCAACGGAGGGAGGAGGAAAATATTTTGGCCTGAATGTAGAACTTATGAAGGAAAAGCTATTGCCTCAGGGGATCTCAAGAGAGCTCTAAAAGTGACCCCAAAATAGGTACTGACTCAGGAAAGGCAGGAAGACCTTTACAGTTGTTCTTATTTGTTATGACATAATCTGCTCACGTGCCCACACCCACTGACTATTGGGGTTAGATTTCAGGACCTCTGAGGTTCTTTCTAAAGGTGTCTAACCCCGACTTTCTCTAATCACTTCCTTTTTGCATCAGGATATGTCCCTTAAAGATTTTTCTCTGACGAAGAATTAGCTTTATCTACATTTCCTCTCTCTCCTTTAGTACCTTCTGTGCTTTCTCTTTTGCCTAGGACTTTGACCTCCATCTCCTTGCCACCTATGAGATATCAGATCTCGCCACTTTTTCGTTAGTTCTGTGATCATACAAGAGAATCCCTTCCTGATATTGATGAAAGTTAGACTACTACAGTCAGATTCATCCCATGGCAAATGGGGAGGGGGTGCTTTTCATAAACATCAGGTATTTACAGGCTGGGCAGTAATTACAGAAGCAAGCATTGGAAGATAAGTAGTTCAATAGAGCTTGTAAACATTAATCACTAAGTCAAAGAAATAGAGTAATTTCTTCTCCTTCTACATATGTACAGGCTCTGAATGATCATGTTAAGTTTTTGTGACATTTTCTTTCCTTCCAAGTTGTTCTTGAAGATGTTCATTTCACCTATTGTTCGACCAAGTTCAACCTAGCTATTTAACTAAGATGTTCATTGAACCTAACTTTAATTTAAAAAGAGGAAACTATCAGATTGATTTACTTGCAAACTCTTACTTCATTACATTAGCTTGGGATACTCATGATTTATTAAAAAATCTACATTTGGTATTGCGTCTACTTTATGGCATCAATTTGACCTGCACTATTTCTAGACCATCCCAAGAATAAATTTGGAAGTTAGTTCTGTGTAAAACAATTACAAAGAATCAAGTCTGCTTTAATTTTGTTTTAATAGGGGCAAGTTTTCTGATGAAAAAGTAGAATTTAGAAGAAATGTTATCATTATAAAGAAGAAGCAGTCCAAAGGAGAAACAAAAAATACTTTGTGCTTTTATTTACAAAATATTTTCCCTTAACTGTTTATACAATATGCTAATAGTCTGCTGAAATACTCTATTTTTTTTAAATGTTTATTTATTTTGAAAGAGAGAGAGAGAGAGCGTGCGCACATGTGTGTGATTGGGGGAGGGACAGCGAGAGAAGGAGAGAGAATCCCAAGCAGGCTCTGTGCAGTCAGCACAAAGCCTGATGCAGGGCTTAATCTCACAAACCATGAGATCATGATCTGAGCTGAAATCAAGAGTCAGACGCTTAAGCAGCAGAGCCACCCAAGTGCCCTGATAGCTGGAATACTCTAATCCATATATATTCCATATGAAAACCACTTAAACCATTATTTTGAAATGAGTCATTGTATTTTTCTATTAGCTTACAAGAAGGGGGCCCTAAAGTTTCCTTATTAAGATATCTTTGTCCATAGTAGACCAATCGACATTAACCAGTCCTGCTTTAGCTAGCAGGTTAGCCAGAGGACAGTTTCTAGTAGTACTCCCAAATAGTATGTTTCAGATTGAAAGGCAAAGCTTGCTTAGACAACACACATGGAAGACAGTTCTGAGAAGACAAGATGCTAAATCAACACAATACTATAGCGCTTAAGCAATCCTATGATGCAGTCAACAAAAATTTATTAAGCAGATATTGACCAATATATGAACTGGCTGGCTCACTGGGACTGGTGCGCTCTACGGATCCTTGAATCATTAAATTCTGCCCACAATAGTTCCCTTTTTACTAATTTGTCTCTCCAATAGATCTTCAACTCCTCTGCCTCCCTAATCCATATTATCACCAATTACTTTCCTAAACAGGTTTCTCTCCCTCATTTCTCTCAACTGTTCTTGATTTTTATCTCTCTCTAGATGTACCCACCAGCCCAATTCTTCCCTCCTCAGATTTTATTATAGCTACAAGGTAAGGGAGTGGGCAAGCAGGTCAGTGGGCATTAAAACCAGGGAGAGATACAGCATTAAAAAGTTGTAAAGGCAGTTTTTAAACATATTAATTTTTTCTACTTAGATAGATTCCACATAGTCTGGTCAGGGTTATCTTTTACAGGAAAATTTCCTGAAATTAATTTATTATTCAATAAA
The DNA here is from genome assembly GCF_018350215.1 of Panthera leo. Taxonomy (NCBI): domain Eukaryota; kingdom Metazoa; phylum Chordata; class Mammalia; order Carnivora; family Felidae; genus Panthera; species Panthera leo. The sequence continues at coordinate 110,984,374 of NC_056687.1, forward strand.
ATTGGTATTTAAATGAGACTAAAACACTTTTGTAGATGAGATCAAGACAAACCACCTAAAATATGATCATCTCAACTATGGGAATAGAGTTCAGGCTAGAAGTTCATGTTTGGAGATAGCATTGCCTGAGAGGGGCTCAAGGAAATTTTCTGAGTGCTGGATGTGTCCTGTATCTTGATCTGGGGGTGATAGTTACATGTGTATATACCTATGTAAAACCCACCACACTTTACATTTAAGACCAGGGGCTTTGCCATAAAAAAAGCTATATCACAATAAAAAATGTACAAGAATATAATCAATGTAAAATGAGCTATGAAACAGAATCCTAACCCATTGTGACTGTCGTCTGACAGAGCAATGATTTGTATAATAATGACACCAATAAGGGGGGAAGTATACACCCTAAAATCTTGGAAAAACAGCCTGAGACCCATAATTTGGTAGCATGTCCCAGGCAATTTCTAACATGGAGAAATGGTCTCTGAGGGTCCCCAATATCCAGAAGTAGAAAAGAGAGTCAGTCTACCAAGCTCTGTTCAGAGATCTTTTTTTTTTTAATTGCACACCCAACATTTTAGCCCCTATTCTAAACTAATAAGTTACTTTCCTAGTAGATATGCTTCTGTTGAGTCTGAATGGCTTCATGAGCAGATTTTTCTGACTCTGCTTCATGTACAACCTTCATGTACAACCTTCATGTACAACCTTCATAGATGTGGTGTTACCAGGATAAGTATATTTCCTGGACTCATAATGGCCCCACCAACCTGAGGGCTCCATTGTCCTATTAGTTTTCCTATCTTAAATGTTACAGGTAGAAATCCTCCAGCTGAGGATTTGGGCAGAATCGGAAGGGGAAGTAGACTATATGGAATGCCGTGTCTTCTAATCTTACAAGGGGGCAAAAAGGATGAAGCTAATTAAATTGGTGTTAAAAATGCAATTCTCTAAATTCACCTTTTTCCCTTGTAAAGTAATATTGCTAAAGACACTAAATATGTTCCAAAACACTTATTGTACAACAGTTGGTAGGTTGGTATTGCCCATTAAAAGGAATATAAAGAAAAGCCTCTGGAAACATGTAAGGATGGACTTTATTTCATTATGTTTAAAATATAATGGTTACCAGATGTCAGTTTTAAGGGAATTTTGAAAGTAGTATCTTTTATAGGACTGTGAGTTCATTCGATATTTTCTTTTCTAAAATTTTTCTGACCAACTTTCTGCAATTATTTCATTTATGGAGTTAATGAAGAAATATATTTTAAGCATATATCTAATGCCAAAAAATAATACAAAACCTCCTACAACAAAACAAAACAAAACAAAACAAAAGTAAAATAAGAAGCCTCCAATAAGAGGCCTCAAAAAATAATTTAAAGTACAGAATTAGAGGCATCTGGGTGGCTCAGTCAGGCGTCCAACTCTTGATTTTGGCTCAGGTCATGATCTCACTGGTTTGTGAGTTCCAGCCTGTCCCTGTTGCATTCTGTGCACTGACCAGCTGGGAGCCTGCTATGGATTCTCTCTCTCTCTCTCTCTCTCTCTCTCTCTCTCTCTCTCTCTGTCCTTCCCCTGCTCACACTCTCTGCCTCTCTCAAAATAAATAAATAAACTTAAAAATAAATAAAAGTACAGATTTACATTTATTCCAAATCCCAGTAGACCAAACCTAAACAGAAAGAGAGTGGAAATTACCCAAGGTCCTTCTGCTTAAACATCCCTATATTTTAATTTATTCAATGTGGTAAAATCAATGCAAAATTACACTCTCTCCTGCTGACATGTTTTGTTCATTGCCAGACGTGCTTCTTTATTAGCAATGACAATATTTTAGACCTCTTCCGTCTGTGTCTCATAAAATCGCCCCAATTTCATTCATTTTGTTGGTCAATACAGACCTGTAACATTTTTAAGAAAATGTCAAGAGAAAAGTGTTCTAGTCATTTACTTCCTAGGAAATAGTTTATGTATAGATACTCCTTACACATTTGCTGACTGGCTGAAAGGGAAATTCATTTCTGAATGATATGCTGACATGCCCAGGAAATGGAAAACACTCAGCCATACGTGGTCTAGGCAGTCATTTATGTGTAAGGAGGTGAAAGGGATTTGGGAGAATAATTCTCTCAAATTTCATAGCCTCTAGAGAAGGCCATATGCCACAACTGTGAAAAACAGATACTTGTCATTTAAACTGTCTTCTTTGCTATTCTCTTTTGGGAAAAAATAATGCTGAAAAATATATGAGAAGCTAATAAAAACTGAGCAAAAAGAAAATAATTTATATTTTATAACTTGCATCTTAAATGTAAAAAAGAAACAAAAGTTATAAAATATTCTTTCTAGCACATTTCAATAACTTTGTTAAATTGTAATAATGCAGATGTCTTTGTTATCATGCAATCTCAGGAAATTATATGTGAGACAGAAAAAATAGTAAAGAACTTTTCAGTGCTGCCTGCAATCCCAGGAAAGCTAGAGCTTGGGTAAAACTGAAATAAAATGGTTTGCTCCGTTTTAACTATGTTACGGCTTTATGTCTGCTAAAATTCACCAGTGATGTCACAGGACAAACACAGGCTGGTCCAGCCCTGAGGCTCTATTTCTGAACTGTGATTGGGCCTGGAGGTCTCTCTTGGCTCCTTCCCTTATCAGTCTAGGGAACCAAATGAATTTTTCAAGCATTTATTAGCTACAGTTTGGTGCCCCCCAGGACTGTGCAATGGGAACTGCTAAAAAGGAAGTCAAAGCAATGTAAGTCACAACCGCAAGAAGCTTACAGGCAAGGCAAAGACCCCAGGTGCGGAACTAGAAACCTGGCTTCTTGTAACTTCCTTGTAATTGAGGTTTGGGGGAAGCCTCCAAAAAATTTGGTGGGTACTCATTTTGAGGTACATAGCTGTTCCTTATCAAAGAGGCAGAATATACTGTGCCCCCATTTACAGCATACTCCCATTGAAGGTACTAATAGACAGCTAGGTCATAAGAAGATTGTGAAATCCTGGACTGACACCCATGGTCTAACAAGAGGAGAGCAAACCTTGTCATTCCCAAAGCTTTTTTAACAAAACATTTTTTGCATGTGTCGAAAGAGTCCAAACTTTTCTTCAGAAAACAAAAAATCTAGAGGTCTTCAAAATAAATTGACTATATTTCAGTTGGGCCTGAGGAAGTATTCATTTTAAGACTTTAAGAACAGGCAAGCTTGTTAGAGTTGTTTCCACCCAAACTTCCCAGTGGGAAAATAAAATCGAATCAAGAGCTCCTTATAAACAGGCATTTAACTTTATATAAATGTTTTAAAGGAAGTTTATGACCTAAACTAAATTTTTAGCCCAGACATTTCAATAACTTGTTAAAAAAATTTTCCATCGTTCAACACCACATCATTTCTTGACACTGAATCCTTGAAAGAATGCTATGTTGGCTGGGTGATCTTATTGTTTTTATACAAACACATGAATATTATACTTGTGTATGATCTATACATGAGATTTATATAATAAACAGTACATTGATATGATAAATATTTTATCTACAAAAGAAATATATTTGTATATTACACAAGCATATATATTTATAACATAACTATAAGTTTTAGAAAGTTCCACAGAGACTGAAGCTCAACACTCAGAAGGTTGAAGTGACTTGGTGAGGCTTTTTTGATTCAAATTTTTTAGATTCTCTTGGAATTGAGCACACCATCTCCTAACTAGTGGGTAATTTCAGCTGGAATCTTCTCTACTGTATTTCTAAGATTAGAAAGAAAGCCGTCTCATTCACAGGAATTCAATGATTGAAGACCATACCAAATAAATACTGTGAAAATAGAAATGGTATTCTGGTTCAGGAAGTAAGAAGATAGTACGTTCTTTGACTAAATACAGAGTAATGGAGCTTCACCTACCGTGCTGGTGGTTTGTTACTCTGAACCAGGGTGTGACCAGATAGTCTTGCTAACGAAAAGTCAATATTTGACCAACATTTTGGCTCAATGCCCTGGTAAATTAGCGTGAGTCGCACTTCAGGGAAGGAACATGGCAGAAGACAGGCTGCTGAAAACATTTCCTCCAGCTCCTTTTCTTTATCCACTTCCAGCGTCACTCTATACAACTCCTTAATTATCCTTTTTAGGCTCACCAACTGCATGCCCTTTATTTCCTCTCGACATGTTTTCTAGTCATTGATTTTCAAATAGGGCAACTGATTATAATAGTCAAGAAGCTAATCCATTTAATGTAAAAACCCTGGCTGAAACTGGAAACAACAGCAAAGGAAGGAAGCTGATGAACTGAGTAATTACTCATATCCTGTGGTTAAAAAGTTACAGCTCTTGGAAATGACAGCATCGTATCAATACATATTACAACATCATGGTGTGTTGTGAGGGAGTCAAGGTGCATAGTAAATTGATCTTCTCAGATTGGTGTGGACAAATGAGATATAATACACATCCTATCTCCCATTGGGTTTGATTAAAACTACCCATATTATTTATACTCAAAGTCTGTGGTCTTTTCTGGGCATTTCTTTAACTGCTTTTCATGTTTCCTGGGCTGAAGTAAAGTACATTAAACACTAAGACAGGCCATGTTGCCTAGAGAAAAGAATCTGAGCCAGATTCCTGTAGTTTTGACTTTGCAACTAACTAACTCGGGCAAGTTAAAATCCCTCGGTATCTCATTTTATCAGTCAAATGAGGATAATAGTGCCTACCCTGCCCACTGCCTCACAGGGTGATGATGAAAACCAAGAGAGATAAGAGATACCAAAAGATTTTGAAGTTAAAAGTGCTGTGTAAATGCAAGTGATTATTATGAAAAAAAAAAAAAAAAGCTGTGGTAGGTAACTCAGCTGGAAAAACTGTAGGCTGGTAAGGCTGTAAGAAACCTGAGAAATTGAGTCCAGCCCCCTAATTCTGCAAATGGAAAAACTTTGACCCAAAGAGTAGTGAAATACACAGACAATTTCCATTATTTTTTATTTTACTTTAATATTTACTTGTTTTTGAGAGAGAGCAAGCAGGGGAGGGGCAGAGAGAGGGGGACAGAGGATCCAAAGCAGGCTCTGTTCTGACAGGCCGACAGCAGGGAGCCAGATGTGTGGCTGGAACTCACGAACCATGAGATCATGACCTGAGCTGAAGTTCAATGCTCAACCAACTGAGCCATCCAGGTGTCCCTCCATAATTTTATGTAATAAAAATAATAATTAGGGCTTACTCTGGACCAGCCAGTGTACTAAGTGCTTTACATACATTATTTCATTTCATCTTTTCCATTTCCCCATTAGTGAGGTACATGATTAGTAACTGGTAGGTCCGTGATTCCAAGTTTTTGCTGCCAAAAGCAATGCTCTTAACCAGCTTGCCATATTGTCATAGTTGTGAGCTTTTTCTTCCCGGTGGCTAATAAGCATGATAAAGGAACTTCTCTCAAGAAGCTGTTCAGCCAATAGACAGAAAGCTAGCAGTGCCCATGTATGGTAAATTACACATATAGGACAAGGGATATATTCTATTAATTAAGCATTGGTTATCCTTCCTTTTGGTATTCTAAAACTACTGCCTAGGTATCATTAACAGATGCTGTAGCACACAAGCCACACTAGTTCACTTAGTTATAATCTATAAGTCTCTTAACATAAAACATAAACAACTGAAAATGGTAAGCTTTCATAAGAGTTTTCTATGCTTTGCCATTTGCCAAGGTAGTGGCCAACATCCCACACCAAATAGGTCTAACCTCTGTAACCAATAGGATATTGCAGAAATAATGGAGTGTTCAATGTATATGGAAATTTCAAATTCAATGTATATGGAAATTTCCAGTTCCAATATTGGCCTCTTTTTAGAACTATAAAGGACCAGTTATCCCTTTTGTGCCTCCAGTTTTCCCCCTTTTCCAAGGGGAGTGTTCTTTGTTCTACCATTGTTTGCTAGGTATGGGAGGGAGGGGGCAGATAACTTGTTTCAGGGCCTTCAGATCGTGGACTTTAACTTTCGACATTAGATCATGAAAGTCATTGCAGTTTCCGCTTTGCTTCCTATTGGTTTACTTGCTCAGAGGGAAGCCAGCAGTCATGTCAGGAAGACGCTTCATCCACTCTCTGTGGAGGTCCATATGGGGAGGCACTAAGGCTTCCCACCAACAATAAGCCTTTAATTTGCCAGCAGCCATCTTTGAGAAGGATACTGTAGGTACAGGCAAACCTTCAGATGACCACAGCCTCAGCCAACATTTTATTACAACCTTATGACAAACACTGAGCCAGAACCATCCAGTTAAGCAATTCCTGAATTCTGACTCTATATGAGATAACAACTTTTTACTGTTGTTTTAAGCAGCTGAGTTTTGGAGGTTACAGAGAAATAGGTCAGAATATTCAAACATGCTTACCTCAACTCATCTTAGAGATTATTTTTCAGCCGTAATTTTAGGACTGAGGAAGTTAAAAGGGCAGGTTGAAATATTCATTTCAAGTGTAGTTGTGTGTGTGTGTGTGTGTGTGTGTGTGTATACGTGTGTATGTAAACTACTATAAATCATTATGGGCCCAGATGCCCTTAGGTTTGCCTTTTTTTAAAAAAAATATATGAAATTTATTGTCAAATTGGTTTCCATACAACACCCAGTGCTCATCCCAAAAGATGCCCTCTTCAATACCAATCACCCACCCTTCCCTCCCTCCCACCCCCCATCAGCCCTCAGTTTGTTCTCAGTTTTTAACAGTCTCTTATGCTTTGAGGTTTGCCTTTATTTTATTGTTACCAATTTTTTCTGAGGTGGCCTTGAGGATGACCAGTTACCTAACTATAAAAACTCACCAATGGGGGCGCCTGGGTGGCGCAGTCGGTTAAGCGTCCGACTTCAGCCAGGTCACGATCTCGCGGTCCGTGAGTTCGAGCCCCGCGTCAGGCTCTGGGCTGATGGCTCGGAGCCTGGAGCCTGTTTCTGATTCTGTGTCTCCCTCTCTCTCTGCCCCTCCCCCGTTCATGCTCTGTCTCTCTCTGTCCCAAAAAATAAATAAAAAACGTTGAAAAAAAAAAAATTAAAAAAAAAAAAAAAAAAACAAAAAAACAAAAAACTCACCAATGATAATTGTAACAAATAGGACCATAACAGTGATGAGATTAAAAGTAATTTCTGTAACTAAACTCATTCATAGGTTTCTGAACAAAAATTACCTCTTTTTACTCTTCTTGATAGAGGTAATTAAGGGAATGTCATCTTCCCTCAGAATTTTTAGAGGCAAAATTAAATGTGTTAAGGTATAGCCAATAATTAAAATGTAGCATGGGCTTTTTCTCTCAGGGCTTGCCCCTCTCCCATCCCTTCATTTTATAAAACTTTGGAGCAGTATCCTCTCCCTAGAAATCACAAATTTAAAAAATCTCCTGTTTTTGTTTTTTGCTATTCCTTTTTAAAAAGGACTTATTGTCTCTGTGAACAAGATTCTAAAATCTTTTAGAGAAGATTGTTGACATTGGCATGGCAGGATTCATTTTGTTTTGGGTTAGAAGATCTCTCAATTCATAAAATATGCTCAACACATTTCAGAAACTGTAAATTCCCCAAATCCATGTGGAAAAAAAGGAACAAGGTCTATGAATCAAAATAAGAGGTGATGAGAATTGTTTAAACAACCAGAAATACTTAAAGGGGATTTATGATGATTTTTTTTTCTCAGACATCTCAAAAAATTTCCCATAGGTGATAACTTTTTTCCTAGCTTATGCCTAATTTACTTTCTATATTAAAAAAAAATAAACAGAAAAGCAAAAATAAAACAACAACTCATTGGGCTCTTTCTAAGCCCTAAACCTTTTGATTTACACACAGCCTAGATTCTCCTAATACTCCTAGCTCAGAAAGCAGAGTTAGAGTCCTGAAGGTTTTGCTCTGTGGTTCAGCTTCAGCTTTGTCCTTTTTAAAGAAAGGGCAAATGACCGCCATTACTGAGAAAAAAGAATAGCTTTTCTGTTGCTGAAGAGTGAGTGTGGACAACAAAAAGGTGGATAGAAGAGGCTAAGAAATGCAGGCTATGATACTGTACAGAATAAATATCTAATTTGTCCCCAAATGAGAGTTGAACAAAAAAAGAAAATTGATTTCACTTTAACAGATATTACTTTACTATCGGTTAATAAATTTCTATCCAAACATAACATAGACTTTCCGTCAAATATTATTTATTAGTATTAAGTAAGAACTGACTATTGAGTCAGAATAATATGTCCCTGTAATACACTTGTGTCTGATTTTCATCAAAGCCTAAAGTTTTTTTGTTAAATTTTGGCCATGATACATCATGAGTCACACGTGTGCGCGCGCGCACACACACACACACACACACACACAAAGGCTTAGGCAAAACACTAAGCTGTTACTGAGTATTTTATTTTTAACTTTTCTCATCCTTGGGAATAACATAAAATGGACCTCTTCTGGAAATGTGGTAAGGATATAGCTGGTGCATTTTTCTTCTGCAATATTCAAAATAGATTTCCTGCATCAGCAGTGACAGTGTTCTCCACACCAAGCAAGTATATATATAAAAAAGGCACTGGCCCTACCTGTATAGCTAGATGAATTGTACATAGGATTCCACCTATGCAACTACCACCCTGAAGATAAGAAGAAGCTCCCTCAGCTCCTTTCCTGTCAGCAACTAGCCACACCTGCACCCCCAGGTAATAACTATTCTTACTATAATCACCGAAGATTGGGTTTCTGTGGTGACTTTTTAAGATACAATAAATATTAACACCTCATAAATAATGTATTTGTTGTTTCATGGCTTATATTATTGGAAGAGATCACTATAAAGCTTCTGAAGAAACATTTACTGTAACATCTCCTTGTAGGATGCTGCTTCCTTGTCATTCTGACGTTGCAGGGAGAACAATGGAAACTATTCAAAGTTCATACTTGTCTGTGGGGAGAAATGAAAATGCACATTTTGTATGGTGTACAAGAAACTTTACCCTTGTCCCGTGGGCGATACTTGGACCTTGTAAGTAGGCAGAATCTTGTTGTTCAAGGTCATGATGAGTAAAAGTAGAGCCACACTGCACATTACCAAGTGGTTGTGCATTTCTTTTTAACAACAAGAAATCTAAAACCCAGACATGCAAACTTTCCAGAGAAACAGACAGAGACAGAGAGAGACCAACATTTTTCAAAAAATCTAAACACTATTAAGAATTTTTTGTTGTTTTGAAATCACTTCACATAGCTTACCCTTTATATATTGAGGTTGATTAACCCTGCGTGCGTTATGTTCAGAATGTACTTGGCTGATGCTTGGTTGAGAGAACACTGTCATTGCTGATGCAGGAAATCTATTTTGAATATTGCAGAAGAAAAATGCACCAGCTATATCCTTATCACATTTCCAAAAGAGGTCCATTTTGTGTTATTCCTAGGGAAGAGAAAAGTTAAAAATAAAATACCCAGTAAAAGCATAGTGTTTCACCTAAGCCTTTGTAAATAGCCTGCAATTTAGAGACAGTGAATTAAGAATTCCATGTTGAATTAGAAATTAAAAATAGATGCAGTAGTGAGAAATGTATTTAAGGCCCTGCCTACACTGCAGTAAAAATTGTGTTTGCAAAAATTAGGATGATTCTTGCTAGCATGCTGTTAACACAATTTCTCTGGCCAGGGAAGATAAAAATATAAGAGATTTTTTTTGGTATATTATTTAAAAACCTTATCGATTTTCTTACTGTTGTAAATGCTAATGCATGTATTTTTCTTTTATCATGCACTTATCTTTTTGTCTGTTTTATAATGAATTAGATTGAAGGGAGTATGAATTAGTGACATTTAAAATACATGTGATATTTCATAGAGTATAGCCTTATATCAATAGGTTCGAGTTCAATTCTCATGATCAGTTTTACATGTAGAGTCCTGAAGTGCAACTCCAGTGAAATAGAGGCGTGTTGAAATTATGATACCATTGTCCAGAAAGAACGTGGCATGATCCTTCTGCTCATACACACACATATAAGCAGGTATAAACTTTGGAATATATTATCAAATACTAAAGGAGACTACTTCTATAAGAACACATAACTGAGAATTATATACCCCCTAATATCCTATTTCATAAGAGTAAACAGTGCTCACAAATTAAAGCATGACAGTGTTTTGCCAATAGATCTCAGAAAACTATCACTTGCCTGAATAGATGTAGTTAATATCTCAATATATTCTAGAGTGGGAAATTGCTTGACACCATTGAAAGAAGTTTAAGTAAACACATTTATAATTTTTGTCCCCTAAATTTCAGGAAGGATCTTTTAGTCTTTATTAGCTCCAAGGGCAATCTCTTGATAACTCACAGCATAAGGTTTTTCTTCATTAACAACCCTATCTTCTAAACTTACCATTTATATATTTTATTGGATGGGTCCCCCACCTCTCATCCCCCAAACTGTGAGATGCTCATCATCCAGTCATTTCAAAAGTTGTTGTTTTGTTCTGTTTTGTTTTCACACTGATTCTTTCTTCCCACTTAGGTGGGCCAGGCACATTTTGTGGTCTCCCTCTTTCCTATCTCCCACCTTTCATAGCTCAGTTAACTCCACTTTAGCTGGTGTTAGCTATGTACACAACATCCTCTTTAATTGCATTCCTCTCTCAGCTTTATTCCAGCTCTTTCTCTTTTACCTCAGGAGAAAAACTCTTACCATGTTTTTCTCTCTCAGATTCTCCCCTTCCCTTTGTAATATCAAAGACTATGTTCATCATGGACAGTAAACCCCACACTCTTACAGGGGAAAGTCATGAGTTTTAAAGTAAGAGTAAATATGACTAAGAACTATTCCTTTGCCCTCTCAAGCTCTTGAAAGTATTCAGAAGTTCCCAACAACCATTTTATAAATCTCTACCTAATTCCAAATCTCTTAATGAAGCCAGCTTTTAATAATAAACCGTATTAAGTGGTATTATTTTCTGTTTTATTTCATACTTCATTACCATTATAGAAATAGTGCTTCTTTATTTTTCACTGTAAGTTAAATAGCTCCATATATATACTATATATATTAATATTATATTATATTATATTATATTATATATTATATATTGTATTATATTATATATTATATAATATTATCATATAATATTATATATTATATATTTAATATATATTTTATATCATATAATAATATTATATATAATATATATTTTATATAATATTATATATAATATATAATATATTATATAACATATGTAATAGATATTATAGAACATATATAATATAATATAATAAATATATATAATATAATATATTATATTATATATTTATTATATATTATATAATATAATATTATATTTATATATTATATATTGTATATATATTATATTGTATTATATATTATCTATACTATATTATATATAATATAGTATATACTATATATATTATATAATATAGTATAGATAATATATAATTATCTATAATATATAGTATATATATTTATATACATTGTATTATATATAATATATATTATATATGTAATATATAGTATATATTTATATACATTATATATAATATATATTATATATATTATATACATACAGTATATATAAATATATAAATATATATATATATACACACTTTTTTTGAGAGAGAGAGAGAGAGAGAGAGTGCACACAGGTGCACGAGTGGGGGAGGGGCAGAGGGTGAGGAAAAGATAGAATCTTAGGCAGCCTCCATGCCCAGTGGGGAGCCCAGATGAGAGGCTCCATCTCATGACCTTGAGATCATGACCTTGAAATCAAGGTCAGGCACTCAACAGACTGAGCCACCCAGGTTCCCCATATTATGGTTTAAGAAGGCATTCGTGGGCTGGCCTTGACTCTTACTATGCATTCACTTCTAATCTTTTACCTGGAAGCATACAATGGCATACAGCTTAGCTGTTCTCCCTATACCTGTCTTTGCTTTTCCTATTTTTTTTACCCAGCAAAGTGATTATTTAAAAGTGTCAACAGAATCTGCTGCTTCCATGACCTCAAACCTCCAAATGTATCGTATTTTGAATAAAATCCAAAGGCTTCATAAAATATATAGCCCATCAGATGCCAAATAATGTGGCCCTGCATTACTGCTCCAATATTATGTCTTTCCATTCTCCTTTCTCACCACACTTACAACAAACGGAACTATTTGCTATTCTTCCAAAAACACCAATTTTGTTCACTTTCTCTAGAAGTCTCCCTCCAGATTTCCTATAGATTGCTCATATGTCACTTGAGACTGGCTAAAATTTCAGGTAATTCTTGAATAGCCAGGTAGTGAAGGACTGGATGATGTGATAGGGGCCTGATCAAAGAAAGAAAAATCTGGAAATAACACATAGATAGCTCCAAGACAGAGTTTGTCTCACTGTCTAAGAGAAATCATGTGAGAGAGTGCAGACAGGGAAACTGTCTTGGGAATGGCCTACAGTTAAGGGACTTGGGAGACAGTGAAGGAAAGAGGGAAGCAGGAAGTAGGAAGTAAAAGAATCCAAAATTGCTATGTCGTTGAATATCTACGATGTGGGAATTGGAAAAAAAAAAAAAGAAGAAGAATAGTAGATAATAAGTCAAGTATAACAAAGTTTAGGAAGTGTGGAGATCAAGGAAAAAGCCATTGAATTTACTGATTTATTACATTGTTTGAGTTTGGAAAATATCTTTTGTACTTAAAATATTTGTCTTAACTAGTGAATTTTTTAGCAACTTTTTGAAATGTCCTGTATATTTATGGAGCAAACTTTCTATATGCCTAACACTAATCTTATTTTGAAGATGCTTATTTGTTTTTGATCATATGCACAGTAGTAAGAAAGTCTGTCCATAATCCCATTGTCCCTTGAAGGTTCCTATGAAATTGTTGCTTGTAAAAGATAGGAGCCAAGATATGTAAAGGATTTGGGGTTATCAAGAGATAGTCACAGAATAAGACTCAAATCAGAAAGAAAATATAGTTGCTTATTTTAAGTTAAAAATATCTTGTATGTGCTGGTTGACAAGTCTATAGAGCTAGGATAAAGTCATGTAAAACATTACCACAAAACCCCTCCTGGGATGTCGCAGACTAAATCAGCACACTATTAGTAAAAGAACCATTTTTTATCTACTGTATTATGGAAGTCCTATACTCAAGCAAAGTTATAATTATATGTAATTAACTTTTCCATTTTCAACTAATTAAATTTAAAAAAGACCTGAAAACCCATCATCCCTGTGTAACAGAGTGTACTGAAGCTTGAATGTTTGAACATTTCATCAAAAAAAGGATATCAATTTTGGCTTCTTCTTATCCCTCTTGTTAACAAAAATACTCCACTGGCTCTAGAATAGAAATGCCATGCTTTGAAATTAGCTGGTGTTAGGCTGAGTATAAATTTGCTGTCATACTTCTGACATGCATTTTTAAATTCAGATCTCAAAAGAACTAAGACGGTGTAAGTTGTAAATTGAAAACAACATAATTAATACAAAATTATTGAAAGAATCAAAACAAAACAGAAGATAAATCCTCTGTATAATAACATCTAAACAAAGACACGTGAAGAGATATCACATCCTTACTAGTTGACAAATGTACTCTCGTGCGTATACTCATTTAATTTACTCATTCTTATGTCTACTAAGAACCAGATTGCCTATCAAATGTTACTAATGTTAGAATTTTAGACAACAAATTCTGTGTTACAGATAGGGAAACATGAGAATACCTTATATTTTAACATGATACAACCCCAAATATATAGAAAGAGCATAACTTTCCCATCAAGATGGACTTTATTTACAAAATATAAATTAAAATTAATCATGCAAGAATACCTAATATTGTAGAAGGGAAGAATTATTGTTGCAGAAAAGGACTTTTTGATATGGAAATATTCTAAGTGAAAAAGTCTACAAATATAATAAAGAATGATATTTTGTGTGTATGGGCATATGTTTATTAAAGAATGAAATGATGCATACCAAAACACAATATATTGGGATTGCAGATTAATTTTTTTCTTATTTGCATTTTATGAATATTCTGCAATGTACCTGTATTACTTTGGCATTCATTTTATAATCTTTTATGAAACTATGTGTCTGGTACTGTGTAAGACAGTGTATTGAAAAGTAAACCCAACAGACACAATCCCTGCCTATATAGTGTTGATATTTATAGCGTATGGTTTATTTTAGAATTTTTACTTCCTACTGATTAAGAGCATAGACTTCAGAGACCAATTTCTTGTATTCAAATCCCAGCTTTGCCACTTACTTGGTAGTGACTTCAGACACGTTTTAACCCATTCCATGTTTCAGAGACCTCATAAGTAATAGAGGAATAATAATACTGATCTGACAGAATGTGTTGAGAAATAAGTGAGTTGATACCTGCAAAGCACTTAAATCAGTGCTAGCATCTGGTAAACCTTTTGCAAGTGTAAGCTGTTATTATTATTACTATTACTACTATTACTATTAATTGTACTCTTAAATCCCTGATAATACACGGATGAAGAGTTTCATTGCTCCTTTATTTAAAAGGAGAAAGATGTGCAGGCAAAATCAAAGCATTCATTCTACAAAATCTATAAAGTACAATGGAATATAAGGCGTGGTAGTTTTATTGAGAAAAGAGAACTTTAACATAATCCAAACCTTGTTATGAGGAGTGTGTTAAAGTTTTACTGTTAATCATTGCAGATACGTTATTGCATTGATGTTTCCATTTCTGGTTTACACCGTAGTCAGCACAAATCTGGCCTATCGGGAAAATAAGGAAAATTTTTCCTGCCCATATTCAATAGGGGAGGAATAATTTTACTTAATGGACTTTATATGAAAAGTCCATTGAACAAATTGACAGAATGTGAGGAAGTTACAAAATGTGAGGAAGAAAGGATGCTTTGAAGATATAATGTAATTATTATTTTAAAAATAGGTATAAATTCTGTGTCCCTATTATCAGGTTTAATTGATTACTGTGCTTACCATACTCTCTGATATGCAGTTTAGAGCCGTGAAAATTGCCTGTTCCTTTTTTTCAAATTGCTTCTTGGAGTTTTCAAATTTTATCCCAGTGGGAATAAACAGGGTTGGTGGAATGGTATGAAGGATGGGATAATAGCCCTAGTGAGTATTTTGCCTTTAAGTTCAAAATAGCACATTTTATTTTTTGAATTAAAAAAAAAAAGAAAAGGGGGAAAAAAGAGGACAATTTCTCAGTCATGTGTTTGCAAATGAAAACTAACCTGAAAAACTGAGCCTGAGGGTTACATACTATTTCTTATGGTTATTTATTATTCAATCATTTATCATTAACTACCTATGCTAGAGTGTACACGAGAGTATTATCCAGTGCTTTGTTTGGCCACTCCTTTTTTTTTTTTTTTTTTTTTTAATGTTTATTCATTTTTGATAGACACAGAGAGACAGGGCCTGAGGGGGGAGGGGCAGAGAGGGAGGGAGACACAGAATCCAAAGCAGGCTCCAGGCTCTGAGCTGTCAGCCCAGAGCCCGATGTGGGGCTTGAACTCACAAACCGTGAGATCAAATGCTTAACGTACTGAGCCACCCAGGTGCCCCTTGTTCAGCCATTCTTATTGGGAACTTCTTTTTGTGCAAGCAGTGTACTAAAGCTAGCTTCTCTGTCAACAAAGAGCAATAAAGTCTAGCTCCTGCCCTCAAAAAGTTTACAGTCTAGAAGCAAAGCAGGCATGTAAAGAAGTCATTCCTGTTCAGTACATAATTACTAGAGAAGAGTTTAAAAGAAGCCATGCATTTCTTCCTGGCAATGAATATGTGAGAGATGTTCATGGCACCACTTGTTATCATAAAACTTCTGGAGAACCTCCACATTTCTATGCATATTAGCACTGGTTTCTATAATGCATGTGTGATCCAGACAAGTAATCAAGGTCTAACACAAGGATTGAATGGGAGGATCATATAATGGGGTCTGTAGAAAGACAGTTATTCCTAGGCAGGGCATTTGTTTGGTAAAACATATAGTACCAGTACTCATATCTTCATGTGCTGTGCTCATTTCTTGATGGATTTTTAAAGCCTTCTCCCCTACTTCCACTGTCCTCTGTGTGACCCCCTCCTAACACAGGGTGTAAAACTTACTGCAAATGAATCAGTCAAAACAGAAACATTAATTTTTTAAGCAAAACTGTATCAATAAAGATGTAAAGTTGTTGGAACTTCAAAACAGGGTATAAGACCTCTGCAAAAAGAGACCGTTGTGAATAGGGTAATGATCTCTCTTTAAGCCGGTATATGGGGCACAAACTTCCTAATTACGTCATTGATCAAAGTTTTATCCCACTAAAAATATGATAAACATAGACTTTCATTGTTCACAGTCTAATCACCTCTTCTATACTTAAAAACTGAGTGTTAGCTTTGTGATAAACTATTTCGTATAAACTGACACATGTACAAAGCAATGATTTCTTTTATCCAAATTATCTTATTCAAAAAATCCCACCAGAATGTGTAAAAGAACAATCTATGATAATTTTATTTTGAATGTAACGTCAATTCTCATTCTTGATTTAAAGAGAAATAAGAGAGTCAATACTTTTGATCTGCGTTTTGATGTCAACTTGGCCATTTCTCCCACTTTATGCAAGCTTAAAGATTAAATACTTTTTAATTAGCAAAATCACAAGCAAAATGAATACAGAACAACAAATGGACCACCCAGAGTTAAGCAAAAATGTCTCACAAATTTCTTCACATGGAAGGAATAAGAAATTGTTAGGAGTTCAGTATGTAAATATATATACAGAAAAAGAATGAGTGCTTCTGTTTAAGAATTCTGCTTTATGGTTTTATTACATGAAATGTGAGTTTAAAGAGTTTTTAAATGTTTCTAGTAATTCTAGAGTGAAGACTGCCCAGAAAGAAACTGGAATAAAATCCTTTAATTATATAATGGAAGGAAGAAATATCTATTAATCTTTCCCAAAATGACTGTATTACCATCTTTCTCCATCATCCCCCCACACACTTCCCACTCATAAAGCTGATAATTCCTGGTTGTATGGGCACAAATGGTGGGATCTAGGTAGAACAGTCACATTGAAGAAAATGTTCAAGTCACTATGGTCAGATCAGTCCTGAGAAACATTAGGATATTTGTTATGCATGAGGATGTTTTTCCATAGTATTTTTAATAGAACATGATTGTTTTTGACATTTGCTCCTGTAGTGATGGTCAGTTTTATGTGTCAGCTTGGCTGGGCCAAGGAACCCAGATATGTGGTCAAACATTCTAGATGTTTCTGTGAGGGTGTTTTTGAATGAAATTAACTTTTAAATTGATGGACTTCAAGTAGAGCTTTTTGCCCTCCATAATCTAGATACGTCCCATTCAATCAGTTGGAGGCCTAAATACAACAAAAAACTGACCTTCCTTGCTCAAAAGGGACTTCTGCCTATAGATGATCTTCCAACCTGAGCTACCACACTGGCTCTTCCCTCGTTTTCCAGCCTCATGGCCCACCCTCCAGATGGTGGACTTGCCAGCCTCCATAATCATGTTAGCCACTTTCTTAAAATAAAATCTCTCTCTGTATACGTATACATCCTATTGTACATATACTCATCTGTTTCTCTGGAGAATCTTAATACCATTGTCTAGATAAAATTCTGATATTGAATGCTGGAAAATGAGAGACTTGACATATATAGTGGCACCAGAGTGAGACAATGTCAGAAATTCCTTTAAAACGTATCAGAGAAGTGGGTGAACAAATTACTGTTTGGTCAATCCCCTTTTAGTATGGAGTATAGTTAGTGCAGAGGCTGGGAAACTCAAACACCCTCAGGTGGCATGACCAGCATGGAGCAGGTAGAAGGTCCCCACTTAAGACAATAGTGTGTCCTGTGGTGTGTGGTAAGCATCTACTGGATCTAGTCTCGTTTCCCTTTTCTTCCTCTTCATTCTCATTTTTGTTCTTCATAAGTTAATACTGTACTAGTCAAATATACAAAAAAGACATTTGGAGACCACATTAGGTTATTAAATTTTTGACTCCAAATAAATTTGAACTTGAAATGTCAAAGGAGCTGGATCTCACAGATATTGACATAAGACTGATACAGGACAGGGGTGCCTGGGTGGCTCAGTCGGTTAAGCGTCCAACTTCGGCTCAGGTCATGATCTCACAGTCTGTGAGTTCGAGCCCCGCGATGGGCTCTGTGCTGACAGCTCAAAGCCTGGAGCCTGCTTTGGATTCTGTGTCTCCCTCTCCCTCTGACCTCCCCCGTTCATGCTCTGTCTTTCTCTGTCTCAAAAATAAATAAGCGTTAAAAAAAAAAAAAAAAAAAGAAAAAGACTGATACAGGACAATATAAGGGCATACTTTGTGAAGAAGTAGCAAATCTAATAAACTGCAGGGAAAATAGCATTGTAGATGGGTCTGTGAGGGCAGAGGCATTAGAAAGGCCAGAAAGAATGAGGGGGAGACACAAAAAAAGTTACACAGAAGTGATATTATTAGAACCCCAGTGCTTGAATTGGAAGGTTCTATAAATCCAAATCCTCCAAAAGCTAGTGACTTTCCAAAGTTCACAGCCAGCTCTGTGTAAGGATATTAGGAAATAGGAGAGTCAACAAGGACAGATGCAGAGTTTAGTTTGCTCTAAGGAAAGAATTAGGTAAAAGTTCAGCCCTATTAAACCATAAGTCCCCTGAGAGCTTATGTATGTACAAGTAGCAGCTTTATTGCAGTGCCTTGTACAAAGTAGATGCTTGATAAACACCAGTTGTTTAAAATAGAGCTTAATAATAAATAAGTAGTCAGCTTGCTTGCAAAGGCCTTGTCAGTCTAAGAGTAGAGGAAGGGACCTTCCTGTAAGACACAGGGATAGCTTTGGGGCAGTGAGCCTTGAGGCATATGACTGCGCATGGCTCCAGGCCAGGACCTGTCTCAAAAATATCCCTCCTTTAGCACTCTGAGCTTTTTGTTTTTTTATTTTTATACAAAATTCCAAATTGCCCCACCTGGAGCCTCCACTTTGTTAGGGCACCCCCCCCCCCTTAAAAATCAATCCACATTTTTAGGGGTAATGTGACATGAGTCAGATGAAGATAAAGAGATTGAAATTAGGTAGCTATCTCTTACACATTAGCTGAAATCTTTATTTGTAGAGATTGGGGATTTTTGGTTAATTTGGGAGTAGGAAATATTTTAAGAGGAGAGACAACAGGATGTCACAGAAATTGGGAGAACGATCAATAAAGGGGGGGTTGGGCAGAGGGATTGCAAGTACAGATGTCTCATGACTCATGGTAATCTAAGATCTTGTCATTCAAAGTATGGTTTGAGGACCCCACTCTGGCATCACCCAGAAGCTTGTTAGAAAAGCCAAATCTCAGGCTCCACCCTGGGCCTCCTAAAGCAGAGGGTGTGTTTTAACAAAACCCTCAGGTGTTTTTATGCTCATTAAAGTTGGAGAACCCCTGCTCTAAAAAACTATTTTTTATTATTTCCAAATATTACCTAAGGGAGTCTCTGTGACTAGGAAAGTCAGGATTTGCTTCTAATCTTCCTTCTGTTCCAAATGACTTCCTTCTAGAAGCCAGGACTCATGCCTGTGCTGTTACTAATGTATTTGAATTACCTTGTGGGTTAGGTAGGTTTTGAAACTGGCCTAACAGTGACACTAAGGCATGCAATATGGCACCCCTAGGGAAATGTGTTCTGATTTGGATAGCTAACTACAGTAGGCTGTCAGAACATGACTCCTTTATACACTTGAGTTGCCTTTGTCACCCACAGGAAAGTCATATTAGTTCAGGGACAAAACTAAATTTTCATGCACCAATTCATAAATAGCAGAAGTAGCAACATTAAAATTTCCATATTCAGATGTCTGTGACAGACAAAATCAAATATCTAAACAAGAAAAATCCCTCAATAGCATAAATTTATGTATGATATATATTATAAATCATGCTAAAAAACTTAAAAATCTCCATTGAATGAAGAAATAAAAGGAAGAAAACAACAACCAATGAGTGAGGAGGTAAGATTTTTTTCTAGATGGCTCCTGTCTTAGAGACAGAGTGAAATCTTATCTATCCCTAATATCCAGAAATGTGCGTGGAACAAAGAAAAGTCTCATTAGTTGTGAATGAATTAATAAATGAGTAAACCAATACCTAGTACAATGCCATATTCAAGTAGATTCTGGGGCGCCTGGATGGCTCAGTGGGTTAAGCGTCTGACTCTTGATTTCTGCTCAGGTCATGATCTCATGGTTTGTGAGTTTGAACCCTGCATAGGGCTCTCTACTGTCAGCACAGAGAAGGCTTAGGATCCTCTGTCTCCCTCCCTCTCTGCCCCTCCCCTGTTTGCACTCCATCTCTCTAAATAAATAAATAAAAATAAATATTTTAAAAAATAAAGTAGATTCTAAGAAAATGCTTGTGAAATCAACAAAAATGTACAAGAGCACACTAAATCAAAAGAATTTTCCAGTAAAGAGAAGAAGGTGAGTCAGGGTGACTAACACATATATACTAAATCAGAATGGCATGTTTTATGCCAGGAGGATAGAAAGTGGAAAAATAAGATTTTTTTTTTAAACTGCACATTTTTGTTTAGATGTAATGAAATAGTCTCTCAGCAATAGAGGCAAAATTTGTAAAGGATTACCAAATGCATTAATTTTCTTTGCAGATAATCTCTCTTGTGGAGTGCTGCCATCCATGTTCATTGTCAAATTTTTAACATCTAAAAATATAGAAGAATAAAAACCAACTTGCTGATTAATATGCATTTTGAATATTTTTTTCTAAGTTGTATCTTCCAATATGTAAGTGTGGAATTAAATAATTATAACAAAGTTAACCCAGGAGTTCTAGATCCTAACCTAGTCTTTTTAAGACTTCTAGCACATTAGTCTCCCATGGCAAATCAATTAAATATCTGAAATGTGAAAATTTTCATAAGCCTTTACCTTTAATCCAATTCAGATCAACTCAGAAATTTGACAAGCTAGTCAGTTTTATGAATGGAGTGAAAACTTAATAGACTATCACTGTCACCAGTAGCCAAGGACGAGGCTGCTCTTCATGTTGATTTTTCCCAAAACTGAATTCAGGATTGGAGTTTGCCTCTCACTGGTCTGTGTACAGTAAGCATTTCTTTCCAAACAGGAATCCAGCACCTAAATCATTCTGGTGTTTACCCTCAACAGCAGCACAGTTGATCACAAGGGCTATATCTCCAAGAAACTAAGCACTTGAATCTGTGTACTCGGACTGTCTTTTGAGTAGAAGTAGTCATTGCTTTTGTTTATTGGTCGTTATTTTTGTCTTAAAACTACCTCTGTTAAGAAGTGCCCCTCTTAAGCCTAATGCACTGCAATTGTGTGAACGGTGTCCAGAGTCCATGTTCACACTAAGTACACTTTATTTTTTTATTATTATTTTTTTGTTTATTTATTCTTGAGGGAGAGAGAGAGAGAGAGAGACAGAGTGTGAGTGGGGGAGGGGCAGAGAGAGAGGGAGACACAGAATCTGAAGCAGACGCCAGGCTCTGAGCTCTCAGCGCAGAGCCTGACTCGGGTCTCGAACTCACAAACCGCGAGGTCATGACCTGAGCTGAAGTTGGACACTTAACCGACTAAGCCACCCAGGCTGCCCCTCACACTAAGCACACTTTAAATATGCAAAGTGTCCTTTCTGCCACCGAAGGCCTTTTACCTTTCCAGAATAGATTGCCATACATTTGTGTCTACATCAATACCCTGACTAAAAGATGTTGGCTGAGTGCCCACTGTGAGGTAGGCACTTTGGGACCTCGGATATAGCCATGAACAAGACAGGCTAGGTCCTGGCTCTCAGGGAACACACCTTCTAGAGGGGCTAGAGTGGGCAGAAAAGAGACACAAGAAAACCCAAGCAAATAAACTCTTCAGCAAAACCAAAACAAAACACAAATAAGGAAATACTAGTTAAGGAGAAGTGCTATGATAACAATAAAATAGACTGATATATGGTACCAGGTGGGTAACTTTAGACTGTGTTCTCAGAAGAGGTTCATCTCAGGAGATTACATTTAAGCTGCAATGCAGAGAAGATGTCAGGCAGGCAAGCATCTGGGGAAAGGAAGTTCCAGGCAGAGGGAGAATATGTAATGAAAAAGCCTTACAATGAAGGGAGAGAAGCTGGTCTTGCTTACAAAAGAGAAGGAAGTGGGTGTGGAAGACAGTGATTGGAAAATGAGGTCTGCGGGGTAGGCAGGAGTGAGATCACAGGGGGCTTTACAGACAAGGTAAAGGACCTGAATTTTTTTCTTTTTTTCTAATTGAAAATAGGAAATCTTTGCTCTAGTTTAAATACAGGAATGATATGATCAGATTTAGGACTTAAAAAGATGACCCCGCTGTTCTGTGAAGGATGGACTGTAGAAGGGCAAGGTTGTCCAGACAGGAGACAATAGGGCTTTGGACAGGGTGGTGGGAGTAGACAGGGAGTGACATGGGTGTATTTTAAAAAAGGATTTGGAGGTAGAGGCAATAGAGGCCTCTACAAAATGCAAAGATTTTGTAGCTTTTCGCAAGAGTTTGTTGTTCTATTCCTAATGCCACGATTAGTATTATTAGAATTCTGTTGACATTCGTGGACCAGGCTGGTTCATAGCATCAATGCCTTCATAGAAAAGTCTATGTAGACTTCTAAGTTTCCTTCCCCTTATACCTCTGGGCAATGAGAAACCTCATAACTCACCACCTTTTTGAGCAGTTTGGGATAATTTTACAAAAATGCATGATTTACTGTTTACCTCTGAGCTCTTTGAGAGCAGGGACTGTGAAAAGTTTATTTATCACCTAGGCTCAGCACAGAATGCACTATAGATGCCTCATAAATACATATGCAGTAAATGAATAAATGCTGACATATTAAATTTCATTTAAAGTTTCATTTCATTTCTACTTACATAAACTTTACATGGGCTCCTTAAAATGTATCCCATTTGCTATTCTGTCACTCAGGTAAGATTCCTTTTTTTTTTTTTTTTCCCCAGGAGAATTCATGTTTATGGCTACTTTGGGATTGTTTGACAATGCAGTATTTTATTTTTAAAATATTGAATTAAATTGATGTCCAATATCTGGATAACTGTGTTTATAGTTTCTATCTCTTTGCTAGAGCTGCCATAACAAATACTACAAACTGAGTGGCCTAAACAACAGAAATTTATTTCCTCACACTTCTGGAGGCTGGAAGTTGAAGATCGGTGTCGGCAGGTTGGGTTTCCACTGAGGCCTCTCTTTTTGGCTTGTGGGTGGCCACATTCTCACTGTGTCCTCACACGGCCTTTCCTCTGTGTGCACGTATGCCCCTGGTATCTCTCTGCGGGTCCAGATTTCCTCTTTGTTTAAGGACACCAATCTGGATTAGGGTCCACCCCAAAGGCCTCACTTTAATCTAATCACCTGTTTAAAGGCCCTATCTCTAAACTCAGTCACCTTCTGGGGTCCTGGAGTTAAAGCTTCTACACAATTTGGGAGGAACACAACTTAACCTATCTTTCTTTGTTACAAATGCTAATTCATTAACAATAAGAAACTAGACACATTTTTCAGTAATGACTATATGCCTGTCATTAGAATACACACGTGTGTGCATACACATATGCGTGTGCACTAGCCCCATAAGGTAAATAGTATTATTTACTAAAGAATCTGAGGCCCAGAGAAAACAAATTGGTAAAGATCCCAGAGAGATAATATGGGGGCTGGGATTTAAACCCAGATCTTTGTGATTCCAAGGCCTGTTTTTTTAACAACTGTAGAGTGCTGCCATCCCTAATAGAATGATTGGGAATGTATCCAATAAAATAGTGCATGTAAAGTACTTGGCACATGGCCTGACACATAATGACTGGACGAATGTCAGGTTACTGCCCCTAACACTACAGGCTTAAAGGACAATAGCATTTAAATCACCTCTTTCTGGCTCTCCTAGCTTTTCTGGAATGCGAATTTGGAATACGCTTTTTTAAAAAGACTGGCCATAATGGATATTTCTCTCGACTCAGTGTCAAAGCCTGTTCGCTATTTCAGTAGATGCCTCTGTGTACATAGGAATTCATAGGAGCTAGATAATGAAAATGCTTTTAAATATAAAAATAGTTTTCACAATTCTAATGCTTAGCAACTAGCATTAAAAAGGGAAAGAAAAGCACAGTAACATTCCTTTTCCTTTAAAGACCATTCTGTTTATAAAACCATCTCTAGCTGTGAGTGCTTTAAATCAGCAGGAATTAAGGCAAAATATAATAAACTCCAAGTTTAACATATAAGTAAATTAACTATTCAAGCCCCTACCATGCATATATACACCAATTTATAGAGGTAAAGGTTGATGGTAAAATGAAATGTATATGCTGAAAAGAAAATCAACTCAGAACTAGAAAACACCCAACAGCTTTAGAAATGCAAAGAGAATTAGAAACAGAATTTCTCCTTTTGTGATTTCACTGGTTACTGCTTTCCGTGCGATCTCAAAATGCCTAATAATAATAATCAAGGCTTGTTTATGAAATCTGTAATCTATTTTAAAATGTTCCAGCATAGATTCTATAGTAGCATATATGTGTTCATTGGTTTCAGCTTTAACCCAAAGGGCAGTCAGTTGCCTTCATAGAGATTCCAGAGACAGGAGGCAAGCAATTTATCAGAAAAATGCCACTTTTCAGAGCGAACTAGTACTGCTTTAGCTATCTGCATCTCAACACCTGAGACTTGGCTAATTAGCATACTAAATGTCAGAAGTGGTTTTTATCTGGGAAATTCATGGTTTATTTATAGGTATCATGAATGTTAGAAATGGTCCATCATTGGTGATGTTAAAGGTATTTATGGATCGCTGAGGAATTTTAGAAACACTTTTCTACTTTTGTATGAATCTGGTGAATCCCAAAAATTGTTCCAGAATGAAGGAGCCCAAGACTGGACTCCTAGATGATCTTGTGTCCATTCAGGTTCTGCAGTTTACTGGCTGTCCCTAGCTAGGACAGAATCCTGCGCGTGCGTTTTTGGTATTGTTTTTGTTTTTTATCTATCTAGAGTAAACTTCCAAGCCAAATACCTAAAGAATTCCGCTGGCACATCCTCAAGCTTTAGAAGCTGCTAGTTATTAAGTATTTGTTAAATGATTGTCTACATGTATGGTAAAACTGGGTCTGAGATTTATTTTTCATTATAAAGTGGTAGCCAGTTTGTTGGGGAGGGGTCAGCCCTTTCCCACTCAAAGTCTTTTGGGGTCAAATAGAATTCAAGATATATATGGGTATAATCCAAATGGCTTGGGTCACTCAGAGCAGCATGTTAGGTGGTACTTTTTATTTCATTAAAAAAAAAGTTTACTTTGGTGTTATTTATTTTTGAGAGAGAGAGAGACAGAGCACAAACAGGGGAGTGTCAGAGAGAGAGGGGGACATAGAATCTGAAGTAGGCTCTGTGAGCACAGAGCCTGATGTGGAGTTCAAACCCATGAACTGCTAGATCATGACCTGAGCCAAAATCAGACACTTAACTGACTGAGTCACCCAGGCGCCCCTTTTTATTTGATTTTAATCTTTAATTTTCTCTGGGAATGTTGAGATGACTCATAAAAAATAAACTATATTAATCTTATTAATTATGTGATTCTAAATAGACCCTTAATGATACTAAACATGAAACCACTTGAATGACTATTTTCCTTATTTCTTAGTTTTCAATTAACATTCTTTTACATCTTTCCAGATAACAGGGAAAAAAACAACAAAAAGTTGCTTTGAGAATTTAGATATTATACACTAAGAAAAGCTTTGTCCTCAAGTCAAAGAATTCAGAGAGAAAAAAGCAGGAACTAGTGCTTTAACCTTAGTTAAATTTCATAAACCATTTTGTCCTGGATTTGGCAGAACACAAAATGCTTTTGCCAAAATTTTCCCTCATTATTTAAAGCCACATGTTCTACTAAGGGAATTTAATGCATATGTTACAAATGTTTTTATAAATATGTTTTACTAGTAGAGATTACTAAGCTAAGGTAACCATGCCTAAACATTAGCCCATTATAACACAAGCCATGGGATTGTTTTAATTAATCAATCCCTTTCCTAAAGTATGATGGAATGGAGTTTACATACAGAGGAAATGGATTTTAGTTGAACCATGAGGAACTGAGGTTGAATATACTTATCACCAGTGAGATTTATTAAGCCTTACAATATATAGAAGGCTTAGGAATGTAGATTCACTAGACAAATAAAAATTCAGAGTTGGAAGGGGATTTTGGCAACTTGCAGCCTCATTTGGCCTCAGTTTCTGCTTCTGTAAAATTTAAGAGTTGCTGGATGCTGTTGAATCCCAACCTATTAATATTAAGGACCACCTTTATTATTCACTTGCTCGCCATGGGCC
Source organism: Panthera leo (assembly GCF_018350215.1). NCBI lineage: Eukaryota > Metazoa > Chordata > Mammalia > Carnivora > Felidae > Panthera > Panthera leo. Next base: position 111,010,833 of record NC_056687.1, read on the forward strand.
CTATATTTTGAAAATTTTGCTAACCAAGTTGCATCTAATGACTAATAAATCCTTTCTCAGATTTTTATTAATGAAACATATTAATCACTTGTTCTGATCAGTAGAAGATATCCAGGATTACCACACTGGGTGGGTATACTGTTGGCCAAAGGCAAAGAAATTTGATACTTTAGTTAACCTGTGCAGGTTGACTGTGGTAAAATTTATTGTTTCCATCAGACATTTTAAAACATAGGCAGTGCTGATTATACAAGGATAATTGATTCCAGAAAAAGGCCATTTACAGTGAGTCCATGTAAATCAGAGGTCATTCTGCCTTGAAAGTTGAAGTTTATAATTATGAAAATGAGTTTATTTATTTCAGTTATACTTGTAGTTAAGGGTATATGTGTACTTGCATACATCAAAGAATAATAGAATGACAAGAATGTTGTTTTATTTTGATGTTCCGACAAGACTTCACCTCACATTTAATTTTGAAGTTTGCAAGAAGGGTCATTTTGAATGGGGGAGGGGTGGTGTGAGGCATAGTGGGTGCAAAATAATCAAGGCCCAAAGACTTCCTTAATCCTTTGGTCCTTAATCAAATTGTTCTCTCTAGTTCCCCCTGATCATCGTTGTCCCCAGTCTTTGACTTCAGTTTGTAGTTGTTCTTTGCATTGTACTTGCATTATGTGGTTGAAAGATTACAAGCATCAAGTAACTGTCAAAGAGAACAGAGACAGTGAAGCCAAAGGCAAGGCTAGATCTAGTGATAGCATGGGAATAGAATGGGAATAGAGGGAGCTATATATATATATATATATATATATATATATATATATATACATATATATATATATTTTTTAAGTTGTTCATTATGAGTGATGTTTTCCATGTTACATCTACTTTCTTTCCTTTGCAAATTTGTAACCTTGTACCCCTTCCAGGGGTCTCTGGAGGAACTCCTATAAGGGAAATATCTCACTGTCATCTATTGAAAAGCATCATTCACCTGGCTGGCCCAGGAACCCTAGATTGGGGATCAATCGATCTTTATTGTAGTCCTCTGGTCTCTGATATTCTACACATTTGGTTATACATTCTTTTTTCCTGATGTGGAAATTGAGAGGCTCAGGGGTTATTATTTGCTATAGGTCACATGGCTACCAGTGGCCAAAGCAGGTCTAGAATCTGGGCTCCTGACTTTTTTTTTTTTTTTTGGACACTTAAACATAATAGTTGTGGTTGCAAGTGTTTGTGATTTTATTAATTCAAATCATGCCTTGTCTTTAAACTCTAAGATATTATAATTCAGTTAACTAGAAATGCTGAATGTCAAGAACAATAACTATCTCTTCTTCAAGAAACCTCATGGGTTGTAAAAGAATATCTCTAAAAAATACATTATATTATGTTAATTTTAATCTTTTAATCACATTTTTCTTGTCTGGAGATCAAAATTAAGCTACAATTTCAGACATTGGCACTCCAGCACAGCATATTTGATACAACTCAGCCAAGGGAATTTCATTTGTTAAAATGTTTTGAAGAGATAGTGTCATGTGGTCTAAGTGGTAACAACACCCTACATGCTGAACCTTCAAGATGGGTACCTGGAGTGGGAGGGAAGGAGACAGTCTTCAGGCTCCCACAGTGGAACCAGGGGAAAAGGGATGAGTTTGAGTATTAAAATCTGGGGTGAAATTCAGTATTATTGGTCTTCAACCTTTTAAAACTTACCCAGAGTTTGGATTCACCTTAGATTAAATTATGGAACATTTCCTGTATAAGTTGATTGATGTGACATGTTTTTTTCATGGATATCTTCAATGGAAACTCCCAAATAGCAAACACATTATTATTTTTACTAATCTTCCTCTCTGAGGAACTATACTTATTTCTTTATTTTTAGAGGGGAAGAGAGAACGTGTGGTAGGGAGAGAGGCAGAGGGAGAGAGAGAGAGAGAGAGAGAGAGAGAGAGAATCTTAAGCAGGTTCCCCACACTCAGTGTGGAGCCCAACACAGGACTTGATCCCATGACCCTGGGATCATGATCTGAGCCTAAATCAAGAGTCAGATGCTCAATCAATTGAGACACCCAGGTGCCCTAGAGCTTTTTTTTTTTTTTTTTTTTTTTTTAACAGAAAAATGGAAGAACAAAACCTTATTCTGCCATAAGTCCTATCTGAATAATATCACAGGAGAGTTGTATACATGTTCTAATTAGCCTTGGTCAAGTTTTGATAACCTCACTTGAAGAGTATTAGGATTTTTTTCTTTCCTTTTGTTTCCCTAAATTCATGGAGAGCTTAGCTTTCCACTAGCCATTAATCCATCTATCTATCATATGATAAATGGAAGTGGAGCCCTTCTTGATTTACAGTGGTGGAATGGGTAGTCAGGAAGAGTCAGGAGATTTAAAAATATTTGAGTTACTTCTTGCTTCATGGTGAGACTGTTCAAATTTAGAATATACTTATAGTGTAATTGTTGAATATCTCTGGAAATTCAGAAAGGTTTTAAAATTTAAAAATATCACTAATAGGTACACTAAGAGCTTCAACCTTTCCAGGTCACAGTAGAAAAGAGAGTGGTTAGGTGCCTGGATTTGAAACTGGGCCCCGTCACTCGCCCAGTGATGGCTGGGCCCCATCACTCACCAGCTGGGTGACCTGAGGCAAGCTTCTTAACCTCGGTGGGCCTCAGTTTCCCTCTTTTTAGGATGGGGATGATAATAGTACTTACTTCATTGGGTTGTTGAGAGGATATAAATGAGCTAACATATATGGAGCTCTTAGAACCATGTAAACATGGCACATGTTAACTTCCATAGTAGTGTTCATGTTACTGTTACCATTTTCTCTCCCTGATAGACACATAGATGAATAACTTCACAGATGCTATTTTAGAATTTCACTAAGAAATAACCAATACTATGTAACGGATCAAGGCTAATCTGTAGCTTTGTATCTGCAGAAACCGGTGTCATTAAAAAAAAAAAAAAAAAAAGAAGAAGAAAAAAAGACATGACCAGACATTTTTCTTGTGAGAAATATGAACACCAAATGTGAAAAAGGATTTGGTGAGATTGGTGGAGAAAAGTTCAGAGTTGATTAGTGGTTAAGAAATGAGCATCACAGTAATTTGGGAGATTTCATAAAATGCAACCACTTTCTTGATAGTCTAATGGGAAAGAGCAGTGGTTCTCAAAGCTGGGTCTCCAGTCCAGCAGCATCAGCATCACTGGGAACTAGTTAGGAATGCAGATTCTTAGGCCCCACCCCAGACCTAGTGAATCAGAAACTCTGGGGGTGGGCCCAGCAATCTATCTTTTTAGAGAGAGCACACTGAAGTCAGTGAGCACTGGAATAGAGAGATCACATAAAGATTGAAAAACCACCTCTTGTGATTCTCATTCTGACATATATATGCATCAACTGCCCTAAGTCAAGAACCACTGCATGGATGGAAATCACCTGTAAATTAAAGAAAAAGAAAATTCATTGTGAAAAGAAATTTTATCAGTGAGGCAAGAGGGTTTTAAAATTATTTATGTACTTATTTATGTATGGACCAAAGGCCCTTATTGTACTAATAAATTAAATCTGAATTCAAAGGCACCCAGTTCTGCCTTAGAAGAGACCAAAGTAGTTGAAAAATCTCTGAAGGGTTTTTGTCTCTATAGTTCTACTTTCTGAGCTGAATTGGATGTGTTTGCTTAACTACCAGCCTGCAAGGTCCATAGCAGTTTCCATGTCTTAGACATCTCTCTATATATATTTTTAAAGTATTTATTTTTGAGAGAGAGAGAGAGAGAGAGAGAGAGAGACGAAGATGGGGAGGGGTAGAGAGAGAGGGAGACACAGTATCTGAAGTAGGCTCCAGGCTCTGAGCTGTCAACGCAGAGCCTGATGCGGGGCTTGAACTCAGGAGCCATGAGATCATGACCTGAGCCAAGGTTGGACGCTTAACTGACTGAGCCACCCAGGCACCCCAGACATCTCTATACTTTTGATGCTGACCTAATGTAAGCACTGATAAATGTTTCTCAAAATAACTAATTAATTAATTGAACCAGATGCCTGTTACTTAAGGAAGATTAGTGGCTGAATTAATAAAGAGATGGCAGAAATGGCATTTTAATTTTCATGTATAATTTATTTTTTTTTTAATTTTTTTTTTTTAACGTTTATTTTTGAGACAGAGAGAGACAGAGCATGAACGGGGGAGGGTCAGAGAGAGAGGGAGACACAGAATTGGAAGCAAACTCCAGGCTCTGAGCCATCAGCCCAGAGCCCGACGCGGGGCTCGAACTAGTGGACTGCGAGATCGTGACCTGAGCCGAAGTCGGACGCTTAACCGACTGAGCCACCCAGGCGCCTCTTTCATGTACAATTTAAAAAGCAATTGTATAAAGCTGCAAAAGGAATTATGTTTTTTTTAGCAGGCACATTGTTTTAAAATAGGTGAAGAAATTAAAGTGTCTGATTAAAGCAATATTATCAGATTTTTGTTTTTAAAGTGACAGTTGAAATTGACTACTTTCCAAGTATAAATATCATAATTCTTAGCAGAACTTATTGATATTTCCATGATGTGACATAGCAAATCACATGGAAAAAAAATGTATGTATATATATTTTACCTTCAATCTGCTGGTAAGACAAATTGAAAATGTTTTCTATAATTAAAAGGAAATTTTGTGTTTTTATTGATAGCTGGAACTATAATTATAAAGGCTAGGTGAAAGAACAGTGAGGAAAAAATAAGTTTAGATTCAGTTGAGTCACTGGGCAAGAATCTGGGAGATACGCTGAGCTCACAGCCTTCCAGGGAAAAGACTGGTGTGCGCATGTGCATGCGTGGGTTCTCAGCCGTGCGCACAGCCGATGGCCAGATGGTGACAGTTTGGGGAGAGGCAGGGCTGTCAGCCCTGAGAACGTTCAGGTTGCATACAGATGTTCTATGTGGGCTGCGACAGAGGGAAGCCTTGCCTGAACAAAGATAGACCCTTGGTTAAATAATTGTTTAGGAGCAAGCAATTCAACCTAAATTATGGAGAAAATAGAAAAAATGTTTTATAATATTTAATGTATTAGTAGCTATAATATACAGGAAACCACGTCTGAGATCTTTGAGGTCATAATTCTTGAATTTGAGTCAATGAAGTAAGGAAGATGTTGCTTTTAGTCAGCTGACTGGAATGTAGCAGAGTGCCTGGGGAATCTTACAGGTTAAAACACAACAAAACAAAACACCGGATCTATATACTGTATTCCCAGCTTCACTGGATTCCAGCCTGTAAGTTTGCCAATAGGCTTTTCATGCACCAGCTAATGATAAAATCACTCTGAGGAACAAGTACACTTGGTGCAATGGCAGTTTCCAGAGTCCAGAGAATCCTATTTGGTGCTACATGGTTAACTTTGCCCTTGTCCCTAAACCTTGCTCTTGGCACAGAGGCTAAAACATCTATTACCAAGTTGAAGTGTGCTGAAGAAAAGAAGGGAGCTGAGTGAGAGAAAGAGGGTGATGAGAGCAAATGGCAGGGTACTGGTAATTGAATCATAAAAAAATAAAGCTAGAAGGAACCACTGGCTGGAAGGAAATTCCAGGAAAATCTCTGTTAAGTTGGCTTGTCTTGGCTCATTGGAATGATTTTCCCTTTAGATAGTTAAATGAGTAGGAACTCTGTGGGCCTAAAATGGTCATGAATTCCATCATGATGTGTATGTGTAGATGTCAATTTTAGCCAAATTACATGGCAGAATAAGGTCTATGCTATCAAGACTATGTTGAGCACCCTGACTACACCCACCGAACTTCAAAAAAGAGGGTGACTTTCAGTCTTCTTTTGAGGTAGACTCAGAGATCTGGTCTTTGTAATTCTGCAGCCATTGACTACATGGCTTCATTCATTGGACCAACCTTGAAAGTGCTATGTCCCTTCAGAGGGCTGTGAGATGGTGAGATTGTGGGACATGCCCTTTAGCTAGCAATCCCCCCTCTCCTCCCTGTCATGCCTGAGGATGGTGATTGGAAAATGTGGTTGCCTGAAAGTATGTCCACGTTCTCCTTGTTTTTGGAGACAACCTACATGTAAACAACATTATATAGACCTGTAATTTTGTTGACTCTTGGCCATCAATGAAACAGAAACTTGGGGGGGGGGGGCTGCTCTAGTTGAGAAAGCTGAGGCCAAGCAGCTGTCTCATGACAGACTTCAGGAGGCAAAGCAAAGGCTTCTGATTGTAATGTTTTCTAAGGCTAGGCATTTCCAAGATTTTGGAGTTTGGAGGGTGTTGGGATTTGACTTTGGCTCGCCACTACTTTTGGCCCAGAACAAGTGTATAACCAGCTTTCAGTATGTTCATGCTTGGAGGCAGGAGTAGAACAATTCCTACCTAATCTACAGAGAGACAGAGTGTAAAGGAAAGAAATGAACATGCTCTTTATCCAAGGAAGGGGAAAGACCGCTAAGTAAACAAGCAGGACACTACAGATGTTAGCTGATTTCCTCCAACAGAGTTTTTGATTTAAAAGTCTTTAAAAATTACACTTTTGGGGGCATCTGGGTGGCTCCATTGGTTTAGTGTCCGGCTTCAGCTCAGGTCATGATCTCAAGGTTCATGAGTTCAAGCCCCACATAAGGCTCTGTGCTGACAGCTCAGAGCCTAGAGCCTGCTTCAGATTCTGTATCTCTCTCTCTCTCTGTCCCTCCCCCACTTGCGCTCTGTCTCTCTCTCAAAAATAAACATTAAAAAATATTTGTTTTTAATTGCACTTTTTCTTTCATATGCTTAAACTTTTTAAAACCCTTTCCCATATATATTCTCATTTTAACCTTACTGTTTGTGCTCTGAAGAGGCTGTATATATCACTGATTAAGAGCACAGATGCTGTGGCCAGTGTTCAAAACTTGTCAAGCTGTATGATCTTTGGTGAATTATTTAGCCTATTGGTACCACAATTTTCTCATCTGTAAAATAAGGATTATATTAGCAAGCTCTTCATGGGTTGGTTGTGCAGGCTGTATAAATTAATACATGTAAAACACATAAGGTACCTAACTCATACTAAACCATCAGTAAGTGTGAGCTCTTATGAAGAAACTGGGGCCCTGAGAAGTGAAATGGTTTAGAGGCTAAATTCCACCAAAATCTCAAGGTCACAAGACCAGGAAGTGGTGGTGTCAGGACTTGAATGCTAGTTTAATCATATCAGCTCTAGCATTACATTTCAACAATAAAACACAGTATGAAAATTTAAATGCACACAAGAGAGAGAAGGGAGAGGCCCAATGCATTTATAGAAAATCATAATGTATGTCATTGTCTTATAATTATGTGTGAACATTTTGTCTGTGATTCTGAGCTTTTGAGGAGATAGGAACTCTGTCATTTTCTTTCATTTTACTGGAACCAAGTACATAAAGTGCCTATCTGTATGTATAGATGTTATAGAACAAAAGAATGGAAGAATGAATGAATGAATGAATGAACACACATGATTAGCTAGTAAAGTAACACTCTGTGTCATAAATTGAAGCAAATTGTTTGGAGAGATTGGTGTAATAATAAACCCCAAACCATGTCACCAGGAAAGCACTTGATGCAAGAAATGTCTACCATCAACACAGCCTCAAGTGGTGTTCTAAGAGCACTTAGTCTTAGAAAATGATAATGAAGGGGACTAAAATGATCAGGTGCCTTAAAACATTGGGATTTAGTGTTTCTTCAGCATAGCGCCCCCACCCACCTCATAGCTGTAAAGACTCAGATTTCTTTTTCTCAGCTAAGATTTTCCTTTTAGTCTGAAGTCTTCAGTGGGAGGATGAAGGGCCATAACACTATTCTTTAGCGGTCATCTAGCTCTGCAGCCTGTTTTCGGTCTCGTTGGTCACTCAGATCCCTGTTGCAGCCTGCTAACATACAATGAAGGCTTCTATGATCTGTCCTCCCACCCCCCCTCAAATGAAACCATTATTTCCTATCTTTCCATGGCTGGCTACTTGGTGAGCAAATAACTAGCAGCAAATAACGATCTGAACTCTGTAAATGAACAATCTAAAAATAAAAGTCTAGGGGCACCTGGGTGGCTCAGTCGGTTGAGCATCTGACTTCAGCTCAGGTATGATCTCACAGTTTGTGAGTTCAAGCCCCACCTCAGCTTCCTGCTGTCAGCACAGCGCCCACTTCAGATCCTCTGTTTCCCTCTCTCTCTGCCTCTCCCTCGCTTGCCCTCTCTCAAAATAAAAATTTTAAAAATTAAAAAAAAATTAAAAATAAATAAAAATACATAAAAGTCTATAAGCACCTTCTGGAATTCCCTAAGCCATCCATCCTTTATTTCAACTTTTTGTTGAAATTATACCCTATCCTAAATGGCATTTCATTATCAGAGCGATAGATGGCATGGAGCCCTGCCGCATCCCACTTGTTAAGATGTATGTTACTTGGCTATGATTTGTGGATCTGCCTGATTTCTCCCAATTTTACTTTTCCAAATTAAGTTCATTAGTTCTCCCTATAAAACCATGATAACTAAATTTCTGCAGCAATCTGCTTCAGAGACACATAGTAAATTTCCCCTCCACTCTCTGCTTCTTTCCCAACTCCTCTGGGGGCTTAATTTTTGCCCCCTGCTTCAACGTTTAACAATTGAGAAAGTCAGATTTTAAGTTATTGTCAGGACCTTCATTTTCACTCCCATATTTAAGTAGTTTAGTCTATAGGATACATTTGCAAGATTTATAGTGATGAGCATGTGAGTGAACTTCTTAATGCTAAATGTAAAAACTTGGGTCAAAATATGCCACCAACAGTCTGGAGTTATTTATTTATCATAGGTACGAGAAGCTATTCATTATAGGTACAGCTATTTATTATAGGACAACTCCAGCATGGACCTACTGAAGATCTTCGGATTTCCTCTGGTTTACAATAATTCCAAAAATCAATCTGCTTTTTTTTTTCATTGTAAATATCATTTAGGAGGGTGCATGAGTTAGTTTGATGGCAAGAACTCAGGATAAAGAGTTGGGAGATATAACTTTAATTTCTCGTCTTATTGTTGACTCTTATTTTGGCTTAAGGCAACAAGGTCACCACGATTTGTACAGAGAGGGTAGATGTTTACAAAATGTAATTTGGGAGGGTACTAGTTCTGTTTTCATACAAGTGCCAAAGTGCCTGTTGTTCTATTTTGAAAGGTCAATTTACTTGTGTTGTCTTTCTTTCTGTTTTAAAAAGCGAAAGGAAGTAATGCATTCAGACCCTGATAACATGCTATGATTTACTATACAATATATTCTATTGCTGGGCTTTTAGCCATATGACATCAGTGTGGTATACATCCAGGGGAGGGAGTGTTAGGGTTAGGTGTCTAAGAGGGCAAAAGGGGAAAAAAGATTGTTTTACAACATTAAGGGCAAATCACCTTTTTCAGTTTCTTAAACTATAAAACAGAGAAGAGCCCTGAATCTATACAGTCATTTGAAGATTTGTCTGCTAATGGTTGATCATGTATTTAGAAATGAGTGGGAGACATATACAAGGTATCAGTTATCCAGCTGAGAACATCTGACATTCCCAGTGACTCTTGACCTTTCATGCCTGATAGTGAAGAGAGCTGTTAGTGCCGTCAGGAAGCACACACACGAGCACGCACATGCACACAGGCACACACATGCACACACCTAATGCTGTTATAAAATACCTTTCATAGCGAGCCATTTAAGCTACCAAGTAATCATGGCAGTTAAAATAACATATTTTTTTAAAAGACCAGAAGTTGTGTCTCCTCCTTAGATTTATAGTTTTGATAAAATGCTATTTTGTTTTTTAGTCCTTCCAGTACAACTTATGGAAGATAATGATAGGTTGCAGTTTTGAATCCATTTAGTTTTCTTTCCTCTGAATAATCCTATTTGACAGGCTCCCCTCTGCCCCTTTTTCTTGTCATTAAGAACAGCCTCAGTGTGGTCTGAGTAAAAAGTAGATTAATTGTATAGCTGTAGGAACATGACTGCTGTGTTCTGAGAGGTAAAGAAGGAAATTTCGGAAAGGGATCTGTCTTTAGCAGGAGTAAGTACACCTAAAACACGTCTGAGCTATAAGGTAAGAGTCATCCATTTGTATCATATTAGTGGAATATTACATGCCATGACTTCATTTGTAGTTTGAAATACAGACAGGTATTGTTCAAACCTTTTGGTCAGGATCTCAGTCTTCCCAGAATTCTGTTTTGCCTTATCTTTTGGAAAGTGACAAGAGCAGTAAATACTTATCATCTTGATAAGTTGTCATTCTTTTAATGTTTGTTTGTTTATTTATTTATTTAGTGCAAGCAGGGGAGGGGCAGAGAGAGAGAGAGAGAGAGAGAGAATTTTAACCAGGCTTAGCGCTGTCAGCACAGAGCTGGACACTGGGCTCGATCTCATGAACCGTGAGATCATGACCTGAGCCAAAATCAAGAATCTGATGCTTAACCAACTGAGCCACCCAGGCACCCCCCAAAATTGCCATTTTTAATGCAGTTTTTAATTTGGAATTGACAAATATTTTAACATCTTACACAATTATGGTGTATTCATTCCCAAAAGTTATCCAAAAAGACCATTTCTCATAGGAAATATATGTTTTTTCCATTTCAAAAGAAAATGTAAAAGAACAATTTTGAGATGAATTAGTTGATTACAACGGGTGTATGCATTTTCACTATTTTCTCCACAAAGCTCCATTTGGGTTTATCTAACATTTCAGAGGGTTTGGAAGAGGCATGTGTTACTCCTGGTGAAAAAAAGCTATTATGGCATCTAGACTTTAAGTGGCTTGCCAAGATCACTAAGTCAAGCAGCGGGACTGAGGCTAAAATGAGAGGTTTCCTGCCTTCCAGATGGAAGCAGAATGAGATGAAACCTATATATCAGGTGTTTCTACACAGGAGGAGGGGAGAGACAATCCTTCAAGAGCAAGGGCCTCACCCTCTTTCCACAAGGCAGCTGAAATTTGACTTTCTTATTTGAGCCCAAGAAGGCAGGGAAAATTGCACTTTAAACAATCAGACTGCCTGTGAGAGAATAGCCTGGGATTTACGTCTTGAACAGGTGTTGCCCTCAGCAGCTTCTACCGCCTCTTCAGCACTGTCTGCAAAGGAGGAACTATCTCCAGGTGGAGGAACTTTAGACCTGTTGCTTTCCTCCCTCTTCCTTGAGGGTTGAATACTACTAGCACACCGGAACATGTTACCAACTTTTTTTTTTGAGGGGGTGGGTGGGTAGTGGTACTTTAGGGTGCAACGGAGTTTAACACAAATGTACAGACAAAGTCAGTTTTCCCAAGGCAGCCCTGGAGGGGGGTGGAGGGAGTGGTCCCAGTGATTTGAAAAGTGCTTACAGCTTGCCTGGCCCTCACTTACTCCCCGCCAGAGTCCCTGAGTCGGGAGGGAGCCATCACTCTGAAACCTGTGGTAAGAGACCACCCGGGGCAAGTGGTTGTTCAACAACTGAAAGAGAATAGAGAAGGCTGAGGAGGGAGGGAGGTGCTGAAAGGGTCAAACAACAGAATCCCAGTGCTTGTGTAGCTGATCCCATCCCCCCCCACCCCCCCCCACCCCCCCCCCCCCCCCGCTGAAATTGCATATCTACCTAGAAGGGCAATGACTAGATTCCTTTTGACCACACCTGGTTTCCAAAGATTAGAAAGGTAATTTAGGAGATAGGAAGTGTCTCTCTAAGGTTTGCTGGAAAATTCGATTCTGGTTAAGCAGCTTTCATTCAGTAGCTTCCTGTTGCCCATGCTGTAAGAGATTGGAGGAGGAAGCTACTGGGAGAAAGTGTAAAGCCTTTAACTCGATTTATAAAGCCCATCCCCCTCCTTACTTAGGTATTTCTCTAATTAACTCTCACCCTCAGTCATCCTTCCTTGCACACTCAGACACACTCACCGATCCAAATTATTTGCAGTTTCCCAAACCTACTACGCTCCCTCCCTTCCTGGGGGTTATCTTCCCCAATCTGTCCTTGTTGGCCTGCAAATATCAACCAGTTTATCTTTCAAGATTTAGCTCAAGCTTCACCTCCTCTGCAAAGCTGAAGCTGGTCCCCACCACACCAATAAGACTAACCATTTTACTTTTACACCCCCATGTAGCTCAATTGATTATGCCTATTTCTTTACAAGTCCATCTTCCCTGGCTAGCTTGAGAGTGCCCCTGGGGTGGAGCCTAAGTCTTATCTTTCAGTCTCTTGAAACAACACTAGTGTCCCAGTATGTAAATATGTTTGTTGAATGAGTGGTGGTCAATATTCTCTGCTGTGTTCTGTCTTCCTAGAGAGAATAATTCATAGTTGCAGATTTTTAAGCAGTGGAGAATTTGGGAGAATGGCATGGAAGGATTGTGGAAACTCCCAAGTCCAGCTCTGATTTTCAGGCAAGTTTTTGTCAGGGTGGAACAAATTCACTGCGTGAGAAACATTCTGCTGATTATAATGAACTACATTTAAGTCATGTCCTAGCTGTTTGGACTTGTTAGCTGAATACTAACTGTTTGGAAGCAATTTATTCTTTCTTTTTCTCCCTCTTTTTTTTTTTTTTTTTTTTTTTTTTTTTTTTTTTTTATAATTCAGGGAAGTTTTAAGACAATATTGATGCCTGGATCCTACACTGTATATTCTGGTTGAATTGGCCTGGAGTAGGGCCTGGATTTGGGATTTTTAAGTTTACCAGGTGATTCTAACGTACAAACAGGCTTGAGAACCGCTACTTTAAGAGAACTTATCCAGGACTAGGGCTTACATAGCCTATGCATATTGACAATTACCAACTTTTTAGGTCCAACTTAAACCTAATGGATATCTTCACCTCTACATGTCCAAAAGCAAACACTTTCATGCATTAAAATAAATGGCATCTCCATTCTTCCAATGGCTCACACCAAAATCCTTGCAGCTGAGAAGATGAAAGAGTAAATTGAATGGTGGGGGAGGAAGCCAGATACATTTTAATGAGGACGAGGAAATCGCTGATGTAGTAGAATAAGGTAAATGCTGTAAGAATTATACAAAGACCTAAAAGTGTTCAAAGAATGAGAATTGTTCACGTGAGATAAGAGTCAGCAAAGACTTCAAGGAAGAAGTGATGTTTGAGGTTAGTTCTGAAGAACTAATAGCATCCCTATAGCCAGTAGGACTGAGGAAAACATTCCAGATAGAAAAACTATCTCGGCAACAGCACAGAACTGTGACAGGACCAAGAATGTTCACCAGTCTGGCACTGTAGGCTCATGGTAACATGGTAACATAGGCTATGTGTGTCCTAGGGGTCAGAAACAAATCTAGAAAGTCTGGTCTTTGTAGTTAGACAGGCCTGAGTTTGGACACTGGTGCTATGCCTCAATCACTGTCCAATTCAGGGTGAGTTACCTGACCACCCTCAGCCTCAGTTTACCCATTTCTAAACTTGATCTAATCATGCATTTCCTGGGATTGTTTTGAGATTATCTGTTCTGTAATAGTTGTTTAATAAATGGTAGGTATTATTATTTTGCAGAGATCTTGAATAACAGGATAAAAAGTTTGTGTGTTTTTTTGTTTTTTTGAGTTTTTTTAGTGAGCTAAAGGAAGATTTGCAAAAGGTAACTACAATTGGAACAATCTGCCAGCCATATAAAGGGGGGAAAGAATGGGGAGAGGGAAGAAGCAGGAGAGAAGTTAGGAAGCTGTTTTGTAGTTAGTTAGGCAATCTGCAAACCTCAGGGTGATGCTACTTCATGGTCAGTTAATGATTTCAAAGTTTTATCTTTGAGTTTTCAGAATATACAGATCTTGTTTATTTTATTCCCATTGGGTTTTTCTACCAGCAGGTAAAAGGAAAATCAGCTGGAACTTCAATCAACCAATGTTACCATAAACAAAAGAGGAACTTACATATTTGGGGTTAATATGTGAAGGTAAGCATCTTTGAAAGATTTGGATGTAGCAGGCTAAAACTAACAACTTGAATTTAATATTTTACAGAGAGTATATGTTCCAATAATTCTTAACTTCCTTGCGTTCCAAACAATACAGCTGAGTCATTACAGTGTTCTAAGAGCTTCTATGTAAACACTTTTCTATCAGTTAATTTAAAAAGGCAGTAGGGCAGGGCTCATTTAGAATCAGAAGATTTGCCACTGACTTGCCCCATTGGACCTTGGGCAAGTCATGTGATTTCCCTGAATAACAGACTCCACATCTGTAATTTTGGAAAGGTAATTTATTTCCTGCCTCCTTCTCAGTGTTGTTGTAAGGATGAAATGAAGTAACTGATATAAGAATGCTTATGTTTTATAAGCCACAAGTGCAAAGGATTATTATTAAGACAAATCTGCATCCATTTCAATTAGACACAATCATCGTAAACTTCATTTGAAATGTTCCCGCTTTGTTTTCTTCCCTGTCCTTTGAAGATCTGCTTGGTTTGTCTTTAGGTTGGTGAACATTTTTACTTCCCTATGTTGACCACAGTTAATTTCGCATTTTTGGTGAAATGTCCAAAGTATAATTTCAAACTAAGTAGCCATTTCATCCTTTTGAATTTGTGTTGTCTGTCCTCCCCTGTGTTTTGGGATAAGTATGGGAGGGTTTGGTTTCAGACTTCGGTTATTTCGCTAAGGGCAATTTTGGAAGAGGAGAGGTTATTTTTCAGTCATTTAATAAAATAACTTCTTGTACAGCAAATTCTCTCTCATTAGGGGCTATGCTGTAGACTCCAGGGATGATTTAAGAGACTGAGTCAGCATCTTTATCTTGTGATGCATTGGAAGATGTGTTAGTTCCCCTCGGGAGAAAGAAGGGAAATTGAAAACAAAATCTTATTGCCCCCTTTTTGGTTAATTTCCTGTTTTTGCCAACAAAATGAAGCAGTTACTTCTGAAATATAGACACACAGATGAGAAAATGTGCGTAATTACTTAATAAGAGGGGAGACTTGCATAATTAAATGGAAATTCAATGCATTTTAAGGAAAGAGAAAGCATTCCAACTAAGTTTCTGGCAGATAATAATGAGGGAGAAAAATTAAAAACATTTGAGGCTCTGAAGTCACACTTCTGTTGATACATATGGCGTTAATGGATTTTGAGCTCCTCTGCCTCCTGGTAAGCAGATGGTTTGATACTTGTTCTAAAACTAGAGGTTAGATGGCTTGGTGGAAAAAAGCAATGACCTTTCAGCTCAAGTTTAGTTTTGGACCTAATGATTTGTGGATTTAACTGAGCCAAAGGATGAAGACAACAAACTTTTCAAACACATATTCTCCTGCTTAGTACTCTTTGAGATACCTGAACACGGACTGGGCTTGGAAAATAAGTCACACACAGTTGATCCTCTCCTCCTGGCTGAAGCTAAGTTTTGTAACAGTTATTTTTCTTATCTTATCCTGGGCACAAGGTTAAATCAGGGAATTGTTATCTCTCCTGGGATTACCTGCTCAAGCGTGTAAGATGCAAACAATAATAAGATCCTAAAAACATACACTGGTTCCTTGATAGGTTAACTAGAAAGTAATATTCCTGTAAGTAATTATGCTGCCATGGAAGTATAGTAATAGGCTTCCCCCTTGCCTCCCACCACGCACACATATTTTATTAGAACATTACTGGGCTCATTCCAAATCCTAACTAACTTAATTTAAAACTGTATGTTCTATACAGTGATCACATATATACATATATATATTTTTAAGTTAACTAACATCGGACCATCAGCTCATACGTTTTATGAATGGAAACAGCACTTCTCATTGATAAGCATAGCGTGCTTGTAAAAGAAGCTTAAACAACATTGACCCTCTGGGAAACAAATGTAGCCATTTTACTACTTTCCAGAAGTAGCCTGTTTAGAAAAGATCTAAGAAAATTACATATCTCTGCATTCAAGACTGGTGGCTGGAAGCTGAAATGTACATGGAAGACCAGAAAAGAAGGAGGAGCTGATCCTTTCCTTTTGGTCTTGCGGAGGCTCTAGGAGCCAACTAAGGGGACAGGATGCCCTAGATAGAGCCTAGAGAATTATATCAGGAAACACATTCTCACTCGGGCTCCCTGGGTGCCAGGATGCCAGGACTCTTTCAACACCAAACACAATAACTAAGAGACAACTCCATCTAAAGAAGCAACTCTCACCTTCTTTACTGTTTAGTGTTTACAGAACACCCTGGCGAAAATATATAATACCTAATTGATTGAATAAAATTATTTGAGTCAAGAGAAGATTGGATAGATAAAATGTATTATGAGGGAAACAGCATGTGCAGTAAGTGTAATTCATTTTTTTTTGTGTGTGAACAATAGTTCTCTAAATGTACATAAGAAAGACTACAACGAGGCATTCAAACAAACAAACAATAAGGAGGAGGGAATACAGACGATTTTCATTTTCTTTTGAATTAATATGCATTTTCAAACAATCATATATTACTTTTAGAATAAGAAAAAAGTTCTTAAAATGACTTATGGGAAGAAAACTTCAAGTTATGAAAGCATGGGACAATAATTATTACTTAGACTAGTAAATAAATCTTTAGATTTAAGGGAATAGAAAGCAATTAAAATGTAGACATAAAGAACACAGTATTTATATTTCCTTTCATACCCTGGAACAATACATATTTGACAAATGAAATATTTAGCTAGGTTAGGCTGTATATATTCAAAGAATCCTGTAATATAGAATGATTAACTGAAGAGTATTACACTAAGCAAAAAAACCCAATTCATATGCATATCATCTTATATAAGAATAAGTTAGTTTTGAAAAATAAAAACTGGTCCTTATCTCTCTGAAATAACTCAGAACTTGAACTGAGAAGTATTGCCATTAATAGCTAGAATATGCTGAGACCAAAAACCCTCAGAAACCACAAGGATTAAAGAAAATTATAATGTGCAGTGATGGAGAGGATATTGGGAAACAGGCTCTCACACATGTTACTGTTGGAAATATGTTTTTACCACACTAAAGGGCTGCCTGGCAATACTCTTCAAAAATCTTAACATTGTGGTATCTTTACAACCAGCATTTCTGTTTCTAGGAACTTATCCCACAGATTGTATAAGAATATGAACAAGCCAATAGGGATGCTGATAACAACCTTCTCTATGACAGTGAGGAGTTAGAATTAGCTTAAATGTCTCATAGATGACTTTTTTTTTTTTTTTTTTTTTTTTTTTTTTTTTTTTGCTTTCATCCTTGGTCAAGTCATAGTAAGCCATCTGATAGTATACCATACAGCCATTAATAAGAGTTGGTGCACGATTGTATCTAATAAACACAATGCTGAACAAAATAAGCCAGATGCAAAAGAGCATATATATCATTTATATCTAGCTCAAATGAGGCAAAAATAACTACTGCTTAACTTTCACAGTGCATCATGACTGCAGGTGAGCGCAGGAGTTCTATCAATGCTGGTTTCTTGGTCTCAGACTGATACATAAGGATGTTCACTTCGTGAATGTTCATCAAACCTCATGATTGTTTACTTTTATGCATGTCTTTCAGTCTTATCAGAAGAAAGTTCGTAAGAAGTACTAATTGCATAGAAAGAAGTTCAGCTTATAGGACTGATATAAAAAATATTAGAAAAATCCTTTTCTGTCGTAAAGGATTTTATAGACAAATAAATGGATGGATGTTTACCATGTAGCATTGGTGGATATCTCTGAGTGATGGGTTTAAGAGATGATTTTAATTTCAATGTTTTAAGTTTTAATATATTCTTAAATTGTTAAATTACATGCCTATTTTGTACAAGAGAAAAGTCATAAAAATATCATTATGAAAACCAGGAAAGTATGTGTAAGTTTGTTGAAACAGAGAACAGAATTAACAAGAATATGTGGATAGTAGGACCTAGAGAAAGAGTTGCTATAGATCAGTTACAATTTAGTAACCTGGCATTTTACAAAGCCTTTATTCAGAAAGAGAATACTTTCATTCTGAAAACACATAACATGTAGCTTCAAACTGAAGGTAGGATATTAAAATTCTAACACAAGTATATAATAACTAACTCTGCCCCACTAATTTGTTAGGTGATACAGAGCAGTCTGGATTTCAGTTGTCCTCTCTGTAAAATGGGTTTAATGATACCTTGTCTGCATCCTCCCAAGGGTATTTTCAGAATAAGTGATATAAAGATATATCAAGAGCTTTGAACTTTTCAGAGATCTTGGTTCAAGGCATTATTACAAGGGGAGTTTATGAAAAAATATGGGGTTTGATTCACTTGAAAACTTTGTGAACTGTGTGAAACTATATATTAGAAAGATCTTAGGATAACACCATATTGAGACTTCTTTTTTTTTTTAACATTTATTTATTTATGAGAGACAGAGGATGAGCAGGGGAGGGGCAGACAGAGAGGAAGACACAGAATCTGAAGCAGGCTCCAGGCTCTGAGCTGTCAGCACAGAGTCTGGCATGGGGCTTGAACCCACGAGCCATGTGATCATGACCTGAGCCAAAGTCAGGTCACTTAACGGACTGAGCCACCCAGGCACCCCACCATATTGAGACTTCTGTACAAGAACATTTTTATAAAGAAAAAAAAATGAACATAAATTAACCTATTTTCAGCTTGAGAAAAGTAGAGCCCTTTTACAGATCCAAATTATTTAAAAAATTGGATGATAACACTAATTCTATGATTCTTGTAATCAACTGACTATTTCCTACTAGACAGAGATAAAGACGAATGCTTTACCCCAGAAAACACATTTGCCTCAGTTCCTGTTGGAATCTTATATATCTTCTTATTGCCTGTTGTCTTTAATTTCAGACACATGGTCTTCTAGGATTGATTAGATAAACACTAAAGAGCTGACAAATAAAATAGTCTGAAGCCTAGAAACTTCCCTCTCTACCCTGACTCCTAACCCACCTCCAT
The DNA here is from genome assembly GCF_018350215.1 of Panthera leo. Lineage (NCBI taxonomy): Eukaryota > Metazoa > Chordata > Mammalia > Carnivora > Felidae > Panthera > Panthera leo. The sequence continues at coordinate 111,029,745 of NC_056687.1, forward strand.
TCGATGGTCTTTATTTCATTACCTAAGGGGCTTGGTGTTGATATGCACTTAATATTTTACAATGCAATCTCTTTTGAGCTGCCACTTTTATTTAGCAAACAGTGTCTCTATTGTTTGCCCATATCCACTTTGTGCAGAAGGCAAAGCCATGTCTATGGCATTCATTCAGTCTAGTGGCTCATTGAAATGGATTTCGTCAAATCGTTGTAATAACCCCAGCAAATATATCTCTGCAGCATTCTCTAGAGCAGTGACTCCAAAGTGTGGTCCTTGGACCAGCAGCAGCTGCATCTGGGAACTTGGTAGAAATGGAAGTTACTGGGCCCCGCTTCAGACCTACTGAGTCATAAACTTGAGAGGTGCTGTCCAGCAATCTGTACTTTAACAAACTCTCCAAGGTAATTTTGATGCATGAAAAGTTTGAGAACAGCTGCCCTACAGGAATTATAGGTGCCTATAATTATATATAATCATGTAATTATAATAGAGGCGCCTAGAGGCAAAGTATGCTCCCTCCAGGGATGTGATGAAAATTACCAGTATACACCGGCTTACTTTGAAAACAACATTGAAATCTCAAGATAGCTTTTTATCATAAAAACACGTGGTAGTACCAGCAGACTCACTTTGCAGCCGTTTGACCATTTTTCAGCTCACCACTATGGTAGATCAGAACTATTCCCAATTTACAGACAAAATAAAATCAGGGCAGGGAAAAGACTCTTAGAAGTTTGGCACAGCTTAGCATCCTCTGAGTTTTTCTGTGAATTGGAGTAGAGATGGCTGTTACATCGCCTTTTCAAACCCTTCTCCATGGCAAAACAGAGACTGAAAGCCTGAATACTGGCCTTATTTCCACCAGTAAGTCATCCTGGTCTTTGAAGTGCGATTCAGATATATGAAATTCCCGAAGAATGGAAGATCTGTACTACGAAATTGTCTGTTCCCCGTTCAGTGTCTTAACCTAACCACCTCCATCTGTATCAGTGAGATTTGGTTTGCCTAGAATTTCCTGGAAACCAGTCACAGAAAAAGGCCTCTTCTCTCTAAAGTAAACTCAGTTTACACATTATATGATTGCTCCTTGTCTTACAAAGGATGTATAAGGTAAAACCAGAAGAGACATGACATGAGAAACACTATTATTCCTACTGAAAAAACTTTTGCATTGAAAGAATACCATCTAACTGACTCATCTCTTTACTAACTTTAACTTACTTTTCCTATCATATAAAGATTTTGACGTACTAGAGGCCGTACCCAATACCCTGGATTTGATCATCTGCCTCTTATTTAAATAGAATTGTGTAAACTGAATAACAGTGGGGGATATAAAAGGATTAATCTACTACTCTGAATTTGTAAACAACTTCTAAACAAAATCTCTATCTTGACTCTGGTGAAGAATCAGTATAGTAACTGTTTTCCTAACAAAGATATACCTAGGTAATAGCTTAAAATTTTTAATAATGAATTAATTCTAGAAAGTCATAAAAACAGTGCAAAGGCTCTGCAACAGTTACTTAATTGTCTGAGCCTTGGTTGTCTCGTCTGTAAAAGGGAATAACAGGATAGTTGTTAGCATGAATGAGATAATTCACGTACGTTGCTTAGGACAGTGCCTATCACGTAGTAAGCGCTCGAAACGTTAGCTGCAATTGTTATTGCTGTAACTGTCAATGCTGTTCTATTCTGATTTCAGATTAAATTAACTAAAAAACAAAAACTATTCTTAAGCCCTTGGAATAATCAGTTTTAAATTCATGGACATATATAGGTCATATTTAAAACAGAAAAGCTGGGAAAGGGTTATCCATAAGGTATTTGGCATTTATCCAGGTGGCCCCTGATGTGAAGAACTCTTATTTGGTCTGGGAAATCTATAGCAAGAGGACAATGGTCCTAGGATAGAGTAGCATGACAAAATCTCTTTTTCCTAATTCAGTATCATTCTGTAATGAGGTCCCTGTTACCAAAATAATGCACAGATACATTTTAGTTTTTTAAAAAAAAATTTTTTTAACGTTTATTTATTTTTGAGACAGAGAGAGACAGAGCATGAATGGGGGAGGGTCAGAGAGAGGGAGACACAGAATCCGAAACAGGCTCCAGGCTCTGAGCTGTCAGCACAGAGCCCGACGCGGGCTCGAACTCACAGACAGCGAGATCATGACCTGAGCCGAAGTTGGCCGCTTAACCGACTGAGCCACCCAGTCGCCCCCATTTTAGTTTGAATAGAATTAAAATGCACACATTAGAAAGGAAACTAAAGGAAGAAAAGAAGCCCCTTTTTACAGCTTGTCTCAGTTAATCCATATAAGAATATTGAAATATGTTTTGTGTGTGGGTGTGCACGTGTATGTATGCACGCACACACATGCAGTTTTATAGATGAGAGAACTGGAGTGCTGAGAGATTAAGGACAGGAGGGGCAGCAACCATACAGAGAACTCACTAGACATCTGGGAAACAAGCATACCTTTTAGAAGGAAACCTGTCCTGTGCTTGGAACAATTTCACATTTCACAACCAAAGAAAAGCTCTTTTTTTTTTCCCCTTTCTTTCCTTCTTTCTTCTACCCACCCCCTACCTCTCTCTTTCTTTCCTTAATTTTTTGTAATGCTTATTTATTTGAGAGAGAGAGAGAGAGAGAGAGAGAGAGAATGAGTGGGGGAGGGGCAGAGAGAGAGGGAAGCACAGAATTTGAAGCAGGCTCCAGGCTCTGAGCCGGCAGCACAGAGCCTGGCATGGGGCTTGAACTCCAGAACCATGAGATCATAACCTGAGCCCAAGTCAGATGCTTAATCAAATGAGCCACCCAGGTGTCCCTCTTACTTTCTTTTTTAAATAGATGATAAGTTGGGAGGCTGGGGGGCTCAGTCAGTTAAGCATGGGACCCTTGATTTCCTTCGGGTCATATCATGGTTCATGGGTTTGAGCCCCTTGTTGGGGCTCTGTGCTGACAGTGCAGAACCTGTTTGGGATTCTCTCCTTCTCTGTCCCTGCCCCGTACAAAATAAATAAACATTAAAAAAGTAGGTGATAAGTAAAACTTTAAAACCTACCATTCAGACCTCCCTGCCAGCATATCACAAACTGATCTCCAGGATTTACTGATCTTGAATTCTAGAAAGGTTTTAAGGCAATGCACATTTCCTAACTTTGAAGTCTGAGGATAAACAGCTTGGCTCAGGCATATTCTAATTTGGCACTCAGAGTGCACATTCCTGGGTCCAAGTCTTGGCTTTTCTCTACTCCTGACTGGGCACTGAAATATTTAATGTATTAACATAGGATGCAGATAATTGGGTGGGTAGGAAAACATGCCGAATTAGAAGGTATTACCTAACTGTTATTTCTTGTTATATTTTACAACCTGAAAATCTTAGTAAGTGATACTGGTTGATTTCTGAAAGAGGAATCTTTGAAAGATGTTATTATATAGACCTTTGGTACGTCCGATGTTATAGTTTTAGTGATCTCTGTTTTTCAGACAATAAGCATTCAGTGAGAGTACCACATGTATATCCTATAGTCTAAGTACCAAACAAATATGTACTCAGCCAGTCAGAAGCCTAATACAGAGTTTTAGCCTTAGTTATGGACTGAAATTAATGGTAGTAACTATAAACAGTGACAGATTGGATGGCAAACCATCTACAGTCTCAATTTGCAATTTTATTTTTGGCAGAACTCATAGGTTTTATGACCAACAATATATTGCAATCCAAGGGAAAAAATGGAAGCATTATGAGCCATTTTCAAAGGCTGTCTCACAAAATGCATGCTGTAATTACTGGACTGAAGAGAATGATTCCTTCCTGATATGACAAGGTAGGGGCTGTTTATAATGTTGCTGTTATTATTTGAAAGACAGGAAGTATATATAATATTGCATCTTCCAAAAGGGAGCAATGTGAAAGCTGTGTGTTTGGATATAGCCAAAAGTTTGCCTAGTACCATTCAGAATTAACAACAGACACCCCAAAAAGGAAATTCTGTTTCAGGGAGTGGCTCAAACATCAAATGTTTAACAAAGGTGTAGTTTTGATTCATAAACACGGTTTGAGGGAATACTGATATAAAATAACTGAAGATAAGACAGATCACAGCAGATTTATTTTCAATTCTTCAAGCTTAAACTCCGGGTTAGTACATTTAAAATTTAACATTGAGCTACAGACACGTACAAATTTACTCTTCCATATTTTAATCATATAAGCTGTGAATTCATGAGTTATTGAAATGAAACACCACTGGTTGCACTCTTATTTACTGTTTTCTGGTAGGATTACAGTGATATTCAAGGATTAGCTCAGATCTGTAAATAAAATTAAGCAATATCTACACACAGATCCCCATTCTCTTGTTTTACTTCACTTAATTATTCTTAGGTCCCAGTTAGATTGGCAATGTGGGAAGTACTTCTATTCAGAAACATTTCCACGAAAAACTCACAGACAGCAAATATCTCAGAGATAAATTTCCCACAAATTGCAAATCTGATTGTATTTGGAGGGTAAAAACAAAAACAAAACAAAATAAAAAAGTCTGATTGACATTTTTGTATGACAAGTGTAGAATATGAAAAGCAGAAAGAATTTTCAAGTTTGGTGAAAAGTTAATTTCATGTAAAACTTAAAAGGCAACACAGAAAGTGAGATATGCTTTTATTTGTAACCAAACCCTTAACTAATTTCTACTCCAAATGATTCATTTCACATCTCACTTTTTTTTTACTGTCTATCAAATCACCTTGTTTTATTTTCTTCTCAGCACTTATCACCATCTAAAATTATCTCTGTGATATCTTTACTTGTTAATTAGCAATTGACCTTGCCAGCTTTATTCACAAATGAATCCCTAGCATCCCGCACAGTAACTGATACACAGGACCTCAAAAATATCATAACATTAAACTTATAATTAAACATCAGTGGGGCATTCTCTTTAGATGTCTAGTCTCCGAAAGTTTTACAGATTCCATTCTAAACTTTTTTTTTTCTTTTTTTAACTTCTTTCTTTTTCTCACTGTCTCTTTCTGGCTAGGAAGAAGAAGAAACATTTTGTTGTGAATGTTGAATGAAAAGTGTTCCTTGATCTGAAAATTTAAGAATAGGCCACAGAAACATGGGCTTCTATTTACAGATCATAGAGCCTATGAAAAGATACATATTGTTACATTATTTCCACAAAACAAAACCGAAACAGACAATAGCCAGGCTTCTATTTAGGTAAGCCACTGGAAAGTTTGACTTCTTCAAAAATCTGAAATCCAACTGCAGGTATGGATTCTGATTAAATACACATGTTATAAAATAAGCAGATTGTAACTGTACTTCTGTCTTTTGAATAGCAGTTCAGGAGAGGGGCTAAAACATGGGCTCATTTGACTCCTGGCCTTTCTGTTCGGTAGCTATGTAATTTTAGGGAAGTTAAACAACCTCTTTGTGCTTAGGTTTCCTTATCTGTGTTATGGAGATAATAATGGAAGTTTCTTTTTAGGGTTGTAAAGATTAAAGGCGTTAATACATGTTGAATCTTTGGAAAAGTGCATGGCATACAGAGTGTGCTTAAAGTTTTCTATTATTATCTATTCCAAGATAAAGTATCCAGAGTGGTATCAGTAGTACAAAATTATTTACCCTAACAAATATCAAATTGTCTTCTTAGAGAAACTTCAGACCAAGAGTAGTTAAGAGCTTTTAACACGCATTACCTGGTCACCATCTACAGGCCAAACAGACCCACATTTCTCAGACTGAGACTCATTTCAGGGAATAACTAATATTGGATAACTAATGTTAGTTGGGTGACAAATGACAGTATTTCTAACTTTTTCGGTTGCTAGGAGGATTTAATAGCGTCTTCCAAGGCAAAGTCATAGAAAGATAGTAAAAAGGGAGGTTTGAACACTAAACCAAGATTTGTGGAGTCTCCCTTTCTGGCTACTGTCTTCTAAGGTAGACCTGAGCAAACAGAAAAAAATCGCATCTACCCTATCAAGTCTCCATGTCGAGGTATCATATGAGGTATCATATGTCCTTCCTAGTAAAGGATCGTTCAACTCTGGTGTCACCTGAATATGCTAACATGCAGATCTGAATCCTTGCTTATTCAACAAAGACTTATTAAGTGGCTACTTAATGTGCCAGGTTTAGTGCCCAGCTCTGGTTCTAGCCCTGGAAACAAAACAAACCCCAAATATCAAGCCTCTCTACTACTGTTTAACAGCTTAGAATGTAGTCAGATAGAGATGAGCAGTGGGCACATATGAGCCAAAACGAATCCAGTTCTGGGAGAAGTAGGGGCTTTTGATTTCAGAAATAAGAAATGGCAGTTCAGTAAGCTTAGTAAGGAGGCAGGAGGGGAAAACTGTTGTCAGCAGAAGGAAGAACACAGAAAAAGCTCAGAGGCCAGATGCAGCAAGGTGGGTTCTGGAACTGCAAGTAATTCAGATATTCAGGACTCCAGTAGAGACTCATGATTCTCGTTACATAACTGAGCCTCCTGAGGAGTTGGGTTTTTCTCCCTCTGGTCTTTCTTTCTTTCCCTTTCTTCCTCCCTCCCTCCCCACTTGCTTGCTTGCTTGCTTTCTCTCTCTCTCTCTCTCTTTCCCTTCTCTCCCTCCCTCCTCCCTTCCTTCCTTTCTATCTTCCTTCCTACCTTTCTCCCCCTCCCTCTCTCTCTTTTTTTTTTTTTTTACCTTTCTCTTCCTCCCTCACTTCTTTACTTTTCTCTCTTTTTCCTTCTTTCCTTCCCTCCTTCCTTCCTTCTTTCCCTCCTTTCATACTAAAACCCTCTTTGGATTCTTTCCCCTTTGCTCTCAAAGATTTTAAAGTAATGGGTCAAGGGGTAGTGCACATGCATTGGTATTTTTAAATGCATCCTAGGTGATGCTGCAGTACAAGCAAATGAAAACAACAGAAGGTGGTATCAGGCAGAAGGCTGACTTTAACTAGTACAGACTGTGCCTTGAACCATCTCTAGAGCAATAGGATGACCTTGAAGAGTTTCATGCATGGGTGGGATATACTCAGAAATCCACTTTGACAAAATTACTCCTGCAGACCTGTGGGCTGAAGAGGAATGAAGCAGAGGCAGAGGCCACTTAAGAGGCTCATGTGGTAATCCAGATTACTGCCTATGGCTTTCCTGGTTATTTCTTCACCCTGGCCTCAAGTGGAGGAGCGTCCTTTCAAAAAACACATAGGCTATCCTTAAGTGCTCAAACGTGAGGGGAAGCCACTGAACTATGAACCCTCACAAAGCACAGGGGCAATCATTCAAACAGGGGTTCATAGCTCTAATGGGTTTCAGCCGTCTACCGACTCCCAAAAATTGTGTGCAAACTTTTGACTTTTCTGGGCATGTGTGTTTTTCTAAGAGTGGGTCCACACTGTTCATCAGCTCTGCACAGGCTTATATGATCCCACAAGTCAACAGCACATGAGAAAGGAGCATGTAGGGCCCTGCTGTGGATGAGATGGGCTTATTTAGAAATTAGAAATTCTCTTCCCAATACAGCCGATCTAATGTATGGGTATTTTAAAAACTGTCTCTTAACTTGAATTCTCCTGTGGTTTCTAAACTGAAAAAGCATCAGAATCATCCAGGGAGATCATGAGAAGTATAGAGTTACAAAATTCATCTAAGAATTATTGAATAAGGACCTATAGCGGAGGACTGGAGTGATTTGAATAGGTAGCCAGGTTTGGGAACCGCTGAGATGCTTTTGTACTTACAGAAATAGTTACTTATGGTCTCTATTATCTTGCCTTTATTGTTATACATCTTCATTATTTATGCACACAAACTGAACCAGGAGCTTTTTAAAAAATAATACAACATCAGTAGTAATAGTAGTAATAATAAATAAATAAATAAATAAATAAATAAATAAAAATACTATCACATTACTAATTCTATAACTCTCCATATATGGGAGCATATTGATAACCCGCTTTATAATTCTGAAGAATTTTTTGAGTTGGAAGGTTTTTATTGTTTTGTCTGCATCTCTGTCTCCCCTCTCTCTAGCAAGAATTGCCATCCAATCCTTTTCTATTAGTACTGTTATCTACTTAAGATTTTGGTGCCAAGGTGAAAATCATTCTAAATTGCCTTATCTCAGCACTTGAAATAAATGGATACTGTTTTTAAGAAAGAGGCTTCCTGGTTTGAGGAAATTATTTTTGCTCTCCTATGAATCTGGCCCTCCCATGAATAGCCTTCTTATTTTCCTCTCCTTATGCTTAACTGCTCCACATCTGGTATCCAGTACAAGGCAGAAACAGCATGTTATCAACCACAAGAAGAAAGAAACATAAGGCTCTTAGAAATCTTGGATCTCATTTATGGCACTATTGAAGGCGGACTCTGGAGTCTCTGAAAAGCTTTAGATGATTAAAAATGAAATGTAAGAATGCGTTGTCCTGGACAATTATGAAGGCAGAAAGGAAACCTTTTGTATGTGGTGGGGCTACTGTTATCTCCAAGGACAGCTTGGAATAGCAGCAGGAACGTTATGATATTCAGAAGGGCTGATTACGTAGGATTGATACAGTTTGTGGTATTATTTCTTGTTCTACCAGATTTACTAATAGAAATTTGACATAAAGTTAAGTATTCTAAATCACAGCAACACACTTGCTGTTTTGATGCACAACTTTCTAAAAGAAATACTTTGAATAAGTTCCACAAAAATCATCCAATCTGGAAAAATCTAGGTTTTTGAAAATTGGGTTTTTTTTTTTTAAAGATGTCTAAATTTTTAAGTCATCTCTACAGCCAGTGTGAGGCTCCACATAACAACCCTGAGATCAAGAGTTGCTCACTCTTCTGCCTGAGCCAGCCGGGCGCCCCTAACAATGGTTTTATTGGGACTCGGGTTAGAATCTTCTGGCAAGTTTTGCTTTATACCTACTTCCCATTTTGTATTTTTTCTCCTGCTTCCTCTCAGGTTGCTTTTCCCCGTATTTCTATATCTCACTGTAATCCTTCTTCTCTTCTGTGGCTTATCCCGCTTTCTGTCTGAGTTCAGCACCCATAGCTCTATGGAGCTTGGCAGAGGCTCTCGGGAGAAAGAATGCTGTGTGCTCCTTCTATAAGAACAGCCACGAGAAAGGAACGACCAGGACTTTGAAGGGAGATAGTCTGTATGTGCACTTTTCAATGTTTTACTTCCTGTGCCCTCCCTATTGTCATTCCCTTGCATTATAGGACTTATCTTCCTATTATTTTTTTTTCTTATTTAATGTGTAATTTCTTATTGTTGTGGTAGTCACAAGGTATCAGACTCTTTTAGGTTTAGTCTTTGCTCTCAACCTAAAATACTATCAGGTAAGGAAATAAAGTCTGGCTCTAGAAGCCTGACAGTTTGGTAATTTGCCTGAAAAAAATGTATTCCACATCCCAAGTGTACTTCACGTCTGTGTGCAAATCTTTCCTCTTCCTGCATTTAGGATCACCCTGTGAGAGAAAGACCTAAACCCTGTGGTTTAAGGACTGCCCAGTGCAAAAAGGCTTTTCTCATAGCAGTGGTTCTCAGTGGGTTGATTTTGTCCTTACCTCTTGCCCTGAGACATTTGACAATATCTGGAGACGTGTTTAGCCATCAAAACTGAAGGAGTGCTACTGGCAGGGAACAGGTGGAAGCCAGGAATGCTGCTGAACACCCCACAACACACCCCAGGAGCTCCCCCCTTAACCCTCTGCCACTGAACAAAAAACGGCCAAGCCAAAATATCAATAGCAATGAGGTTGAGAAACCAACTCTGTTCTCGACTTTGACCAAGAACGGGCCCTGTTAACAAGCCTTGCTTGATCCATGGGCAGCAATAGGAAAATGTGTTCATGAGACCTGATGCTGAGTCACTGGTGATACTTGTGTGAACTTTGGGAAAACTGGCTGCGCTTGTTAGACTTGATGGGTGTGTATGTGTCTGCCAGACACTTGGTTTGTTTGTAATGGAAAGTGAAATGGAGGCTCTTAAGCAGGGGTTGGGGCGGTTGGAGCACAATCTATTTAAAGACAGTAGACATGTCTACCGCCATACCACCCTGAACGCACCCGATCTCGTCTAAAGACAGTAGACATACTGCCCTTCCATTGGTCTGCTTTTGGTTGGTGGGGTCTTGAGCAAATCACCCCTTGGGGCCTCCATTCTCTTATCTATCAAATAAGGATTTGAACTAGCTTGTTGTTCTCTGTTCCACAATTGTAGAATGAATGAAAAAATTACCTCACAATTAAATGGAACTATTTAATATAATTTAGACCGGGCATCTCCTTAATCTGTAGTTCCCTAATTTATTTTGTCATCAAAGATGAGGGTCATCTTTAAATATCTGTACTCAAGATTTATTGTGTCAAATCTGTACTCAAGATTTATTTTATATTCTAGGAAGACAGAGTATCCATTGGTGTTTAAAGGTTGCCCGTCTGTGATGTGCTTCTTATAGAAAAATCTAGTTGTCTAGCTACTTGTTTTACCACTTACCTTGAAGAACTGTCAGTGTTGCTCCACCAGAACTACATCGACCTGGCTGACCACTAAAGCTCCCTGGAAAAGATAGTACCATAGAATCAGGCCTGAGGAGAGAGCCGTTGGGAATTGTGGCCTGTAATGACCTCAGTCTTTATGCAGTACCACACCCTTTTCTGAAAACTCCCTGGATCAATGGAGCATTGGTCTGACTCATCAGTGCCCAGAAGTATGTAAGATGGGAAGAGGAAATGAAAAGGAAACGGGCTCAAATAGTTGCTGAATGGTCAGCACATAGCATACTTTACAAAAGTTATCTGACTTAATCATCACAAATACCTGACACAGGGGATTATATTAACATCCCTTTACCTGATACGAAACTAAAGCTCAAGAAAAGCTGATCTATTTACAAGCTATAGAAAACTGACTCAAGGGGATATAAGTAATAAAATTAATTCATTGGGTCGTATAGCCAAGAAGTCTAGAGGTAGAAATGGAGCTTGTTCCAAAACCTTGAGATATATCACCGCTGTCCCAGTTTCTATTTCTCCTTTGTGTTTTCTCAAGTCTTGGTTTTGGCTTTAGGCAATTCTGTGCCTCCCAGAAGCCCTAGGTTCTCCCAGCAGGACCTCATACCTCATTGCTGGAGTAGACTGGAGTGCCTGCACAAGCCCTCTTCACTCTTTGGATTCACTCTTTCTCAATGGCTCTTGTCAAGTCACACACATTTTTCCCAGAACTAAACACTCTGTTGAGGAGGGTGAGTTGGTACTGGGAAATGATGCCTGGAGTTTCTCATACAAAAATTATTTTATTTTATTTTATTTTATTTTATTTTATTTTATTTATTATTTTTAGAGAGAGAGAGTCAGGAAAGGGCAGAGAGAGAGAGAGAGAGAGAGAGAGAGAGAGAGAGAGAAAGAGAGAGAGAATATCAAGCAGGCTCCACACTGTCAGCACAGAGCCCTATGTGGGGCTCAAACTCATGAACCATGAAATCATGACATGATGTAAGCCAAAATCAAGGGTTGGGTGCTTAACTGAGCCACCCAGGTGCCCTACAAAAATAATTTTTAAAACAAATCTAAAATCCAAGTTGGAACTCAAGTATCAAAGAAAAAATTTATTGTCAGAATCTGGGCGGCTAAGCTTTAATTCCCAATCACGCTCTAGAACCTCTTGAGATTTTTATTAGTAATTTAGAGTTTATTATTTAGTGATATTTTGAAGTTGGTCTAGATAAGGTATAGAGACTAAACAACCTTTCCACTAGTGTAATTTTTGTTCACTGCTTATATTACTGGATATATTTCTCTCCCTGATTGGTGGAAGTCCTCATGAAAAGATAAGCAAGACAGATTAATTCCCTGTATCCAACACTCTGATCATCTTGGAAAGGGGTCATAAGAAAGAATCGGAAAGATCTCTAGATCCATCCTGGTATCTTTTGCTGCTACCCATCTTCCCAGTTTCCAAACATGACTCCTTTGTTTTCAACTATGAGTTATTTCATCATTATTCATATGACGATTTCTAAAGCAGTTTGAGTCAATTGCATAGGATTTAAAAATAACGAAGCTAACAATTTTAACAGGAAGACTACATTACTGTTCCTATTGCAGAGATTTTTCTCTCCATAATATAAAATGTAAACATCTTCAATTAAGAGAATTCATATGGGCTGAGGAAAATTGTCTGAGCAGCAGCCACTTATTCTGTAGAAACAAAGACCATGGAATGTGGATGTGAAACTTGTTTGTCCTCAAGAAGTGAAGAGAAATCAATAAAATTTATTCTGAAATGGAAGGATTTATATTAGTTGGATGTTTCAGCCTTTACTTGTGCAGATGCATATCAGGCAAAAACAGGTTTCTCATCCGTCACATAACTATCAATATGCCAAAACCATCTTTGATTATCCACAGCCCACCCGGATGGAAAATGCATTCCCCCTTTTTAAAAATTACTTGTTTTGCTAGGTCAGAAAACTAACGTTGAACAAAACAGTGCTTGTGAAGAAATTAGCTCAAAAATGTCAAATATTAATTTTTTGGTTTACCTCAGGCTACCTTTAGACCACAGGGTAGAAATGATTTAAAAAACAAAACAAGACCTCCTTTATAACATTAGATTTGAAAACAGAAAACAGACCACAATACTGAAACGATGGTGAATTCTCTTTATGGACTTATTTAGAATCACTTATTGTCTCTGGGCAGAAGTCAGAGTTGGCCTCCTGCTGATCCGTCTTTTCTTGGGTGCAGCTCAGGACATCACAGCTTGAGTGACCAAGAGGTAGATGGCATATTCAGAGAAGAGGGACTTTGGTAGCGAAAGGCCTCAAAATGAGGTCATGACCAGTCTGGATTTGTTGAAGGAACTTGAATGTTTAACCTAGGAAATGGCAAGACGTTGTTTCTTTCTCCAAATAACCCAGAGGTTTAACTTGACATAGAGAACTAAGTGCCCTATTCTGTAGATCCTTAGGGAAAACCAGAAGCAGTGAAAGGAGGCTCATGAAAGTGGCTAAGTACACAAATGATAGAGTCCAAAGTCAGGGTTCAAATACCTGTTCCACCACATACCAATTATCTAAGCTTGGCAAGATATTTGCCACTCTGAGCCTCAATTTCCCTGTCTGATAAGTAGGGAAAATAACAACTAACTTGGGGGGTTGTTATGATAATCAAATGAGTCAACAGTGTATGCATAGTGCAAAGTGTAGCAACTGGTATTAATAAGGGTTTAACAAATGGTGGCTGAATAGTTGCTTCATAAATCATCATCACACTGTTACTATTACTTGTCAGAAGTATCCAATGATAAAAATTCTTGCCTTTGGAAGCAGTAATTTCAGCTATCACTAGAAATATTCCTTACCTGGCAAATGGGCTTCAAGACTTGAAGTCACCTGATCTGGATTTAAATTGCAGTTCTAACATTTACTAGCTCTGTTACCTTGGATAAGGTATTTAATTTGCATGAGCCTCAGTTTTCTTGTCTTATATGATGATAATAACACCTCTTTCACAAATTTGCTTTTTTTCCTGAGCGATAACTATAATAGTCAAAACAAGAGTATAATTTTTAGCATGTTCTTAGTTCCAGACACCATTCTAAATGCCTTCTATGCATTCGTTTAGGTAATCCTTTCAACAAAACTGGAGGAGCTTATGACTGTTATTCCCATTGTATAGATGAGGAAACTGAGGCACACAAAACTAAATCATTTCCCCAAGGTCACACAGCTAATAATAAAGGGTAGAACAGGAATCATGAGTCCAAGATGTCTGGCTCCTGGGACCATGTTCATGAGCATACCCAACACAGTGCTTTACATTGAACATATGTTTGTTCATTCCTTCCCCATGCACTGGAAGATCACTTAGCTGCCATAGCCATACAAAGGGTCAAACTTCCCAAGGGTGGTAATTCAAGAATCCAGACCTACCTTTCTTGAATGCCAATACATGAACTAGGGTCTGATTGCCAGTTCGTGAAAGATCACTTTGAACAGTGCTAACGGGAAGATTAAATCTAATGAATATGTTCAAAACCCGAGTGTAAGCCAATCCCACAGTCTCCAGATATTTTGGATAGCATAAATAAACAAACAGAAGCAGTGGTGTGTGGGTGGCTCAGTCAGTTAAGCATCTGACTTCAGCTCACAGCATGAGCTCATGGTCCGTGAGTTTGAGCCCCTCATTGGGCTCTCTGATGTCAGCACAGAGTCCACTTCAGATCCTCTGTCCCCTTCTGTCTTTCCCCCTCCCCTGCTCGCTCTTTCTCTCAAAAACAAATAAACATTTAAAAGAAGCAAAGATGTAGGGCATATTGAGTGTAAAATAAATGGGTATGGAAACTCTACCTCTGCCTCAGGCATGCAAGGCTGCGCAATTTAGAAGGAGTAGGAGAATCAACATCTGGGTCCAGGGCAGATTTTGTCTGTGAAGAACATCCTTAATTACAGCATGTATACAATAGGAAAAAGGTGAGCTTTCAGCTCAGGGCATAATACTTAGGAAAGAAAAATAACTGGTTAGGAATAGGGATCAAAGACCCTGATTCAAGTCCTGTAAAGGGGGGCCCCCTGAAGGGCTCTTTTCCTATAGTTGAGTGACTGTGACACTGTGTGGAGTTGACAAAGAGCAAGATTGTGTGTGTGTGTGTGTGTGTGTGTGTACTCTCACACACATATATAAATGCACATTAATTCATACACATACATATATATTTCAAGATCATACCCATAAAAATAATTTTAATAGATCATCTGTCAGTTATTCCTTAACTAATTATTTAGGCAAAAGATTTTCCTCCAAGTTTTAGTACAGAATACAGAAGGGGAGAAAAACTTTTGTGATCCTTCAGTTGGAATTTGATTCACAGCCAAATTAATTTCTCTTTCCAGTGTTTTGTTTTTCCCCCCTTCCCTGAACAGTGCTTGGGAAATGATGAATATTTTTTCGTGAGAGCAAACACACATATTTTGGTTCCCTAGATTCCAGCATGGCGTAAATACCTAAAGGAGATATCAGTATTGTGAAAACTCCAAAGTAGCTGGAAGGCAGACGTGCAATGGGGAATTTTCCAGAATGCTCTTTGACAGCAAGTTGTGGTGGAATGTTCAGCAGGGAGTAGAAGATGACATTTGGTAATTCTTTAATTCCCGAGAGAAGAGAATGACTCAAGTGTTTCTAAAGAAGCAGAACAGTGTATGTATCAGAATAAGAGAAGGGCAAAATAAATAACTGCTTTTGTATAAGATAAAGGAATAGAAATGACTTATTGTGAAGGAAAGGCCTTTACAAAATTGTAGTGGACTTGAAAGACTATTTTTAAAATTTACTGTGAGTGCCAGATAATAATGAAAAACATCTGTGCATCTTTCCCCAAATAACAGATAAATAAAATAAAAAAGTGAGCAGAGAGCAGAGATTTTGTCCCTTTTACACTGGGAAGAGTTACTGTTTTACTTGTGCATTTTCTCCTGCCAATTGGAAGGAAATAGATTCTTTGGGTGCCATCTAGTGGCTAAGTGAAGGAAGGCAACTAAAAGAGTTGGAATTTGTTTTATTTCCCACACAGGGAAAAAAAATGAGTATAATGAAACAGGGATAAGGCATTAATTTGAATTAATTCTTTTTAAAGAAATCAACACTCATTAGTATAAGCAAGAATTTGGAGGTGATTTGGAGAAGGCAGGGACTTTTGCCTCTCAGTTTTTGCTCAATTCCCAGCACCTAGAAAGACATCCAGCACCCTGTATAAACATTATGTTAGCCTGTTTGAAACAAAATGAATAAATGGAGACAAACGTTATAGGATTTGAGAGACCATGTATATCTTGTTCTGCATAGATATTTCACCTCCCCAGATTTTTTAAAGGGATGGTGCAACTTTTACAAATGATTTTAAATAACAAAATTAGAATTCTTTGCATTAAAGCATTGTTATTGTAGATTCTTCAAAATCATGTCAGGAATTCTTTGCAGAGTTTGAAATGGAATACAGCAAATCTAGACTATTAATCCCTAAAATTCATATTACTTGGCATTATCTGCTAATTTCTTTGTTTCTTTCTTTGTTTCTTTCTTTCTGTCTTTCATTTTGCACATTTTCAGGAATAGAAGGAGATTAATACACATTGTATCTCTCTGATGAGCTAGCTGTCTTGTTTATACATTAATTTATGTAATCTTCACAAAGAAGACAATTTGGTAGCTTAAAAACCTGAGGCTCAGAGGTTCAGTCAGAGTCCACCCAAGGTTTTTGGCTTGAAAGCTTGTCATTTTTGTACCATTGCCTGCATCCAAGAAGTTGGTTTAGAGTTGGACATGTAACCAGTTTATGGCCAATGACACAGAGAAGAGGTCTTCCAGAAAAGTTTCTCATCCATCCATCCATCCATCCATCCAGAAAAACACTTTCTTTTCTGCTTCTTGACATTGGTTTCTGAAAATGTGATGTCTGGAGCTGCTGCAGTCATCTTGTGGCCATGAGGGGAATGGCTTCACATATCAAAGGTGACAAAGTAAATAGATGAAAAAATGGGCATTTTTGACATTATAGGAGCAACTAAGCTAACCAACTCAGAGGCTGCTCTACCTTGAACTTCTTGTTACATGGATAATAAAGAACCTCCTTTCAAAAGCCATTGAGAGGTTATTTTTCTGTTACTTGCAGGTGAAAACATCTTCATTCAAACAGGCAAATGGAATAGAAGAGATAAATAATCAGAAATTGTTTAAACACTGTTAGAAAGGAGAATTAATACAAGTCTTGTCTTAATAAATCAGAGAGAGAATCCTGCATTTAAAAAAGTCAACAAATGACACATTGAAAAAAGTCCAACAGAATGTACTTGGTGAACTTTCAATTGTGGAGGAGCTACATTCCATACAGAGAACAATAAAAAGACAAGAAAACAGAAACCCTGAAACAGGCTCCAGGCTCTGAGCTGTCAGCACAGAGCCCGGGTGGGGCTCGATCTCACAAACCGCAAGATCATGACCTGAGCTGAAGTCGGACGCTTAACTGACTGAGCCATCCAGGTGTCCCAAGGATGCCCCTAATAGACTGTTCAAAACTAAGCTTTAATAACTTTCTCAAATGCTCTTTCATGCAAACAGAAAAATAAGTAAGCCAAACGTCAGCACACAGGATCCATATTGCAATAAGCATGTGGTTAATTGTAAGTGGTGCTCACATATTTTTATACAGTGATATAAATGTTAATCCAAATTCACTTTGTTTTTCCCATCTCAGTTTCCTGATTACAGGAGATGATTCCAAAAGTGAATTTTCCACACTGACTGGTGAGTTCCAATTACTACATGTATTTCCCACATAATTAAATGAAGCTACTTTTTAGCTGTCTACCTTCATTTTCTGGAAAACAAATCTAAGTATGAAACCACCCCCACCCCCGCCAAAAAAATAAAAACAAACACTTCTAATTGAAGTGAAAATTACAAATAGGGGCACCTGGGTGGTTCAGTCGGTTGAGTGTTCGACTTGTGAATTCAGGTCAGGTCATGATCCCAGGGTTGTGGGATCGAGCCCCATGTCAGGCTCTGCACTGAGCATGGAGCCTGCTTAAGATTCTCTCTCCCTCTCTTTCTCTCTCCCCCTCACTCTCTCCCTCTGCCCGTCTCCCCCATTGGTGTGCGGTCCCTTGGAAGTAAAAAAAAAAAAAAAGTTTATTAAAAGAAATTCAGATAAAAGATGAAAATAAGTGAAATAGGGGGCACCTGGATGACTCAGTCAGTTAAGCCTCAGACTCTTGATTTCAGCTCAGATCATGATCTCCCAGTTTTGTGAGATTGAGCCCCATGTCATTCTCTTCCCACTGCTTGGGCTTCTCCGCCCCCCCCCCCCTTTCTGTCCCTCTCCCACTCCACTATCTCTGTCTCTCTGAAAATAAATAAATAAACTTTTAAGAAAGAAAATAAGATAAATATTTTCAAAGTTAGCTGAGGTGTTGATTTTAGTAAATATACAATTACTTGGATTACATCTAAATAGCAAGACTTGAAAGTTATAGCTGTTTGCACTGTGTTGTGTCTCAGCAAACACACACACTCACACACACACAGACACAAAAACAAAAGCAGCACAAAACAAACTGAAATGATCATCTCTTTTAGGATAAGATCTGAATCATTTCCTCTGAAATGACTTTTTTGGGGTAAAAGATTAAAAAGTAAACACTTTAGGGACACCTGGGTGGCTCGGTTGGTTAAGCATCCAACTCTTGGTTTCAGCTCAGGTCATGATCTCATGGTTCGTGGGTTCAAGCTCCACATCTGGCTTGTTTGGGATTCTGTCTCCTGATCTCTCTCTGCCCCTCCCCTGCTTGCTCTCTATCTGTCTCAAAATTAAACAAATAAACATTAAAAATTAAAAAAAAGTAAACACTTGATTCTTCTCTTTGCCTTTCTCAAGAAGTAGTTAACTGGAAAGGGTTAGCGGGGGAAACGGAGGCACCTCCATCATCCTGTTCCTTTTCTTGCTTCCATTTGGTCAGTAGAGCCATCTTGTCCATCCAATCAACTTTCAATAAAATTTAATTTCTTCTTACCTCGGGCTTAGGAAAGTATGGTTTACAATTTGGTATGACTTTGAAGAGGTTATTCTGTTACCGTCCTACATTTCAAAACATATTTTGCCATTATTTCACTGTGATCAGTAATGTAATAAATTCCAAGTCTGAAAGAATTTATGTGTAAAACCATCATTAAATCACAGCTTAGAGACATTCTCAGAATGTTTTTCTTATACATTGTTAGACTATCACAATAAAGTGTGTGGTATTTTTCATTAACCTCATATATACGCCTTTGCAATTATGTCATAAATAATAATAAATCAAACAATAATTGTACCTTCAGAATATGCATATGAGATAGGTATATTATTATTCCCATTCTACAGATAGAGAAACTGAGGCTGAGTGGAAGAATAACTCATTTGAAATCACACAGCTATCAAGTGGCAGAGCCAGGATTTGAACCCAGGCAGACTGAACATAAAACCTCTGGCAATAGCAAACAGTCTTAATTCCCTTGCTCTGGTGAGACGATAGTTATTTTAATTAGCTTGTTAAAATTATGTCAGAAAGGATCACTCATGCATGCATGGCTGGTGGGAATGTAAAATGGCAAACCCTCTTGCCAACAGTTTAGTCATTTCTTATAAAACTCAACATGCAACTACCATATGGCCTGGCAATTGCACTCTTGGGCATTTAGCCCAGAGAAATGAAAACTTGTATTGATGCAAAAATCTGTGTACAAGTGTTCATACTGGTTTTATTTCTAATAGCCCCAGCCTGGGAACAACCCAGATATCCTTCAGCGGGTAAATGGTAAACAATTCAGCCATACCCTGGAATACTACTCAGCAGTAAAAATGAATGAACTGTTGATACACACAGCCACTTGCACTCATCTCCAGGGAATGATGCTGAGTGGAGAAAAGCCAACCCTAAAAGGTTCGATACGGATTTTACTTGCATAACATCTTTGAAGTGGCAAAAATCATGGAGAGCTGACTTGTCAGTGGTGAGGGATAGGGTGACAGGTAGGAAGACCGTAGATGTGGTCACAAATGGGCAATGCCAGGGATCTTTGTGGGGATAGAATTCATTTGTGTCCCTACTACACTGGTAGACCCAAGGATCTACACAAGTGATAAAATTACATAAAACTAAATACACACACATACACACAATGTAAGTGAAACTGGGGAGATTTGGATAAGATCTGTGGGTTGCATCACTGCCCATGTCCAGTTTTGATATTGTAGTATGTTTTTGTAGGTTATCATTGGAGGAAAACTGAGTCAAAGGTACATGGGATCTCTGTGTTATTTTTTTACATCTACATGTGAATATATAATTATCTCAAAATAAAAAGTATACTTAAAAAGTATTGTAGATAATCCTCTTATCTTCACTCAAATTATTTTGCCACGTCCCTAAGAAAAGTGAACTAAAAATTTTATAGTACATATTTTTAGCCGCAAAGTAAGCTGAGCTGTAAAAATAAGGTTCCATTCATCAAGTAAAGCAGCCATCCTTCACTGATGCACTGCCTTTGTTGTTAGTAATGCATCCACTAACAAGTGATTCAGTAATACCACATCTTTGTGCTCCACGGACATGCATTATACAGTGTGTTTGTGTGTGTGTGTGTGTGTGTGTGTGTGTGTGTGTGTGTTTAAGTGTGAAAAGAAATCCCTTAACAGTACAGCTTTCCTCTTGCATTAATTCATTATCTGAGCTTGGGCATATATGTCTGGTTTTTGTTTTCTTTGTGTGGCCAATGTCAAAGTCATCAATTTTTAAATTTAAATCCAGTTTATTTGTCAATGCCCACTGATTTTAAAAATATACAGAATTTGAACCACTTCTTTTTCTTTAAAAAAATGGCATGATGGTTTCTTTCACCTTTGATTTGAATGGGATGGAGGGGAAGTATCTTTGAAAAAAAATAGCTTTTAAAGTCTGCTTTCTTCAAGCACAGTACTAATGAATCAAGGCGGTCTGAAGTTATAAGCTTCTGGTTTTGAGCTGTCATTTTCTTCACTCACTCTGGCTCCAAATTCCCCAGCTTCTGCTCCCCTGCCACTTTTGTTCAACCTGTGCCTGTTGTTATTGGTGTTGATATAATATACACAAAGCGAGATTTGCCTTTATGGTTGCCATGGAAACACTGCTTATTAATAAAAGTCTTTCTTCTGAAAGGAATTGTGATGTGATGCATTCACCCAGGTCTGTAAGTAAGTTTTCTACATTCTGAAATTACATATTTAATAAAGACCTAGCTCTGAAAAATTGACCTCTGGCATTTACTGTCCCCTTTAGTGACCTTGTACTGTTTCACAAGATACGCACTATTTTTCCAAAGTTGTGACCACATCCTTCTGGCCACAGAGAACTAAATATAATAAGTAAAGCAGGGAATAATTCTCTTCTTCCTTACACCACCCTCCTTCCAATTTGAAAACTTGTGACAATTATTTACATGTCTCCCTGCTCTATGCTCCAATCAAAATTATGGCTGAAAATACTTTGTAAATTTATCCAATAGCATGGTGCTTACAGCTGGCATGATCCAGTTGAGAAATTTATTGCAGATTGTCTTATATCGTGTGTTGTGTCCTATATATTTACATTGTCACTTCCACTGACTATGAGTCAAAGGCAACAGCACCCTGTCCTGTGCTAATTATATATTCCTCTCTTTCTTCCCTCTTGCTTGCCTTACTAGCTTAGGGATGAACAGTAAATCACTCAGTTGACAAATGTTTATTAAGCTCCTACTGTGTGCCTAGCACATTCTAAGAGCTAGAGATACAGCAGTGAATAAGATATGTTTCTAGATTTTAATTATATCTGGAGAAAACTTTATTTGCTTTGGGTATAAATAATCTTTTCCTTTTTCCCCTTTTGATTAGAAAAAAATGCCACCCAAACTGTTTTGTTGGTGCTGTTCATCACTGAGACCCTTTTGTTCCTCATTTAAACACATAAAAGTGACAGTTGTAAATGGAAAAGTTAAAAAGATGCAGCATTGCTCAAAAGCAGTATCAGTAACTTTGATGAAAAAGTAGTGGGGCAGAAGCTCTGGAAATAAAAGCTAGAAAATGGCTGGAATTTTAACTCCTGCAGTGCGAGACCAGAGTCTGCCCATTGCTTGAATTAGAGGCCTGGGGTAAGGAGCACCCCAGCCCATGAAAGGAAGAGAAAAACAGCTTTTGACCAAACATCTGGGGTTACAGCTTATGTAAAGTTACTTAACCAAGATGATCCGGCACCCAGGTCTCATGCTCACCTGCCTACTGACACAGTGCCTTCATCTATATTTGTTCCAATACAAATACAGATGAGCTCAGAGTAAGCTCGGAGTCTGGACTGGGGTTCCCAGTCGTCTAGGCGGTGTATTAGTGGGAAAGGTAAATATACAGAGAGCATATGGGATGCCTGGGTGGCTCAGTGGATTAAGCACCTGACTTCAGCTCAGGTCATGATCTCATAGTTCATGAGTTCGACCTCCACATCAGGCTTTGTGCTGACAGCTCAGAGCTGGGGGCTGCTTCAGATTCTGTGTCTCCCTCTCTGCCCCACCCCCCCCAGCTTGCACTCTGGCTATCTCTCACAAAAATAAATAAACATTAAAAAAATTTTAAAAATATACAGACAGCATAAGAAAACAAGTAAAGAACATGGGAGGAATAAAAACTTCCCTAAAAATGAGCTTGAAAACCAAAATTCCAAAGTACACCAGAAATATAACTGAAAAGATAACCAAGAAAGTTAAAGATTGGGGTAATCACTCTGAATAAAGTGAAAATAACAGAGCAATCTGAAAAATTAAAGCAAGTATGTTTAATATTTTAACAAGATATTTCAGAGAGAAAATATAACAGTCTTAATATAAAGATTATGAAAACAAAAGCAATAACATGTAAAGGAATCAAGTAAAAACTTTTGAAAGGAAAAATATTATTATAGACAAAATAACAAACAGAATGAACTCAAGACTAAATGCAGTTGGAAAGAAAATTTTAAGACATTAGGAAAGGGGCACCTGGGTGGCTCCATTGGTTAAGTGTCTGACTCTTGATTTCAGCTCAGGTCATGATCTTATGGTCCATAAGATCTAACCCCTCCCATTGGGCTCCATGCTGACAGTGCAGAGCCTGCTTGGGATTCTCTCTCTCTCCCTCTCTTCCTCTCTCTCTCTCTGTCTCAAAATAAATAATAAACATTTTAAAAATTAAAAAAATAAAACATTAGGAAAAGTGTGCTTAGAAATATACACAGAATGCAGCCCCAGGAGGTAAGACATTGAAAATACGTATATTAAATAGCAGTTATGGTATTATACAGAACTTAAAAGAATAAAATTTCATTTTGAAATACCACATAATACATAGCAGGATGTATTTAAAAATAGACAATTATTTATTTCAATGAGAAGATTCCCCCAAATAAGCCTTTGTCCATTGTGACAATGTAAACCTCAAAGGATGTTGGCGAAACAGTGAATTGTCTACTTACAGAATTTATTACTTTATTCACACATGTATTTAAATTACATATTAAAATACAGTAATTTAGAAATCTTGTTTTTTCTTCCCTACTTACACTTTAAAAAAAATTCAACCTTTTCAAATGCATCTTTGACATCAGCATCTTTGTTAGTAGAGTTTTTTAAAGTTTTTAAAATGTTTATTTGTGTGAGAGAGAGAGAGCAAGTGGGGGAGGAACAGAGAGAAAGGGAGACACAGAATCTGAAGCAGGCTCTAGGCTGTCAGCACAGAGCCCCATGTGGGCTCAAACTTACCGACCAGCAGACCATGACCTACCTGAAGTCAGACACTTGGCCAGTTGAGCCACCCAGGTGCCCCTGTCAGTAGAATACTTTTCAAGCATCATAGCAGCATCACCTGTGCCTCAGTTGCTCTGAGATAGTCTTTTATGACTGTATGTACAATGTTGGCACTAGACGTTCCCATTCACGTACATTAGTATAGTTTTAATTTTTATTCTTCTTCTGGGTTTATATTCCTCATCCTCATAATGCAAGAACCACTTCTGATTTTTTTTTAAAAAGATGTATTCATTTATTTTGAGAGAGAGAGGGAGAAAGGGTGTGTGTGCATGTGTGTGCATGGGGGAGGGGCAGAGAGCGAGGGAGACAGAGGATCCAAAGCAGGGCTCCGCACTGTCAGCACAGACCCCGATGCTGGGCTCCAATTCAAGGTGCGAGATCGTGACCTGAGTTGAAACTGAGTTGGACCCTTAACCAACTGAGCCACCCACGTGCTCCTAACCACTCTTGCTTTTTAAAGTAATCTTTAACAGCCTTATATCTGATGGCCTCCAAACCTTGCGAACATAAACTCAATTCCAGAAATAAATATTGAAATTGTTCATCCTCCTTGCCTTTTTAAATACTAATTTTAGCATATGATCTTTGTAAACATCAAAACTGACATTAATTGTAGAAAAGACACCGTAGGGTAGTTTCTGGCTGACATGTTGTCCTAGGCAGTATTTTATGGCTTATGGAAGTGATCCATAACATTAGAGATTGTGTAGGGACCCATATCTATATGGTATTCCTTTTCTATAATTGTTGGGGGAAATTTTACCTTATATTTGAGTTACGTCATCACAAGCCTGGCAGGCATGTCTCTCATATACACCACACACACACTTACACTCACCCCCTCATGCTCACGCACACACACACACCTGTTGTGTGCTGCCTGGAACAGGTCCCAGCAGCTGCTGGGGTGGGTGGAATAAGACAGCTGAAGTTGCCTTTCTGTCTCGTAGAACAGCTGGTGGTGGAAGGAGACATGTTGGCAAAGATGCAGGTGAAGAGTCCAGTTTTTCCTGCCAAGCTTTTGCCTGAAAACAGTGGCAACAACACCAAATAGGCCCCACTTGAACTTCATGAAAAAGGCAAATGTGTGGAGAGAACCTATAAAGCTCAAACTAGGACAAGTCAGGTGAGGCAAATGCAACATTTAAGGTGGCCCTCAGTGAAGGTGCTGACTCTGCCCCTGCAGGACCTTGAGGGTGAGTGCCACCTTAAATTTTGTGCCGCTCCTCTCATCCTATCCCTGCCAACTTTGCTCTTTGATGTGTAGAGTCTCTAGGCTGTAAGCCACCCACGACCAAGAATAATGTGACAAGAAAATCTCAGTGAGGTAGCAAGTATAGTTTTCTCCCATTGATGCATCTGGGAGGTATTTGATAATGGACTTGAAGGACTGCGTTGAGAATTCTGAATATCAGTGTTCTTCTAGGTTAATTAAGGTGTGTTTTAGGGGCACCTGGGTAGGTCAGTTGGTTAAGTGCCTGACTTCAGCTCAGGTCATTATTTCGTGGTTCCTGAGTTCTAGCCTGCGTTGGGCTCTGTGCTGACAGCTCAGAGCCTGCAGCCTGCTTCAGACTCTGTGTCTCCCTCTCTCTGCCCCTCCCCTGCTCACACTCTATTTTTCTCAAATATGAATAAATGTTAAAAAAAATTTTAAAAAGTATGTTTTAAAACTGTATTTTATCTGCACACATACTCATCTGCGTGAACAACAGAGAAACGCTTAAGTTGATCAAACTATTCTAGCCTCTTGTTTGTTCTTTGTTCTGGGTTGGTATCCTTAACTGATCCCAGCTAGGCTGCTTTTTTTTTTATATCATTGACTTAATCACCAGTTACAGAGAATGTTCTCTTCATCAGCAATTACTATGAGTTAGTGTCTAAGTAATGTTTGTCTATGGCTACAGTTACCTGTACTCAGAATTTCACAGGGCTTAATGACATTCTTTTGCTCCCAGCTATATTAACAAAATGCTTGCCCTAACTATTTATTCTCCAGGAATGATATCTCTGTATTTGTGCAGCATCCCACATCTCTGATTGGTCCCCCATTGAGAATGTCTCATCCATTTCTGGATTTTAGCCCAACAACTTCCAGGTTTGTTGTAACCTGAGCAACTCGTCCAGTGCATGAAACAACTTGACTCTCTGTTGCCCTCTGAGTTGTCTGCAGAGAATACCATCGCTGGGTTCTAATATTTAACCATTTCATGTTCATTATCATGCTGGTTTTCCATATGACATATGCCTGTTTCTGTTCTAAGTTCTGTGAAAAATGAGAGTCACCAAAGCACAGGTGGAAAGTCTTTTAGCTCATTTATGCTTCTGACCATGAGATCCTAAAGTCCTATTTAATGCCCTTAGGGCCAACCTGGCCTCCAATGTATGAATTAATCATCCATTCATAAGACAAACTCTTTCCTGTCTGCCTTTTCGCCTGTGTGCCCCTGTCCTTCCTGGCCTGATTCAGAATCCCTAAGGCAGGAATCACAACGTCAAATGCATGGGGTCTGGTCAGAATATATGGATGAATGAAGCTGACCGTTGGAAGAGAAGGGTTACAGCTGTGGCAAACTGGCTTACAGGGCTTCTCTACAGGTCCTGCATGGACTCCAAGTTCAAACCCAGACGTAAATAAGATAGCACAATCCATAGATATAAAATAAATACGTCACGTAAAAGGTGCTTATGCACGTAAGTGTGCACGCACACGTGTGTCTGTGTTGCATTCAGATCACCCCACTTGGAAGGGGGCATTTGTTAATGTAAACTATTGTATATTATTAAATTTGTGGGCATAAGATACACCTCTTTTTTTTTTAATGTTTATTTATATTTGAGACAATGCATGAGACAGAGTGCAAGCGGCAGAAGGGCAGACAGAGGGACACACAGAATCTGAAGCGGGCTCCAGGCTCTGAGCTGTCAGCACAGAGCCTGACGCAGGGCTGGAACCCATGAACTGTGAGATCATTACCTTAGTCGAAGTCGGATGCTTGACTGACTGAGCCACTCAGGTGCCCTTGATATACATCTCTTAATAGAGCCAAGTAAAAGTGAAAATTTGGAGTCAGCAACATTTCACAGTTGATCCAGAAGTCCTGGAGGTAAGCTAAGTATAAGCCAGTAGTGTCTCCAGGAAGGAGAAGCCACAAAACTCAATTTCTAGATGAAACAAAATGCTAAAAATAAACTCAGAGCGGTGAGCCTGCGAGGAGGATTTAACAGCAGTGTCAGTGTCTCACTCACGCTACCGGGGAGATCAATGAGAAAACATCTTTCCCTCCAATTAATGGTTGTAGCATTTCAACTTGAAAAAAATTCCAGAGCAAGCAAAAGCACCCCTGAGGCAGTACTAAGAGCAAATACACTGATGATTCTGCTGCACTGGTAACTTTCCATACTAATTCTTAAGTAAATATACCCGATTCACTTGGAATCTTGAGCTATGAAAGCAAATACCACATGCACAAAAACATTATTCAAAGCCCCATACATTTTATTTATTTTGAAAAGCAAAGCTCAAAAATTGGGGTGTCCTGAAATCAATCTTCTAAGTGAAAACTTAAAAAAAAAGTTATTTGTACTAATATTCCCTAATAATTAACTAAATTTTTGGTATTATTCATAAAAAAATAGCATACAAGCTTAAATGACCAAGGACCAAAAATTTAATTTCAGACAGTAATATCAATATAGCAAGATGATTTCATTAAGTAAGCATCAACAATGGTTAAATTATATGTAGAGCCGGGTCTGAACAACTATTCTTAAATTGAAAATGTATCTACCTTTAACGAGGACATGGGAAGCAAAACAGAAAATAATGAAAGAGAGTTTGTTTTATAATGCCATATTTCTTGGTAAAACAAACAAAAACACAGTTGTTCTCACAGTATTTCTTGAAGAACTCTTTCAGACAGGTGAATTAATACTTGGTACATAACAGAAATGATCTGGAGCCACCTTGTGGTAGTCACCTGTAACTGGCTGTGGTTTTGAAAACCATCCTAGAACTGTATTCTAGAATAAAGGTTTTTTTACAGCTAAAAAATTATCTAATTTCTTTCAGAATGCTAATGTTTCAAACGTAGACAACATATTTATATGGCATAAGTGCCAAACAAAAATATTTTTGTAATGGAAAGTGGTAATAATAATTACAGTAGCTGTCAATCATTTATTCAGTGCCTTCTGAGTGCCAGAAGATACAGGTCTTGTGTATCTTCACGCGCCGGATGGAAAGAAGTTTTTAGGGAAAAGCAAGGTAGACTAAATCACTCTCTTACCCATGGCCACACAGATTTAGTAACAGGCGTAGCTGAGATTTGGAGGTCAAGTGCTTAGTAACTACCACCCCTTTAAAAATGCCTGCTGTATATCAGCCATCATGTTAAGCATTTTCTATTTGTTATATAATCATGATAATATTCTTATGGGATAAATATTATTACATACATTATATAAATGAAGAGATTCAGGCAGATTATATAAACCTGCCTTAAGTTTTAGCCAAAACTGACAAAGCTGGAATTTGAACCCAGGAAAGTTTAATCCTAAAAATCGCACTCTTATACTGTTCTATGTTCGTCTACATCATCTACATCATAATACTTTAATTGTTTATATATGGATTTATTCATTCATCACTCAGTCACTCATACACACACACACACACACACACACACACACACACACAAATGGAGGGTGTGGGGTAAGGAGAAAGAGAGAAATATTAAGACACAAGCTGCTGGGTTTGAGGCTCCAGGGTCCATCTGACAAGGTCTAGGAAGAATCTATTTTCTGCAAAGCTGGTAAATATGTTTAATGTGGCTTCATTTATAAAGGAGAAAGGTTGAGGGAAAAAACACACAGATATAGATACATCTGGTTATTATGGAGGACATGTTGAGTTGTTCTCTCTCTCATTTATGCACAGACACACACACACACGCACGCATGCACACACATGCTATGGTGCATCTTTCTTTAGCTGGCATACTCTCTCCTCCTTCCCTTGTGTAAATATTCCTTTCCAAGTTGATACTTAGACATTGGTTCCCAGAGAAGCTTCCCTGGCCTGCTTCCCCAGTCTACATGTCTCTGTAGCTTCCACACACCCTACCTTCTGCTTTTCCTAGCACTTTGCACACTTCACTGATTGTATTTTCCTATCCACCATCAGACTCCAAACTCCGGGGGTCTTCATGCCATTTCCTCCCTTGGTGGACCACCAGCATTCAATAAAAGCTTGTTGGCAACTGAATTAAGATGCTCAAGGAAATCAAAGTATAGGTCACAAAAATAAAAGCAATAAGTACCAGAAAATGCCGGGTACAAGTATAACTAGGGTAAAGCGGAGGCACGGAAGGGGCAAAGGATCCATTTTATTTGAGGAAAGAGAAGGTTAAAAAGATTTTTCTTAAGGAGATGATATTTGATCCGTGGAAGGGGCAGATGGAAAGGACAGAGGTGTCACCAAAAGGATTGAGATGTGGCCTGCAAATATTAATGTACGAGAAAAATAAATTGCCTGGAGAATTTGTTAAAATGTAGATTCCTTGGCTAAATGCCCAGGAATTAGATTTCAGTAGAACCTCGGCGTCAACATTTCTAAAAATACCCCCAACTGATTGTAGTGCTGATGATCTTTGGACCTCATTATGAGGAAACCAGAGGCATGAAAAGCATGTTGTGTCTGAGGCCATATGCAAGAAGTTCATTGTGGCTGGGGTTTGTGACACAAGGGAAGAATTTCGGAAGGTGTGGTTAGGAAATAGTTGAGGCCAGATTATGAAGAACCTTGTGGGTCATGCCAAGGAATTTAAGTTTTATTCTGTGGTACTATGGAGCCATCAGTCACCTAAAAGAAGAGAGGAGATAAGAGCGAATTACATTTGAGTTCACTGTAGAGTGTGGAATTCATGGGAGAGACCTTAGATGCGGTGCTCACCAGACACCTCCCCCACCCATTGCCTCAATGGGTGTTTTTTCTTTTTTTATTATTTATTTATTTTTTAAATTTACATTCAAGTTAGCGTATAGTGCAATAATGATTTCAGGAGTAGAATCCAGTGATTCATCCCCTATGTCTAACACCCAGTGCTCATCCCAATGTGTCTTCCCTAATGCCGCTTGCCCATTTAGCCCATCCCCCCACCCACAAACCCTCTAGCAACCCTCATTTTGTTCTCTATATTTAAGAGTCTCTTATGTGTTGTCCCCCTCTCTGTTTTAATATTATTTTTGCATCCCTTCCCTTATGTTCATCTGTTTGGTATCTTAAATTCTACATATGAGTGAAGTCATATGATATTGGTCTTTCTCTAATTTCGCTTAGCATAATACCCTCTAGTTCCATTCACGTTTTCGCAAATGGCAAGATTTCACTCATTTTGGAGTAATACTCCTTTGTGTATGTATGTGTGTGTGTATGTGTGTGTGTGTACATATCACATCTTCTTTATCCATTCATGTGTCGATGGACATCTGGGCTCTTTCCATACTTTGGCCATTGTCAATAGCACCACTATAAACATTGCCAATGGGTGTTTTTTCAAAAGCCTCCAACTTCCCAGGCATATTCTTGGGATCCATAAAGTTTCTATGATCATCTCTTTTGCTGTGTCAATAATAGTTTAAAAAATATTTTTATGTTTATTGTTGACAGAGAGAGAGAGAGAGAGAGAGAAAGAGAGACAGAGTGTGAGCGGGGGAGGGGCAGAGAGAGAAAGGGAGACACGGTATTGGAAGAAGGCTCCAGGCTCTGAGCTGTCAGCGCAGAGCCCAACATGAGGCTTGAACTCACAAACCATGAGTTCATGACCTGAGCCAAAGTTGGACGCTTAAATGACGGAGCCACCCAGGCGCCCAAATAGTTTTCGATGAAGGTAATCTTCCCCCAAGTCATCTCACTGGTCGTTTTATGACCGATACCTGTAGAAAATTCTAGTGGCTGTTTGCATTTGTGTTTCTCTCTGCATCAGGCCTGTGAACCAGTAAGACAGTTCAGTGTGGCAGATATGAGTGTGCACAGTAGTTCCAGGCTACATAGGTTTAAATCCCGACTTGGTCACACTCACTGGTCGTGTGCCCTTGAGCAAGTTATACACCTCCTGTACCTCAGTTTCCTCACCTTTATAATGGCAATAATAATAGTGCTACCACACAGAAGTGTTGAGACGATTAAATGTGTCAATAGCACACATGTGAAGTGTTAGATTAATGCCTGGGACAGACTAAGGACTATTTGAGTTTTCACTGTTTTTGTTACTGCTTTTTGTTAGAAAACTCTCCTAAGCTGTGGGACTTCGTTTTACTGCCATAATCGCAGTTACTTCAGCAGCTGCCTGACGCAGCCACAAACCCCTTCCAAAGCCTGAGAGATATGTTCCGACTTGGCCTTACTCACATTTACTTTATTATTACCTCACTGTTAGGGAAGGAGCCTCTTGACTTTGTAGCTGAGATCCCTATGCAGAGAACATACATCTCTATCGTGACCTCGCTTACATGATTAATTACCCAGGGTCATAGTGCCAAGCTTGAGATAGTAGGGAGCTTGTTTGGGCACTAAATTTTATTGTCTTCTTTCCGATATCTGAGGACTCCAAATGGTTACCGTACGTGTCCCTTATCGCTTCTCCTCTATCTGGGTTGGCGGAAGTTTATAGGAATAAGGCATTTGGGAATGTGGGATTTTGTAAGGTTGAGCATGTGAGGGTAAGTATCATGAACTCC
Source organism: Panthera leo (assembly GCF_018350215.1). Lineage (NCBI taxonomy): Eukaryota > Metazoa > Chordata > Mammalia > Carnivora > Felidae > Panthera > Panthera leo. The sequence goes on from NC_056687.1 coordinate 111,060,874, forward strand.
AGACTCTCCTCCTAAAAGAAGTTCTTACCCTGGGGCGCCGGGGTGGCTCAGTTGGTTATGCGTCTGACTCTCGATCTCGACTCAGGTTATGATCTCATAGTTCGTGAGTTCAAGCCCTGCTTGGGATTCTCTCTCTCTCCCTTTCTCTCTCCCTGTCTCTCAAAATAAATAAATAAAACATTTTTTTAAAAGGGCGGTTCTTATCGCTCATGTCCACTCTATTGAGGCCAACACCTTAATGTTCATGGACTAATTAGAAAGCAACAGAAGCACATGTGTTATGTGTAACTCTTGTACTTATGTGGAATGATAATAAAAGGGTCTTATCACTAGCAAGTTACACACACACATAGAACCCTGGAGAAAGTTCTACTAGTGTGTTACTTCAGAATCAAGGGACCTACAATAACTCATCCAGGGTTCTCCAAAGAATTAGGACTGGTTTTTCTGTTCTATCCAGCTTGCCCTGGGCACCAGACTTTAGCCCTGGATTTTTGGCACATCTCTGTCTCTTTTTTTAATATTTATTTTGTTATCTTTGAGAGACAGACAGACATAAGGCAAGTGGGGGAGGGGCAGAGAGAGAGGGAGACACAGAATCTGAAACAGGCTCCAGGCTCTGAGCTGTCAGCACAGAGCCTGGCCTTTCTGTAGGACAACTCCCATCCAAACTGGCCCCAGAGTTAGCCTGGTCCTGACTCTCTATTGAATGTTGACTCAGCTACAGCCCTGAATGCCCCCCTGCCACTGCCCTCCCCACTTAGAGGGCAGCCTATACACCTTTAGTGTTCAGACCATACCCACACTCAGCTATGTTTGGCTATTAGAGTAGAATGTCCGTTACCTCTGATCTATATGATGATGTAGTTCAGATAAAGCAGAACACTGTAAAAAATTTCCAACAATTCCACACAGTAACTTTTCAAAATGTAACTTCAGCATATTGCCCCTGTACTTCATTGCTAGAAAAAAATAAATACATTAAAAACATCTATTTCCTTTATTATCCTTGACAGATATTTCAAAAGTCCTCTTCTATTGCTTTAGAACTCCTCTTTGGAGCCCTTCTTCATTCAATTCAAATAAAGTCATGACAATATAGTCCAGGAGGTCATCTGTCTCACGTAACTAGCAACCTGGATGTAATTTTAAGCTCAGCTGGGAATCTCCATGTACAGAAATATTTATTAGTTGGCTGACTGGAAATAGTGATGTGTTACATAAATGAAGTGTCCATTTCTTTCCTCTGAGTGGACAGCCTGTAGCTTACTTAAACATAGCACTTCTGTCTCCTTTGTCCTTTCTAACATAAGCTGCTTCTCTGTTATGCATACAGTTTTAGTTTTCTACACACAGAGATACATTCCCTCTTCATAAACAGTACTTATTTGCCTCTGTTGCTTTTGAGGAGACAATACTATTACATTATTTTATTAGTTAGGATGCTTTTGATACCAACTACAGAGACCCTAACTCAAATTAGGTTAAGCATTAAAAACAACTTATTGGTTTATGTAAAATAAAATCAAGAATTAGTCTAGGTTCTAGAAAGGGCTTGATCCAGTAGCTTAGCAAATAACCTGTGACTGGACTGCTTAGTTATCCTAAAGTGTTACAAATGGCTTTCAACTGGTTCCAGTGGCCATATTCACACCTAACAGTAAGGATTCTTCTGTGGATTTCTAGTAAAAGCAAAAAAGTTATTTTTTTCAAAATCCCCAGTGCACGTTTTCTTGTGTCTCAGTGTCCGAGTGGGTCACATGCCCAACTCTAGGCAATCGGTTTTAGCTGGTAAATGGCACATGCTGACGGGCTTAAACTATGCAGTGCTCACCTTTGATAATGAAAGTGGGATCAGCTTTTGCCAGGCACAGAGGCTGTATTGAGGAATGTATTTTCATAGGAGGAAGTAGAGCTTGGATAGAGCAAACTACCCTACCATAACCACAATTGTACCGTAAATCTAATCCCGCTAATCTTCAAGGAAGCCTATGAAGTTTACTTATCAACTCTTGATAGCGTGTGTTCCAAACGTGCTTTGTATATTTCCCATGTTCTTTGCTTTGGTATGCACAGATATCTGAGGCCGTAAGCACTCTTAGTGGAACCCTTCTCAACTATTCTCTTTGTGAATGGCTAGGTCCTGAGCCAAGTGCTTTATATGTTTACACATTAGAATTTCACAAAAGCCTCGTGCAACAGATGCCATCAACTTCTTTTTACAGATGAAGAAGCAAAGTTAATTAATTTGCTCAGTGTCACATAATTAGTAAGCGAGGGACTCAGGATTCAAATGGAGGTAGACTCCAAAACCTGTGGGCTTAATTCAGGACAGTCCATACCAACTACCGTGTCGCTAATGACCTGATATTACCAAAAGTGCTAGAAGAGCAACATGCACTATTTAGTTATATTCAGAAAAAATCAAGAAAATAAGTAAGTTATAATCTGTTAGTTGGGGCTAATAATTTAGTATTAAAATTATTAATTTTAACGAAAATGGCAAAGAGTAAGTAGAGCTCTTTTATTTCTACATTGCTTTTCATCTTTTCTGTTAGGGGAGTGATTTTTGGTCTGAAATAGTAGCTCAGTGGGGTGCCAGCGTGGCTCAGTGGGTTAAGCATCCACTTGGGCTCCAGTCATGGTCTCACAGTTCCTGAGTTCCAGCCCCGCGTTGGGCTCTGTGCTGACAGCTCAGAGCCTGGAGCCTGGTTCACATTCTGTGTCTCCCTCTCTCTCTGCCCCTCTGTGCTCTCTCAAAAATAAATAAACATGAAAAAAAATGGAAATAGCAGCAGCTCAAATACTGGCAATAAGGAATAGATTTTGAAGCTGGGTGAAGACATTACAGGAGAATATGCAGCCACTTCTGTGAGTTCTTGTCCTCATGCCTAGACAAATTCAATCCCAGGACCTGAGAGAAGCTGTGCCTGAGGCAGACTGCTGAATCAATGGCTGATCTATGGCAATGGAACCTACTCCTGAAAGCTAGAGACTGAGAAATGTAAAAAAAAAAAAAAAAAAAAAAAATCCTAAATAAATAAACAAATGAACAACAAACAAACAAATAAAATTTTATACTAAAGATTGAAGAGGTGTTGATTGTGGCCAAGTGCTAAAGTAGCTACCAAAAACATAATTTATTAGCACTGAGAAAAGAACCAGCTCTTCTAAATAAAAAGGGCAGACTGAAGATGGATGTTTACTTCCACTTCTTTCCTAAGGCTTAAAAATCACCATAAAAATTTTAAAATGCATACATCTGAGTATATGTAGTAGCAGATGAGAGGGCCTCATGTTTTTGAAGCTAAAAATGAAATACATGCACTATTACTAACCTAGACGTCTATAGAAAATGGAACCTAAGGTTCTGATAAGGCCAAAAAATCAATGAGAAGTAGGTCTGTCCACTGCAGACCTAAAATGACTTGCGGAAAGGAGACAGAAGTGGGGATAGCCATCATGCATAAATGGGGGATTAATTATAAGTTATGAGGACTCCTTTTTCCTGCTTGGATCATATAGTCTGGGGTCATATAGTCTGGGGTCCAACTGTACGCCATGGGAACCTCTACCATGCCCGCAGTTGGAATATTTCTCTCTAGGAAAAATGACATATTCAAAAGAAAACCCTAATAGTTGCATAATGGAACCACATTGCTTTCATTATTTGGATTCAGGTGTGTCCCCCTTCTCATTAGGCCATGGGTTTCTCAAAGATAGAGACCATATTCTCTTCCAGTCTGTATTCCTTCTTCTAGCCCGATATCTAGAAAAAAGAAGAAATGTATCATAAAATATTTTTATTGTTAGTTGGATACAATGGGAATTTATACCAGCTGACTCAAAAGAGTTCTCTTTGAATCCTGAGATACAATGACTATAAAACAAAATTAGTCTCCCAGGAAATTATCAAGATTGTGTGTAAATGGAATGTGACATTTAAAGTATATAATTGAGAAAGTGGGAATCCATTGGAAATACATGGTATAATATTTCACACAGGAAGTAGTGAAGAAAATTCAATCATTTCCTCAAAATATTAGTTTTTTTCATTCTCCGTTCATATATAGTTTACTTTTTCCCTTCTCTTCAATCTGTTCACTACTCTCTTCACATTTAGAGAGCATGTAATTTTGTTCTGTGTGTATGATGGATATTATGCATATCAGTGACTCTCAGTCTTTCAGAAACCAGATAGTGCCTGGTGTCCATTGGTTAGTCATTCCTTATGTTTAGAGTTGAGGACTTTGAGGACACAATCTTAGGAACCAGTTTCTATTGGAAAACTTTTGTGATTAACTCTGGGGAGATTTTGGGATTTATGAGCCATGAGCCATGTGTCTATAGCATGTTTTCTTACAGATAGGCCTCATGGAGTTGTAGGAATAGAGTTAATGGGCTTTTATTTTCTTATTATGACTGGCAAGTCTACAAAATATCTCTTCCTAGCTACATAACCCCACTGATTTATCTGGATCATCATTCTTGTTTTGGAGATAATTCAGTTCCATAAAATTACATAGACATATTAGAAAAAAGTAGGTATAATACAAGTAAATGAGCCATATTTCATTTAACTGAAAGGTTCATGAGGGCAGGAATCATATGTGTTGTGTTCCCCACTGTATCTCTAACATCTAATACAATACAGAGTACATATAATACAAAGTAATAAAGGGTAGACACTCAGTAAAATTTGGTAAATAAATGAAACACATAATTATAGTGAGCCTTTAAATTATCTCCTTAGATATAAATTTACAATGCTATTATAAATTCTGAACCAGTTTGATGTTTTTGATTATTGTATGCATATAAACAAAAATCTCTTCCATAATCAGGACAGTGTGCTATTGGCACAGATTAAGCAAAATGATCAATGAAACAGAACAGAGAGTTCAGAAACAGACCCACATAAATAGAGTCAACTGATTTTTAAGAAAGCAGCAGAAACAATACAATAAAGATAGTATTTTCAACAAATGGTGCTAGAACATCTACATGCAAATATATATATCTCATTCAAAAATCATCAAGAATTAAAAGGTATACACACAAAAAAATCTTCCTTCCTTTCATTGACTCCATACACTTCTTATGTATCCTTCTAGAGAGCTTCTATACAGCACATAAAAATAAATATTCCTTTATTCCCAATTTTACACAAAAAGGAACACGCCCTGTATAATGATTTGCACCTTGCTTTTTTGTTTGTTTGTTTATTGCTGTAATAATATACCTTGGAGCCCCTTCCCTCCAGTGTATAGAATGTCTTCATTCTTTTTACAGCTGCCTAGAGTTCTTTGTGTGAATATGTAGTTTATGTAACTGTAGGAGCGCTGACGACACCGACTCCATTTTTGGCCCTCCATCTGTTCCCCCCTCTGACCAAAAGGTGGAGCCAGTTGAGATTACTAGTAGAGATCCTTTCCTGCCAGATGCTGCTACTTTAGATAACTAACTACCCCGTGACCTCATTACCATACCTCTCCCTATATAAAAGCTGTGGGTTGAGGTCCAGGCTTTGTAGAGACTATGGGGGCAGAGGATAGGCATGGAGAATGTCCAAGTACTGCCTTGATCATCTACCTGCCCACTCACCCGCTGGATACCTTCTGTGAGTAAGTTACTCTGTATAAACCTGTGTAAATGGTATGGAGTGGCTTGCTTTGTTTTTTAAAGTGTCTTTTCTTTCTGCAGGATACATTACTGACCCTCCTCCATTTTCTAACATTAACGAGCCTCCTATTGGCGGGCACTTGTTTATAGCCTGACTTTACAAACAATACCACAATAAAGAACTTGGCATGTATGTGGTTTTACAAATACTCGAGTATTTAGAATCTTATGAAACTATCTGACTTTTGGAAACTAATGGATAAAAATGGTTATCTCAGTGAGTTTCAATTTGCATTTATTTTATTATCATTGAGTTTAAGAGCCAGTTGTACTTTCTTTCCTATGGTTTTCAATCTTCCCTTAATAGTTTGTATTTTATATGCTGGAAAAGTCATCTTTTAAAATGTAATAAATGTTTTTTGACTAATGCATAACACCAGGGTCAAATTTTAATGAATTAATTTTACCTAAGGTTATATTAATTTTACCTGTGGCTATATTAATGAGGTTCCATTGTGCTAAGTGGCTTAGGGTCACAAATATAAAATGTAGCATGCCTTCATTCTTGATCTCATAATTTACTAGGGATGATAAACATATTTAGAGATAACTTGGATAAAAGGTGGAGGTGGGTAAGGGAGAAGTTAACCCTGACTAGGGAATCAGAGAAGACTTGTGTTGGAAATGTGGACAGGGGTGGGTAGATTTTGTAGAGCAGACTTAAAGGAGGAAAGATCTTAAGTGACCCTTGAATTGGGGGTCTACTGGGGGTTATGTGAGCACAAATTGCTGGAGAACAGGTCTTGAGGTGATGGTCTGTAGCATGAAAGACAGCTTGATAAGGAAACTCAGTGTTTGAACTTTAAAGGATCATAATGCTCATTAAAATCATTTTGCAAATGAAGAAACTGAGGCCAGAGAAATCAATGGCTTCTCCTAATATCTGAGTTATGAAGAGACTGTGCTGGGACTCAAAGTATGGATTCCTGCCCCATATTTTTTCTCTACTTATACTCCCTCTAGAAGACAGTGGTCACATGGAAGGAGGCTCTGAATGCCATCAAGGAATATGGAAAGGACCTGGGTTGATAGATTTATAGTTAGGGTATATTAGAGGGAAGAGAAGGTAAATGTAGGAATTAGGTGAAATCTGCATTATCAGAAAAGCCAACCTCCGTTCCATTTTGAGGTCTCACAATGTCCTGCATAGGAAGCATTTTGTTACATTGCTTTCTACCCTTCTGGTTGGAGGAATTGTATGCGCATGCAGGAAAATCTAAGTGTCTGTGTCTGTATTTCCTATGCGGGGTCATTAGCATGAATAACGGAGTGAAGACTATTTAATATGAACGTCCAGCTTTGACCTTTTGAGTCACCCTGGCCGTGTCCCATGTATTACCATCAATCTAAGGACACTCATCCGAAAGTTCACTCCTCCCCAAGATTGCCCCACAGGAAGGAAATAGTAATCTAAAGCAAATGACTACTTCATGGGCATAAAGTCAACACATGTAATTTGATACTAAGTCTGAAACTCATTTCTATGAGCTTCATTCAATATCAGCACATAAGTACAGGCTTTCATACTTTATCACTTTTTTCTCCATCAACAGCTGAATGTTTCAAGTTCATCTTTTGTACAAGCAATCAATTCTCAGGAAAACTGGCTGTCAAGCCTAGAGCTTGAAGGAAATAAAAAGGGAAGAATATCAATAAGCTTCCTGCTGCTTTGTCCTTTATAAATGGTCAGATTTATGCCTTGTATGCTACCTATTTTCTGAAGCTAAAGCAGTTGGCTTCCAAAGGTGGAAAAAAAAGCCCATGAACTATCCACTTGAAAGATCTTGCCATTTACCTCTGGGACTAGTTAATTAGCTTTTTGGCTCTTTGCATTTAGATGAAAGACAAATTAGAATCAAGAGGAATAATTACATTCACTGGCATTATAGATCTGATTTTATTATTACTTTAGGCTTGCTCATTGTTGTGGTTGGCTGTTAGGTCTAACAGCCAGAAAACAGGATTCACGGTTGAGACAATTGAGTAACCATAGGAAGTATAATTACTTCATAATCGGGTTTTTATATTCATGACTAATGACCATAATTGTTCAGTTTAAAAGTAAGGAAAATAATATCCATAGTTGGGAGCTTTACGATGAAATACATAAGTAATTTGCTAATAGTGGGAGCTCTGTGGTGATTTCAGCCACGGAGAATTTAGCAATAATTAAAATAACCTTGCATTACAATCAAACAATTACCTCTGGGGACTGATGCAAGCCCATAATCCATTTGATTGTTGCCACAATCATGCTCTAAGAAAAACCTTTTCAGATGGTACCAAGAAATTTACTCTCATTGAGAGCTCAAAATTTGGAGGCTTATAGAACATTCAGTTTAGTCAGCACCCAATCTGAAAGTAAATGGAATCCTTTCAACTTCAAAGTTTGATAAGCTTGCAGACGGGAACTCCACTAAGCTATTGATTTGCCAGTAAATTGAATAAAGGAAAAACAAGAGATGTTGTGACTGCATTATCTTCATCCAGACAGATTAAGGCTTCAGTACATAAATCAGATTGTTCTCTAGCAGCTGCTTATTTAGTGGATCAATCCTTGAAAAATGTTTCGGAAATATGCGTCACAATAAGTTGAAAGTTCAAGAAAATGTGATCTTGGAAAGCTTTAGAAAATCAAACACACTTTTCCCAAATATTCATATTTACTAGGAAAATGATATACTACTCTAAGAAGGTAGGTTCTGAGTTAGGAAACATAGAAAGGCCATATGATTATGTCTTTTTAGTTCTCTAATATATTACCCATTTGCTTAAAATGTATCTCACCTTGAGTAAGTAGCTTAATTTTCCAAGTCTGAATCTATCTTTATGCGTAACAGGAGAATACTGTTTATGTATAGGTGTAAATCCAGGCAAGAGTGGATGATTCACAAGAGCAGCTGCTATGTTTGCACTGGGATGTGAGTTAAAGGGGTCCAGTATTGCACCCCAAAAATGCAGAAGGAAGCCTTCTTTTGGAGCCATTCATGTCAGTATTATGGTTCATATATTATCTTTACCACTTGGGAGTTAGATGGAAGTTTAGTTTTCTTCTCAACCTCCTCTCCACTAAAATTTTTGATTTTTTGCAGTTACTTTGAATGCAAGAATAATTACTTTTCTCTGCAGGAATTGGCAGATTACAGCCAAGGGGGGTCTGTATGGCCTGAATCTGTTTTATATTTTTAAAGGATTGCAAATAAAACAAACAAAAAAACAAAAACAGAATATGTGCATGGTCAAAACTGTACAGGCCTACAAACTCTAAAATACATACTATCTGGCACTTCACAAATATAGTGTGTTAACCCCAGCTCTATGGGCTTATATAACTTTCCAGGATCCTTAAATGAGAAATACTAGATAATGTATTTTTATTCTTGATTGTTTCAAGCCCCTGTGGTAAAAGTGCTTTCCTCTCTTTCAACCTGTCAATATTTGCATTCAGGGTTGTGGCCACTCACGTCAAAGATGCTGTGTTTGTTACATGAGTTCATTGCATATCAAATGTTTGAAGACTTCGGACATTCATATTTTATTTTATAGTTTGAATCTATTAGGTTTATATGTGTATCTCTTCTTCAGATGCTCAACATTAGAATCAGTCAATTATTGGAGTGGCAGTTTGGCCAAGAGCTAAAAAAGTACATGATGTCAGGGAGTCTGATTTGAATTTGAGCTTTACTACTTGTCCAATGTGTGACCTTGGCCAATGTAGCTAAGTTCTCAGCTGTATTTCTACACGAGCTACACAGTCTAATAGCACCTTCCAGAGTGGTCTGCCTTAAAAAATTTTTTTTTATGTTTATTTTTGAGAGAGAGAGACAGAATGGGAGCAAGGGAGGGAGGGCAGAGAAAGGGAGACACAGAATCCAAAGCAGGCTCCAGGCTCTGAGCTGTCAGCATAGACCCCGATGTGGGGCTCAAACCCACAAACTGTGAGATTATGACCTGAGCTGAAGTCAGACGCTTAACTGACTGAGCCACCCAGATGCCCCAAGAATTATGTGACCTTTAATGAGAAATCATAATTGAAAGCATCTTGCTCAGTTTCTAATGCATAGATTCCCCCAAAATATTAGTGAACTCTGAATTTGAGGTCAGAACAATGAATGAACATTCACAGATTTAACTCCATTTTGGACCAAAAAAATAATACAATTTCTTACAAGTAAGAAATTGATTCATGATCTTTTTATCTGGTTGAATTTTATCATTTTTCTTGTAGTCTGAATTTATTATGCATGACAAGTTTTATGACCTATGTGTTTTTCTATATTCTTTACTATGAGAATCTACCTTAAAATGTTGTTTAATACATAAAATGATTTTATTATCAGGCACATTATTTTTAACTGGGAAATAAATTTATAAAGTGAATATTTAAGGGGCATATCCATGAATATTTGTGTAAATGTAATGAGTGATGCAGGGTCACTGAGTGCCTTCAGGGAGATCTGTTTCTTCCCACATGTGTGTTTATTTTTTAACATGGATTCGTTTGGAAACATGCTTAAAAGCACAGTACCAGCAATTGCTAGTGGCTTCCCAATATCTATTCTCTCTGTTTCTTTTTAGTAAGAGCGCCCTTATTTTTAAATTTACATATTAGTACCTAGGAAAAGACTACAGTATTTGATCATGGATGATTGCTGAAAAGTTGGTGGTAACTTCTAGGTAATTTCCTACAAGAGAATGGTTATACCTTTCTCTCTCCTCCATCTTGCTGCCTGGAATGAAAATGTAGATGCCTGGAGCTCTAGCAGTTAAACGGGAACAGGAACAGGAGGACAAGCATCGCCCTTGTAGGGAGGGCAAAGTAGGGAGGGCAGAGAATGCCAAAGTGCTTGAATTTCTGAATTTTTCAAAGTCTTCATAAAATCTGTATTGTCTTCCTCCAGACGTACTTTATGTGGGATGGAGAACAATCTCTATCTTGTTTCGGTTACTATTTTCTTTTCTGCCATAGGTGGTAAAATCCAGTTCTATCTGGTATAGATATCAAGAAATTTAATTTATTCATAGTAAAAATGAAACATCAATGTATTTAAAAAGTGGGACCACACTGATACTATAACAAGGGTCATGAAAAGAAAATGTATTTAAATTTGCATCTTGACATTGTCTTTAAACCCATCATTCATACCACTTAATAATTGTGTGTGTGTGTGTGTGTGTGTGTGTGTGTGTGTGTGTGTAATGACTAGAATACAAAAAACTTCTGTAGACCACTGTATTAAGTTACTTGAAGTTCTGTTGTTGTACCTGTTCTTGGGAAGAATGGATTAGTCAGTCAGAGACCTTACATCCATGAAGCAAGAATAAATATTATCCAGGTACATTTCTTTAGCACTAGTCAACTTTATCATAGAAAGAGTTAAGAAATTCTGCCAAAAATGTGTGGGTTATATTACTTTGAAAGAAAAGTTATGCTTTCCCTTTTATTTGCATTTTGTTCCTTCATTTACAACACTTGTCAGGTCATACTAATTCATTAATTGTTACCAGTGAATAAAACTGCTATTTTTGTGAATAAAACTGCTAACTAACAATCACAGAAGATGTCTTCAACAAATAGATGGTATAGTTGTACCTCTGCAAATAATACACACTGACCATATCATAATTTTAAGTATTTGTTATCTATGAATTTTAATAACCAGGCAGTGTAGAAAGGTGTTAGATCTAATTGTGAAATAAGAAAAAATACACATGTGTAATAATTCCCAGAAATTTCTTTCTGAATTTTTATTAGGAATAATGGATTCAAAGATGAAGTACAAATGATTTATAAAATACTAAAATAACGAACTGCCTTGTAATTTACTCAAAGTATAAGCATGAATCTCCTAAAAATAGGAAGCATCTCCTTTTTAAATATCAGAAAACTGAAGCATAGTAAGACTTAAAAGTCAAATTAAGTAAACACTAAAAGTAGATGAGAATTCATATTTCTTCATTTCCAAACTGGTGCTCTCTTGGATATGTTACACAAAGTCTTAGAAATGAATTATTGATAGATGTCACACTGTTGTTGACTCTTCTGAGCATGAGATTTAAAATTCAATTCTAGCTTATACAAAAGCTTTGGAATTAATTGTAGACACCTGCCAATTTCTTTGCTCTGTCCTTTACCTGAGGAGATTATCACTAGACCTCTGCCATTCCTGTCATCACATTCTGCCCCCAGCTGGGTTCCACTACTTACTCATCAGAGAAGCCACGGAATCCCCCTACAACTCAGAGGCTGAAAATGATAGGGAATCAAATCATACTCAGGGAAATAGGAACCCTGAAGTTTTAATGAAACAGCTAGTTTTGGTATTTCAAATTCTCTGCTTCATTAATAAAAACCTTACATTTGCTGCTACTATCCCAAAGCCTATAAATATTGTAAAAGATCAAATGCTTCTCAAAAATATCAACATTACTAAATTATTTACAAAGTAACCAATGATATTAAACTACAGAAAATGGAAAGAGGGAAGCTACCGGACAAAAGTAAGTCACATGGGAAATATTCTGGCCAGTTGGCCTGGGACAAACTCAGAGAAAAGCACTAAGGAGGTAGTTTCATAAAGAGGAATGAGGTCCTAGATAATTCCTGGATGTTTGTTGCTACCAGTAGTACCTTCTAGAATAAAGTCACAGATAGATGGGTGCCCAATGGGAGACTGTAGGCAGTCTAAAGGGGGAGGGGCAGAAGGCCATTTTCGGGATCTCTCTTGACAGCCTTCCCCTGGACAGCCTTCTAGTCCTTCCTTGACTCCACTGTCACTATTTCTGTGTCTCTAGGCAATAAATTTTCTTTTCGCAATGAGAAATAAAACCATATCAGCTGCTTTGTTATCAGATGGTCAAAGTTGTTAACCACTTCTTTCTCTTCACTATTTAAGGCAAAGATGTTGTGTGTGTTATTGTTTAGTGAAGGAAATAGATAAAATGAGCTAACTGGATGATACTGAGGAAGTCTGCTGGCATCTGCCTCCAGGCAGTGGTACAAAAGGCCAAAGGCTGGTAGAAGTTCTAGAGCAGGGGCACCTGGGGGGCTTAGTCAGTTGAGCATCAGACTCTTGACTTCAGCTTGGGTTGTGATCTCACGGTTTGTGACATCAGATGGATCCCCAGAGGGGCTCTGTGCTGACAGTGCTGAGCCTGGTTGGGATTCTCTCTCTCCTTCTCTCTCTCTCTCTCCCTGCCCCTCCCCCACTCACTTTTGCATGCATGCATGCTCTCTCTCTCTCTTTCTCAAAAAATAATTTTTTCAAAAAGTTTATAAGTAAACACAAGTCCAGGAATAATGATTTGACATACATGATGTCAGTGGGTGGAAGAGAGAGAAACAAAAAGACTAATCCAAGAGGAAAAGTAATGTTACTATTATATATTGATCATACACAGATAACTGTTGACAATAACTATATATCATGCACAGGAAGAACTGTTCACCTGTACAGTCCATAGTTACTTCAAGTGTGTCTTTGTGCATTCACATCATTCTTAGGAAGAATGGATGAGCCTACTGTCAGAGGGGGAATATGAGCCAAGTTTTGTGACAGGGTTCCAGAAAAGTAAACTTGTTAATGCCTTTGCGGAAGGTGGAGGGTGGAATGGAAAGTGTTTCTTACAGGAGAAAGGGGAGAACAACAGAAGGAATTGAGTGACAATTCCACTTCCCTGGTCTACAGAAATGACTTGCAGCTGTGACCTCAGGGTATCCAGGAATCAAGACTCAGAAACGGGAGGAACAAGTGTGAGGCTCAGAATGTTTAGAAGGAGAGTTACTGGCCAAAGAGTCTGGATACCTGAGAGAATAAGGATGTTGGCACTGTGTGCAGGTTGCATAGAGTAAAGCCTGGCCCCAGCACTCAAATATTTCAGAGTTAAAGTGAGTTTCTGGTTTTCTGTGCCATTCACATAACTAATACTTGTTGCGTCTTTAGTCTCCATTACTCCAGTTAAATGTCTAATGCACAGAAGTGTCAAGTAGCCCCTGTAACACCTCTTTGGAGATTGCTTGGAGGTGAAGGGTCTCCACATTCAGTGAAGCACTTGACTTTCCACCACATAACTCAGACTTGAGCAATTTCAACACAGTGGTGTCTATTAGGTATGAATAACTCTTACTCTTAAGGGAATGGTCTTAGATTCTCAAATTGAGAGGTGGGGGCTGTGTCTCTGCCTTTGATCCTGGGCTCTGTGGCTAATAACGCGCAGCATAGGTGACAGAGTGCCAGTGTCAGTCTCCAAGATGAAGAAACTGGCAGCTCCCTCTACCTATCTCTTGGGCTAGTGGCTCTTGATACCCAGCCATCATTCGATGAAGAAGCCAGTCAGTCACAGGGGAGATGACATGGGCATACATTCTAGCCAACAACCCCAGTGGAAGTCCTGGCCAAGAGCTAGCATCAACCCCCAGATACTGAATGGATGAGACTTCAGATAATCTTACCCCCAGCCCTTGAGTCCGTCTGGTCTTCCAGCCACTAGAGCTGGCAATGCACGAGCTCTGTCCAAAAGGCAGATTCATAAGCAGCATAAATAACTGTATAACTGTATTTTGGTCCAATAAGTTCGGTGTGCTCTGTCCTACAGCAGTAAATAATGAACACTAACTATCCTAGATTCTTAGTGGCTACAGAAATCTATCTAGGTACATCTCTCACTGTGGATACTGGATTTTTCTGAGAGAAAAATTTTGCTCTGTCTTTCAGGATACAAGGTGGGAGACATTGTAGATTTCTTCTTAGATTATTAAAATTGAGGTTTGGCTAATGGATGCATTTTGTGAATCAACATGCTTCATACAAAATGAGAGCAAAATTATGTAAAATGTATTCCTAGAGCATTGAATAGGTCTGAGAAGAAATCTAAGGATTTTTTAGTCTAGATTTTCAACCATCTTATAATTGTCTACCTCTGTCCTTCTCAGAAACTTTATGCTCTCTCATCAGCTCCCTTCACACCCACCGTGGTCTATTGCCTGTATCACTATGTTAGACAGACTGCTACTTTGATAAGCCTTCTGTTTTCCTTCAAGTAGCACTACCACATTTTCCCTATCCTTCATGTCCCACCTTGGAAAAGTATGCTTGACTTGAATCCATACAGATTTATCTGTTTTGTTAGCTTCCAAATAGCACTTAATTCTGTCTGGATGTCAAAGTTGACATGCTAAAATTGCGAATTTAGTAAAAATTGCACATTATCAGGAAGATTTAGGGCTTATCAGTATCTGGAACTCTAGAATATTGGGTATTTATTTGGATTAAGTATTCCCTATCCAGCTTTTACGGATTTACTTCATTTTCTTCTTTGTTTATAGTTTTCCTGGACTTCTAGAAACCAAAGAAATTAAAATAGGGGCCTAATTAACAGAAGCAGATTAAACCACTGAGCTATATAATTTGTAGTAACAAGTTCAAAACTGATTGTGCACAGACTTCTAAAAAAAAAAAAACAACAAACTGTCAGACATTTCAGTTTTCAGATAAATACTTATTGTGACTGGAAGAAAAAAATGAATATGTGATTCCATGCAGAGTTATTTTTATTCTTGGCATTTATATTTTTAAATGTTTATAACATTACTTAATTTAAAAACATTTATGTAAGTAAATTGTGTGAATAATTTACATGCTATATTCTTTGTTAAAGTTTGTTTCTCTTTTGAAAATTACAAAATACATATGGTAGAGAATCCAAGCAATATATAAAAATATGATATTAACAGAAAAAATCTGTTGTAATAACTCTGACCTTCCCTATGAAATCTTCTCTAATTTGTTATTCCTATTCCTACCTGGTGCCCAAACACACCTGCCAAATTAAGTCTTCACTGTGGGAAAATTCATGAATCCTTTTTACATCATGCCTTTGACATTCACTAACAATGTAAACATGACAAACCATTAGAATCAATTTGAAGAAGTTTATTTTAGAATGACATACTTTGTAATCCATAAAGTTAACTGTCATGTCTGAAGATGGAACTGAATCTTGTCTCTTTCCTAATTTAAATGTCAACAGATGAACTTTTCAGATTTGTTTCGCAGTAAGCATGAGAATATTTTAAAATACGTTGTGCCTTTATATGCATTATCTTAAATTGTCTAAGGAATTTATTTCAAAGAAATGAGCACTGTCACTTTACATGATAAATGGGGGGCTCAAAAAGTTAAGCAAATCTTCCACATATATAAGTAAAAAGCAGAAATGGCAGTAACCCAGAGCTTCCTTGCTCTCCCAAGTCTGCATTGCTGAGCTGACAGCAATTAAGTACAAGTTATCATTGGAGAATTCAGGTAACTGCAGTATAAATAACGTTGTTCCCATTCTGTCTGTTGTCATTAAATGCTGCTTGTTATTCATAGAGTAAAACCTGTCCCCTATTGAACTTTTTTCCCAAAGAGATGGGACAAATTGAAGGAACACCTAAATTCACACTTTGTCACAAAAAACTTCTGTTGTAATTTAAGCCATGGACTTATATTTCAGGATTTCCCATAGGTGATATAGAAAAAAAATTACCAGGATGACATTTTTATCACAACTGAAACTTGATGATATTGCCATAATCTTATCAGATATTAGAGCATCTCTTAAGGGAGCAGTGGCCTTATGCTAGTTAAGAGTGTATGTCATCTGGGGAAGGAAAACACCTGATCACAGTGTATTGTACTTCATTCAGCAAACTTTTACTGAGTACTTACTACGTGCCAGACACTGTTACAGGCAAGGAGGATAGAGCAAGGAACAAATCAGATTTAGTCTTAGCTCTCATGGGGCTTATAACCTAGCAAAAGGAAGCAACAGACAACCAAACAACAAACATGATAATTATGGATCTGAATAAATTCAGTCAACAAATAAAGTGGTGAAATGGGGAGAGGAGGACTAGAATGCAGATGGATTGGGGAAGGCCTCTTGGAGGTAAGAACAGAGCAATGTCCTTGAGGAGGATGAGTTTCAGCCCTGACAAGCGTAGCAGGGGACATTGAGGCAGAGCTAATCCAGGTCTGATACTGGACACAGGAATGTTTCATAATCATCACATGCCTAAATTTGAACACATTGTTTTCTATTTTCCAGAAACTAGCTTTCTTTACCAACTATCTCATTTTCTGTCACTGATCCTATAATGCATTTATCATGAGCAGAAATGGCTGATTTATAAATCTGTGGCAGCTAAGTTGCCCTCTCTTGCTGGTTGGTTCAGGAGTAAATTTCGTTATTGAACATTAATGTTCCCTAGTGAAAAAGCAGAAAATCTAATGCAGGATAGATAGTTCTGGCTCCTGTTAAAGAAGGAACAAATCAGATTGAGACTCAAAAGAAAAATAATCTAAATCAGAGAAAGAATTAGGATGTCAAAAGAAGATTATCTAGCCCATTAACAAAGACCATGCTCTAAAATAGGTTTAGAATAAGTTAGATCCATAATATAAGTTAAGCTATCCTATATCCCATTTATAGTTATATGTACCATGTGAAATAATTGTTGAATTAGTATACAAATTATCCATTTAAAAACCTGTGGACAGTTCATACATGGTGTTGACTTAGGTTTTCCCCCCTTTTCACAAGTAATCTTTTTCATGATCTGTTTCCAGAATTATAAAGCAGCATTATTCCTTCCAACCACCAATTGGGCTAAATATTCCATATCTGAGCTCTTAAAGTTCTCTGCACAAAGCCCTTTGCCTCTTGCCAAAGCAGAGCAAGATGAGGCTATAGCTACTTCAAAGACTGGGCCGGAGCCTTACCAGTCATTGTATGTAAATGGTGCTTGATACCGTCTCTGTAAGTGCTCAGTACATGTTAATTGGAAATGATGACTCTGACTCAACTGGCATTGCAATCGCTATTTCTATGTTCTGAAAAGGACTCGTAGTTAATCGAGACTTTTCATAAGAAAACATGGGAGAATTCGTTTAATTGATCGAGTAAGGAAGACCTGTCTCAATTATGGCTTGAAATTCATAAACCACAAAAGAAAAGATTGGACACACATGCACGCACACACACACTTTCATGTTGCAAGAAAACCTTACAAGCAAAAGCAATATTCCAAGCAAAAGCAAAATGTATATTCCAAGCAAAAGCAAAATGTATATTCCAAGCAAAAGCAAAATGTATATTCCAAGCAAAAGCAAAATGTATATTCCAAGCAAAAGCAAAATGTATATTCCAAGCAAAAGCAAAATGTATATTCCAAGCAAAAGCAAAATGTATATTCCAAGCAAAAGCAAAATGTATATTCCAAGCAAAAGCAAAATATATATTAAAACCCCAGGGAAGATATTTGCATCTTGTACTCTGGATGTAAAGACAAATTTCCCTAATTTATGAAGCAATCCTAGAAAGTGAGAAGAAAGCGAGCATTGAATACAATAGAAAAGAGGTAAGAGGCAAGGATGGCCAATTCACAGAAGTAAATGAAAAAAACAGAACACTTACTAATAAGAGAAATAGGAAGTCCACACTGAAATGTCACTTCTCAGATTGCCAAAAATTTACAAGGTTGAGAACATACTCCATTATCAAGGTTGTGGGGAAAGAGGCCCTAAGGAAGAGAACCTGGCAATGTCCTCTAGGTCTGAAGATGTATTTACCTTTGACCCAGACATATCACTTCTGGAATTCTATTCCACAATTATGTCTATACTTGTATGAAATCATATATTTATAAGGTTGCTTATTGTGACATTATTTTTAATAGCCAAAGATAAGAACAAAACCCAACTGTATATCGAGGGAGCACCAGTTACGTGAGTTATAGCCTATCCACACAGTGAACTATTAGGCAAATGTAAGAATGCAGAGGACATCTAGTTACTGATACAGGCTGAGCTCCAGCATAGATTGCCAACAAAAAGACCAAGATGCAGACCAGGATAGAGAGCATAAGAGGGAGGAAAAGGCTACATATTCATATTCTCTTGTGTTAAAGAATCATGGAGGCCAAACAGCAAACTAATAAAATCATTACCTAGAATGGGTAGAGGAAAGAATGAGGAGAAAAGGCAGGGGTGGGGATAAGACTCTGCTTTCTAGAAGCTCCCTTCCTTGCATATAATCATATACTATGACAATTCTGACACCAGGCATAGTATTTTCTTGCTTTCTGGTCATCCTAACAACTCTAAAAATGTAGCTGAAATCCTACTTCCAGCATGAAGACTTCTTTCATAGGGATTCGATTCCATTTATATTTAGGTATACAAAATTTATGAGGTTTTTGATTTTTACATACTATTTGTCTCTTAAAAACCATAAGATTGTTTTCTTTTCCACATTAAAAAAAATAAGCACATAAAAATGCTCAATAAATTTTTGTTGTCTATTTTTTGTGTCTATATAAGACAGCCTGAATATTAAGTAGTGAAGCCTAACTTAAGTCTACACTACCAATTATTTTATTTTTTGATCTGTGCATCCTTTAAATAATGACTCTTTGCAGTCTGCTAAATGTAAATTTTTCTCTGTATCTAATACTTGCAATTATTAAGATTACTTTCAATCAAAAAGTAGTGTGCCCAGGAATTACTAAAAGCTTATATTTTGGGCATAATAGCATTCAAATATTTTCCATGCTAGTGTTTTATATCATTATAAGTAAGGTTTTAGCACCATAGAAACTGACATTTAATTGCAAAAATGGCTGGGAGCTTGGGTGACTCAGTCAGTTAAGCATCCAACCTCAGTTCAGGTCATGATCTTATGGTCCATGAGTTTGAGCCCCACTTTAGGCTCTGTGCCTATAGCTCTGAACCTGGAGTTCTACCTCTCCATCTCTCTCTGCCCCTCCCCTACCCGCATTCTGTCTCTCTATCAAAAATAAACAGGAACTGTAAAAATGGCAATCATCATAATTTTTTACTTGTTGACTTTTTAAACATTTATTTTTCCTTGTATTTTTGAATAAACTTTATTTTTTTAGAGTAGTTGTAGATTCACAGCAAAATTGGGCAGAAGGTAGAGTTGCCATATATCCCCTGCCCCATTCATTCATAGCCTCCCAACATCCACCACAAAGTCATCCATTTGTTATAACTAATGAAACTACATTGATACAATCACCCACAGTCTATAGTTTACATAAGGATGCATTTTTGGTTTTATACACTTTATGGATTTGGACAAATTTATAATGACCTGTATCTACCTTGATAGCATCGTACAGGGTATTTTCATGGTCCTAATTCATGGTCATAAAAATCCTGTGCTCTTTTTATTGATCTTTCCCATTCCCTGAATCTTCGGAAACCACTGCTATTTTTGTTGTCCCCTAGTTTGGCTCCTCCAGAATGTCCTCTAGTTGAAATCATATAGTATGTAATCTTTTCATCTTGGTTTCTTTCAGTTAGTAATCTGCATTTAAGTTTCCTCTCTGCATGACAGCTTGTTTATTTTTAGGGCTGAATAATGTTCTACTGCCTGGATGTACCACAGCTTTTTTTTTTTTTTTTTTTTACCCACTTATCTACTGAAGTACATCTTGGTTGCCTCCAAATATTGGCAATTATGAATAAAGCTGCTATAAACATCCATGTGCAGATTTTTGTGTGAACTTAAGCTTTCACTTCATTTGGGTAGGTCCCAAGAAGTGCAATTGCTGGATCATATGGTAAGAGTATGTTTAGTTTTGTAAGAAAGCATCAAACTGCTTTCTAAAGTAGCTTTATCATTTTGCATTCCCACCAGCAATGAATGAGAGTTCTTCTTATGCCATGCTCCTTCCTCTCGTTCTCCTCACCACCATTTGGTGGTGTTAATGTCCGAATTTTGATCATTCTAGTAGGTGTGTATCTCATTGTTCTAATTTGCAATTCTTCGATGACACATAATGCAGAACATCTTTTCAAATGCTTATTTGCCATCTGTGTGTCTTCTTTGGTGAGGTGTCCAAGTCTTTGGCCCATTTTTTAATTGGACTGTTTGTTTTCTTACTGTTGAATTTTAAGAGTTCTTTCCATATTTTGGATAAAAGTCCTTGATCAGATGTGTCTTTTGCAAAAAATTTTTTCCAGTCTGTGGCCTGTCTTTTCATTCTCTTGACATTTTTTTTTCCACAGAGCAGAATTTTTCAATTTTAATTAAGTCCAGCTCATCAATTCTTTCTTTATCAGATTGTAACTTTGGTGTTCAATCTAAAAAGTCACTGCTAAACCTGGGATCCTCTACGTTTTCTCCTAGAAAACATCTTCTGAAGTTTTATAGTTTTGCGTTTTATATTTAGGCTTGTGACCCATTTTGAGTTAATTTTGTGAAGGGTGTTAGACCTGTGTCTCTGTTCGTTTATTTTGCCTGTGAATTTTGTTCCAGCACCATTTGTTGAAAGGACTATCTACTCCATTATATTGCGTTTGCTCCCTTGTCAAAGATGAGTTGATTGTATTTATGTGGGTCTATTTCTGGACTCTGTATCTGTTCCATTGGTTTGTCTGTTCTTTTGCCAATACCACCCTGTCTTGATATCTGCATTTGATTACCCTTTAACATGCACTTACTATGTTTTAGCATTTGTCATTCTAAGTTACCTACACAAATATTTAGCAATCCTGCAGAAAATGGCATATTATTAAAACTAAGTCAGAGGAGTGGGCCTATCCCTTCTTAGGAAATTTTCACATCTTACATGTAGTTCTCAGTTTCACTGTTTCATGTTTCTTGAATGTCAATTCAGTGTTATTTTTTGTTCCTTTTTGTTTTTTATTTAAGCGTTTATTTTGAGAGAAAGAAAGAAAAAGTGTGTGAGCTGGGGGAGGGGCAGAGAGAGAGAGAGAGAGAGAATCCCCAGCAGAGTTTGTGCTGAAAACACAGCTGAGATTGACAGGGGCTTTGAGATAGTGACCTGAGCTGAAATCGAGTTGGACGCTTAACTGACTGAGCCACCCAGTTTCTCTGGCAGTTCAGTATTATTATAACTTTTTCCATCTTAACTTGGCAAAATTGAATTTTTGTTTTTGTTTCTGATAGCATAAAATTATAGTTGAATTGAAAGAACACCCAAGAAACAACTTAGAACATAAAATTAATACCGAGTTTATATAGACGGGCATGTATTTATTTCTGCTTGATAGAGTACAAATTGGGGTGAAAATTGGCAAATGACCATGGGATACAGACTTAATGCTACTCCTCAAAAACCCTTTATTTTCTTCTTTTTAAGCATACTCTCATATTGCAGGCATACAAGTGTGTGCCCTTAGACACTGAGAACTGACAAAATCTAGTTTGTCTTTGATGTTAGAAGCTACTTCTTTATATACTTCTTTGGGTTAAAGAACTTGGTGAGGTTGGAAGGTCAGGAAAGAGCACACGTGGGGGAAAATCAAGAGTTTGCTTTGCTATGTTACTTTCTTTTTTGTTTGTTTTGTTTTTTGTTTGTTTTTGCCATGTTACTTTTGGAGATAACAGACAGCTAGAAATATGAGCCTGAATTTGTGGAGTGTTTCAGGGCTGGTGGTAAGAAGCTGATAGTCATTGGTACAGAGATAGTACTTAGAGCCTGAGGATTGAATGAACTCACCCGGTGATAGTACATAATGGAGAAGAGAAAATGTCTTGTCTCTCTCACCAGGGGGCAGTCATCTGGAATGGTCACTGTGGATAAAACTCAGTATAGGCTTAGTATATTTTTTTCAAAATAAATGGTGCAGTTTGGGCTTGTGTGAACAGCAAGTCTGATTGAGGTAGAAGGTGAGTGTCTGGTACAGGATGATCTACTCCCAGAACCCTCACTGAGATAGAGCAAAACACCATTAAAAAAATCAACTTTGGATACGTCTTGTTTCTCTTCATACATATTTTTATTCCAAACCCACTTAATAAACTCTGAATGTTCTTCTTAATGCTTTCCTGTTACTTCTTGTGCCCATTACTCCTATGAAATTTGAAGAGACCTTTGAGGAAAATAAAAATCAGACCTTTTAAGTTAACAAATTACATACTGCCTCTTGCCAGTATCACGTAGCTCAGTCCAGCCTCCACTCTTCTGGAAGAGGATAAACAAGGGCTGATATGAAATGGAGTTAGTTATAATGACCCACTGAATTGAAACAGGAAAAAAAAAATGATTCATGATTCACATTAGCCCTTTGAAAGTGTGACAAAATCAAATGCAATTCAGAATGTGGTCTTGGAAACTAGAAGTGGCTCAAGCAGAAGATATTTTTATGATTACAAATCCAATAACTTCATTCACTCATTCAATATTTCTTTTTTTCTATTTCTTTTCTTTTCGTAAACAGCTTTATTGAGATAGAACTCATATACCATACAATTTACCCATTTAAAGGGTACAATACAATGTCTTTTAGTACAATCACAGAATTGTATATCCATCATCACAACCAAATTTATCATATTTTTATTATCTCAGAAACTCCCCATGTTAGCTCCCACCCACCAATCCATCACTGCCCAAATCCTAGGCAGCTAATAGTCTACCTCCTGTCTCTAAAGATGTGTCTATTTTGGATATGTCATAGAAAGAGAATCATAAAATATGTGGTTCTTTGTGACTTTTTTTTTCACTTAGTATAATGTTTTCAAGGTTTATCTATGTTTTTATTATTTTTTTATTTTTTAATTTACATCCAAGTTAGCATTAGTGCAATAATGATTTCAGGAGTAGATTCCAGTAATTCATCCCCTATGTATAATACCCAGTGTTCATCCCAACAAGTGTCTTCCTTAATGCTCATCCTTAGCCCATCCCCCTACCCACAACCACTCCAGCAACCCTCAGTTTGTTCTCTGTATTTACGTCTCTTATGCTTTGTCCGCCTCCCTATTTTTATTATTTTTGCTTCCCTTCCCTTCCATTCATCTGTTTTGTATCTTAAATTCCACATAACTCATTCAACATTTATTAAGATGCAACTATGTTTTAAGCATTTCCCTGCCATCCAAAGTGATAAGGGAACATGACAAGCTGAAGTCTAACCAAATGTTTCTACCTGGAACATCGAATCTGGAGCGTATGAAGCTTGTAGCTTCCTGTTAAGACAGTTCCAACAAATAGACGGTATTTTACTTGTTCTTTATGATTCTCTGATACTATCCTAGTTCTTATTTAGTTCCCAAACTTTGGTCTCCAGCTTTCCATTAACTCTGTGAAATTTTGTTAAGTCTTATAAAAATCTTTTCTGCTTAAGAGAACAGGGTCCCTTTCTGTCATTTGAAAACATGAGTTCCAGTTGCCAAATGTCAGAACTGGAGAACTACAAGGGGTTAAATGAGACTTTCAAAGACTAAATGTATAGACACAGCAAATGGCTTTATATCAAGAATTAACTATCCAAGACTCAAAATTTTCTCCAGGAAACCATTTACCGATTCAAGAATAGGCAGAAGACAAACTCTGCTTACTACCCAATTATTTCTTGCGTTAGCTCTCTTTTACTGAATCCTAACAGAAAATGATTTCTTAATGTTAGTCTTGCCATAGTTGAAGACTGGAAATTTGGGCTAAAGGATGGAGACAAGTATAACTAATTGCTAAGTCAAGCAATGTAAATTAGATGCAATGTCTAAGGGCTATTAATAGAAACTCTCCCCAGAACCTTGGGGTTATAGAGCTAAGTGCCACAGAGAATAAAACATTGAATTGGTCTAGCCAATCATTTCCAATTTGATGATCAAGAAATGAAAACACTTGGGGGAGTCTATTCACAAGCTCAAAATATTTCTAGTTCTCTTTGTCAGATCTTTAGGGTAGACTTTGGGCTTTAAAAGCCAGGAGTGATAGCAAGTCATTCTAAAATGTGCAGAAATGGAAGCATGATGAAGCATGAGCACCCAGTTTTCTCGTTAGCCTTCTGGGTGGAAAAGATAAAGAAAACCAGAAAAAAAAATGACCATATCTTTTTTCCGGCAGCCATAGGCACCTTCATTTTTTTGCTCTTAAAAGAAATGCCACCAGAAGGCATTTATTTAAAAGGGGAAAAAGTGTTCTTTGTAACTTTGGGAAGTTAGAAATAAAAGGAAAGAGGTCTACTTTCCAACTTGACCTGCATGTTAGAAATAATTCTGTTGCACACATTTAAACCAATAGAAGCCATATATTTATGCATCATTTTACAGCTTTTAACACTTTTTTACGTCCATAATCAAATCTGAAATATGAGGTAATTCTCCAGGGATTTCAGTAAAGTTAATATCTCCATTTTGTAGATAAAAACTCTCAGCTCAGAAAAATCAACTTGCCCTAAATAATACAACTAAGGAATTCTGGAGTCCAGATCAGAAGATGAGTCAGGATCATAATGATTTCATAAAGCAATATCTTTAGTTTGCATTAGCATAGATAAAACATTTTTATTACATATATAAATTTATAGTAGTAACTCCAGAAGAGACACATGTGACATTGTCAACATCAAGTCACCATTTCTGGCCTAATTGACCACATGGGTTTATTACTATGCATAACATAGAGTCATGATAAAATAGGATGCCATAGTCAAAACAGTTGTGGTGCCTACCAACAATTCCTCAAAGGCCTACTCTTAGGAGATAATTAGAATGAAGATTCTAGAAAGAGAGATTTGACAAAATTGGACATATCCTTACTGGGCTGCCACTATGTGTTTGGTTTCAAAATATGAAATTGCCTGTTTGTTTTATAGGGATAGATGATTTTTTTAATTAACTAAAATTTTAAAATGGACTTGTAAATTATTGTATTCTATATTATAGGTTAATATACATCAGTTAATTATCAATGGACTCTACTTGACATTGTCATGGGGTTGGATCTACCAAGAGACTTATATATTGAGTGCTAATTTTTCGAGAAAGCTTACAGAAGATATACTACCAGCTCTTGCAATAATAACAATGACAGCTAGTATTTATTATTTAATATGAATCATATCATTTAATCCCTAAAGCAGTCTGTGAGACTGGTGCTATTGTTCCCATTTTACAGTTGAGATAACCAAGTCCCAGAAAAGATAATTGTCTAAATTATCCAAAGTTATGCAGCTGGGAAGTAGATGAGTGGAGAATTTGAACCCAGGTAGCTTGGTTCCATCATCTCTCCTCTTGATAATTACTGCCTTTATCAGATACAACACAGGTCAATAAAGGTGGATTCCATTTACTAGACAAGAGATGGATTTTAATACATTACCTTATATTTGAGATAGTGTGACCTGAGAGATGTATAAATAGCTCGCGCACCACCATGTGCTATTGGAGTGAAAATAATCCCAAGCTCTCATCTTAAAAGGTTGGGATTTCATTTCTTAACCCGCTACTTAGGTGGACTGCCAAGGGCAAGTCATACAGGTTCACAAGTTGCTGCTGTGGGAAATAGATGTAGTTAATCATTGTCATTGTCTTCACCATCATCATCCATATCTCTTAGGAGATAATATATGAGAAAATATTTTCAAAACTATAAAATACTGTATGATTTAGAAATTATTTACTTAAATGATAAGAAAAACTGAGCCTAAGAAAAATAATGTGGGAAGTAATATGGCTCAAAAATATGTTTAGAACTATTTGTTCTTAGGGATTCCAACTTGCCTTCTGACAACCTTATTTTCTCACTGTCAGTAAGATTAACAAGAGTTATTTACAGTAGAGTTGGCATTCATTGAGCCATTTGTTATCTGTGCCCTGAAACCAGCCAAAATATGTCAGATGGGGAGGGTACCAGGACTTATAGTCTGGTCAGTGGTCTCTTTAAAGAATGGTTACCCAGTTGCATTATTCTGATAATGCATATCTTCAAGAGAATGAACTGCCATTTTCATATTAGGCATTGGAAAATCTGGAGGTAAAAACAGAAGAAGAGATGAGAAAGATGAGAAGTGATTTTATTCCAATCAGGAGTAGAGAGCCAATGAAAAGGGTTGATGATACAGATAGAAAAGGAGCTCCATGTGGTTTAGAAACAGAGAAAGGGGGCAAATGAGATGGCAGATGAAGAGAAGTGGTAAAGTAGAGCTGACATTTAAATCTGAAAACTCAAATAACAATTATATGATGAGTGAAGAACCTGAAACTGACATACCATCCTAAATTATGGGAGTGGTGCTTCAACTAGTAGGGCCTTCTCATAAAGAAATGAAATCCAAGCCTTCTAAGATGAGAGCTTGAGGTTACTTTCGCTCCAATATCACATGGTTACTTACACATCATTAACTATTGTGCTGAGAGAAAGTGTTGGGTTTCCGGTTTGAGATGCTTGGGGAGGGGGATGGAATTTCGAGGGGGGGGGAGAAACTATAGTGACTCAATAACTTTTATTGCCACTGTAAATCCCTAAGGGAATATTTTCTATATGTGAGAACTGATAACCCCCTTCTCCCCTCCCACTTTATCCTAAAATACACTTGATCTCAGCTTCAGAAAGCATAGAATACATTTATGTGTGCACACATACATTCATATATTTGTATACACACATAAATACACACCTACTCATCCAAGGCTTCAGAGAGTTCATTTGGTTACATATTCATTTGGGATTATATTTTTTATAGTGGAGAATGTAAGCTCTGTGAATACCGAAACTAATTGTCTTATTCATACATGCCCAGTGTCAGGCAAAGAATCCTATAAATAAAGATGCTCTGTAGATAATAGCTGAGTGAGTGAATGCCATTCATTCTTGGTCTTGTAACAAATCCTCTAACTTTCTGAGGCGGACATTAAAATCCCAATGTTACCATGGAATTACTATGGAAGACCTAATTTCGAATGGTAACCTTCTTTGGAAAGAGTTAAAAATAAATGCACACTTTAATTTATGAAGAAAATCTTAATACTTAATAGTACTCTTTAGTCCTATTAGTAGGGCATGGTATTAATAGGATCCATATGATAAAATGTCCAATAATTCAACAATTAGGAAAATGTTTACATCTGTCCAGAATATACAGAAATTGATGTGTTAATTTGCAAACATATTTCTTTGTGAGCTAAAGTATTACTGAAAGCCATTGTCTTTTACAAATTGGAAGTATGCAAAGCTCAGTTAAATAAAGATATAAATGAAAACTAACTTTTAGGAACTAATATTGAAATGTCATTGATGTCAGTTTAGCAGTGGTGGAAGATATTAAAAGCTTCTCAAAACTGACATTTTTAATCAAAGTAATATTTTTCATAATAGCTCCTCCGTGATCATGGCAATCACTTGTGTTATTCAAAGTCTATTTTTTGACACACGTACATAGGTGCAGCTCTAAATGTGGGTGGTGTAGGCAGCACATAGACAGTGTGATGTGAAGGTCACCGAAAGGGCTGCACCCTCAAATCCATCCATACAGTCAATAATATGGTGTTAGGTTTGTAAAGAACTCTATAATATTATTTGAATATATTATTATATTAGTCTCAACTCCAGCACATCAAATAGGGTAAATAGTAACAGATGCTTGAACAGTTTAAGTGACTTGCTGAGGCCACATGGCTAATAAGTAATGGCACTGGGACTGGAGCCCAGGTCTTCTTACTCCTAATCTAATGTTCCTTTCACTGTAACACATCAATTCTTGGCACCTAAATCCCCTGTGCTAGGATTCTTCCTTTAGGTTAGGCCCAGTTGTGTCTCCAGAAGATCCTTGTCAAAGTTCAAGTTGATTGACAGATGTAATGCATTGAACCAAAAAAAAGCATTCTTTCTAACCCCTAGAAAGAAAAATGAGTAGTTAAACCAGATTAGATGCAAAAAAAAAAAAAAAAAAAAAAGTCAGTTTGGAAAAATTCGAAGCTCCACAAATGGAGCACTGCTGTTGCTGGAGACTCTGGACCAGCCAGGTAACACCACGGGAGGCCGTGCATCCTGGTATGTAGGTCTGGAAAGCATACAAGTTCTGGAGATTCCCACAGGAGCACAAGGAACCGGCGTATTTGGGAAGTGGGTCTGAGGAAGTTCTGAAGCCAGAGAGCAACACTTACTTGTTTTCAATGAGAAGTTACCCACATGTATTTTTATGAAAACAAGTAATTTGCTTTGAAGAGATACCCTTTTTTTTTTCCCAAAAAGAAAAGTTTTCTAAAGGTCTAATTTTCAAATGTTAGACATTTTAAACTCAAATTATTATGATTTTCTAGATGGTTGGACACTTTCACCAAAGTTATTCCACAGGGAATAAAAAGGAAAGACCACCATAAATATGTATATCACCGCCACCCAGCTGTTCCCCACTCAGCAAGGCACACACATATCTAGACACTAAGGGTGAATATATTCCTTGGGAAAAACCCGGACTCTATTCATCAACTCACTCTATTCATCCCCTAGGACTTCCAGAACCCTACAGGGATTTCCATGCTAAAGTGCCATGTTTACTGATCTAGACATCCATGGAAAGTATTGTCCATGTGCAGGGGTGCCAGAAAAAGAGATTTGAGCCCCAAAGTTGGCACATGAAGTCTTCAGGTCCAGTCACCGTAGGTGACCAAGTATTTGTTCAGAAAAGCCAAATAAAGAGCTAACATTTAGTGCCTTCTGCAGAGCCTTTTAACCTTCATTTCATGGCCTGATATTAAAACATCTTCCGTTAAGATACTAACAGTTGATAAAAAAAACTCAGATTAGGTTTTGCTAAGATAAAATCTAAGTTAATGTCAAACTCTGTCTTTTTTTCTTTATTTTCTTTTTTTTTTTTTTTTTTTTTTTTGCATTATCATTTTGAGGAAACTCTCTCGAGACAGAAAGTGTAAGGCTGTGAATAGGCTGTTTCCTGAGGAGAGGCCAGGACTGTTAATGGAATGGCTTTATGTATGTAAAGTATTTTAAGGCTGATTTTAGAAGCAGCATTTGTAGTTTAGTTTCCATTGTATATTTTATTCTTTTTCTTTTAAATCAGTTTTCAGTGTGGCTCACCAAATTTCCAGCAATAACTTGGCATTTTATAAGATGCTATAAAGACAGAGGCTTATTTTCCTAAATCTGACCCTTTTTTTCCCCCACATATTTTCTTGAGCAGCTAGTAGATAAATTTATGAGGGAAAATGAGATAAAGAACTTTCATTAACATGGAATCACCATTCATTTAACAAATATTTATTGAGCACCTGCAGTATGTCAGGTTGTTCTAAGAGGTAAGGATACATCAATGAAAAAAAAAATCAAAACAGAAATCTCCACCTTTGGGGTTCTTTTTTTTTAGCTGGGGGAAGACAGAGTTAAAAGGGAAGTAATTTACACAGGATGCTAGAAGATGGTAAATGATATGGAGAAAAATAAAACTTGAAAAGGAATAGGGAGTGTCAAAATCTGGTGTGGGTTGCAGTTATGAACAGGACCACTGGGACAAGCCATGCTGAAAAAGGGATATTTGAGCAAAGACTTAAAAGAGAGAGCAATTACGTGGGTATCTAGGGGAGGAGGTTTCCAAAGAGAGAAAATAGCAAGTGCCCAAGAAAGGAGGCAAGTGAATGCCTGGCAAGTCCCAGGAAGAGCAAGGCAGCCTGTGCAGCTGAAGTAGAATGATCCAGGGGGAGAGCAATAGGATATAAAATCAAAGAGGTAATGGATGGCCCAAACCACATTGGGTCGTGAATGCCAATGCAAGGTTTTAAGGCTGAACAAAGTGGGGAGCCATTATAAGGTTTTGAAAGAGAACTGACAGACTTACAGTTTAACTGCCTCCTCCTGGCCTCTGTGTGGAGAACAGACTGTAGAGGGAACAGGGTGGGAGCAGGAGACCAACTCCGAAGTCATTGGAATAATCCAGGGGAGCGATGATGCTGGTTTGAAAACACCGTGAAGTGGTCAGATTCTGGATATATTCTGACCAAAGCGCCAACAAGATTTGCCCAGGATTTGAATGTGATGACTAGGGTAAAGAGAGCAATCCAGGAGGACCCTGAGGTTTGGGTCTGAGCAACTAGAAATATATTGTTGCCATTTATTGACATGGGAAGGACAGTTTGGTAGAGAGACCAAGTTCTCACTCAATTTGGACACAGGAGGTTGAGATGTGTGTTAGCTGTCCGAATGCAGATCTCAAGCAGGAGGTGGTTAAGAGTCTGAAGTTCCAGGGAGAGGTCAGTGCTAGAGATTGGGGATATGTTTGGGGATTGCCAGTCTGTGGGAAAGTATTTAAGGCAACAGAACTGGTTAAGATAACAGAGAACGAGCGAGAGAAGACACAGGACCAAGTGCTGAGCCCTAAGACACATGGATATTAAGAAGTTCAGGACAAGAGCAGAAATCAGCACTTTCTCCTGAGATAAAACAGCCAGTGACCAATGAAAGAGAAAAAAAATAAGAGGGAGGGTTATCTTCCAGGCCAAGTGGAGAAAGTGTTTCAAGGAGGATGGAGGGATCGGCTTGGGAAATACTGCCCATAGGTTCAGTAAAATGGCCATTGGCCATTGTATTTAGCACTGTGAACTTACTTTTGGGGTTAGATGTAAAGTTTCTTCTACTTTGGCTTTTTCTTGGCATACTTTGTGACAGGTAGTCTTGTTTTCTGAAGCTAGGTTTGACTCGTCCTGGAAATAGAGCTTGCAAATTCTGGCCTGGTGCGAAGTCATGTGCCAATTTTCTCTGCCTCTTCAACTTCTAAAGCAGCCGATCTCTCTGACAGGGTTAGGCCAAAACCTCTCCTACGTCTGGTGGGCAGTAGCACAGAAAAGGCCAAGAATAATTGTATCCCATTCTCCTGGTGTTTTTCTATTGTGGCTTACTTAGGTGCAAGCTCAGGAAGATATAAAGGACATGAGTCATTACACTTCAACAGCAACAGGGTAGGTGACCTTGTGATGTTGTATTAAAAAAATATGGAAAACTGAAAAATACGGGGGAAATACAGGTGTTACAAACTCGGAATTTAAACAGTAATGTTGTACATCATTTATTATGTCATAGGTTGCTCAACATCTAGTCTAGTCACCCAGCTCGTAAATCGGGCATTGTAAACTATATGAAACTATATATAAACTATACACAAAATATGAGCAAAAAGCACTTAATATGAAGGAATTTAGAACTTCTTTATAAGTAAAATTTCCTCAGGAAAATAAATTTTTGTTTTCAGCACAGTGCAAACAACAGATAACTAAATTCTAATAGTTTGTAGGCTGGTGTAAAGAGAGCTTATATGTATTTTGACTGAAGAATGAAGTTAGGGAGAGGCAGGTCACAAGTAATTTTATTATAGGATTTTATTATATTTGTACTTTTATGCTAATTTTTATAATTACGGTTTTGCTTTGTATAGGATTTTAATAATGGAAAATGAATACATAGGTCTCAATAAACATGTTTGAATTTTGCAAATCTATTATAGACTAAAGATCCAATTTCAGAATACAATTTCGTTTTCATTTATCTATTGTTACATAATAAATCACCCTAACACTTAAAGGCCTAAACCTACAATTTTTTAAAAATTTATTTATTTATTCTAAGAGAGAGAGAGAGAAAGAGAGACGCAATAGGGGCAGAGAGAGAGGGAGAGAGAGAGAATCTCAAGCAGGTTCCACACCATCTGCACAGAGCCCAGTGTGGGGCCTGAACCCAGGAACCGTGAAATCATGACCTGAGCTGAAACCAAGAGTCGGTTGCTTAACCGACTGAGCCACCCGAGTACCCCTAATTTTTTTTGTTTAATATTTGGGATTCTTTTGTTTAACTGGGTTCAGCTTAATTGTTCTTCTGTTTCATGGAATGGTGTCTAGGGCACAGCCCTGGGATACTTGGTTGAGTTAGAACATAAGTCTGCTCACTCACATGGCTGGCAGCAGTGCAGGCTCTTCTGAGGAACTCAGCTGAGGCCATAGAATACCTTGTTTCTTCTGCATGACCTCTCCATGTGTTGGGGGATTCCAAGAGGCAGAAAGTAAAAGCTGTCAGTGATCTTAAGGACTGGGCTTGGAAGGTTAAGAATGGCATTTCTGCTTCATGCTCTTGGTCAAACCCTGATACAGGATTAGCCCAGATTCAAGGGGATAGAAAATTAGCTCTACCTCTTGTTATAAAGAGTGGTACATGCATTGAAAAAGGGAAGAAATGGTTGAGGACCATCTTTGGAAAGTAGCTGCCACAGTTTGTCCTCTGACCCCAACAGTCCATGACCCTACATGAAAAATACCCTCTTCCCTAAAACCCCCAAAGCCTCATACTGTTATGACAGAGCTCAAAGTCCAGGATGATGTAGTCTGGTCATCTAAATCTGGTCCATGTGTGGATGGGGCTCTTCAGGTACAGATCCTGGGTTGCAGAGACCTTTAATAGACAAAGTATCTGTGGTCCACACTCCTAACTTAAAAATGATAGTAAGCGCAGCACAACTGCAACAGATACCCCAGTTGAAAAAGGGAGATAGCTAGGTGGCCCTTAGAAGTCACCAGTCCATAGAAATTTTCAAATCCAGCTGGGCACATGTTGCCATTTCCTCTGACTCCAGGGAGGTTCTGCTCCCTACAAGTGAATTCTATTGTTTTATGGTTCTTGGGTTCCCCCTGGTCCTTGGACTCTTCACTCTATCCTCTGAAGCATCCTTCTCTTTCCATAATAAATTGCCTACATTTACAGTGGAGTAGCTTTTCAATCTGCTTCCAGTCCATAGGAGGGTATTGGTGGGGGTTCCAGAAACCCCTCAATTTTCAATTCTGTACCATTTGACTCAAGTTTGTATAATTCTTTTAAGAAACGTAGGTCTTCTTTGCATCAAATTAAATCTTCATTAGACAAAAACAATACCTGTATACTCCTTTCAGCAGGCTCTTCTATCCCTTAAGCTATGGGAAAGCACCTTCAAGAGTCTTAAAAGCCCCCCTCCCTGCTTTTTTTGTAACAGAAAGAATATAAGAATCGCATCTTTATGATTCCCGAAGGGCCAATTTTTTAATTGAAAGGGTCTGTAAGACATGTTCTTAGCTTCTTAGAAGTTCTGTAGTCTAGCTCAGATGGTATACAAAGTACTCCATTACATTTTTCTGAAGTCCCAACAAAGGGTCTTACAACAATACCCCCAAACTGATCTTGACCCTGGGGCCATGTTTTACTGGCTGGGCTCTGGCATTCCCTTCAGGTTTTAATTTTCTTTGAGTATATTTTGTGAACTGGGATTTGGGGAATGACAACAAATTTTATTTTCTAAACTAGTAATTCTGGGATTGGAAATTTTTCTTCCATATTCTACTTGAAAACCTAACAAGTCTTTATTCAGTTCATCTATTTTTATCTTACCAAACACAGTTAAAAGGAAAACATTTGGCACTTTAAAAATAGTGCCTAGAAATGTTCCTAGCCACATTTGCAGTTTTATGAACAATATACTCCTATTCAGGGCGCCTGGGTGACTCAGTTGGTTGAGCATCTGACTCTTGATTTCGGCTCAGGTCATGATCTCAGGTTTCGTGAGATTGAGCCCCACGTTAGGCTCTGTGCTGACAGTGAGGAGCCTGCTTGGGATTCTCTCTCTCTCCTTCTCTCTCTGCCCCTCCTCCTCTCTGTCTTTCAAAATAACCATTAAAAAAAGAATATACTCATCTTTATTATTATAGGTAAGAATGTTGCCGAACTTTGTCATTACATAATGTGGGTAATACTTTCATCAGTCTTTAATAATAGTGTCCTTTGTCTTCCCGGGGAACAATTTGCAATCTCCTTGACGCCGTTCTGGCCTATGCAAGCTACTAGTCATAAAGCCAATGTCACATGTTTAAGGATTTTGTTACAGCAACCTACTTTTAGGTATCCATTTTAATTTCAGTTATAATGGTACTGCTAAAAAAAAATTAAGGGTATTTAGAAAAAAAAAACTTATCCTTAGGAATAGTAATGCCAAGAGAATGAAAATTCACAAATTTGCTAATCATTTTCCATGCCTCTTGATATCAGAGTTAGTCTTTTACCAATAATATACACATGAGTTACATAGCCCAGCTGTGAATTTTTGTCCAGTGATGAATTGGCCTATAAAAATTATTAAGCCAAAATCAGGGCATCAAAATTATGGTTTTAGGGACTTGTCTAAGATTATTTTCTGTTAAAGATACTATATTCTCCTCTATTCTCTGAGTTACCTTTAGGCTCAAAAATGTGAAACTTTCTTGACTTTTTCTGTCCTCAAGCTAATCATCTATTAGGTTCTCTAGATGCAACCTTTACAGTATCTCTCATAGCTATCCCATCCACATCATCTTTCACCTCAGTTCAAATTCAGCCCTCCTTGTCTGTCTAGTTCAATAGCCTCCTCATTTCCAGCCCCTTGCTGTATCTATTTCCCCTTCTCACCATTCATTCAATAAATATTGAGAAGTGATATGAAGCATGTGCACTCTAATGGGCTGTAGACATTAAGTGAACTAACTATGGTCCTTTATCTTGAGGAACTCAACCCTATTGACAAAGGAATTTTCTTTAGTGGTGTCTGGGTGGCTCAATTGGTTAAGTGTATGACTCTTGATGTCCTCTCAGGTCACGATTTCACTGTGAGATTGAGCCTCATGTCAGGCTCTATGCCAACAGCGTAGAGCCTGCTTGGGATTCTCTGCCCCTGCCCACCCATGCTTCCTCACTCTCAAAATAAATACATAATTTTTTAAAATGAATTTTCCTTAACCACAAATTGAATCTCTTTACTCACAATTCAAAAACAGTAGAAGAAAATCAGATTCACATTTCATTCACTTGAATAGCTCCTTAGTCTACTCTAATCTGTGACCATTCCTCAGTCTTTCCTTATCTTTCATAATCTTGACACTTTTGATCAGTACTCACCAGTTATTTCATAAAATTTCTCTCAATTTTTTCCATATAATGTTTTTTTCATGATAAAATTTTTGTATCTTTGGCAAGAATACCACAAATGCCATGTCGTGTCCTTTCCAATGCATCATATCAGGGGGTACATGATGTTGATATGTCTTAACTACAAGAGATGTCAACCTTGATCACTTAGAGTGGTGTCTTCAAGGTCCTCCAGTTACTATTTCTCCTTTTATTATATATCTTGGAAGAGACTATAATAGTATACTATTTCTCCTCAAATCTTCACTCACTGATTTTAACATCCTCAGTGGATTTTGCTTACAACAGTTGTTACTGTGATATTTGCTGATTTTGTATATTCCCCATTCCCTCTATATTTATTAATGAGAATTAGTCTGTAAGGAAAAGCTACCTCATTTATTTATGTATTCAAATATATCTTGGCATAAGTATGGACTCCAGCATATTTATTTGTTGAGGAAAAAAATCAAATGCTATATTTATTTTGTTGCTCATAGTTCAATAGTCACCTTTTTAAAGAAAGGTTTTTTTCTCAAATTACTCCAATTGGATGTTACCGTGCTCTGCTCTGAACCTGAAGAGCATTTCATCTGCGGTGTTCTTATGTTTTCCCTTACGTTTAGCGTTATATTGTAGAAATTTCTGCATATGGCCATTCTCCTAACCCCCCCTCCACTTCCTGCACTAGATTATTGAGGTTGGAGATGACATATTACTAACTTTCTATTCCCTCCATGGTTGATGCACATTGTAGGAAATCAGTAAATATGTGTTGAATTAAATTCAATTGGCTAAAATATTCTTGGACAGAACATAATTTAGCAACACCCCTAAGAGCCTGACACTGATGTCTCACTCATTTTTACACCTGCTTTTATCTCAAAGTTTCATTGTCTTTGAATTCTTAAATGTTTTTATTTATGTCCCCATCTCTCAGTGTTCTATAATATTTGTGTTTAAAAAAGAAAAAAAAAACCTTTCTTTCAAATACTTAAAACTGTTAATAGAAAGATGGGAAGTTAAGCAGGAACATCACAATTCAAAACAAAGTAAACATAAGACATAATTAGGTCCAGATAAAGACAAGGGATGAGGGGAAAAAAGCAACTAAAACACAGACCCTAAAAAGAATCAGACACAGGCAGTAAAACAATAACTAGAGAGCTAACTTCTATTCAGCTAGAACAATGTGGGTCTGAAATGTGGAATTTGGATTTTCACAGTTTTGATCTGATTCTCCTGACTGATTTACTTATCTATTGGCTATATCACACAAAATGTGAGGATTGTGTCCGGGTAATATTATAGTACAATGTGTGTGTGTGTATGAGTGAGAGAGAGAGAGAGAGAGAGAGAGAGGTGTGTGTGTGTGTGTATGTATATACACACATATGTATGCTGAGATTATTCTTTATATCTGTGTAATTAGTCTTATGGAACACTCTTAATTAATTTATTCAAAAGTATGTGCTAAATACTTATTAAGAGAATACTATGAGCTATTGATGTTCGGAAAATACAGATACCTTGCCTTCCACATAGCTCTCCAATTAATCATGTTTGTACCATTTTAAAAATACAGAGTGAAGTTACTACTGGTAATCTGGGATTTGAACACAGTCTGATCCCAAAGCCTAATCACTGATTCTAAACTGCCTCTTACTAGATATTTATTAAAATGTTAGGAGCACCTGGGTGGCTCAGTGAGTTAAGCGTCTGACTTCGGCTCAGGTCATGATCTCACGGTTGGTTCATTGGAGTCCCACATGGGGCTCTCTGTTGTCAGCACAGAGCCGACTTTGGATCCTCTGTCTCCCTCTCTCTGGCCCTCCCCCACTTGCACTCTGTCTTTCCCACTTTCTCTCTTTCATAACTAATTTACAAAAAATAAAAAAATAAAAAATAAAATGCTGTGTTCTTTGTGAACTACAAAAATAATTGTATATAATATTAGGGGGCAATTCTATATTTTGTGATCTCCTAAAAGCTGGGTGAAGTATGTAAACAACTGTAACCCAGTGTTAAGTGTGACCTCCTGTGAGGATGGGCACTACAGTGAATTGCTACAGGAAATCAGAGAAGAGAGTATGTTCTGTTTGATAAAGTGTAAAGATTTTGTGGAGGAGTTGACATGAGAACATTTGATTTGTACATACAGAGGTGGGCATGAAAGAACATTGCTAGCTGGAGGTTGAGGGGGGCAGACTGAAAAGCAGCAGGTAGATAATTTTGCTGGAGCACACATTGTGTAAATGAAAACAAGGGAAAATAAGGTTGGTTAATACTATACAAAAACATTAAAGGAGCTTCCATGTGATAATGATTTACTGTGTTAAGGAAAGTAAATGAAACATCTGGAAATATGCTTAAAAAATTAGATCTCCCACAGCGTTTTGAGTTAGCAACACGTTTTAGATTTATAGATTGAGAGTTGAATTGATCAGGTGTTTATTTAAATACAGGAATATTACAGCTCGTATTTAGGTAAACTACCACCAGGTGGTAGCAGATAGGCTGATTTTTCAGTCCAGATGATTTAAGCTACAAACATATGTGCATGAGAGTCCGTTCAGAATTCTGTCATCCAGGCTCTTATGTGTTTGAAGGTTTGTTTGTATAGCATATAATTATATCAGGGCCCAGATTTGTATAAAATAATTTACTTCTAACAGTATAGTAGCAGCCCTATTTCAAGAAACAATACATGTTTCTTTGCCAGACATTTTTATTCTTAGAAGTAGAATGTACAGGGATATACACTAATCCAATGGGGTGGTTGGAAATTACTATCCTAAATATCATTTCAAACAAATTAGAAAATATAATATGTTTATCTGGAAGTCTTGTGTTTAAAGGAGTGACGCTGGAAATTGGGTTAAGATTGAGAAAGAGAGAGAGAGAGAGAGAGAGAGAGGGAGGAAAGGCACTTGGCTTATTCACAGATGGTGGGTGGAATCTACAACGCTTCAGACTGTAGGCAGATCTGCCTTGAATACACAGCTATCATCTTCTCCTTTTATCATCTAATTTAATCCTCCCAATAGCCCTATGAAGTAGAAAGTATTATCTTTATATGAACAGAAGGAGACTGTCGCCCAAAGAACTTAAGCAATTGCTTAATTTATTTATACAAGTACATAACATCTGCAATTTGAGCCCCCATCTGCTTTCACTTTCTGAGCCCTCTCTTCTCAGTACCCAAGACCTACATACTCTACCTATTTCAGAAAACCACAGGTCTTTGTCTTCATCAAAGCAGGAGAGGAAGTGATAATATTTTATAGTGGGTAATTAATCTCTGCATTTGCTCCACATTTCATTAAGAGAAACTTCAAACAAAAAATGTTTAAAGAATTTTATATGGCACCCTTCATATATCCACAACCTAGATTCTACAATTTGCATTTTACCTTGCTTGATTTATTACATATCTATCCACCTTTTCATCCCCCTGTCTAATCATTGACCCAATTTTCTATGCATTTTACAGTAAATTGAAGACATCAGTACACTTCACCCCTAATCACTTTGGCATGCATATCATTAACCAGCACTCAAAATTAACTTAGAGGCTTTTTAAATTTTTGAGATAAACTTTGCATATAATGAAATGCACCAATCTTAAGAGTATCATTCAATAAATTTCAGAAAAATGCATGCAGTTATGCAACCCAGATTTCTCTCCAGATACACAACATTGCTCTCAGACTATACATTTGTTTTATGTCCCTTCTCAGTCAAGCTCCATTACCTCCATCTCTCCCAGGACATCGCCATTCTGTTTTTTAGTTGGCTGCTTGATTATAGGTTAATATTGCCTGTTTTAGGATTTTTAATAAAATAAATGAAAGAGTATGACAGTATGTATTTTCTTTTCTATAAGGCTTTTGTCATTCAGTATGTTTTTTGAGAGTCATTCATTTTGTTCTATGTGTAAGTGGTTTATTCCTTTTTATTCCCGTTGATGAACAGCTGGACTGTTCTGGTTTTTGTCTACTGTGAAACAAAACAGATGTGAATATTCTGGTACCAATATTTTATTTCCTTTGGTAACTACTTGGAGGTGTAACTTCTGGGTTGTAGGCTAAGTATAGGTTTAGTTTTATAAGCAACTGCAAGAACTTTTTCCAGAATGTTGTACCACTTTACACTCCCACTAACAGTGTATCAGAGTTATGGTTGCTCCATATTCTCATCAACACTTGATATTGTCAGTCTCCT
Organism: Panthera leo; assembly: GCF_018350215.1. Lineage (NCBI taxonomy): Eukaryota > Metazoa > Chordata > Mammalia > Carnivora > Felidae > Panthera > Panthera leo. The sequence continues at coordinate 111,100,499 of NC_056687.1, forward strand.
TAATTTTGTTCTTCTGGAGAGTTTGTATTGTTTTCTCATTGGGGAAGAGAGCCATGCACACTCAGCTTTGGCTGGACCATTTATTCCATTTGAGTCACTTCCATTGTGAGCTTTTCCTACATTTTTTTGTCCTACCATGTAACTATTCCCCAACTTCCCATTCATATTTTTTCTGCTTCCTCACAACATTTTGTTTTGGGGGAATTCTCTGACTTCAACATATTCTAGTTCTCAAATCTAGCTCTGTTAATGCCTCTTCTTTCAATGCAATAGCTTATTCCATTTGTTTAATATGACTTGTAATTTTCATGTTTCTTATTGTTAGATGAAATAATTTATCTATGCAAGCTCTTTGTAGTCCAAGTTGTACAGTAGTTAAGCAAAGAATTCTGTTAGACATTTGAATAGGATTTCAGGCTCAACATTTTAAGTTATATAGGAAGGAACTGCTTTCATTTTCAATGAACTTCTAGGGCTTGAGTAGAAGTAGAATTGTTTTATGGCAAAGTTGTGATTGGAAGTTGCTTGATCAGCTCAATAATGGTTTATGTGAAAAACTGGTAAATGAAAGAGTTAAAGGTGATGAGCGTCAGGTTTTGTTTGTTCTAATTTGGCAAGACTCAAATGAGCAAAAAAGCAAAATCTAGGGATTGTCTATGTTAAACTTTGTTCATTTGATTGTATTGGTAACACGTTGTGAGTGACAGGGGTTCTTTGTTTCTTACCTGCTTGGGACTTAGAAAAATCTACTGGAAGCCTTCTTGAGAGAGTATGTTGAAGTCTGAATATACTTTTAAAAAAGTTGCTACTTTGTAATTTGTAGTATTGTGTACTTTACCAATAATTAAAATAGTTTTATCTGATTCCTAAAAGGCACCTACCCCTGCTAGAATCCACATTTCAAAATGACATTTAAAAATTTCATGACAGTATGCTTTACATTGAGTAATGCTCAAAGAAGCTGGCAGCATAAATTTATATTTTCATTAGGGAAACGTTTCACAACAACTTATACATGTGTCTACATTCATCAAGAAAAAGTAAAAAGAAACATGAAAATTTCCTGGTCTGAAAACCTGGCTTGAAATCAAGAGAAAATCTTACTAGTAACAGAAAAAAGAAACAAACTTGAATTGGATGACTGGATAATAGAAGTTACAAAGCATGGAGATAAAAGTAAATGGATTTACAAAATAATACTTTGGATATCAGAGCAATCTCTTCCACTTTTTAGCTGTGTGATCTTGGACAAGATTTTTAAATTCTCTGAACCTCGTAAGGACTTTTAAAATGAAATAAAATGACAACCTACTTTCAAATATGCAATACATAATGATTATAGTCACAATACTGTACATTATAACCTCATGACTTTTTTTTTATTTTATAACTGGAAGTTGTGCCTTTTGACCCCTCTCACCCATTTTGCTCATGCCCAGCTCCCCCTCTCATCTGGCAATCACCAATCTGTTCTTGATATTTATCAGCTCAGTTTTTTGTTTGTTTGGTTTGGTTAGATTCCACATATAAGTGAAACCATATGATACTTATATTTCTCTGACTTGTTTCATTTAGCATAATGCCCTCAAGGTTCTACTGATGTTGCAAATGGAAAGTTTCCATTCTTTTTTTCTTGCTAAGTAATCCTCCATTGTATTTATATACTGCATTTTCTTTATCCATTCATCTATCAGTGAACACTTGGGTTACTTCCATAGCTTAGCTGTTGTAAATAATGCTGCAATAAACATGGGGGGGGGCATTTCTTCTTGAATTTGTGCTTTCATTTTTAGGGGCTAAATACTCAGTAGTGGAATTCCTGGATCATAGGGTAGTTTTATTTTTAATTTTTTGAGAAACCTCCATACTCTTTTCCATAGTGGATGCCCCAATTTACATTCCCACCTTTTCTCCACATTCTCGCTGACACTTGTTATTTCTCCCCATTTTGATAATAGCCATTCTCACAGGTGTGAGTTTATGTCTCATTATGGTTTTGATTTGCATGTCCCTGATGAGTGATGCTGAGCATCTTTGATATGTGTCTGTTGGACATCTGTACATCTTCTTTGGAAAAATGTCTATTCAGGTTCTTGGCCCATTTTTGAATTGGATTCTTTGTTTTTGTTTTTGTTTTTTGTTTTTTTTTTTTGGTATTGAGTTTATAAGTTCGTTATATGCTTTGGATATTAACCCCTTATTGGATATATCAGTTACAAATATCTTCTCCCATTCAATAACTTGCCTGTCATTTTGTGGAGGATTTCATTCACCGTATCGAAGCTTTTTATTGTGGTGTAACCCCAATAGTTTAGTTTTTGCCTTTGTTTTCCTTGCCTCGGGAGAGATTCTAGATAAATGTTTCAGTGGCCAATGTCAAAGAAATTACTGCCCATGTTTTTTTCTAGGAGCTTTATGGTTTCAGGACTCACATTTAGGTTTTGAATCCATCTTGAGTTTATTTTTGTGGATGGTATAAGAATGTAATCCAGCTTCATTCTTGTGCATAGGAAACTGTCTAGTTTTCCAGCACCATCTGTTAAAGAGACTGCATGTTCCCCTTTGTATATTCTTGCTCCTTTGAGGATGTGTACTTACAGTGAAATGCAATTGGGATAATCATGAATAGGAAATAATAAGGTGATATTATGAAAAACAATGCAAAAGAAATGAAGAGTCAAATGTTTATTTTACCAAAAACAGAACTATCATGACATTTACATTTTCCCTCAAATAATGTATTTTGGAGCAATGTAAGTGATAACAGTCATCTATTTCTCAGGACACGTTAAGTATGAATTGTGCGTACGTCAATAAGTTTTGTGAGAAGAGATCTTTTAGGTGCACTTTGACCAACTGTTTCATTGATGAAATAACTGGGCATAGTCTCCGAATATAGCTAGTGGTTTGTGATTTTAGAACTGCGATTTCAGGACTTCATTTTCCCTAGTCACTTTTTTTTTTCACTATTCTACATTTCCCCTCATATCATTTGCACAGCTTTTTGTGTACTTTACATAAATTTTTTAATTTAACCTAACCTATGCTTTAATCAGTTGTCAGAACTTCCTTCTACTAATACCAAAGATTCTTCCTAATTGTCCATAATTGGAGATAAACCTACATTGGCTGCCATACTAAATTTTTCTCTATTCAGATTGAAAGCATTTTTCCACTGTTACAAAATACCCCAGATTGCTTATTTAGAATCAAGAGAGACATGGTTCAGTGTAATAATGTGCTTCAACTCAATTAAATGTAATTACATTCCCCAACTGGAAATGACACTGTAGAAAGGCAGTCTGCACTATCATTAACTTTACTTAGTACATGTTTAGCTGTAGGCACTGAGGCATGAAATGGCTAACGATGTTCATTATTGTTTTGGGTTTTGTAGGATTCTGTTCACAATTTCCACCAAAGCTACATTACCAGAATAAATAAAAAATGTACTACTAATCACCATCTTATTATATTCCCAATACAGTAAGTACCTCACAAAATACTAATTTAAAGTTCGAAGTGTGTGTGTGTGTGTGTGTGTGTATTACATGAAACATAGGTTTATTTTAGTATACAAACTCTGACTATCTGAATATTCCTATACATTATAACAATACCACACCAAGCTACAAAACTTACAAACTACTCACCGTGCAAACCAAACCCTGCTATAATGAGTTTGCTAATGCAAGCCAGCAAAAACATTTAAGTTGTGCTGGAGTTCAGTGAGGGAAGTGAGTGCCCGATGTCTCCGTTTTTCTCCTGATGAGATCCAGTTCATTATCTTCATCAGCTTCTGTGCCCTTTCCTTGACAGATCTCCTAGGTACTAGCTTGTTGCAGCCAGTAATTCTAAAATGCATAGGGAGGGGCACCTGGATGGCTCAGTCTTTTAAGCATCTGACATCAGCTCAGGTCATGATCTCATGGTTTGTGAGTTTGAGCCCTGCTTCAGGCTCTGTGCGGACACCTCAGATCCTGGAGCCTGCTTCAGATTCGGGGTCTCTCTCTCTTTCACTGCCCTCCCCTGCTCACGTTCTGTCTCTCTCAGAAGTAAACATTAAAAAAATTAAAACAAAATGCATTGGGAGATGTAAAAAAAAATGTTTAATAGCCAAGGTAATGTTGAAGTGTAAACCTGTACACTTAAACTGTCATAAATCAAGACGTATTGTAAAGCTAGATTCATGGAATGTGATATAACGCAGCAAAAACATGGTAATACATTACCAAGATGTGCTGCCAAGATCCAGGTTATAAAATGTTTCTTATATACAGAGGAACTTGAAAAAGAGACTTTCACTTACCCCAATGTAGTGTGATATTAATCCCACTTTCAGATAATTTGTTTTCAGGCTTTTTTTTTTCTTTTTTAAATCATGCCCTAGGATTGACTGATGAGTCACAAACAATGCAGTCAGCAGGCAGCTTCCACCTGTTCACCTCTTTCAGCATCTGCTTCAATTGCAAGTAGTTGCTTTGCCTGGGGCTTGCCCTTCGCACAGCCCCTATCTGGGAACTGAATAAGGAAGAGGAGTAAATGCTTAGACATTTCAGCTCAACGCAGGCCACTCTATGGGCAATTTTCACTTGAGCCTTTGTCAGGTCTGCTTCACAGTTCAACTGCTTTCTCTGCCCAATCTTCTTTCCTTCTTATGGAGCAGTAACTAGCATGTTGCAATCCATACAGCTTCTCCGCATTGGTCTTTGGAGAACCCAGCCTTCAATGGAAAAATAGTGAATGAATTGTTCGTACCTAAATTTGCATAGGAGAGGGGCACCTGCGTGGCTCAGTCAGTTGAGTGACCAACTCTTGGTTTCAGCTCAGGTCCTGATCTCATGGTTTGTGGGTTTGAGCCCCATGCACTCTGTGCTGACAGTGCAGGAACTGCTTGGGATTCTTTCTCTCTCTCTCTCTCTCTTGCTCTCTGCCCCTCCCCCACTCACTCAAACTGTCTCAAAATAAAAAAAATAAATACATTGCACAAAAGAAACCAGACACTAAAAGGAATATATTATATAATGTATAAAAATTCATTTCAAAAACACATACATTAAAAGAATCATACAGCATGATTAAGTGGGATTTATTCCAGGGATGCAGGATGGCTCTACATCTGCAAACCAAGGTGAAATACAACATTAACAAAATGAAGGATAAAAATCCTATGATCATCTCGATAGAGGCAGAAAAAGCATTTGGCAAAATTCAACATCCATTTATGATAAAAAACTCTCAACCTAGTGGGTATAGAAAGAATGTACCTCAACATAATAAAAGCCATATATGACAATCCCACAGCTGACCTCATACTCAATGGTGAAAAGCTGAAAGCTTTTCTTTAAAGATCAGAACAAGACAAGGATACCCACTCTCACCACTTTTATTCAACATAGTATTAGAAGTCCTAGCCAGAGCAATAAGGCAATAAAGAAATAAAAGGCATCCAAAGAAACAAAACAAAGGAGCTAAAGGGGGAAAAAAGAGAGCGGGAAAACCACAAAACAGACTCTTAACTATAGAGAACAAACTAATGGTTACTGGAAGGGAGGTGGGTAGGGATGGGTTAAATAGGTGGTGGGGATTAAGGAGTACCCTTGTGGTGAGCAGTGGGTGTCATGGAAGTGCTGAACCACTATATTGTATACCTGAAACTAATATTACACTATGTATTAACTAACTGGAATTTAAATAAAAACTAAAAAATTTTTAGAGTCAATATACAAAAATAGGTTGCATTTCTATGCACTAACAAACTATCAGAGAAACTAAGGAAACAATTCTATTTATAATACGTCAAAAAAATACCTAGGACTAAATTTAACCGAGGATAAAACATCTGTACACTGAAAGAAATCAAAGACTACGCCAATAAATGGAAAGATATTTCATGCTCATGGATTGGAAGAATTAACACTGTTAAAATGTCCGTATTACCCATAGCAATCTACAGATGCAGTGCAACTCCTATCAAAATTCTGATGCTATTTTTTAAGAAATAGAACAATCCTAAAATGTGTATGGAATCACACAAGATCCCAAATAGCCAAAGCAATCTTGAGAAAGAAGAAAAAATATAAAGGCATCATGCTCCCTGATTTCAAACAACATTACAAAACCATAGTAATCGAAACAATATGCATTGGCATAAAAAGACATATAAATCAATGGAATAGAGCCCAGAAATAAACCCAGACACATATGGCCTGTTGATCTACAACAAAAGTGGCTGAAATACATAATGAGGAAAGGGCAGTATATTCAATAATGTCGGAAAAACTGGACAGTCACATGCAAAAGAATGAAACTAGACTGCTATCCTATACCGTATATAAAAATTAACTCAAAATGGATTAAAGACCTGAATATAAGACCTGTAACCATAAAACCTAGAAGTAAAATGGGCAGAGAACCTGAGTAGACATTTTTCCAAAGATTATATACGATGTCCAATAGATACATAAGAAGATGCTCAGCATCACTCATCATCAGGGAAATGCAAATTAAAACCACAATGAGATATAATTTCATTGTGAGAATGGCTATTATCAAAATGACGAGAAATAACAGGTGTCAGCAAGAATGTGGATAAAAGGGAGTCTTCACACGCTGTTGCTGGGAATGTAAACTGGTATATCCACTATGGAAAATAGTATGGAAGTCCCTCAAAAAATTAAAAATAGAACTACCCTATGATCTGGTAATTCTACTGGGAATTTACTCCTCAAAAATGAAAACATGAATTTAAAAAGATATATGCACCCCAATGTTTATTGCAGCATTTTTATTTACAATAGCTAAGTTATGGAAGCAACCCAAGTGTTCATTGATAGATGAATGGATAGAGAAGATCTGGTATCTATACAATGAAATATTGCACAGCCATAAAAAAGAATGAGATCTTGGGGTTTGTGACATCTTGAATAGATCTAGAGGGTATAATGCTAAGAGAAGTAAGTCAGAAAGACAAATACCATATGATTGACTTTTCTCATTTAAATGGAACCTAAATGAGCTAAGAAAAAAAGATACAAACAAAAAACACACTCTTAACTATGGAGAACAAACTGATATTTACCAGCAGGCAGGCGGCTGGGGGGATGGGTGAAATAGGTGATGGGGATTAAACAGTATGTCTATGTGATGAGTACTAAATAATGTATGGAGTTGTTGAATCACTATTTTATACACCTGAAATAACACTGTATGTTAATTATACTTCATTATACTTCAGTGTAAATATACACATACGCATACATTGGTATACAGAATTCATGCCCTACATAAACTCACCAGTTTTGACTTTTTCATATGAGGAACAGGATATAAGTGACTAAACGAGAGTTTCAAACCGTTAGCATTTGTTATTAGTTTCCCAGGCTTAAGAGTGCTCAGCATACCATCAACTTTGATAACCACAGAGCATAAGGAGAGGTATTAACAGATCAATTGCTTCGTTTTGCTCAGTGATTGTATCTGCCTATGTTTAACAATGCTCTCCCACCTCCCGTTTGCAACTAATAATTCTATAGTTCTGGGTTGACCTGTGGTGCCAACACTAATTTTGGAAGTGACTGGCTTTAAGGCCATGTTGAAAAGAATTCTGAGGCCCCCTTTGGGCTTGGAAGAAAAATGCGATGTAATCAATAAATGACAACTGCTCTAGGCATGGAAGGAAGCCATGGCCACACGTGTGCTACAGATTGGCCAGCCCTCCTGCCTTTACTACTTCATGAATCACGGTGAGTGTAATGATTTCTGAAGTGGAAAATACGTCATTATCATTTGTTGGATACATTATATATCACATAAATTATATTAACAGTCTTTGGTCCCTCCTCCTGCCTTTCTGCCATCCAGCTGGAGTGGGACATAGGTTTATAGTCATGGTAACACTGTATCTACCACTCTCATGGGAGAGCCCTGAATGCCTTAATTTATAGTAAGCATTGTAGCCTGATGCGATTCAAATATTCCATTTTCTTCTCAACAGGGTTAATGTCTCAAGAGTCTCATTCTTTTCTATACACAAAAAGAACCCGAACCCACAAAACCTTAAATAGCATTTAACATTTCTTTAATGTCTCTCTAAGCACCAATTGTTCTGAGTGCGCTGAACGATGCTTCAGAAGCAAAGTTGCCAAAATACACAGGTACTGAAGAGTTAGGATTCTATCTGTTGAAGTAAAAAGACCCAATTTCATGAGGCTCAGTAAATACACATATGCTCTGAGACACAAACAAAATCCACATTTTCAGACTCCCCATTTCTTAATTCAAAGATCATCTTTGTTTTCTAACAGCTAGAGTAGAACATAGCAAGAGATCATTTTCCCTCAAGACGGAAGAAGCTTGGGAAAAATTACTAAGAAGTCACAGCAACATGCTAGCAAAGCACAATAATAAAAGGCTGAATATAAGGTACTTCAACAAACATTATACCTAATGGCTTGCTCCAAGCCTGCTGTGGGTTATACAAAAGACTCCTCTTATCTTCAAAACATTTATGGTATTATTGAGTGTACAAAAAGTATTCCCCAAATTATTGGAGAATTAAAGACAGAATTATAAGCCAGTAAACAAGGAAGAAGAGAAATGGGCCACGATAGAAGTTGCTAAGAATATCCGCAAATAGGGGCGCCTGGGTGGCGCAGTCGGTTAAGCGTCCGACTTCAGCCAGGTCACGATCTCGCGGTCCGTGAGTTCGAGCCCCGCGTCAGGCTCTGGGCTGATGGCTCGGAGCCTGGAGCCTGCTTCCGATTCTGTGTCTCCCTCTCTCTCTCTGCCCCTCCCCCGTTCATGCTCTGTCTCTCTCCCAAAAATAAATAAAAAACGTTGAAAAAAAAATTAAAAAAAAAAAAAAAAAGAATATCCGCAAATAAGTTGTAAATAATGATGTGTTAAAAATCTAATGTAGCTTTCAGGGATCTATTAATGGAAACTTTTCCATGTGTGTGGTGATATACCATTGCACGGAAGTTAATAGTATATGCTTGGGAAACAAAACCTGTGTTCACAGTATGACTCTATCAACTAATGTTTTTTGACCTTGATTAAGTTACTTAACTACTGAGCCTATTCATTTATAAAATGGACATAATATCAGTATTCAAAGTCTTAGAGTTTTATACACAGTAAATGAGATATTTAATACTACATTAACTGAATGTGTACCATATACCAGACACTCAAGAGCTATGTAAAATAACAAGGCAAAACTCCTGTCCTCATGGAGAGACTATTCCAGAGAGTTTCATTAACTTACCAATTCATTTAGCGAACATTCATTAAATGTGTGTCACTAATGAAGGGGATCATATTTGGCAACACAAACAATTAAGAGGTTATTGTGGAGGTCCAGGTAAAGATTTAAGATTTATATTTGGGTGGAGGTGGTATATTCTTTTTTTTTTTTTAATATTTATTTTTGAGAGACAGTGAGTGAGCAGGGGAGAGGCAGAGACGGAGGGAGACAGGAGATCCTAAGCAGGCTCTGTGCTGACAGCAGAGAGCCAGATGCAGGGCTCGAACTCGAGCACCGTGAGATTTTGATCTCACGTATGAACTGACTGAGCCACCCAGGCGCCCTGGTGGTAGATTCTTAAAAGGATGGGTTGAAATATGTTTTGGAAGTAGAATTAAGTAGTGGATAGTACATGAGACTTGACGGATGGTAAAGAGTCCACTAAAGAATGGTACGCAGGCATCTGGCTTAAACAACAGGGTTAATGGTTTTGAAGTGTACACAAAATGCTTGGCACAGTATCTGATATATGTTAAATGTGCGATAAACGTTAGCTTTGGAAAGGTGATTGATAAAATGTGACTTAAGAAATCAATTCTTGTTAAGAACCTTGCTTTACCTTGAAGTGTAGCACCATGATCCAGAAACTTGCTACTCAAAGGTCAATAAATTAGCAGTGCCAGCATCACCTGGGGATGTGTAAACAAATCAGTCCCAGGTCCTTTCCCAGATGTAATGAATTAGTCTGTGCTTTAAAAAGACGGTCAGATGATACTTAGGACACTCAGGTACGAGAAGAATTGGCCTGGTGCGAGTAACAGAAAACTGTGGTCTGAGGGTCTGACCTCTCTGCCTGTTTTTGCAAACAAAGTTTTCCTGGAAGACGGCCATCCCTGTTCGCAGCGGTTACTGTGCTCTGTTGACTGAGGTGAGTAAACATGACCTGCTGTATAGCTGTAAAAACTAAAATGTTACCATTTGACCTTTGGTAGAAAAAGTGCATAGATTCTAAGCAATGTGCGTTTTCATATTCGCTCTTTAAAATGTGTAACATTGAAGAAATTCTGTCACTAATCTGTGCCTTAGTTTCATCTCTAAAATGGAGATAATAATAGTACTGAACTTGTACGGTGGCTATTATAAGGAATAAATAATAGAACTCTAGTAACTTATCTTGCATATGGAAAACATTCAACAAATATTAGCTGAGTTTTTTTTCCCTAGTTAACAGTGAGATTGTTTTTTTTTTTCCTAGTTAACAGTGAGATTGTTTTTGCTTGCTTAAAAATTTTCTACATGTGTTTCATCATGACAAGTGTATTCTTTAATCGCCATCACCTATTTCACCCTCCTCCAACTAACTCCCTTCTCCTCTGGTAACCATCAGATTGTTCTCTATAGTGAACAGTTTGTTTTTTGGTTTGCCTCTCCTCCTCCCCACCCGACCCATGTTCATTTGCTTTGTTTCTTAATTCCACATATGAGTGAAATCCTGTGGCATTTGTCTTTCTCTGGTTTACTTTGTTTCACGTTATACTCTCTAGCTCCATCCATGTCATTCAAATGGTGAGGTTTTATTCTTTTTAATGGCTGAATAATATTCCATCATTAGCTATTGTTGTTTTTCACTTGCCATACCATTTAACTTATCAGAACATGTAATATTTCATGATGAACACTGAATGGGAACAGAATGTGGACCAATAATGCAGGTCACAATTTTCATGTCCTGTTGATATCTGCACAAAATAGTTCTCTAAGTCTGCTGCAGGCAAACTACAGCCTGTGAGCAAACTGCAGGCAAACTACAGCCTGCCTATCTGCTGCAGGCAAACTACAGCCTGCCTATTTTTGTATGGCTGTCAGGCTAAAAACTTTTTTTTTTTTTTACATTTTTAAGAGGTTTTGAAATAAAACAGAATAAAGACCAGATGATAGAGGATATTCATGGCCCACAAGCCTAAAATATTTACTATGTGGCCCTTAAATGAAGTTCTTTATTGTTTATAGTTTTAAACTTAATGAATTAAAGAATTAAGAGCAGAGTTAAAAATCCAAGTTTGTTTTGAAGCTCCTGGGTGGCTTAGTCGGTTGAATGCCAGACTCAGCTCAGGTCATGATCTCAGGGTTCATGGGATTGAGCCCTGTGTCAGGCTCTGGGGGTGTGTCCCTCCCCCACTCGCTTGCTCCTTCTCAAAAATAAATACTAAAAAAAATCCAAGTATGTTCTGTGAGACTATTTTCTCTTTTTGGGTTATTAGATTTATGAAATTTGTTTTTACTTCGTCTACCTATGACATGAAAGTCAATCTCCTTACTGAGGTTCATGGTCTTTCTCATGGTAGCATCTCGCCAAAAATATGCATCTGTTTCATACTGTACCATTTCTTTTAATCACTACTATAAAAAGCCAATCTACAGCTAGTAGATCATTTATCTATTATGCAAATTGTATCTAGATGCAAATTGTTCGCATCTGGATGAGACTAGAGGGGTTTAAAATGGCACTCTTGTTGTTTTTTTCTAAGTCTCTTTTTTTGCTTTTGAGTTTTTTATTGCCTAATTGGTCCCACCTTGGAAGTTAGCAAAGCTAGAAAAGTAGTCAGAATTCCTAAAGCAACTGTCCAGTGACTCAAGAGAAGGATCGTAAGTAGGTGGACAAGCTGGCAGGAAAAAAAGGGCGAAGGAAGGAGAAAGAAGTAGACCCTTGAGGACTGCTTCAATATTGCCTCAGCAGGACTCCCAAAAGCCCACCTGCTTCCACAGTGACCTCTTTTTCAATCTCTCAGGGTTTCAGATTCAATTCAAGTAAGGATAGTTTGCCTGAGTCTCACAGGACTGGCTAAAAGCTGTTGTGACATAACCGAATCTGCAATCTTTTCCAAGATACCCACAGGCGTTTCAACTATGGGTCTACGGGGGCTCGCTTCACATCAGGCGTTCTTTTTTCTGAAGGCATGTGGACTGTAGCTTATTTGATGCCACTCTATCAGTAAAGATATGCATGATAGGGGCGCCTGGGTGGCTTAGTCGGTTGAGTGCCAGACTTCAGCTCAGGTCATGATCTCACAGCTTGTGGGTTCGAGCCCCGCGTCGGGCTCTGTGCTGACTGCTCAGAGCCTAGAGTCTGTTTCGGATTCTGTGTCTCCCTCTCTCTCTGACCCTCCCCCGTTCATGCTCTGTCTCTCTCTGTCTCAAAAATAAATAAACGTTAAAAAAAAATTTAAAAAAAAAAGATATGCATTATAAATCTTCTTAGTTATTTTTAACAAGTGTCTGCAAATTTGGAAAGAATGACAAACTTAGGTCCCTGACATAAAGAAATTTGTGATAAATACCCTATAAACTATGCGAGATGCTTGAATAGTATTCCAAGTAACTCAGGAATTGACAACATCTGGCAAATAAGCCTAAGGTTTTCAAATGGTACTCTTATCAAATATACAGCAAGCTTATTTTTAAAAAGTCTCCTCTGTTCTTTATAACTTGCCTGTTAAGACATGTGAATTGGAGATAGAATTCTGTCCCAGGGTATAAGGGTAGAAATGATGAGTAAAAATACAGCATGAGAGAGACTTTGGCTTCTGAGAGGTAACATCTAGAACTACATTGTCTATGGTAGCCATTAGCTACATGTGCTTATGGAACATTTGAACATAATTTGAGGAACTTTTCAGTATTATTCAATAGTAATGAATTTAAATTTTAGTTTATAGGGGTACTTAATTATTGGGAAAATTTAAAATAAGTTGGCAACAACTTAGTATGAGAATCTACTTTTTTAATGTAAGTTTTATGAAATTAAAATACAGATCAAATATCTTTTTAAAAGGTAGCTGTCCGGGGCACCTGAGTGGCTCAGCTGGTTACGCGTCTGACTTTGGCTCAGGTCATGATCTCACGGTTTGTGAGTTCGAGCCCCATGTCGGGCTCTGTGCCGACAGCTCAGAGCCTGGAGCCTGCTTCAGATTCTGTGTCTCTCCTTCTGTCTGTCCCTCCCCAGCTCGTATTCTGTCTCTCTCTGTCTCTCAGGAATAAATAAAACATTAAAAAAAACCCAAAACTTAAAAGGTAGCTGTCCTATGGGGCACCTGGGTGGCTCAGTCACTTAAGCATCTATCTCTTGATTTCGACTCAGGTCATGATCTCACATCTTACAGGATTCAGCCCTGCATCAGGCTCTGTGCTGACAGGTTGGAGCCTGCTTGAGATTCTTTCTCTCTGCCTCTCCCCCGTGCATGCGCGCGCTCTCTCTCTCTCTCTCTCTCTCTCTCTCTCTCCTCTCTCTCTCTCAAAATAACTAAACTTAAAAAAATAAAATAAAAAGCTGTCCAACTTGAAATGGGTTGAGAATTAAAGATACACAACGGAATTAGAAGGCTTAGTATAAAAAATGTAAAATAGCTTATTAATACGTTTTTATATTGACTTTCATTGACATTTAGGGTTACGGTGAGTTCAATAAGATGGTAACAAAATTTCACCCTGTTTTTCCCTTTTAAACATGACTATTAGAAAGTTTAAAATGACTTTAAGTGGCTTGCAGTACATTTTCATTACAGTGCACTTACCTGTAACAATTCAAAATGAAAGACTGGTTTCCAGAGACAGTGAGTTTAACATTGCTAGATGTGCTTAAGTTATTTCCTGAATGCCTGAGACCGCTAAATTATCAAGTCCTCAACTCTCCATCAGTTCTGTGTCATCCATTCATTCATTCAGCATGCATGATTACTTGTCCACCATGTGTCATCACGTTGCTAAGAATCGGCCCCGATAGCAAGATGAAAGTGTAAACTACTTTAATATAAACAGTGGGTATTATAATTGGTATGCAAAAACCATGGTGTTAAGAATATCAGAGAAGTATGAAGACCTTCCTGAGGAGTTGTCATTTTGAGCTCCCAATTAAAGAGTAAGTAGGAGTTTTAAAGGCGTAGAGGGGGGAAGGGGGATGTCAGAAAGAAAGAAAAATAAATGCAGGAGAGGGCTTGGAATGTGGTGGAACTGTGGGGCCAGTGTTGACGTTACTCAGCACAAGGGCAGGAGACCGAAGCTGGCGAAGGAGGAAGAAATCGATCACGACCGACCTTCCACACCATTTAAAGGACTTCAGGTTTTACTTTGTAGGCAATAAAGTCACTGACACTCTAAATGTGGTGACATGATTATAAGAATTAAGTTTCAGAAACAACATTGTGTTGATTCTGAGGAGGATGCACAAGGCGTACTTTTGGCCAGAGGTAGACAGTTTGGTAAGCTATTGCAGTGGTCCTGGCAAGAAATGATGCGGCCCTGAGCAGGGGCACACACAGAGGGCAAATGATCGCTAAGGGAACAACAACACGCTAGCCCAGGATTCCAGTTGGGAAGGTTCCTTTTACCCAGGGCACAGGAGAGATGAAGACATCTGGCGGAGTAATAGTTCAGTCTTGTGCATTTGAGATTGAAATACCTATGGGGAATCCATACGGAGAAGTCTGTTAGATCATTCTCTGTACATTATCCAATAAGGCAAAGAAAAATGCAGAGGGAATGGGAATAACCTTAAAACTTGAAGCATCACAGAAAATCCCAGTATGATTTCATCTTGAAATGAATGGTCTTAAAAGTATATTATGTACTTTGTCTTGCTTCCCAAGCAAGGAAATGTAAGGAGAGATTTACTCTAATTAATGTTCTGTATAAGCAACTGCTGAGAAAGTCAGTTATACAACAGGGAAGCTTTGGCAGCCCCCTAAATGATCAGTGTTAGGGCAGGGGTTAAGTAAACAGCAATGTGTACTATCTTTGGAACATTTTGTACATTGAAATTATATTTCAGAGAATACTTAATCAGTAAAATATTCATTATATGATAAGTGAGAAAAAAAGCAGGATATAAAACTATGAGCAGTACAGTCCTAATTTTGTTTAAATAGATATCTAGTGATAGAGAAATAAGGGCAAGAACTCCCTTTATGAAATAGGATTATAGATAACTTTAATTTTCCACTTTGTTTTTACTAAATGTTTGACACTTGAAAATGTACCAAAGACTAGGGAATAAATGGTTTCTGTAAAAAGGAGTATTCAATTCCACTGAATTTTAAAAGTAATATTACTGAGTTATAGACAAAAATAAAACTGAAATCCATTCGACCTCTCATTTTGGATATGAGTATGGCACGCTCTCATTTTATGTCACTGTTATCCTGGAAGTAGAAAAGTTCATTTATTTATACAAGTTAATATACGTGCTGTGTGCACATTATAAGCTTATTACCCCAAATTAGGGAAAACTTTTGCCATTCAAACCGAGACAACTTTGAGAATTGAAGGGCCAGTAATAATTACTCTCGGCAACAGGTACCCATCTAGACATATGGTCACACATTCACCTGGATTAAAATTTAAGGTCTCAGATTGTGAATAGAAAGTTAACCTTTAATATTATGTAATTTCCTTTTACTTTTTTTTGTAGGAGTAAATATTTTGGGGCTAACATGTATGAATGAACTAAATCACAAAATGTCACTTACAGGCAGCTCTTTTTCCAACAATTGGCTTGCTCACTAGATTGCAAAATTCAGGTGTGAGGGTAATTCATTCTTGATGGGCTGATATAACAGGGCAAAGGGGTAAAAATCCACCTGTTTCAAAATTGATTTATACTATGTTGGCTTTTCTGGAGTTTATAAAGTTCCATTTGAAACAGAGTGTGGAGTACATCATATTCTGACCTTTGAACAAATTTTATCTTCTGGCTGTTTTCCTAAACAAATGGAAAATCTTTTGATGGTAAGCATTCACAAGTATTAATACCTGATGCGCTAAAGTGTATTACAAATGGCATGAAGTTTCACAAGGACTGATGTGACTAAATATATATTCATACAGTCATTTAAACAGCTAAGATTTGTGCTAACTTCTGTAGTTAATGAAAGTAAATGACTAGGGGGAAAACACTTTCCTAAACAAGTATAGTAAATGCTAGAGAATACATTAAAAAGATCATGTCTCCTCTTTGTCAGTAAATACTGTCAAAAAGAGGTGACAAAGGAAAAGAAAACCCAACAGTCCATAAAATCATACGCTTAAATTTATGCATAGTGCTTTGTACTTTTTAAATTTTTTAAAATGTTTATTTTTGAGAGAAAGACAGAGTGTGAGCATGGGATGAACAGAGAGACACAGAATCTGAAGCAGGCTCCAGGCTCTGAGCTGTCAGCACAGATCCTGACATGGGGCTTGAACTCCTGAGCCATGAGATCATGACCTGATCCAAATCGCTTAACCAACTGAGACACCCAGGCACCCCTTCGTTGTTTTTTTTTTTAAAGCTTATTTTGAGAGAGAGCACGTGTGTGAAAGTAGGGGAGGAGCAGAGAGAGAAGGGGAGAGAGAATCCCAAGCAGACTCCATACTGTCAGCTCAGAGCCCCACACAGGGCTCTATCTTAGGAACTGTGAGATCATGACTTGAGCTGAGATCAAGAGTCAGACACTTTAACCGATGGAGCCACCCAGGTTGCCCCACTTTTAATTTTTTAGTAGAATTAAAATCATAAGCTGCTTAGTTTTCTTAGTTAAATAGAGCTAGTAAAATACTAAGTGCACTTTATAATTTGCTTTTAACAAAAAGTATATTAAAAATGATGACAAACAAGCTTATTAAATATTTTGAATTTTAGAGTGAATTTTTGGTGGTATTGGGATTACTGGATGGAGAGAGACTAAGATTTCCACAAAGGGAGCCAAGCATTTAAAAAACCTTATTTTTGTTAAAGTTGACAAAAATCTGAGAGAAAGCTTTACAAATAAGAAACCTGACAATTGAAGTATTTACATGTTCTTGCTAAAAATAAAACCAAGAATTTCAAGTCTTGATACACATGTGGTTAAAAATGCATTGGATTGTCTGTTGTTTTGAAACACAAATAAATTGGTAGGATAAACATAACTCGGCTTTGAAATGTCTGATGGACCCATGTTCCCCTACTTTCTATAAATGTTACCAGGATGTTAGAAGTTTAATGTTGTCATTTCAATGCTAGAAATAAGTTTATGGTAGCTTTGGAAATAACATTCCTCCCACTTGGATAATGATGTTTCAAGCTACATATCCATTCAAAAGCCTCTATCAAGAATTAAACAGATTTAAACACCACATCAAGGCATGAAAGCCAACTTTGTGTTGTTTTGATAACTCATAAGATAATTGGATTTTAGAAGTTGTACTGGAATGTTAACAGAGAGAAGTCTCTTGTGGCAGGGACATCATGGCATGACAAGAAAAGAGGGGCAGCTTGATGGAAGACGCACAGCAGTGAGAGAAGACACCTGGATTTGAATCCACATTTTGTCTCCCCAGTTTTCTGACCTGAAATTAAATGCTGGTCGCCAGTGGCTTCATACCTTCCTGTAGATATGATTTCGGGCTCCCCACCCCCATAAAGCCTAAACTTCTGAGGAAGGAACTCACACATGAAAATGATAACCAAGTAGCTTATAAAGTCCCTGGAGGAGATAATGACTGTAGTGATCATACTGTAATGCTCTCTAAGGTTCACCAAGCTTTGAAAGTAGAGTATTCTATGGTTTGTTCCCAGATTTGTTACAAGAAGGTAACTAGTACTTAGGAAGCTGGTCTGTGATTCTATCCACTAGAGGACAGGAGTAAATGTGCATACCCATATTTGTAATCATCCTAGTGGGGCCCACTGAAATAAAAACCTGTGTTGCAGAGACATGCGTTTCAAAGAAACACGTGAATAAAATTAGGGTCAATATGCTGAACACAGCCATAAGCATTGTTACAGGGTTATGGAAACTCCTGATCTAGAAAATATTTAAATACCATAGTACAATAAATAGGCAATTACTCTGAGACTAGGTCCCCTGGAAGAAGTCTGCTGGTTGAGAAAGACCCCAACACTGGCAGTGAGGTGACCCATGAACAGCTTGGGGTTGTCCCATCCCTAGGTGGGGGCTTGAATCTCCCTGCAATGTGCTATATACTGGTTTTTTCCATCTTTGTAGCTCAGCCCAGTACTTCGTGTGCAATAAATGTTTAATTAAAGCTTGTTAATCAATTGGAGGCATTCCTGGGAGTTGGTTCTCTGTATGGCCACTTGTCAGATTTTTGATTTTTGATAAATCATTGATCTCAGACTCTGTTGGCTTTGTGGATTAAAGAATTTCTGAAGATCTTTCACATCCTAAATTGTGTATTTAGCACTCTCACCTTTTCAGTCATTTTATCTATTTTTTTTTAATGTTTATTTATCTCTGAGAGAGACGGAGACAGAATGCAAGTGGGCAGAGAGAGAGGGAGGCACAGAATCCGAAGCAGGCTCCAGGCTCTGAGGTGTCAGCACACAGCCTGACTTGGGGCTTGAACTCAAGAGCTTTGAGATTCTGACCTGAGCCAAAGTCTGATGCTCAACCAACTCAGCCACCCAGGTGCCCCAATTTTATCTATCTTTCCTGCCCTTCTCTGTTTGAGAATAAGGCCTTCTTACCATGATTTTTAATACATTTTTATCTCTGATTACTTCATTTTCTGTTACAAAATTTTTGCAAAGATGAAGTAAGTTTGCTGGCAGGTAGACTGTACCTATGTGTAAATTTCTTAATCTTCCTGAGATTCACTTTCTTGAATAGCAAATGAGGATACTATCTGTATCACAATGTGGTCAAAGATAACATGAGATGTAATACTTAAAGTATCTGGTATAACCTTTGTTTGATTTCTCACAAATATTCTGTATTTTTCTCTCTGATAGGCCTAATTGTGTAGTGCTATATTATCTTCTCATATATAAGTAAGAATTTATGGGGAATCTTGTTAAAACAGACCATTTTAATGCATGGTGGGTCATATTATGTCCTCCATAACAATACACTACTAAATATAGAAATACCTTGATATCATTAGGACATAGGTAAGCAATATTCACCTTCTTCAATAATAATAATAACAGGAGTCTAAATTTTCTAAAAGAACTGGAAGAAACATGTGTTCTATGTATTAACCAAATGTGATAAATTGATGAATTTGCAACAAAATAGAAATATTTTGCATTTTCAATCATTTCTGACTGAAACACAGTCTTCTCTTTATAAAGTACTCAGTCATGCTGTAATTTCCTGCATATTTAAATGTTCATTTTGTTAGAATTAGCAAGTATTGTCATCCTTACTCCCGATGTGATGAGATGAAAACGTCTCCACTGTCTGAATCATTTATCCATTAGTGGCACTGAAATAAAACCATAGCTGAAATATAATTAAGAAATTAAGTGTTTGAATTCCAACAAAGGCAAAATGACAGATTGGTTTTGGAATAGCTGTTGGCAAGGCATAGATATAATGCCTGTGACCAATATAGACATGGCATTTTATTATTTTCTGGCTCTGTATGATTTTCTGGCTCTGTGTGAAAACCCTGATTCTTCTTGCCCCATCAAAAGGAATGAAGAGATGTCTGGACTATGGGGGTTGTTTCCTACTAAGTGCCTTGTCTCTGTAGGAAGAATCAAATCACAACAATAGGACAGCAGAGGCCCATGAAAGAGGGTACTCAAAGTGCAGAAACAGATTTTCTTTTACCCAAAATGTGTTTCATGCTTCTAGACCAACTGTCTCACTCACTTTAATTCAAGATCTCCCTTAAGAATGGCGTCTTTCTTCTTAGCCATAAGATGACTATAAAACATTTTCCAAGGAAATGTCTTTTTTGAGTAAATCCACTCACACCATAATAGAGGATGTAGATTATGTTTGACTGGAGCTAAAGAAAGGAGCTTCCTAGATACTCTGATGAAAGCCAGGCAGATGCCCAGAGCGCACACACCACACCAAATCTACAAATTTTTGAATCGCTCAAAATACAAAATGGGACACCAAAAAGCCAAGATGTAAATGGTAACGTGAAGAATAGCACTGTTTTTCCCATGAGGACTATCACCAAGAATCTCTAAAATAGAAGACAGGATTCTGCTTTTGACACTTCTCTAATGCTCCCAGGGCCACATATCATGCAGCCTGGCCTGTAGGCACCCCATAGTTACGCCCTACTTGAAGTTGACAGCTCTGTCCTGGCCACTTCCAGGGCCCCTTCACACCTAAATTCCATGCCCACACTTCTGTCCCTGAACCTTTGTTTGATTGCTTCCTCTTCTTGGAATATCTCTCCTCTGCTTCTAGTGAACTGTGACTCAACCCTCAAAGCTAGCTCAAATGTCAACTCTGAAATCAGTCACTTTCTGGAACTCTTATCTCTATCCACAAGCAGAATTAAGTTCTTCCCTCTTCTGTGTGCCTGTGACTCTTGTGCTTACCTGCACATGGCACTTGACACATTGCATATGACAAAATACAGTATCACTAGTGCCATTTGTATTACACTTTTTTGCATGTGCCCGTCTCCTCTATTAGTGAGTTCTCTGCACTTCCCCCCACCCCTCCCCACCCCTTCCCACCCCTTCCCACCCCTTTCACAATCCAGTGCCTGAAACATAGTAGTCATTAAATCACATCATGTATATGTGAATATTCTCAATGGAATTAGTAAAATCCACACCATGCTTGTGTACAAAAGTCTAAAGCCCTCACATGCAAATGAAGTGGTCTCTGCTCATCTGCAATTAAAAAAAAAAGCAGTGCTATCTTTATAGATCTATGTTTTCCAAGGATTTATTTACTGATGAATCATTAAGGTGCTTTTAGCTTATCAAAATTGAATTGGTTGAACTTGGCAAAGTGATTTTCCTCCTCCTATTTCCCAAGCTAATTTTTTGTGTTAAGAATGAATTCTCAGTAGTTCAGTGTTGCTGGAGGGAATGCTAGATGAAGGGATTGGTTGAGATGAGGCCCCAGAGGCAGAAAGGTCCAGAAGTTTGTTCTGCCACATAAATATCTGCAATGACGTGGCTGCCTGAAGTGGCCTATTGTGTGGAGAGAGAGAATAGTTGCGGACATGTGCTTTTGATATCCAAACAATATTGAGGGTTATTTTCTGGGTTTCTTTATGTGTCAAAATTTGACAAAGATAATCTTCTGGGAGAACTTTATCCCTGCTCTCATAAAATGTTTACTCAAATGCATCTAACAGTGTTTCATGTCTCACAGTGTGAGAATATCACCAGGAGCTTTCCGGTAATTGTTAGAAGCCTTTCCACATGTACAATAAGGAGGGTGTGGTTTATAGGGCACACAGAGCTATTTCCAAGAAACAAAATTCTGCCCAACAGGTTTAGACACAAAGTCTTAGCTACACAAATGGCTAAACATGCTTGGTTATGACATGTACAAGGAGTCATTCCAAGCTAGCAAAACCTGCCAACTTGAATGCAGAAAGGGCTGAGGGTCAGTCTTAGCCATTGGCGGCTCCATTTATGAAATGCACTCCAGTCTGTGTAGAAAGCCAGTTTTCCCTCCTTCTGTGTTACTTAAGTAATCTGAGAGAATGTGGGGTACCATTGCTTCCAGTAGCTCCAGTTAAGGCTTTCTGTAATGATAGGTTTCTACTGAAATAATAAGTTTATGCTCATTTACTCACCAAAATCCCCTTTGCCACAGTCTTATGAGGATCAAAACTATAAATGGTAGAGAAAACAAAGACAGGATATTTTAAATCCATAAATCTGTTGTCTGGACATAATTGCCCTTGTCCCCCGTTCAGCTCTTAAAACAGCGAAAACATAAATATAGATCCTTAATTTCTCCCTGCCGGTCTCTTAAATTTACACATATATTTACACACACATGCATGTGCATTTGTGTGTGTGTGTGTGTGTGTGTGTAGTTCTCCCATAAATAGGTCTGATGGCACATTAAAAAGGGAGTGCCTTTGGCTTTTGGACAAACCTACCTTTTCCAGATAATAGATTCTCTCCAGACAGGTTTAAACACAAAAACGCAGTCACCAACTGTTTATAGGAGGCAAAATGAAGTCTATGAATGTGTAGAATTCACTCTTTTATTGGTGTTTTATTCTTTATTGGTGTTTTATTGGTGTTTTATTTTTTTTAACGTTTATTTTTGAGAGAGAGAGAGAGAGGCACAGAGTGTGAGCAAGAGAGGAGCAGAGAGAGCGGGAGACACAGAATCCAAAGCAGGCTCCAGGCTCCCTTGGAGCTATCAGCACAGAGCCCGACATGGGGCTTGAACTCACGAACAATGAGATCATGACCTGAGCCCAAGTCGAACCCTTAAATGACTGAGCCACCCAGGTGCCCCTGGAATTCTTAACTTAGATGTAATTTTATTATGATTTATTTGGCGTGACAAATTTCAATGCCAAAAATATTATAGGAAAGCATTAATTACATGTAAAAATACATCCAAAGAATATAGTAATTAATAAGGTGTATCTGCCACATTTAGTGTGTACACATACACAAAGTCCATAGTATGGACCATTATTACATCCTAGAATGGTTTATATGCCTTATCTTGCTCTGTAGAAATGAGTCTTTGTAACCATAAAAATGACTTTTGTTAGTCATCCAAAGGGAAAGTTGGGAGATGGTTCAACTAATTGTAAAGAAATGACAAGTTTTTGTTTTTTGTTTTTGTTTTCTGAAATTCAACTCCTTGGTAATCTTGATTCCCTAACTCATTTGTGGCAACAATCACTGTTGCCAGGGCAGCAGCCCATCCCAAGTTTCTCTGCTGACTCTATTGCCTCATCCTGGCTCAGAAGAGATGATGTATTGGATTGACCACTGGATAAGTGGTTCATTACCATACTGACAGAGAGAACATGCCAACTCTACAGGAATTATAAGCCTGAGACAAGAAAAGAAATGGTAGTGGTTACCAGGTCCAGGGCTCTAGTAAATTACTCATTCATCTTCTGATACCCTTCCATTTCTTCTGGGAAACCTCTTCCTTTCAGGCTATGTGGTTTGAATAGGGTTTTCCACACCCTCACCTTCAGGAGTGAGCCTTAGGTTGGTTTAAGCCAATTAGCATTTTGAGTGATTAGAGTAATTGATGTGGGGATTTACTTGCATCCACATTTGAACAGTAAGCAGGCTCAATATGTTTACCTGTTAATAGACAAAAGTTCTACTTTGTGAACTTGAAGCTGAAAAAATATAAATTCTCTTTTTTCAAGTTTTTATTTAAATTCCAGTTAACATACAATAGAATATTATTTTAGGTATTGAATTTAATGATTCATCACTTACATACAACACCCTGTGCTCATTACAAGTGCCCTCCTTAATACCCATCACCTATCCCTGCTTATCTTCCCTCCAGTTACCATCAGTTTTGTTTCTTCATTTGCCTTCTTTCTTCTCCCACTATGTTCATTTCTTTTGTTTCTTAAATTCCACATATCAGTGAAATCATGTTTTTTGTCTTTGACTGACTTATTTCACTTCGCATAATACTCTGTAGCTCCATCCATGTCATTGCAAATAGCAAGGGTTTCATTTGAAGAAACATAAATTCTGAAGCTATCTAGATCCCAACAGAGGAAAGCTTACTTGAGAATGCACTGTATTGAAAATATCCAAGTTCAGAGACACAGAAAATCAGGCCTTGGTGACTTCTTTAGAACCCCTGAATTAAGGCCTATCTAAAGCCAGCATTATTCTTGGACTTCTCATTACAGGACTCAGTAGATTGCTTATATGTTTAGGCCAGTTTAGTTACTTGCTATGGGAAGAATCCTTTCTAATACAACTTATCACCTTATCATCGAAGCACCAGCTTAGATTTTTACCTTCTTGGTTGTGACTCAGAAAGGATGATGGCAAGTAAAACCATATCCTGACAGCTGTCCGTGGCATCAGAGTGGGATCTCATGTTTGTTGATGTGTATGATTATATATCGATGTATATGCTATGCATGTGTGTCTTTGTATATGTGTGTATATCATTGCAATGTATATGAGTATAACACATATTGAAACAGAGTTCAGTGGGTTAATAAATGTCCTGCTGTCTAAGCAAAAGGAGTTTGGGGTTGCTAATTTTGCTTCCAAAAATCCATAAATCACGAAAGTACAACCTGATGCTTCAGTGGGGGGAAATAAGCCATAGGAAGATCAGGTTCTAATATCTTAAGGATTAAGCAGTGTTAGGGAAGGAAGGTTGTGCTGATTAATAGAGACCCCTCTAGTGGCCATAAACAGGTACACAGAGGGAATCAAAATCGTATTTTCTCATCTGTACTGCTCGAGTATTTTGCTTCTTTTTGTACCCTGCAGCTAACGTTGTCTTATTGTGTCCATGTAAGTTCAAATAAAGCTGGATGCTGAAAAACGCCCCACAGGCAAACAGCAGTCTTGTGCATTGGATTATAGCTTAGAAGCTGACAGATTTAAAGTGGCTCATAATATACCAGAAAAGAGATGGGGTCGGCTATATACTCAGTAATATTCAATGACATTATAAAAAATCCACTAAAGCAAGTGTGACACCTTGTTAAGTCCCAACAGCACAGGCCAGGAGAAATGGTATTGGTTATGCAATATTTTACCATGTGAAAATGAAGTTTGTTTCAAAGATCATCTCAGTAACCATTAACCAGTATTGAAGGCACAAGTGTTATATGAGCTGCTCAAAGGTATTCTACATTTTGTATTTATACCAAAAAATGCTAATATATCTGCTGTAAAAATGTAGCAATTAAACCTAGCTAGTAAGCCAACAAGAAAGATAATAATGAAAAATAGATGATATACTGTGTGACAGAAAGTATCAGCAATCATCGAGGAGTATTCTAATATCCCTGGAAATCTATTAGTAATCGACTGAAATAATTTGAACTTTCTAGATTGAAAACTGGGATAGAAAGCAAATAAACAGATAATAATAAATATCCACACATACTTATTTCAAAGATAATCTTGATTTTCTGAAAGTACAATGAATATTGATCAGAAACTGAAGTTAAGACTTACTTAAGATGTTTCAAATGTAATAATTTGAAATGTATTGTTTGATGGAAGTCTTTCAAGATTAATTTGGCTGTATGGTGTGTTTCTGATAACAGGTTGGCAGACTTGGCCCTTTGAGTGCCCATGTTAATGTGTAGAAGTCAAGGACAAGTCTGACATACAGAATTGTAGAGGAGTTTAATTCATAGTTCTCACAGCCTATTATTAAGAGCTCTTGCAGTTTTGTTAGCTCAGAGGATGCATAATCTGACAAAGAATGACCCATCAGTCAGTGACTTCTACAAATAACTTAAAATACCCTCTTCATTGTAACAGTTTACCCTCTTTTCCCAACCAAATGACTCAACTATCAAAGATGTTATGGGATAAGGTGTCAACTGGCCAACTGTTAACTTTTCTCCTAACTGGGAAATATTTGTACTTGGATGTCTCTTCCTATCTTCTTGAGATGAGCGATTGGCCTCTTATGACCTTTAACATCAGCTAATAACTTGTCAATTCCAATCATCAGTAGATCAAACAAGCCATTGAAAATATGCAAGTTCCTAACAGGTAAAGAAATTCAATGGCAAAGGACTATAGTATTGCCTGATGAACAAATAGGACATGATCAGAACAAAAACCACTACTTAAGTGGAGAGTTCACAAATGTTTACAAGTGAGAAAACTCAAAGTCAGAGGTACGAAGCTGCCCAAATCGTGTAGCTGAGAAATGAAGGAGTCAGGATTTCAACCCAGGTGAGGTGACTCCAGAGAACTCCCTTTTAACTATCATTCCTTAGCAGAGTGATCCAAGTACTACAAGTATGTCTTGAGGAAATACTCTAACTCATTAGCAAAATTATTGACCCCCAAATTTTTAAAACTAGATTTGAAGCTTCTGAAAAGACTTAAAATATGAGTTTTGTTTTCAGAAACATGCTTGCTATGTTCATTATTACAGTTATAATCTCTTTAGAAGATTTTTTTGTAATGTTATTTAAATTTACACAGCAAGTATATATGCATGTGTCACAATGTTTTCTCGCATATACCATTTATTCAACTAACACTTATGGAGTGCTTTTAATGTGGCCAGGAACTCTTCTAAGAACTGTGAATACATCATACCTTATGAAGCTTATATTCTAGTATGGAGAGATGGGAAAGGAAGATGAGAAATATCTACACTATATAGTACAGAGAGAATATGTTAAGTACAATACAAAATAAAACATGCTAAGTAGGATTGAGCTGCTAGAGCAGGGGATTCATCTAAGGAGGATGGACAGTGACATTTGAGTAAAGATTTGAAAGAAATAAGGAAAGCAGCCACGTGGCTATATCTGGTGGAAGAAAACCTTGGATCTAGGAGACACCAGTACAAAGATTCTGATTTTTCTAGTGTGTTTGAAGAATAGGAAACAGATCTATGTGTCTGGGGCAGAATAAACAAGGAGTACAGTAGGAGGTGATGGTATTAGACAGGTGTTAGATGAAATCTTATAGGTCCTTGTAAGGAACTAGAGTTTTTAGGATATTTATTTTGAGATAAAGAGAACATGTGAATGGGCGAGGGGCAGAAAGAGACAGAAACAGAGCGAGAGAGAAAGTGAGAATGAATGAATACCAAGCAGGTTCCATGATGTCAGCACAGAGCTCGATGGGGGACTCAAACTCATGAAATGTGAGATCATGACCTGAGCTGAAATTGAGTCAGATGATTAACAAATTTAGCCACCCAGGTGCCCCAGGAACTACATTTTTAATGTGCATGCAATAAGCCACCAGGGACTTTGGAGCCAGAGAGTGACATGGCCTGATTTAGTGTTTCAACAATGTTACTCTGGCTGCATTGAGAAGAGACTGAAAGAAGACAAAAGTAGAAGAAATGGTACCAGTTATTGCAATAATCCAGGTGAGAGTGCGTGTTGATTTGGACCATGGTAGTCATAGTAATGGCGGTGACAAATGATAGAATTCTAGGTATGTTTAGAAGGTAGAGCTAACAGATTCTAAGGCATGACATGAATGGTGGAAGAGAAGGTCAGGAGACAAGAATTTAGTACAAGATTTTTGGCCTGAGCAAAATTTGGAGTTGTCATTTACTGAAACGTTAAGACTGTATGTGGAGTGAGTTTGGGAGTAGTTAGATGAATCTGGAGTTCAGACAGATTGACTAAGATGTCAGACTAAGATGTCAGACAGACTAAGATGTCAATTGAGGAGGCATCTGTTTAAAGCCATGAGATACATAATGGCAAATAGATAAACACAGTTTTTATTTTAAGCAATTTGTCAGAGTGAATATTCAGAGAAATTCTTCCAGGTGTAGAACACCTAAAATGCTAGGTAAAATATAATGAACTTATAAGTAAGTCTGAGCTCTAGTAATGAAAACATTCAGAGGCCAGACAAAGAATAAAGACTGATCATAGAGTGTTAAGCCAAATCTAGACTTTGCTTTGATCTGAGGGCATCTGCCAATTCCTGATAGCTCAATTCCTGGATTTTAACTGGCCACACATATTTAGGGTCAGAAATAAAGCTTTGAGCTTCCAAAGTATGGTGTTCAGATCAGAGGTAACTTTAGTAAGGCAGCAAACTTCAAATTACAACTTTCTTAGAGAGTTCATTAGGATAAATTAGCCTACCACTAGAAAGGAGATAGTGATAGACTTAGGACTGGTTGGAGACATGCATTTATGTGAATTAGGGCACAGGAGTAATACTACTTGTGTGACCCATGAAAACCCTCCCTCTGAAAATTATGTTTCTAGCATACTGTTGAGCTGTTGGTGACATCAGGAATAAAGGGAATCAAAAGCTATTCCTATTTGGAAGGTAGGATTCAAATACTTATATGTGTTAGACATTTCTTTCTCCATGACTCTTTTCCCCTGCCACTTTTATCAGGATCTTCTTTCTATTGTCTCTCCTCTTGTATCCTTTTCCATTTTGATTCCATTCTCAGCAATTTTGCTCAGAGTTGGATCCATTCTGGAAGAGAACCAAGTGCGGCAGTTGTCAGAGTTCACAGAGACAAGGCTCTTGCACCTCCCTGCCACTGGAGCAGATAAAACCCTTCACAGTTTGAGCTGTTGTTCCCAAATGGACTCACTGTACTTCCTGGTGGATCCCTCGTGGCTATTTTATAGTTCTGTTGTTAGACACCATGTTGCTTCCCATTGCTGCTTCCTGCAGAGAGTTGCTGATAGCATTCGGGTCTTGTGACCGTTGGTGGATTGTCCCCACTCACTTGTAGTTTTGATTTCATGGGGACATCTTGTTTCCTAGGTATTCTAAATGTTTTCTTTGAGTTTGGGTTTTGCTATCCATTTTCTCTGTTTTCATACCGGGATTTGTAAAGCACCACAAACTATGTCCACCAGTACTATGATCTTTAAAATCCCTATAACATTAAAAAAAAAAAAAAAGAACCAACATATATATATATATATTATATATATATATATATATAGTATATATATACAGAGAGAGAGAGATATGTGTATATATATACATATGTGTATATAGATGTGTGTATATATGTGTACATATATACATATATGTATACATATACGTACATATACACGTGTGTATACATACACACGTGTACATGTATATGCATATGTGTATGTACATGTAGGTGTATACATGTATGTATATGTATAAGCATATATACACATATCTATATACACTTATCTATATATATCTATCTATATCACAAGTATACATGTATAAATACCAAAAAACACAAGACATTCTTGGAATAATGGTGCATGAAGAAAGAACAAGCAGAAATTGTTAAATAGTAAAATGCATAAACTGAAATAATTATAATGCGTGGTAATTAGGCCAGCCACAGAATAAAATTATTAATAGTCATAGAATTTCTTTGACTGGTTCTGTGGTCAGTTGGTCTCTTCTGCATGGCTTGCCACACCTAGCATTACAGTGACCTTCCAAGTTTTTTGCCTACCTATGATCTATCAAAACCTTCTCTTTAACCCTTATGTCCCAGTCAACCATAATTCAGTGTTAAGAATGTTAACTAGTATTTTTGAAAACACTAGACTGAATAGAAATATCAACTTAGACATTAATTGACTGGAACAATGTCTATTTGTATTTTCTGCCCATTTTTAATTGGATTAGTGTGTGTGTGTGTGTGTGTGTGTGTGTGTGTGTGTGTTGACTTGTACAAGGTTTTATATATTTTAAATAAGCACCTTTCATCAGATATGCCATTTGCAAATACCTTCCTGTGTTCAGTAGGTTGTCTTTTAGTTTTTTTTGATGGTTTTCTTTACTGGGCAGAAGCTTTTTATTTTGGCATAGTCCTAATAGTTTATTTTAGCTTTTGTTTCCCTTACCTCAACAGACATCTGGAAAAATGTTACTATGGCTGGTGTCAGAAAAATTAGTGCCTGTGTTCTCTTCTAGAATTGTTATGGTTTTAGGTCTTACATTTAGGCCTTTAATCTATTTTGAGTTTATTTTTGTGTAAGAAAGTGGTCCAGTAACTTTTTTTTTTTTTTTTTGCATGTAGCTGTCCAATTTACTTCAACCATTTGTTGAAGAGACTGTCTTATTCCCATTGCAAATTCTTGCCTCCTTTGTTGAAGATTAATTGACCATATATCTATGGGTTTATTTCTGTTTTCTTTATTCTGTTCTGTTTATCTATGTGTCTGTTTTTGTGCCAATATCATACTGTTTTGATTCCTATAGTTTTTGTAGTATATTTTGAAATTTTGATGGTGATAGCTCTAGTTTTGTTGTTCTTTGTCAAGATTTCTTTGGCTATTTGGAGTTTTCTGTGGTTCCATACAAATTTTATTATTACTTGTTGTAGTTCTGTGAAAAATGCTGTTTGTATTTTGAAGTGGTTGCATTAGGTCTGTAGGTGCTTTGGGTTGTATGGATATTTGAATAATATTCGTTCTCCCAATCCATTAGCATGGAGTATCTTTCCATTTGTTTCATACTGAATTTCTTTCACCAGTGTTTTATGGTTTTCAGAGTATAGGTCTCTTACCTCCTTGTTTAAGTTTATTCCTAAGTATTTTATTATTTTTGGTGCAATTATAAATGGAATTGTTTTCTTAATTTCTCTTTTTGCTGCTTAATTAGTATATAGAAATGCAACAGATTTCTGTATATTGATTTTGTATCCTGTAACCTTACTGAATTCATTTATCATTTCTAGTAGTTTTTTTGATTGACTCTTTAGGGTTTTCTATATATAGAAGCATGTTATCTACAATTGGTGAAAGTTTTGCTTCTTCCTTACCAATTTGGATGCCTTTTATTTCTTGTCTGATTGCTGTGGCTAAAACTTCTAGTACCATGTTGAATAAAAGTGATGAGAGTGTACATCCCTCTCTTGTTCCTGAGTGTAGAGGGAAAGCTGTCAGTTTTTCCCCATTGAATATGATGTTAACTGTGGATTTTTCATAATGCCCTTTATTATGTTGAGGTATATTCCCTCTAAATCTACTCTTTTGAGGGGTTTTGTCATGAATGGACATTGTACTTTGTCAAAAAGTTTTTTTGTGTCTATTGAAATGATTATATGGTTTTTGGTCTTTTTCTTGCTGATGTGATATATCACATTGATGGATTTGTGAATATTGGACATGCTTGCATCCTAGGAATAAATCCCACTTGACAGTTGTGAATGTTTTTTTTTTAATGTACTCTTGGATTCTGTTTCTTAATATTTTGTTGAGAATTGTTGCGTCTATGTTCATCAGAGATATTGGCCCATAGTTCTTTTTGTAGTGTCTTTATCTGGGTTTGGTATCAGAGTAATGCTGACCTCACAATGAATTTGGAAGCTTTCCTTCCTCTTATATATTTAAAAATACTTTGGGAAGGATAGATACTAATTTTTCTTTCCATATTTGGTAGAATTCACCTGTGAAGCCATCTGGTCTTGGACTTTTGTTTGTTGGGAGGGTTTTTGTTTTGTTTTTTATTAAGATTCCATTTCATTGCTGGTAATTGGTCTTTTCAAATTTTCTATTCCTGATTCCATTTTTTTGGGTTATATGTTTCTAGGATATTATCCATTTCTACTAGATTGTCCAATTGTTGGCACATAATTCTTCACAATATTTTCTTGGAATCCTTTGTGTTTCCATGGTGTTGGTTGTTACTTCTCTTTGATTTCTGATTTTGTTTGACTCCTCTCTCTCATTTTGTTTTTGTTTTTGTTTTTGTTTTTGTTTTTGTTTTTGATGAATCTGGCTAAAGATTTACCAATTACCTTTTCAAAAGTCCTGCTCCTGATTTCATTGATCTGTTCTATTGTATTTTTTATTTCAATTTTATTTCTGCTCTAATCTTTATTATTTCCTTCCTTGTGGCTTGGGTTTTGTTTGTTCTACTTTTTATAGCTCCTTTTGGTGTTTATTTGAGATTTTTCTTTATTGAGGTAGGCCTGTATTTCTATAAACTTTCCTCTTAGAACTGATTTTGCCACATCCCCCAAATTTTGGACTATTGAGTTTTTATTTTCATTTGTCTCCATGTATTTTTTGATTTATTCTTTGATTTATTGGTTGACTATTCATTGTTTAGTAGTATGTTATTTTTTTTAATTTTTAAAAATGTTTTATTTATTTTTGAGACAGAGAGAGACAGAGCATGAGCAGGGGAGAGGCAGAGAGAGAGGGAGACACAAAATCCGAAGCAGGCTCCAGGCTCTGAGCTGTCAGCACAGAGCCCGATGCAGGGCTCGAACTCACAAACCGTGAGATCATAACTTGAGCCGAAGTCGGACACTCAACCGACTGAGCCACCCAGGTGCCCCTAGTAGTATGTTATTTAACCTCTGTTTCTATTCTTTCCAGATATTTCTTGTGGTTGATTTCTAGTCATAGTGTTGTGGTCAGAAAAGATGCATGGTATGACTTTGACCTTTTTGAATTTGTTGAGATTTGTTTTGTAGCTTAACATGCTATCTGTTATGGAGAATGTTTCATGTGCACTTGAAAAGAATGCATATTCTGCTATTTCAGGATGGCATGTTCTGAATATATCTGTTAGGTCCATCTGCTCCAACATGCCATTCAAAGCCACTGTTTCTTTGTTGATTTTCTGTTTGGATGATCTATCCACTCATATAAGTGGGGTGTTAAAGTCCCCTACTATATATTACTATCACTTCCTTCATGTTTGTTTTAGTATCTTTAGGTATTTGGGTACTTTCATGTTGGGTGCATAAATGTTTGCATAAATCTTCTTGTTGGATTGATCCCTTTATGATTACATAGTGTTCTTCTTTGTCTCTTGTTACAATCTTTGTTTTAAAGTCCATTGTGTCCGACATAAACTACCCCAGCTTTCTTTTCACTTCCATTTGCATGGTAAATGCTTCTCCATCCCCTCACTTTTAATCTGCATATGTCTTTAGTTCTGAAATGTCTCTTGTAGGCAGCGTATAGATGGGTCTTACATTTTAATCCATTCTGTCACCCTGTGTCAGAGTGATTGGAGCATGTAGTCTATTTACGTTCAAATCCATTATTGATAGGTATATATTTATTGCCATTTTGTTACTTGTTTTATGGTTGTTTATATAGTTCTTCTCCCTTTATTTCTTGCTTTTTTTCTCATGGTTTGCTGGCTTTAGTGATATTTTTGGATTCCTTTCTCTTTATTGATTTATTTTTTGTATATCTATTACTGGCTTTGGATTTGTGGTTACCACTAGGTATTTATATAACATCTTATGCATATAGAAGTCTTTAGTTGATGGTCACTTAAGTTTGAACCCATTCTAAAGACAGTAATTTTTTACTCCTCTCCCCCTTTTATTTTAGGTATATAGTGTCATACTTTATATCCTTTTATTCTGTGAATACCTTGACTGAGTTTTATAGGTATACTTATTTTTACTGCTTTTGTGCTTCCTACTTTTCTTATTCCTACATACAGTCTTTCCTTTCCACCCAAAGAGTTCCTTTAACACTTCTTGAAATGCTGGTTTAGTGGTAATAAATTTTTTTAACTTTTTTTTTTCTGGGAAACTCCTCTTCTGAATTATAGCCTTGCTAGATGGGATATTCTTCATTGAATGTTTTTTTTTTCTTTCTTTCAGCACTTTGAATCTATCAGGACACTACCTTCCGGCCTACAAACTTTCTGCTAAAAAATCAACTAATGGTCTTATGGGGCTCTCTTGTATGTAACTGTTTTCTCTTGTTAGTTTTAAAATTCTCTCTCGATTATTACTTTTTGCCATTTTATTTAGTATTTGTCTTGGTGTGGACCTCCCTGGGTTGATTTTGTTGGGGACACTCTTTGCCTCCTGGATCTGGATTTCTGTTTCCTTTCAGTTATTACTTCTTCAAATCTAACTTCTACTTCAGGGATCCCTATGATGCTAATATTACTACACTTGGAGTCCCTACGTTCCCTTAATGTTTTTTCATTAGTTACTATTATTATTCTTTCTTCTGTTTGGCTTGATTGTTTTCCATTACTTTGTCTTCCAGATCATTGATCTCTTCTGGCTTCCTCTAGTCTACTATTTATTCTCTCTAGTGTATTTTTAATTTCAGTATGGACTTCTTTATCTCTGGTTCTTTTTTTTTAATGTTTTCTATCTCTTTATTGAGGGTTTCATTGAGACTCTCCACTCTTTTTTCAAGTCCAGTGGGTATCTTTATGGTCATCACTTTAACCTGTCCGTAAGGCATATAGTTACCTCTGTTTAATTTGGATCTTTCCATGATTTTTGTCTTGTTATTTTTATTTGGGACCAGTTCCTCTGTCTCCTTATTTAGTCTAACTCTCTAAGTTTGTCTCTATCTGTTAGGAAAGTCAACTCTATCTTCCATTTTTGAAAGTAGCAGCCTTATGCAGAAGAGGTCCTGTAGTGTCCTGCATTGTAATGTCCCCTGTTCACCAGAACCTGGCACTTCAGGAGTGTCTCTTATGTGTGTCGCGTGCACCCTAATGTTGTGGCTGACCTGTGTTTGCCTTCAGTCCAATCATCTGCAATCACTCTCTTTGCCTATTGTAGGCAGAGTTTGGTCCCTCTGTTTTTAGTGGGCTAATCTGGGTCACCTTGAGCTTGAGTTGAGTGCAGACCAGCTGTTTGTCAGAGACACAGTAGCACCAAATTGCAGGGCACTGTCCCTGTATTGTCCCTTGAGAAGCTTTTGTTAGTAGGCTGGACCTGCAGTCAAACTAAATGTTAGCCACCAGCCCACTGCTGGGGTCCAGTCAGACTGTGGTTATCTTTCCCTCTCCCTGGGACAGGAGTCACTTTGGAATGGTGCTGGTTCCTGTCAGGGCTCCAAGCACACTGCCATGCTTATGGTACTGCTTTGAATGGACACCTGCCAAGCATGTGTTGGAGGCGGCAGGTCC
Source organism: Panthera leo (assembly GCF_018350215.1). Classification (NCBI taxonomy): domain Eukaryota; kingdom Metazoa; phylum Chordata; class Mammalia; order Carnivora; family Felidae; genus Panthera; species Panthera leo. The sequence goes on from NC_056687.1 coordinate 111,135,013, forward strand.
ACAGGAGAATGAGCTGTTAGCTGGGTGAGCAAGCTAAATTCTGAGTGTTCACACTGTGCTGGTTCCCACAGATGTCCATATAGCTAGGCTTGGAGGTGGGAGAGGAAAAGGGCCACTGCCCTTTGTTCTCGGAGAAATTCCCAAAGATCCCTGCCCCTTGTACATATGCTCTGAGATTAGTAAACAAATCTCCCTCCTGTATACCCCAGGCTTTTTTCAAACTGCTGCTCCTATGCTGTATCTCACCAGGCTGTTTTTTGTGCTCTTTTAAGGGCAGGGATTCAGTTTCCTGTCACTTCTAGCCCTCAAAGAGCCAAGTACACTCGTTTTTTAAAGTTATAGTGTCAAGCCCCACTTATTGTAATAACTTGTGATATTAATCCCCTGTGATGTCAAAGCCAAACGTTATGGGAATTAGTCTTCCTAGTGCAAGTCTCCCTGTGCTCGGGGTGCTCGGGGTGAGAGGTCTGCTCCTCTCCCCTCTCGGTGCCTGCAGAATCCCTCTCTCCTGCACATGGTCCCAAGTGTCAGTTTGGCTCCCCACTGCATCTCTGCTCTTCCTACTCTCTTCATTGTGGCATCGTCTCTACATTTAGGTGTGGAGAGTCTGTTAGGCCAATCTTTAGGTCATGTTCTGGGTTATTTACACTGATGTAGGTGTTTTTTAGGTATATCTCTGGGGCAGGGTGAGCCTAAAATCCTCCTATTTGGCCATCTTCCCTGGAACCAAACATAACCATATCTAATAAAACAAAGTCTAGATAAAACTGTGAAATTATTTTTAAAAGGCTGTTCCATGATATAATATAAAAATACTGTGGCAGACGAGCTTCAAATTCCTTTCCAGTTTGAAAACCTTTAATTCTAGTATTTCTCATAAGGATACTTGGTTTAACATAGGGACCACAAGAGACAGGATAATTGATTGAGATATCTATTTTTGTTGTTGTTCTCACTGTTGAAGAAGAAAAGATACTTTCCCCAAATTTGGCCATACCTTTTGTTTTTGAAGTCCAGGTGGTTTCCTTGCCTAGGGACCTTGTGTTTCAGCCCTGGAGCTGTAGTCCACATGACAATGGTCAGAACCCTAACTTACTTGAGGTATATATCCCATAGCTCCTCATCTTTATTTCCTACCTTTCTCGCGAGGCTTTCTTTAGCGCCTTAAATATACCCAAATGTTCTCTTGCGCCAGGACCTTTGCACAGGTGTTTCCCTTATCTGTAATGCCCTTACATGGCTAGAGTCGTCTTGCATGAGACTGGCATCTCTAGCCACCCTATAAAAAGAGGATTTCTGAACACTCTCTACCACATTTTTCTTAGCTACTTGTTTGCTTCTTTTATAAAATTTGTCATCTGCCCAATTATTCTCCATGTATACTTGCTTTTGGCCTTCTTCCCTGGAATGTAAGGTCTCTAATGAAAGGCATTATGTACATCATTCCCAGTAACGTTTTCCCAGTGTCCAGCACAATTCTTGGAGCATAGTAGAATTTCATGTATTTGTTAAATATCAGTGCAGATGAATTAGTGGATGAATGGAACACTTGGGCAGAACTCTGCTGGGGCCTGGGCTACAGAATTTGAAGGTGGGTACTAGAGACAGAAAATCAGTGCTATTCAACAAGAATAGTGGCCCTAAATTCAAGCCAAAGAATAGACGTATCAAGAAAACATGAAGCAGATTGGAACTAGCTGGAAAAACAACCTATATGATTAGAACTTGGGAACTGTTGCTAAATAGGAAAACAGAGACTTTTCAGACAGACTCATTAAGTTACTGGGTTAAGTAAATACAAGTTGATAAAAATAACATTTTATTTGAAGCAAATTTTATTATTTAAAAGGTTAATGGAAATGTGACACAAGAATTTAGAAGAATATAAGTTATAGTTAAAAATTACTGGGATGTATCCCAATAAAAAAGAAACTAAAGAGAGAACAAAAGTTTATTTTTGGTGAAGAATTTGAAAGGTGCCAAATGGAATGCACTAAAAGAATCATGGCTGCAAGAACTAAAAACATGATTATAATGAGTAATGGAAATGTCACATGAGCTAATATGAAAAGTTTTTAGTCAAGTAACAAACTTGAGCAGAAATTAAAAGTTAATGGCTTCTTTTTTTTTAATATAGAAGTTAATGACTTCTTAATTTTGTAGTTCAAATATTGACAAAATCATTGAAAGGTATTTCATGGCCATAGCACATTTGTCAGACCATTGACTTGATGGTATATGTCTTATTAAAATATAAGAAACAGTTGCCCAAGTTCAGGCAGAATGGATTAATAATATGGAACTATAATCTCCAGGAATGGAGGACTAAGAAGGGGACAGTAATCAGAGATGGAATGTCAGATATTGGCTTTAGGGATGAACATAGTGGGTAATCCTTCCTCATAGGAACAGGTTGGGCCCTGGAAACAGACAAATCACAGGAAAATGGATCAAACAACTAAAACAACTAAAATTCTTTGAGATGGGAGTCTGAATTCAGTTTCTCCATGATTTATCACTCCCTTTCAGCCACTATCCTGTGTCATGGAGAAATAGAGAAGTAAACCATAGCAATTTCTCACAAGGAGAATTATAATGATAATTCATGCCTCCCTAGCTTCTGTGGGAGTCAGTGCCTTGATCAAAGTATAATTAAACTGCGTATAAGCTGTAATAACAGTTGGATGAGTCATATGAGTCAAATACATCTACTCTGAGCTGGGAGAGATTGTTAATGTTTACCAGGTAAGGCTTTTCAAAAGTCGGGTTACTGACGCATCTGATGAAAACATGGCATACATCTCTGTCTCCCAGCTCTAGGCAAAATCAATCTCAAGGGCTATTCTTTAAACTTGAAACAATGTTTTAAGGAAGATCCCATTAAGGTTTCATTTAAGAACTGAATCTTCCAAGCCTAAAATTAAAACAGTAGGTATCATAAAACTAAAAGATGTGGAGTTGGATGCTTATGCTGAGCCATTTACTCTAAATGGATAACTTGAAGGGTTTTGCCAAACCCTTCAACAAATCTCTATGCAATGATGCTCCATTTATTGAGCACTTCCAGGAAACTGGTTCATAAAGATGAATTTTCCAGATAACTGAAGCATCAGAACTATTTTCTGATGTAGAACATACCAAATTGCTTTGCCAGTAGAGGATGCTGAATTTAATCTCTCCTTCTCTCCCTCAGAGAATGACTCAAGACCATCATAACCTATTACCCTTGGTAATGACCTGGGACTCCACTGAGGTGTGAAGGAATAAAAGATTTTTCTTTTGTTGGGACAAAATGGTACGAACATATTCTGCTTCTGTAGTTTTAGCAGATATTAGAATTTTTTGGTCTTTTTTTTTTTTTTTTTGGCGTTTGTTTCTCTGCCCCAATGTTCTTGTTTCTAATTTGTTGACTTCCTACAACTGGAATTTTCCACTTTGAAAATTTTATCTCTTCTTTAAAGTGCTTTGGCTTTATGATAACTTTAGCAATGGCATTCACCACTCGAAGATACTTGGTTTAATTCCATGTTAGTTGCTGGTTGCTAAATGGTGGAAGATGTGTGAAATCTCACCTCTAAATTAGTCACAAGGGAATAAATTATTCTTTACAGTGAGTAATTTAAAATTGCTTTATTGTCTTATTTTTAATTTTTTTAATTTACATCCAAATTAGTTGGCATATAGTGCAACAATGATTTCAGGGGTAGATTCCTTAGTGCCCCTTACCCACTTAGCCCATCCCCCCCTCCCACACCCCCTCCAGTAACCCTCTGTTTTTATATTATTTTTTACCCTTCCCTTTTGTTCATCTGTTTTGTCTCTTAAAGTCCTCATATGAGTGAGGTCATATGATATTTGTCTTTCTCTAATTTCACTTAGCATACTCACTGTAACTTAAAATTGTTTTAATGTTTATTCATTTTTGAGAGACAGAGAAAGCCAGGGCATGAGTGGGGGAGGGGTAGCCAGAGAGAGAGACACAGAATCTGAGGCAGGCTCCAGGCTCTGAGCTATCAGCACAGAGACTGACACGGGACTTAAACTCATGGACCACGAGATCATGACCAAGGTCGAAGGCTCAGCCGACTGAGCCATATTTGAAACTCAACATTCAGAAATTTAAGTCCAAGAATAAAAATACAACTATTTATGACAGATATTGGGTTAGAATATCCCAGAGACCAATATAATATCATACTTCCAGGTTATGAAGACAGGTGTAAGACTACAGTGGTTACCATCCACACACTCATTTACATTCCTTTTCTGTAAGGCTTTGCCTGTTATTCTGAATCTAGTATTGATATATATCACATTATAATCAGGAACCGTAATATCCATGGTAATTTATACATGATTGAATTCTAAATGTTAAAAATGATTCTGAACAGATTAATCTGAACAATACATTTAATTTAAAAATCCGTAATTTGGCTTTATAGTTTCTTTTAGTTTCTGGTTCTTATTTTTCTCACTTGCATAACCTTGGTCTGGACTGTGTCCTTTCACAGAATGTGTTGAGAAAAGCAGCGTAAGTATCCTAATGCTTGAGGTTTCCAAACTGTCTCCATAGATGCAAACCTCTGTTAGGAGAAATGTAGACTCTGTGAAGAAAAACAAATTTAATCCAAACCTTGAGCTGAGAGCAATACCCTGAAGTTAGTCTGACAAATTATGCAACAGGGGGGACACAGCTCCTTTGTATTTCTAGTTGACTCTTAAGATTCCATCCTTCTCTTACTTACGTGTTTATTACAACATTTATCATTTTCACTCTTATTCTTTTCAACTTTATTGTAAAATAAAATTTTTAAAATAAACTTCTCCCTTATATGCAATCTTTTCTCCAAAGAGAAGAGAGCTCTGAACAGATTTCTTTAGGAAAAAGTATGTTCAGAATGGTACTTTTAACTGTATCATTAATCTTCCCCAAAGTTCTGTGAATTGAATAATAGGCAGGTGGGAACTGAAGCAAGGAAAAACGTGTCATTTTCCTTCTTTTCATTTCCCTTTAACAGTGTGCGTGGTATCTAGAGAGGGAAATGACTAAACATCTTCACTTTTATACTTTTTTCCCAAAAGGTATCAAACAGTAACTTTGTCTTAGACAAAACTGCTCAAAACATAGAAGTAAAAACCAAAACCAAAGATATACCAGTACCTAAATACCTTAGCTATCTAGAGAATCAGATATCTGGCAAAACACTAGTTGAGATGATAGTAGAGAAACATTTCGCATATAAAAAAAATCTTCTGACTTAAGCTAATGCATTTTAATTGAGAGAGACCTCACTTTTTATTTTTCAATTGATTATATATTAAGAATATAAATAAACCTTCTTCTGTCATAAAAGTCTTCAATATTTTCTCCTGACCGTTACTTAATTTAATTTTTTTTTAATTATAGAAGTTTCATAGTTACACTACCCATCTATTATCCATTTTCAAAGCTACCCATTTTTTAACTTGCTGTTTTCTGCTTTGAGTGTGATGGTCAGAAAGGCTAATCCCTCACCAATATTATATAACTACTCTTCTAAATATATTCTTCTTTCTTTTATGAGCTTATTTTTTTACATTTCATTTTTAAATTTATTTTAATACATAGTAGGATGGAGGGATCCCACATTTCTCATATATTAGGAACACTCCCCTACAAAAACAAATATTTTTAGAGCATGTTACGTCCTCTTGGTTGGAGTCTTAAGATTAACTTTTGTAGAGTAAATTAGGTTACAGAGTTTGTGATAGATCGGTAATCTTCCTTTTAAAGTTAGGCAGATTTTCCCTATTACAATGTTACTGTTTTTCTGAATTTAAGAATTTATTTTCTTAAATATCTAGTAGATGGCCAGGAATTAAGCACTGAGGATAACCGGATTATAGAGCTACAGTATCTACCCTCAAGCTCATGGTCTACTTGGGGTAGGTCTGAATGTAAGCAGATCCCTCCTGAGCACTGTATGAAAGGCTGTGCCATTAGGCTCTGCCTAAATGACCTTTGTAGCAGTGAGGGTTCCCAGAGGAGGTGATATTTGAGCTATGTCTTGGAGGATGAATAGGGATTCACCAAGAAGACAGAAGCAGAGGGCATTTCAGGTTGAGGGAACAGCAACTGGCAAGATGCACATGTGAAGTATGCCAACACATTGAAAAAATTATGAGAAGTTTGCTACAATTCAAATAAATGTGCCAGAAAAGATACCATGCTTGGAAAAATCAATCTTGTGGCCGTATAGAGGAAGTATGGGAAGAGAAGAGAAAGTAGAGGTTATTGGTTAAGTTATTTTAATAGCTCAGGTGAAATATTATTGTCTGAAATTAAGTCATAGCAATAAAAATGAGGAAGGAAATAGAATAGAGAAGTACTTGGAAAGTAGACTCCCAGGTTTTTTGTTCGGTAAACAGAGTAATCATAAAAAAGCCAGGATATAAGTTTAAAGGAGGCAACTTTGGGAGATCACTTACCTCTGCAGATACTGAGTTTCAATCACCCAAAGACCATCCAGTCAACTATTGGTAGTTGATATCTGAAATACAAAAGAGCTGTCTGAGGTGAAATTAAATCTTTGGGAGTTACAAATTCATAAATTGAGAGTCGTAAACTCAAACGTCTACAGGTCATGGTTGCTGCCTAGGCAAGGGAAGTGAATGAAGTGGATAATAATGAATGGGGGGGACTGTCATGAGCTGGAGAGAGCATGTCCAATCTGAGGGGGGCAGCTGTTACTCTGCTCCAATAGATCGTTGATGTGGGACTGTGGGGTCAGTGCAGCAAGTTTTTTTAATCTTTTAAGAGAAAACAGAAACTTGGATTTTATTATAAGCTCTAACTAGTTTAAGATTTTTAAAAATCACTTTTTGAGCCAAAACAAATTAGTTGGCTGGTTACACCAAGTCCATGGACACTTCTGTTGTAGACAGTATTGCAAATTATAAACCTAAATAAAATTCCTAAGAAAAAAATGTAGTCTAAAGTGAGAAAAGGAGAATCTCAGATTGCAACTCAAAAAACTTGAGGTTGGGGCGCCTGGGTGGCGCAGTCGGTTAAGCGTCCGACTTCAGCCAGGTCACGATCTCGCGGTCCGTGAGTTCGAGCCCCGCGTCAGGCTCTGGGCTGATGGCTCGGAGCCTGGAGCCTGTTTCCGATTCTGTGTCTCCCTCTCTCTCTGCCCCTCCCCCGTTCATGCTCTGTCTCTCTCTGTCCCAAAAATAAATAAAAAATGAAAAAAAAAAAACAAAAAAAAACTTGAGGTTGAAGAGATAGCCTTGTATGGGTACTGTACAATGTAACTCATATATTTTTAGTGGTGGGAGAGTAAAAGTAACATTTTGAGACATAAAGATGTGTGCCATGAGAAATTCAGGATTATCAACTTCAGATAAGCTTTCAATTGTGGCAGTCTTCCTACCTTTCATTAACTCACTCTCATCTATCACCCCTTCATTTCAAATCTCCTCCATTGCCTAACCCTCACCTCCAACCCCAGATATCCTATTTCAGTTGGTGACTGCATGACTCCACTCGTGCTTTATATAGGAAATAGAAGCTATCAGAAACTTCCCATACCCTTGATATGAAACACATGATCTTATCTTCTGCTGCTCTCTCCTGTCATTCTCCGTCCAGCTCCTCAGGAGTCTGACACTCTCAAAGACTTGTCTCTGAATCTATTCAGACACTGTCTCAGTCTATACCTAGATTTATATATGTTCAGGCCTCTTTCATTAACAAGACTGAGGAACAAAACAACCACTCCTAACCCCACAAGTTTCTCTGGCTCATTCTGTTATCTTTCTTCCCTTTTCAGTCCAACTGTTTGAAAGAACCATATACACACCCTGTCTCCAGTTCCTGTCCCCCACTCACTCCTTAGCCTATCTGATCTAGCTTCTGTTTCAAAACCCTACCAGACTCTCCCTTGCTAAGGTCAGCAGCTACTAAACCTACTGAAGGTTTCATTCCTCACCTCTCTGTCCTCTTCATGTCATTTGACCCTGTGCCACTCCACTCTTTGTGACCTACAATTCCCCGGGCTCTCCTGGGCTTCCTCCTACTTCTTCTTTAGATCATGTCTCATTCTTCACTTCCCTTGGGAACCCTGCCTTTACTGGTTTAAATCTCACTATTATATGCTCTTTGAGGGCAATAAAACTCTCCTTTGTAACAATTTTCACTGTGAAATTTTATATTTGTGTGCTTTCCCTGCTCATAAGCTCAAGAAAGGCAGGAAGCATTGCTGGGCTTTCTCATCTTGATAATGTATCGTCCCTGGTCGAAGGCCTGACCCAAGTAACTAGTTGAAGACCTGGGGTTAATAATTGTCTGTCTAGTAGCTGAATGACTAACTGAAAATGAATGAGCTGAAAGCTTGGAACCACAAAGAATAGAGGCTGCCTCACTTGCCTAGTATGTGAGGAAACAATTGGAAGACGGGTTCGTTTCAAGTTATTTCATATTTGGATAATTTCCACGTTAAATTTTTGTTCAACATACACCAAACATATATTTCAGGAATTTATCTCAGCAGAGTTCTAATCTATTTAATTTTTCAATCATTTTTATTTTTAGTTTTTATTCTTCAGCCCACATTTGATATTTAATACAACCTCTAGGTAGTATGATATAAAAATAAGTAAGACCTTCTCTGCTCTTAAAGGCATAATTTTTCCTCTTTCTCTATTTAATACTAACAGTTAAATTAAAACTAACATTTAAATGCTCATTTATTTAAATAGCTGCATATGCAGAGAAAATAAGTATAAGAATGCTGAACAACAAGTAGAAATCGTAAAAAGCCAATTGAAATAATATTAAAAACCTTTTACTCTACCCAAAATACTTTTACATCATAAATACATGCATGTAAAGAGATAATATCTAGAGAAGTATATAAAGTATCTATATTTAGAGATTGGTTAAAAGTGAAAACTTAGAGTATGAGGAATGGACTAAATATTATTGCTTATGATCATGAAATATATTCTTTCAATGGTCAGCTGGAGCACTTGTCATTAGCCAAGGTGAACTAGGCCAAGTCTTCAATACTAACTGAGTGTTGGACTGAGCACTGAGAGGAGGAGGAGATCAAAGGACACATAGGTTTCTACATGTGTTGACTAGGGAGAATGAACAGAATTATTTCTAGAAGTTTTCAATTTGGGCCGCCAATGTGTAACTAAATAAAAACATATTGAAAATAGTCCTATAGTAGGAATTAGGGAGTTCCTGTTTATAAATATCATTTTGGTAATAAATGATACATCAATGATGGGTGAAGGTCATGGATCAGTTAACAGTATTGGGTGTCATGGAGGGGTCAAGCTGCATTGAAGATGAAAAAGTCCTTTAGATTTTCCAATTAAATACATATAAGAGTCTAGTATATGGATTTGGAGTTACAAAACAGAATTTTTCTGGAACCAAATATGTCAAATTCAGTCTATATCAGGACAGCCTGTGTACAAATTCCAGTTTTGTCATCTTTGATAGATGACATCAGTCAAATTAGTTTACCTCTCAAAGTCTCAAGAGTTTCTCATCTGCACAGTAGAGATAACAATACCTGCCTTCCGATGTTTGGGAAAGAATTAAATAAGGTATTTAGTACAATGTCTTTCACATAGTAAGTGCCAAACATATAGCATTGACAATGAGGAAGACAACCATCTCTGTTTATGGAAGGGTCAGGACAAATACAAAAGAAGGAAGGAGATTTTGAATCTACATAGGGATGAGATTTGAAAGACCGAGTTGTCTAGATGGAGGGGAGTACGATAGTATGTAATGAGTTTTCCATTACTGGAAGAAAGGGATAAACAATCGTTTGACAGGAAGTTGCCAGTGGGGCTTGAGGCATGATACACAGGTTAACATTCTAGTTTTATGATTATATTAGCTCCCCTCAGGAATAGGAGATAGACGTGTGGGGTATGTAATTTTTGGAAGAGGGGCAAAGAGACAACTTTCTTATAAGATTAATAGAAAATATGATCTATTATCACAACAACAACAACAAAAAAACAATACCCCCAACTGGACAATGATAATTTCCTGGTCAAATGCAGAGTGGTAGCTATTATACACAAACACTTCCCCCAGGCGTTTCTCTGCCCACTCATTGATTTTATGAACAACAACCTCATTTCTTTTACTGTGAGGTCAAATATTTAGGAGAATAAATAATTTCCTCTTCAGAAAAGGTTGGGAGCTCTGATTTATGGGAATGACAGTATATGTCATTTTCTACGAAAAGCTGAATTTTGAAAACAGAGCATTTGGTGAGTGACGGGTAGTAGTGTTACTGAAGAATTATTCAATTAAGAAAATAATTACCTATAGAAATTTTTAAAGGGAAACTCCAAAATTATTTCACTTTACTCTCAATGTTTGAAGTCCACACAGGACGAAGTAAATGCTAATGCAGCCATTTCTGAAGACTGTTCTCATTGTTTTTAGAGCAGTGGTCATGAGTGACTAGAGCCATCCCCATTTGGTCTGGTGACAATACCTCTTTATTCTTGGGATCACTGGCCACAACTAACAGTGAAAATTCAGGCTATAAGTCTAAATGATATTCACAATCCTAGACTATTACCAGCTCAAAAACCTGAGGGATTCTAAATATTAAGATAAGATTTAGCATGTCATTATTCTTCGCAGGAAAGCATTTCAGGTAAATGTTTCTAGTCCCTAGATCTTGGAGAGGTAGAGGATTCTTTGTGCAATAATCCCTCAGAGGAAAAAGCTTGAAGGAGCCCTATTTTTCCTTACAATGTATGAAACTTGAGCGTATGAAGTGGTCTTTATGCACACATCAGCTCTAAATTCTCCAGGGGAAGAACTCTTCCAGCTGTAAACATACTGAAGAGAACAGTTCTGGATCTGATTTCCTACCAGGCTAGTAGACTTAGAAAATGTATTTACAGTTCACTCACAATACATCCTGAGTGCACCATTACATATATAGGTTTCCAAGGACAACACTCCATACGTTCTGAATGGGAAATAAAATCATCAGGATTACAGTCTTCTAAGACAATCTTAAATCACACCATGTATCTTGAGTGGTAACTATGAGAAGTGCATCAAACTAACTCCCATTCATGTAGGGATGAAGAGTAGAGACAGGTTCCTTTTATCTGGGCAATGTAAATAAGGCTATGTAGCAACATGTTAGCAACTTGGCATTCTTAGATTTAATAGTCACTGTTCTACAAAATGGTGTGTGATATTATTAGACTCCTGACTGGAAATATTTTATAATTCTATGGAGGCATAAATTGGACTTGAACATGCTGCAAGGCTAGAAAGTTTGGATTAACTAGTGAATGAGTGGATGAGTCCAATTGATTATTCAGTATCCACACATGGTTTCCCTCCCTCTCTGTTTTCATCTTATTTTTACTTCCCTTCCCCTATGTTCATCTGTTTTGTTTCTTAAATTTCACATATGAGTGAAATCATATGATATTTGTCTTTCTAGCTTGACTTATTCCACTTGGCATCCATGCTGTTGCAAATGGCAATATTACATTCCTTTTGATCACTGGGTAATATTCTTTTATATATATATTCCAAATCTTTATCCATCCATCAGTCAATGGACATTTGGACTCTTTCCACAATTTGACTATTGTTGACAGCGCTGCTATAAATAATGGGGTGCTTGTGCCCCTTTGAATCACCATTTTTGTATCCTTTGGATAAATACCTAGTAGTGCAGTTGCTTGGTTGTAGGGTAGTTCTATTTTTATTTTTGTGAGGAACCTCCATACTGTTGTACAGAGTAGCTGCACAGCATGGATTCCCACCAGCAGTGCAAAAGGATTTCCCTTTCTCTGCATCCTCGCCAACATCTGTTATTTCCTGAGTTGTTAATTTTCACCATTCTGACAGGTGTGAGTTGGTATCTCATTGTAGTTTTGATTTCTATTTCTCTGATGATGAGTGATGTTGAGCAATTTTTCATGTCTGTTAGCCACCTGCATGTCTTCTTTGAAAAATTGCTTATTAATGTCTTCTGCTCATTTCTTTATTGTCTGTTCTTTGAGTGAGTTGAGTTTGATAAGTTCTTTATGGATTTTGGGTAGTAACCCTTTATCAGATATGCCATTTGTGAGTATCTTCTCCCATTCTGTTGGTTGCCTTTTAGTTTTGATGATTGTTTTCGTTGCTGTGCAGAAGCTTTTTATCTTGATGAAGTTCCACTGGTTCATTTTTGCTTTTATTTCCCTTGTCTCCAGACACGTGTCTAGTAAGAAGTGGCTGCAGCTGAGGTCAAAGTGGTTGCTGCCTGTGTTCTCTAGGATTTTGATGGTTTCCTTGTCTTATGTTTAGGTCTTTCATACATTTTATATATTTGTAAGAGATCTTTTCTTTTTCTTTCTTTCTTTCTTTCTTTCTCCCTTTCTTTCTCTCTCCCTTTCTTTCTCTCTTTCTCTCTTTCTCTTTCTTTCTTTCTTTCTTTCTTTCTTTCTTTCTTTCTTTCTTTCTTTCTTTCGACAGAGAGATTGGATGGGAGAGGGGCAGAGAGGGAGAGAGAGAATCCAAAGCAGGCTCCACACTGTCAGTACAGAGCCCAATGCGGGACTAGAACTCACAAACTGTGAGATCATGGTTTCCTGTTGCACATTTAGGTCTTTCATGCATTTTGAATTTATTTTTGTGTATGAGTAAGAAAGTGATCCAGGTTCATTCTTCTGCATGTTGCTGTCCAGTTTTCCCAGTACTATTTGCTGAAAAAACAGTATTTTTTCTAATGAATATTCTTACCCATTTTGTCAAAGATAGTTGGCCATACATTTGTGGGTCCATTTCTGGGTTCTCTATTCTGTTCCATTGATCTGTTTTGTGTCAGTACCATACTGTCTTGATGATTACAGCTTTGTAATACAGCTTAAAGACTTGAATTGTGATGCCTCCAGCTTTGGTTTTCTTTTTTAACAATACTTTGGCTATTTGGGTTGCATACAAATTTTAGGATGGTTTGTTCTAGCTCTGTGAAGAATACTGGTGTTATTTTAATAGGGATTGCATTGAATGTGTAGACTGCTTTTGGCAGCATAGACATTTTAACAATATTTGTTCTTCCAATCCATGAGCATGGAATTTTTTTTTTTCATTTCTTTGTGTCTTCTTCAATTTCTTTCATAAGCTTCCATAGTTTTCAGTGTATGGATCTTTCATATCTTTGTTTAGGTTTATCCCTAGGTATCTTACGGTGTTTGGTGCAGTTGTAAATGGGATGAATCCCTTGATTTCTCTTTCTGCTGCTTCGTATAGAAATGCAACGAATTTATGTACATGGAAATTAAACCCTGCAACTTTGCTGAATTCATGTATCAGTACTAGCAGTTTTTTGGTGGAGTCTTTTGGGTTTTCCATGTAATCTGTGGGTTTCCATGGGTTTTATCATGTAATCTGTGAAGAGTGAAGATTTGACTTCTTCTTTGCTAATTTGAATGCCTTTTATTTCTTTTTGTTGTCTGATTGCTGGGGCTAGGACTTCTAGTATTATGTTGAGCAACAGGGTGAGAGTGGACATCCCTGTTGTGTTCCTGACCTTAAGGGGAAAGCTCCCAGTATTTCCCCATTGAGGATGATAGTAGCTGTGGACCTTTCATTTATGGCCTTTATGATGTTGAGGAATGTTCCTTCTGTATAATTTCTTGGGGGGGGGTGTGGTTTATCAAGAAAGGATGCTACATTTTGTCAAATGTTTTTTCTGCATCTATTGAGAGGATCACTGGCTCTGTTTTCCTTTTGAAATCCTTGGCTCATGGCAAGAAGCGCTCTCTACAACTTTTCCTCCTTCCTTCCATGCCATTGAAGGTTAAGGAGTAGTAAGAGCTCTTCCTTATTCCTAGCTCAGGGCATCGTCCCTCTCTCATATGTTTTCTCACACTCTGGTAAATAGCCCCTTTATTAGAATCATCAATTGCCTAGTTTGGGTGTACATTGATTTCCTATCGGAATCCTGAAGAATACACCCAGAAATAATCACTATTCCAATTTTTCAGGTGATGACACTGAGTCTTCAAAAGAACTTACCCTGTGTGCTCGCTTCGGCAGCACATATACTAAAAGAACTTATCCTGGATAATAAAGATTGCAGAAATTTCATGCTAGGTAGCCATGAGTTCAAATCCTGTATAACTTTGAGCAAATCACTTAAGCTGTATAAATTATGTAACTTCATTTTAGCTGTGTGAGTTGGGGCAAGTTAAATTCTCTGCAGGTCAGTATTCCCCCATGCAAAATAACTCCAGCACATAAGATATCTGTGACTATTGTAAGTGATAATGCATTTGAAGTAATCCTCATAGTCCTCAAGCACAAAGTGGTTACTAAAAACTGTCAGTTTCATGTCCTAAGAAGTCCCTACAAGTCATAGTGTTTGGTAAAATTTTGGATATAGTTTGATAATTTCCAACTCAGAATCAGTAGTCTGAAGGCTAAACTTTTTCGCCTTTATTATTTCTAAGTACATCTTTGTATGCACTGTTATCAAGTAAGATTCTTGTAGGCTTTCCTTTGTTGCTTTAGTCTTTGTTTTTGCAAATTTAACTATAGAATTATGCTTTAAATTCCAAGAGATTCTTCTACTTTATATTCCACAGTAGTAAATTTAGAGAAATATTATGAAAACAAAATTTTCCTATTAGCTTTATAATTTAAAAAGGTTCTTGGCAGTCTGGCCTCGTATAGAAAGTTTGCATCAAAATGACTTTGACTAGTGATGCTAGCAACCATCAATGCTAAATCTCCCTTTTACGGCCTTTTCCTATTGGTGTATCTGATAATTACTTATCTTACACAGAGGGACATATTTAACTCAAAGCAATTTCTAAAAGTATCTCAGAAGATGGAGAACAACCTTTCTGCACAGCATTTGACTTGACATAACTTTTCACTTTGGGGATTTTTAGTTATTATCAGAAATTGTTTATAATCCACTTGGCAATAGATGTAGCATTGGACTGCTTTATTGAATCCAACTTTTTGTCCAACACGCATATTGATTGGAATATGTCAGCTTTATGAACATTACAATTTTGTTACATTTAACCTAGCTGTCACTTGGAGATCTCAAATAGTGGTGCACTGGGCCTTATCATACGAGGAAAACCAATAATAAATTGCTTATTTAAAAAAAACCAGAAACATGTTTTAGGCTTTCAGACTGCCAATTTAAAAAGAGAAGTTGTCTTCTTTATTTTTTTAAGTCTAGTTGACACACAGTGTTACATTCATGTCAGGTGTACAACTTAGTGATTTGACAAGTTTATATTGTGCTATGTTCACCACAAGTCTAGCTATCTTCTGTCTCATTACATCACTATTACAATATCATTGACTGTATTCCTTGTGCTGTGCCTTTTATTCTTGTGATTTACTCATGCCATAACTGAAATCCTGTCATGGCAAAACTCTCCCTTCTGGCAACCATCAGTTTGTTCTCTGTATTTATAGGTCTGATTCTGGTTTTGGTTTTTGTTGTTTTTTATTCATTTGTTTTTTGTCTGATTTTACTTGTGAATGGAATCATATGGTATTTGTCTTCCTCACTCTGACTTAATTTGTCATAATACCGTCTAGATCCATCCATGTTGTTGCAAATGGCACATCTCATTCTTTTATATGGTATGTGTAATATTCCACTGTATGTATATGCCACATCTTCCTGATGCATTCATCTATTCATGGACACTTAGTTTGCCTCCATATCTTGTCCACTGTAAAGAATGCTGCAATAAATATGAGAATACATGTATCTTTTGGAATTAGTGTTTTCATTTGTTTTGGGCAAATACCCAATAGTGGAATTATTGGGTTACATGGTAATTCTATTTTTAATTTTGTGAGAAATGCCAATACAGTTTTCCACAGTGGCTAGATACACACCAGCAGTGCATGAACATTCCTTTTTCTCCACATCCACACCACCTTTTGTTTCTTTTTATTTTAGCCACTCTGACAGGTATGAGGAGATATCTCATTGTAGTTTTTTTAAATTTTTTTTAACATTTATTTTTGAGAGACAGAGTGAGACAGAGCGTGAGTGGGGGAGGGGCAGAGAGAGAGAGAGAGGGGGTACACAGAATCTGAAACAGGCTCCAGGCTCTGAGCTGTCAGCACAGAGCCTGACATGGGGCTTGAACTCATGGTCCATTACATAATGACCTGAGCCAAAGTTGGCCACCCAACCACCTGAGCCACCCAGGAGCCTCTCATTGTAGTTTTGATTTGCATTTCCCTGATGGTGACTGATGTTGAGTATCTTTTCATGTGTTTGTTGGCCTCTGGATGTCTTCTTTAGAAAAATGTCTATTAAGGTCCTCTGTCCATTTTTAAATCAGATTGTATGTTTTTCTTGGATGTTGACTTGTGTAAGTTCTTTATATTTTGGATACTAACACCTTAGCAGATCTATCATTTGCAAATATCTTCTACCATTCAGTAGGTTGTCTTTTTGTTTTGGTGATGGTTTCCTTTGCTGTACAAAAGCTGTTTGATGTAGCTTCAAAAGTTTATTTTTGTTGTTTTTTTTTCCCTTGCCTTAGGAAACATATCTAGAAAAATGCTGCTACAACTGATGTCAAAGAAATACTGCCTCTGTTCTCTTCTAGGATTTTTATGGTTTTGAGTCCAACATTTAAGACTTTAATCCGTTTTGAGAAATTTTTGTGTATGATGTGAGGAAGTTGCCCATTTCATTCTTTCGTAAATAGCTATCTCACTTTTTACAGCACCATTTATTGAAAAGATTGTCTTTTCCCCACTGTATATTCTGGCCTCCTTTGTTATAGGTTAGTTGACCATAAAATGGTGGGTTTATTTCTGGGAACTCTACTCTGTTCTAGTGATCTTATATGTCTATTTTTGTGTCGGTACCATAGTGTTTTTATTACTATATCTTTGTAGTATATCCTGAAATCTGATACATAGTACCTCCAGCTTTGTTCTTTCTCAAGATTCATTTTGTTATTCAGGGTCTGATGTGACTCTACACAAATTTCAGTATTATTTGTTCTGGTTTTGTGAAAAATGCTGTTAGTATTTTGATAGGGATTACATTAAATCAGTAGATTGGGGAAATACAGACATTTTAACACTATTAACTCTTACAACCCATGAGCATGACATATCTTGACGTGTCATCTTCAGTTTCTTTTATCAGTGTTTTATAGTTTTTGGAATACAGAGCTTTCACCTCTTTGGTTAAGTTTATACCTAGGTATTTTATTATTTTTGGTGCAATTGTAAATGGTGTCTTTTTAAAAATTCCCTTTAGTTATTAGTGTAAAAACACCTTACCAATTTCTGGCTATTAATTTTGTATCCTGCCATTTTACTGAATTTATTTATTATTTCTAGTAGCTTTTTGGTAATGTCTTTAGGATTGTCTAGTTTTAGAATCATGTCTGCAGATAGTGACAGTTTAACTTCTTTACCAATATGGATGTCTCTTATTTGTCTAATTGGTGTGGCTAGGACTTTGAGTACTATGTTGAGTAAAAGTGGTGAGAGTGGACATCCATGTCTTTTCCTGATCTTAGAGGGAAAGCTTTCAGCTTTTCACCATTGAGTATGATGTTTGCTGTGGGTTTTTCTGTATATGGCCTTCATTATGCTGGGATATGTTCCCCTTAGCCCACTTTGTTGAGAATTTTTATCATGAATAGTTGTTGAATCTTGTCAAATGCTTCTTCTTTTAATTAAAAAAAAAAAACTTTAATGTTTATTTTGGAAGGAGAGAGAGAAAGAGACAGAGACAGACAGACTGTGAGGGGGGGAGGGGCAGAGAGAGAAGGAGACACAGAATTCAGAGCTCTGAGCTGTCAGCACAGAGCCAGGCACCAGGCTTGAACTCACAAACTATGAGATCATGACCTGAGTGGAAGTTGGATGCTTAACTGACTGAGCCACTCAGGTATCCCTCAAATGCTTTTTTTTTTTTTTTTTTTTTTTTTGCATCTGTTGAGATGATTGTACGGTTTTTATTCTTCATTTTGTTGTTGTGGTAGATGATGTTGATTGATTACTATTAAATCACTCTTGCATCCCTAGAATAAATCCCACCTGATAGTGGTGAATGGTCTTTTTAATGTATTGTATGCAATTTTCTAATATTTTGTTTAGGATTCTTGCATTTATGTTCATCAGGGATATTAGCCTGTATATTCATTTTCTTTCTTTCTTTCTTTCTTTCTTTCTTTCTTTCTTTCTTTCTTTCTTTCTTTCTCCTCCTCCTCCTCCTCCTCCTCCTCCTCCTCCTCCTCCTCCTTCTTCTTCTTCTGGTGGTATCTTTTTCTGGATTTGGCAACAGGGTAATTCTAGTCTTGTAGAATGTATTTAGAAGTTTTCCTTCCTCTTCTATTTTTTGGAATAGTTTGAGTAGAATAGGTAGTAAATCTTTTTTAAATGTCTGGTAGAATTCACCTGTGACTCCATCTGGTCCTGGATTTTTATTTCTTGGTAGTTTTTTTTCCTACCAATTCAATTTTGTTGCTTGTAATCAGTCTGTTCAGATTTTCTATTTCTTTATGGTTCACTTTTGGAAGAGTGTATGTTTCTGGGAATTTAGCCATTTCTTCTAGGATTTCCAGTTTGTTGGTGTATAATGTTTATAGTATTATAATCCTTTTTATTTCTGTGGTATCAGTTGTTACTTCTCTGTCATTTCTGATTTTATTTGTTTGGATTCTTTTTTTCTTGATGACTCTGGCTAAGGGTTTGACAATTTTGTTTAAAAGAACCAGCTCTTGGTTTCACTGATTTTTTTATTATTATTTTTAGTCATTTTTATGTCATTTATTGCTGCTCTGATCTGCATTATTTCCTTTCTTCTACTCACCTTGCCTCTGTTTGCTTTTCTTTTTCTAGTTACTTTAGGTGTAAAGCTAGATTATTCACTTGAGCTTTTCCTTATTTCTTGAGATAGGACTATATCATCACACATTTCCCTTTTAGAACTGCTTTTG
Organism: Panthera leo; assembly: GCF_018350215.1. Classification (NCBI taxonomy): domain Eukaryota; kingdom Metazoa; phylum Chordata; class Mammalia; order Carnivora; family Felidae; genus Panthera; species Panthera leo. The sequence goes on from NC_056687.1 coordinate 111,154,000, forward strand.
CTGTGTCCCAAAGATTTTGGACCATTGTGTTTTCATTTTCATTTGTCTCCATGTATTTAAAAAAAATTTTTTTGATTGCTTCATTGACCCACTGCTTGTTTAGTGTTATGTTGTTTATCCACATATCTGTGTGTTTTCAGGTTTATCTTGTGATTTCTAGTTTCATACTGTTGTAATTGGAAAAGATGCATGGTATTATTTCAATCTTCTTAAATTTACTGGGGCTTGTTTTATGGCTGATATGTAATCTACTCTGGAGAATGTTCTATGTGCACTTGAAAAGTATGTATTTTATTGTTTATAGATGAAATGTTCTGTATATATTTGTTATGTCCATCTGGTCTACTGTGTCACTCAAAGACGTTTCCTTATTGATTCTGAGTGGATGATACATCCATTAATATAAGTGGAGTGTTAAAGTCCCTTACTATTACTGTGCTGCCATCACTTTTTTTCCTTTATTTTCATTAATATTTACTTTATGTATTTAGGCATTCCAGTGTTGGGTATATAGATGTTTATAATTGTTATATCCTACTGTTGGATTAATTTCTTTATCATTATGTAGTGTCCTTCTTTATCTCTCATTACAGTCTTTGTTTTAAAGTGTATTTTGTCTGATATAAGTATTGCTATCTTAGCTTTTTTTTTCCCACTTCCATTTGCATGGTGAATGTCTCTTCATCCCTTCACTTTCAGTCTGTACATGTCTTTTGGTGAGTCTTGTGTAGGCAGCATATAGATGGGTCTTTTTTTTTTTTTTAATCCATCACACCACCCTATGTCTCTTTATGGAGTGTAGAGTCTATTTACATTCAAAGTCATCAATAAAGATGATCAGTAATAGGTATGTACTTCCTGCCATTTTAAATTTTCTTTCTCCTTGTTTTTGTAATTTTTCTTTGTTTCTCTCTTCTCTTCATCTCTTTGTGATTGTAGAGTTTCTCTAGTGTTATGTTTGGCTTTCTTTCTCTTTATTTTTTTGTTTTTTTTTAAATTTTTTTTAACGTTTATTAATTTTTGAGACAAAGCATGAACAGGGGAGGGTCAGAGAGAGAGGGAGACACAGAATGTGAAACAGGCTCCAGGCTCTGAGCGGTCAGCACAGAGACTGATGCAGGGCTCGAACTCACGGACCGCGAGATCATGACCTGAGATGAAGTCGGACGCTTAACCGACTAAGCCACCCAGGCGCCCCTCTTTATTTTTTTGTGAATCCATCAAAAATTTTGTGGACATTTTGGGTTTGTGGTGACCATACACTTCATATGTAACATCCTAAGTAAATAGCAGTCTATATTAATTTAATGGTCTTTTAAGTTCAAATTTATTCTGAAAAAAAAAAGAAAAGAAAAAACTTTCCTTTTCCACCCATTTCTTCCCTTTTTACTTTATGCTCCATGTTTTATGTGTATATAGGCAAAATTTACATATTTTTATTTATAATTTTCATATGTCTAATCATGGTCATTTCTTTTCCATTTTCAGAAGTCTCTTTATTATTTCTCATATCCTGGTTTAGTAGTGATAAACTCTTTTATCTTTTGTTTGTCTGGGAAATGCTTTATGTCTCCTTCAAATCTGAATGGTAATGTTGCCAGATAGAGCATTACTGGTTGTATATATTTTCCTTCCAGCACTTTGAATATATATTGCCACTCCCTTGTGGCCTGAAAAGATTCTGCTAAAAAATCAGCTGATAACCTTATAAGTTTTATTTTGTAAGTAACTTTTTGTTTCTCTTGCTTATTTTAAGATTCTCTTTTTATCTTTAACCTTTGATATTTTAGTTAAGTGTGATGATGTGGCCCTCCTTGAGTTCATCTTGTTTGGGACACTATGATTCTTGGACGTGGATGTCCATATCCTTCTTAGTTAAGGGAAGTTTTCAGTGGTTATTCATTCAAATAAGTTTTCTATTCCTTTCTCTTTTTCTTCTGGGACACCCATAATGTTAATGTTAGCTTGATGTTATCCAAGAGATCTCTTAATCTGTCCACATATTTTTAAAAATTTTCTCTTTTTGCTGTTCATTTTGTGTGCTTTCAATTACACTGTCTTCTAGATCACTAATACATTCTTCTGCATCATCTAATCTATTGCTGATTCTCTCTAGTGTGTTTTGTTAATGTTATTTATTTATTTCGAGAGAGAGAGTGAGAGGGCATGAGCAGGGGAGGGGCAGGGGGAGGGGGAGGGAGAGTTTCCCAAGCAGGCTCCATGCTCAGTGCAGAAGCTGACTTGGGGCTCAGTCTCACAACCATGAGACCATGACCTGAGCCAAAATCAAGAATTGGAGGCTTAACCGACTGAGCCACCCAGGCACCTCTGTCTAGTTTTTTTTGTTTGTTTTTTGTTTTTTTTAATTCCAGTTACTGTATTCAACTCTGATTGCTTCTTTTAATGCTTTCTATATCTTTATTGAAGGTCTCCATGAGTTCTTCTACTTTTCATCCCAATGAGTATTTTTATGATCATTACTTTAAATTTTTGATCAGGCATATTGCTTCTATTTAATTTAGTTCTTTTATGAGTATTTTTTTTCTTGTTCTTTTGGAGCATATTCCTCTGTCTCCATGTTTTGCTTGCTTTCTGTGTTTGTTTCTATGTATTAGGTAGAATGACTACTTCTCCTAAATTTGAAGGAGTAGTCTTGTGTATGATGTCCCCTATGCAAGCTATGTGTGCTTGGTTCTTTTGCTGGTTGACTAGCGGGAGTGTGGCTATATATGTTAGTTACTCTTTTTTAAACTGTGGCTTTTACAGAAAGAAGAAAAGAGAACAGTAATGCTAAAATAAAATAAAGAAAAAAAGGAAAAAAAGAAAAACAAAAGAACAAAAATAAAAACAAAATAAGACAAATTTTAAAAATTAAATGAAATTCAAAAGTTTTTTAATTAAAAAAAAAGTGGCTTATTCTCTGTGACCTAGTACCACAGAAGCTGCCATGGGCTTTCAGACCCTGGGCTCACTGAAGTCACAAACTAGCTGTGATGAACCAGACCAACCCATTATGGTGTCCAGACTCCTCTGTCCTAGGCTTTTAATGTTGAGTGGAAACATAAACCATGTCATTCTCCAGTCCTTTTGACTTGGATAGTGTTCCTGCAGCTTCATATCCATTTGGTGGATTTGTAGTGTTGTCTTATTGATAGCCTGGTTGCTCTTTTAAACCACAGCTTAATTTCTGTGCCCAAGGACAGAGGGATCTGTTCTTGGTACCCCAGTGCTATCCTTCCCCACTGCAGTTCACAGTTGAGGGTGGGGCTTCCCTTTGTTATATGTCTCTGTCTTTCTTGCTGTTCTATGAATGGTTGTTCCGAAACTGTTCAGTCAGCCCTCAGTTTTTCAGGAGGATTTGGTCTATTAATAGGTGTAATTTAGTGTGTGCCATGAAGAGGGCTGGTCTGGTTCTATATCACAGTCTTGGACCACACAAACTCCTAAAACTAAAGTTGTCTTTTTTTTATATATATTAAAGCCTCATTGTTACAGATTTTAGAGTTGAAAAAAAGGGTGGAAAGAAAGCTATTGTTAATTGGCTATCCACATGTGCCAGGTATTCTTCGTATGTTATTTAAGCATTCCAACAGTCTTGCAGCTCAGGAATTACATTGAGTTCACTGAGGTTCAGGCAGATTGAGTATCTGACCATGAGTCACCCATCTGAGAAGTGATGGATTTGGGTCTCAGGTGTAGACTTCTCTGATTTCCAAGTCCAAGCACATTCCACCCCCATCCAATCACCAGCTCTATGTTGCCAGTGCAGCAATTCATTAGAGGATGGCTTTTTTTTAAAAATTGCTAAAAACTTCATCTTACTTGATATTTAGACTATTTTCTTAGCTTCTAACTCATCTCAAGAATTCGTCTCCCCATCCAATTGTTCCATTCTCAATTTAGGGTCTCATCGTCTCTTACCTGGATTGTTGCAATACCACTGTAACTTGTCTTCTTGAGTCTAGTTTTGTGCACTCCAGTATATTATCCATGTTAAAATATTAAACACAAAGACCTGGTTATTAATCCTCATTGAAAACCTTCCATGGCCCTTCATCACCAGTGAGATAAAGTCAGAATTCCTCAGTGAATATTTATTTCACAATCTAGCTCCTGACTTAAATATTCATCAATCAAGATAGTTTCTTACACTGTTTGTTCCAGACATACAGAATTTCTCTAAACCCACCATCCTTTTCCATGCCCCCTAGGATGTTCATGTTTCCCCCAATCCACTCCCATCTTACCTGGGGAATGTTTATTTATCTTTCAACTTTCTGCTCAAAAATTTTCCTTCCATTGAAGTCTTCCCTGTCCTGTTTGAATTCTTTTATGCCAAAATCATTATTTCTGTTTGTAAGAGCAATATTTTGCTGAAGTTATCTCTTTGCATTTTGCCTCCTAACAGATTTTGGACTCTGCAAGTGGAGACTGTGTCTGTATGTTCAATAACTATTTATACACAAATCTACTAAAACCTTGAGAGTCCATTCCCCTTTTCCAAGCAAATACTTTCTCAATACAGTACTGGTACACTACACAAACCCCACCAACAAGAATTAAGGACATTTCACTCACACCTCTCCTGTTATGAAGGAAAAAGACAATGAGTTTTGGGAGCAACAGACATTTGGAACTGATTGAACAAACCCCAAAATTTCAGGCAACTAATGGTGTCTCTCCTTGAGCATTCAGATCTCTTGCAACATGAGCTTTCTTGTCTCTATTGACCCTATGGCAATATTGACAAACTAAGAAATGTAAATAGTAAAATGGAAAGGTAAGAAGCAAGCAATGGACATAAACACTAGATAAGCCCTAGATAGGATAATTATATCCTCATTTCTTCAGTAGAAAATTGGATTGCCTATATTTTCTAAGCAGATATAAAAATTGCATCAGAACTAACACTTGGTTCCATATGACATTGTCATACCCACAGGTGCCCCAGAGAACCCTCTGGCCACCAATGCCTCCTAACTAGTTTTCACATTTGTAGCCTCAAGCCTGTGCTAATACAGGAGCCACTAGCTACATGTGGCTATTTAAATGTAAATTTAAATTAATTAAATTATAATTTTTTTAAAAATTAAGTTCCTCTGTCACACTAAGCACATTGATGTGCTCAACAGACACAAGTGGCTACTGTATTGAATGGCACAGATGTAGAACATTTCTATCATTGAAGAAATGTTTACAGGAAAGCTCTGTAAGCATTTCTATTTGCCCTGGACATCCCCACTAAGCTAAGCTCATTCATGAATAATTTTATGATATCATGTCTTTGCTTAGAAACTTCTGACAGGTTTTCTTACTGCACCAGAACAATGCTTACCAAAATTTAATGTACATTTATATTACTTGGAGATATTATTAAAATGCAGTCTCTAACTCAATAGGGCTGAGGTGACCCCAAGGTTTTGCATTTTAATTCTCAGCTCCTGGGTGATGCCAATTGTGTTCCTTTGTCACCTGCATTTTAAAATTCTCCATTCTTTCACCAGCCCTAGCTGATGTTCATTGGCTTCTAGAATGCTTCTTTGATCCAGCAGCTAAGTTTCTCAGTAGTTCCAACTGATAACATTGCTCACTCGTGCTCTCTTCCTACATTCATCCAGGCCCTTCACCTTCAGGAAGGCTCTCCCTAGTAGTTCAGGCTTGCTCAGTCACCTCTATATGGATGGCTCTCAAAGGTCAATGTGCACAGGGGTTACCTCAAGTGAGCTTGATAACTACTCAAACACTACTGCGGGAGACTCCAGTCATTAGGTTTGAGATGGGCCCAAGAACCACTTATTAATGGGCTGTAGGTGATTCTAATAACAGTATTTCCCTAACCAAACTGAGAAATGTTGTCTTAGTATATTTATCTATATAACTGATTTTTATACTTAAAAAAACTTACACATGGGGGCATCTGTATGGCTCACTTAGTTGAGCTTCTGACTGAATTCAGCTCAGGTCATGATATCATAGTTCATGAGTTTATGCCCCACATTGGGCTCACTGCTGTCAGCACAGAGCCCACTTCGGATCTTCTTCCCCACCCCCCCACCCCACCCCCCAGCTCCTCCTCTGTTCATGTGTTCTCTCTCAAAAATAAAAATAAACATTGAAAATTAAAAAAAAAAAAAAAACTTACACATGATCTTACACTGATACACAATTGCTTATAGTGTTTTTGACTCAATCTATTTAAGTCTAAAAAATGTCTAGAGCTGTGGACTTCAACACTGATCACTTATTGGATCCCTTGGGGGAGATTTTAAAATCCTCATGCAGAGACACTTTCCCCAAAATCCTGATTTAATTGGTAAGGGGGTATGCATTCTTTTGTTTTTCAAAGCTCTGTATTAATTTCCTGGGGCTGTTGTAACAGAGTACCACACATTAAGTGATTTAAGACAGACATTCATTCTCTCATAGTTCTGGAGATCAGAAGTCCTAAATCAAGGTGTTGGCAAGGCCAGGCTTCCTCTGAAGCCTCTAGAAAAGAATCTGTTGCATGCTTTTCTCCTAGCTTCTGCTAGTTGATGGCAGTCCTTGGCATTCCTTGGTTTATAGCTGCATCACTCTACTTTCTGCCCTTTTCCTGCATAGTCTTCTTCTCTGGGGAGACTGTTTCCAAATAAAGGTCACATTCACAGGCACCTGGAGTTAGGACTTCTACATTTCTTTTTATGGGTCAAATTCAACCTGTAAGCTCCTTAAGTTATTCTAATATGCAGCCAGGTTTTAGGAACTATAGGTCATTAAGCACACATCAGAATCACCTGCAGGGCTTGATAATACAAGGATTGCTCAATCCAACCTCAAGATTTAGTAGGGCTGGGTTGGGCCCAACAATTTGCTTTTTTTGAACAAGTGTCAAAAACACTGGTGTAGGAGAAAGGGAAATGAAATAGATTTATATCTCTCCTGTCCTTAGAGAAGCATCATAGGTATCACCTGTGAGCTTAGGAGAAATGTAGAATTTTGAGCCCACCCCAGACTACTGAATCAGAGATGGCATTTTAACAAGATTCCCAAGTAATTTGTCCATTAAGTTGTTACAAGCACTGTTGTATATATTAAAAATAAAATTATTCTTAAATGGATGGTTAAAGTAGCAAGGGATGGGTAAAGTAATAAATTAATGAATAATGAAGCGAGTCCTCAGTGACCTATCTCCTAGGAGACAGAAAGTAGGCCTTAGAAATCTATTGACCAGGAAGTTGTCTTACCAACCGTGAAGAGAATGGTTTGTTACCATAGTGGCTACAAGGAATCTGCCTTTTGGTTCTTCAGCAATTGAGTGTTCTCTGCTTATTTGGCCTTTTCCAGGCTTTACCAAGAAGTTCCATACTCCTCCTCCCCAATGACCTCATATTAACATTTTGTGGCTTCACTATCAGCACTTTGTTATTTGTGCCAAAGTCTGAAATAGGAGGCTGGCTGGAATACAGAGAAGCACAGCACAGTGTAGATTTAGTGATGAACTGGCTCTGGGCCAAAAGGGTAGCAGGTAAGTTTCAGAGTTTCAGCTGAAAAAGAAAGAAAGTCTTTTAGAAAGCTTAGAGCCAAGTCAAAACATGCCATATATGATTTTCTTTTGGCAGATATACTGTAAAATAAGAGTAGACCAAATTCCCCAGGTAATAGTAATTGACCTATAAATGTCATTATTGATAGATTGTGTTTCTGGAAACATTGTTCTAGAGCTAAAGTGCTCATGTGAATCTCAGAAAGGAATTTAGAATCAGGTTTTGAAAGTCTTTTTTTCTCTCAGCACTACTGATTTCCATTTTCCTCTTTGAGAGTTGAACTTTTTTTTCTCCCTAAGTAAGTCATGTCCCTGAGCGATTACAGTCACCTTCTGGAAGTCCCAAGTTTTCTCAGAAAAAGTTATTTTTGAAAGGCCACTGGCTGTCATTTTTTCACGGAGTCATTTCACAGCTGCGTTGACTCATTTGATAGACCAATAGAATTAATATAACATTTGTTTTTTTAATCGGCCAATCTGAGGAAGAGTTGATATTTTAATAAAATGGGAATTGTTTGGAGAGGCAGTCTGATTTCAGAGACCAATGTTGCTCATAGACTTCACTGTGCTACATGGCTTAAGGAATTTTCCTTTAATGTTCTGTTGCCTCTTCTTCCCCTTCTGTAAAATTGGATTAACAAATTATTAGTCTTTCTCCCAGATGTATATTAGATTTAAATAGAATACATGTCTAACAACCAAAAAAATTCTCATGTCTTTAGCCATGTAATACAAATACATTGTCATAATCACCATTTAATTTAAATTTTACTTCTGATATGAGCTTATAAAATCCATTTCCATGTTCTATATTCTCAAGGCAAATGGAATTTTTGGTCTGAAACCAGCCAGTTACACACATTAGTAACTTTAGAATAAAAAACAAAATTGGGACCTGTGGGTGGCTCATTTGGTTAAGCGTCCGACTTCAGCTCAGATCATGATTTCACGGTTCATGGGTTCAAGCCCCACATTGGACTCTGTGCTGCCAGCTCAGAGCCAGGAGTCTGCTTCGGATTCTGTGTCTCCCCCTCTCTCTGCCCCTCCCTTGCTCATGCTCTGTCTTTCTCCATCTCTCAAAACTGAATAAACATTAAAAAGGAATAAAGAACAAAATTAACTGTAGATATCTCTTCATGTATGCACAATGAGAAATGTTACTTATCCAAACCTAGGATGAAAAATCCTCCTCATCTCTCCACATTCTCTCCTGGTAAATTGCTGAATCACTGTGTGTGGCAGCCAAGTTCACCTCTACTGGGTATGCCTCTGAGAATTGCCCAGGGCACCCAAGGTCCCTCTGCTATTTCTATATAACAGGAATAGAAAAGCAGCCTGATACTATACTCTAAATAGGTGTGTGTGTGTGTGTGTGTGTGTGTGTGTGTGTGTGTGTGTGTGTGAGAGAGAGAGAGAGAGAGAGAGAGAGAGAGAGAGAGATTTCCTTCCCCCTTATTAAAAGCTGGTACAGACTCTATCTCTGAATGTTTACACAAATCACAGATTATATAATTTGAGCATAATGTAGCGATCTTGAGAAATGATACAGTGTAACTCTAAACTCTAGTATAAAACAATGCAGATAGCCTTGATGGTGAGTCAGGAGAGCTGGGTGCTGGCTCACTGAAGTATACTGTAAATCATTTTCCAAACCAGTGTGAGAACCAAATTGATAAAGATTTTCCTTTTCTCAGACTTAACATGAACCACAGGCTGCAGATGAACTCTTTCTTACTGGGAACAGATGCAACATTCTAGTAATAACATTTTAGTGGTTTCCAGTGCTATTCCTTAGTACCATCTTTCTCTTTCCCAAATTACAAACCAGACTCTTTAATCCATCTTTGAAAAAGCCTTTTAAAATAAACTGTTAATTATTCTCCATTAGAATTAGACAAAATAACGTAGTGAACGGTTGATAAATAATAAAATTAGGGATTATTTGACAGATCAAGAGTATTAGCTCTACTGGAGAAAGCAACCAGCTTATGCTCTGGAAACTACCTGCCTGGATTTGATTGAATACAAATAATGTGGTACTGAGCATGTTACACAAATTCTCTGAGCATTAGTTTCTTCCTCCCTAACAAAATAAAAATAGTATACGTATTGTAGGGTCATTGTGAGGATGAAATTATATAAAACACAAGGTTTTTAGCATGGCACTGGTACATAGTAAATGTTTGTGAATTTGAGCTGAAAAACAATCTAGAAGGTTTTTGTACAGTGTATGTTCTTATGTTGAAATGCTATCTAGTTGAATGCTTCTTAAAATGCGTTCTAGCTGAGTATTAAAATATCTTGATTACGCAGAAAATTATATTTTATTTGTTATAATGGATTTTCACTCACAACTATTTAGTTGTATAATATTTGGCTTCTTTTTGGTTGCTGTTTATTAATAACTGATCCTTCTATATTATGTTATAATCTTTAAACATTTTAATTTCCACTAGTATGAAATCAAACTTTATTCTTAGAATACATTTGCTGAATGAATACCAGAACATATATATATAGAAAATGCACTTTCATAAAAGACCAGAATAGAGCATTACAAGAGAACTTTTATAATAGACAAGGCAATTTTCTGAGTTATTTAGGAGAAAACCCACTTTTTATAACATTACATGAAGACTCCAAGTTTATTCTTCATCTAATGGCTTTGAATATCTACTTTATTAAAGTTAAAAAGAATACCTTTGTATTGGGGAGATTTTGCAAATGTTAGACCAAAATGCATGTTCTTTCTACCTTTTGTTTTTCCCCACTATCCCTTCAGGGTATAAATATCAAGATGTTATTGTTGATTTATCTAGAATATGTCTTAAATCTTTTTTGAATATCAAGAGGTCATTGTAAATAGCAGGCTGATAGTGTGTTGTAAAAATTTGTAGGTTTTATACCTTTGGAAATGATCACATTATTTATTTGTATTTGAACCTCAAATTACACTCAAACACATTCAGTTACTTTGTACCCATACTCTAAAAAGAAATGGAAACTTATTACCATCCTAATGGTAACTATTAAACTCCAGAATAATAGATAAATGTGGAAAAATTAACAAGGTTTCTGACTGGAATTTCAGAAGATTTGTTGAAATAAGAAGAAACAACTTGTCATATCTAAGAATTTATCCAGAAAAAATAATCTTGTAGCTGATGTAAGGTCTATCCATAATGATTTTCAGGATTATGTGGCAACTGTGGAAAGAACTGAAATGACCACAGGAGGAAGCTGGCTAAATATCAACTAAATCATAACAACCACTCATTACATAATGCCTCTCACTAAAACTTAGAACCAACAAAATGGGAGACTGATGCAAAAAGACAAATTTATTAATGTATCTTTAAAGGTGTAACTGCCAAAGGGACTAGATACTTGAGTTGCCTATGTAGTTTCCCTAATATGGGTATTTAATGCTACAAATGTCCTTCTCAGCACTGACTCATCTGCATCCACAGATTGTGATATGTTGTACAGTCCTTTTCATTCAATTATCTATATATGTAAGTTTACTTTGAGACTTCCTCCTTGACCTATGGCTTGTTTAGAAATATACTGTTTAATTTCCAAGTGCTTGAAGATTTTTCTGTTGTTTTCCTGTTTTTCTAGTTTGATTCCATTATTATTAGAAAGCACACTCTCTATAATTTCATTTATTTCAAATTGATTGAGGTTTGGTTTATGACCCAGGACATATTCTATATTAATGAATATTCCATGAGCACTTAAAGAGAATGTACACAATAGCCCCCTTTTCTGTGAAAAATGTATTTCAAGAATCCCAGTGGATGCCTAAAACTGTAAATAGTGTTGAGCCCTATCTACACATACTATGTTTTTTCTTCTACATACCTACCTATGGTAAAGCTTAATTTGTAAATTAGGCACAGTAAGAGATGAGCAATGATCATAATAAAATAGAAGTGTTACAACAATATGCTGTAATTAAAGCTATATGAATGTGGTCTGTCTGGCTCTCAAAATATCACACTGTACTTGATGGGATGAAGTGAGGTAGATGATGTAGGCATTGTGATGTAGCTGTAGGCTACTCTGTGGCCTTCTGATGTTACATCAGTAACATCATGCTTCTGGATCATGGTTGACTGCAGGTGACTGAAACTGGATGGGGTTGGAGAGGACTAGGGTATTCTCATGCATGCTGGATTGTACTCTCAATACCAATTAGATCCTATTGGTTGATAGTGTTATTCAATTCTTCCTTACCTTTGCTAATTTTCCCCTTAGTTCTATCAAATTGCCAATAGTGGGGTGTTTAAGTCCTCAACTATAATTATAGATTGGGTTATATCTCCTTTGCCTCTAACAGCTTATTTTAATGTATTTTGAACCTGTTGTTTAGTGCTCTGTTTGCATAGTGGACACTTAAACAATTGAGGCACCCAAGCACCCCACTTGGTGTCATTTTGATGCTGTTTTACCTAGTCTTAATCTCCCATTAACAATATTGACATTATGAGAAAAGAGGGGAAAGAATAGCACGACTGTTGCTAAATACTAACCTGACATAGTAATATTAAAGAGAAGGGACTTTGTTTTGGATTTTGTAGAAGAGTAATAGATTGAAGCAACGAGATTTGTTGTTGTTCCAAAAAGCAGAAAAATAATAGTTCTAATAAGACACATTTGCCAACTTTAGTTTGTTCACACTTCAGATTAATCACACTAAAATGATTACTGGTTCCAGAAATTTGAAACTTGACAGAAGGCCAAATAATTTATTCAGTAAATATTAATTAAACAAATATTGATAGATTACCTGTCACTCTCTAGGTTCTAACTTGCTTAAAAAATAATCATTTTTATGAAGTGAGTTTTACTATCTATTCTGTTTTTCTGAATCACTCCCTCAAAATCACCTCAGTAATCAAGGTACTCTTGATTCCTTGGGAGAGCCCTTGGTTTCCTTGGGAGAGCCCGTGTAGACTATGGTATCTCAGTTTCTTTCCTAGTAGAAAATCGCTGTCCAGTGCCACAGCATTGGTTCCAAAGTGGCAGGTATCCTGAAAGTGGCCAGAGAGCCTCCCTGACAGCCGGAAGGGTTATGGGTAATAAGTGCAGCCAAACTTAAACTCTTGAGATCCATGAATTAGGGAAGCAAGAGAGTGTGTCATAGCAATTACATAGCCACAACAGCATTTGTACACTGTTACTTCACTACTATATCCCCTGACTTCTTGAACTTGACCTGAAGCAACTATTGTTTCATACAAATTATTATTTATACAATTGATAATATTTTATGTTTCAGGGGTGGCACCCACACTTAATACTTAAGGGATGGTTTTAAGGATAGCTTTAAAATACCACATGTTTCTTAACACATCAGGGAATTCATTTGATATAAAGTCACATGTAATCCATTTGGTAAAAGCCTAGATTTTTACTTCTAAATGATGCAGTGGATGCTGTATTTGCTATATAATGACAGTGCAGTATATTTCAGAAAGTGCAATTGGATGGGGAGAAGTCACTAATCAGTAGAAGCAGAGATCTTAGAACTGGCACTAATCTCTCAGAGTACCTGGGGCTGGATGTTTCTAGAACCCTAATTTTAGTTTGTTTTCTTTTGGCTTATAAGCCAAAGCTGACACCCCTTTAGGCAGGTCTTGGAATACCGTGCAATCACATCTTCACCAACACCAACAACACACTGAACTTCAGACTTATGGCAGCCCCAGCAGCTGAAGGCAGCCCTCAATTGCCAGTGTCCTCTGCTTCCAAGCTGATTCTTTAGGCTCAGTGTTCCAGGGGAAAACAGATCAAGGAACTGCATCTGTATCTTCTTTTCTTTCCCACTGCCCCCAAACTCTAAAAGTCTAGCTATTTAGAAGCAGATTCTAACCACAATGGAGAAACAAGGCTTCTTCCTGCCTAGGTCTACCCACAAGAAGCCGAGGAATCAAAGAAAGCCATTATGGAGCTTGGGCCTTAATGTATAATAAATGAATGGGCTAGAAGCTGACAAACTTTGTGGAATGGCCTGTAGCATTCATCCTCTATAACCACTTACCTACATAAAGTGCTTCTCTTTCTTTGCTCCTCTAAGATTCTTTAAGTAGGTCAGTCACTTCCGTTGTGGGAGGTACTGCCTGGGAGAGGGAGAATTAAACCCCCTGTTTATCAGCCTTTGATTGGCCGAAATCTAGAAAGCCCGAAACCTACAGAAACCAGCCAGAAAACTAATGCTGGTCGGGTAGTAATTCTGGTGAACCCCAAAGCACATTACATCAATCAAAAAAGAGTGTCCAACAGTCGCAGTGTACCTGTGATGGATGGGGTTTCCAAGGTGGGGTCGGACTCTCAGTTCTAAAATTGGAAAAGTCCTGGGCAACTGGCATAAGTGGGCCACCTTAGCTTCTGCTCAACATAGCCAATTGGTACTATACTGGAACTTTATTTTTTCCATTCCTTCCTATTTCATTATGTAAAATATGATTTTTTTAAATACTGGGAATTAATTAAAATTTAAAAATAGCCTGTAGATTAAAACACAGAAAAGATTTGGTCCCTGGGCCTCTCCGTTTGTAATCATTTTCTGAGATAGGAGTGTAAACCTATGGAAAAAAGAGCCAAGTAGATGATGGTAGTTTGCTTTTAGTCCAGGTCTTAAGCCAGAGTCGAAACGAATTATTATGGCTCATTTATCCATTGTATCTCATTAACATGAAGGGTTCCATGTAAGCTTTAGGGCTGAAACCCAAGTTACTTATGAAGTGTCATCTTAGTCCTTTTCTTAGTCCTTGTTATCATTTTATATCCTTCTTGGGAATCCACTGGAAATACCTGTGAGAAAACAAGATTTAGAGATTCTGTTCATGGCCAAACTCTCAATACAACTAATGTTCTAATTATCACATTTTTCTGCATGTTCCTCTGCCCTTTCATTGCTGACCTTGTCACTCTTTCCTTTTTACCTTCTGGTATTTGTTTATTTCATCAGAAACAAATACTTTAATATCCTCAGCTTTTTCACAGATCACCCCCACCCCTTGCTTTCCAGAAATAAATTAATAAACATGAAAATATTTGAAGCAGTGCCTAGAATATAATAAGTATCAATAAACATTTTTATCATTATCATAACACTTATTAACTGAAACCTGGTTCTACCCAGAGGACATACTTTGCAATTATCTCAAGGGAAGTTTCCCATTCCCCTCTAAGGTTTCAGTTTCCCCTGATGGAGATAAAACGATTCTACCAGCTGTCTGGATTCTAGCATTCTACCAGCTGTTTACTGCTGTTGGTAGACTATTAATTTATATCTTTCTGCAGAAACTCATGGTGTTTCAAGACTTACACCATTGGTTTAAACCATCTTATTTTTTTTTGGTCAGCCTAATCACAATCCTGCTATCACTGACAACTTTGCAGCTGCCTTAGCATTTTCCTCCACCCTGTTTCCTGTTGGAAGTCATGTCCATATGAACAAGCCATCCAGTATGGCCTCCTGATTTCATCATCTCCAGCTTTTATAGTGTGCCTTCTCAATCTCATCATTAGGGAGCTCTGAAATCCTAAATATCGATATGCCACTCCCAGACCACAATCACCTTTTAAAATCTCCTTTATGAAAAGCACTTAAGCTTTTCCCTTTTCAGTACCACCTTCTCTCTAGGCATTATCCTTCAGAGAGGAAATTGAAGCTGCCCTAAGAAGAGTCTTAATTCCCCTCTATTGCACCTTGAAAGGTATCTGCTACCTGGCTCAGAGTAAAGGGAGCCATGACCTCAGCTTGATGAGGCTTAGTTCTACCACTTGTGTTTTTAATTTAATCCCCTCTAATTCTCTAGGACAACTCCAAACCATTTATCTCGAATTCTGTATACTCTGGCTTCTTGCTGCTTGCCTGTGAATTCATTCACTTCTCCATCTTGAAAGAAACATGAACACCCAGACTGTCCAACTAACATCCCACCTCTTCCCATTGTTTCACACGGTAGCTCTTCAAATGCTCTTGCCTGGCATCCTCATGTCCCATTCCTTCTTAAATATTTTGCATTTGGGCATTTTCCACAGTCACCCCAATTAACAACCCTTACTTAGCTTACTTAACATACTTGATGCGAGAGAATCTTTTTATTTCCTAACATACTTGTCCCCTACTCGCTCTTGACCTTTACTCAAACTTTTTTCTCCGTTGTTTTGTGTATAGAATGGTGTGTGTGTGTGTGTGTGTGCGCGCCTTTCCCCATCTGTTAGTCATTTCTCTGCCTCCTCCACAGGGTCCTCTGTGGTTTTTCCTCGCTTTATACTTGGTTCATTCATGCTATCTATTATCTTTGATTTTCTCACTCATGGCCATGGTGCAAACTGCCCCTGATGACTCTCAAATGTATACCTGTGTTTCTGACCTCTTTTTTGAGTTCTGATTCATAATAAGTGGTTCCCTAAGGGAAATCTGTACCTGAATGTTCTAAAATCCTAAAACCTTCCTTTTCTCACATCCTCACACTTAATTAGTATAGTGTTAATTTGAATCTTTCAAGAGGAAGACACCAAGAGGGGATAAAATGTGAAAGAGATTATTGGGGGAGTGGGGTAATGCTGGCTTCACAGAATGAATTTGGAAGCTTTTCTTCCATTTCTTTTTTTTTTTTTTTTTTTTTTTTTTTTTGGTATAGTTTGAGAAGAGTAAGTATTAACTCTTCTTTTAATGTCTGAATTCCCCTGGGAAGCCATCTGGCCCAGGACTCTTATTTGTTGGGACATTTTTGATAACTGATGCAATTTCTTTGCTGATTATGGGCCTGTTCAAACTTTCTGTTTCTTCCTGTTTGACTTTGGTAGTGTGTGAGTATCAAGGAATTTGTCCAATTCTTCCAGACTGTCCAGTTTGTTGGCATATCATTTTTCATACTGTTGTCTTATAACTGTGTTTCTGTGGTGTTGGGTGTGATCTCTTCTCTTTTTTTGTGATTTTATCTATTTGGGCCCTGTCTCTTTTCTTTTTGATAAGTCTGGCTAGGGGTTTATCAGTTTTGTTTATTCTTCCAAAAAAACGGCTTTTAGTTTCATTGATCTGTTCTACTGGGTCTTTTTGTTTGTTTGTTTCTCTGTCATGTATTTCTGCTCTAATCTTTATTATTTCCCTTCTTCTGCTGGCTGTAGGCTTCATTTGCTGTTCCTTTCCTAACTCCTTTAGGTGTTAGGTTAGGTTGTGTATTTCAGACCTTTCTAGCCTTCCATGCTCATGGATTGGAAGAACAAATATTATTAAAATGCCTATACCACCCAATAAATCTACACATTCAATGAAATCCCTATAAAAATCACACCAGCATTCTTCACAGAACTAAAACAAGAAATCCTAAAATTTATATGGAACCAGAAAAGACCCTGAATATCCAAAGTAATGTTAAAAAAGAAAACCAAAGCTGAAGGTATGATTATTCTGGACTTTAAGCTGCATCACAAAACTATAATCATCAAGACAGTATAATACTAGCACAAAAACAGACACATAGATCAATGGAACAGAATAGAGAACCTAGAAATGGACCTACAAATGTATGGCCAACTAATCTTCAACAAAGAAGGAAAGTATATCCAGTGGGGAAAAAAAGACAGTCTTTTCAGCAAATGGTGCTGGTAAAACTGAAGAGCAACATCCAGAAGAATGAACCTGTACCATTTTCTTACACTACATACAAAAATAAATTTAAATGGATGAAAGACCTAAGTGTGAGACAGGAAACCATCAAACTCCTAGAGGAGAAAACAGGCAGCAACCTCTTTGACCTCAGCCACAGCAATTTCTTACTAGACATGTCTCCAGAGACAAGGGAAATGAAAGCAAATATCAACAATTGGACCCTCATCAAAAAGCTTCTGCACAGCAAAGGAAATAATCAACAAAACTAAAAGGTAATCAACAGAATGGGAGAAGATATTTGCAAATGACATATTGGATAAAGGATTAGTATCCAACATCTATAAAGAAATAATCAAACTCAACACCCAAAAAACAAATAATCCAGTGAAGAAATGGGCTGAAGATATGAATAGACACTTTTCCAAAGAAGACATTGAGATGGTTAACAAACACATGAAGAGATTCTCAACATCATTCATCATCAGGTGAATACAAATCAAAACTGTAATGAGATACCACCTCACACCTGTCAGAATGGCTAAAATGAACAACTCAGGAAACACCAGATGTTGGTGAGGATGCAGAAAAAGGAGAACCCTTTTGCACTGTAGGTGAGAATCTATACTGGTGCAACCAATCTGGAAAATAGTATGGAGGTTCTTCAAAAAATTAAAAATAGACTACCCTATGACCCAGCAATTGCACTACTAGGTATTAATGCAAAGGATAAAAAAATACTGATTTGAAGGGGCAGATGCACCCCAATGTTTATAACAGTGCTATCAACAATATCCAAAGTATAGAAAGAGCCCAAATGTCCATCAACTGATGAATGGATAAAGAGGATGTGGTGTGTGTGTGTGTGTGTGTGTGTGTATATATATATATATATATATATATATATATATATATATATATATATATATATAGGATGTGGTGTGTGTGTGTGTGTATGTATATATAATAGGATACTACTCTGTGCTCAAAAAGTGAAATCTTGCCATTTGCAACAACATGGATTGAACTACAGCATATTCTAAGCAAAATAAGTCAGAGAAAGACAGATCATATGATTTCGCTCATATGTGGAATTTGAGAAATGCAACAAATGAACATGGGAGAAAGAAAGGAAAAATAAGAAAATCACAGAGGGAGGCAAACTTTTAAGAGATTCTTTTTTTTTTTTAATCTTTTTAATGTTTATTTATTTTTTGAGTGATAGAGACAGAGTGTGAGCGGGGAGGGGCAGAGAGAGGGAGAAGACACAGAATCCGAAGCAGGCTCCAGGCTCTGAGCTGTCAGCACAGGTGCCACCCAGGTGCCACCCAGGTGCCCCAAACCTTAAGAGATTCTTAAATACAGAGAACACACTGAGGGTTGCTGGACAGGTGTTGGATGGGGGATGGACTAAGTGGGTGATGGGCATTACGGAGGACACTTGTTGGGATGAGTGCTGGGTATTGTATGGAAGTGATGAATCACTGGGTTCTACTCCTGAAGCCAGTACTACACTATATGTCTATATGTTAATGAACTTGATTTTAAATAAATAAATTTTAAAAAAATTAAAAAAAGATTATTGGGGGGAATACCTTTGAAGGACAAAGGGAGAGGAGCAGGAGTCAATAGGAAAATCCTTCAGACTGTAAAGAAAATCTCTTCTCTGTAAAGGAGAGGGACAAGGCAGGAAGACAAAGGTTAAAGCTGGTGAAGGAGGAGTCTTCCAGCTGAAGTCTCTCATTGTAGGTGTCCTGTATGCTGCAGGAGTCCTGCGTGTTACAGGAATGGCTTGCATCAGTACCCCCAACCATGTTCATTCATTGGCTAGGAGCAACATTGAGAATCATGGCCTTGTCATAAATAAAGTGGTTGATCTGGTGGACTGGAACCTGGGGGCACTGGTCAGTTACCCTCCACACACTGCGGGAGATCTGACAAATGCATTTTCATGTCTGCCACCTTTCAATCCAAACCCTATCAATTTAACCTCCTAAATATTTATCACACTTCTTTCTTATCCATTCTGGATACTTCTGGGTACAGCCGCATCATCTTTTTCTCTGAAATGCCAACTGTTCTCCCTACCACTGGTGTTATCTGCCTCCAGCTCCAGTTCCTTCTCGAAGCTGCTGCTGAAATGCTCCTTTTCACATGCTAATCCAATTTGACAACTCCCTAGCCAGCTGAGTACAGTGTTCCAGTGGACTGCACAGGATAAAAGCCAAGCTTCTTGGCATGGCAGCAAGGATGTGCCAAAATTCTACTGGGCCTGTCTAGCTGCATCCTTCAATACCTCCTTTACCTCTCCAGAAATGTACAACAGAGTCCACTGACTCAAATTGTAACTCCTCATAAGCATCTTCCTCAATTGTATGCCTCAGACCTTTCCACATACAGTTTCATCTGTCCATAGCATGCACACTCTCACTGCCTCTCCTTGTCCTATGGCCTCACTATTGACTGCCACATGGCTCAGTATAGTCTGAGTCAATAGATCTCATGTTGGCTCTGCAGTGGCTGGAGAGGTTTAAAAACAAAGCAAAACAGAACTGATGCTTGGATCCCATGCCCAAAGATTCTTTAATTAGTTTGGGCTAGGGTTGGGCATTTAGTATAAAAGCTCTCAAGAGAATTCTGTGCCGCTACAGCAGAATTGAGAAACACTACCTTATAGAAGTTTCTCCCTACAATTCCCAAACTTCTAGGGTGAATTTGGAGATCCTGCCCGGGTGCTCGCTTCGGCAGCACATATACTAAAATTGGAGATCCTGCCCGGAAGAGCATCTAAAAACCCTTTTCACATATTTGTATGCAATTTGCATGATGTGGTATGAATTTGCTTTACCTTACTGGTTACAAGAAAGTTCTCTTGTTTTATTTATTTTTTTTTAAATCATGTTAAATCTGGGGCGCCTGGGTGGCTCAGTCGGTTCAGTGGCCGACTTCGGCTCAGGTCATGATCTCGTGGTCTGTGAGTTCGAGCCCTGCGTCGGGCTCTGTGCTGACAGCTCAGAGCCTGGAGCTTGTTTCAGATTCTGTGTCTCACTCTCTCTGACCCTTCCCCGTTCATGCTCTGTCTCAAAAATAAATAAACGTTAAAAAAATTTAAAAAAAAATAAATAAATCATGTTAAATCTGACTTGAGTTTTTTTAACTGTGAATTAGAAACCCAATATCAGTCATTGTTAGGGGACTGGTCTCACTCCCCACTGCAGGGCTGGATAAATGTATAAGAGGGCCCATACTGAATAGAAAGAATTTGAGGAAGAACCTGTAGACTGCAGTCCTTTCTGTTTGCCCCTGGGATATTCAGTGCCCCAGCCTAAAACTTGCATGGTCCCCAAGATCAAGGTATTCAGTGCTCAGACTCCTTGCCCTCTCTGTAAAACTACCACCACTAGTGTCTCTGTAATTTAAAAACAAAAACCTAACTGGTAATGTTTTTTTTGCCTGCCTCACAGCTTACACTTTGGGGCCCTGGTACACAAAAGCTGGTGAAGATGAACAGAATATGAAGTTATGCTTGGTTATATGTAGGAAAGTAAAACTTATTTTTAATATTTCAAGAAGAAACAAGACAGAAATTAATGTCACAATAATTATCCTACCATCCTTGTATTGTGCTGTTTAATAATTTGGTTAAGCCTGCTTGTATGTTTTTCCACCATCTCCGCCATCTACTAATAGTAGATCTATTAGTCTCCTTTGGTCGCTATAATTAAGTGCCAGAGACTGAGTGACTTAAATAATAGATGTGTATTTCTTATAGTTCTGGACACTAGGAAGTCCAAGATGAAGGTACTAAGTACTTTGGTTCTTACTGAGAGCTGGATTTTCCTGGCTTGAAGATGGCAGTCTTCTCACTGTTTGTTCATATAGCGGAAAGAATTCTCTCTCTTTCTTCCTTTTCTCATGAAGCCACTAATCCTGTCATGAGGGCCGCACCCTCATGGCCTCATCTTCTCTTCATTACCTCTCAAGTTGCTCATATCCAAATAGCATTACATTGTGATTTAGAAATTTAACATATGAATTTGTGGAGTATACAATTCAGCCTGTAACCATAGGACACAGTAAGTTATTATTTAATGTCCCTTATCTTCCACTTGGCATTTTTCTTGCCATGAAGCCAATCTATTTCCTTTACATTTCTAAATAAATTTTATTCTGAATCAGTTCACTTACCATTTTTGCTATTCAGAAGAAATCGTAATAAACAATCCTATTAAAAAATACTGCATCTATTGGAATGATCATATGGTTTTAATCCTTTCTCTTATTGACATGGTATATGATGCTGATTGATTTGTAAATACTGAACCACCTTTGTATCCTGGGAATAAATCCCATTTAATTGTGGTGAATGATTCTGCTAATGTATTGTTGGATTCGGTTTGCTAATATTTTGTTGAGGACTTTTACACCTAGGTTTATCAGAGATATTGGCCTGTAATGCTCTTTGTCTGTAGTGCCTTTTTTTTTTAAAGCCCATTTATTTATTTTGAGAGACTGTGGGTGAGCACAAATGGAGGTGGGACAGAAGGAGAGAGAGAGAGAGAGAGAGAGAGAGAGAGAGAGAGAGAGAGAGAGAGAGAGAATCCCAAGCTGGCTCTGCACTGTAAGCATAGACCCTGATGTGGGACTTGATTTCACTAACCACGAGTTCATGTCCTGAGCCAAAATCAAGACTCAGATGCTTAACCACCTGAGCCACACAGGCACCCTTATAGTGTCTTTATCTGGTATTGATATCAGGGTAATGCTGGCTTCATAGAATGGATTTGGAAGGTTTGCTTCCTCTTCTATTTTTTGGAGTAGTTTCAGAAGAATAGGTTTTAACTCTTCTTTAAATGTTTGGTAGAATTTGCCTATGAAGCCATCTGATCCTGTACATTTGTTTGTTGGGAGGTTTTTTTGTTTTGTTTTGTTTTAATTTCTGATTCAATTTTGTTGCTGTTAACTGGTCTGTTCAAATTTTCTCTTCCTGATTTAATTTTGGTAGATTATATGTTTCTAGGCATTATCCATTTATTCTAGGTTGTCCAATTTGTTGGCATATAATTTTCCTTAGATAAGGTACACACCAGTCTGACTGTGGTCCCAGCGGTGGACTAGGGGCAGACATCCATCGGGTCTGACTGTGGCCCAGCCCACCAACACAAGTTTCTCTGGGAAGCATAGGGGAAGTGCCCTGCAGTTTGGAGCTACTGCAGGGACTACCCAAAATGATGAAACAGAAGAAGAATTCTCAAAAGAAACTCCAGGAAGTAGCAACAGCTAACGAATTGATCAAAAATGACTTAAGTAATATAATGGAACAAGAATTTAGAATAATAGTCATAAAATTAATTGCTGGGCTTGAAAAAAGCATAGAGGACAGCAGAGAATCTATTGCTACAGAGATCAAGGAACTAAGAAATAGTCATGAGGTGCTAAAAAATGCGATAAATGAGGTGCAAAATAAAATGGAGGTGGCCATAGCACGGATTGAAGAGGCAGAGGAGAGAATAGGTGAATTAGAAGATAAAATTATGGAAAAAGAGGAAGCTGAGAAAAAAATCCAGGAGTATGAGGGGAGAATTAGAGAACTAAGTGATGCAATCAAAGGGAACAATATCTGTATAATAGGAATTCCAGAAGAGGAAGAGAGGGAGAAAGGGGCTGAAGGTATACTTGAACAAATCATATCTGAGGACTTCCCTGATCTGGGGAAGGAAAAAGGCATTGAAATACAAGAGGCACAGAGAACTCCCTTCAGACATAACTGGAATTGATTTTCTGCATGACATATCAGTGAAACTGGCAAAATACAAGGATAAAGAGAAAATTCTGAAAGCAGCTAGAGATAAACACGCTCTAACATATAAAGGGAGACCAATAAGACTAGCAGAAGACCTATCTACTGAAACTTGGCAGGCCAGAAAGGAATGGCAGTAAATCTTCAATGCGATGAACAGAAAAAATATGCAGCCGAGAATCCTTTATCCAGCAAGTCTGTCATTCAGAATAGGAGAGATAAAGGTCTTCCCAAACAAACAAAAGCTGAAGGAATTCATCACCACTAAACCAGCCCTACAAGAAATCCTAAGGAGATTCTGTGAGTGAAATGTTGCAAGGACCACAAAGTACCAGAGACATCACTACAAGCATGAAACCTACAGACATCACAATGACTCTAAACCCATATCTTTCAATAATAATACTGAATGTAAACGGACTAAATGCTCCAACCAATTTTAGGCCTGAGGACACCTTCAGATTGAAAGTGAGGGGATGGAGAACTAGCTATCATGCTACTGGAAGTCACGAGAAAGCTGGAGTAGCCATACTTATATCAGACAAACTAGACTTTAAATTAAAGGCCATAACAAGAGATGAAGAAGGGCATTATATAATAATTACAGGGTCTATCCATCAGGAAGAGCTAACAATTATAAATGTCTATGCACCAAATATGGAAGCTCCCAAATATATGAAACAATTAAGCACAAACATAAGCAACTTATTGATAAGAATGTGGTAATTGCAGGGGACTTTAATACCCCACTTATAACAATGGATAGAACATCTAGACAGAGAAACAATAAAAAAACAAAAGCTCTGAATGATACATTGGATCAGATGGACTTGACAGATATATTTAGAACTCTGCATCCCAAAGCAACAGAATATACTTTCTTCTCAAGTGCACATGGAACATTCTCCAAGATAGATCACATACTGGGTCACGAAACAGCCCTTCATAAGTATAAAAGAATTGAGATCATACCATGCACACTTTCAGACTACAATGCTATGAAACTTGAAATCAACCACAGGAAAAAGTCTAGAAAACCTTAAAAACATGGAGGTTAAAGAACACCCTACTAAAGAGTGAATGGGTCAACCAGGCAATTAGAGAAGAAATTTAAAAATATATGGAAACAAATGAAAATACAACCCAAGTGCTTTGGGATGCAGCATAGGCAGTCCTAAGAGGAAAATACATTGCAATCCAGGCCTATCTCATTAAACAAGAAAAATCCCAAATACAAAATCTAACAACACACCTAAAGGAAAGCAAAGACACCACAAATCCAGCAGAAGAAGAGAAATAATAAAGATCAGAGCAGAAATAAACAATATAGAATCTTAAAAAACAGTAGAGCAGATCAATGAAACCAAGAGTTGTTTTTTTTGAAAAAATAAACAAAATTGATAAACCTCTAGCCATGCTTCTCAAAAAGAAAAGGGAGATGACCCAAATAGATAAAATCATGAAAGAAAATGGAATTATTACAACCAATCCCACAGAAATATAAGCAATTATCAGGGAATACTATGAAAAGTTATATGTTGGCATATAATTTTCCTTAATATTCTTTTATAATCCTTCATATTTCTTGGTGTTATTTCTTTTCATTTCTAATTTTGACTTCTCCATCTCTCTCTATCTCTCTCTCTTTCTCTCTCTTTCAAGAAGTCTGGCTAAAGTTTTTCAATTTTGCTGTTCTTTTCAAAGAACCAGCTCCTGGTTTCATCGGTCTGTTCTAGTGTGGGTTTTGTTTTGTTTTGTTTTTTTGGTTTTTTTTGGTTTTTTTTTTTGGTCTCTATTTCATTTATTAAGCTCTAAGATTTAGTGTTTTCTTCCTTCTACTGGCCTTGGGATTTGTTCTTCTTTTTCTAGCTCTTTTAAGTGTTTGTTTATTGAGATTTTTCCTACTTCTTGAGATAGGCTTGTTTTGTTATAAACGTCTCTCTTAGCACAGCTTGTGCTGCATCCCAAAGATTTTGAACTATTGTGTTTTTGTTTTCATTTGACTTCATGTATTTTTTTGTTTCCTCTTCGATTTCTTGGTTGGCCCATTCACTGTTTAGTAGCGCGTTATTTAATCTCCATATATTTGTGTGCTTTTCAGATTTTTTCTTGTGGTTCATTTCTGGTTTCATTGCATAATGGTTGGAAAAAACACATGGCATCGTATGACTTCAAACTTTTTGAATTTGGTGACACTTGTTTTGTGGTCTAACATGCGATCTATTCTGGAGAATGTTACATGTGCACTTGAAAAGAATGTGTATTCCACCATTTTTGGTTAGATGTTCCGAATATATCTGTTAGAACCCTCTGGTCCAATGTGTCATTCAAACCCTATGTTTCCTTATTGATTTCCTGTTTGGATGATCTGTCCATTGATGTAAGTGGGGTGTTAAAGTTCCCTAATATTGTATCACTATGGCTTACTTCCTTTATGTTTGTTAATAGTTACTTTATATATTCAGATGCTCCCATGCTGTGTGCATAAATATTTACAATTGTTATGTCTTCTTGTTGGATTGTTCCCTTTGTGATTATGTAGTGTTCTTTGTGTCTTGTTACAGTCTTTGTTTTAATGTCTGTTTTATCCTATGTAAGTATTGCTACCCCAGCTTTCTTTTCACTTTGATTTGCATGATACATGTTTCTGCATCTCTTTAGTTTCAATCTGCATGTGTCTTTAAGTTTGAAATGAGTCTCTTGTAGGCAGCATATAGATGGGTCTTATTTTTTTATCCATTTTGTCACCCAGTGTCATTTAAGTGGAGTGCTTAGTCCAGTTACATTGAAAGGCATTATTGACAGGTATGTACTTACTGTCATTTTGTTACTTATTTTATGGTTGTTTTGTAGTTCTTCTCTGTTCCTTCCTTCTTTAGCTCCCTCACTATGAGTTGGCTTTCTTTGGTGATATAGTTGAATTCCTTTTGCTTTATTTTTTGCCTATCTATTATTAGATTTTGGTTTGTGGTTACCATTAGGTTTGTATATAAACTCTTCTTCATATAGCAGTCTATACTAGGTTGATGGTCAGTTAAATTTGTACCCATTCTTTACTCTATACACATTTTAGGTATATGGTGTCATACTTTACATCCTTTAATTTTATTAATCCCTTGACTGATTTTTACACTTGTGATTATTTTTACTGCTTTTGTGTTTCCTCCTTTTCTTACTCCTGCTTATGGTCTTTCCTTTCCACTTAAGGAGTCCCTGTAACATTTCTTGTAGGGCTGGTTTAGTGGTCATTAGTTTCTTTAACTTTTGTTTGTCTGGGAAATTCTGTCATTCTGTCATTCCTTCTATCTGAATGATAGCCTTGCTAGATAGATTATCCTTGGTTGCAGGGTTTTTTTCTTTCAGCAATTTGAATATATCCTGCCACTGCCTTCTGGCCTGCAAAGTTTCTGCAAAAAATTATCTGATAGGCTTACAGAATTTCCTTTGTATATAACTGCTTTGTTTTCTTTTGCTGCTTGCAAAATTCTTCATCACTACTTTTTTCCATTTTAATAACTATGTGTCTTGGTGTGGACCTGCTTGGCTTGATTTTGTTGGTGCCTCTCTTTGTCTCCTGGATCTGGATTTCTGTTTCCTTCCTCAGATTTGGGGTTTTCAGCTATTATTTCTTTAAATTTTCTACTGTCTTTTCTTTCTCTTCTTTTCCTGAGATCCCTATAATGTCAATGTTATTATGCTTGATGGTGTTGTGAGCTCCCTTAATCTATTTTCATTTTTTATTATATATTTTCTTTCTAATATTCAGCTGATTGTTTTCTATTACTTTGTACTCCAGGTCGCTGAGCAATTTGTTTGCTTTCTCTAGTCTATTTATTCCCTCTAGTATATTTTTAATTTCAGTTGTGGAATTTTCCCATCTCTGTTGGGCTCTTTTTTATGTTTTTTGTTTGTTGAGGGTCTCACTGAGGTCCCCCACTCTTTTCTCAAGTCTAGTGAGTATCTTTATGATCATTACTTTAAATTCTCTATCAGACCTATTACTTATCTCCATTTTGTTTAGGTCACTTGCTGTGATTTTATCCTGTACTTTCACTTGAGATATAATCCCCTGTTTCCTTATTTTGTCTAACTCTCTGTGTCTGTTTATATATGTTAGGAAGGTCAGTGACAACTTCTGCTCTTGAAAATAGTAACCTTATGACGAAGAGGTCCTGTCATGCCCTGTAGTGCAGTGTCCCCTCTTTTGCTTCAGGGGTGTCTTCTATGTGTGTTGCATGTACTCTACAGCTATGGCTGAGCTGCACTTACCTTCAGTCTAGTCATCTCCAATGGCTCTCTTTGCCTGTTATGGGCAGGGGTTGGTCCCTGTGCTGTTAATGGGCCGGTTTGGGGCACCCTTAGGCTTGAGTTGGGTCAGACCAGGCATTTGTCAGAGCTGTGGTCAAACTGAACTGCAGGACTCTCTCCCTGTGTTGTCCCCTGAGAAGCTTTAGTTGGTGGGTGGGGCCTGAAGTCAGACATGATGTCTGTCCCCTTGCCCACTGCTGGGGCGGCTGTAGGACTGGTATGTGTAGTTATCTTCTCTCCCTGGGGCAGGAGTCACTTTAGAGTGGTGCTGGCCCCTGTCAGGGCCACTTGCCCACTGCCACACTGTGGTATCACTTTGGATGGACTCCTGCCAAGGGCATGTTGGATGGGGAGGGCCTGCATGAGACTATGGGGTTAGGGTACAAGGTATTCATGAGGTTTGCAGGGGTCTGCTGTAGGAGGGGAAATGAAGAGCTTGAAAGAACTCCTGTCAAGGGTGCCTTTGAAGGGGTGGTCTGCAGAAGAGTGTGAAGGTGAGGCTTGCTGTTAGCAAACTAGGTGGAGAGTGTTCATGCTATGCTGGGTCTTTTAGGTGTCCATGTATCTAGGCTTGGGGGCATTGGATGGAAATGGCACCTACCAGCTCTTTTGTTCTTGGTTGAAGTCTCATAAAGATGCCTGCCCCTCCAACATGCATTCTGAGATTTGTAGATAAGTCTGTTTCCCATATACCCCAAGTGTTTTTCAACCTGCTGCTTCTATCCTGCATCTTAGCTGGGCTGTTTGTTCTGTTGTCTCTTGAAAATCAGGTACTTTGTTTCCTAGCACCCTCTAGCTCTTCCAGAGAAGAGCTGATTTTTAAGGCCCCAGATTGTAAGAACTCACAAAGTTAATCCTCCTATGGTTTTCAAAGCCAAATGTTATGGGAATTTCTTTCCAGTGTGGGTCCTCTGTTCCCAGTGTGGGGTCTGCTTCTCTCCCATCTCTGTGCCTCTGGTGTCACTCCCTCCTATGGATAGTGTCACAGGTCAGTTGTCCAAGCCCTGTCTCCACCCTCCCTACAGTTTTCAATGTGGCCTCTTCTCTATGTTTAGCTGTGGAGAGTCTGTT
Organism: Panthera leo; assembly: GCF_018350215.1. Classification (NCBI taxonomy): domain Eukaryota; kingdom Metazoa; phylum Chordata; class Mammalia; order Carnivora; family Felidae; genus Panthera; species Panthera leo. The sequence goes on from NC_056687.1 coordinate 111,182,329, forward strand.
ATGCCAGTCTTGGGTTGTTTTCTGGGTTATTTACACTCATGTTGGTGTTATGTAAGTGTACCTGTGGGATGAGGTGAGATTAGGATCATCCTACTCCACTGTCTTCCCCTCAAGCCTCCATTCCCTTTTTTTTTTTGTTTTTAATATCGGCATTATTTTCAATACATAGACATTTCAAAATAGTACAAAGAATCCCTGTATAGCCTTCACTCAGATCCCCCAAATGTTAACATTCTATTCTGTGTTTTTAGATTGGAGCATTTAGTCCATTTGCATTCTAAATCATTATTTATAGGCAGGTATTTAATACACTTTTTAAACTTGTTTTATGGCTGTTTTGTCATTCTTCTCTGTTCCTTTCTACTTAAAAAATTTTTTTTGTACATACAGTTTTATTGGAACACAGTCATATTCATTCATTTGCATGCTGTCTCTGGCTGCTTTCATGCTATATCAGAGTTGAATATTTGTGATAACAAAGAGTATATGGCCCACAAGTCTATAATATTTACTATCAGGCCCATTACAGAGAAATTTCTCTGTTTTTTTTTTTTTTAATGTTTGTTCTTGAGAGAGAGACAGAGAGACAGAATGTGAATGGGGGAGGGGCAGAGAGAGGGAGACACAGAATCTGAAGCAGGCTCCAGGCTGAGCTGTCAGCACAGAGCCCAATGCAGGGCTTGAACTCACGAACTGAGATCATGACCTGTGCTGAAGCTGGCAGCTTAACCTACTGAGCCACCCAGGCATTCCTATTCCTTTCTACTCTTGCTTTATTCCCTTGTTTGGTAGCTTTCTTTAGTGATAAGTTTGTATCAAAACAGTAAGTGGAGTAGCTATGTAACACTTATTTTTAAATGAAAAGATTGGACATCCAAGTGCTCATAAAATAAATGAGCTAGAAATCATTTGCAAGCAAAGCAGACTGAAAATTAAACACAACTCCTTTATTTTTCCTTGCCATGAGTATTTGGTAGATTAAAAGTATATTTTCCTAGTGAGAAGTGTCTACATGATTTTCTTCATAGTCTTTTCACTAATGAAATTATATGTGTGTGTGTGTATAATTATGTATTTTTATATATACAATTTCACATTTGTTCCCATATTTACATTTTCATAAACCAGAATGAAAATTACATGAATGAAGGAACTTCATCATCTTACTACTGGTTCCTGAGCATCTAGGAAAGTACATAGTTGGTACTTATATTGGCTGAGGAAAGGAATTATATTCATTATATAATAAGACATTTAATAATTAATACATCATATATGTAAAGTAATCACTTTAAGGAAATTGGAATTGTAAGTACTGAACTTTTAAAAGTTACTTATATATATACATGTTAAGTATGTACATGATAAACAGAATAAATTAAGTGACCCTCATTTTATTTTTAGAAAGTTGATTACTTAAAATACTGAAACACAGTATCAAGACTGCAAAATTTAGCCAAGAAATTTAGAATTTTAAATTATCAGTATACTTGGAGCTCCTTTAAACACACACATAGATACTCATGAATGCATACAGAGGCTGTGTATATAACCACATAAAATTGAGCCTAATAACTAAAATCCTATGTTTATATAAAGTATCGTTGATTAATTACAATGACACCCTTAATAGCAAGAATCCAAGGCTATACATTCAAGTTGTGAAGAATTGAATCAAACTAGTCTTTAAACATGGTTTGTTTGAATAATCAGTGAGAATATATACTATTGAGTTATGGTAGTTGCTAGGGTCCTTTTGCTAGTGACTCTACATTGAAAGCAATTTGAAAATTTTTAATGAAATGAAACTGTTTTTTCAATGTTTATTTTTATTGTGAGAAGGAGGGACAGGAGGGGCAGTGAGAGAGAGGGAGAAAGAGAATCCCAAGCAGGCTGTGTGCTGATAGCTTGGGGCTTGATTCCAGGAACTGTGAGATGATGGCCTGAGCCAAAATCAAGAATCACATGCTTAACAGACTGAGCCACCCAGGCACCCACGAAATGAACCCTTTAAATGGATTTGAAATAAAAAATTAGTAGTGGCGCCTGGGTGGCTCAGTCGGTTAAAGCGTCTGACTCTTGATTTGGGCTCAGGTCATGATCTCATGGTTTGTGAGTTCTAGCCCCATGTCAGGCTCTATGCTGATAGTGCAGAGCCTGCTTGGCATTCTCTGTCTGCCTTTCTCTCTCTGCCCCTTCCCCACTCACCCTCTCTCTCGCTCTCAAAAAAAATAAAATAAACTTTTTTTTTTTTTTTAATAAATTAACAACTGTTTAGTAAGTGGATGAAATTGGTTGTTGGAATTCAACTGATTTTTTTAAATAACCAATTATTTCTCTGAATTAACTTTTCAATAGTTTCGAAATTTTTTCCGGAAGATAACGGACACAAGTAAACCTAAACTACTGATTCCATTTATTATATATATATGTGTGTGTGTGTGTGTGTGTGTGTGTATATTATATATACATACATATATATACATATACACACACATATATATACACATGTATATGTATATATATACATACGTACATACATACACACACACATACATACATATGTATATATTTAGGAAATTTGGTTCATGGGAGTGTCTCAATTTTTGTCGTGAATAAGAAATATCTGAGACAGTAGACTTGGCCTTGCCTCCTATGGGCCTGCTTTCAGCTATAGTTGGGCACTGGAACCAAGAGTGAGATGGCAAACAAGGTGAGCCTCCAGCAGAATGTGGGTCAGCCTGCCTCACTGAAGCAAAGGTGACAGAGGGCTAGGCAGAAGGCAGAACCCAGGTACAAGTGTGTGGGAAGGGTGAGAGCCCCTGGGGCCATAGCTATAGGCCCTTCCTAAACAACTGAGTCTTGACTGTGAATGGGTTGTGAATTGAGAAGAGCTTTAAACTGGTTCAACTACTTGTAAGGAGTTGTTTTCAACTAAAACAGTAGCAATTATCTAAGATGTAATTAAATGCTACTTTCTGGAATGGAGTAAGAGGACTATTTCTATCTGAAATGATTGATGAAATGTGAGGGACATTTTTGAATAGCAAAGAGAAAAGTCTTAAAAGCATCCAGACAGAAAATGCAAGTCACTCATGAAAGAAAACAAACTAGCTTGGCCTCAGTTTTCTTTTCTTAAAAATTAATGTCAGCTGGAAATTGAGCAACATGTACATCATCATGAAGGAAGAGGTTGTACTTAGCAATGTTCATATATACGTAGAGTGCTAGAAGAGATTTCCAAATATGCAAGCATTTCCAATACATTTTACTCACACTATTAAAACTATTGTGTAGACAATTGAAAGGTGACTAAAATTTAAAACTTTAAGAATGGGAAAGTTAGGGTATAAAAGATTGGTGATAAGCATCATTATCAGTTAAATATAGAAGTAGGTCAACAAATTTAGTAGGCCACATAGGAAAGGAGAATTTATATAAGTTACATTCCATTTCTATAGCACAAAAAATTAAAAACAAAAAAAACCAGATTAACAGGCATAAAGAACTTTGTTGAACTGTGACAAATGCCTTATAAGAAATTATATCCTGCCATTGAAAAACTCTTCTTCCCATCTAGTCTAAAAAACAATCAGAGATAGACCATCTATAAACAAAGATGTTTCTCACATCATTATTTATCATAGTGAAAACTGAGCCAAAAATTGAACAGTGGTAGAATGGGTATCCAATTACACATGCATTTGAAATAAGTGTAGACAAAAGTGTAAGGCAGACTATGGTGTGAGATATGCAGGCATTGGATCACAAAAGATACTGACAGTGTAGTATTTCTGGGCTTGCACAACTGCTGAGCCAGCCTACATGGATCAGCTTCCCTGGGCAAGGCCATTTCTCTTTCACACTCTTAAAATCTCTACTATGGGAAGGGTTATGCAAAAACCAGTCCTGTCTTTCCTAACAGTTAATTTAAACGTTGCTTGTGAAATTCTAACAATGAATTTAAAATGATTCCAGTGTTCATTAGTCTCTACCCAATTCTGTACATCCAATCCATCTAGAAGGAAATCCCAAGAAGTTGTTACTGAGTTCTTAGATCATAACATCTTCACAAAGTGGAGAGTTGCAGAAACAAAGGATTGAATAGTATTAGCACACAGCTGGTGTGCAATGAGTATTCACTGAAAATTACTTGAATATATCTGATGAAGACATTGTTGTATCAGTATAGTTTGAGTAGTTCCAGAACTAGTGTGTTAAATTATTGTTCAGCAAATGTTCCCTCCCAGACCAATGCATCTGCCTCTTGGGGAGGAATAACTTTCCTGTATTATTGATGGTAGATTTGGCTATGTGACTTGTTTTGTCCATCAGGATGCTGACACAATGAAGCAAGCAGACGTTTGCAATGTGCTTGTGAGATTGGATGCAGTCTTGCGTTTCGCTGTGAAAATAACATACTTAGGTAGCCAGCTCTAGAGGAAAGAGAGACCCATAGAGTAGATCTGGACCTAATCTAGAGTTTGGCAACAAGCCCAGCCAACCCAGTCCACACCAACCAAATTCCATCATCTTGCAGGTGTGTGAACACAAAATAAATGCTTGTTGCTCTAGGCCACCAAGTTTTGGGATGGTTTCTTATGTAGCACATAATGGTAGTAGCTAACTGATACAATTTGGGCTACAAACTTGGAGACAAACCAATAAACTTTTTAAAAATGTGAAAAATAATAGTATTTGTCACGTTGATTGTAAGAAATGGAAGAATGTAATTTTACTGAGGAAAAAAAAATTCAAGAGTGATAGTCAAATGTATTCAGAGGGTAAGCTCTTAGGAGAAGGAAAATAGAAATCAAACAAAGAGATTATTCAAAATCTAGACCCATCAGCAGTTGAGAGGCTAAAAGCTTGTAAACAGAACCCTCCAAAAGTAGGACACAAGTGGGAGGTAACACACATAAGATCTATTTTTTTGACCAGACTGCCTTATTTGTATGTCTGTTTCTATTTTATCCTCTGTGAAAGGAGGGGACAGCAGTAGATAAGCTCTTGCAGCATTAAAGCTCCATAAGCTTTTGAGATAGTTTTAGATCTATTTAGGAAAATAAGCTTAGGAAAATATGCAGAGATAGATGCATCTGAAAATCAAATTCAATAAATGGTTAAGGGTCTAGCTTAACATAAAAACTTGGACAGATGATGAAGAGTTTTTTGAGGTAGATATATTTGGTGAAATTCCACCTATTTCGTTTTAAGTCACTTCCCTGCTAAAATTCAGTGCAATATTTTAAGATATCCTTTATATACCTCTAGTTTCCCATGTCAAGGAAAAAAAAATTACCTTTAAACAATCTCTAAGTGAAAATATACCCTTTAAAACATTTCCATTAAAAGAATCATAAGAGCAACTTAAAAACAGAAATCTATCAGCTTTTATCTATATGATCACTCTATGACAAATTTTTGTTAATTCTGTACTATTACATAACTAAGGGTTTAGTGGTTAAGGGTTAGAAAAGAGAGTCTAACATTCTGGAAAGTCACCTAGTTAATAATATGGAAAACATCCGATCTGTTGAATAGTGCCATAAACATAAGCTTGAGAAATTTATGACACAACATAAATCCTGTGTATTACAGCAAATATGACAAAAGTGCATTGTAATTTAATAGCAATTTATTCTCAAATGTCGACCTGATGGATTGTAGGGCTTTGTCTATGTGTAATTATCCTCTACAAAGAATATGAATGAAGAGGCAAAGCTTCAGACAAGTCCATGAACCACTAATTGGATTTTACAAAAGCACCACTGATTTACCTCAAAGTTCATTACATTCTATCTGGTTTAAACCTAACTTAGACATGGTAAAAAATTTTAAGAATTTAGATATTGCCCAAACCTCAAGCTAAAATTCTTACTTGGTGTTTAAGTGTCTTTTTCATATGCTTCTAATTAACAAAGTATTATAAGGAAAATTAGACTTATCCAGTTATGCTTTATCATGACTGCAATTATATTCAGAGCTTTTCAATACTTCTCATTTGCTGGCTTTAAGCATAAGAAACATGACTTTCAGTATTTATTTTTATAAGTATAACTTTCACTTCTTTAAAATTTTAGTCAATCTCATTTCCCCTTTATATTTAAAGAGATTTTGTCTGGTAGAAACTATTTGGTGGTGGTTATATTTCACAATTTATTTCCTATTATGAGATGGAAAATCAGGAATAACTTTTAATCATAAAATAGAACAAACCCTTTAACAGAGTTCCTTGATTCAGAATCACTTGGTATATTAAAGAGCAAAATGATCGCTTCAATATGGGCAATAAAAATGAGATCTATAGAGGCAAATAATAGAAATTATGGTTGTAAAATAAAATTTAGAAGGAAGCAAAACAAAAAAAAAAAACCCATGAGTAGGCAAAGAACTCCATTTCATCAAAAATCTTTCAACAAGTAAGTTTTGTGATGGGTATACGCTAAATAGTCATTGGCTATTATATAGTAAACTAAATAAAAGGCATATGAAATATGCTCTATTCTCAATTATTAGCAACATGAAGTTGTAACTATAATGTATGAGCATTGCAATCTACAGAAACTTAAAATGATATACCATGTGTTAGCAATTCTCAGAACATTATTTTTTAATTTAAATTAAGTTAGTTAACATACAGTGTAGTATTGGCTTCGGAATTAGAACCCAGTGATTCATTTCTTACATATGACATGCAATCCTCATCTTAAAAAGTGCCCTCCCTAATGCTCATCACCCATTTACCCCATCCCCCAATAATCCTCAGTTTGTTCTCTGTATTTGAGTCTCTTATGGTTTGCCTCCCACTGCATTTTTATCTTATTTTTCCTTCCCTTTCCCTATGTTCATTTGTTATGTTTCTCAAATTCCACACATGAGTGAAATCATATGATGTCTGTCCTCTGACTGACTTATTTTGCTTAGCATAATACACTGTGGTTCAATCCACGTTGTTGCAAATGGCAAGATCTCATTCTTTTGGGTCACCAAGTAGCATTCCAGTGTGTGTGCGTGTGTGTGTCTGCGTGTGTATGTGTGTGTGTGTATGCATGCCGCGTCTTCTTTATCCATTCATCAGTTGATGGACATTTGGGCTCTTTCCATAATTTGGCTATTGTTGATAGCATTGCTATAACACTGGATGCATGTACCCTTTGAATCAGTATTTTTGTATCCTTAGGATAAATTCCTAGTAGTGCAATTTCTGGGTCTTAGGGTAGTTCTATTTTTAATTTTTTTAGGAACCTCCATATGGTTTTCCAGGGTGGTTGCACCAGTTTGCATTCCCACCAACAGTGCAAAAGAATTCCTCTTTCTCCACGTCCTTGTTGTTTCCTGAGTTGTTAATTTTAGCTATTCTGACAGGTGTGAGGTCATTTAAAAAAAAAGACATTTAATTTTTGTTTAATTTACTCTCAAGCCTCTAGAGGATATTCTACTTCTCAGAGAAATATTTCAAAGTAAGCATGGGAGAGGGGAAGCAATAAGACAGCCAGTAGCCTCAAATGCATATTGATTACTTAGTATTTAAGGGATAAAGGAAAGAGGGAGAAAATGTTCACACAAGGAACTGTAATACAAGATTGAGTAATGTGCCATTGGAGTACAAAATTTTCTACCTATGTTAAAAAGGGGAAAGAGCTAAGTAGAGAAATAAATTTTTATTGATAGTCTCCTTTGTAGGATAAACTGTACAAGGCTCTTAGTAGACCATAAACATTAACATAATTTCTGCACTTCAGGGCTCAAAATCCAGAAGGAAAGATAGGAAACATTTCCACAGCAGCCTCTGAGTCCAAGAATGGAGGAACTGTACCTTCTTCATCTTGGCATCCTAAGTGATGAGTGGATACTCACTAGACATTGCATTCATAATTTTAAGGAATAGATCACCGATTTGCAGACAGATGCTTACAGTGAAGCAAAGCTAAGTATTCCACTCTTTTATTAATTGTTTTTTTTTATTGTTTTTCAGTCTGTGTCATGTTTTTTTTAAGATTTTATTTTTTTCCTTTTTTTTTAAATTTAATTTTTTTTTAATTTACATCCGAATTAGTTAGCATATAGTGCAACAATGATTTCAGGAGTAGATTCCTTTGTACCCCTTACCCATTTAGCCCATCCCCCTTTGCAAACCCCTCCAGTAACCCCTCAGTTTGTTCTCCATACTTAGGAGTCTCTTCTGTTTTGTCCCCCTCCCTGTTTTTATATTATTTTTGTTTCCCTTCCCTTATGTTCATCTGTTTTGTCTCTTAAAGTCCTCATATGAGTGAAGTCATATGATTTTTGTCTTTCTCTGACTAATTTCACTTAGCATAATACTCTCCAGTTCCACCCACGTAGTTGCAAATGCCAAGATTTCATTCTTTTTGATTGCCAAGTAATACTCCATTGGATATATATACCACATTTTCTTTCTCCATTCATCCATCGATGGACATTTGGGCTCTTTCCATACTTTGGCTATTGTTGATAGTGCTACTATAAACATGGGATGCATGTGTCCCTTCGAAACAGCACACCCGTATCCCATGGATAAACACGTAGTAGTGCAATTGCTGGGTCATAGAGTAGTTCTATTTTTAGCTTTTTGAGGAACCTCCTTACTGTTTTCCAGAGTGGCTGCATCAGCTTGCATTCCCATAAGCATTCCACTCTTAATCTTGATTCTCATAACAACTCTATGAGATTACAATTATCAAATAAGGAAACTGAGGGTTGAAGAAGTTAGGTCAATTGGCCAAGTGACACAGGTAGAGTATTAGACTGTGCATCCAAAATCCAGACTTTTAATCACTTTTTTTCCCCATATTCTCTTATACAAGCTATGAAAAGATATAGCTGAAATGTTGTAAGGGTTCAAGAAGGAATTATTCTAATCAGTGAAATCATTGGAGACATTAAAGTACAGAAAGTTCACATTTACATGTAGGATGGAGAGAATTCAGAGGGATTGGAGCAGGATCTGGTCCTTTATTCTTTAGTAACCATTAACACATGTTGAAATTTAAATTTAAATTCACTAACATCAAATAAATTTAAAAATTTAATTCCTTAGTTGCCCTACCACATGCCAAAGTTTCACTAGCTACCCGTGTCTTCTATCTACCATGTTGGTCAGCACAGAGTTTCAGAACATTTCCATTCTCACAGAAAGCTCTATTGGAGAGTAGTGTCTGAACAGAAGAGTCTATGATCATTATCAGTGAGAAAACAGCAAAGGCAGCTAAGAAGCAAAGTCCAGGTCTCTTCAGAAAAGATAGGGGTGTTGAGCTTGGTGAGGGTATAACGTCCACATCAGTGCTTAAGACATGGTAAGTAAGTGACAGATGTATTTTGGATGATCTTGAATGCCAGAGAGGACAATTTATGTGAATTTGGTATGCAGTGAGAAACATTAAGTATTTCTTATCAAGGAAGTGGCATTATTGGATCTGTTCTTTAGAATAATTATTTGGGAGGTGGTTCATAAAACTGAAATAATGATAGTTAATGGTGGGGAAACTGATTATGAGGCTATTGAGCTTGGAATGGAAAAGCTGTAAAGGATGTTAGAAATTTGAAGTAGAACCTAATGACTTGATATTATGAGGAGAATGAGGAAGAGAAGTTTGAGTAATCAAGAGAAGGGTGGTGGCATGGTCAGAAATACAGAAGTCAGGAAAATGATGGAATTTGTTTAGAAGGAGAGCAAGTTCAGTTTTGAACAGCTTGAATTTAAGGTTCTTGTGAGACATTTATCTGGAAATGTCCATGACGCACTAGGGAATTTCCAAATTCTTTGCTTATTTTCACAGAAAATAATGGCCTGTGAATGACTGGCCTGTTAAGATGAGCAAGATTGTGAGATCAAGGAACTCAACACAGGCAGGGGAGACAACTTCCAAAATAGCAGGAGTGGAATCCAAAAAGTTATCAACATTAAGAGTTACAGAGGCAGGTATAAAAGTTGAAATAAAAAGCCAAGAGTTGGGGCCAAGACTGAAGCTGTCTAATTTACTTTTCACAGCTTTGGAATATTGTACACTTTTTTTTATAGCCTTGTAGTTGGTTTAATATCATTTCCCAAATAGGTTACTTACTAGAAGAGTCCCTAGCAGTATCCATTTCAGATTGTTTGTTAATGTTTTAAATGTTTGTTGCAATAGGGCAATATGAAGAGTTATTAAAAATTCATGTAGATTCTCTTAATCTCTGCTATGGACTTTCATACATGATACAAATTATTGGTATATTCTATTGAAGCAGAAAGACTATAGGTAAGGGTTATAAGCTAATATCACAGAGAAGCACGAGGTCTCCCTTCACCTTGATATTAATAGATTCCAAGATCCCTGGAGTGATTCTCTCTCACAGGAATTTTTCTGTTCACCTTTTAGATTCCTTTAGTGTAATTGGTAGTAGAGGGAGAGAACTAGCAATGTAATTTAAAAGAGAAAATGGAACCCGGATGATAAGATAAAGTTTTATGTATTTGTCCAACTTTGTGAGTAGATACAGGAAGAGCTAAAGATCTTTCTGTCTTTTAGGAGATATTTCAGTCTTTGTCACAAATGAAGACAAAGTACTTTTGACCACCAGAATTTCAAGGAACAGAATAACGTTAGATAAAAAGACTGATACTGACTCAGAATTTTGAGGTTTTACCCAGTACGTTCGTGAACTGAAGGCAGTTTCTCCACCAGAACTCACCCTGTAATATTGAACCTATAAATGCTAATTTTGTTCAGTGATTTAGTCTTAAAAGTTTAAATGCTTGCAATTTGTACACGTCTCAAGTCTGTAATTACTAAAAGGCCCCTGAAACTTCTCCAGTTAGAGAGTTTTTAATGAGTTGATTGATGATCCTCCTGTGAGATACCTTGAATTCAAAGGGAAGGAAGCAAGTACAAAACACACACACACACACACACACACACACACACACACACACACACACGAGAGGCCAGCTGAACAATCTATAGCAAAATTAGGACCGAAATTGGTATCTCCCAATTCGCTGTGGCAATTTACATTACTCAGAAAGAAAGCAGGGTTGACTTGACAGCAAATGGAAGGGAATCAACACAAAGAAGATACCTTGATGGTGATGAGAAGTTAGGCATAGCTACAGCCATTCACTGCAATTGCCAATACTCACAAAGGGTAAAATATTTTACACAAGCAGCTATCACACAATAAAAGATGATCCTGTCTAGTGACTATGGTTGTGTGACAGGCAAACCACAGATCAGTTAAGATAAAGTGAAAGTAATTGTCTGACCAGCTGTATTTCAAAACACATACTTTATACCATAGGACTAATGTTGAGAGCATCTACCCAGTCCCAAATATCCAAAGAAAAAGGAAACATACTTTACTCTCCTCCCTATATATTGTCCACACAATGTCAAACACACAGGTGCCTGAAAGGATTGTTTATTTTTTCATTTAAATGATGGAGAAAATAGAATTCTTTTATCTTTAATATTTTGCTCTGAAGATGAATTTTTTACTTCTTCCCCTAATTCTAGCAACACAGTTGAGTAAAGACTGGAAACTACAACTTAGAGAATTGTTATAAAGTGATCTCTATTTTTCTATTGGCACAACATTTAATTGAAAGGTTGTTTTCTTGACTATAAACTCAATGCCATATTAATCATGGTTGAGTGAATATATTCTAAGCAAAGGTAAACAGTTACAATAGCAAGGTGGATTTAGTTCAGGGTTGACAGTTCATGTATAATAATATTTACATTGCACATTATAGAGCATATATTCTAAGCATTGTCTAAAAAAGGCTCAGAAAAACAACTGAACTTTTAGAACTATTTTGCCAGCTTTAAATAAGTAAATGAACTATGCATCAACTGACACCTCTTAAAATGTTGGTGTGTACATCTTGAAATGCTTAAGCTTATGTTTACCTTTCAAAGGTATTTAGATGTATCACCTTAAGTTCCTTCAGTTTATGATTTCAGCTACATGTACAAATTAAAATTCATTAGGAGTGGGCTAACTTGTATTTTGTAAAATCGGATTTAACTATATGCCAGTTATTATAATGATAGTCTTGGTTTTATAGAAGGCTCTTTTGTGCAATGATGAAAAGAGCAAAGAAAACTGGGTTTGAATTTCTGTTCCTCTAATTATTAACAATGAAATCTCTGTCAATTATGCCTCTGTTTTTCCCACTATCAAATGAGCATAATAAAAGTACTTAACTCATAGGGATGGTGGAGCAAATTAGTTAATATATGTAAAGTCTGTATTCCTTAGTGTTTATCTGATAATAAGAGCTATGAAAGTCTGTATGTCATCATAGGCCTGTCTTATATATAACTGGAGGCCAATACACGTGCAAAAAATAAGGAGAAAAGATTGCAAAAAGCTAAACTTTGATAGTAATAAAATAAAAATCCCATATGATAGATACACTTTTAAAACATTAAAGTTCAAGAAAGCGCTCTTCTATCCAAAGGAAACACTGTATCTCATCATTCAAATAACCTATTAACATCTCCTTCCCTTAACTACGTACTCACTAAAGAGCATTTCTTCATATTTTTAAGATTTCCACATTTAAATTTTAGGAAGATTAAGTTAAGGTGACTTACTCAGGAGCTTCTATGATATTATAAAGCCAGTCAGATGAAAAATATGAAGGAGTACCATAAATAAAGCAGTGGATAATATCCAAACTTTAAGTCAGCCGTGATAATTGGGAAAATGTACCCTGGATAATTCATATTCACAGAAAACTCTAAAAGCTTGTTTTAAGTCTCTTCTGTTTCTGAGTTTTTAATTCATTTTTGGTTGGAACTTCACATTAAAAACAAAGATACAGCTACTTCTCTGTTTTGTACTTTGCTGCTTTATCTTTTATTAGTGAACATAGAAATGGCCCAAATCAGGAAGTAAGACTGCTTCAGACTGGACTGTCCCTCCCACATACTCATTGTAGAAATTCTTCTCCAAGCCTGAGCTCAAATGTTGAAGCCTTTGATAAACTTTCCTCATTTGACTCTCCAACTAGAAGTAATCACTTCTGGGGTTCCTGGGTGGCTCAGTTGAGTGTCTGACTCTTGGTTTCCACTCAGGTCATGATCTCACAATTCATGAGATTGAGCCCCGAGTTGGACTCTGCACTGACAACATGGAGCCTGCTTGGGATTCTCTCTCTCCCTCTCTCTCTCTCTGCCCTTTCCCTGCTTGTTCTCTGTCTCTCCAAATGAATAAATAAACTTAAAAAAAATAAAAAAAAAATAGAAGTAATCACATCTTCCTCTGTACTCACACTAGGCACTTTCGTTTTTGAAAGAAATATCTGTAGTTAGTTCATTAAAAGCAAACCCAGATTTCTCAAGGTGAGGAAAGGAAGAAAAACTTCACCTGTAGGGCATGAATATGGACTTGAAGTTCTGAGGTCTGGTCCGCAGTATTTATCTTCTCATCAGAAAAAAACAAAACAAAACAAAAACAAAAAACAAGAAAACCTCGCATGGGTTGCACCCAACAGCATGGGGACCTCAAAAAGGATTCTCTTCCGTTAATGTTTTTGTCTGAAGATGGATTTTTCACTTCTTCCCTGAACTCAAGTCAACCTGGTTAAATGAAGACTGGAACTTTAAAACAAAGCATTTAAACAAACTCAAGGGAAATAGGAAGGATACGAAGTGCACTGCGTGTAATCAGATGATGTGACTTTCTCTAGCATGAAAGTTTGAGTTTCTTAATAAAGCAAATCTAATAGGCATTTATTTTTTTTTGTTATGCTAACTATATTCTATAGAAGTATAAACTCCTATAATCTAATTTTACTAATCGAATCCAGTTTTACTAATCTCTAAACTGCCCATATTGACTAGCACTGTTTCATGTACATAATACATAATTCAACAATCTGTGAGCATAAATCATGAACACATGACATGAGAACTTTGATTTCAAAGTTTAGTTTTAGAAGATTGCGACAGGGAGCAAACTACAACCATGCCATCATCATACGTAAACTTGTATGACTTTGACCTTAAATGTCCTATAATACATTTTTACTTTTATTTCTATTTTTCTTCAAAAAAAAAATAGATAAAAGTCCAGCATCCAAAAATATACAAAAATTCGGTAATGGGATATACCTTAATTTTAGCCTTTCTCTGTCCTTCAGAAAACTTAGGAACTGTGATTTTGTTTTCCCATCTTAAATTTGCAGGCAATCACTTCTGAAGACTCCAACTTCAGAATAACATTAAGATGATGGAAAAAGCGTTTCTTCTCTGAACTCCATTTGAAAATATCTGAAAGCTTGAAGGGTGGGTTGTGTTCTGTTTTTGTTGGTGGTGGTGGTGGTGGTGGCTGCAGTGGTGTTTTTTTTTGTTTTGTTTTGTTTTTGTTTTGTTTTGTTTTGTTTTGTTTGAGTTTTTAACTGCAGAGGCTTGAACTTTTGGAACCAGAGAGGAAGGGAAGTGGTGGCAAGAACTGTAGCTAAACCTTACCCTAGAAGAGAAACTGGTCAGACACGGATGGATGTGCTTGGTTTAGCCCTGTTCAGACTTGCTACTCATTGCATAATCATTCCCCTTCTGTCCATCAGACAATACCCATTTCCATCTAGCAGCAATCAGTGAATCATGTCAAATCCTGAGTAGGCCATTGTCATCTTCCTCTTTTTAAGGTCTACCCTACTCCTTTTGCCTCTGATGGCCTTTTTCTTCCTCCCTGCCTGTTTGCTATCAACCTTACATCATTATTTACCAGCACCTGGTTAGGGAAATAGGTTTAGAAGGAGCTTTGGAATGAAGAAGTGTTTTGAACATAATTGGACTAGAATTCAGGAGACCTGGTTTGGTTCTGGTCCTAGTTGCTTTTAAGTAGCTGAATTTGAATGAACCTCATTGTAATTCTGGGTATAATTTATACAATTACTGAGTTGGAATAAACAGGGCTCAAGATTTTTTACTATTCTCCCAAATTTATGGCTCTATATAGGCTGCCTTTAAAAATTAAACTGTGTTGCTACAAATACACTAGAAAGCACAGAAGTAGATGTGATTGTGTAATAAGGTGAAAGCACAATGCCAAGAGATTAACAGGATCAGAACAATCGATAGGAGAAGAGAGGTAAATAAGGAAGCAGATACAGACCTAGGTACAGTGGTACCTGCCTTCCAGATTTGTCATGTAAAATTTATTTTGCACAAAGGAAATGGTTTTACGTGGCAGAATGTGCTGATAACTTAGGGTATTGCTTAATTATGGTCATTGGTTACTAATTTATAATGATAATGTCTGCCTCAGTGTTTACTTTAGTCTGTATCTTTTGCTTCTCTTTTTGTTTATAGTTGTTTTTCTTTATAATTGACAAATTTTAAACCTACAATGAAGAAAAACTACACAAAACAACCTCATCATCCAGAATCATTTTGGCACTTTTGAAAATTCCAGTGTTTATTATTTTACTTGCACATGATGTACATATCACTTTGGGTTCTTCCAAAAGATCCTAAGACAATGATTTGAGTGCAAATCCTTTACTTGACATGAGTACAGGACCCTGGTAGAGGAGTGGGACAATGAGGGAAGGGAAAACAGCCAGAAAAGAGCACACTATTTAATCTGGTTCTATGGTGGGTGACTGGAGTTGGTCTCTTGGAGAAATTCTGGGAATTGGTACAAAACATAGGTCTCAGTGATTCCCCCTGAAATCAAGGAGACTGGATGTAGGGCTGTTGGGGGTGAATGTTAATATCTCCACACTCCTGGGTCATACCCAATGTGGAGAGACACATAGTAGGCTTCCACAGTTGAGAGGGATGGCACTTGGGCACAGAAATGTGGATATTGGTGGTAGGGAACCAGCTGGAGCACATGGGAGGGTTGAAGGGAAATGGGTAGGCACTGAAAATTTCTGCTTTAATATATCATCTAATTTTCTAGGCAAATCAGTCCCATCTTTTTTGTTTTTTAATACAGATGAAACATATTTACCTTAAATGTTAGAAAAGTGAAAATGACACAATAATTTTAAAGTCATTCCTACGGTGCCTGGATGGCACAGTCATTTAAGCGTTGAACTCTTGATTTCGGCTCGGGTCATGGTATCATGTTTTCGTGGGTTCGAGCCCAACATAGGGCTCTGTACACTGACCACATTCTTGTGATTCTCCCTCTCTCCCTCTCTCTGTGTCCCTCCCCTGCTCACGCTCTGTGTCTCTCATTAGTAAATAAAAAGTAAATAAAATAACTCTGAATTTGGCCATTTGGTAGTACTCATCATTACATTTTGGTGAATACTATTCCCATTGTGTGTATGTGGGGGGGTATATATAGACAGATTGAGTGAATTCATTTTAGGAAAAAATCCTTCTATCTTTGGATGCATCTGCGTTTCTTTGTTCAGATTCCTTATTTCAGGAGTGCTTTATATCCTTATGTTGGATTTTCTTTGTCCTCAATATCCATTAGCCCTCCTATGGTTATTTTATTTATTTTATTTGTTTGCCTCTTTCATGTACATTAACGAAAATCATCGCAAATCTTTCCTCTAGGTCACTATTTCAATTTTTAGTAAACTCTATTTTATACTTTGCCTTATTTAATTTATTTCTGTGATTATATTTATGGTCTACTTTTGTTTTCCTAAATCTACAAACTGCCTCTTTTTCTGTTTTTATTGTTCATCATCTTATCTTTGAGCTCGTGAATGTATGTTCTTACTAATTCTCTAAGGTGAGATCTTTGTGATGAGTTTTCTTGTGCTTTAAGTTGTTTTTTTGTTTTGTTTTTTCATTTTACATTTAGGGTCTTTATTTTTCCTCTGAAAGTTACATTCCTGTCCTGCATACTTTCTTCTTCACCACGCATTTTATTTGCTACACTATGGTTGCCTATTTGCCATGGCATTTCACATTGCTCATAATTAAGCAGTTCTGTTTAGACGTTTCTCCTGCTATAATGTGAGTAATACTAATGATTCTTCCTGATATAGCTGAACCAAGTTCTTTTGTCCTTCTAGCTACTGTCTGAGAGAGATTTTGTTTTCTATTCATTGTTGGTAGGGCAAGGGTGGGGTCGGAATCCCGCCAAAGTGGTATGCAGTCTTCAAATATCATGGCTCTTATCTCTCTTCTGAATTTTGTTAAGTACTCTATAGAAGGATTCAAACCATCTGATTTGATGAGTCACATTCTTACAGGGGCTATATTTGAGTTTTATACTATTTCCTCAATTCACTGTGTTTACTTCAGTTTTCTAGGACAGTAGTAATTCAGCTTCTTGGCTTCATACTAGAAGAAAAAAACTAAGGGGTGCCTGGGTGGCTCAATCGGTTGAGTGTCTGGCTTTGGCTCAGGTCCTGATCTCACAGCTCATGAGTTTGAGCCTCATGTCCAGCTCTGTGCTAACAGCTCTGAACCTGGAGCCTGCTTGGGTTCTGTGTCTCACTCTCTCTCTGCCCCTCCCCTGCTCATGGCTCTGTTTCTCCATCTCTCTCTCAAAAATAAATAAACATTTTAAAAAAGAAAAAAAAATTAATCTGTCATGTCTCTATTTCTTAAATCCAAAAATGCTTAGCTACTAATATTATCCAAGTTCTTCAAATGAAAAATACCCAAGAATTGATTGGGATAATTTACTTATTATAAGGAGATTACAGATCTATGAGTTTCATGTCATCCATGATGTGCCAATAATTGGGTGAGCCAGTTGTTTGGTTCTTTAACTTTGAAGACAGGGCCAGCGGGTATGCTATACTCCCATCTTAAGGCTTTGCTTGTGTTTCTGACATTCTGTTTAGAATTGACCTTCAGTCAGTATCCAGACCTATTCTTGACTGGTACTAATCCATTGCATAACTTTCATTTTTTTTAAGGAAAATCTCTGTAACACAAAGAAAGAATTCCTGTAAGGGAGCAAATATTGAAATATATGGGCTTTTATAATAGTTTCCAGTTAACTTATTTGGTGATTCTAAATAGGCATATCGTAATTAGAATATGTAACTTAGAGGGACACTTGGATGGCTCAGTTGGTTAAGCATTGGACTCTTGATTTTGACCCAGGTCGTGATCTCACAGTTTTGTGAGTTGGAGCCCCACATCGGGCTCCACACTGACAGCATGGAGCCTGCGATTCCCCCTCTCTCTCTGCCCCTCCCCTGCTCACCCTCTGTCTCTCTCAAAATAAATAAACTTTTTAAAAAACCTTAGAATATGTAATGTAGAAACAGGGCAATTAAAGGTGACCTCCAGTAGCAATACCAAATTAGATAAATATGTAGGCAAACTAGAGTCAGCACCCAGGGCAGATGGAAAACCCCAATCATTGAATAATGTTTAGTAAACAGACACCGGAGTAGGGGATGGTGTAGTCACCTTACTGAGGGACTAGAAACAGTGGGATGGTGTTACCACCCCTAAATCACAAGGGATGAGAAGAAGGAAGATTTACAGACCAGGTATCGGC
Source organism: Panthera leo (assembly GCF_018350215.1). Lineage (NCBI taxonomy): Eukaryota > Metazoa > Chordata > Mammalia > Carnivora > Felidae > Panthera > Panthera leo. Next base: position 111,200,776 of record NC_056687.1, read on the forward strand.
CATGTGAGGGGGTGGCCCCTTACACGGAGGAACACATACAGAACTAAAATCTTGGCCAGGGAGGGAGGAAATGGAGAGAGGGGGAGGGAGGAAACAGGGAGGAGGGAGGAAATGAGGAGGGTAGGAAGAAGGAATACACTCTGATCCTTTTCTCCTTCCAACCTCCAGTCTCCTATCAGTGCCTCCCACTGTCCAAACTCACAGGGAGCAGAATGCTGGAAACCATGTGTGAAGAGAGTAGAGGTCAATGTCCTGGGATATAGTAAGGCAGGAAAGAGTGGGGAATGGTTCTGGATGGGCAAGTGGAGACCAACCAGCACAACATCTAACCCTAATATTCCATCTTCAAAAATCACTTACAGGACGGGAATGAGTTCTTTAGATAGAGAGGTAGGAGCAGTATTTTCTGCATCTACACAAATTTATAAAGTCAATTATATGTAATTTGTAAAAAAAAAAAAAAAAACCTGTTTCATTCATGTTATACGTATGTAGGCACTCACATACAGAGTTGGTCCTACTGTTTCTGTAGCTAACACTTATTGAGTGCTATATGCAAGGGACTTTGCCAAGGGCTTTACATGAATTTACTCATTTACTCCTTAGTAGTAGGTACTATCATCCCATTTTGGAGGTGAGGAAATTGAAGCTCCAAAAGGTTGCATCAGATTAATAACAAGAAGTAGGAGTCTAACTAAGCTGGGATTCTAATTTGGGCATCTGGCACAGAGCACTTACGTTAACACCCATCCCCACAGTAAGTCTTTACTGTTAGCACACAGACCTTGTCAATTGCTTAATGTTGGAGTCTGAGGGTTTTTTTTTGTCATTTTTATTATACTTGAGTAATAAATACTCAGTTGGCAAACTAACCCAGTCTGAAAAGATGACCCACTTCCCAAGCTCTGCGTGTCTGAGAATCAGAATCCAGTATGTTCTGTGTTGAAAGGAAATTTAGCCAACCTTCTCTTCAGTTGCGACTGGACCAGGCATATCCCCTCTCTAATCTCATTAGCATCTTGCTAATTCACTTACTAGATCAGATGTAACTCCTGCTTTCTAAGCTTTAAAACCATCCTTCTGAAATACTGCACAGCTTCTTAACTGTGGCACTATGAAGCTTTTTGCATCAGCTAGGATTCTGATAGCAATTTGTGTCAATTCTTTCAAAGGGAAATGAATTTATGTTTCTTATGGAACAAAATAAGGAATATGAAGATTTGGTAAGAGAAGTAATGATCTCAGTAGCTTTTGAGAGTGATACTAAGTACTAAATACAATTACACAGAATTTATCTCCGTAGGTAGAAGGTCAGTTTGGGAAATGTCTTACTCAACTTGGGCTGCCATAACAAAATACCATAGACTAAGTGGCTTAAACAACAGAAATTTATTTTCTCAGGTTCTAGAGGCTGGAAGTCTGAAGTCAGGGGATATGGCTGTGTTCTGAAAAGAACTCTCTTCCTGGCTTACAGATGGCCACTTTCTCAGTGTGTGAAGACATGGCCTTTCTTTGGTGTGTGCCTGTGACAAGAGAGGGGAATCTTTGCCTCTTCTCATCACATCTACAATTCTATTGAATTAGGACCCCATCCTTATGAACTAATTTAACCTTAATTTCTTTTCAAAAGCTCTATCTCCAAATATAGTCAAACTGGGGATTTAGCTTCAACATATGAATTTTGTGGGGGACACTTACAGTCTATAGAGCAAAGTACCTTTTTTTCCTGATTATATTAGTGAAATAAAACTATTCTGAACTTTATCAAAAAAATTTATCACAGGAAACTTACACTCAAAATAGGAATAATAACCCAAGGAAGTGTATTTAAAAAAATTACCTATCAATTACTCGTATGTGAATTTCTAGATAGACTCTATGTTATGGCCTATATTTCATTCTTAGCTTATTTCAAGTTAAACTGATACATAGTTTCTAAATCAGATTAGACTTGAAGTTGCAAAGACAATCAATGTTTCTCTTCCTTGTAGCCTTTTCCCCCAGTCACTGTAAATGCATATGACTATGGTAATTAGGGTGGTTAGGAGGAGGTGAGGATTAGCTTGGGTCCCTTCCTCTGAGACTTCTATAGGTTTAGGACAGTGAATCAGGGAGGCTGTTAATTAGGGGAAATGCTATGTTAGTGCATTTATGGCAAAGAGACTTAAAGTTCAGATGAATAAATCAACCCATTCCTAACTTATTTGAGGGGTGTTATTTCATATCTGCACCTACAGGAGGTTTGGTGTTGTCCTTGTATCACTTCTTTCCACTGTGAGTTTCTTTAGATACAGCTTTTAACCAGATTTCTTAGAAACACTGATATTTGGGAGTAGCAGGGTACAGTGGTTGTAGAGGCAATTGCTCTGGGCCCTGCACAATTCTAGAGACAGTCAACCTTCCTTAGAAGGCTGGTAAGTAAAGAGATTTATAAGCATAGATAGTTGGGATATATTTTCACACGACATTGTATTCCTTTCATTTAACAACTTGTATGACTAACCTTGTAGATTTCAGTTTACTTATTTTATGTCTAACAATAATGCCTAACACATAGTGTTATGGGCATCATATTATAAATATGTAGTTATCCACATATATGCATATATATATGTATATATATATATATATATATACGTATATACACATATATATATATGTATATATACGTATATATATATATATATATATATATATATATACATATATATACATATATATATATAGGGAAGTATCCTCTCACATATGACCACTTGATAATGTTAGTTATTATTCTGATTTGGAGTTAAAATTTATATTTAAAACTCTTTGGATAGATGCCTTTATCACAGGCTCAAATTAGTTAAATTCCTATGCATTTGTAAAGACAAAATGAAGAATAAGTTTAAAGTTATAGAAGAAATTATAAAATTAATTTGTAAAATTGGATTACTCAGGTAAATCATCCAAGATTGCAGAAGATATGTCTTATTTGGCTCCAATTTCTTTAATGAGTAAAAATGACTTCTTTTGAACCATGAGACTGTGTCCATTGTTCTGCTGTTGTCTCAGGGAAGAATCAATGCTTTGGACCATAATACTGACCATAAACTTATAATAACAAAATCATCCCACTTTCTATTTAAGAATAGACTTTATCAGAAGACATTCCCTTCTTTTTTAAATGGAGAAGGAATATGCTACATGCCCATATGAATACTAACAAAACCCCAGTGACCGTTTGTATTATCATCATTTGTCAGGTAAAATGCTTTATAATGCCACAAGGATTACCTAATTAAACAATATATTTATAGCAACAATGTATATAATTAATATTAAAGGATTACTATTGATTGTAAAAGCAAATTTAATTCTTAAACAATCTCAAGCCACAGTTGAACAATATAATAAATTTTTCTTTCCTGAATCATTCAGGACAAACTGCCAACCTGATGTCCCATCACCCTAGAACATTGTGATGTGTATTTCTTACAAACAAGGACGTTTTTCCTACACAACTAAAATTCAAGGAGTTACCACAAATATATAATTAACTTTTAATCCTCACATCCCATTTAAACTTCATCAATTGTCCCAATAACGACTCTGTAATAAAAGGCTCCAGCTTAGAATCATAGGATATATTTAGTTGTCAGATCTTTTTGGTCTCTTTCCTCTGGAACAATCTTTGCAGTCTTTCTTTGCTATAATGATCTTGACACTTGAAATGTAAAGACCAGCTCTTTTGTAGAATGTTCTGTTTGGGTTTGTCTGATGATTCTTCATGATGAGATCCAGGTTGTGCATCTTCGGCAGGAATATGACAGAGGTAATGCTGTGTTCTTGTTGAATTCTATCAGATGGCACACAATTTTGATTGGTTCCATTACTACAGAAGCTCACTTTGATGCCCATATTAAGATGGAGTCTGCAAAACTTCTCCAGATAAAGTTCATTCTCCTTGTAGCAATTGGTAAGTGTTTCGTAAGCTGGTACTTTGAAACTCAGTCACTAACCCATTTCTCACCAAACTTTAAATGTGTTCAGTTATTTCTACCTGATGGACTACAGTTTCCTACATTATTCAATGGGTTGTAGTTGGTCCCTACCATTATTTATTCAGATCTCTATATTGATCCTGATAGGGCCATGTGGGGACACTCCTATGTACACCCTCCTCATCCTCCTTAGGTTTTACACCTCACTCCAAGCCAACTTCCTACAGACCAAATGCCCTCTCAGCCTGCTGGGCTCTGGTATCTTGATCTGGGCCACTGGCACAGATGCCTACCTTGCTCTTCTCTACCTAGCTTTAGGACTAAGTTTTTGTGGGAGAGGAGGCGGAGAAAAAAGAGCTAAAATTACAATTTTACAATAAAGTGTGTAGCTTTAAAATTCTGCAACTTAAGGGTGCCTGGGAGGCTCAGTCAGTTGAGTGTCCAACTTCGGTTCAGGTCATGATCTCACATTGGTGAGTTCGAGCCCCACGTTGGGCTCTGTGTTGACAGCTCAGAGCCTGCAGCCTGATTTGAAGTCTGTGTCTTCCTCCCTCTCTCTCTGCACCTCCGTGGCTCATGCTCTGTCTCTTTCTCTCAAAAATAAACATTTAAAAAAAATTAAAATTCTGCAACTTACAACACATCACTATTATATTTTCTCAATTTCATATTTAAAAAAAACATCAATTTAGACAATTCATACCTCTATTGGAGCTTATTGGTCAGAAATTGCTTTGAAATTTCTTCTAAATAAATCTTCTTAGTGCTTGTCTATGGGTGCCTTCTGAGTCGGCAGGAAAGAACATTGAGGGAGGATCTAGTCATCCGAAGGAGAGAAGACTATGATGGATTTCTGAAAGGCTTCTTTCAGAAGCTTTACAGTATGCAATTTAAAGTGTCTGTTCACTAAGGAAAATAATAGAGTATGGAAAAAATGAAAGATCTTTTTTGATTAGTGTGTAAAAACATTGCCTTTTAAGGTTATAGAACGGTCATGGTGTAACTAACCAGCTTAAGACCTGTATATTTTCTGCTGTTCAAATGTAAACTTTAACCCTTATTTGACCTCAGTGGGCTATATACTGTTGAAGAAATCTGTCTGTGCACTTTGAGAAAATGTCCAGACAGGAGGGAGTCCAAACAAGGGAACTCTGCTTTCTAAGGCTCCCACCACCCTGAATGATCTGTAGTGCTATCTGGCATTCCAAATCTGTACTGCCTTGTGATATCTCTTCTGCCTCATATCAGTCCTCCTGCTTGTAAACATTTTATGTTTCTGCTTTGCTTCATCAACTAGGCTGTAAATAATTTGATTATATAGATGATACATTTAATAACTGTTCTTTTTTCTTTGATATCATCCAAAATAGCAGTAGGTATGTAATTATAGAATGAATTAATTAATCAGTGGTCTAATCACTCAGTTAACTTAAGTACTCAGTATTAACCACACTTTTAAAACATTTTCCACCCTTAAAAGTCCCTGGGCTTGGATTTTTCAAGAAAGAATGAAAGAAAAAAAAAGCTCTTGCATTTAATGATCATGTTGTCACTTGTTACAGATTATGAAACTTAAAAATATTTTTATATTGGATATTTTTCCAATTTTATCTTAGAAAATCGTCATGACATTCCTAGGCAGTTCATCCCTATTTGTACATAGGATCAGAAATTGATAGGGCAGATGAGAGATTTCCTCATATTTGTAAAAAAGTCAAGAAACAATTTTAAAATATAATATTCCTACCTTGCCCCAAAGAAAATGCCTTAATATCATCAGATATTTGATACTATTCATGGAAGAGAATTACCAATGTCTTCAGGAAAATACACAGCTTCACCCATCATATAGTTTGTTTTCCAACTGTTTTTCCAACTCGGCCTTAACTATACCAGTTATCTTTAATCAGGAGTTCAACAAATCTTAAAAAAAAAAGTTCAACACATTTAAACAGTATTATTATTACATAGATGACCAACAGAATATCTCTCCAGGACATGAGTCAAAGTACATCATTCAGCATCAGCAAATGCCATTTTGAGACCATTCTGAGACAATGAGTATTTTACATAAAAGGACTGAAAGTATAAAAACAAAACTATTGCTTTTCTTTCTTTCTAAATGAATTTTTTTCTATCAGTGACTACTACTAATAGTAATTGTACCAGATGACGAGTTGAGGATTTAATATATAAAGCAGAAACACACCCCCATCACATCCCTGCTTAGACCTTCTCATCCTTTCTGTTGTCTACCAGGCCCAGGTGTGATATGCCCTCCTTCCCCTTCTTCCTGAGCACGTTCTCTCATTACCCATCCCTGTTTCTTCACATGTTACAGTCCCTGGGAGAGCCAAACTAGTTTCTGCCTTTGTGCCTTGATTTGTGCTATTCTCTCTGCTTGCACTGCTGGTAGTGCAAAGTGTAGTTTGATGGGTATAAAGAGGGTACAGTCAGTCACCTGTGTGGTTTTTTTTTTTTTTTTAATATCAGCTCCTTCCTTCTCAAATTAATATGCACTGTAGGCAAATAGAGCGTGTTTTCTATGCAAATATCACTTCCAAAAAAGTCCCCTCAAAGTCCTTCCAACCAGATTGCTGCCCCCTACCTAGGAAGTCTGAAGTCCATTGTCTGAAAGGTCTTTCCCTATTTCTTCACAGCTGGCTTCTCATCATGCAAGGCTCAGGTCAAATGCCAACCCTTCAGAGGCATCATGTCTTATTCTTCTTCGCTACTCTAGTCACTCTCTTCTTACTATATTTCTTACCATGTTTTGTTTTCTTCATAGCACTTGTAATGAGCTGAGATGAATTTATCTTCATTGTCTTTTACTCGTCATGTGTATTTTTATAGTCATTTATAAATACAATGAGAGTGGGGATTGCGTCTGTTTCGTCCCTGTTATGTCCCAACTCTTATAATGGTGCCTGATATGGTGGAGGCACTCACAAATCTATCTGTTGAATGCATAAAGGATGATTTCTTTGCTTGATAAAATTGGATACTTGGCCCGATTCTGAACCAGATGACTCTAGCAATATATTTAGCAATCCTATGACCATTTCAATTGCCCTCTAACCAGTATTTCTTCAGAATATTTAAATCTTGCCCTATTTATAACAAAATACTTTTTTTTTCAAAAATTTTTAAATGTTTATTTTAGAGAGAGAAAGACAGAATGCAAGCCAGGGAGGGGCAGAGAGAGAGGGACACAGAATCCAAAGTAGGCTCCAGGCTCAGAGCTGTCAGCACAGAGTCCGATGTGGGGCCTGAACCCATGAACCATGAAATCATGAACTGAGCTGAAGTCAGACATTCAACCAACTGAGCCACCCAGGCACTCCAACAAAATACTTTTAAATAAAAGAAAATAAGTGGGCTGGAAAACACAAAATTTTATGTATTAGAATTCTATTTTGAGACCCAATTAATCAAAAGAGGATTTCCCCCATCCCTCTTCCCAGAACTGGCATGGCTCCTCCATTCACCCCATCCATCCCTCAGGCTAGAAATTTGGACGTTATGTGAGATCTAGACTGTTCCCTCTTCCCCATTCCTCCACATTCAATGAATCCTGTTGATCATGCCTCCTAAATATCTTTCTGGCCATTCATAATGGTGCCCACTCAAGTTGTGATTTCCTCATGCCTCAATTAGCATGCACTCAAATACATATATGAATCTTTAAAAAAAATTAAAAAAAAAACATGTTCAACTGCAGTATAGTTGACATATATTAGTTTCAAGTGTGTAAATAATTTTCTTTATAGTTTAATTTCCTCATCTTTTTGCAACATTTTTCAAGGAAGAGTAATGCTGAAAAATGAGGGGAAATTACAGATATCATTGTTAAAAATGTACAGACCTTAGGCAAATAGGTTCAAGTATAATTATTAATTTAAAAAAAATGTTTCCCCAAAAGGTCAAAGAGATCCCTGAGATACGTTAATGTTCAGAGAATTTTATAGATTTTTCTAAATGGCATCAAGTACAATTTGCCAACAAAACTAAAATATAATGTAAGCTTTTCTTATTTGCTATAGATTTGTAAACTATGAGCTTGTTTTAGTTTCATATTATATTTTGTACTGAATAGTCAGCTGCTATTGGGTGGTAATGTAGTATTTTAAGAATCTTTTAAGAAAAAAAAAGTTGAAAGCATAATTAATTGAGAGTATTTCTCATGACAAAGCAGATTAAATTGTAAGTAATATTGGAAGACATAGTTGTAGCAATATGGAGCTAAATGCATTGTGGGAAATTCACATTGCTCAAGTGGTGTAATTGGCTGTTTCATAGAATAATTGCTTGCATATAATTATGATCAACTCCACTTTTACCCCAAATAATTGTTTGTATAAAAGCAATTTTGGAGGTCTAGATATTTGTTCTAGATATATATATAGATATTCTAGATACAGTATTAAATATTTATTGCTTTGTAGGCAGGTAGATCAAAAGAAATGCTTGGATGTTTTTGATGTGAAGTAACTATATAGAAAACAATGGACTAGTTGAAATAATTTATAAATTTACATGCAAATGAATTGAAAAACCCGGTATTGTCATTTCATTTTTTTTTTTTTTAATGTACAAGAAGGGTTTACTTCTTTAATTGCTAAACATCTAGTTAGGTGATAATTTTCTTATTATGAAGAAAAACTTCAGTATAAGAGCACCAAAAGATTATTACTTTTGGCAGTTGGTTTTATTTTGGGGGGGCTTTTAAATTGTGGTATACTTTATTTTGTTTCACTTTTTATTGAAGTATAGTTGACACACAATATTAGTTGGAGGTATACAATGAAATTATCCAACATTTATATACATTATGCAATGATTGCAGGATAAGTCTAGTTACCATCTGTCACCATAGATATTCAAATATTACTGACTGTATTTCCTGTGCTGTACTTTACATTTCCATGACTCATTTTCTAAGTGAAAATTTTACCTTCAATCCCTTTCACCTATTTTGCCTGCCTTCCTCCCCTCTGCAACCACCAGTTTGTTCTCTGTGTTTGAGTCTGTTTCTGTCTTGTGTGTTCATTTGTTTTGTTTTTTAGATCTCACATATAAGTGAAGTCATTTGGTATTTGTTTTTCTTTGTCTCGGCAGTTGATTTTAAAACTGAATTGATATGAAAAGAAACACTAGAATCCACAAGTTAAGATTTGTTGTGCCATATAATGGAATTTGACAAGGCTGAAAAGATTTCAAGTCCTAATGAGTACTGTATGAATGCTAACAGGAATACCATGGGGAATGACTGCGCTTGCCAGAATTGGATTTGGAAGCAGCAGGAGTAATACATCCTGGCAACCAGGGTCTGCTTGTTCTTTCAGAGTTGAGACTTGAACAACAACAATATAAACAAAGAAACACACTCAACAACATTACACTTCAGAATCACTACATTTTGCTACTTGATCTTTCACAGCAACTGGTTCTCTTGATTTGTTCCTGAGAACACACTGTTCCTTTCTATTTCCTTCTTGACCCTCTGCCCTCTGGCTGCCTTCCCCTCCACTCTAATCATCTCCTTATTGCTAAGCCTACCGCTCTTGTCTCCCTCCATGCTCATTCTTTTTCCTCATTTGCTCCTGCTGATCAGTACTTCCTTCTGGGTTTCTTAGACATTCTATTTCCTCCTTCCCTTCGTTTCCCTGGGTAGTCTGTCCTGGCCTCCTCAGCTGAGTCCTTTTGGTTGGACACCAAGCCTCTCAGGTTTCCCTCCCCTTGCAGCTGATTCTGTTAACCTCCTCAGACAGCCTCTGCCCAACTCCCTTCCCAGGTTCCCAGCCCCACACTGCAGCATTCTCCATTCATTGACCACTAAGTGCCAGGCAATTGTACAAAGAGTTTTACACAAATGACCTCATTTATGCCCTGCAGTAATACATTGAGATTGGTATTACCAACCCTATTTTTTGGATGAGAAAACCGAGGCTCAGAAACATGAAGTATCTTGCCCAATTTCTCATGTTTAATAATTGTCTTTACTAGAATTTGAATCCAATTGAGTCTCACTCTTAAACATGTAAAATATTGTCCCCTGACTTAAGCATTCATATCACAGCCTTGACCTTATGGTGTGATTTTCCTCATCTTCACCTCATTCAGAAGATGAATTTCCATCTTGCACGGCCCATCTGGCAACTAGATTCCTCTATATCTGAGCTTCTACATGGTAAATCACTCCTATTCTTCTCAGCTTGGCCAAGGGAAATTAGGGAAAGTTGGGAAAGAGAAGGGCATGCAAAGTCTAGCCTTTCTTTGCATCTTTCAGGCATTTGATGAGCCCTGTCTTGAAATGACATTCCAGGATATGGAGACCCAGTGATGAACTGACAGGTATGGGTTCACAAGTCAACCTAGTAAAGTGGACAGACTATCTGCTTGATGCAAAGCTTACTGGCAAACTAGGGAGAAGTTGATGCCAGACCCTGATAAGGAACAAGCTTCCATTTCCGCACAAGTGTCACCACTGAGCTTTGTGACAGGATATGGCAGGATGGATTTTGTTACAACTCCCTCCTCTTCCTGACCTCCCCTAACTCTCTCTTGATCTAGTCACTTTGTGTCTCATGAGCCAGTTTTTAATCTAGCATGATGTCTTCATTTTAGCCTTAGTTTTAGCACACTGCTGGCAAGCTCTCTCTCTCTGGCTTCCTCTTGATATATGGCTCTGGTTGCAAGCTTGACTTTGCCATTCTAGTCCCACCCTGGCTGTCTGTCTCCACAGGTACCACGAGTTAAAACCTAGCCAGCCCATGGATAATTTACATGCATTTGCAAACGTCAATCTCACTGGGCCTTCTGCTTTCCTTGCCCTCTCCACACCTCCCTCACCCATAGGTGACTGTTTTAACCCCTGGCTTCTCAGTGTACACTCCACTCTGAGGTTAACAGTGCCAAGCTATTAGAAGACCAGCCATTGAAATCTGTGTATTTGCCAAGATCTTGCCTTCCATCTTCTCCTGGGGACTCACTCCTTCTCTTTCTCACGACCTTATCATCACTTCCAAATCTACCTAGCCTTGAGAGTCTCTGTTAAAAACTCTTACTCTGAATCTTGCCACGGTGTGTAAAAGACATTCCTGAGAGTATTTGTCTTTTGCTACAGCTTCCAATTTAAAAACAAAAATTGAGTATCAACTCTAATATCTCAATTTTATATATTCTCTCTCTTTATTTAAATAGAACTTGATTGAGTAATTATATGCATACGATAAAATGTACTCCTTTTAAGTATAGAGCTTGAGTACTGAAATGTTGATACCGCAACACACACTGAAACAATCAAACGCATCCCCCGAGAATCCCCTTGTGCAGCTTTGTAGTCAATTCCTCATCCCTACACTGTTCTGGCCCTGGACAATTACTTCTCTGTTCTCTGTCACCCTGGGTTAGTTACGCCTATTCCAGAATTTTATATACATAACCTAGAATGTACTCTTAGAGCTTCTTTTTTTCAGTGTAGCAGTTTTGAGATTTATCTGTGGTGTATGTATTAGTAAACTGTTCCTTTTTGTTGCTAAGTAGCATTCCATGGTAAGGATCTACCACAATTTGTTCTGTCATCCATCTGTTGACGGATACATATTTCTAGGTATGCCTAGTCTCCTTCAGTCTCTCTCTCTCTCTCTCTTTAAAATTTTCTTATTTGTTTTGAGATAGAAACAGAGCAAGCAGAGGAGAGATGACAGAATCCCAAGCAGGCTCCATGCTGTCAGTGCAGAGCCCAACATGGGGCTCAAACTCAGGAACCATGAAATCATGATCTGAGCTGAAACCAAGAATTGGACACTTAACCGAGTGAGCCACCCAGCCCCCCTCTCTCTTTTTTAATTTAACTTTTTTATTTTGAGATATAGATTCACATGCAGTTGCTAAGAAATAATACAAAGAAATCCCAAGTACCTTCTACCCATTTCTCCTAATGGGAACATCTTGAAAAACTGTAGTAGGATAGTCCAACCAGGATACTGACATTACACGGTCAAGATATATAACATTTCCATCACCACAAAAGCCCTCATGTTACCATTGTTTCGTTCCATCTCCATTTGCTAATGTTAGCTGCAGTTGTTGGTGGTGGTGTTAACAGATGCTCTTTATCAAGTTGAGTAAATTCCCTTCTGTTCCGATTTCTCTGAGAATTCCTATCAGTAATACATATTGTATTTTGTCAAATACTTTTTCCTTAACGGTGATGTGATCATGTGATTTTTCTTCAGTCTGTTAGTATCATGATGACATAGATGACATTTTAAATATCAGATTTGTGGGGTGACTGGGTGGCTCAGTTGGTTAAGTGTCTGACTTCAGCTCAGGTCATGTCTCACAGTTTGTGAGTTCGAGCCCTGCATCGGGCTCTGTGCTGACAGCTCAGAGCCTGGAGCCTGCTTCGGATTCTGTGTATCCCTTTCTCTCTGCCCCTCCTACGTTCACACTCTGTCTCTCCCTCTCTCTCAAAAATAAATAAATGTTAAAAATTTTTTTTAATAAATATCAGATTTGCATCCCAGGTCACACTTGGTCATGATAATTTTTATATTTTTAAAATATTTTTATAATTCTTTTTATTCTTGTATTCTATTTGCTACTATTTTGTTAAGGATGGTTGTGACTATATATATAAGGGGTACTCTTCTATATTTTTTTTGTTTTTTGGTTTTATTTTTGTACTGTCTGGTTTTGGTATCATTGGTAACACTAGTTTCATATAATAAACAGGTAAATATTTCTTCTTCTGTTTTCTGGAAGAAATTTTGCAGAATACATATGAATTTTTCTTTGAATATTTGGTTGAATTCTCCAGTGAAAACTACCAGTCCTAGAGATTTCTTTTGGGGGGCTGTTTAAGTTACAATTTCACTTTCATTAATTGTTACAGGGCTATTTAAATGATTCATTTCATATTGGGTGAGTGTGATAACTTTGTATTTTGGGATGAGTTTTATCAAAGATACCAAATTTTAGTGTGTCAAGTTGTTTCTGGTAGTTCTCATATTACTTGTTTAATAGCTGCAACAATTTCAGCCATAACTAATTTCATTCATTATATTGATAATGGGTATTTTTTGGTCAGTTTTACTAGAGATTTATCATTTACATTGATCTTTTCAAATACCTGTCTCGTTTCATTGATATTTTTCTAGTGATTGTGTGTTTTAATATCTCATTAATTTCTGTTCTTTATTATTTCCTTCCTTCTGAATGCTTTGGGTTTTCTTGTTTTTTATTCTTTTCGGATCTTCTAGATTCTTGAGATGGAAGCTCTGATTATTAATTTAAGGATTTTACCATTTTCTAGCTAAGAATTTAATGTCATAAATTCCCCCCTCAGCACTGCTTTAGCACTAAGTTTGCCTTGTTCCCCGTCTTAGGGGAGAAAACATTCAGTCTTTCACCATTAAATAGAATGTTAGCTGTAAATTTTTCTTAAGGCAAGCTTGCCTTTTATTTATTTTTTAAAAGTTTATTTATTTTGAGAGATAGGTTGGGGGAAGGGCAGAGAGAAGGGGAGAGAGAATCCCAAGCAGGCTCCAAGCTGTTAGCACGGAGCCCGATGCTGGCCTCGAACTCAGGAGCTGTGAGATCGTGACCTGAGCTGAAATCAAAAGTTGGACACTTAACTGACTGAGCCACCCAGGTGCCTCTGTAATTTTTTAATAGATGCTTTTTAGTTGTATTCCACAAATTTTGATAGGTCACATTTTTATTGTAATTCACTTCAATCTATTTTTTTTTTAATTTCCCTTGAGACTTCCTCTCTGATGCACGGATTATAAATTATTCAAAAGTGTGTCAGTGGAGCACCTGGGTGGCTCAGTCAACTAAGTGTCTGACTTTGGCTCAGGTCATGATCTTGTGTTCTGTGAGTTCAAGCCCCGTGTCCAGCTCTGTGCTGACAGCTGAAAGCCTGGAGCCTGCTCCGGATTCTGTGTCTCTGTCTCTCTTTGCTCCTTGCCAGTTTGCCCTCTGATTCATTCTCATTCTCTCCCCCTCCTTCCCTCCCTCCCTCTCTCCCTCCCTCTCTCTCTCTCTCTCTGTCTTTTTCTCTCAAAAATAAACACTAAAAAAATTTAAAAAAATAAAGTGTGTCATTCATTTCCAAGTGCTTAGGTATTTTCCTGTTATCTTTCTCTGATTTCTAGTTTGACTCCACTGAGGTCAGAGAACACATTCCATATAATGTCAGTTCTTTCAAATTTTTTGAGGTTTGTTGTATGACCCAGGATGTGAGCACTTGAAAAAAGCCTGTGTTCTGTTATAAATGTCACTTGGAACCTATTGGTTGGTCATGTTGTTGAGTTCTATGTACTTGCTGATATTCTGTCGTGTAGTTTTATTGTTGGAAGAAGGATGTTGAAGTCTCCAACCATATTTTTGAATTTGTCTCTTTTCAGTTCTATCAATTTTTGCTTCACATATTTTGCAGTGTTGTTTTGGTGCATACCTTGGTGAGTTTACCCTTTAATCATTCTACAACATCCACTGCTGTCAATTTTCTTTGCTCTTTCTTCTAATCTTTTAATATGGCTACTCCTGTGTTTCTTTAATTAATGTTTATATGTCTTTATTCTTTTACTTTCAATCTGCTTATATTTGAAGTGAGTTTCTTACAGACAGAATAAAGTTAGGTTTTGTTTTTTAATACAGTCTGTCAATCTGTGTGTTTTGCTTGTGTATTTAGTAGACACATTTACATTTTATGTTATTATTGATAGGTTAGGATTGAATTCTATCGTATTTTTTTGTCTTTTGTTTTGTTGTGGTTTTCATTTCTCTGTTTTCTTTTTTCCTTTCTGTGGGTTACTTGAATATTTTTAGAACTCCATTTTGTTTCATTGACATTATTTTTGAATGTGTTGTTTTGTATTACTACTTTAAGTTGTAATTGTAGCTATTATATTAAGATAACTTTCCCCCTTTACTGCTGTCATTTTCCCAGTTCAAGTAAGTATAGGAGCCTTACCTCTCTTTATTTCTTGTTACCTTCCCCCATTTAAAAAGTAATCATCTTAAATATTTTGTCTACATACATTTAGAACCAAATCAAACACTATTTTTTGCTTTAAGCCCCAAAGTTTATTTAGAAAATTGAAAAGAAGAAAAATCTATTCTCTTTACCCATAATTTTGCTTACCGTGTCCTTGGTACTTTTTTAATGTTTCAAGATTTTCCTTTTACACTTTTCTGAAGGCATAAAACCCCTGAACAGAAATAGCTTTGTAGTGTATCTACGGAAGTGGACTGGGAGGGTTCATGGGATACTCCATGCCTTCCCAGATCCCAACGGTAAGACACTGTTATCCCAAGAAGAGCGTGATACCTGCTCACAGAACCAGAAACGAAGGGCTTTGTGAATAGCAACAAGGGTGACTAAACAGAATACTGCACATACATAGGTCACCTCATGAGTTGCAATGTTAAGAGATGACAGTGTGTACCAGATGCCCTCCTTTCAACAATTCGATGCCTTTATGGATGTAAGTCACAAGTTCAAGAAAAAGGGCAGGAGAACTGAACAATGTGAAATTAAAACTATGCCAGATTATCCAAGAGAGGCTCAAAACATTAAGGTGAAGCATAGAAAAATAAGTGGAATGCTTCTTGCAGAGGAGACCTCAAGGTTTACACACTATATTCACATTTTGTACACCTCTGCTTTCCTTTCCAACACTCCATTTCCATCAGAAATAACACCATTATTCCTGATTCTCCAGATGGAACCTCGGTCATCATTGGCTTTTCCTTTTCTCCATTGCACTCACACACCACAGCTGTTATTTCTTCCTACAAAGTATTTCACGCTTCTGTCTCCTTCCACTGCCACCACCACCGGTCTTTGAATGTCCTCCTGGGAGCAACAGTGTCTTAGGAGGTTGCTGCCTCCCTTGCCAGATTCTCTGCAAGGTCATTACCCGAATTTAAAACTTTGCATGGATTTCTATTGCCTAATACAGTAAATTCAAACCTCTTTGCTTGTTCTTTCACTCTGCGGTGTTATTTTGCCTAGTTAACCTTAACTTGTTTCACCCTCTGAGCCCATAGTGAGTCTATTTTCTCTCTTTCTTCTACCTAAGGCCACCCTCTTTGCAACCCATTGCCTTTGCTCATTGTTTTCTTCATACCCCAACCTCCAGATAAAACAAAAACGAGGCTGATACCTTCCCTTCTTCCTCCTGAATATTAAATTCCATCCTGCCTTTAAACCCAACTGTGTAACATATGCCTTCATGAATATATTTTCTCAGTCCGTTCTAGTTCAGCCAAAATTCTCTTCTCTGTGAAATCCTTTTACACTCACAGATTGATAAAACTTACCTCTTCACTGTTCTCTGTTCACAGACATTTTTGTGCCAATCTAAGTACCTTCTATATTCATGTCACTGTTTTGGAGGCAAGGGATATAGTAAAAATATTTTCTCATGATTAGGCACAAACTTTAACCAATCTGAATGGACATCTCACCAAACATCCATTAGTCTGTTCCCGTGCGTTAATTGAATGTCATTCCTGCTTGGGAATACACCATATATTCCTAAATCAGCCCCATCCCTATCCTGGCCACACCTACCTGAGGATAAACAAAAACACTGACTGTGGGAAATGACACAACATTGGCATTATAGTCTGTCTTAGGCCATGTCTATTGCTGTGTAACAAACTATCCCAGAAGACATAAATAACCATGGTTTTATTTTCCTTATAGGTTTTTCACACAAGTCTCAGACAAGGTGCCTTGTCTTTGTCCTATGATGTCTGAGGCCTCAGCTGAGAAGACTCAAGCAGCTAGGAGTGACCAGAATGGCAGGGTATTTGGATCAAAGTCTTCTTCATGTACTTGTTTGGTATGTGGGCTGGTAGGATTTGAATGGCTAGAGGCTCTTTGGCTTGTGAATGCTCTGTCTCCCCACACCCCTCACCTATACCCCTACACCTCTCTTTTCAGCACCCTGTGGCCACAAGGTAGTTAGCTTCTTACATAGTAATTCTGAGCTGCAAGAGAGAATGTTCCGAACAAGGCAGAAGCTATGTAGCTTTCTATGACTCAGGCTTAGAAGTCATATTCTATTGGTCAAAATAACCACAAACCCTCTCAGAACCAAGGAGAGGGACCCTACATCACAGTTGTTAGAGAAACGGCAATGAATTTGCAGTCATGTTTTAAAACACTGCACAGCTCTCAATGCCTAAGGCTAATCCATTCCCTTTTCCCCAATTCCATCAATTTGAGAACAATCTGTCTTGACTATGGGGAAGCTTATTGCCAAAGTTGCTAATGGACTATTGGTTATTTACACCCTAATGGAATATTAGGTCTTTCCATAACCTTCCTTTTTTGTCCTCATGGTCTAATATGACCCCTTTGGTACAAGTTTCCTTGTCACAAAACTACTCTCCTCCAGTTCACTCCCCTCTCCTCCCATTTCTACTCTTTATTGACCATATATATCTCTTCCCTTTTTTGGGACTGTGTTCTAGAGACACAATTCCTTCTAAAGGAAGGTTCTATACTCACAGGCATCTCTTCCTAAAAGCTGCTAACAACTCCTCAGTAAAATATCTCCCTTACTCATTTTCCCCATAGAGGCCACTTTTATCTTGCTACCTTTACATACTAGAGAAGGGATAGGTATTCTAGCTCCCGCTACTTGCCCTCTTACTCATTGCTGCCATCTACCAACCTTCATATCTGACCCTGTAATCTTTTTGCCCTATAATATTCCTATCACCTAGTGACCCAGCCAATGCCCTAGCCTCACAGTTAACTTCTGTCCTCTACTATGATAGTGTTCAACTTCAGTACCCACATCCACTCCTTCCCTAGACTACGCCTTCCCCTTTGTCTTTTTCTTTTTTTTTTTTTAAGTTTTATTTACTGAGAGAGAGGGCACAAGCTGGGGAGGGGCAGAGAAAGAGGGAGAGAGAGAATCCCAAGTAGGTTCTACTCTGTCAATGCAGAGCCCGATCCTGGGCTCAAACTCACAACCATGAGATCATGACCTGAGCCAAAACCAACAGTCAGATGCTTAACTGACTAAGCCACCCAGGTGCTCCTCCCCTTTGTCCTTTTGATGTCATCCATCTACTTCAATTTCCCCCATGGACATTTTCCCTTTGGCATTATCAAGCAATGTCTCTTTATAGCTTTTTCTGTCTCTGTTTTCTCCTCAAAGTACTAATTTGTTTTCCTCAATCTCTTCACCAAAACACTTTAGTGATCAGAAATAATTACTATTTTTATGACTCTAACAGACTCTTGATAGTCCTCTCTGTAACAAGTGACACAGACTTACCTCCTCACTGAAACTCTCTTCTGAGACCGATTTCCTCAGGAGGCTGTTGTGAATCTTCTAGGATTCCAGTTCTTTCCGTTCAGTATTCTCCTCTGTCATCCCAATGTCAGTAGGCCTATGGTTTACCCCCTCCCCGTAGTTATCATTTGTGAATGGACAATTTCCAAACCTCTATCTTTTGCTACAACTTTGTCCTGAACTTCGGAATGGCATTTGTAATGACATAGTGTATGTTTCTGACTGCATATCTTTTAAATATCTCCAACTTAGCAAGCACTGCAGGCTTAAATACCACCACACCACAACAGGGAGATATTACTAAACTAATTTTGCAAGGAAAGTAGTAATAATGATGGTGACTGATTTTAAAAGAAAATAAGCAAATGTGAAATCTACATGCTAAGCTATTTCAGCGAGGCAGAATTTTTTCATATACAGGATGGATACTGATTATTATAACCAGTGTCTTCAGGGATAGGCAATTCTTTCAGATTATCTGTCTCACTGAAAATGCCATTCAAGAATATCACCTCTGTGTTTTTATTTTAAGCTCTGTAGGCAACTTTTTGATCTATAATTAAATTGAACAACAGGCATATGTCTTATTGTGACTGGGATGTAACCATGGTATATTCATAAACTGGTGTTCTGGTTGGTAGATGATTCTCTTGTCAGTTTTCTTGGTGTGAGTCAGTGCTCCAGAGTTGGTGAACTCTAGGTGAACTGTTGAGATCAAGTTTCTGTATCTGCAAAACTGAAGATCAGACTTTGGACTGTGGCAACTGAAAATAGACTGAATCTGAGAGGTGAAGCCCAGCTAAAAAGGTCAGCATACTCTTCTTGTTGATATATTTTTAGCTGCACACATTTTGATTTGCATCTTTGTTCCACACAGTGTATATCACAATGCAAAACATCAAAAAAGTTGAACACTTGCTTATTACCTGACCTCAGATATTCAATGGAGAGTCCAAAAGGAAATATATGCACTCAAGTCCACAACAAGAAATTCTAGGAGACCCACAAAGTCTCCACGGCATGAAAGAACATAACAGAAATAAAAATAGTAATAGAAACAAACAACGGCAACAAAACAGCATATGGGGTGGCAAAGTCCTTAGCAGCCTCAAGAATGATATACCTGACATTTACTGAGGGTATATTGTGAAGTGCCTTGCATTTTTTTATTTCATGTAATTCTCCCAACATCTTTGAGCTGCCATTTTATGCCCAATTTATAATTGAACACAAAGCCAGAAGAGGTAAGCAACTGTCCAAGGTACACAAGTAGTAAGTGGTAGAATTTGGTTCAAACCTAAGACATTTTGAGTGCAAAGCTGCTACTCTTGAACATAGTGGACATTTACTGCTTTACTGTTAACTTTTCATACCAATGAGACTGGTATGAAGAGCTAAGCTTCAAAGTTTACATACATCTGTTTCAATTATAGTATCTATGCTACAAATAGCTCTCCTTGCTGATGTAAGCTTAGATGTAAAATGTAAGCTGAATGCTGTCTCTTTGGGAGTTGCAAATGTGATCTTAAGAAGTATTGTAAAAAGAGGACACATAAAACAAAATTAACAACCAAGTCCCTCTTTATTTAAAAGTCATTTTGAAAAAAAAAAAAAAAAAACTCTCATACCCTATTCTTGTAACCCCATACCTATACTGAGTAGTGTAGTTTATGTTTTTTGACTAGGTCCTCAGAGAAATCAAATGACCTCTAAGAAATCAAATGCCCACTGTGACCCAAGACACAAGTACATACAAATAACATGTTACTTGTATCAATATAGCATGTGTTTCTGAAATGAAAATCACAAAGCCTTAGTGAGTAATGGAGTCTGGCCTGTTTTGTTTTGTTAAAGAGAGCTCATCATCACCCACTAACGGGTCAAAATCTATAGTTTGAAGAGTCCTGCAATGTGGAAGGAATGTGCAAGCAGGAGTGAGAATCCTGAGTTCCTTGTTGCTCCACTTTTGAATGGAAACCTGTACTCTCACCATCAAACCAAGGTGATAGGATTAAATCAGATCATCTCCACGGCCTCTGTTTCAGTGGATTGAGGATTTCCCACCTTGATACTGGTGATTTTTCCTCATCAGGTAATCCGGAAAAGCAGTGCATGTTTCCTCTGTGTGCAGTACTGACTGGCCCCACATGCCTCCTGTGGTCCTACGCCTTTATCCAGGTCTATTTTTAAGGGGCTGCAATACTGTCAGCTGCTCAGCCCCAGGGCCTGACTGCATCCACGGATCTGTCCCAGCAACTATGCTAGTTGAAGATGTCAGTCCCCAGGGTCCACCCCAAAGCAGCATAACCTTATAGGGTTAAAGCAAGTAAGCATGGGAGTAACATCAGTATGGATGTGTAGTGACATCTGTTGTATCTTTCATGCCTCATCCCATCAGACTTCTAAACCATAACAGATCTACTTTGAATTTTTTTTTACATTTGGAACTGGGAACTCTGACCATATCTGGGGGCAAAATTCTCAGCATTCTGAAAAGAGCATAAACTTCTGGCTTATTAAAATAAAAGAATTTAAAAGCAGGAGTATTGGGGCGCCTGGGTGGCTCAGTCGGTTAAGCGTTCGACTTCGGCTCAGGTCACGATCTTGCGGTCCGTGAGTTTGAGCCCCGCGTCGGGCTCTGGGCTGATGGCTCAGAGCCTGGAGCCTGCTTCCGATTCTGTGTCTCCCTCTCTCTCTGCCCCTCCCCCGTTCATGCTCTGTCTCTCTCTATCTCAAAAATAAATAAACTTAAAATAAATAAATAAATAAAAGCAGGAGTATTTACTTACAGGGAATGAAGGTTCTCTGTCTGACTCTAATCCCAACGTGACTTTGAAAATCAAAACATTCTCACAGCTTCGTGGTAAATTCTTAAATCAGAAAAATATGACTTTCTGTATTATTTCTGTGTATGCACTAAATAAACATACATACCCACAAAACTCTACCTAGCTGATTTTAGTAAGGGAAGATTCTAGTATAGCTAATTAAGGAGTTAAAACTGTACCTTAAAGCTGCAAGTAATTTACACTTTACTACCCACAGGATTCTGTGACGGGGCACCTGTCTTAGCAGACGACCAGAAAACTCAACACAGGACCATTGTGCACTTACCTTCTCTGCCAAGGAAAAAAAAAGGTAACGGTTTAAGCATACTTCCCTTCCACTCTACACTTCATCACTATACAAGACTCGACATACATTTTAATAAAATTGAAAGATGCAGGCAATATAGGCTAATGGATAAGCAGAAACCACAAAGAATTATTAGTATTATCACTTCCATGGATTAAAAATTAAAGGAGAAAAGATTATAGCTAACATTTAAAACTAGTATGAAGATAGGTATTGATTCTATATTTTTCCTCAACATAAATAATCTTATAAATTAGCCTATACCAGAATTCTTTAACATTTCCCTAGGCCACAGCTTAAGAAATACATACTGTGTCAGTCAGCATAGTGTATGTCAAAGTTTGGTGAAACTTAGGAGTTTTAACACTATAATAATAACATGAAAGCCATCCAATCACATTTCATAGTTTTATTGAGACTTTCAGTTTTAATTGTCTATAGTAGGTTCAATTCTGTTGATGGTGATCATATCAAAGCTTTCCTATTATAAATAGCAGATACAAAGTTACTGCATGCCTTAGAACACATATACAAACACAATATTGTACACTCATGCATGCAAAATTATAGGAAATATACATTCCTTTTATTAAAAACACAATTACATACAGTTAGTCTGGAATTTGTTAAGCTACCATTGATTTAGATAAACCTGAGAAGGCTCAAAATGTCAAGTAACACTGTTTCCATACTGCTCATTCAATGAAACTATTAATCACAAAGAAATCTAGTCCAACTATGTTAAAATCACAGATAATATAAAAATAAACATTTTTGCAAAAACACAAAAACATACTAGAATTCAAAGTCACAAATTTTGATATGTAACATATATTCCCCTTCATATTAATTTGTAATGATGTGTATGATACAATGTACAACATAAAAAATTGTAACAATTCAGCAGCCAAATCATACACAGTTATCACTATAAAACTTGAAATTCAAGTTACCAACTGAACACCTAAAACATTAAATAGCAGTCTTGAACTTGGTGGTAGTGTGTTACTTAGAAACTCCATCTCAAAGTAATTAAGAGTACACGATTACAACACAAAAATGTAAGCAGAACTGAGGACAGTAACTGATTGCACCAGCTGCCTTTTTCTCTCCCGATTTCCCTAGGTTTTCCTTAAATTCTGATAGATCTGTAATGCCCATTCCTCCAGACTTCTAAAATGTAAGATCTACTTTGAATTTAGCACAAGGTTTTGCATTAGAAATGGAAGCTTCAACCATATTTGGGGGCACAATTCTAAATGTTCTTTAAAGACAATAGAAACTTGACTATGTCATATAAAATATAGACAGTAAGTCTTAGTCTGGCAAAGATATTTTGTATTTGCTATTGAGCTTATGAGAGTTTGACACCCAATTATGTGTATATATAGAACCCTAGATAAAAAGGTAAACATGCAAAAGCATTTCTAGAGAAAATTAACCACTTTGATCATAAAACATTCATATTTTAGATCAAAATCTTAAGACTTGAACATTTCAAGATACTGATATTTTGAAAAGCATACTATACAGTAATTCATTTTATCTATGCAACACATAATGTAAAATACACGAGTGTGACCTATTATACATCATAATAAATATAATCTTACATCAGCATATTTGATCTTGCAAAAAAGTTTTTCAATCTGTACAACTGAAGGACTGTGAGCTCCATCCATAAATACTATGTTAGTTACACTGTGCCCAGCTAAGTTAAAGCTTTAGTAGATTCCTAACTACTTACATATCTTTATTTTCACTAGTCCAATTCCAGCTGCTCTGAGCACGGACATCTCTTGTATCCAAAGGCAGTTTACTGTACTGTTTGGAGTCGATTGAGAAAACTTATGGGTCATAGGTCCACATCATGATTGGTGAACTTTGTGAGAATTTTTAGCCAAGGACTGGAATCAAAGGGTCCTGGAAAATACAGTAGCAGATTTCATGCACCTCTGGCTGGCTGTAGTTTTCAGGCTTTACCACATCCCCTGAGGTTCCAACAGATGGATATCATCCAACTTTTTTAATCCATGGAGAATGGTATTGAATGGGTCAAGAGTTCCACAGTTGGCTGAGTGGTGAGGTCATGTTTTTAATTCTGAAACCTACCCTTTGCTGTATCTCTTCTTGGTCTGTCTTTTTATCATTTTAATCCAAGTGTACGGTGATGTTTAAAGAGTCAAAGATGCCAACTGGTAAGCCATAAACTACCTTCAACTTGGCATTAAAATAGTTCTGTAGTGTGAAATTTAGTTTGATAATTTTGGCAGTGCTTTCATCCAAACGCCAATAGATTTCTGCCTTTACCATTAAAATACCTGCTTACCTCATCACGTTATCAGATCTCTAGCCAATAGTCTTGACCCTCTGTATGTTTTTACCATTAGGACAGATTCTTCCCAGAGACCTCTTTGGGCCTAGAAGGGGTTGGGCAAGATCGTTCTTGTTACTATTTGGCATGTATTCACAAGTTATCATTGTCCACTGTGTGATGTATGAAGAAGAAACACTAGAAAAAACATGCCAAGAAGTAAAAGGGCTTTTCCAGGCACTGGCCACCTCACTGGATCCACACTCCTCTCTGGGAGCTGAAACAATGTGTGGAACATGTATTCAACCATGCTGGCATCCCAAGACCTGAAAGAAAGAAAACTAAAGTGAATGGTGAGGAAATACTATACAAATGCATACCTTTAGCTTGTGAGTTCAAGACTGATAAGGGGTTTGAAATTTCCATCTTGGTCAGTGTAGTGATATTAATCTTGTGGCACTGATCATGATGCTTAGCAGGGATAATACAATAATGATCTATTTTATACCTTTTCTTTTAGTGAATGCTTTGGAGAATCCTAACCAAGAGAACCTTGACTAACTTCCTTCCTCAAAATTGGGGCAGTGGAGGTAGGACATCTACCTGGTTTCTTTTTGATACGGCTTTTGTAATTCTGTGCATTAACCTAAACATATATTAAGAAAAAAAAAAAGCACTTTTTAGTAAGGCTTAACACTGCTTTTCTTCATTGATGTTAGTGGCCCGAGACTGGATAAACTGAAGCAAGTCTCTGAATGTCTCACAAATGCACAGGCCACTCGGGCACTACAACAACTGAAATCAAGCCCCCATTGTCCCGTCCCTACATCTCACAGCTTCTTGCCTGAAGACAGCCTCCAAATTGCTTTACTTACCAAATGCTTTCAAACAAGTTATTTCACCAACAGTTGCAAGCTATCAGATTGGATTTCATTGAGGCTAATTTTGACAGAACTTCTGTTGATGCTAGATTTGTTACGAGTTAGAAATTGTGTTCCCTCACCTTAACTATTCTCCATCATACAAAATTTGACCTGATTCAGTGGCTAGAAATGCAATATTCACTATTCATTTAAATTCAATATTCATTGAAAACTTATTAAAATTACTGAAGCTTTCATTTGTGCCTGGCAGAGGAAATAAAATAAACGACCAGTAATCTTCTCTTAAACTATTAGCCTGATGTGTAGTTTTCAGAACTTTTCAGTGGTATGGTACCTTAGGTAGCCCATAGATAGAATTATCTGTATTTTTCCCTTTCCCCTATAGTTGCAGTTTTTTTCCCTTTAAATATGAGGATGTAAGATCCATTAAATAATTACAGCTTTTCATTCTATCAACATAAATTGTACAAAGTCTACTGCCTTTTTTTGCAAATCACATTTTCCCATTATTTTTAAGAGGCAAAAAAAGAGCTTTACACCACTTAACGTCCTTATTTTAAAATAGTCTCCTCTAAAAAAAAGAAAAAAAAGTTGTCTTTTCCTCACTCCCTCATTTGAGACTATGTTTACAACCTTGCATTGTGAATAACTGTCAACCATCTCCCACTGATAATATCATCATCGTCTTGTTCAACATTCCTCAACCTTGGTCTGTAATTTATCTGTGATTTTTTTACATTGTTTTTACAGCTATGAGTGAGCATTTGTACTGGAACCCAAACTCCTAAGGCATTGCACAACAGTGGTACAAATAAATGTTCTTTATCACAGGAAGTCTAAGAGGTCAGTGTTTGCACGGAACGTACATGAACTTTGATTGTTCCCAAAGCAATTTACCTGTAAGGTAATTTATGCAGGCTTCTAACACCAAACATTTAACACCTAACAGTGAGCAGTTTTCTACAAGTAAATGGGAAATAATCACTTTTTAGGTTTTTAAAAGAAGTGACTTTGCTATTCAATTCTCCAAAGAAACCCAGCCAGCCACCACCTATGTTTAGAGGACCAAAGGGACACCCAGCTGAGATCTCTTCATCTGATATTCAATGCTAAACTCAATTCATTTTTGCTCTACTGTGTTAACTTTGAGAATGTTGAGTTTCAGCTTGTTCCCACCATGGATCACTGACAACTCAGTTTCAAGTGATCAGTTCTCTTAGAGAAATTATTAATATCAAAATACGGCTAGTACTCAGTGCATTTAAGCAGAACAGCTTGTAAATTCTAAGGGCAGATGAGAAAGTAAATGTTTAACTAGGATAGTATAATTTTATTTTACATACTTTTAGTTAGAAACGGAGGCCTTGAAAGTGAACCCCCAACATGCTAAGTGTGGGGGTGGGTGTTTCTCTTGTTTTTCTTGGTTTTTTAACTTCCTAGTCTCTTGGACTGATTTTTCTCTCAACTTACTAGACACTTAAAGGGGAAGAAAGCATTTGGCTGTATTAAGCATCCTACCATGTTACAAAAGTGGGTTTTCGGTGATTCTTGTATCTTCACAAGCTTGTATCTCCATTCTGTTTGAACTCAGATAAAATATTGAGGGTCATGTCTTCACTCTTGGATTGCAAGTTGGCCTCACTTCTTCTGGAAGCCTTCCTGGTGGCCCGGGACAGTCTCCTTCTGAAAGTATCTCCTGCCAAGAAATAGAGAATGGGGTCCACACAACTGTTGAGACTTGCTAGACCTCGTGTCACCTGGTAAGTGGCATAAACCCTGTCATTGAAAGCACACATTTCTGGTGTCTGAAAATCCAGCCGGGCCCGCAAATTCATTGTTTTCATCACATGGAAAGGGATGTAAGAGACAGCGAAAACAGTCAGTACAATAATCACCAAGTAAATGGATTTCCTCCTCAGCGGCGAGTTGTCCAGGTCGTTGTAGATCAGAGCTCTCACAATCAATCCGTAACAGCCCAGAATTAGCACCAAGGGGACACAGAACATGGCCACGGTCGTGCACATGCTGTAGATAAAATAACTTCGCAGGTACTCGTCTGAGGTGGTGTCGTAGCAGGTGATGGTTTTGTTTTTCCGGACCTGGGTACCCGAGTAGAAGAGGATGGGCGAGATCCCCACCACCACGATGAGCCACACCAGCACGCTGATGTAGACCGCGTTCTTCTTCTTGAGCCTGCCCAGAGACTTGAGGGGGTACACCACGCCGCTGTACCGGTGCGCACTGATGCAGGTTAGGAACAAGATGCTGCCGTAGAGGTTCACATGGAAGATGAACCTCTGCAGCTTACACATTGCGTCCCCAAAGATCCAGTCTGTCTTGTTGAAGTAGTAGAAGATGAGCGCGGGCAGCGTCAGAACGTACAAGAAGTCGGCCAGGGCCAAGTTGAACATGTACACGGAGATGCCGCTCCACGGCTTCATGTGGAAGACGAACATCCAGATGGCCACGCTGTTGCCCAGGAAGCCGATTATGAACACCAAGATGTAGACAGCCGGCAGGTAGTAGAACTGGAAGCCCGTCTTGGTCAGGGAACAGGCGAAAGAGGCTGCCGCCACCGCAGCCGTGGAGGCTGCCGTGCTGTTCCCCCAGGGCCAGCCCGGGCCAGCCAGGAAGGTAGCGTCCGTCCCGTTGGGGACAGCCGGCCACGGCCCCTCGGTCATTCTCTCTTCCCAGACTCACGCGGCGGCTCCTAGGGGCAAGCAGCGGTGAGAGGGCGGCAGCGGCCAAGGGCGCACCGAGCATCGGAACAGCGCGTGAGCTGAAGGCAGCGGGTGCGCGGGATCCCCACCGGAGGGGGCACACGCGGGCTCGCCCACGCCGGCTCCGGCCCTGCGGGCCATGAAATCCACCCTGCCGCCGAGACCAAGCTGGGCTGGCAGCCGGGCCACCAACTTCCCCGCCTGGCCACCGTGCTGAGGTTATGCAATAGGGCGCACGGGGCACCGACAACTTTCCGACTGAGCTTTCCCGAGGGGCCGCGAGTCCGCACCGGAGAGCTCAGAGCGCGTGTGCCCGAGGTCGAGCCAAACTCGCAGTGCTGCACTCAGTAGGGGACAAAGGCACTCCCCAGCTTGCTGTCCCCAAAGATCAAGTTGGGTTGGGCATCTTCTTTTCTCCCTACCTTGCGATCAAGCAGCTCATTTCAGGGCCCCGCGCCGTTTCCTGCACGGCCCCCAGCGCTCAGCCTCTGGGGGCCATCGGAGCGCGCGCGTCACCGCACACCCGTGCGCTTCTGTGTTGTGTTCAGTCTCCGTGCAGCTCGCGGCCCCTCCTCAAGGCCCCGCTCGGGTGAGTGCAGGGGGCAGGCGGGCTCCCTGCGAGGGTGGGCGGAGTTTGGGCACCCGGGTGAGACCGCTCCCGGGAGGCTAGGGGCGTGCCTGGCGGAGCCAGACCCGTGGTTAGCCAGCGCTTTCCCGGGCGTCCGCCTGGAGTCAGAAGAGGCTTCTGTGGAGATCTTCACCGTGACCGAGCGACCGCGCTCAGCCTCTCCCCCTCGGCAGCTACCAGAGGCGGCGAGGGGGCGCACGGTCCGACTGGCTGCTGGGGAGCGATTGGCCCGGGAGTGCTCCCTCGCTCTTCCGCCAGCTATCCGGCAAAGTGAAGTTGCTGACACACAGGAAACCCTTCTGACTGCTCGCAGCCTTTGCGTACAGCCCAAGACAGAAGTCTCTAGAGCCCCGAAGAACCACGCCAGGTGTCTGCAGGTTCCTAGCAGCTGGGAACGCCCTGCTGTGGTAGTGCTCCTCTCCTCAAAGAGACTAGATTCCAGGCACTTGCTGGAACCTGCTACTCGGAGAGAGTGAGAGCTTTAGAAGGAGGGAGGGTTGGGAGGGGGGCAGGGAGAGTCTTTCTGTCCTTCTAGTCTGCTTCTTAGCGTCTATTTCAATATTTTTAAATTAACCCAGTTGGAATCAACTGAGGTTATTGGTAACTTAATTTCTAAAAGGGCCTTATAAGCAGAGTATCAGTATTTCATATTGTTTCGCACTATTACCTTGATTCCTACCACCGACGGGCAACACCAGCTCCCCAAATCCTCTCTCCGTCCAGTACTTTTAAAGATCAGAGGCAGTGCTTTATTATTTTAGAAATAAATATGTTAAGTACAGCTTTATAGAGATAGAGGTAAAGGTCCATTACAACTCCCAAGTAATTAAGGTATGATTTGGGGGTTTTATGACCAATCCTATTCCTTTAGGTTAAAGTGATTAGTCACAATGAGCCCTTGTAAATACCTTGGCAATGTAGGTTGGGACTTCCTTAAGTATCACACCTCTTGAAAAACTCGTTTTCATGGCTTGAGTGTATCAAAGTTTTAAACAGCGCACTTCCAAATTGTATTTAAGTGTAACTGGAAAATGAATTACTAATGTTTCAAGCATATGTTTAAAGGGACTCACACAGGAATCTAGCACTTCTTAGCCATTTACTAATTAGAGGAAAAAGAAAATCTAAGAAGAAAAGATCTATAAAATATATACCATAAAGATCTCTTTCTGGTCCCAGATGTTACATGATAGTGTTGTCTTAAAAAATACCCAAAGGAAAACCACTAGCCCCTGGCTCTGATACCACAAAGGGAAATTCGCTCCCTCCCCCCCCCCCCCCCCAAGACTCAGAGGGGCCTTTCTGAGTATGTGTTCCTCCAAAGGACCATCAGGTCTTTTGAGTTGAACAGCATGAAAATAAATGATAAAACTAGAGTAAATAACTCGAGGGGCATGAATGTTGTTTTGAAAACAGTCTTAATTGAAAGGAATGTTTCAGGCCTCAGTTTTCTCATCTATAAAATCAGGGGGGTCAATTTGTCTTTTAGTTTTTTACTCCTGTCTCCAAATTATACGATTCTATAATTCTGAGGCTTAACATCAAACATTTTCTTCTTAGTTTGATTAGGATGGCATTAACTGGGATGATATTCTATTAAGAGAGAAGCAAAGAAAAACCATTAAGAATTCCATTGGTACTCAATAGATCCGAACTCCTTTGCATTTTTAATTTCAACATAAGCAGTATGTAACCTCACTTAAAGTCTGTGTCAAATGCGTTAAGCTCATAATGTGTTTTGAAATGTACAGTTAGTCCAAATACCATTAAATACTGGACTAGGATTTTGGAGGAGAGTTGTCCTAAGTGTACCACAGACTTTTTAAAAATTACATACAAAATGTAAATGTTGTCAATACTGCATTTGCATTCAGCATATCTAACTACATGTTTATATTTGTTATATTTTAATTCAGAACTAGTAGGAATAATTTATATGTATTCAAATTATATGTTAACGCATGAAACTTGATTTAATGAAGGAAAATAATGCCTCTAAAACCCAAGAACATGTTAATATTTATTGATTCTTTACCACCAATTATGAATGCCTTAAATATATGGAGCATATTCTTTTCATACCTTTAAGTGGCTTGCCTCAAACATTTGGTATAAATTTATGTTGTATTTGATTAGTGCAAATACCTGACTTCAGGGGATTTACAATGTAGTTGGAATTGCAAAGTACATAGCCATATAATAACATAATAGCAATAATATCTATTTCTTATATAGTCAGTACTATGCATACATACCTGAAAAGAATTATCTTGAACTTCAATTCTTAACATTTTTCTGTGATAGACAATTGTGTACCTATTTTTCAAATGGTGAAACAAAGGCAGAAAGGTTAAGTAACTCATCCATAGTCACACAGTAGAAACTGTGATTTAAACTAAGCTATCCTTCACCAAAGCCCATACATTTGACCACTGTTCTGTGATGAAATACCCACAAGTACAGGGCAGTGAAGGAACAAAGAGTTATTCCCAGAAGCCTTATAAGATAGAAAACTAATAGTCCAAGAGTGTTTCAGAAGCTTCTCAAGTGTTCTACATCTTTACTTAGGCTTTTAAAAAACAGCCAACAGTTTATGTACAAAACAAGAAGGACGGACATTTATGGAGAAGCCAGATCTGTTGAGCCTTGGACTCAAACTAAAAGGCTGCCCTTTTTGTGTTTACAAAGAGTGTCATAACTATCATTGAGGAATCTCTTCTCTTTCTTAAAGTCATAGATCATCACACAATCATTGAGGATGGAAAGATCATTGAAAAGATTGTAATTGAAGGCTATAAGCATCAGAAACCTCTAAGCACAAAAGATAAGATCTCCCAACTTTCAAGTTGAAGCTGAGAAATATGAGATTTTATTAAACAGTACTACAAAAGATTTTACAAATAAGAGCCAATGAGACCCTGATTTAGGAGATAAGATAATCCTCTAAGAGATTCTTCTAAGTATAGTAACTAAGATGTGATCACTTTTTAAAATATTTTTGAGAGCATGCATGAGAGCAGGAGGAGGGGGAAGTGAGAATCCCAAGCAGGCTCTGAATGGTCAGTGCAGAGCCCTATATGGGGCTCAAACTCACAAACCCTGAGATCATGACCTGAGGGCAAATTAAGAGTCAGAGGCTTAACTGACCGAGCCATCCACATGCCTCTGAGATATACCTTAGGAAAGACCTTTTTGTTCCCCAAGAAGAGAGCAGAAAGAAATAGAAGGACAAAGTCTAAGGCATTCACTGTCGAGATCTTCCAGTGAAGCAGGAAGGGGCAATGGTGGAGTAGAAGTGGAAAAAGAGCAAACTGAGAAAGAATGAAAGGCTTGTACTGTGTTGGGGAGGGCCCAGCTTCTTTTGTCAATTATGTGCTTCTGAGTAGGGTTCCTGAAATATATTTCATTTAAAAAATCACAGCAAGAGTGTAGGACACAGAACAGAAGGCATCCAGTTTGTTCCATGGTTGGCATGAGAAGAGGAGAGAACAAGAGACCAGAGAGACCTAACCAAAGACAGAGGAAGACAGAGGTGCAGGAGGGGAAATTCTAGGTGTGTGGGTGGGGGTGGGGAGAATTGAAAGCAAAGTACATGCACTGAACTGGGTGGAGACCTTTGAAAATCTCGGAGAGCACTGCTTTTCAATTATTTAGGTTTACACGGGGCAGGCGTGGATAAAGCGGTCTGGAAGGTGGAGAGAGGCCATAGCCTACCTGATCTGTGGTCAGAGTAATGTCCCTATTGAATGTCTGCCATTTGGTAGATGACACTGAGCCAGGTTTTTCCACCTCGGTCCTACCACTTGCAGGAACCTACAAAATAACAGCCCCCCTGAGTCTTGGGTCCTTCGGAAAATATTTTGCTCCCAGAAGTTAGGAGTATTCAAGGGAACTCTTCTGATATTCACTTCTTTAATGTTTGTGTCCCTTATCCCCATCCATGTGAAGCCCTAGGCCCAAGTTCTGTTTAATATTTTTTAAAACAATTTTCACTTAATCCAGAATAAAAGACTCCTGTCTTGGCTTGTAGCCTCAGCCTTTCTCTAATTACCCTTCTTGACAATTATTCCCTTTGCTCTTTTTGTCTCTGGCCTCTCTGGTTTCATAAGGGCATGTCCATAAAGCCTGCAGGTATGCCAATATCTTTAGAGCCGCTTACCCATATCTGAAATCTTACAACATGATGGACCAATGGAGGGTTTCTATGGTAGTGCAAAAGATAAGAATGGGACGATATTTGGAAGTTAATTATTACTATATCCATCATAAATTTTTGACTTCTGGTATGTCCATACTTTGAGTATATAAGCTAAATTCTAAACAAGTGAATGAAAATCATGTGTACAAGTCAAGAAATACCCATTTTTCTCATGTTAAGTCACATCTTCCATTGGCTCACTTCTGGGATATTGATCTGTTATGTCTGGGGTGTTACACATTTTTCAAGATTAAAGTTAATAACAGTCGTTGTCACTTATATTTCAGATTTTGGAATATGGAATTCTGCAAAGTCTGTAAGTTTTCACCAGTCATGGCCAAAAGTGTGAACCAATGTTAAGTAGATGAGCATTGT
This sequence comes from Panthera leo, assembly GCF_018350215.1. NCBI lineage: Eukaryota > Metazoa > Chordata > Mammalia > Carnivora > Felidae > Panthera > Panthera leo. The sequence continues at coordinate 111,233,340 of NC_056687.1, forward strand.
ATCCGCTTTAATAATCTCTTAGTTTAGATTCCTGTAGAAAGGCTGGCAGGCTGAGCTAAGCCCAGAGAATGATCTTACAACAAGCCAAACTTTGGATACTTTTCTGCAAAGTTATCTGGGTGGCCACAGAAAGCAGCCAATGAGTCAACATAGTAAGGTGAAATAGACCCATCCCCTGTAACAATAAAATGGAATAAAATAAAAGCCAATACAGAAACAGTTATTGTAGCTGACAACCAAAAAAGACTAGCTAAAGCTTCCGGTGGGGTAATAGTTACTTCTTGATCAAGTCTTGTATTTTCAATGACAGGGTTTAGCAGAACCTTGAAATCTTAGTTTTGATTTTCATTTTTCAGTTTTAGTTCTAGACACCTGATGCTGCACTTAACATTTATCTTGGAGACTGCATCATCGTTCTAGTAACCAGATAAATAAAATACCATCTTAGCTCATTGGCAACATTTACTGTGAGTCTCTTAGCACATTTGCTCAAACTTGAATGTGCATACAGGCCACTTGGGGGATCTTATAAAATACAATTTTAGGTGTGGGGTGGAGCCGAGGATTGCTTTTCTAACAAGTTCCTTTGAAGTCTAAGCTCTTCATCCAACCACTGTAGTTTGCAGAGCAGACTTTATATGAACCTGCCTGACGTTTCTTTGCCATGCCAATTTCCCTCTGTGGCTGCTCCCATCCAGTGACTAAAACACCTAAAGGGGTTAGCAATCTTGAACTCTGGCATACATGTACCAGGTCCTGTTTAGAATGGTTTATGTATTAGCTCATAGCATGTGGTTTTAGATTCAAAGGTCAGTTAAGGCCACTTAACAGCTGTGCAACCAGACACATGGCCAAACCTGTCTTGTGTCAATGTTCCTATCAAGTAACTCCTATACCACCGATATCTATGAGAATGTGATCATGTATATAAAGTGTTGAGGGTTGTGCCTAGTACATAGTGAATGCACAATAAATGCTCTTACGATGGATATCATTACTTACGATACCATCATTATTTTTACCTTAAGGGATAGATCTTAGTAAGGGGGCATTTGAGCTTAAGAAACCAAATCCACTAAAAGCAGCTATGATTCTATGGGAAGGGTATAGGAGTATGAGCTTTATATGGAAGTGGGCATAGGAATTAAAAATCAGGGATTTTGCCCATTTTCTACTTATCCAAAGCCATGAGGTCTCTGTTCTTTGCCTTTTTCTATTCAACTTGTTTTTCTTACTCTTCCTCCTTTACTTCCCTTTCTCTGTTGGTAAGTTTTTTTTTTTTTCTTCCCTATGTGGACATAACGCAACATCTACATTCACAGCCTAGGGTTATTTCCAATCATAAATTCCTGGGGAAACAATCTGGACTGACATGGTCCAGTTCACTTTGACCTGGAGGAGAAGGGACAGGCTCAGTGACCAGAGCCTCCCTCCAGGGATAAGTGACAGACTCCAAGAAAAGAGAAGGATAAACCACTTCTCTTAGGAGGGGATATGTGTGCAGAGTGGATGTGATTGACTCATAAAATTATCTCTGGTATACAATGCAATTTCACCATGCATGTGATTGGTGGGTAGGAAAGGAAAAAGAGGAGAACAAGGGTTTCAGAAAAGGCAATTGTGACAGGCAAACTCCAAAGTCTCAAGCTGGAGGGTTGTGCCTGGGACCATGCAGAGCCTCATGGAGAAAACCATGCACCAAGATTGGTGAGAGCACGTCCTGGGTGCCTACTGCTTTGGCAGAGAAGGAGATAGTTAACTACCCATGAAAGCACCCAATTGAAGATCTACAGAGAAAATGGAGGAACTGAGCAGAAAGGAGGAGGCAGAAGGCAGAAAAACATGGCTGCGCCATTTATTTTTGCCTTCACTAAACATGTGAAAAATATAAAAGAAAGGAGGAAAATCTTTTTATTCCTGCTAGGAAAATGGAAGTCTTCTTTCAGTCAAAGATAAATTATGAGGTTCTGCTTCTATCATGGAAACCAGTCCCAAGGCATGGTAATTACTACTGGGACCCTAATTATTAATTGAGTTGGGAAGAACGCAAGGGACTTATTTGCAGTAATTTGAGTCCCCAGAAATAAGAAATTTGACGTGTGCTTCAGAGCAGCAGAGAAATTGAATTTGGTTTAGAGAATGAGTGCCTGGAGAGAAAGCGGGAAGCAAGGCTGGAAAAACTTTGTGGTGATTGCATTAACCAGTCATGGCTAAAAGCTCTGTTCATTCTCCATAGGCATGAAATTTTGGCTGTGGGGTATGTTATAATTTACTTTAGCAAGATACCATGAAAGATTAGCATCTCCCGTCAACGTGGCAGACTGGTAAGGGTTTGGATTGGGAAAATGTATGTGTGAAAGATCACTGTGGCAAGGGGAAGTGGAGCTTAACTACTGACCAAGTACTTTTCATTGAGAGACAGCCAAAGATGATTACCAGCATGGGGACACTCAGGGTGGTGGTAAAGATAGACTTAGAAAGTCAAAATGAAATTAGTGTTTGGACACTAAGGAAAAGAGGTTTAGGGAAGGATGATAAGGTTGATGATCTTGGTTATTAAAAAAAAGAAAAAAGAATTGTATGTATATAATCATGCTTTCATGGAAATCATCCTTACAGCATTCACCCAAGAGCATGCTATATGTTACACTGTTATATACTATGTTACAATCAATGAAAGGGGAAATGAAAGAACTAAGCTGGGAACATCTCAGAATAAATGCAGGAACAAAATGTGGAGCTCTAAGAGAAGGAAAGGGCATGGGATGGGGGAAGTAACACAGTTGACACTCTGGCCACAGAAGAGAAAAGACAAAGTGAAACAGAGTAGATGTGATGACTAAGAGATAGGTCTGTAAATCAGCTAGTATATGAGGAGAGGAGACAAACTCTCCTTACCTCACAAAATACCATTTTGGTTAGAGATTCTTAGAAGTAACGTGTGTGGAGGGAAGTGAACTTGTGTATTTTTTCTGATGGAGGTAAAGACTGAAGAAAATGAATATAACATCCCAAAGATGGAAATATAAAATATTAAATATATTAATGCTGTTAAGAGGTTATATGAGAAAATTAGAATATGAGGAATATGGCATATGGTGATATAAGGAATTATCAGGAAAGGAGGTGAAAATCTTTGGGCAATGAGAGACTGAAGAAGGAGGAGGAGAAGAAGAAAGGAGTTAATGATAAAAGAAAAGCTCATCAAAGAAACTTTTAAGGATTGATAAACTGCCTACAAGTTTGGATAAATTAGAACCTAAAGTTACAATATGTAATGAAAATAACTCAGTCTCAGAATGGGTTATGGAGCAGTCTGAAATGAAAAAGCATCTATGTAGGTATGTGCATATATATATATTATAGAAAGAAGCGGTTCTTTATATATTTTGGATACTAACCCTTTATCAGACAGGTCAATCCAATTAAAAAATGGGCAGCAGACATGAATAGACATTTTTCCAAAGACAACATCTAGATGGCTAAACGACACATGAAGAGATGATCAACATCACTCATCATTAGGGAAATAGAAATCACAACTACAATGAGATACCACCTAACACCTATCAGAATGGCTAAAATTAACACAGGAAACAACAAATGTTGGCCAAGATGCAGAGTAAGGGGAACCCTCTTACCCTGTTGGTGGGAATGAAAACTGGTGCAGCCACTCTAGAAAACAGTATGGCAGTTCCAAAGCCAGAACTACCCTATGATCCAGTAATTGCACTACTAGGAGCTTACCCAAAGGGTACAAAAATACTGATTTGAAGCGTTACATGCACCCCGGTGTTTATAGCAACATTATCAACACTAGCCGAAGTGTGGTAAGAGCCAAATATCCATCGACTGAGGAATGGATAAAGATGTGGGCTGTGTGTGTGACACACACAAGAATATTATTCAGCCATAAAAAAGAATGAAACCTTGTCATTTACAATGGTGTGGGTGGAGCTAGAGAGTATTATGTTAAGCAAAATCACTGAGAAAAACACACACTGTATTATTTCAGTCTTATGTGGAATTTAAGAAACAAATGAACATGGGGGGAACAAAGAGGCAAATCAAGAAACAGACTCTTAACTATAGAGAACAAACTGATGGTTACCAGAGGGGATGGTATACCCCTCGGATGGTTACCAGGGGGTGGGGGATGGGTGAAATAAGTGATGGGGTTTAAGGGGGACACTTGTGAAGAGCTCCAGGTGTTGTATATAAGTGATGAATCACTAAATTCTACACCTGAAAGTAATATTGCCCTGTGTTAACTAGCTGGAATTTAAATAAAAACTTGGGAAAAAGAGGGGTGACTGGGTGGCTCAGTCAGTTAAGTGTCTGGCTCTTGGTTTCAGCTCAGGTTATGATCTCAGTTTGCGAAATCGAGCCCCATGTCAGGCTCTGTGCTGATGGTGGTCTCTCTGCCCTTTCCCTGCTCACTCTCTCTCTTTCAAAATAAATATTGAAAAAAAAAAAAAGCTTGGAAAAAAAGCAAGTAGGACTGCAAAGTAAGGAAGTTGGAGAAGGATTATTGATTACCATTAGAGATAATCTAAAATGTAGTTGGGAAAGATGCAACTTAATACCATGGTGACAGTACTAAAGAATGAGAGAATTTAATTATTGTCAGACTTTGACATCCCAGAATTATGTGATGTGATGGCATTTTTAAAGAGGAAACTTTTCCTGGTTCAATGGCTTCAGCTAAATTCTTTCTGTAGACTGGCTGAGCTGACTTTGTCTGGTACTGTTGGCTTATGGGAGACTATTAGAATTACAAGTATGATGACATAAGGAAACTCAATTTAAAGAAGTACTTCTAATAAAAATGTTTCAACTAATTTCCCAAGAACAGGATTGTTATGGGATTTCTTCCCATATCTACTTTCTGTAGATAATGCAGGTAAGTCACACACACAAACACACACACACACAGGAAAGATGCAAAATATCATACTATATGGCAGCCAGTGTTAACATCGACTTATTCAAAGATTTTCTCCCTTCCTTTGTGTGAATATAGACCTATATGTACATTTTAAATTGGGACCCTATAGGGTTGTATCCTGCCTTCCTGCCAGTACACATACATATACACATATCTTACCATTTTCTTGATGGTATCACGATACCATCACTATCACTGAAAGGGCAAAGGAGAGAAAACCAGGGGCATTGGCATTACTAAACAGGAAAGACTGACCCGATAGCATGTAAAATACAGAGAGGCACGTTAAGGGGACAAAAGGAGCACAATTTCCTTAAGAGGTATCAAGGTGCGTCAACTAAGTTTATAATAAAGACTTTGAATCAGGTAAACAATTTTCTTTCCAATAACAGAAAAAGATAAAGCTCTTATCTTTTAACTTACTGCAAAAACTATTTCCCAGGATTCCCTGCAGAAGCTTTCAGACAGAAAAAGGCCAACCTGGAAGATGGCATGGGTATATACTATTTTAATGCACTCCTAAATGAAATGTTAAAAAAAAATAAAATTTAAGGTTCAGAAGTGAAATGCATATTTATTCTAATTTATTTAAAGGACAAAGATGAAATGATAAAAAACACAAGAAGAATTTTAAAATACATTAATAACTTATACAAGAAGTTGTAATAAGAACTGTTAAACCAAACAGAGCAATGCAAATTATACGGAAAATAGAAGAAAGATCCAAGATAAATGGGAAATTGCTAAGTGAACATAATGAGAATTTATAATTAGTTGTTTTTGAAAATAGAGCAAGCTAAGCCAAGTGGCTCTGGGTGTAGTGGTTATTCAAAGTTGTCACCAACATAAATATAAAAATAAGAGCAGATAGTTAGTGACCACTTACTGTGAAAGTCCATAGCATTTTACATTTTTGCTAATTTGATCTTTGGGAATAATACAAAGGTAGTTCTCTAACAAATGATCAGGTCTTTATAGAAATGAAAAAGAGACAAAAGAGTAGAAAAGGGAGATAAAGACATTGAAACAAAGGCAAAGACCCTAAATTTAAAATGGAATACAAGGCAAGTTAAATACAGAAAATCACCAAGTACATCAATACCCCCAAAACAGAAATTGCTGAGTTTGATGATGAGGGTAGAAAAAAAATTCATCTAAAAGATACAGGAAATAAAACTAGAGCAAAGCAGGCCTATTATGCAGAACGTTTTGTAAAAACCCCCAAAACCCATAATTAAAACCAATATAGGAAAACATGGCAGTTCTCCAAAAGAAGCATGTAAGGATCAAGTCCCTCCTAATAAGGGAATGCATTATAGGAAAAGATTTGGGAAGCAGATGGCTGAGATTACTAACTGGAGAAGTCACAGGCATGGATCTGGGAGAAGCAGGCAAGATGGAGGTTTAAATAAAAAATCATCGGGTATTATTAAAAGGAAAAGAAAAGATCCAAAAGTCCTAATTATGGGGATAAAGTCCTTCTGGGACAGCAGAAATGCAGAAACCTATAAATGAGTGAAGGAGACAGGAAGACGTGCCAAGTGGGAAAAACCACATTATAGAAAAGATGGGTAAGCCACATCATAGAGAAGAAGAGAAAGAAAGTTTAAGGAAAAAGAAAATGTAAGAAATTGATTTTCAAAGCCATGCAAATTGTTAGTTGGGGAAGAGTAATAAATGCATATGTAAGTAGTACTTATAAAGGTCATCTATCAACAGTGAATATACAAAGAGAAAATATTACATATAGAAAATGAGCATCAAAACACAGTATTTTATTTGCTAGACTCTGGAATATGAGTAAATGGGATCTATGAAGCTCAAGAAATTGAAGATATGAGAGTTATTCCAATGGCTTCCCCATTATGGTACTAAGCCATTCCAATGGCTTCCCCATTATGATATTCCCCATTAAGAAGGCTAACAAGAGACTCACGAATTGGTTCTCTTTGGTTTGTTCTTCATGGGGCACAAAGGAACCTAAAATTGCACGACTACCTTCTCTTTCAGCTAGCATAAGCAACTCCATGATCTCAAGGTGGTGTTTGTTCTTTCTCCATAATGGAATGTCAGTATTATGTATATGTCTACTTCACAGCAATTAAAGACATTGAGGCTTCAGTTAATGTAAACCCTGTGAAAACGAAGTTTCCCTTTTTTATCCTCAATGCACAGAGTGTGCCAATAATCACCAAATAATTCTCCATTATTCCAATAGCCCTTAAATTTTGCTTCTCCAAACTCAGCAGTTTGAACTTCCAGTATAACTCTTATGTCTTGAGAAATGTTTAAATGCAGACAACTAACAAAGTATGTTTGATTTAAATTTGAGTGACTTTGCAGGAATGATAAAAATGAATATTATTTAGAATTCAAAACCCTTGGTACACAAATATCATCGAAGGTGTAAGAAGTACAACCAATCTTGGATTCTAGCTTCAACTCTCCTACTGTGTGACAATGGGCACTTAGCCTCCCTGTGCACTGTTTCTTTGTCTGTAAATTGGGATTATTAATTTCTATGTCTACCCATCTCTTGGGATAATGAGAATTAAAAAATGGACTTGAACTTTAAGCTACTTGGAAAAACCAACATTGTGTAAATTTAAGGAAGGCTGTTTTAAAACCTTGCTCTTTGACCCAAAATGTTTAGGTATTTGAGAATCTATATTCAGTTGTGTACTCTTTATATAGCATGTATCATAAAAGCATTCCCTAAGTATTTTTATGATTTACTACATTAATACATAGTAACAAGGATTCTGGACAATTCTAGTATAAGCTACTTCTTTTGAAACACAATAAGTAGATAATATGAAACTTAGGCAGCAAAAATATTTTTCATTCTTTTCCCCCAAATTGGACTTTCATTGTGTTTTCTATGTTCAGAGGACTCACATTTATCCCTATTAGGTTGAGATTTTTAAAACCTCTACTACAGCCCAAGTCTTCCCTTCTAAAACCTACCCTCCTGTCAAAGCAATATTGTTCTATTCCCTGTGCATTCTGTGTTAATTCTGGCCTCTCAAGCTTCCCTCATGACATTTACTCTTCCTTTTAATGTCCTCTTTGCCTTTTCAGCTTTTTTATCCTTTAAATCCTGTGAAGAACTGATGCAGTAAAAGACTATAGAGCCCTGAATATACGTTTAAACTGTTTGAATCCACCTATGTGCATTTTTTTTTGATACAGTAGTGTAGATTTTCTCATGATTTTCTTAATTTCCTTTCTCTAGCTTACTTTAAGAATACAGTACATAATACATATACAGAATACATGTCAATCAACTGTTATTTGAAAGCCTTCTAGTCAACAGAAGGCTCTAGTTAAGTTTGGGGTGGGGGAGTGAAAAGTTACGTAAGTATTTTCAACAGTGCAGGGGACTGGCACCCTTAAACCCTGTATTATTCAAGGGCTAGCTGTATATACACGTACACATACATATAGAAGAGGATATGTATATACCCTATGTATATATTTATGTGACATTTTATATTCAAAGCTATTAAAATGCTTATGTGTATACATACATTAAACTTCACTATGATATGTAATGATTATATTTTCAGGAGTTTGTTTTCTTAAGTTTTCAAATTCTATCCCCTCTATTTTATTATTTTGTCTGATGTAAAGAGCCCTGCTTTACAATATGCACCCTAGGGAACCCCGGGAGTGAAGAAGAGGAAAAAAGGATATATTTAATATCCAATAGCTAAATGAGAACTCTTCCAAATTTTTTCCAAGCATCTTGGGAACAGTGAAAATCAGTTTCTGGGGGAGAAATTATTGTTTTACAGGGATCCTTATACTTCTTTTGTAGTTCCTGAAATTTGCAAACTCAATTCTTTTGCTAAAGCCAATATATAAAAGAAACCGTTTATGATGGAAGCAAAGTCAAAAGTGAGATGTTTATTTTAGGTAATATCTTATTTTGTCTTGTAAAAAAATTAGTGTATTCAAAATATATTTAAGTCATGTGTAATAAATTAAACAGCTTCTATATTTTGACCTCTCATTAATATATTTTCAATATATTTTTATTACAATGCTAATGTACATTTTTAAATCAAAATAAAAAATTTAAATTTAAGTAACTATAGAATGATATAGAAGAATTAAGAGTAACAGTGTACTGGAAAAATCAAGGAGTAGGAGGACCCTAAGCTTACCTCCTCCCACCAATACACTTAGGTAACATTCCATATAAATAACCAGAAAACAAAATGAAGACTGGAAGAACTTCACAATTAAAGGTAGAAAAGAAGCCACATCTAATATGGCAGGAAGGGCAGACACATAGTAGGGAGCTAAATGGACTCAAGGGCCATCTGTGGGAGAAATGGAGCTGCGGGCAAGGAGAAGAGAGAGAAAAAAATGATCACACTGGTGAGCCTGCTCAGGGAAGATGAATCTCCTTAGCATGTGGCTTTGAAAACCAGATGGGCCAAATTTCATGAGTTCTTACAACCAGAGGGACTTAAAGCCTGGAACTTTAAACATCAGTGACCTCAGCTCTGTGAGGGCCAGAAAGGCAATAGGAAGCTGAGTCTTGGCGCTTAAAGAGATAACCCAACCAATAGCCCATGGAGAAACAGCATACAAGCAGCAGTTAGGACAACACCTGGGACAAATGGGAGGGAGAGTTATTTACTAATAACCAAGTGGGTCCTAGATAAACCAATGTCACTGGGAAACTCCTGTAGGAACAAAGGAGCTGACAGGTGTCATTTCCCTCCCCTGTACCCAGCATAAATATGGCCACCATAGGAATGAGTACAGTGCTAGCTTATATTACCAAACCTGGTTATACCAAGCCCTGAACCTCCAGCCAGGCTTACCTCAGTCCCAGCACTGCAGTTCCTTGCCTCAAGAAGACCAGTGCAAACCTTGCCAACACTGCATCTCCCAACTGCATGTTTTGTGGGGCCTCAGTCCTGGTGGGAGCAGTGGCTGGTCACCTCTTATGGAGGAGTATCAGCAATGGTAACAAGTCCCCTGTGAAAGAGGACTGGCATGCAAAAGCTATGGGCACTGTTCACCACTTTGTGGATTGCTTCAGATTGCTCTGGTCTTGTTGATGGAGGCACAACTCCTCTGGCAAAGGAACAGAGCTACCTTGTTAAAAGTGTATGGCTGCCCATACTTTCAATAGCAGGAGACATAGTTGACTTTCCTAACACAGAGAAATAGATACAAACAATTAGACAAAATTAGGAGACAAATGAATATGTCCCAATGAAAGAAGAGGGTAAAACCACAACAAGATAACTAAGTGAAACAGATTTAAGTAACATGACTGATAGATAATTTAAAGAAATGCTCATAAAGATACTCACTGGACTTAAGAGCAGAGGATATAAGGGAGACTATTAATAAACAGAAAATGGGGGTGCCTAGGTGGCTCAGTCGGTTAAGGCTCAGGTCATGATCTCCATGGTTCAGGAGTTCAAGCTCTGCATTGGGCTCTCTGCTGTCAACACAGAGCCTGCTTCAGATCCTTTGTCTCCCATTCCTTCTGCCCCCCCACCCTGGCTCTTTCTCAAAAATAGACATAAGGGGTCCCTGGGTGGCTCAGTCCATTAAGTGTCTGACTCTTGGTTTTGGGTCAGGTCATGATCTCATAGTTTGTGGGTTCGAGCCCCACACTGGGCTCCATGCTGGCAATGCAGAGCTTGCTTGGGATTTCTCTGTACTCCTCCCTCATGCGTGCACTCTCTCAAAAATAAGTAAATAAAAATCAACTTAAAAAAAAAGAAATAGAAAATATAGAGAACCAATTAGAGATGATGAACGCAATAAATGAAAAAAATACACTAGATGGAATACATAGAAGGCTAGAAGAAGCAGAAGAACAAATTAGCAACCTGGAGGGCAGAGTAACGGAAAGTAATCAAGCTGGGCAGATGAGAGAAAAATACTAGGCAAAATGAGAATAGACTTAAGGCACTCAGCTACTCCATCAAGCATAAAAACATTAGCATTACACCGATCCTGGAAGAAGAGATAAAAGAGGTAAAAAAATTATTTGAAGAATTAATACCTAAAAAGTTCCCAAATCTATGGAAGGAAGCAACTATCCAAATCCAGGAGGTACAGAGATCCCTCCCCCCCAAAAAAAATCAACCCAAGGGGGTCCACACCAACATACAGTGATTAAAAAGGCAAAAAAATAGTGATAAGCAGAATTTTTAAAGCAGCAAAAAAAGACAGTTAAATACAGGGGAAATCCCATAAGGCTACTGGCAGATTTTTCAGTAGAAATTTTGCAGCCCAAAAGAGAGTGGCATGATATATTCCAGGTGCTAAAAGGAAAAAAAAAAAAATCAGCATCCAAAAATATACTCTCCAGCAAGGCTATCATTAGAATAGAGAGATAAAGAGTTTCCCAGATAAAAGCTAAAGTAGTTCATGACCACTAAACCAGCCCTATAAGAAATGTAAAAGAGAATTCTTTGAGTGGAAAGACCATAAATAAGAGAAAGAAAAGTAGGAAGGAAAAGAAAACATTGAAAATAAGTATATTTGTAAAAATCAGTCAAGGGACTCAAAATAAAAGGATGTAAAATGTTACACTATATACCTAAAACGTGGGGAAGAGAGGACAAAAGAATGGGTTGAAACTTAAGCACTATCAACTTAATACACTGCTATATGTAGAAGATATTATATACACACCTGATGGCAACCACAAATCAAAAACCAGTATTATATATGCAAAAAAAGGAAAGCAATTCTAGTATAGTTTAAAGAAAGTCAACGTATGGTGAGAGAAGAGGACAAGAAGGAACACAGAAATTCTACAGAAACAACCACAAAACAAGTAACAAAATGGCAGTAAATATATACCTATCAATAATTACTTTGAATGCAAATGGACTAACACTCCAATCAAAAGACATAGGGTAACCAAGTGGATATGAAAAGACCTATCTTTATGCTGCCTACAAGAGACACATTTCAGACCTAAAGACACATGCAGATTCAAAGTGAGAGGACAGAGAAATATTTATCATGTAAACAGATGTTAAAAGAAAGCTGAGGAAGGAATACTTATAGCAGACAAAATAGAGTTTAAAATCTTTATTTATTTATTTAGAGAGAGAGAAAGAGACTTTGGGAGAGCGGCAGAGAGAGAGAGAGAGAGAGAGAGAGAATATCCCAAGTAGGCTCCCAACAGCACAGAGCCCAACACAGCGCTTGATCTCGTGAACTGTGAGATCATGACCTTAGCCAAAATCAAGAGTTGGATGTTAACCGACTGAGCCACCCAGGCACCCTAGGCTTTAAAACAAGAGAGTGTAACAAGACAAAGCAGAACATCATATAATCATTAAGGAGACAATCCAACAAAAAGACATAACAATTGTAAACATGTATCCAACATGGGAGAACCCCAATACATAAACAGTTAATAACAAAAATAAAGGAATTAATTGATAGTAATACAGTAAGAGTAGGGTACTTTAACACCCCACTTACATCAATGGATAACCTAAATATAAAATCAACAAGGAAACAGTAACTTTGAATGGCACACTGGACTCAAGGGATTTAATAGATATATTGATAACATTTCATCCTAAAACAGAATACACATTATTTTCAAGTGCACATGGAACATTTCCCAGATTAGATCACATATTAGGCCACAAAACAAGTCTGAACAAATCAAATAAAACAATCTTTTATGACTACATCCATCCATCTTTTCTGACTACAATGCAACAAAACTAGAAATCAACCACAAGAAAAAATCTGGAAAGGGCACAAATACATGGAAGTCAAGTAACATGCTGCTAAACAATGAATGGGTCAACCAAGAAATCAAAGAGGAAATAAAAAAAAAATACATCAAGACAAATGAAGCACAATGGTCCAAACTCTGTGGGATGTAACATACACAGTTCTAGGAGTTAAGATTATAGCAATACCAGCCTACTCTAAGAAGCAAGAAAAATTTTAAATAATGTAATCTTATACCTAAAGGAGCTAAAAAAGGGAACAAATAAAACTCAAAACCAGCAGAAGGAAATAAGATTAGAACAGAATAAATGATAAAATTTAAAACACAATAGAATACATCAACAAAACCATGAGCTAGATCTTTGAAAATAAAATAAATTGATAAGCCATTAGCCAGACTCATAAAAAAAAAAGACTCAAAATCAGAAATGAAAAAGGAGAAAAAGAGAAAAAAAAACAACACCACAGAAATACAATTGATTTTAAGAGATTCTGAAGCATTATATGCCAATAAACTGCACAACCTAGGAAAAATGAATTCCTAGAAACACATAAACTACCAAACCTGAAGCAGGAAGAAACAGGAAATTTGAACACACCAATTACCAAGAATGAAATGGAATCAGTAATCAAAAAATTCCTAACAAACAAGAGCCCAGGACCAGATGGCTTCTCAGGAAAATTCTACCAAATATTCAAAGAGTTAATTCCTATTCTCCTCAAACTATTCCAAAAAATAAAAAAGGAAGACAAGTTTCCAAATTCATTCTATGAGGCTAGCATTACCCAAATATCAAAACCAGATAATGACACTATACAACACATGCACGCACACACACACACACACCCCTCTACAGACCAATATCTCTAAGATAGATACAAAAATCCTCAACAATATATTAGCAAACCAAATCCAATAATACATTAAAAAAATCATGCACCATGATCAAGTGGGATTTATTCTGGGGATGCAAGGGTAAATATTTACAAATCCAGTATTTGCAAATCAAAGTGCTATCACATCAACAAGAGAAAGGATAAAAACCATATGATCATTTCAATAGATGCAGAAAAAGCATCTAACAAAGTACATCCATTCATTATAAAAATCCTCTACAAAGTAGGTTTAGAGGGAACACACCTCAGCATAATCAAGGCCTACTGTGAAAAACCCACAGCTAACATTATACTCAATTGGGAAAAACTGAGAGCTTTTCCCCTAAGATCAGGAGCAAGACAAGGATGTCTAATCTCACTTTTATTCAACATAGTACTGGAAGTCTCAGACACAGCAGTTAGACAAGAGGAAGAAATAAAAGGCATCCAAATTGGTAAAGAAGAAGTAAAACTTTCACTATCTGCAGATGACATGATACTATATATAGCAAACCCTAAAGACTCCACCAAAAAACTACTAGAACTGATAAATGAATTTAGAGAGGTTGCAGGATACAAAAACCAATGCACAGAAATCCATTGCATTTCTATGCAATAATAATGAAGCAGCAGAAAGAACTTAAGAAAACAGTCCCATTTACAATTTCATCAAAAACAGTAAAATACCAAGAAATAAACTTAACCAAATAGGTGAAAGACCTATAGTCTGAAAGCTATAAAACACTGATTCAAGAAATTGAAGCCAATACAAACAAATGGAAAGATATTCCATGCTCATGGACTAAGAGAGCAAACATTGTTAAAATGTTGACACTACCCAAAGCAATCTACAGATTTAATGCAATCTCTTTCAAAATAGCAACAGCATTTTTCACAGAACTAGAATAAACTATCCTAAAATCTTCTGGAACCACTAAAAACCCTGAATAACCAAAGCAATCTTGAAAAAGGAAAACAAGGCTGGAGGTATCACTATTCTAGATTTCTTACATTAAAAAGCTATAGTAATCAAAACAGTATGGTACTGGAACAAAAGTAGACACATAGATCAATGGAACATAAGAAAAAGCCCAGGAACAATCCCACAATTATATAGTCAATTATTCTTCTTCAAAGGAAGCAAAAATATGCGATGGGGAAAAAAGTCTCTTCAGTGAATAGTGTTGGGAAAACTGGATAACTACATGCAAAAGAATGAAAGCGGACCACTTTCTTACACCATATGCAAAAATAAACTCAAAATGGATTAAGGACCTAAATGTGATACCTGAAACCATAAAACTCCTCGAAGAGAGAGTACACAGTAATTTTTCTGACATTGGTCATAACATTTTTTTAGATATGTCTCCTGAGACAAGGGAGACAAAAGAAAAAATAAACTATTGGGGCTACATCAAAATAAAAATCTTCTTCACAGTGAAGGAAACAACCAACAAAACTAAAAGACAATGTACTGAATGGGAGAAGATATTTGCAGATGACATAGGCATTAAAGGGTTAGTATTTACAACATATAAAGAACTTCTACAATTCAACACTAAAAAAAAAAAAAAAAAAAGCAAATAATGCAATTAAAAAATGGGCAGAACACATGAACAGACATTTCTCCTAGAAGACATCCAGAGGGCTAACAGACACACACGAAAAGATGCCCAACATCTCTTATCATCAGGCATATGTAAATCAAAACCACAATGAGCTATCACTTCACACCTGTCAGAAGTCTACACTCAAAAACAGTGTGAGGATGTAGGGACAAAGGAACCCTTGTGTATGGTTGGTAGGAATGAAAACTGGTGCAGCTACTGTGGAAAACAGTATGGAGGTTCTTAAAAAACTTAAAAAAGGAGAACTACCCTATGATCCAGTAATTCCACTACTGGGTATTTATCCAAAGAATACAAAAACACTAATTCAAAGGGATATATGCACCTCTATGTTTATTACAACATTATTTACAATAGCCAAATTAGGAAGCAGTCTAAGTGTCCATTGATAGATAAATGGATAAAGAAGTAGTATATATACACAACAGAGTATTATTCAGCCAAAAAAAAAAAAAAAGGAATGAAATCTTGCCATTTGCAACAACACAGATGGAGCTAGAGAGTATAATGCTAAGTGAGATAAGTCAGAGAAAGACAAATACCATACAATTTCATACATCTCTGGAATTTAAGGAACAAAATTGAACAAAGGAAAAAGAGAGAAAGAAACCAAGAAACAGACTCTACTATAGAGAACACAGTGATGGTTACCAGAGGGGAGGTGGTTGGGGGGGATGAGTGAAACAAGTAAAGGGGATTAAGACTACACTTATCTTCATGAGCACTCAGTAAAACATGGAACTGCTTAATCACTATAGTATACACCTGAAACTAATACAACACTGTATGTTAACTACACTGAAATTAAGGTAAAAAAAATAGTAAGGAGTAACAATGTATTCAGAAGTGTATTACAAAAACTCTACAACTGTTAACCTTATTTTTGAGGATTTTCTTTAAACACTGCAGACACTTCCTTTCTTTCCAATACACTGCTAAACTAGTTTTAAAGGGTTAAAAAAAATCTTAACACAAAAAAGGTGAAAAGAATAAAGTATGAGACATTAAAAGATGAAAGATTTAAGTAAGTTTATGGCAGTGATGTTAACTGACTTAGAGAAAATAAAACTATCTTCAAGTGAGGAACTTCCACAGGAAAGGAGTGAATTTATCACTTAAAAGCATTATTATTGGAAGTGTCAACTACAAAAATAGAGGGTAAGAACAAAGGATAAGTTGAAAATCTATACAGAATGGAGGAGAGTAGCCTAGGTTGAGAATTCCAGGTGTTCTCCCTTACTCTGCACAGGGAAGAAATCATTTTTTCCAACTACTCTCCCCTCCCTGCCAACCACCAGCTCTGAAAGCTGAACTAGGAGACTGCACGATAAATAAAAGGGTAACGTCAGGTTTGAGGCCATGAAGATTATTTAAGAAAGGACATATAAACTGACAGACCTTTGGGGTCTTTGCAAGCACATCTTCAGGAAGCGTATTTACCCTCATAACTTTCCTCACACTCCCAACCCTACTCTCTAAACATGTGACTCACAAATTCTTGTCTCAAATCCAAAAGGCTCTTCTTTCAACCCTATTCCTTTCCCAAAATAAGTATTTCTAAATATAAATATTTCTCAATTTCAAAACTGAATATATAGTCAAGAGTCTCCAACCATTTGAGGAATGCCTTCAGTCTGAAAGGAATGGATCAAAACAAACATAAAAGAGAAGGACAAAGATAGTTAAAGAATCTAAAATTTTAAGGAATACTCCAAAACTCTAACATCTTCAGTAAGTAACTGTAAAAAATGAATGTAATACCACAAAAAGAATAATAAATACATGAAATATTTAATAGTAATACAAGTCTACATTGAAAACTCCAAGAGGGGGTTTAGAAGGTTAAATCAAAGAAATATACTCTGAATGGGCTGGGCAGAGGGGAGACAGTTATAAAAAAGGAGAAAAAAAGAATATTTGGCTCAACCATGAGGTCCAACATTCAAATGATAAGCGTTCAAGAAAAGAGCAGAGAAAATAGAGGGGAAAAATTTTAAGAACATGAATTCCCAGAATAAAAGAGATTAATGAATTAGCTCAAAGCATGGAAAAAAGATCAAGTCACATTTTTGTGAAAATTTAGAAAAGAAGGTACAAAGGGAAGTTCCTAAGAGTTTCTAGAGGTGGGGAAAAGAATACATGCAAAAACAAAAAAAACAAAACAAAACAAAACCAAAACTAGAACATCACTGGTATTGCCAGTAACAACACTAACTATTTGAAGAAGGAGAAACAATATCCTAAAATTCTGAAGGAAAATGTTTTGGAATCCTAAATTCTATGCCCAGCTAAACTATCATTCAAAGGTAGGGGAAAACACAGGATCCGGGAAGGAGGTGATCTAACAGAGGAGGATAGTAAATAAAGTCCCAGTGTTACAGATGTATACCAGACACAGAAAGAAATCAGTCTCATTTCAAGCAGTAAGGATAGGTGAATGCCAAAGAGGATGCATATGAAAAATCAGTAACACCAATACATTATTGGATTAGCAAATATTTAGAAAAACTAGTCTTTGATATGCACATTGGAAAAGTTAGGAAAAATTGTTTTCCATAAATACATAGTAATTTACACAAAAATAGGTCTATTATTAATTTCAATGAGAAAATTTGTAAAAGATAGGATTAGAAATGGAGATAAACTGCATACACCTAATAAAGATAGATTAGAAAACTATTTAAAAATATAGTATAACTAGTTTTGGAGAATAAGGAAAAGAACATGGGATAGGGTGGTGTTTTAAGAGAGCTAAATCTTGAATACCTAAAAGAAGCCAATATATAAACAGTTGAAAAATCAGCACTATAAACATTACTGAATATTGGAATAAATATCTAAAGAGCTTCAAGAGTTGAAATGGTCTCCCATCCTCCCCACCCCCCCGGGGGAGAAGGATTAAGGTTTGATAGACTTTACTATTCATCCTTTAGTACTGCATTTGTTGTATCTGCTTGCATGAATGGCTCCCTGGTGATTTATTTTTTAAATCAACATTAATACACTGTGTAGAGCAAGTAATTTTATTTCTGTTGATTCAATACTCAGTGATTCAGGGTCCATCATCATAAATGTCAACTTTGGTTATACAAATAGAAACGGTTAGGGACTGTGAAGAATACATATCTATAAGATAAGTAAACAACCCCCTGACATTTTTTGATAAGTGATCTATTTTCTCAGATTGCAGAAAAGTATATTAGTCAAAGAATTTGAATTAATTTAGCTATAGAAAGTCTAAAAGAATTGCATTTTGAAAATTTAAGGATGGAATGAATTTTGTTATTATAAATCATTGTAGTTTCACAGATTGTCATTATACATAAAGTATTTTTTAAAATCGTGTCTCCAAATGCAACATGTGTCAGTGATACATTATTGGCTACTATTTTAATCACATAATATGTTGTTTTTACTCTTCTATTTAATATATAAAGAGTACTCTGTTGTATTTGGGTCAACTGGGGATTAAGTTTTATAGATTAGGTCTTTATTTCTTAGGTGGTTTAGAGATTCTTCATTTATCATTTGAAGTTATTCATAATACAAACTTTCACCAGAAAAAAATATTGAAACTACACTCATAATTACCAAGTGAAAGAGTTCTTAATTACCAAACTTAGAACAGGTTTCCAGAAACTAACAAGTTAATGTTTCAAAAAACCATGTGGAAATGAACCTGATAAATTTTACCTTGGAGTTTGATAATTCAATGGTAACTTTAAAGTATTATGAAAAACAATATATTATTTCTCTGTTTAATGAAAGCATGAAGATCTACTTCTATCACCTAATGCAAGAAAGCAAATCACTTCAGCACAGCCAGGTTTCATTTTTTAAGGATATAAAAGGGTTTTGAGTAGTTGACCACACCTACTTTGGGTCCCGTCATTCCTGCCAGAGTAATTGTACTATAGTAAAAATATACTTTTCTATCTTTTCAAGGAAAATAATGTAAATGTAATTTTACCAACCACCTTTGAGT
This sequence comes from Panthera leo, assembly GCF_018350215.1. Classification (NCBI taxonomy): domain Eukaryota; kingdom Metazoa; phylum Chordata; class Mammalia; order Carnivora; family Felidae; genus Panthera; species Panthera leo. The sequence goes on from NC_056687.1 coordinate 111,252,520, forward strand.
GTGATCATTGATTAGCCAGGCTCCTCCCTTTCTTCATAGGATATCTCCACATCATCAGTCATGATTTGTCTAGATAGTGTATTAGATTAATATGCAGTTATATTTTGACAGAAAAAAATAGATTGCTACAGTGTGAACTTTTTTATGAAGAATGGTCTCAGCAAATGGGTGACTTAGAACAAAAAACTTATTGTACTTTTTCAGGGAGGAATACATTGCCATTTACTAATACTAGCTATCATACATTCTGCAAAGCAGATTAAGACATCAGAAATTTAGAGTAAGAAATGATCTGGGAAAATTAAGAGATGTCCATGAGTGACTGCCTCATAGGTTTTCAAGCAAACTTTAAAGAAAAATAAATTTTATTTGGACATTTCTACAACTTCATTCTCACTATTCCTACTTAAAACAATCATCTCTTGGGGCTAATAAAAAATCCCTACCAAGACTGTATTCTACTAAAACTGTAGGCATAGTCTGTGCATCAACTTTCCTGTCTATTCACTAATGTGGCACATCTCTAATACCTTCACCTCAAGTAATTTACTTCACCATAGAAACTTGGCAGGTTTCAATGCATCATCAGCTGGTGACATTTTAATTCTTTACTGCAGTATTTGGTTTTACATGGCAGAAAAAGTGCTGTACGATGGTGGTAAGTGGAGGAAAAACGAAAGATGATCATTACGTACTCTGGGATTGAATAAGCAGTAGCAAAATAAATTCCTAGGCAGATATTTAATATCACAAAAAAGACAAGGGTAGTTAAAGCATTATTTTATTTGTAAGAAAAAAAATTTCTTGGAAGTGAATAATAAGTCTCCTACCTAAGGTAGGAGAAATCTACAGCACAATTTGACTAAATGGTCCCTAACTACATAGAGCTGTAATTCTGCCAAATGAAATCAGTTCCCTCCCTTAGGATTTGTCTTCCCAGCTGTATCCCTAAGGGTTATTTGGCCAATTCTAATATTTATTGCTTAGAATCTCAAATACGTAAGGTGTGCTTGTTGATGTGGCCTCTAATTATATTTACATAGTGAAGTACACATTACCAGTCATACAATTGGACTGCCCTTTGTCATAAAAATAAAATAAATAAACCTCCAACTCAAACCTAAAATATGTGTCCAAAGGAGCACTTGCACTTGCAAAAGGCAGAAAATTTAGCCCAGACTGGCTTAATAGAGCTAATTCCCTCACTTAACCAAGAAGTACAGAAGAAGTAGCTCTTGCTCTCCTCCCCCTTCTCTGTCCCACGCCTTTGCTATCTATTTTTGTTTGCTCTTTTCTCTCACCACTCCTCCATCTCTTCCAGGTCTCCTTTGCCTTCACACAGATGCAGGTTTCCCACTGAGAACATTAAGTGGCCTCAGCTTTTACTGATTTCACATCCTATAAGATCCCATTTAGCAGGAGGGAGCATTGTGCTGTCTCCTCCCAGCATCCCTGGCGAATGCTCACTCTTACTTCTCATGGCGTAAACTGTTACTGAGTTGTAGATTGGACAATGGGGCATAGTGATCACTTAGCTTAGAACTTGTTCCACTCCTGAACCCCATCAATATTAGTTTCCTATGGCTCCTCTAAAAAATGACCACACACTTGGTGGACTAAAATAACCTGTTTATCCACTTACAGATCTGCAGGTCCAAAGTCCAAAAAAAGTTATACTGCACTAAATCAACGTATGGGGAGGGCTGTGCTCCCTCTGGAGGCTTCAGGGGAAAATCCATACATGGGCCTTTTCCAGCTTCTAGAGCTCTATCCCTTGGCTCTTAGCCCCTACCGTCTTCAAAGCCACCAGCCTACCATGGTGCTTTAGCACTCAGATTTCCTTTCCCTTTTGTAAGTAAATCTCTCTGCCTTCATCTTGCAAGGATAGTCATGATTAAGTTTAGAGTCCACCCAGATAATACAGAAGAATCTCCCTATCCCAAGATCCTTAATCACATGTGCACAATCACTTTCACCACATAAAATAGCATTCACGGGTTCCAGGGAACGAGACAAGGGCGTCTTTGAGGACCATTATTCAACCTTCCACACACACCATCTAAGTATATAATCAGTGAGAAAGGGAGAGGAGAGCCCAGTAAAGATCAGGAAGATAAAACTGTGCTTCATTTTACCTCTTAAAATGAATCACATAACATTTTTAGTCAAGCACAATAAAATAAGTCAGTTGACAATAACCCTATTTTCTATTCTAAAACATACATGAGAGACTTTCAGAAGGTGGAGGAGGGTCAGTAAACTATCTTCCAGACTCAGACGGCACTTTGAGACCAAAAAACGATATAAGCCACTCGATACCCTTCATGGTTTCACTCAGAGTAACTTACAGACAGGAGCAATCATGGGACAAATGATCTCCATGGTCAGCAGCCATTCTCTGCCACTATTCTCACCCAGCCTACACCTTAACCCGTACCTTTATAGAGCATGGAGCAGGGTGGTGAGGTCACAGGGTAGCTATCAAAAGTGGCACTGTCTGTGTGCCAGAAGCTATTAGCTATTGAAGGGGCTTCTGTGCACCAGTCATCACAGAGAAGATCAGAACAAGCCTTCCAGCATTTTGATCAGGGTACATATTAACCTCCATGGGGCCTGAAACTTGTAGCCCCTTGTGAGGGTGGTCATTTTACAGGCCTGAGTGAGATGGAAGGCCATGATGGAGTCCTACACTCCTACACTCCACACCCAACATCTTTATGGCCTATACAATGGTTTGGAGCCATTCTTCTGCAATGACCCTAGAGCCAGATATCGGGAGGTAACTTGTATCCTTATGCCACAGTAGCAATATAAACAGCAACGTGGGATTAATACCACCCCAGCTTTTCACTATTCCTCACTCTTGAGGAATAAGGGTGATGCACTGCTCTAGCTACTTCCTGCTAAAAAGGGGTGCAGATCAGGATTTAAAGAATGAAACTGCCTTGCATCCAATTGTAGATATTGCCTAGTACAAAGTTGAGCCCCAGTCCTTTGTCTGGTCATAATTTTGGAGCTCTCAGGTATGGTTTTAGACTGAATTTTATCCCACATTTCATTACAACATAAATTAGGCCAGTTGGGTGAAACAGTGGTCCCACAGCAGGAGCTGGTCCTACAGGTGGGCTTTCAAAGTCAACCCTGTAGTGTGCAAGCCGTCAGGTAGAAAAATAGCCAGATAGGCAAGGAAACCAGAAGAACACAGGATCCAGCTTAGTTTTAAAAGTAAATGATAAACATTCACGGACCATTAGTCACAACTAGAATTTAGCAGCCATAAGGGTGTGTTACTGAAATAATTTTTTTTCCTCTCTAAAATCACCATCATTTTATCAAAGGTAGCCAAAGTAAAACTAAGTTGTTTGCCAAACAGATCCAGTTTTAACAAACTTGACCCAATTATTTTCTTAAGTGCAGTAAGAATAGTGACTGGCCATTTAGGTTCTTTTAAAATGTGCTTTACTGGAGCTTCTCATAAGGCATTTCAGATTGAGACCATAAGAGCCTTTCAAGGCTGAGAACCTAATATATGGATGGGCAGCATAACTATTGAATTACCTGTAGCCTATTGTCATTTGCCAGGTCCCATTTAGTTTCTTTAAGAGTGCTGAATGGACTCTAAGCAAGCATAATTACCGCCACCCCTCTTCGTATTCTTTAATGATGGCAGTAATCTCGTTATATTCCCCAGGTTATACTATTTTACCTTTACTGCCCCCCAAGACCATAAACTGATTAGGTTCCCATTTGGAATGACCCCAAAATGAGGGAATTCACTATTTGGATACACAACCTGAATTCATCTGTCATTACTGTCATTAAATCCAGGTCCTATAGAACATCTAGGCCTAAAATATACTCAGAAATGGGGGGGGGGGGGAGGGCACTGGAAAACAGTGGGAAGGAAGCCTTTTGAGCTGTAGGTAGAGAGGAGCTTGACCTTGATAATTTTTCCTCCTAACCATCAAAAGTGTTTATTTCTCCCACAGATTTTGACGGGTTTCCATAGATAAGTGTGCAGTCAGCTCCAGTGTCTATTAGTGTGGTCTGTTAGGAGACCAATACATGGTTAATTCAACATGGGGCCTCCAGTCACTCCCTATTACACACACTAGAGGGCAATGTTGGCTTAACCCCTAGTCTCTAGGGATGGGGGTAACTACCCCTGAAATTCCTCTATTAGCAGAGAGGCACTTGGTTACACACCTGGCTTTCTTGCGCCTTCCTTCAAGGGAGAAGAAGTTTTCCCTTAGGTAACGCCTGCCATAACTTAGCAAGACTGAATTGGGTTGTATTTTTCTCTTGGCATCCCAGATAATATTAGATCTTGCTAGAATTATTTAGGAAAGACCTTAATGGGCTTGCTTTTTTTTTTTTTTTTCCATTTTATCATTGGCAAGATCCTTTGTTTTTCCCCTGTTTATCAACCCATTTATTTCCCTTTTAACGGATTCTTTCGGTTTCACTTAAGGCAGCTACCATGGCTGTTACTGTAGCAATGGGTCAGTTAACCACAAGGTCAAGAATAGATAATGCAAGTCCTGTTCCATGGCCCCGGGGGCCAACTGTAAGATCTGGTCTTTCATGCAATAGAGAAATAATTCTTCATCCTGGCCTCAAAAATGCTGGGCATTAGTGACATATTTCACTCCCAGTTCACCTATAATTTCTTGTACTTCTTCCAGAGAGGTCCAGCGCAAGGGAGGGGAGTGAACACCCCCTTTGTTAGGCCAGGTTATATTAATTCTAGCATTTATCCAATCAATCACATTAGCCAAGCACCCCCAATTCTTGCCCGTGACTGCCACGTAGCAGGTTGAGTAGTGACAGAGGCCATTTCTAACTTCCCAAACCCATTCAGAAGACCATCTCTCCCTGTACACACAGTCCTAACACCCGCACTGCCTCCCCTTCTTGACCCTTTTGCTTAAACAGGCTGGTTAGCTCCACTAATTCAGTTGCATAATATTCCCTCAGAGTCATTTTCTTACTGGTGGGAATTTCTTCTAGGTCATTCCAGGCTCAAAAGTGGCTGGGTCTTTTTGCCTGAATCAAAGGGCATGCCTGTAATTCATCCTCCTCCACGCTTCAGGGCCCCCACTTTCTCCAGATAGAGCAGTCCTCACTTTGGTGCCATAGTTTGCACCCAGGGGTCCCTGCCTTTCCACATGCCATAGTTTCTAAGTGTTCCTCTTGCTGCCAGACTCCTCTAGACATAATGTTCCTCACCAGAGGCATGCATGGCTCACACATCCTTTTCCAAAGCCAATGCTTCTCTAGTCTGTTCCAATTCTTTCCTTACTGATAATACTCTTCCCAAAACATCTTGTGACACACAGATCAATGGCCAACCCACCTTTGTGAATGTTTGTTCACTTTCCCTTTTCCATTTCCTTTTCCCCATCATCTCCGTTAGGATATCTAACCATCCTTTGGGCATCTTGGGGGCATCCCCATACCTATACACTGGCCCAAAATGCTCAAAAAACCTGGTCAAGTGTCCCCATTTTAAGGTTGCTGGCCAGCTAGAGATATCGCCCAACACAGACAATGGGCATTCCTCCCAGTACAGTGCATTACTCATGCTGATGAGGTTTGGGGGTAATGGTGAGGTGGCCCAGAGCCAACGGCCAAGAAAGAATTCTTGAAGACCTCTTTGGCGCAAAAAGGCGATTTTATTAAAGCATGGCTATAGGACCGCTTGGCAGAAAGAGTTGTGCTGGGGTTGTGAAGATGGCTGGTTTTATACTATGGAGTTGGGGAGGTAAAGACAAAGGGAAGCCTCCAGAGGGACTTTGAAATGCTAAAGAGGACTCCTAACATACCAGAGGCCTTGCTATTATCAAGCTAAGATTGTTTTCCCTCTAGTAAGGCATTAACTTTAGGAAAGTAGGGGGTTCCTGGAGAAATGGTATACTCTGTATTTACCTCAAGTATTTGTCAATGAGCTGCAGGTTATGAGGAAATTTAATTTTACCTGCCATTTCCTTTTTGCCTTTGTTCCCCATATCACTGTTGAGGGGTGATACTGAGGAAACAGAGCCTATTAGTTTTCTGAAGATCAGGCTACTGATAACATTGTTTGTTTGTTTGTTTGTTTGTTGTAATTTACCAAGACATTTGAAAACTGATGGAGACCCACGTCCTGTATGACTGTGATCTTTATCAGTTAGCCATTTGTTTTCTTTCCTCTCCTTTGTCCTTAGGTAGCCAAGAGTGCCTGAAGAATATCACACATATCCTGTGGGGTGGGGGTGAGGGGGAGGTGTGCTAGCTTGTATTTTGCCCTCAGTCTGCCTCAAGCTCCCTCATCAAGGCTGGTCTCTCTTTTGGTCTCCTGACTGGTTCACCAATTGTGAGAAGGTGGAAGAGAGTCAGTCAAGTATCCTCCAGACTGAGAAGGCACTTTGAGACTGCAAAACAATGAAAGCTACTTCGTACCCTTCCCCATTTTATTCAGGGTAGGCTACTTACAGGAGAGATGGTGTGAACAAACAATCCCTGTGCTAAGCAGCCATTCTCTGCTGATATTCTCTACCTGGCCTGACCCTCAACTTTATAGAGCACGGTGCAGGGTGGTGAGGTCACAGGGTAGCTATCTAAAGTGGTTCCATCTGTGCACCAGAGGATCTCTACTAGTTAGCTAAAGTGGGGCCTTCTGTGCACCAGGCATCACAGGGAAGATCAGAACAAGTCTTCCAGCATTTTGGTCAGGGCACACGTCAACTTTCAAGAGGCCTGAAATATACAGCGCCTTGTGAGGGAGGTCATTTCATGGGCCTGAACAAGGTAGAGAACCAAAGATGGAGTCAGTGTGGTCAGCACTCCTACAGAGATGAAATTAGCATCGATAATAGCCTGATATTAACTAATAGATATTTTGTAAAATACCTTACATTTCCCAACTCCCGTACTTTTAAGACCTCACAAGCACAAAGAAGCACTTCTTAAATTGGTTGCCCCATACCTTCTTTTTGTACGATTGGAGTCATTGCTTTCCCCCTCATTCTCCCAGTGCACTCAAATTACAATATTCTCTCCTACTAATCAGGCTCTCAAAGGAGGATAGGACACGAGTGTCTGGCTTATCTATCTTTAAGCTTCCATGGTCTTTGATCTCCTTGAACAGAGGAATTAAATAAATTATAAGGAAGGCAGTACTATGTTGTGGAGAGTCAGAAGGTTTGGGTTTGTATCTTGATGTTGGTTGGTTTCAGCTGTGAGACCTTGACAACATCCTCTCTGATCCTTAGTCTTCTTACACAGAAAATGGGGGATAATAGTTGTTATATAGGGTGATTGTCTACATTGAATGTATAAAGCACAGAATGCAGCACCAAACACTATGGGCATTTTTATCACTGTATTAATTCTATACCTTGGACATTGTTTAATATGTAATTTTATTCAAGTATTTTGAAGGAACAGAGATGTCATTGAAGAACAATTTAGTGTCTAGTTACTCTGTGTGCTGCCTTTTGAAAGCCTTCATCTGTGTACAGTTTCTAGTAGAAACTACACACCAGCTAAAAACTATTTAATATCACATAAGAGAACACATAGAAATATGGCTGATATAAATTTAGCCACTCTTTTAAAGAGTTGAATATATTTTAAAAGATTTAAAAAAAACAGGATTAAAAGAGGATTTATAAAAATAATAATTTTCAGTCACTGAAAAAACCTGATTTTTGAGCACGAATCAAGAAAATTTTTAGGATCAAGTGAGAAACTAGATAATAAAGGCTCTCTTAAGGGCAGGGCAGATGGATTCAGCAATCCAGGCTGGATGCTAAAACTGGTAACACTTTGAAAACTTCTACATCCCTATGGTTTATATATTTGCACATACCTTAAAGTCTCAAAACTATTGGAAAGTACAATGAAAGTATATGAAAATAGCCACAGAAAGAACCGTTTTTAGAAAACAAAGTTGTAGCTTTGTTGTCATATTAACGATAGCCTATGTCTGTTTACCTTGGGTTAGCATATATGACTAATTGTGTAATTAAAGTCAGGTGTATTGTGTTTAAAAAGTTGATTTTAAAATATAAATAGAGGTGCCTGGATGACTCCGTCAGTTGAGCTTCAGACTCTTAATTTCGGCTCAGGTCATGATCTAACGGTGATGGGTTTGAACCCCAGATCGGCTCCTTGCTGACTGTGGATCCTGCTTGGGGTTCTCTCTCTCTCCTTCTGCCCCTCCCCTGCTCGTAGACGCATGAAAAAGTGTGTGAGCTCTCTCTCTAAAATAATAAAAAAATTATATATATATATATATATATATATATATGTATATATATATAAATTAAATATTATATAATAAAATATAAATATATATATTTACATATATAATATAAATATATATTTATATGTATAATATAAATATATATAAATGTAAAAATTTATATTTATATTCTTTTCTCATTCTGATGTTATAAATTTAAAAGAAAGGAAAAGTGAAACTCTTAATACTGGTAATCCAAACACTTCTAATTATCAAATACATAGTGAAAAAAAATCTTTCTTTCTCTGACACTAACACAATACAAAATATTACAAGCCTACTGAAAAAAGAAATCTATGTAGTTAATTTTTCAGCCTTTACTGAAAAGATTGTGAGAGGCCAATTTGGGCTAACAACCCTAAAATATACTGAAGTTACTTTAATTTGAGAACCTCTGACTTGCTAGGAAGTAATATGGCATTCAGAGATTCATCATTTAGAGCCCCCAAAAAGCACCTCTTCTATGACTTCATAAGGTGCCCTAAGCCTTTAATGACAGATGATTTTCTAAAATAACTAATACCTTTGGTTTTAAAATAAAAATGACAACAACTTGCTGGCATTGCCCCATGAAGAGTACAATGTTCCAAAATTACATAAAGAAAGAGAAGCCCAAATTAAGCTATTAGTCCCTGGTGAAAATGTAATGAAGCTGGCATAGGTAACACTTACTTTAGAAGCACAATTTTTGACTCAATAATTTGTTATCCCCAAGATCTGTAATTATTTGAACACTTTTTGTAAAAGAGCCACTTGCATGAGAAGACTTAGACAAAGCCATGAGTTTTTTTCATCAGGAGGAGGGAGAGAGATTTATGTTTTCCAAAAGAGTTGGAAAACAGGCAAGCAAAATCCCCTATCTTCCATAATAATGCCCTTCTACTTATTAACAGCCACGGGGGACATTAGACCATCAGTCTGAAGTTGAATTTTATGTACTTCATCACATAAGGGAGGGTAAATTAAGGAAACGTTTGGTTAATGTTAGCCTTGCAAATTTAAAAAGAAAGAAAGAAAGAAAAAGAAACATAACAACTCCCTCCACAACAGTAACACAACACAGTTAGGTATTGAAATTCCTGACCCAAACCAAGAAGCATAAATCATTATGCCATGTCAAAGTTCTTTTTGAAAATATCTATCAATGCTCCTCCTAGAAGGCCATCTCTAGATAGATATTTTGAACATGAAGCTAGAAAAATAGACACCAGAGCCTATTGAAATGAGGAAAGGTAGAGGTGCACCTTTTCTAATGAAATGCTGGACCGTTCAAATAGATTTCCATTAAATTGCTGGATCAGGAACTATATCTTAGGCCACGTTCATTATGGCAGCATACATAAGGTGCTATCCTGATGACAGACATGTATAAACACTGCAGAGCAGGAGACAGATATCCCAATATGGTAAACTGTGGTTTCTGAGCATAATCCATTCTGGAAATATGCTTGTAATCTAAAGCATTTGTGTATCAAAGCAAATTTTACCATAAAAAACAATGGAAACTCAATGATTCATTCCACACCCCCAAATATTCATATAAAAATGATTACAATACTATAATGAATACAAAATAATAAAGAAAATACAAAATATAAAGAAAAATAAACAAATTAACCTGCACTTACCTTTGAAAACTTTCACGGCTGGTGTGAGGAAGATGAGAGAGGAGGGTTACTGTGTAGGATGACTTTCACTATCCCTAATGGAATCACTGCTATCTATTGGCTCAATGGAATCTTTTTCTGCATGGGGGCTATTGTATACCCTTGCATGGATATTGACTACAGTACAGTATTCAAAAACTCTTGTCCTATAGTATAAATAATGGAACTGGCAATAAGGCAGAAAAGGAAAGGGTCTATATATGCAGGCAGCCTGACCTAGAATAAAGCAAAGCATTCCTAAGCTTACTCTTGTATGAAAAAGCAAAGGACTGTCTGTAGGTGCTCTGAAGAGACAAAAAAAAATACACTAGTGCCAATTGTGGGCACCTTCCAGCATTCTGAAAAATCACTGATTTCTGCCAAACACTATGGCCTGACACTGAGCATGGGACACGATCATCCACAATCCCAGAGAGAGAGCGAGAAAGAGAGAGAGAGAGAGAGAAGAATCATTGGCTCAGTTGTGATCATGTGGCATTTGGCATCATGTGCTACTTGCATTACAAGACATTGCTCGTTTACCAAGTTAACATTCATTAGAAGTTTGCTCATGTTGTAGAATACTCACAGAACAAGTTACTCACAATCTAAGGTTTTACTGTATAAGAGAACAGATTTAAATATATGTAAAACACATTTGTGAGCACTGTGAAAATACACTGTCAAATTTGGATACATTTTTGTTTGTGTGTTTACACCGACTATTCTTTTGTAGCTTCGGTCGAATAATTTTATTTTGCATTCAGTCATGCACCACTATGTTTGACTACCTGCCTTGGGTCATGTATGATTCTACATGCCGAACATCTATGAGTGAACGAGACAAATGAGGCCCTTGACCCTTAGAGAAAGATAAACATACAAACAAATTAATGAACTCATTCGGGTTGTCATCATTTATATAAAAGAAACAGAGTTCTTTAGACAAAGAGTAGTTGGGGAAACTCTTTTAAAAGGGATGTTTGGGAAAGTTCTTCGGCACGCCAGCATGGAAGCAAGGGCATAAAAGAGAGTGGGGATTAAGTGAAGGTATGGCTGGTAGATTTCTGGAATAAGGAGATAATACTGGCCTGAGTACAAAAGCACCTTGGCAACAATGAAGAAATCAAAAGAGGAGAGTGTATCTGGAAAGTGGTGAGGGTGAGGGAAAATGGTGATGTGTACTAGAGAGAGACTCAGGATTCAAACCCCAAGGGCGAGATAAGCCAAATTAAGGTATTTGTATTTTATTACAGTAGCATTTATTATAATAGAGTTATGATGATATAGGTTATGACAGTATTCTGCTTCAAGTAAGCAAATAGTTAATTTTTTAAAGGTCTATCGTTCCTTAAGGGGTTGCAAAATGGAGTTGCTTTATAAAATTTGTTTTATTTTTAATAAATTAAAAAAAATTACTACATAAAACTCAGAAATAGCACTTTTAAGGAAAATTCAGGAGAACTTTGGAATTCCTGAGCAAGACGTTCTGGTGCTTCTTTGAGGAGAGACTAGCTGGTGGCAGGGGAGGACAAGGTTGAGAAAGCTGTAGGATTTGACAGAGTGGAGAACGGACTTCCACTTTGGGCTCTATTCCTTTCTTTCTCTACCCTCTCACACACACATTATACAGTCAAGATTCACAGACAGATAAGCGCAGTTTGAGTAGAGCTTTTGAAAACAATGGTCATTCTGTTTTGAAAGATCCTTACAGTTGCTCTCAGGGATATTTGTAATGAAAGGCAATTGTTATCTACTCAGAATATATTCAGAGAGTAGACCCTGTATCACCCCCTACAGCGCTCTCGCACTCTTTTTCCATCACAGCATGGTATACATGGAGTCAGGAGGTTGTTGGTAGCGTGCAGACAAACACTGGCCACTAACACACATCGCTGCAAGCAGCCATGCCCCGTGGCATGAAGAAACATGCTTGGTCGCTGGAATTAGCGTGTAGAGGGTGCCTAGGGGGTGTAATGACCCTGACCCAGCAAAATTTCACAACAGGGAATGAAGAGTTAGTGCTTACAGATACTTAGGTTTTCCTGTAGGTACTAAAGAAAAGAGGGAGCAGGGATATGATTTCAGTCTGCTTACTGAAATTTTAGTATAGTGTAGAAGAGTGATAATGCATTATAATACCTTATTAGCTAGAGATATCAAAGTAGCTTTACGTGGGCTTTCCCATTGGCTGTGGCATTTTATTTAACCTAAGGAAGAACTAGGGAACAAAAGGTTGTCTACATTTGATATACAAATCAGTTTCTGTTTCAGTCTATTAGGAAATTATTCCAATATTGTTTTTCCTAGAAAAGCTTCTCATTTTCCTCTAGATTCGATTTCTGGAAGCATGGTGAATATACTTGGTCTAAGAGAATATTTTCTACTCTCATAATTGCATTACAAGGTAATGTTTGAAAATAAATGGAATAGTTAAGGTAAAGGACGCAGTCTTTTCTAATAACAAGTTTTTGAAACAATGTCCATTTGGCTTCAAGATTGAAAATAATTTTACATTAGCAGCATAACTTTCAGTGTGATTTGCTGGAATGTTTGATTAGCAGGAAGTATCAGTTACTAGATTTGTATTTCTGGGATGGTACGTCAGTATTTACAGTAACAATAAATGATGGCAGTCACTTCCATTACTCCTGCATTAACTCTTTCACACCATTTTCCTACCACTTTAGGACAACCTTTACCCCACTTCTAGAATAATCTAAAGTGATATGACTGGTATTGTGTTCTTACCTCGGTGATGGAAAGATGATTCAATGCAATTGTCTTCATCTGGCATATGCATAGCCCCGGAGTTACATGTTTCCCCAGGTGCCAAACAAGTCACAGATACTTTAAGAAACTCATACTCTAGATCCTAAACTTCCATGTGAATCTTTGTCCTAAATTTGATCTGTCTGTGAACATTCCTGAATTAAGAGGATTATAGTTTTCCCTTTCCCCTTTTACAGTTGTCCTTCTCCCACTTGAACTTCCCTCCTTATAACTGTCCTTTTCATTCATTTTGACTCTTACTATGATGCATTGTCTCAGGGAAGAAAAATCTCTGTCACACAAAGGAACATTTCAGTATATTGGTGTTGGTTTTTAGAAAGTGAACTGCTCTCAAGACTCGGTTTAAAAACTCTGCAATGTGAGTGACCAATTATTTGCTTTTAATGAACTTGAAAGAGCATCCAAATAAATTCCCCACTGACAGATCATTGAAAATATTTATGATGCATTGCTATGTGATTCTGACATATAATTCTGAAGGAATTTAAAGAATTGAGGAATGTTGCTCTAACAAAAATCCTTTTATTCCTGTGTATTTGATTTACGTGAATGCATTTCTCAGCATTTGCCTTCTCCCTCAAACAAAACGGAAAAGGAAAAATAGGAATGAAATTGATCCTGAACCTATCTCAGTTTTATTTTTATTTTTTATTTAATTTTTTTAATTAAAATTTTTTTTTAATGTTTATCTATCTTTGAGAGAGAGAGGCAGAGTGTGAGCGGAAGAGGGGCAGAGAGAGAGGGAGACATAGAATGTGAAGCAGCTCCAGGCTCTGAGCTGTCAGCGCAGAGCCCTATGTGGGGCTTGAACTCCCAAGCCTGAGATCATGACCTGAGCCAAAGTCAGATGTTTAACCAACTGAGTCATCCAGGCACCCCTAAAATGTTTTAATGTTTATTTTTGAGGGGGGGATGAGTGGGGGAGGGACAGAGAGGAGGACAGAGGATCCCAGCCAAGCTCCACATCAACAGCCCAATGTGGGGCTTGAGCTCATGAACTCCAAGACCATGACCTGAGCCTAAGTTAAGTCAGGTGCTTAACCGACCGAGCCACCCAGGTGCCCCACTAAACCTGTCTCTGTTCGAGAAGAAACCCACTTATGTCAAAACCACTTGCAGTAAGAAATTATACTTTATGTTAAATATTTCCTATTAAAACTTATTTCCTATTTATGTTGTTTTGATTAATTATGTATTTTTACTACTGTAAATGTAACTTAATCCTGAAAATATATTTTAACACTCAGGGCATTACGGTCACAGCAAATACTGCTATTGCTAGTACTAAAGCCTTCAATGTCAACTTACATATATAGTTTTGATGTAGAAAAATATGCTAAGATAATCAGTAAAAGACTTTAAAGCCCAGGTTTATATTACATAAAGATAAAACTACAGAGGATTTGGAATGAAACAGCAATTCAAAAAGATAGAGATCATGTAAAATTTGCAACTGTGGAAAGAGTTTTATTTATGTATCATTTAAAAGGACGATGTTATGACCATGTCACCAACTGCAAAGGCAGTAGGAGTCCATCACATTTCAAAGGGTGATATAGCAGTTGACTTTAAGTATTTACAATATACCAGAAGTTGTATCCTTTGCTGTCATTTAAAATAATTATGAGGGGCACCTGGGTGGCTCAGTCGGTTAAGCGTCCAACTTCAGCTCAGGTCATGATCTCATGGTTTGTGGGTCCAAGCCTCACATCAGGCTCTGGGCTGACAGCTCAGAGCCTGGAACCTGCTTCAGATCCTGTGTCTCCCTCTCTCTTTGCCAGTCCCCCACTCACGTTCTGTCTCTCCATCTCCAAAAAATGAATAAACGTTAAAAAAAATAATTATGGAACAGATTTAGAAGCCAGTTAACTTAAAAATATGTACAATGTTAAAAATTTTCAAAATTCTTTGAGAATGTGAGCAAACTTTTTTGTAAAATCAATGACCTAGTGGACACAAAGCATGAAACCTCCTTTAAAAGAACAGTGCTCTGGGGCGCCTGGGAGGCTCAGTCAGTTAAGCATCTGACTTTGGCTCAGGTCATGATCTCGTGGTTTGTGGGTTCCAGCCCTGCATCAGGCTCTGTGCTGACAGCTCTGAGCCTGGAGCCTGCTTTGAATTCTGTGTCTCCCTCCCTCTCTGCCCCTCCCTCATGCTCTGTCTTAAACATAAAAAAATAATAGTGGTCTTGAACAGTTTTCACTAGAAGGCAGGATTATGCAGCCAGGAGTCAAATATTCACAATGGCCTACAAAGCCAGTACGATGTCCCCAATCCTCCTTTCCTTCTGTTCTTCTCCCTGATCACTTCTACTTAGTGATACTAAGCTCCTTGTTACTCTTCTAACACTCTAGACAAGGCCCTGCCTCTGACTTTTGCACTGCTTACTAGCTCGACATAAAAGTGCACCCCCATCAACACCAACTCTACCCTGCTTTATTTTTCCCCATGGCACACAGTACCTTTAACACACAATGTAATTGAATTATTTATTAAGTTTTTAATTCCTACCTCCTCTAGAATGGAAGCCCCAAGAAAGCAAATATTTTTTTTTTTCCTCTTTTACTCACTGCTTTATCTTCAGCACCTAAAACAGTACCTGGAATTTAGTAGGCATCCAATAAAAGATGTTGCATGGACGAATATATGCAAGCTGTTTCTCAGATTCATGACCTGTATGTCAAAGCCTTCCTTAGAAGGAAATGACAAAACCTCTTATAAATTTAATTTTCAAGACATTTTCTTGTCACTGTCAGTAGGAATAATGGGAGTCTATCATAATGAATTAAGGAACCAAGAAATTAAGCCATCCTTATTCCTTATTAGTCATTTCTTATAGATATAACTTAGCTTCACTGTTAATAAGAACATAAACTTCCATTCATTTCTTTATTCAGTCTGAGAGTTAATTAAAAAATATTTATTCAGCAACTGTTGACTACTGTGTTATTGGTACAAAGGTAAATAGGAATGTGCCCCTGTCCCCAAGGATAGCAGTCTAGCCTTGAGCACTTCTTATGTTCAAGTGTATATTTTTTCAAAATGTTTTTTAATTACAAAAAATAGTTCTAGGGGAGCCTGGGTGGTTCAGTCAGTTGAGCGTCTGACTCTTGACTGCAGCTCAGGTCATGATCTCATGGTCTGTGGGATCAAGCCCCCATGTGGGGCTCTACACTGACAGCGTGAAGCCTGCTTGAGACTCTCCTTCTCTCTCTGCCCCTCCCTCCTTGCTGTCTCTCTCTCTCCCTCAAAATAAATAAACTAAAAAAAAATAAACCTTTAACAAAATAGTTCTACCCACATTCATCTACAAATTCAATGTATCCCACACTGGAAATTCCATGGAATTTGATGAGGTAATCGTAGAGTGACACAAAAGAACGAAAGGCCAAGAATAACCAATACATTTGGAAGAGGGCTTCTGTCTCAAGAAGCCCTATGTTTAATATTAAGACTTAAAGTTGCAGTAATTAAAATGTTGATATTGGCAGAGGGATAGACAAATATAATAATGAAACACAATGGAGACCCCTGAATATACAGAATCTTAAAATCTGCAGAAATGGCATTACAGATTGGTGGAGAGGGTCGTGCACTCAGGACATGGCTACATTATTAAGAATACTGTTTAAAATGTTGCTCTGATTATGAAAACAAAACTCTACCTTTTAGCCCAAAGACATTCCAGATGGCCTAAAGACCAAAACTTAAAAGCAAAAATTCAGTAATATTTAGAAGAGAATTTAATGGACTATATTTATAATTTTATCTCATGGAAAAGTTTTCTTTAAAAGAAGACTATAGAAAAACAGTAACATAAAAGACTGACTTGCTTTACCAAAGGTAACTTAAATAAATATAAAAAATAAACAAGCACAGAATGGAAAGATTTACTTGCCTCATATATAAGGAATAAAAAATTATTTATAATATATAGTTTATATCAATAAAAATTCCACCATAATCAATAAATGGAGAAAGCATAAATTGAGAGGCTAAGTGATCCAAGGGACCAATAAGCAAATGAGAAATGTTTATGCTCAGAAATGAACATGAATATTCAAATTAAACCAAATTTAAAAAACAACAGCAAAGCATAGCATATTCATTAGATTGTCAAAAATTTAAAATCCTGGTAATGCTAAGTGTTGGGAAAAATGTGGAATAAATCTCATATAATGTGGACTGGAAGATAAATTGGTCAAATAACTGAGATGGGCAATTTGGAAATATGTAATAAGTGTTCAAAAGTGTTGACTTAGCAACTTATTAGTATATACCTGGGATAGACTCTTGCACTGGTGCACAAGGTACCATATGTAGGCAAGCTCATTATGGCCTCCTAATACAAGTGCTGTATTAGAAATAACCAATCAATAAGAGACTAGATGAATGGTGTCTTATTTTCACAGAGAATACCATAAAGCAGCTAATTAAGTGAATTTGATCCATATGTGTTGAAATCATTAAGTCAATGAAAAAGTGCAAGTCAAAGAAATGAGGACAGCATGATGCTCTTTATAAAACGCCCTTTATAAAACACACAATTCAATGCTCGTACTTGTGGTTACATATATATGCAGTAAAGGCAGACAGATGAAAACTACCAATTGCTCCCAGTTCCAGAAGTTCATAAATGCCAAATGCAAAATATGTTTTATATATTCGCATTTTCTGGGTAGGTTTTATCAAGTTATTGCAATAATCTAAAAGACATGTACAGCCATTTCTCTCTTGGAAATTCTACCCATTAGCATGGTTTTAGTTAACGCCTGTAAATTTATCCTCTTTTCTCCACTCTATCTTCCTGTCCCAGATGCTTCTTTGGATATCAGAGCTGTGAGTCGCTGTGGTTCCTACACATTTCCACCTGGATGCCGACCGACCGGTCACTTTAACCTAACAAGTGAAGGACTGAACCCATCTTTTCTTCCAGTCCTCCCTCCCTGCCGGCTTCAGGTTCCTCTCTCAGAGAATGGCCCAGCCATCCAACACATTACTGGGAGCTGGAGAGAACGCTATCCCTACGTCCTCCTTCTTCCTCCATCCCCATATCCAATCCACAAAATACTCTCAGCCCCACTTCTCAAATATTTATGTCAGCCTGCCTTCTCTCTCCATGCCAAATGTGAACCATGCCCAGGCTTCCTTGTCTTCGGGCCGGATTATTGCCACATTCTCCTAACTACCCATCTACACACTGCAATGCAGCTAAAAAGCAAATCTAACTGTGTAAATCCCAAATGCAATGCTTCTAATATGCAAATCTGCCTTTGATATACCCCCCCAGCTTAAAATCTTAAACGGTGCTCACTGGTCCTTGGGATAAAGGTCAGCCTTCTCAATAGGGTTACAGGGTCCTTTATATTATGTTTGCCTCCTTCCTTCTCCCCACTTCTCATTGTTCTTTCCTCTTCTAACCCAGCGCTCCAGCTCAAGTGAACTTCTTTCATTCTTTCCTTGTTCATCTCATCCTAATTTCCTCACCTTCCTCCACCTTTATCCAGCTAACTTCAGCCCACTGTTCGGGTCTCACTGTATATGTTTGTTCCTTCTAATTCTCAGGCCTCAATCTCATACCCCTCTTTTGTGCTGTTAGCAGGGCCGCCACACACAACTGCACAGGTCACGCACTGCATAACTCTAGGGGGCGCTATTCACACCACGGTTTATGTGAATGGCGTTCCTGGGGCGGTGCACTATGGTAGCCCTGTCTATAATGTCTCTATCACAGTGCTAACCCCACTGTAATGTATTTACCTGCTGACTTGTCTTTCTCACTGTCTCACTAATAGACAAGAGACATCGCATCTGAGACCAATACTTAATAAACACTAAAAAAGAAAAAAACAAAAAAAAAAACCTTAAAAAAACTACTGATTTTATCTTTGTATAAGGCCATATAAGCACATACCTTCCACTTACATGCCAGGTTAGTATCTCATGGAAAGAAGCAGAGAAAGGGCAGGCCACTTAAAAAACTGAGTATTTTCATCTAAGAGAGAATCTTTCCTGAAAGATAATAAAATACCTAAGCAATGGAACGTAAGCTACATGATAGCAGAGTTTGTCTGGTTTTGTCTTGTTTTCTTGTTTGGTCTGTTGCTGATTCCTCTGCCCCTAGAAGAGTTTCTCACACAGAGAAGTCCCTGAAAAAAAGTTCTCTGAATGAATGAAGGAGTCAAGTTGTTCTATGATTATCGTATTGGGCTATCCTGAAACTGGATTGACAGCCCATGAAAAGCAGAGCTAGATAAGCATTTGCACTGCCGTCTTGTGTTAAATTAGTGGCTCCTCTACCTGTGTCAGGTGAAGAAACTGCAATTCATTAGCATCAGGCAGCTTTGTAAATTTCTTTAATTCATTTGGGAATAAGTAGGGAAAAGAAAAAAGATCATGGGGAGTAGAATCGCAAAATGGTAAATGCACCCTATGGATTGTCTGATTTTTTAACAAATATAACATTTATATAGCATTTTCCAGACTCTCAGAACTTCCACACACAGTATCTCCTCTGCTAGGCACCAGGGAAGGTGGAGACTGAGCGGTCATTTCCTTCCTGTCAAGATAAGACAGAATCTCTCTACTCTAAATAGAGTTCCTGTCAAAAGTTTCTTTCACAACTTAAAGGTCATAAATTAAAAGCTAATCATTGAGAACTGTTTCTTATCTCTCAATTGTGTTTATTTTAAAGGAAATTTTCTGTACGTTAGAGAAAAAAAAAGAATAAGAAACGTTTCTAGAATTGGGTTGCTAGCTTTAAGTTTCATAAATTCTTTTCCACATAACCCTAGGATTCCATAAGATTGTGTTGAGATTCATGAATGTATTAACCAAAATGGATTCTCTTTATATATTTTAGTGACAATTATGATTTTTTTTCATATTTTTTATTGAAAATATCACGGAATCCAGTTTTCCCCCTTTTCCCTGCTCTAAACTACATGTTTAAATTCAATCTATGGTGATGCATTTGTTTCCAAGTGCAACTGAAATCTAAACCAAGAATAATGTAACTTCTTGGTTAAGTTTCTATTTTTATACATGTTTAAGCAATGTGACTTTAAACATGGGAAAAGTCCGGGGTTGGTCTTCCTCTTTACCGCCACCCACTTTGGTATACGTCACTTACTGTTAAGCAGAGTCCTTTTTAACGAGGAGATCTTGAAGAATGGATTTATTTTAAGTGGAGTACACTGTATCTAACAGTGCAGTGATGGATTACATGTTTGGGGAAATATGATCTTCCTTGTTATGCCATAATTTAGTTCACATTCAATAATAATTCACTCAGCGTATTTGATCTGGGCATAACTTGAAGAGATAAATGAGCTAACTATGTTTTAGTGCCAGCTTAAACAAATCCTATTGATATTTATTTCCTGCCTTTGATAAAATATATCTTGTGGCTGGATGATAGAATGTTACAGAGTCAGACTAGTTTTTATTGGCCTTTAAATTGTGCTGCCCCAGACCAACTGGTGCCTTACATAAAGAATCGTTTCTCAGAGCACCCCTGTAGCACAACGATTCTTGATGAGATTGGGCAATGGAGCCATTTAGGACAATAGTCTTCACCATTGTCCATAATTATGATAAATGAAAATATGTTTCTTTTTCCTAGCCTCCATTAAAAAATTCCATAATATTGAAGTAGACACTTGCCTCCTTAATTCATTTACTTCTATGATACATCATAATGGAAGTAACTTCTAAAGCTTTACTCAGCTAGTATTCCAGCTGTCTTCAATGACAGAGATTTTTATACTGAATCTGGTATCAGAGCTTCAATTTCCACATCTCCCTGAAAGGTTAATTTTGTCATCAATATAATTAAAGTTCAAATTAACTCTCTTCCAGCTGATGTGGTTTCAGTTATAGAAGGCCAAAGACAACTGCTTACAGGAAGTTGCCATCACATAGCGACTAGCCTTGATGACATTTGGAGGGGTAACTAATTTGCTTTTAACTCAGAAGCTGACCTTACACCAAAAGACCTGCATTCTAGGCATCAATAGATAGCCTCCTCCCAGCTTTCTTCTGAGTACAAATACCTTCAGAGAAGCAGGATCCAGCCCCTGGTGTTGAGACTGAGAAGTTGTGGGAGCCACAGGGATGAACCATGCCTCCGGCACTGGGTGAGCACCCTGGGGAAAGGACAAGGAAGAAGATAAAATCTTAGAACTCTTAACATTTCTATTGTTTTCTATTCTCCAAGCCAATTACACACCGGGAGACATACTTCTGTTGTTGTTTTTTTTTGTTTGTTTTTTTTTGTTTTTTTTTTTGCTTGTTTAACCTACAGCTCCAACTCTTTGCAGGGAAGAAAGAAGAGAAAAAGAACTTAATAGATAAGGGAAAAAAAACTACATTTCTTCATTTACCTTCCATTTCATAATCAGTTGCATGAAAAGACAATATTTATTCAACTAATTTCACAGCACTAAGAGCCAAAAGCATATGGATGACTTCCTTTAACAACTGCTGACTGAAAAGGCGGGCCTACGCCTGCCGACTCCATCTTGTTCTGTGTCCTTCACCTTGACCACGCCTCCTCCCCTTGAGTAACCTACCAGTCACCTGCCTAACAGGACTCCGACCCTTCCCCAGCCAATCGGCTGAGGCCACAGCTATTACCTCACCAACTGCCCCTAGGCCCCAATAAAACCTTTGTCCTTTTGAAACTTGCTCTGTCTCCCCGGTATCTCACCGCTGAGTCGGTGCAGGTAGGGGATTGAGCTCGAGCTAGCTCAAATAAAGGCTCATTTGCTTTTACATCGGACTCGGCTCCCTGGTGTTCTTTGGGGATCATGAATTCTGGGCATAACACTGACAACCACTGGAAATCATTCATACTATTGCAAAGGTATGGCTGACTGTCAATGAGTTAGTATCTTATGTGGAAAAGCATAGGTGTTTTCTTAAAAAATTAAACCAAAATCTCATTGTGAATTTTCTGTTTAATGACAACGTTCATAAAAGTTTTCCCATATAGATAATTCGTGTTTTGATGTTTAAGCTCTTCTAAAAACTCCATGACATTTATGAAATGTCTTTTACAAACTTAACTCCAAAATAAAACAATTTGGTTTTTCTTTTGTGAGTGAAATTATAGCAAAATCAAATGTATGCTTAAATGGCTAAATATTAACGTTCTAAAGAGGTCCTAGCTGCTTAAACAAATTCCATCTAAAAATTTCTTTTTTTTAATTTTTTATTACATTTATTTATTTTTGAGAGGCAGAGAGACAGAGCACGAGTGGGTGAGGGGCAGAGAGAGAAGGAGACACAGAATCTGAAGCAGGGTCCAGGCTCTGAGCTTGTTAGCACAGAGCCCAATGTGGGGCTAGAACTCACGAACCAGGAGATCATGACCTGAGCCAAAGTCAGACACTTAACTGACTGAGACACCCAGGTGCCCCAGCTCCTAAAAATTTCGATGACTCCAATAATTCAGAGTTCCAACAAATAGGGGCAAAAATTAGAATATCTAGAGATTTCTGCAGAATCTCTTCCAATATTTTGTCAATATATTGCCCCCCCCCCATGATGAAGAGACATGAAAAGATAATTCTTCAGTGTGAGAGGATGTCAATGTAAATTCCAATGTGAATTCACAAAATGAATTTATGTGTTTCTACTTTTAATATTTGTGAGATATGCATTTTATTATTACTCTTAAATTTCATCACATTTCATGAAATACATTCCATTCACAAAAGAAGAGATCAATGGCTCAAAAATGGTCCATTGAAAAATCAAAAAAAAAAAAAAAAAAGTGGGGGAAGTACAAATGTAAATCCTCCAAAGCAAAAATGGAATGTAAATCTGTGTGTGCTGGGAAAAGTAAGTTTTCCAAAGCTACATGATAAGAAAAAGTCAATAGTACTTCTTCTATATGACTTCCTAATGTAACATTATCATCATTAACCAGTATTTTTATATCTTAAAAGTGTTTGATACTTTGGTAATAATTAGATTATATTGAAGATCAGGCATATAATATTCCTTCTACTATCAAAATTACTGTATTGACTTCTCATTTGGAAAGAATCTGTAGTTATCAAGTGATAAATAGTCCCCATCAATAAACATAAGTGTCCAGGAAGGAAAATTAGAGAAATTAACAGGGACATAAATGTTCAAAAATATAACTCTCCATTGGTCTTTAATAATCATGACAATTGATACCAAGTATTCTATTTTCTCTCAAATGTATTTGTGATCTCTCATTTGTAGAATAACTTTTTAAAGAAATTATTCTTATCTCCATCTTATACAGAGAAAGAAACCAAATTCAGGCTCTATTATTTAGTCTCTTTCACTATTTAGTGAGTGGAAGTTCTTATGATTATATAACATTATTCATGGTACTGAAAGAAGAGGCAAAGCCAGAATTTCATCCAAGTTTTGTTGAATTCTAAAACCGTGGTTCTTCCATTTCACTCTGTTACACTTCTGCTTTAATCCATGTAAGACTGCAGCAGCATATTGAATGACACATAGAGTTAGTATAATTTTTTTAGAGTTATTTTTTAAACTAATCAATTCTTAGGAAGACTTTTATATCATACTTTTTCCCCCTCTATCTTCTCTCACTTTTTTGTAACCAAAACATACTTTAACAAAGAAGTCCACGAAACTTGAAGTAACCATTAGCTCTAGAATATAGAAGACAGTATTTTCAAAAATGTCATGTAATGTTGACTATGTATGTCTCTAGTGACAAATTTCATAAATTATTTTCTCACTATTATTTTTCCTGTAAGTAACCAGTGTATTTAAATTCATTCTGTAAAGAATGTCAGGCTCTATCAGCATAAAGAAATTTGCTTTGAAATAGAGCTTACCCTATAAAGTTTGATTACTGAAAACCCTTCTAGCTATTTCAAAAAATACTCATTGTACCAAAGTGGGTTCTTACTCTTTCTAAAAAATCTCTTCCTATAGCCATGGCAAGTAAGCAAGTTCTACACAGTTTCTAAACATGACTACAAATGATTAACGATTGCATTTCTTATTAAAATATAGAGTGCTGAGTTTGTCATCATCTTTCCCCCCTAAAAAGAAAAGTAAACTAAACCCTCTCTTAACTTCTCATTTAAAGTAATGATACCATGGTTGGTCCGAACTTTCTATTAGTAGTTTTTTGCTTCTTTCTAGTGTGACAAATGCATTCCCAATTAGATTTAACTAAATTATTATAATAAATGAACAGTGAGCAATTGAATTTAATTAGCAAGAATCTGAGAAAATACTCAGAATATTTTTTTACAGAAAAAGTCACATTTTCTTTTTGTTACTTAAAAAAAAGCAACTAGTAAAGCAGTGTAACATTTCTGAAAATCCACAGGACCACAGGACCATTGAAACACATGGATAAATATATATAAAAATCAATCACATCTTGTGTAAAAACTCTTAATAAAATCATAAGACATTATTGTTTTGATGACACAGATTGGTGAAAACTCAACCACCGGGTAAATCTTTTGTGCAATTTCCAAAAATATATAAGAGAAGAAAAAATCGGGGCAAAAAGTTAACACTAAAATCCAGAACTCCTCACTCTATCTGGATGTTTATATCATTAGACCACCCAGAAAGGTGGTCAAAAAGCACATCATTGATTTTGCAAAAGAATTCTGAGTTTGAAATCTTTCATTATTTCTTTGGGATGAAAAATGATAGCAGAAAAGCCAAATTAAATGTGACAAAGTTGGTAATGTGCTCATTACCATTTTTTTGACAGTGATTTATTCCCGAATCTGTAATACAAAAATATAATGAGGTTTTTCCAGAATTATAGGCAAAAGTGTTCTGAGACAGAAAATAGTTGCATTTACTTCTTCTCTAATTAACAAGAAAAAATAAACGTAGCATTTTGGAAATGAGCATGCTAAAACAACACTATTATCTAAAAACTAGTATTCAACCCATTTTCAAGATCCAGGGCAGAACACTTTCAAATACTTGCTTTGGTGTTACTCCCAATTTGGAAATTCATGGTGTTTTAAAAATGGAGTATTTCAAACACATTTTATAATTGTCTAAAAAAGAAGTCTGGCTAGGCGCACCTGGGTGGCTCAGTCGATTGAGCGTCAGACTTCAGCTCAGGTCATGATCTCATGGTTTGTGAGTTCGAGCCCCACATCGCGCTGTGTGCTGACAGCTCAGAGCCTGGAGCCTGATTCTGATTCTTTGCCTCCCTCTCTCTTTCTGTCCTTCTCCCCCTCATGTTCTCTTTCTCTCAAAAATAAATAAACATTAAAAAACATTTTTTTTTTAAAAAGAAGTCTGGCCAGATTCAGAATCATTTCTTCTAAACTCGTTGTCTAAGAGTCATTATTTGACTTTTTGTCTCCACATAGTTCACAAATGGTAGTTGGACCAGGAAGTAGTATATTACGTAACTGATTACATTAGAACCTATGGTATAAGCAAGGAATATTTGAAAACGTCTTTCTCCCCAAGGGAGATTTTAATAACTCCCTTCAGGAGAAGCAAAATTTATCAAGAGGAAAGTGATTCTTAAAGAAATGTTGTGTTGGCTTGAAGGATTCACCAATTAACATTTACATGTTGACTGCCCATATATATGCCAGGATTATGCTAGAAAAAAGGAACAGAAGACAATGTTCCTATTCCCCAATAGCTTACAATTCAGTGGGAAGATAAGATGTGTGCACAAATAAGTGAGGTACAAGGACAAGGCAGTAGAAATTGTAATAAAGCTTCCAAAGAAAAGCATCCCAGGAACTCACTGAAGCTCCCTTGAAGCTGGAACAATTAGGAGAGCTCCCTGTGGTTGTCAAAGCCAAAGGGCAATGTGGCATTTGTGTAAGTGGTTCTATAGGAGCAGAAGTGCTAGGCTGAGGACATTGTGTAGGCAACAAAAGATCTACAAGACGGGAATACGTAAAACGAGATCACCACCAAGTGGGGTTTCATGACAGATAACAAGGTAGTGATGAGTTGGATCAATCAGCAGAAAGAAAATCTGGAATTAGGGTTAGGATCTAATAAGGTACAAAATATAACATACCCAGCAGAATATCAGGAACCATTGTTCTATTCTAAATGAGAAGTGAGGGTGCATGCATTACATTCATTACTAGCCTTAAATATCACTTGCCCTTGCTGAAGTGGCCCTGTTCTAAAAATGTTTGAGAATCAACCTTAGAGAAAATAAATTCAGAATCACTTATGAATACAATTTGTTGGACAAATTCAGTGAAATGTAAAACTTATAAATTAGGCGGGTTTTGCTCTTTCTGTTACAATGGTGTAGGAACACCATGTTTCTTAATTGTGTCTATTTCTAGGGATATCCACAGGTCTGAGGAGTTTCTTGCCAAGATGAAAAAAGGAAATGGCCCCCATTCGAATCAGTGAACTTGTTTGGAAATTTGTAATACCATCAAGTGCAATTCAAAGGGAACATCCTTAAACACCACACCATGCGTGCAGAGCAGCATGTGTGATGATGCACGTTTCCTCCCTGAATAGAGTCTTAGCCACTGAGCACCATAAGCCCCAACCTTCCATTTGAAGCAATGTGCCACAATGCAGATATGAAGAAATATATGTCAATGGACTCCTCACTTTCTTCTTACCCATTTGTTTTTGTAGATATGTTAATAAATATAAGAGAAGCCTTTGGGGAAAAAATCATTAAGCTAAACCCTCATCCATTTCCTTTTCAGCTGCAGAAGTGTTTCAACATGGACTTATTCCACTTTGATTAGGTTATTTCATTTTTACCTCATTATTAAATTGTAGAAAAATGTTATATGTGCTAAAAGATACAATCACATTTAAAATTCCAGGGGCGCCTGCGTGGCTCAGCCAGTTAAGCATTCTACTCTTGATCTGGGTTCAGGTCATGATCCCAGGGTGGTGGGATCGAGCCCTGGGTCAGGTTGGACACTGACACATGGAGCCTGCTTAGAATTCTCTCTCTCCTTCTCTCTCTGCCTGTCCCCTGTTCAGGCACATATGTGTGTATTCACTGTCTCTCTCCCAAAATAAACAAGCATTTAAAATAAAATAAAATACTTTAAAATTCTGGGGCATAAAAATCTAAACACGCTTTATATAACGACATGTTTTCACTTTCATGAATTTATGCACATGCTGACACCTACTAAGTGCACCTACTAGGTGCGCTGACACATACTGAGTGCTGAGTCAGGGCTTTCCATGCATTATGACTAAAGCAATACTGCATGCTAGACTTTCTCTTTTACTTTTGAATCTGTTTTTATTACCAATCATCTCCAAATTTGAATGCATGATGAACACCTTAAAGTATGTTTTTATGTTTAGTGCTCTATGTAAATATGAAATTAAATCCAGGAAATCTTTAAAATGTGATAGTAAACTGATACGTAGAAAAATGGACTTCCAGATGAACAGAAGAGCTGATGTGATGGGGCATGCTAGAGATTTTTAACGCATTCTACAGATTAGGGAACTAAATCCAGTAAGGTATACTAGTTTGCCCAAGACTGTGAGGCTGGCACAAGGCACAGCTAAGGTTATAAGGTCTCTAGCCATAAAATGTGTGCTTTTCTCATATTATTGTAAAGGCACTGTTAATGGAAATCTTAATCTATGCCAATTGTAAGGCTTTCCATGCTGATTTCGTCTAATCTTCATAAAAAGCTTATATAGTACCTCACACTATGAAACTTGTTCTGCAAAAGTAGAAACAAAGGCAGCAAAAGGTTAACTAAATTGTTCACATTCATATGCTAGTCAGCAGAGCAAAATTATAAGTTCATTCTTCTATATGAAATATAAAACGACATTTGTCTCTTAATTTAACACAATACTACTATTGTTATTATGATGTGTTCTTTTAATGCTCTGGGATCTAAGTAGTACCAAGCCCCCAGTAGGCCCTAGGCCCTCAGTGGATGATTTTCTTTGCATGATATGCTGTATCTATTTTGAAAAATCCTCCTAAAGTCTATGGCTCACTCGAATAGACTCTAATGGGAAAAAAAAAAGCCTAGTAGAGGTCAACTATTAAAGTAGGACAGGATAAATACGGTACAAGATGAGCCTACTATTTGCTATTCTGCATGTGGTTTATAATTTCACATGTTATAAACAGATTCTATACTCATTTTAAAACATACAAATACTCAACTTTCACTCATTGTATCTGATAGAAACTGAACAGATCTATCAATATAAAAATGCCTTAGTTTGTTCAAAATAGCTATGCCAGCTTAGCAATTACACAGTTCTTGATTAGTCATTGCTTGTAAGTCAGACACATTGATTATTATCTCTCCCCCCTGACACTCTGACTCACTGAAAAGGAAGGAAACATATGTTTGGATGAAGTACTTTGCACTTTTCAATAAAATGTTGAAACTACTTATTT
Source organism: Panthera leo (assembly GCF_018350215.1). NCBI lineage: Eukaryota > Metazoa > Chordata > Mammalia > Carnivora > Felidae > Panthera > Panthera leo. Next base: position 111,280,643 of record NC_056687.1, read on the forward strand.
TAAGCCAGATACTGTATTTGTGCTTTCTTACCTACATGCAAAGTATTTGTGTATTTTGAAAAATATAATTGACTTTGGGAAGTACAGTGTTAGCCCAAAGCCCAACAAAGAAGACACCCAGTGGAAATGCCTTATCTCTGTGTGGCACTGCGTCCACTATTAGCAGTTTATTTTTATTTATTTAAAAAAAAATTTTAACATTTATTTTTGAGACAGAGAGACAGAGCATGAACAGGGGAGGGTCAGAGAGAGGAAGACACAGAATCCGAAGCAGGCTCCAGGCTCTGAGCTGTCAGCACGACCTGAGCTGTCTGAGCTGTCAGCATGACCTGAGCCGAAGTCGGCCGCTTAACCGACTGAGCCACCCATGCACTGCCACTATTAGCAGTTTAAGAGGAAGAGACCAGCCTTTGTGGTCAGAACACTGAGCTTGGCCTTCTTGGTAACAGATATCTTACTAGTGGTGCCATTCAACTTGATATCTTATCTACAGGGTAACTTCTGTTTTTGACAGCTCAAAAGTATTTTTAGTCTCCACGCCCTCTCTAATACCCACCCTCTTACGCGCATAATATACAGGATAGATTTTTCTTCAGACCAATGATGTTGCCTGGTACCTTCAACTTTCAGCTAGCCTGGGAAAGAACCAGCTAAGCTTATTCTGCCCATACATGAAGGTCAGCCTTGCTGTGATTTTCACAATATCAGAAAGCTAGTCAAAGCACTCAAGAAATAAAATGTTCAAATATGATCAGAGAATCGCAGAAATTTAAAACCATGATGCATCACATAGCTTATATAGACCAACTCCTTCATTTCTCAGGGAAAGAAACTCACTCTCAGAAAAGTGGAGTGGCTTTGCTTTCCCCACGCCACGAGCGAATAGCAGGGTTGGAGCTGGAGTCCTGTATTCTGACTGAGCGTCCTCTCCCCTCTCCAGCTGCTTCTTACTTTCTGCACAATGTCACTAAGGGAGTATGTTTAGAGCTAGCAGTCACTGCTTTTTCTTCCTTCCCAATGTGTTGTACCAGGAGTTCTGAAAACAGTGGGGATCACTGAGAGAGTGAGACACAGGTGACTTCTGGCCCTCCATAGTTGAGTCATGTCAGTTTAGGACAGTCCCATTTTGAGGGTATACTTCTGTCTCCCCATTTAAGTCTTCCAATTTACATGCTAAGCTGACATTTCTTTTCTCAAGTCAAGAATTGACAGGAGAGCATGGTATATTTGTCTGTTTGTCTTTGCTCTAAAGTTTAGGCCATTTAGGGGTCATTCTGAATTTGAGCGGATATTAGAGTGAAATATGAGAGCAGGAGAACACTTTGCCAGATGAATCTGTATTTAATTAGGCAGTCAAGCCAATCTAATTCTGACATTTGACAGTTTAGCTTTCTGATATTAAATGGCAATTTGTGAGGTATAGCATTTATTAAAAATTAGCATAAAGGCCAAACTAAGATGTTCACTTTCAAGGTGATGGACAGCAATGTTGTGGTATCTAATCCCAATGGCATCATAATTATCATAATAATGATACCAACTTTATCACCTGAACTTTACCCATACTTCAAAAAGATGATGGGGCGCCTGGGTGGCTTGGTCGGTTAAGTGTCCGACTTCGGCTTGGGTCATGATCTCACGGTCTGTGAGTTCGAGCCCTGCGTCAGGCTCTGTGCTGGCAGCTCGGAGCCTGAAGCCTGTTTCGGATTCTGTGTCTCCCTCTCTGTCTGCCCCTCCCCTGTTCATGCTCTGTCTCTCTCTGTCTCAAAAATAAATAAACATGAAAAAAAATTAAAAAAAAAAGATGCTGTAATAGAAAATTATATATATAATTTTTAAATGAAAGTAAAGTATAGTGCAAAAAATCCTCTAAGTTTAACTGGAAAAATTGCCTAGGAAAAATTTCAAATATAAAAAATGAGTTTAAAGCAAACAAAACCCATTTATATAATTTTATGGTATTCATTCACTACATATACTTTGTTTCAATATGCATTTAATTCCCTTTGGTATCTCACCTTTCTATACAAGAATTTTTACACTAACATCGATGTTAAGTATCAACAAAGCCAGTATCAATTTACCCAGTAGGAGATACTATTAGTTCCTTTTTGTGGATAGTTATCAAATGAATGGAAATTAAAACAATGAAACGTCACTTTATATCTGTGAAATTCATATAAAGTATTCCGGTTGGTATATGTTGAAATTATTATACTTCAAAATGCAGTAAAACCTTGGGTTGCGAGTAACCGTGCAAACATTTCAAATAAATTTTAACTTGATAAACAAGTAATGTCTTGCAATACAAGTCATATGTGACAGAATGTCACATGATCACAACTGAGCCAATGGTTTCTCTCTCTCTCTCTGTGTCTGTCTCTGTCTCCCTCGCTGCAGGATTGTGGGTGACTGTGTCCCATGCTCACATGCTTGCTCTCAGGCCATGGTGTTTGGCAGAAATCAATGATTTTTCAGAACACTGGAAGGTGCCCACAACTGACACTTGTGTATTTTTCATCACTTCAAAGCACTTATGGACAGTTTGTTGCTTTTCCATACAAGAGTAAGCTTAAGAATCTTTTGCTTCCTTCTAGGCCATTAGATAGGTTCCTTGTTAAAGTTGCACGAAAAGAAAAAGATTCCATTGAGCCAATAGATAGTAGTGATTCCATTAGAGATAGAGTCGTCCTACACAATAACCCTCCTCTCTCTTATCTCCCTTATAGCAGCCATGAAGGTTTTCAAAGGTAAGTGCAGGTTAATTTATTTTTCTTTATATCTTGTATTTTATTATTTTGTATATTATTGTAATAATTTTTATGTGATTATTTTGGGGTTGTAGAATGACTCATCTGAGTTTCCATTATTTCTATGGGGAAATTCACTTTGATATGTAAGTGCTTGGATTGCAAGCATGTTTCTGGAACAAATCATGCTCACAAACCAAGGTTTTACAGTATATGGTTTAATTATGAAGTTATTAAGCTCAGAAATATTTTACATTGAGCCCTAAAACACTTTAGTAGCTCTCTTTGACCAGTAATATCATCCCCTTCAGTTCTGGCAAAAATGTATATATGAGCTTTTTATTAAAAAATTTTTCTAGTATCAAAACTGGATATTGCTAACTATCTAACAATGATGGAACTGGTTAAATTATGGGAAGCAACTGTTGACATATTATGCAGTCATTAGAAATATATTTTTAAAAACCAGGTGGTAATATAAAAAGCATTTATGTTATAATATTATGTTTAAAAATAGAATACATGCTATTGTTAGAAGTATGCCTCCTCCTTAGGGGTGTCTGGATGGCTCATCGGTTATGCATCTCACTTCAGCTCAGGTTATATCTCATGGTTCGTGAGTTAAAGCCCCGCATTGGGCTCTCTGATGTCAGAGCAGAGCCTGATTCAGATCCTGTCTCCCTCTCTCTGCCCCTCCCCCACTCTCTCTCTTTCTCTCAAAAATAAATAAACAGTAAAAATTTTTTTTAATTAAAAAAATAATAAAGAAAAGAAATTTGTCTCCTTCAGCATGGGGAAAACTAAAGGGAAAGATAGAAAAGGAACACAATTTTTGCTCTGTGGCCTTTTGTTGCTCTCATTATATTAGATTAGTTATAATCATTATATATTAGTATATAATCATTATACATTAGTATATAATCAATATAATGATTAGCTAATCATCATATTAGCTTAGATTAGTTAAAAACTTGATGTCTCTGGTCTTACAAACAAGATGTAAGATATGAAATAAAAGTTCATATTTCAAAAGAAATGTCAAGGAACTTACTAAGAAATGAAAGAGTAAAACAATCACTTTCAAAATCATGGAAGACGGGGGCGCCTGGGTGGCTCAGTCGGTTAAGCATCCGACTTCGGCTCAGGTCATGATCTCGCAGTCCGTGAGTTCGAGCCCCGCGTCGGGCTCTGTGCTGACAGCTCAGAGCCTGGACCCTGTTTCAGATTCTTTGTCCCCCTCTCTCTCTGACCCTCCCCCGTTCATGCTCTGTCTCTCTCTGTCTCAAAAATAAATAAACGTTAAAAAAGAAAATTTAAAAAACAAAATCATGGAAGACAGAATGAATCTTTATAAAAAGACAAGTAACATAAAGGAAAGTCTTAACTATACAAAGTACAAAATAAGCCACAGAACAAAGGAAATAATATACAATTTTTTTCCAGAACATCAGTGACCTTTTTATAGGTAGACAATAATATTATGTAAATAGTTTCTAAACTGATACTTGTATATTCAGTTTATATGCGAAATTCATTTCTCCTTTCTCTATTCTGAAACCACCTGATTATTCTTCAGATTTCTATCCTCTCAGCATATATTATCACTTTTTGCTATCTTTAAACTATGATGAAATTATTTAAATATTTCGAATAAAGCTTTAGAAAGTCTACTCAAAAAATTAGCAATTCATGTTCTCATGGGAACAAATATTCAGTTATCCATTTCAAGAAAGAAGTACTTAAAAAGCATTTTTTTACAATTAGGATTTAGATAGAGAAAAGTATGTACTTATGTTCATCACATATTACAAATAAGGGTTAGTGTAGCACATTGCATCTATACCTCAGCTACATAGCTTTTGAAACTGATGTTAAATGAAAAACAGCATTCTAAGATAGTTTTTAGTAAAAATTCCTGGTGATTTTGTGGGATTTGAGAATAAAAGGAACCTGTGCATTACTTCTGAGGTAGACATTCAAGAAACAGGGACAAGATTCCAAGGAAGAAATGACTGTAGGATAGGTTATATGGGTATCTAGTCATATGGAGCCCCAAACAAGTTTCCAGAGATTTCTTGGGCCTCAGGAGCTGCAGAAAGATCTCTGTGCCCCCAGGAGTGGCAGAAAAGAAATAAGGACAGCAGCAATCAACCTTGAGGGAGCCATGATGCCAAGAATGAATGACATCTTACTGGTAACATGTGACAAGTGATAACTAAGTTCCAGAGAAGCCAATGGATGCTTCTGAAAATGCTAATTTGAGTGGATGTCATTTAGAGCCTAGTAGCCGTTTCCCAGTTCCCACAAAACTCAAAACTGAATACAAACCCAGCAGAAATAGAGGAAATCCCCAAATTGGCCAAGATAAACTTGTCCCCTTGACAGCACACGATATATATTGGTTGAATGAATAGACTATAGATGGCCCATCCTCCTTTGAGAAGTTAATTCAACTTTACTGTTAATTAGAGGGAAATTCTGCCAAAAGTTTGCAGAAAATCCAAAATGTGGTACTTAAAAGAAAGATTACAGCATCCCTTTCAGGGATTTACAAGGATAAGTGATCAGATTTTTAAAAGCAAAGATGCAACAAAAAAGAAAAAGAAAAAATGTCAAAAGTAAAGCAACCCGCACTAAAAAATAGAAAAGAAAAAATAAGAAAAGATGTGGGTAAGTTCAGATAAAATTTAACTTCTAACTATTCATCATCATAAAATTATAATTATAAAATTATTTAATTAAATAGTTATAAAATTATTTTAATTTTTCATGAAAAATGCCAAATTCGACATCATTTTCATTGTAAAGAAAGAATTTTTCCCTTCCCATTCTCTCTAATGAAAACTCCATAGCTTTAGTTAAAATATCTTACCATCAAAGATGCACTAGCAGAATCATAGAATTTTTGAATTAGAATGGCTGTTACAGTCATTCAATGCTTTGTTTCCCAAGTGCACAGCTTTCCAGTCCCTGCCTGAGAATTCTGACTTAGTGGGTTTGGAACAAGTCTGGGAACTTACACTTTCAACAAGCACAAGTACTTTAGGTGATCCTTATCAGGACAAAATTTTGGAAAATATGGAAACTTTTAGCCCAGTACCATTTCTTCAGAGAGGAGGAGAACAAATCCAAAGGTCATATGACCAGTAAATCAACTGAGATGTGCAGCTCCCCCCTGCAGGGCCAATAACTTCTTTTTCCTGACTTCATAGTGGCTTTCAACTATGAGCTCAGTAAGAGTTCTAAATGGTTTCCACGAAAAAACCAGATAAACTTGGTAAAATATATGGAACAAATAATAAAAGGCACATAGATTTTCATTTATAAAAATCTATATTAAAACATGTTTTGGGGCACCCAAATTAAGCACCTAGTTCTTGATTTTGGCTCAGGTCCTGATCTTATAGTCCTGAGATCAGGCTCCACACTGGGTGTAGAGCCTGCTTAAGATTTTCGCTACCCCTCTCCCCTCAGCCCCTTCCCCACTCATGCTCTCACAAACACTCTTTCTCTCTCCTTCAAAAAAGAAAATGTTTTCCAACACAACTCACTCTTTTCATGCCTTTGTCATGTAATCATGTGATAAAAAAGTTATTTAGTTAAAAAGGTACTTATATATGTGTGTATATATTTTTATATATATTTAAGAATATTAAACATTTATATTTAATATGTAAATAGCATCTTTATACTATATAACACAGTATGGTCTATAGTGTAATACATAATAACATTTTAATTTAAATATATCATATTAAAATAAATATGTATTTTAAAACCAGGACATTTAGTTCAAAGTCAGACATCTGAGACCTTCAGCTCATGGATCCCCCTAATAGTTTCATAAGGATAACTAACTGCTGGAGAGGGAGTCAAGGTATTGGGGAAAAAAAACAGGTTGAGAAGTTGCAGAATAGGAATCCTTGTTATCCTACTATACCACAAAAAGTTCCACTTTTATATATTCTTTGTCAGTCTTTAGCACATAATATTATGTAAATAGTTTTGTAACTTAAGCCCATCAGGAACGATTGCATTGCCGCTAGGCTAACCACAGAGATAGGTATTTCAATCTTCAATAGTTAAATCCAAAGCAATTTAACTTCCTTATAAATGTAGGTAAACAGGAGATGGGAGGGCTATCATCATATTCTCACCAAACTGGAATATTTTAAGATAGGGTTTCTATCTAAGGAGAGTCCAAAATCAACCAAAAGAAATGATGAAAAGCAACCTAATAATCTAGATGACATACTCATCATCTTATCCTACCCTATACATACTGACTACTCAACTCTTACTGCCTGGAATTAAGTTTTGAGAATTTGTTGGGTAGAGAAGAATGATGACACAGCGCTATGAGATTGAACCATTTTCTTTTAATCCATGAAGCAAATAACTATCCGAATAGTACTATATGATAATGAGTTTTCTAAAGACACTTCCTGGCGGTGCTTTACATCAGCACAGTACGACATAACAACAACATCACATGGGGATTGGGAGTTGGCCCAATGAGCTTATTCTCAACACAGAGCCAAAACTTCACTCTTCAACTAAATAGTTTTTATAACTAGAAATCAACTTTCTAAGAGATTGTGCATTTTGAATATTTTTAAATGATAGCCTGATACACCTAATTGGATCACACTTTTCTGTTTTCTTATTTTATTATTTATCTCCTCTTCCCTCAAAGGTCATCAAGGCTTGCTGTCATTTAGCTTTGAAAATGGTAACAAAAATTCTGTGAAAGAAGATTGACAGTGCTAATTATTGGTTTTTGGATTTCTAGTTGCCTTGTCAGATCTTACAGTGCCACCATCAACGACTGTATTTTTTCAGGCACGTGTGGTGGTTTTGAAAGACAAACTAATCAGTGTGGACTTGATTTTCTCTATAAGATAAAACGAGGTGGCTTTCGAGTAGGATCTTATGCAGAAACTCAGTTTACGATTTGGCTTCTGGTTATAACAACAGAAAATGGCCCTGGTTAATTTAAGTAACAAAATAATTCATTGAAACTATATCACAGGTGCTCATAGAATAGACTGTCATTTCTCATTAGATTTCTTTTCTGAATGTAAGTAATCAGACCTAAGGTTAACAGAAAACTAAAAAGTATAACAAACCCTTGTGGACTTCTGATTGAATTTATTTCAAATAATCTGAGAGGAAAAAAAAAAGTCTCATCTGTTTTTGCTATTTTGCCCAAAAAACCTCAGGTGCTTCTTGAGTGCTTACTATGAGTTACTTTTTACTTTATAAAATTAAAATTTGATACATTAAACATTATTATATCACAAAGAATGCTTTACTAGCCTTATCCCTAGAGAAGCATGGAATAATATCGATTGGATGAGTGCATTTTTTTAAAAAATAACTGTTGAATTGCACTACCTTAAATAAATTGAAATATTACCCTGGAAGAAAGATAGGTGTAGAGTTCAAATTAAATGCAATAGAACAGTACTGACATGAGTCCAAGACGATGGCTCTCTTTCACTATATTATGTAGCCTCCTCATTGGTAAAGGAGAGAGTAATTCCAAATTGGAAATGGCTGAATTCTCATCGGGACTTGCAGAATAGAAGAAATTTCAGGAGGAAGCTTGGCAGAGGGACAGAGAACAGAAGGATTGTAAGCAGTGTGGCATACCATAATTTTTCTTGAGGGGTATAATTAGAGGTACATCTAGAAACACAGAGACCAAATATAGGAGGATCACACTGAAGTCACAAAGGAACTTGTTGGGGCACCTGGGTGGCTCAGTCGGTTAAGCATCCGACTTCGGCTCAGGTCATGATCTCACAGTCCGTGAGTTCGAGCCCCACGTTGGGCTCTGTGCTGACATCTCAGAGCCTGGAGCCTGCTTCATATTCTGTGTCTCCCTGTCTCTCTGCCCCTCCCCTACTTGTGCTCTGTCTCTCCCTGTCTCAAAAATAAAAACATTAAAAAAAATTTAACAAAGGAACTTGTTGGAAGAATGTCACAGATTCCCATAGAATAAATAATAATATTGTAAACAGACTCAAAAATGGTCTAGAACCAAGAAAGTCTGGACAAAAGGAATCCTCGAGGAAATATAAAAATAAAACAATATCATTAGGAAGATCCTGGTATAGTCAAGTTGTGCTTGTTGGTTACTTGGTGTGAGTCACTAGACCATGATGCCCAAGTGGATAACTTCTAAGTAGCCTTTTCTTTTTTATACCACTTACTCAAGATTCCAAGTGGTGAGCAGGAACATTTGGTTAGTAGAACATAGGTTACTCACCTATTTCTCAGCTGCCAGAGGGAGGGAAGAGACATTACCTTTCCACATATTACACTAAACAAACCATATTGTGAGATTCCTTCAAAAGATGATGCGTTCAACTGCTGAGCAGTCAAAACTAAGTTATTATGTCTGGTGCAGGGAGTGAAATCTATTAACCAGAGTTAGTTTTTTCTACGGTACATGAGAGAGTAAAGAAACCAGTGGCACTGAACCTGGCTAGGAAACCATTGGTAGGCCAGGCAATGAGAATGCGAAATTGTCCAGTGGTACTACTGAGGGGATCATCTTAGCTTCACCTGGGTATGGCAAAACTAGGAAGGCTCCACCCACCTTCTATATAAACTAAAAGACAAAGAGGACGAAAGCTGCATTTTGGTAGGGATACTGTTGTACTTCCTATTAGTATTCTTAGGAATTTACTACATCTGATATTTTATCGCTCTAAATTTCCCACCTGGATATCAATAAGATACTCATTGAGGAAAAAGTCTAGAAGAAAGGTACATGTTGAACTTTGTTTCTTTTGTCTTCTCTTAGTGTGGTATTCAAGGACAGTGTTTCCTTCAAACTAATAAGGAGGCATGCCTCTCACTGGAAATTTCTACCTTAAAAATGCCAGTTCTCATTTTCAGGATGAAAAGAGTATAGAATATAAGAAAAAAAATGATTAAACACAAACACACACACAAAGGGGAGCACAAGCATCAGGGACAGGAAAAGATTTACAAAGGTGTCACCATCCATGTTGGTTAATTGAGCTGCTGCCACTATTTAAAAATACTGCATAAAGCCTGTCAAATGCTTAGGATACAACTTATCCACCTTGAGGCAGTTGGTTGAATTCCATTGACTTGGATTTTACAAGAGAGCATAATCCATATTTTCATATGATATTTTAGACTTTGAAGTTCATTAGTTTTGATCAACACATTTTTCTATTACTTGATAGTTGATATATTATTTAAACAACAAGAATAAGCCCCACATCTACAGCCCGACCTTTTTATTTATTTTTAGTTTCATTCTTTTTATTGTGACATTGATTTAGGACACATACCAAAAAAAACCCAAAAATGAAGAGGTGAGACATCACAAAGGCAGTCCCATTTTGGAAATTTAGACCAGTTATTTTAAATTTCATTCATTGAAGAGATCTTTTTTATACATGACAATGTCACTGGGTATAAATCATTTTAGTTGTTGGTTAATTTTAGGAGAGTTTTAGAAGAAATAGTCCATTGAATGTTAAGAAATTTTATTTTGAAATTATTCATTCCTTACTTAAACTATTATCTCCTGGTGGAGGTCTTTTAGCCCCTGTGATATTACCACATGTGAAAGATTTTGCATCCCTAATAAGGCACGATTAAGCCCCAATGCTAAGTACGACATCACAATTTGACACTGGTTGATCATGCTTACCATAAGAATTATTTACAATAATAAGTTTATAATTATTGAATTTAAACCCACATGCCTAACCTTCTACTTGATAAGCCCTTTAATTGCATTATTTCATTGAATAACCTCCATAACTACCCTATGAGGAAGGTATTATTATTGTTTGCAATTCAAGGATGAGGGAACAGAAGCACGGTAGTTTAAGTAACTCTTCCGGAGGTGTTACAGCCAATAAATCCTGGTCTGCTAGACTTAGACTGTGCTCCTAACTGCTACAGGTACACACCCATGTGGAAAGGCTACAGGAAATAGCCTTGTCACTGCTGTTTCAGACCCGACTAGACTACTGGAGGGTAGACTTGTTTAGGATATGTCGTTAATACTTCCAAGCGAGTTTTCTCATAGGTCTTGATCTCCGCAGGGGTCATGCTGAAAGGAGGTACTTCCAGTAACGTTAGTAAATGACTATTTATCCTATAATATAAATTATTCTAACTAAATTAAACCTGGCAGTTCAACTCATGTTTCAAAATAATGTTATTAGCTTGGGTCCTGTGGTGAATATAGAGTACAGTCTGATTAAGCTACTTTTATTTTATTTTATTTTATTTTAATTTTTTTTAACGTTTATTTATTTTTGAGACAGAGAGAGACAGAGCATGAACAGGTGAGGAGCAGGGAGAGAGGGAGACACAGAATCTGAAACAGGCTGCAGGCTCTGAGCTGTCAGCACAGAGCCCGATGCGGGGCTCGAACTCACGGACTGTGAGATCATGACCTGAGCCGAAGTCGGACGCTTAACCGACCAAGCCACCCAGGCGCCCCATGATTAAGCTATTTTTAAAACTTGCTAACGCATCTTCGTTGTCACTGGAACTGTCAATTACTCTTTTACATAATGAAACTTGGGTTTCTGTGAAGGGCCGAGAGAATCTGAAAGGAGTAATGGACAAACCAGCCTGCCAAAGTGTTTTAATGGCTTTATTTCTAACAAAATCTACAACTACATTCATTCTTATTTGAAGAAAAAAAATAGGTCTTTTTTTTTTTTTTTTTTCCTAATCTGGGGCTTTAACAAAGGGCCTGATTTCTAACAAAAAGAGCATTATATGTTTGATAAGTTTCCAACTGACTGACTATATTTTCCTGAGCTTACTCAAAACTTATTTAAAAACTCTGGGGAAACCTAAAAAAGAATATGTGCCAAACAAGGCTTCAGTTTATCAGCTCAACTGGTGACAAATAGAAAAGGAAAGGTGTATACAATACATCTACTATTAGCCTAAAATTGCCATCTGCCAAGGAGTATTTTCCAAACTTGTTCACTGCTCATCCCATCTCTAAGCATTTTTAGCATGTACCTTTAATACACATAATTTTCAAACTTATTTATAAATTATAGATGTGTCTGATTTTATGGAAATTTTTGTTCATTACAAAACATGCATAAACATAGAATGTTATAAGAAAGAGATAACCCTATTATGAATAATTATTGACTTTTAATTATACAAAGCAAAAAGTCTTTTGATTGTCACTATAAATAGTGTGCTTAAGTTTAAAAAGTTTGCTAATCAAACTATTTAACATCATGAATTGCTGAAAAAGACAATGCATATACTTAGGATGACATTTTTCATTAACAACGGTACGGAAAATTTCTGTTTCGATGGTCTTCTTGATAATTTCAACTTTTTGGTTGACACCTTGAGACATATCATTAATCACCATTGTTACTTCATTATATGACAAAGGAAGAGCTTATACAAACAGTAGAAGAATGGCTTGCTCTACCATTTTCTTGTATTTTGCCTTTGTTTTCATTATTTGTATTAACTTCTATTTACAACTTCCTTCCAGGGAGTTTTTGAAGCCACGAGTCCATTTGCTGAGAATTAGTTTAGTTTAAATTAGATAAGTCTGTTTACCAGGCACACAAACACAAATTCATTATTATAGACAGAGACAGAAGAGGCAGATGTCACTTTCCAGCCCTTTGCATAGTGGTGCAAACTCTTTCCAGTTTCCCTTAGGCTGTTTTGCATATGTGACTATAACCATCTGACATAAGGACTTGGCAAGGGTGCCAGTGTCCATCAATATTGATAAGCAAATAATAAATACTAATAAATCCTCACTTCCCTGATAAAAGGAAGATAAAGATAAATGATAACTGTGAATTAAATATCTAATATTCTCCTCTAGGCCCTTAAAAGGACCACTGTACCAGAGTACAGAGATCCCTCTATATAATATGTATGGAGACCTAAGTTACCTGTGACACTAATGTATCCTTCCAGGAAACAGTAGAATGTAACAGGAGGTGGTGATAGAGTGCATTTGTTACAACTGTGTACTTCATAATGAGATGATTTGGCTTTGGACACCAGTTTCACAATTTGCAGGCTATACATCTTTGACTTAAGACAAGTTATTAACCACTTCCTGTCTTAATTTTTGCCTCTGTTATAAGGGCTAATAATGCCACCTTCACACAGTTGTTCAGAGGATGAAATGAGGTAATCATGTAAAGCACTGAGCGTGATATCGGGCAATGTCAGATATGACAACTAATACTTATAATGCTGTAACATATAAATGATTCTTGATTTTCAAAAGTCAACTTTTGAGGAATACACATTTGCTTTCTTCGTACTTTGAAAATTTTAAATTATCATTTTATGCCACATCCAGATTTTTGTGCATTTGCGGATTATGAATATCTTAAGTTAATAAACTGTGTACAACCAATCAACTAACAATTCTGCTCAATGGGGTCACCAGTTGCATACAACCGTGGTTAGGCAATTATAATGTCTTATTGCTTCTTGACCTTACAGTGTCATTAAAATTAGTAGAGAACTGAAAGATGCTGTTAATAAGAAGTATCATTCTCTTTAGGTGAATAGCACTGAGATCAAAATAAAAAATAAGGATGTTGAGAGTGGTGAATTTTTAGAGCTAGTATATAGGACCCTTCCATATAGATCCATGTGACTTTTTCTCATTCTACCTATTTGTTTTATTTTACTAAATTCTATTTATTTATTTACTAAATTTTATTATTATTTATTTTGTAAGTCATATTAAATTTCTTTTAAAGAAATACAAAGCAGTATATACAAAAATATAAGTATGCCTAGTTCCTTGTGAACTGAGACCTATAAAATCATTTCCCAAGGTGCCTTAAGCCTAAGATGTAAATGATTAATCAGTCAAGAAATATGTGTAAAGCAATTTACTATTTGTAAGAATAAAAGATTATAATCTGCCTAAATGTCTGTCTAGAAGGACATGGCTAAATAAATTATGGTGTATCAACATTATAGGAATTCACTACAACCCTATGAAGCAACACAGTAATTCTTTTATGGTAAGAGCAAACAATTTCCAAGAAGTATAGTTAAGTTAAAATGGCAGACTGTAGAGCATGTAATATATAACTATAATATAAATATATATAACAAAGAAAAAAATAAATATATATATTTGTTTGGTCGCATAGAGACTCACTCTGGGAGGGAATGCAAGAAACCGGCAATATTAGGTGTATCTGAAGAGGTGAACCATAGGGTGACAGGCAAGACTGGGGAAGGAAGGAAGTAGAGTTGCTCTAGGGACTGTTTTGCACCTTGTGAATATGGACTCATATGAATGTAGAGTCTATGAAAACAAATAAAAGCGAAGGAGTAGGCCAGTTGGAAGAAGAGGAAGAGGGGGAAGAATAAAAGACGAGAGTAGAGGGGCACCTGGTTGGCTCAGTCAGTTAAGCGTCCGACTTCAGCTCAGGTCATGATATCAATGTTCATGAGTTGGCACCCCATTTCAGGCTCTGTGCTGACAGCTCAGAGCCTGGAGCCTGCTTTGGATTCTGTGTCTCCTTCTCTCTCTGTTCCTCCTCCACTTGCTCTCTCTCTCTCTCAAAAATAAATAAATATGTAAAAAAATTTTAAAAAAAGAACAAGAGAGTAGTAAAGTTGTTTCTACAATCACGGTTGAGCAACAAAGGCAAGTGAGTGGGCTGGCTTAGTTTTCTAATGATGTGATTGGATCATAAAATTATTCAGACTCCTTATCAGGTTCATCTGGCCATATATGTAGATTTTTGGTATTTTTCCTTAAATTGCTTCAATGCCAGCAGAAATACTCAAGGTTATTAAAAAGATTGTGTACAACACAAAGGTGATAAAAACGAACAAGGAAAAATTATGGCCATGTGTGCCCAAATAAGCACGATCATGCCCTATGATAGCCAAAAGCTATTTTTATCTGGAATTCAAGTAAACAACCAGAAAACCCAGAATTTCTCCCCCCCACTTTTAGAATACTCATTTAGAATTCTCACTGAGAACACTCCACATCTGAGGCCCAGAAATGTTGACTCATCTAAGGTCATAGCTAGTGAGTGGCGAAGTTGGAAACGGACACAGGTAGTCTGACCTTGGACATACTGGTAACCGCTATGTTGTAGAATGAGAATCTAGTATCTGTTTCATAAAATTACTATGGATTAAAAGAATTAGCACATATATATACTTTATATGAAACTTTATATATGTAAGAAACATTATATATAAGAAACATTATATATATAGTATATATATATAGTGTATATATATAGTGTGTATATATATAGTATATATATATAGCATATATATATATAGTATATGTGTGTGTGTGTGTGTATATATATGTATATATGTATATATATATACATACATATATACATATATATGTATATGTATGTATATATATACATATATATATATGTATATATATATACACACACACACACACACACACACACACATATATATCAAGTGCCTTCTACTCACTGGGCTTTGCTCATTGTAGATAATCCATACATTGGAATTTTCATTACGGAAGAGGAAATAGAGAAAGTGCATTTTTTGCATCAAATGGACCTATATTTGGAGCCAGCTCTGCCATTTTGTAGCTGCCTCACTTGGCACAAATTCCTTAGCCTGTTTAATAATTCCACTGCATGTTTTGAGATCAGTTCAAATCATACAGCTTTTGCATATGACATGATATAATTCATGCTCATAATAGACATTTCTCAGACATTAAAAAAATCCAAAGTAAATTCTGAATCATTAAGGAAAGCATATTTTTAATTCATTTATTCAATATATATTGACTGTCCCCGCATACCAGGCACAGCATTGAACAACAAACCAAAATTCTCTGCTTTCGTGGAACTTAAAATCTATAGGAAGGAGACAGTCTAAAAACAAAGAAAAGAAATATATAGTATATTAGATGGTGATGAGTGGCAGTGGGGAAAAATAAAACAGTGAAGAGGAATAAGATGTGTGAAAAGTTAGGGGTTATTGACATTTTAGAGAATGCTTACGAAATGTCTCACTGAAAACTTGATACTTGAATCAAGATCTGAAGTTGAAGAAACAATACCTGTGCAGATGTAGGGAAAGAGTGCTCTGGACACAGAGAAAGGGAAGGGCAAAGGTCTGAGGCTGGCATAATGGGCGAACCTCAACATGGCCAGAATGGCTGGAACAGAAGGATTGAGGGAACAGAGTGGAAGATAAGGTAGAGACGTAACAATGAGGAGCAGGCTCTTGAACACCATTGTGAGGATCCGGCTTCTAATGCAAAGTAAATTGAATGCCTCTAGGGGCACCTGGGTGGTGCAGTTGGTTAAGCATTGAACTAAGGCTCAGGTCATGATCTCACGGTTCATGAGTTCAAGCCCCACATCGGGCTCTTTGCTGTGCACAGAACCTGCTTCAGATCATCTGCCCCCTCTCTGACCCTCTCCCGCTTGTGCGTGCTCTCTCCTCTTTCTTTCTCTCAAAAATAAATAAATAAAACTTAAAAAAAAAAACTTAAAAATAATGTTTTACATTGAATGCCCCTAGCAGGCTCAGAATAGAGGTTTGACATAATCTAACCTTAACACAACCACTGTGGGAGCTGTGTTGTGACTTAAGGAAATAGGGAGAATATGTAGGAGTGTTTTGCCATTACCTGAAAGACAGATGAGAGAGTTTGGTCCCTATTTGAATGCAGCAAAGGCTACGAAAGGGATAGGAGAGTGGATATATTTTTGAAACAGAGACAACAAAATATACTAGTGGACTGGTGTGGAGAAAATGGATAAGCAGGTTTGGGGATGAGGGGGGATGAAAATCAGTTTTAGACACATTAACTTTGAAATGCCTATTAGACGTCCAAGGAACTATGTGGATTTGGCAGTTGGTAATACGTGTCTGGAGAGGTCCCTGTGGAGTATAAATGTGTTAAACATAGTTCAACACTGGATATATTTCATTTTAATCCCATGCAAATTGCTCACCCAGTCAGATGGATGTATGGCATAGCAGCTCTTCCTTAAATAGAACAGTCAATTAAACAGAACACTGGACTCCCCAGTCAATTTGGATAAATTATGAGACTAGCAATAGGAAGCTTGCAAAAACATCTGGGCACCACCACTTATGTATTAAATTGAGCCAACACTTGAGAATAAAATTCCAGTGTTTTATTTTTGTTTGTATGAAGGCCTTAGAATGAGTAAAAAGGACATGAGGGGGGCAACTCCAGAATAACAGATCAAAGACACTGACAGTCCCCAAATGCTGAAGAAAAATCCTTCAATCCAATTAAAGTTGGGAAAATCCCGTAGAAGCAACAAAACTCCGGTAATAGTTCGGTATTTAGCAGGTTAATAATAAAGTGCTACACAAATAGCACTAAAGTCTATTTCACACTTTAGTGTGTGGTGTGCAGATGTGCCATTATACAAGGTGCTACACTCAAAGTGGAGGATTTCATTATGCTCCTGCAATGGTTTCAGTCCATGTGGTTCAGGTAAATCCATTTAATATATATTGGCTCCTATCTATGTGCAACTGCTAGTCGTATATTTCTAGTAATGGGAAGGCGTCTCCCTTAGACAACTCTGCTTCTCACAACTCCACTTATCTTCAGAGTTCCTCTCCCTCATGACTTCTTTCCCAAACTTTCTAAACCCATGTGATATCGTCACATTTTCCCTAACCCTTGAGCTTTTTGAACCACTCTCTTTGGAGCATCTGGAACAGTGGTTCACAAAGAACAGACACTGAAGAAACATTTACTGAATGGGTGAATGAATAAATGTCTTAAAGAAAAAAAGCACACTCTACCTTCTCTTTGCAATTACCAATGAGTATTTTCATACTAAACACTCTGAGAAGTCCTGCCGTAAGTGACATCCATTTTAACTTCACCTTTCCCAAGCTTATTTAACCTCCTCACGCTTTCATCTCTTAACCTACTTACATAGAACACTTTCTGGGAAGCATGCTTTGGGGAATGCAAAAATGGGAGATAGGCTACTAATGGACTAGAAAATTTGATATTTAAAAATATTATCGGCCACGTTGTAATTTTAAAGTTCAATCAAAATAGCAATGGCCCAGGTTTTTTGTTACACTCTGTGTATCATCATGAAAATATTTATAAACTCTAAATATCTATGCCTCCTTCTTTATGTACATGATGCATTAGGGGTGTAAGATAAGAAGAAAATATGCATTTCTCTGTACTTTATTAGGAGTAAATTCCTAGGATGTTAAATCACCGACAATTAGAAGTGATTAAAGAAAACCAAAAAAGAATTGATTTGGAGTTAGATAACCAAAGCAAGGCAATCGCTGCAAACTCCCTTTCACTTATATTTATAGTGTATAGGTAGCAGGAATTGAAGATATCGATGACCATGATTCATTACTCTTAGCTCTTTAAGTAACATCTCCTTGCTGAGTACTCAAACTAAAAGTTTGAATTGCTCTGTTCTGCAATTGAATAAATTAAAAAGTTTGGGGTGGGGGAAGGAAATGAAAAAGAAAGAAAAAGATGTGCTATAGTTTTCAGTGTTGGTATTCCCATAGAGTAGGTATCAGCAAACTTGAAAGAAGGGCCAGACAGTAAATATTTTGGAATTTGTGGGCCATATGGTCTCTGTTATAACTACTCGGGTCTGCCACTGTAGCATGAAAGTAGCCAATGCACTAAAGAATGGATGTGAAAGTGTTTCTGTAAAATATTATCTATGCAAACAGGCAAGGGGCTGGATTTGGCACAGAGTAATAGTTCGCTGACCTCTGCTATTCAGAACAAAAGCTCCCCACTCTATAGCTCTAAGCATGTGTGAGAGCACGCGACCTCTAGTATGTTGGGCTTTAAGAGGTTCCTCAAAATCAAATAAATATATTTTTACATTTG
The DNA here is from genome assembly GCF_018350215.1 of Panthera leo. NCBI lineage: Eukaryota > Metazoa > Chordata > Mammalia > Carnivora > Felidae > Panthera > Panthera leo. The sequence continues at coordinate 111,299,324 of NC_056687.1, forward strand.
GTCAACATCAGTGCTCTAGCTTCTCATTATGATCTCATTATTTTAGCCATTTCTTTGGTTTAACATCTTCCCACAAAGATTCTTCTTAGAAAACACAGTAACACATTAACATTCATTAACTCATTTATTTATTCATGTGGGGAGATCATTAGTAGATGGTCTGTAGACAAGGTTTATTTGGGGAGTTGATGAAAAAATGAGGCAGAGAAAGGGAAGCTGAGGGGCATCCAGGCCTCTCTGGAAATGCAGGTTACTTGAGGAAGAACCAAGGAAGGGAAGGGGACATAAGCAAAGCAGAGGGTAGGGCTTGCCAAAATCCCACCTCATTTGTTCTGTCTCCCTAAGGCTGTTCCTGGTCGTTCTACTGAATGTGGTACTTCTCGACCCAGCAATATGGAATGTTTGTAACATATGCTTGGGGGGATAGGAGAGGAGAGGCAGAGTAGGAACTAATGTCCTTTTTGGCACATGGGGCCTTTTTTCTTATTGCCTGGTATATGGAGCTCACTAAATGAATGCTTGGAGTTTTGAGTTATGTCACCTCCACTTCTAAAGAGGTGAAATTTCACATTTCTTGGTCTAGTCCTATTTTATTGCTTTCTTTTCAATTCTTTCTCCTCCCTTCCAATGACCAACGTGACAGAATGATGGAAAAAAGAGGGAAAGGAAGATGGTAGGATGATACTTTGGAGAAACTGAGAAGCTGGAGCAAGAAATAGGACAGTTCTGATTTTCTTCTTCTCATTTCAGCCTCTGTTCTGACATGAAACCTAACAACTACTACAGAAATAAACAAGTTTACTTTAACATATCTCAGCAAGGACTATCTTAAACATCAAAAACAATCTTATTTTTGGTTTATTTAATTTGACAAAAGGAAAGGAGCCGTCCAATGAAAATTTAGGACTAATTTTTAATGTAACTATAATATGTATAAATAGATGTGAAAATCTGTTTGTGCTTTACCATGGACAGTTTTCAACTTCTCAATCATTAATGTCCTCATTATGCATTGGAATTTGGAATTTCTGTTTTTAAAGAAGTCTTTTTGAGATCAAAGTAAACTATATATATACCCCCGTGAACCATGTATGTTAATACACAAGATTCTGATACAAAATTTGTATCATGGCAATTCAAATTTATCTTGCCCAACCAGTGGAAACATAGGATGCTCTGTTAATAAAATATCCTATAAGAAAATAAATGTCATTTATTTTTGAAAATTATTTAACTTGATGGAAATAATCATATATTTGTAATATTTGGAAGATGAATTTCTTTGCTTGGCACTTCATATAGAAAATGTGTTACCATGAATATGAGCATTATTCATAATATAAACAAAACATAAAAATTTAATTTAGAATGCCAATGAAAATATGATTCATAATCCCACTATTTTTCTTATTCTCAGGTTTCTTAAATGATCTGTCATGGCTTCTGAGTTACAAATATGTAGAATCAGAAACAATACAACATGGCCCAGCAAATGAGTCCAGATTTTCATCAACTACAAATCCCTTTTCATTTGCTTGCATATGTTTCTGTTTTATTTTTAATATTTTTCTCCAGATTAAATTTCAGACTTTCCCCGCCCCATTTTTACACAGCGTAACACTTAGCAATGAGCTAAAAGAATCCATGTACTAAATACAATAACAGATCCAAATCAATTACCCTATAATGCTCTTGACCTGGCTGATGTGATCTGAAGAAATGTGTTTTCATTTTTTGTACAGTTTTGCTCCAGCAACTCAGAGGATAAGTAGAACTACTGAACGTTTAAGATGAGAAACTTCACTTTCTCTTCAAAAGGCAAAGAATTTGGAAATACACAGAAAGGACTTAAAGAGGTCATCTCACCCTTTCTTTATCCTAATGACACATAAAGTTAATTGTTGGATGAATCCCCAAATATACTTTTCTCTAAGAAAACAATGCAAAAGATGCTGGATGTATGTATATTTAAAGCAAAAAAAAAAAAAAAAAAAAAAGACAGGGAGGCAATGAATACGAAATGACCCCTGTGAAGTCTATTACATCTTTCAATCTAGCCAGACCCCAAGAGTCTCAACAACCAGGTGATGAACATGCTCCTTTAATGACCTGATTCACCACTGTCAGCAAAGGTGACATTGAAATCATAAGAGCATTTCTATATTCTAATACCAGTGGTGAAAAAAGATCCCCTTCTCTTCCACAGTGATCTATTTGAACTTGTACTATGGTTTCATTAGTATCAGGCTGCGAGGATCCCACTCCCACAACACGTACATTGCTTGTAGTGCTCACGTGGTTTCTTACCCCATTACTCAATGCTCTTAATGCTCTAAAGCCTCACAAATCCAATCTTACTCATGAGATTGCCCACAAGTAGCTTTCCATTTCTCAATCTTCTAGGACATTGACTTCAACATATGCATTAGTGCTTAAAAAATATTATGTATTTTTGTCTAAACATTTCACAACGTTGAGGAGTATAAATCTCAACTTCCCAACAAATGGAAATTGCATTTGATTCAAGTTTTATCTTGAAACACATATGTGTTTTGAAGTAGATTATTTTAGTGGTTAACACATAATGTTTTAAACAGACGTTTTAAAGGGGGAAGGGGGAAGGAGGAAGGAGAAATTTTCTTACCAATGGCTTTTTGCTTTAATTCCCCTTATAAATGTTTGATATGAGACAGATTCAGGGTGACTAATGGCAGGAAGGGTCACTGTATTTAGAGGAGGTTGTACAAAGAGGAAAATGCTAAAGAATTCTCAGAACCATTTCCTGTTTCACAGTTTCTCTGTCTCTGCAAATGGGTAGGATTCCTTCTTATTTTATTTTTTCCTTCTTTGCTCCTGGTGTTTGATTTGTATTATTTGAATCTTTGTTGTTTAACATACAGACATTTAAAAAAATTTTTTAATGCTTTATTTATTTTTGGGGAGAGAGTGTGACTGGGGTAGGAGGGAGCAGAGAGAGAGAGGAGGACAGAGGAGCCTAAGTCTCCATGCTGACAGGCTGACAGCAGCAAGCCCAGATTCCTGGCTCAAAGTCAAGAACTGAACCATGAATTCACAACCTGAGCAGAAGGCAGATGCTCAATGGATTGAGCCACCTAGATGCCCCAACACACAGACATTTTGAACATTATTTATGTTGATAACTTTTAAAGAGAGTTAGATTTAATTTTAACTGAAACCAAACTTCTAATTATTATTTCCCAGTTTTCACTCCACAATCCCACTGACTAAAATGATGGCTCATAAAATTTTTGAGCGGTGTCCCCATCTCTATTATGGAGAGAAATATTTGGGAGAGCAATGTGTTCACAGATCCTTCCATTAAAATACAAAACAATCAATGGCTTGACCTCTCAGGTTTCTAATTTGTAGATTCTGGGAACAAAGTGTTCTTAGGAATACTTAAATTTAATAAGTGCACTCTTAAGTTTGCTGAAAGTTAAGTCCTCAGTTTATAGAGGTATCAATCTCCTTCACAAAGAATTGATCTCACAAGGGTTGCTACTTTTTCATAAGAAACAGATTCTTTCTTGGAAATAAGCATGTGTTCTTCACCAGAGAGAAAAATGAAAGGTGGAATCTCTATGCCCGTCATCTATCTCTCTCCCTCCATTCATTCAGCATTTGAGAGAATTCATATATAAGGATGTAAGTATATCCAAAGGACATAAGTATACTTGGCAGGATTCCATATCTGCATAGAGGAATAGTAGCTGTAAGGTAGGAATAGTAGCTGTAAGGTAGGAATGATTGCAGTATATTTGCACAACAGAAAGAAATCAGTGTGGCCTGAACACACAGAACAATAAAGAAGGTATATTCCGCTTAGATTATAGTGGGTAAACAAAGAATGAGCGTGTTTGGTGAGAGGATACTGGGGACAGACAGGAAGCTTTCACAGTAGAAAGTTCATAAAGTAAAACACAATTAAGTGAAAGGTGAATAGAAGTTCACAGGGTAATAGAAGGGAGAGGTCATTCAGTCAGAAGGTGCTGCTAGGCTCAGGCAGAGAAACATGAGAGAGCAAGATATACCTTGGGCAATGCAAGTTCGTCTATATGGCTAGCGTATAGGGCAGTGACAAAAGTAGCAAAAACAAGGCGGCAAAGAAGGGAAGGTAGGCATTATCGGTTAGGATTGGTAATGGCCACAAATAACATGAACCTAAACAGTGGCTTAAATACTTAGGAATTTAGTTTTCTGACAAGAAGTTTTGTAGTAAGCACTTACCAACCTTGATCCAACAGCTTAATTATATCAAAGCTAACGGTCAGCCTCTGGGCCATCCCTCATGGGATCAACATGGCTGCAGCAGCTCCAACCATGTCACCCCTACTGCATGTTAAATGCACAGAGCAAGGGGTTGAATGGCACAGGAAAAGACTTTTTCTCTTATACTACTTCTTTCTCATCAGGAAGAAAAATTCTTTCCCAGAAACACTCTAGAAAAACTCCCCTTATGCTGAGGTATCATGGCCACCTTTGATGAGAAATTCAGGTTTCCTATTATCAAGGTATCTCAGTCTGATAAGTAAAGATTTTCTTAACAAGGAAGAGAGAGTGGAAATACCTACTATGGTGGCAACAATAGAGTCTGCCAGATTAGGAGCTGATGATGGAGGTTCTTAAGATTTCCTCATACTAAGATATAAGCCTCCCCCTGTGGGGTACGGGCTTTTGGCTGGAGCCTCAGTCTATGATAGCCTAATGGCCAGCACAATTTTTGTTCCCTTACATCTCCCATTTAAAACACTTTTGCTGTCATTTGGCTTCACTTTTTCCCTACTTTTGCCCTCTATCTCTTGGTTTTACAGATAAAATATTGCCTAATTTTTTATTGGTTTTTAAACTAATACATTCAAATCCAATAAATAAAAAATCCACTGGAATTGAGTTCTTTCTAAGCAGTTTTACTGGACAGATTTCTAATAGACTTTTCTCTTGGGCCACAAATGTGAACACAAGTATCATTTACACTACCTTATTAATCATTATGCAAACAATGAGTCATATATATGAATTTTTCTTTCAGGAAAAGTGAAAATGATTCTCACAGGAGAATATAGAAAATATGAAGAGTGATATCCTATTTTGTTTCCAAAAGTGAAATACTTAATGGCCTACATTTCTTATTCAACTCAGAAAAAGATACAAGGCTAACAAGTTCACTCATGATGAAAATCATTTCCTGCATTTCATTAGCTTTGCTCTTTTATGCTACATTAAGTAAAGGAGTCTAAATAAATTCCTGTTTGCTCAGAAAGATCTCTCAATTTATGCCACAGGCAATTTGGTTTAGGGTTTGCTTCTTCTGCCTTAAGAAAAAAAAAAGGTGATAAATTCTTATTACAAAGATCAATCTACGATTGAATGCATTGTCCATTTACTCCTTGTAGCAGTTAGTATTTTTTTTTTAACTATGGACTAAATGACAGTATGCTAAGTAGATGAGACCCATTATGAATTTACAAGCAAGGTTGAGTAATACCCACTATGAAGTTCTGGCTTGTCGCAAAAACAGGAAATGGCTTTGCAAAGCAGGGAGCCTGTAATTTGTCAATTTAGCTCCTTTACAATGTAGATTCTACCAAAGATTTCTGGATTCCTCCCTAGTGACCCCTACCCAGAACATCCATGTGACCAGGAGTTTTTTTTAACTTGTTCAGCATGAGGACTTTTCCCCCTGATATCTATATAATGTTCAGTTAACATCAATGTTCATTTAGTATGTATGGTTAAGAAAACACAGAGTGATAAGAAGCTAACATACATCTAGTAACATTTAAAAATGCATTTGCTGACTTTGGGTTAAATGTGAAGATCTGACTGCAGGTGATTATCTCCTCTTTCTCCCAAACACCACAAAAATGGCTTAAATAATGAAAAATATTTTAACTAATAAGGACAAAGGGAAAAAAAGAAACTGTAACTCCAGAAAAACCATTAGAGTAAATTTTTGAAAGTAGAATAAGGTGGAGGAGAGATAATTGACATAGCAGAACAGAGAATGTCCAAAGCTAATTGACCGCACAAGGGGGTTCTGATGGAAAATGAGCTCGTTTACCTCACAAATCCCCCAAGTCTCTGTATGTGGGAAAGTAAGTGTGGAGAGTGGAAGTTAGTCTTAAAGACTGACTACTCAGAGACTGTTTGAAGTCTCAAAGCTCCTCCAAAACAAGCACACTAAAAGGAAAAAAGGAAAAAAAAAAAAAGTTTAGTCTCTGGAGAAGTTTTCAGGAATCAGGGAACACAAAGCAGCATAAAAGTTTAGGAGGAAAACAGGATGACAAAACTGGTCTACACACATCTCCTTCTCTACCCAGAGCCCCTTTCTTCTGCTCTGCTTTTAGAGTAATTGTTGCCATGTTTATGTTTGTCTGGAAGAAAACTGGAAGATAGTCTGTGGGAAAAAAAAAAAAAATCGAAAGCCCAAGATAAAAGACCTCTAGATGTTTAGGAGTTGCCCAAAGACATGTAGACGTTTACTGTTAAGTGCAGCAGGCTAGTTGAATCCTGTCCCCGGCCCCAGGCCTCTCTCCAACCACTCAGAGCTTCTTAGAAGCTTTTCGCACTTCGATCATATATATGTTTACTGAGGGAGTAACATACAGAAGAAATCCTTTCCCGTGACAAAGAGAAACCAAAACAAACAAACGTTTCTAAAAATAGGACCCAGTGAAAACAGATACACAGGTCAAAAAATATCACATCCATAAAATAAGAACAGAAAACTATTTTATAAAAGGCAAGCAGAGAAAAACAAATTGGAAATTAAACTACAGAATAAAAAAAGAATCACTCCAAGTCACAAGCCTCAATAAAGTAACCCAAACAACAGAGATGGAAAATAATAATAAAGAGATTAGAAAATTAGAGGATTATTTTCTGTGGCTCAACATCCAATTAGGAAACATTATAGAGAAAGAAGAGGAGAGGAAAGGAAATGATCAAATAGATAAAACAAAAAATATCTCCCAAACTGAAGGGCTTGTGTCTTTAAGGTAAAGCACACTGAACGTTCAGTAAAATTCATGATATAAAATAGCCACACGAAGGCATAGTATTAAGAAGTTTCAGAACACCTGGGGTTGAAGGGTAGAATTTAAAACACAAAACAAATATTCATCAGACTAGTAACGTTAGAATCCAAAAGACAGATGAATAAGAGTATTGAAAATTCTAATGAAAAAGTACTTTAAGTCTATAATTTTCTAGCCAGTAAAGATATCAGTCACATGGGAGGATTGGATAAAGGTATATTCAGATCTGTAATAATCTGAAACCTTGGATCTCATACCCTCTTTCCTAGGAAGCTCCTGAGGTTTATCATTCATAAAAAAGAAGCTAGGAAAGCAGGACAGAGAAAGAAAAGGGATTCAGGGACCAGTTCATTCCTCACAGGAGATGAGAAAGGGAACTTTTGGCATGACTATTTTAAGTCTAAAAAGCTATTAGTTTATATTAAAGCAAGAAATAGATATCCATAGGAGACAGATCATTAGTTAAAATCAGCAAGCAAAATAAAACTGAAATGTCAGGGATTGATAGATGATTTGAAATATTTGAGCCTTTGGAAAAGTATTGCCTGGCATTTAACAGATGTATTAGAGCATCTGCAAAAAGTAATCAGTGGTAACTACATAAAAAGGTAAATAGTTTGAAATAGAATATAGTAGTAATCACCTTTAATATAAAAAGTCATATGAGAATGAAAACCCAATAAACATACACTGCTGTTTCAGCAGTGAATAATATTCATTTACTATCAAGGTCTTAATGTTTCCTCCCAAATTCGCACGTTGAAGTCCTAATGCCTCATATGATAGTATTAGGAGGTAGAGCCTTTGGGAGGTATTAGGTCATGAGGGTGGAGCCTTCATGAATGCAGTTAATGTCCTTATAAAAGAGGCCAGAGATCCCTCACCTTTCCACCACGTAAGGACACGGTGAGAAGTTGGCCAGACGTCTGCAACTCAAAAGAGAGCCTTCACTAGATCTCAACAATGCTGACATCTTGGACTTCAAGCCGCCAGAATTGTTAGAAATAAATTATGTCATTTATAAGCTACCCAGTCTGTGACACTTTGTTACAGCAGCCCAAATGGACTAAGACATAAAATAAAAATAATGTAAAGGCTGGCTCCTATTTTATCCTAGATGGGAGAAAGGAAGAGTAAGGGTGGTTAAGAGAACCAAATTCTGAATTATACTCAGTACTCCAAATACCTTGAATCTTTTTAAACCCTCTGCTTAGTATAATACTTCCACGCCCGACAATGTTCAAAGACCCTCTTTTAAATGTCTCCCGAAATCTGCTGGGAACTTGCCCTTCTTGCAAAGATGAAATGTCTCTGCATGTCATTTTGCCAATTGGATTGCTTGTTTTTATTTGATATTTTTTATTGAAGTATAATTCTGGTGTCTGCCAGTTTCTTAAGCAGACCTCCACCAGGTCTTCTGCTTTCAGAACTACATGGTCTACTATTTTCAGAAGTATTTGATGTGATCAGCTGCTGAGAGCTGGGGTGGGGGCGGGGGGTCGCTCGGAAGAAAAAATTGGGTAACACTTCTGTGAAGGTTTCAGCTCTTTTGTGATGGCTAGCTCAGATGCTCTTTAGTCACCTCCTTACAAATTCTTGAAATTCTGGGGCACCTGGCAGCTCAGTTGTTAAGCATCCGACTTTGGCTCAGGTCATGATCTCACGGTCCATGAGTTAAAGCCCCATGTCAGGCTCTGTTTTGACAGTTTGGAGCCTGCTTCAGATTCTGTGTCTCCCTCTCTCTCAGCTCCTCCTGTGCGCACGTGCTCTCTCTCTCTCAAAAATAAATAAACATTAAAAACATTATAAAAAATCCAAATTCTTGAAATTGTGTTGCTATTATCTACAGTGTGTTCTTCTATGTTCTTATACATCACTGTCTTTTTTAACTTTGAAATAATTGCAGAGTAATAGGAGATTGCCAAGAAAGGTACAGGGAAGTCCTATCCATACTTCCCTCAACTTCCCCCACTGTTAACATTTACAATGTTAACTATGATGCAATATCAAAACCAGGATATTAACACTGGCACAAACCACAGAGCTTTTCAGAATCCATCAGTTATGTGTGCATTTATTTGTGTATGTGTCTATGCAAGTTATCACATATATAGGCTTGGGTAACCATTACCACAATCAAAATGCTGCTGTACCATCACAAGACTCTCTTTATAGCCACACTCATGCCCTCCCCTGACTGCTAAATCCTGACAACAACTAATCTGCCATCCATCTCCGTAACTACGTTATTTACATGGTACATAAATGGACTCACGTAGTATGTATCTTTTCAAGATTGACCTTTTTCTCATTCAGCATAATTTCCTTGAGGCTCATCCAAGTTGTTGCGTACATTAGTAGTTCATTCCTTTTCATCACTGAGTAGTACTCCGTGCTATGATGGTACCACAGTCTGTTTAACCATTCATCCACGTGCAGGACATTTGAGTAGTTTCCAGTTTTTAGCAATTATCACTAAAGCTGCTGTGAATATTTGTGCACCAATTCCTGTGTGGAGATTAATTTTCATTTCTCTGGGATAAATGCCCAAGTGTTCCATTGCTGTGTCATATGGTAACTCCATTATTAGGTTTAAAGGAAACTTTCAAACTATTTTACAGACTGGCTGTACTATAGTACATTCACACCAGCAATATATGAGCAGTTAAATTTCTCTGCCTTCTTACCAGCATTTGGTGTTGTCACTATTTTTTTATTTTATTTTAGCCTTGTGGTAAGGATGCAGTGACATCTAATTATACTTCTAATGTGCATTTCTCTAATTGCTCATAATGCCAAATATGTTTATATGTGTTTGTCATCTGTATATTCTCCTTGATGAAATGTCTCTGCATGTCATTTTGCCAATTGGATTGCTTGTTTTTATTTGATATTTTTATTGAAGTATAATTAATATACAGTGTTATGTTAGTTTCAGGTATACAATAGAGTGATTTAACAATACAATACTCAGTACTCATCACAACAAGTACCTGTTTTGTTTGTTTTTTTTATGTTGAATGTTGAGAGTTCTTTAAGTATTCTGGATATAAGGTCTTTGTAAGATAAGTAACTGACTCACAAATAATTTCTTCCAGTCTGTAATTTGTCTTTTCATCCTTATAACAGGGTCTTTTGCAGAGAATGAGGTTTTTTAATATTGAAGAGACCTTGTGTATGTTTTTCCTTTTATAGATCCTGCTTTTGGTGTCAAGTCTGAGAATTCTTTGCCAGTCCCAGATTTTGTAGTTCTTCCTCCTACGCTCTTTTCTAGAAGTTTTATAGTTCTAGATCCATTTTGAATCCAATTGTGTAAAAAGTGTGAAGCATAGGTCAAGGTTATTACTTATTTTTTCTCCCAATGGATGTTATGAGAAATCATTGTTATCAAATCATTCACTGAAAAGGCTATCTCTCTTCCACTGAATTGCTTCTGCTCCTTTGTCAAAAACTAATTGAGTATATTTGTGTGTATCTCATTCTGCTTCTCCATTAACCTATGTGTCTGAGTCTCTACCACCATACCGCCATCTTGATTGCTGTGTAAATGCCTTTTTAACATCTCATTATTGTTTCTTTGGCAAGGATTCAGGAGGTAAACACATAGGTTTGATCCATTATTTTTTACTAAAAAATACTTTCTAAATGTCTTTGTTATTTTTTCACTAGCTGTGGTAAAATTTGTTGATTTCATGCAGTTAAAAATAGTATAATGGAAAAATGGTTTGTTAATATTTTAGTTACCAAAACAGTATAGGATCTATACATATTTGAAAAAGAATACATAAGTATATGACAAATGCTAAGAGGCTATAAGAATAAAATAATGCCAAATCAGAGAAGAAACAATATATTTCCCTAGAAGTGAGGTGGGGGGTAAGAGAAAGATTAAGAAAACAACCAGAAAAAAATGACACATGAATTGGGTTCTCCTATATGTAAAGAGGGTGTGAATAAGGGAATGAGTAGTTGTTTCACAAAATTAATTTCAAACCGTAGCCTCAAAGAACTTCTGCCTCTAGTCAAGATAGAAGGAATTGGGTTTACCCTCATGCCTGAAACAACTAAAAATTAAAAAAAAAAAATGGATGAAACAATGGCACAAAAGACAATGCACATCAGACAACAAAGGACAGTGATCCTTCCAAGTTGGGAACAAACATGGTGAGTCCTACAACTGCCCCAGTTTCGTGCCTGGGGCTTAGGCAAATGGAAGAGAAAACCCAGGCAAAGCCCAGTATCACTCTAAATGGAGGAGACAGAACATTGAGTCCGGAACAGCCAAGGCAGCTAGAGTTTACAAGGCAGACTATCAGATATTTGGGTAGTGAGAGTTGCAGGGAATGAAAATTTTGGAAACCAGCAGGTTTCCCTGAAGGGTTCAAAAGATAGTGATCAGCACATAAATGGGATCTCAGGGAAAGAACCACAAGAAAGAGACCATACAAGACCAGGAATAGCACCTCTCTCTACCCAATAGCCAAAGTAGAAGCACCTCATAATTTAGGGGCATTAGATAGAGTTCGAAAAATGTCTTCCCTCATCGTTAGGAAAATATTAGTCTTAGTTCTCATCCCATCTAACAAAGCTCACAAGCAATGCCCAAAAGGACCAAACTCTCCAAATCACCACATGAAGAATAAAAGTGGAAAATACTCAGATATAGAAAGGTTAAATTCATGAGGTCCAGCAACCAATAAAAAAAAAAAAAAAATAGGCATGTAAAGAAGCATGAAAATAAACAACCTGTGAAGAGAAAAATCAATCAACTGACCCAGAAATGAAGTGGAGTGGTATAATGTTACTGTCTTGGTATTCCCCGAAGGCATTAGGAAGTGAGGTACTTTTCATTGGGATGATTAAACATGGAAAAGGTGAAAAAAATGTAAAGTGGAAAGATAGAATTCAGTGGAAGTGAAAGGTGAAAGCTGTTAAGTAGTCACAAATATTTGGTGGGATGCTAGTTTTCCTACCTTTCAATGAGAAGGGATTGGAAGCAAATTTATTAAAATCTTAAAGCATATTGCAGCCCCAGGAAGCTCAGAGATTTAAGGACGCTGGCAGCCGACTTTTGGGTTATCTTTGCAAAAGTAATTTAATTTTAGAATGTGGAATATTTGGGGCACCTGGGTGGCTCAGTCAGTTAAGTGTCCGACTTCAGTTCAGGTCATGATCTCGGAGTTTGTGGGTTTGAGCCCGGCGTCAGACTCTGCTGACACCTCAGAGCCTGGAGCCTGCTTCGGATTCTGTCTGCCTCTCTCTCTCTCTCTCTCACCCCTCCTCCACTCACACTCTGTGTCTCTCTCTCTCAAAAATAAATAAACATTATTATTATTTTTTTTTTAAAGAACATGGAATACAGAGAAACAGCACTGGACCTTTGTACCAAGGACTCCTGCAGTGGTGTAGGATTTACTGGAGGACCCAGAGACTCCATCTGGACCCTAATCAATACCGGACACAATTACATGGTACTAACAGGTGTTAACTAACCTCTTCCTTTTCCTGTTTGCCTTCATGTAAGGCATAAAGAGGTAAAATAGACAATTTTATCAAATCTACTCCCTGCCAATTACAAGAAAGGCATAAATAGACAAAAATCTATTGCTTTGAAACTCTCCATTGCTTGGAAATGGTGGTATTGAAACTGAAAAATGTAGCTGCTAAGCTTGCTGGGCTTCCATGGGCTTGGACCTTGGCTGTCTCGCTGTCCTTCCCTGCTCTTGCAGGATCCAGGCACCAACCTAGGTAGTCATTGCTGCCTTTGCAGACTTCTACAAAGGTCTCTACAGACCTCTCTGCAGCATAGAGTGCCTCACAACCTCCTCCCTGCGGGGCCCATAGGACTAAGAATAAAACTCCTCAACAGCCATCCCAGAGGACACTTAGAACCTGCACAGGAAAAGCAACTGAAATGTAGAACAAAACACAACAAACCACAGTAAAATCTGACCGACTCATTTATTATCTAACCAATCCTTAGTTAAACAATGTTCTTTCACTTTAAATGTTAATTCAGATTTGGGGGAGAAAACACAGTCTCTAGCATTTCTTTTTGGCAGTTTGAGTTCTGCCCGTGATAATAATAAAAATTACTGTTATTTTAAAGGGCTTATTTAATTAGCAAAACTGAAGGTTGGATTCAATTGAAATACAGCTAAAAAATATCATTTCAGGTGAGAACAACAACATTCTTCTCCTTTCCAAAATAGTAGCAGGTAGAATTGTAAGATCTTGACCAGGCCAGATTAAGGGGTGAGTCAGCTGGGCCTTTGCCCAGGGCACCAACCTATAAGGGCACAGAACAAACGTTGCCCTCTGTTGGGGAAGGCGTATTTATAGAACTCCACTCTGTGTGAATGTAATATGATGATAAAAGGACTATTTTGTAAAGCTACTTGGGATGGGACAGGTGAGATCCCACAAGGTGTTGCTGAGAAGCTAGGCAAAAACTAAAAACAAAACTTTTATTTTGCCCCGCTTGTGTACCATTTGGAGGCTTAGGAGAATTACACGTGCCAACGACTGGACGCTGACTCTATTCAGTTTTCTTTTTTAAAAGGAACCCAGCCTCAGCCTTTAGTTCTGTTGAACAAATATTTAAAGAAAATCAGTGTCAGAGGGTGTCTAATACTTATATGCTGATGTGCGATATTATTAAGTTACCACACATCTCGCCCTGAGATTCAGCAATGCAAACCATGTCTATCCGGCCATGTGTGACTGAAAGAGAGAAATAAGTAAGATGACATTTACATGACTAGCTCACCAGATATGAAAAGGAATGAATAATACCAAATCGCATTTTAGCAGAAGTAACACAGTGCACGTGTTCAATAGTTACCCGTCAATAGGCTTATTCCACCTGTCCTAACATACTGTCTAATCTGACTGATGAGAAGTATTAAAGTGTTACCCTACGCATTTTAGCACATCGCCTGCTATTCCTGGTTGATTTGTAAGCCGAGAAAATCTCTGAGGCAGAAAGTCAGTGAAGAAGTCGGGAAAACCAGAGGCCTGTCTTCTGCAGAAATTGGAGGAAAAGTAAGTTGCAAAATTAATGGAATGTCTTGGCGTCCAATAAAGAGTAGGTTATGCTGCAACAGAGTAGGACCTATGCATGTACCTGTTCATTCACTTAACATATAGAATCAAGCACTGACGTTTACAGTCCCGTTCATTGTTCTTGGCACTGGGGAAATAGCAAAGAAGAAAACAAAGTCCTGTTATTATAGCGATTTCATTCTGGAGAGCAGAAAAGGTAATCTAGTAACTATATACAGTATGTCAACTAACGATGAGTGCAATGGAGAAAGATAAAGTAGAGTGACGGGAAGGACCGTGTTGGAGGAGGGGGCTGGTTGATTTGCTGTTTTATTTTTCATAGAGTGATCTAGGAAGGCATCACTGATAAGATAACATTTAAGCAGCGAAGTGTAAGAAGTGAGAGTGAGCCACGGGTTTGTCAAGGAGAATGTTTGTTTGTTTGTTTTTGTAAAAGGAGCAGCAAGTGAAAGAACTAGGGGCGTTAGTGCATTTAGTCAACAGGAAGGAGGCCAGGGAGTGCAGACATCAGAGAACAAAGGGGAGAGCGGTGGGGGAAGAGGTTGGAAAGCTAGCAGACAATCCAAGTGATGGAAGTCTTATTGCTTATTGCTGGGACTTTGGATTTGAAATAGGAGGCCACAGAAGCGTTTTGGCAGGAAAGTGACATGATCTGGCAAATATTTTTTAAGGGCTTGCTTTGCTGCTATGGTAAGCCTGCATTGTAGAAGGGAGGTAGGAAAGAGGCACAGAGGTCACTTAGGAGGCATTTCAATCAAACAATGGAGGAAAGATGAGAACTTGGGTGAGTATGGTAAGACGCCGCCATGCCCCGGATGTGTGGTGAAGGAAACCCCCATAGCTCATAGCTCGTGGTAACTTAGATATGGGGTTGGACAGGAAGTGAAGTGTAAAGAAAGAAAAGACTCCTGGCAGCGGGGAGGATATCTTATCTTTAGAGAAGAGGCTTCCAAATGTGATAGTTACCTATTTATTCAAAGCCTTCCTAATAAAAAGTATTTCTGGGGCAAGTTCTCCTTCAAAGAGACCCATGAAATTATTATTTAGTGAGATATTGGGGGGGGGGTGATGAATTTGAAATGAATTTACAACAACTAAATTTTTAACAACTATTTATTTACAACTAAATTTATAGCAGCAGTTCAGTGTCTACAAACCTTAAGACTGCTTTAGGGAGCATTATCTGCATGATTTCAGTAATATGCAATCATAAGGAAAGCATTTCACTAAAGGGACATTAAGATGATATACATATAGGAAAGAAAATCAATTTTTTACAGATTCAGTTAAAATTTTTTTCAAAGCGGTAAAAGTAAGAAGGCACCATAAATTCAAAAGTATTAGGAAATAAAATCTGTATTTTGACTGGTTGAGTGTTCAAATATGTTTTAAAGATTTTATTTAATCCTTTATATATAGTAAGTAGTGGCAGTAAATATTTTTTTTAAGTGATACAGGCTGTGGAATCAGTCAAAAATTTTTATATCTTCCAAGGTAAGTGAGAGATTCTGTGGGGTTTTTGTTTTTGTTTTTTGCTTATTAAAAAAATTTAGAAATAACTTGCAAACAATTCCAGTGATGATGGAGGAAACTAAAGTTACAAGGAAAATTATAAATGAGGTCTACTTTGAAGCCAACAAGAACATGAGCTGGGCCAGGTTAACAGAGAAAAAGATTATAGGCAGTTCAAGGCTGAGGTGACAATTCGTTCTTTTGCCAGGAAAAAGATGTTAGTAGAGATCACCAATATCAACCTTAACTAAAACAAGCCAGGAGACAGAGCAGAAAGTTCCACATGTTTGCAAAGGGTATTTGTTTCCTCTTGGCCATATGAAATTAATTTGGGGAAGCAAAATGAATGGCAAAAGCTAGGTGATGGCCCAGGGGAGAAAGTTCAAGACTAAATGCAGATGGTAGATGGGGTGAATGCTAAAATCCCAACAGGAAGAGAGGCAGGTGTCTCAACCATTTCTTCTACCCAATTATTGTTAGAACTTGAAATTCAGAAGAATTCGCCAGGGACAGATTTAATAGATGTTAATATGTTTCTGTGATTTTTTAGCCCAGGGAGTATAAGCAAAACAAGTAATAAATTAATCTAAATGATGTTCAGCCATCAATGACCATTATGTGTTATGCATTGTTTTTAAGCAAATCCATTATATTTTATTTTTCTGTCAAGTTAGCAGAGACTCAAAGAAAATGCAAGTATTTTTATGCATTTACAAGGAATAAAGTCCAATCTGATGTTCGAGCACCATGCTATTTCCTCTAGCAGCAGGTAGTGCTTTTTGCTACACCAGGCAAACTTTCTTTTTTTTCTTTTTTTTAATGTTTATTTATGTATTGACAGAATGAGACAGAGCATGAGCAGGGAGGGGCAGAGAGAGAGGGAGACACAGAATCTGAAGCAGGCTCCAGGCCCTGAGCTGTCAACACAGACCAATGCAGGGCTCAAACTCACAGACTGTGAGATCTTGATCTGAGCTGAAGTCAGATGCTCAAGGGATTGAGCCACCCAGTGCCCCCAGGCAACCTTTGAATACTACGATTCAATGACTGTCCTTAGGACCAAAAACTTTTAAAAAGGAATCAAATAAAAGCTTGGCTGCATTTCTGGCTTCACTCTCCTCCATTCTCCCACCATCCTCTTTCTCTCTCCATAGTTTTAGTTGATCCAATTTAAAAAATACTATTTGTAGTAATGAAATATAACCAACAGAATAAAATGATGGATCCAAGTAATGACAGACTCAAGATGTGTAAAATGATTATATGACAATCTAGGATAAAGAAAATACATAGTTAAGTACAAAAGTAGGCACAGAGCTTCCTAGTAAACACAGTTAAAGGGCAAGTGAACTATAGTACATGTCTAATTAATTACCTAATGAAAAGATTAATGCAAGATCACTAAGGTTCTATTCTCTAAGAAGAATTTGGAAAATGAAGAAAATTTTCACGTTATGACAATAAATAATCGAATAAGTATGCGATAATGATACACCCAAAAAAAAATAATAATGCTTTTCTTGGGATGCTATTTATTTAAAAAAAAATAGGAACATAGGTTCCTAGATAAGCTTACCAGGAGATGC
Source organism: Panthera leo (assembly GCF_018350215.1). Lineage (NCBI taxonomy): Eukaryota > Metazoa > Chordata > Mammalia > Carnivora > Felidae > Panthera > Panthera leo. Next base: position 111,316,545 of record NC_056687.1, read on the forward strand.
TTTCCTTCTCAATATGTCACTTGTCAACAGAAGGAAACTGTTAGGTGCTAAATTGCTAACCCTCAGAATGCCTTCTGAGAATCACTGGAACATGTTCTAAAATTTAAGGCTTAGGTTTTAAAAGTAATATTCCATTCAGTGAGCCTCACATTCTAGGTTCTTATACTTCAAGTATATTTGATTTGGGCATAGAAGTAACAGACTTACAGATTTTTTTTTTCTACATGCACATCTTAAAGCTCTTTACCTACAAAGTTTCCTTGATCTGTTTTTCTCCCTAAGTAAATAAGCAACTACAACTAAATTCTAGTCATCAATAGTTGTAAACACATTGAGTCAAATTTGGCAAAAATTAGAAAGTCTGCCAAAAAGAAAAATAAATGCACTTATACATAGCTCTATCATATTATTTCAGTTGAGGTAGGACAAAGACCCAGCATCTGTCAACGTCAAGAGGTCACAACTGAGACCTGAATTTTGTGTCCTGACTAGGAGTGGAAGAAATCACATCATGCCTCTTACTCAAAACCTCAACATATGTGGGACTGTTGGTGGCACAAACTGGGGCAGTTTTAGTCAGATTTGTATCATTCCTTGAAGTCATTTGTTATCTATTGACACTGTGTCCTACAGTAACTACAGCCTGCAAAGAGATTCCCAGCGAAAGTAAAACCCACACATTTGAGGCTTTCTGCCAGTTCCTTTGAATGCAAAAGTTGAATTTTGCATTGTTCCACAGGGAAAGAAAGATTAGTTACAGTTAGCAGCTTTTTCCTGCAATGATTACTGCGGTGAATAATTTAGTTCTCACAGTACACCACTGTGCTCTTCAAGTAAAAGCAGACTCTGGCCAGTCTTTGTGAATACCTGGGTCCTCCAACAGGACGGGAACATACTTCTTCCATATTGTTAAATTTCACCTCAGTGAAATACCTTATTATAGAAATTGTACATCTATTCACGGTTCTTTGATAAAAATGCTACCCAAACACACTGTGAGGAAGAAAATTCTGATGAAGAGGCAAAAAATAATTTTGCTTACAGAAAAATGAAGTTTCACTTGACCACTGGCTTATGTTTCAGCGTTATATTTTAAATGGTCATGGTCTTGACACAACACCATTTGTTAACTGGCCACCAGAGGAAAAAAAAAAAAAAAAAAAGGTGTGATTCAACTGGGCTATTTAAAACTGAGAAGGTTGATTAGGACTAATAAATCAGGTTTCTAAACTGATGCATATAAGCTAATTAAGCAGTATGTGTAAAAATGGCATCTTTCACAGGAGTGGGCACTATTATTATTTTTTCTTAAAAGCTTTAGAATATTGAAAGATAAAACGAGAATATAGAAGCAAGGGACTATTCCCCATCGTACATAGAATAGGTAACCCAGAGGGATAAAGTACATACTTGAAGCTTTGTTTTAGGCTCTGCTTTTAGGGAATCCAATCTAGACATTCATAATTTTAGCTTACATAGCCCTCTGTTTTCTTCTCATAATGTTTCAAAAAGGCAGTTCAACCCTGTGTTCTGAAAACATAACATGGTTCTTGGCTTGTTTATGAACAAGGTTAAGGTTAGGTAAATGCTATCTTTTATTTTGTAACCATATTCATCCATCTTTTCCTTTAAGCCTTCATTATACTGCAAATTAGAAACTCACATGGGCATTAAGTCCTTTTGGGGGAACAAGTTGATAAATAGGTAACATTAAAAATACCAATTTACCAACAATAAATCTCTCTTTGCACCTTTATTTAACTGGAATTTCAATCATTCTCTGTAGACAGATAATTGGTCACTTAAAACATTCATTTACTGTATCATTTTATTAAAAAAATGATAGAAGTTTCTAGAATATATTTTAAGAGATTTTTTTTATTGAAGTACAGTTGACACAAGAGAAAATTTCAAGCACAAAAAAGACTTTAGACTCCTCCCCATTATGTTATCATTTGTAGTGTGCATAACTTTATGCCCAGCAATTCCATTTTAGAGGATTTTATGGAAGTTATTTCCAAAGTGTATATAAATACACATATAAAATGTTTACTGCAGCATTGTTTATATGGTGGAAAGATTTCCAAGATATATTTTCTAGTGAAAGAATCAGTACACAGAACATTGCCACAGAAACTGTGAACCAAATTATATAAAATAAGAATCCACACTATGTAATTAAATACTTGCACACCCATATCACACATAAACACACATGTGTTTCTCAGTGGAAAGATTTAGGTGAAATTCATGTTGATTTGTTAAAATTAGTTATTTTTGATTAGCAGAATGGGATTTGGAGTCTGGTAAAAGGAAATTTTATTATTTATTTTACACGCTTATATTGTTTGAATGCTTCTTTACTAAAAGAGAATATTCATGTAGTATTGTTTTTTTTAAAAAAACTTATATAGGGGGCGCCTGGGTGGCTCAGTCGGTTGGGCTCCGACTTCGGCTCAGGTCATGATCTCACAACTCGTGAGTTCGAGCCCCGCGTCGGGCTCTGTGCTGACAGCTCAGAGCCTGGAGCCTGCTTCGGATTCTCTGTCTCCCTCTCTCTCTGCCCCTTCCCCGCTCATGCTCTGTCTCTCTCTGCCTCTCAAAAATGAATAAACGTTAAAAAAATTAAAAAAAAAACATATAGCTATGGAAAAGAATGATAATTACCTTAAAAGCAAAAGAAATCATATTTTGTTATCCATCTCAAAAATTGCTACTCCTGAAAGCCTTTTTCTCCTTCCTCTGCCTTCTTCTGTATTTGAATATATATTATTCTTATAGTACTTATTTAATTCAATAATATTTATTAAAGTTCCCCTGAGATTCAGTTGTGAAAAATGTATTATCTCTATCCTCAAGGAATCCACAACTCAGAAGAGCAAAGACATGCATTAACAATAAGGCAATGACCAGATGGCTAATATACGGCAAGTATGAACAACATATACTTGTGGGAAGCAGAATTCCAAGTCCCCAAGACTTGCAGCTGGTTTGTACTGACTTTGGCCTTTGGAAAGCATGGGCAGGAGATGGGAGACTGAGAGAAAAGGTGCAGGGATTTCTTCCCCATTTCCTCTCTGCTTAGTCACCCTGCTATTGGGCACGTGCTATGTGCTAGACATATCCTAAGCATATTACATTTTTTACCTAATCTGAGGTAAGCAAAGAAAACCCTGCCTTTAAAGTAGAAGCCATTATTATCTCCACTTTAAAAACATGATATAGACAAATTGCTATGGGTCACAAGGGGAAAAATAGTGAAGCCAGACTTCTAATGGAGGTAAACTGACTCCGGAGCCCCAACCCTAATCTCTATCGTATGCTAGAACTGTCTTGGATAACCTGAACCTATCACTTCAGGGAAGAAACATAACAACTTTTACTCTTGAGTATATGCATTAGGGTTTCTTAAGATAATAGATTGCCCCACACTAATAACTGATTTTTTCCCATACTTGGTGATTTTTTACCCTTGTCACAGAAAGAAAGAGATGACCTTTATTAGGTATATTTTATAATTTTACCTACTGTTGCAATACAACATGAAATGGGTTCACGGCTCTATTTGCCTCTATTTCCATCTTATACCTTCTTCAAGGGGATATGTTTGTATCCTAACATCTAACATGGTACTGAAAAGTAGTCTGTAGTCTGTGGTGAGTTGTCTGACTAAAATTCCCCATGATCTAGAACTGTCTTACAGATTCATCAAACATGTGCTGCCTTCTCTAATATATTGCCATTGTGACTTAGAAGTTTCTTATTTAAAATAAAAATAAAACAGAATGGTAACGTGGAACTTGGTTCTACCTTCAAGTTTTCTATCTTTAAGATTTATAGATAACTTACAGCAAGATTACACATGGTATTTTCCCTTTAATTGATGTTATTTTATAATTTGTGTTATCATTGATGTTAATTTTTAAAATAGTGCTTTAATAATTCAAATTTGGATATATCTTTGAAAATGTATCCAAATGTTGTGGTTTGGATGTGTTTCAAAAGCCCATTAAGTTATCCACAAGTGCCAAAAGTTTGAATTACCTTGCTATGAGCCAATGGAAGTTTTTTTTAAAAGCCTTTTCTATAAGTAAGCTGTAGTTTTCACAGTAGTCCAGAGGCTACTTCTCATGATGTTAAAACTAACAATTATTTATTTAATTTAGGAACCCACTCTGTACCATCTATCATGCAGATGATGACTATCATGTCAGAAAATCTCTAGTCTACTGGAAGTTAGACAACTGGACATATTATGTGAGTAGAGTTGAGATGATACAAACAGACAGACAGAGTAAGCAAGCTCTGGGAAGCTATAGGATGAAGATCTAATGAAGAAAAATTGATGCCTGTGCTGAGCCTTGAAGGAAAAAGAAAGAAGTTTGTGTTTTAGGCAAGTAACCATCAATGCAGAGCCAGAATTAAGTGAGAGCACGTGATCCTTTTGTGTAGGAATTCCTTATGACTAGACTATGGATCATAAAGTGAGATGTGGCAAGTGAAGTGGATAGACAGGCTTGAGTTAGAATGGGAAAAACCTTGTATTAGGCAGTTGGCTGTTTGTCCTGGAAGCACCTGGGAAACTTTAGTCAATATTACACAGAATAACATAATTATATATGTTATGTTATGTAATTATAACATAGAACTCTTTTATAACAGAATTCTTATACTGACAACTTGCACATCACTTCATGATTGAAACTAGAAATAGAAGAAAACTTCCTCAACCTTATAAGGGGAACCTTAGAAAAACATCATGAGTAATGGTGAAAGATGCAAAACTTCCCCCCTAAGATCAGAAACAGAACAGGGAATGTTCACTGTCACCATTTTTATTCAACACAGCACTGGAGGTTCTGGCCAGGGCAATTAGGTAAGAAGAAGAAATAAAAGCTATCCATACTATAAAGAAAAAAGTAAAACTTCTTTTCTAATTGTAGAAAACATGAACCCCTATAAAGAATATATTAAGCATCATCAACAACAACAAGCTGTTAGAACTAATTAATGAGTTCAGCAAGGTTGCAGGATATAAGATCAATATACAAAAATCGATTGTATTTTATTATTAGCAATGACTAATCCAAAAGTGAAATTAAGGAAAAAATTTCATTTATAATAGCACCAAAAATATTAAAATGCTTAGGAATATATTTAACAAAGTAATATATTTAATGAACGCCATATGTGTATATGCTAAAACGTATGAAACATTATTAAAAGAAATAAAAGGAGTCCTATATAAATAGAAAGCTCTCTCATGTTTTAGACTGATAGACTCAATATTGTTAGCATGACAATAATATACAAACTGATCAAACAATTCAATGTAACTCCTATCAAAATCTCAGCTGCAATTTTTACAACTGATAAACTCTTCCTAAATGTCATAATAAAGTGCAAAGGACTCAGAATATCCATCTCAGAATAACAATCTGGCAAAACAACAACCACAAACACTCACAGGGACTCACACTTCCCAATTTCAAAGCTTTCTACAAAGTTACAGTAATCAAGACAGTAGTACTTGCATAATGACAGACACCGAGATCAATGGAATAGAATTAGAGCCAGAAATAAACCCAGCATTTATGGGGATTTGATTTTTTATAAGGGTGCCAGAACAATTAAAAGGGAAAAACATAGTTTTCAATAGATACTGCAGGGACCACTGGATATCTATATGCAGAAGAATTAAACTGTACTCGTCACATTATATACAAAACTTAACTCAAAACGGATAAAAAACTTAAATATATGAGCTACTATTATTAAAACCTTAGAAGAAAACATGGGAGTAAACTTTCATGATCTCGGATTTGGCAATGGTATCTTAGAAAAGACGTTTTAAATAAAACTGACAAAATAAAAAAAATTAAAGAACACCATAAAAGTTTAAAATTTTGTGCTTCAAACAATACTATTAAGAAAGCAAAAAGACTACTCACAGAATAGGAGAAAAATAGTTGCATATCATATGTGTGGTGATGATCTATCATCTAAAATATATAATCAATGCTTACAACTCAATAAAAAGACAAACAATACAATTAAAAATAAACAGATCATTTGAGTAGCTATTGCTTGAAAGAAGACATACAAATGGTTTATAAGTGCAAGAAAAGATGCTCACCATCTTTAGTCATTAAGCAAATGTAAATCAAAACCATAATGAGATATTATTTCACCCACCAGGATAGCTATGATCAAAAACATGGGCAATACGAAGTGTTGGTGAGGATGAGAGAAATTGGAACCCTCATATATGGTATTGGGAAAGTAAAATGGTACAGCTGCTTTTGAAAACAGTCAAGCAGTTCCTCAAATGGTTAAACAGAATGATCATATGTCTTAGCGATTCATATCCAAGAGAATTAAAAACATATGTTTTCATAAAAACTTAAACATGAATGTTCATAGCAGCATACTCACAGTAGGCAAAAAATGGAAACAATTCATATGTCCATAACTGATGAATGTATAAACAAAATGTGGTATATTGATACATGGGGATATTGTTCAGCATATATTTACTGATATATGCTGCAATGTGAATGAACTTTGAAAACACTACGCTAAGTGAAAGAGAAGCCAGACATGAAATGCTACATATTGTGTAATTGGATTTATATGAGACATCCAGAATAGGAAGAATCCATAAAAACATAAAATAGATGTTGACTGCCAAGAACTATGGGGCTAGGAGAATAAGGAGTGATGGCTAAAGGGTTCAGGATTTCTTTTCAAAATAATAGTGAAAAAATCGTTAGTGGCAATTGTACACTCTTGTAAGTATATCAAAAGTCACTGAATTATATACTTTAAAAGGGTTAATGTTATGGTAATAGAATTATATCTTAAATAAAAATCACATGCTATGTAAATTACACAGGAATAAGATTCATTGTAAATGAATGATTGAAAGTACATGCCGATGTATAGTTAAGTGTGCAGTAAATATTTGGTGAAAAATAAATACCATAATGGATTAATATTAGAAATTATTAGAAATTTCTATCAGAAAATTATAATACACTATGTATAATTAAGAATTTAAATTAACCATCAAAATAAACTATAAGATCAGAAAGCAAAATTTCTTTTTGAGAAGGACAACCATTACAGAAGCTTAACCCAGTTTCCTTGTGAAAAAGAAAGTACCATTTTTTTCCAAGTAAATCAACGTAGAATTACAAAGTAACATATAAATATAGTGTTGTCAGAATTACTTGATAAGGGTTATTCCGACAGGACATTAAGTAGGTTCATTAGGGTTCCATTTAGGAACTACGATTTTGCAAAGGTTTTAGGTTAACGTGGAATTTTAGGAGACATTAATCAACTCTGACTTGTAATGAAAGACTGTAATCATGCTAATCCCAGAGTTGTTCCCCAGCACATTCTGTACCTAAAATTGATGAAAAGACTTTTTGTTGTTCACCTTTCACTTGGGAGATATATTTTAAAGGATGGTTATATTTCATCTGAATTTATTTGGCTAAAGATAGTGATCAATTCTGACTTCATTCAAGATGAATATAACAGAAAGCAAGTTTGGTAAAGCTGCCCTTTAAATATGTCATTCCTAACCTCTTTAGTTCCTTTAAAAATGATCTTATCTCAGGTGTGTGTGTGTGTGTATATATATATATATATATACACACACACACACACACACATACACACACATATATCTACCTATATATAACATGCACATACATGTATATGTACATATCATACATATATATGCACATATTTATGAATTAGCAAATATATTTTAGGGGTGCCTGGGTGACTCAGTCGGTTAAGCAGCCGACTTCAGCTCAGGTCATGATCTCGCGGTCCGTGAATTCGAGCCCCGAGTCGGGCTCTGTGCTGATAGCTCAGAGCCTGGAGCCTGTTTCAGATTCTGTGTCTCCCTCTCTCTGACCCTCCCCTGTTCATGCTCTGTCTCTCCCTGTCTCAAAAATAAATGAAACATTAAAAAAAATTTAAAAAAAGAAAAAAATATATTTTATGTTCAGGCAATTAAAAGGTAAATCATATCAGCTATCACATATTCAAAGAGGAAAGAGAACAAAATTTTAACTACAAATTACATGTTACAGCTAAAAGCAAAGGATACGATTTTAGGCTGTAATGCTGTTAGTTTAGAGAACATTGTTATGTTAAAACTGGCAATCAACTTAAGCGGTGAAAATATGTCCTAATTAAGCTCAATATTCTTAGTGGTGAAAGGTGCATTTTCTTGTATACATTAAACAGTACTGAGAGGCACTAATCCTACTGCTCCATAATAAACTTAATTTAGTATCAATGTCTTTCCTTCATAAAAAAATAAATAAATAGTGAGTACAAGTAAACGCACCTACTCTAATCGGACTTGAGGCATTTGCAGAGTGGTTTTATGATTCATACGCCACACGCACGGTAGTTGTCTGCCAGCTTTACACAGGTCTCCAACTATCTTGCAGCTCTTACTGACGACATTCACTCCTGTTAGAATGCTGCTTTTGCTAGATGACGTCCTCAAGATTCAGGGATCGTCATCGTTTGACTTGCCTAATAGACCTTTTTTTCCTACGCACTGTGCTTTCCTATAAAAACAGAGAATACGGCGGTGCTGCCAAAAATTGTGGAGCCCTACGCACAAACCTAATTGGAAAGGGAAAGTGGCTACTTAAACACCTACAGATATCCTTTAGGGGAGCCGTGTTAAACTGGCTCATCTTTCAGATCTGTGTCTAAGGTGCAGGGAGGCATGCCCAAGATCACAGATGGTGCTCAGGTTCCTGACATCGAGTCCTCCTCCATTCTACCGTCATTTCTGTAACAGCTCTTAAATGTGAAGAAAGTACTGGAAAGTTTCCCTTCTTTTTCGTTGAAGGTATGCATGCTGTTTTAAGCGACTTTATAGCAACATGAACATAACTCTAATGAAAGAGGTATTTTTCTCCCAGTCATAGCAACTTACATAATCAAACTGTTCTCCTGCCTGCACAAATACTTCTGGACTCTGGCATCAAGCAAGCTTTATATTCACATAATTGCTATCTCAATGCGGTCACAGCCTTGACCTCTGCTTTTCTTACTTACAGTAGCATACATTCTCTATTGCTGTACATGTTTCATATTTCTCATCCTCAAAAGCTGCCTAATAGTTTATTCTTTTGGTGTACCATAAGTAATTTATATTCCTATAGATGGACATTTAAGTTGCTTACATTTTCCTTTCTTTTAGTGTTACAGTGAATACATTTTTGATATTTTCCCTCCAAATCTTATATTATTGCCTTACGTTCTATACCCAGGTATGGGTTTAACCTGATGAATAATATCTATCATTTTAATTGTTCTTGATTCTTATTATCATATTGCTCCCCAAATGGTTCTACCATTTAAAATGCTGCTACACAGAGCTTTCAACAATAGCCAAATTATAGAAAGAGCCTAAATGTCCATCAGCTGATGAATGGATAAAGAAGATGTGGTTTATACATACAATGGAATACTACTTAGCAATGAGAAAGGATGAAATCCTGCCATTTGCAGCAACATGGATGGAACTGGAAGGTATTATCCTGAGTGAAATAAGTCAGTCAGAGAAAGACAGATACCATATGTTTTCACTCATATGTGGAACTTGAGAAACTTAACAGAAGACCATGCAGGAAGGGAAGAGGAAAAAATTAGAGGGAGGGAGGCAAACCATAAGAGACCCTTAAATGCAGAGAACTGAGGGTTGTTGGTGGGGAGGAGGAGAAAATGGATGATGGGCATTGAGGAGGGCACTTGATGGGATGAGCACTGGGTGTTGTATGTAAGTGATGAACCATGGGAATCTACCCCAAAAACCATGAGCACGCTGTTAGCCAACTTGACAATAAATTATATTAAAAAAATAAAGTGCTTCTACAAATACATAAGGATATCTTTCATTGCACTCTCACCAACAATGGGTATTAGTGTTAAAACTTCTTTTGAATAGTCCAAACACTGTACTTTCTATTAATACGGTAATATAAACTGGACAGCTACGTGCAAAAGAAAAAACTCGGCCAATTTCGTACACCATATACAAAACTAAACTCAAAATGAATTAAACACCTAAACATAAGACCCCCAAACCATGAAACTCCTAAATTAAAACATAGGCAATAATCTCTTGGACATTAGCCTTAGCTACATTTTTCTGGATATGTCTCCTCTGACAGGAGAAACAAAAGCAAAAATAAATTACCGGGATTATATTAAACTAAAAGGCTTTTGTACAGTGACCCATCAACAAAACAAAAGGACAACGTACCACATGGGAGAAGATATTTTCAGTAACAAGTTAATATTCAAAATATATACAGAACTCAAACAACTCAACACCAAAAAACCCCAAATAATCCAAATAAAAATGGGCAGAGGACCTAAATAGGTATTTTTCCAAAGAAGACATAATAGATGGACAACAGACATGTGAAAAGATTCTAAACACCACTAAACACGAGGGAAATGCAAATCAAAACCATAATGGGGTATCACCCACAGCAGTTAAATGGCTAACATCAAAAAGGCAAGAAATAAAACATGTTGTCAGGGGGTGCCTGCATGGTTCAGCCAGTTAAGCATCTGACTCTTGATTTCAGTTCAGGTCATGATCTCACAGTTCATGGGATCAAGCCCCATGTTGAGCTGTGCACTAAGAATGTGGAGCCTGCTTGGGATTCTGTCTCTCTGCCCCTCCCTCCCCCGACTCTCTCTCTTTCAAGATAAATAATAATCTTTTTTTTTAAAAAAGTGTTGTCAAGAATGTAGAGAAAAAGTTAACATTCATGTACTGTTGGCAGGAATGTAAATTGGTGCAGCCACTATGGAAACAGTATGGAGTTTCCTCAAAAAAATTAAAAATTGAAATACCATATGATCCAGTAACTCCACTGCTGGGTATTTACCCAAAGACAACAAAAATACTAATTTGAAAAGATACGCATACCTCTATGTTTATTGCAGCATTATTTATAATAGTCAAAATACGGAAGCAACCTAAATGTCCATCAATAGAGAATGGATTAAAAAGATATAGTGTACACACACACACACACACACACTGTAATATTACTCAGCCATAAAAAATGAGATTTTTCCATTTATGACAACACGAATGGACCTAGAAGCTATTATGGTAAGTACAATGTCAGATAGAGAAAGACAGACTCTATGATTTCACTTATATGTGAAATCTAAAAAATAAAAACCCAACAAAAATAGAAACAAACTCATAAACAGAGGACAAGCTGAGGTTGTCAGAGGGGAGGAAGGTAAAGGAATCAGTGAAATATGGGGAAGATGGTAATTATACTCAACTGTGGTGAGCATTTCATAACGTATAGAATTGTCAAATTACTATATTTGTACAACTGAAGCTAATAGAACATTGTATGTCAACTATATTTCAATAAAAAATAATGTTCTTCAGTTAAGCAAATGAAAACAAAAGAATACACAAATAAAAATAAAATGTTTTCTTAAAGTTTGAAGACTGGTTTGAAGACAGTATGAAAAAGTCTACTATTTTTATTTTTTTACATTTTTACTTACATTTTAGTTACATTGAAATAAGATATATTATTAATTTTTTAAAAAAGAGTAATGAACATGGAAATTATTTTTAAAATATCACCAAATTCCTTTTTATTTATTTTTTAAATTTTAGACAGAGAGAGAGAGAGAGAGAGAGAGAGAGAGAGAGAGAGAGAGAGAGCGCACAAGCAAAGAAGGGGTGAAGGGAGAGAAAGAGAGAGAAAAAAAAATCCCAAGCAGACTCCATGCTCAGCGTGGAGCCCGATGCAAAGTTCAATCCCATGATCCCATGACCCCGGGATCATGACCTGTGCCAAAATCAAGAGTTGGATGCTCAACCGTCTGAGCCACCCAGACACCCCACCAAATTCCTTTTCAAAGGGGATAATAACAGGAGATAAGTAACAATTTGGAGTTTAAAAAAACTTTTTTAAAGATAGTTCAAATATTATATGTTTGTTTTTTCATATTTGCTAAATTATTAAAGAAAATTTGTTATTAAATATTACAGAAAAATAGTTTGTAATATTACATGTGAATAATAATTTTGTAATGATTAATATTATTGAATATACAAAAAATAGTCTTTTTTTCTATGGATACATCATATCTTCAATAACAATTGCCTTTTTCCTTGATCCATTTATATTAATATTTATTTTAATATTATGTTTACTTTTAAAATTTCATTCACTATTAACTCAAACAATTGTTAAGTGGTCAGTGTGTATAACTGGCCCTATGCTAAGCTTTGGCATTTTACAACCCCTCTGTCAAAGAGCGTTACCATCTGGAGGAACACTGAATAAGGAAAATATAGAGTACCAAAGGGCAAGGGTATGCAAAAGACCTCCTTTGCTCCTTTTGAGTTTCCATGTTTGACGAGTGAAGTCACACATGTACTAGGGAGGAAAGCTTCAGTCTGGCAGTCCTTTGCTGCTCTTAGGGGTCTTATCTCTAATATAGACTAAGTCCCTTGGGAGTCAGAGGAAACCTGAAGTCTGTGTTCAAGCTCAGCCAGGGGAAAGTGGAGAGGCTTTGATAGAATGGATCACATTTATGGATCCCCAAAATGACTCAACCTCTTCAGTGAAATTCTCTGGGATAGTATGGGACCGACAACCTTTTTGATGTTACGCAGTCAACATACCCCATCCTCTTTTCTTACTGCATTCTTCCTGTTGCCAAGATGCCTATTTACAGGTGATTCTTTTTTTCTTTCAATGTTTATTTATCTTTGAGAGAGAGACACACACACACACAGAAACACAGAGCACGAGCAGGAGAGGGGCAGAGAGAGGGAGACACAGCAGGCTCCAGGCTCTGAACCGTTTGCACAGAGCCCAACACGGGGCTCGAACCCATGGTCCACGAGATCATGACCTGAGCCGAAGTCGGACACCGAACTGACTGAACCACCCAGGCACCCTTCACAGGCAATTCTTGTCTACATGTGATGCCAGTCATGTTAGAACAGGACCATGTGCTGCATGTTAAAAACGTAATGGGTGCAGAAGTGTTTTGAACACTGAGATGCATTGTATGCACTTTGGTTTTTATTTCTGTCTTGAGTTATTTATTTTTCTTTAAAAAAATGTTTGTTTAGTTTTGAGGGAGATAGAGAGAAAGAGCAATAGAAAATCCCAAGCAGGTGCCATGCTGTCAGTGCAGAGTCTGACGAGGAGATCAAACTCATGAACTGTGAGATCGTGCAGGGGCTTTAACTGAAGATCCAAGAGATTGGTGTGGCTCTGAACTCACAAATGGTTAGATCATGACATGAGCTGAAGTCAGACGCTTAATCCACTGAGCCACCCAGGTGCTCTCTTTGTGAGTTATTTCAATGCTAAAGTGATGAGTTGTCCTCGACCATTTCCACATTCTTTTTTTCACAGGCCAGGACAAAGCAACCCAATGAATAGCAGCTTGGAGTGAGGCTGTGGAAACAGAAATCAAGTGTCTCCCTCCTTTCTTGTAAGAAGTTAATTTTATGTGACAATGTGTCTGCTTCGATCCATTTATTTATTTATTTATTTAAAAAAAATTTTTTTAACGTTTATTTATTTTTGAGACAGAGAGAGACAGAGCATGACGAGGGAGGGTCAGAGAGAGGGAGACACAGAATCTGAAACAGGCTCCAGGCTCTGAGCTGTCAGCACAGAGCCCGATGCGGGGATCGAACTCACCGTGAGATCATGACCTGAGCAGAAGTTGGACGCTTAACCGGCTGAGCCACCCAGGCGCCCCGATCCATTTTTTTTTAATAAACAAAGTAAAATAACTGGAAACTGGAAATATGTTTACAATATGATCAAGTGTTTGGAAAACTTGAATCATATCTCTTGGGGTAGTCATCTGTCACATAAGAGCAAAGAGTAGATACTTCTTGATGGCGTGGTCTAAACTAAAATTTCATTTCCTAAATTTGGATAAGGAGGAAAGTTCTTGGAAAGCAGAATGTAACAAAGCTTAATTATTATACATCAACCTCAAAAAAAAAAAAAAAGTCAAGAAACGCAGTAACTACTGTATTTGGTAAGTTTAAGAAAAATGGTGTAAATGTAAAGAAAATGTTGTAAATATTAAAATCCATAATGCATATACTTCAAAATTAGAAATACTTGAGAAGTGTAAAAATGAGAATAAATTGTACCCTCTAAGCTCATTATTTTATGGTCCTTCATATTTTAAATAGTCTCTGAAATGGATATTCTTATAAGCAGATGGGTAAATTACCTTTAATATTAGACTTCTGATAACCTTTTTTTTTAGGAAAAACTTACAATAACATTAAAAAGTACTTTGCATAAAGTTATTTAGAGGACAGTATGCATGGATGCACTTGAATAATATTTTTGAACACAAAGAAATATATATTGTGATTAGTAATCAAGGCAAGGCAAAGTTATCACTTTTGCATGGGTAGCCCTATCCCTGGCACATGAGCTAGATTTTACACTGGGCACCTGGGGTGGCTCAGTCGGATAAGTATCTGACTTTGGCTCAGGTCATGACCTTGTAGTCCATGAGTTCGAGCCCGACATAGTCAGGCTCTGTGCTACTTTGAATTCTGTGTCCCTTCTTTCTCTGCCGTGCGTGTGTGTGTGCGCGCTCTCTCTCTGTCAAAAATAAATAAACATTAAAAATTTACACTAGAAGTAGACCACTCCACATATCTAAGTCACCAAATATCTGTATCTATCTATTTGTATTTTTTTTTAATTTGCAAAAGGAATATTCCCTTTTACGCAGGTCTACAAATGAAACTTAAGGTGTTGGAAATAACCTGAAAACTTTAACTGCAGACTTCACTTGAGCTCGGACTTCATGTGGACTTCAGCTGGCATGTGCGTTGTGAGAATGGAATGAATCCCAGGAGCAGACATAATCAGTACCATTATTCTCAGCCTTACTTAAAGAATGGTTTATACAGTAATATGAGCAGCAAGAAATCTGTTCTCCTCCTCCAGCTGGAACAGTCATGCTGGGCTGATCTATTTAATAATTACTGGCTAAATATTTACAGTGAGTCGTTTTTGTTTTAAAGCACAGTCAAGATATTTAGAAACTATGATGAGTTTACTTCCAGCAGTTAACAAATTGAAATGCTTGACTTTAGGGAAAGATAACCATATTTGGTATAATGTTTTACTCATGGTGATATAATATTAGAGCACAAGTCCTGATGGGTGTGAAATACTGAGTTCTTCTCAACCAAAGCTAACCAGAAAGTCAAAGACTGGTTTCATCATTAATTTAATGCTTAAACTACTAGCCGTTTTAATATGTACTGAAGATGATAAAACTTGAACTAATTAATCAGCATGGAAAAGCAGCCTTGTGGGATTACCACCTAGTATTTTCATCAGATTTCATGAGAATGTACTTTGGTTCTGTTCAATCCTGCAGGAAAAAAAAGAAAAAAGGTAAAACTATCTAATGATGATCAGCTTTTTGGAATGCACTTTTACAGAAAGAAGTACATGTTGAAGAGAATACGGAGTATAAAGCATTTGAATTATTTCAAAATAGCCCGCCACGCATAGTGGATAGCAGTGTGCCTTTCAGCACAGTTCCAGAGGCTGCAGAGATGGGGGCCAACCTGAGGGCACCTCACTGCCTTCTCTGCAATGCCACACTGTCTGCCTCCGTGGACCTCCGCATGCCCTTCTCCCCTCTGCGTTAAGTAGCCTGATGGGTCGTGTGCCCTCTCTCCCTAACTTCTCCCTTCACTGTCCACCCCACCAGGTAGTTGTTTAAGTCACCCTTCCAAGTTCCCAGCCTGTCTGTGTGAGTGTGTAAAAATAAAACCTATATAGAGAAGTGCACACACCTGGATAGCTGGTGATGTGCTGTTTGCACTCTCTTCGTGGTATCTATTGAGGGACACAAGTTCTTTATTTCCATGCGCTCCAATTTGTAATCTTTTCCGTCAGTGTTTTCCGGGTGTGTTCTATTTCATAGAATTTTTCTCACCCAAGGTGATGACGGTATTATCTTATATCTCTTTCTGGACTCTTGATTGTTTTTTCCTCTTGTAAACCGTTTTGCTTTTCACGATTCACCTGGAATTACCTTTTGTATCCGTGTCGTTATATTTGGTGTAAGGTTGAATTCTACATTCCAGTCAGAGAGAATAGCCAGCACAAAGACTGAGATTTCAGGAAACTGAGTGTGACAAGGAGACTGGAGCCAGTGATGGAGGCAGGAGTTGTGGGGGAGAGAGTTGCAGAGGCAGATGCTGGGCAGGTAAGAGGGAGCCTTCAACACTCCCTAAGCATTGTACTTTCTTCTAAATATCTGAGAAGCTATTGAAGAGTTGGGAACAGGATACTGATATGATAAGATCTGTGTTTGTTTGTTTGTTTGTTTCATATTTATTTATTTTGGGAGAGCACAAGCAGGGGAGGGGTGGGGAGAGGGGACCAGAGAATCTAAAGTGGGCTTTGTGCTGACAGGCTGACAGCAGCGAGCCCGATGTGGGGGCTTGAACTCACAACCTGCGAGTTCATGACCTGAGCCGAAGTCGGATGCTCAACTGACTGAGCCACCCAGGTGCCCCACAATTTGTGTTTTTAAGAATCACGAGCGATTGTGAGAATAATTGAGATACAAAAGTAAATGCAAGTGGACCAGTTAGGAAGCTCCTGCTTGTTGCCAGGTGCACTATGATGGAAAGTTAGACCAGGATCTTAATGGTGGAGGTGGGAGAACATGGACAGACTTGAGGTTCGTTTTGAAAATAAAGCCAACAAGATTTTCTGATGGATCAGATATGGGTCTGAGAGAGAAGAGAATATGAAACCTGATCCCAAGGTGGTATTTACTGAGACATGAAAACTATGAGTTAAAATTTCACTGGCTCCATGAAACTCTGGTCCAGGTTGTAAATGTTACCAGAAGTAGTCCATACCACCAATTTTGTACTTGATGGTAAAAAGTTACCTTATATTTAATAATGCCTTCTTTGTTAATGTATAAGCTCTTCAATGCCCAGGTCTCGAAATGATTGTGACAAATAACCTCCAGATATTTACCAAGCATTCTCACAGACGCTATTTGATCCCAGCATCTCCGTTAATTAGTCTCCTTAATTGTCAGCTGAAGAATATGAGATATGCTATTTTATAGACAGTGAAGTTAGGCCTTCAGCTAAGTCTTATGACTTCAGAATTCCTACCTTCTTTTGTATGTCTTCCGTTTCCTCTACAACACCAATATCAACAGCAGAGCGCAAAAACACTCATAAAATATTTGCTAATGTGTTTATTGAATGGACCACACCAGCTGTGCCTAGGCAAGAAAGAGATTTTAGCTATCCACTGATTACACCAAAAGGCTCACACCTGGACTTGTATTTCTTGTACTTAACGGTTGTATCTGTTTTTAATTCAGTTTATCTAGAAATATTTAACTTTTAAGGCCTAAACCTATTTTGTAATGAAAGTAGATGGACACACCCTAGAATTACGCCTTAGCTAATCTTTCTTTATCTGCTTTAATTCTCCCTAATGAGTGAGTGTGAACTGAAGCATGAATGATAAAGAACACAATGCTGTTTCTACCTGAACTTAAAAATTCAACAGAAAGAGCAACTCATCAGCAGCAATTAGTGTGGAAACCCAGATGGTCAGATGAGACCAACCATCAGCTGATTATATTAATTTCTTAAGGAAATGTTTAACGTTGAGATGGAGTCTTCAGAAATGCACCTGATATATGTTATTTTTCCAATAGGCTAATTTAATTAATTCCAACTGGATTAATTTGAACACATTACCATTGTTTATCTAAAGAGAAAGGACAATAAGTTCTAATGTAATGGAGTGAACAGTACAAGACTGAATCTTTAAAACAACATGAATTCAAGTAACAAGAATTTATCATTTGAATACACTGAATATTCCCTCTCAGAGTAAGAATAACAAATTTATAATAATTGGCATTTATAACTTTCACAAAGCACCTGTATACATCATTCCGATTGGATCTTCACCACCCCCCTTAATAATCCCAGTTTACATACATCAAATTCTTGTGCCAGGCACCGTGCTCAATGCTTTGCACATATAATCTTATTTATTTTTTCCTAATATTCTGCAAGTTCGTTGAACTGATTAAGATTTGCTGATAAGCAAGACAAATGGACTTTGCCTAATGAACAAAATAAAATTGCTAAATTTAAAAGTCTAAATGCTAAAGTTGAAGCCTGGAACTAAGACTATTTGGAGGACTATTTTTTTAAGTTTATTTATTTTGACAGAAAGAGTGTGTGTGCAAGCAGGGGTGGGATGGGGGGGGGGGAAGAGAGAGAGAGAGAGAGAGATTGAGAATCCTAAACAGGCTTTGCACTGTCAGCACAGAGTCCCATGTGGGGTTTGAACTCACGAACTGTGAGATCATGACCTGAGCTGAAATCGAGAGTTGGACACTTAACCAACTGAGCCACCCAGGTGCCCTTGGAGCACTATTTTTTGGAATCAACCAGTTCCAATGTGTTTTTTCAGACTTGATGAGATTCAACCCAAGGTTCACATACTTAGCAAAGTCTATTTGGCTTGACTCAGATATTGTACTCATCTCCTTGTCCAGGTGCTTCAGTCTGCTTAACACTAATTTCTGAGCTTTGAAAGTGGAACTAAAGTAAGTTCTTTTTCCTCCAATCCGTTTAGCATTTGCACAGAAAATTCAGCATATGAGTTGTAAGTTAGGGGGAAAAAACACAAGAGTCCATGCTATCCCCCAGCTTTCTAGAATCAGCAGAGAGAAAAAGGGAGGAGTCTCAGGTTATACACAGATAACAAGTAAGTGGTCATATGGCTCCTGAAACCTGCAGGTTCCTACAAAACTAGATCAGTCTTAGCTACTCAATAAGAAACAAAACTTCTGGCAACGGGTCCAGCAGGTTTGATGGTAATGAGAGAGCTGGGTGCCCATGATGTACATGTCTAATCTCCCCTGGAGAGGTGGCCGTAGAACCATCCTCTCTCTTCTGTGTATCTCACTGGACAAAGAAAATAAAGATCCCAAGACATAACAGACAAATATGGGAGAAAACTACTGGGAGAAGGAAAGCTATTGGAACGGGTATGTGTTGGTCAAGTAGGGAGATGGTGAGCTTGCAGTCAGGGGTTGATGACAGCTAGCAGCAGCAGAGAACAGGAGGATCAAATTATGTTCTGATCTTTCTTTGCCCACTGTGTACCCTTAGGATGATCACTAGTAGTCCCGTGGCCTCAGAAGTTTATGGCAACTGCCCTGGGGTTGGTGTTCTCAGGAGAACCATCAGAGCAGCACTGCAGCCTGGCTGGGCATAGGAGCTGATGAAAACACATAATAGCTGCCAGCCTTGGTGTTTTACCTCATCCATTCCAATCCCCCGGGGATGGTGGGTTAGTCTTTTGGGTGATGGCTTCTTACCAATTCTACTTTCTTGTGAGCATTTATAGATTGGCTGCAGTTGGTCACATGATGGCAAATAGAAATAATTTCTTCTTATGAAGGCTAAGGTGTGTCTTAGATTTTCCTTAATATGTATTACAGACAGAGTAGTTGATAACCTTAGGACAATCTAAGCTTACAGGCTAAAAAAAACAAGAAATTTGATAACCATTTTAAATAAGAACAAAAAATCTGGAAAACCTATGCCTTCAGTGGCAAATGCTATTATCAGTAGCCAATCATATACTCTTCAAGTATAGCTTTGCATTTAAATTCAAACTACTATATTAAGACTGAACAGATGTGAATAAAATGCCTACCTGTCTGGCACATAGTACATTAGTAGGTATAAATTTCTCCCCTGTTTTACAGGCATACACTAAGTGAAGAGCCAGATTTGTGTCTTTTTTTTTTCTCTGCACTGATATGTTTAGGCACTGTATTCGTTTCCTAAATTACCACAAATTTAGTGGCTTAAAACATTTTCTATCTCACAGTTCTGAAGGCCAGAATCTAAAATCATTCCCCCTGGACTAAAAACAAGATGTTGGCAGAGCTCTGCTCCTTCTGGAAGCTCTAGGGAAGAATCTGTTTCTTGCCTCTTTGGTCTTCTTCAAGGAAAGGCAGCCGACATTCTTTGGCTTGTGCCTGCAGTGGTCCAGTCTCCAAGACCAACATCATCAAATCTCCTGCTCTGTCTTCACACGCCATCTCTGTGTCAAATCTCCCTTTGTCTCTTCCTTATAAGGACACTTGGGTTATACTGGACCCACCAAGATAATCCAGGATAATCTCTGCCATCTCAGCATCCTTAATTTAATCATGTCTACAAAGACCCTTTTATTTTGTCATACAATGTAGCGTTCATAGGGATTAGGATGTGGGATCCATTTTTCATCCTGTACCACAAGTACCTGTGCCTATGCTGAGTAAGCACTCGGTAAATATTTGTTGAGTAAAGTCTCTCTCCATAGTCTTTCTCATGTCCCTCCCAGCTCCTATAATCTATATTATTGACGGTGCTTTGTCCGACCCTTGTATACTCCATAGATACATCATTTGTACATACCTTCTCCCCTGTGCTCCTAGTGATCATCTAACAAAAAGTATTTTAAGCAATATGGTTGTGAAGAAGGAAGCATGGACATGTTAGACTGGAACTAGATGTTGAGTTTGAAATTTTGAGCTTGGATGAAAAGTAGCAAGCAACAAGGGGATGGTTGGTTTTAAAATATATTATTTTACAAATCTATACACTTTGTAAGTCATTTTTTGAATCAGCAAGTAAGAAAGACATTAGAGATTCCTGTAACTCGAAGTTTGCCATCAGAAGTGTCAACTGTAAGATTGACATATCATGGATAACACCAGAATGGCCTTGAAGACTGTAGTTTTCATACTTGAACAAAGAATATGGCAATCAAAAAACAATGTCCTTAGCGATGGAATATCTTAAACACATGAAACACTAGCAGAAATGACTGGATTTTTGAACAGAGGATGTGTTCTAAGCCATGGATTGATACAGTCTGAATGACTGGGGCTGTAGGTGAGGACAGGCTTTGCTTCCGTACACTTTAAGTAGCCTGATATAGTTAAGGAACATTTCGTAGTCATCTCACAATAGTGAAAGCAATTAGAGTTGGTCTTTGTCTTCTCACATAGAAATTACAAAGATAATGAACTTGTGGATGGAAACATAAGCAGTCAGGTGAACGTGGTACCCATAGCTCTCACCAGAAGCAAATAAACTAGAATGCTACTTCTTCATTCATCATTGTAGAGTGAGCATTCTGAATCAGTCCATCCAGATTAGGAAATACTTATTGAGCATCTATCATGTATCTGATACTAAGTGAGGTGCCAGACATATGACAGGGGAGCCAGACGGACCTAAGCCCTTTCTGCATTCCTCCATACTGACATAAGCATATCCCATAAAACTTCAACAAATGACAAAAAGACCAGTGAATATAGAGATGGATCAGCAAACATACATCGCCACCAATAACAACAACAAAAGCATCTCATGTTCTCCACGATGTCATAGCCAAGTTAACACTAAGCCTGGTATTAACATCCATTCATTTATTTATTTACTGAAGAGCATACGTGGAGCATCTAATCTATTCCAGACATTCTACTAACCACTAATGATATAAAAATTATTAACAAGAAGGTCATGATGGACACTTGTTTCATTAATTAACTAATTAGGCTCTAAGGACATTGAAATAAATAGAAATAATACTGAATCAAATAAATAACATCTTGGTTATCAAAAATAACAGATGTGACAAAATAAGATAACATGGTTGAGTAACCCATATAAATTAAGGATAATGTATCTTCACATTTTTATTACCAAAAAGAAGTGAAATATTAGAATTAATATAAAATTATACATCCAAAAAGACAATAAACTTCTATATGTAATGTTTTCAATTAACAAAGAATCTAATCAATAAAACCATAAAAGAAGTTCCTTTATCAAGAGAAAATTCACTTAAAAAAATTTTTGTTAATGTTTATTTATTTTTGAGAGAGAGACAGAGCACAAGTGGGGAGGGGCAGAGAGAGAGGGAGACACAGAATCCAAAGCAGGCTCCAGGCTCTGAGCTGTCAGCACAGAGCCCAACAGGGGGCTCGAACTTGTGAACTGCGAGATCATGACCTGAACATAAGTCAGAGGCTTAACCGACTGAGCCACCCAGTTACCCCTATCAAGAGAAAATTTAAAAGGAGCTTCAAATTAGCTAATTTCTGCATGAGACTACCTCGTGTAAGTCAAAATACAGAAACTGTAAATGTAGTTAAAATAACCATTAGATTAGCTTCCAAAGGAAAGCAGGTGAAGCCATTTCTGGAGAACTAGTATGACTCACAAGAAAAACAGATTATGCAACATACATGACTCACTTTCATTCCAAGTGACAGAGCAGATTTGACAAGCATTTGCAGCCTCCCCACTAAATGACACATTCATCAATATCCCATCCCTATGTTCAAGTAACGCAAGACCTCTACATTTAATTGTAAACGGTCTCATTTAGCCTGTTGCTAGAATTACTCCAAACTCTAACCTTCTGGCACAGAATCCCTATAGGGAGCAGAGCAGCTATCCTGGGTCCAACTGGTTTACTATGGTATATAAACTTACCGCATGTCCTACTTGCTTGGGCATTTTGTTTCCTTTGGCAACATGGTCTCTTTCCGAAGTACTCTGTTGCAGGTGAGACAGGGTCAGAACTGTTAAAGGCATACAAGTGCCAGCTGACAGTGAGGAAGAGTCCAAGGAAACACCAAACAGAAAATCACAGTTGTCCAGGGCATACTTGCCCATGGACTTCTGAAATCCCCAAGAGCAATGCTGGATTGCAGCACTTTGCTTGAAGTTCATAAGGGGCAATGTGAGTCATCAAGCAAATGTCAACCTATGTTCTAATATTTCCTTTTGACAAAGACTTGGGAATACTTAGTAAACAAATTCAAACTAGAAAGCTTTGTCATTTTAAAGGAGGCACCAAGATTTACTCTCAAATATTAACTTGGTTGAAACCCTCATATTTTTTTTTTGGAAACTGGTATTATCCTTTCACCAAAAGATGCCTCACCAAGTGCTGTGAGATAAGGTTTACACCTACTGGAAGCTAAAATACCACTTAATGAAATCTACAACGTCTGAGGCTCAAATATTACACTCAACATACAAAAAAAACCCCAAAAAACAACTTTAAATGAATTTCTCATTCTAATGTGATAATAATAGAAATGATAGCAGGTAACATTTACTAAGCACTTATAATGTGTCAAGCACCACGTTGATTTCCTTACAGAGGTCGTCTGATTGAATCCTCCAACAATCCTAAGAAGTAGACATTATAATCCCTAAAGTACTCATGAGGAAATGAATACTTTCACTGGCTAGCCTGAGCCCTCCTATAGACAAATGGCAGAGCTGAATTTGAATTCTGACCATTTGACTCTAGAGACAGTGCAAATCTCTGATTTAGGTAGATTTGTCATTGGATCAGGTGTGAGAATGTTCCTGAAAAAAAACTTTTGTTTTTTAACATGTTTTTGTGCTCTCTCTTAAACCTAAATTTGTATTTAAAATGCATTTTTGTGGTTTCAAAGTGAAGCTGAAATTCTTGATAAAAACTGCATTAGGAATCAAAAAATCTACGAGAGAAATTAAAAATTTTAAGGTATGCATCATGTAACAGCAATCAGTCAACAATGTGTGGTTTCATCAGTTTCATGACTACTGTCCCCAAATGTGTAAAATTCCATGTATCTTATTCAATTGCTTCACTGAATAAAAGATGTATTAAAGCAAACTTGCTAATGGGTGGAATAAAGAGGCAAAATTAGGAAATGTATGAACTATAGGAAAAAATAAAAACTTTCAGACCGATTACAGCAAAAAATACTTTCATAATTATTACTGTCAAATGAATTAATACATTTGTGTACCTATCAACACACATAGTCTCTATACTATTTTCCCAAGATATTTTAAAGTGAAGAGCTTATGTTTTGTGGGTTCTGCCTCAAAAATAAAGATTCAATTCTTATTATATCGATTTGTTTACAAAAACAAGTTAAGGCTTTGAGGGGCAGTTTAACCTCTTAAATGCCTTGTGATCTAATTTCTTCTGCAATTTTGCTTAGCAAATTCATATGCAGAGAGATTGAAAAAATATGTCCAATCCAGATGAAATGATCACATAGTCCCTAATTAGTGGAACCTGAGAATTTATGTGAGTTCTAATTCAGAAAATATTTTGACCTCTTTATGTAATTGACAGCTCTGTGCTTATTCTGAATGTCAAAACCTGAGTAGGAGAGGTCAGAGAAAGGACCCCAAATGATCTAAGCATTACATGTTTATTTGACTGCTAAGGAAAATTTCAACGAACATTATAGCAGCAAATTGCTGCTGATGATTCAGGCTCCTGTTTAGTTTGGTATTTTCAGGAAAATACAGTTACCTTAGCAACTAACATAGCACACGGCACATGCCGTGGCATGCAGAATGTCTCCAAATCAAAAGCATGTCCCTCTGGAAGATATCATACCAGGAATAAGGAAAAGAAGTAAGCCAACATCTTTAGGTATGAATTATTTATCTCCTTGACAGATAGAAAATAATTTATATTTAAATCATTTTTTTCTTTGCTACAGTCCTATCAAAATGACAATATGCATATCACCTAGATGAAGAAAAATACATAAAGAAACGACATAGGTGCACAAAGTAAATTTTCAATCGAATCAATATCTGAACATTCCATTGACTGACGTATAAACCTATGTATCTGAATAAATTTTGGGGGGAAGGTAAGATACTCTTAAAGGTTTAAATAATTAGTTATTATCATTGAACACCAAGAAGGAGAAGTGTTTTTATCCTGATGGCAGTAACTCCAAAGTTGACATAATTACAGTGTGAGAATTTAAAACTATGCCTCTACAAGTCTAGAACAACCTGTTTGAATATGAAATATGCAATTAAAGTGATTGCTATCTGCATTGTGATAGAGCCCCAAGTGGTACTAATTCAAAGAAAAGTAAGTGGCACGGTTTCTTTCAACCCTGTATTCATGCACTGTAGAAGAAACATATTCACCTCTTGCCTTCCAAGAGCTCAAAGTTTTTAGTAACCAGACAGAAAAGTTGCTTGCTTTTGCAGAGTTGATGTTCTAGTTGGGAGAGACATACAACAAAGGAGAAAAGAAATAAACTGGGTAAATTATATTGTGCTGCCTGCCATGAAGAATCTAGAACAGGCCTCCTCTTCCTTTACTTCTTTCTTTTCTCTTCCCATCATACCAAAGCTATTAGGACAGAAGAGGAGGGCAGAGGGTGGAGGAGGGTAGGACAGATCATTAGAGCCTGAACAGACTGAAAAAACCCACAGCAGTGAGGCAGGATGGACGACCCTGGAGACTGACTACTACAGGGGATTCATCATATGAGAACATAGACTAAAAATAATAGAAGCCAGATTTGTAGCTGTTGGAGAAGGGAGTTATAAATTCGGAAACTGGGAAAACTAGAATAAATCCGAATCAGTTAGACTGGATTGAAAAAGCTATCACTTTTAGTATATGTGCAGAAAAATACAGAAATAAACAGATATGTGTAGAAATACATATATTTATGATATATAACGGATATTTGTGATGTAAATAATATAGTATTATACACATATATATGTATTTCACGTATTTCCTGAGAGGGCTCAGGCACAAAACTCCAATAGCAATTAGCATACCTAGAACCCAGAAATACCATTTCCCGCTGAAAGGAAACAGGGCTCTTTGAAAAAAAAGAAATGATTCTCCAGCTAGGGCAGGGAAAGTACAAATGAGCCCAGAACATCTCATCAGGCCAGAAAGCCAGGAAACACTGCAACAATGACTGAAATATGTCAAAAGGAAAAAGTCAACCTAGAGAGGCTCCCACTAGCCAAACTTGGCACAGTTTCAGCATCAGAATAAGTAACGATAGCAATTGGGGAAAACATGTTGAGTAAGATAGGGAACCATCAGTTCATATAAACAAACAAGTGAAAAAAAAATGGAAGTCTGACAAGGAAATGGTATCTAGAGTTTCAAAGCACCTCCTCACAAACTGCTTACAAACTACAAAGGGAAGTAAGGAACTTTATAGTGGAGAAGCCTGGCAGACACCGTGTTAATCAAGTGATCAAAGTGAACATCACTTGTAAAGGGCAGAATCAAACCCTTTTGCCACCTGGGAGGAAGCAGTGAGAGGGATACAGCATCAGCTCTGTGATATTTTTGTCAGCGATGCACAGCTGAATCTAATCACAGGGAAATATCAGACAAATCCCATTGTGGAACATTTTACAAGATAACTGGCCTGTAATATGGTCGTGAAAGTCAAGGCAAGACTGAAGGACTTCCAGTTTGAAGCAACTAAGGACAAACGCAATATGTGATTTTGAACCGGATCCTTTCGTTATAAAAGATATTATTGGGACAAGGCGAATAAAGCAAAACAATTAAACGGCAGTAGTGTGTTTATGTTCATTTTCTGACTTGGTTGGTTATATTGCAGCCACAAAGGAGAATGCCTGTGTTTGTGGGTAATACCCACTCAAAGAGTGGAGAGAGACAGGGGCGTCCTGTCAGCATATTACTCTCAAGTGGTTTAGGGAAAAATTTCTTTGTATCATTCGTCCACCTCTTGTCTGTTTGTGATTGTTTCAAAATAAAGAATATGGGGCTCCTGGGAGGAGTTAAGTGTCTGACTTTGGCTCAGGTCACCATCTTGCAGTGTGTGGGTTCAAGCCCCGCATCAGGCTCTGTCCTGAGAGCTCGGAGCCTGGAGCCTGCTTCCAATTCTGTGTCTTCCTCCCTCTCCCTCTCTCTCTCTCTCTCTCTCTGCCCTTTCCCTGCTTGCTCTCTGTCTCTCTGTCTCTGACTCTCTCTCAAAAATAATAAATAAAAAAATTTTAAAAAGTAAAGAATATGTAAAAAGCTAATATGGCAGATGGCGACCACACAGGAGCAACTCCTTTAAAATGTGTGTTGTCTGAAAAATATTCTCTGAAGAGGTAGCATTTCAAGCTGAGGACTGAAAAATCAGAGTCGGTCATTCAAAGATCTGCTTGAAGAGCATTCCAGGCCAAGGGAACAGCTGGTGCTGAGGCCCCAGGCATGAAGGAATTTAGTGAGTTCCAAGAATAGAAAAATAAAAGCGTCCAGTAGAGCTGGAGCCTGGTGACTAGGGAGGAGGTGGAAGGTACACGGACAGGCTCTCCGGAAGGGCCCCTGGGTGTCGAGAAGTCTGGAACTTTATTTGAGGTGCCAAGGAAAACCATTGAAGGATTTTAGCAAGAATGTAATATGAGCTCATTCATACTTCTGAAAACCACTTTGGAGAGAAAGGAGACCAACGTTCACGTGAAGAGACAAATTAAAGGGCTGTGTGCACTCGGAGGAAAAAATGAATAAAGACGGTATGTACTTTGGGAGTAAAAGTGATAGCGTTTATCACCATTGTTCCTGAATGAGGATGTTGAGAAAAAAAAGAAAATCAAGAGTAAAAAGAACAGCGATTCCTTAGTTAGAGCTTACTCTGCACCAGGCAGCTTTTAATCACTTTATGTACATTTATTTACTCATTTAACTCCCATAACAAGACGAGTACCAGTGCTAGCCCCATCTGGAGATACGGACATATGAAGATGATTTAAGGGACTAGACCAAAGTCACACAGGCTGTAGGTGGCAGAACTGTGATTTGGATCCATAACTGCATACTTAAATATACAGTATATATGGTTTTCTTTCTAAATCCACTTTCTGAGGTATAATTTACACATAATATAACACACCACCTGTAAATGCACAGTCCAATGATATTTGACAAATGTAATTGTGTATCACCACAGAATATTTTAGCTACAGAATATTTCCACCTCTTAAGAGTTTCCACTGACCTTTTAATTTTAATTTTTAGTTTTAATTAATTAACATTGATCTGCTCTCTGTCGCTATCATTTTGTTTTTTTTTCTTCTAGGATTTTATTTGATTGGAACCACACAAGTATGTACTCTTGGAGTCTAGCTTCTGCACTTAGCCTAAATGTGTTCAAGTCTCCGCCATATTGTTACATGGATCTGGAGTTTATTTTTCATTGCAGAATACTATTCCCTTGTAGCTAGAGAATATAATTTGCAATCCATTCATGTGTTGATGGGCTTGTGGCTTTTTACAGTGTTTGGGTATTTTAATCAAAGATTCCAGGAAGATTTGTGTATGAGTCTTCTTTAGAAAACACTTTAAAATTCATTTTGAATAAATAATCTAGGAATGGAATTGCTAGGTCATAGGTCTTCTTTCATGAGGAAGTGGCAAACGGTTTTCTAAAGTGATGGTACCATTTGATATCCCCATTCAATAAGGTTTGAAAATGCCACTTCCTCAATGTTGCTTTGTCCACCTTTGATATTATCAGTCTTTTTAAACTTTAGCCATTCTACTATGTGTGTAATTTACATTTTTGTGATGACTAATAATGTGTTTTGTCAGATACAAATACACATAGAGTGAATATTTTCTCCCCACCTATGTCTTGCCTTTTCATTTTCTAATGATGTTTTTTGAAGTTTTTTAATTTTGGTAAAGTTAAATTAATATTGCTTTCTTCTATATAGCTTGTGTTTTTGTCCTAAAAATTTTGCTTACTTCAAGGTTTCAAACATGTTTTCCCAGATTTTCTCTTTAAAAGTTATACAGTTTTAGCTTTTAGATGGATCTGTGATCTCTTTCTAGTTAATTCTGTGTATGGTATAAAGTAATGACCAAGATTATTTTCTTTGATATGTATGGCCAGGTGTTCCAGCAACATTTTTGAAAAGACTATCTTTGCCCTGTTACATTGGCATCTTTGTAAAAAATGAATTGGTCGTATTTGTGTGGGTCTATTTATAGCCTCCATATTCTGTTCCATTGATCACCATGTCTATTCTTACACTAATCGTATGCTGTTTTGCTTATGGCAGTTACACAACAAACCATGAAATCAGGCAGTGTCAGTCTCCTACTTTGTTCTTGTTCTTAATTTTTAAATAGATTTTACTGTGTACCACAGTTTCAGAAAAACTGGAAAGGTAGTACACAGAGTTCCCATACACTCTGCACCTAGTTTTCTATATTATTAACACGTTTGTATGGTACACCTGCCACAATTATTGAATAATATTGATACACTATTATTAACTATTTTCTATCCTTTATTCTTCACCTAGTATTTCTTAATTTTTTTCACCTAATGCTTTTCTTTTTTTTTTTTTTTTCTGTTCCAAGATGCCACATTACAATTACTTGCCATGTCTCTTATATACCACTCGATTGGAACAGTTTCTTAGACTTCATTTTTAATGACCTTAACATTTTCATGGAGTATTAATTATAATTTTTGTACAATGCCCTTCTATTGGAATTTATCTGGATTTTCATTTTATGATTAAACTGGAATTATGGGTTTGGGAGGAGGAAGACCACAGAGGTAAAGTGACATTTTCATCACGTTAGATCAAGGGTATATGGTATCCATATAGTTTACCAATATAATTTATTTATTTAATTTATATGGTATCCTTATAATTTATAATGACCTTGGTCACCTGGTTGAGGTAACTTTTGTTAGATCTCACCAGGGATCTAAGATAGTTATTCTTTTCCCCTGTTTCTGTACTGTACTCTTTGGAATGAAGTCATTACACCAGCCTATAGTTAAGAAATGGGGAGTTAGGCTCCACCTCCTTGAGGACAAAATATCTTACATAAATTATTTGGAATTGTTTTCCAAGTGAGCTTTGTCTCTTATCCCTCATTATTTATTTATTCACTTATTTATTTATATTAGTATGAACTTATAAATATTTATCTTATCCTTTAGGTTATAATCCAAACAACACTATCTTCTTGCTCAATTTGTTCCAGCTTTGGCTATCGGGAGCTCTTTCAGTTGCTTCCTAGGTCACTTGGACAAACACCCATGGATGTAGAGTTGGTTTTTTGTTTTTATTTTTGTTTTTGAGGTTTCCTTCCTTCCTTCCTTCCTTCCTTCCTTTTGTTCTTTCTTTCTTTTTTTGGGTGGGCACTTTTGACCTTTTGGCCCTATAAGATGTTCCAGGCTTATCTAGTATATACCCTGCCCCGGTTCAAGGAAAACTAAGGAATGCTATTAGAAACCAATATTTGTTTACTTACTTATTTGTTCATAATTTTTTTAAATGTTTATTTTTGAGAGAGAGAGCGTGCACACAAGTGACAGAGGGGGAGAGGGGCAGAGAGAGAGAGAGAGAGAGAGAGAGAGAGAATCTGAAGCAGGCTCCAGGCTCTGAGTTGTTGGCAAAGAGTCAGACTCGGGGCTCAAACTCATGAACCATGAGATCATTACCTGAGCTGAGGTGGGATGCCTAACCAACTGAACCACCCAGGTGTCCCTAGAAACCAGGATTTAGATACAAGGTGTGCTCTGCTCTTTATCAAAATTATCTTGGGTTTTTTGGTTGTTTTTTTTTTTTTTTAGAATCCTTGCATCTCTATAGAAAAACCCACCTGTATTTTGATTGGGATCAGGCCAAATTCCTCCTAGATTTTAGCTTCAGCAGTGGATAAACAATTGTACCTTTTACTCAAATTGGAAAATCGAGATAATCAAGATAATCAAGATAATTCGATGGGAATGGAGAAATCAAAAATTCTATTCTGGACATTTTAAATTTAATATCGAAATGTTTCATCAAGCCTCCATACATCCTCCCAGTGCTAGGGCCAGAAGATTATTAATGCTAGTTGTGAGATAAGAAAGGCAACATGAGTATTAATCAATTAATTAGTTAACTAATTAAACAGTGCCTTAAAATCTTGGCTGGTAACATGAAAATTCATTAATCATTAATGATTTATGTACTCCTTGACATCAGGGATTATAAATTTATAACTGCAGCTATTTCCACGTGGTTGGATAGAATCTCAGAAGAGGGGACAGATTCTTAAGCACCTATCACACTTTAGTTATTGTTCAAGCCTTTTGCATACATATCAAGACTAACAACAACCTAAAAAGTGGCTATTATTCTTCCTAGTTGGCAAATGTGAAGATTGAATTTTGAGAGATTAGGTAATTTCTCAAAGTCACACAGCAGGAAAGGTGGTGCTGGGATCCAATTCATTACCCATTGAATTGTATTAAAAAAATTATCCATTATTTATTTGAAATTCAGACATAACTAGGAATCCTGCATTTTTATGTGCTAAATCTGGCAACCCTAATCTAGGACCATCTGGCTTCAAAGGCTGTGTTTTTTCCAGACCACAGTGTAAACACCATACATCAAGAGACACACGAGAAATCTGGGAAAAAATCCTCCCCTATATTCTGTATTCTAATTTGTTGTAGTTCCACATATGCATGAAAGTGGCCTATAGTTAACACTGAAAAGGGTGCAATAGAGTCTGAAGATAAAAGGGACATTTTTGGTTTTGGTTTTTGGTGTTTTGTTTTGTTTTGGCAGACAGCTACATAAGCCTTTAATAAAATTAACCTTTTGCTTCAATCAGCTGTCATCATAAGTTTTTCCAACCCAGTAATTCTATTATATGTTTAAACTGTTTTCTAGCACTTACAAATTCAATCTAAAATATCTGGGGAAAAAAACCACAAAGTCTTGTTATATGTGATGTTCTCAGTCTCTAATTAAAAATATCAGGGCAGTAGGATTGCTGCTGGACTTGTTCCTCTCTGGACGAAGGACAGTATACCAGAAGAATTAATTGATGCCCTTGCAATCAACTTTCAAGGTAAACTGAAAGTCTTCATTAGGAGCTTCAAGGCTTTGACATCTCTTCTCCTTTTAGCCGCATGCTCTTTAAGATTACGATTTTCTACCTAACATGTCCCCTGTTCTCAATTTCAGTATCTAACTGTAATCTTCTTTCCTACATTGATATATTTATGTACCTCTTAATGTTTGTAAATAGGAAAAACAATATACGTTTTGAAAATTTATATAAATATTTTTATAACCTTGGAGTGTAAATGAGACTTTCTAAACAAGATAGCAAAATTAAAAAAAAAAAAAAACTATAAGGGAGAAGACTGATAGATTTACAAAAATATAGGATTTCAGGGTAATTAAAAACAGTAACAAAATTAAGTCAAAAGCCAAACTGGTTAAAAATATATGCATATGGTAGCCAATTGTTCATTGGCTAATGTATTCAACTATTCATTGACTAATTTATTCTTTCATTTTACATTTTTAAGAATACACAGAAGCATATGGTTTTTGCCAACATGCTCAAATTTTTCTGTTCTTTTTATTGTTACTTGCATTCCAGTCATTCCATCAGGATTCAGTTTTGTTATTGAGTTACATCCTTTAGTAGCTATCTCCGTAAGTGTCATGGATGGTAAATTCTCTTGGTTTTTCTACATCTGCATTTCACTCTAACTCTGGAATGATAGCTAACCGTGTAAAGATTCCAAGGTTCAAGCTAATTGTTCCTTCAGATGGATTCAGTCTTTTCTGAGATTTATTTTTTTCTTAAGCTTTGATGTTATGCAGTTTCACTAGATGTGGCTAGAGATATGTGTATACTGATGACAGTTTTTTTTAAGTTACAGACAATAATAATAGTATGCAATCTGACATGTATATATTAATATGCAAGTATTGAAACCACAACATGTAGAGGTCAGAATATATACACACCAAAAATGGACCCAAATTCTGAAGTCATGTCATTTTTAGTTGAGAGTCAAGATTCCCTGAGAGCAACCACGTACAGAAGCACGTGTAGGGTAAGCAAGCAGGTGGAAGAGAGGTCAGGCTTGGAAAGCATTTTTTTTAGTCCCTTGGCTTAGACGCTGTACTTCTAAAGAATTATTTTAATATAGGAATTCCAATTTCAGTGGCAGCAGCTCAGTGGCCTGAGGCACACGTAGAGACCGTTTCAGAGGAGGAAAACATAGCTGAGCCAAAAAGAGAACCCATGGTGAGTTGAATGGAATTACCACCTGTTGCAAAGATCACAGGGGACAAAAATGCTTCCTGTGCTCTCTTGTACCTCTGTCCTTGTTTCAGGTGTCTGAGGGCCAGAGATTGCACAATGACTTGGGTGAGGTTGGGGGCATGGTGGGGGCTTTGGGATGGGATGATCCTGCTGGCTCTCATCTGAGGCAGCTGCTGACTTCCTCCATCCCCAGGTTGCAAGACTTATCCAAGTTTAAGCCATTTGGGGATAACTCGTGCTTACAGTTTTGGTTAAGCTTCCTAGTGGCCAAGGAGGTGACCAGGAGGGATTAGGATTGAGCTAGGACTAGGAGGAGATAAGCATTCTGGGGAAGGGATAACAACTTTCATTGGAAAAAGGTGAGAATTTGCACAGTGCCATGTTTAGCCAGATGAACTTAAAGAGATCAGAGTAATAGGGTTTAAGAGGATATCGTCTGAAGGGAGAAGGTATATACATGAGCTGAATGTCCTTTGTGGGAATGTCACATTTACTAAGGACAGATTATAGCAAGGATAATATTTTAATATGCTAAACCCTTGTGCTGTTAATCACTAGCAAAACCTAGCGCTTGCTTTTCTCACAATCTCCGTGATAAAAAGCCAGGCTACTGTGACTAGACCAGAGTTGCTTTTATAAGCTATAGAGTAGGGAGAACAAGGATATCAGGTAAATTAAGTTTCACTAAAGCAGGAAGGAGGAAGCTCGCCTTGTGTGTGGAGAAGATAAACTGGGAAGGATGGAATGGGAAAGGAAGGGCAAGAGGAGAGGAAGAAAGGCAAGAAATCAGATTTGAATAACTGTTCCCTCAAAATACAGCTGAGGAGAATTTCCAAAGCAGAGATGCACATGTCATCCTGCCTTTGGGACTTTGGGACAGCAAGGCCCCTAGTGTGCCCTGGACCATAGCAAAATAACCCAAATTGTGAGTGTTCAGGCAGAGAGAGGGCTGAGTTCAGGCCCTGGTTTCCTGTGGATGTGTGGAGATTCCAGAAGATTCCTTGGTTGCCACATGCCCATGCAGGGTGAAGTATAAGTGCCAGGAGGGCTAGAGACCAAAGGAGGCAAATCCAGACAAGAAATTAGCAGGAGCCGGGACCCTGTGACTGAATCAAGTGCTTTGGTAGTGGATGTCAGTGGCTTGGAGGCCTGAAGGGAGAAGTAAAATAGGGAGGGGTCTAGGGAGGCCGTATTAAGCGCATGTTTCTGACACCTGTGTTCTTCCTGACCTGGAAGAGACTATTCCTCCCAGGGCTAACCAATTTCTAGAGATACTAAAAGACTTGGGTGGCCTGCAAGGTGTCTTTCATATGCACACCAACCAGTGCAGAGTCTGTGCCCCGAACCATCTCCTTTATGGAGCGCTCACATCCAGGCCACTATCCCCTTCCCTAATCACCCGGGAACTAGGTATCAAACACTGAGGGACAGCCCCTGCACCCAGATGCTGTTGAAATTACCCAAATCTTCCAACCCTACGCCTGCTCACCCATCCATTCCTTCATGTGGAAACCACAAAGCCTCTTGCCCACACTCTTCCCTTGTTCCCTCTGCCCCATGACTGAGCCGGCTGCTGCCCCCCGAGCCTCCCCACATGGTGTGCAGTGTCCCTGTCTTGGGAATAGTGAGTTACAAACTATCTTTTCAACGATACTTCCTGGTCTGTTGGCCTCAGCCTCGCTGTGCCTAAATAATAATAAAACTTACATTTTAAAACAGAGGCAATACCCAAATCCAGTGGAATAAAACGACACGTCCATAGGTGGGCCTGCCTCAGACCCCCTCCTCCCATCTATCATCCTCCTCATTCTGCGTTCTGAAAACATCTGGGGAAGGATAATGTGTAGGGGAGACTCCTTGAGAAGGGAGAAATGGTCTGATCTTTGAGTTGGCATAATATTAATCTAAAAACGACTTCTTAAACCAGGAGAAGTTTATCTGCATTTCACTGGAAATGTTTAACCTCCCATGACCCTCAACAAACTCACATTGGCTGGTTAGCAGGCATAAGGGTTTAACAGAAAGGGGAAGTCAGTTGGAAAAAATAACACGATAGTGTTGCGTAGTTGAGTTGAATTTTCCACCCTAGTTTAGGATTCCAGTCTTTAATAATTTGTAAGAGAAATAAATTCTGCCCCTTGGGATTAATATACAACTCTTAAGTAACGCATATCCACTGCAGATAATTTGGAATATTTATAATTCAAGCCAAAGAAAAACACTGGATTTACTTTCCCATTGTTTTTGTAATGTGTCTCTGCACGTATTCATTTAGAGAGCGTATGTTGTGCATAAACACTCTAACATGTTTTTCATTAAACGATATTTAAATTCATTAAACAATTTCAGACCATTAATTGGTCTTACTATTCATTGCTTCATTTATTGAGTCAGCCCCCTGTTGTTACTTATTTAAATTGTTTCTACAATTTCCTATTCTAAGTAATACTCTGACAGATATCAAAATACATTAAATGTTGGGCTGGGCATATCTTGATCCTTTCTAATTAGATAAATTAATAAATAACTAAATTAATAGAAATTGAGATAAATTAAAAGAAATTAAACAGAATTCCATTTTCAAGGCTGTCTGATCTTAGGCACACTTTCATGACTTTTTATTCATATGACGACCTTTTCCCCAGGTATACGAATTTGTATACCTACCACCAACAGTGTATGAGAATTTCCATTTCTCTCTTCACCAAAAAACTGAAGATGTATTTTTTTTAATGTTTGTAAAATCTTTGTCAACATAAAGAAAATTAAACCTTGTTTTTTTTTTAATCTCTTTCTTCGATAACAAACAGAGATGAAAATTTCTCATCTACCTGTAGGCTAATCTTTTATTTTAGTTGTGTATTCAGATACTTGCTTTTCTTTCTCAGGACATTTAGCTCTTTCCTACTGATTTCTGAAAGTTCCCTCTATCACAAGGATCGTTAGCCTTGTTTGTCATATGTGTCCATTTTTTCTACTGGCTTGGCATTGCCTTCTAATTTTGTGTTTAGAGGTTTTCTTTAATTTTCTTTAATATATGATATATATTTGAAGATGAAATACTGTGATGAGCTTATCCCTCCAAATTTCCCTTTAATTTACAACTATTCAGACAATGTTGAGAATATGCCCTTACTGGCAGGGAGTAATGATTGTAGTAAATTAAGGAAACAAGTTTAAACAAATATGTGCTTACTCAAACTCTGTCTACCAGAAACTGCCCTTCTCTCAGCCTACAGTCTTCGCAGGAGCTTCAGGGAATCTCAATGGCCTAAAATGCCCTGGTCTGTGAGCAGACAGTAAATACAATAATAACTGACAAGGTCTAGGGTTTTATAGTTATCCCATTCTTCACAGGGAGAAGCTCATTAAACTGTAGAAGCTTTTGAATTTCATTTCATTGTACAAATGCAGAAATGAGCTTGGTGACTTGCCCAGTGACATTTGGGTAGTGAGTGGGAAGACATGACCCGTATACACACGTCGTTCTTTCCCCACCTTGAATTCCATGCTTTGTTTCTACAGGACTACTTTTCCATTGTTAAAAGACTGCTTAAATATAGGCTGTAGGTTGAGAAAAGCAATGAGAAGTTGAAAGTATCATCTCTGGGATAATATATGAAAAGTGAAATTTGAACCTAGGTTGGGCTCTTATAAGTTAAATGTTATTGTCAGGCCGTATGCTTGAACTTAAAAAGTAACCTGAAATGGGGAAAAATATATTTTATATATATATATATATATATATATATATATATATATATATATATATAGAGAGAGAGAGAGAGAGAGAGAGAGAGAGAGACAGTGAGAGAGAGAGAGAGAGAGATCTATAGATATAGATATATATAGAGATAGATATCTATATATCTATCTCTCTCTCTCTCTCTCTCTCTCTCTATATATATATATATATAGAGAGAGAGAGAGAGAGAGAGAGACTGACTCATCTTTCTCATCATAGAATACGAGCCCCATGGAGGATACAAGGCTATGATTCTGGGACCAGAATGAGGAGGTCACTGGCATGTCCACATGTGCTCACCTATGAGGGAGCAGGAGGTGGAACACATTAAAAACAATGGACCCAAGTAGATGGCTGTTAAATGTGTACCTTATTCCAGACTGAGGGATGATCTCTCAAGTTATCACCCCCAGCACACACTCAATTCTGCTCTGTATCTTAACCTGGCCTTAGATTTTTTCCTAACACCTATCCCCTCTCACCTAGTATGTATTTATTTGGTTACTTATCTATCATCGAGGTCCACACACTGAAATGTAAGTTCCATGGGAGTTATAACATTAGAGCCGGCTCCTAAAACAGTACCTGTGACACAGTGGGCACCAAATATTTGTGCAGAAGTCCTAGATGAGGTCTGAGCAACACTGGGATTTTTCAGACAGACCGCAAGAGGCCTCAGGCCCTCTCCTAATGTTTGTAGAAGGATATCTGCAATGCACCTTCTCTTTGCCATACTCCCTTCCCTGGCCAACCTCAGGGAACTCAAATATCTTCCCAATTTGGAAATTTTCTTGAGAGTTAATATTTAAATGATACTACATTGATATGACTGTAAAGGACAACAGAGCTTGTTAAATTATAAAATAAATATTTTTTCACTGTTATTTTTCAACATATTGACTCTATAAAATAATATACTCTGAACAGCTCCAATAGAACTAATTCACACAGACCGTATAGGATGGAGTTCCTTTGGAGTAACTGAGACCCTAAGAGACAGTAACTTACAGAAGAGATGAGCTTATTTCTCTTACATAAAAGCCTGAAGGCAAGCAGTCTGGTACTTGTACATGGTTCAATTCCATAAAATGTTTAAGTTCCTGGACTGTCTTGTTATTCTACTACTTATATGGCCTCCAATCCCACGGTCACCTCATGGAGGAAAACAGCTACTTTAGCTCCAGAAATTCTGTAGCATTCCAGCCCACAGGATGGCAACGGAGGCAAAGGAAAAAGGACAAAGAATGCATGATGATTGTCTATTAATGAAGATTCAAGGCTGCCATGTGACACTTCTGCTTATATTCCATTGATCAAAACTAAGTGACATGGCCTCATCTTGCTTGATGGGAGATAAGGAAATGTAGTCTTTATTCCATGTGATCATGTATCCATCTATAAAAGTGTGGGACTCTCCTACCACATAAAAAGGAAAAATGGGCACAAAAGAAAACTAGCCATTTTATGGAAGCATCTAATTGAGTGTTTTTTCTGTTCAAAACAGTCATCCCAGGAGGCTAAGTACTTCCTCCAATAATGCTAACATTGCCCCAATTTTTGAACTGCCTTTGGAGCTTACAACACGTTTTTATACAGGTATCACTCTATCTTAAAGAGTAAATTTGATCTTTTTTGAGATATCAAAAAGTCATCTCTGATAAAATCTTACAGGTAAGATATGTGACAAAATTAGCAATATCATTTGAGGCCAAAAGTTACTTATGACTTCAAACTTCTAATTCCAGTGCATCCATTAAAGCAATTTTCAAAAGGATGGTATTATACAAATTCCCCACTATCAGAACCATCTACTCGCCTCCATTACCACCATCACTCTCATCAGTACTCAGTACATTGCTGCTAGTAAGGAATGCCAACTTATAGTACTCAAGTAAATTCATTTAACGTCCCTCAACGGGTAACTTCAAGACTTATAGCCATTTGTCTGGATATGCTCTAACAGCTGATGGTATATCATTTAAAGTCTCCCATTCTACTTGGTATTCTTTTTTTCCTAGGATGAAGAGAAACCTATCTCCAAAATTTACATAAAGATCCCCTAAAATTAGGATCTTAGGGCAGAAAAGCTACTTGGGGCTGATTTAAAAATGCCATGTGACATTGCTTCCACCAATTAGCTACAGGTAAAGTGCTAATTATTTATTCACTTTATTATGAGGTAGCTCAAAACATTAACTTTCCTTCTTCCAGAAATTTGACATTAGGAAAAATTATGAGTATTAGCTATGTTTTACACTTTCTAGAATTTAATATCAAATTCCTTTTGTTTTGGAATCATTATCAATTTTTCCAAACCAGGAAAGTGGTTCTTTGTTAGTCCTTCAGAACTCAACCAAACATTGGGCACCCCAAGGTCTTTCCCAGACAGTGGTTTCCCTCCTGTGTGTCCTGGTAACATGCCATTGTAGTGTATTGTACTTGCCTATGAGCCTCTCACCAAACCTAAGATTCCTTTAAGGTGGAAACCATGACATAAGCACCAATTGTGTTTCCAGCAATATCCCTGAAATTAGCAATTCAGCAATATCCCTGAAACTTAGCAGGCATTTAACAAATCTTACACCATTTTAGAACATCCTACCTTCCTTGCTAAAGGCATATTGTATATGTGCTTACATATATTCTTGAGTCACATTTTACTGGGAGTGACTTGCTAAGTTGCCCATTGTGAGCTATGCTGGGAGAGGACTCTCCCACCGATACCATACAAACCATAGTTGTTGGGCAGGAAAAGGGGATGAGAAAAGAAAGAAAAATGGAGGAAGGAGAAACTGCAGGAGAAAGAGACAATACTCAGAAAGTTGATTAAATATAGTAATTAAATATTAAAAGTGATTTTTGGAACACAAATAAATTTTATTATTTTCTAGCTTATTATGACCATGTAAAAGATACAGCAGGATTAAGAAAAAAAGGTGAGTGGGTTATGGCTGAAATATCTGCAATAATGGTATGCAAGTTAGAAATTCTGTGAAACAACATCATGCTAATAGGTCCAAAGGGGAAATATATGATCCTTTCAAGTGGTCCCAAACCATATCTGACAAGATTCAAAATCAGTTATTCCTAAACATCCTTGATAGAATAAAAATACTTTTAAAATAATAATAGTTATTATTGTATAGTACCTCTCTCAACCCAAAAGTCAGCATCAATCAACATCAATAAGCTTAATGGCAAAAAGCATTACAATTAAAGGCACAAACAAGACCCGAATGCCCACTAATAACTCCATTATGTACATCCATTATGTATACTATTCTAGAAATATTAGCAACAGCACATCTACAAAAGAAATGACGTATAAACAGTAAATAAGTGGAGAAAATTACTAATATTTGGAGAGATCATAACTGTATACAACCTATAGGTAGATTCCATTAATTTCCCATTTTATACATGAGGAAACTAAGACGCAGAATGGATAAGTAGTTGACCAAGATCTCACACCTACTTTGTGGCAGAGACAGAACCTGAATTCAGTCAGTCAGTTTCCAGATTTTATACTTTAATCATTGCACTATATTACATAATATAGAGTAAACCCATTTCTCCCCCATTTCTTCCAAAAATACACACACACACAC
Source organism: Panthera leo (assembly GCF_018350215.1). Lineage (NCBI taxonomy): Eukaryota > Metazoa > Chordata > Mammalia > Carnivora > Felidae > Panthera > Panthera leo. The sequence continues at coordinate 111,356,978 of NC_056687.1, forward strand.
ACACACACACACACACACACACACACACACACACACACACACATTTTAGAGAAATATACGAGAGGAAAATGACATTGGATGCTTTGGTAAGAGTGGTAGGGGTGGGAGGAAGAGGAAAGACTTGTTTTTATATTCTACAGATTATTGTACTGCATGAGTTTTTTAACTACATGGCTATTTTATTTCTCCTTTGATATAAACAGAAACACAAGAAAAGCATGTCAACAGACCCTGAAGCAGAAAAGAGCACTCTTTGAGAAACAAAAAGTTTTCAGGATTGATGCAGAGATGGATCCAGAAGAGAAATAATGATGAGCTTGGAGAGGAAAGCTAGTCTTTGTAGGCCATTTGAAATATATTTTGGAACTTGTCCTGGAGGTAATGGAAAATCATTTAGAGTTTTAAGCATGGGAGTAACCTAATCAGATAAATGTTTTTTAAAAGATCATTGGGTCAACAGAGTGAATAATAGATTGGAAAGAAGCAAAAGGGACTTGTGTAGAGCAGCACTAGGGGTTATATGTTAGCGATGAATCAGTAAATTCTACTCCTAAAACCTATATTACATTATATGTTAACTAACTATAATTTAAATAAAAATTTTTAAAAAAGAAGCAAGGGACTATTTACAAGTGAATTAGAGTAGTGCAGAAAGATGATGATGGGGACCTAGACTGCAAAAGTTGCAGTGAAGAAAGAAGTAAGTGGATGGATCACAAAGGTAGCAAGTGGGCAAGATCAATGGGACTTGGTGATTGACAGGATGGGGAGAGACAGAGAAGAAATAAAAATGACTTTCAGTGCTTTGGCTTGCATATTTTTTTTTTGTGCAATGTTGCCATTCACTGATAGGGAGGAAGAAATTATGGGGAGTGTGGAATTTGGAATATGTTGAGTCAGAGACAGCAGTATGAAATCCAAGTAAAGATGTGGAATAGGCAAATGGATATATGGCACTGGAGCTCAGATGAGAGGTCTCTGTTGGGTACAACGATGATCCCATGGGAGTAAACAAGGACATGTAGGGAGAAAGTAACTCTTGAACAGAGGCTCTGAAAGAGAGACCAGCTCTCTGAAAGGATTCAGAAAATAATTGTTGAATGAATGAATGGAGAAGCCAAGGAGATAGAGAAAGTGTACCATGAACAAAGGGAAGAAAAGTCAGATACACATCATAAAAGAAAGTGGAAAAACAGTGGCCAATTTAGTCAAATGAGGTTAAGAAATAAATTTCATGAATACAGATTGATGAAAGGATTTATTTTTGAAAGAATTCCAATATTGACATTTTGTTTATAGAGATATAATATCGAATACCTTTTCCAAGTATAGTATTATGTAAATGAAAATATGATACTTTGGGGATAAATGACAGAATCAAAGAAAAATGCCATTTGGTCAATGTTCTCTGAAGAGATAGAATAACTTTTGATTCTGGCAATCTTTTACTTATTCAAAAAATTCAAATAATCAGATAATCCAATTTCCAAAACAAACCATTTAATAAAAGGATTTTTAATTGAGTGTCAAATATAATAGATGTAATTAGGAAACAGTAACATGATTTTAAGTGGGTAAAAATGTGATTGATAAATGTGTTAGAGTAGAATCCTACCAGATATTTCAGAAATAACAAATCATATAATTGACTTTGTAGTATTTTCATTCTTAATTTCATTTTCCCAGTATTTCTAGGCTGTTTAACACTTTTTATGCAGCTTTTTAGCATGGAGAATACCAAGGTAACTCAACTCAAGTTTCTTGCCATCAGGAAGCTTGCATTATTGTGAGGAGGGTAATGATAAATACATAATCATTTGCTTGGAATAATACAAATATGCAACAAGTTATAAGGGATTTCAATAGCTGTCAGTGTGATATCCAGGAGAAAACACAGGAGTTGAGCTTTTAGGGCTGAGTAAGTGTCAGGCAGAGGAAATATAAAAACAGGTGTGGTAGCCAGAAGGAAGGCAATTTGATCAGAGAAGCAAAGGAAAGATTTACCGCATTCAGCAAAAACAAATTGTTTGGCATTATTGCAGAATGATGTTTAGAACCAGAAGTGAAAATACTTGACACTGAATTACCAGGTATGGGGCTAGAAGTCATGGAGGCTATAAGGAGAAACTTGGACTTTAACCTGGAGGAGAATGGAACCTTTGTAGGGTTTGCTATAGATAGGTAACAGTTATACACACATGTGCACGCACACGTGCATGTACACATACGCACTTGTTTAGTTATTTACTTCTTTACTTATGTATAATCAGGTCTCTGTATTGAAAATGGATTGGGACAGTACAGGACTTGGAGTCAAACAGATAAGGAAAGGGCTCATAACAGTAATTTAGGAGAATAATTTAGAAAAGATGAACAAGAGAAATGGAAGTAAGGGTAGAGAGGAAGGAAACAAGTGGACCTTTATTATTTTTTGTTTGTGCAACACCCCTTTCTCTGATTCTTCTGATAAAAGGCAGCTTCTTCATTTGGAGAATGAATCCCACCCCTGGAGCCACCCACTCTCATCACCAGTAATGGCTACTCCATGGATGGATCAAAATCTGTTAACGCCTCTTACCCTCTTACTCAATACCTCCACCACAATAACTGGGCCAAGAAGTGGAAATATAGTCCAAACTGGGCCAAAAAAATCACTTCTAGATTTGGAATTAGGAAAGAAAGTGCCATTTTCCTCTCCACATGAAGCTGTGAGCCCAGGGTTACCAGAGAGGAGGTAGCCAACACACAAAGAGAAGCAGAGATCAGTGAGGGGGTAGTACAAGTGAGACACTGAGAGATTCAGAAAGACACGTGGTACCATGGATTCCCTTGTTGCCCAGCTATATTTCCACCAGTCAAGGTGACACAAGTCCATTCAGGCACCCTCAGCTTTTTCAAAGTTTGAGTTACACCACTCTACTTTAGTGAGAGATCTACATTAGTACCTGTTTTCTCTGAGAGAAATCCAAAAAGGATTTTTATTTTTACAAAAAAAGGCAAAAGGTGAAAATAGCACTCAGTGTTTGTTTTGCAGATGCTGGTCTAGAGATAACATGCACCCTGAGGAGTGGTGACAGTGGCCCCGCTCAGCTCCTTCCCTGGGAAATATCCTCAGCATCTCATCATCAAACCACCATAGCTTTGAACTGTGTCTGTGAGCATCTGTGTTTCAACTCCATTTATTTTGTGCATCCGTCAGCAACATGTTACCTAAGGTATCAAAAAAGACTAAGAGAAATTATCTCTTTGGCTGGTAATGCTCAAAAAAAAAATTCTGTATAAATTAATGGTAATTGCTTCTTCACTTCATTCCATTTCGGCTTAGGCAAGGTTTCATAGGAAAGCTGTACTTTTGGCAGCAGAGTAAGTCTGTAGGTGATATTAGGTAAGACTCGGGTAATATTAGGAAAGAAACAGGAAAAACAAGAAAATAAAAACAGTGCTAACTTTCTAGTTAGTAATGGGCAGAACATAGTACTGTTAAGTGAGATAGAGTGAGGAGTATACGGAAGGATGAGCAGGTTTTGAGAAAAAGATGATGAGTCAAGCTTTACACATGTTAGGTTTAAGGTGCCTATCAGCCATTCAGGGGGGCATTCCGCTGACATAAGCAGATCTCAGTAAATGTGGACAGAGTTGCATCCAACTTTGGAAATTTACAGGCTGGAGAATTATCCCATCAAGATGAAAGATGGACACTTCAAAAGTGATGCTATTAGACAAGGAAAATGTGCAGAGTAAGAAAAATAGTGGGATATAAATAAAAATCCGGAGAATGTCAACTGTAAAGGGTCCAAAGTGAAAGAACACATTAAACAGAAAGAGAAATACCATAAAATTACAAAACAAACAAGAATTCTCAGTAATATAGAAGTGAAGTGGTAGAAAATATGTAGGAAGAAGTTACTAACTCTTAAAAGCTACAAAGAGGTCCAATGTCAGAAAAGTCTCCATGGCAACTGGAAGGGCTATTAGTGCTCTTACAGAGAACTGTTAATAGAACAGTGTGAAGAAAAACACACTTCCAGTGGGCTGTGATAAACACATGAGCTGAGGAAGCTAGCTACAATCAGCGCAGTTCTCACATTTTCGTCAACAGAGGACAAAAAGGTTGGACCACAGTTGGAGGGGAATACAGGCAAGGTTTTACCAGGTTAGGAAAGACTCCAACGGGAAAACCACATACATACTCCTGTAGTATATGAAACACACATATGTGTAGTAGTATATGAATTGTACATATGTGTACAAAAAATGACTACATATACACATCTATTCTGAACCCCTAGGTTTAAATCTCATTTTCTGAGGACAATTTGTATAACTTCCCTGTGTCTCTTTTATTCTTTCTGTAATATGAGAATAGTGGGATAATAAGTAGAAATTGTTCAATGGAATCATCGTGAAGGTTAAATGTGTTAACAGGTGGAAAGAAGAGAGAGCACATCCCAGGACATAGTCAGCACTCAGGAAATACTAGCTACCATCACAATAAAGATAATCCATCTTTGCCTTCATATTTACTTGGAAATCTCTTTGAGGTTGCTCAAGTGTGTAGGTAGAGAAGGATGCCAGAGCTCACAGAAATATATCACTACTTCAAGTTCTTAATAATGGACAGAACTCTCAATGCCAAAAATACTTTGGACTGGCTGACAAGGCATTAAGCATTGATTTTCTGGCTCTCTCTGTCAGTCTTCTTCCTTGTAAGTGTTTTCTTTTCCTCTCAACTCCAGGCCCCCAAGTGTCTTTTTTATCTACTTACACTGACTCCCAGAAGTGCTACTTTTCAGTGTCACAGAGAGCATGACATCATCACTGGGGGACAGGGTGCATATGCTTCATATATCAGTCAGTTGATGGCACTTGCCTAGGTCTTATTTCTGCAAAACATCTACACTCATTCCTCACAAATGTTGAGACACATTGTTTAGACCACGTAGCAATTTTTTAAAATATGAAGAATGATTAAGGATGAAATGGTTATAATATGATGTAATAAAAATCAGAATTAAAAAGTTCATCGATAATACAATTTCAACTCTAAAAATGTATACAGGTGTGTGTTTATATTGTGCTTAAAAAGCACAGAAAAACTGGAAGAAATACAACTAGCATTCTTCACAGAACTAGAACCAACAATCCTAAAATTTGTATGGAACCACAAAAGACCTCAATTGGCCAAATTAATGTTGAAAAGGAAAACCAGAGCTCAAGGCATCATAATCCCGGTCTTTAACCCATAATACAAAGCTGTAATCATCAATACAGTATGGCACTGGCATAAAAACAGACACATAGATCAATGGAATGGAATAGACAACCCAGAAATGGACCCACAAATATATGGCCAACCAATCTTTGACAAAGCAAGAAAGAGTATCCAATGGAAGAAAAGATAGTCTCTTTAGCAAACAGTGCTAAGAAAACCGGACAGAGACATGCAGAATTAGACTGGACCACCTTCTTACACTGTACATAAAAATAAATTCAAAATGGATAAAAGACCTAAATGTGAGACAGGAAACCATCAGGATCTGAGAGGAGAAAACAGGCAGCAAGTTCTTTGACCTCAACCACAGCAACTTCTTACTTGACAAGTGTCCAGAGGCAAGGGAAATAAAAGCAAAAATGAACTATTGAGACCTCATGGAGATAAAATCTTCTGCACAGTGAAGAAAACAGTCAACAAAACTAAAAGGCCATCGACAAAATAGAAGAAGATATTTGCAAATGACAAATTGGATAAAGTTTTCGTATCCAAAATCTATAAAGAACTTATCAAACTAAACACCCAAAAAACAAATGATCCAGTGAAGAAATGGACAGAAGACATGAACAGACACTTTTCCAAAGAAGACATTCAGATGGCTGACAGACACATTAAAAGATGCTCAACATCACTCATCATCAGGGAAATACAAGTAAAATCCATGATGAGATACCACCTCACATCTGTCGGAATGGCTAAAATTAACAACTCAGGAAACAACAGATGTTGGCAAGGATGAGGAGAAAGGGAAACTCTCTTACACTATTGGTGGGAATGCAAACTGGTGCAGCCACTCTAGAAAATAGTATAGAGCTTCCTCAAAAAAATGAAAAATAGAACTACCCTGCGACCTAGCAATTACACTCCTAGGAATTTATCCAAAGGATACAGGAGTGCTGATTTGAAGGGGCACGTGCACCCCAATGTTTATAGCAGCACTATCAACAATAGTCAAATTATGGAAAGAGCCCAAATGTCCATTGTCTGATGAATAAAGAAGATGTGGTATATATATACAATGGAACACTACTCAGTGATGAAAAAGAATGAAATCTTGCCATTTGCAAGCACACGGATGGAACTAGAAGATATTATGCTAAGCGAAATAAGTCAGTAAGAGAAAGACAAATGTCATATGATTTCACTCATATGTGGAATTTGAGAAAGTCAACAAATGAACATAGAGGAAGGGAAGGATAAATAAGATAAAAACAGAGAGGGAGGCAAACCGTAAGAGAGTCTTAAATACAGAGAACAAACTGAGGGTTACCTGAGGGAGGGATGGGTTAAATGGGTGATGGGCATTAAGGAGGGCATGTTTCAGGATGAGCACTGGGTGTCATATGTGAGAAAGGAATCACTGGGTTCTACTGCTGAAGCCAAGACTACATTGTATGTTAACTAAGTTGAATCTAAATTTTAAAAAAATTAGAAAAATATATTGGTGGTACATCTTAAAATTGTGCATCTCTGGGTCACAGGATTTCATCTTCTTTATAGTTTTGCATTTATTTACACAGATTTTTCATTAATTTACAATTAAAAAATTCTGTTTTGTGAGCTAGATATATAGAGAAGCATTCAAAAACTTTCAAAAAGCTTCTGCACAGTGAAGGAAACAATCAACAAAACTAAAAGGCAATCGACAGAATGGAAGCAGATATTTGCAAATGGCAAATAGGATAAAGGTTAGTATCCAAAACCTGTAAAGAATTTATCAAACTCAACACCCAGAAAACAAATGATTCAGTGAAGATCAACATTCAAAACTTTCCTTCTTCAATTGTACCCAGGCAACTTTGCAGACAATTGTAATGCTCTCAGAGCAAAACCATTTATAAAACTCATCTTGAAAAGTGTCAGTGGCCATCCGGATCCTAAGTCATTTCAAGAGAAGAGTTTTGCTCATTTGTTCTGGTCTTGCTTTAAGTTTTTGGGTTAAACATTCTTTTATACAACAAAGATCTGTGCCTCCTCTGTATCAGACTTATCAGACTTCATTCCCTGGCAGAAGAGCAGGGAACCAAAGAGATATAAATCCCTGTCCTCTTGGAGAACATCTACAAGATATATTTATCACTTAATCATTATCTCAGAATATTTATCATTTAAAGTTGAATATTATTATAGACAGGAATGTTTCTTCATTTTCTGTCACCTAGCACATACTCACCACACCCCTGACCATACCACCATTTGTTCACCCTGGACTTGTCCTATCACATACTGCCCTGTAACTGGCCCCCCCTGCAAGTGCCACTTGGTCTCGGGGTTCCTGCTGGCATGCTGGTAGGGTTAGGATGGGGAGTGCCTGGGGGTCAGGAAAAGGGGGAAAGAAGGAACAAATTTCAAGCACATTTGTTACTCATGTGGTCCCTATCATCTAATGGGATAGGTAATATTAACTGTCCATTGTGGAGGAGGAAACAGGGTTAGTGAGATTAAGCATCATCTCAAATGTCATGTGGCTTTTAAGTGGCAGAGCTGAGATTTGACCCCATGTCTAATTGACTTCAAGCCTGGCTGTTCCCTGGGCTGTGCTGCTACAATTAGCCACCTGCAGGGCGAAGAAGAAAACAGAGTGGGGGACTTGGGCAGACCCTTCCATCCCAAATCTCCCTTTCAATCACCCACTCAGCATGAATGTGTGACTGAATGAATTTTAAACATTTAGTCAATGCATCAATTTTTCTTCTAATTTAAGTGTCTTTTTAATTGTCTAGAAGAATAAATACATTTCTTTGGGATACTTCTCCGCCTAGAAATTGTTTTGTTTTTTTTTTTACTGAAAAAGAATAAGGAAGATAAGGAAAGATTGGGAAGGATAAAGTTTGCTATAAGGCACTGATGTCTTGGCATGAGTTGTTTAGCTTTCCTTTCTCTTCTCTCCCTCCCTTCCTTCATTCTTTCATTTACTTATCCATTCATTCATTAAATACATATTTGTAGAGCATCTAGGTGCTAGGGATGCAGTGATGAATGGACAGACCAGGAGATGAAGAAGTGTGAGAGCAGGGATAGAATTGTGTGCAGAGGAGACAAAGGGAAATTTTAGATGAGAAGTTCTGCTTGAGGAGTCTGAGGGGCCCTCCACGGAACCCTATACCAGGAGGAAGGCGAGGAGGAAGAAAAAAGGGCTCATCAGGTTCAGAAAGGGGACATTTCAGGGCACTTTTTGCTTTTATTTTATTTATTTTGAGGGGGAGAGTGCAAGTGGATGAGGGGCAGAGAGAGGGAGGGAGAGGGAGAGAGGGAGGGAGGGAGGGAGGGAGGGAGAGAGAGAGAGAGAGAGAGAGAGAGAGAGAGGGAGGGAGGGAGAGAGGGAGGGAATCCCAAGCAGGATCCACAGTGTCAGCACAGAGGCCAACACAGGGCTCAAACCCACGAACCGTGAGATCATGACCTGAACTGAAATCAAGTCAGACGCTCAACCAACTAAGGCACTCAGGTGGCCCTCAGGACACTCTTTTCCCCCCATTTTGCCCTAAGATTCTGCATCCAAAGCCGGTCACCCTCCCAATGCTGATTTTCATCTTTTATCATGTTGTAAGATATAATTTTATTTAAATATGATAAATTCAATCTATTTTAATGTACAGTTGGATGTGTTTTAACAAAATACATACCCATGTAACAAACTCCTCAATCAGATTATTTCCATCAACTCAGAAAATTCACTCTTGCCATCGGCAGTCAGTTCCCAACCCCCTGTATACTCGTTGATCGAATTTCTCTCACTCTAGATGATTTTGTAAGGCCTACTTTTCACCAACTCTTGAGTGGATGCCTATCCACAGTGACTCCAATATCTCACTGCCCTAACTTTGCCCAGCTTTTGGGCTACTCAGGAAAGGTACAGTCATCCAAATCAATGGTACTTTTTCTGGAATTGAAGCCAGTCACTTTTCACAAGTATCTATGGAACCAATTATCCCACAGGTGGAGATTTCTTGGAGGGTGAACCTGGCTCTGCAGCCCTAGCTTCGGGGAATGTGGCTGAACTGGTTAATGAGGCCTCCCTTTGGTTTCTAGGAATAACAGTCACAGTTGCCCAAATAAAAATTTCCATGTGTCGAAATTCTGTTGGATGCTGAGACTGAGGTCTTTACCTGTCTTCTAAGAACTTCTGTGAGGACATTTGCAAACATTCGTTTTCATGCTATTTTAGACTTCAAAAATTTGTTATACTCTGTCCTGGAGTAGCATTCACAGTACCAGCATCCTTGATATATTTGTAATTGTTATAGGAAAAAAAAAATCTGCTATTAAAAACAAAAGCAACTTGTGCTTTTGTGGGATAACAGGCAAATGTGTGCATTAATCTATGGAGCCGTGATAATAGAGATATCAGATATTCTTACTGTAAGACCCTCTGCTTTAAATATTTAGAATTTAAGCCAAAGCAATCTTGACAAAGAAGAACAAAACTGGAGGCATCACAGTTCCAAATTTCAGGATTTACTACAAAGCTGTAGTAATCAAAAAAGTATGGTAGTGGCACAAAATGAGACACATGGATCAACAGAATAAAAGAGAGACCCCAGAAATAAACCCACAATTATATGGTCAATTAATGTATGACAAAGCAGGCAAGAATATACAATGGAAAAAAGACAGTCTCTTCAATAAACAGAGCTGGAAAAACTGGAAAGCCACATGTAAAAGAATTAAATGGACTACTTTGTAACACCATACACAAAAATAAACTCAAAATGGATTAAAGACCTAAATGTGAGAACTTTCAGGCCTCAACCCCCTGTATACTCATAAAAATCATAGAAAAGAACACAGGCAATAATTTCTCTGACATTGTCGTAGCAACATTGTACTAGATATGTGTCCTCAGGCAAGGGAAACAAAAGGAAAAATAAACTATCAGGACTATATCAAAGCCAAAGACTTCTGCACAGCAAAAGAAATCAACAACAAAATAAAAAGACAACCTGCAGAATAGGAGAAGATATTTGCAAATTATACATCCAATAAGGGGCTCATATCCAAAATCTGTGAAGAACCTCTATAACTCAACACCAAAAAAAAAAAAAATTATTTGATTAAAAATGGGCAGAGGACCTGAATAGACATTTTTCCAAGTAAGACGTACAGATAGATGGCCAAGAGATACATGAAAAGATGCTTAACATCACTTATCATCAGGAAAATGCAGTCGATAGCTACACTTGTGGCAAACATAGCATAATATACAAATTTGTCAGATCTGATGTGTACTAAGTTGTACACCTGAAACTAATGTAACGTTATGTGCCAACTATACTCAACTATTTATTTTTTTTTAATTTAATAAAAATAAAATACTTAGGATTCATAGAATTGCCTTCTCTAATATTTTCCTTATGTTTCCATACGTGAGAGATCTATGTATATTCTGGGACAAAGATGGGGAAAATTATTTGGAATTCACCAGGTTATATTACTTCTTTTTAGCATCCAAACCTACTTTCTCTTACAGAATTAATACTTATAAGGAATACAAAGTAAAAAACAAAACAAAACACAACAACAACAAAAAACAACAACAACAACAACAACAACAAAAACAACCTGGAGGGGGTTTTGGTTTATTCAATTAGAAATGCTGATAACAAAATTCTACCAGCTCCAGGAAACAATTCTTCCTCTTACTATGTTTTCTTTCTACACATTTAAAAATAGTTCCTTCCACTAATCTATAAAGCTGCATGTTTCAAATTGGGGTGGGGTAGTTGTTTGTTTTTTTGGGTTTTTGTTTTTGTTGTTTTTTGTTTTTGTAACTGGAAGTTTTAGCATGGAAACTGCAATGGACCTCTATGCTTCAAAAGTATTTACAACTTCAGGAATTCTCAATTCCCAGCCAATCTTTGTGAACTTGTAGTCTGATAACAAAATCAGAATGAGCGGAAAGGAAGGTTGTTAGTAATCCTTTATCTAACAGGTTTTCAAAACAAGGCCCTCAGTATCCATCATAACTATAAAAAACCACCCTTTTTGTCTTTAAGAACATCATAGGTACAATCTGGAAAAAAAAATAAGACAAGAGAGAGAGGAAGAAAGTAAGATGCAATGAGAGAAGTCCCTAGTCCTCTGGAATCCTGATTTCACGCCTCCTAAACTAGTCTCAGAATCTATCAGCTATTATAATTTTGTTTTCCAGGCAGGAAGCAGAATTCTCAGATAATCCAGTGAAAGCCCTTAGAATTTCTCTTTGGGTTTTTTGTTCTATTCCCAACCCTGCCCCCCCATGCAATGCAATCTTTACTTATGATCACTAGTAATATGGAATTGCCAATGTGCTCTGATTAATTACCTGAATCAGCCATTCATCAAGAGTGTATATCAGAGGGTATATACTAACAGCACAATGTAGCGATTCCCTTAGAGGTGTTTACAGGGTATGGGAGAAGAAAAATAATTATCCCTTGTTTTAGTTTTTACTACATGCTGTACAAGATGTTGGAGAAAAACCCAGAGACAAACAATTACGGAGTGATTTGATAAGGGTTATTATGAAGGTAAGTGGAAAGGGTTAGCAAGAAAATGGGGGGTTGCATAACTTTGCCTCCTTGTCCCCCCTAGATAATGTGACATTTAAGCTAGACTATTTAAGGTTTTTACTCTACCTTACTGCTGGTAATAGACACTAATCTGAGCTATCTTAATAAACAAACAAAGCATGTGCATGTTTTATTACACACATCAACAACAACTGAAGCATCCTGGAAAGAGTAGTGTGCAAATGGCAAAATAGCATAGCTGGACTGTGTGGGCTCACATCTCAACTCTGCTACTCATTTGCTGTGAGACCCTAAGCAGGACACATAATCTGTGTTTCATGGTATTGAAGTGAGAGTCTATGTATAAAAGGCGTATAATAGTGCCTGGCACATAGCTTACGGGGCCTGAGAAACTGGCACCAGAACTGGGAAGATCACCTGTGGCTTCCTCGCTCATTGCTGTCACTCTCTGACCTTCAGCCTTTTGCTCTGTTCTCTTTCTCAGGCTATAGATCACAGGGACTTGGAAAAACAGGTCAAGAAAAAACAAAATGTAAAGGGCTTTGTATACAATGCTAAGACATTGGAACTTACTGTCAGTTAATGAGCCAGAAGTTTCTTGAAGCAGTGAGGTAACATGCTTATTTATAATCAGGATGTTTAAGAAAGATCACATAGCAACATAGCGATTGGACAGAAAGATGGATGAGATCCCGTTTTATCCTTCAGATCTCTATTTACTATTTACAGGTATTTTTCTTGTCACCTACCTAAGATGAGTGGAGCTATATCTATACTTATATATCTATCCATACAGATAGGGAAGGAGAAAGAGAGAAGAGACACGGTGTTTTGTTAGGGGCAACTAGAGGATCTTCTGAGGGGAGATGTATTAGTTTGCTGTGGTTGCCATAACAAAATACCACAAACTAAGTGGCTTAAAAAACAGAAATTTGTTTTCTCACAGTTCTGGAGTCTGGAAGTCCAAGGTCAGAGTGTTGGGAAGGTTTGTTTCCTCCTGAGGTGTCTCTCTTTTGGCTCTCAGATGGCCACTTTCTTGCTGTGTCCTCACATAGCCTTTCCTGGGTTCATCACATCACCAATGTCTCTGTGTGTGTCCTAATATCCCCTTTTTATAAGGACACAGTCAGATTGGATTAGGGCCCACCCTAGTGGCCTCATTTTAATTTGATTACCTCTTTAAAGGCCCTCCAAATATAATCACATTCTGAGGCACTGGGGATTAGGGCTTTGACATATAAATTTGGTGGTGGTACAGGCACAATGCAGTCCCTAACAGAGAGTAAAATATTTTTGTTAGGAAGACAAGAATCCACAGTGGCAGCAGGAGCAGAAAGAAATGGATTACAGATGATTTTCTCATGTAGAATTGGACTTACTGATTGATTTGATGTGGAACGAGAGACTTAGGAAGAAGGGAGACTATAAGTGTTCTACCTTGGCTAGCTGGATATACAGTAGTATACTTAAAAAAAAAAAACAGATTTAGTGTAAGATGCAAATTTGAGAGTAAATTAGGGCAATCATTTACTACTGCATTCAATAGATAGCTAGCATGTTTTTATTGCATCCCTAGCACTTTTAGAGAAACAAATTCCCTAAGCTGGAGTTTACGGTCAATGGTTCTCAAAACATGTAAACTTTGAGGTATCTATTAGATACTGAGACGATTAGATACAGAAAAGTGGAGATGTTGGGTAAGCAGTTGAACGTACAAATGTGAATTTCAAGGGTTGGGTGGGCACTGTAGCTAGCAATGTAGAAGGCAGCGTAAATATATTACTAAAGCCATGAACCTGAGAGTGTTCACGCAAGAACTACCAAGGTTGAGAAACAGTCTCTGAATCAGGCAAATGTGAATGGGTTATAAAGAAGAGGAAGACCTGGTAAAAAGACAAGGGAAACAGATCAAGCAGTGAAATAGGGGAAAAAAAAACAAAGAATGACTTCAGTTTTGACTACGTCCAGTTGAGATGGCCTACAGAATTTTAGTGTATGTACCTTCAAATTAGCATTATAGGATAGTAATTTTATTTTTTTTTAATTTTTTTAATGTTTATTTATTTTTGAGACAGAGAGAGAGAGAGAGACAGAGTATGAACGGGGGAGGGTCAGAGAGAGAGGGAGACACAGAATCTGAAACAGGATCCAGGCTCTGAGCTGTCAGCACAGAGCCGGATGCAGGGCTCAAACTCACTGGCCGTGAGATCATGACCTGAGCTGAAGTCAGATGCTCAACCAACTGAGCCACTCAGGTGCCCCTATAGGATAGTAATTTTAAAATACAAGGTTTATATGGGGCACATAAATGGCTCATCTGGTTAAGCATCGGACTCTTGATTTTGGCTCAGGTCATGATCTCACGGTTTGTGAGTTGGAGCTCTGAGATGGGCTCTGTGCTGATAACGTGGGGCCTACTTGGGAGTCTCTGTCTCCTCTCTCTGCCCCTCCCCAACTCACTGGCTCGCTCTCTCTCAAAATAAATAAACATTAAAAAATAATAAAAATAAAACTAACATAAAAAGAGTTTACATATTCGGGTCATAACAAATAATAACTCTATCTAACTGTGCTAAATGTACAAGTTCTAAGGAAAGGAATTTAATGTGTTACCTACACCAATCTGTAATCAAGAGGGAACAGCCCAAACTCTCAGAGTCCCAAACAGACCTTACTTTGCCTCTGGCAACCTTGTATAAAACGCTTATTTGCTTAGCATAGATTATGCAAAAGTAAACTGGAGCCGACTGGCTGTCACCAGCACCAACTTTCAAAATCTTGTACAATATTGACAGATACTTGCTCAGCGCATTGTGTTTGCCCATCTAAATTTCCCTTGGTTCCCATTATTCTCACTAAGTCCCCAGACTTCAATAAGGTTTTCTCTTTCTTTCATGTTTCAAGCCTTTAATTACTCCTTCAGACATCCCTTCTCAGTTTGGCAGTGTAAAAACAGACTTCAGGGAAAGATTTTCTAGAATTAAACAAATGGATTACGTCAGTGTTTTCCTGCTCTTTTAAGAATTAGGGCAAAATTATGTCTTTGTCATGTAGTCCACGTGAGTTTGGGCCAAAGAGCACATTGGCAATGATTCCTTAGGGAGGATGTTAAGCCGTCCTTCGTCATCAGTCACAGATGATGCTGATAATCTTGGGGAACAAAAATGAAATTTTCTTCATTCCTCTGATAAGACCTTCATTTCCTTTCAGACAGTCTAATTTCACCATTAGTACATTTGTGCTGCTGGGACAGTGTAGCATAATGTGTCTTTGCCAGTTTTTTCCCCAGTCTTGCCAGTCCCAGTCATTATCCCCATTTTGTATTTATTTATTTATTTATTTATTTATAAATGGAAGACATGACTTGTTTTTTTTTTTTAACGTTTATTCATTTTTGAGACAGAGAGAGACAGAGCATGAGCAGGGAAGGGGCAGAGAGAGAGACACAGAATCCTAAGCAAGCTCCTGGCTCTGAGTTGTCAGCATAGAGCCCAATGCAGGGCTCGAACCCAGGAACTGTGAATTCATGACCTGAGCCAAAGTCAGACGCTTAACCGACTGAGCCACCCAGGACCCCCTGTTCCCATTTTGTTTTTGAAAACCATCCACCTTTTGATTAGTAATCATCTTTTCCAAATCTGTCTGCAATTTTGCTTTCCCCAAAACATACACACAAGTGATTTTCTTAAAAAACAAATACATAAATATAATTTTAGCTCCCTTTTGTACTTCCTCTTCATAAGACCATTAAACATTCTCCAGTTCCTAATATAGCCAAAATTAGAGGGGGACTCAGATTTTTTAACCTATTCTAAATGAGTGCCATTTTATAAATTAATTGCAAGGTCGACATGAACTTGTTCAGACACATGAAGGAGAAAAGCCAAAACTCTGCCATTTCCTCTCAAGTCACCAATCCTCACCCCACCCCACCTCCCATTTCTTTCTCTCAAGCTTCTCACCTCAACTGCACACATAGTAAAGACAGTCTTTACCCATGATGTGGACCGTAGTCCAGAAAGCACAGAATAGTCCCAGGCTCTCTCAAATGGTGACATGGAAGAGAAAAGAAGAAAAACATGGGCAATTAGCGAGGTCTCCCGGGGGTGTCAGAGGAAGAAGGCACGTGGGAGATCGTATCATCAAGGGCAAGCAAACGCTCACATCTTCAGGGCCATAAATGACCAAAACCAAACAAAAATAGGTATGGCCCAATGCAGAGAATACACCCATAAAGATGGAGCTGACACTACTCATGTCCAGCCAAAGGCTGCCATTCACAGCCGTGGGACCAGTGCTGTCAGAGCTCCTGATCCTTACTCTTATTTTTGAGAGTTGGGTCTTTTAATTATTATTTTTTGAGATAATCAGAAAGGTTGTTGTTTTGTTTTGTTTTGTTTTGAATATGTGTACCATAACTCGAGTGTAGGGACGCCTGGGTGGCAGTTAGGCATCCGGCTTCGGCTCAGGTCATGATCTTATGGTTCATGGGTTCGAGTCCCATGTCAGGCTCTGTGCTGACAACTCAGAGCCTGGATCCTGTTTCAGATTCTGTGTCTCCCTCTCTCTCTGCCCCTTTCCTGCTGCCGCTCTCTTTCTCTCAAAAATAAATAAAAGCTAAAATAATAATAATAATAATAAAATAACTCGAGTTTGTAAGTCAACTGACTTTTCCTTGACACTGTTAGACTTAGAGGACACCAAGTTAAAACTTCTTTTACAAGAAAACAGTATTGCAGATGTCTACCAAAAGTCACACGATGATTAGCAGGCAGAACCCAGATCAAAAAATAAATTTCATGCCCCCTGAATATTCTCCAGCTGTTATGGTGATGAGTTTCCCAATTAATCAAATTTGGAAATGGAAATATAGAAAGCAAGGTAGCAAATTCTTCAATTAAGAAATAATAAAAGGAAGAATATTATTATTCTCCCCCCTTCATTATTTTGACATGCTTTTTGGTTTCTTTCATTTTGTGTCTTGTCAGGGAAGAAAGAAAAAGAAAGAGGGAGAGAGAGCTTCCTGGAGAGAAAATTAAATTTGTTTTGAAGGCTTGTGTAATGTGCCAGATAACTTCCTTGGGACTTAAAAAAGATATACTTAAAAGATAAAGTCTATCTTTTAATCTCATGTAAGAAATTAGAGAGTAAAGTAGGTAAATAGTAAATGAAATGAGATCAAAAAAGCATAATTAATGTAAAACTTCCTTCACATAAGTTAAAAAAGAATTAAAGAACCTAAAGAATTTTGTGTGAATTGAACTCCTTAAGGTATTGTAAGGTAAACATGGGGTCTGGGACAATGCTAAATTTGCACAAGATTATCTAAAGGTTACCTCTGATAGTGCGAGAGAGACTTCTGATCCCTAACCCGTGCACCTCCATTTGAGGCCTTGCAGGCATGAGATACACAGGATTAAAATATTTTCAGTGCATGTTTGAATAGGGCTCTGCTAGGATCAGGGTCGAAGACTGAGTGGATACTTCTCAATTTATTCTAAATAGCACAGGAAACCACTGGAGAGTGGTAAGCAGGGAAATGATCTATCCCATGGGGAAGACTGACAGGATTGCAGAGGCTCTGTAAGAGAACAGAACTGGAGAGCATCCCTTCTCTGCATCCTGGAACAAAAGAGAAAATGCAGAAGAAAGATGGGTTTCTAAGCTCGATATACGTGTAATGCAGAGGCCCAGACACCTGCAAGGGAAAAGAGTCTCTGACTTGGGCAGCTTTGTGCCAGGAAGGTGATTTGGCTGACTGAATAAACACTGGCCAGAATTGGAAGAATGCCCAAATCTTGCTTGTAAAATACCCATTAAACCTCCAAGCTGCTTCATCAAAACATGGGCTTAAAGACAACCTACAGAGCCAGTTCTGACTGGAATAGAGACTACCTTCTCCAAAGGCAGCAGTGCTCATGTGGGAGGCTTAGCACTGGCACCACATGCCTGTTCATCTTACCTGCCAGCCTTTGCTTTGCATTTGTTTTTTTTTTTTTGTTTTTTGTTTTTTTTAATATGACCTCTTTAGGGTCTGTGTGCATTGCTGGTAGCAACGTGAATTGGCACAATCGGGCCGTACACATTAAGAATGCTAAAAATGTGCATTCACTCTGACCCGACAATTTTACTTCAGTGACTTTATCTTGAGGGAATGATCAGAGATGCAGTGATGAGAGAAATAAATGGAGAAAGCTTAAATGTCCAACAATAGTGCATGGGTCAGGTACATTAGGGCACCTGTGCAGCCATTCAATGTCAAGTTCGAGAAAAAGACTTCATGACAGAAAAGAAATCTGCAACATAATTTTAAGTAACAGAGACTACAAAATACTATATGGGACGGGAGTCTGATTTTTTTAAGGATCTGCTTTAATATATACATATTTAATTACATTGTATATTATAATAAAGTGTTAAGAGTGGTTCTTTCTCCAAGGACTATATATTTTTTTTTTAATTTTTTAATGTTTATTCATCTTTTTAAAATATAATTTATTGTCAAGTTGGCTAATATACAGTGTATACGTGTGTTCTTTGTTTTGGGGGTAGATTCCCGTGATTCATTGTTTACATACGACACCCACTGCTCATACCAACAAGTGCCCTCCTCAATGCCCATCACCCATTTTCCCCCCTCCCCTGCCCTCCCCTCATCAACCCTCAGTGTGTTCTCTGTATTTAAGAGTCTCTTATAGTTTGCCTCCCTGTTTGAAACTGTTTTTCCCCTTCCCATCCCCCATGATCTTCTGTTACGTTCCTTAAGTTCCACAAATGAGTGAAAACATACAATATCTCTTTCTCTGACTTATTTCACTTAGTATAATATCCTCCAGTTGCATCCACGTTGTTGCAAAGGGCAGGATTTCATTCTTTCTCATTGCCAAGTAATATTCTATTGTATATATAAACCACATCTTCTTTATCCATTCATCAGTTGATGGACATTTGGACTCTTTCCATAATTTGGCTATTGTTGAAAGTGCTGTTAAAAACACTGGGGTACATGTGCCCCTATGAATCAGCACTCCTATATCCTTTGGATAAATTCCTAGCAGTGTTATTGTTGGGGCATAAGGTAATTCTATTTTTAATTTTTTGAGGAACCTCTACACCGTTTTCCTGAGCGGCTGCACCAGTTTGCATTCCCACCAACAGTGCAAGAGGGTTCCTGTTTCTCCACATCCTCGTCAGGATCTGTTGTTTCCTGAGTTGTTCGTTTTCGCCACTCTGACAGGTGTGAGGTGGTACCTCAATGTGATTTTGATTTGTATTTCCCTGACGATGAGTGATGTTGAGCATCTTTTCATGTTAGACTATATTTTTTTAAACTGATTCTCTATTTTCTTAAGTTTTTATAATGAACATAATTATTTTTGTAATTTAAAACACTTCTCTCAAAATGTACTGATATCGCCACTGAAAGCTCTGTGTCCAAAATGCTTACCTGTAACATCCTTAAGGCTTGTCTTCCAACCTGACCAGTAGGGGTTAGGGCAGCAACTCTGGTCAACAGAAACCTGGAAGACATGAAATGACATAGGAGAAAGAAAACAGTCTGTTACACACCCCGACTTTGTAATCCCACACATTCCATAGATTTTCTTTTTTTTTTTTTTTTTCTTATTTTTGGACTTGAGTTTCCCAAGCTTGATGCATTTGGTAGTGACATTCTCCTTTTCCTCCCAGATGCATGCTGCACAGTGCAGACAAAAGTCTACTCGGTCCATGCTTTATCTCCAGTGTTTACTAGAAGCTAGGTAAGTATTTGCTGAATAAAATTAAAAGAATGGATGAAGCTAAGCCCTATTAATAGGGCATCAGAGAGAAACATGGCATAGGGCATTGATAAACACGGGTGCGTTCAGGTCAGTTTTCAGTAAAAACGAAAGTACAATGTCTAGGAGGACGGAGTTAAACTGTTTGCAAGGGTATATTATCCTACAGATGTGGCTGGAAAATTCCCTTTTGCTCCAGCCGTATTTTAGGAGCTACTAATTTCTCATATGAAGGGCTTCAGACAGTGATTTCTTTTCCACAACAACCAAGAAGATTAAGACCTATGGGGAAAAAAAATTGATATTCATAGACTAGCACTGATGCCATCTCAAGGCATAGAATGAAAGGTTGGGGGGGGGGACTTCAGAGGGAAGAAGGAGAAGTAAAATAAATGAGGCTATGCAAATTACACACATTCTAAAATTATTTCTCTGTGCTATTTAATTCAAAAATTATAAATGCAGGGAGCATGTCATAAAATGCTATGATATTTTCTATAACCCAAATACGTATCAAGGATCTTGAAAACGTTCATCTCTCTGATGAAGTGTGGATGCAAACTAATTATAAATAACAAATGTAGACAAAGATTTTTATACAAACAAGGTTGGTCCATGGATTCAAAGGAGAAATTCCATTTTATACATAAATCACAGGGAGATAGAGCTGAAAGGGACCTTGGCCATAGTAGTCAGAGTTTTCCAGGGAAACAGAACCAATAGGGTGGGGGGAGAGAAAACCTCTTTGAAGGAATTAGCTTATGCAATTGTGGAGGCTGACAAGTCCAAAATCTGCAGCTGGCTGGAGACCAAGGAAAGAGTTGATGGTTTAGTTCAAATCAAAAGGCAGCTACAATCATAATGCCCTTTTTGGGGGTTAGGGGAGGAATCCATCTTTTTCTGTTAGGGCCTTCAACTGATTGGATGAGGCCCATTCATATTATGAAGGATCATCTGCTTTACTTAGAGGCTAGTGATTTAAATGATAATCTCATCTAAAAAAATACCTCCAAACCAACATCCAGATGTGTTTGACCAAATATCTAGATAATCTGGACTAGCCAAGTTGACACATAGAATTGACCATCACATGAACCCATATGCACATTTGGAAGGACTCTCAGAAAAGTGAACTTCCCAAGCTTGTTTGCAAATAGACCATTGCCATCTTTCCTTGGTGTTGATATAAATTTTTTCCTGAAGTCTGCAAAAAGCCCTTGACATTCATTTCTAGAGCTAGAAGATATCAGACAATAACTTTTACTCTTTTATTTTAAGGATAGCGTGACTTGTTCCAAAAGTATGTAAATCATCTTTCAGGGATATGGATTATCTAATTCACTTGGCATCCCAGATGCTCTTAGAAATCTCATGATTTCCATATTGTAAGACTCCAATACCTACTTGCTCAATTAAACTAAGCCTGGTTCTTAATGCGCTCAGTCAGAAATTTTTCATGTCACATCACCTAACTTCTCTCATTTTCATTTCACTTTTCTAAACAAAACAAAACAAAACAGACTTTACTAATAATCTCTAATATGATATAAGTGGTAGCTATGCTAAGTAAGTAATAGCTTTAGAGGAGAGAAATGGCAAGAAAGGCTCTTTATGAAGGGGAGACTTGGAGAATAGGACACATGTAGTCAGAGAGGAACATGGAGAACTGCAAAGGAAGGAAACTGCACGAAATGAAAGAGGACAAAAGGTCTGAGGCATACTCGCACTGCGAATTGTGCACAGAGCTGTTGAGGGAAGATATGTGGGCATGTACACAGTGAACTTGAAGACAATATAAATAGTTTGCACTGTAAAGAGATTCAAGCGTTAGAGTTCTGTATTGAGAAGTAACATCATTAAAGTGTTTTTTTACATAGAGGAAAAAAAAAAACTATTCTGGTCATATGAATGTAACCTCTTTAAATTAATCTACTTGATCTTCTCCTGTCTCCTGTTCCCCTGTTTTTTAAATGACAGAATAATCCAATTCCGTGTATAAATTATACAATACCAAGCTGAAAATCCATGCACTACCAAAAAATAATTTAGAAGTAATTTTGTCATAAAAATTATTTCAATGCAGTTGTCACAACGAATACCTCTTTTTACATTTATACACAATTACTTGTCAGAGGCAAATTTTAAACAGGAAAATGTGGGCTGCAGAGAACCCCATTAAAATGAAACATGAATCTAGAGTGAAGGGAAGAACAGATATCAGAATTAAGAGAAAAGAGACACAGTCTATACCCAGATGTATTAAATGTTTCAAGTTACAAGTAAGGATTGGTGGCTTGCTACTTCTTGATTTCCAGCAGTAATGAATTGACTGGTTCAGTGTATCTGATTGTGGTAGGTATTTGGAAAAGAGAGAGTACTGTTGTGGCAATAACAGGTGGTGCTTTGGGGGCTGAGCTCTGTCTTTGCTACTAGCCACTTGGTGACTGAGAAAGGTTTTTTTGTCCAATTCACAAGAAAATTTCAGGTGATTAAAACCTACTTCTACAGTCCAGGTTGATGTTACTCTCTATGATGTTATGGGAATAGTAGATTAACTTTCTGCAAAGAGCCAGGACTGGAGAAAATGATTTGTTTTTGGTAGTGTCGCAGGCCCTAATGAGGAGGTGAGCCCTTCTTGTAACTTTGTTCCTTGGGTTGCCCAAGGCTTGATTTACTACCCCTCTCAGTAAAAGTCCCGGCTTGTTCTTCTCCTGCTCTGAACAAACGCTGATTTTCATGAGAAAAGAGTTAGTGAATGCTTTCCCTTAGGCATTGCGACTAGCTCCTTCCAGAGAAGCGGGCTGTTGCATTACTTTTTGTCATCTTTCATCACAGAAGCGTTTGCTAAAGGCGGCAGAAACTGTGCTGGTCCCACCGGTCTCTGCTCTCATGAAACCAGTGATGGAAATCACCTGTAAACAATTTTAACAACAAATATTTGCTGGAAAACGAATCAGAATTCATAGCAATTAGAGATGCGCACATTTTCACAGAAGAGTCTAGGCACAGTCCGTCCTGATTTGGTCTCCCGAGACCTGAGTGTTCATTGTTGGCTTTGGCTTCCCTGTTAAAGCTGATAACATCAAACGTTGAAAACCGAGAGCTGTTGAACGCAGCTCTAAGCAGCTTCAGGTTGGACGATGTTATCAACGGTTAAAAGAGTAACAGAGAACTCCAGGGCCTGGCTGGGTCTTGGCTTGTAAAATGTCTTTCAGTTCTGCCTCTAGTATGTTTTTATGTAGAAAGTAGCTTGGGATCCGTTCATATGTTCCTAAACACCAGGAATTTTGCTGAAAGGGAGAAGAGGATTTTCAAACCCTGAAGATGTGGTAATAAAATGGAGATATGCAAAATTTTATTTGTTGAAAATCATATATATACATATATTATATATATAAAATCTATAATATATGATATATATAATATATATATACATAGCACATACATATATATGCAACTAATTCCAGGTGTCTTCTGGACAACTCTTAAGGACCTATTTGCAAGCATTTTAAATGCAAGAGAATTCTTTACCCCCCCCCCCCCCAATAGAGCTGTGTCTCATGATTTATGGATCATTTAGCACAGCTCAGCTGCACAAAACAGGTTAATTCCTGCATAGAGGGCAGCTGAAAGGAGGGAGATGACGAGACAGAGCTTTCCCAGGAGTGCCTGGGTTCTCCTTTTCTGAGAGTCTGTACCTAGAAGCCTTGAGAAATACAGAGGACATGAGGAAAAATGAGAAAATGCATTCTAGGGCTCTGAATTCATTTCCAGAGTCCCCCCGCCCTACTGACCTGACTCCCAGCAAATGACCTGACATTTTGCATCAGGACCAACAGCAGACAGCCAGCTGCTAGGGGCCTGCTATGGGGCAGCCACACAGAGAAAAGGCTAAAAAATAAACTTTGAGAAATCTTTAACACATAGGTTTTCTCAAAAAATAAAATATTAATATGTTACTGTTCAAATATACTAATTCAAGAGTGGTATTAAGATATTTAAGATTATATAACATTTGCATCTAAGGGAGTACCAAGAAGAAGTTCAATAATGAGGAAAGCAGAAAATGAAGAAAACCATCTTTTCTTGATGTAGTTCTGACCTAAAGTAGGTTTCAGCCCAGGTGGTTACTATATATCTATATATTATACATATACATATACATATACATATATATATATATATTATATGTATATATAATATATATATATATATATATACACACACACACACACATATATATATACACACATACACACACACACACACACAGACACACACACTGGAGATTAATTAGAAAACAAATTGTTAAGAAAAGGAATGCCCTATTTAAATTTTTTTTTATTTTAAAATATTGTGAAAAAATTTAAAAAATGAAGTATTACAAAAGTAAAGTATTACTAAAGTAATTAAAAATGACTAAGTATTTAGAAGGCTCTTAAATTCCATCCAACTTTTCTCAGCTCTGATATGATTCTTGGATTTTTTTTCCCTCTTCGTTTGGGTTTGAATATGGAAACAGTTGATTAAAATTGTAATACCATAATTCAAGATATTGAGATAAAATAAAAGCTTGAAAATAACAGTTTTCAAGGGCTCCTGGGTAGCTCAATTGATTAAGCGTCCAACTCTTGATTTCGGCTTGGGTCATGATCTCAAGGTTCATGAATTGGAGCCCCACGGCAGGCTCTGTGCCAACAGTGGGAAGCTTACTTGGGATTCTCTTTCTCCCCTTTCTCTCTGCCCCTTTCCCACGCATGTATGTGTGCCTGCACACATGCTTTCTCTCTCTCAAAATAAATAAACTTTAAAAAAAAGAAAATAAAATAATTTTCAAAAGTTAGTCCTTTTGGGTTAGGCCATTTTATTTGAGGCCAAATGCATAGAAAAATTATCTGTGCCATGATCAAAGGCATTATCATATCCCAAATCCCTGAGGTCTTTCTTGCCTCTCTAGCAAGGTGCATTAGCCAACTAATAGTATTTCCAGATAGAAAAATGGAAAGGAAAATGCTGAGCCTGACACAGAGACAAGAGCCTAATAGGCTTGTGTACATACATTAGCCTTATGACTCAAGATGGATTTGCAGACACCACTGCCAAGTCTATCTCAGAGGGTCAGTTATTAACACTCACTGTGATCCCTGCTGCCTTTTCTCCCTTCAAATTCTCTTACAAGCTTTCCAAGTAGATGATTTAACTTAATATTTCTTCAAGGAGGAGAGAATGTAAGCAAGTTCAAGACAAGCCAATCCAATGTCTCATTTTCTTGGCTGATTTCAACAAATATTAAGTTCCAGATTTTGTTTTATTTATGGGCTCTCTCTATTAACAGAAAATGAATTAATACTGAGTCATGCAAGGGTTGAAACGAGAATAAAGAAGAGAGCGCATCTTCTCTCCTTAACTAACAACAAATTACTTTCAAATTGTTTTAAGCTTTTATGATTTTTTTTAAACACGTAAGTTAGGTAACACTGGGCTAAAATGCACTGAACACACAAAAATCGAACAACTGGTAGTAAATTAATTTTATTTAGTTATCAAAATTACTCCCCCCCCACCCTTGTTTCTTACCATCTATTAACATGAGAATCAGAGATGTGACTGGAAAGGAGCTCTTTTTCCCTCCATCAATAGAAAACTAGTACTTCTATTACCCTCATCAAGTCCAGAAATAAAACAAATTATCCATCTCCAAATTTAAACATTCATTGAGATTTGCATGGTGGTTTCTCACTCTTTCATACTTTTTGGAAGATTCTATAAAGACATCACCTGCAAGAATTATTTAAACGTTTCCTGGTGTGGGGTAGATAATTTGCATTGCCTCTAAACAAAGCCCAGACTAAAATGCTAGCAGTAATCTAAAATTTAGAAAGAAATAATCAGAAACTCCTACAGATCAGTCCTTTTTTATCACTTCTCTAGACACTAATGCTATTTCAGAAACAGCTGGAAGGGAAGTCTATTTAAAATGGCTTCAATTAGAATGAAAAATTAGTATTTAATAATTTATTCCTTTAGCATTTTCAGCGTTGAGATATAGAGAGAGTTTTTCACTGTTTCATCAGCACTGTCTTGTGCATGCCTCACCTTGCACTTGAGATGAAATCTGAGCTAAGATGTTCCATCATCACCCCTGTTCTTCCTACAGAAGCCCTCAGAACTGGTTCTCCATTTGTAGTACCAGTTAAGGACCCCAACCAGGCTCAGTTGTTTAAATATACCTAGACTGGGGTTCCTGGGTGGGTGAGTTGGTTAAGCGTCCGACTTAGGGCTCAGGTCATGATCTCACGGTCCATGGGTTCGAACCCTGTGTCTGAGCCGACAGCTCAGAGCCTGGAGCCTGTTTCAAATTCTGTGTCTCTCTCTCTCTCTCTCTGTCCCTCCCCCACTCATGCTGTGTGTCTCTCTCTCTCAAAAATAAGCATTAAAATTTTTTTTAAAAAAATAAGTGAATAAATAAATACACCTAGACCACATCCCTTCTTCTCCGGTCTCATTTTAGCTACTTTTACTACCACTACCATTTCACTTCCACACTTCACCTACTTTCCTACCTCTAATGTTAATACAATCCAATATTTTGGGATCCCAAGTCCTCCTGGAGAAATCACACCACCATGCAGTCACTGTTCCAGATGCCCAGTGACAGCTGGCCTGCAGCCCTCTCTGGTCAACTATTTATATGTTCATAATGAGTAGTCTCTGGCATTCCTCACAATGACAAATCAAAACCATACACAAACTGGTTGTCCTTCATTTACCCTGCCGCCCCTACATCCTCCCCTCTTTCTCGAAAAGCACACTTCTCTCCTATTTCACAAAGAAATTGAAGCTTCCCAGGTATTTTCCCTTCTGATGTCTAGGCTCCTGCATCTGTCCCTCCTTTACATGGTCTTTTCTACTTGTGTAAGGTAAGGTCTCCAAGGGGGTTTCATCAGCATCTCCTCCCTCCCTTGTGTCTTCAATGTTTTTTTCTGTATCCTCACATTCTATGTACCTTTAGGAGACTATTACCTGGTTTCTGTCTCCACTCTGCTAAAATTTTCTGGCAATGATTGCCAATGATCACTTCATATTGCTTGACACAAACTCATTTTAATTATATTAACTGACATCCTAATACTATTTGATATAGTTGATCATTCTATTCTTCCTAGAATTCTCTCCCTTCTTCCCTCTGTGACCACATTCAGTCATGGTTCTCCTCTTGTATTTCAGACCTGTCCCTTTCAGTCTTCTTCTCTGATTCTCTTTTATTCATCTCCTAAATGCCTGTGATACTGAGGGGAGCTGAAGCAGTCAAACCAGTATTCAGAGTCAAAAAGTAGAACTCGAGAGCCCAGCAACACAGACCCCATGTTGCATGATGGCTAAACCCAGTGGCTTCACAGGTGAGCAAAAAAGGGTACAAATCCCTGTTCTTCCCCTTACTAGATGGATACTTTGGGACAGGTTATTTAGTCTCTTTGAGTACTGGTTTTCTCACACATAGAATATAGATAATAATACTTTCTAGAGACCACTGCTGTGAGGAATAACTCTGATAATAAATGCAAAGTGTCTATAAATAACGGCTTTCCAATAAATGACATCTATTATTATTTTATTGGTTTTAAGGTTCCTCAAATATTTATCTCTGTTTTCAGAGTCAAGCATGAGACAAAACAGTAATGTGGGGAACCATTTAGGGCGGCATGAGGAAAGAGAGAGAGAAGCATTCTTGCTACAATCCAATTGAACCAATTTAAAAATTATCTGAGCTATTCACCTAGCCTAATTCGCCATTAAGTTTAAGAGGCTTCCATTCTTTCCAGAGCAACACTGACTTGAATGCTTCACCAGCACTTTTAGCCAGAGTTCCTCACAGTATCCCCAGCCCTGACCCCTGTTGCCAGGTAACCTTGAATCTTTATGGACCAGTGATCCCACATTTGCAGAGTGCAAAGCATATTAACACATCATCCCATTATCTTTAGGACTATCTTTGAATACCAAAGACACAAATATTTAATAAAAAATCTATTAAACAAATCAACATTTTTAAATTTGTGGCGGATTTCTCTACCTGCGAGTTCGTAATGCAAAGAAAGAATGGAGAGTCTATCAACTATTTAAAGTTCTTGCTAAAGGATTATTTTAAAAGGTAAAATCATGATTGTCATACAAATATAAAGCAAATGCATGTAAAAGATTTTATCTAACTCATTAATTACTGAGGGAACCAAGAATATGTCCCAACCTAGTCAAAGAAGAAACCTTAGTACACATATATAGAGATCCTCTCTATATACAGGAGTGTGCAAATGAATATTCAGATAGATGTGAAACTGTCAATATCCACCCGGAAATAACTAAGTTCTGCCATACACAATACATCTGTATTTCTAAAGATAAAATTCTCTGTATTATCAGAGCTGTAAAAGTTTGATGACTACAAAGGGAGAGGTAACCCTAACAGAACACTCAGTTATTTTTCTTTGCTTGTTTCTAAGTTTTTCTTTTTTCTTTTTTTTTCTTTTTCTTTTTTTTTTTCTTTCTGACACTGTATCTTTTGAAGCTAGGAAGGATTCCAAGTGCACAGTTTCCTCTGTCTTGACACTATACACAGACAGATAAGCTCTCGGCAACCAATGAGACAGAGTTAGCATGTGTTAAGGGGTCCTCAAATAATATATAGCAGTCAGAGTCTGAAGAGGTTAGAGAACTCCTGGTTTCTACTTCCACAGCCAATGCTTTGGACACTGTGTGTTTCCATTAACATATATGTAATGTGACATTTAGATCTGTTCTATTCAACAATCTTAGACAGCAGCAATTATATAAACAGGAAAAATAAGATTCACCACTTTAGATGTAACAAGAATAATGACTGTTCTGACTTACATTTCCCCCTCATTCTTCCTCCCTTCGTCACCCTTCTGAATTGCATTTTGTAAAGCTTGAGACAGGACCTCACTGGGAAGGAGAGGGGTGGGAGCTGGTGCAACGTGCACGGAGCTTGATAGAGCATCATCGTGGCATTTCCATAACGAGCTTACAACAGAATCTTTGTCAGACCTCTCTTTGCTTTGACCCTGATGCTGAACATGAGGTCAGGGCACATGCCCCACAGTTCATCCAGCTGGAGTTCTAGGAGAACAGGATGGTGATGTCAGTTTTGGCACTCCGTGTAAGGACAACAAAGCCTGCACCTAGTGAATTACAAGAAGATGGTTCCCAGCCCTCGGCTCTGTGTTTACAAAAACATCAGCAATAAACACACGTACATTTTAGGAAAAGAAAACCACAGCCCTCTCATCATCGTGATGAAAAGAAAAAGAGATTTTGAAAAATCACGGGTAATTTAGAAAATACAATAAATATAACATAAGACCCCTCCCTTTTCTAATTAGTTAATATCACAAAAGCATATGGGAAGGCTATTGCCTTTATTTTCCATCAACTACAGCCTTTTGTCACTTGTAGCTATAGTGATAAACATCAGTTTTTACGCTGGCCTTTGGGAAAGTTTACAACTTCCATTTTAATTATAATATAGAGAAGAACAAAGAATTGAGTTCTGCAAGAATTTGGGTCGGGTGTTTTTAAAATTCCAGTAGCTCTCCTGACACTTCAGAAGAGGCTCCATTCTTTCTCCAAGCACAATACTGATATCTGATTTTGCCACCCCTAAATAACAATAGCAGTCATGAAACAGAACTGTCTTCATTCTCTTTATAAATAGCTTTCAGTTATAATCTGCTCCCTCTAAGAGACACACCCATTAGGCGTGAGTCTTAAAGTTTTTGCATTTAGGGCTTCACTGGAGAACACGCTCAAAGTCAAAGACCCGGGAAGGAAGGTCTTGTTTGGAGAGACCACAGCCTGGTGAGGTCAAATTCATTTGAACATCTGAAAGCCAATCCTTCCTCTTTTTCATAAAAAAAAAAAAAAAAAAAAAAAAAAAAAAAAATCCTGTCATTTGTTTGAGACTATTGCCATTTATTATGTTTATTTAAAATATAAATGTGTAGGGGCACCTGGGTGGCTCAGTTGGTGAAGTGTCTCACTCAGTTTCGGCTCAGGTCATGATCTCACAGTTCCTGAGTTCCTCACGTTGGGCTCTGAGCTGGCAGTGAGGATCCTGCTTGGGATTCCCTCTCTTTCCTTCTCTCTCTGCCCCTCCCTCACTTGCATGCTCTCTGTCTCTCTGAAAAGAAATCAACTTAAAAGAAAGATAAATGTGTAAATATTTCGTTGAAAAATAAGTCAGGAATACTTGCAAGTATATTGTTTCCCTGAACACACATACACACAAAGCCTCAGACAAAAAGGAACTTGCATATCGTTACTGAGTTTCTATTGGAAATTAAAAAAAAAATGTTGAGGAAGATAGATATACAGCTGTTGGAAAATAAAGTGGAACCATTTTGCTTTTAATCATTACAGAACTGACTCAAAACCTACAGTTTCAGTTCCATAAAAAAAGCAATTTTGAGATTTTTCTCACTAATTCTTGCCTTTCATAATAATAGATACCATGTGATAAGTGTTTAATACATGCCAGACCCTGAGTTGAGTCTTTTACATGCTTTAATTATTTCTAACACTTAAGAGCAATTTATGAGGCAAATACTATTATCATCAGTCTTTTTCATGGATAAGGAAATCAAGGATTCAAGAGGTCAAAACTTGCCCAAAGTCACAGAGTTGTTAGGTATCCATGGCAATTATTATCTTTCCTACATGTTGCCACATGACTTAAAAAAACTCAGTAGTTATGGTATAGGAGATTCCCAGATATAAGTAGCGAGACCAGGAAATGGTTTTTAGGCTCTGTAACAATGTTTTCACCCCTTTCCATTCCTCCTTAGGGTTCCAATACGCACAGCGACTTAATGTGTCTTTCTCTGAGGTTTTGCCATACTCTCTTCGGCCCAAAAACTCTAATAAATTTTGCCGGCAAAATTTCCTGGGTCCTCCTTGTGTCTTTCTCTATTTCTCTAACTACACCAAAATTTCAAATATTGTCCTTTTCTTACTATTTGTTGTCTACTGACATGAAATCCTCTTGATATCCGTTTGGATATCCTTCCTGGTTCAACAGGAAACTAGTTAATGCCACAAAATAAGTGATAAGGCTCCAGGGAATGTGTTGAGCAAAGGAACTAATTTGTCAGAATATTTTATGCTTGTTGTTGAGGTAGTATCTTAATTGTTTAAAATTTTAAGTAATAGGAAGATAATAATCATCCCAAATACAAAAATAATGAAATATTCATCTCAAAAGAGACAATCCTCCTCACTTTCTTCCCTCAGCTTTCTGTTTTTTTGGGTTGATTATGAAGCCAGCACATATTTTCCTCCCAGAAGCTCCTCAAACATGAACTTTTTTCAGGGCACCTGGGTGGCTCAGTTGAGTGTCCGACTTCAGCCCAGGTCATAATCTCATGATTCGTGGGTTCGAGCCCCACATCCCCCTCTGTGCTGACAGCTCGGAGCCTGGAGCCTGCTTCAGATTCTATGTCCCTCTTTCTCTGCCCCTCCCTTAATCACAGTCTGTCTCTCAAATAAACATTAAAAAATATAAAAAAATAAAACATGAACTTTTTTCAAGCTATGTGGACTGTAAGAAGGGGCAGGTGGATCAGTCAAGTATCCTCCAGACTGAGAAGGCGTTTTAAGACAAAAAAGTAAGACAAACCACTCCGTATAATTTATACAACTTTTTCAGGGTAACTTACTGACAGGGGGCAGTGGGCAGACAGATGATGGAGGCAGATGATGCTCCCCCATAATCTGGGGACTTTAATTCCCAGCTTTTATGGAGCAAAGGGCAGGGTGGTGGGGTCACAGCATAGTTATCTAACGTGGTCCCATCTGCGTGCCAGAGGATCTCCACTAGCTAACTCAGGTAGGGCCTTCTGTGCACCAGGCATCTTTCTGAATATCAGAATAAGCCTTCCAACACTCCATGCAGGACACACGTTAACCTCCACAGGGCCTGGCACATGTAGCCCAGCCAGAGATCATCACCTGGGGATAAACAAGACGGAGAGCCAAATATGGAATCCATATTGTCAGCACTCTTACAGTGGACTTTCTCTTAACCCACAAGAAGGAAGGACTGAAGCTTTATCATTAACATCTTAATTATCTTGACTTGCTCCCTGATTAGGTACCTACCATCAGGACAAAACTAAAATATAGACTTCTAACATAAGGGAGGCAGGACCTTCCCCAATTCCACTGACCCACTGTTAGATTACAAGTATTTC
Organism: Panthera leo; assembly: GCF_018350215.1. Classification (NCBI taxonomy): domain Eukaryota; kingdom Metazoa; phylum Chordata; class Mammalia; order Carnivora; family Felidae; genus Panthera; species Panthera leo. The sequence goes on from NC_056687.1 coordinate 111,388,806, forward strand.
CTAAACCGACACATATACGTACGTACACACACACACACACACACTCCTCCATGATGTCCATCATCTTCACTCTTCTGTTATTCAATAACTCTTCTCAAGGACTCATTATTTTGTTCTCTTAAGGCTGAGATCATACCTTCTTTAGTCAGAAAAATAATCTCCTGCTCTTAAGAAGCACATAGTTTAGTGGAAGAAGGTGAAATGACTGAGAACTTCTAAATATAACACAGCGTGCATAATGGCATTCTCGAAGTATCAGAGGAGCCGAGCCGGGGAGAGTCAGGAGACATAATGCAGAGTGAGAAGATCATTCGATTCCTCTGACTCTGGGCCCTGCCTGGACCACAGCAACAGGGAAACCAGTTTCCTCCTAGGGTCAGCTAAATAATGCATGGGGCCCAATGCAAAATGAAAATGTGCCTTTAAAGGTACTAAAATATAAAGCATGATTCTTTCTTTCATGGTCTGTCTTGACTCACCATGGTGTTTTAGATTTGCTATTTAACGTCATATTTCCCGGGGCCTAACACTGACCCTCACAGGCACCCTACCCCCACCGTCACCTCTGGGCGCATACACATTTGCCGCCCTCCCCCCCCCACCCCCCTTAAGCTGCTGGGTCCCTCCTCCCACACACCACAGGCCCTATGCCGCTGGCAATACGGAATGAGCTGTGCCTGGCCAGGGGCAGAGAAGTCAAGCTAGGCATCTCCCTTTCCTTCTCAGCCTCCTCACCAACGTACAGTGGATAAGTGACCAAGAGACTCCAACCTCCACAATGAGAACTGCCTGGTACCCGGATTGGGGGTGAGCAAGAGGCTCACCCCATCTGATGTCTGCTGAACATGTCTTGCTTCTTCTAACTCAGGGCAGCGACCCTGGCTGCCCTGTCCAGCTCCAAAATGCCCTGAGGCATTTGCCTCTGACCTCCCCACCTCCGTGCCTTCCACCCCCCCTCCCCCCCACCCCCGACCCAGGTCACAGGAATGAGGAAGCCAGGTGGAGGTGTGGGGACAACAATGCCAGGCCTGGCAGGATAGGCTGCGTGCTGCTCATGAGGTCAGAGACCAGGGGAGCAGGCCGCTGCTGAGAACCCCAGGAGGCAGGGAGGTGGCAGGAGAAGGATGCATAGGAGCTGAGGCGGCAAGCCCACTGCGTATAATCCGTACTTCAAGTTATCATTATCTTTTCGAATATCAGGGCACCAACCACAAAGCCTTAAATCTATTATGAAGCCTTCTGAGGACAGGGTGGTGGGCCCTGTGTGCCTGCACCAGCCTGATGCCCCCGTAGCCAGTCCTGCTGCTTGCCACCAGCCTCCCACTCTGTCGTCCTATGGTTGTCACCTGTTCCTCTAAGAAAGAAACTTATTGTGCATCCTTTTGAACTTTTCTTGAACAGCCATTCCTCTAGGATGAGGTGAACATGCCCTCGCCTGGCATGAAGGAGGCTTCTGAGTTCGGCACCACCTACTGCAGCCACACCTCTTCCTGCCCCTCTTCGTACTGTCCGGGTCTTTGCTCTCACTGCTCAACTCCCTAAACATGCTTGTGTCTAAGCTTCTGTGCGTCCGCATTCCTGTTTCCCTCACTGGAGAAGCCTGTAGTCTCAAGGCTGTAGAGGAAGGTTTTATCTTTGTAATCCCTCCAGACCAGCTCCTCCCACCTAGCATCAACAATGTTCCTCCTCTTCTCCTGTGTTTTGGCACAGTTCCTGGAGCATCTTTCCAGTGATCAAAGCCCAGGAAACTATAAGATAATGCCAATTCAAATATTTGACCCTGCGCCTGGGTGGCTCAGTCAGTTGAGTGTCTGAGCCTTGATGTTGGCTCAGGTCGTGAGCTCATGGTTGGTGAGTTCCAGCCCCGCGGCAGACTCCTGGCTGACAGCACTGTGCCTGGGTGGAATTCTCTCTCACTCTCTCTGCCCCTCCTTCACTCGCATGCTTTCTGTCTCTCTAAATAAATAAATAATGATTAAAAAAAAAATATTTGACCCTGAATTAAAGTCCACCCCAACTTTGTTGGTATCCTTTTTGCATAGAGGGAGGAGGGGTTGTAAGGGCAACAGAGAAGGCAACAGACAACTGAATTTTCCCCAATGGCTGTGACCCACCATTGTGAGAGGCAGCAGGGGCTACTCACTAGAAACACATGAGTGGTTGGCCAGAAGGGCTGCAGCCCAGGTGAGTGTGGGCATCCAGAGCTGCACCAAGCCACATGGTGGTGTGCTTTCTCCCCCAGGATTCAAGCACTTAAGATACTGGATTGGTTTACGACTAGGGCTAGGTAGATGGGCTAGGTGGAGGGCAGGCAAGGACAAGAAGTAGAAGGGAAATGGCAATGCTAGCAAAAGTGCCTGAAACTAAGGAGGAGGAGGAGGAAGAGGAGGGATGTGATCTGGCTATATTTAAGTTTTGTTTTGTTTTGTTTTTAGTTTTGAGCCAGAGAGAAAGAGAGCCAGTGAGTGGTCATGTGAGGGTCAGAGAGAGAGAGATTGAGAGAGAGAGAGAGAAAGAGAAGGAATCCTAAACAGGCTCTGCCCTGTGAGCACAGAGCCTGATATGGGTCTTGAACCCAGGAACTGTGAAATCCAACCTGAGCAGAAATCAAGAATTGGAGACTTAACTGACTGAGCCACCTGGGCATCTGGCCTGGCTATATTTAAACAACTGAACCTGGTTGGGGTCCTGAGCTGGTAAAATAAGAGGAGAACCAGGTTATGAGGCTGCTGTAGGATGAAGAACAGGGGTATAAAAAGAAAGGTGATAAAAAGCTTGGAGAACCCTCACTCTGAATTCTTCTATTGAGCAGCATAAATTCTGTTTTTTTGTTTTTTGTTTTTTGTTTCTCAAACGTGAGAGAATAAAAATGGCTAAAAATGTTTAAAAGAGACCTCCATTTGAATCTGACTGATCCGGAAATGGTTTTTCTAGGTAATGCTTATGAATAGAGTGGTTTGAAAAATAGGAAAGGGCCCTTAAAAGGTACACACTTGGAGCCCGCTGGCTCCCAGTGAACTGCTGTGGGGCTGGTAGTCCTCTGAAGGCGGACTTACTACACCTATTAACTGCCTACCTTGTGTAACATTCTCAAACTTCCAGCAGCTCATGAAAAACACAACTTGCACCTTACAAAACCACTTTCTTCCGTTTCAGTTTCTCAAATTTGACTTGTGAGTGAATCCATGGAGCCATTTTTATTCTCTCAGTCTTAAACCACGTCACAAGGCTTCTAGAGGATGAAGAACTAAGGTCTAAAGAGAAAGGTGTCAAAAAGTTCGAGGAAACTTGTAAGATTTATCCTCCAAAATGTCCTATTTTTGATGCTATTTTAAATGGTATTGCTTTCTAAATTTTAATTTTAATTTCCAAGGAGACTATATTCGTATGTACATCAGGACACATCATCCATTTTGATTTTCTGGGGAACTATGTTCAAGTCCTCATGAATTCAAAATTCCTACAGAAGTTGTCAAGGCATTGCATGGCCACGTTTCTCTTTTCCACTTAATCCAATGAAGAAAAGTCCTGCTTTTCTTCTCCTAAGTACACCTGTCTCACTGATGATACTTCATTATTGAGGTACCTTTGGGAAAAGTAAGAGACTCTCTTTGGTAAGAGACTAAATGAGGTTATTTCCTCAATTGTGAGGATGGCTTTGAGGGAAATTTCTTTTTATAAACTTCTGAGGGTGATTCATCTGACAGTAATACCCCAGATACTGAGTTTCTTTCTAGGACAGTACAAACTATAAGGTTATTTTGATTAAGCTTCCTTTGAACTAAAATGGATAAAACTATGAGTAAACACATGTGTTTACCTCCCTATATTATATTAATTGCTAGAGGACAATTTACAAAGTTACTTTTTCCAGAGCACTGGAGAGTGTTTGGTCCTCTAATGGGATTAATTTAACTAAGACTTAATTGAATCAATTTATTCCCCCAGAGAAGCTTTTACTCACCCTCATTTTCCACTGAATTAAGGCTAAGCTACATTTCCTTTCTCTTTTGTGTATTCATATTTAGCATTATTCCTCTGGTAACTTAACAGCATTTAAATTACAAAATGAGTTAAGAAAAAGATTGACTATGGACTTTGGCAGAAGCTGTAGAACTATTTGGTAAAAGCTTAGCGTGTAATTTATTTTTAAAATCACAAATGAGTGTGGTCTTTTCTCAAGACCCATTGAATCATACTCTGGAATGTGGGTTTTAAAAAACAAATCTCTATCCAAATTTAATAGACTTTTAGAAACCCTGTGAGCTGAGAATCTGAAAAAAAGACAGCCATTTGTGTGTGTGTGTGCGTGTGTGTGTGGACACTAATAAGTGATTAGTCATATTCTTGCATTCAGTCTCAGATTTAGAGCCATTTTTACGGATTGGTAAGCATAACCAGAAGTTTTAAGTGGACTGCTAGTCAATCACATAATTAACTAACATACTGCTCAAAATAACATTGACAGTAGTCATGAACTACAGAACCCAAGCTTCCTGCTACATTCATAGATCAGCATGGGCACTGAACAGGGACTTCTTAGATTTGGATTTGGGTCTAACATTTGCCATGGCTAAAAGTATAAAGTTGGATAAGCCATATTACTCCTTTATATTAGTTTACTAGGGTTTCCATAATAACATACCAAACACTGGGGGGCTCAAACAATAGAATTGTATCTTCTCACAGTTCTAGAAGCGAGAAGTCCAAGATCAAGGTGTCAGCGGGTTTGGTTTTCTCTGAAGCCTCTCTCCTTGGCATACAGATAGATGGACACTGTCTTAGCACAGGCTGCTGTAATAAATACACCACAGACAGGGTGACTTCAACAGCAAATAGTTATCTCTCACAGTACTGGAGGCTAGCAAGTCCAAAGTCAAGATACTGGCAGATTCAGTATCTGGTCAGGAGCCATTTCCTGGTTCTTCAGGACTGTCATCTAGTTGTGTCCTCACATGGAGGAAGGGACAGAGGGGCTCTCTGCAGTCTCTTTTGTAAGGACATTAATGCCATTCACAAAAGCTTTGTTTTCATGATCTAATCACCTCTGGAAGGCCTTATCTGCAAACACCATCACATTAGAAATTAGCTATCAAGAGGGGGTCTGGGTGGCTCAGTCAGTTGAGTGTCCGACTTCGGCTCAGGTCATGATATCACAGTTCGTGGGTTCAAGCCCCGTGTCGGGCTCTGGACTGACAGCCTGCAGCCTGGAGCCTGCTTTGGATTCTGTGTCTCCCTCTCTCTCTGCCCCTCCCCCACTCATGCTCTGTCTCTCTCTGCCTCTCAAAAATAATGTAATTAAAAAATTTTTAAAAAAAGAAATTAGGTATCAACAAATGAAGTTGGAGAGGGGACACAAACATTCCTTCTATGGCAGATGCCTTTTCTCCATGTGTTCTCATGGTCACCTCTCTGTGCATACACCTGACTTGTGTTTCTGTGTCCTCATCCCCTCTTATGACACCAGTCATAGTGGATGAGGGTTCAGCCTAATGACCCCATTTTAACTTAATTACCTCCTTAAAGGCCCTCTCTGCAAATACACTCAGTCTGAGGGACAGGGGGTTAGGGCTTCATTATATGAATTTTTTTTTTTGGAGGGGGACACAGTTTAGCCCACAACACTCTTAAAACCTTGCTTCTCTATTCACAAAATGTGTGACTTGGTTAAAATATCACTAAAGACTGTCCAAGATATAAAGGATTAATTTTATTTTGAGAAGGTGACCATTGTCTTTTCTACAAATAAATATTGTGACTCTTAGTATCCTTGGTTGCAGGCATCATAAAACAATTCTGGCTAGGGGCACCTGGGTGGCTCAGTTGGTTGAGTGTCTAACTCTTGATTTCGGCTCAGGTCATGGTCTTCTGATTCATGGGATCAAGCCCCACATCTGGCTCCACGCTGACCGTGCAGAGCCTACTTGGGATTCTCTCCCTCTCCCTCTCTCTGCCCCTTCCCTGCTTGCACTGTCTCTCTCTCAAAGTAAATAAATGACCATTAAAAAAAGATGATTCTGGCTAACCTAATTAAGGTAAAGGGAATCTATCGATAAACTACAGGGGAATCAGAGACGGGGAGGCTAGCAGCTTTGATCAATAAACAGGAAAGACCCCAGGAGCTGTGAAGGGCCTCGTAGCAAGGCACTTAACTCTTCCTTGTTTCCCTGCATACAGGAAGAAAAGGGAGATCTGGCACGTGGGGTGTTCACTGTGGGAGGCTGGCACCAACTGCCTCCAAGACCACACAGAGTGAAAGGGGTGCAGGGGACTCCTGAAAGGGAAATGAGGGGTCACAGTAAGATGGAGTGATAATATAGAACACTCCTGCAAAATTACAGATAACCACCAAGCACATCCTATACTATTTAACTAACATTAAGTTGAAAAAGATTGCAAGAGCTGACAAAACCATAAAGCAATCTCCTGACATTTTTAATGGCTGTTGATAATCACATTTTGACAATCAGTTCTCTAAATAAAATTCAAATTAGGAGAGGATGAAGAGGGGCACGTGGGTGGTTCAGTCGGTTGAGTGTCCCACTCTTGATTTTGGCTGAGGTCATGATCTCCGGTGGTGGGATCGAGCCCCACATTGGGCTCCACACTGATCATGGAGGCTGCTTGAGATTCTCTCTCTCCCTGCCCCTCCTCTACTCACTCTCCCTCTCTCTCCCTCTCTCTCAACAATACAAAAAATCAAAATAATAATAAAAGAAGAGGAAGAAGAAAATGTTACATTCAAAAGCTGCCCTATTTTTTTTCCAATCAGAAATCTCTCTAGACTTCAATAGTTTCATCTGTAAAATGGGCATGAAGCTGCTTTATTTGCTAAAAGCAAGACTTAGAAATAGATGAATTTTGCATTTACACCTTACAGCCATAAATTTTATGATTACTTATTAAAGATGCGATAAATGTTTCCCCCATCTTCCATCAGTGCCTCTGTTATTCATCTTTCACTGGTTCTTTTTGGAAAGGTTAATTCTCCCAAGGGAGGAAAACTACTCACTATAAATTGGTGTTTTCTTTTTATTTCTTTCCATAACCTCAATTTCCTTACAGATATTCTTCTATGATCAATTCTGAAATACATTTTTTTTCCAATAGCCTTCCTGGAAATTACTATCTACATTATCCCAGAATGCAAGTAATCACATTTAACTATTGCTTCATCTGTAGATCTTGTTACATCCCTTCTTTCCTTAACTCAACTCTGAAATAGGAAGTGTTTGGGTTTTTCTTTCATTTCAGATAAGTCCTATTTTGGCCCAACACTAGATATATAACATAATCATTATTATAGTCTAGCTATTCAAAACTTGTCTTTACATATGAAACTTTATTTTGGATATCCTAAAAAAAAATCCCAAGGTTTTTAGTGAACTCACTGTTATTCTCATTTCATTTTCAAATATTTTGAAAATTCTCGATATGGATTCTTATTGTGTTCATTTCTGGTTGAATAAACAACCTCTAAAACCCTGATTGCTGTATTTTTGGCTTTTCCTTTTCATCCCATTAGGAATTACATTTGTGAATGCTCATTCATTCAACACTTATTTAATGAGGAGCTACTATGTGTCAATTAGTGTCACGGATGTAATTGTTGGTGCTCACTAGTATTCCTTTGTAAATCATGATAATTGCACTGGTTTTTCTGCCTTTGTTTTTTTGTTACCATACCAAACTTTTAGAAGTGACAACAAAAAGCCACCTTGCTCTACTGTTTTTGCCCTGTGTGTAACAATAATGGGGACTTTCTTCCATTCATTCACTTCTTGCAAACACACACCTAAGATTAGGGAATTCTTGAAAATCAGAAGAAATTATTAAATTATCTATATAAAAGGATCTATTTCATACTTAGTTCCAAACTTTTAAATCATTTTTTTCAAGAAAAATCACACATAGGGCTCCAGTTATTTAAAACAGCCAGAATTGCTATTTTTCCAGTACAAAGATATTGAATATATCCAAACGTGTAACTTTTATAATTTCCATATCACTAAATGAGAGCAGTGGGCCAGTTTTGATAAACACAAGAAGTTGAATATTGGAGTGACACTATGGGTGACATCTGAAGTCATATCACTCCCAATATCTCATTACTTTTCTGTTTTGCTAAAGGTACACAATTTTACAAAGATACGCCGTTGCAAGCAGTGATCTTTATTTGCCACTTTGCCTCACACTTGAGGAATATTCTTCAATTTGCTCTAATCTAGACATTGGACACAGGAGGTAGTTCATTTTTATCTCAAAGTTAAATCTCCTACAACATCTGCCATCTGCTCACCTTCCCCTTCACAAAAATGAAAGTCAGACAAGAAGCTCACAAAACCTTCTGAGAAAACCTGTAAAAGATGTTATCGTGACTTGGCACACTTCCCGCTCACTCACTTGCTCTATTGCACAATGACTCTGAGGCAGTGTGAACACATGTACAGGGCAGAGGCATCTGAGCCTGAGCTAACATTTAATTGAACTTGGCACACGGATGCTGTGGCCATGTACCCACTCATACGTTTTTATTTGAAAGAGCAAGCACAGGCCTGAAGGGAATACAGAAAAAGAAAACAAGTCTTCCTAATCAAATGCACATTTTTAAGACGTTCAAATATATGCTAACAGACAGTAGGTCCTTTTTCCAAGGACTTCCCTCCAACAAGCTAACCTAGAATAGCTATTGAGGGGCTTGCCTGTGTTTCAAGAGATATAGTTAGAAAAGCCCGAATCTCGTCCAGCTATTTCCCTTCAGGGGTAAAACACAAACCAGGATAAGTAAAGCACATGATGTGCCCACGGTACAGGGATCATTCTTAGTCTCTTATGCTCTGTGTTCAATGATTTTTTTTAATGAATACATTTATGAATGGATGACTTGATGAATGAACATTGGCTGTTCAAATGAACATCTGCTTATCAAAAAATCTAGGACAAAGTTACAGACCTATCACCATATATAGTTCTGTATGTAATTCTAACGGATTTTCATTAAAACAATAAACAATGTTCAAAGAAATATGAAACTTATCCTCCATTCTGATCTCTGGGGTATGAGCTGATAATTAGTCTTATTTCACCCACAAGATCAGAGTGCTTGTACTTTTGAATTTGAAATATACCTTTTTTTTTTTTTTTTTTAACATGAGGGAGTATTTTAAAGACTAATAGAGAGGATTTCTAAATTCAAGCATTTCATTTACTGTTATGATTTCATCCATCCAGGTATATCTAATAAAGCTACTGTCAAATGGGAGCCTTATATGTCCACTTAAAGTAATTCACATTCTTTGACAAAATGAACTCTACAAAACGTCATGCAGCATAGCGGAGAACCATCACACTCTTCTCCACTTCTTAATTCACAGACGGGCACCAAGCTTCCCTGTCAGGGCAGACCTGAGAGAGACCAGCCCAGTGCACAGCTCTAGAGGGTGCTGCTTTCTCTGTAGTCCAAGTACATGGGAACCCCCAGGAGTGATACAGTGCACAGCTACCCACTGTGGGCTGGCAAACAAAAAGAAGAAAGGCATAGGTAAGGGCCCAGGACAGAACAGAAAGACAAAACATACGTGTGATGCAGTTAGCTGGTCTGATTCTAGGTCCCTTTGGAGTTAGGCCTGGGCACCTTCCGGAGACGGAGAGGTCAAGGGCATGTGTAACTGCTTACAGCTGGCCCAGAAAGCCCAGCAGGATCTTTTCACTGTGGGAGGGTGGCATCCAGGTGGAGCTCCCGAGAGTTTCCAACACTGGCTACTGGTGACTTTAGAGTCAATTTAATCTGGGAACTGGAGAGATAGCAAATACGTCTCGCAGTCTGAGATTCCCTATTAAGAGACGGGGATGCTGTGGCCAACCTGAGACAGGGCCCAGGGGCCAAGCAACAGCGGCAAGCAGTTGAAAAAGAATCGCTGCCAGAAAATGTTACATGGGAAACTTTCAATGTGCTCTCTTGTTTCTCGAGGTCCTTAGAGAGGCTTTCTCTCTTTTCTGTTCATGAAAGCATGGGATGTGAAGGACCAAAGCATAAATCTAAATTAATTTTAAAACTCCTCTCACCGTTGTATTTTTTTTAAATTTTTTTTTAATGTTTATTTGTATTTGAGAGAGTGAGAAAGACAGAGCATGAGTAGGGGAGGGGCAGAGAGAGAGGAAGACACAGAATCTGAAGAGGGCTCCAGGCTCCGAGCTGTCAGCACAGAGCCCGATGCAGGGCTTGAACTCGTGAACTGCCAGATCATGACCTGAGCTAAAGTCAGATGCTTAAGTGACTGAGCCACACAGGCACCCCATCACCATTTTAATTCTTACCTTTATTGGCCTGCAACCACCATGCAACTGGTATTTTTTTTAAGTTAATAGCACTTTAAACATGACTTGCCTAGGAGAAAAGGTATATGAGTAGGTGTGTTTATTAAGAAAGAGAGATGCGGGACACCTGGTTGGCCCAGTTAGTAGAGCATGTGACTCTCGATCTGGACATTGTAAGTTCAAGCCCCACGTTGGGTATAGAGATTACTTAAAAAAAATAAAACCTATAAAAAAAAAAAAAAAAGAAGAGGGAGAAACGGCAAACAAAGACCGGAGATTGTGTTGAGTCACTGAATTACAAGAAATGTGTAAAGGAAAACTTGTGACTTTTTAAGAAAAAATAGGCCAATGCAGAAAATCAGGTCCGTTTCAGGCATCAACAAATGCTAGTGGCCAGGGAGTTCTAAGAATTCCATGATTTGAATGCAAAAAAATGAGGTGGGCTGTGAGGGCAAACAGCCCAGAGAATAAGAGTACAACCTTCCAGTGAAACAGACTCGATCCAACTCCTGGTTCCTTCACCCTCGAGCTGTGTAACATGGGCAAGTTGAGTCTTACAAAGTGTCGGTTTTCTCTTCCATAAAATGGAAATCATAATACCTCATAGGGTTATTACGAAGGATAAATAAGATAATACATGTAAAATGCTTGGCATTGGATTTGGCCCAGGATGAGCAACAATAAATTTTATCAGTGATATTATTATCAGGTGTCACGTAGGAAGATCATCACCCAAGTGAAAGTTATGACAATGAAATGGGATGAAGGCGCGAAATTACTCAGGCACTCCAAAATGTTTAAGAACAATTGGCCAAAAATGGATTCAGGGTAACAAAGTGTGAGGAGTAGTAGGAGACGGAGCTTCAGAGAGAAATTTGAAAAAATAGTAAAAGAGGACAGGACGGAGGACCACTGGTGGATCAATGGTTTGCTTTGAAGCCCCAGGGCGAAAATGACTGTCTGGTGTCATTAACAGGGTCACACCGAGATTCAGATTTGTCTCTGGGATTTGGTAAAGCAGAGATGGTTGATGACCTCTGTCAAAGCAGCACCAGAAAAGAGAAGATAGGAGTCAGACCTCACGGAGTTTTTAGTGTTTGGAAAATCTGGAAGGAGGGTCAGCCTCTGACAAGCTGGGATGAGAATAAAAAGCAAAAGAGGAGGCAGCACTAGAATGAAAAAGAAAAATTAGAGAGATGAAGGTATTTCCATGGCGAAGGACAGAGAGAGTAGGGAGGATCCCAGGTGGTCTAGCGCCCAGGGCAGTAAAAACAGATGGCCTTGTGAACTAATGTAGAGCGGAGGGCCTAAAACAAGAGACAGTTTCCTTCCTTCTGTGCACGCAGGTGCAAACAGGGGGAAATGGGTTTAGATGCTACAAAAGTAGCAGTAAGAGTGATGATAACAGAAAGAAGCTCAGAATGGTGGACTGAGCACACACCAGCTCTCCTTCCTGTCAGAATCCCATCAGTGATAACATAGAAGTATTCAAAAAACAAAATGCGAAACCCATAACTCTGAAAGTAACCTAGGCCAGGGTCATCAAAGAGGAAAGAATAAGGATTTTGAAACATGACAGAAAAGTAATGCAAACAGTACAGAGCATGCTATAGAGGGAGCTCCCACCAGGGGCCACAGAGTGCAGCCAAGTGCAGCCAAGACAAACCAGGGGATTAAAAGTCCACATAAGGAACAGCTTCATCAGTCAGCTACACCTTTTCTTCCTCTGTTCCTATCTAAGTGAGCAGAGGCCTCTCATTTTCCTCCACGGGAAAGGAGAAGCCTTATCTAAAGAAAGATAGGAACAATTAGCAAAAGCCAAAATGTTAGTGTGAGTGTTAGTGTCACAAATGAGAAAGCTGACTAGCTCCCCTTTCACCTTAAAGCAAGCACTGCCAGTCACGTGCCAAGCCCTATATGCTGACTTTGCAGGGATGTTCTGCCCTGAGGGGCTTCCTTAGAGACACTTCTACCTACCAGCGCAGAAGAACCACAGCCCAGGGCTTAGGTCATAAACAGAAGCAGGCAACCAAAAATCAACAGGCATAGCAAAAGAACCAACCACACACACACACACACACACACACACACACACACACAAGACTGGAATCAAAACAAAAACTGGCACTAAGATGTCTTAGAGAGCAGAAAAGAATATAATAATAAAAACGACCACCATTATGTAGTAGATAGAGTCACACAAAAATCAAAGAGAGTTTGCAGAGATACACTACAAACATAACTGGAAGAGCTAGGGAAGGACAGCCAACAAAACTTTTACCATGGAGAACAAAACCTAAGAAAAAAATGAGATGAAAAAGACCAACTTAGAGAGTCCACGAATCAACTAATTGGAATCCTAGAAAATGCAAAATCTATAAGGTAAGAAAAAAAATATTTGGGTTTTTAAAAGGAAAGCATTAAAGAAAACAAAAGAGAAAAAAAAAGAAAAGAAATGGGGGGGGGCACCTGGGTGGCTCAGTTGGTTAAGCATCCAACTTCAGCTCAGGTCATGATCTCGCGGTTTGTGAGTTCAAGCCCCATGTCTGGCTCTGTGCTAAGAGCTAAGAGCCTGGAGCCTGCTTCAGATTCTGTGTCTCCTTCTCTCTGCCCCTCCCCACTCATGCTGTCTCTCTCACACGCTTGCTTCCTCTCTCTCTCTCAAAAATAAATAAACATTAAAAAAAAAAGAAAAGAAAAAGAAATGGAAGAAGCAAAATGCACAGAACTAAAGAAGGTCTTAAGAATTCAACTTGCAGGACTCTAAATTCAAAAAATAATAAAAAAAAGTGGAATATACTAAGGAGGGGGTAGAAATACAAGTAGAAAAATTCAAATTGATTTGTAATTGTAATAAATCAATTACCATAAATTAAATCAATGATAATAAATGTAAAAAGAGTACAATTTCCTATATTAAAAAGTAGTCTTCTGTTTGGAGTTTTTAAATATTAGCTATATGTAGCTTACAAGAAACATACCCAAAAAAGGGAAAAACGAAAAGGAAAGCAATTGAAAAATACATATGATGCAATTTTGAGACAAAAAAGAAAGTTAATGACTCTATTAATGTCAGAAAAAGAATAGAAAAAATCAAACTGGTAGTGTTTGATTTAGTAGGAATAAAGACAGGCACTACATAATGATACAATAAATCAAATGAAAATCTAGAATAATGATAAACTTGAACACACTTGAAACCATACCCTCAAAATATGTGATCCAAATAAACCTCTAGAATTATAAGTAGAAATAGACAAATTTTACAATCATGGTGGGAAAATATAACACAACTGTTTAAAAAGCAAAAGATAAAATTAATATTAATAAAAATATAGAGGCTTAACAGCACAATGAGGAAATTATTCTAATAAAGAGATCCATGACTTCACCAATAGAAGATTTAAATTATTTTTATGCACACTTAGACACTAACCAAAAATAATCACTTATTAGTTTTCAAAAGTATTAATATATTTACAAAATTAATATAAAGACTGCTTCCTTATTATAATGTGATTAACATGCAAATCAATAATGAAGAAAACAATAATTTTTTAAATTATGTATTTTAAAAGTAACTCATGAGTTAAGGAAAAGGAAATCATAACGGAAATTTTAAACTATTTACAATCAACAAAACAATGAATATAAAATTTATCAAAACTTGAGAATACAACTTTAAAGTAGTTGTTAGATGAAAACCTCAAATGGATTTGAATACCCTTATTTAAGAAAAAAATCAAGATTGAAAATAGGTTAAACCTAAAGTAAACTGAAGAAATAAATAGTAAAGATAAAGGCAAATAAAATCAATGAATTTTAAAAAATAAAAATAGCTAACAACATAAAAATCAGGTTCTTTGAAATTAATAACAGATAAATGTCCAGCAAAATCTGTTAAAAAAAAAAAAAAGATAAAAACACAAAATAGAAGGAACCAAAATAGGAGGGTAGAACCATAGACAGAGATTTTAAAAACCATCAAATACTATGCGAATGTCAATACATTTGAATACCTATAAAAGGGATACTTGTCTTAAAAGACAACTTACAAAATTGATGTAAAGAGAACAATTAACTATTAGTAAATCAACAGTTAATGAAGAAATCTCTCCTCATTTCTCTAGAAAACAAACCCTGCATAATGGTGAAAAGTTCTGAAGCAAAAGCAATTAAATTGAGGGATGAGAAAAGGCTATCATCTACCACAGCTCCTTTTCAAAACTGTAATCAAAGTCCTAGCCTGAGCAAGAAGGAACTCCAGTGAAATCAGAGACACAGAAATTGAAAAGGAAAAGAGGAAACTTTTCAATACCTGCATTATTTGGCTGCCTAAAATATCCATGAGAGCCACAAACTAGGAGACAGAGGGCTGTTGCTAAAAGTATTAACCAATTAACAGTGTATTATGAGGAAAGAAAACAAAGCAATAGCTAGTAAAATATGAAGAACTTAGGAAAGTACACATTTTTCGATATGTAAATTATCTTTGAGTGAAATCATGGAATAGTACTTAAAAGCACCAAAGAATAACTTCAAGATGGAAAAATGGGACATGTGCTTAGAACTCATGATGCCATTCACATCCAGCTTAAAAGCACCTGAAGCAACGGTATCAGTTGCTGTGGAATATGAACATACATAGAAGTGTTCAGAGAAGTAAAGTTAGTGGTACGGAAGGTGGGAAAGGGGAAAGGATTGAGGTACACGATCATGCGTGGGTGACACAGTTCTCTCCAGTTTATATCTTAATCTGTTTGGTGAGGCTATGGATGGATGTTACTACTCTCTGTACAGTCTCAGTTCTATTTAGTTTACCTAACTTATTGTTCTCTGAGCCATTATTTTTAGGTTACGTATTGTGTAATTTAAAAATATTCATGGGAACTATGTGTTCCTTTTATAGGGTTTAAAAATTACAAGCAAAATAACATGAGATAAAATTGTTAAAAGTCGGTAGCCTGACACGCACAACAATACAGACCATTTGATTTACTTCAAATGCAGTGATTCTTTGATTAATAATTCTCGGTATTTAGTAGGAAAAAACAACTTCTTTTCAGCCACAATGATCTCAGAGTCCCCAGGTTTCTTTCCATTTGACAGCTGTCATAGCTGCAGAGACTACCATCTTTATGTTAAGGGAAAAGGGGGAGCCTGCTGTAAAATGTTCAAATTCTGGATTTACTGAAGCATGAACACAGGCTATA
The DNA here is from genome assembly GCF_018350215.1 of Panthera leo. Taxonomy (NCBI): domain Eukaryota; kingdom Metazoa; phylum Chordata; class Mammalia; order Carnivora; family Felidae; genus Panthera; species Panthera leo. The sequence continues at coordinate 111,404,336 of NC_056687.1, forward strand.
AATCTGACTGATGCCACAAAAAAGTGACTAACTGCTAACTACCATTAGAGTAGAAACATTAAAAATCTGCATCTTTCACTTAAAAACCCTAAGTAAAATACTGAATACTGGAAAGAATTGAACATAAAAGTGGGTTTTTTGTTTTTTGTTTCCTATTGCCTTCTTTTGTTTGCTTTCATAGCATATGGCATAGAATAAGATTATCCCACTTGAAGAACCACTGGTCGAAGAACAACTCCAGTTTCCTAACTACATGAAAACCAGCATATTAATTTCTTTACAACATAATTTAAATAATTATTTCCTGTGTTGAGTTAAAAATATTTGACATAAAAGTCACTTTCCAATCTCATGTCTGTTTGTAAAGTGACTCTCATTTAGCAGAGCTCTCACTTTAGCAAACTTCAAAATCATCCCATTACCCAGACAGAGCTTGGGTTTTCTCTTTTTTCTTCCACCCTTAAAAAGACACCTATCTGAGCTCCAAGAGACTGAGAACTTATCAAACACCACTCTACTATTGGAAAGTTTTCTAGATGCAGAAAATTCATAAATTTCTAAGAGATGCAATAGTCAGTTGATTTAGCACATCAAAATTTGAACTGGGATGCATATTCTTCATGGAATTCTTTTACAAAATGTAGATGTTTTTGCCAGTGTTTCTCATTCTGGCGTTAGATGTTTATATTCTCTGATTTTTAGCATTTACACTATATTATTGTCTTGCGGTTGTATGTATTTTTTAAATTTTTTGTAATGTTTATTTATTTTCGAGAGAGAGATGGAATGCAAGTGGGGGTGGGGGGGCAGAGAGAGAGAGAAGGAAACACAGAATCCGTAGCAGGGTCCAGGCTCCAGGCTGTGGCTTGAACTCACAAACCGGGAGATCATGACCTGAGCCAAAGTTGGACATTTAACTGACTGAGCCACCCAGGCGCCCCAGTGATTGTATGTGTTTAAATTATGTATCCTAAAAATGATAATTGTGGCTAACATTTATTGAGAGCTTGCTTTAGCAGAACTTATGCTAAAATCTTTGTGCGATTGGCTTTACTTAATTCCCACGACAACTCCCTTAGGTAGGTACCATTGCTATTCCATTTCACAGATGAGGAAATTGAGGCATAAATATGTTAAATTAACTTGTCAATGTCACCAGATTAGTAAGCGGCAGAGCCAACATGTGAACTCAAGCAGGTTGTTTCAAGAACTATAAATGTTACTAGACTCTTCACCAAAAGTTATGATCAGGTATATGTCTCTTTTTGTCCCTCCAGAATGTACAGAACTGTCATAGATGCATTACTTCATTTTTCCACAGTCATGCCTTTTCCATATGATGAACTTAGACCACAGAGAATTACAGACATTTCCTCACATCACACAGCAATAAGGACTAAACTCAGGTGTGTTTAACACCAGATCTAATGACTTTTTTTCACAGTATCATAGCTCACTAGAAAATGTGACCATTTTAGAGGTTACTTGGAAGTCTTATTTCTAACCAGTTTCAAGACACTGGTACATGCCAAACAAATTTTAGTATTTTAGTTTGATGTTAAACACTGTCAGGGGGTGAGGGGTGGAAATTAGGGAAGACAAATTTTTATTAGTTCAAACAAGTACACTTTGTATAGTTCTAAATGAAGAAACTGACCTAAACTACTTAAAGAAACATACTAGATTTCAAAGGCAGGTGAAAAACAAGAAATGAAGAAAATCCAGCATTGGACTGGCAGTGGGCAACACTGACACAAATCTTTCTCTGGGTATGAAGATGATGGACACAGTTTCATCCCTTTAGACATCTCCACTACACGATGATATACTGATGATTACATTGAACGTTATTTAACTTCTATGTGCCTGGCATTGTTGTAAGGAATTTACATAACCTGACTGCTAACTTTTTTTAGTTTTCACAAGAGCTCCATGAGGTATATGTTGTTACCACAATCATCAGGTGAGGAAACGGAAACATAGAGAAATTAAATAATTTGCCCAAGATCAAATAGTTGGTCTGGCTCCAGAGTCAGTGCCCTCAGGCGACCTAACAGTGTGAGGGCCTGCTTATGCCATGGGCTTTATATACATTTTTGCTAATCCTCACCGTGACAACATTGCAAAGTAGGTTTGGTTACCCGAACTTCACAGACTGGAAGATGAAGATCAGCAGGGCTAAGTGATTAATCCAAAGTCACCTACCAACTAAGGGTTGAAACTAACATTCAAACTCATGTCCACCTTAATTGGAAGTTCTTTCCACTCTACAATATGCCTCTACACTCTAGAAATAGAATCCTCTTTGGGAAGGAAAAAAAAAAGTTACAGCTGGTCATACTTGCCTATTACATCATTAGCATATTTTACATATACACGACTATACAAGCATAGCAGCACTGATACACGAATTGCCTTTTTAAAAGCAGACTTGATACTTTAGATTAGTTTCAGGTTCACAGCAATATTAAGGAGAAGGTACAGAGATTTTCCATATACCTCTTATACTCCCACCTGCATATGCATGGGTTCCTCCATGTCTTTATATGGCATTTCTTTTAAGCCCTGAATATAGTCCATTGTCTGAATATACCACAGTTTCTTTATCCATTCATCTACTGAAGTATACCTTGGCTGCTTAACAGTTCTGGCACTTATGAACAAAGCTACTCTAAACATCCTTGTGCATACTTCTGTGTGGACATAAGTTTCGAACTCCTTTGGATAAATACCAATGAGCAGAATTGCTGGATTACATGGTAAGTGTATAGTTTTGTAAGAAACCATTAAACTGTATTCCAAAGTACCTGTACCATTTTGCATTCCCACCAGCAACAAGTGAGATTTCCTCCACATTCTCCCCAGCATTTGGTGGTCAGTGTTCTGGAGTCTGGCTATTCTATTAGCTGTATAGGGTTATCTCATCATTGTTTTAATATGTATTTTGTGGATAAAATAGGATATGGACCATCTTTTCATATGTTCGTTTGCCCTCTGTTGGTTTTCTTTGGTGAGATGTCCATGAAGGTCTTTTTTGTAATTAGTCTGTTTTCTTGTTGAATTTTAAGAGTTCTTCATATATTTTGATATTAATCCTTTACCAGATACATCTTTTGAAAATATTTTTTCTCAGTCCATGGCTTATCTTTTCATTCTCTTGACATTATCTTCTGCAGGGCATAAATTTTTAATTGAAAAAAATTTTTGAGTTTATTTTGAGACAGAAAGTAAGCAGGGGAGAGGCAGAGAAAGAGAGAGAAACCCAATCTCTCTGTGCTGTTAGCACAGAGTCCAACATTTGAACTCACAAACCATGAGATCATGACCTGACCTGAAACCAAGAGTCAGACGCTTAACCAACTGAGCCACCAGGCACCCCAGAAATTTGTAATGAATTCCAGCTTATCAATTTTTCTTTCATGGATCATGCTTTTGGTGTTGCATCTAAAAAAGTACTTTCCAAACTAAGCTCATCTGGATTTTCTCCTATGTTATCTTCTAAGAGTTTCACAGTTTTGCATTTCACAATTAGGTCCATGCTCTGTTTTGAGTTAATTTTTATGAAAAGTATTAGGTCTATGCCTAAATTCTTTTTTTGTTTGTTTGTTTTGTATGTGGATGTCCAGGGTGTTCCATCACCCTTTGTTGAAAAGATTATTTTTCATTCATTATATTGCTTTCACCCCTTTGTCAAAGGTCAGTTGACTATATTGACGTGGGTCTATTTCTGGATTTTATATTCTGTTACATTGATTTACTTGTCTATTCTTTCACCAATACCAAACTGTCTTGATTGTTGTAGCTTTACAGTAAGTCTTAAAGTTGGGTAGTGTTAGTCCTTCCATTTTGTTCTTCTTCTTCCATACTGTGTTGGCTATTCTCAGTCTTATGCTTCTCCATATAAACTTTAGAATCAGTTTGTCAATATCCAAAAAAATAGCTTGCTAGAATGTTTATTAGAATTGAAATGAATCTATAGATTAACTTGGGAGGAAGTGAAATCTTGACAATATTGAGTCTTCCTATCCATGAACATGGAATGTCTCTGCATTTATTTATTTCTTTCATCAGAGCTTTGAAGTATTCCTCATATAGATCTTATAAATTTTCTTAGATTTATACATAATTTTTTAAAGTGTTAATGTAAATGGTTTTACTTAATTATACACAAGTAATTTTTTTAAAGTGTTAATATAAATGGTTAATGTAAATTTTCAAATTCTAGGTGTTCATTGCTGTATATAGGAATGTAATTAACTTTTGTAGTTTAACCTTGTATTATGCAACCCTGCTATAATGACTTGTCAATTCCAGGAGTTATTTTGTTAATTATTTTTAGATTTCCTACATAAACAACCAGGTCATCTGCAAACAAACACAGTTTTATTTCTTCCTTCTCAATCTGTATCTTTTTAATATTCTTTTCTTCTCTAATTATATTACCTAGAACTTCCAGTATAATGCTGGAAAGGAGTGGTGAGAGAGGAGATCCTTGATTTGTACTTAACCTTAGAGGGAAAGCTTTGAGTTTTTCACCAAGTACGATGTTAGCTTTAAGTTTTTTGTAGATGCTCTATATCATATTGAGGAAATTTTTTGTAGATGTTCTGTATCATATTGAGGAAGTTTTTATCTGTTTCTTGTTTACTGAGAGTTTTTATCATGAATGGGCATTGGCTTTTGTCAAATGTTTCTTCTGCATCTACTTACATGATTTTTCTTTTTAGGCCTGTTGATGTGATAGACAACAATAACTGATTTTTAATGTATGAGATATCTGATTAAAAAAATGAAAAATCTGAACTACCTGAGCATCAGACTTCAGTTTTATTAGATGTTTCTTGGTAATGATCCATTTAATTTTAATAAAGGTAAGCAACAACATTGAATATTTTGGAATATAAAATTTTACTAATACAGTCAGACTATTTCCACGGTCTGAGTTAGGAGTCTACCCAAAGTGCTCAATGGCACAGCACAGTTTAAAAATAAAGCAAAATGATGTGTCAGTGCTGGGTCATTGATTTTAACAAATGCACTACTCTAGCACAATGTCGTACATGTGTGGGGATAGGGAGTACATGGGAATTCTGTACTTTCCATTCAATTTTTCTATGAGCCTAAAACTGCTCTAAGAAATGAAGTCCATTAAAAAATAAAGACAAAAAAAAAAGACAGAGAGAAAGCCTTGGGGTACCTGGCTGGCTTAGTTGGTAGAGCACGTGACTCTTGATCTTGGGGTTATAAGTTCGAGCCTCATGCTGGGTGTAGAGATTACTTAAAATCTTAAAAAAAAAAAAAAAAAAAAAGCCTTAGTACAGACAGTTGATTTACCATTTACAAAGAATATCATCTAAATGTAACCTAAGATGTGAGACTGAAATATTTGCCATTTTCCTACAAATGGAGAACACCATTATGAAAACTATATACACAAGATTGTTGACTTGACTATTTTTGCTTCCAGAAACAAAGCAGGTACATTCTTCACTTCACCCCAGAGTTAGATTTAGAGTGAGCCTCATCATTTCTTCACTTTTGAGATCAAAAACTGCGTTAAAATGAATTAGGAGTCCAAAACATTAGGAGAGAAAGAAAAAGAAAACGGATTTTTTTTTTTTTTTTCCATAAGGAATGACATCGGGAGTGGTAGCCAGACTGCCTGGAAACAATTTTCCTTTTGAAGAAAAATTCCAAAAGGGGCAGTGATCCAATGTATTTTTACCCTACTGAAAGCAATCTTATCTCTTTCGGCTACTTTAATTGTATTTTTGAATGAAAACATATCATTCAAATAATGCTTCCTGTGATATCATACATTTAGACTTCGGGGGAGGTGAGTTAGAGGAAGAAACTTTGTCCTTTGTTGAAGTTCTGTACACAGTTACAAAAGTTCACAATTACCTGATAGTTCTTTTCATACCTTATTTTCTCTCCCAAAGTATAAAAGAGTTCCCTAATGCCTTATTCTGCTCTACAGATTTGTTCTTTTGGCTGTTGCTCAACCCTCAACTTGTATGCTCAGCAAAATTTGAATAAACTTCTCCACCCTTGTTCTAATTCCAGTTTACAGGCCCTTTTGTTTTGTTAAAAGATAAGTAGGTGGCTAACTAAAGATGGACATCAGGTCTTACTGATTCTGTCTCTGAAGCCACAGGAAACTGAAGATGTTAGCCAAATGTTCAATTTTCAGTGCTTCGTACACACACTTGGTCAATCTTTTGCTTCCTCAACTCTCTGCAGTCATCCACACTTTTTTTTTTAATCTCATAATTTCCTGAATTAGCCGATGCAATACGGTATCCACCTCATAGACTAAATGGCTTTGAGTCATTCTTGTATCTACCACTGGGTCCCCTAGTTCCTATGACAATAAGGATACAGGAGACCGATATTTACCCAGAAAGAGAGAGGACAAGGAGACAGTGTAATTTCTTCACATAGTGGTTGTTCTGGCATACTCAAGAGGGCTTTGATCTGTTCTCCCTAGTCCCAAAGGATACAAATTGAACCAATAAGGGAGAGTAGCATAAATGTAAGTGTGGTCTAAAGAATGAACTTGCCATTAGATCTGTCCAACAATGTGCTGAGAACAGGAAGCTGCGCAGGCAGAGTCCAGGCCCTGGAGGTGTAACAGCCAAAACTAAGGAGGGGTGTGGCCCAGTGAGCGGGACCTAAGATCCCTCCCAACCCTGATATTCCACAGTTCTCTAATTCATCGTGGGAACCACATACAGAATACGGTGTGCATGGTATTCACAGAAGACATACGGAAAATGCACAGATCCTCCTTAGAACCAGGACATCATAAACTGTTTTTTTTTTTTAGCCCTGGCTCTGTCCTGACTTGTAGTTTGGGGATTTGGGGGAGGGATTTCATGCTTCAGTGCTTGTTATTCATGTGCAAATGAAAGGTGGGCCCCTGGTATCACAGTCCCTGGGAGTGAGACCTGAATTCTAGTCTTGGCTTTGTCACCAGGACACTGTGGGCGAGTCATATGATCTGTGTAGGTCTCAGTTTTCTCACAGGCAAAACAAGCTAGTTGGATTAGGAAAACTCTGAGGTCCTTCCTGCTTTGAAAATCTCAGGTAAAGACATGTCTCAAGGCAGTCGATTAAAAAGAAAAAGGTGAATACAATGGTACTCAGACTTATGAAGTACCAAATGATTGTTTTTTTAGTCAGTCATTCTCCTACAGAGAATGACAAAAGGTGATCACCTTTCCCGTCTGGCCTCAGGAAATAGTGTAAATGTCAGTAGGCAAGCAGGAAAAAAAAAAAAAAGTATTTCCAGATTATTAACATCTGCTTAGTGCCAACTATCAACTAGGTTCTTCCAGAAGGAGAAGTTTTAAAATGTTCATTCAGTCAGCAACAATTTGTTGAGCACCTATAAAGTTCCCAACACAAGTGCTGAGGATAAAATGGTAGCTCACACGTAAGGAAATGTACGTTCTTCACGTGAGAGGTTCACTGTCTAGTGGAAAAGACAAACACATAGTAGGCAATAATAATAAACCAGTATACTGAAGCACAAACTAAGATTCAGGACTAAATGGAACCTAAATGCTTGGGAAATGTGTATGACCTATTCTGGGCGCTCCAAAAAAGCAAGCCTGAGTGCTGAGTTTTTCTCCTCCCCGTACTAGGAATGAAGAAAGCTCGGCACGCTGAGTCATTAAGGCTTCTAATTCAATGGCAGTAATACCTTCCTTCTTGTGGTGCAGGAAGGGCACAATTAGCCTTTGCAACTTGTTACAGAAACAGATCCACTACTCCCGAAGGTTAATCCACTTGGAACATGATAAGGCATGAAGAAGTGTTGACACCCTGGGACTTCCCTCCACTCCATTCAAATGCAGTCCAGAGCCCCACAGCCAACTGTCACATGTACTGTCGGAACAAGACATGCTTCTGCCCGTGATTAATACTGCTTTGGAGTTTAGTTTAGAGAATCAGATGAATAAATATCAGTTTCTCCTTTCCTTTCCTCCTCTCTTCTCCCTCAATCCCCTCTCCCAGACGGCAAATGGTCTCTGTTCTTTCTGCGGGTGGGTAAGGGAGTTTTAGACAAACACTGAAAGCCTCCCTTATTTGAAGATTTCAGCTCAGGACTGATGTTTTCTGTCCCTGGAGGACACTTGGACAATGAATTGCCTCATTGTTTTCGAGGAGAGCGATTCAGCGAGGAGTGTGGGTGTCTGGACTGAAAGACTACGGTTGTGCAGGGCCAGCCTGACAATAATGTTGTCCCCAAGAAAAAGGGCTGGCCTGCCATCTAGTTCAAACAGGCTGTTAAAAATGCAAAAACAAAGCAGGCATTTCACATGTGCAAAAGGTCACTTGTAAAAAGCCCTCATGGAATTCAGATTAATTTAGATGTGATCTTTTTTTTTTTTTTATTTGAACACCAGTATTCGAGGCCATTTACTCTGAAACACGTTAGGCCTTAGGAGACTTTTTAAAAACAATCCTAAACATCTTTGGTCATGATAGAGTCGAGGCAGTTCAAAACTATCTATATGGAAGGACACAATTATTTATTCTATTTAGGCCGACTTTGTTTCAGAAATTATTTTAAGTGGTCAGGCTCCCCTTGAAAAGTCTGCCCTCATTGCAAACCCAAAGCAGGCTCAGTTTCTATTTGGGAACTTTAGACTACTTAGAATTTTATTTCACTTGCTGAAATGACAATGAAGTGAAAGCCCCAGGCAATGCCAGAAGGGCTGCCATTGTGGCCATAAAGAGCCGGACTTACTAGACATCCCAGTTGGCCCGGTGTTTCATCAGCTGCCGGCTCTGAGGTTGGCTGGGAAACACGCTTGGCACAAAGCTGGAGCACCAAGAGCACAGTTAGTGTGAAAGCAGCGCCCGCACAAGCCCTGGGAATACTCAAGCCGGGAGGCTGAAGGGAAAGACAAGCCCAACGTTTGTCCAGATTTCTCTCTGGCTGCACTCAGAGAAATGGTCTCTACCGATTCAGCCTGCCTCAGTGCCCAGTCGTGGGGCTGAGTTAATGCCTGTCAGGTTATGTCTTCTGTAAGAGCTTGCATTCTTCTATCCATGGCAAGCGTTTTAAGCCGTGTGAACAGATGTCAACACAGCATATTGACAGCCATAAGTGGGTACCCACGGTGAACATTTTCCCACTCCCTTCTCCATTCATTTCTTCACTATGTCTCATTGAAAAGGTCACCCCACCAAAATTCTCATCAAAGTTGCCAACAGTCATTTCTAGAAAGTTGTATTACCTGATTTCTCTGCAACGTTGGACAACTTGACCACTCCCTCTCTCTTTCCTTGGCTTCTCTGATGCTCTTCTTTCACTCATTTTGGCCTTTTTTTCCCCTCAAAGTCTTTCCTTAAATGTCATGTTTCCCCAGACCTTGATTTTAGGCCTCTTCTAGTTTTTTATCTTCCTCCTAGACCATCACATCTGTTCCCAGTTCCCAAGTATATGGGATGATTTCAACAAGCACTTCCAAGTCAGTGCTCCTTAGTGAGCGCTAGTCCTATGCAGCCCATTCTTTCCTGGAAATAAGCACAGCGATACCACCAGACTCCTCAAAATGAATATACGCAATACAGGACTCGTTCTCTCTTCCCCATGTCCAATTTTCTTTCTTTCTTGATTGTCTGCCATTCCCTTACATGGTGGACCATGTACCAGAGGGAGGAATAGGGGCCATCACGGACTCCTCTGTTTGCATCCCTCTCAGATCTCACCCATCACCAGGTCCTGTCGAGTTTGCTTTCTGAATGACTCCTGAATCCATCCATTCTTCTTTTTGTCTCCTGCCATCAGCTGTCCCCTGAATTGCTGATCTCCCATAGCCACTCAGGACCTCCTACAATCTAAAGCATTTTCCAGCCAGATTGTTGGTTTCAATAAACACCTGACTTAAAACTAATAAATGGCCTCCCAATGCCCTTGGGATTAATTCCCAAATCCTAAACATGCCCCTAGGGTCCTGTGCTGGCCTCTATCCAGTCCTGTTTTGGGCTCCAACTATTCATTAGCTGTGAAGAGGCAACGGGTTTCTCTTGTATGGTCTTTCTAGTCTCAGGGCCTCTCACATGCTATTTTCTCTTCAGCACAGAGAGATTTAGTCTTATTTGGCCTTCTAATTTCAAATTGTGCTCCCGTTGCCCAGGGCTCTGTCAGCCCTATATGTCCCCCTATTGTAACAGTCATTATATTTTATTCTAATAGTGTTTTTGACAACTGTTTTCTGCCTATACACTGTAATTCAGTAAGGGTGGGATCTAATTTATCTTAATGTCCCGGGGGACATAGTAGAGCCTCAATAAATATTATCAAGCAAGTAAAGTAGTATATTTTATATGCATTGTTGTGTAATTATGAGTATAATTATAAACAATTCTTAAATGCTTTACAGTTTTTTTGGTTAGGGAACAAATGTAACTTTGATTTATTTACAGGAAGAAACACTAGCATTTTTCTGTTGGTTGATATTTAAAGAAGAAAATAAGAGGGTCCTGTTTCTATCATCCCCTCAATATAGAAGCTGTTCTCTGTTTAAAAAAAAAAAAAAGAAAGAAAAAAAAACTTGTGGGAAGGATAAAACTAAACCCAAATGAGTTGTGGTAAGCTGAAATTTAAAAATTTTATGTCAGTTTTTTTTTCTTCCCCAAATTATTCATGCTGCTGCACATCTCTGTGGTATGTAGGGGGGAAGAGGAGAATGACGCAGGTCAGCAACAAATACATGGCAAGGAGACGGCAACTCTTAGAGCGACAGCAGAATGCATCATCTGGGCAGAGGCCAGAGAGGACCAAAGAGTAATGGGCAGAGATGCCCCTACCCTTGCTCCTGTGAAGTTTCTCTCCTTGTCCAGATACCACCCTGGGAAAAGGAAGAGCAAACCCTTGAGAAGGAAACCGCTCTGCCTGGGAGGTCCAGCTTCAATTGGGTAGGTGATATCCTGAAGTGACTATACAATTGCCTCCAAGACGCTGTTGTAAACAGAAAGAGACTGAGTTATCCTCAAGTATAAATAGTGGACGTCATCACAGAGTGGAAATAAGGACTTGTGAGCAAGTCAGGTTTGTTATTGGGATAGTGAAGAACTTTAAATTCCTGGTCATCTGAGTCATGATATATAAGAGCAAAGGTGATATAGAGAGAAGTCAAGTCCTCAATACAATATTCAGGAAACTGGCTGCTCATCTGGCTGAGCTAGCTGAGTATAAAACCTAGGTCCCAGCCACTGAATTGACTCAAGAAAGAAAGTGTCAGTTTCAGATGTGAATTCTTATCCTTTTCAAGCTACTGTGTTAATGAAAATATAAGAACAGTCTGGGGGAGTAGGGGAAGACACCTGGGCAGCTCAGTCAGTTAAGCCTCTGACTCAACTCTTGGTTTTGGCTCAGGTCATGATCTCACGGTTTCATGAGTTTGAGCCCCATGTCTGGCTCTGTGCTGACAGTGTGGAGCCTGCTTGGGATTCTCTCTCTTTCCCTCTCTCTCTCTCTGCACCTCCCCCACTCAGGCTGTCTCTGTCTCTCTCAAAATAAATAAATAAATTTTTAAAAAATTAAAAAAAAATCTGGGGTCACAAAGAAGCTCCCTGAGAAAAGAATTGCATGCTTTCCTACTCTTGATAGAAGCCATCTTTGTTCCTCCACCTTTTCTCTTTTCCGCACTTCCTACACCTCCCTCTCCCTCACTCCCATCCTCTACCTTTAGCTATCTTTTATTCTGAAAACATGAATAAAAATGAAATTTGAAAAACAATTGAAAGTTTCAATCCTTTGATATTCTCTTCCAGCCTTAAGTGAAGTATCTTTAAAAATGCTAACGGGCATATACAATCAAGAAGTGGAAAAGAGAAGTCAAGACAAAAGATGAATGATAATATATAAAACGTAATTTGAATAATACTTTTTTCTCCTTGCCCCCACAGAGGTGATTTATTTTGTCAATATTTAACATAACTTAATTACAACTATTGGTGATGAACTAACAGCAACACACTGACAAATTATACCCTGTAAAACTAAGCTCAGGATAGAAAGTAAAACTCTTACACTTGGTACTCTTGATTAAAACTTCTTAACCAGGTCACTTTATCACATAATGAGTAAAGGAATTCCTCTCTCCTGTTCACTAGATGTACTAGAATTTCCAGTGCAGTCTGTGACCTCAGGATTCATGAAAAATTCTTGCAGAATTTCCTAACAACTTCCTAGAGGATTCATAAATAATACCACATTGCTACCAGTACATAAGGAAAATTGAACGCAATTCTGACCACCGGGAAAAATGTACATTGTTACACAGCTTCATTTTTATTGCTCTATTCCATTCTATTGTTGTGAGTTTATTTTTTGTGTGTGAGAGAGAGAGAACATGCACGTACACACAAGAAGGTGAGGGGCAGAGAGAAGGAGAAACAGAATCCCAAGCAGGCTCTAGACCATCAGCACAGACCCCAATGCAGGGCTCGAACTAACAAACTATGAGATCATGACCTGAGCTGAGATCAAGAGTCCAACACTTAGCCAGCTGAGCCATCCAGGTACCCCTGTATTCCATTCTATTATATGGATGTGCATGTAAAATATACATGTATAATATATAACTATATAACTGTTTGCAAAGTTATGAACCTATACATCATCAAGGACAAGCATGCACATGTAAAAGCCTTAGCACGTGCAAATCCCCTCAGCATCCACTGAGCACCATACACATACTGGGCCTGTAGAAAATGCAGTGGGCTTCTGACCACAGGGAGCATATTACAGCAACAACTGTGATGCAGATCCTTGACAGTTTAACCAACAGGCCTGCCCAGGGGAGTCATATGGGACTGAATTCTACAAAGAGGGACCATGGAGGATGATGGTCACAAATGAGCCCGGAGTATTGAAAGTGAGGATGTATTAAGTGTGTTTCAAGTCCTGATTTTTCAAATGCAACATGCTCTCATCTGTTAGGGTAAGGATAGGAGTTCTAATTCAGGGAAGTTCCATACATTCTTAAAGTAAAATAATAATGGCAACGAAAAGTAGCATTTTGTAATGAATCCCGTCTGTACTGGTATGTGTTTAATGCAAGACTCTACAGTTCTAGGCTCATTCTGGATATGTGATGTGGTCCCTTGGTCACCACAGCTTTCAAATCAATCTGTTTCTTCTGCAAAGCTGCATCTGGAAGACTTACAAAAGAGTGGCTTCTTTGGGCTGCATCCAGAACCCCCACTTCCTGTAGGGCCCAGAAACACAACAGCAGCAGCTCATCTTGTGATACTTTGGCTCCTCTGCTCTGACCAGTGGCCAGAAACTGGGAGTGGAAGAAAGAATTAACCTCAATAAAAACATTTCCAATTTTTACAAAATATAAGGTTCAAGCTAACTAAAAATATAGGAATGAATGAGGGGTCAGAAATAAGTGTTATAAATGATATCTTGCATTTTGGCAGAATCACTTAGCACACGTTAAGTTCTGTGAAAGCAAAGGTCATGTGTCTTGCTCCTTTTTTTTTTCCCCTCCAAAATCTAGCAGTGGGCTTGGACACTACTAGGTCGTCAGTAAATACCTGCGGAAGGAAAGAAGGAAGAAAGATAAAGACGTACTAGACTACTTGTAGTATTGCTGAAGAACAGAGACTTGAGTGAGTTCAATGCCACCTTCTGGTTGATTTTTCTTCAGGTGAAAACCATTACATGCTGGATTTAATTAAAATAAGAGGCTTAGTGCAATTCTTATTAACAAGCAGTTTCATTCATGGAGAATACATGCTTTCTAGAGGTGCGTAAGAAGCCCAAACAGAGAAGAGGCCTTATTATCAATATTTCTGCCCACAGAATCCTGACCTATACGTCCCCTGAACAACGCCAGGAGGAAGATTTTTTTCTTTGGACTCAGCAGCACCTCTGATTTTGCTTTCAGAGGTAAAGAGCTTTGAAACTTCACTTATAACCGACACGGTGAAACAAGATGGGAAAGGATGTGTGAAAGATCCTATGAGTTGCGGTTGCTGGCTGAAGGGATTGAGAGTAGAGCCAGACATGTCCTGATGGCTTCATCCATTCATTCACAGACATCCACCGCTGTGAGCGCTGCTTTGGTGCAAAGCACGGGGTGAGGGGAGTTGTAGACCAGAACCCTCATGCCTAAAGATATTATACTCTGCTAACTCCTTTGCCAGATGGCTGTTTCCTACAGTACTTTCTTCAAGATATAATTTACTTTACTAAAACGTTTAGCAATTCTGGTTTACATATCCACATATTGTTACAAAATTCAACTATGCTACAGTTATCTACATTTTAATAACTGGCATTTATTTTATTAAGCCTGTTTTTTATCCTAACTTGTTTTGATTACTACTTTTTTTTGTCCAAGTATTTAAAATATATTGCAAGAAAAATAAAATAAAATAAAACAAAATAAAATACATTGCAGGGGTACCTGAGTGGCTCAGTCAGTTAAGTGTCTGACTCTTGATTTCGGCTCAGGTCATGATCCCAGGGTCATGGGATTGAGCCCTGCATTGGTCTCTGTACTGAACGTGGAGCCTGCTTAAGATATTCATTCATTCATTCATTCATTCATTCTCTTTATCTTTCCCTCTCTCCTCTGCTCATGCTCTTTCTCAAATAAATAAAATATATTGCATATATGAAATTCTACCCTAAAAACTCCAAAACAACAAAAGACATTAGTTTACGTCTTTAAAGAAGAGAGTATTTTTATATGTTCAAAATAATATTATCACATTTTGCAAATGTCATAATTTTCTATTATTAGCTAATATAAAATCCATATTCAAATTTCCCCATTTGACATCAAAGTGTTCTTTACAGGTAGCTGTCTTTTTAACTTTACCCCTTAAAATTCCCACCCACATCCACACTTCCCATCATACACACACATACTCGTATAGATCTTTTAGTCTCTTTCTTCAGGTTTTGAGCTTTGTCATAGTTGGAAGTCTGTCCCTCCCTTGTTGTCCTCTCCCAGGTCACCTACCCCCCTCAACACCCCCGACCCACCCCTTCCTCCTCAGCTTCCCCAGGACAGGACGGAAGATGTAGGTGGTCAGTTTTACAATTAAGAACACATTTCTGAACACACTGTTCCAGAGAAGCTTTCTGCTCCAAACCCATTTTAGGACTTGGACTGTTTTAGCTATTATAACAGTTCTCAAAGAAGCACTTGTATAATTCGGAAGAAAACTTGCCTTGATTTTTGGCCATATTTTTGTACTCCAGGAAGCACACAGGAAGGACAAACAGCCCTCACTAGTATTGGCACAGATGACCAGAGCTGGGCCAGTGTCCCCAGAAAGACTGGGCCTGCTTTCAGTCTGGAACCTCTGTAATCCCCTCCTTCCCCATCCTAGTTTCTAGAGCATACCAAATAAAGTTGGCATGCATGAGTATTTCCAGCCACTGAGAATACTGATGTGAAAGCTGGGTCACCCGCACATGAGAAAAGGACACTCGGACGCTTACACTTTCTGAGGCAGGTGTGAACGTTAATTCTGAACGCTCAGAAGGTTACTGACACTACCGAGGACCAAAATTTTGATGGGGGGTGGAGACAGTGGAGCATTTTCTCATTTTCCTTCCCACTCACCAGATAATGTTTTGCAGAATGACTTCATCACAAAAAGCAGTCTTTACATTTTAAAAGTACCTATTAGTAGCAGCGACTGCCTAATTCACAGGATCCAACTTGCAATCTTTTTACCTTTCAGCATGTAATTTGGAGCACATTTCTTCCCGGACCTTGTCCAGGTCCAGATGTCCCCTATTACGGGAGGCGCAGTGCTGACTGATGGGAGACAACACGACAGGAGGGCTGTGAGGAGTGGTTGTAATGCACAGAGGGGCTCCTTCACGGACTCAGGGCTGTGTGTGATCATTACAGCACAATCCCTATGGGCACGTATTCCAAACATGCCATGTTGCCCCATCACTAAGTGTTCTAAACATTTCCTGAAGCAATACTATCTTTCACAACTCTTTTTTCTTCTACGTATGCACTTTCATGTCAACGTCAGCCCCGTTCCCCAAGGTGGTGTGCAGTCAACGGCGTCCCCTAAGATACTAAGGGACTTTCACTAATTAAGGAACACCTCCAGCCTACAGAGCACTTTTGTGTAAATTAAAATAAAAGCTCCTGGGGCACCTGGGTGGCTCAGTTCATTAAGTGCCCGACTCTTGATCTCATGGTTCATGAGTTCTAGCCCCGCACTGGGCTCTGTGCTGACAGAGTGGAGTCTGCTTGGTGTCCTCTCTCTCCCCATCTCTCTCCGCCCCTCCCCTGCTCGCTCGCTCGCTCTCTCTCTCTCTCTCTCTCAAAATAAATAAACATTAAAAAAAAAAAAAAAAAAGCACCCTCTGGAACGATGAGTAAGAAAAGTGACCCTGTGAGCATATGCAGCCCGTCCCCGGAAATGGCTAGGCAACAGAACACCCTTGTGCAAAGGAAAAAGGCTTCTGTTCTCCCCAGTAAGTACCCTGCTTTAGGGAACTGGGTAAGCAAAGCAGGGCCCTGTCTCAGTCCCAACCCCTGCCCTTGGTGGAGGGCTCTACCCAGACTGTATACCCTTATTTGGCTGGCCTGCCCCCAATTCTCAACTAACCAAATTCCTGAAGTTGCTAGTCTTTGTGTAAACTTACATTCTAACACAATGTATGTTTTTCTCTCCACACTTTTGTAGCACCTATAGCACTATCATTGTCTTTGGCCTAATCTGCATTAAGCTTCAAAACAAGAAAAACGGAAAGCAAATGAGATCATAGAAGAGTAAGCAAGAGGCTGGAGGAAAGCCACCCTTTGTACTCACTACAGAAGAAAACGGAAGGCAGTCACTCTACTGGTCTGGCGGAGACAAGTGATATATTATATGAACAGTTCACTGCAGAAACAGAACTCCGTGCTAGTGCATGTATTTCTAAGACGAACAGTGATATACACGCGGCACTGTTGGAGACGGGGCTAAATAACCTGTGCCTGTAAGTACTGCACTGACCCAGCCTCACATCCACAGGCAGCCCCTCCACATAATGGCCATGGATACAAGGCACATAGTCTCTGTCTCTCTCTCTCACTCTCTCTCTCTCTCTCTCACACACACACACACACACACACACACACACACACACACACAAATGCACTCTGTCTCATGGCTCACATGTTAACTTATGATTTTAAATAATAAGAAAGGGAATGTTCTTGCCTTTTAGTCTTTTTCCTACTTCTAAAAGGCCCCTTTGATCTTCCCAGCTCATCTTCTGGTGGGCAGAGCCAACATAAACCTTAATCTAAATCTCTTTAATATTTTATCAGAGAAGATTACATGGGAGTTATTTATATTCCAGGCTGTAAAATTATAATTAATATACTATATAGTCATTTTAACGTGGCCAAAAAAAATGCTTAAAGCTTTTGGACAATGGCATGAAACAAGAGGATTTAACTCTTGTAGAAAAAAATTTTAACAATTGAAATTGTGTATCATCCCACACCTTTCAGTGAAGTTGTAGACGAAGGAGTTTCTTTTGACTCAACTCTACCAACAAACTAACCCCACACTTTCATTAATGTGAAAATGGAAAATCTTGCATCATCCTTCCATTTTCTTATTCTGTACTTAAGTACCCAGTGCAAATGCTAACGGCACAAGTACACAGGTATTGAGTGAGGACAATGTAAGTTTCTTTTTTATGTATTAAGTCGAAAATTTCACTGTTTTGAGCCCTTATTATTTGGACTCCTATGCCCCATTAAAATGTAAACACACTTCTGTAATTTAAGATATAGGGACTATGAAGGGCATGAAGAAACTCAAAACCCATTCAAAGTCCCTGAGTGCTGGGTATGACTTTCTCCTGCCCACGGTGATATTCTATGCCACCTTGACAACTTATCTGATTGTAGTCATTCCAGGGCGCAGTGGGCGTTTAAGGATAAAATACAACCTATGACAAACTCTGCCTCAGGATTTAAAAAACTCAAATGCCTGCAGGGACCAAAGTGAAAAATGAGTGAAGGGGAGGGTTTGTCTATTAAACATGTAGAACCATCTTGTAATTCCCCTGAAAAAAAAAAATACTCTCCATTTTTCTTGAAACAGGTAGGGGAGTTGGCATGGCATGGCATTTGTTAGCCCATAATTGAGAGAGACATGAGCAGCAGAGAAATATTTCGAGTGCTAAAAGAACAACAACAAGGACATCTGGGTGGCTCGGCTGGTGGAGTATCTGGCCCTTGATTTCAGCTCAGGTCATGGTCCAAGCATCATAGGATGGAGCCCCATGTTGGGCTCCACGCTGAGTCTGGGGCTTGCTTAGGATTCTTTTTCTCTCCTTCTGCCTCTCCCCTGCTCACACGTGCTTTTGTCCTCTCTAAAAAGAAAAAAAAAAAAAAAAGAAAAAACAACAAAAACCTGACTGTACTGTTGTAATGATTGGTAACTGTCTCCAGCTTCAGTGTTAGACAGAACAAGTGATCAAATCTGTCCTGTCCTAGAAAGCTCATGTCCTATCTAATGGGGTCAGCTGCTTCTCAGTCCAAGATATCATTGTCATATGGAAGCGTGTAAGTTCATTGTTTCCCTATCTTCCAATTTTTCAAGGGAAGATGGAAATCCAGATTTTTAGAGAAAATCTCCCAATCTAAAATGTTAGCTTAAGTTCTTTAAAATAGGGTGAGTCAAGGAAGACACACAAGGCCCTTCATCTTGAAACCTCTGGTTACACCACACAGTCTAAAGCTAAAGGGACTCCAAACATTCTGAAAACTTATTAGAGCTTAGAACAGAAATCAACAAGCAACATGCATATCAACGTAGAAGAACTGGCGTTTGCATCTGAGGCAAAGCAAATCCTTTACCTGTTTGTATTCATTGCAGAATAAAAGGGGTTGGGTCGCCCCTCCCACATGTCTGTGATTCTGACTTCTTATTTGCAGCCTTTTTTCAGCATTCAACATCTGCGTCATGTACTCAGGAAGGACATGCTCTATTTCAGCTGTGTGCTTCCATTCTGGATATATATTTATACCTACAGATCACAAGGTGAAGAGCTTCCTTGATGCTTCTCTACTCAATCAAGAATTCTATCTATGCTGGTAATAGTTGCTACACAAGTCCCTGGAAGATAGGGCAGGTGCACTTAAGGCACGCATGTTGCCAAAAGCATGTTACCTGCCTGCTGAAGACATGACTGAGGCCAAGGACCCAAACTACTGATTTCCTGCTGGCACTCTGGTGCTCTGCTTATGGTGTACGAAGGACTCCCGGAGAACATACACAATTTTACTAGTTTGACTTTCAGGAACAAATCCCTTGCTGTTATCCCACCTTCAAAAAATGAACCAGACTTGTCGAAAAACTCTTGCTTGAGCAAGAGGCCTAGACTCTAGTGGAGGCTGCTCCACGCCCCACTTTGACTCCCATCTGTTTTTCCAAGAAATACATTTCTTTAGACTTCACGTAACCACTTCAGCTGTGTTGGAGAAAGATCAAATAGAAAACCTTTCTTCCCTAAGGCTTGGCTTGGTCCAAGGTGGACAGTGAATGCTTCCTCCCTTTAGGCACTCTCCCTTGGTCCTACCTGGCCTTCCGAGGATGAAGACATCTTTGAAACAGAATATCTCCCATACTGCCATTCTGGAATATCTGCAAACACTTCCTTCTCTCAATCTCCACCTCTCTCTCTTTGCCTCTCAGTCTCTTCCCCCTTTCTTTCTTTTGCTCCCATATGTCATATCCCACAATTGCCCACAACAAAACAGTAGTCATTCTAATGTCACTGATTTCGCTTAAGTCACACAGCAAGCTCCAAGAGTAAAGTAATAGTGCTCGACATCTTCAGCATTAATCTTTTTCACTGTTAGCCAATTCAAGACTTCCCTGGACTTGCCAAGGTACACATTTCCAAACAAGTTTTTGAAACTCAAATCAAGAAATAAAACCAAGAAAAAACAAAACAAAAAGAAAATTTGGAGTTTTCACCTATCTTTAAATTTAGCTCAATGTTCACATATGGAAGAGGTTTTTGATGAAAATTCTTCCCAAAGTTTTATTTTTTTCAACATATGAAATTTATTCTCAAATTGGTTTCCATACAACACCCAGTGCTCATCCCAAAAGATGCCCTCTTCAATACCCATCACCTACCTCCCCCCCACCCCCCATCAACCCTCAGTTTGTTCTCAGTTTTTAAGAGTCTCTTATGCTTTGGCTCTCTCCCACTCTAACCTCTTTTATTTTTCCTTCCCCTCCCCCATGGGTTTCTGTTAAGTTTCTCAGGATCCACATAAGAGTGAAAACATATTGTATCTGTCTTTCTCTGTATGGCTTATTTCACTTAGCATCACACTCTCCAGTTCCATCCATGTTGCTACAAAGGGCCATATTTCGTTCTTTCTCATTGCCATGTAGTACTCCACTGTGTATATAAACCACAATTTCTTTATCCATTCATCAGTTGATGGACATTTAGGCTCTTTCCATAATTTGGCTATTGTTGACAGTGCTGCTATAAACATTGCCTCCCAAAGTTTTAAACTTTTAAACCCCAAAGTCAACCCACACAATTCAAACCTGAACTCTTTTGCTATAAGTGGCCTGTTCCCATCCCCTTTAAGGATTAATCTCTAAATTTCAAAGGGAATTCTTCATTGTATAGGTTGATATTGGGGATAACAAGCCAACTGTAACTCAGAAATAAACCATACCATGTAACACCTTCATTAAACTGCTGGCATTTGACATCGACTCTGTCATTACTGGACTTGTGCTAAGTCTCTACACATATGATACTTTTCTACAAAAGAATGGACAGCCAGGTGTGACTCAAGCTACTGTTTATGTGCACATCCAGAGATTCTGTAACAGCTGTCAGGCAACCACACCGATCTCTGTGCAGAAGGAGAGGCTCATATTTGTGTCCGAGAGAGAACATCTGTGCTGGAGGCAGGCAAAGGCTAATCCAAGGGTGCTGCCCAATCCGTCATTGGAGAGGAAGTGAGAGCAGGTGCTCTGATAAAGCATGTACTGTTCGACATTCAGCCACTGGACCCTCCCTTGCATGAAGTTGCTCCCAGGTGTCAGAGCAAGAGGGCCAGCTACCCCAAAACCCAATCTTCATATTCAGGGGATTCTCAAACGCAACACATTTGCAAGTCTTCCTCTTCCAGCTCAGGGATAGACATGGTTTCTTGAGAGCCATGCAGGACCATCATTTGGTTAATGAGAAAACAGCGAGGCCATTTGTATTGATGGAGCAGGCACCATGCCAGTTGAAACATTCTTACACAACCCAGCCACTCGGGATGATTTGTACATCTTGGAACCAGGCACAATGCACAGCTTAAGATACTTGGAGCTGAGAAATGAAAACAAAGGATGTGGTCTCTCCGTGGCTCCCTGACCTCAGGGATCTGTGTGGTTTCCATGATTATAAATTACTTTAAAAGAAAGTTGAGTTTTAGGTCCAGAGAAATTATTCTGAGCGGCGAGATCACAATGACTAAATTGCTACACCAAAATGTCAGAGAGTTGGTCTGGTTTTGTTCCCTTGAAAATGTTGTTATGGTGATGTTTGCCTCTAGAAGTCACCTTTTGGCTTGGCAAAAAGGAACTGCAGACTGTGGAATATCAAGGACATGAGATTTGGGGTTCCCAGCTGGGTTGCTGTAAATGATTCTGTTAGAGCACAAACATGCTCCACACCCATATTTGGGCAGGGCAAAGTTCACTCTCAGGGGTGGGGGTTCTCTACAAGGACTCATTCTGCTTTGGCTGATAAGGAAGTGTGCTTCCTGTTTCTCTCAGGACAAGAAACTTAAAGTGGAAGTTGAGCCAGCGCCCCAGAGCTTTGGGGCTCTCCCCGCCTAACTTGAGCTTCCGGCATTGGTCTTCTAGAGCTGCTTTTAGCTAAAGAGCTCTTTGGTGTCTTCAGTCTTGCTGTGGAGAAGAGGAAGGGGTTTGCCGGCTTCTGTCCTCTCTCCCTGACACCAGACTAAAGGATCCCTTGAAGATATCACAAATGAGACGCTTGTTACCTAGTTCTAGATTATTGTGTTAGTATTTTTATAGCAATACATTTTTACCACTAAGCTAATATATCCCTGAAGGCAATCTAGCCTTCTTGTCATTTATTTTTGCTATGCCTAGCATCCAATCTCCTTCTTGTGTGGGGAGAATTTTCCTTATGAGTATTGGTGGGAGGCAGAGACCTCCTCCCTGAAAACAACTTGAAAAATTACTTCCTCAGTGTTCCTGAAGCCAGGACACAGGCATGTGCCAATGAGACACTATCCTGGGGGATGCTAGTGTGGGAACCACCATGGAAAATGCATTCTTCAGGCTAGGATGACAAGACCTTGGGTCAGCTTTCAGCATGGTGAGTATCAGCACTGTAGGTGATTTCAGAGTCTGTGCCTAGAAATGGTGGCTTAAGTGTCTACATAAGACCACTTCTGCCTGGCTTGATGTTGGGCAGTGGAAAGTTGAGTCAATTCCTGGCTAAAACCTTCAAGCTCACTTGGGGATAAAGTATGTTTCTGTTTAAATAAACCAAATTAATTTCTGTTGTGTGCAACTAAAATCCCTGTCACCTCCTAAGCCTCAATCTCAAATCCCTTCCCCAGCTTTTCTCTCCCTCTCCTTTTCTCCTTCCCCCCCATCTCTCCCCGTCTTCTCTCCTTTCCTCCCCACTCTCCTCCCTCCCCCTCTCTCCTTTCCTCTTCCTACTTCTCTTCTGCCTCCTCCCCATCCAGTTCCTCTTCCTCCCCTGCCCCTTACCTTCACTTCCCCCCACCCTCATTATCTTGGCTCCTATGTTCAAGTCATTATCCATAGCCCTATCTTGAAAGTGGCAGATCTGAAGAGAAACTCTCCACCCCCATTTTGTAGTTGGTAATACTGAGATCTAACAGATATACCCTGATTATTTCAGTCAAACATCTAGAATTTAGGATGGCTTCTTCCTAATCTAATGCTACTAGAACTAAGTTCCCATATCACCTCAAAAGTGGATGTGCCATATTCTCTGAAAAGGATTAAGCTACCGATTTAATTCTATAGATATAAATGAAGGAGAAACATTTAGTAGAAGGAAATTTACAAAATATTATTTCTATAGTTTTCCATGGTCTTTGAGAAAGAAAACAGTAAATGGATGTGTGTTTGCATCTAGTCCATGTTTATTTGGTAACTTCTGTGTTTATGTGACCATGTGAAAACAAGTAGGGAGGACACCTGGAAAATCACCTCTCTTGGCCCAGTAAACCAAAGGTCATCTCGTCTGTATTAGTATTTTAAACAAGGACGAATTGTTTGATGGTTTGTATAAACACTTAACAGTGCTCTTTCAAAACGTTAATCCTGTCTTTCTCTAGTCAAAAATCATGGTTTCATTTAGAGTCCAAAATCAAAGCAGAATGACCAGATCACTTGGATTCTGCTCTATGACACTTGTGAGAGGAAAGAGGTCCTATTGGTCATCACAGCGAGACAGCAGGGCACAAGGAGACCATGTCAGCCAAGAGAGATGCCAGGTTATCCTATCCACTTGGCCCTCACCTTCTCCTTAACCTCACGTAACACCACTAAGGTCCCATCTCTGTTTGCTTTCACTCACCAACATTTTTTCTTTCTTTCAGCTGCTCCCCCCATCGCACCCCCAAACACCCTAAGCTAGATTTCTCCCCCCAGAACCTTTGCACTTGCTGTGCCTTCTGCTGGGAACTCCTTCCCTATCTATTCACTTGGCTGCTTCCATATCACTCTGGACTCCACTCAAATTTAGTTTTCCAAGAGAGGCTTCTTCTGACTATCCTAATACTGCACACCCCTCCCAACTCCCCCTTCTAGTTATCTCTTATTTAAAATAATTGTGTTTATCTGTTGGTTTAATGTCCACAAAGGCAAGGACCTTGTATCTCAAGTCCACTTCCTTATCTGTGGTACCTAGGATAGTGACTAGCACATAGCAGTTACTCAAATTTATTTGTCAAAGGAATGAATATGGAGAAGTAAAATTAGAAAAAAGATTATTGTATAACTGTACTAACAATGACTGCAAATGTGCAGTCAAGGACATGTTAATATTCTATAGACACACATACAAACCACGGCAAAAACCTAATCCCTGTGAAAGCATCTTTCTTTCTTTAGTGATAGTAACACTATAGAAAGTTACATTCATATTAATAGCCAAAGGCACCAAACTATTTCAGAGAGGTTCATACATTGCACAGAAGAAGAGATTCCATGAATTCCTGGGCTTCCTCACTAGCTTACAACTATTCACCTTCTGCTATTCTTGTTTCATTGTTCCCTGTGCTTACCCGAATTTTAATTTCTTGAGAGAATTTTAAATCCCAGGTAGCAAAACATTTTTACATGCAGGTGCTTGAGTATGTATGTATCTCTTGCCGGCGATGCTTATGTTAACAACAGCATTATTACCATATCTAACAAGATTAATAAATAATTCATTAACATCTAACATACAGACGGTGTTCAATTTTCTCAAAAAAAATGTATTTTGATACTTGGCTTGTTTGAATCACAGAATAAACGAGAACCAAATGTTACTTTTCATTCATATGTCTCTCAGGTTTCTTTTGATCTCTAACACTCCCTTCTATGCCATATATTTGTTGAAGAAATTGGGTCATTTGTCTTCCAATTTCTCACATTTTGGATTTGGCTGACTCTATCTTCATGGTGTCTTCAACGTGTTTATCTGCCATGTTTCCTGCAAATTCGCAGTTAATGATTCAGAGTCTTTTTTTTTTTTTTTCTTCCACTTGGTGCTACATTCTTCCTATCATATCATATCAAGAAAGAAAGAATGTCTGGACGCCACACTTTCAGTAATGCTCAGATAGATCCCTGGGTTCAGGCCGCTAGTCCCATCCATCTATTCTAACCCCACCTCAACCCCACCCACTTTCCACCTATTGATTAGCAGTCATTAATTATCATTGCCTGAATCTATTACTTTGTTAGGAATTTCAAAGACAGACTTTGTTTTAAGCCTATAGTTTCTCCTTCCTCTGTAAAGGAGAACTGTTTTTTATCAGCTGTTTGGTTGCCTTAAAATCTGGTCCTTAGAGGAAAGGCAGAATAAGTGCTCTAGACTTTTTTTTTTTAATCAATTTTCAGCACAATGAGTTGGTATTCTAGTGAACTCCAAAGGTGACCACTGGGTTTTAATTTTTTTTTTTTTTTTTTTTTTACATTTATTTAGTTTTGAGAGACAGAGACAACATGAGCAGGGGAGGGGCAGAGAGAGAGGCAGAGGCAGAATCCGAAGCAGGCTCCAGGCTCCGAGCTGTCAGCATAGAGCCTGATATGGGGTTCAAACCCACGAACCGTGAGATCATGACCTGAGCCAAAGTTGGATGCTTAACCGACTGAGCCACCCAGGTGCCCTTAATTTTTTTTTAATATCATAAATTCATTGAGTTTTCAATATTTTATTTAACATGTTCAATTCACAGCAAGTAATATTTGTTTCCTGAGCCCTCCCAACACCGGCCAATGGGGATTCCTTCACGTTTGCTCCTGTGTTCATTTGACACCACCCAGAATTTGTGATCGTTTCTTTGCTTTTCAGACACAACAATATGGTCAAAACACATCTTGTACATTTCCTGCTTCAGACCTGGAATCAGCAGTGTTCTGAGAAGTCTTGGTTCTTTTCAATGGAAATATATATTTTTAAACCACAGTCTGGGCACCAGGAGTGTTCATTGTTTCCAGGTGTTCACTGCTTCTAGCTTTTTTTTTTTTTTTTTTTTTTTTTTTTTTTTTTGACAAAACAAGTGAGAAAGTACGTATTCTTTTAGAAAAATAAACCTCATTCCTAAGTTCAGAGTGATATTTTCACCAATCCAAATGAACAATTCCAGTGTTTTTACTTAAATTCCTTGGTTTCATATTCAATCATATTTCCCTTCCTCTGAAAATATCCTGGCTCATGAAAACATTAACATAATTCATTATTTGCTTTAGTTCAATATATATAATACTTTCAAAATAACAATAAAAATACTTCCAGTATCAACCAACCTCCTGAATGCTTCTTAAAATTTCTTTGCGGTTTTTTTTCCCCCATAGAATGTACAGTCAAAATACTATGGTTTATAGCCACTTGAAATGAAGTCTCCCAATGTCACTGCCATATACTCAATATACGGTGTCATTCATTTGTTTCAAGTTTTTATAATCATTATTTTTAGGGGTTGATTTTGATACAACTTTTTTTCAATTGTGTACAATATAAGCATGATTTCAATTTCAAAACTATAAAATAAGGTATCATCAGTTTTAGAGAAATACAATTTTTATCCCTGCCCCTACCCTCTGTTTTCTCCTTCCCTTATGGGTAATGTATTTATAGGTTTGGGGTTTTTTGTGTTTTTTTTTTTTAATGTTTCTTTTTGAGAGAGAGAAAGAGAGACAGAGAGACAGAGTGAGAACAGGGAAGGGGCAGAGTGAGAGGGAGACACAGAATCTGAAGCAGGCTCCAGGCTCTGAGCTATCAGCACAGAGCCTGACATGGGGCTCAAACCCACAAACCATGAGATTATGACCTGAGCTGAAGTCAGACTCTTAACTGACTGAGTCACCCACATACCTCTATTAGGTTTTGTTTTAATCATATTTGTATCCCCCTTCCTGTCTCACAAAAGGCAGCACACTATCCACACTCTTGTACAACTTGATTTTTTAAACATATTAATTAACAATATATGTTGACAACACCTCCCTTAAAATGTAGAGAAATGTTCCTAATTTCTGTCAGCCTACACAGTACTCCACTATTTGAGCATACCCAGTTTATTTAATCCATCATCTACTGGTGACATTTGGGTTGTTTCCAGTCTTTTTCTGTTACATATAGTGAACCAGTCCCATTTTCAGACTTTTTCTTCCTGGGAAAGCTATAGAAAGTCCATTCAATGACCATTATTAAGTGTCCACTATCTTAAAAGTCCTTAGGAGGCGTACATATATCATAATGTGGTTCTAGCCCTACGGGAATTCATATTCCAACTGTGGAAGGAATTCTGGATGCTTTTGTATATATGGCTTCACCATTATTTAGCTGTGTGATTTCATGGTGTGTGTGATCTTGAGCAAGATAATTAACTTCTCCGGGTCAGTATCTTCTTTGTGAAAAGTGATTAGTGGGATCTGCCTCTCAGGTAGGTCATGAGCAGTAAATGAGACACTTTTAAAAGCACAATGCCTAGCACAAAGTAAGTACTTAATAACTACTATCTAAACAAGAGTATAGATATTTTGGATAAAACACACTATCTGCAAAAGTTAATATCCTTATCATGACGTCATGATTTTTAAAGTAGTAAGGTAAAATAGGAAGAACAAGGATTTTGCAATTAGTCAACATAGGCCTAAATCCTAACTCTATGTCTTCCTCTGTCCTCCCTTGAACAATATACACTTATTTCCCTTGAACTTCAGCACTGTCACCTAAAAAAATGGCTTATCTGGCTTTGGATTTTTGATACTATCAAGTGATTGCACCAAAGACAACTTCAGGTATAGAGTAAGCAGATAATGAATATTGCTTTATATCTCCATCCTGCTTGAACATTCTCAAATACAAAGATTTAAAGTTGGCAGCCAACTTTATGTTGGAGATCCAGCCAACATAAAAGTGGCCCTTGTAAGGGGCTGCTGGGCTAATTGCCTTTTGCTTATGCACAGCTAAGGGTCCCAAGGGCTTCCTTATTAGGCTTCCCTCTAGCCTGCATGGTTCCATTCCAGAGCATTTCTTAGTGTATCTGAGGACCTATCTCTCCCCTTAGAGAGGTTTTCTTCTGTTCCTGTCTTTTGACCTCTACTCTGCACAGTAGTTTAATGCCACACTGCCTTACTAGAAATGGTGGTCTTGGGTTCAGATGACAAACTCTCAAGGCAAGTGGGCACTCAGCCCTAAGTATACAAGATAAGACAGGAAACAACAAAGCATGCATAGCAACAGTGGAGTGGAGGTCTCATGATCCCCAGTCAGGAGACATTCCAGTCATTTTATATTTGGGACACATGTGGTCACGAGAGGCAGACTGAATAAATAAGGACCCCTTCAACTCAGGGAAGAAAACAGCTGAATGGTTCCTTCCCCATTCACACCTATGCAAATGACTACCTGAATTCTTATCAGCTCAGGTTACTTATTACACCATCTCAAGGATGAGGTAGTGTAAGTGCTTGGTCTAGGACTTCGTCATCGGACAGATTCTCACTTATCTTGGATATGGTATAGATAAATAAGGCTTTGAATTAATCTTACAGGGAGGAATGACCAACAAGAAAATCCTCAGATATCTCCAAAACTAGAGGTTACAGAACCAGCTATTAATCCTTGCCACTCCAAACATGTATGGAAGGTAGCATACTATAATATATTATCATGTAGTAGGTATAGTGTAAAACACTTTATATATACATAAATTATCTTCTTTAATCCCTCATGACAATCATATAAGATAAGTATCATTTTATTCCAACTCTGAAGATGAAGAAATGAATTACAAGTTTGAACTAATAGGTCAAAGTTCAAATCCTGATTCTACCACTAACTTGCTATGCTATTTGTCCTTGGGAAAGATACTTAGCCTAACCCCAAGCTTCTATTTTCTCGTTTTAGATAATAATACCTACTTCTAGAGGATCATGAACAGTTGGGAAGCTTGTGTACCACAAAAAAAAAATGTGTGAGTTAACACTAAAATCCACCCTGTACTCCTCTCACTAAACCATGTGCCCTATTACTTTGTCTTTCCAAGTTTCCAGGAGCCTTTTCCAGTTTGCAAGGAAGCATTTCATAGCCAGCCTTGCAACTCTGTATAATTCATGACTTTTGTCAATGATTAAGAAAGATAAATGTAGATTGGCATATACATAAAAAGCATGTAATTAATGTCTTTTTTTTTCATTCCTTACAATACCTCATTGATGGACTTTTCCTTTAACAAAAACTGTAGGTGGACAGTAACAAATTATACTTCAAATTACCCTGGAAGTTGGGTCTGTCTTGTTAGCAGAGAGCTTCAAATAGAGAGTTCAGCCTCCAACTACAGAATTCAAGGCACACACTATTAGAAGATAATCCCAGAGATGTGGTCCTTCTCATCCTGACCACATTAAAAAGACCATCATCCACTCTGCTTGTTTACAAGGCAGCACTTCTGGGGGAAGGTGGTACCTCTAACTTGAATCTGCAAACAGAACTCCAGTTGATCTGAAAAATCTAGCCTACCTCCTTATATAGAAAAATCATCCTTGCCAGTTACCTGACAAAATTAAAATTTCCAAGTCCATCAGATCCACAAAATTCCATGAGACCTAAATAATCTGCATTAGCACAATCCACAGTATTAATGCCATAATCATTTCCTGTAACTACTTTGTATACCAGTAAACTTAGCATATCCTCAAGATATGTCCTTAAATAGCTATTTTATCTGAAAATCCACAGGGAAAATAAATGTGATCCCATGACAAAGGGTATGCAGAAGAGAATTTATTTCCTTTTCAATGAAAATGTGTTTGTGTCATTGATTTCTAAGTCCTGGGAATCTTAGTCCTCATTTTCATGATCATAGAAAGTAAGGACCTCTAATGTGACAATAGCCACTGTGCAAAATATATTTTCTTACCATCCAGTCAACAGTGTGGCCGATAAAGCCACAAAACATCAAGTTGCATTTGTGCAATAGACACTGAGCATTTCCAGAAATGATAGAAGCAATTCGAAGGTCAAAGATCTTTGGTCATGGGGTAAGACAGATGAAGTCAGGAGTGGGTTTCCCTCAAGGGAATAGGGTAGGGGCAGCCAGAGACTCCAAACCAGAAAGAATGACTTGAGAGACTGTCCTCCACCATGCTTTCTGGGAATTCCTGTTTCTGTCTGAGAACCTCTTATTTGAGGTTCTCCTGAGTCAGCCCACAAATGCTTTCTCATTATCTTTATATCCCCTTTGTATTTAGTTCATGTAATTGCACAATTTCTCAGAAAAGACATTCCTCCTTACATATTCTACTTTCCTTGCTATTCCTCCCAAACAAAGGACAAATTCAAACAGGATTTTACTGTTGTCCAATATCAGTTCAACTCAATATTAACCTTAATTTAAGTCTTAGCTATGCGGGCAGCATAGGAGTGCTAGGGGTTGTTGCATAATGTCCCTGACACAGGACAGAGTTCCTGTCCTCAAGGAGCTTATAAACCTCTCACACCATATTGGAACTTTATGTCACCTTGTCTGTCTCCCACCACTAGACTGTGAGGCAAAACAAAGCAGAAACAAGACTTCTCCAGTCCTCAGTAACTAGTATTTCATAGTGATTATGCACACAGTGAGTACTGATTGGGTGGGTGAATTAATTGAAGAGAATCAAGGATGCGGCTTGATTAGGATAGAAAATACTTAGGTGGAAAAGAAAAAAAGCAGCATAGGAATGGGACAGAGGGCTGATGGAAACGTATGGAGTCTCAAGTGGCTCTATCCACAGACTGTTGAAAAGCAGTGGGAGACAGAACTGGGTGGCCAGGGCTCAAGCCTGTGGGTAAAGGAGTTGGGACTAAATTCCATCTGCAGGAAGTTGCATATTTTAGGTTCATATTTTAGTGAACAGAACTTCACTAGAGTAACCATGCAGTGTCGTGCAGAATGGACAGAAGACCTGTTTTCTGTATGCAGAACATTATCTGCTTGTGCACAAATGGCAGAGTGTAAATATACCACGTGTCTGGGGACCACAGAGTAATGACACCAGTGCTCCTACCAGGGGATGCAGCTGGGCACATAATTTTACGGCATCCCCTTTGAGCATTTTTCTTCAAAAATTAAGCCACTGTGATTGTTGTGGTTGCTGCATCTTTGGCCAATAATCTGAACCAGATTTGGCTGAACCAGGCCAAAGTGGGGTATTTCTGCTCTTGTTACTGAGCTGAGAAATGAAAAGTCTCTTTTTAAGAATAACTGTTGAAATCCCAAGAATGTAGAAGCAAGTTATGAAGGATTATTTATTTATTTATTTATTTATTTATTTATTTATGTATTTATTATTTTGGAGAGAGAGTGTAAGAGCAAGGGAGAGGTACAGAGGAGTAAAAAGAGAGGGAGAGAAGAAGAGAAAATCCTTATCAGACTCCACGCTCGGCACGCAGCCCAACATGGACTGGATCCCTGGACCCTGGGATCACGACCTCAAAATCAAGACTCAGACGCTCAACCGACTGAGCCCACCCAGACACCCCAGAAGCATTACAGTTTTAAATCACTAGGCACAAAAGCCTAGCTCTACAAACTTTTAGTCTGACAGGATCTATGATTTTCCCAAAATAGTGGTTCTGTGTAGAATCTGTTTAAGGGAAGTTAGATTTTAACAGAATTAACAGATTTAAGATAAGTTGGGATAGCAGTTTCAACTACAACCCCTCATCTCTTTCCCCACCTATTCTGTGTTGAGGTGCCCTGGAGACAGAATGTCTCCTGACCTAAATAAAGCATCGTTCTTTGTCTTGCCAACCCCTCCCCACCTTGGGAGTATTGGTTGCTTCACAGCTGGTTTGTAATGGCTGCCTAGTCCTCTTGGATTAGAAGTTGCTTCAAATTGGATTCCTTGATCTGATCTGATCTCACCACCTGTTACCCATCTCTACCACCACTCTGTCGGAATTTAGGAAGCCAGGGACTCTTGAACTTTGGCATGTACCGGAATCCCTCGGAAGGCTTTTGAAAACACAGATTCCTGGACTCCATTGCAAGAGCATCTGATTCAGGAAGTTTAGAATGGAGTCTGCAAATCTGCATTTCCAACAAGGTCTCAGGGACTGCTGCTGCTGCTGCTCTTCTGGGGGCTACATTTTGAGAACTGCTACAGTAGAGAATTTAGTCCCACCCACCCCTCAAACCTAGGCTCCAAAATAATGACTGATACCTAGTCTCAGACTTAACATGTATAGGGAATGCAGACATGGATATGAGGTATTTTAATAATAACTAACGCTTACTGGGTACCTGTTGCATATGTATTAAATTATAGTAACCCTATGAGTTAGGTATAATTAATGTAGTATTAACATTCCCATTTTAAAAAATAAGAAAATTGAGGTTTAGAGAAGTTATACAAATTTCCTAATGTCACCCAGCTGGGTTTGAACTCAGATTTCTCCAACCCCAGTGGAAAATTCTGGTTGCTCAAATTGTGCCTACTGGCTACCCTTTGATGTTTTAATGGCGGGGGTGGGGGGCAGTGGATCTCAGATTTTCATGTTCAGGAGTGGCACTTTTTTCCCCCCAATGAAACTGAAATAATCTGATGTGAGAAAAGAGTTAATTATTTCCATTTGTGTGGAGTAATCTAGTATGGGAACACTATCTCAATGTGGATAAACTTATAATCCAGGGCTTTGGAAAGTCACATCATCCTCTGGTTCTCAGCTTCCAGATTTGTAAATCTATTAATTCTGTTAAAATCAAACTTTCCAAATGCTCTTAAAATTTCTTACCTTCTTTCAACATCTGTGGTCTTCAATTTATAAGCCAAGACTTTACTGCATTAACCTATACTGATAAAAAACTACCAAGGAATTAGAATGTTCACTGTACTCTCTTTCCACAAAGAACGTCTATGTTAGAAATTATCTATACGGGAAATCATTCTATCACACGGCTAAAGTCGGAGCAAAGAGAGTTAGACTATTTTAATGGAAAATGTCATCAGGCTAAAGTATAGGCTGTTCTTGCTCCCCTGAAAGAAATAGAGCTGAAGAGGCATCATGCGATTTCTGTAGAGCCTAGAATTCTGCTCAGGAAGGACACTGATAGTTTTTCAGACATTATCTTTCTCTACTACCTTCTGCTATGCATCTAATCTTTTCTCACACAAAGTTCTATTTGCCCCCTTGACACTGGGAAGATATTCTTGTCCCATCATCGGTAAGCCCACATACAAAGCCATCAAGGCACCGAACTGCACTAAGCAGCATACTTCATTTAACTTGAGAAGCAAAGTCTGACATTTTCCCGTACCTTGTTGCCAACTGCTGGGGTGACACCCTGTCTGGAAACTACAGACCATAGGTACTGACAACAAGGAGACTTTGTGTAAAGAATCAGACTCTTCCTCCCCAGCTGTCTGTGGAGAACAGCACAGGAAGTGTATCTACCTGCATCATGTTTATGAAGTGACCATTCATTGTAAAAACTAACTTATAATTGGCGTCATGTGGGTGGGAGATGTCTGGTGGCCATGATGGTACTAGTCATGAATAAAATTAGAAGGCAGCATCATGATTTTGAAAACTATGGCCTTGATGCATAGTGTTTCTCATTTAAAGAGACATCTCCTTAGCTACCTGACTTTTATTTCTACTATCTGATTTTTTAACATTGCAACATCCAGGCATTTTATCAAGAAATGCCAATACCAAAGTATTGGTATTTGGTATTTACCAATACCAAAGTAAAGCACCTATTGAAGATGCTACTAACGAGAATACAAAAATTTGTTGGAGGAGGGGAGAATGTTATGTTACTTCATATGCCTTTGAGCACTCTCTAATTCTGTGAGATGATGTGAAATTAATTTCCATAACCAGTATCAAAAAAAAATCAAATGGGATAAAAGAGAATTGAAGTAGAATCCCTCAAATGTTATACAAGAAAGTACCATGTTGTGAAGTTTTTACTCCAGTAATATGCATGTACAAACGTGCGTGTGTACTAGTTCGAAGGTAGCATGTATATCTTACTGTGTGTTACAGTTGTTTTATCTTTTTAATATTTAATGTTTATTTACTTTTGAGACAGAGCAGGAGTGGGGGAGTGTCAGGGAAATAGAGGGAAACACAGAATCCGAAGCAGGCTCTAGGCTCTGAGCTGTCAGCACAGAGCCTGATATGGGACTCGAACTCACTAACTGTGAGATCATGACCTGAAGTCCGATGCTTAACCTACTGAGCCACCCAGGTGCCCCTGCAGCCATTGCATTATGGACAGCCCTTCACTCTTCACACAATGTATAGAAAGAAGTTGTAGCCTGATTCGACTCTTTCCCAGTGGTCTATAAACCAGACAAGGTAGATTTTCATAAAAACAAGCAGTGATCCAAGATCACATAGAAAAGATTTGTGTGGTGCTTTATATTACAGTCTGCATAAAATTTGTGCCCTGGCTTCCAGGATGAGCAACTACATTTAATATGGTTTCAGTGGCCGGGACACCTGGGTGGCTCAGTTGGTTACGCGTCCAACTTCAGCTCATGTGGATCTCCTAGTTTGTGAGTTCGAGTACCGTGTCAGGCTCTGTGCTGACAGCTCAGAGCCTGGAGCCTGCTTCAGCTTCTGTGTCCCCCTCTTTCTCAGCCCCTCCCCCGCTTGTATTCTCTGTCTCTCTCAAAAATAAATGAACATTTACAAAATTAAAAAATATACTTACAGTTGCCATTTGAGTTCTGATGAACAGACAACTGGCTAACTAGAAAATGATCCTTATAAATGCCCCCCCTTTTTTTTTTTGCCAGCTAGGATTGCATGGACATAAAAATATCAATGACAGAGCAAGTACAGGGTAAACCCAATGATTAGAAGAAATGAGTCCCACCAGGATCCAGAGGATGGAATGATCGACTCACTCAGGGCTGGGAGTGAAGAAATACTTCCAAAGGAAGGAGTTTTTGACCGAGGTAGGTAGAAAAGGATTTTGCTTGCTTACAGAATGGCAAGAAAAGATATGGGGATATTCTTTTTCCATTTCATTTATGTGATGACAAAGAATGAAAAGATGTCATAACGTGATTTTTAAAGAATGTGTTTTTAAAAATATTTCATGTTGCTAGCTTATGGATGGGAAGGGACATCATTAAAACCCAGTGGATGCCTACACCTTGCTAAGCTCTCTGCTAGAAGCTTTACATGTATAATCTTATTTCTCACCTCCACAGCCTCATATAGGAGACAGCATAATTCCCCTTTTATAGGTAAGACAAATAAGTCACAACTTGCTCAAATCCCTAGTCTGAAAGTTGGGGAGTTGAGACCAAATATAAATTTATCTGGGTTTAAGGCTAATCTTGTAAGAACAATCTGATTCTTAAATTTGTTTTTCTTTAATGTCTATTTATATTTGAGAGAGAGAGAAAGAGAGAGAGAGAGAGAGAGAGAGAGAGAAAGAGAGAGAGAGAGAGAGAGAGAGAGAGAGAATGCACGGGGGGCGGGGGGGGGGGCAGTGCAGAGAGCGACAGAGACAGAATCTGAAGCAGGCTCCAGGCTCTGAGCTGTCAACACAGAGCCTGACACAGGGCTTGTACTCACCAGCCGTAAGATCATGACCTAA
Organism: Panthera leo; assembly: GCF_018350215.1. Taxonomy (NCBI): domain Eukaryota; kingdom Metazoa; phylum Chordata; class Mammalia; order Carnivora; family Felidae; genus Panthera; species Panthera leo. The sequence continues at coordinate 111,439,714 of NC_056687.1, forward strand.
GCCAAAGTCTGGCATCCACTGACTGGGCCACCCAGGTGCCCTAAAGAACAACTTGATTCTTTATTTTTATTTTTATTTTTTTACATTTATTCATTTTTGAGAGACAGAGAGAGATCGCTTCTCGGCCTTTTGGCTAAGATCAAGTGGAGAGAGAGAGAGAGACAGAGACCAAGTTGGGGGAGGGGCAAAGGGAGAGGGAGACACAGAATCTGAAGCAGGCTCCAGGCTCTGAGCTGTCAGCACAGAGCCCAACGCGGGGCTCAAACCCAGAAACTGCGAGATCATGACCTGAGCTGAAGTTGGACGCCCAACCGACTAAGACACCCAGGTGCCCCAAGAACAACCTCATTCTTAAGAAGAAAGTCAATTTGGAAGGTTTTATGGCAAATAGCACTCTAATTACCTATGTTTACATGCTGTTCTTAGGTAAGGATGCAGCAAACTTCTCTGCAATTTTTTTTTCTATTATTAGAAAAGAAGTATCTTAAAATTGCCCTCTATGTGAATTAGTGCCACTTCATAAATTGTGGCTTCAAATATTCAAACGATTATTTCCTGGATATTACCAATGTCAAGTAAAGTCAAAGAGTTGAGTGAAAGGCGTCCTCAACCACTAGATTCATGCTCAACATTTTACTGAAGGATTAATTTTCAGAGAAACTTAATGCAGGGTTTTAAGATTTTTAAAAATAGTTATTTTGCAAACATTTAAAATTTAAATGAAACAGACATTTCGAACTACAACAGTCTTTTTTATTACCGCTTCGGGGTCATTTACTACTTCTATTCAAAGTGATAGATTTTATGGTTTTGTATAACAGAAAAATCTACTTTGCTCAAAAGACTGGTAGAGATCTTCTTAAAACTGGGAGAGCCAACTACCTTGGGAGGTACAATGAACTTAGCTGAGATGTGAAAAGAGTCAAGTGAACAAAAATAACCCATTACCCGTTCTTTTGAACATTTAAGTGATATGTATTTTCATTCTGAATTTTTCCAAAGTTCTCTTGCACTCATAACCCACTGTTTTTAGCTAGAAAGTTTTTCTGAACAATTTTATTTCTTTGAATCTTAGCCATTACAGCTAATATTTATCGAATATTTAATCTGTGCAAGATACTGTTTGGAATGAAGTTTATAATTTACATTCTCACACAAATCTTTGAGACACTTAGCATTCCTTTTTTTGTATACAGAAACCGAGTTTCGGCAAGATTAAATAATTAATAAGTTATAAATGTGGGTTTTTATGCCACAGGTCTTATTTTGCACCAAAGCTTTGAAGTAAGCATCTTTACTTATGTATTTGAGACAGAGAAAGAGACAGGGAGAAAGGGAATTCTAAGCAAGCTTTGCACTATCAGCTTGGAGTCTGATGCAGGGCTCAAACTCACAAACTGTGAGGTTATGACCTGAGCCAAAACTACCAGTCAGACGCTTAACCTACTGAGCCACCCAGCACCCCCCCGAATTGAGCATCTTGAACAGTTTTTCTCAAAATAGATTCTGGAGAATAGTATCCCTGCAGGCTATTAATAGTCATTTTTCAAAATCAGACTCCAACAAGGTCTGAGAAGTTTGCCGATGCATGAAAACTTATTGCACAGTTCGGCAGAATCTTTACCATGGGGTAACAGGCATTGTGCATCTTCAAGAAAGAACAGACTCAATATATTTTATATGTGTTTATGTGAAAGTTCTCAAATTAGTGAGGCCTTATATTGCCCCTTGCACATCTGGGGCATTTCCATTCCTGTGTTCCAAATGTAACGTAACTCAGCAACGAATACAAAGCTCGTAAATACTGTAGAGTACAGCATAAAAAGAAAGCATTGTGATACTTCTCTAAATGTAACATAAGAACAATAGTAAGTTTGCTATATAGAGTCCAGTATAACATAATGAAAACCATTATGAAACTCCAAAATTTGCATCCCTTCCATAGAACTTAACATTCAAAAGTGTTATAAACAAAAATAGGCCAAAAAAAAAAAAAGTGTTCAATACTGACCAGAAGAGTTTCCTACTCTGAAGCATTGGAATTACAGTAGCCTTTAACACACCTGATAGTCACCCTCTTACTTAGTCTAAATTATACAGGTTTAATTTTAAGCTCTTTCCTGAGTTATACCGACCTTGCCTCATATGAGTGGCTTTTGGTTATCAAACTAAAAGCTTTATTCTCCTGTCATGTTTTCAGAGTAATGTTTTAGAACCCTGCCTTTAGCATTGGGGGAAGACTCCATCCTAGTTCCACGGGAATAATCATCTTTATTAGGGTGGTAATAACGCTAAGGTATGAATACAGCATTGGTAAATGTTATGATAGAGTAATTACCGTGTCAAACCATACGCTCTACCCAGCACAGTGGCAATGCATACACACAGATCCATACCACACACACACACACACACACACACACACACACACGCATATACATACACCTTCAGTTTTTCTGGATACCTTACCCTATGAATGATCTAGGAAAAGGTGTTATGGTCTGCTACCATCCACAGCAGTCTCCTTTAACTGATGTTCATGGCACCATCTACTTAAGAACATTAATGATTCAGGACACCCAGGTTCTAGTTTGACTCGAAAAACTATTGGGCCTGTATCCTTTGGGCAATTCATTTATTATCTGTAGCTCCGTTTTTTCATCTATCAGATAGGGTTAAGTAATACTGTACTGTGACTTAATTGATTTGTGTCAGGTCCAAAGTGAAATATGAGCGTGAAGTTGCTTGGGTTCTGTTTTCTATAGTTTTGACTTCACTCTTCATGAAGCTTATATTCTCCTTATTAAGTAACCTTTTCTCCTGGCTAGGGGGTCCGTTTTTCCCGCTTCTCAGTCTAATTTTTGACTGCGTGTCAGGCATTGTGATTGTTACATTGGTGAGTTTCAGGTTTTTTTTTGTCTTTCTTTAAAGAATATTTTGTCAGTTAACTGGCAGACCAGTTTGATTGCACGGAGTCTTGTTTTCAAGCCTTGATAGAAAAGGTATTCAGTTCTTCTGATCCAGAGATCATTTAGCTCTACTACTGAGGTATGATGTTTTGGGATCTCCGTGGAATGCCACCAAGCGATTACTGAGGACTCTTTACCATGACTGGTTGGTCCTCAAATGATACCCCAGCTTTTCTGAGCTCTAAGAATTAGTCTGCTTATAACCAGATTGCTCTTTGTCTGATGTCATGGAGGTTTACTCTCCCAGGCACTGGCTAGGACTCAAACAAGATTCACAGTGATTCTAATACAGATATCTGGAGCTGTTTTGTATTACAACTCTCCTTTCTGTAACTCTACCCTGCAATTTCCAGCCACCTCAGCCTCTCTGAGCTCCCATTTCTGTCTCCTCAACTCCTTAAGACCACTGGATTCTGGGTTTCTGCTCCCTGGTGGGCAGAAACTGCCTCTAGGCAGGAAGCTAGGGAGACTGTAAGACATCAATTTTTCCCACCTCTTAAAAGTCACAGTCATGGGTTGCCTGTTGCCTAAAGTCTAAAAATATTTGGGGCACTTGGATGGCTCCGTCAGTTAAGCATTCTCCTGTTTCTAGCTCAGGTCATGATCTCGTGGCTATGGGATCGAGCCCCACCTAGGGGCTCTGAGCGCAGAACCTGCTTGGGACTCTCTCTCCCTCTCCTACTCACTCTCTCTCTCTCTCTCAAAATAAATAAACGTTAGAAGTAGTCTTTTGTTTGTTTTTTGTATTTTATCCAGTTTTCTATGTTTATAGCCAGAGGCTGAATCTAGTTCTTATTCCATCCAGGATAGAAGTGGAAGTTTGTATACAAAGGTGCTTTGAATTCTTTGAAGTATTATATTGTTTACATTTTACTTTCTTTCAACTATTGCTTTCCTAAACTTTTAGTGTAGAATACTCTAAGAGATAGAATATATTGCTGTTATGTGCGTGTGAGCGAGAGTGAGAGAGAAAGGGGAGAGAGAAATACTGAACATTACAGAAAACTTTTTTTTTTTCCCCTTCAACTTTCTGGTTTTGGCTTTTGAGTGGTAGCCTTTTTTTAAAAAAAATTTATTAGTTTATTTCAATAGGAATTATAAAATTAACATCAAAATTGTCATTTTATATATTGTATTGCCTAGAATATAGCCAAATGCAAAATGAGTATCGAGGACAATAGTAAGCAAATCATAGTAGACATAAAAAACCAATAATGTAAAATTTATGAAGTGGGGCCTCCCTTACACTACAGAAGGACTAGATAAGAAAGCAGAAGAGTTCAAATACTCAAAACTTTTTTGTACGCTGCAACACTACTTTTCATCTCTTTGGAAATGCTGTCTACCAAAGATATATTCATACTATTGCCCTTTGCATGGGTCCTTTAGTATTTGAATCGATACTGGCTGTATCTAGAAATCAACAGTAACACATTAATGGCACTATCGACTTCAATCAGGGATATATGGATGAGAGCCCAATCCTATGTATCTCTTCTTCATCTATACTTTTCTTTTCTCTTGACAATTACACACTTCTTCCAGTTATTAAGGGGGAAAAGGGGGCCCATGAAGCACTCTTCAAATAGAGCTATTAAATATAAAAACAAAGTTTAACATAAGAGGGACATTTTGACAGAAGCAAGCAGAAGTTAAATAAAAATTCATATATATTTACTATCTTATGCTGTGATTGTGTTGGAGGGTCAGAATTCAGGAGGCAGATCCTGTCTTTATGAATTAGTTGGATGAGCCAGTTATCACAGAGGAAAAGAACTGAGTGTGCCTTCAGACCCTGTGACTACATCAGTCTAACCTAGTTCTGTACCTCTGATTCCCAGTGCTTTAAGGAATGAGTGTACTGTTGGTTATTTTGAGATCAATTTAGTTGTCCCAAACTTTTCCACTAACCATGGTGACTTTACCCATTAACAACGTGAAGGCATGGAGGAAGTATAAAGACATAGCTTGTTATAGACTATCAGCAGCTCTGTGAATCCACAGCCTTGTTGAGTCCCAAGGTTTGGAGAGCAAGGCAATAAAGACCTGAGTTGCAAGGAGTTCTCTTTTACTCTTTTTCTCTACCTCCTCTTTCCATTTCTCTCAAAGTAAAATTTCTTCAGTGTGGGACACAGGGTCACTTGCCTGACTCCTTTAGCACCGAGTAGTCATGAGAAAACATATTGTCAAATCATACTGCGAAGGGAAAAAAGTGAAGTTCTGCCACGTGGTTGTTGAATGTCTTATAAGAAAAACTGAGTGCTTAACTCCGCCTAGGATTGCAAATCAAGTAGGCAAATTAAAAACTTAAAGATGAGCTGATCCATTATAAACAGGAATAATCATACAATATGTAACTGAAAGTACCAAATGCCATCGTCATGAAGAGATTTTCTATTCTCCTCTGTGAGAGACAAGTACCTAACTGAGACAAACACCGCCCCTCCCCATAAAGGAGCCTTGGAAGAGAGCATAAATGGGAGGTTGTCAGGGAAGGCAATGGCAGTGACCTCAGTTCTTCAGGTCTTTATTATAAAACAACAACGACAAGCTATTGGAACTCTCCCCCTGAAACAGGAACCAGTTAGAATGAAAGTTGGCCACCAGGTGGCCTCGATGTCTCGGTAACATGACTTGGACCACCGGACACAGCTTGCCCTACCACCTCCAACTCCTCACCTCCAGATTCACAAGCAAAACTTTCCTAAATTTGTAACTACTGCTGGTGGAATCAGAACTCGTCTTTATAACTCCACTCCCCTCCCTCCTTCCCCGAGTGGAAAACAGAACCTCCGTTTAACCAACTTTAACTTCTCTTAGGCTCTCTACATTGTCTATAATTTCTAAGGGTTTTCTTTTCTTCACAGTTCCATTTTTTCTACCTTTTATTCCATTTCCAGCTTTTCTCTTTCCTCTTATGTTCTTTCTTGTACCTGTGAACATGCCCTGAAATATTCCTAGAATTCTGCACAGCTAGGCATGAAGGTCAATCTTGGATGTCATTCTTGGCTTCTCCTCCTCCTATCATCCCTCCTACACCACAGGAAGACTTCTCTGCAAAGAGGAAGATGAAATATTTACTTTAAGTTCCCTGTTCCTGGCTCTGCTAAATCATGCCTTCTGCCTCACAGAAGCAGAAAAAGAAAGCAAAGCTATTGAGTATAAACCTCTTGTGATTTTGTTCTCTCTTAACAGACATTTCTGCAAATTTGCCTTTAGGGACGTTGAGCTTCCAGAATTTCTTAATCCCTTTTCTTCATTTTGTTTCTTCAGCTGGGGGTTCACACACAAGGACACTTCTTTAACAAGATGTCATTGCCAATATCCACTTCAAAAATAAACTACCTCAGTTGAAGCATCTGGGTGTCTCTAGAGAATCAAGCATAGAACTAGTAACAAAAGCTGGAAGTTAACCTGGATATTATATTGAACGTGCATCTGACACTTTTATAGAGGAAGGATCCATATGTGTGTGTGTGTGTGTGTGTGTGTGTGTGTGTGTGTGTGTGTGTATGCACGCACGCGTGTGTATTCCCCAGAGCCCTGAAGTTAAGGGGAGGGGGGTTTGGTGGGGTTTTACCAAAATCAGAGACTGACACTGGGGTTGGGGAAAAGATGTAATTGTCAATTCTATTTTGTTCCCACCCAGGGAATCTGCACAAGACAAAGGAGCTGGATTATGAAGGAGACCTTTAGGTGCAAAGGCAGTAACTGCTGAGGAATTTCCTAGATATTTTAAGTTTCATGGATAGAGACTATATCATATTTTAGAGAATTGATTCCTGAAGGGGCTACATGTGTTTCCTAAGATTTAATGTATAGTTAAGGGAGGAGAATTCAGATTCCTGGAACACAGACTGCCCCTCTGTACAATAGCTCTATCAAATATTCATTTTAGGTAGTTCTATGTTGAGGAATAAATAACAGCATAATCTACCTTGCATAATACGTGACACTAAGTAAGGGAATCAATACATATGACTTCCTTTCCATAAGTAATAAATAACAAGTGGTTATAAGTGTAGGTTTGGAATAAGACAGATCCATGTTAAAATTTTGCTTACTCCACTCACCCTCATATTTTTATCTTTTGAAGTTTAATTTTCTTCTGTATAAAAAGGAGATATAATAGCATCTGCTCTATGGGGGGGGTCCCTTGTAGGGTACAATAAATGCTAATTAATTGAATCTATTAATATTATACCTGTTTTGAGGTAAAATGGATGAAATATATCTAAACAACTGGAAAGGGAAAAGTGAGCTGGGCATTAGAACTGACTATTACACTGGGCACACAAATAATTGTTACTGAATGCTCTAGGACACATTATCTATGTAGTATTTTCTACTCTAGAAGAAATTTCTCCCTAGGAAAAAAATGAGAACAAAATTGAATAATTTTCTTTTGTTTCTGGCCAGAGGAAAGCTATTTAAAAGCGTTAGGTGATAAAGGTAGCTAGATTTAATAGAATTACTTAATGTCCACTCTATGTCTGTTTACTCTATTACTATTTTAAAATGCACTTAATTCCAGTCAAGAACTTGAATTTTTAAAAAAAATCATAATAACTAAGAACATTTATAACAAAGGTCATTTCTTTTTCCTTCATTAGAAAGAATTTCAACATCAGGGCTAAGTTTGATTTTTTTAATGCTTTCTCACTTGACAGATATAGAAATATACCCCCTTCTCATGAAACAGACTGAGTTTTATAATAATAAGGAAATTATTCAATTAGCAAAGCAGAGCTCAAGCAGGATCACCAAATATCCAATCTGTGTTCAGGCTGTAGTTTAAATACTGTGGTTGCAAGGATAAATTATTTCCTTACAGTAAGGACAAGTCATACAATAAAAGTTGATTGGAGACAGAAGTCACCAGGACATTACCAACACATCTAGTGTTGAAAAATTCAAAGACTGTAATTTTTTCACTTAAAAGAAAACATTAAAATGGCATTGAACTCTAAGCATAGTGAATTTGTGCGCATTTGAAAACTAAACGTATCTGTTGTGTTTTATGTTTAGAATTCAATCGATTGTAATTCACTCTGTATTATCATGCCTTACAGAGAAATCAGAAATAAGATTTGCCCTTAAATGTCCTCATGGTGGTGAATCATGATGGAAATAAAGCTCATTTCAATCATGATACTGCAAAATAGAATCCAGTGAATCAAAGTGAGGAGGTCCAGATATATGTAGTTTAAATTATGGAAATTAATACATATATCTATGACATTCGTTTAACTCAGGAAAATTTGTCACTTTTTTTATTAAGCTCCTGATAACCTATACATTTAAGATAGTGTATAAAATGTTAAAGAACAAGGAACAAGCTTGAACATGAAATACAGGTTACATTTTATGAGAAAACTAATTCATTGTGTATATGTATGTACCTCGGCCTTAAAGGATAAAAACCTAAAAGCAGAAATCTATACCAGTACTCTGTTTCTGTAAAGGAAGATTGAAAACCCTAAGTTCAGCACAATGTAAATAGAACAGCAAGTCAGAAGGTAGCTCTCTTACTCATAAAAACATACAAGATAGAGATAAGCAGTTACTGATAATGGTAGGCATATTTTTGGCTTGACAAAAAAATAATGAAGGAAGTATGATTTTCAGAGATCCGTAAGCAAATAATAGCATGCTATCACCACATTCTATTTTTTGCATTATTATTCTTAGCTAGCTTATCATTTCTTTTTCCTGAACAGATTGTTCTAGATCTATTCCACTAAGCATTTTCTATATCACAAAGTTAAAAGCCATTACATGGGTGCTGTATTAAAAAATAGCACACAAAAATACTTTTCTAAATAGGGGTTTCCAGAGCTAATCAAAGCCTGTTGAGGGTGCTTCTATTTAAGAATGAGATGGTATCGGTTTAATTTCAGGATTATAAAGCTTAAATCTTTCCAAAAGAGGAAACAGGGGGCCAATACAAGTAAATGAAAAAAATTGTCCACCAAGTTGAAAACTAACCTAGTGATCATAGCGTACCTGCCAAGCTTATTCTTTCTGCGTTATCCCGAGTCACGGGTTCTGTCTGATGTCTCCTCTTCTGAGATGCTCTCCTACGTTTTTCCTTCACTGACCTTGCTATCCTTCACCTCCATTTCCTGGTCCTTAAGCAGTAAAGCCATTCTGTTGATCACTTTGGATATTTGAAGTAAAAAAGAAATGCCTTGATTTCGTTTAATTATTCCTTTAGTCTTTTGAGATTCTATGGCATGCCAGGGGCAGAGTTCTGGGAAAAACCATAATAAAAAGTCCCCACTCCCCTGGAGCTTTCAATTCTGGTAGAGAGAGACAATAAGCAAATAATACATCCTATGCAAGTGCCGATTAAGGTTATTAATAAAAATAATGCAAGGGAACCTAACAGTGATGGAGAGCAAGAAGATCCTATTTTAAACTGTATATTCAAGAAATAACTCTCTAATAAGGTGACACAGAGAACTGAGGATATTTAGGAAGCAAACTGAGAACCTGTATCTAAGGAAAAGAACTCCAGGCACTGGATATAGCAATTGCAAAGTCATTGAGATGGGACCCACCTGTTATGTTTGAGAATTGTGGAAGATATATAGTGAGAGGTGGGAGAGGGATAAGAGATGATGTCTGAGAGGTACCCAGCTGCAAAGTCATGGGGAACTTGGGTTTGCATTCTAATAAGGTAAGGGGGATTGGGATTCAGGATCTGACTTGCATTTTGTTTATTTAATGTTTATTTATTTATTTTAGAGAGAGAGTGAGCGAGCTCAGGGAGTGTAAGTGGGGGAGGGGAAGACAGAGAATCCCAAAGCAAGGTCTGTGCTATCAGCACAGAGCCCATCGTGGACTGGAACTCAAGAAATGTGAAATCATGACCTGAGCCAGTATCAGGAGTCAGAGACATAACAGACTGAGCCACCTAGGCACCAGCTAGGGGCCCCCTTGCTTACATTTTAAAAGGGAGAATGATTAGGCTCTGAACTTTTTCTGTCTCCAAAGGCAGCAATCAGAGCAGCTCAAGAGTCGGCCTTGTTTCTGCCTTCACACCAAGCTCTGTAACTTTACCTGGGCAAGTATAGAGGGAAGCTATACTGGGACAGTTGAGAAGCTCCGTGAATCTTTATCCTCACTTGGTTGTGCACAGGTGCCATTTCATTTGCCTTTAAAATATTTCATGACACTTTCCAATTGTTTTCAGAGTGTTGTGTTTCTTGGCATTCCAACACCCAAACTCAACCAAGTATGACCACTCAGTGATACAGCTGACATTCTAAAGTTACAGATATGTTTTTATCAAAATAAACAGGATCACCTGACTTCTTTTTGGATGATTTTTGTGGAGGTGAGCAACAATAAGCATAAATGAAATCTTTGTTATAACAAAATGAATCAAAATATTATTACCAGTAATTCTACATTTTGTTGGTCAGTTTTTCAGCAGAATCTTGTATTTTGTGGATTGCAAAAGTCAACGAAACATGGAAATTAAAACATAAGCAACGATTTAGGGAAATGAAGAAAGATTTTTTTAATTATACAAGAATCTCTAAAAAATGGAGTAAAAAGAATTTTAAATCTGTTTCTCTCCCTGAAAATAGTGAAATAAATTTTTCCCCCAAGATGAGTCTATAAAATGTAGGAAGAAAGATTTTAATTATACAAGAATCTCTAAAAAATGAAATAAAAAGAATTTTAGGGAGTAGCCATGATGGCAGAACAGCATGGAAGCTTTTTGTGTGTCTAGCATCCATAAAATACAACCAGACAACACTGAACCATCCTACACACCTAGAAAACTGATTGGAGGATTAACACAACAATCTGCACAACCTGAACCACAGAATTCAGCAGGTACGTGGTATGGAGAGCTGAACTTCGGGAGCAAGAAGCCCCAAAAGGGAGGGAAACGCTTTTGTGGGCGAAGAGAGAACAGAGACTGGGGAAGGGGGAACAATATGTGAAAAGCACCGCTCCCCAAAAGCAGCTGGAGAGAAAATGGAAAATTGGAAACAACCGCAGGGACTAAACCAAAACGTAAGAAAGGAGAAGGGAGAGGGTTTAAATTCCATTAAGACTCCCCTGTAAACAAGGGGAGCACAAAGGCTGCAACTCCGCAGCTCGATACCTGGCAGTGCTCTGGTGGGAAGGGCAAATCCCCAGGAACAGAGTGGGGTCCAAGATGTTCTCGGGACACAAGGGAAAAAGTGGTTCCGCTGCTGGAAGGACATTTGGTAGAGACTGTTGAAGCCACCTGGTCCCAGCAGACCCCAGAAGGCAGCCACATTCGCTGGTGCTGGAACAAGGTCATCAAGGGTGAAGCCTGGTGACAGATGTGTGTTGTGATTTTCCATAATCCCTGAGACACTGCTGCTACACTGTCTCGTGAACATTTTCTGGGACATGCTGGCACCTGGCCGCAGCCTTGGGGCACCAGCAACAACAGGGCCCAGCGGGCATATCTGGGTGCAGCTGATATTCGGCCATTGCTCATTCAGCCATTGCTTGGTGAGACCCTCCTGCAGAGGGGCAGAATGGGTCAGAGCTGCAGTTCTTTGGATGTAGGGGGCAGGGCAAAACAGCCACATCTTAGACAAGGCTTGGGAGAGAGGTGCTGCTTGGGGCCTGGTCATGGAGAGTGAAGAAGCGGGGAGTGGATGAGAGCTGAAGACGGAGGACAGGTGCACAACTGCTGATCCAGAAGAACAGACTGGGTAGCTGGATGGCACCATTTTCACTGTTCCTGCACATGCACATACAGTTACAAGCCCCGCAACAATCTGCCCCAGTAGGCTAGCAACACCACCTAGTGGAGAGCAGGGCTGTTACACTGAGCCCCACCCAACTGGGCCAACTTCGCTCTTCAAGAACATGAGTCTCACCGTTGGCTTAATTTATGGACTATCAAGAGCTACATGGACTGATCTCTAAGGGAAAACAAAGCAATTTCAGTCCTACTTCAATCTGTTAGCAGGTTCATCTATTCAATTTTCTATTTTTTTTCTTTTTCCTTTTTCTCTTTTACTATTATTTTCTTTTTCTTGAATACAGAAAAAGAAAAGATTCAGTTTTTTCAATTCTTATTAAAAATATCTTTAATTTTTATTACTATACTTTTTCCTTTTGTGTAAATGTTTTCAAATTCTATTTTACTTCCATCATTTTATTTGTCTACGAGAGTATAATCACTTTTTCAAATTTTCAAATGATTTTTTTATCTCTTTATCTCTTTTTCATTTTTCTTCTTAAATACAGAAAATGAAAAAAATTCATATTTATTTTTAATTTTTATTAAAAATATTTTTCTTTAATTTTTTTCTATATTATTTACTTTTGTGTATGTTTTTTTCAAATTCTATTTTACCCCAATCATCTCATTTTAGTCTACATCAGTGTATTCATTTTTTCAAATTCTCAGATGATTTCCTTCCTCCCCCTTCTTTTTTCCTCTAATCTGTCAAACCACTTCAATACCCAGACCAAAACACACCTAGGATCTAGCATAATCTATTCGATTTGTTTGTTTGTGTGTTTTAATTTTTAATTTCAATACTTCTTAATTTTTTTTTTTATTTCAATTTTTCTACCTCAATTACTTTTCTCATTTCGAAAGGACAAAACGAAGGATTTCACCCCAAAAGAAAGAGCACGAAGAAATGACAGCCAGGGATTTAACCAACACACATACAAGCAAGATGTCTGAACCAGAATTTAGAATCACAGTAATAAGAATACTAGCCGGAGTTGATAATAGATTAGAATCCCTTTCTGCAGAGATAAAAGAAGTAAAAAAATAGCCAGAATGAAATTAAAAATACTGTAACTGAGGTGCTATCATGGATGGATGCAGCGGCAGCAAGGATGGACAAGGCAGAACAGAGAATCAGTGATATAGAGAACAAACTTAGAGACAATAATGAAGCACAAAAAAGAGGGAGATTAAGGCAAAAGAGCACGATTTTAGAATTAGAGAAATCAGTGACTCATTAAAAAGGAACAACAACAGAATCATAGGGGTCCCAGAAGAGGGAGAGAGAGAAATAGGGGTAGAAGGGTTATGTGAGCAAATCATAGTAGAAAACTTTCCTAACCTAGGGAAAGACACAGACATCAAAATCCAGGAAGCACAGAGGACCCCCATTAGATTCAACAAAAACCAACCATCAACAAGGCTTATCATAGTCAAATTCACAAAATACTCAGGCAAGGAGAGAATCATGAAAGCAGCAAGGGAAAAAAGTCCCTAACCAACAAGGGAAGACAGATCAGGTTTGCAGCAGACCTATCAACAGAAACTTGGCAGGCTAGAAGGGAGTGGTGGGATATATTCAGTGTGCCGAATCAGAAGAATATGCAGCCAAGAATTCTTTATCCAGCAAGGCTGTCATTCAAAATAGAAGCAGAGATAAAATGTTTCCCAAACAAAAATTAAAGGAGTTTGTGACCACCAAACCAGCCCTGCAAGAAATTTTAAGGAGGGTTTTCTGAGGGGAGAAAAGACAGGTAAATAAACAAACAAACAAACACCAAAAGCAACAAAAGATTAGAAAGGACCAGAGAACATCACCAGAAACTCCAACTCTACAAGCACCATAATGGCAATAAATTCCTTTCTTTCAGTACTCACTCTAAACGTCAATGGATTCAATGCTCCAATCAAAAGACATAGGGTAACAGAATGGATAAGAAAACAAGATCCATCTATATGCTGTTTACAAGGGACCCACTTTAGACCTAAAGACACCTTCAGATTGAAAATAAGGGGATGAAGAACCATCTATCATGCTAATGGTCAACAAAAGAAAGCCAGAGCAGCCATACTTGTATTAGACAATTTAGACTTTAAAATAAAGACTGTATCAAGGGATGCAGAAGGGAATTGTATCATAATCAAGAAGATCTACCACCAAGATCCACCAAGAAGATCTAACAATTGTAAACATTTATGTGCCAAATGTGAGAGCACCCAAATATATAAATCAATTAATCACAAACATAAAGAAAGTCATCGATAGTAGTACCATAATAGGAGACTTCAACACCCCCCTCACAGCAATGGACAGATCATCTAATCAAAAAATCAACAAGGAAACAATGGCTTTGAATGACACAGAACCAGATGGACTTAACAGATATATTCAGAACATATCATCCTAAAGCAGCAGAATATACATTCTTCTCCAGTGCACATGGAACGTTCTCCAGAATAAACCATATACTGGGACACAAATCAGCCCTAAGTAACTACAAAAAGATAGAGATCATACCATGCATATTTTCAGACCACAACACTATGAAACTCAAAATCAACCACAAGAAAAAATTTGGAAAGGTAACAAATACTTGGAGACTGAAGAACATCCTACTAAAGAATGAATGGGCTAACCAAGCAGTTAAAGAGGTAATTAAAAAGCATATGGAAGGGGCACCTGGGTGGCTCAGTCGGTTAAGCGTCTGACTTCGGCTCAGGTCATGATCTCACAGTCCATGAGTTCAAGCCACGCGTCAGGCTCCGTGCTGACAGCTCAGAGCCTGGAACCTGCTTCAGATTCTGTGTCTCCCTCTCTCTCTGACCCTCCCCCATTCATGCTCTGTCTCTCTCTGTCTCAAAAATAAATAAACAATAAAAAAAAAAAAAAGCATATGGAAGTCAATGAAAATGTTAACACCATAACCCAAAACCTCTGGGACACAGCAAAAGCAGTCAAAGAGGAAAGTATATAGCAATCCAGGCCTTCCTAAAGAAGGAAGAAAGGTCTCAGATACACAACCTAACCTTACGCCTTAAGGAGCTGGAAAAAGAACAGCAAATACAACCCAAAACCAGAAGACAGGAAATAATAAAGATTAGAGCAGAAATTAATGCTATCAAAACCAAAAAAAAAAAAAAACAGTAGAACAGATCAATGAAACCAGAAGCTGGTTCTTTGAAAGAATTAACAAAATTGATAAACCACTAGCCAGTTTGGTCAAGAAGAAAAAGCAAAGGACCCAAATAAATAAAATCAAGAATGAAAGACCAGAGATCACAACCAACACAGCAGAAATAAAAATAAGAGATTATGACCAATCATATGCCAATAAAATGGGTAATCTGGAAGAAATGGACAAATTCCTAGAAACATATACACTACCAAACTGAAACAGGAAGAAATAGAAAATTTGAACAGACCCATCACCAGTAAGGAAATTGAATTAGTAATCAAAAATCTGCCAAAAACAAGAGTCCAGGGCCAGATGGCTTTCCCAGGGAATTCTACCAAACATTTAAGGAAGAGTTAACAACTATTCTCTTGAAGCTGTTCCAAAAAATAGAAATGGAAGGAAAACTCCCAAACTCTTTCTATGAAGCCAGAATTACCTTGATTCCAAAACCAGACAGAGACCCCACTATAAAGGAGAACTGTAGACCAATTTCCCTGATCAACGTGGATGCAAAAGTCCTCAACAAGGTATTAGCCAACCAGATCCAATAATACATTAAAAAAATTATTCACCACAACCAAGTAGGATTTATACCTTGGATGCAGGGCTGGTTTGATATCCAAAAAACAATTAATATGATTCATCCCATCAATAAAAGAAAGGACAAGAACCATATGATCCTCTCATTAGATGCAGAGAAAACATTTGACAAAATACAGCATCCTTTCTTGATAAAAACCCTCAAGTAAGTAGGGATAGAAGGATCATACCTCAAGATCGTAAAAGCCACATGTGAACGACCCAACACTAATATCAATGGAGAAAAACTGAGTACTTTCCCCCTAAGGTCAGGAACAAGACAGGGATGTCCACTCTCACCACCGTTATTAAACATAGGATTGCAAGTCTTAGCCTCTGCAATCAGACAACAGAAAGAAATAAAAGGCATCCAAATCAGCCAGGAGGAGGTCAAACTTACACTCTTCTCAGATGACATGATACTCTGTACGGAAAACCCAAAAAATTCCACCAAAAAACTGTTAGAACTGATCCATGAATTCAGCAAAGTTGCAGGATATAAAATCAATGCACAGAAATCAGTTGCATTCCTATACACCAACAATGAAGTGACAGAGAAATCAAGGAATCGATCCCATTTACAGTTGCACAAAAAAACCATAATACCTAGGAACAAATCTCACCAAAGAGGTGAAAAATCTATACACTGACAACTATAGAAAGCTTATGAAAGAAATTGAAGACAACACACACAAAAAAAAAAAAATGGAAAAAGATTCCATGCTCCTGGATAGGAAGAACAAATATTGTTAAATGTCAATACTACCCAAAGCAATCTACATATTCAATGCAATCCCTATCAAAGTAACACAAGCATTCTTCACAGAGATAGAACAAATAATCCTAAAATTTGTATGGAACCAGAAAAGACCCCAAAATGCCAAAGCAATCTTGAAAAAGAAAACCAAAGCAGGAGGCATCACAATCCCAGATACTGATTTAGTATCCAGATACTATCCCAGATATTATTTAGTATCCAAACACAATCCCAGATACTATTTAGTATCCAAATACTGAATCAGTATCCAATACTGATTTAGTATCCAAAATCTATAAAGAACTTATCAAACTCAACACCCAAAAAAACAAATAATCCAGTGAAGAAATGGGCAAAAGACATGAATAGACACTACTCCAAAGAAGACATCTAGATGGCCAACCAACGCATGAAAAAATGCTCCACATCACTCATCATTAGGGAAATACAAATCAAAACCACAATGAGATACCACCTCACACCTGTCAGAATGGCTAACATCAACAACTCAGGCAACAACAGATGGTGGTGAGGATGCAGAGAAAGGAGATCTCTTTTGCATTGTTGGGGCAATGCAAGCTGGTGCAGCCACTCTGGAAAACCGTATGGAGGTTCCTCAAAAAACTAAAAATAGAACTACCCTATGACCCAACAATGGCACTACTAGGCATTTATCCAAGGAATACAGGTGTGCTGTTTCAACACATGCACCCCCATGTTTATAGCAGCACCATCAACAATAGCCAAAGTATGGAAAGAGCCCAAATGTCCATCAATGGATGAATGGATAAAGAAAATGTGGTGTGTGTGCGTGTGTGTGTGTATGTGTGTATATATATATATATATATATATATATATATATATATATATATATATATGGAGTATTACTCAGCAATCAAACAGAATGAAATCTTGCCATTGGCAACTACATGGATGGAACTGGAGGGGATTATGCTAAGTGAAATTAGAGAAAGACAAAAAACATATGACTTCACTCATATGAGGACTTGAAGAGACAAAACAGATTAACATAAGGGAAAGGAAACAAAAATAATATAAAAACAGGGAGGGGGACAAAACAGAAGAGACTCATAAAATGGAGAACAAACTGAGGGTTGCTGGAGGGGTTGTGGGAGGGGGGATGGGCTAAATGGGTAAGGGGAATTAAGGAATCTACTCCTGAAATCACTGTTTCACTATATCCTAATTTGGATGTAAATTTTAAAAAATAAAATAAAAAGAAGAATTTTAAATCGGTTTCTTTTCCTAAAAGAGTGAAATGAGTTTTCCCCCAAAATTACAGCCTATAAGATGCAGAACCATTGTGCCATTATCCAAAAAGCATTGTATGTGTGTTAAATTCACTAATTAAGAGAGAAAATGATCTATTAGTGCTTCTGAGAGAAAATACACAGGTGACTGAGTTTATGAATCATAACTTTTTCTCCAACTTCTCACTGATAAGATTTTATAAAGAAATGTAGAAATAAAATTTATCCACATTTACCATGCATGATGGGCTTTTAATATAAATTCAGGGGTTCTTATAGTTGTAAGCATTGTTTCTTAAGTGAAATATGGGATGGTAAAATGGGATTGAGATAGAAATTTGCTGGAAAGATCTGAGAATAAATTTTTCCTTTGCTGCTTAATAATTCTGTGATGCTGCATATATTTCTAATCACCTTTGAACTTCCATTTCCTCTTCCCAAGCACAGGAACAATATTTTATATATTTTAGTGTTGTTATGAGAATTGAGTTACATCCTCCCGTTTAATCCTTAGTGTATACAGAGTGTCAATAAATCCTAGTCCCCTCATCTGCTTCTAAGAGCATGCCTCAGATACCAGTGAATATTCTCATATAAAAGTAAGCACACCTCACCCTGTATTGTAAAAACAACCCAGTGTCCTTTCCTTCTGCATCCTTTCCTAAAGGTCTTCTTTACCATTTACACAGAACACTATAGTTTTTGATTCTTCTGGTCTCCACATGTGTGGTGGTTTTTCCTCACAACAACCAATTCTCCAACACACCAGTTGAGAGTCCTATAGTTTAACTTAATTCTAACACTATCTACCTGGAGATGGTGTCAGACACCGTAGGTGAAGGGCTCAGTCCCACAAGACTGTTTCCACCACGCTTCAGATGCCCATGGCAAGTAATAGGTCCCAAGGTTACTGACACTTTGTCCAATTTGTCCACAAATTGAACATTCCTGTGACCCCTTCCTCAAGTTCAATTAATCTGCTAGAATGGCCCACAGAACTTAGGGAAATTCTTATTTACATCTACTAGTCCATGAAAGAATGATAAAAAATACAGATGAATAGTCAGATGAAGAGATACAGAGGGCAAAGTCTGAGAGGGTGGGGAGCACAAGAGCTTCTGTCTCCATGGAGTTGGGGTGCTTCTCTTTCCCTGTGTGGATGCGTTCACCCACCTGGAACCTCTTAGATTCATACTGGGACTTTCTGGAAGCTTCCTCAAATAGGCATGGTCAATTTCTAAATTCATTTCTAGCTCCTGTCTCCTCTCTGGAGGATGGGGCTGGGGATGACAATTCTAAGCTTCTACTTAAGGCTTAACCTTTCTGGTGATCGGCTCCCTCCAGAATTCTAAGCCCACCCAGAGTCACTTTAGTAGAATTAAAGATGCTCTTAGTGCTCTTACCGCTTAGGAATTTACAAGGGTTTTAGAAGCCCTGTGTCAAGGATGGGTCAAAGACAAATGTTACAAGAGATGTTGCTAGTGTTCTTATCTCTTAGGAAATTTTAAGAATTTTAAGAGTTCTGTGCTAGAAACAGGGGACAGAGATCAATATACACATTTTCTCTTGTCTCACACACCCCCATATACATATTAAAAGAAAAACAATTTTAGTTAAAATATTCATGTTTTTCTATAGCTAATTAAGTTTTCCTTTGATAATAAACTAGTTAAGTTTATTAACTTTAAAAAGGGAAACAACTTTTTTCAAAATTTTTAATATTTATTTATTTTTGAGAGGGACACACACACACAGGCAAAGTGTGAGCGGGCCATGGGCAGAGAAAGAGGGAGACGCAGAATCCAAAGCAGGCTCTAGGCTCCAAGCTGTCAGCACAGGGCCTGACGCAGGGCTCGAACCCACAAACTGTGAGATCATAACCTGAGCAGAAGTTGGACGCTTAATGGACTGAGCCACTCAGGCACCCCGAGGGAAACAACTTCTAAAATTGGTTTTTATTTTTGAACTTAGGTTTGTTGTGAAATAAGATAGTAAAAGGTACAAGATACTATTTCTGTCTTGGACTTACACTGTTCTAAACATTCTAATTATCCTGATAGTTGCTGGGTTAGACTAGTAGCCACTGGTGTTAATGGTTGACAATTACAGATGCTTTTGTATTGATTTAATCAGGCAAAGCCCCCCATGAGCTAACTCAGAGATGTGAGACAGGTCAAGAATGGAGTCAGAGTGGGGTTCCTGGGTGGCTCAGTCACTTAAGTGACCCAACTCTTGATTTTAGCTCAGGTCATGATCTCACAGTTCATGGGATTGAACTTGGATTCGATCCAGGTTGCTTGGCAGTCTCTCTCCCTTTCTCTCTGCCCTTCCCCTGTTCATGCACTCATTCTCTCTCTAAATAAACATAAAAAGAAAAAGAATAGAGTCAATAACAAGGCCAATGGAAAGGACACACCCCAAGCAGTAACCATTAGGCACAGTTTACAGGTCTTGTCCCAAGAATGTGCACGGAAGCTGCTATATTTGTTTTCCTACTGGAGGGATCACCAACTTTGGTTGTAGTCAATGCAAGCTTGATTCCTCCTCTGTGAAAAAGATGGTAATGAGGAACTTAGAATTTGAGAAATATACTTTACCCGTTCTGGAAAAAAAAGTCCTACTAGATGTTATGGAGACAACAGAACTAACGTAAACTAGATAATAATCAAATACCATGATGGATGGGTACAAAGGATTTAAGGATCAGGATGAATAAATATACGTTTCAGAATATGGCAAAAAATAAAAGAAAAATTAAGATGGATATAAATATGATGAAAGGATATGTACTTCTTCTTATAGATAATGACCTCAAACCTTCATATTAGACTTGACCAGGGAATGGTACTTGACAAATTGTTTTCACTTTTGATTTTCCAGTGCCTAGAATGGTGCTGGGCCATAATAGTCAATAAATGTTTTCTGATTATAGTAATCAATATATGGATGAATGAATGGATGGGTGGATGGATGGATGAAAAACAATAAATAGGTAAGAGTCCACATAGCACTGATCCCTTAAACTGATGAATTTAATGCTATCTCCAGGTAGATAGTGTCAGAATTGAGTTGAGTTGTAGGACACCTAGCTGATGTCAAAAGTTTGGAACTAGTATGGGAACCCTCACCCTCCCTGGTTGGAATTGGGTACAAAATCAAAGTCATACCTCATACATTTAGTTGAAAACTATTTCCTCCTCCACTATTTTCTGAAAGAGTTTGGAATAATCTCTTCTTTAATTGATTTATAGATTCACCAATGAAACTTTCTGCGGCTGGGCTTTTCTTTGTACAGAGATTAATAACTAATTGAACTTCTACATTTATGTTCAATCATTACATTTCTTCTTGCTGCAGTTTTGGTAATGTGTGTCCTTCTAGGAATTCATCCATTCTATCTAAATTATATACTTTGTTGGCATAAATTTTTTATAATACCTCCTTATAGTTGTTTTGATTTGGAATTCTCTACAGTTGTTAGTGATGGCCTCTCCTTCATTCCTGATTTATTATTTGAGTCTTTGCTCTTACTTTTTTGGTCTAGCAATGGTTTGTCAGTTTTCTTGATCTCTTCAAAGAATCAGCTTTTGTTTTCATTGAATTTCTCTATTGTTTTACTCTCTTCCATTTTGTTGATTTCTGCTCACATCTTTATTATCTCCTTCCTTCTTTTTGGTTTGGGATTAGTTTACTGTGCTAACTTAAGCTCCTTAAGTTTAGGGTACTGATTTAAGAATTTTAAGATTTTTTTTCTTTTTTCTGTTATTTTTATTCTTTTCTCATGTGCTCTTCTATTATTTTATAAAAATAAAGGTGTAATACTATATGTTTTATAACCCTAATGTTAACTTTGTCACAGATATAAATCACTAGCTATGTTAGGAATGGCACAAATTTGTCCCCATTTACTACTTATTGGACCTAATCTAGCTGAGAGTTCAACGGTGAAGAAAAAGAACAAAATGACACTGGGAATATTAAAACGAAGATTATCTCTACAGAAAGAAATGAATTAAGAGATTTTATGTATTTTGTTACAATCCTGGGACAAAAAAATTCTCACCTACCTTTAAATAAGTCATTATTTGACTATGATACATTCAACGTTAATACACTTTACAAAGGCCCACACTGGGCAAAAATAGGAGATTCTCTTTACTACATTAAATTTTCATTCTAAGGAAAAAAATGACTTCAAGTTTTAAAAAAATACTTATGTATCACTGTCCTAACAAGATAAATTCCAAATTCCTCTACTTTCTCATGATGCATGAGGTCATGAAGACATGACCTCTGCCACAGAATCAGTCTGAAGTTTCCTTGATAACACCACCAAAGACTTCATATTGATACTTTTATATTCATTATGTATCTGCTACCTTGATAAGCTATGTGACTGCAAATCATAATTTTGTTTCTCTTAGATTTTCTGGAATGATCTTTCTGTGGCTTTTGCCTTCAACTTCAGCTTGTTGGGAATGAATATTAATTTTGGTGATCATAGTATATTTCCATCAAAATTGTATAGATGATTCCATTGTCTTCTGACACATAAAATTGACAGGAAAAGTCATCTACCTTTTACTGACAGCTTTCTGTGTCTGAGCATCATTTTAACTATGCAAATTATTCTTCAGGGACATGCTTACATTTTCCCTGCTCCATCCAGTTCAACCATCTTCTTCCTCATATTTCATTCCTTTTGTCCTTTTTTGTTATATTCTGGTAGATGCACTTACATTTTTTTCAACTCTGATTTGATATATCTCAATGTCAAGGTTACATTTAATCTATCCAGTGTGCAGTTTTATGTTTTTCCTTGTATTTTTATTTTACCTGTTTTTATCCCATAATATTTTAATTACAACTTATTCTCCTCTTATATATTTATTCTCCCCTTTTATTATATACTCACATACATATATAGGTCAAATATAATGAATATTTATATTTTCTTCTGGTTCCTAAAGTAAAATAATTTCAGAAATTTTTCTCACTGACCTCTAAAAATTACATTTGTTGTTCTTTGTTATGAGATTTTTCCTCAGATCCATATTGTTTGTTTTTTAAATAATGACTGGCTCTACAATAAAGAAAGATCTCCAGACTTAGTATTTGTCAACCAATGAGATGTGTACAGTGACGTTGGGTTAACACTATTTTCTTGTATTCTGTTCTAAACTCCTT